>NC_068281.1:40275570-42931212 GCF_025860055.1 Xyrauchen texanus | reverse complement strand
ATATGTGTATATATGTTATATAACTGCTAATATACAAATGCACTTGCAATTCTATTGATTTTGTGATTTATTTCTTATAATTATTTGTTGAATAATCTATTGGGGGTTAATATCAGACATAATTGTGTCTATTGCAAAGAATGTAAATGAAATGTAATGTACAATGTAATGAGATTTGAACAGACAATAAAGTATAAAAAAGATCAATGAAAAGGTTAGTAAGTGATTTTATCACACTAAAATCATGTTAACAAAATATTGTTTACGTATTGTAGTTATATTTTTGAAACAGTGAGTATTTCCACGTTTACGGATTCACTTTCATTTTAAATATTTCACTCTAACCCAGATTTTTTCTTTCTTTTTTTAGAATCTATTTTTGTGGTAATCAAAATTATGCCACGAATGCTGTCAATTGAACTTAACTTGTATTGAACCAGGAATGTGCCCTTAATAAAAAAATACAGAGAGAGAGAATTACCCATGATATTGTCAAAGGAAATTACATTTGGCTCATAATCATCCATTCATCTCATTGGATCTGTGCATTGGCTGCTAAGCATGAAAATGAGGAATACACAAAGTAAATAAATGACTCAATATGATGGCATAGCTAGAATCTCCTATGTACTATACCTCATTTCTATGTATTGAACTTACTTCCAGTCAAATGTCCTCCAAGGTGTTTCCAATTCTAGGGGGAAATTTTAAGTTTAACAATAAGCTGAGGTATAAGTTGGTTATTTAAGTACTATTAAAACTTATATATTGCTGCTAATAAATAAAATCTTCTTACCCTGAAATGGTGTTTGATCCACTTTTGAGCCACTGCCTCCCATTCTTTTATTTTGTTCTTCCCAAGAAAAGGTGACTTGTATCTCACTCACCAAAACTCTGAAGCCCAAAGTAGAAGCTCAACTGTGACTTTGAATTATATACTTAATTTATTTTCACTTTCAATTTTGGGTGGGGTGAAGTTCTTGCTGAAGTTCTATACAACTTTTGTTTGCCAAAGGGGCAATGTTAATAAAGATTTTTATTAAACAAGTTTATTCTTTCATTTTTATAACAAGTCTGTTACAAGTCTAGATGATTTTACTATATTATGTTGTAGCCATAAGAAAGTATTTTGCTTAAAATTGTGCTAAATATTATACATTTACAGATTTTAAATATTGTAAGTGTACTTCTCAGATTTGGTAATGTTATCATATGAAAAGATGTCTTTATTTTTAGACAAAAAGATACAATTATGATTTAAACAAAACTGTTCTATTTTATTAACTCGTATGTGCTGTTGTTCAGACATTTTTGTAGGTATTAAGAAGATGCCATATTAGTATTTATTCATTTAATGTCCCTTGTTCATTTTAGATACAGTTACAGTTGTTATTTACACAGGCTAAATATACCATTAATGAAATCTTGTTTTATTACGTATCGTATTTCAGTGGGGATATCATTTATTACAGCTGACAGTTACTTGATGGAAACCAGGTTTGAAGAGGATAAACTGAAATTCACGGCTGTTTAACACTTCTGTGCACAAATTTCAAGACTACTTACTGGATAAATACATGTAAACGTCATATTATGTGACTAAACATTACTTTATGGAGAGCTTATGACCTACTAGAAGTTTGCCTTAAGAACAGGTGATGCAACCAAATTAAGGACTGACTTAGTTGCAAGCTAACTAGTAGTTACTAAGCCCTTAGTGTGAACTTTACATCTCAACTTAAGTGAGACCTCCTGCACTGTTGGTGCAACCCTACCCTAAAGACTCTCAGCAGGGGAGCGTCAGTATTGAGACTCTTGTATGGTCTCATCCAATAGCGTGGCTGAAGGTCTCCTGCACGTTCTGTCTCTGTTCATGTGCATTTAAATAATACTTTGATTATTTGATTTGAGTTTCATGTTTTAATTAATCTTATAATGTATTATTTTCTTTATTTCATCTGACTCCAATTGTGAAAAACCTTGTTGATGTATCTATGCTCTGAATATAATTTTGTATCTTATTAATTTTAGTAATTCTCTTCTAGACTGCATTTGTTATTTCAATGTTATTTGGGTCCTGTGCCGGCCGGATGCAGGTCCTTTAACTACAAACTCTTCAGTTTCAGATATTAGTCAATTTTAGACTAAGTCCTTATAGGTTCTCTGCTTTATCAGTTTAGTCTTATTTGGCTAAGTTCAGTATAGTTTCTTGACTCACCGTTCAGCCCCAGTCAATTAAGTTCTGTATTATAGATTCTCGGTTCACCGTTTTGCCTTTTAGTACATATTTAACTAATGGGTTACTTCTGAAGTAGATTAGTTAAGCCAACTCTGACCATAGATTTGTAGTTGATAAGAAATATACTAGAAAACAGTCCTTCAGAATGAATCATTATATAAATTTATTTCACCAGGTAATAGTAATACATTCAAACAATCCAATTAAAATAATAAATCAAACTCAAAGCTATCAGTGAACCAAGCATAATAATATAATTAAATTTGCATTCCATTCAAACATTCACCAAACATAAGAAATTCAATATTATACCTGGTAGAGTAGAAATGACACACAATGTTTTCTGTGTGGGTCTTCTGGCTACAGAGAACTACACACAGCAATTGTGTGCGATATCTGACTACAGACTACCCGATTCCTTTATCATCTCTCCTTAAATACCAAACAATTCTGTTATTTCATATGTGTGTGTTTGATGTTATTCAGGATTTGGTTTACAATTGAAGGGTTTGAACAGAAAGACTTTTACAGAAATTGATGCAGACAATGTTGTGCCAGTCTTACACTCTTCAGATTTCCTTAACTATATTTTTTTCTAGTTTACGGTTTTAATTTTACAGCTGTGATTTTATAACTACAGTTACCAAATCTGGTGAACTTATTTGACACTTTTCTGATCCACAGGAGTTGTTAAATAAAAATCAAGAATGGTCACCAACCACTTTGTTCCTCTGTCTCTTTATTCTGCAGTGTGAATGGTTCTGAAATACAGATGTCTTCATTCTCATATTTAACAAACTCCTCTTTAATAAATTCCATCTTTTCAGGTATGTGTCTTGAAGGGTACTTAAGTAGGTTCCACGAGGTAGTTGGTATTTCATTTTATTTTGTTAAACTTATTGAGAAAGAAATGGCAAATTATTATTAGGGCTGTAAATTAATTGGAATAATTAATCATTATTAACCTCAAGATTGTTTTTCTAGGTAATGCATTGCTCCTTATTTACAGCCAAAGTAAATGATTAAGTATTAAACAACATTTCTATATTTCTCAAATTGCCCACACATTATGGATTATGAGCCTTCATATATAGCAGATCTTTTGTACTCTGATGGTCTATATCCTCGTGTGACCCTGTGCACACTGCATGCATGTTGTATTTTGTCTTAAATGCAAATGGACTGATCTCAGTTCAGAAGATTCTGGGCTGTCAGTAAAGGGTTAAACTTTAGACACATGGAGTCATGTGACAGAACAATATGGCATGGATCACTGTGAAGTTTTTCTTTAGTGCCATTTTCCCTAAGAAATGCCATATTCATTGTGCATCATCACATTGAGAATCAATGGGTTCCTCCAAAAGCTGAAAAATGCTGTTATCAGATGCTTTATATACATTTACATTTATGCATTTGGCAGATGCTTTTATCCAAAGTGACTTACAGAGCCCTTATTACGGGGACAATCCCCCCGGAGCAACCTGGAGTTAAGTGCCTTGCTCAAGGACACAATGGGGGTGGCGGTGGCGGTGGGGATCGAACCGACAACCATCTGCTTAACAGTTTTAGTGTTTAGCCCACTACACCACCACCACCATATGGAGTTAGGATGAAAATAAGGTACATTTTGAACTGTTCTGACACCAGTGCAGGCAGAAAGCCATTCACTAAATAGAGAGCTTCCTGTAGCTTTCCATTTAAATGGATTTAAATTACGAAAACCAGAAACTCTTTCAGCTGCCGCGGCTGCAGACCTCAACCCTGAAATGGTGGGAAAATGTTTTGAACAGTTTGAGGCCCTCTTGGAGCAACTGGGCATAATAGATTTTCCTTCGTACCTGTGATGAGTGTGGTGTGCAAGACCAGTTCTGCTCCAGTCGAGAGATTGGGGAGGTAGGATAGCCATATGTGGAGATTACAGCGGGGAGAAAGAGGCCTATAGAAGCCTGATGTTTTAATGATTTAGTTAGAGCATTTTATGATCATAAAATTATCCAAAAGAATGTTACAAATATCCCATTTATAACAAAAGTAACGTTCTGTTTTTATGAGAACAACCTTTAACTTGTAATGCTACACATTTGTTGCTACACAGTTTAAGAAACACGCACACACACACACACACACACGTTCTTTTATTGTCCTACTACTGTACACCTTTGTCATGTCATTTTGTTTTAAAATGAAGTGAATTGTTCAGTGATTCATTGGCATGTTTAGTTTGAAATTGTCTGGTGTAATTTCCATGATAATAGTGTGGTTGTCTTTTTAGGTGACTCTTAACAAATTAACTGCTGTCGAACATGAACATTTTGTCTTACCAGTATGTGTGAACACTTTGAAATCATGCGTTACAACTAGTCGCACATTAAGATGTGACACGCACTCCACTACAATAATTAAAGAAGTGCAACTCGATTTGTTTACAAGAGAACGCTGTTCACAAGCTTCATTGATTTCACTTTAATTTGAACATGCCAGCATGCTTGCGTCACATGAGAGGCTGTGGATCCCTGGATCACCATTCACTTGCAATGCATGGAGCTACAGAGTTGTTCTTCTAGAATTCTCCATTTGTGTTCAACAAAATAGAGAAAGTCATACACAGGATGGCATGAGGGTGCGTAAATGAGAGAATTTTCCTTTTTAGGTGAACAATCCATTTAAGAGCGAGGGATGCTGGCAAAGCAACAATGTTATGCTTGGTTTCTGCCTGTTAGATCCAGAAAAGAGAAGCCTTCAAAGTTAGCTAAAATATAAACAAAGAAAATTATGTGGCAGTCTGCGCCCAAGTTAGAATTGTTTTAATGAAGCATAAATGTAATAGGAATACTGGAATAACCAGAATAAACTTCCTTATACAGTTATTTATATCCTTATATTTTCATATTCAAATCCTCAATGCATCAGATCCTTTCAACAGTGAACAAAATGTAACAAATTAAACTCATTACAATAGTTAATATTTCTATAAGTACATTTCTATTACTGCTACTACCCATCATAATAGAAAAGGCATTCCTAAAAACTCTTTTTCAAACTCACAATTTCATTCATCTTTACGTTTACCTGAAATTCAAACTGTATAAAGCATTGGACCTGAAGATGATCCTGAAGAGCAGCTCACTGTGACATTTTTCCACAATGCTTTTTTTCAGTTGGGTGCATGATGTGGGGAAACTTCCCACTTGAAGACTGTAAAGGATTGAAACTCTACACATTATAAACACTTTTAATTTGTTTCTTTAATATGGACTCTCTGGTGTAATTTCAAGTTGCCGGCTCCTCTAAAGACATCACCACACTCAGGGCATGCATAAGTTTTCCCAAAAGTATGAATTTCCTGGTGTTCCTCGAAACAGTTCAGGCATGAAAACCTCTTTCCACAGAAAGAGCACAAATGGGGCTTCTTGTGAATTTGCAGGTCTGATTCCGAGATCAGACTTTTATCGCACTGATCACAGTTTAATATGTTTGCACCAGTGTGCAGAGTGTGAAAATGGCATTGTAGATTATTTAAATATTTTAATCTCTGTCCACACCGATTGCATGTGAAAAGCATCTCTCTAGTGTGAACGATCATGTGCCTTTTAAGATTGTCTTTCCGTGAGAAACTCTTTCCACACTGAGAGCATGTGTAAGGCTTCTCTTCAGAGTGAATTCTCATGTGACTGGTAAGTTGTCCTTTTTGTCTGAAACTATTTCCACACTGAGCACAAGTGAAAGGATTCTCTCCAGTGTGTATTCTCAGGTGTTCCTTTAGGGTGGATCTACATGTGAAACTCTTTTCACAATTAGGGCAGGTGAAACAATTGGTAGTTTCTGTCCTTTCGGTTGTTTGCTGTGAGGAATTATTTCCAGTCTGTGAGCAACTAAACTGACACGATGTTTCCTCCTCCACTTCATCTAGTTCTTGTCTTTCTGTTTTTACTTCCATCAGGCCTAAAAGAAGAACATTAAATGGTCAATAATAATCATTTAAGGACAACAAATGTAAAATGAAAAGGAAATTAGTCCAGCGATATGTCAGACAAAGGTCTTGTTAATACATGGGTCCCTCATGGTTGTGTCTGATCACCAATATAATTTTCTCAGTATCTGTAACCTTCATTTTTATATTTTTTAAATATGCAGATGAAAAGATCTTGGTGGGCCTCCAGCACAGGAACAATGGAAAATACTTCAATATATAGATCTATATATGAACTGGGCAAACGTTTTCCTGAAATGCTCCACTGTCCATGCATAGGAGTTGAATTTAAATAAAAACCAAAAGAACTGATGATCAGCAACACAAGTCACAGTAGTGCCATCTTTGATTTTTTAAGTAAATAAAATTGAGGCTCTCTTTAATGGCACATTCTGTATAAAGCTAGAAGATCCATCTAATTTCTTTTGTTTTTTGTCTACTTAATGTTCCTGGAAATACATTTTTAAATTTTTGTCAGCAGAACAATCCAAAAACACTTTGAACTGTAGTACAGCCCATTGAAGAGACTTTACGTCTATACCTCACAGCCTCGTTGTCATTCCCGTCAAGGATGTTCCCCCCCCAAGGACAAGCACTTTGGTCTGTAAGAGCCCAGAGATTGTTAGCCGGGAGATTGTATTACACTTCAGTGACTATGAAGGTAAATCTTTGCGATAGCTGTAGAGGAAGCCCTTGCGTGCAGCCCTCTTTGTGTGAAGACATATCTTGGGTAAAGACCTGCAAGTCTACCTGCGCGAGCCCACCGCCAAGGCACCATTCACACATCACAAGTTTTATCCCCTTTTTTTCCTTTTTCTTCTACACTAGTTACGTTTCATTTCTATGCTTGTAATATGCATTTCCAGTGCATTCCAATTGTTTCCTGTAGGCAAAAATCCACAGAAACGTCATACTACGTACTCCAGAACAATTGAGGTCGCTTACTGCAGCCTCACCACAGACTCTCTCGGTCTCAGTTGGACTATGGAACTGCCAGTCAGTGGTCAACAAAGCTGATTTCATCCCTGCCTTCACCAGTCAGTCAAAACTCAATATTCTGGCTATGACTGAGACATGGATCAGCATAGACAACACTGCAACTCTCTTGGCTCTCTACCAACTTCACTTTCACCTACACTCCTTGTCTGACTGGGCAGGGTGGGGAAACTGGTTTACTAATTTACAACTCATGGAAATTCACTTCTCTCTCTCATCTCTCTTCAATAATACATCTTTTGAATATCATGCCATTACAGCTACTAATCCTGCTAATATTCACTTTTTGGTCATCTATCATCCTCCAGATCAACTAGGCAACTAGAAGCTAGATGTACTGCTATCCTCATTCCCTGAGGATGGCACTGTGCTGGTGGTCCTTGGGTACTACAATATCCAATATCTGGATTAACCTCAAGCTGCTGAATTTCTAGCTCTTTTCACCTCATTTGACCTCACAATATTGCACACCCCTGCAACATACAGAGCAGGAAAACAGCTAGATCTCATCCTTATCCATAACTGTATCTCCGATTATCCTCTTGTTACTCCTCTACATATCTCATCTTCATCTTCTGTCACTTTCCCTTTTTCCTTATCTCACCTATGGTTTCTTTAGTAATCTCCACTCTCTCTCACCTACTTGCTTCTCTTCTATGGTCTCTGCATCCCTTTCCTCCACTAAACGCTTCTCTTCACTTGATGTAAATAAAGATACAAATGCTCTTTGCTCAGCATTGACTTCTTGCCTCGATAGCGTATGTTCTCTTACCTCACGGCCAGCACGTACCACACCCTCTGGCCCCTGGCTGCCAGAGACACTTTGTGACCACAGCACTGAACTCAGGGCTGTGGAGAGGAAGTGGCGCAAGACAAAAGATTCCTGCTGACCTGAGCAAGTATCAGATCAGTAACACTTCAGATCCCCGTAAACTGTTTTCAGCTTTCTTTTCTCTATCCTCACTCACCTCCTCCCACTTCTTCTCTGACTACTGATGAGTTTGCAAAATTTTTTACTGACAAGGTAGTGAGCATCAGCAGTAAGTTCTCTGCACCACATACCCACAACTGCTCCCTTCCCACATTCTATACTCTCTTTTCCTCTTTCTCTCAGAGACCGAGATCTCAAAAGTGCTTCTTTCTAACCATCATACCACCTGTTCCCTTGACACTATCAATTTCCATCTTCTGCAAGCTTCATCTTCATCAATATTACCCACACTCACATGCATCATTAACACGTCTCTTATAACTGGATATTTTCCCAACACATTCAAGCAGGCTCAAGTTACCCCACAGTAGTTGATAAATACACACCAGTCTCTCTCCTATCCTTCCTATCTGAAACTCTCTAGAGAGTTGTTTTCAAACAGTTGTCTGCTTTTCGTTCACAGAACAACCTAAAAAAAAGGGAAACTTAACAGATTGCTACTGGTGAGAGCTAACTCCAAAGCATCCGTCCTCATCCTCCTTGACTTGTCTGCTGCTTTCGATACAGTGAGCCACCAGATTCTCTTGTCAGCACTCTCTGACCTAGGCATCTCAGGAATTGCACTTGGATGGTTTGAAACATACCTCACAGGCATATTCTTCTAGGTCATCGTGTCTTAAGATTTGTGCAAAAAACAAATGTCAAGCTTGTGACTTAATGTTTGCAAATTCTAAGTATGTGTATATACAGTATTACTCTGTTTTAAAAGAGTAATACTGCGTAATCTAAAGATTAATCTAAATATTTGGTTCCGTCCAGATTAATGTTGATAATTAAGAGTTAATATTGCGTGTTAAACAGCTGCTTTAACAGAAGACATAAAAAAACTGAAGAAATTAATTCTCGAGATTTGAGGAATCTAGCTGTAGTTTTACATACAGTATGCCTAAAGCTGCTATGGAACAATATGTTAACCTGCCAGAGTACAAATAGTCTACCAAGGTCAGATTAACTTTCGGACTGGGGCTGCAGCTGCCCGAAGCCTGAAGAGGTTTTTACTGCTTTGCCTATGGCAAAGAAGAATGTGAATAAAAAGGTAATTTATACGTACTACTATTAAAATAATAAATAAGACTACAGGATATAAAGACTTTTTTATGGGATGGCACCCTTGCCTTTGACTGAGACGTAATAATGTTAACCATATAACGCTGTTTTTCTCACATATGATAAACAATGTTTGACGGCTCCTGTCTTGTACTCTGTTGAAGCTAAAAAAAAAGTTATACATGTTTATGGTACTATCTAGTGTTTATCTGTGAAAAGAAAAATGGTTTCATTGTTTATATTGATCCATTTAAATTGCGGCAGACTTCTGCAAAACATTACTCTTATTTTGGGATAAATTAGAGCTTATATTAATAAAGTAAAAGTGTCAGTAGTGATAATATTGTTTCTGATATTTAAAAAAGTTTTTACTGAATAAAAGCAACTTGTGCTTGGTTAAGATGTTGTATATTATTTTATTGAAAAGCACATTGAATTGACATGCATCAAATATGATACAATAGGCTTTTGAGGTATATCTCTCAATGACCATTACATCCCATGCATGCCTACTATAAAAAAAAAAATATATCACAGAGCTTTAAAAATTCTGACATATTTTTTAAAAGATATATTTTAAAGTGTGAACTAATATTTCTGTGTATTTTCATATATGCAGCCTGCTCTGTCATTACAAAGATTTTCAAATTGTTCATCGAAAAAAACTATTTTATTCATATTGTATTTGATGAGATTAATTGATTGTTTATTAACTATTAATGCCATGTCAGCAACAATACTATTCACATGCCAAGCACATGGTAAACAATGAATACAATTTACAAAGCCAAGTCATTTGAGATTAATGCAAGAAACTACGTTCAGGTGATACCTTTCTAAATATTTAAATTAAGTACGTCTCTGAAAAAATCTAGTAAAAGAGGATTGACAGGGAAGGCATAGACTTCAAGTTAGAAGAGAATCTTCTTGTACTGGTGTTTATTTCATCCCATTCCGTCTGCCACTTTTTAGAGATATTAGGAATGCCCCCGACCAAAGATTTTCCTAGTCGACTAGTAGGCGTTAGTAAGCCATTAGTAGACTAGACGCACATTTATGATATTAATTTAATTTTAATATATATAAATAAATAAATATATATTGTAGCGTATGAATGAGAATCAGTGGACTCATCGATTCTGAATACAAAGAACCCCTGTAAGATCACTGAAATGGCGCCAGCTAGTCTGTGAAGTACAATGCGCTATTGACAGAGGGACACTCCAAAGTCTCGTGCTTTACCATGTGAGAAAGGCACGTGAAAAGTTGGCAACAAAGTGTGTGTCTTTCATTTAAAACCTAGAAGGGCTTATTTTTAAGGAAATATGTTTAATCCTCATATGTTTGTGTATTTCTGATTGACTTCAAACTAGTTAAAATTTGCTTAGTTGTGTTAGTTAAACTCTGAAGCTTTAAATAAAAGCCTGAGTATGTATATCCACTTTTAAGTGTACTAAATATCAAATTAAACCTTACGACTTGTCCTAGCTGAATATAAATATAAGATTACATTAAAACGTATTCTGCTATGTGTTACCATCGTTTGAGTGATTCAAACCACATCCAGGACTCTGTCATAAATTACCAGCCTTGACAAGACAAAGGGAACCTTCTCGCGCCAAAACTGAGGAGCCTCATTGGGTCATTCCTCCCTACCTTAAAAGTCCGGATCTGGTGTTGAATCGGCCTCTTACCTCTCTTCTGCTGAACATTTCAACTCTCTAGCATCTTTCTTCTCTTCTGCACTCTTCCCCTGTTCTTCGGAACAACCCTTCAACTCTCTCTTCCCCTCCCTCGGACTCCCCTGAACACTCTGCAACCCTCCGGAACACCCGTCGACTCTTCAACAGTTACCCTCTAAGACGCTTTGAACTCCCCGCGAGCAACCCACGCTCTGGGAGCACCGACAGAAAGCCCATCTCACGGACGCCACGAGGACATGACATACTTGATGCAGTCTTGCTCAGCTACACAAAGGTCCATTGTGCAAGTATTATTTCATTGAAATTCAAATGCGTTACAGTGTGTAACTTCCGTGCTGGCTCTAAAGGGTTAACTGTTGAAATAAGTTTGCTATACCTCTAATTCTTTATTTTCCCTTACTGTGTGTACTTTGTTTATTTTATGTTTATTCTATGTTAAATGTGTGTTTGTTAAGTGTAGTGATATATCCTAGTTCCTTGTATTAAACCCGATTATACGCTTGATTGTCTGTGTTTGTTGGTCATAAAACAAAGCCTCTTTAATGTGCGATCTAAAGCTACGAGCTGATATTATCAAAGTAAGTTAACATGCTTTGATGAGTAGGCTTATAACTAAGAATAAACCTTCTTGAGAATTGATCAAGAGTATTTAGCAAAGCGGTTCTCTGGACGAACTGGTTGGTTGCGATAGCCTACGGGTCAATTCCATTAAGGTGTTCTGAAAATTAATACAGCCTGTCTGCATACGATGTATATTCCTAATTAATTATAATTTGTTGTGTATATATATATATATATATATATATATATATATTGGAAGCAGACTCTTGGACTATATAAGCCCTTTTTGGGGCGTTTTTGTATGTATTGTTATCTAGTCAAAACCGTATGATTAATCATTGATTACGATCATTAATATTAGACGTACATTCCCCAAACCTGACCTAGATACCCTACAATATAAATAAAATAGAGAGATAGACAGTTGAGATTTAAAGTTGAAAAAGGACCTGAACTTCTGAAGATATGGAATTAACCACTTATCTTCCCGGCCCTGTCCTGCTCACCACAATCACACTGACATATAGTAATAAGACCCTTAATTCAGTATTTAGTTGAAGCAGTGATTACAGACTCTTTTTGGGAATGATGCGACAAGGTTTCCAACATAGATTTGGGGATTTTCTGCCATTCTTCTCTTCAGATCCTCTCCAGCTCTGTCAGGTTGGATTGGGACCATCGGTGGATAGCAATTTTCAGGTCTATTAAGAGAAGATCGACTGGGTTTAAGTCCGCGCTCTGGCTGGGCCACTCAAGGACATTCACAGAGTTGTACCTACGCCACTCTTGCGTTGTCTTGGCTGTCTTGGCTTAGGGTCATTGTCCTGTTGGACGGTGAACCTTTGGCCCAGTCTGAGGTCCGGAGTGCTTTAGACCAGGTTTTAATTAAGGATATCTCTGTATTTTGCTGCATTCAGCTTTCCTTCAACCCTGACCATTCCCTCAGTCCCTGCCGCTGAAAAACACCCCACAGCATCACGCTACCACCACCATGCTTCACCATTGGGATGGTATTTTGCAGCTGAAAAGCGGTGCCTGGTTTCCTCCAGACATGATGCTAGGAATTGAGGACAAACAGTTCAATCTTCATTTCATCAAACCAGAGAATCTTGTTTCTCACAGTCTGAGAGTCTTTTAGGTGCTTTTTTGCAAATTCCAAGGGGGTCTTGCACTGAGGAGAGGCTTCTGTCTGGCCACTCTGCCATAAAGCCCAGATCGGTGGAGTGTTGCTGTGATGGTTGTCCTTCTGCAATTTCTCCCATCTCCACACATGATCTCTGGAGCTCAACCAGAGTAACCATTGGGTTCTAGGTCACCTCACTAATCAAGGCCATTTCCCCGATTGTTTGGCTGGGCGGCCAGCTCTAGGAAGAGTTCTGGTTGATCTTCCATTTAAGAATTATGGAGTCAAATGTGCTCTTGGGAAACATAAAAGCAGACAAAAAATGTTGTAGCCATCCCAGAGCTGTGCCTCGACACAATCCTGTCTCTGAGCTCTGCAGGCAGTTCCTTTGAACTCATGGCTTGGTTATTGCTCTTGAGATGCATTTTCAGCTGTGAGACCTTATTTAAACAGGTGTGTGCATTTCCAAATCATGTCCAATCAATTTAATTTTCCACAGATGGATCCAAGTGTAGCAACATCTAAAAGAATTATCCAGATAAATGAGATGCACCTAAGCTAAATTTTAAGTGTCATAGCAAAGGTTCTGAATACATATGACAAATCAAATCACTTTGTCACTCAACCATATACACAATTGCAACAGTGGTTGGAAGTCTTGAGTGCGTTTTCAAGCAACATAGCAGTATGACAAGTACAATAAACATCTGATTTACACAACAGTTTACACATCTGTTACACAACACAATACACACCCCCAAGTAATCAAACAAAGTCAAAGTGATATTTTAGTTTTTTCTTTTGAATACATTTGCAAAGTTATCAAAAATCTAGTTTTCACTTAGTCGTTATGGGGTACGGAGTGTAGATTGATGTTAATTTTTTGAAGGGATTTTAGCATAAGGCTGAAACCAAAAAATAAATTAAAAAAATGAAAGTGTCTGAATACTTAATGAATGCACTGTATTCATCTAAATATCTTCAATTGTGTTCAGCAGAAGAAAGTCATACACATCTGGGACGGCATGAGGGAGATGGGAGATTTAAATTTTTGAATGAACTATCGCTTTAAGATGCACTTCACGTGTAGTGGTCACTGCTCTGTATACGGTTTTTTGTGAAGCGATTACAGAACATTTTGGAACCATTTTGCACTTTAATTTAGCGCAGACCACTTGTGATCAGAACACCGGAACCCAGCTTTATTCCTGAAACAGGGTCAGAGACACTCATAACACATCAGTGGTCATTAAATGAAGAATCAAGAATAGACACTAACCTGTTCGATCCTCAGTATCTTCGATTTTCACTATGTATATTTCTGGATACCCCGTGTCCTCTCTCTCCTCTTTAATAAAATCCATCTTTGCTGTAGTATGTCAGAAAATTGTTTACACACTTGAACTTTGTCCTGCTCTTCTGGAAATGCGACTTTGATTCAAAGATGACAGGAATATTCAGAGCATTTATTGGCGAAGTGCTCTGAATGTGGATTCACAATCACTGTGTGGTAGCGAAGATCAGACCTGCCAAAATTAAAAAATAAATGTCAGAATTTAACATTTTATGAACAAACACCTTTGAGTTTCTTTGCTTTAGTTTTTGCATATTTGTATTTAGAAGATATTTACTTATTTCTATCCTTCACTATTTACTCTATTTTTATACTTACATTTCACAACATACTTTAAAAGCACTCTCATTAATCACTTCTTGAAGAAATTCAATTCAAAATTCAAAGAAATTTCACAAAAGGAAGAAAAAGAAAAAAGTAAAATGATACAAGACTTTGCAACCTCTTCAATTCTCATGGGTCTGAAGGCTAGGAGTACATCTTTTTTGCGCGTTTCGGATCAGCTGGCGTCCGGTAGACCGCAATTGCTTTTGAAAGTATACTGTTCTGAACACGAGCCAATACGAATGCATTCGACGCATGCCAACGACTGCTTGGTGATGTGGCCAGATGAAGACCACGTCAAGGTCCTGGTATACTTCCTTTTTCTACGTTCGAGATAGGATTGCGCCCGGCCGACCACGTTGCCTTTTGGAGTATACTTTTCTGACCTCGAGCAAATATGAACACGTCCAACGCATGCCCATTACAGCGGCTTTGTGATACTCTTTTAGTACAGTCAATGGCCGGCGCATACGCGATGATGCGCACAGACAAGGAGTGCAGGCTGATGACATTGCATTGCCTATAATGTACGCACAGTGAATAGCAACGTGGATAACCGAAGGGTAATCAGGCCTTCAATGTTTTGAGAAAACTTGGGCCCTGCACGAGGTCAGTCCGCACAACTGTCCCGAGATGAAATTTGCATCACGCATACTGTGCGCGGACCGATCCAGAATACGGACAGGTGAAGTATACTTCGGTCCAATTCACACCAAAATAGTGCTGTTTTTGCGAGTTAAACTTTGGATGAATGGTCTATTCAGACAGAGACTGTAAGAAATTAAATGGAAAAACTATTTCACCTCTGCACGGCAGGCATATGTGCATGAGTTATAAATGTTCTTGAATATATTTCTGTGCTCATTCTTTTACAAGACTCACACAAAAACACTAAATTCAGTAAATCATGAAGAAGCTGTAAACGCATTTACTTTTATTTGTATTGAAGTGAGGGGGCAATATGGGACCGCACAGAAATCAAAACTTAAGAGAACAGAGCGCCAGATGGCACACTAGAAACTGCAGATAAGACAAATGGATGTGAAGTTTATACTAGCTGGCTCACTTTTTTTCCCCAACTGTGGTCGAACTAACAAAATATAAATATGTTGGACTTAAATAAGCCAGAGATTGAAGACCCACTGCAGTCTCTAAAATCTGTTGTTTGGAAGCACTATGGTTTCACAGTAAACTACAATAATACTGGCAATGAGTAGTGAACAGGATGAAGGTTGTGTGTCGGCTCTGTTTCACCGAAGTCGAGTATGTCTCAAGAAGCACATCTAACATGATGATTCATTTGCGGCGACATCATCCACATGTGTCTCTTGAGCTTATGGGAGCAAAACATAAACAGCCTGTCTCACCACGGCATTCAAGCAACCTCTCGCTGCAAGCTCAGCCAGAGCTAAAGCGATAACGAACGCCATAGGAGTATTTATTGCTGCAGATATGCGACCATACTCAGTCACAAAAAACACAAGATTTAAGCTTACGCTTAAAGTGCTTGAGACCCATTATAAAGTTCCTACAAGTTCGCATTTCAGCAATTATGTAGTGTTCGCTCTATATAAACAAGCATTTGTTGTAATTGTCCAGCAGGGGACATTTGACAATTCTAACCGATCCGCCCCATGTACACTGATAGTGTGGATATTCAGATTTTCCTGAAAACAAATGGTGAGCTGAAAGGCAAAAAAAAAAAAGAAAAAAAAAAGGAAGAAATCTGCATTGTTAATGTCTTAATTTTGTTACAATTATTATAATTGAACTTTGTTTTACTTTTATTATTAATTTATGTTTTACACAAATGTGCATATAAGAAGCTCTTAAGTTTTGTAAAGTAATTTCGTTGAAGAAATAGTGCAGTCATGTATAAATGAGCCTTCACGATAAGAATTGTTGCCCATGAGCCACTGTGTTTACACTACGAACTTGGTCCAAATGAATTGCTGAAACTCACTGCTGTTTTAAACGCCAGGAATATATATCTCATACACATTGATGTACATATTAAAGAATGTACATTAAGACAAAACACCAGTTAAATTATAAAAAATGAGCTATCTGCACATTATTATGTACACATGTACATAAATTACATAAATAATGAGTTTACAGCTTCTTCATGATTTACTGAATTTAGTGTTTTTGTGTGAGTCTTGTAAAAGAATGCGCACAGAAATATACTCGAGAACATTTATAACACAAGCACATATAATAAACACAGACCGGGTTTATGTCTGCAGTAACAAATGTTGATGAACTGTAATACAGTGCAACTGTCTGTTTCCGGAAGTAAAACACATTCATTTATTGCATAGACGAATTGATTTTTAACAATAAATTACAAACATTTAAAGACAGACTTACCGTGAGCTCTGAAACTGTTAATCGACTATATTTGCTCCTGCTGAAGCCATCAGTCCGTGTTATTTCAACGTCATTCCTGTTTCTTCTTTGGGTTTCCGCCGGTTGGCAAACTAGCTTTTGTGCATTTCCGCCACCTGCTGGGATGAAGTCTGACACTGTGCGTCCCCCTCACTTTTAATAAAACCAAAGTTCGTCCACTTGCGCTGTCTTTCATACAGCAAATATCTAAATATTTATATACTTTTAAGAATGTTTCGGTATGTTCTGTAATGCTGAGACAGATTTGAATTCTTCTTTGAGCTGGAGTCTTTCTCTGTCATCTGCAATGCAAATTAGCAGCACATGCTCAACAGTCTCAGGAAGACCACATTTATTACAGTTACCAGATTCATGTTCCCCTACAATGTAAAGTGACTGATTGAGTGCTGAGTGTCCAATCTGTAGTCGAGAAATTGCTGTGTCATCCCTTCTATTGACAAAATGGCTCCTCTCATAATCAACTTGTCTTTGAATATTGAATAGATGTCACCCTTTTACTTCCTTGTCCCACCTCTCTTGCCACATCCCCTTAACAGCCTCTTAATGGTGTAATGATGTCAATTATTAGATGTGTAAGAGCCTGATTGGCCATATAATCCACCTCCTCATTACCCTTGTGATGTTGCAGCAGTTATTACTACTGTAAAATTACAATAGGTTCATATTGGATCTCCTTTAAATAGGGTAAAAAAATGTTGGCCAAGGGGACGGGAGGAGAGTCCTTTGGACGTTTCGCCAACAAGACACCGCTTGGGTGTAGGCTCTGTGCAAGCCGGTGCAGCTGTCCGTTTACAGTTTCTACTTAAGCACAAGGTAGTTAATATGGTAATGTAACCCTTCCTTGTTCTGATGGGTCAATTTGACCCTTTTAACAATGATTTACATCAACTTAACTTAAGTTTTGTTTTTATATACCAAATCTTGTAACAAAGGCTCTGTTTGCTCAATCTCTCTCATTTTGGTCTTAAATCGTTCCACTAGATGGTAGCAAACACTAGAAAAATATATTTCTTAATCAGCTTCTATCACAATATACAGATCTGAAAGGCAACGGGGTTTGTGACTTTGCCCATATGGCATCCAGACTTTATTAGGACAGTCTTTTTATAAGTACACTCATACTCATACACATCATTTCATGCACTCACATCACATGAATACATCACAGACACTCACAAACGGTCATTGACAACAGACATATTATTATAGACATGCAAGATTATTGATATTAATTTGTTCAAAAGTTATTTTACTGTTAATGCAGTGTTCATTATGTTTATTAAATGTTCGACATGTTCAGTTGACATACAGGAAAGAAATACCTAAAATTTGTTTAGAATAAATGCAAATTCAATTAATTTGGAATAATCATTTATCATTTAATCAAAGAATTTCATAATGAAATTGTGAAAAAAAAGTGAGAAAAAAACTCATGTCTGCTCAAATCACTGATTCTGTGAGCCCCAAATAGCCACAAACTCTTCATCAGCTCTTAGGTTGTTTTCTATGAGTCTATTTTTACTTGTCTCTCAGCTGGTCTGGGAAAATAATCCACTGTACTGTCTCAAATGTTCAGGAAAAAAAGTTTTTTTTAGCTTTCAAATGATACCAAGGTCACGTTTGTAGTCCATTCAGAGGTGGATATTCCACAAAACATGGGGAAAGTGCGGGGCTTCCCAAAGAACACTGGATGTCAATGGGCTGAGTCATAAAACACGTTGTTAATACCATGGAAGGGTTAAAAGGATATACAGAAAAAGGACTTTTCAGGAGAGAGTTAAGCCCTATTCAGATGGGATTCGTTTTGCGTACATATGTCTTTAACTTTGACATGGCTAAATAAACACTCGACAGAATAAAATGCCTGAGAAAATTGCTTCAGTCTATGCACAACAGCCAGCGTTGTCTTCAGACCCTTGAAGAACTTAAAGTTAACTTACATTTTTGGGTTCACTCAAAAATTAAGATTCTCTCATTATTTACTCACCCTCGTTATATCCCAGGTGTGTTTGATTTTCTTTCTTCACCAGAACACATTTGAAGAAAAATGTCTTAGCTCAGAAGGTCCTTAAAATGCAAGTGAATGGAGATTTCTCTTTTGAAGCTCCAAAAATCACAGATATTGCATTGTATGGACCTACAGAGCTGAAATATTCTTCTAAAAATCTTAGTTTGTGTTCAGCAGATGAAATAAAGTCATACACTTCTGGGATGGCATGAAGGTGAGTAAACGATGACAGACGTTTCATTTTTGGGTGAACTATCCCTTTAAAGCCCAGTCCACAAGAGGCATGGATTCCTCTTGGAGAGTTAGTTTGGTTGTAGTATCCGGTTTTCACTCCTGCATTTTACTGAACTGTGTATAGAATGGGATTAAGCACGAAAAAAGAAAAAGAGTGCCAACAGAATTCAACTGCATTGTGTAGATGACCATAGACAGCAGTCTTTGAGGGATTTCAATGCAATAGAATATTTATTTCTTTATGCGTCACTAGAATATAGTGGCCTTGGAAATAGGGCTTCAACACTTTTTAAGAATTGCTTCTCAGAACTTTTCTAACCACTAATGATTATTCCTCAAATGTTTTAAAATAATTTTTTCGAGATTGTAGGGGAGGAATTCCTTGCCAAGTAGTCCACCAATCCTAAGAATTAAGAGAATACACATATTATGCATTGTACTTATTTGATAACACAATTACACGTATGTGTGCCTACAGAAAGAAAATACCACTACTACAACTAATAAAAACAGCCGAAACACATTCACAATAGAACTTTTCACGACTTTTATCAATTTATTGCACATCAGTGACTGTTCCAGGCCTGGAAATGACATATTATTGAATGTTTATTGATTTTGAACAATAATGACAGACAATATTCAAAGAAAGATTAAAATAAAAAGGACAAAACTATTAAAGTACAGAGCAAAAAAGAAAACTCACCCACCCTCACCCAGGATAGTGCACATACAAAGCAGCAGTATTATAATATGCAACAAAGTTACTACATTTTCCAAGAAATGTCTGATTGACCAAGCTCTAAAGTTTCATTAATTGAATCTGAGAGGGTTTAATGGAGACCAGGTATGTCAAAACACATTTACATTCCCTTTAAATTAAGAACTAGAAAATCTCCTGATACCACATGCGAATTGATGGTGGTTTATCCTTAATCCAATCTTCGGCCAGTAAAAAGCAGTTTCTGTACAAGATTTATATCCCCCGGTGTGAATGTCAGATTATGTACCAGTCCTATCTTTACCCACAGCATAACCAAATATTTTTCCTAATTTCCTTTGAACCTTGCTCCAAAATTGTGAGATTGATGGACATGACCATAATATATGACTATGTGTACCAATGCCACTCTTGCACTTTGAACAGACGATCACTTTGATGATCTTTGCAGGTTTGTTTTATTAAGGATATAATGGGTGCAATGGAGATGAGCAATTTTAAACTGCATTTCCCTTGCTTCAATGCAGCTGAATGTACTACCAGTATGTTTGAAGGCTTTCTCCCAATCTTCATTCTTGGTGGTACTACCAAAGTCTTTCTACCACACACCCCTATAGGCTGGAGTACTGGGAACAGTGTGTTTAAGAAATAAAGAGCAAAAGGCTGAAATAATTTTTCTTAACTTATCTTGAGAGAAGTAACTCAACCAGTGCTGCTTTTGACAAACTAGGAGAAGGGTGGGGGATCTGAGTTAATATAAGATGTTTAATTTGTAAGTAACCAAACAAATGCTGTTTTGGAATATTACATTTATCTTGTAGCTGCTGAAATGATAAAAGTGAGTCACCTACACAAGTGAAGTAGAAACTTGATTCCTTTTTATACCAATGATGGAATACACGGTCTTTTACCCCTGGAACAAGTTCCTTATGAGAGGCATCAGTAAAACTGTGGAATTGTTCCCACCATAAAATTTACAGATATCAAACCATACCTTAAATGTTCCCTGGAGAAAAGGGATACATTTCATATTTATCATAGTTTTGCTTAGATCCCCATTAAGTAAGCCAAGCGGAGAGTATGGTAGGGTAAAAAAAAACGAATCAACATCAGAAACAGAATACCCATCCTGACACCACTTGTGGAGAATTCTAGCATGGCAAGAGCAGTTCTAGAGGGCCAGACCACCTACCTACATTATCTGGTAACTGCAGTTTGGATATTTTTAACCTAGGTTTCTTCTTATGCCAGATGAACCTCGAAAACCATCTTTCCAAATCACTAATCATGTTCTTGCAAAGGTTAAGTGGAGTAATTTGTAATAGGTACAGTAGTCTGGGAAGAATGTTCATATTAATTAACCCTATCCAACCCAACCATAATAAATGCAGGTCCATCCACCTGACAAAGTCTTTAAAAATTTTATTAACAACAGGGGTGCAATTAAGATGAAGGTATTTAAATCCCATTTAAATTTGTAGAAACATGAATTAGCAAATAACCGAAACAGTCGACCAACCATTTAAATGGAAACATGGGCATAGCCTTTATGTCACCAAATGCTCCAAGTGGCATCGCCTCAGATTTGCTAAAAAGTTTATTTTATAACCTGAGAAGGAACTGAAAATGTATGTTATTTTAATGACAGTCAAAAACAACAACATATCATCTATAATTTTAATTTCATCCCTTTAATTTCAATACCCCCTACATCTGTGTGACTTCGAATGGCCTCTGCTATTGGTTTACGAACCAAGGCAAAGAGTAATCGTGACAGGGGACAACTGCTGGGTTCCTCGAAGACTAAAGGCAGGAGAAAGCATACCATTCATCAGAACAGAGGCTTGTGGTGAGCTATAAAGTATCTGAATCCATTTCACAAAGTCGTTTCCCAGTCCAAAGCGCTGCAACACCTCAAATAAGTATGTCCATTCTACGTGATCAAACGCCTTCTCTGCATTGAGTGAAGCCACAAGGACTCTTTGATGGGTCTGATAATAATATTGAATGATACAGAGAAGAAGCTGCATGTTGGTAAACGAATGACAGTCACATATGAATCCTGTTTGGTCAACCTTAATTGAATAAGACAAAAATGTCTCCAATCTTCTAGCTAGTACCTTAGAAAAAAATCTTGCAATCAGGGTTAATGAATGAAATTGGATGATACGCTGAGCACTCGTATGGAGGTTTATTCTTTTTAAGAATAAGAAATATATTTGCCTGATGATTGAGGTAGCGTTCCCTTTTCAAACGATGAAAAGTAAGCATTGCGTAGTTGTTATCACTAAATAAATGTCTGCATTTTTTATTAAAAATCCAGACCTAAACCATCCGGTCCTGGAGCTTTATCATTCTTCAATTAACCAATTGCCTTCAGGACCTCCTCCTTTGTAATATTACATGATAAAACTTCCCTATCGTCCTCACTTAATCTAGGGAGGTTTAAACCCTCTAGGAAAATGTCCATGACATTTCCAGATGACAAGATGGGGACTAATATTCTGTCATGAGTTTATCGACTAATAAAAAAATTGTTTTACCACTGTTGTCTTTTAATGAGGATATTACATTAGCTGACGGTCTGCCTTTAACCAGTCTTGCCAGCAGTCTTCCTGGTTTATTTCCCGATTCATATATTCTCAACCTGGCAAAAAATAAAGAGTATTAAGCTTTCTGCATATAAAGTTGTTCAAGAGCTGATCTGATCGTCTGCATTGCCCTATACAAGTGCTTGTCTAATGAACTTTTAAACCTGGATTCTAAATCTGCCAGTTTAGACTCAAGTTCCATCTGTTTTCTAATGGTCTCCTCCTTCCTCAATGAAGCATAAGAAATTATGGCACCTCTCATAAAAGCTTTGCCTGTTTCCCATAAGATTAAATGGCAAACACCCAGTGACTCATTAGTTTCTAGAAAGTAGTTCCACTGCATTTCCAGGTAATAGAAAACATTTGGACTGTAATATAATGAGTAATTGAGCCTCCAAGATTTACATGAAGGGTCCCTAAAGGGGGGTTCAAATCTTATACTTTAAGGTGCATGGTCCAAAATAGAAATTGATCCAATGTCAAATGATATAGTTCTATCCCAAGCTAACCTAGAAGCAAAGAAATAGTCTACACCAGAGAAAGACTTTTGTGGAGCGGAATAAAAAGTGAAAACTTCAATCAGAAGTCGCCACATATCCAGGAGGTTAAGGTCGTTACATAAATCGCTTAAAGCTCTATAGTTTCTACCGTCTCTGACAGGCAGTTACAGTTTTTGGTCAAGGTCAGCATTCATGACACAGTTGTAATCTCCACCCAGGACTGTGAATGGGCTGAGACAAGATGCTGCATCTCTCAACAACGATGGAAAAAAACATTTTTTGAAAGAATTAGGGGCATACACTGAGCCTATCATTACCATCTCTCCATACAGGTAGCCAGAATTAATCACATATCTGCCTTCTTTATCTTTAATCATGCTCAAGTTTAAAGTGGAAATGCTTATGTAGTAGTATAGCGACACCTCTACTGTTAGATTTAAAAGAAGAGAAAAATATCTGAGCCACTTGGTCTCGTTGTAATTTTGCATGTTCAATATCATTCAGGTGAGTTTTTTTTAAATGGGGCAACTTGAACCTTTTCTTTTTTCAACAAGGACAGAACTTTCTTGCGTTTACACACGTGGTTCAACCCCTTCACATTAAGGGATGGTATATTGAATTTACTCATAAGATTGTAGTACAATAATAAAAATAGGAATACTGCAAATGAAAAGCAAAAAAACAATCCACAAACAATGGGCCGCACACTAGCCACCCAACCCAGTTAAATCCCCAAGAGACAAAATCCAGAATGCATAACAACTGCTTCTCATTGGTGCAACAGCAACCAAGACAAATATTAACCATAAGAGAAAATAACAAAACACAAACATAGTTAAACAGGAGAACATGATACTGGAGTAGTTTTACCACTAATGAAGTTTCTCGCACTAAACAAAAATATTCGGCCAAGAGAAAAAAGAAAAAACGTGCATAGTCTCCACTAACCCGTCACCTTTTATGTCTTTCATAGTTGTTTTACCCATCTTTCCACATTTCGGAGATTACTGCCTCTGCTAGGCATTGTCACGCAATCGTTTCATATAAATATGTCTAAAAATATGAGCAAACTATGCTTTAAAAGGGTAGTGTGTGAGTGGGAGGCGTGGATCGCTCCTCTCAGTTAGGTGGCATCACGTGACCCCCGGAAATGACTATTTTGAAATTCCCTGACAATTCCAGGGTTTCCACTATATAATTGTGGACAGAATAAAAAAAAACAGATGTATTATGAACCATGCCCAATTTAGAGTTGTTTTCACAAAGCAAAAACTTTATATGAATACTGGAATTACCAAAATGTATTTCCTTAGAATTTCCATACACCAATGGTGGCAGAGCTGCCATGCAAGGCGCTAGCCTGCCATTGGGAGCAACTTTGGGTTCAGTGTCTTGCCCAAGGACACTTCGGCATGTGGAGTCATGTGGGCCGGAATTCGAACCACCAACCCTGCGATTAGTGGCCAACCCGCTCTATCAACTGAGCCACAGCCGCCCCCAAAATGTATATTATATTACTATTTCATACTGCTACCAACCATAATAAAAAAAAAAGTAATTCCTAAATACTCAAACTTTCTACCAAAAGAGCAATTTCTTTCATCTTTAGTTTTACCTGAAATTCTACACTGTGTAAAGCATTGGACCTGAAGATGAACCTGAAAAGCAGCTTTTCCACAATGCTTTTTTTTCTCAATTGGGTGCATGATGTGGGGAAACTTCCCACTTGAAGACTGTAAGGATTTTCTCCTTTCATTTTCAGGACTCCTGAGTGAGTGAAACTCTACACACATTATAAACGCTTGTTTTTTCTTTAATATGGACTCTCTGGTGTAATTTCAAGTTGCCGGCTCCTCTAAAGACATCACCGCACTCAGGGCACACATATGTTTTCCCAGTATGAATTTCCTGGTGTTCTTTGAAACAGTTCAGGCATGAAAACCTTTTTCCACAGAAAGAGCACAAATGGGGCTTCTTGTGAATTTGCAGGTCTGATTCTGAGATTAAACTTTTATCACACTGATCACAGTTTAATGACTTTTCTTCAGTGTGCAGAGAGTGAAGATGACATTGTCCTTTTAAATATTTAAATGTCTGTCCACATTTACGGCATGTGACCGGCCTCTCTTCCACGTGAACGATCATGTGCCTTTTAAGGTGTTCTTTCCTTGAGAAACTCCTTCCACACTGAGAGCATTTGTAAGGCTTCTCTCCAGAGTGAATTCTCATGTGACTGGTAAGTTGTCCTTTTTGTCTGAAACTATTTCCACACTGAGCACAAGTGAAAGGATTCTCTCCAGTGTGTATTCTCAGGTGTTCCTTTAGGGTGGATCTACGTGTGAAACTCTTTTCACAATTAGGGCAGGTGAAACAATTTGTAGTTTCTGTCCTTTCGGTTGTTTGCTGTGAGGAATTATTTCCAGTCTGTGAGCAACTAAACTGACACGATGTTTCCTCCTCCACTTCATCTAGTTCTTGTCTTTCCGTTTTTACTTCCATTAGGCCTAAAAGAAGAACATTAAATGGTCAATAATAATCAATTATGGACAACAAATGTCAAATGAAAAGGAAATTTGTCCAGCGATGTCAGACAAAGGTCTTGTTAATACATGGGTCCCTCATGGTTGTGTCTGATCACCAATATTATTTTCTCAGTATCTGTAACCTTAATTTTAATATTTTTAAATATGCTGATGATGTTCTTGGTGGGCCTCCTGCAAAGGAACAACGTAAAAGAGTTCAATATATAGATCTATATATGAACTGAGCAAATGTTTTACTGGAATGGTGCATAGGAGTTGAATATATATAAAAACCTAAGAACTGGTGATCAGCAAATACAAGACATGAAGTCATAGTAACTCCAATAGTGACATTTGTGTCAGGAAAAGAAACAGCTTTGGTGCAGGGGTGGTTCAAGTGTCATCTTTGAAGGGATGAAAATGAAAAATGCTTTGAAGGGTGTGGTCAGGACCTTGTGTTAATAGCCTTTTCTGGGTTTGACAGTGGCTCTTGAAAGACAGGGGCCAAACACCAGACATGAATTGTCAACTGAAAGTACATGCAGGTCACCTACCCATTTTACTGAGGCCAGAGCAAGCAGTAGTGCGGTCTTAATGGCGAGCATGAGCAAATCAACAGAGTCCAAAGGCTCAAAGGGGGGCCCTGCGAGAGCTTTTAGGACTAAAGTTAAGTCCCAAGTCGGGGCTGCAGCCGGCCGAGGTGGGTTTAATCAACTTGCTCCTTTAAGGAACTTTTTGATTAATTCATGCTTGCCTAAAGAGGCGCCGGTTTCATGTGCGTGATACGCAGAAATAGTTCCAACATACACTTTGAGATTTGACGGGGTGAGTCCTGTGTCTAATCGCTCTTGAAGAAATATTACAATTTCATGTATGGGGCAGTTTACTGGTTCCTTGCTATGCGAGAGACACCAATCAGTGAAAACCTTCCATTTTAATGCACCTTGTGGACGGTGCTCTGGCTTGTAAAATGGTGTTCATGACTGAACGGTTCAGTTCTGGCATGTGTAGAGCGCCCTGTTCAGGGGCCACACATGCATGTTCCACAGCTGGGGCTGGGGCTGGGGATGCCAGATTGTGCCCTGCGCCTGAGAGAGGAGATCCCTCCTCAGTGGTATTTCCCATGGTGAGCTGCACAGCATCTCCATTTCCGGAAATCATGGCTGGTTGGGCCATTTCGGTGCAACTAATAGCACCGTTTCCTTGTCCTCGCGGACTTTGAATATGATGGGAGTGGATCAGGCATATTGGAGGAAATGCATATTTGTGTTTTGCTGGCCATTTGTTTGCCATAGCATCCGTTCCCAACGGGGCTTGGGACTTCGAATACCAAAGGGGAGAGTGCGTATTCTCCACTTAGGCAAATATATCCATTACTGCTTTGCCGAATATTTCCCAAATCCTTAACACCGTTAGAGGATGACGTCCCCATTCGCTCGGTATCACCCCTTGGCGTGACAGTAGTGGGACAGATGTCGCTCTTAGGGAGAGGAGATGATGCTCGTTCCATAGGAGGAGGCGCCGCCTCAGTCTCAACAGTGGCGGTGAATGAGTTCCACCTTGGCGGTTTATATATGCCACAACTGTCATGTTGTCTGAGCGAACCAGGACATGACAGTTTGCCATTTGTGACTGAAAAGCCTTCAAGGCTAGAATTACAGCCGATAGCTCTAGGCGGTTGATATGCCATACCATCCTCTGACCTTTCCAGGTGCCGAAAGTTGGGCGCCCATCGCACACCGCCCCCCAACCTGTGTTGGAAGCATATGTAGTCACCACTTTCCGCCTGATCATTTTACCCAGCGCGACACCTCGCTGGTAAAATGCAGGAGCCGTCCATGGTAATAATGCAGCTATACAGTGGCGGGATATTATTTTCGGTTATTATACGGTTATTATTTTCAGAGCTGTTCTGCTGCAGGGTGAAGATGAATATTTAAAAGAGTCTACGTCATATCTTTCTCATAACTCTGTACAGATATTTTCTTTCTGTTCTTTGTGTATCAGTCAGTGTTGATCTTGTTTTTGTTGTCTAATTTCAAGTTTATATCCATACTCTTAATTTACAAATTAGGCCTAATATCTACCTACTGTATATTACACATCACAACCGATTAAGTAGCAAGTCTCCTCTCTCTGGGATTCATTTGTTTATAACATTCAGCCAATAATCAAATCTTTAACTTAGTGACTAAATCTTTGATTCTGCTTGAGAAAACTACACAGAATATTAAGGGGTCATGAAATGGAAAATCTCATTGTCCTTGATATTTAGACATCTAAGAATTAACTGTAATATAAAAATATACTGAACATTTTAGAACTCAAAACTTCATCCCTAGTCTAAAGAGTATTTATAACACATTTAAACGTCTCATTTTGAAAACTGTATATTGCTCAGTTGTATTTACATGCCCCAGAACATGCGTCAGTGCAACCTTGGCCCCGCCCAATGGCGTTCAATTCATATCGTAAACAGAGGGAGAGAGACCGGCCTAGTGTTACCAACTATATCTGAACATGGAAGGGGACACATCTGGACTATTTCGAATTTTTTTGTGCATGTAACATGCATTACACAGACATCTTTGACAGTTGTCATGTTTATTGCGGCACTTTTAAAAGACGCAGTGTTGGTTACAACTCAGAAAAGGACACTCTGTTTGGCTTCATTTAGCTGCTGTGTGTCTTGCTGTTCTTGCACCCAACTACATTATTTTTAATTGTTGGTGTATGTAAATAAGCACTAGCTGGATGTCTTTGACTGTTTGGATGCATTTCTGGCAATCTGTGCCCAAGTGCACCTATGTGTGTGCAGCATGTTTTAACGTGCTATAGTCTGTGTATGTACGTCTAATAGCATGGACTGCTTTTGAAAGGGTCATAATATGATTCAAGCTTTGCAAAGGAACTTTTTTTAAAGAATGGGGCAGTTAAAAACTTGGACTAATTAAGTTCTTAGAGTGTATTACTCTTTGATTTAAGGGTTACGACTCGAAATATTTGGTACTGTCCAGAGTAATGATGATAATAACAGCTAATATTGTGTGTTAAACAGATGCTTTAACAGAAGACATAAAAAACCTAAAGAAATACAGCTAAATTCATTCACAAGCTTTGAGGACACTAGCTGTAGTTTTACATTTTTGCCTCTGGCTTACTGTCACCAGACGAAAGCTGCTATGGAACAATGTTAACCTGTCCAAGTACAAACAGTCTACCTGGGTCAGATGAACTTTCGGACTGAGGCTGCAGCTGCCCGAAGCCTGGAGAGGTTTTCATTGCTGCTTCATCTTTTTTCTCATCTGATGAATTGCGTGGTGTGTTTTTGTTTTTTTTTCCCAATTTGGAATGTCCAGTTCCCATTATGCTCCAAGTCCTCGTGGTGGCATATTGACTCGCCTCGTGGTGATGGAGGATGAATCTCAGTTGCCTCCACGTCTGAGACAGTCAATCCACGCATCTTATCATGTGGCTCGTTGAGCGCATTGCCACGGAAACATAGAGTGTGTGGAGGACCACGCCATCCACCGTGGCATCTATGCACAACTCACCAAGTGACCCACCGAGAGCAAACCACATAATAGCGATCACGAGGAGGTTAACCCATGTGATTCTATTTACCCTCCCTAACAACCAGGCCAATTTGTTTTTTTAGTAGACTTGGCTGGAGTCACTCAACATGGCCTGGGATTCGAACTCACAAACTCCAGGGGTGGTAGCCAGTGTCCCAGTGTGTGTGTGTTTGGGATTGCTTTCTTTCACCACTACACCCTGCTTTCATTCTTACTCAAATACGGGAAACAGATGTGCACGGCAGTGTCCCTTTCAGGATTGTAATAGCATACTAGCATAATACTCTTAATATTTAGGCCGTTTCTATATATTGCTGAAATAGTAAGAGTAGTATGGTTGTATGCTATTGCGAATACAGCCTATAAGTCCGCACGCCGGCAACTTTCTGCTCGTATAAAGTGGTGGTGGGGCAATGTCACAGCTCTTGGCAACCATAGAAAGAACTCAGTTAACAGACTGGGAAAAATATAGACGCACGGTATGCCTACGAGTACGAAAGATTTCAAGCTATAGAAAAATTATCTGAGGGTATTATAGCCCGAAAGCCCATGGCTTTCTACACCACTGCTTTGTGTGATTCAGAACTTCAGATTTCTTATAAAAGAATGGTTGAGAGATTTTAAGTTATCTTAATTTATCATCTTGGTATGGGCATTTTAGCTGTAGACATAAAAATACCTTGAGTGGTTAACTGCCAGTAAAAAACATTGGCAACCCTGGATTCAGTAGTCATTAAAGAAGAATCAAGAATATATACTAACCAGTTCGTTCCTCAGTATCTTCGATTTTCACTATGTATATTTCTGGATAACCCGTGTCCTCTCTCTCCCCTTTAATAAAATCCATCTTTGCTGCTTGAACTTTGTCCTGCTCTTCTGGAAATGTGACTTTGATTCAAAGATGACAGGAATATTCAGAGCATTTATTGGTGAATTACTCTGAATGTGGATTCACAATCACTGTGTGGTAGCGAAGATCAGACCTGCCAAAATTTAAAAAATGTATGTCAGAATTCAACATTTTCTGCATTAAGTTTCTTTGCTTTAGTTTTTGCATATCTGTATTTATAAGATATTTACTTATTTTGTATCCTTCACTGATTTACTCTATTTTTATACTTACATTTCACAACATATTTTGAAAGCCCCCTCATTAATCACTTCTTGAAGAAATTACGAATCACAAATAAATACATTTCACAAAATAAAGAAAAATGATACAAGACTTTGCAACCTCCAATTCCCATGGGTCTGAAGGCTAGGGTGTACTTCGTTTTTGTGCATTCCAGATCAGCTGGTATCTGGTTGACCATGTTGATTTTCAGTATACTATTCTGAATACAAGCTAATACGAACACGTTCAACGCATGCCAACGACTGCTTGGTGATGTGGCCAGATGAAGACCGCATCAATGTGTCGAGAAACTGTGATGTTAGTCCAAACAGACTGTGCTGATGACAAAATTTGCATCACGCATACTGTGCACAGAGCGAACCGGAATGATGACAGCCGAAGTATATTTTATAGTTCACCCCAAAAAATTTATTATAATTTTCCAGGAGTAAATGGGGTCTGAGATCCTCATAACACATCAGTAGTCATTAATGGTCTTCTTAAAGGCCTATTCATACCAAAAGCATGTTGTTTTTTATTTTTTTTAGACGAACTTCGGACACAGGTCTATTCAGACAGAGATTGTATGAGGAGGCGCTGTTGCTATTTTCCCACTGTCAAGAGATCTCATCAGAGATTAATATATTGAACGCTGTTAAAGATTTTATTAGGCTAATTTGGCATAACTATTTCATTATGTACTATTTCAAATGCATCTAAACATCTATGTTTAGATGCATTTTGAGGAATATAGAATGTCTTTTTATGCGAGTGAAAATATACATCCTGTGTCTTGCACACCCACAACAGGATGCTGCCTCCCCCATACTTCATGGTTGGGATGGTGTTCTTCGGATTGCAAGCCTCACCCTTTTTCCACCCTTACCAGAGGACATTTCTCCAAAAAGATCTAAGATCTTTGTCCCCATGTGCACTTGCAAACTGTAGTCTGGCTTTTTCATGGCGATTTTGGAGCAGTGGTAACTTCCTTGCTGAGCAGCCTTTCAGGTTATGTTGATATAGGACTCGTTTTACTGTGGATATAGATACTTGTCTACCTGTTTCCAATAGCATCTTCAAAAGGTCCTTTGCTGTTGTTCTCGGATTGATTTTCACTTTTCACACCAAACTACGTTCATATCTAGGAGACAGAATGCATCTCCTTCCTGAGCGGTATCATGGCTGCTCACCACGGCATTCAAGCAACCTCTCGCTGCAAGCTCAGCCAGAGCTAAAGCAGTAACGAACGCCATAGGAGTATTTATTGCTGCAGATATGCGACCATACTCAGTCACAAAAAACACAAGATTTAAGCTTACGCTTAAAGTGCTTGAGACCCATTATAAAGTTCCTACAAGTGCGCATTTCAGAAATTATGTAGTGTTCGCTCTATATAAACAAGCACGTGTTGCAATTGTCTAGCAGGGGACATTTGACAATTCTAACAGATCCGCCCCATGTACACTGATAGTGTGGATATTCAGATTTTCCTGAAAACAAAAAAAACTGAAATCTGCACTGCTGTGCTAATGTCTTAATTTTGTTACAATTATTATAATTGAACTTTGTTTTACTTTTATTATTAATTTATGTCTTACACAAATGTGCATATAAGAAGCTCTTAAGTTTTGTAAAGTAATTTCGTTGAAGAAATAGTGCAGTCATGTATAAATGAGCCTTCACGATAAGAATTGTTGCCCATGAGCCACTGTGTTTACACTACGAACTTGGTCCAAATGAATTGCTGAAACTCACTGCTGTTTTAAACGCCAGGAATATACACACACACACACAACACACACACAACACACACACAGCACACACACAGCACACACACAGCACAACACAACACTACACACAACACACACACACACAACACAACACACACAACACACCAGGTAAATGATAAAAAATGAGCTATCTGCACATTACATAAATTACATTTATTACATAAATGCGTTTACAGCTTCTTCATGATTTACTGAATTTAGTGTTTTTGTGTGAGTCTTGTAAAAGAATGAGCACAGAAATATACTCGAGAACATTTATAACACATGCACATATAATAAACACAGACCGGGTTTATGTCTACAGCACAACAGTCTGGTTCCGGAAGTAAAACACATTCATTTATTGCATAGACGAATTGATTTTTAACAATAAATTACAAACATTTAAAGACAGACTTACCGTGAGCTCCGAAACTGTTAATCGATGATATTTGCTCCTGCTGAAGCCATCAGTCCGTGTTATTTCGACTTCCTTCTTCTTCTTGAGTTTTATTTCATTAAAAAAAGTGGATTATCGCCACTAACTGGTAAGGAGTCTCTCTGTGTGTGCGCTTGTGTGTGCTTGTGTGTGTGTGTGTGTGTGTGTGTGTGTGTGCGCGCGCGCGTGCGTGTGCGCGCGTGAGTGCGTCTTCTACTTGTCTCGGTTACTGGAGGATCGCAATCAACTTTAAGGCACATACCGCCACCTAACGTACAAGCTTTTCCTTCTCCTTTTCTAAGTGGAACTAATGTTACTTCCTTTTGCAATGCCCTTTTTTCAGTTTATCAGCACACTCATTTCCTTTCAGTCCCTCGTGAGCTGGTACCCAACAAAATTGTACATCAATACCACCTCTATGAAGTCTAAATAAGTAAATGAGTAAATGTTCTCTGACAATTTGTGTTGATTGTACGCTTTCCAAGACAGCTGTTGAATCGGTACAAATCACCACCCTATCTTGTCTGACCTCTTCAACCCATGATCTTAACTCTCTGGACTTCTCTAGCTTCTCTCCATACGCAGCACTATGCTCGTCTCCACAGTTACAACATTTAACCTTGGCATCCTTTTCACATTTTCCATACTCACGTTGGCCTCCACATCACTAACTAAATTTCCCTGTTGGTAAAATCATAATTGTTGCCTAGTTTTTGTTGTCAAAAATAATGTTGGTTGATTAAATAATTCAGTTTACACAAAATATAATGTTAAAATATAAATGGTACTCTTTATTCTAGGCCTTAAAAACTAGTTGGCTTATACAAACTATTCTTTACTGTTTATGAGATAGTCCTAAAGAATGAGGCTTAATGTCAAACTGAGGTTGAACTGATAATAATTTAAAGTTAGTTTGTCACCATTTCATTTAATTATTTGTATTCATTATTTTATTATTATTTTAATTTAGCAATGCATTATATTACAGTAACTAAATATATGATATAGATTTATTATATGTATGTTCCTTCCTTTTCATTTTATTGGATGTGGGTAATATTAGTTCCGCTTTCACTTGTTTCCGCGGGGAGTGTCATAAGAGCGACACACACTCAAGAGATGTTTTTTTTTATTTTTTTATTTTTTTTATTAGCAGAACATAATATATAACATTATACAAATATATACAGAAAATACCAGAGTGTACAAAATGTTAATTCCTTAATCAAAATAATAACCACGAAAAATACTACAAGTCTTTTTTGCTTTTTTGTTGACAATATTCTCCAAACAGGTGCTGTAGTTCTTGATCTCCTGGAGAAAATGAATGAAATTTGGCTTGGACCCTGACCATTTCTTTTTATGTATGTGGAACTTCCCCAAAATAATAAAAAGTTGCACAAGAAAAATAAAGTTTGAAAATTATTTAGTTTGAATATAGTTTTGGTTTTCCTTCTGATAAAATTTTCCATATCCACCCAAAACATTTTAGAGTATACGCAATTATAAAAAAGATGTTCAATAGATTCTTTTTCAGTTGCGCAAAAATCACAGGAATAATCAATATCTAAATTAAATCTCTCTAATACACTTTTAGCTGGATATGTAAAACTTTGAATGTAACCTCTTTTACTTTATTATTTAAACAATATTTTCACATATATTCCAAGCTTTAGCCCAGTTTAGTCTAAATACATTGTTCCACAATTAACTTTTATGAGTAGCTGTTTCGCCTATTCAAATATTCCTAATATGTTTATTGGTACAATGGTGTTTAAGGATATCAATATCTCCATTGTCTCAGAAATATCACTTCCACAAGCTCTTACAAAATGTGTAACCTGCTGAGGTATGAAAAGCTTCTTCTCAATTTATTTTACAGGTGGCTGCATTCGGTGGATGCCAAACCTGGCCTGAACAAGATGATGCTGGATATGCTGGAGAGAAGATGCCAGGGAGACCAGGCTAAATATGGATGTGTTTCACTCATGTTGGATGCCATGTCCATCAGAAAACATATGCAATATAATCCACATACACAGTCAATGTCTGGTTTTGTAGACATGGGTGATGGAAACAGTGAGACTGATGTTGCTACTGAGGCTCTTGTGTTCATGGTGGTTGGCCTAGAAGGACATTGGAAGGCTCCCATTGCTTACTTCCTGACCAAGTCTCTCTCTCCAGAAACACAAAGGGTCCTTCTCAGTCATGCTTTGGAGGAGCTGCATGCACGGGGCATTAGGGTGGTATGTGTAACAATGGATGGTCATGCCTCCAGAGTGTGTGTGTGTGTGTGGAGAGAGAGAGAGAGAGAGAGAGAGAGAGAGAGAGAGAGAGAGAGAGAGAGAGAGAGAGAGAGAGAGTCACAAATCATTATAAATAGTTTCTTCAATGTATTAAAATATCTTACTTTACTGCAACTATCTGTTTCTGATTCTTTATCATATTTATAGTGTGTTATTTATTAAATACCTTATATCCTACATCACATATTTTGATTTTGGACGTCTGGTCACTTTATATCTTATATATCAGAATATTATATTACTGTTAAGCCTACTATGAATATTAAAATACGCCGAACCATGTGTCCTGTATCATAGCTACATGAATGACCTTTGCAGCAAAAAAAACTCCGCGTGAAAATCAGTTCGGTATTCAGTGAGGTATGATTAATCAAATGCGCTGACAGTTCATTGCACCTGCCATAGAGATTACACTGAGTGGAGCGGGTGACCGGTCTAAGATGGCGGCGCCGCGGCTCGTCCGCGCCTCGTCCGCGCCAGTAGGCATAGCGGTCGATTATGTCTATGTGTTTCTGGACTTACTGTTAATGCTGTTTGCTCAGCAATCATTTAATACAGATGTTTGAAATATACCTCATCTTGTATTCTGCGTTATTATTATGATACGGTGCCTTGCGGAGACTGAGATGCTGCTACCGCAGATAATAATAAAAAACGCTTCACGCAGGACGTGCCAGTTTAGTGTAAATAAACTCGCGTAAGCAAACGGAACCGAACTCTGATCACTTCTTTTACTCTTAAGCATGAGAGGGAGTTGTGGAGCACAAAACCGCTCTGAAAACACTGTAAGAATGCTCTAATTTGATAAAGACTGAACTGAGCAGCGCAAATATACTTTGGGAAGGGAGCTATTTATTTAATTAAATCGCAGCCATTTGCAATTTAATAATCGCACAAGGTCATATCATGGTTTCGATTTATTTCGTTTAATTTTTGAAGCCCTAGTACAAACTGATCATTCTTGCAAATATGTCAACATCTTTGTTTCAATAATGTTTGATTTTCATTTGTAGCCCATTTAAACCACCGGTTTTATTCTACAAAATTGTAACATTCACTTTTAATCAGGGCATTTTTACAATCAAAACATTGTTTCGGTTGTGTGCCCATTTATAATGACCCATTTACATTCGAGTTAGAGGAATCATTTTAAGGAATATTCCGTGTTCAGTACAAGTTAAACTCAATCAACAGCATTTGGCATAAATGTTGATTACTACAAAAATGAATTTAGACTTTTTTCTTAAAAAAATAAAAAGCAAAAATCAAGGTTGGTCAGACACTTACGATTAGACTTACAAACACTGATGAATTCTTCTGTTAAAACCTGTGAATTATTTGAGCTATAAAATTGTTTAAATTGGCATTTTGTTGACACTGCTGTCATGGTAATGTAAAATTGGCTATAACTTTACACAGAAAATGTTAGCAAGTGATTTTATCACACTAAAATCATGTGTAGCCTACACACATATTGTTTAGTGGCTTTACATTTGAAACAGTATTTTAATGTGTACGGATTGAGGATTGTTGGATTAATTTCCTTATGTTGGTCCAACATAAGTTATTTAATTAATCATGCCAGGGGAGCAACTGTCAGTACAGTGAAACTGTTGCAGTCAATTAAATAACAACTGCTTATAGAGCTAAGAAACACCCAAATTACCACCCCTGGGGTCACAAGTTCAAATCCAGGGTGTGCTGAGTGACTCCAGTCAGGCTTCCTAAGCAACCAATTGTCCCGGTTGCTAGAGTCACATGGGGTAAACTCCTCGTGGTCGCTATAATGAGGTTTTCTCTCGATGGGGCAAGGGGTGAGTTGTGCATGGATGCCATGGAGAATAACGCGAGCTTCCACGCATACTATGTCTCCACAGTAACACGCTAAACAAGCCAGGTGATAAGATGCGTGGATTGACGGTCTCAGACACGGAGGCAACTGAGATTGTTCCTCCGCCACCTGGAATTAGGTGAGACACCATGAGCGCTTTGGTAATTGGGCATTCCAAAATTGGGCAGAAAAAAAAAAGAAATATCCAAATTAATTATGTGTGTGTGACAGAAGCAAGTAATTGTTGCGTATTAGATGGAAACGATGTCCAACGACATAATTGGCTATAGTGAATTAGTGCGAGTTCATTGAGTGCAGTCAGTACAATATTATACAATTAGGCCAAATTTAGAAAATTTTCACCATGACATTCATGGTGAAAATTTTCTAAATTTGGCCTAATTCGTATAATATTGTACTGACTGCACTCGAATGAACTCGCATCTAATTTCACTATAGCCAATTATGTCGAGTGAAAATGTTAGCTTTTCGAATTAACAGGTTTATTAAGGTTTATACATGTGTAATATCATAAGTTCAGTAAAAATGCTCTTGCTTGTTCTTCCCTGCACTCGCTCACACTAAACTCAAGCGTCAGCTGCTACTCTGACAGAGAGATATTACAGAAGTATATTATTATTAGAGTTTTTATTTATTAATTACCTGGCACCTTATTTTAGTTCTATTTTTATTATTATTTTTTGTCTTGTCATCTTATTTGTGTATTAACGCTTTTGCAATATTGTATGTAAACACAGTCATGCTAATAAAGTACTTTAAAATTTAAAATCTAATATATATATATATATATCACTGCAACATTTTTCGTTGTGAATTTACAATAAATAATTGGATAAATTTTGCATGACTTTCATAGTAAGGATTACAGCAATATACTGTGAAATATACTCACAGCATTTTACTGTAATTTTATATCTGTGATATTACAATGCATTGTTGTGAAAGCACAACTGTATACTGTAACTTCACAGCTTCAATGACAAAGCAATTACTGTGATATTACAGTACATTACTGGGGAATTACAATCTTTTGCTTTACATCATTACAACAAGGCCCTGTACTTTTACAGTGTGTACTGTGAAAGTAATGTACAAGTTGACAATAATTTACTGTGAATTTACAATGTATACTGTGGAAGTCATGCTAAAATTGTCCAGTAACTTACTGTAAAAGTAATGCAGATGAAGCTTCCATTTACTGTGAATTTACAATCATTGTACAATTAACCCCCCCCAACAAACAACTCTGAGGTAAAGTCAATGTTAGCCCAATGGCATATTTATTAACAAATACATATTTTTCAATGTACAGCAGATGCCAAGAACTTCAAGAGTTCAAGAAATTCAACTTTCTAGTCATAAAAGCCATCTTAAAATGCAGAAAATGCAGAGAAATTGTGCAAACTTGCAATTCAACTACCTGTCTCACAATTCAACTATTCAACTAGTGTCACAATAACAGTAATGGACAGGATGGGAATGAGGCCTTCATGGCAAGATAAGAGAGCAAGGGAGAGAGCGATGAAGGAATGTCATAAAGGGGTCAGGCGCTCCTCTCAGTCTCAAACATTATAATGAGTCCACACGTAACAGCATTGTGTAAAAATCTTGTAGTGCAAAGTTTTCTTGAAAAATTACAAAAAGAACAAGGCTACTCAAAACTGAGCCTGACAACTACCGCTGCAAAAAAAAAATATGATGCCCACTCAAAGTCAATAAGTTTCCTCAAAAGGGTGCTCACATGAGGGTTCATTGTTGTCCGCTTCTTGGTCTTTGAGCCTCTTTCAGGATTGATGCCCAGGAAGCACCTGTTAATAAGCTAAGATAGTTTCAGTTTTAAATAGACTTACAGTATGTATTGCAGACAGCATTTATCAAGGTGTGCTTTTTGCTGTGCTTTTTCCCCACATCAAACCCTAATAGATTTATAATCCAAACTTGTTAGATCTTACTCTCACCATTTTTTTTTTAGCCATTTTTAGCCAAGGTGCCTCAGGTTAGGTTTGCCTGAGGCAAAGTGGTTGATTTTCTACTATGAGAGGCCATATCAACGTGCGCTGCCACTGAAATGCATCTTCACGCAATTGGCCAGTTGGTAAATTAAAACCAAACCCTGTTGAAAGTATGACAAACACATCCTTTTCAAGTAAGGGCCTGAGAGCATTTTGTTCTGCTTTTAAAGAAAATTTCATCTACTTCATTCAATACATTCGCATTTCGCAATAGACGTTTCGAAATCATCATCACATAGCCTGCCCCAAAACAAAATAAATAGCTGTGATTGGACCAGCAGGTATTTGCATAACATGTGTAGAAAACCAGACTGATCTGCAGAGCGAAATTGAATGAGTTTGCGAGATCAGGATGGTCTCACCAGGCTAGCCTCAGGTACCTCGTTTGTCAGCATTTTAGACCTCAAGACAATCATTGAGTTGGAAGCCTGTACTATAATGTGAATTACAAGATTAAATGTGATCTTTATAAAATACCTTTGAATGAACTCCAGCGTCGACGATCCAGCGGCAGGATACTCAAGGTTGAAGACGTAATAGCTGCTGAAGAAAGCAGCTACTCTGTGTAAAAAGAAAGGGTGTGGGCCCATCACGACATGTCCCTCGATGGATATAAGCCATCCAGAGGGCTTCATCATGTCACCTGAAATGAACAGATACAACATTATGTGTTATGAGCACTTTGCGATCTGCTTAAGATACAAAGGGCTATACAAATGTAATTCTTATTATAATTATAATTATTTATTGTGGTCATGTAGATTTCTAGAATGAAACCAAAATAATGAGTTAGAAATGTCGATACTAGATCAAAGTAACATTACCTTGAATGATCAAGCAGGGGGTGCTGGGGAGTTCTGCAGTATTGACGTCCACAGCAGTGGCACATGGCTGTAACATAGTTAACACACAATAGCATGGATTTAGGATAAAGGATAAATATTGTTCATTTGTCAGAGGTAGTAAATCATGCAAGGTAAATGTTGATAATGTAATCACTCATTTTGCATTTTAAATATTTGAATAAAAAATCTTACATCAACTTCAAGCATCAAACTCTCCTTCGGCTCTTTGAAGTACAACATTAGGAGCAGCAGGATGCAGGCAGCCTTGTCAGAGTCTGGATCATAGCAGGCCAGAACATCACGGATCTTGGGGTTGTCCAGTGTTGCACAGTAATCCAGGATGGTCTGTCCTCGTCGACTAATTGCCTCCTGTAGCTTCTGAAGGACATCGACGTCCGTCAGGAGGCCAAAGTGTGAGAATAGGCATTTCTGAGAGAAGAGAAATGGCCATTCCTGTTTGATCTCAGACATCGCTGCAGCAGGCACTTTGTTAAGGTATTTCCGCAGGATGACGTATGTCTTTTCCATCATTGGTTCTGCTCTCTCTGCCCCACTCATTCCTTCCTCTGTGTATACAGACATACAAATGTATTGTTAGTACCCAAGTAACAATTTGGTCTTGTAGCCGCCCAACACACACAGTATTCAGATGTTGACCAATTACTAAAGTCTAAACAAAATTACCCAAAAAGACAGTAGATGGCATGTCTGAGTAAATGTTCAGCAGATCCCTCTTCATATTCTCCAACGTTGCCTCGGTCTCACCCTCTGACCAATCTGCTGGGCCCCACCTGACACCCTAGAGTGGGCATCACAGGGTAACAATACTATTGGGGATGGTTATAGCCCAGAAGTTGGAGCAAGTCGTCTCATGACTGAAGGGTCAGCAGTTTGATTCCCTGTTGTGACTGTCTAAATAGACCCATCCCACAGAAGTTATGTTACAGTGTAATAGTGTTGTAAACACAGGTGTATTTTATCAAACTAATTAAAGGGATATTCCACCATTTGGGGAATTAAGCTCATTTTCCACCTCCCCTCGAGTAAAACAATTGATTTTTACCTTTCTCCCATTCATCCAGCAGTTCCCTGAGTCTGGCGATACCACGTATAGCTCCAGCCTAGCATAGATCATTGGATCGGATTAGACCATTAGCATCTCGCCCACAAAGTGACTAAGATTTCCGGAATTTTTCCTATTTAAAAGTTGTCTCTTCTCAAGTTAGAACGTGCAATAAAACTAACGGAAAATGAAACGTGGCGATTTTCTAGGCTGATTTGACATGGAACTATACTCTCATTCTGGCGTAATAATCAAGGAACGTTGCAAACGTACCATGGGCGCAGTGATATCACGCAGCACCTGAAAGTAGTCCCCGTTGCATTCTACGGGGACTATTTTCACGTGCTGCGTGATATCACTGCGCCCATAGTACGTTCGCAACGTTCCTTGATTATTACGCCAGAATGACAGTCCATAATCACAGTTAATTAATTTACACCTGTGTTTACTATTAACATCGCAACATGCTTGCTGTGAAAAGGGTCCATGTCAAAGTGTCAGTAAAGTAGTCAAGAGAAAAGTATGTTTTGTCCTGTTTCAGGGTTATTCGTGGTCATATAGAATGCTTTCGAACAAATATTGACAGACTTTACATATTGCCACATACCCGTATGGTCAACAGGACCTCTTGCCAGTCTGGCCTCTCCTGCCAACCCTCCCGTTGTCGAACACGACATGAGACTAACTTACTCCAGTTAGCTCAGTCATGTTGTAACTAGGATATCCGCTGGAAAAATATTTTTTCATGGACCGTTTGAGTCACTAAGTTATTAAAGTTAAACAGCTAACGGTTAGCCCTGCTAATCTATAATAACCTTGACTAATTACAGAAATGTTCACACATAGTAATGTTTGTCCCATCATTGGTTTTATAAACTTTACAAACACCAGATTTGTCTAAACGGTGACAGTGACATGAAAAATTGTAGCGAAACTCTCGTCATTACTAACATTACTACTATTAGCAAATGCTGTGAGAGAACTTTCAACAATTCCGGGCACTTGCTAACAAAATGTGAACTGTGTCATGCGATAAACGTTTATTTGAAAGTAAATATTATTATCATATTAAAATAACATGGGTGTAAGTGCTGCTCACCTTCTCCATTCAGCCCGGAATAGAATGGACACGACGGAGCCTTCAGTTCAAAAAAGTTCGGTTATGTCATGTGACTTCCCAGGGCATATTTCAATACAATATTTCACTGTAATAATACTGTTTAATGCTGTGAAATCCTTATTTTTTTTCACTGTGTTGCTGTGATATTACAGACCTTGTTGTGATATAACAGCAGGTTTTAGATTGCAAGATTTTACTGTAAAATAAGAGTTAAATGCTGTAAAATCCAAGGATTCTGTAGTTTTTACAGGTATTCATTGGAATATTACAGGGAAACTTAATTACAACAAGTTACTGTAAAATAATACTGTTAATTATTGTGAAATGCTGGTAATTTCTAACAGTATACTAAAGATATTATATAAGACTTTTTATGGACTTCATGGAAAGTAAATGTAAGACTTTTTGTTATTAAATTTTTTTATTTATTCCATCCACAAGAGAGATAAACACAACATCATAAAATGGGAATCAGTTATATAAATTAAACCCCCCACCCCCGATACAAACACGCACTACAGTGGTCACTTACAATTATAAAATAATATAAAAATAAAGCTGCCACCCCATCCATCTCCCTGCACCACTCCCAAAACTTGGGTGCCCCAGCAATCTTCCACCCCCCAAGAATAATTTGTCTGCCAATCATCACTCTGGCTAGGACCCAACTTTTTAAGTGGCTATCCCCAAATGAATGACCCCATCACCTAAGAGGCTGGGGCAAAATAAATATTTGTGTCTAATACATCACACCAAAATCACTGAACCCTCAACCAAAATTCTTGTATATTAACATAGCCCACAACAGGGTTGTGTCCCCGTCTTCTGATTGGCATCGCCAGCAGGTGGGTGTCTTTAAGATCAAGTCTATACAATCTAGAGGGTGTCGAATATAATCTATGCAAAATCTTAAATTGCATCAGACGCACCCTTGAATCTCTAGATGTAGACGTTTTTTAAGATTCTTAGCCCCCACATCCCCTCCTCCAATACCAAGTTTAAATCTCTCTCTCATAATCTTCTGAGTGAAGTTGAAGCTCCGTCCCTCAGACTCTGAATTAGCAGGGAGTAATACACTGATGCTTCATGACCTTTTCCAAAAGCAGTAATCACCACTCCCAGAGTATCTGCCACTTTACAGGGGGTGTATGCTACTCCCAATAATAGTACAGAACTAGTGGCACAGCTGTAAATACCTAAAAGAACTGAGATCTGGGAATCCTGAAATATTGGACCATATTTTCAAACGATCCCAACACTCCACTCTCATTCTCTGTATTAACCTCCCTCACAATCCACTCTGACCAGCAGAAAATGTAAGACTTTTTAAGGACCAGTGAGTACCCTGATAGATACAATTTACATTCATATAGTTTTCACAGATCATTCCACATCCTTGTATGCAAAATATTTCAAAACATCCTTCCAATAAACTAAAAACCACAGGTAAGAGAGCGTTCTCTTTTACTGACCCCAAGTAATGGAATGCTCTTCCCATTGCTGTCCGAAATGCCCCACTCTGGACTGTTTTAAGAAAACCCACCTTTTTAATATAACTTTTACTGGATAGAATGTTTCATGCTGTGGTATATGTATTTAAATTTCATTGTTTGAAAATTTTGTTATTTTTCCTAAGCTTGTAGCGCTTTGGGTTGAGAAGAGTGCATAACAACTACAATGTACTATTGTTATTATTATAATATATTTGTAGCATATAATTCCCCAAAAACGAGTCGAATCTGAATACGCAACATGCTCAAATATCTGAACTATAATTTTATATTTATGTTTATAAATGGTCATATATTAGATTTCTTTATGTGAATGTGTTATGAGTCACTGAACTTCTCACACAGCACTTTGAAGTAAGAACAAACATGGCAGCCAAGCTGCAGGGTTGTTCAAAACACAAATTCAAATACAAATGACTTGTTAAATAACAGCAATTCCAAACTGACTTATTGAGCCCAAAACCTTTTAGCCCTCAGAAACTCTCACATGGTAAAGTCGTGCAAGGGAAGAGGGCACAGGGATGGTCACTTCCAAATGTAGCCCACCCTGTCGTTCTTGACTGAAACAAATGGTATTATCCATTATTATGTCAAATCTAAGTGTTTATAGCTTTACTAAAAGACGAGTATGCATGAGTTAGTAGTTTCTGCAACACTTGAGCCAACGAATGGAATCACAAATTTTTTTTCAAAACAGCTTTCTGAAGACGGCCCTCTTATGCCGTTGATGAAACAAAGAGATAGTCCCGCCTCCACCTCATGCCATCGGTTGAGCAATGTTGTTGGGTAGGGTCTAGACAGGTCACCAAAAACAAAGGTATTTTTATAGCATCAGAGAGACAGCGTTTACAGTTTACGATAAAATGGCTTACAGTTGTTTCTGCATATTCAGCTGGGATAGGAGAAAGTTTTTTAACAGAAAAAGGTACATACTTCAGCTTTAAGGGTTAAACATGTACACATTACCAAACATGAGTAAATAGGACGTGCATACATGTTTTTTCACAAGGAAGGCATGTAATGCGGAACAGTAATAAAACGCTTCTTAAAATTAAGGGCATTTAGCAAACTGGCCTCAAAGAAAGTGGGGAATTTACTGTCGCATGTTCTTGATGTCATCACAGGTTTCTTTAGAGGTTACCCTGGCAACTTTTTCAGAAAAATTAAAAGCATTAAGAGGTTCTCTGACCGGAATGTTGTAATCTGATAAAGATTTGCAAGGTATAACAATGTGCTTTACTATTTATTTCACTTTGTTGTCTATGTACCTGCCTCCAAAGCGTTTTGGTCTACCAGCATTGACATAGACCATACGCTATCATGTGAATATGATTTTTTGATGCCTAGATTCAATTCTAGAAAATAACACCAACTTCATCTTTCCACAACCTATCGTTCTTGCCATATATATTAATAAAAAATAAATAAATGCAAGAATCAATTAACTTTTTTGAAGGAAGTCTAAAGTTGAAAATGTTTTTTTGCTCCATTTCATCACTGGTAATTTCATACTATTCAGTCAAAACAGTGTACACTACATATTAGAGAACTTATCTTATAAGATATAGTAATAAATAGCATTGTTATTAATATACATTATTTAACTACAATAACTAGTACATGTCTATACTATACTGATTATTGCTATTAGTGGAATTTTCTCACTAGTATGTATTGTCTGGTGCCTTTTTAAACGATGCCGATTTATATAAAGAGGGCACAAGTAAGGCTTCCTATTTGCAGGAATGTTCAGGTGTACTTTGAGACTGCCACACTGATGTCACGGGAAAGGTTATTCTCCAGTATGAATTTGCGTGTGCAAATTAAATCTTCCTTTACGCATGAAACTCTTCCCACAATGATGGCACGTGAAAGGCTTTTCTCCAGTATGAAGATGCATGTGCACATTCAGGTTTACTTTCTGTGTGAAACTCTTTCCACACAGATGGCAAGTGTAAGGTTTCTCTCCAGTGTGAGTTCGCATATGCATACTAAGGTTTCCTTGAAATGTGAAACCCTTTCCACACTGACGACAAGTGTGAGGCTTCTCTCCAGTATGACGTCTCATGTGAATATCCCGGTTTACTTTTTGAATGAAACTCATTCCACACTGATGGCATGTGAAAGGTTTCTCTCCAGTGTGAATTCGCACATGCATAGTAAGGTGTCCATGATATTTAAAACTCTTTCCACACTGATTGCACGTGTAACGCTTTTCCCCGGTGCGAATTCTTATGGGATTCTGACCGTGATCATGCTTCCGCTCTTCATTCAGTTCTTGACTTTCCACTTTCACCTTTAAGTCTAGAGAGAAAACAACAAATTAATGAAATAAACTTCAAAGAGGGACAAGTAGGAAATGACAGGTTATAAAAGTAATCAACCTTGAGAATACAGAATGCTATCTTACAGATATGTACAGTCTCCTTCAAAGTGAAAGTGTAAAGCCATTCTCACACTAAAAAAACAACACGATCGCACGAGATATCGACATGTTGCTTCTGAAAGTTCATGTACCCTGAAATCAAACCCATACAGCTGAATAACTGAAAATCTCTTATTTCCCCATCACACATTTGTGCATTGATTCAAGCATTCAATGACATCATCCAGGACAGGCAGAAATCTTGGAATAATTTTTGATAAGTTGAACTTTACAGACCAATTTGTGAAGACAGATTTGCACTGTACAGCATTAGGAAGATCAGACCTTTCCTATCGGAGCGTGCTACACAACTCATTGTCCAGGCTCATGTTATATAGAGATTGGACTACTTCAGTGCTGTTTTGGCCAGACTTCTTGCATGTACGCTCTGAGTGTAGTGTCAGAAAATGTGTAAAATTCATTAAATAGGATTAAACATCATTATCAATGTTTTAACACCTAAATTTAAATACGCATGTAAAAATGGTCACACAAGCCCATTATAATATATGTCATGTCTAGGTGTGTCATTACTTAGTGTGAAAAACTCCAGATGCTGTTTTTCTGTCATTACTTCAGGAAAGATCTGTTCCCTCTTCGAATGAGCGCTGTGACTGAAAGGGTGAGCGCTGTCTGCTGGTGTATTTTAGCATTTCTGCACATCAAGATGAGCGGAAGAAAAAATAGTTCCAGAGCCATGCAACTATTAGTGCAGTCTGTCTCTATTAGAGCGGTCTATGCATGGCCCAGACAGTGAAAGCAGCAAACCTGCTAATCAGATGGCGGGATGTGTCCCTCGCATAAGGAACAATTACAAAACGACTTCTTTAAAAAGATGCGAACACGTAAGCAGCTCTTTTAGTAATATACACTCACCTAAAGGATTATTAGGAACACCTGTTCAATTTCTCATTAATGCAATTATCTAATCAACCAATCACATAGCAGTTGCTTCAATGCATTTAGGGGTGTGGTCCTGGTCAAGACAATCTCCTGAACTCCAAACTGAATGTCAGAATGGGAAAGAAAGGTGATTTAAGCAATTTTGAGCGTGGCATGGTTGTTGGTGCCAGACGGGCCGGTCTGAGTATTTCACATCTGCTCAGTTACTGGGATTTTCACGCACAACCATTTCTAGGGTTTACAAAGAATGGTGTGAAAAGGGAAAAACATCCAGTATGCGGCAGTCCTGTGGGCGAAAATGCCTTGTTGATGCTAGAGGTCAGAGGAGAATGGGCCGACTGATTCAAGCTGATAGAAGAGCAACTTTGCCTGAAATAACCACTCGTTACAACCGAGGTATGCAGCAAAGCATTTGTGAATCCACAACACGCACAACCTTGAGGCGGATGGGCTACAACAGCAGAAGACCCCACGGGTACCACTCATCTCCACTACAAATAGGAAAAAGAGGCTACAATTTGCAAGAGCTCACCAAAATTGGACAGTTGAAGACTGGAAAAATGTTGCCTGGTCTGATGAGTCTCGATTTCTGTTGAGACATTCAGATGGTAGAGTCAGAATTTGGCGTAAACAGAATGAGAACATGGATCCATCATGCCTTGTTACCACTGTGCAGGCTGGTGGTGGTGGTGTAATGGTGTGGGGGATGTTTTCTTGGCACACTTTAGGCCCCTTAGTGCCAATTGGGCATCGTTTAAATGCCACGGCCTACCTGAGCATTGTTTCTGACCATGTCCATCCCTTTATGGCCACCATGTACCCATCCTATGATGGCTACTTCCAGCAGGATAATGCACCATGTCACAAAGCTCGAATCATTTCAAATTGGTTTCTTGAACATGACAATGAGTTCACTGTACTAAAATGGCCCCCACAGTCACCAGATCTCAACCCAATAGAGCATCTTTGGGATGTGGTGGAACGGGAGCTTTCTGCCCTGGATGTGCATCCCACAAATCTCCATCAACTGCAAGATGCTATCCTATCAATATGGGCCAACATTTCTAAAGAATGCTTTCAGCACCTTGCTGAATCAATGCCACGTAGAATTAAGGCAGTTCTGAAAGCGAAAGGGGGTCAAACACAGTATTAGTATGGTGTTCCTAATAATCCTTTAGGTGAGTGTATATATACACACAATAACAACAATAGCTTATAAGGATACAAAAAAGTTTTACAAGTAAAGGAAAGGGTCAGTGTTAGAATAATAATATCTAACACTGTGTTTCATAAAGTTTTCTGAGAGTTTAGAATCATGAATTCAGTACTCTAAATCAAACCAAAACCTTACGCACTTTATTATTTTTTTTTTTATCATATTTTAATAAAATACAGGAAATAACATTTTGTTTTTATTCAAATAATTTATTAAATCAAAAAAAGAATTTAAGATTAATCGATTATCAAAATAATCGTTAGTTTCTGCCCTAGTGAGGATGTCAGGAGATACCAGTAATTGTATAAATCGAGTCTGAAAGAATTTATAGACATTTGTATGGGTCTAAACTCCTAAAGAGAAATAGCAGGCAGTAGATGTCATAACTCTGCCCCACCCTGATCTCAAACCCCAAAGTGTACCTCAAGTTTGACGCAAACTCTCAGGTACAGTCGATCGCGAGACTGTCAAAGTACACTACGTTCGGCGCATGCGTGTGGCGAAAGCTCATTGCAGAGACAAAATCCTGTACAGTAAATACCTGCGACAGCCTAACATTCATGTCAACATTTAACCAACAACTTAGCGATTTTAAGGTTTCAATTTTTTTTTTTTACATTTAAAGTATAATAAAAATGGTTTTAATTCAAAGGAATCTACAGATAGCACAAGGAAAATACTGGACATAAAATACACTATACATTGAAATAATGCACTTTTTCTGAGGCTGAGATAACTCCCTACATTTTATGTGATTTCAGAAATACTGTGATTACAAAAGCACCATGTCACCCTTACTTGTCTGAAGCTTTGTTACATTCATGTTCATCAGCCATTGTGAAGAATCTAAATAAATACCAACCTATTTGTTCCTCGATATCTTCAGTTTTTACTCTGCATTGTGTTTGATCAGTCATGTCTTCACTTTCACTCTCTTCTTTAATAAAGTACATGTTTACAACAGGATGTCACGCAGATCTACAGTCTCGGAAACGTGCAAAGATGGTTAAAATTTGTAACAAGCCACTATATCCACAAAAGGAGTCCAAAGAAAATGATTCTTCTTCTGAAGTTTTATGACGTTTCGAAAAACAGCTTTTTGTGCTTTACTGCCGCCAACTGGACAGGAATGTGGCAGCGTCGAAGGAAGGCAGAAAAAAACTCCAAATAATTCGTTATAAATTATCTGTTCATTGTAGCTATGTGACGGCGCTCATCAAAGTGTTAATACTGGCTTCTGAAATTAACCCTTGTGCGACCTTCGGGACATTTTTGTCTTTTTCAATTTTTCAATAATTTTGGCTGTGTTTATGCCAGCGGCATACGTTTTGCCAAAGATGTATATTTTTGTGGGAATTTTGATATTTCATCCACAGTTACTATCATGCATCAGTAACACACTGTGTACAAAAAATTGTTACTCAGGACCTTCAGGACAAAAATGTCCCTGTTGAAACACATTGAAATTGCAATATTTGACCCCAGTGCCATTAAAGCATAAAATCATGAATTCTAGGATATTATGCTTTCATTCCAGAGCCCTGGCTTCAAAATGTAATTTAAATATATTTTCCACCAGATGGCGCCATTTTTGCATGTTTAGCCTATGGAGCAAATACATGCTTTTTCCCTATTTTGTGTTTGCTGTATTATAGAGCACTGCAGGCCAACTGAATAAATGATGCAGAAAAAATTGTGTTGTATGGATGTCAGAGTGTGTTTTGTATGTGTGTATTTAGTCATTTGCGTGTGTGTGTGTGTGTGTGTGTGTGAGCATGTATTTATCACTTTGTGGGGACCAAATGTCCCCATAAGGATAGTAAAACCCGAAATTTTTGACCTTGTGGGGACATTTTGTCGGTCCCCATGAGGAAAACAGCTTATAAATCATACTAAATTATGTTTTTTGAAAATGTAAAAATGCAGAAAGTTTTCTGTGAGGGTTAGGTTTAGGGGTAGGGTTAGGTTTAGGGGATAGAATATAAAGTTTGTACAGTATAAAAACCATTATGTCTATGGAAAGTCCCCATAAAACATGGAAAAACTACTGTGTGTGTGTGTGTGTGTGTGTGTGTGTGTGTGTGTGTGTGTGTGTGTGTGTGTGTGTGTGTGTGTGTGTGTGTGTGTTTTTTTAGGCATACGGTAGGAATATGGTGGCCGGGCATGCAGGCTACATGACCCAGCCAACGCAAACTTGCATGCCGGAGGAGCTCACCGATGGGACTTTGTCCACATCTTTCCAAGATTTGTGAGCTCCTCGTTAAACCCAGGATGGATCTTAGGCAGGCCAGCCTAAATGTTTCTAACCGGCGTTCACGTTTCGCAAGCATAGAGAAGGGAGGGAATGACCATGGCCAAGAATACCTGAAGCTTCGTGCGGAGAGACAAACCGGGTAGCTTCCACACAGCGTTATACAACCGATGAAAAGATAATGCCGCTCGACTGATTCGGAGTGAGACCTCTGCTGTCAAACCGGAGCTGGTCATAAGCACACTGCCCAGGTATGGAAAACACTCTACTCTCTCCACAACTGCCCCATCACCAATTGGGAGTTGTGGGGGTGGAGTGTCCAATGGTACATAATACCCAGGCAGGTGCTTAGTTTTGGTTGGGCTGATGGTAAGGCCCCATCTCTTAGTGGCAAGCTCCAGGTTCATCAGTAGTACCCTCAACTCCCCCAAGCTCAACAGCTTTTGTTCAGCCGGATAAAGGGGGCTAAGCGGGTGCGGCACGGGCTGGAGAAGAGATGGAGTGATGTGGTACAGGAGGATGTGGAGGTGAGTGGACTTGCCGATGACTGGTACCAGCAATGTCAAGATCGGCCTCTTTGGAGGAGGCTTGTGAAGGACGCTACTGGCCAGTTGGACGCAGTCGCCCTCCAACAACAACGGAGAGCAGAGGAGCGACGCTCATAACAACTAGCAGAGCGCCGAGTGGCTAAAGCACACCAAAGTAGGTTTACGTAATTCCCTTTCGATGAATTACATCTTCTATTTGTAATGCTTTATTGTGTCTATACATTCAATGCATTTCTCATTACATTGCACATTCCATTTACGTTATTTTTCTATAGACACAATTATTTCTCACTTTCACATTTGTTTTTTTTTTGTCTTATCAATTTTCTCCCACCACCAATACATTATTCAGCAAATAAAATAATGACAATAATGAAATAAATTACTCCTAATCAATAATGCATACACAGAAGCTTTAGAAGTTTAAAGAAGAATAAAAGGGGACAAGTTTATATAATATTCCAAGAAAATGGTTGTGAAAAATTTGATAATATTAAATAAATATGGTAGGCTACATAGAATATAATGCAAAATAACAGATCGTTTTATGGGATCAGAGTTATAAAGGACATTGTGGCAGCGGGGGTGTGGTCAAGCGCCCGTCCGGGAGAGGAAAGCGGTAAGGGCGCTTACGCCTGAGCTAAATTATGCCTAACACCTGTGTATAATTCCAGTGAGCACGAGGAGAGCGGCATAAAAGCAGACCCAGCGCCTCCAGTCGAGAACCCGACAAGCCAACCCAGTGTGCTTGTGTTGTGTTGTATTGTGTTGTATTGTATTGTGTTGTATTGTGTTGTGTTGTATTGTATCTCTGTAAACCATTGTGAGGAAGATAGCAATTAAAAGCCTTACCTTTTTGTTGAAGACTCGTTTCCTGTCCTCCTTCCCGTGATGGTTGTTACAGACATATAACAACACAATCTCCATTTTGGAAAGATTGTGTATGCAAAAATATATGTAAGAATGGCTAATGAGAATCTTCACAAAATAATTTTTCATGTTTCGAGAATACCAATGCACCCAATGCCACTTCCACAGCAATTCACCAATAAATGCAGTGGCTCAAACTAAGAAAAATGGTTGCTGTTCTCCATCTGGATAGCTTGTTTTGGTAGTTTTTACCCTGCGTCTTGAGATCAGAAACAGAAAACAGGCAATTAGAATCATCATGGCGCCAACCAGTGATGGCAAACGAAAACGTGAATAGCCCAATTTTACAACTTGGTATGTCAAACATCAAACGACTGTAAAAATGACAAGTTAAACAACTTTACAGCTCAAATATTACATTTTTAATAGAAGACTTAAAGAAAATGCTTTTATGAAATTATGAGCTTCACATTTTTTACTTTAGACCCTCCAAATATTGGCCCCATTCACTTCCATTGTAAGTGCCTCACAACCTCCATGTTTTACCTTTTTTTTTTTTTTTAATGAGGTACTAGTCTAAATTAATTTTGTGGTAATCAACATTATGCCACAAATGCTGTCGACTGAGTTTAACTTATATTGAACCCAGAATATTCCTTTAAACCACGTTAAGCGTTCTCCACGACAAGCTGTTCAAAATGTCCCCTCCGAGTTGCTGTTGTTTACGTCACGCAAACATGGCGGCGCTCTGGTAGATTTGCTGTTGTGATAAACGTTTACTTTAAAACAAATAAAATGCACCAATGAGTAAAATAAATTAAACACAATTTTCCCATTATATGATGCTTAGCACACGTTTGCCGACATATGTAAAACGGTAAGCGATTATCTCTGTTGATACCCATATATTTGCAAGAACATCTACTGGCATTGTTGTTTTGTTTGTTTCTACATTATTGGAGCATCGGACAACAGACCGCCGCATGATTGAAAACCGGATAAGGTAGAAATATCCAGCATCCCACATGGAATAACACAGGCTAACAACAGACGTTGCAGCTAATAATATTCTCATCATCCTCAACGAAGACTTGTTTCAACAGGAATAACTCCAGGTGTTTCAACTGAGATCTGCTGGATAAAACATTGTAAAATGATGTTTATTAAAGAAGAGAGTGAGGACATGAGTTATCCAGAATCATGCGGTTCAAATGTCATGAAAAATGAAGATACTTTGGAACAAAGAGGTTTGTGTCCATTCTTCATTATGTAGTATTGCCTGTTCATAACATTAAAGTTCTTAAAGGGATAGTTCACCCAAATGAAAATGTACTCTCCCTCATGTCACCCCAGATGTGTCTGACTTTCTTTCTTCTGCAGAACACAAATGAAGATTTTTAGAAGAATATCTCTACTCTGTAGGTTCATACAATGCAAGTGAATCCAAAAATCGGATACAATCAGCATAAAAGTAATCCATACGACTCCAGTGCTTAAATCTATATCTTCAGAAGTGATATGATAGATGTGGGTGAGAAACAGATCGATATTTAAGTCCTTTTTTAATCTGTTGCTCACCCACACCTAACATCTCACTCCTGAAGATATGGATTAATACATGAGTCCTATGGATTTCTTCTATGATGCATTTAAGTGCTTTTTCTGTAAATTTAAAGAGCTGAAATATTCTTTTAAAAATCTTCATTTGTGTTCTGCTGAAGAAAGAAAGTCATACACATCTGGGATGGCATGAGGGTGAGTAAATGATGAGAGAATTTACATTTTTGGGTGAACTATCCCTTTAAACCTCTCAGATTAGATCACACTTATAAAGATCACATTAAAATAGATACTTAACACCTGTAGCTTTCTGCTAGAAAATTTGGGATCCATTTTATTTTCTGAATTTGAATATTTGTTCTGTGAAATGAATTATGACCATTTTGTGCTTTCATTTTAGATCTGATGGATGTGAAAGAGGAAAGTCAAGAACCGAATGAAGGGGAAGGGAAATGCTATCCAGATCAGACAATTTATAGTTTTAAAATGGAACAAAACTCTTTTAGTGGCTCGCAGACTAAAAGTATTTTCTCACTAAAAAGAACTCAAAGAACAAGAGGCAAAAACTCTTTCACCTGTGACCAGTGTGGGAATACTTTTACATGTAAGGCGAGTCTTAATAAGCACATAAGAATTCACACTGGCGAGAAGCCCTTCACATGCCATCAGTGTGGAAAGAGTTTCAGAGAGGCGTGTAGTCTCAAAAATCATCTGTCTGTGCACTCTGGAGAAAGGTCATTTAGCTGTGATCAGTGCTGCAAAACATTTTTTTCAGCATCAGTCTTAAGAAAACACCTGAAAGTTCATGCAAATAAGAGGCCTTTGTGTTCTATTTGTGGAAAGAATTTTACATTCCTGCACAATTTAAAACGGCACCAGATTTTGCATACTGGTGTGAAAGATCACGTGTGCTCTGAGTGTGGGAAGGCCTTTTACAAAGCGTATGACTTAGAATGTCACTTTAGAGTCCATACTGGAGAAAAACCTTACAAGTGCTCACACTGTGAAAAGAGATTCTCTCATTCAGGAAACCTGAAGAAACATGAGAAAGTGCACACTGGAGAGAAGCCGTACCACTGCGCTTCATGTGGGAAGAGTTTCACCCAATCAAGTAATCTACAGGCTCATAGAAGAAATAATTGTGCAGGTTTGTCACAGTGAGCAAAGTTAATCTTTATTTGCCTGGCAAATTGGGATGAAATGTAGAAATAACAAGATAGAATTTCTCTGAAAAGAACAATTACAATTAAGTGGGTGAATCGCTGTCATTGTATGTAAGTGGAAGAAGGATGTTTGTACTTTCTTAACAAACTAAAAGTCAAAGTGTTTGTTACATAAATCTATTGCAATACTGGCAGATGTCTTCCAGAAGTAAACACAAACATCAAGCAGACTTCTGGGTGATGTATGTGTGCTATGAGGGAATGATGGTGACTCTCAACACTACATTATTAAAGGAAAAGAACAAACACATGGTGGGGTTCAAAAGCCTGATTCAAATGAACCTGAAATAAAATTTCAGGATTTTGACAAATGTCATAAAAGAAATATGAAATTTCATTTTAAGGTTTCACACAATTTCTAGGTCATTAATCAAATAATAAAATGTTATCTCCTTTTGTAAAGGTCAGTTTTTCTTGCTTTCATATAGGATGACACTTGCACAAGGCATAATATACCATTGTAGTTTCCATTAACACCAATACAATTCACATTTGAGTTTCTATTTATTATTTTGTTCTGCTGGGGACAATTGAATCCTTTTATAAATTACAAAATGAGGCTATCTGGGGTCTGAATTATTGTGGTTTGAGAACCCCTGTTGTAGTACTAAAAGGAATATTTTGGGTTCAATACAAGTTTAGCTTTTGTGACAAAATGTTGATTACCTCAAAAATCATGTAGACTCGTCTCCACGCCCAAAAATCGTGGTTACAGTGAGACTTACAATGGAAGTGAATGGGGACATGAACAATATGTGTAAATATGATTTTAGCGTGTTAAAATTATCAAATTTTACTCTGTTGCCATGACAACGTAACACGGTAAAACCCAAATACATAAAAGGACTGTAAAACAAGGATTTAAACAGCTTTAAGGCTCACATAGTAGACATATTTTAACAGAAGAATTAATTATTTTTAATTTCATATTCAAATTTTAAGCTTCACATTTCTGCCTTTAAACCCTCCAAAAATTGGCCACATTCACTTCCATTATAAATGCTTCACAGTAACCTTGATATTTATTCTCTTGCTGTGTTACTTCTGTTTTATCTATCTATCTATCTATCTATCTATCTATCTATCTATCTATCTATCTATCTATCTATCTATCTATCTATCTATCTATCTATCTATCTATCTATCTATCAGTTTGCTTTAAACCGTTCGTTCGTGCCTGACGCAAACAACTGGCCATTTTTTAAATTCAAACCTGCTTTCGCGCCGCCGCAGCTGCTGCCGCTAAGCGCTTGTCATTTATATGCCTAAAACAGCTGCTTGAACAATCTTTTCAACCACAGAACATTTTTATTGTATTCAAATAACCTGAAGTATTAGAATACAAGTTTCATGAGCATATCTACACATGGGCGGGTCTACGTGGTGGCCAGGGGGGGCACCGGCCCCCCCTGAAATTCGATTGGCCACCCCAGGTGCCCCCCCTATAAGATGTCTTGTGATTGGTTCATTTTACGGCCAATCAATTTATAGACTCTGTGATTCAAAGAAGTTTTTTTTTTTTTTTTAAAGCTTAATAAAGTCATCTTTATTGCCAAAAAAAGGATACAAATCACAAGTGACTTATCAAAATATACATACAAATTTTCTCAAATAACTACTGTTATCCTTCAACAACACAAACAAACAAGGTACATCAATAAATCTCTGAATATAACCTCAATTGTTCAGCCATAGGTTGAGCATAGCTAGTACAAAGAACAGAAAACACACTATGAACAAACAAATAATTAAATAGAAAAAAAACTAAAATAAATAAAAATGAAAAAATAAATAAAAAGGGACTTTTTAAATTAATTTAAACGTATCCAAAAGAGAAATCAATTTAAGGGCTTTCTGATTTTTAACAAATTTTAAAGATTTGCACAAGAGTTTAACCTCATTCATCCCGTGATTAAAGTTGGGTTTAGATTTAAACCATCTGCATTTATGAATGAAAAACTTTCCAAAACATAACAAGAAATGAATAACAAAATCACAATCTTTGTTTTCCAGACAAACATCAAACTTAATTAACTTCCACGTGAGAGGTAGGAGACCTTAACCAATTCTGCACCAGATCAAAGAAGACATGCTCTAGATTTTCAATATTTGTTTCACAAAAAACACAATTATTCACATCAAAATTAAATTTCAATCTTAAAAATTCTTTAGTAGGATAAATCTCATTTAAAATTTTGAAGTTCACCTCCTTAGCTTTAGGAGGGAGAGGAAAGGACAAATCATTTGTCCTAATTTTTTTTATTTCAACCTTATCAAAATCTTTAAGGACGTATTCCCATCTAATTGGGTTTGGGTAATAAGCCTGTAAAAAATGTTTTCTAATGACTCTATTTGTACATTTTTTATCACATAAATCCTAACCTTCTAAGGAGAGCTGTCTCAGTACTGGGGAGATTTTGGAGTACAACATGTCTTCTTTAACCATTAATCTTAACGGAATTGGTATAGCTCTAATCATTCTATTACAAATATTAACAGTACACTGTACTTGGAATTTCTCACAAAACTCTCTATACAGTAACAAATTTCCATTATCATCCAAGAAATGGGCAATAGCCCAAATCCCTTTAGATATCCATTCCTCAACAGATTTTCTGCCAAACTTTATAAATCTACTATTCCAAACTGGAGTGTTGTGAGGAGTGAAGTTATGTTTGAACAATAGTTTCCAATAGAGCAGCACTTGCTAATGGAAGGATGAAAGTTTAACTGGTGCACTCAAAGTCACAACATAACAGAAAGTGTATTCCCCCCAGTTTGTTAAAGATAGCATTGGGGACAATAATCCAAAAGGTGTGGCTATTCTGAATGAAGGATTTTAACCATTTCAATTTCAAAACACCATTCATAATGTCAAAATCGATAGCATTCACCCCACCGTCTTCATATTTATTAATCATGTCCTCCTTTCTAATGTACTGACACTTATTTCTCCAAATAAATTTAAAATTCACCTTATTTATTAAATTAATCATTCGTGTCGATATGGGCAAGGAGAAGGCTGGATAGATGAGTCTGGACAAACTATCCATTTGAGATAAAAGAACCCTTCCAAAAAGTGTACGATCCCTCTGCCGCCATCTATTCAATATGGACTTACATTTATCTGTTATTCAACACATTTTTATTCTCCATAACATCTTTATCTTTAGAAATAATAATCCCCAAATATTTAACTTCCCTTTTAATTTGTATATTAGATAATGACTGCAAAGGAAACTCATGCAGGGTTAACATTACACATTTGTTTAGGTTTAAATGTAGCCGAAGCTTTAGAAAACTGGTTAATAGAATGTAAAGCTCATGGAATTTGATATTCATTCTTTAGAAACAATGTTGTATCGTCAGCAAACTGACTTATAAGTATATGTCTATCCAACACTGAAAGACCTTCAGTACCATTATTTTTAATCAATATAGATAATAACTCTGCAACCATTATAAATAATACTGGTGAGCTTGCCAGTCACCACCGAAACTAGTTGAGGTCTGCCTTCTTTCTTTTTCGACTGTTTTCCTCTCTTTCTGCTACTGTTTTTATTGTTTCTAAACTAAAGACTGTTCTTTAATATATTAGCAGAGCACAATGTAATGGATCCATATTTTATTTTTAAACTGTGGTGTTTTCATTTGAACTGTTACAGTGCTAAAACTTTAACTCTGTGTTACTCAGCTTTTTTGTAAATTAATCTGAAAGAAATGTTGAATGAAACACTATGATGTTTTGGCCAAACCATTTGAATTATTACAGTGGGGGGAATTATTTTGTGAATAAAACTACTGTATATTGTAATGGCCAAACTAATTAAAAGAAAATAGTTGACATCGTTTCTGTTTCTGGGTTTTTAAAATTGCTCATTATTAAAATTGCTTTTATTTTATAAACTTGTTAGTTTTATGAAAACACTAAAAATAATAAACACTGGCTCTCAAATTTAACTTAATGGATATATACAGGGATGACAAAAAACTAAATTACTACATGCTTTATTACTACATTTGTTTACAAGTAACTTTATTCAAGTTAAAAAAATAATAAAATCAATAGGATTTACGTAATATACTGTAGAATTTAGCTTTTTTTTTTTGGTCACTGGCGGCCACCCCGTTTGGAGGCAGTGCCCCAGCATGCCCCCCACTGAAAATGCTCTACACACTCGTGTCTTTGTTCTCAGTATCTATGGACATCACTAGTCTTCCCTTTCCCGCCGGTGACAAGTGATGACACATCACTTTTACCTCATACTCGCATCGAAGCTCCTCAATCTATTTTACACACACAACTAATTAATTTGATTTATTTTCAGTTTTATGTATACAATTGCCAAAGAAAAAGATGTCTGCTTTAAAAAGAAAACTAATTACAGATGAGGAGATCAGAGAAATACTTTTTAATTCTGATGAGGAGGGAGATTTTGACAATGAAGTGACACAGATGAGGAGATGCCCCCCAACCTCCAAGCCCTTGAGGTTGTTTTAGTGCAGATACTGCTTCTACACTAAAACAATTGAAAATAACCCAGTTTGGGTTGTTTTGCAACCCACGGCTAGGTCAAATATGGACAAACCCAACTGTGGGTTATTTTGACCTAGCATGTTGTGTTGTACAATCAACCTAAATCTATGGGTTGATTGTCTAACCCATCTTATGGGTAGAGATAATTTTTTGTTGGGTTGCATCAACCCAATGTGTAGGTAATGTGTTTCAAGCAGTGTATGACCATATCAGTGTTTTATGCAGTTTTTGTGAATTTACAGGTGAAACTCGAAAAATTAGAATATCGTGCAGAAGTTCATTAATTTCAGTAATTCAACTTAAAAGGTGAAACTAATAAATTATATAGACTCATTACAAGCAAAGTAAGATATTTCAAGCCTTTATTTGATATAATTTTGATGATTATGGCTTACAGCTTATGAAAACCCCAAATTCAGAATCTCAGAAAATTAGAATATTACATGAAATCAATTAAAAAAAAAAGGATTTTAAATACAGAAATGTCGGCCCTCTGAAAAGTATAATCATGCATATGTACTCAGTACTTGGTTTGGGCCCCTTTTGCATTAATTACTGCCTCAATGCGGCGTGGCATGGATGCTATCAGCCTGTGGCACTGCTGAGGTGTTATGGAAGACCAAGATGCTTCAATAGCGGCCTTCAGCTCTTCTGCATTGTTTGGTCTCATGTCTCTCATCTTTCTCTTGGCAATGCCCCATAGATTCTCTATGGGGTTCAGGTCAGGCGAGTTTGCTGGCCAATCAAGCACAGTAATACCATGGTCATTGAACCAGGTTTTGGTACTTTTGGCAGTGTGGGCAGGTGCCAATCCTGCTGGAAAATGAAGTCAGCATCTCCATAAAGCTTGTCTGCTGAAGGAAGCATGAAGTGCTCTAAAATGTCCCGGTAGATGGCTGCGTTGACTCTGGACTTAATAAAGCACAGTGGACCAACACCAGCCGATGACATGGCTCCCCAAACCAACACAGACTGTGGAAACTTCACACTGGACTTCAAGCATCTTGGATTGTGTGCCTCTCCATTCTTCCTCCAGACTCTGGGACCTTGGTTTCCAAATGAGATGCAAAATTTGCTCTCATCAGAAAAGAGGACTTTGGACCACTGAGCAACAGACCAGTTCTTTTTTTCTTTAGCCCAGGTAAGACGCTTCTGACGTTGTTTGTTGTTCAGGAGCGGCTTGACAAGAGGAATACGACATTTGAAGCCCATGTCCAGGACCCGTCTGTGTGTGGTGGCTCTTGATGCAGTAACTCCAGCCTCAGTCCACTCCTTGTGAAGCTCCCCCACACATTTGAATGGCCTTTTCCTGACAATCCTCTCCAGGCTACGGTCATCCCTGCTGCTTGTGCACCTTTTTCTTTTGCCATTACCTTTTGAGGCTTTCCCTCTTGTGGAGGGTGTCAATGATGGTTTTCTGCACAACTGTCAGGTCAGCAGTCTTCCCCATGATTGTGAATTGAACTGAACCAGACTGAGAGACCATTTAAAGGCTCAGGAACCCTTTGCAGGTGTTTAGCTGATTAGAGTGTGACACTTTGAGCCTACAATACTGAACCTTTTCACAATATTCTAATTTTCTGAGATTGTGAATTTGGGGTTTTCATAAGCTGTAAGCCATAATCATCAAAATGATATCAAATAAAGGCTTGAAATATCTTACTTTGCTTGTAATGAGTCTATATAATATATTAGTTTCACCTTTTAAGTTGAATTACTGAAATTAATGAACTTTTGCACGATATTCAAATTTTTCGAGTTTCACCTGTATAACAACTCAGGTTTACTTCGCTTTACTGCAGAGAGTATGTCATAGTTTCATATTTTACTACCTTCCATTATTGTAACTATACACAGACAAAAAATAGAAATCGTGTTTTATAGAGAAAGCATAAGTATATAAGCATATTTTCATTCTCTTTAAACAATAAAACAGCAAATAAACCATCTCAATTCATCCAATTTATGCTAACAAACCTTAAAAAAAATTACATAAATAGCTTTGTTTCAACAGTACATTTAACATTACAACAATAAGGTTAACAGAAAGTGGCACAAGAACACAGTGGCACACGTATAAAAATGCATTATCAGCTTGGTCAACCTCTGCAACCAGCTGGTGAAGATAGTGGAGCATCTAACAGCTAAAATATATATTTATATATATAAATAAATTGTTTAAGGTAGGTTTGACAACTTTCTTCTTCATACAAACTCACATAACAAATGTGGTTCCAGTACTGCTTAGCATGACAAATAACCACGTAGCAGTCTTATTGAAGGGGATTCTGGTCCTGTGAGTTTGTAGACAACGGTCTGCAGAAACTCCCACACGGGTGCGCACTGCGTTGGGAAATTAATGTCCGAATAATATTCTTCCATGGTCCAGTTCTGACGTTCACGTGCCCATTGTAGCCGCTTACGGCAGTGGACAGGGGTCAGCATGTGCACTTTGACCGGTCTGCGGCTACGCAGCCCCATACGCAGCAAGCTGCAATGCACTGTGTGTACTGACACCTTTTTATCATGGCCAGCATTACGTTTTTCAGCAATTTCTGCTACAGTAGCTCTACTGTGGGATCGGACCAGACGGGCTAGCCTTTGCTACCCACACGCATCAATGAGCCTTTGGTGCCCATAACCCTGTCGCCGGTTCACCGATTGTCCGTCCTTATACCCCTTTCAGTCGGTACTAACCACTGCAAAGACCTGCCGTTTTGGAGACACCCTGACCCAGTCGTCCAGCCATCACAATTTGGCCCTTGTCAAAGTCGCTCAGATACTTACGGGTGCCCATTTTTGCTTCCAACACATGAAATTCAAGAACTGACTGTTCACTTGCTGCCTAATATATCCCACCCCTTGACAGGTGCCATTGCAATGAGATAATAAATGTTATTCGCTTCACCTGTCACAATGACAGTTTTGGACAATGCTTTTTTAAATGAGTCTGTAGATTACTTGATGAGCTGAAACTCTTCCCACATGAAGTACAGTGGTATGGCTTCTCTCCAGTATGCACTCTTACATGTGTTTTCAGGTTTGATGATGTATCGAAACTCTTTCCACAAAACGAACACACGTGAGGTTTCTCATTAGTATGAGTAATCAAGTGTGCCTTTAGATGTGATGCCAGCATAAATGTTTTGCCACACTGATCACAGTTAAATGGCTTCAATCCAGAGTGATACTGCAGATGAAGTGTGAGATGGCCTACTTGTGTGAAACTCTTGCCACACTGATGGCATGTGTAAGGCTTCTCTCCAGTGTGTATTCTCATGTGATTCTTAAAGTGTCCACTCTCTCTGAAACTCTTGCCACATTGAGGGCATGTAAAAGGCTTCTCTCCAGTGTGAATTTGCATGTGACGTTTAAGGTCTCTTTTAAATGCAAAACTTTTTCCACATTGAAAGCACGAGAAAGGCTTCTCTCCAGTGTGACGTTTTAAGTGAGTGTTAAGGTTTCTTTTGTGTGTGAAACTCTTGCCACACTGATGACAAGTGAAAGATTTCTCTCCAGTGTGTATTCTCATGTGACTCTTAAAGTGTCCTCTGTCTCTGAAACTCCTGCCACATTGAGGGCATGTAAAAGGCTTCTCTCCAGTGTGAATTGTCATGTGACACTTAAGGCCTCTTTTAAATGTGAAACTTTTTCCACATTGAAAGCACGAGAAAGGCTTCTCTCCGGTGTGACATTTTAAGTGAGTGTTAAGGTTTTTTTTGTGTGTGAAACTCTTTTCACACAGATGGCAGGTGAAAGATTTCTCTCCAGTGTGAACTATCATGTGACATTTAAGGTCTCCTTTTTGCACAAAAGTTTTTCCACACTGAAGGCAGGTGAAAGGCTTTTCTCCAGTGAGAAATTTTAAGTGAGCGTTAAGGGTTCCTTTTTGTGCAAAACTCTTTCCACAGTGAGAGCAGGTGTACGTTTTTTTGCCTCTTGTTTTTTGAGTTCTTTTCTGTAAGAAATTATTTTCAGTCTTTGAGACAGTAGAAGATTCTTCACCAGTGACGAAATGATCAGATGCCTGATACTGATGGTGTTTCTCCTCCACGTCATTCAGTCCTTGACCTTCTTCTTTTACTTCAATCACATCTAAAATTAAGAGGGTAAATTGAGACATGTAAAAAGAGAAGTACAATAAAACCCCAATTTATTGCCAGCAAGCAGCAAAGGCAAAGTGTCTACTTTGTGATCTTTGATATGCTGAAGTTTAGTTCTGCAATTCTCATGAAGATTCTGGTATCATTTGTTTGTTTAACTATTGTTAAAAGTTTAACATTATATAAAAACACTTGCTTTAATTCTTCTGTTTAAACTCTTTTAAAAGTTTTTAGAAGAACTTGCATAAACGTTTTAAATTAACACGCATTATTAACAGTATACAGCACTCGTGTCGAGCAATGTCTGAAAACACTGATTGTTTTGTAAACATCTTTTGACCATCGCTGTTGTAATTGACTGCAAAAAGAAAATGTTCCCAGAAAGGAGAAAGGCAGGGGGCTTCTCTATCAGTGACTCTTTTTCACTGCTTCCCATTTTCAACTACATACAACGCATACAGAACAGTGATGTCATCAATTTGACACACTGAAACACAGGTAGAGTGTATCCATCTACAGATCCATTCAGGTGCATTAGCAGAGGTTGAACGTGTCCTGTCTGTTTGAAGCTTTGTTTTCTTGAACAAAACTTGTGCACCAAATGCATCTTTTAACCTGAGGTGAACCGACCGCGGTGCCAATGCTTCCTGAACCGTGGGTGGTGAACCATATGGTTGGTTTTTTTTACCGAGAATTGTTACACTCCTAATCCACACCTATCACATCCCTTCTGAAGATATTGATTTAACCACTGGAGTCTTATGGATTACTTTTATGCTGACTTTGGGTGAACTATCCCTTTAAGGGCTTTTGTCAGACCTGTATGAATGTCAATAAGAAGAGAGGCTTGGAAACGGTGAAAACGTGAGCAATGTCCCACAGGGACATTATATATAATGCTGAAATATAAACTAAAGCAAGATCATGCTTTATTAATGCCTACTTTTGCTATTTCATAGATTTTAATTCTTAGATCAGCGTAGTAAAATGTTTTAGTGTAGAAAGAATTTAGATTATTAGTTCTGGACAGCAGTAAATCCGCTCCCTAAACACAAAATACACAGCCTGCGTAGGGCACCAACCCCGGTTGCGCAACACTCTATTTGTCATTGCCTTGCGCCTGCACATTTCTCACACGCGCACCTCACTGTGCACGAGCAGAACTACTGTCTGTTCGCACTCCAGTTGTCTATTATATGTTCAACAGAGCTAAATGCATTTACACTTAACGTGGATGTTTACACGGACGTATACAGTTAATCAGCTCAAAATAGCTGTGTGGTGTAAATGCGTAAATACTGCTTATTACATGCAGGACGCGGGACAAAGCGCACTGATATACTGCAGCAAATTTTAAAATATACACTTAAAAACTGACATCACAAGAGCCCAGTTACATTATCACCTTGAAAATTACCATCACATTACACAAAAAAGGCCACACTATAATTAGAGCCACAACTTCTCTCAGCGTGCTGCCTCAATTTGGAGCTGAAATTTTAATCTTTAAAAATCTGCTTCTCTTGGTGTTAAATGAAGGCATTTCATGATGAAACTAATGTTTTTTCACTGTGCGGAGCAAAGAAAGCTTCACTTTGAAGATATTGTTGCTGCAGCAGTGATGGACTTGACTTGCGTGACATTCTGTGACAGCACGCGCAGCTGTGTAAATTTACGCTGTCGTAAAAGTCCCATTCAATAATCTCTCAATAAATTATGCATTATTTAAAATTAATCCCAGTAATGTAATGGCAGGAATGCCGCCCATTATAATGAAGTAAAAGTACATTTTTCATTAGAAATGTACTTGTGTGAGAGAAAAAAGTACCTACATTTATTTAATTTTAAAATCACTCAAGTGAATGTAATGTAGTAAATGTAGTGCGTTACTACCCACCACTGTGATTCAATATACATTTTTGTGGTAATCAATATTATGCCACAAATGCTGTCGATTAAGCTTAACTTTATTGAACCCAAAATATTCCTTTGTTCCTCAATGAAGATGAAGAATCAAGATTGAACACCAACCTCTTTGTTCTTCAGTATCTTCATGTTTAATTCTACATGTATCTGTTATACTGATGTCTTCACTCTCCTCTTTAAACTCTTCTTTAACACACTGCATTTTTATAATAGTATGCCAGTAAACTTCAGTGGTTCACACTTGGAGTTGTTCCTCTTTATAAACCACTTTTTTCTTTCTTCACTTGTTGGATGATGGAAATAATCACAGCATTTATTGGTGAATTGCTGTGGGAGTGTCTTCACTGCAGAGGTGAATCATGATCGCTGTGTGGTATGGAGGAGCTGATCTGCAAAAAAAAAAAAGTGACCAAATTCCTTAATTTGTACAAGAACACCTTTTGTAGAAAATCCCATTTCCCTTTTTTCCACGTATAACCATAGCTCGGCCTTGTAAAGTACAAATCAACCAGATAAGGCTTAGTACCGCTGCAATCACACCGTGAATTAGTCATTAGCAACTTTACATCGCTAAGGGCGTATATAACATATATATATATATATATATATATATATATATATATATATATATATATATATATATATATATATATATATAGGCCAGAGCTGAGCCCACAGAAGTCTCTCCCAATGTCACGACCATTCAGTTTGTGGCAATAATGTTAAAGAATGTTAAGACCTGTGTTTTTTCTCTGCATAGTCTAGCCCATATTTTATATTTTTAAAAAGGATTATCAAATGTGAATTCATATATATGTATCATTGTGTCATATTATGTTACATTCTCCTGGCATTAAAAACTAAAGAAAAGGTGATCAGAATTGGTTCTATGTATTATTTTACTTTTACTGAACCCACTTTTCATCCCATCTTACGACAGCGAAGACTCTTTCTTTTAATAAGCATAAACAAAATATTTTAAAGGGTTTTGTGTAGACATGTTAAACAATTTCCTGTAACACATTTTAGTACATTATTAAGGGCTTTTTCCAAAACCTTTTTTAAACTTACATACGTTTTAAACACCCGGCGCAAGCAGCAGACATTGGGGACAACAAAGCTACAGACCGGAAGAGGGCAAAAACAACTGATCGGGATGACCGCCAACTCATTCGAATGTCACTCAACAACCATAGGATGACATCAAGTGACCTAGAAACAGAATGGCAAATGGCAGCTGTGATGAAGTGCACGGTGAGGACTGTTCAAAATGGGCTTCTAGGGGCAGGGCTGAAGTTGTGCAAAGCTAGATAAAAGCCCTTCATCAATGAGAACCAAAGAAGAGCCAGGCTGAGGTTTACCAAAGACCATAAGAATTGGACCGTAGAGGACTAGAGTAAGGTCATCTTCTCTGATGAATCCAATTTTCAGCTTTGCCCAACACCCGGTCATATAATGGTTAGACAGAGACCTGGAGAAGCCTACAAGCCACAGTGTCTCGCACTGATTGTGAAAATCGGTGATGATCTTCTGGAATCCGGCAGATTCGTTTTTGTGAAGGATGCATGACTCAAGCCATGTACAAGGTTATCTTGGAAGAAAACTAGCTTCCTTCTGCTCTGACATGTTCCCCAACTCTGAGGATTGTTTTTTCCAGCAGGACAATGCTCCATGTCACACAGCCAGGTCAATCAAGATGTGGATGGAGGAGAACCAGATAGAGACCCTGCCATGACCAGCACAATCTCCAGACCTGAACCCCACTGAAAATCTCTGGAATGTGTTCAAGAGGAAGATGGATGCCACAAGCCATCAAACAAAGCCGAGCTGCTTGAATTTTTGCACCAGGAGTGGCATAAAGTTGCCCAACAGCAATGTGAAAGACTGTTAACGATCATGCCAAGACACATTAAAGCTGTGATTGAAAATCAGGGTTATTCCACCAAATATTGATTTCTGAACTCTTCTCAAGTTAAAACATTAATATTGTGTTGTCTAAAAATGAATATGAACTTGTTTTCTTTGCCTTATTCAAGGTCTGAAAACACGGCATCTTTTGTGTTATTTTGACCAGCTGTCAAATAAATGCTCTAAATGACAATTTTATTTAGAATTTGGGAAAAATGTTGTCAGTACTTTATAGAATAAAACAAAAATGTTAATTTTACTGAAACACATACCTATAAATGGTATATCCAGATATGCAGATCATTTTGCAGTGGTCCCTTAATTTTTTCCAGAGCTGTATATGAACCATCTAAACGAATCACAAGAACACATACATTTAAAAAATTGACTACTGCTCATCGTGTCTGCATGTGCACTGGGGAAATTCCAGAGAATGATGTAAGAGGGAACCCCCACTATCACAAAATGTCTTTTGCGATCTGGCTCTTGTCAATAGACAAAATGTCAGAAAATACAATCATCCGGAACACAGATGAGCCTTCTCATTTTACATACGCTGTGGTTGCCAGAATAATTATGTAAAAAATATAGTAAAAATTGAAACAAATTTACAGAACAACCTGTACATTTTACAGTTTAAACTGTTGTATTTTACACGACCACGATGGCACTGTAAAAACAACAAAAAAAATCTGTTAAATTTACATTTAAATCAACTTGATATTAACCTTCTGAAACTGTAGAAATCTGCTTTTTACTTTATAAGATATTGTTAATAACCATAGTATTTACAGAAAAGCATATGATGACCAGGAACAATGACCAATAAACATGTAGAGACAGCGCTCAGCGTCACTCACGCAAACACTGAACACCATCAGAGTAACGTCTGAAATTAAAATAATGCAAAATAATAAATATTAACTAAACTACATTCAATATAACACATAACACCCCGATGTACATAACTAATATAAAAAATAAGAAACAATTCCAATAACATATTATAAAATGGTCATGTGGGAATGCTCGATTATTTTTTTTTACAGTAATTTTAATAATAATTTACTGTAAAAGTACATGTGCTCTTTTGTTTAAAATAATGTACATGTATACCATTAATTATACAGGAACAAATCATACTTTTTACATCTAAACACGTTTATTTTTTACAACATTTTATTGTAAAAACTACTGTATTATCTTTTAAAATATATATATAAAAAATGTTACTGTATATTTTACAGGTAATTCTCAATAATCAAATACCGTTACAGTGTACTATTCAAAATAAATATTCTGCAGTTACATTACAGATGCTCAATGAAGCACAAAACGTCAGATAAATTAAAGATCCAATCGTCAGGGAAGTAGACCCGTGCAAAGCAGGAGGACTTTAATAGTGTCATAATTATTTCTTATTATTGCAACTGATCTTTTATATCACTTCACACAGTGATCAAAGCTAAATCACAACAGAGCTGCAGTTCTAACTAAATCCACACAATACAAAGACATCCGGGGAAAATTTGACCAAAAAAATCAAACATATTCAAAGCACATTTGACTAACAAACAATAAAAATGTCTTTCTCATGAGGACTGAACACAAGGACTGCTGTGTGATAGCAGCTCACTGTCTATGCCTCGTTCTGGTATTTATTTGTCCTTTATGTGTAACTTCATTTTTACCATTTAACAGTATCCTATTTACCTTATTTGTCAACTATACATGTTGTCTTTTTGTCCTGATTATGTAGTATAATATTGTGTTGCACTGTCTTTGTTTTATATGCAGCTTAGCTGTAAACGCTTCAGCAATACGAAAGATCAAATATTTGCCAAGAACAATAAACCACTTCAAAAAATAACAAACGCGTCACTTTTAAAAGTACTTTGCATATGAAAACACAAACCTTACAGCAGACGAAGGAGCCTCTTTCTTCCTCGTTTATTGGTGGTTTGGCGCCACGAGCACATACCGCCCCCTACCGTGCACTGTGGATCCAACCAGGGTTGCCAGATTGGGCGGTTTCCAGCCCAATTGGGCGGTTTTGCAATCTTTTTTGCGGGCAAAAATGGGTTTGGGCGGGTGGATAAAAATTGGGCTGGTTTCGGATCAGTTCGGCGGGTTTTTGTACCCGAAACATCGGTACTTCAGATCCTTCTTTCGGCGACTCTCTGTTCAGTAGCCTACTCTCACTCACTCACTCACTCACACACACACACACACACACACACACACACACACACACACACACACACACACACACACACACACACACACACACACACACACACACACACTACAGGTCTGGCTGACGTGCCCCCTAAACTCACAACAGACACTCCCTCCCTTCAGCTCACGTCACGCACGGATAGGCTAAGTCTAAGGTCGATGTACTTTTGCGTCCATTCCTTTTTCCTTTTTTAATTCCTAATTGAATAATGAAAAACATGCTTTCTTCTTTATTCGTTTTTAGACTGGTGAAACGATATTCACAAACTTATTTTCCTTATATAGGCCTACAATGCTTAGATATTTAACTTCACATATAAAAAAGAAAGCCTAAAACAAAAACATTTCAAAAACTGTAAAATGTTAAGTTATATAAAAATAAATTATTTTATGATACACATATTACTGTCTTAAGTGAACTCATTTATAAACACCATTAATAATTGTCATTATTATTATTAGCCTAAAAATCACCCACAGCCTAAATCACCTCTCTGTATTGTTCCAGAGACATGGCTCTTCTCATTCAGCACTGCATATATATAAATATTTTAACAGCAGCATTTGCAGTTCAAATTAAAATTTTGGTGTTCAACTTTGCATTTTAAAAATACAACAACCGTTAATTTTTGATTACAGGTTAAAAAAGGAAAACGAATGGACGCAAAGTACACGGACCAATGGGTAATTTTAAAACTCGTTAATAATTATCATGTGTTTAAATGAGAAACCATAGCGAGAAACAAGCCAATACAAATTTGGGCGGTTTTTTGTGCATTCTCGCAGTTTTTGACGAGGTTTTGGGCTGGAAAACCTTGCTGCCATCTGGCAACCCTGGATCCAACACGATGACTGTGTGCAGTGCGTGATCTGGGCTGTTGTGTGTTTAGCGCCATAAGACTGCACCTCAGGGTGTTTGTCAGTTCTATGTGTGTGTGTGTGGAATTTTTATGTTATATTAGTACCATTGTAACTCACACTGTGTTGCGACGAAGTCTGTTCACCTTATGTTTGCCCTTTGTCGAAGTCTGTTCCCCCTGTGTTTAATGTTTAACGGCACTATGTGGAACACTAACCGCTGTTCAGCCGTGACGTCAGTTTGTTGGCTAATTCACCATGGGTTCATACAGGATTTTACTATGGGTTCTAATAATACTTTTTGGTTTATGAGTAAAATAAAGACTGGTAAACATTACTTTAGGACATGAGGGCATTTTCTTCTACTCCATAAATAACACACACTCATAGCCTTCTGTATTTAAAGCTACACTATGTAACTTTTTCGTTGTTGTTAAAAATAACAACATCTGAAAGTAAAAGTTAAAGTGGAGATTTAGAGTTAAAAAAAGGACTATTATGTAGGGATGTGGCCGAAGCTGAATATCTTATTTGGAAAGGGACTAATAATGACTTCAAAACAAATAACTGATTCTTCCGAATAATATAAAAAATATTTGTATGACTGATTATCCAAGAGGCACAAGGATAAAGCAACAATTTAAATAAACAATCAAAATTACATACAAATTATGAATCTGTGCAGCCAATATTTCTAAAGTGTAAACCTTATGAATGAAAATGTGACATGGGGAAGACAAAGGACCCAAAAGCAGAGATGGCAGTTAAATGGTTTTATTAACAAGTTCTCAATGTCAAGGTGAGGTTTGCAGAAGGCAGAGATCCAGTGAGCCGCTATGGGCTAGTAAAGAGTGTGTTCATATGATGGGTGTGTGCATTGTGGAAGTCTGTTAAAGCTGGTGTGGTGTGAAGCAAAGCCCAGATCATATACTCCCCTGAGAAATGGACAAAGACCGAGGAATCCTCCTCCATATGAACTGGGCACCGAACTGGCAAGGGCGACAGCAAATGGGAAGGTAACCGCGAATCTAAGACAGGCAACCAACAGACAAACAAGCATGCTCTAACTACACAAGAGAGCACAGTTAACATTGACAGCTAACAATATACTGGCAAATAAAGAGTGGAAACACAAGGAATAAGTAGGGAGTGCAATCAGAGTGAAGCAGGTGAATTTTAGGATGATTTTTATGGATGAATTTAGGACTTATTCATTGTTAGTTGTTTGTGTGTGGGTTGGCCATGGTAAAGACAGCAAAACAAAAGTCTCAAAATTAAAATAAATAAAACAGAATAGACACAAAAACAGGATAGAAAGATGCATGTATAACATTTAGCGAATTGATGGATGAAAATAATTTTCATACTATATTCATCCCATACAGTACAGCCCATTGAGGAGACTGTTGTCATTCCCATCAAAAAATCATAGATTGCAGGCATGCAGGACTGGAACCATTGCATTAAAAGACTTTCAATTTCAGAGTACTAATAAATAATGCAATTACATGAAATATTATGTACTTAATATTATTAAGTTTTGGAACAGCATGTACGTACACGTTGTGATGAGTTACAGTATGTGTAACAGACAAGTATTATCATGTACAACAGGCCAGTCTTGTGACACACCTATTTGATCAATAGTTTCAGTTAACTCACTAGTACACCATGTAATGGCTTCATAATTACATTAGATTAACACAATATAAAACCGTATTAATCACTGTACGGTTGCAGATGTGGTAAGCCATTTAAAGTTACTTAATGCCCACAAGAGTCAAGGGAGCATGATTGAGGCCTTTAACATTGTAGGTGTGGACTGTAACACCCTGTGTCTGTCTGCTCTCCTGGCAAAAGCTTTATTGCATTTCCAAAGCACCCTAGTGTCCCACTATTCTACCCCAAAAAGGAGAAAATTGTAGAACTGTGAAACTGATGTGTGGAATCAATGACTCCAGAATTGGCTAATTTTGAACAATTAACCCAATGGTTCAAGAATGGTAAACTGTTAAACTTGTTACTGTTTAGAAATAGGTCTAATAAAAAAAGAAGTGTGTGCGCGCGCATGCGTGTGCATAGGGTTGGGGAGAAACAGAATACATGTAAGTGATAACATATTTAAAATACAAAATATAAGTAACCGTATTCCACTACAGTTACAATTTAAATCATTGGTAATTAGAATACAGTTACATTCAAAAAGTGAAGATATTACTTTGCATTTTATTGTCATTTGTTTCATTTAATATTTAGTCCTTTCAGATGGAAAACATTTATACATATAAATGATCCAAAGTGCATTTGAACAGTGATGAAACACTTTCTTATGATGACTTACATTCATACGAGCAGACAGAGAAGTTTGAAGTAAGTTTGGAGCACAAGTATGACGACACGTCTTCAAAATGTTGTGATGTTACATGTATCAGGCCATTATCATCCAACAATATTTCAGTACCCACTTAAGAGAAACAGAGCTGCTATTGAGAAAGTTTGACAATTATTTATGAATAAATAATAATGAAATTTTGTGTTCTGTTAACTACGTACAAATCTTTGAATTGTTTAGCTCCACAGTACTTAAGTGACCTTCTACCATGCTATATTCCATCACATTACGATCACAAACTTCTGGCCTGTTAATAGTTCCTAGAATATCAAAATCCACAAGAGGAGGAAGATCCTTTTCATATTTGGCTCCTAAACTATGGAATAGTCTCCCTAACACTGTTCGGGACTCAGACACACTCCCTCAGTTTAAGTCTAGACTAAAGACTCATATATGGAGTTTTGTGTTCCTTGCCACAGTCGCCTTCGGCTTGCTCACTAACGTTATAAATAGAATTATTATTTACTTATTTTTAAACACTATTAACAATCTTATTTTATCTAATTACACAATGATGACTCATAGACATTATAGATATTACAGTTTTATTGTCTGTTAATGCCTGATCTTCTGTAAAGCTGCTTTGCAATGATGTGTGTTGTGAAAGGCGCTATACAAATAAAAATGACTTGATTTGAGAAATGTATCAATATTTTTTGTCTAAAAGTTTGTCTAAAAAGTGTGATCACGAGTGCATACTGGAGAGAAGCCATACAGCTGCACTTTATGTGGGAGGAGTTTCAGCTCATCGAATTATCTACAGACTCAAAAGGAAAAAAACATTGTCCAAAGCTGACAGTTTATTCTCGTACGATTTCATCACGTGCAAATGTCCGGATGTGTAATATGGAAGTCGATTATAAACAGGAGCGATAGTGTTAGCGATAGTATCGCTGGCTTAGAGATGCAGAATAACGCGTTTATGAAAGTTTGTGTGTGTAACTAGTATGTTCAGAAAAAATGCACGTAAATGTCTGTTGGCTTCAATGTTGCACTTGCACCAAGAAATTAAGCAGTTTTATGGCTTATCTTCATTTTAATATACTATATTACTGTAGATATATATTCTTTTCGAATCTGGTGACATCAAACTCCACAGCAGTCTTTTTCTCCTTTAACAGACACATACAGATGCATATGTACATGCAACATTTATAATATTTGAGTAATATAGCTCATTTCATACACCCTTAGGAACAATTCTAGTTTTAAATTAGATTAGACTTTGCAATACAACATTCCCCAAAGAATCATTCTTACAGCTCAGTCTTTGTTTGGCTGGAATGTGAAATGTTTCAATTAATTGACAGCATTACAGACACTGGGCACGCTTACATTAAAAACAGCCTTGCCCCAACATTTGCAGTCCACTTTTCCATGTTTATTTGTCATTGCTCCACTGATCCATTATCACGATCACTTCTAGCACCTGAATCGGTGTTATTCAGAAGGTCTACTAATAAAGATATAAGTTGACTGTCTTGCCAGCTGTTTTCTGAGGAGTTGGATTTTAATCCAGAGGGTCGAAGTTTCCTGTGGATCATAGCCTGGATGGAAGTGCGCAAATCCCACAGCAACTCCCAAGTGTGAGGACAAAACTCCCATCGTATAAGTGCATGACCTGGTAAAGCCACCTCAACACGATCTCCTATTACTTAAAAGAAAAAGAAAAAAACATTTGACTCCGATGTGTCAAAACAAATCAGATTTTCTGAACAAAGTGGGAGATACAGTATTGTATTTGCTAATATGCAATTGTATTACCTCTCTCAGTGATGTCACAGTCTGTGAGGAGCAGCACAGCGAGTGGGTGAACCACTGAAGAGTCTCTGATGAAGACTTGACCGTTTGACATCACAGCAGAGAAGAACGTGAGCCAGCGACTCGAGAGTTTCTGCTCTCCCCTTAACAAGACAATGACACACATCAGATGACACATCCAATTAAGCAGAACAATTAGTCATTTCTTAAAGGAAAAAGTTAAACATATCCAGTCGTGTATGGTATGGCTATTGCCCAGTCAACAGACTTTAATTAAAACATTAAGAGATTGAAGTATGCTTTTTGAAGTATGATAAGCTAACGTTTAGTCTTGCGTAGCCAGACTTTTGACAGTTGTCATTGGTCTGTGGGTGTGTCGTCCGAGGCGGTGACCTGAGGCTGCTTCCGAAGCACCCACGCATATGCATAAATCATGGGTCTAGCCAACTTGTCCTGCCATCAGGTGTACGTAAGATATAATTGAATAAGTAGGAAAGGTTTGCTGCAATGAAGATTTTTTAAAAGGCTTTAAAGCCTTTCACACCTCAAGCAGCCACCTCATGATACAATATGTCACGATTCGATATATCGCGATACATTTCACAATTTGATAAATCACAATACATCATGATATCATGATTCGATCCTGTTTATCATATCATATTACATATATACATTTTGCATGCAAATTTGTACTATGTACAATATTAGTGGCTAATCACAGACAATTTAGTCGCATTTGAGAGTTATTTACGCATATTGTAGAGGGTTGCACATAGAATAAAAGAACACACTTGAGCAGGATTTTAAGAATTAACATCGGGATCTTTCAAATGATGATCGCGGTTAAGCGGAAAATCGATATTTTTGCCCGGCTCAAGTGCCAAACACGTGAGAGAGGACCGCTTTCAGGATTTGCACTTATTTAGGCAACCTGCTTCTTCATTGAAATGCTTGACATGATATGAATACACAAATAAATAGTGGTAAATGGATATAAAGTACTGACACAATATCATTCTGATATATCGATATTAAATTGCATCCACACAGCCCTAGTTTCAAGGTCACCGCCTCTAGGGAAAGCTCCCACAGCGTCAGCTACTGATGCAGCGTCAAAGTGATCGACTTGAAAGAGAACTCGCTCGCTTGTCATTAATACTGTGATTCCATGGTTGATTCGCAAATATGTCAAGTACTTCTCATCCGTATTAGGCAGAGGGTGGACCGGCTGAAAGGCGCATTGCTCAACTTATGGAGTAAAATTGACTGTCAATCAGCAACACCTGTTTTAAAGGAGTGTATGTGCTAACATGGTGGTGGTGCTTGGTTTTTGGTGTGAAGGGACCATTTGTTAGCAATACGCCTCACTTTCTGTGTCGTGTCCTGTGTGATAGGGCCTTTAGAAGAAAGTAACTGGAGTTTTTTAACAAGATCCATGATCATTTCATTCTGACATTTTACATTCAACAGTTTGAATAAAGAAAAAAAACCCCTCCCTGTACATTTAGTGCAACTGAAGGTACTGTCTTTTTCTACAACAGATTTAAAATCTTTCTCTATGCTGCATGAATTTACCTGTTGACAGAGGAGCGGTGCAGTAGCACAGGACCACTCTGTGAGCGGAAGGAAATATTTTCTGGACGAAATCTTCCGCCTTTAGTCACTGCGCCTCTTTTCACCTGGTAAAATTCAGATACAGGCTTATTAGATATGGATGTACCAATATAGAATAGCCAGATAGCCAAAATATTTTTATGGAGCATATAATAACGATGTAATTGTTGAAATTATAAAACTGTTCTTTTTTTGCCTGTTTGGAAAAAAGTGAAATCAGGCATCAAAACAATGTACAGCAGGAAAAGGTGGACTAGCTTACTGCTTTTGAAATCGATCAAAAATACATAAACTCTTTGAATAAGGGTGTAAAATGATCTGCTTGTGTTAAGAACATTGCTACATATGGCTGATACTGATCCGGTTACCGATATTTTGTGCATCATATCATAATAATATCACTATAATGAAGCAAATTAGTATTGGGGTCACCTGTATTAGATTGGGGTAAAGTCCTGCAAGCAGCACTGCTTTAATGAGCTGTTCCTGATGACTATGCTGGTTGAGCCGTGAGGAGAGACGAATACATTGAGCTGATTGGTCCACCAGTCCAGCCTCACACACGTTTTCACTGAACTGCTGCATCAGACCTGTTAAGAGAGAAAGAAATTAGGATTCTCATTTTCTGTTTGTTTGGATGCTCTCGTCAGCATCTCGCTGAATGGCCTGCTCACAGAAATGGGTGTGTCCATATGTTCCCATTGTTTTTCTATGTAAACATGCATCTCAGTAAATGTCTTGTTATTGGACACTTTCACTTTTGGATTCAATTGTAAGCTATTGATTTTGAATAATGCTGCATCCACACCACTAAGGTGTCACTAGAAGTCCAAGATGACACGAGCAAAGTTACAGAGAGAACCTTTAATATATATTATAATGGTGCCGTTTGGTTTGTATGTTTTCAGACAGCATTGTGTCCTCTGGTGGCGTGTCTGGGGAGCATACATTTACAGATATCTAAACAATTTTAAGCTGAAGAGGAGACTTGATTGACAAATCAGACGAGATTTCAAGGTCCTGATATCTTGAGATTTAGTCGTCATTCAAGGTTCTTCTTCTTCTTCAACTTAAAAGTATTGTGTATGTATATGCATGCTAACCAGACAAGCGGGACGAAGTCTGGTTGTCTTGTGACAGCGGGCCTCAGTATCCCATAAATGGGTGTCTCACCATGTATAAATCTCAGACTGGCTCCAGACAGAGTGTATTTGTCCAGAAAATCCTGTCTGTCCTCCTTATGTTGCTCTTTCCAACTCTGAACAGCACGACTGAAGACCAGATAATCACTGCAGCTTGAACCACTCAAAGATTTCTTAGCCTGCAGAGAGTGACAACAAAAAAACATGTTTAGTTTCTTTTTCCTTTTTGTTTTAATTAGGGCTGTCAATTAATCAGAAAAAAATGGGTTTGGAACAATTTTATTTTGGGGTGACCTATCCTTTTAAATTGTTCTCTGACCTTGGAGACAAGGGTCCGGTTCTGCATGCTGTTGTAGAATGGATCTCGAGTCAAACACGCTACCACAGACAAAATGGGGAGAACACAAGAGAACAGAGCCGAGAAAACCAACACTTTCCCCAAGCGCGGGTCACATGACATGCAGGCCACTCGCTCTCCCAGTGCAGTCAGATTCTCAGAGCCATCCAGAACACCTGACGAAAGAGAGAACAATCAAGAATGTCCTGATCTTCTGTACTGGATCATGCACAAACTTTAACTCAAAATACAGTCGCAAATGCGAGTGATTAACAAACAATGTAGAGTAAAAAATCTGTTGTGCACAGAGTAAAAGATCGATCTTGGGATTTAAGTATCTATATCAGGAACATTAAAAGAAAATCGTGATTAATTAAAATATCTATATTTATTGAACACTAGTTTAAAAAAGGAATTAAACAGCACAGTTTGGGCCCTGTTGTTAATTTGTACATATTGTATACATCAAGTTTCCTGTATAATTTACAGCATTAGCTGAGAGAATCGTTTTTCATTTGTGAGCAAAATGAACATAAGTGAAATTTACCCATATGAATCAAATCAAATTGGGAAATCTACATCGATACCAAACCAACAGTGGACTAAAATTATTGGCACCCTTGGTAAATATGAGCAAAGTAGTCTGTGAAAAAAATCTGCATTGTTTATCCTTTTGATATTTCATTAAATATAAATACAAATCTAAACTTTAATTGAAGTAAAACAATTGAAACGGGGGAAATAACTCTTTATCAAATCAATATTTTTCTCCAAAATGCATTGGTCATAATTATTGGCACCCTTTTATTCGATTCTGCAACCTCCCTTCACCAAGATAAGTTCTGAATCTTCTACTATAATGCTAAATGATGAGGTTGGAGGACACCTGGCGAGGGATCTGAGACCATTCGTCCATACAGAATCTCTCCAGATCCTTCAAAGTCAGAGGTCCATGTTGGAGGACTCTCTTCTTCAGTTCACCCCACAGGTTTTATATGGGGTTCAGGTCAGGAGACTGGGATGGTCATGGAAGAACCTTGATTTTGTGGTCAGTGAACAATTTTTGTGTTAATTTTGATGTTTGTTTTGGATGCTGGAAGATCCAACCACAGCCCATTGTAAGCTTTCTGGCAGAAAAAAAGCCCCACAACATTAAAGATCCAGCACCACATTTAACCATAGGCATTGGGTACTTCATCTCTGGTGTTCCATCTGAACATAGAACCTGGTCGCATTTGAAGCTCCAGTAGTGTCTGGCAAACTGAAGACGCTTGGGTTTGTTGTTGGATGAGAGCAGAGGCTTTTCTTCTTGAAACTCTCCCAAAGAACTTATGGTGATGTCTGATATTAATATTTTTTAGACTTTCTGACCCCAAGACTCCAACTAATTTCTGCAATTCTCTATCTGTGATCCTTGGAGATTCTTTGGCCATTTGAACCATCCCCCTCACTGTGCGTGGAGACAATATAGACACACGTCCTCTTCCAGTCTGATTCTCAAGATCTCCAGTTGATTGGAACATGTTAATTTTTGCCCTGATGGTGGAAATGGGTATTTTCAATGCTTTGGCTATTTTCTTACAGCCACTTCCCATTTTGTGAAGCTCAACAACCTTTTGCCACATCAGAACTATATTCTTTAGTCTAAACCACAGTGACTGATGATTAAGGCAACTTTACCTGTGTGTTACCTCATATTTATACTCCTGTGAAACAGGAAGTCATGGCTGAACAATTTCATGTTTCTAGTCACCCAGGTGTACTAAAATAATGTAAAATATGAATGGGAACAAACAAATATATTTTACTCAAAATCATTTCTAAGGGTGACAATAATTGTGGCCAATGTATTTGAGAAAAATATTTAATGAGATATTTCCCTTTTTACTTCAATTAAAGGTTAGATGTTTGTGAAATTTTGAGTGAACGATCAAAATGGATAAACAATGTAGATTTGTTTTCCAAAGACTTCTTTGCTCATATTTACCAAGGGTGCCAATATTTTTGGCCACCACTGTATATTACAAATAAATTACAATAAATTACAAATATAACCACAAAATCATACCAATATCCGTTAAGTTCTTTACAGCAACTTTCACTGCACGCTGGTCTGGGGAGTCCAGCACCTGTGACAGGAAGTCCACAACCTTCATGAAGATGACAACACAAAAGACAGGATTAAATGGTTTGTAAATAAGCAAATAGAAACATTGACACACCATTGAGGAGTACTGCCAAAAATAAGATTTAATAAAGCAAAAATGTAGTTTTGTGGCTTCTAGATCATTTAAAGCAATATTCTTGTGTATGCCTAAAAGTTGAACATTTTCACTTTTAGCAGAGATACACATTTAAACTTACAGTTTTTCTCTTCTGAGAAAAGACCAAAAATAGTGATGATCTTCCACTATGCAGATTTTTGTCCAATCAAATGCTCTCTAGAATGGGAATGTCACTCCCCTTAAAGGTATAGTCCAAAAATGAAAATTCTCTCATCATTTACTCCCCTTCATCCCATCTCAGGTTTTCTTTCTTCAGCAGAACACAAATTAAGATTTATAGAGGAATATTTAATCTCTGTAGGTCTAAACAATTAAAATGAATGGGTGCCAAACTTTTGACACTCAAAAAGCACTTAAGTCATCATAAAAGTAATCCAGACTCCAGTGGTTTAATTCATTTCTTTAGAAGTGACATATAAAACAAGAAAAGACTTACTTTTTCTGACCTACACCTATCATATTGCTTCTAAAGAAATGAATTAAACCACTGGAGTCCAATAGATTACTTTCATTTGCCTTTATGGAGCATCAAAATTTTGGCACCCATTCACTTGTATTGACCTACAGAGCTGAAATATTCTTCAAAAAATCTTTGCGTTCTGAAGAAATTAATACACATCTGGGATGGCATGAGGGTGAGTAAATGAGAGAATTTTCATTTTTGGGTGAACTATCCCTTTAACACCAGCTGCAACCAACTAGCAAGGTTTTCTTTACACAAAATGTTTAAACAGTAGAACATAACCACAGCTGTGGAATGCTTTTGAAACAGAACTTAGAGCATTCAGTCCCTCACTTTGCTCTCTGGACAATGAATCTTAGCCTGAATCACAACACTCTCCAGTGGGGTTCGGAGAATTTCAGGGACAGGAAACAGGGTCATGGTGTCCAGGTGTTTTCGTGGGAACAGGTGGTAGGCATATCCAGGTTGACACCGACCGGCCCTTCCTCTCCGCTGAGTCACATTTGATCTTGAAATCCAAACCGTATTTAAACCAGAGACCTAAAAATGCAGCATAACAATCAGTTTTCACTGAAGACTCGTTTGGTTTTACAGTCTATGGATTTCTGGTAACATTAAAAAGGAAAATTCTGTCATCACTTACTTTAGTCCTGGGATCGTAGTTCTGTTCTTTCTGACAGCCCACATCTACCACATGCACAATGTCGTCAATGGTGATAGAGGTCTCGGCTATGTTGGTTGCCAGGACGATTTTGCGCTGACCCTCTGGGGGGCGTTGGAACACAGCTTGCTGCTCCGCTACAGCCATACTGGAGTGCACTAGAGGATAACATGGAAGGGAGCTCTTAAAATAACTGTGGGTGGATATTAGACCAATGACATACAGTATATGAAAAGCTAGACAGACTTCAGTGATACCGGCTAGGCTGATTAATGAGACGATATTTGACTATTTTCAGATTATTTTCCTTGATATTACAGTGAATTTTGAGTAAATACAATGTAAAAGTACATGTATGTGTAGTATTACCATCTCATTTGTCATCAAATAATTGTATTATATCATATTGTGGAGGCAGAGGCATGACCCCAGAAGCAGGGAAGAAAAGTGGTGAATGATTTCCACCTGTGCTAAACATCTGTCTTGTGTTTCAGTGAGGAGTGATTGGGGCTTTTAAGGAGAGGAGACAGCAGCAGTCAAGAGAAAGAGCCCAGCTGATTTTGGGTATGGCATTTTAGTCTTTATTGGGGACATTATGTGCGGATGGGTTCTGCACCAGTGTATCGGTGTGTGGTTTGTGATTCGCTTGCTGGGGAGGCGGAGCCGGGGCCGTCTGTGTCAGCTCCGTACTTTTCTATTAGAAATGATTATATCGAGTGATGCAGGATACTCAGACAAAAGAGGATAGAACCCAGTAATTGATACCGAAGAGCTGTTGGGAAATGTTATTCCAGACATTCCCTCAAGATAATCAGATGTCGGGTCACTTAAGGTGTTAGGAAAAAAACACTAAACATATATAATGGCCCATTTCTATTGGCCAGGCATTCCTGGACCTGTTCGCAGGTGGTGTCTGGCATGCCGTGAATGTCAGCTGGTGAATCTGCCGGCCACCCCAAAAGCGCCTTTGTGCCCGCTTCCTTTGAGTTCCCCTTTAAAAGAATTGGTATGGACAAGATGGCACACTGACATCGCTTTGTATTGGATTTGGTGGACTACGCAACGTGATATTCGGAAGCAGTGCCTCTACGCAACATTTCAGCACGCAGTGTTGCAGAAACACTCTTCAAAATCATCTCCCGAGTGGGGATTCTGAAGGATATCCTGATCAAGGTACAAGTTTCATATCACGTACAATATGCAAGCTGTAAAAATTATTGGGTATTAAATCGATTCGGACAAGCGTGTACCACCCTCAAACGGACGGCTTGGTCGAACGGTCCAATCAAACCCTGAAATATATGATTTGAAAGTTTGTGCACGAAGTTGCTTGGAATTGGGATAAGTGGCTCAAAGCCCTGTTATTCGCAGTGCGAGAAGTCCCGCATGACTCCACATGTTTCTCCCCGTTTGAATTATTGTATGGCTGTAAGACCCATGGCAGATGGTTCCCTGGCCTGAGTCAGACAGTGGGGTTATGTAGCGCTCAAAACAAAAAGCCTACAAATGTAAAAATTACATTTTAAGATGGGAAAGAAAATATTTTAACACAGAAATAAATGGACATTCTTTATCTTTAAAAAGGCATTATATTTGCCATTCTGCCCAGAAAAACCACTATATTGTATGGTGTAATCTTGAAAGGTCCCCTGTATCGTCTCTTGAACCCCACAAATACACCTACAGCTGGTGTCCTTACAAGGTAAAATCAACTGTGAGCCTGATCTGTATGCTGCTTTTTCTTCCAGTTTCTGTTGCACAGCTTTAATGTCTTGCCATCCCGGGAGGAAACACAGCACAGCACCTGGAATCGAGTAAACATGGTTATCTCTCAACTCTGCAAGCGTTTAAAATCAGTGTTTAATCAGTGCACCTATCAAATGATCTATACCTGGTTCTCCACGGCAGTGAATATGGTCTATCACATCAGTTACTAGGTCAAGATCAGGAGCAGCATCATTTTCTTCCTTAAGACAAAGGACAAAACATTTTAGCTGATGGTGAGTTTGTGGTCTGTTCACAATGAAAATCTCTAGGGCACTTAACTTAAACTCAACTGTCTAACTCATATTGATGGGTAATCATAATACATTTATATGATTATATATAATCATTTATATATTAGAGACAGTCTACAACATTTAAGAATTATTGTCAAGGCAACTAAAGATGTCTTTTAAGCACATCAACAACCAGTACTTACTCTAAATTCTTGGTTCATTTCAAGTCAGACATGACGAATTATTAATTTACAGTACAGTCAATTTTAGGTCTTGGAATTATGGAATTGCTGTATGTTTCGCACTGTAGGTTCAAAATACCCAGCTCATTAGAGTCATTTTGTCAAAAATCATACTACAAAAGGTCACATAAATTTTTCACACTGTGGATTCAGTCAGTGCTGAATAATGTTAGAAGCCCCTTTCCCACATACAGTTCCAGTACTTCTACGTAGAACTTTCTAGATGAGAACTATTAAGAGGAACGGGAGACTTTTCCCTCTATTGCAATCGCACACTAAAAGGAAACCCCAGAGGCGTCATCTATCTAATGCAAACCATTCTTCCTCTTAAGTTGTTTGCACGCACAATTCAATAGGAACACCACCACTGATGGAGGATGCCAGTATCGGAGTTACACTTTTGTTAGGGCTGTTTTACACAAACCATATCTTCAGGATACGGCCTTTACAATGTGCGTGCTGTACTGCTTCCCTAAAGCCACAGTGGGAGGAGAGATGAGGTGTACGATCAGCCTTTTAACCATGCAGCAGATGTAGAACTCAACAGAAAACAAGTTGAAAATGCACTATAAACCAATTCATCAACTCAATCTTTTACAATAAAGGCTTATATTACTCAACATTACTGTACTGAACTACTCAACCAATGACTGGAAAAAGATGTGTTGATACAAGTCAACCACGCAGTAACATACAATACTTTCCTCATGTAAATTAGACTTCATGACAGTCAAGTTTATAATAGACTTCATTTACAAATTCTCAACATACATATTATGTCCATTATCCCAGGAAGAATTTGATGTATAGCCACACAGAACAGATCTCACGTTGAAGTAACACAGCAGCTCTGGTCACCACACACACGCACACAGTAAAACTCTTTGGACACTTTTTTGGTTTCATCTTATTTCTGTTAAGAGAATTTTAAAATTAGCACAATCCTCTGAGTAGCAGGCTAGCAGCTACAAGTTTTTTTATTCAAGGCATTGCAGACTCCTCGCATTTCTCATTGCTTTGTGCGGCATATGTGTTTGACCTTTGACAGTCCTGCTTCGCCTACCCACAGCACATACCCCAGAATAGTTTCTCAAGTGAAAGTGACGAAAAGAACTAGTTCAGAGTAAAAGCACATAAAACAGGCTTTAGTTCCTGAAGTGGGAAAGGGCCTAGAGTAGAGGTAGACCGATATATTGATATTTACTGATTAATCGATGTCGATAGTTGCTTTTTGGAACTATCGGCAAAAATCTACTTTGATAGTTTTTTCATCATTCCGTCATTTCAAAATAAGAGTCCCCGGTGTGTTTCGGGGTTGTTTATACTTAATATTCCCATGTTATGCACCAAATCGTAATTGATTTACTTTTGGGGGGGGGTTTGAACAATAAACTGCATCTGGGATTTTATTAATTTAAGGCCCATTCACACCAAGAATGATAACTATAAAGAAATCTATATTAGCATCCACAACAACAGAAGATACATTTCTATTTATTCTATGTGCGCACTGAAGTTTTGTTCACAAGAACATTTTTGTCAAGAAACTTTAGATGAAGTGCTACTGCTCTGTTTCGGAAAGAAACCAAAAGAAAAACAGACGGATACATCTTCAAAGGAGACAAGACAATGTTGTGGACAATAGCGCTAGATATCTTCGGTAATTTTATGCTACCAGCTTGCGCTAGCTTATCATCATCTCCTTTAATACTGAAGAAAAAAAAATTGCCGGTTCTTGAGTTAACATTTCGTTCGTGTGCATTACAAATGGTGATCCGGTGCTGAAAAGTGTTATTTTGAAGATGAGTGTACGTTGTGGCTCAAGCCCTTAAAGTTTGATGGATTTTGATTGGCTGTCAACATTTTTATCATTCATCAGCTGGAAAAAACAATTGCTCGAAAAGTGATCCCAACGATATCATTCCACGGTGTCGTTATCGTTGTGGACTCTTACAGTAAGAACGATTTTTAAAACTTAATGGTTAAAGTAATCCTTATAATTCTTGGTTTGAACAGGCCTTTAGGACTCTTTGTCTGTGCCCATCACAGTAAGGAAAGAACAAGAAATTGACATTCTATAAATCAATTTGAAAAACTATCGGACTTCCCTACCACATTAGTTATCGGTCAACCTCTAGCCTATCACTGTCAGGTGTCCCAGGCAGAAAAATGCATGTTCAAGAACAGAGAACTGACAAGAAAGTCCAATATTTTATTTTTTTTTTTTAATTGATCCAGTTCTGAATCAGAAATGGTTCTTGGTTCCCAAGTAAGGTCAACATAATAATCTTTGTTAGCAACACGTTTAGACTAATCTTGAAAAATGTAATCTTTGTTGCTATTGGAAGCCAATTTGTTTTAGTGTAGAACATTTTTATGCACAATTATAGCAGCATTAACCACACAGCCAAGCCAAGTCTTCATCTAAACTGACCTGTTTGTTTCTCTTCTCTCGGATCATCTCGTGTAACGGTCGACCCATCTCTGACACTACATCCTCCAGGTACTTCTCCTGCACGGGATGCATGAATCCAGGCACACGTACCACCGGGCATCCGCCGAAATACTCAGACAGTCGCTGTGTGTCACCCGTCGCACTCATGAGAACCACTCGAAAGTGTGGATTCTCTTTGAGGGCTGAACGCAGCAGAGCCAGAAGCAGATCAGTGTTGACGTCTCTCTCATGGACCTCATCCACCACGACATGACTGATGCCCTGCAGACTGGGATTAGACTGCAGTTTACGGAGGAGGACGCCAACGGTGAGAAAGAGCATAGCTCCACCGCTGCGCTCAGGTGGACGCGACTCAAGACGCACCTGTACGAGGAAGAGACATCTTTTAAACGCTGAACAATACTCTCCATTCCCCAAGTGACTTTATATAACATAAAAAATCCACATTAATGTGTTCGGCTATTAGAATGATATGCTGTGAGGTTTGCGAACACAGCCAATGTTTGGCAGTTTAGACAGAGAGATAGAAATTTCAAAAGGCTGAAGATATTTGTATGTTCTTGCCTGGTATCCCACACAATGCCGGAGCGCAGGACCCATCTCATGTGCGACGCGTTGTGCAACGGACACAGCACTGATCCGGCGGGGCTGCGTGACCAGGATGTTGCATTTGGCCCCGTCTCCCCTTCTGACGTTCCCCTCCAACAAAAACCGTGGGATCCGTGTGGTCTTCCCGCAGCCAGTCTCTCCTGCAATCACAACAACCTGTGAAGAGTCCACCGCTGAGAGCACGCTCGCTTTATAGGAGTCCACCGGTAGCTCCGCACCCTGACCAGGCCCCACCCTCATCCACAGGCTGAGGAGGTGGTCACTCAGATTCTCCGCCTCTTCAGGTTGCAAGGCACGGTATGGTTTATTGGTAATAGCATCTGTAATGATGTCATCATCATCATCATCATCATTAATGGATGATGACTCATGCTGAACTGCAAGCTCTTCCTCTTCATCCCACAATCTTTTGACTTCAGTCTCCACTGGATACTGAATAAATAGATGTCAAATGGTTACGAAATCATAAAATCAAGTGAGATGCTGATTTGAAAAGCATCAGTCCAGCGTGAATACTTTTGCACTTCACCTGTGTGAGGTACTCTTGAATCCTCTGCTCTAGATTGTCACGTATCTCGATTCGACAAGGCTGTCTCTCTCTCTCACCAGCTTCACGTACTTCCTCCTGATAGTATCTTGCATGAGTGAGAGGATTGTTCTGCTCGTCTAGGAGCTGCAGTTCCTGTTGGGATAAAGTCATTAATGAATGTAAAATGCTGTATGAAAGTAAAACACTCACCGACCACTTTATTAGGCACACCTACATATTATGCTATTAGCTAATCAGCCAGTCATGTTTCAACAGTGCAATGCATATAAATCATGCAGATATGGGTCAGGAGCTTCAGTTAATGTTCACATCAACCATCAGAATGGGGAAAAATGTGATCTCAGCGATTTGGATCGTGGCATGATTATTGGTGCCAGACGGGCTGGACAGTTTAATACTGGAAAAATGTAGCCTGGTCTGATGAATCTCGATTTCTGCTGAGGTACACTGATGGTAGGCCTATTGCAGCCTCAGTTTTATTTTCTTGGCTTACAGAAGTGGAACCTGACGTGGTCTTCTTCTGTTGTAGCCCATCCGCCTCAATGTTTGACGTGTTGTACATTCAGAAATGCTTTTCTGCATTGCACTGTTGTAACGTGAGGCTGTGTGTGTTACGGTCACCTTGTTGTCAGCTCGGACCAGTCTGGCCATTCTCCTCTGACCTCCATCATTAAACCGTTTTCGCCCACAGAACTGTCGCTCACTGGACGTTTTTGTTTTTGGCACCATTCTGAGTAAATTCTAGAGACTGTTGTGTGTGAAAATCCCAGGAGATCAGCAGTTACAGTCTGGCACCAACAATCATGCCATGTTTAAATTATTGAGATCACATTTTTTCCCATTCTGATGGTTGATGTGAACATTAACTGAAGCTCCTGACCCCTATCTGAATGGTTTTATGCACTGCTGCCACACGATTGGCTGGTTAGATAATCTCATGAATAAGTAGGAGTACAGGTGTACCTAATAAAGTGGCCGGTGACTGTAGATGGCCTCAATGCTAGTTGACAAGGATTTAAAGCCACAAAACAACAGTTTCTTTTTCATTCGGTGTCTGCCTTAAGATGCATCTTCAACAAATAGGAATTATTTGAGTAAACACTATAAAAAAAACTTTGAGTCGACTGCTTACTAGCACCAAGTTCTTACTGCACTATAAAATGCACAAACAAATCGAAGACCAACCTTAAACCGGAGACAGGCCAGTGCTGCTGCTTTTGATTCTGCCTCCAGTCTGCGACGGCCACAGGCTGTGAACTTCATCTCCTCTGGCCAGTGTACAGTCAACTCACATGTCTTTACCTTTCCACCTAACGTTCTGTACTGAAGCAGCTCCTATATATGGGAGGAATGAGAGGTTGTAACGAAGAGTAAGAAAGTTTGTCCATTTCTTAGAATAATCCTCTTAGAGTTATTAAAACAGAAGTCAGAGTTGTTCAATAGATGTTACAGAACTTACTCGGACTCTACAGGATGATGTGGCCACCTGAATGACACTTGACAGAAGTGCCTTTGGCTTTGGAAACATGGAAAGTGCTTCGGTGACTTTTGGATCTTCTTCGAATGGCCTAAAATACAAAATAAATATCTATAAATGAAGATCATTCCAAATGCCCAATTATGACATGAATGAATAAAACTCACTGATGCCGAACAGTGTGTGATCGATTTGTATCGAAATAGGATTGTAACGGTCTTCCTCACTTGAAGGGGGGGAGCATCTAAGGCTTTATTCTGTGCACAACCCTGGTTTGTTTTTCCAAGTCTGATCCTCAAGACTCACTATCTGCTCAGCAAATTTGTTCGGGCATCAATTTGTCAATTTCCAGTATATCTACATCAGGTGCTGTAGTTATAATGTAGGCATTAATCTGATAACAAGTGACTAAAGATACCAACTGACAAAAAGAATGGTCAGCATTGAAAGGCACACATTAAACTGGAAATGGGTACTTTTCTTACAAACGCCTTCGTGTTTAGAAGTGGTGCTGAGCTCACTTACATAGTTTAAAAAAATACAAAATTTAAAAGAAACTGACTGGTAACGGAGGCTGTCATTCCTGTGAAAAAATTGTGACATAGTTGTCATTTTTGGGTGACCAAACCCTTTAGGATTTCATTCACACCGTTTTTGTCAGACTGCATAAAAGTATTCAGATTTGAATTTGGGTTGCCAGTGTGAACAAAGCACAAGGCTACATCGACATTAATCCGGATAAATGTGAAAACGTCAATTTTGTTTTAGAAACGATCTCCATCCACACTGCTGTTTCTAAACATTCTCCAAAAGGTGCTCGTCCACACTGAAACGTATGAAAATGCTTAAATCCTCGTTCTCTGCATGCGAAAACAGCACAGGAAGCATGGCCGTGTTTTTTCCATGTACAGTCTGAAACGCAATTGGTCCACGTGTTCTGCCGGCAGACTGCAATTCCACATAAATTCCCATTGCCTTGGAAGGAATGTAATGTAAAGATTGTACAAAGCAATATTTATCTTTAACAACACTCTCAGAATAAATATTAGGTACAACAATGATGCTACAACGTGGACTGCCATCATGAACGTTTTTGGTTGAATGGATCACATGACTGCATCACATGACAACAAATACGTCGTTGTTTTCGAATATCACCATTTTCCCTTTCCACACTCCACGCGAAGAGGGCATTATCAAATGTATTTGTTGACAAAAACAACATCTCAGTGTGATGGAAGGCCAAAACGTAGAGAACAAGTGTGGCTGTAGCCTAAAACTCATAAGCTAACAACTGGTGTACCTCAAGGTCCAGTGCTCGGACCACTTCACTTCTTGTTATAAACAACATCAGTGGGCCCTATTAATCATGCACATTGCTTTTCCTTTTGATGTTACATCAATGAAACACAGCTCTCCCAGTCATTTCAACCTGACGACTCAACACTCCTTCATGAACCTCCGTTTGCTCTTTCACAATGCAGCTTTCAGCAAAAACCCCCGGAATAAACAATTTTCTTACATGCATGTGAGCTTAATATCACAATGATGTTGTAGATTGAGGAGATCAACTAGTAGCTGATGTACTTAAAATATATCTTAAAAATCTCCCTGTGCCCTGCATTAAATCCATCACTATTATCCCAGTGCTGATGAGAGAACACCCTTATACTGCTTATGGCACCATTTACTACATGTATATCCTATTAATGATCTCTTATGTACACAGTCTATTATTTGTATTTCGCCCAATGTGTATTGTGTTAACAACATCTGTATACTGTTGTAATTGCAAAGGGGTCCTGGAGCCATGTTATTTAATTCTACTACATATTTTTGTATATCTGTAATTACCAAAAAACTTGAAATGATGAAATCAGGGAATACAGTATTACAGTAGAGTAAAAGATTACCTTTGGGCTATTAAGGGCTTCCGTGATGTGCTCTTCTGGATGGGCAGAGATTGAACGCTACTGCAGACAGCCTCAGCCTCCTCTTTATCTTCCCACACAGAAGTCTGCGTCTGTCTCAACATCCCCTTTATGGACGGCTGCTTTCCTTGACCAAGAATACCCAGCTCCTAAAAAAACCCAACGCATGATTCTTTAGATGACTTAACCTGCAAAAAGTGTCCACATTTCTGACACTTCCACCGCTGAAATTTTATTTTGTTAATACTTAAGATATGGGGGGGGTCAAAATTAAAAAAATAAAATAAAATGTGGGTCACATGGTACGAAACTTCCGTGCAACAAAACTTACAAATAATATTGAAACTGGGAATTACATTTTCAATCTTTGCATGTAATTCAACAAAGTGAGTTCAAGTCAACTGATTTTAGTAATATCTCTACCCATCTCTACCTACTCGGGTAGAAATATTAATAACGGTTTGCCACCTTTCTAAGGTTATTTTTGACCAGTAGTTTTGCTCCAAAATCACAGGCGAAATTTGTCATTTTGACCCCCTTCTACAAAATAATGGATTACTAAGAACATATTTTTCCATGGCACTTTTTTTAATCATTTATGTTCATCCACCACCAGCAAAAGACAGAGACTTCTAGCTAAATTGACACAGAATGACCCTATAGCACCAAACGCTGAAAATTTGTTTTGTATTGTTATAATGCATGTTGCACAGCTGAACATACAATTTCCACATAGATTTTCAAAGACTGTATTCTGTTCTAGAGTGAAGTTCAAGTGAGACAACAGCTCATACTTACTCTCAGCTTACAGCAGGCCGCCGCTGCTGCTTGACGTTCTGCTTCGATCTTGCGAGACCCGAAACCCTCAGTCTCGATTCTCATTGGCCAGTGAAGTGTGACTGTGGCTCTCTGAAGAACACATCAACTGGACAGTTTCATCACAAATTTTCAGATACATTTTAAAGGAATCAGTGGCGTTGGCAGGACAGACCATAACAATAGACAAATTTGCACAAATCTTGACTTTACTAGAATTGAGGCTGCAATCATAACAGATTTAAGGTCAGATGATGTTTTAGAAATATTAATAAGATTATATTAACCAAACTTACATTAAATACTGATCAAATTGCCCAGTTATGATAGGAACACCACAAACACCACAAACTGTAATAATAATGAAATTCAGATTTTTTTTGCTAAATATAAACATATTAGCAGTCCAAAGGGAATAACCTCATTTCTTAAAGCAGTGGTTTTCACTTTGTCTTAAATATCATAAAATATTAATTGATATACGGGTCAATGACGTGATGGTCATATATTAATAAATTATTCAGAAACAAATTACAAATGTAATTCACATAAAACAATGACTTGAATACACCTCTGCGATGATGAACATGTTTTCAATTACTGAGTTAAGTCATGTTTATATTTTTTCAGGGTCTTAAATGTAAAAAAAAAAAGTCATGTGGTGTTACCGACTGGAGACAGAAAAGTCATCAAAAAGCTAAAATTCTTAAATTAAAATTAAAAAATCATTGAAATTTTTTTTTTGGCATTAATAGTGCAGAATAATGGGATAAAATGGGATTCATTTTTGAAAAAAAACTTCTGTCCATCGAATAAAAGTCATGTGATGTAACCAACATGCAAGTAGCCATTTTGTTGTCATGTGATTTTTCATCTAATTAAATATCAATATTTTGACATTTGTACGAAATGGCACATTTTGTTCAGGTTATTTGGCATAACCCAGAGAAAATATTGATATTCTTGACATAAAAATTCATAATATTACAACTGATTGTCATTTAACCTGTGTGTCAATTTAAAAAAGTTAGGACAAAAATGCCACTGCCATAATAATATTATATATTAATATTATTTTCCACTTTCACAGACTTTTTTAGCCAACATCAGTCCTGATCATAACTACCAAATATTCAATCATTTTCAGGATTTTAACTTTTAAATGGCAGTTTGTTTACATAATACCACTGTTGTTGTTGTTTTTTTTTTTTTCACACACACACACACACACACACACACACACACACACACACACACGCACGGAAATACAAAACACACTCTGACATCCTCACCCACACAATTTTATCTGCATCATTTATTCAACTGGCCTGCAGTGCTCTATAATACAGCAAACAGAAAATAGGGGAAAAGCTTGTATTTGCTCCATAGGCTAAACATGCGAAAATGGCGCCATCTGGTGGTAAATATATTTAAGAAATTACATTTTGAAGCCAGGGCTTTGAAATGAAAGCATAATATCCTAGAATGTTTCAATGGGGACATTTTTGTCCTGAAGTTCCTGAAGTAACTATTTTGTGTACACAGTGCATTATTGATGCATTATAGTAACTGAGGATGAAATCTCAAAATTCCCCCAAAAATATACACTTTTGGCAAAATGTCTGCGTTTGGCTTTAACACAGCCAAAATTATCGAAAAAAATAAATAAAATACAAAATACAAAAATGTCCCGAAGGTCACACAAGGGTTAAATGAGTAAACAGTAAGTTCACCTTGACTTCCCCATCAGTGCAGCTGTACTGGATGTGTTGAGAGAGGTCAGACAGTCCCAGTGATCGGGACAGTGTGGCGTGCAGCAGGTTCTTTGGTTCAGGAAACTCTTGAAGAAGGTCAGGACGATCTGTACGGAGGTATATGGGATGTGCACTGTCAGCGACAGGTATATGCATTACATGATGTGTTTGTATTCTCTTATGTAACATCACTTACCTCGGTTAACTGTTTCTGGCAGAGAATGTTTATGAATAACACCAGCTTTAGTCCTGTATCGACTAACAAATGTCCAATGTGAGCCGACCTGGTTGGTAATTTCAAGAGTATTTCTCCTTAAAGCGATCAGTGATCGGACTCGCATGAGTGCTGTACAGGACATCGCCATGTTTAAATGTCTTCTTTGCCGCTTTACATGCGAAACTGTGCGAACGCAGTTACAGCGGCATCTACTGAAATTAGTGCAAATTGAACGGAGTCAAAGTCTTTCTAGCGAGTCAGTCCACTATCGGCGATCATTGGAACGCTTCCGGGAGGCTATTTCCAGTCATGACAGTGCAGCTTCTATCTTCTTGAATGCGAAAAGACCGAAATCTAAAAAAAAAAACCGGTTAATCATAAATTGTGCGTCTTTACCTCATATTACGCTAAAACACGCAATGTCTTTTCCTGTCTTGTATAGCTAATGCGCATGCGATTTAGCAAGTTGATTGACAGGCGATGTCTGTCTAAAAGGTGATTGGCTATTTTACCTGTAAGGCGGGACTTCCGTTCCAATGTCGCCCATTCATTTTAATAGAAGTGGCCTATCTCTGCTAAATATTCTCTGACTGAGTGTCGTTCGAAGACCTATTTCATAACAAACATGCCATCAAATTTAATTGAGTAATCTTTTAACAAAATAAAAATCTATATTGAATTTAGTTGTACAACGGGGTTAAAGCACTTTTGACATGGATTTTCTCCCAAAACACTAAATAGCAATAGAAACTACCACAGCACTTTCCTAAACACCTGTTTGTCACGATACGTTGCTAAATTGTCACGATGAGGAAATATTGTGCAATGTCTAAAGGTTAATTTGATCTAATTTTGCAAATATATATAGCTATTGAGGATCCCTAAAATCATCGCATTTATTTTGAGACAAAATACTTTTGTCATTTTCAGTTTTGTTCAAGGTGTTCAAAATGGAGACTCGTTTGTTGAATGCTGAATGTGTAGGGTCAACTTTGTGACCAGGAAAAAGTAAATTTTTCTTAAGGAAATTGCAATTGTATCCAACAAGGAATATTCATAGCTATATGAAAGCATGCAGTGAATGTGCTCAAACATGTCTTCCCGCCAAAAACTGGACAAGGGATTCAAGCAGGCCATTATGAAAGACAAATAATCAAACACTTTGACTGAAATGATGTGTCTCATTTGGGTAAGAAGACATACAGAGCTCATATAGAGCAAGACTTCAAAGGTTTTGTCTTATTTCCTCCCCAGGACTTGTCCACACTGATGCTCCTAACAAGGGCACTTAATACTGTACGTCCACCAAAAGACTCAAGGTCATCTCATAATTAATTTCAATTACATTACTTAATAACTTTCACAATCAGCCATGATTAATTTAATCCATGAGTGAAAGTGCCTAATAACCAGGCAGTTACTGAGATTAAGCGAGTAGCTTGTCATGTGATTGTAACATGGCTGCCCCCATGAGGGCACCCCAGCCACATGTAAAATAAAACAGCATTTATAAAGTTACTGATATGACTCGAGTCTTATGCCTTATGTGAGTGCTCATGATTTTATACATATGTTTCAAAATTACAATAAATTTCTGTAGGAGAAACTTTTTTTTATGGGGAAATAATTACTGAGTGCACTTTAAATAATTTATTAAATTATGATGCTGTTGTAATAAATTAATGCTAATCAGGGCTGCGTTTCCCAAAAGCATTGTAGGATCCAATGGTCTCCACGATCAACTCGTGGAGACCATGCTTTTAGGAAACGCAACCCTGACCCGACTAGAGCAGGAGAATTGACAAGTCAAAGAATTGTTGCACCTTTTTGGGATTCTTTTCCTATATAAGGATATGCTGATTTTGTACATTTTCACACCACTCTTTACCCTTAAATGCATGGGGATTTCATCAAACACGCTTACATATTCTGGTCTTTAAAGACCGGCACATATCTTTCACACAAGGTTCGACAAAATGCCCAGACAGGGTCAAATTTGACAAACATTAAGTCAATTAGAAAAATAAGGGTGAAAAAAAGGAATATATTTTGATGTTGCAACAAATCAGGACAAATCTAGAACAGAATTCATTACATTCACACTGAAATTTCACGAGGTGCAACTGGCAGTCAAACACATATTGAGCTAAACATATGTATTTTCTCAGGCAATCATGGAGTCTAAACAGATGCATAACTTACAAAATTTCAGTCGTACACCCAAATGCCAATAGCATATCATACTGCTCATGTGTTACACTTGCTATAGTTTACTTCCATGTTGCTTCTTCATCAAATAGCATTGTCAAATGTAAATCAAGTTAATCACTGTATCATCAGCGGCACCTTGAGTAACAAATACCATGTATACTATAATATGTAGGTGTACACGCATATGGGATACTGATTAGAGTTCAACCGATACCAATAACTAAGGTGGCGGGAAAGGCCGTAACAGATTAATTGGCTGATCATTTTAAAAATGGATTAATAGAATGTCAATTAATGTCCTAACTGTGGCAGGCACTGAAAAACAACCCAAAATTAATAGAATCCCAGATGCAGTTTATTGTTCAACGAAAATCCTGAAAATAACCACAAAAAGACAAAAGATTTGGTGCATAATGCAGGACTTAAGTATTAACAAGCCTATAACACACTGGGGACTCTTATTTTGAAATTAAGAAATTACAAAACAATCTATCAGCAACTATCGGGATAGATTTAGCTGATAGTTCCAAAAAGCAACCATCGGCACCGATTAATTGGTAAAACCAATATATCGGTCTACCTCCAATACTGATAATTCACCATTGTTCATAAATCATAGAAAATCACAGAGATAGTCATTTGTTTAAAAAAGTACTAATCTCTCTTGTAATATACGAAGAATTTTTTTTCTTTCTATGATCGTAAACTTAGATACTCGAATGATTTTGTACATTTTTTGTGTTACAATATTTATAAGAGACACGGAGGAAGTTGGGCTAAAATGAATGAGGTGCAAGGGGCGGATTGAGGTCCCGGGTCACTAAACACCCGAGGTATGCTCCTCGTGCTGGTATGCGTATAAGGGTTAACAAAAAAAAAAACACATCCTCAAATGCATAAAAACAACATTTAAAACAGTTTATTTAAAACAGATCCATGCTTGCAATTTGCATTTACAGAGCAAAACATGCTACAGCTGCAAGAAACTCAATAAATACATCTATAAAACTAAATAAAAATACATTTACAGGCAGAAACGATGATCTGGTATGACGTGCTTAGTGTTTAAATGTGGATTAAAACATCAGTTCCAACACAACAATGTTCAAGCAACACAAAAAGTGAAATATTACAATTCACAGAGACATGTAAAAACACAGCTTGAGCCAAACACTGAAGGTTTTTAAAAACATACTGCATCAGACAACCATCATCATCTGAGTGATAGTAACACCAACACACACACACACACACACACACACTACATTTTGTACAAATGAAGCATTTTGGCCTCGGTTGTTGCAATATTCAGCTATTTTCCTCAGCTGGTTAAAACAAACACACAATTAAATGTTAAAGGTGCAAAACTATGGACAAAGCTGACTGATCAACAAATCTAAACTTACCCTCTTGTTCTGCTTTTCTACGTTTCCTGCAGACACACAGTATCATGACGATCACAGCGAGCGCTAGAGGAATCAGCCCGAGGAGAATCAAACAGTACAGCAGAGAGATCTCTGGAACGACAGAAATATGAATCTGAACACAGTACAATAAAACATTTCTCCATGTAGGCAATCAATGTAATGGAAGTATACTTCGATACTATTTGTTTAAGAGTTTGATGCTATATTTAATTAGCACAGGTGTCTCTCGTCTCTTTGAATTACAGCACACGACCTGCAGGAACATACTACTGTATATCACGCCTATTTTCTGTACAACAATGGTCAATTATCAGTATCTCATGTGTGCGCACTTATAAATGATGATATTTGTTACTATATTGATTTATATTTGACGAAGAAGCAACGTGGAAGTAAACTATAGCAAGTTACTGCAACACATGAACAGTACAATATGGTTTTCACCAAGCAAGAGTCACTCAGAAAAAAACAAATCCCCCCCAAAATAGCATGTAACTGCCATTTTCTTGTTCTTATTATTTGGTATTTTATTCTTGGTATTTTTTTTAATAATTAGTGTATCTAGATAAAAAAAAAAAAAATTGTATTTCATATTCTGTAAATGGCTATACTGTGTACTTTGTTTTAATGAACTACACAAAAATGCAAAAAAGTATTTTTCTTGGGGGAAAAATAAAGGTTGCCATGAGTAAAGTGGATTAATCTTTCTTTATACATTTCCTAAAATGTAAGCTGTGAAACAATGGTTTTAAAATGTGATTCATATTTAGAAACACTTTTGTCAGGGGGGCTTGGGTATCTCAGCGAGTATTGATGCCGACTACCACCCCTGGAGTCGCGGGTTTGAATCCAGGGTGTGCCGAGTGACTCCAGCTAGGTCTCCCAAGCAACCAAATTGGCCCGGTTGCTAGGGAGGGTGGAGTCACATGGGGTAACCTCCTTGTGGTCATGATTAGTGGTTGTCACTCTCAATGGGGCACGCGGTACATTGTGCGTGGATCGCAGAGAGTAGCATGAGCCTCCACATGCTGTGAGTCTCCGCAGTGTCATGCACAATGAGTCACGCGATAAGATGCGCGGACTGACTGTCTTAGAAGCGGAGGCAACTGAGACTTATCCTCCGCCACCCAGATTGAGGCGAGTAACCGCACCACCACGAGGACCTCCTAAGTAGTGGAAATTGGGCATTGAAAAAGGGGATACAAAAAATTTAATAAAAAAATACTTTTGTCCACCAAATCAAACATCAAGCTAGACATGTTTGCGTTGGAAAACAAAAACAGAGAGGATCCCTCTAGGCCCACAAGACTAAGAGTGAAGTCAAAATGCCACTTTGGTGAATAAAAGTACCAATTTCTTTCCATAAGTTAAAAATCTGTATATAATTCCAAACTTTTAGCCACCAGTGTATATTCTTTTCTAATTGAAAATGTAACGCTATCTGGGCATTTTGTAGATCCATTTCTGACGGACCGAGGTATGTAAAAATGATTGGCAAAACACCCATGCATTTAATGGTCAAGTTAGCAGTCTATAGGTTGTTATTGTGCGCCCATTAATATGGTCAAGACAGAATAAAATGCAAAGCCCTTGATTTAATGTAGTCACATGTTCATCATCATCTGAACTTGTCATACCTTCAGTGTTGTTGAATTGCCTCGACTGCCAACAGAGATCTGTAATGTTGACATGTGCAGTCTGGCTGCTGATGGCATTATTAACCACACAGCTGTACTTGTTTTTATCATCATACTCCACCTCCAGAGGTAGAGACAGGGTGCTGTTGAGCACAGAGCCACTGATGTTGGAGATTAAACCGCTGCCTTTGTAATAAGAGAGTGTCACCTGTGTTACATTCCTCACAGAGCACAGCAAGACACACTTTGAGCCTGAAGATCTTCCTGATGCTCGAGAATTTTGTGTTTGTGAAGAGTCCCTGGTAATGACTGGAGTGGGCAGAGGAGCTGGAATATATGACAAATACATACAAAACCACTTTTAACCCTGGGGCAATATTTGACACTTGCCATTTTCAAATAAAATGTAACAACTTTCTCACCATAGACTTTAACACTGAATCTCTTGTATGAAGTCTTTCTTTTGTTAATGATGGCTAATTTATAAAGGCCAGAGTATTCGAGTCCGATGTTCTTAATGGTCAGAGATCCATTTTGATGGTCCAGTCGCAGTGTGTCTCTGAATCGCCCCTTGTTGCACACGTATATGGAGAGCATATAGGACCATTTAAATATTTCCGCTATGCGAATGTTTGCACTGTCAGGTCCAAACATCCACACGATGTGATCATTTCTTTTGATTTCTTTAAAATCACTGTGTAAAGTGATTGAATCTCCCTCCATCACTCCCACTGACATGGTCTTGTTGTCTCTCTCTGCACCAAACACACCTGGAGATACACGGAAACACAATGTATCAGTGATGAGGACACCATCTTAGCAGAACAATACTAGATTTGAGAACGAAGAAACAAATCATTGGTGTAAATTACAGTTTTGTGCAGTAGAAGTTAAAAGGCTAAACGGATGCTGGTTTCATAAAACAAAATTACAGAAGAGGTGAAAGAATGAGGATCATTCTGTGAAACAGGTGCCGTTTTCAATTTAAAAAGGCGATTTTTTTTAAATATTCAATATTCCATTAGAGAAGAATGTCTTTAAGTGTGAAGAAATTGAACTGTGCGGCATACCGGTACTAACAAACTATCACTAAACCAAAAATTACAGTATACTGCCATTAACAAAATGTAATGTAATGTGAGAGTTTTGCGATGAAATCAAAGACCATTTTAAAATAATAATTAAAAAAAAACCTCTATATGGACAAGTGTGATCATTAAACAGCAGATGTAATTTAATGAAATAATAGGTCACATGCACTGCACGCCACAGTATGTATGAGGCGCCTCTATGCCCCGTCATCTCCTTCTCACACAAACAAAAACGCAACACACACTACTGATGCATGATTTTCATGCAGTGTGTCCAATAGTATCCATCTGCAGAGCCACAAATCACCGTGTTAAGTGTATGAAGGGTTGTGAACTCTCAAATGAACCCTTTCTCTGTTTTGCAGCTTGCCGATTTCAGCTTGTGAGTCATGGGAAGTTTAATATAATGAACTCTTCACAAACAAGAAGAACTTCAATTATCTTTCAAAATAACAGTCATGCTGAATTGAGATCTCTATTCATCTAATTGCATGAAATTGAAGACATTATGACAGAACAATATTACTACTGTATAAAATATATATTCAAAGCAGTCGCAATCACACTCATAGTAACAATAATATAATATTAAATGGTTATATTATTAGTATTATCTGTAAGCAATAACATAAAAGCAAGTGAACTGAATATCAGCATGTTGTGATTCAGCCATGGAATCGTTTTCATTTATTGTTTTCATTAATACTGTAAAGCTCTGTTGTGCATCTATTTTTAACCAAAAATATTTTACACACACACACACACACAAAAATGTATTATATTTTCATTTGATTAAAGCTGTACAGTGTGTACTTGATTAAACACAGTTTGATCATAACATTTAATTAAAATATTTAACATACAAATGAACAAAAAAGGCATCATTTGTATCTATAAGAATTGGTGCAGTACTTTCAGACAACTAATTTTCTAAGTACTTTCATAAAAAAAAATTTTTTATATCTTGTTATCAAGTTAAGGTGGTCGCACACCGCACATGAATTCCACACTGCGTCATGTTTAGGACATGGAACAGGTATCAAACACGGGGCACATTGATGTGGTTCACGTGGCAGACAGTACACACAAAAGTTACCAAGGTTTTTCCCTTCAACAATGAAGAACACTAAAGTAAATAATCCCTGTCCATTGATCATGATTTGGGTTGAATTTAATGTAAACTTTTTGAGTTGTGTTCTATGGCGCAGCAGAAATTTGAGTACCCTCCGGAGTTATAGCTGGGCACACCCAAAAGACACAGATTTGTGGTGGCGGTGTGTATACCTTCATTGAAAACAGTTGTTTCGAATTTTAGTCTGGTGTGCATCCCCCTTTAGTATCGATACCGAAGCCAAAATGTTGGTATCAAAGCAACACACACACACACACACACACACACACACACACACACACACACACACACACACACACACACACACACACACACACACACACACACACACACACCTAAAGGATTATTAGGAACACATACTAATACTGTGTTTGACCCCCTTTTGCCTTCAGAACTGCCTTAATTCTACGTGGCATTGATTCAACAAGGTGCTGAAAGCATTCTTTAGAAATGTTGGCCCATATTGATAGGATAGCATCTTGCAGTTGATGGAGATTTGTGGGATGCACATCCAGGGCACGAAGCTCCCGTTCCACCACATCCCAAAGATGCTCTATTGGGTTGAGATCTGGTGACTGTGGGGGCCATTTTAGTACAGTGAACTCATTGTCATGTTCAAGAAACCAATTTGAAATGATTCGAGCTTTGTGACATGGTGCATTATCCTGCTGGAAGTAGCCATCATAGGATGGGTACATGGTGGCCATAAAGGGATGGACATGGTCAGAAACAATGCTCAGGTAGGCCGTGGCATTTAAACGATGCCCAATTGGCACTAAGGGGCCTAAAGTGTGCCAAGAAAACATCCCCCACACCATTACACCACCTCCACCAGCCTGCACAGTGGTAACAAGGCATGATGGATCCATGTTCTCATTCTGTTTACGCCAAATTCTGACTCTACCATCTGAATGTCTCAACAGAAATCGAGACTCATCAGACCAGGCAACATTTTTCCAGTCTTCAACTGTCCAATTTTGGTGAGCTCTTGCAAATTGTAGCCTCTTTTTCCTATTTGTAGTGGAGAGGAGTGGTAACCGGTGGGGTCTTCTGCTGTTGTAGCCCATCCACCTCAAGGTTGTGCGTGTTGTGGCTTCACAAATGCTTTGCTGCATACCTCGGTTGTAAGGAGTGGTTATTTCAGGCAAAGTTGCTCTTCTATCAGCTTGAATCAGTCGGCCCATTCTCCTCTGACCTCTAGCATCAACAAGGTATTTTCGCCCACAGGACTGTCGCATACTGGATGTTTTTCCCTTTTCACACCATTCTTTGTAAACCCTAGAAATGGTTGTGCATGAAAATCCCAGTAACTGAGCAGATTGTGAAATACTCAGACCGGCCCGTCTGGCACCAACAACCATGCCACGCTCAAAATTGCTTAAATCACCTTTCTTTCCCATTCTGACATTCAGTTTGGAGTTCAGGGGATTGTCTTGACCAGGACCACACCCCTAAATGCATTGACGCAACTGCCATGTGATTGGTTGATTAGATAATTGCATTAATGAGAAATTGAACAGGTGTTCCTAATAATCCTTTAGGTGAGTGTATAATATATATATATATATATATATATATATATATATATATATATATATATATATATACACACACACACACACATATATATACACACACACACACAGATCAGCCACAACATTAAAACCACCTGCCTAATATTGTGCATGTCCCCCTCATGCCGCCGAAACATCGCCAATACGCATCTCAAAATAACATTCAGAGATTACATTTTTCTCACCACAATTGTACAGAGCAGTTATCGGAGTTACCATAGACTTAGTCAGTATGAACCAGTCTGGCCATTCTCTGACGACCTCTCTATTCAACAAGGCGTTTCCAGAACTGGATCACTGGATCTTTTTTTGTTTTTGGCACCATTCTGAGTAAATTCTAGAGACTGTTGTGTCTGTGTGAAAATCCCAGGAGACCTGAAGTTACAGAAATACTCAAACCAGCCCGTCTGGGACCAACAATCATGCCATGGTCGAAATCACTGAGATCATATTTATTTCCCCATTCTGATGGTTGATGTGAACATTAACTGAAGCTTCTGACCCCTATCTGAATGATTTTATGCACTGCTGCCACACGATTGGCTGATTAGATAATCTCATGGAAGATTGTTGGTGCAAGACAGGCTGGCATTTACTGGCAGGAAAAATATCAATAATAACTTCAAACTTGTAAATTGAAAATATGCTCATAATAGAAGAGGTTTATTCAATAATGTTTTTGTAATTGAATGCAAAAAAAAAAAAAAAAGAGCATCAATGTATATGCATATACAGTATAATTTTCACTAAAACATAAACATTTATGTAATACTAACGACATACTTATACTAAAACTCTCATTACAGGTGTTTTTTTTTTTTTTTTTTTTTGCTGTTGTTTGTTTTAAAAATCTATATATTTGTTAATACCCAACGACAAATTGGAAACACAGGCTGCAGTCATAATAATAATAATAATAATAATAATAATAATAATAATAATAATAATAGTAAAACAACTTATAAATAAAATTAATTTACTGGAATATGCGGTCATGAGGTCGGTTGTAAGGGTCACCAGCTATCCATTCTTAAAATAATTTACACAAGAACAGTTTTAAACCAAGGAATTGCAATTAAATATCACTGCACGTGCTGAAGGCTAAAACAGCAACTTAATGTGTTCACCACCAAAATCAACTTACCGGCCATCGCTAATAAAGCCAGAAAATACACCGTGTTGAGACGCATTTTCCTCCGGATCTCCAAACAGTTTCTGATGACTGAGTTCATGAGTGCGTTTGATAAATAAATAATAGTCCACTAGCTCAAACTAGTAAGATTCTCAGATGTGATTAGTGATTGACTCCTCTTACTAAACCAATATCAACAGAATCAAAAAGTGTCACGCGGAACGTAAATCGCTTTGAACCGGATTGAAGCCGGTTTTGATGCGTGAGCGTGTTTGTTAGCGCCACTAGATGACAAACGTTACTAACTTAACTCTGGAGCATGTGAGGCACTAATTGGTCTTGACTGGCTGTTAGTTAGTAACCATTTCGGCGCGAAACACTCCGTCCAGTAGGGAGCAGAAATACAGCAAGTCCATTTGTTTGTCAACCATAAGACGCCTGTAGAAGCGTTTCTAATCACGCTTAATTAACAACAAGTGTTACAGCTGAAGTCTTGACGATTTGCCCGTTTCTAAGATGGACATGATGAGAGGTGAGTGCGACATTACTGCAAGAGTATACAGAGAAACAAAGAGGTTGCTGTCTTTATAAGGAACTGCAGACAGTTTTTGTGGCTGTATTCAGGGGCGATTAGCATTTCAGTCCCCAATGACACTATGAGATGTGCACTTATTAATCTTTATCAAAGACATTTTTTTTTAAAACTATGTTTCTATCATTTAAGATAGCCAGCTCATATTCATTCAGACTATGGTCATTTTCTAAAATAAAAACACTTGTACAGTTATAAAAAAAAAATAATTGAAACTGCTTAAAGTACTGTTTAAAAAATAATTTATCTTCCATTTATTAACAAAAACAGCCTTTTATGGAAAAGCAAGCGTTTGTAACTTCTATAGATTAAATTTAGATCAAACATCACAAAACCTATTATTATTTACTACAATAAATGTATAAGTTGTCTCTGTAGTATGTCTTTAACTTGTGAATTTTAATTAATTCAAAAGAGAAAGTCAAATGAACATCTTTTGTGTGTTTTGGGTGAGTTATCAAACAGAACCCAGTGTTATTATACTATATCAAATATAACATTAATATCTGCGTGTGCTAGGAGACTTCAGCAGGGTATTTATTCATCACAAGCATTTTCCCACAAATGACAACAAAGCATATCATTTTGTGAAGTGCTGTGCATGACCATCCAAGTCATCCAAAAAGACAACATTATTAGCCTAATTTTTTTTTTGTGTCCTGATGTCATTAGTCACTTTTACTCCGTTCATCCAGACCCTTTCTCTCCTTGAGAGAGATATATATATATATATATATATAAACATTTGGATAATTTAAATGCATTACATTCTTGTAGCAGAAGAGTTCATCATTGATAAGACGATACAAAAAGCGGCTTTAGAATACAATGTATTGTTTACTACCATATTATTGATCATAAGTCAATCATTGACACACAGTTCACAGCAATCCATTTCACAAGTGAATTTGTCAATCAGTTGGAGATTTATTATGAGGGCTTGTTTAAGGACCCGTCAATTTACACCTACGTTAGACGTCTTAGGTGTGTTGCGTCATAAACCTAAGATGTTTATGTCACTGTGTCAAGTTAAATATAGTTTAATACTCAATATGTAAACACATCTTGAGATCCCTTAGTTCGCATTTGCGCTCCTTCGAGTGTTTTGAACGCAAGAACGTAACGCATGTACAGTGGGTATGGAAAGTATTCAGACCCCCTTAAATTTTTCACTCTTTGTTATATTGCAGCCATTTGCTAAAATCATTTAAGTTCATTTTTTTTCCTCATTATTGTACACACAGCACCCCATATTGACAGAAAAACACAGAATTGTTGACATTTTTGCACATTTATTAAAAAAGAAAAACTTAAATATCACATGGTCCTAAGTATTCAGACCCTTTGCTGTGACACTCATATATTTAACTCAGGTGCTGTCCATTTCTTCTGATCATCCTTGAGATGGTTCTACACCTTCAATTGAGTCCAGCTGTGTTTGATTATACTGATTGGACTTGATTAGGAAAGCCACACACCTGTCTATATAAGACATTACAGCTCACAGTGCATGTCAGAGCAAATGAGAATCATGAGGTCAAAGGAACTGCCTGAAGAGCTCAGAGACAGAATTGTGGCAAGGCACAGATCTGGCCAAGGTTACAAAAAAATTTCTGCTGCCTTTAATGTTCATAAGAGCACAGTGGCCTCCATAATCCTTAAATGGAAGACGTTTGGAACGACCAGAACCCTTCCTAGAGCTGGCCGTCCGGCCAAACTGAGCTATCGGGGGAGAAGAGCCTTGGTGAGAGAGGTAAAGAAGAACCCAAAGATCACTGTGGCTGAGCTCCAGAGATGCAGTCGGGAGATGGGAGAAAGTTGTAGTCAGTCAACCATCACTGCAGCCATCCACCAGTTGGGGCTTTATGGCAGAGTGGCCCGACGGAAGCCTCTCCTCAGTGCAAGACACATGAAAGCCTGCATGGATTTTGCTAAAAAACACCTGAAGGACTCCAAGATGGTGATAAATAAGATTCTCTGGTCTGATGAGACCAGGATAGAACTTTTTGGCCTTAATTCTAAGCGGTATGTGTGGAGACAACCAGGCACTGCTCATCACCTGTCCAATACAGTCTCAACAGTGAAGCATGGTGGTGGCAGCATCATGCTGTGGGGGTGTTTTTCAGCTGCAGGGACAGGATGACTGGTTGCAATCGAGGGAAAGATGAATGCGGCCAAGTACAGGGATATCCTGGACGAAAACCTTCTCCAGAGTGCTCTGGACCTCAGACTGGGCCGAAGGTTCACCTTCCAACACACCACTAAAATAACGAAGGAGTGGCTTCACAACAACTACGTGACTGTTCTTGAATGGCCCAGCCAGAGCCCTGACTTAAACCCAATTGAGCATCTCTGGAGAGACCTGAAAATGGCTGTCCACCAACGTTTACCATCCAACCTGACAGAACTGGAGAGGATCTGCAAGGAGGAATGGCAGAGGATACCCAAATCCAGATGTGAAAAACTTGTTGCATCTTTCCCAAAAAGACTCATGGCTGTATTAGATCAAAAGCGTGCTTCTACTAAATACTGAACAAAGGGTCTGAATACTTAGGACCATGTGATATTTCAGTTTTTCTTTTTTAATAAATGTGCAAAAATGTCAACAATTCTGTTTTTCTGTCAATATGGGGTGCTGTGTGTACAATAATGAGGGAAAAAATTAAGGGGGTCTGAATACTTTCCATACCCACTGTATGTGTTGTTCTGCCTACTGAAGTGTTTTCTTCACTGTAATAAACTGTGTGTTGCTCGTACAGCTGAAATTTCATTTACTGCCCTCTGGAGTAAACAGGTGGTACTACAAGCTTGCATTTCTCAGGAATCTTCCTTATTATTGTCCGTGGGCATTGCGATTAATTGCGTACATTTTTTTAACGTGTTATTTTTGGTAAAATTAATCGCACTGAATTAACGCATTAAATCGACAGCCCTAAAATATATATATATATATATATATAACAGTCATAGTTAAAAATTTGGTCCTAAATGGTCATAACATTGTATGCAAGTCATAAACTGCAAAAACGTTTAGTATTATTTTTGTCTAACTTTTCCAATAAAATATCTTGACATCCTTAAAACAAGTAAAATGATCTTTCTTGCTGTTTTTCTTGTTGGATATTTTCTTTTTTTTTCACCAAAATCTAAAACTAGATAAATTAAGGCTAATTATGAAGATAATCTTGACATTATGCTTAAAATGTGCCTTCACTTATCAAATGTTTAGATATATTATTATATTTTTGATATAATATTTTTATATTAATAATTAATTTTTATAGCACTAAGTAAACACTTCAATTAACGATCAAATAAAAATAGACACTTGGCCTGTTTCTGGCAATAAATTGGAGGTCCTCTTGATTTGTTTTCATTTTTACAATTTAATAGGTTAATTTTAGACCTGATGGAAGTGAAAGAGAAAAGTCAAGAACTGAATGATGTGGAGGAGAAATGCATTCGGAAAAGACCTCAAAGAACCAAAGGCTCTTTTGCATGTATTCAGTGTGGAAAGATCTTCACACGCAGTGATGGCCTGAAGAGACACTTGATAATTCACACTGGAGAAAAACCTTTCACATGCCTTCAGTGTGGAAAGAGTTTCACACGTAAAGAAATCCTGAAAGGTCACATGAACATTCATTCAGGAGAGAAATTACACCACTGTTCTCAGTGTGGCAAGAGTTTCACATGGGCTTCAACTCTCAAAAATCATCTGCGCTATCACTCTGGAAACAAACCATTTAACTGTGATCAGAGCAGTCAAACCTTTCTTCCGGCCTCAGACCTGAAGAGATGCAAGAAAATGAATGCAAATGAGACTCGTTACTGGTGTGCTGTATGTCTAAAAAGTTTTTCACGGCTGGACAAATGTAAACGGCACCAGGAAAAACATACAGACGTGAGTGCCCATATGTGCCTTGAATGTGGAAAAACCTTTGCTAAAGTCTGTGACCTGGAAAACCATCAAAGAATTCATTCTGGAGATGTCCGCAGAACAGGTAATAATGTACTACTTCACAACTTTAAAAGCTTTGTCCAAAGTTGTCGCAGTTTGTCGAAGTTTTTTCCGTTCCAACATTAATTACATGAAATTCAGAGAAATTCCAAGCATGAAATCTCTCCCAAGTATGTAGATTTCATCTAAGAACATTCTTCGGGATAAAGACCATGTGTTTCATCATTATTGTCCTCGTCATCAAACATCGGTATGGCTAGGTTATACTTGTTTTTTCGAACGCTGTTTCGTTTCATGCACTAGCACTTAGCTTTTTTTAAAGTACGCTTGTATAGCAAGGTAGACATATCGGCCTGTGCTGCATTTCCCAAAAGCATCATAAGCCTAAGTAAATCCTAGAAACCATTTGTACCAATGGTCTCTAAGCTTGCGATACTTTTGAGATGCCCAGGCCGATTATTTGTTGATAAAAGAAAGGGGAATCTGGCGTCCTCGTGGTGCAGTGGGGAATATGAGACTGGGTTAGGTCCAGGTATCATGGGTGAGGTTCAATGGCCCCATGCTCTTCCCTCATGGGTCTGGGTGTGAGGGGCATGGAAATGTTTTTTGAAGGTGGAAGTTCATAATTGAACTCCATTCCTGTTAAGAGTGCAATGTTTCTTTTATCATCCTTAATTGACGCTTTGAGCTTGAGACTCCAAAGAGTATGGAAAATGCTAATAAAAACAAAAAGGAGTGATTTTATTCTGTTCAGCCTGTTCTTGAAACCACCACAACAAATTTTTTTGTGAATTTTATTCACACCAGATGATTGGAACATTCTCCAATATATTTGGGACAGTCGAGTGTTTACCGCCGTGTAACATCACCATTTCTTATCATAACACTTAAGCGTTCGGGCACTGAAGACACAAGTCTAAGTTTAGCAAATGGAATTTCCCCCATTCATCCATTATGCAGGTCTTCAGCTGCGCAGATTTAAGGGGCCTTCGTTGCTGTGTTTGCACTTCAATTTACACATTCTTAATTGGAGACGGGTCAGGACTGCAGACAGGCTAATTTCCACATACACACTGCAGTTAAATACGGTTATCAGTTCACCCTTTTAGTGCTTAATCCTGTTCTGTTCACACACATTTCGTTAATTTACGGGAATGACAACCGCATTCTACAACCAAATTAACTCAAACAATTAATGTAGTGACAACCGCATTTTCCGAATTTCCACGCAGTGGACAGAACCGAACAACAAGTTGTTAATGACATGATCAGTAGTGTGTGATGTGCCCATCTTCTCCTGGTGCAAATCACTCAAACTGAGCTATTTGTCTTCGTTCACTTGTACAATGCCAAGAAAAAGTATGTGAACCCTTTGGAATTACCTGTGTGTGTATATATAAATTTGTCTTAAAATCTGGTATGATCTTCATCGAAGACCCTATTTACACCTGGTGTTAAGATGCGTCTCAGATGATCCGATCACATGTAGTCAGTTGAGACACATCACTGTTTACACCTGGTCGCTTTTCTGGAGAGATGGGACACCGTTTCAAGATGACATACATCAATCACTATGTCAGTGTGTTGCTGCATGACATTATAGCGCAACAAAGTCAGAAAAGACAAACACGCTATTTATCCCAGATCTAGATGAAATGTAATCTAAGCACAAAAGCAAACTTTCGAGCAGGATTTTCTGTCATCTCTTTCATATGTACGATCAAACTTGTGGGATTACACAAAGCGTTGCGCATAGCCGTCAAGCGCGATCACGATTGCATCTTATCTATCTTTAAAACCTCATATGTTTAATATATTATCTGTCCTCCAGTGCATCTGCTGTGAAGTGTAAGGAAAGAATCGTTTTTTATGACAGCGTGCAATAAAGAAGTTGTGCTGGGAGATCAGTCAGTACAGGAGAAACTCACATGCAAAAAGTTTATTTTAGTGGATTACCTGTATCAACCTGAGCTGCAGATGTTCGTGCTTCTCATATGTATCCCTGCATATTGATTTCAGACACACTAAAGAAGATCCGTGTAGTTCTCGTGTTTGTGTATGTATCCACTTTTTTCAATTTTCCAATCATGGCAAAGTTTAAACTTAAGTTTAAGCACAATCATATGCGTGTTTGACCACTTTCATAAGTGGTTTTTGTGTTTTAGACCCCGTTTAGACCTGTAATAAGTGCTGACCACATTTGATCGGATCACAAAAAACTGTTACAATATTGATGAAACACGATGTGTTTTAACCAATAACACACAAATGATTGTATTGTTCTTGTACATATTGAATACATCTTTCAAACATTCACAGTGTAGGTTGGAAAAAGCATGTGAACCACTGAGCTAATGATGACAGCAAAAGCTAATTAGTGGAAGAATTTGGATGAGTTTGGAGGTGTGAGTTATAGCTACTTTGACTTGTAAAAAGCACTCAAACATTTAGATTTTGCTATTCGCAAGCATCTGCTGACATGGACCGTGCCTTGCAAAAAACAGATTCCAGAAGACCTACGATCAATGTTTGTTGCTTTGCATAAAGCTGGAAATGGTTACTAATGTATCTTGACAAGCTTCGATATTCGTCTGTCCACAGTTAGACAAATTGTCTATAAATGGAGACTATTTAGTACTGTGGCTAATCTCCCTAGAATTGTCCATCCAGCAAGATGACTCAAAGGGTACACCACAGAATTCTCAATGAGGTAACAAAAGAACCATTTAGTGATGGCTAAAGACTAGAAGGAATTACTGGAACTAGTTACTGGAACGGCTGCCGGTTCATGCACATACTGAATTCAAGGCCCTGATGCTGGCATACAAAACAGTCACTGGGTCTGCTCCAGCATACCTAAAAACATTTATGCAGAGCTACTTTCCCACCAGAAGCCTGCGGTCGGCTAAGGAACGTCGCCTTGTCGTACCAAAACAAAGAGGCACCAAAACACTTTCCCGGACTTTCAGTTTCATCATACCACGGTGGTGGAATGATCTTCCCAACTCAATCCGGGAAGCTAACTCACTCTCTATCTTCAAAAAACGGCTAAAAATACATCTTTTCCAAAAGCACTTAACCGGCCACAAAAAAATAAAAATAAAAATAAATAAATATTATTTACATTTCTTGTTGCACTTAAATCTGTTTTGTATACTATTCTGACGATAGTGAAACTTTGTAATATGGCACTTTTCATACCACTGTCTCCCTAAGATGATTCACTGATGTTTTTCCTCTTTTGTAAGTCGCTTTGGATAAAAGTGTCTGCCTAATGAGTAAATGTAAATGTAGTTAACATCTCTCTCCATGAGTCTACTATATGGAAAACATTAAACATTGATGGTGTCCATGATAGGACACCACGATGGAAGCCACTGCTTTCCAACAAAAACATTGCTGCATGCCAGAAGTTTGCAAATGGCCAACTTAACTCCACAACACTACTGGTAAAACATTTTGTGGACTGATCAAACTAAGGTTGAATTGTTTGTGAAGAACATGCAGTACTATGTATGGCGTAAAAAGGGCACCGCATCCAAAAATAAAAACATCACCTGAACATTGAAGTGCGATAGTTGGAGTATTATGATTTTGGGCTGCTTTGCTGCTTCAGGGCCTGGACTACTTGCCATCATCGAGGTGAAAATTAATTGCCAAGTTTATCAAGACATCCTACTGGATAATATAGGTGTGGCTGTGTGTCACCTGAAGCTCAGTAGAAGTTGGGTTGTGCAGCAGGACAAGGCCCATTAACATTGAAGTAAATACACTAGAGAATGGCAGATTATTTAGGAAGATCTGCAGCTACAGGAAATGCTTGGCTGCGGTTATTGCTGCCAAAGGAGGATCGACCAGATATTAAATCCAAGGGTTACCTTTTTCCACAGCACTGTGAATGTTTAATGGGTGTTCAATAAAGACACAAAAGACTATAATTTTTTATGTTGTTCGCTTAAGCACATTGTTTGTCTATACTTGTGACTTTGATGAAGATGAGATCACATTTTTAAACAAGTAAATTCCAAAGGGTTCAAATACTTTTGTTGCCACTGGATATTCCAGTCTCTCTCCACTGTAGTTTTCTCATCAGCCTTGTGGTCTCGGGATAACGGTACATTACAGTCCAGAGAGAGTGCATGCTTTTTAACAAAAACCACTTGGATGCACATACAAAAAACGCAGCAATATTGTCAAAGACAGCCAATTAACATTGCCGGATAATAATACATATCTGGTGGATGATCTCTTTGCTAAAAAACAGCAAACTCAAAACAGGTTTGTGACGAGGAGGAGTGCATGGCCGGGCCGGCACTGAATTAAAGTGAGATAAAGGGCGGCCGGAGACACCAGTTCGAGAGAGAGAGACTCATGCACTTCATGTGTGTATGTGTGTGTCCTTCGGTTTTATGTTGAGTTTTGCATTAAAACTTTGACTGTTCAGCCAGTTCCCGCCTCCTCCATAACTGTTACAGTGGTGGCGAAGCCTGGGAGGGAGGAGGGATGCACTGTTGTGGAGTCCTCGCTGCTGCCGGCCGCCAAGAAGGAGAAGAGTGGTTCCGTCCACCAGGGCGATCGAGCTGTTGATCGAGCAGAGGGTGGAGGAGCAGTTGAGGACTGGGAGACAGTGTTTCTGGGGTGGACCACCAGCTGACAGAATGGCTGGAAAGACAGCATCTCCCCTCCCGATATGTGACGAGGAGGAGGGCGTGGCCGGGCAGTGAGGGTGCATGACCGGCATTGAATCGGATGATCAGTGGGAGAGAGAGATGAAGAGGGGCCGGAGACGCCAGTTCGAGAGAGACACACGTGGCCACGCTGCATGCGTGTCAGTGTTTTTTTTATGTTTGATAATAAAAGTTTGTTGACCTTTCAGCCGTTTCCCACCGCCTCCTTGCCCCTTTAACCATTGCAGGGTTAAACCAGTGGCATTCATGTTTCTTGTTCACAGGTGCAAGATGCTGCAGCATTGCTATGGCTATCACTTGTCAATCGCTGGGAATCAGTCCTGCATACCGTACACACGGAATAAAAATTTAGGGGCTTCACTCCCGCATTTAAATGCAGTTGTCTCTCCTGAAACTTTGTAGTGTGTACACGGACAATCTAGCACACCTACTCTCTGCTTGCATAGCCTTGCACTTGTAATTCAGGCAGTATGTGGCTTGACGTTGTCTTGCTTGAAAATGCGGCGACATCACTGAAAAAGACAGCGTCTGCATGGCAGTGTATATTGCTCCAAAATTTTTAAATATCTTTCTGCATTAATGGTGCCCTCATGGATATGCAATTTACCCATGCCATGGGCACTGACACACCCCCATACCATAACAGACACTGGCTTTTGGACCTGATGCTGATAACAGCTTTGATTGTTCTTTTTGTCTCTTTGGCCCATTTGGCAACAAGATTCCACTGTTCTACTTTCCATCTCTGATGAGATCGTGCCCAGAGAACTCAGCGGCGCTTCTGGACAGTGTTGATGAATGGCTTCTGCTTTGCATTGTAAACCCTTTACTCGCATCTGTGGATGCAGCGGCTATTAGTGTTGATTGACAAAGGTTAATCAAAGTATTCCCGAGCCCATGAGCCCTAAGTTACTACATCCATTATAGACGCATGGTGGTTTGTTGGACAGTGATGTCTGAGGAATCGGAGATTTCACGCATTTAGAATTGGTTTTCGGCCTTGCCCTGTACTCATCAATATTTGAACTGATTCCTTTTAACAATATTGTGCACTGTAGATGGTGAAATGCCCAAAATACTTCCAATATGTCATCGGGGAACTTTGTTTTCAGAGTGTTGAATTATTTGTTAATGCATCTGTTGGCAAATTGGTGAGCCTTGACCCATCCTTGCTCTTGAAAGTCTAACACTATTGCCTCTCCTGTTTAATATCAACTTATTACAACTCTTCAGATTGTTATTAGTCCTAAATTGCTTGTCTTAACTTTTTTGCACCATGTTGCAATCACCTGATTTAATGTATATTTTCAAAAATAAAAGATTTAATTCACATAGAAAAACATCAAATAATGTGTTGTAGAGCTTCATTGGAGAACTGGGAGAATAGAATTTACAAATCACAAATTTTTATTAGCATTTTCCATACCGTGTTAAACTTTTTTTGGAATTGAGGGTGTAAACGGTGTAGTGACAACATTATTATTCCTCAACAGAGCCGTTGCAAAAAGAGTAATGATGTCAAATTGTATGCTAATTTGCCATGTGTTCCCTCAGGAATTTCCATTGGATTTTAGAACCGCATATTCAGGACCAGCACTGGTCAAATTGATTCCCTACACAAGAGTTCCTTGATCATTGGTGGTGGGGTTTGGGGGGTGGCGGCGTGGAGGTAAGGGTGTGTACAAAGCGATAATCTAATGTGATGTTCCACCACTGCTATCGGATCCTTCAATAACGGATAACATGCTAGAAAGAGCAGATGTTGGAGTTTCTGGTGCACCCCTAGGGTAAGATGGTGCCCACTTAGGGAGCTGGTGCCCTACACGGACTGTGTAATATGCTTCTCAGTAGTGGCTGTACTGAGCATATTTATGATTTATAAATCAAATAAGATCTGTGGTTAACAGTACTTTTATTGCACTTTTTTAGCTTAAAGCTTCTATTAAGTTGCTACAAACAGCAGCCCTTTTAGGTTTAATTTTGTTAATCATTGCTGTTGTGCTTGGAGTGCTAATACTACTCTCACGTAACAGTAGAATATTATTTTTACATTTAACATTGCACCTTTTGATACATGTCACATACCTTAGTTGATGATCATTCCTCATTTGTGCCTTTTGAATAAAGTTTTGACAAGTTTGTTCATTTTAGACCTGCTGGAGCAGAAAAAGGAAAATCAAGAACTAAATGAAGTGGAGGAGAAACATCAGGTTCAGAAAACTCATGATTCCATCAAAGGAGAAAATTCTTCCAGTAGCTCACAGACTAAAAAGAAATTCTCTGAAAAAAGAACTATAAGAACAAAACCAAAAGAATATTTCACCTGCCCTCAGTGTGGAAAGAGTTTCACACATAAAGGACACTTTAATATCCACATAAGAACTCACACAGGAGAGAAGCCTTACAAATGCCAACAGTGTGGAGTGACTTTCACACGTAAAGACAGCCTTAAAGGACACATGAGAATTCACACTGGAGAGAAGTTACACCACTGTTCTCAGTGTGGCAAGAGTTTTGTTCGGGCATCACATCTCAAAGTTCATCTGCGCTATCACTCTGGAGAAAGACTATTTAACTGTGATCTTTGCAGTAAAACATTTTTTTGTTCATCACACCTGAAAAGACACCTAAAAGTCCATGCAGATGAGAAGCCTTACTTGTGTTCTCTTTGTGGAAGGAGCTTCTTACAGCTTGACCATTATAAAGAGCACCAGGAAAGACATACAGATGTGAGTGTCCATATGTGCCTTGACTGTGGAAAAACCTTTACTAAAGCCTGTGACCTGGATGACCACCAAACAATTCATTCTGGAGATGTCAACACACCAGGTAATGATGTATGACTTCACATTTTAAAAGCTTTGTCCAAAGATGTAAAAGTGAAAAAAGTTGTGTTTAAAAAAACCCCAAGCATGAAATCTCTCCCAACTGGCCAGTTTCATTGAAAAGAACACATGTTTAGCAAAAAGTAGCATGTGGCACAATTTTTTTTTTGTAATTTTGTGCATTTCACCAACAAATTGGATTAATGTATAGCTTTAACATGGCCCATAATCATAGTGCACATCATCACACTACCTTACAGACCATTAAGGAACCCCAACAGATCAGATTCTGTTATGAGCCATTTAACCTCAACAAGGTGCTAAACAGAACTTGTGACAACATGGCAACATACACAAGCATCATTCTAGATCACATTATTGAGATTCCTCTTTTGGCGCAGAGGAAAAGAGTTTAAATATAAGAATATACATTTTTCGAAAGATTATTGCAGATTAAGAAGTCTTCAAATTTCCATTGTGATCGCTGGATCAGGAAAAATATAAAAATCATGAGCTCCAGACCAGTGACGGGATTAGTGCGAGCACTCCTTAAAATGTGAGCTCTCGTGACTAATGTAGAGAGGATTAAATGCGCGATTAATTCGGGCTTACGTCATTCCATCGTTGCGCGAGCATCCCATTTAAATTTTACATGAGAATTTGCTATTTTAAAATACTATGGAGTGGTTCAACCATCATGTGAAACATCTTCACAAAGCCGACATTCTGAACCGCACTAGTGAGAGAAAGCGAAATCACCTGCTGCCCAGCACCTGCATCATTTATAAGACTTTACACATCTACACATCAACACTCAAAGAAGCCGGCCGTCTTCGCCACCTTCAGCCGTCCTGCGAGCTACGCCATCCGGCGACGTATCCTTTTTAAAGCAAGCTAGTTCTTAAGAACTTCACAAAAGAGTACGAGCGTCTTTTTAAAGATGCTTCGCTCCACTTGCGCCTCATGCCGCGCCCCTCTCAGCACCGGAGACCGCCACATCATCTGCGCTCTCTGCCTGGGACTGGGGCATGCAGAGCTCGCCCTCGCTGAAGGCGGATGCGATCTCTGCGAGGAGCCGCCGATGTCGACCCTGCGGGCTCGACTCAAAGCGCTCAGGACCGAAGCTGCCGCGCCGCCTTCTATTCAGCCTCGCAGAAAAAAGCGCCGCTCTCAAAGGCTGCCGGAACCAGTGGTAGAAGCGATTGCCTCGCCGGAGCCCATCCCTCGAGCATCGCCTTCACCCTCCCCGCCCACCCGGGACGCGCAGTTGCCGCCGAGCGGCTGCTCTGCTGCCATCTCGGACGAAGAAGCGGAGGATAAGGGCTGTTCCATCATGGCTTCGGACAGCGAGGAGTGGCTTCGGACAGCGAGGCTCACACGCCTCCTCCTCGGCCCAGGAATCCAGCAGGACCTGCGCCGGAGTCGAAGGGGAACTAACACGCTTCCTCACACAGGCCGTCGACCGCCTCAGGCTCGAGTGGTCACCGCCCCCTGAGCAGGCACCCAACAGACTCGACGGCGCTAACTCCTCTGCAGGCCGCCCACGTGAGCCTCCTGTACGAGCCTCTTCACAGCGGCAAGTTCAGCAAAGCAAGGCTTCTCAGCGTCGACAGGGCGGCTGCCCTCGATCGCGTTCAGACAGCCGCCCCACGGGTCTCGGCCTAGAATCGCGCTGAAACCTGAACAACCGAAGTCCTCCTAGCTTTGTTGACAAAACGACGGATCAGTCCCGCCGCGGCCGGACCACCGTCAAAGCTTCGCCCCCTGTCAGTCCCCTTCTCTCAGGCTACTACAGTGGTAGATTCAGCAGCCAACAAGCCGGTGTTAACACCCGCTTGCCTGCGCTCAAACGCCGTTTTCACGGCGACCCAAAGAAATCTTGTAAAGAGCAAACATGCCCTATGTGTAGAAAATGTGCCCACAACCCAGTGTTCACCCCTACACACAAGCATTACACATCCCGTGTCCCTATCAGAGCACACTCACATAAAGCGGTTACGAACCGCTCGAGTGTTAGAGTTAATAAACGCGCCCACGAGCCCGTGCGCGCGCCCCTCCTCTGCCCGCTGTGTCACACGGCCAGCAAACACCTCTCCGCATGTAAGTCCCGTGCCCGTGATTATGCTCGCACATCACTTATCAGATGTGACTCTTTCCCCATTTACCCCAATCGGGAAGTCACTCACAGAACAGCCTGTCTCTGCTGTCTGCGAGCAGTCTTGCATAAACACACTAAGCGCGCTCACACATTCTGTTCAGCGCGCTGTGTGCAGCAATCAGGGCGATTTGGCCATTCACCCTCTAACATAACGCTTCAAAGCGTGGGAAGATATTCCAGGGATATCCGAATGGGTGTTAAGCACAATAAATCAGGGCTATTTGCTACAGTTCGATCGCCGTCCTCCTCGCTTCAGAGCGCGGCTCGAAACTACTGTGAACACGGAAGCAGCATGCATGCTTTGTTCAGAAATAGCAAACCTTCTGTGTAAAAGGGCCATAGAGAGAGTGCCGCCGCCTCTGAGCGAGTCGGGGTTTTACAGCCGTTATTTTCTTGTCCCCAAGAAAGACGGCAGCCTCAGACCAATATTAGATCTCAGGGTTTTGAACAAAGCGCTTGCAAAAAGACCGTTCAAAATGCTTACATCCAGCAAACTCCTCGCGCATGTGCGCCAGGGGGACTGGTTTATTTCTCTCGATCTGAAAGATGCATACTTTCAGATTCAGATAAATCCCGTCACAGGCCATTCTTGAGATTCGCCGACGGCCAGGTTTATCAATACACCGTCCTTCCGTTCGGCCTGTCCTTAGCACCCCGTACTTTCACGAAGTGCATGGACGCGGCGCTCGCACCCCTGCGGAGTCAGGGTTTGCGAATTCTGAACTATTTGGACGATTGGCTGATTTTGGCACAATCACATACGGAGCTCCTGTCTCACAGGACAGTTCTCCTCAGTCATCTGAACTGTTTGGGCCTTGCAGTCAATTGGACCAAGAGCTCACTACAGCCCAGTCAGGCAATTTCCTTCCTTGGAATAGAACTAGACTCCGTGGCAATGACGGCTCGCTTATCTACACAGCGCGCGCGCCGTGTTCAGCGACTAGCCGCGTCCTTTCAGATGAACAGCCTCACGCCTCTGAAAAAATTTCAGAGAGTGCTAGGTTACATGGCCTCAGCCGCAGCAGTACTTCAGCTGGGTTTACTGCGCATGCGCCCGCTTCAGCATTGGCTAAACACCCGCGCGTCTCGCCGGGCTTGGGCCACAGGCCGCCAGCCGATCAGAGTGACTCAGACCTGTATCTCAGCTCTGCAGCCCTGGACAGTGGCCGAATGGTACCAGCGGGGAGTGACGATGGGAGCTGTATCTCGCCGAAAAGTCATTTCGACAGACGCGTCCAACACGGGTTGGGGCGCGGTCTGCGAGGGCTCTCCGGTTTTTGGCCTATGGTCAGTTCAGGAAAAGCTCCTTCACATAAATTGTCTGGAAATGATAGCGGTCGAGTACGCGCTCGTGCGCTTCCTCCCGGTCATTCAGGGTCACCACGTCCTGGTCCGTTCTGACAACAGATCTGTGGTATCCTATCTAAACCGTCAGGGCGGTGTCAGATCCAGGAACCTCTTCCATCTGACGAAAAGCATACTGAGTTGGTCCCAGTGCCACCTGCGCTCGCTGAGGGCGACGCACGTGCCAGGCCACCTGAACGACGGCCCAGACAGACTGTCCAGAGACAATATTCCCCCAGGGGAATGGTCCCTGCACGCTCAAACAGTCCAGACGTTATGGTGCATATTCGGCAGAGCAGAGATAGACCTCTTTGCGTCAGAAGAGAACTCTCACTGCCCAATATTTTTCTCGAAAAGCGAGGACGCGCTGGCCCAGGACTGGCCCAACCGCCCGCTTTACGCCTTCCCTCCCGTCTCGCTATTGCCACAGGTAATGCAGAGGATCAGGGAAACGCGCCACTCGGTGCTCCTCATAGCCCCGCGCTGGGAGAATCAAACATGGTTCCCGGAGCTTACGCAGCTGTCACTGACAGCCCCGTGCCCCATCCCAGTGAGAGCAGATCTCCTCTCGCAAGCTCGCGGCACGATCTGGCATCCCCACCCAGAGCGCTGGGCGCTACACGCGTGGGTGATCAACGACTACTCGTCGCTTTGCCAGAAGGAGTAATAAACACCATCATACACGCTAGAGCCCCCTCCACGAGAAGACTCTATGCGTCAAAATGGTCTGTGTTTTCAAAATGGTGCACCGACAGAGACCTGGACTCACGGACATGTGGGGTGTCGCCGCTGCTCGTGTTTTTACAAGAGCTGCTGGATAAGGGCAGATCCCCGTCCATGCTCAAAGTATACGTGGCGGCCGTCGCGGCGTTTGCTGAACCCCTGCACGGCCAGTCACAGGGTAAAAACGAGCTGGTCATCCGCTTCCTCAGGGGAGCTAGAAGGATGAACCCTCCGCGCCCCCCCATCGGTTCCTATCTGGGACCTTTCTATAGTTCTCGAAGCTATGAAAGCCCCTCCCTTCGAACCGCTTCAATCCGTGGATGTGAAACACCTCTCACTTAAAACCGTTTTTCTAACTGCCCTATCATCAGTTAAACGGGTGGGAGATCTTTACGCGCTGTCTGTTAGCGCTGCGTGTCTTGAGTTTGGACCAAGTGACTCCAAGGTCATTTTAAAGCCGAGACACGGCTATGTCCCCAAGGTGATCGGTACTCCTTTCAGAGCACAGATCATTTCCTTGTCGGCGCTACCAGCACCTGATAGCGAACGCAACGCCAATCTCCTTTGTCCAGTCAGAGCACTGAGATTGTATACTGCGCGCTCCGCATCTTTCAGACGCTCTGAGCAGCTTTTCGTTTCGTTTGGAGGGCGCACCAAAGGTCTCGCCGCCTCAAAACAGACACTGTCCAGATGGATAGTGGACGCTATTGCTGCCTCGTACGTGTCAAAAGACCTACCATGCCCGCTAGGCATTAGGGCTCACTCCACTAGAGGCATGGCCTCCTCGTGGGCATGGTCCAGCGGGATTTCCATTCACGACATATGTGTGGCAGCGGGCTGGGCTTCCCCCTCCACCTTTGTCAGATTTTACAATCTGGAAGTACCCGCTCTGCAGGCTAAACTGCTAGCGGTTTAATACGCTACAGCTCCCCTGGTGAGCTGCATTAATGGGACACATTCCACACAGACCGGCACCGCCGCTCTGTCTATGTGCTTATGTACTACACACACACAAGGGCTCCCCCGGGTCCCCCTTAATTCCCTGGGGCTCATGCAGTGGATGCTTGGCGCGCACGGCGTTAACAAAGGGTTCCCGTAGCGTAAGCTAGCTTACGCAATACGAGAGAACCTCTCGTAAGAGAACGAATCGGTTACTAACGTAACCTTGGTTCTCTCTAGATGAGGGAACGAGTATTGTGTAACCGGCCGTGCTCGCGCCACGAGCGATTTTTCGCTTCATTCAATGAAAACCAGGGTTCCAGCCTACGAACTACGCTTATATGCACTCTAGTCATGCCCATTTTGGCGGGCTTTGATGCAGTGAGCGCGCGGACGCCTCTCATTGGATGCAAGTTCGCCCGAGCTCGTCTATAGGCTGCAGCAGTTGCCGCAGAGCAACCTTTGAGCTCGCTAGCTAGCCCGCTCAAGGTCTGCAGCTGCCGCACTGCGTTGACAATGGATACAAAATTAAGGATAATTTTTTGGCTTCAATATCTCAGAAAAGATGAATCTTTCCCGTAGCGTAAGCTAGCTTACGCAATACTCGTTCCCTCATCTAGAGAGAACCGAGGTTACATTAGTAACCGATTCGATAGTTGGAAACAAGTCATGTGTATGAGTACTGTGAATTGGATTAAACTGAAAAATAAGCTGTAATCAAACGATTGATGATCACTTGTGTGTGACGTTATTTTTTTATATTATTATCGGTGTATTTTTTTTCAACATCCGAAGTACCTTACTGTGTATGTCCTAATGTGGATACTAAATTTGCTTTTATGAGCGCTCAATACATTCAAATTATTCTAATCATACCTATATAATAACTAATAAAAGTAAACATGATTGTATAATAGGGGTCCAAGCAGCTGCTGAAACCCTATTGATATTTTCGTTTTGCACATAACTCCAGAACTGTTCATGCTAGAATCAAACTTCTTTCCTCTGAATCCTCCGGTCAAGCCAAATGTTTACTCTTATTCAAATGTTTGGCCATGTTTCTTGTGAGCACAAATTACAAATGTCACAAAACTGTGTACCAGGACAGTCTGAGGACAAATGCCAAATTTCATCCATTTATGATAATAGGGGGATTATATATTTAAATAATGAATCTAATTAGTGTTGACACTTTTTATTGATTTACAATGCTAGGGTGCACTATAAATTAAGACAACCCTCAAAACGGTTTGAACAAATGAATCTATTCAAATGTATCCAAAGCATTTAAAGGTTCTGTTCTTTCAAACTTGGCAATTAAGGCCAAATTTAGCCAATTTTACCCAATTTTTCAATCCTCCTTGGACCCCACAAATTGACGCTTGTGGCTATATTTACATTTAATAATCTTTTAAGTGGTATATAAAACTACAGCGCTGCCCATATCCACCATTGATGCTCAAAAGAACCCGGATGCACAGCTGCCTTTGGAGTGACATCTGTAATTTTATCTATTGAACCTAAAACTTCTCGAAATTTCAACTCTTAACTTCCTTTCATTCTACATTTGTAACTTTTGAATTGGAGTTTGACCATTTTATGTTCGTTTTAGAAATGATAGAGCTGAAAGAGGAAAGTCAAGAACTGAATGAAGTGGAGGCAAAACATCAGGATCAGAAAACTCAAGATTCCATCGCTGGAAATAAGTATTTTAGTTGCTCACAGACTCGAAGAACAGGAGCCAAAACACACAGAGAACTTTAATATACACTTAAGAACTCAAACTGGCGAGAAGCCTTACACATGTGAACAAGGTAGAAAAAGTTTCACATATAAAGATTATGTGAGAATTCACACTGCAAAATTTTATAGCATTATAAGTAATGTCAAAACTTTACTTATGTGTGTGAATCAGTGGCGGAGCTAGGGGGTGGCCAGGTGTGACCATGAACCTAAGCCTGGCCACCACACTCGCAATGCTGTTTTAGTCACTTTTTTTTTTTTTTGTTTTTTTTGGCATAATTTAGTTCTTTATAGGTGAAATCATCTCTGTACAAACTTAACATGTGTGCACACCAAGGTTGCCAAACTCTTCCTCTCCGTTCCGGGTGTCATTGTATGGTAAATGGTCTGCACTTATATAGCACCTTTTTAAACTTAGCGGTATTCAAAGCACTTTACACTGCGTCTCATTCACCCATTCACACACACCAATGACAAGTCGGACGACTCTCACCAATGACAGAAGAGCTGCCATGCAAGGCGCTAGCCTGCCATTGGGAGCAACTTGGGGTTCAGTGTCTTGCCCAAGGACACTTCGGCATGTAGAGTCGTGTGGGCCAGGAATCGAACCACCAACCCTATGATTAGTCGACAACCCGCTCTACCACCTGAGCCACAGCCGCCCCATTATATCCACTCAGCCCAACATTTCTGTGCCACCGCAGACTGATCACTTGCCCCTGCCTGGCCACCCTTTTGGAAAAACTCCTGGCTCCACCCCGGTGTGTAACACGTATGAGATTCTAACTGTTTGAACCAGTTTAACTGATACTAGTGATGAACCGAAATGAAAATTCTTGGCTGAAACTAGGATGTCACATTACTCTATTAAATTGTTATTGTAATTTGTATCTGGCTTTTATTTTGGCGTAACAGTCCAGGAACTGCATGTTATTAGTGTGCGTCACCAACAGATCAGCACTTAATCACTGAAGCGTGCTGCAAATGCAGATTCCCTGCAGACTATATTTGACGGAGGATGCGCTTCTCGGCTGTTAAAACAGTATGTTCTTTTAGGTATGCATGCGAGTAGTATGAATAGATTTCGAACATACTTCATCAAGGGATGTGGCCATCATCTCATTACAACCACCATGAAAATATTCACTCAGCACCATTTATGCACAAGGAACAACTTTCATGGTGTGTATATATAGCATTTACAGTTAAAGAGAGTCGTCCGACTTGCAGTTCTCCACCATTCTTGTAAATCCAGTGTTTTGAATGTGACATCGCCTCAGCTCCCGAGGTATTTTTGGGATCAAAGTATCAAGTTGATCAAACTTCAGAATTTTACCGGAAATAGTATGTGTCCGTGATGAAGTACCTCCGGCCCCTTATCAGTCTAATCAAGACGACTAGAGGGATAAAGGCCACCAGAGGCGGCAGTTCAATGGAGCGAGAGCTACAGGCAGCTGCCCAATATGTGTGTGTGTGTGTGTGTTTTTGTTTAATTAAATATTACTTTGATGCTTCGTCCGGTTCTCGCCTCTTCCTTTCCCTTTTACCCCGTTACTGTATGTCATCTGGGTATTTCTCGCTTAATGTTTCATGAATCCTGAGAATTCGGACCTACTACTCTATTGGAATATTGCATTCAGCATACTATGTAGTAGGGCAGTGTGGATATACTTATGTAAGTATGTATGTAGGTATGTATGTATGTATGTAGGTACGTAGGTACGTACGTCTTGCAATCCACAAAACTGTTTAACTTGTGTAGAACCTGGAATATTCTCAAAGTTTCAAATATTCTCATTTGTCTTTACTGAATTTAATTTCATGTTAATTTCAGACCTTATCGAAGGGGAAATGGAAAGTCGTCAACTCAATGGAGGAGAATCATCAGTATCAGAAACATGATAATGTCATAATTGTTCACAGACTGGGAAGGATTTTGCACAAACAAAAACTCCAATAATGGATGGCAAACATTCTTGTCCTCCATGTGAAAAGAGTTTCAACCAGAGAGGACATCTAAAGAGGCACATGAGAATTCACAGTTTTGGCCGTGTTGAAAGAATTTCAGCTGAACATCATTCTGGATAAAGGCATTGAACTGATCAACATAATGTAACTTGAAAAGACGCTTGAACTGATCCAAATGGAAACTGTCACGATCAACTTGAAACAAAATATTCATTCTCCATTCCAATATAAATGGAATGAAATTCCGAATGAATAATGAAATATGTCCCGAATGTATTAGTAGTGAGTATGTGAGTAGTTTGAAGCAATGCTTTTCTTTATGATTACATTTGATAAAAATAGGAATTGATTATGATATGGCATTAATGGAACAATTAATAAATACATTTTATTTATGATGTATGAGTAGCAATAGGACTTATTTATTTTACCAATTACAACATAAGTTTATTTCTCAGTTCAGTTTATTTTTGTTAAAAATAAATGCAATGCTAATGACAATGGACGAGACATCTCTGTGGGAACTACTCTGTGGCATTAAACTATGTAAGGGAAAATGTACAGTCAATTGGTCATTATTGCTAAATAAACAATGATGCCTAATTAATGGGACAACCACTGTAGTCTTTATGTAGCAACTTGCAAGTAACTTTATAAATAAACCACACAAGCATGTAAAAACTGCCTTATTGTGTCAGTATATTTATTAAATGTTGTTTTGTAGTTACTGCTATGCAGATTTAGCTGCATGACTAAATGTAAAGGACTTTATATGTACAGTACAGGAGCAATCACTCAAACTGTAAAGTGCAAGAGAGACTTAAATAAAAAAGATGCCATATAGATCAGTAGTTCATTTTATTGGCTTAGTGTATCTTATTGGTGTTTAAATACTTGGAAAATAGTAATCTTAAATATAGATCTTTAAAGGCTACTACATTGTTTCTCTGTATTTCCAACAGCAAACCCTTAATGTATTCATTTTTAATATAAGACAAACAAACCTCTCCTAATTATCTTGAAAATAATTATCATGTAATTGTCATTAGTATCCAACAGAAATAAAAGGGCGTGCACTGTTAATGGATGTGTTGAATTGTTTTTTATATGTCAATAGGTCCCTGTTTTCACCTAATGATGGTGATTGACTAGGCTGTCCATCTCAATGTTCATCAAAATTGACGTACAAACTTTCAATATCCATTTCAAAATTGGATAACTCTGTTTAAATAGTTAAAGCATTTGACTAAAATTCTATAAAATGACAAACACTTAAAACGCCTCTCATCTCGGATACTATACTTGGATGTTGCCACCACAACATTTATTTGTCACATAAGAGGCTAGAAGACTTTTTCAGCCATAGGGGAAACTGTCCATTGACCTGAAATCCCCAACTGCTTTTAATTATTTACTCTGAAAAATGCTTTTTAGAAGAGCAACACCAATATAATGTTTTCCAGGTAACAACCAAGTTAAATGTCAAATTAAGCGAAAAATATGTTGTAGATGGTAAAACTCAAACTGAGGGAATTGTTTCAGATGAATAAGTGTTTGTAAGTTTAAAACATCAGGAGGCACTAAGGGTACGGTATAACATTTAATGTTATAAATATCGTTACTGTTTTACATGTTAGAAATCGCTCCAAAATATTCAGAGCTAGAGCCGTCTAAATGATTGTGTGAATCATGAACCAATTCAGACTGTTCTCCCAACACGGTTGAACCCTGATAGCTGTACATCACCCAGACGTCTTTTTGATGTATTTACATCCGGAAGATGGATTTCTGTTTCACCTTGGCGAAGCCCCTGGTTTTGGCTATTCAGGAACAAGTACAAAATAAAAAAAAACCTGACAGACTGCCATTGTAGGATTAGCAAATTCTCCACCCATTTTTTCGAAACTCTTTTTAAAATGGGCAATTCTCATCCACACACCAATCACAAATCTCATCTCCAGTGAAGCCCCTCCCACAGCAATTCACCAATAAATGCTGGGTGTATTGTCATCATCCTACAAGACTGAAGATTGGATCCACACAAGGAGCCAAATCCACATACCATTGTAAAAATGTATTTGATTAAACAGAGCGAGTACGTGAGTGGTTCGGAATGTGTAATGAGCAAAGAAGATCCTAAGGAACAAATAGGTTGGTGTCCATTCTTGATTCTTCGTTACTGATTGCTGAGGGACATTAAGATTTCAGGCAAATCTCTAGATTTGGTGGCTTGGACCAGTTAAAAAACATATTAGGAGCTGTGAAAATGTTAAACAAACATTTTACAGAAAAAGAGACAAAAATACAACCTCTACAATGCTAATAGCACTAGATTAACATGAAAATACTTTCTGCATTGGTTTTCACGTTTATGTAGCATCTAAACTTTAACTTTTAATTGATTTTTGTAGATTTAATGTTCATTTTAGACCTGATGGTTAGATCCAATGCCAACTAAGCTCTTAAAAGAGATATTCCCTGTAATCTCAGAACCTTTTCTTAATATTATTAACTCCTCACTATCCTTAGAACAAGTCCCAAGAAACTTTAAAATGGCAGTTATCAAACCACTTATTAAGAAGCCACAACTTGATCCTGGAGAACTTGCTAATTATAGACTGATTTCAAATCTCCTTTTTATGTCAAAAACTAGAAAAGGTATTGTCCTCCCAAATATTTTAATTTCTACAGAGAAATACTATATATGAAGAATTTCAGTCAGGATTTAGGCCCCACCACAGTACAGAGACTGCACTTTTCAGAGTTACAAATGACTTGCTCTTATCATCTGACTGCATTTCTCTTCTAGTGCTTTTAGACCTTAATGCTGCATTCAACACGATAGATCACGACATTCTGTTGAATAAGCTAGATAATTATGTTGGCATCTGTGGAGTTGCATTAGCAGATTGCAGACTGCTACCACTTTGTCTATGTAAACGAGGAATTGTCAAATCAAACAAAAGTTAATTTCAGTTATCTCAGCCTGTCCTTGCTATCCCAAGGTCACCAGAACCGGCCAGGTCCAGCTCCATTCCTGCTTGGTATTGGACTCCACTGCTACGTGTCTCTTGAGTAACAATGACTAAATGCAGCCAGTGCCAGCCAGACATCACTTCAGTCTACTACGATGGACTTCAGAGGATAAACTGATGACTGACTTCAAAAATATTAGTCTAATCTTACAGTTCTTAGACAATCTTTGTTTAAACACTGGCCCTTAACACTTACTTAGTTCAATAATTTTAAACCATAACTTGCACTGCACTATACAAAAGTAATATTGTCGTTATATTCATGATGTTAGCCAGAGGGGAACTGGCCCCCACAGTGATTCTGGTTTCTCCCAAGGTTATTTTTCTCCATTAATCAACATCTTATGGAGTTTTGTGTTCCTTGCCACAGTCGCCTTCGGCTTGCTCACTGGGTTTCTAAATACAATTATTACATAATTATTTATTTTTATACACAATTCACAATCATACTTGATCAAACTACACAATGATGACACTAAGACTTTATATATATTATGGTTTCATTTTCTGTTAATGCATGATTTTCTGTAAAGCTGCCTTGAAACGATGTGTGATGTGAAATGCGCTACACAAACAAAAATTACTTGACTTGATGAAAGTGAAAGACGAAAGTCAAGAACTGAAAGAAATGGAGTAGAAACAACAGAGCTAAAAAAAAATAGGGACCAAAAAATCCTTCACCTGTCCTCAGTGTGGAGAGTAGTTTGCAGTGGCAGACGCTCTCAAAAAACATTGCTGTTCTGAAGACCATTTAACTGTGATCAGTGCAGTAAAAACTGAAAGTTCCAATGTGAAGCCGTACATGTGTCCTCTTTGAGGAAAGTTTTTCATGGCTGTACTATTGTCAAGAACACCAGAAAACACACAGTGATATGGAAGTTCATGTGTGCTTTGAGTGTGGGTGTACCTTTATTTGAGCCAGCATCCTGAAATTGCACCAGAAGATCCATACTGGAGAAAAACCTTACAAGTGCTTATGTTGTAGAAAGGGTTTCACCAATTCAGGACTCCTAAAAAGACACGAAAGAGTGCATACTGGAGAGAAGCCATACCACTGCACTTCATGTGGGAAGCATTTCATCCAATCAAGCACTCTAAAGAGTCACTAGAATTTCATTGTCCAAACCTGTCACAGTGATCGAAGTTCATTTGCAGGTCCAACGAGATTCAGATTCAGCCCAAAGATTACGTTTCTCACAAAAGAGCAATTTCATGTAAAAAGCTAATTTTGTAAAATACATTACCTGAAGTTAAGTTTGCGCTTGCTTATTCAACAAAGGAAATTTAGAGGTTAATGCACTAGTTCACCAAACAAATGTATTTGTGGAGTCTTTAGCTTGGGTGGTTTTATGTTTTAGAGCAGCAATAGCATTACATTAATTGTGTGGTAGTGTGGCATCATTTGGCAAACTTTGGCAAGATTACTCCTGTTCATGCAATATTCTACCTCATTTGTTTCACTCATGTTTGTGAATTGCTTTTTTTGCAATTGTTTGGCTTGTCTGCCAATCCTGCACTTATAAACGTGCATACAGGCTTTGGGTGTAATATTTAACTGTCATTTTAATAAACTCCTGCATATGGGATCCAAACCTGTCTAGAAACCTGATCCATTGCAAACTAAGACTGAATTTGAATCAAATGGCATCTGCAAACAAATTAAATGATAACTTTCTCAGTGCCAACTGTTACCATTTTTGCCATGACATTTAAGCATCTGGTACCAAGGTGATTTTTAGTGGAGAGTCTCTGTTTCTTCAACTGTCAACCTTAATCAGCTGTCGAATTATGCATCAGCTTGTATGATGTGGTAATATGCTAACATTTAGTAATGGAATATTCTATTATGTTGGTGAGAAGCAATAGTATTACATTAAGTAGATTAATCATTTATGGTAGCATTTTTTAAACAAAGTCCATTATTTCTCCAAACATATCTTTATTTTTTGTCATCATAGAACTAAAGTGACACGGATCAATCTATTACAAACCTACTAACATTTCTACTGTATACAATGTGTACAAAAATGAAGTTTGTCACGTTTGGTGTTAAGTTAAATGTGTGCTGTATATATAGGTGGTAGTATACTTTCATAAACTATAATAAAACTGAAACATTTATTTGAGCAACATATTTAATAAGTACAGAAAGGTTTCCGTTTGTTATATTAAAAGGTCTTACATTCTGTCTAGCATCTCCTTTTGTGTTCTACAGAAGACATGAGTGCAAAAGAACATAAGGGCTGAATTGAAATTTTTGGGTTAACAATCCCTTTCATTTTCAATTTTGCTTTTAAAAGAACAGCAACATTGTATTCAACATTATCTTAACTCTGCAGGAAAATTTTGTTGACATTTTCTTTTTCAATTTACATCTAAATACACATTTGCTCTCATAATCTGGTCTAACAAATACACACAACCAAGATGGCATTAGCTAGGCAAACTCTTTCATGAAACACTTGTGGAACGTTTTCAGTCGTTGTAGAGCATCTTCCATGATATCCTCTTCATTTGCCAGACAAAGCCTTAGAGACAGAAAGATTTTGGTTTTTAAAGTATGTACTAGATGGGAAATTCTACAGATGAATTTGTATGAGGCAATCATTCATATCAGTCCTAACCTGATGTGATAGCTGTCCTCTTTTTGTCCATATTCACAGCCTGGTCTCACATGCAGACCGGTCTCTTCAAGCAAATGGAAACAGTAAGCCATGTCTGGTTCCATATTTTTATTCTAAGAGAGAAGTACTTCTTTTACTGCAGGACAATACAAACTTTAGAACTCTATTTAGAATACTGCAATATAACAACTCTTTAAACTGGAAACATATAACTTTTGCATGTGAACCTCACTCCACACAACCAGAGGGCACTTCAACACCTGGGTTGTAAAATGTGCAGGGTCACTCACTAGTTAAATGAGGCAAATTACAAGGCAAACGAGGGGGTGGGAAACACAAGACAGGGAACAGTAGGAGAAAAAAACTCAGCCCACATACACAAGGAACAGAAAGACTGGATGGACCAGGGGGGTTCCGGCAGGGATAAGCAGGGGGTGCATGTGAATCAGGAGACCATATGGTTGGCTCGGAGGATGGGGTAGTGTCCAGTAGCTCCACGGTAGTAGCAATGAACCAAGAAGGTGGCGGCAATGTGGCAGGGATTAGGTCAGGCAGCTCTGGGACAGGGGCAGGTAACAAAGGGTACAACAGATGTGGCGAACACTGGAGAACCGGCTGTAACAAAGTTAGGTTGTAGAATGTGCAGGGTCACTCACTAGAGAAATGAGGCAAATGAGAGTGCAAACGAGGGGGTGGAGAAAAACACAAGACAGAGAACAAGAGGAGGAAAACACAACCCAAACACGCTAGGAACAGAAAGACTGTATGGACCAGGGGGGTTCTGGCAGAGCTAAGCGGAGGGTTGCTGGCGGCGCAGGTGAAGCAGGAGACAACAAGATCCTGGTGGAGCTGGCCAAACGAGGTTTGGTGGTTGAAGCCATGGGGTGGCTCTGAGGTTGGGGCGGTGTCCAGCAGCTCCAAGACAGGAGCAGGGAACCAAGGAGGCGGCAGCTACAGGGCGGGGACTAGGTCAGGCAGCTCTGGGACAGGGGCAGGTAAACATGGGAGCATGAGACGTGGAGATCACTGAGATTCCACCACCCAGATTGAGGTGAGTCACAATGCCACCACGAGGACTTAGATTGCATTGGGAATTGGGCATGCCAAATTGGGTAGAAAATGGGAGAAAATATAAATAAATAAATAAGTGTCAAGGGTGGGCACATCCAAGGGAGCAGCAGCAACAAGGGCGCAACTTTTATCCTTTTTCGACAAAGGGCCTTGGGAGGACCAGAGGATTGGCTCAGCACATAGACATGTATATTTGTAGTATGCACATACAGTTGAAGTCAGAAGCTTACATACACCTTAGCCAAACACATTTAAACTCAGTTTTTCACAATTCCTGACATTTAATCATAGAAAACATTCTCTGTCTTAGGTCAGTTAGGATCACTACTTTATATAAAGAATGTGAAATGTCAGAATAATAGTAGAGAGAATTATTTCTTTCAGCTTTTATTTCTTTCATCACATACCAAGTGGGTCAGAAGTTTACATACTTTGTTAGTATTTGTTAGAATTGCCTTTAAATTGTTTAATTGGGTCAAACGTTTTTGGTAGGCTTCCAAAAGCTTCTCACAATAAGTTGCTGAAATTTTGGCCCATTCCTCTAGACAGAACTGGTGTAACGGGGTTTGTAGGCCTCCTTGCTAGCACATACTTTTTCAGTTTTGGCCACAAATGTTTGGTCGGATTGAGGTCAGGGATTTGTGATGGCCACTCCAATACCTTGACTTTGTTGTCCTTATGCCATTTTGCAGGTATGCTTGAGGTTATTGTCCATTTGGAAGACCCATTTGCAACCAAGCTTTAACTTTCTAACTGATGTCTTAAGATTTTGCTTCAATACATCCACATATATTTCCTTCCTCATGATGCCATCTATTTTGAGAAGTGCACCAGTCCCTCCTGCAGCAAAGCACCCCTACAACATGATGCTGCCACGTTTGGGATGGTGTTCTTCGGCTTGCAAGCCTTACCCTTTTTCCTCCAAACATAACGATGGTTATTATGGCCAAACAGTAACATTTTTGTTTCATCAGACCAGAAGATATTTCTCCAAAAAGATATTTGTCCCCATGTACACTTGCAAACTCTAGTCTGGCTTTTTTATGGTGGTTGTGGAGCAGTGGCTTCTTCCTTGCTGAGCAGCCTTTCAGGTTATGTTGATATAGGACTCATTTTAATGTGGATATAGATTATTGTCTACCGGTTTCCTCCAGCATCTTCACAAGGTTCTTTGCTATTGTTCTGGGATTGATTTGCACTTTTTGCACCAAACTACATTCATCTCTCCTTGCTGAGCGGTATGATGGCTGCATGGTCCCATGGTACCTTCAGGCATTTGGAAATTGCTCCCAAGGATGATCAATGTTTTTCTCAAGTCTTGGCTGATTTCTTTTGATTTTCCCATGATGTCAAGCAAAGAGGCACTGAGTTTGAAGGTATGCCTTAAAATACATCCACAGGTACACCTCCAATTGACTTTAATTAGCCAATTTGCCTATCAACCTATTGCTAATTTGCTAATTGCCTAAAGGCTTGATATAATTTTCTGGAATTTTCCAAGCTACTTAAAGGCAAGTTAACTTAGTGTATGTAAACTTCTGACCCATTGGAATTGTGATATAGTTAATTAAAAGTGAAACAATCTGTCTGTAAAAAATTGTTGTCTTGTGTCATGCACAAAGTAGATTTGCCAAAATTTAGTGTGCTAATATTTAATCTGTGGAGTGGTTGAAAAATTTGTTTTAATGACTTCAACCTAAGTGTATGTAAACTTCTGACTTCAACCGTATACTGTATGTCATAGGTCTTTGGCTGCTGCTTTGCGTCTCGTTGTTCCAGTGTCTGTTCAGTATCATAGGCTGTTATAATGTAGTCTGTTACAACAAGTACAAAAGAGGGCACAACTAAAATATAATGCATGATATTTTGTCATTATGTGAAGACTTGCTGGCCAATTTAGTGAAACAATGCTTAGAACACACATCTCTGCTCTTCTTCAGGTTACCATAATAAGCTTTGTAAGTGTGCACCACTGTTTCTGAACTGTGGAAACTGCCAGTCAGCTGTGACTGACAAAGCTGACTTCATTCCAGCCTTTGCAACACAGTCCACATTCAGCATCCTGGCATTGACAGAAACATGCATACTGTATGTCCAGAGGATACAGCAACACCTGCTGCTCTCTCCAACAACTTCTCTCACACCCCTCGGCACACCGGTAGGGGGAACCGGTTTGCTCATTCTAAACAACTGGACTTTTTCACAACACTCTTCACTATGTAACAACACTACTTTTAATTCCATGCTATTACTACAATGCAACCCACAAAAATACATGTTGTTGTCATCTCTCGCCCTCCAGGTCAGCTAAAAAACTTTCTCGAGGAGTTGGATGTCCTGCTGTCCTCCTTCCTGGAGGATGGTGATTTCAACATACATAAGACAAGCCCCAATCCACTGAACTTAATACTATTCTGACCTCATTTGACTTGGAAAGTCTAAGCACCACAGCAACTCACAGATCGGGCAACTAACTGGACCTCATTTTTACACTTAACTGTACCAACTCAAATATTCTTGTTACTACTTTACATGTTTCTGATCACTACTTTGTTCAATTCAACTTGACTCTCCCATCTACATTAAAACAGAATCCGCCTTTGGTTTCCTTTCGCCATAACCTCCATTCTCTTTCACCCTCTCACTTTTCCATTGCTGTCTCTACCTCTCTTCCCACACAACATTTATTTTCCACGTAAACACTGCCACAGACACACTAAGCTCTATTTTAACAACCTGTCTAGACAGCATCTGTACTCTCTCCTCAAGGCCAGCATGTACTACACCACCCAGCCTCTGGCTCATGATGTCCTTCATGAAAATGACCTCAGGGCAGCTGAGAGAAATATAAAAGAAAAATAAATCTAAAGATCCAGCAGATGTAGGTAAGTATCAGTCTCTGCTTGCAACTTTTTCAGATAACGTTAAATCTGCAAAAACTTTCAATTACCAGAACAAGATCAACAACACCACAGACACTGGCAGCTTGTTTAGAATATTCAACACACTTCTCTGCTCTCCACCTCCTGACACATCAATGACAGCAGATGTCTTTGCCACATTTATTTTACAACCATCAGCAATACATTCTCAGCACCACACCCTGTCAAACACCCATCTCCTGTATGCAACTCTTCTGTCTCTATGTTCTCTCCTGACTGACATTGAGGTCTCTAAACTCCTCCCATCCAACCACCCCATCACCTGTTCCCTTCACCCCATTCCTTCTCACCTTCTCCAGGCTATCTCTCCGTCCATCCTACCTGCACTCACACACATAATTAACACATTTCTACTTACAGGCACTTTTCCCACTACATTTAAGCAGGCTCGAGTAACCCCACTGCTGAAGAAACCCACACTTAACACCACACAAGTAGAACACTATAGACTAGTCCCTCTCATCCCATTCATGGCAAAAACACTTGAAAGGGCAGTTTTCAATCAAATCTCTGCCTATCTCTGACAATCAGTCAGGCTTGAAAAGTGGACACTCCACCGAGACTGCCCTGCTGTCTGTCACTGAGTTGCTGAGACAGGCGAAAGCTGAATCCAGATCATCCATCCTGATTCTGCTGGACCTTCCTGCAGCCTTTGACACAGTCAACCATCAGATCTTTCTCACCACCCTCTCTTCGCTGGGTATCAGAGGAACTGTGCTTGACTGGTTTAATTCCTATCTCTCAGGTAGGTCCTTCAAGGTAGCCTGGAGAGTTGAGGTGTCCAAGCCACATCGGCTACTTACTGGGGTACCTCAGGGTTCTATTCTCTATATACACAACATCAATGGGACCCATCATTCAGGCACATGTTTCTCTAACCACTGCTATGCTGATGACACGCAACTCTACTTGTCTTTCCAGCCCAACGACACCACGGTGACTGCTCGAATCTCTGCCTGCCTTGCAGACATCTCAGCCTGGATGAAGGAACACCACCTATAACTTGACCCAGCCAAGACCAAACTCCTTATCTTTCCAACCAACCCTGCTGTTGAACACAACATCACTGTGCAGCTGGGTGCAACTACAGTATTGCCTTCCAAAATGGTCAGAAATCTTTGGATAACTATCAATAACAAACTAAATTTCACAGATCACATCTCAAAGACTGCAAGATCATGTAGATTTACACTCTACAATATCAGGAAGATAAGATCCATCCTCTCTGAACATGCCACACAACTTCTTGTTCAGTCACTTGTCATAACTAGACTGGACTACTGTAACACTCTCATTGCAGTCCTCCCTGCATGTGCATTCAGACCCTTGCAAATGATCCAGAACACAGCAGCACTTCTGGTCTTTAATCAACCAAAGTTAGTGCATGTTACACCACTCCTTGTCTCTCTTCACTGGCTGCTGGTTAATGCACGTATCAAATTCAAGGCTCAGACGCTGGCATACAGAACAGTCACTGGGTCTGTTCCAGCGGTATGCATAATCATTTTAGTAGAGCTATGCCCCCACTAGAAACCTGCGGTCGGCTAAGGAACGTCGCCTTGTTGTACCAACACAAAGAGACACCAAAACACTTTCCCGGACTTTCGGCTTCATCATACCACGTTGGTGGAATGACCTTCCCAACTCCATCCGGGAAGCTGACTCACTTTCTGTCTTCACAAGATGGCTAAAATCACATCTTTTCCATGAGCACTTAACCAGTCACTTGTTGCATTTTAATCTGTTTTGAATGCTATTATTCTGTTTCTAGTGAAACTTTGTAATATGGCACTTTTCGTACCACTGTCTCCTTAAGACGATTCGCTTATGTGTTCCTCTTTTGTAAGTCGCTTTGGATAAAAGTGTCTGCCAAATTAATACATGTAAATGTGTATCTGCAAACCCCCGGTTGCCATGACTGGACATGCCATAACCTTCATGTTTTTAAAATGCTGTGTTTAGTTGAAAATAGTTTTGAAGACCCTGTGTTCTTTAACATTTAGCTGTGCTTCATCTAGATGTTTGAATGAAAGATTTTGCCTTATGTGTGTGTGTGTGAGTGTGTGTGAGTGTGTGTGTGTGTGTGTGTGTACTTCTCCAGAGAGTAGAGTGCTCCCTTTGCCCCAGACAGAAAGGTATGCTGTGCTCTGTTGGAGTTTGTTGTTGATATCATGCTTCCACTCATTTATCTCGGAATTTAAAAATTCATACTGGGAAAACTGCAATGTAACACCGCTTTATGTTTGACTTACAACTTGGAAACTCGTGAGAAAGTCTCAAGCTCTGATTTCACTGAGATGCAGGTGTGCTGTCACTCAAACTTGACGGCACCCAGGGAGATTTAGAATCAATGATAAACATTCACTTTTTTAAAATAATATACATTAATGAGTCAAAGTTTCTACATTATATGACAATAAAAACTTGTTTAGCGAACAAGTGCAGAGACAGGTGTTCAAAACACGGTTAATTATACACTCTTTTGATTATCGTAAACCTGTAGAACAAGTGTAACATTTCAGCATCATTTATCAGTTTGTGGTTGCTATGAGATGTCTCTGTTGGCAATCAAGGTTCCGCTGAAAACTTAATCAATCTCAAAATGTAAAATAATGCCCCTCTTTGATACATCTGTGTATAGTTGTCAGGTAGTTGTCTGTGAATTTCGAATTCAGTGAAAAGTCACATCACGCATTCTCATTATTGATCATCGTTTTCATGATCGATCATTGCTGTTACTTCTGAGTCCTCAGGTGGCCCATCCCTATTATTTTGGTATGTTACTCATTTTTAGACTTAATGGTGAGATGAACAGCAATTGTTTCAAGGATTGGAATCAGCTGTCATATATAGATAAACTGATTGATGGATGGATTGATTAATTTGCAGTTTAAGTGCTACTATTGCTGTTTTAACTCACTGTTATTTGCAAATGTATATAAAACATAGATTCTGACCTTGGCCCACTGTATTGCCCTATGAGGGAAATATAGACGTGGGAAGACAAAAAATCCCCCCTTCAGTGGCTGGCAGCTTATTCCTGGCATCTCTTCAAAAACTTCCTGCATCCGATGAGTGTTTTTACATATCATATTTTTAATTGACTGGACCTCCTGGTAGAAAAATTAAGTACAAACTATTAATACAGAAAGACAAGAAGCTGGTTGTATTTCCAGTGTTTGGAAAATGCATTACAAATGTGTTCATTTACAAGTTTGAAATATTTGATGTGCATCACTTTCCTATGTCTATTAATTGTAATATGGAGTATATGAACCTTAGAGAAGGTGGGGAATGAAGGATCTCCAGGTTTTGGTGGATCTGCCATGAGGTCAAGTGCAATTTGTCCACCAATAGGTGTGCAGGACTCAGTGTAAAACAGTTTACGGATATATTCCATAACTGAAGGGTCAAGATTCACCAGCTCAACATAGCCACCACGAAGCCCACACCTGGGCACAAAAGAATTATCAGTGTTATTTGAATGTAGTCTTGAATATGATTTAGAATAACATTGATATGGCAAGGGTACAGGGCAATGGTATGTGCAAAGAAATCAAGAAAGAAGAATAAAACATAACAGCTGGCCACTCACTCTCCCATGAAGCCCTTTGAGGCAGAATTGAAGGAGGCTAGTTCCACAGTGGTGGAAATAGTTGAGCCCATTTCTGATAACACTTTCTTATAAGAATAAAACTCAGTTCCTGCTCCATACACACAGTTCTGGTACACCTGATGTAAAGGAACAGCTGTAGCTCACTACACAGATGTTTCTTTTCTTTTTATTGACCATGTGTTCTTATATTTGTTTAAGAAGAACTCACCTCATCAACCAGTAGGAAGACCCTTTCTTCGGCGGCAAGCTGAATCACCTCTGCTATGGATTCCCTGCTCTGTACATGACCTGATAATCAAATAAATAAATAATCCATCTACAATTTTAAGAAACTAGACATTTTGACCAAGTATGATCTTTAAACGGTATGCAGAGCTTGTTTAATCTGTGATATGTACACCACCAGTGAAAAGTTTAGACACACTTACTTATTCCTTCACCCTGATCACATGAAAGCTACATGACCGTGGCGAAATTACTAAATTACATGATTCGTTACATTTCGCTGCACTTTCTCAGTGAAATGTCCAGCGAAGGGTGACAAAAGTGAATGAAATGGTGTCGTAATCAGACAAGGTGAATGTTAGAGGTTTTAATGAGTAAAACTTACCTAGCTAAGACTTTAGCATAAACCTAACCGATAGTGCCCTAAAAATGCGACATGAAAAGCACATTTTCTAAAGCAACCATGTTATGTTTTGTCACTTTTAAGACACTTTCATCTCACGTGTTTGCTTGCATGCTAGGCTGGGCTTGAACTGTGGTCTTCCGAGTCAGGTGAGCTACCAGAAAGCAAATCACTTTGGACTAAATGTGTAAATGTAGGAGAGTCTGTAATAAAGCAATAAAATGTACAGTTTAAAAGTGATTCGATATCACAACATAGCAGTGTGTGGGTAGTAGAGCGAAAACAAAGTGTTTATAAAGTCATAATCAGCCGATGTACTCCTGATATGTGTGAAAGTGATTACGTGAAAGTTAACAAATTTTAAGAATTTACGAATAGCTACCACCCCTGGAGTTCACAAGTTCGAATCCCAGGGCGTGCTGAGGGACTCCAGCCAGGTCTCCTAAGCAACCAAATTGGCCCGGTTGGTAGGGAGGGTAGAGTCACAAAGGTCAGACTATAATGTGGTTTGCTCTCGGTGGGGTACGTGGTGAGTTGTGTGTAGATTGCCGCGGTAGATGGCGTGGGCCTCCACACGCACTATGTCTCTGCGGTAACGCGCTCAACGAGCCATGTGATAAGATGCGCGGGTTGACGTCGCAGACGTGGAGACAGCTGAGATTCGTCCTCCGCCACCCGGATTAAGGTGAGTCACTACGCCATCATGAGGACTTAGAGCAAATTGGGAATTGGCCTTAGACACATCAGCACACTTATATTTTTAAAACTCCTGTTCAACATTATGCAGTATTGCAGTGACCACTTGTTACCTGTTGGATTTCCAGGGTTGCAGATATAGAGCGCTACGGGATTGCAGGTTCTTCTTCCTGCGTGGAGCGCTCGGCGAAGCTCTTGCACCTGCAGTTTCCAGCCCTGCTCCTCATATAGCTGGTAAGGTATCATGACAACACCCTGCACTGTCAGTGCCAGGTTAAAGGACGCATAGGAGGGCACGGGTATGAGCACACCAGTCTGACACGAGTCTTTACTCTGAACCAGAAGCTTCAGCATTATCTATGATGGAAATGGGCATGTTTTCCAAACATTACAAAATCATTTTACATTTTTAACAAATCGTTTTGTTATATTTTTCAATTATTGTACTCAAATTTTGATCTTGTTCATGACAGATGAAAAATTAATAATTGTTTTTGTTGATCAAACCATGAGAGCCCGCTGTGACCCAGAAGTGAAGAAGATGTTTTCGGGTGAGGAAGGAGCTCCTCCATCTCTCCTGGTAATGAACTTAGACACACAGTGTTTGATTTTGGCAATTCCACATGAATCTGTGTATGAGCCTGAAGAGATTAACAACACATGAATATCACATTCAAATAAAAACATTAAACATAAAAAACTTATTTGGTCAAATCTGGCCACAGTGTAAAATTTCAATTCATTCAAATGTAAAACTTAAAGATGAAGTGTGCAATTTCTGCAGCTCATGTGTCACCACGTGAAATTTCAGAAATAATTACTGTTTCCAAATAGGTTTCCTGAACACTCCCCGTTTCTGCAATTGGTCAGAAAAACAGATACTTCCACCCCAAACTCATGCCATTGGTTGAGCCTATGTTGCTGTGGGGCTGGTCGGGATTCTCAAAACAGATTAAAGTTTTTAAAGTGCCGCAGAGCCACAGTATTTACTCTTTTCGGGGAAATCTACGTGAAAGGCGTCTGAATTATCCCTGCATATTACACTGGAAAAAGAGAAGTATTTTAAACAAATATACAGTGTTCAGTGCAATTTAAGCTCTATCAACAGCATTTGTGGCATAATGTTGATTTCCACAAATATTAACTTCGACTTCTCGACTGACGACTTTGTCCCTTCTTTTATAAAAAATAAATAAAAGCAAAAATACGTGTTACAGTGAGGTGCTTACAATGGAAGTGAATGGGCTCAATTGGTAAACATTAAAATACTCACTGTTTCAAAAGTATAGCCACAAGACATAAACAATATGTGTGTTAACATGATTTTAATGTGATAAAATGGCTTTCTAAACTTTTCTGTGTAAGTTATATCCAATTTAAAAATTTGGTTGCCATGACGATGGAATGCCGTACACCCTGTAATCCCATAAAAAATACCATTTAAACAACTTTTCAGCACAAATAATACTCACTTTTTAACTAAATAATTTATGTAAGTGCTTATATAAATTGAAAGCTTTACATTTCTACCTTTAAACCGTCCAAAAAACTGACCACATTCACTGCCTTGATTTATTTTGTTATTTTTTTAAACAAAAGGAAAAAGCTTTTTTTTTTTTTTTTTTAGGTAATTAACATTTCAACACATATTGAACCTGGAATATCCCTTTAACATAAAATATTACACCCATCACCAAGTGTATACCTTAGTTCAAAGTAAATTTTAAGTGGTGTTCAAAAAGTATAAATGGCAGTGCCAAATTCATTGCATTTTTCAAACTCTCAATTGAATTACAGAAGAAGAAACTGAGCTCAGAGAACTCTAAATTGATAGCAAATAACAGAAAATATGAAGTTAAATTGATATAACATGGAAACTGTAAAGTGTCTCAAAATGACCAGGTATGTAATTACAGTATATCTATGCGCTCAACTTCTTGGGGACAAAAACTCACCGACGCTTCCACCCTCGCATTCTCTAAGGAGACTTTGTGCCCTTTTTCTGACATCCAATGGCAGACTGTCATCCTGCAAAAGAGCGGGATAGAAGCAAGCAGCAAGAACCTGAAGAACAGAACAGAAACATTTGAGCATCATGGAGGATTGTTCCATTTAGGTTTCAGCCAAAGCTGCTACCCACCTGACGAACAAAGGTGATGGGTTTTATTCCCCCTCTGTGGAGATCACCCGAAGACAAATCAAGCACCTCAGTATAGCCTTTTCTCTCACCCTACAGACAGAATGGGTTACTAAAATCAAGACTAATATGATTCAGTTCAGACCACACTGTCAATGACTGTCATTAGCATGATAATATCAACTCTTCAAATATGAAAAGATCTAGCACTTATTAAAGGTTTTTCAATTAAGGAAGATGAGAAACCAGAGTTAAAACGTGTTATCAGACCTGGTGTATTTCAGCTGTGATCCGTGCAGCATGACTTGCTAAAATATCCTTCTCTGAGACAAAAAATTTCTTCGCCATTGGGCTGATCTCTCTCAGGAAAGACATAGTCGTTGATCCGTCAGAATTTTGTGTCTTTTCTATGGAGTCTAAATTCCTTGCATTGATAATTACCCTTCTTTTTTTCTTTGCTAGCTTCTATTCCTGGAGAAATGAACTTCAGGAAGATCTTCACATTCAAGCCGAATGCTTAAAAAGCACGTCTTACCACTGGACGTGATGTGTTTAAGAAGTCTATTTTGTGGGCAGTGGTTATCAAACTTGAATACTCAGTCTTCTGAGTATAATGCTTGGGAGCAAAGTTCTCTAGGACGGGCTTCCTGAGACGCTGACAATGAAAGACATTTTAGGACAAATTGGTGACTATTCCCTGCTCAATCTCTCACCACAGGAGAGGAATGAAAATCATCTACAGTATTAAGATCCTGTTTGTCATCATGACTATACAAAGTATCATTGAAATAAGTGTAGACTTGAAGCACAGGATTAAAGTAGATATGCTAACTTAATGAAAAAAGGAGTACAATTTAAACCAAAATACTATTCCATTTTTTAACCCAAAAGTACACTTAATGAATCAAAACTATACAAATTCTTAACAAAGAATAAGCCTTATAGTAATTAATGGTTTTAAATAGCAAATTTCCCATTTGATTGCGGCAGAGATGGATGGATTTGCAAATATTAAATAAAATACAGTCTTTACCTCCAATTGCAACCCCTGGGAAAATGGTTTAATTCTTTGTGCAAAGCACAATAATCATTTTAATGCATGATCATTTTGGCAATGTCTCTTTGAAGAGTAAAACATTCTGAGATGGAGATTAATCTTTGTCAAGTTTTTGCCTTCTTTGCCTTTTCCACAAAAGTCACTTATTAAGCCACAATATCAAAAGTCTTTGATTGCTAAAGTTCAACAAGACCCAGACCATAATTTCTCCAGTTGCATGTCCGCACTGTAGCAAATGAGCCTTCTTGAGTAGGTAGGCCAAAAGTTGAGGAGAAAGCCTTTTTACATTCAGTAGTCTACACAGTTATGCAGTTTATGATAACAGCATACAGTATACTACCATAATAAAGCTCCAAACACATTTACATTAAGTTTGTTAACTTCCTTACTACATTCAGCATATTGTGTGCACAAACAGCCAATCAACCAGAATGGGCTAATCCAGTCATAGCAGTGTTGTATAAAGCACTCAATTGCAACACTTCAGTAAAATATACCTTCATGGATATTTACTCCAGTAGAAGTTAAAGTAGCTCTTAGGAAAAAATACAGGTACTAAAGAAACTGTTATCAATGTACTTAAGTATCAAAAGTATATGTACTGTAAATGCTATAAATTACAGCATAATATTAGGATACTGTACAGTTCACTCATGAACGTTGTCCGGGGTGCTTCCCTGTGGGATTTTGATTCAGATTTGCAATCACTGAGACTTTTATACCATGTAATCTCAACTTTAATACTTCAAATAGAGAGAACCTAACTAGCTAGTGCTAGTGAAAACAAACTAGTGTGCTAGCATGCTGAATGCACGCTAATTGGTAACACTATGTTTGATATAGACATTGCTTAATGAGTTAAAGCTGAAGTATTTAACTTTTTCTGTGTTCAAATCATTTCTCCTTTCCCAGCTTAATATGCAGAGACAACTATGAGACATTCAATGGTTAATTTTCTCAAAAACTAGAAGCATTCTTTCTCTCTGGTGCTTTCAAAATGTATATTTATATGATCAGGTCTTAAAAAGTCTTAAATTCGATTTTAAGCAACCCTGTTATAGTGTTTTAACAATGTATTTCTTATGCATAACACAGAAATAATGTTTTTAATGAATATCCCGCTCCATCTATTCAATACAATGGCAGTTGATGGCAGCTCCATTGACTATTTCCTGCATGGTCTACATTTATGATCTGTTTGGGTGATTTTTAGCTTTGAAGAGAGTCCACTGCTATTGCACTGCATAGATGAACCGCACACTCATTAAAAATGTCCCTTATGTGTTCTGCAGAAGAAAGAAAGTCATGTATTTTGAAAAACATAATGGCTAAGTAAATTATGTTGTTCTCATGTTATGTTGTTCGGGTGAACTTTTTTGCTTGCATGAATCTAAAACAGTGTCTATAAATCATCCAACCTCAGTGCTCAAAGATTAAGCAGCAACTTGTCAAAAGTTCAGATATAAAAGTTTAATTTAATGCAAGTTAACGATCAAGCTCTTAACTTCAACAGAAGGTAAAAAGTGCACTTCACCCTGTTTCTGAATGTAGTTGTATGTTTTTGTTCCAAACATGATTAACAGGCTTCAATGAGAATCCAAATCAGTTAGATTAGGAATAATTTTAATATACATCACATGCATTCATGAACGTTTCATTCAGCTGCAATGTTGTTTGACTCACTACATACTGGCCTTGTCATATAATGTAATTATATGAAGTAATTCTCACATTTGAAACTTTTGTATATACTTGTGTATTTACAACCAGGTTTCACTGATCAGATCTTCTTACTTTTTCCAGAAAGAGAGAAAGTGCTTATTAGTTCACAATCAGTTTCCAATATCAGCACAGTCAAGTGTTGTGAACGGGTGTTACTGTTGGGTGAAGTCAGTCACCTGTTGAATGCTATGATTAGGAAGGTTCGGTCGATCTGTGCTGCAGATTTAACAGCCTGGTCTCGTGGACTTATTTATAAACGTACAGTAAAGACAGGACCATCCTGACTAAACAGAGAAATGGATAGAAAAATAGAAAATAAAAAAATAGAAGGGGGGAAAAAAACTATATCATAAAGATATACCATCTTTATGAAAGCAACAAGTTTGAGTTCAAACTCATTTTAAGTCATTATATTCCTTTTCTGATTCCTTTTTTAACTCTTATGTTGTGTTCTGGTAATTTTGACCCAGAAAACATTTTAGGGGTGCACCCCATAACTCAGGTGCACAAATGCACACCCATCTTACCCTATGTGGCACTATAATAAACACTTGTGCCGTAAGGGCTAGAATTAAAATTAAATTTTCCTCCAATTCCTGGAGTCAAGACCTAGAAATTGTACACCTCAGATACTTTCGAACTCCTCTTAGACCATTAGTCAGATCAGTACGAAATTTAGTATACATCATCTACTGGCCCCTGTGACAAAAATTATCAAAATAATTTTGATATTTCAAATCGTTCCAAAGATTTCGGTTTAGCACAATTTCAGTAATTGATCAATATCTACCCAACGCAAACTCCAAATGTAACCAAACTGGGTACACATAGTCAAAAGTAATTTAGAAGATGTCAGCAAAGTTTCATACAATTCCACACCTAGGGGGCACTACAACTAAAACTATGATAACTTTGCAGCTGTTTGAGCGACAAAGTTGAAATTTAAATATGCATCTTCTTTGGTTCAAATGCTAACATATTCTTAAAAAATAGATTCCTCAAATTCCTCAAAAAAATGGCAGCAAATGAAATGTAATCACCGTATAACTCATATTGGGAATGGCAGAGGGTTATCGAAATTACTATACACAAGCAAGGTATCTACACAAAGCCGCATAGCAAAGTTTGTTACAATCTGCCACAATATTTAGCTAATTCATGTTTTTGCTAATATCTCCTAATATCTAATATCTTAACTTTTGATTAAATCAAGGTTTCTGATAATTCTGTTGCACCAAACATTAAACTTTGTTAAAAAAAAAAATAATCAGGGTTACATTTAAATCAACGTTTTTATCCTGATTTAAATTTCACAGCAAATCTGAATTGACTTCAATCCTGTTACTTTATTACTTTAAACTCTGATTTAAATCTCAGTTATCTATTAACTTTAAACTTGCAGCTGAGGTGGTTTAAATATTAAATTGACCGACAATAAAACGTGTGTGTGAATGACTTCATAAGAGAACAGTGAATATGCCGTCAGCCCTCTGAAGGTGGTTAGGGATCCATAGAATGTTTCCTGTCAAATTAGATTTTCTTTGTAATTTTTCCATATGTGCTTGGCCCCCGATAATTGCTGCTTACGGCTATATTTATTATTATTATCCACTCTAAAACTGATCATGCAGACCAAACTGTAAGGCCTAGATACTTGAAACTTTTAGGAATTGTAGTACTCCGGCTAGCTCGCCATAGGCTTTGAATCGGCTCAATCGGCCCAAACGTGGCACTATAGGGAACAAAATGAGAGGTTTATTTAGCATTTTTTGGCTGTAACTTATGAACAATAATGCCTAGAAACAAAATGATATGACAAAGACAGCAACTTAGCTAAATAAATCTAATGCATTTCTAAATATGCAACTTAAATTTCTTAATCTAAAATATGCTGTAGTTGTATCTTCAGAGGTGTGTGTGAGTGTCCTCACTATATACAACCATCTTAGCTGTGTGTAGCATGTATGTGTACAGTATGATTGTTTACCTGTGTTGGTGTGAAATACAGAAAAAGAATACTAATGAACTGAATACATTTCTGAAAACATTTGCAAACAGCTTTGATCTTTCCAGTGTGAATATACAGGTTTGCTTGTGTATCATGCATGTGTGCATGTACAGTATGTCTCTTTGTGTGTGTACATGTGCAACATGTGTGTGTTTACACAATTTCACAGAGAGTGGATTATTTCTACCTTCCTGCTTGTGCTCGGACAAACTGAGTATCCTTTATCACTTGTACTTCGGTAACGCTATTGCATTGTGTCTGTTTAATTGTTTACAATACATACTGGACATAAGAGCCGTTTTTCAAGATGCCGTTCTGCAAAAAAAAAACAAAGCGAGTCGCCTCTCCTACTACGGCAGCTGCAGAGGGACACACAAGGAAGCCACGTGAGGATGGGGTAGAGCGCAGAGTTTTGAGGAGGATTTGTTGTCAGCACAGCTTTGCATGCCTCTCTCCTCCAGCGAGGGCTCGCTGAGATTGATTGTGAGTGCATGAAATCTTGAAACGCTTTAGTTTCGTTTTCAATTTGAATAAACAACTACACTCCGCTGCAACCATCGTAACGCAGCTCACTCATCTGCCATCGCCTCGATTCGTGTCCTAAATGCCATGGTGGTTTGTTAAAGCGCATGCACATTAGCTGACACAGCAGCACACATAAAAGTACTAAAACTGGAACGTAATACATTAAAATTATAAAATGTATTCTACTTTATTAATATTGTTGTCTTAGCAATAAATGTGTAATCCAATTACTGTAATATTATTTGTGTCTATAACTGTAATCAGATTACTTAATTTTAAAGTAAAACATTAAATTCATAACTTACCACAAAATGTAATTAAATGACAGTAATGCATTACTTTGTAATGCGTTACAGCCAACACTGGTTTTACCTCATTCCAATTTTTGCTATGACCTTTTGTTTTTATGCTTTTTTGGATTTTGTGAAAACAAAAACTAAATCTAAATGAACTGGTCCTAGGCCGTTCACCCAATCAGAACGAAACCAGTGCAAAACGATTCAGCAGATTCCCAATATGAAAATTTGGCAAAATTATTTTTAATCAGCACTCCAAAACGCGCTCTGCCAATTTTACGTAAATGGTTATAAGTCTTGAAGGGACAGAGATATTGTCACCAAATTTACACCTATGTAAGGGGTCATTCCAAGCACAAAAGAAATTGCACATCTCTTCCTCTTGGTGGCACTATAATAGTTCAAAATCTAAAAATGTCTCTAACTATGGAAATGTTGGATCAATAGACTTGAAATTTAGCATGCATTGTCTTTTTCCATGGTGCCATCAAGGTCTGTGAGGACAGTTGCATATTTAAAAACATGGCCGCTATCAATAAAATAATACTTTTTGCAGCTTGTAAAACTCTCTCTCTCTGCAAGGACAACAGGAAACAGGTCTTCAGGATACGGTAAGCTTTAATTATCTTCTTTCCACACTATTTTACAGACACTACATATAAATGGCAAAACACTGGGTCTGCTTGTCGGTCACCCTCCCCTCCTCTGTGGCTGCTGGCATTTTAACCGCTCTCCTCACTCTACTGCAATTAGAGACAGGTGTTAGACATAATTTGGCCCAGGTGTGAGCGCCCTTACCGCTTCTCTCTCCCGGACGGGCGCTTGACCACGCCCCCGCTGCCACATACCCCCACCGCCCGACTCAGGCCGGGGCGTCATCCGGCCTGCCTACCACTCCCCCCCCATTTCTGGAGAGGAAGTCGGCGGCAGCCATCTGCACCCCCGGTCTGTGGACCACCTTGAACTTAAAAGGCTGGAGAGCCAGATACCAACGGGTGATCCGGGCATTGGTATCCTTCATGCGGTGGAGCCACTGGAGTGGGGCATGATCCGAACAGAGGGTGAAGGCCCGCCCCAGCAGGTAGTATCGGAGGGTGAGGACCGCCCACTTGATGGCCAGACACTCCTTTTCCACGGTGCTGTACTTAGTCTCCCTTAAGGAGAGCTTCCCAATAATCTTTGTTCCCGGGTTTCGGCACCAGTGTAAAACTCTCTCTCTCTGCATGGACAACAGGAAACAGGTCTTCAGGATACGGTAAGCTTTAATTATCTTCTTTCCACACTATTTTACAGACACTACATATAAATGGCAAAACACTGGGTCTGCTTGTCGGTCACCCTCCCCTCCTCTGTGGCTGCTGGCATTTTAACCGCTCTCCTCACTCTACTGCAATTAGAGACAGGTGTTAGACATAATTTGGCCCAGGTGTGAGCGCCCTTACCGCTTCTCTCTCCCGGACGGGCGCTTGACCACGCCCCCGCTGCCACACAGCTATTTGAACTAGACCTAGGCAGTTCGCTCGATCGGAACCAAACCAGTGCAGAAAAATTCTCTTTTCCATTCACCGTCAATCGTCATTGAACCCCGTTAATCGCGGCTTGCAGCTATATTTTTTATTTATATTCTTACTCCAATTGTAATAAAATTCCTTGACTTTGTTCCGATATGGTATCTGAAAACAAAAATAATTGACAATTTTCTCAAATTGTTTTTATTTCACTTTGTTACTATTATGGTGTTCCCAGTAAAAATGACCAGCCATTGGAAAGGAAAGGAAAGGATTAGACTAGAAAATATAGAAATATTAAATGTTCAGGAGCATCTCAATCCTTTAGATGAGCACATATGTGAATGTGTGTGTGGCAGCGGGGGCGTGGTCAAGCGCCCGTCCGGGGGAGAAAGCGGTAAGGGCGCTTGCACCTGAGCCAAATTATGTCTAACACCTGTCTCTAGTTTCAGTGAGCACGGGGAGAGCAACATAAAAATGGCCACAGAACCTCCAGATGGGGGAGAGAACAATGCGTCAATCCAGTGTTGGCGTAGACAAATACTAAGAGAGATTTATGTTATACAGAGAAGTTTTGTTTTGTTTGTTCTGTTCATGGAGACTTAAAGTTTCCATGAGCAAAACAAAACTTCTCTGTATAAAATAAATCTCTCGGAGGAAAGAAAGCCGCGACCGGAAAGTTGCCATGGTTATGTGAGAACAATGAGAACATGATCCATTCATAAAACGTTGCCTGCGTGTGATCGCAGCCCAGACACGCGAGGCAGCTCTTATGATCGTCAGAAGCGGAGAGATATCTGCCGGAAATACATCTTTAAAAAGACACATCTTTAAAAAGACATTCAACGCCAATTTTGTATACTCTTTTAGAGGAAATATTCTCTTTTACAGGTCTATGTGCTCTTTAAGGAAACACTGTCGAAGCACTCAGGGGCATGGACTGCACTGGCGTGCAGAGAAGGGAGAAAGCCGCTGGTAATGCGCCATAGGATCCAACAGCAATGCTCTTAGAGGCGTTCAGTAGTGGAACACCAACTTAATGATCACACAACCACTCGGCTCCGAAGAAAAAATCTGACTAGACAGATGCACGATTCCCTCCTTTTATAACCATATGTCCGGGGGAGGGACATGCAAATTCTGTCTAGTACAATCTCCTTTTGCATAAACCGTAATAAACATTATTCACAATGTATAAAGACATTTCCAATGTTCAAAAATGTAATTACTTAATGGTTTCAAATGTTACCATCTTCTTTTAATGTTTTTATACTTTAACTGTCCATTTATTTTCACTTTCTATTTATTACCTTCTTATATTTTTACTGTAAATGACTATACATTTCAATGAGTACTGGTTTTGTGTTACTTTGTATGTAAATCAGCACCGATTGGCTGATATTTGCTCATGTCAATTTGCGTCTGCTTTAGTAAATAAAAATTCGAATAGGTTTCTGAAGTGTTTCTACACCTCCTCAATATAATATCCTCACACAAAGTGCAACACATTCACTGCCACATACAGAAACACCTGTTATTAAGTAATAGCATTTTGGAAAATTGGAAATTTCTTTATACATGTGAATAATGTTTATTACGGTTTATGCAAAAGGAGATTGTATTAAAGAGTTATCCAGAAGGTGGGTTCACATTGGTCTGATGTGTTGTCACTGTGATCAGCAAGTCTGTGGATCCATGGGCTCTACAAGAAACATATTTTGGCAGCATACCAATTATAAATCCTGGGGGAAAGTGCATGACTTAAAGATCTTAAAATAGGCTATATACTCAGAATAACTGGAAGCCAAAGCAATAACATCCTTCAGAAATGGTGTGTGCTCTTTTTCATGTTTTATCTTATCTGTAATACACATAACAGCAAGGCCTAAAGCCTCTGACACCTTGTCATTTTGCACTCTTTATCAAATGTACCTGTAGATGGTGTTTCAGGTTGTGGCCCTAGACCTGCTGGTGTTGTGCTGATCAGGGTCTGAAAAATAAATAAATAAGTAATAATGTCAAGAATAAAAAAGTAAAGGGCATAGCATTAATGTGATAATGTTTGAAACAGCACAAGGGAATAGAAGAGCAGAGGTGTAGTTAACTAGGTTAAATTGGGACATACAGGTTTGAATTCATCTTGGGAAATTAAGGGTAAGGATTGAAATGGGATGTGTGAATTGTTGTGGTGTTTGAGAGACTGTGGAGCATGTGTTGTTGTTATGTAGTAGACGGCAGAGTCTCATGGTTTCAGCGCATCATTTGTGCAGGATGATACAGCAGGTGGCGGTAAATCTCCCAGTGAGTGAACAGACATTGAACAACAACAGCAAGAATCTCTGAGGCAGTTGTGACGTCGTAAGAGCTGCGCTAAAGCTCAGTCTGCTGCTTGTTGTGCTGTTGGGAGACTTTTGTGTAGATGTAGAGGATTATTTTTAAATGATTATTATTCTGTCTGTTTCAGGAGGCACCACTGAGATTTCAGAACAAACAAATTAAGAAACTGCTGCACGTAATGAAATCGGTGAGCGTTTTCCCCCTTCTGTTCATGTGTGCTCGTACGTCAGACTTGTTTTGCGTTTCAGGTGTTTGTGTATACTTATACTTGGCTGTGCACGAGATTTATTCTAATAGATTATCTGACACATCTTGGTGACACCACAGCTTTAATTCTCCTAAGATTTTGAAGCTCTTCAACTTAAACGAACCCATAATATCTTTATAGTTTTTGAGCAGGTATACTTTCTGATGTATTTGCTTTTACTTTGCCTTTACTCCTCCATAACAGGAATCAGTATTTTGACGACCAGATAATATATTAGAATAAATATATTTGTGATCACAACTGTAATGATCGGCTGGAATTATTATTTAATAAATAGTTTTGCGAGCCCTCACAATAAATTTACCATGTTTCCTTGCTGTAGTGTAGTCACCAAATTTTTTTAACCTTGATATTCGTTGTAAAATCGGAAATAAGACAGGAAAATAATAACTATGGTAATCAAAAATATAATGTCGTGGTTAATAAAACCACGATCACTATTATGGATACAGAATAAACAGTTTTTACCAAACAAAAAAACATGGTTACTCAGCCTAACTCACTCACTTAGCCTAACTCAGCCACTTAGCCTATCTCAGCCACTCAGCCTAACTCAGTCACCTAGCCACTTGGCCTAACTCAGCCTAACTTGGCCTAACTCAACCTAACTTGGCCTAACTCAACCTAACTTGGCCTAACTCAACCTAACTTGGCCTAACTCAGCCTAACTTGGCCTAACTCAGCCTAACTTGGCCTAACTCAGCCTAACTTAGCCTAACTCAGTTGGCCACATAGCAGCAACAACATTGGATGTGCATGTCAAGTGTGTGTGTGTGTGTGTGTGTGTGTGAGGAGGTCTGGAGATACCTGCATTTGTATAACTGGAGTCTGAAAGACATCTTTACAGGTCTGAACTCCTGAAGAGAAATAGTCCAGTGTCTTATAACAGTCGTAACGTGCATGCTCCAATCGCCTGTGTATGTGTGCTGTGGTTTGTATAGGATGATTGCGTCCCGGCTCCTTGGTGATTCTAGGTACAATTTTTGACAGCTGATTTACTCCTAGAGGAAAAGTTGTGTACCAGATGTTGTCGTTAGCTCCAAATGTGCTTCTAGGGTGCAGTTAGAGTGCTTTTGCATTCGGTGGTATTTTGCTGAGATAATTCTCCATTGAGGAAACTTCACACCCAGTGTTACAGGTGCCCCTTCTATTTTCTGTGTCTATCTTCAGTGGGTTTTTGTTGTTCTCATTGAAACTCATTGTAAAATATTGTGAACTGTTTTCATCGTGCTTCAGTGCAAATGATTCTGGTTTAAAGGGATCGTTCACCAGAACCCATTTGAGGAAAAGTAAAAAAAATATATTATCTCAATAGGTCTTTAAAGTACAAATAGATGGTGATCAGACTTTTGAAGCTACAAAAATCACAGACAGTCTGCATAAACATCATCCATACCGATTAAATTAATGTCTTCTAAAGTGACACAATTGCTATTGGTGGGAAAAGGATACAAATTTAAGGTCTTTTTAACTAAGTTGATTACTATTTCATCTTTGGTTGAACTATCCCTTTAAGTTGTCGATTGCCCTCCTGCCTTCGTTCAAATGAATTTCATACCGCAGAATTTGTAATTGCAATTTTTTCTTTTTTTGCACCAAATCATTTTTCTCACCCTCTCTGACCCTTAGAATAAAATCTACTTGACATGCTACTGAAGATGGAGTTTGTTAAAGAGGAGTTTAAAGAGGAGAGAGAAGACTTCTCTATTTCAGAACCATTTAGCCTGAAGAATGAAGACACTGAGGAACAAAGAGGTTGGTGCCATTCTGATTTTTAGTTAAAGTAGTTCACCCAAAATTGGAAGTTCTGTTGTCATTTACTCCCCTATAAGCCCTGTAATTATTTTACAATTGACTGACAAATATACAACAAATAATAAGGCTAAATAATTATAAAGAAAGGCGGCAAAGTAGTCTCTACATGCATGTGAACGATTTGGTAAACTTCAGTGTTGTGGCTGATCGTGTCGGTGATAAGAGCAGCATGCACACCATCGCCTGTGTTTGACAGATGCTGCGTGTCTCTGAAGGCCGACAGGCAACAAGCTCTAATTGCTCTTCCAAACATTTACATTTATGCATTTTGACAGAAGCTTTTATCCAAAGCGACTTACAGTGCCCTTATTACAGGGACGATCCCGGAGCAACCTGGAGTAAAGTGCCTTGCTCAAGGACACAATGGTGGTGGCTGTGGGGATCGATGCAGCGACCTTCTGATTAACAGTTATGTGCTTTAGCCCACTACGCCACTACCACTCCATTAAACCAGATGCAAGGTATCCTAACTGTTGCTGTGACAGACAGTGTATGGTGTATAGAATTTATGCATGCGTCTAGTGCTTCGACACAAAATATTTCCACAGTCTAAATAGCCTCTTTTAGAAATGTTTCAGCCAATTGTTACATAAATGCTATACATACTCAAGAAAATAATAATAATAAAAACATTTCAAACTGTCACCTTTTTCAACAGTACAGAGTTTGCAGGTATCCTGCTCAGTCAGTCTCCACTTTCACTTTCTTCTTGTGTTTTTGGTGGAGGGTGGCCCGGACGGTGGAGCTAAGGCTTGCTTATGACATGGCATGGAGCAGTCTGGGTCTCGGCTGTGACATGGCATGGAGCAGACTGAGGTTCGGCTGTGACATGGCCATGGAGCAGACTGAGGCGTGGCTGTGACATGGCCTGGAGCAGGCTGAGGCGTGGCTGTGACATGGCCTGGAGCAGGCTGAGGCGTGGCTGTGACATGGCCTGGAGCAGGCTGAGGCGTGGAATTCTGGCTTGGTGGCCATGACGTGGGGTCAAGCTGTGGGAGGCTCGAAACTAAGTGTCCTTATTGAGTGGGAAAAGACCTCAGTGGTCGTGGGCCTGTACAGAGACTCGGAAACAATCTCCGTGGTCGTGAACATGGGCAGAGACTTGCAAGCGACCTCCACGGTCGTGAACATGGGCAGAGATTTGCAAGCGACATCTGTGGTCGTGAACATGGGCAGAGACTTGCAAAAGACCTCCGTGGTTGTGAACCTGGGCAGAGATTTGCAAACGACCTACATGGTAGTGAACGTGGGCAGAGACTTGGAAACAACCTCCGTGAACTTGGGCAGAGACTTGGAAACGACCTCTGTGGTCGTGAACATGGGCAGAGACTTGGAAATTACCTTCGTGGTCGTGAACGTGAGGCCGAAATTGGTGGTGCAGGCTCCGGGACAGATGAGGCTGGCAACGCTGGCTCTGGGACGGACAAGGCTTCCAGCTTGTTGGCCATGGCAGGCGTGGGCATTGGCTCGTTGGCCGTGGCAGGCATGGACATTGGCTGTGGCAGGCGTTGGCTCATTTGCCGTGGCATAGGATGCTGGCTCGTCGACAATGATGTGGGACGCTGGCTCGTCGACCATGATGTGGGATGCTGGCTCAGCATCTGCCTCACCCACCGTGAATGTAGAACCAGTAATCGGCAGGGCAAGGTTGATACACTGAACCAGACTGAGGGAACTGCGACCACCAGTCACCAATGAGGAGATTTGCTCACTCAGTCCGATACGGAAACAGTCTTTGAGGGCTACCTCATTAAAGTCAACCTTGCTGGCCAGAGAGCAGAAGTCCCCCAACATAATCCTCCAGGGATCTATTCCCCTGATGTAGGTGCAGGAGCTGAATTGCTGGATCCATTATGGGCAGTCTAGTATTCTGTAACGACGCTGACAAGGACAATGATGAAGACTATGATGAAGACGTGAAGATGGACCCAAGTGCAGATTATTTCAAATCGTGATCAATCCAAGAACCAAAAACAAAACATGAACAAGATAAGACAATTAAACTAAACCAATGACAAACTAGAACTGATAACAACCTAATGAAACAATAAACCAATGAAAACAAGACACATGAACATGGAGGGAAAACAGGACATCACATGACTAGGGAATCAGGAACTAAACTTTTCAAAATAAAAGACATGTATTCAAAACATGAACAAAAACACATCTAAACATGACACTTATGGCTGCAGCAGCGGTCACACCAGTCCCGGCGCCATGGGTGGGCATTGGGGGGCCTGGCCCGCCCTGTGAGTCACTAGTGCCCGCCCTGGATGATCCTATCAACTCTACATCACGTCTCCCATCTCATTTAATCGCGATCTCACAAAGCTCTTTTACTATGCAGCATGCAGAATTCAGCACTGAACAAAAACTCCAACGTTTTGAGCGGTGAGTGGATTTTGTCTGAAATGCATCTGATTGGCCATTGCGTTTCAGAAATCAACACATGTCTGTGATTGGCAACATTGCACAACACTGCAAAAACACGTTATAGGCTAATGAGAACATCTACTTATGCTTGCGACTGTAAATCGTTATTTTGTTTAGATGTTCTTATTGCTTTTGTGCAATAGATGAATAACAATGTATTTGTTTTTGGATGTTTTATTTAGATAGGGAGTCCCACGAATCGTTTTATTCTCCCGCAACCCATTACCGCCTGCGCCCGCACTCGACCATCAAATCTAGTCGTAAATGTTAGTAGTCCCGCGGGAGTCGACCAACCACCAGTCCTTGCTTGTTTGCACTTTTATTTATATTTTATCAATAGGCTACTGTAACTTTCGTTACAAGTTGGTAAGTTGTCGTTTTGTATATACATGATGAATAAACTCCTAAATAAAAATGTGTTTGGTCTGATTTAAAAAATAATATTTTTAAATGGATTTGATTGGTTTGTCGATAGTGAGCGCGGGAATATTTCTTTGTGTACTAAGCATAGTAGCGCTTAATAACGATAGCTGTTATTTTTTTTAAACTACTATGCTGAGCTATTTCGTGTGACAGTTACCATGGATATACGGCGTTTCTTTAATCAAAGACCACCAAAGTTGGCAGAAGAGAGCAGCGAGGTAAGGGGAGAAGACCCAGTTCACAAGAGGTCGATCCAACTCCTAACACTGCAGAGGCTAGCCATTCCAGTGATACTAGTTGGTCTAACGTTACTTGCCAAAGCCATAGCCTCAAGCAAGGGACGTCACGGCCACAGGTGGCAGGCGGTTGACTGTGAGATGCGTTCTGTTTCTGCTGGGATCTTTGTTTTAAAATAGAACAAAAAGTCAATATTGCATGTAAAATGTAAGTGACTTAATATGAATTACTTGTTTATTGAACTATCGAAATCAGTGTTACATTTTCAATCGTGATGGTATTCAGCACTTGGTTGTATGGTGTTGCTTCATGTTATAAATATAAAAACTAACTTAGACATTTAGAATTTTTTACCACAGTATGCTAACTGAGTTTCTTTGTGTGAGCTGCAGTTAGGCCTATTTGTTTCATCGAGAGGCTGCGCAAGCCTAAACAGCACAAATCTTTAGCGTCAGTTATGAATTTGAATAGCGTCAGTACATTATGTAACAGGCTACTATCGATCATTATCATTGTATCATACATATTCAATTCATAATCGGTCATATCATTTAATGTTATTATGCAATTAGGGAATTAGGTTTATCTCAGTTGTGCCCCCCTGAAAAAAATGTAATGCCCGTCCGTGAATTTGTGTCTGGCGCCGGGTCTGGGTCACACCGCTCTTTGATTTTGCTGGCTCAAATCAAAGGTACCTTGACACTCAAGGCGAATCAGTCGCTTACATCTTGTGGTATCACACTGCTGTCTGGCCATGTTAACCACTTGGAATATGCCCAGGTTTTATCAGACGGGCTTAACGCTCCGACAAGTAGCCAGACACAAAGTGGTCACGACAGTTGACTCCAACATGGGCTGGGGAGCCCAGCGCAACAAACGTGCGCCTATTGGCACCTGAACAGGTGCACATCTGACCTGTGACAGACAATTTATTACTACTTACTATATATCTATCCTTGAGAGTCTTCTGGCCAGTCTTCCAGGGCTTTCACATTCTGGTCCGATCCGACAACACAAGTATGCGTTCCCTCCTGTCCACTTGCTTCACGTGTTGTGCAAAATATGGGAGGATGAGGAAACTGTACTGTTAGTTGCGTTGGAATGGCCCAACCACCTCTGGTTTCCAGAGCTAATGGAGCTCTCGGATGCCCCACTGTGGATGATTTTACTGTGCACAAACCAGTGCTCGCAAGCAGGGAGAGGGGGATAATTTGCCATCCAAACCTAGAATAGTGGACACTTTGAGTCTGGTCCCTAAATGGAGCCCGTACGAGGGTTGTTGCAGTCAGTGCTCGACACCATATTACTGGCTAGAGCTACTTGAACGAGACGTTTATACACTGGAGGTGAGGACCTTGTACATTGCACCGTGTAGTCTATACTCAACATTCTGCTGGAGCGTTTTGACACGGGTCTCACCCCGTCTATGTTTAACGTGTTTGTCGAAGTGATAGCAAACAGAAACGTTCCCCTGGGTGGTTCGTCAATAGACAGTCATCTACTGATTGTAAATTTTATGTGGCGGCTGAGACTATCTCCCTCCTTCACTGTACTAGTTTGGGATTTAGCGCTTGTTTTAAGAGCACTCACTGGTCACCAGTTCAAGTCATTAGCTACAGTGGTGTTACGTACACCCAAGACTGCACTGCTTTTCGCTTTGGCTTCTGTAAAACATGTCGGGGACCTTTAAGCGCTGGCAGTCGATGACTCTTTAGATTTACTGGTTTTGTCAAGTTTGCCATTCTAAAACCCAGGAAGGCCTACATGCCGCTTCCTGGGCATGGTCTAATGGTGTTTCCCTAGAGGACATCTGCTTAGCAATGGGCTTAGCTTCCCTTAGCACTTTTGCTAGGTTTTATAATCTGAATGTCACCTCTTTCTCTTCCCAAGTGCTTACTGTGAAGGAGGGTTAGCCCTTGAATTTCACTGCAGTACTAACCAGTTTTTCTATGTGGTCATTTCATAAGCTGCAACCTGCAGTTATCCAATGTTGTTTCATTACCCATCTGGAAAGTGACTTTACCGCTCTGTATAGCCCTACCACAGTGCATTGACAACAGTAAATTATGTTGCGCTACCCGGATTGGCTAGCACCACAGGCTTGAGAACCAAACGATGATCTAACTGACAATGATACTACTTAACCAGCCCACAAAAAACACAGCACATTGCGGTCTTTGCTTGCAACGAGGCTGGAGCTGCTATCCAAGTTTAATACAGATTACAATACAAGTTTAACGAGAAACGAGCAAGTAGAAGTTGACAATATATTGATGTTGTATTGTAATTCAAACTTTTGCCTAAATAAACATAATAAACACACTGACAGTGATGCTGTTTCTTATACTACTGTATATATTAGTATTTATCAGAGAAAACTGCATTTACCATTATTTATACCAGGTAGAATGTGCCTAAAATAAATGTTTGAGTCCTGAATGAGTATTTTTATTTCTTTTAATAAGCTTTGTAATGATTGGCTTGACCTGTAATGTACAGCGCTATAGGCCAGTATTTCCCAACCACTGTCCTAAAATAAACCCAACACTGCACAGTTTTGATGCCTCCCTAAATTAACACCCAGATTGAAATCTATAGCTCGTTGGCAGATTCTCCTTGAACTTGAAATTACGTTGCTGGTGCTGGCAATGACAAAGACAATGACGACCGTTTAAGAACCCAAGTGCAAATTTATTCCAACCTGTAATCCAAAAACCCCAACTACAAACATGAATCAAACATAAACTAGATTTGACATGAACTTGAACTCGCAACCAAAGTTGTTGACATCAACAAACATACAAACAATACCTGACCCTGATACAAAGGAAACATGAGACTTAAATACATGAACAAGGGAAACATCAACCAATGAACAGGCAGAACTATAAACAAGATAACAAGACAATGACTATGAACCAATGACACAACAGAATGAATAACAAGACACATGAACATGTGAAACACATGACAATGAAACAGGAAATAACATGACATGGAAGTACATTTCAAAATAAAAGACATTAACACAAAACATGACATGGAAACATGAACACCTTGGGATATGACCGTACTGAATTGGGTTCAAAGATAAATTAAGAGTTAATCTTGAGGATAAAAAGATTACGCATAAATGAATACTTGACCTCTTACTTTGCGCTATTGATGCGGCCCCTCTTGTATTTATTTTGACTTATTTATGTTTTGATTTTAGACCTGATGAAGCTGAAAGAGGAAAGTGAAGGACTGAATGAAGTGGAGGAGAAACATCAGAATCAAGAACCTGATAAATTCATAACTGGAGAAGAATCTTATAGTTGCTCCCAGACTGAAAAGGAATCTTCACAGAAAACAACTCGAAGAACAGAAACAGACAATTCTTTCACCTGCCCTCAGTGTGGAAAGAGTTTCGCACAGAAACGAGTGCTTAAAAAGCACATAGGAACTCACACTGGAGAAAAGCCTTTCACATGCCAGCTGTGTACAAAATGTTTCTCAGTAAAAGGAAGTCTTGAAAGGCACATGAGAATTCACACTGGAGAGAAGCCTTACATGTGCCATCAGTGTGGAACGAGATTCAGACATAAATCAAGTCTTAATATCCACATGAGAACTCACACTGGAGAGAAGCCTTACACGTGCCATCAGTGTGGCAAGTGTTACAAACATGAAAAAAGTTATAAGGATCATCTGAGAATTCACAATGGAGAGACACCATATATATGCCTTCAGTGTGGAAAGAGTTTATCAGACAAAAATGCCCTTAATTATCACATGAAAATTCACACTGGAGAGAGGCCTTTCATGTGCCCTCAGTGTGGGAAGGGTTTCATCAACAAATATTCCCTGAAGTATCACATGAGTGCTCACACTGGAGAGAGGCCTTTCACCTGCCATCAGTGTGAAAAGAGTTTCACGCATAGAGGAATTCTGAAAGTCCACTTAAAAACTCACACTGGAGCAAAGCCTTTCAAATGCCTTCAGTGTGGAAAGAGTTTTGCAAGAAAAACAAAGCTAAGAGCTCATATGAAATGTCATTCAAGAGAGAAATGACACCAATGTTCTAAAGACTGAAAGAGTGATATGGTGATAACTCTCATTGGATGAAAAAAAAAAATGATTATTTTGGTCATACCAGTATGCCCATTTAGGAATACATAGGAATGGAGAAATCATAACACTAAATATGGCAACTGGTGGAAATACAGTTCAAAGTATCAATCATCAAAAGTAATTTTCTGTCAGTGTACTTGAGAATGTCTATGTGCATTAGCTGGACCAACCTGGAATTTTTTAACATTTTATTTACAGTTATTATAGCTAAAAGAAGAAGAAGAAAAGAGTTTATTTCTGATTTGATTTATGTTGTGAAATTAATCCTAGGCCCATATTCACAAATAATTTTATTATATCACTAGAAGTTCTCCAAAGAGTTCCAAGCTAAGCAGTTTTGTGAATAGGTTGTAAGCAAAGACTCTAAGAGCAAGTTTTACAAAGGAAATCTTAAGGTAAGTGCAAGTGGAGTTGACTTTGTTGAATGCTAACTTATTTGTCTGTAGCGAGACTTCATCTACAGAAAAACATATGAATTGACTGCAGGTGTGGATCTAGACTTATAGGGTGGCATGCAGACTGTGAGGGGTGGCAACACCAAAGCAAGTGCCTATGCTTGCTCCTTATAGATTAAGGTACTAAGCATCATTGCAACAAGTACTAGTTCATTCATTTGAGTCACTGTCAAATTACAAATGCATCTCCACAGGAACCACGTAATAACCGTTTCGCTAGCGATTTGCCAACATTAAAATGAGTTTTTTTGCTTTAATAAAAAAAAGTAACAAAATGTCTGTCTCCAGAGAATCAAGACATGTTCTATTAAGCACAACAACAAATTCTAAATGTTCTTTAGCTTGACATAGAGAATTGGCAATTGGACAAAATGTCACCACCTTATGAAGATAAAAAGGGTTTTTTTATTGTGGTAAGTGTACCCATGGTTATTCTGCTAATAAAGTCATTTAGGCTTTGTAACAGCTTTGTAACAGCTAGAATAAGCCATTCGATAGAGCATTAACACAACGTTAGTTCTTAATGAAAATAAACAGAGAATTGTACTGTGAGTGGCAGTGCTGTGAAACTCATGACTATGAATTGTTATGCACAGTTGAAGATTCGGTAACACTTTCTATGAAGCCCATATTTATAATGCACTGTAAAGGCATTATAATGCATTAGTAATGTTTCATTATACACCTTATAATATGTTATTACTTCTCATAAATAATTGTAACCACAATTATAATACATTATACTTACAGTTGTGGCCAAAAGTATTGGCACCCTTGGTACATATGAGCAAAGAAAGCAGATAATAATCAGCATTGTTTGTCCTTTTGATCTTTCATTAAAAAAATTCACAAAAATCTAACTTTTAATTGAAGGAAAATCTCATTATTAAATAAATATTTTTCTCCAAATCATGTTGGCCACAATTACTGGCACCCCTAGAAATTATTCTCAGTAAAATATATCTGAAGTATGTTCCCATTCATATTTGAAAAATTGTAGTGCACCTGGATGACTAGGAACATGAAATTGTTCAGCCATGACTTTCTGTTTCACAGGAGTATAAATATGAGGTAACACACAGGTAAAGTTCCCTTAATCATCAGTCACTGTGGTTTAGACTAAAGAATATAGTTCTGATGTGGCAAAAGGTTGTTGAGCTTCACAAAATGGGAAGTGGCTGTAAGAAAATAGCCAAAGCATTGAAAATACCCATTGTCACCATCAGGGCAATAATTAACATGTTCCAATCAACTGGAGATCTTGAGAATCAGACTGGAAGAGGACATGTGTCTATATTGTCTCCATGCACAGTGAGGGGGATGGTTCAAATTGCCAAAGAATCTCCAAGGATCACAGCTGGAGAATTGCAGAAATGAGTTGGGGTCTTGGGGTCAGAAAGTCTCATAAATAATATCAGACATCACCTACATCACCACAAGTTGTTTGGGAGAGTTTCATGAAAGAAAAAAAACCCTCTGCTCTCATCCAACAACAAACCCAAGCATCTTCAGTTTGCCAAACACTACTGGAGCTTCAAATGCAACAAGGTTATATGGCAAGATGAAACAAAAAAAAGCTTTTTGGCAGCAAACACCAGAGATTGGTTTGGTGCACACAGAGATGATGAAGTACCCAATGCCCATGGTTTAATGTGGGGCTGGATCTTTAATGTTGTGGGGCTGTTTTTCTGCCAGAGGTCCTGGACATCTTGTTTGGATACATGGTGTTATGGACTCTATCAAATACCAACAGATAGAAAATCTAAACCTGACTGCCTCTGCCAGAAAGCTTACAATGGGCCGTGGTTGGATCTTCCAGCAGGACAATGATCAATACAAACATCAAAATCAACACAAAAATGGTTCACTGACCACAAAATCAAGGTTCTTCCATGACCATCCCAGTCTCCTGACCTGAACCCCATAGAAAACCTGTGGGGTGAACTGAAGAGGACTGTCCATCAACATGGACCTCTGAATTTGAAGGATCTGGAGAGATTCTGTATGGACGAATGGTCTCAGATCCCTCGCCAGGTGTTCTCCAACCTCATTATTTGGCATTATAGGAGAAGATTCAGAACTGTTATCTTAGCAAAGGGTGGTTGAAAAAAATATTGAATAAAAGGGTGCCAATAATTATGGCCAATGCTTTTTGGAGTAAAATATGTATTTAATAATGAGATATTTCCTCTATTTTAATTGTTTTACTTCAATCAAAGGTTAGATTTTTGTGAGTGTTTTTTTAATGAAAGATCAAAAGGATAAATAATGCATATTTTTTTTCACAGACTACTTTGCACATATTTACCAAGTGTGCCAATATTTTTGGCCACAGCTGTATCTATTCATAGTTATACCTCATAGTATAAAGCTTTAGAACACAAGCAAAATACAATTTAGTTATGATTTTATATATATATAAGATATATAATAGGTATGCATTAATAACGTGACAAAAGCAATGTCTTCTTATAAACATCCATCCATCTTCAACCGCTTATCCGAAGTCGGGTCGCGGGGGCAGCTGCTCCAGCAGGGGGCCCCAAACTTCCCTATCCCAAGGCACATTAACCAGCTCTGACTGGGGGACCCCGAAGCGTTCCCAGGCCAGTGTGGAGATGTAATCTCTCCACCTAATCCTAGGTCTTCCCCGAAGCCTCCTCCCAGCTGGGGAGGCGGCCAGGGGGCATCCTTACCAGATGCCCAAACCACCTCAACTGACTCCTTTCGACGCAAAGGAGCAGCGTCTCTACTCCGAGCTCCTCACGGATGACTGAGCTCATCACCCTATCTCTAAAGGAGAAGCCCGTCACCCTTCTGAGGAAGCCCATTTCGGCTGCTTGTACTCGCGACCTAGTTCTTTCGGTCATGACCCAGCCTTCATGACCATAGGTGAGGGTAGGAACAAAAATTGACCGGTAGATCGAGAGCTTTGCTTTCCGGCTCAGCTATCTTTCCATGACAACGGTGCGATAGAGCGAGTGCAATACCGCCCCCGCTGCGTACTTGAACTCCTTCACTTGGGGCAGTACCTCCTTCCCCTCTTATAAACATCCATAAGATAATTTTAAGTGGTATATACATTACACATGCACAAATTAACACATTCAGTCTAAATTGAGATATTACTAAAAACACTTATAAAGCTACAAAGTTGAAATCTATCAGAAACGCTCTCTTGAGAAAAAAATATGTATGTTGATCACACATGTAGTTTAAACTCACCCAAGAATAAAAATCAAACTGATTCTATAGACTTGTTTTATGATGGTGGCGTAGTGGCTAAAGCACAGGGCTGTTAATCAGTAGGTCGCTGGTTCGAACCCCACAGCCAACCACCATTGTATCCTTGAGCAAGGCACTTAACTCCAGGTTGCTCCAGGGGGATTGTCCCTGTAATAATTGCACTGTAAGTTGCTTTGGATAAAAGCGTATGCCAAATGCATAAATGTAAGATATTGCTTTTGTATCTTAAAGCAGGCAAAGACCACTAATAATATGACCATGTCATAAATCATTTTGACTATTTACACTATGCTGCTTGTGCATGATGGTACTTATACGAGTAACTTTAATGTCTTCTGCTGTTAAAAGTGGACTTTGCTTGTGTTATAATGCATTATACTCTAAAGTATAACTGTGAATGGTGGAAGTCTTAAAATGTATTGTAACTGGTTATAATTATTTATGAGAAGTTGTAACTTATTATAAGTTGTATTATGAGATGCTAATACAGTATAATGCCTTTACAATGCATTATAAATATGAGCTTCATAGAAAGTGTTACCGAAGATTCTTTTAAATGACCTTTTTTGATAAACAGTCATTCTTAATGACCGATTCAAGCACTCAAATACATATTTCATGTAATTATGGTTGATGACAGTTGATGAATTCATAGATCATCACTTTGATTAAGAACATGACTGATTGATCTAGTGGTAACATGCCTATAGTTTTTAGAGGCTCTGTGTAATAATTTGCCCAAATAAATGTTTTATTGTAATAAACCAAGATTGCATCTGTACGTCAGTGGAAATAAATGCAATAAAAGCTGCGGGAAGATGAGAGTAGTGGAAACACAGATGCATTTATTGACAGTTCTGTATATGAAAAACAGCAAACTTCGAAGCTCAGGCAGCGACAACCACAAACTCTCCGAACCAGCACCGGGAACCTGGAAAAAAGTAAATGTGCACCTGAGCACCCATGAACGAGTTGAATCCGTACAACCCAGCCATGAAACACTCTGTTTATATGGGAAGAAAACACACTGTGCACCTGGATACCCTCACAACTGAGTGCAATAAAGAGAGAGGGAGAGAAAAAAACAACACGCTTGTAACGAACGCTAATCCCCAAGTTCACCCCGCCCCCTCTAGCTCTCACACTCGCTCCCAATCACCGGAATATTAGTTTCACCTGCACTGTTCTTTTCCCCTGTTTATACCCTGCCCTTTCTCCCCACAGTTGTTGGTTATTGTTTAGTTTACCCCTTCGCTTTGCCAGCTCTAGTGTTTCGCTAGCTTTCCCCTGTTTAAACTACTCTCTTGTTTGTTTGTTATATTCTGATCTCCCGGCTTCGACCTTACGCTTCCCTTTACTACGCTTCTTTGGATTTGCCCCTTTGTTATATTCTGATCTCCCGGCTTCGACCTTACGCTTCCCTTTACTACGCTTCTTTGGATTTGCCCCTTTGTACTTTTGCCATTCTGCCAATAAAGCAGTTTTTCCCGACATTTGTGACTATCTCTTCTTGTGCGTGTTACAGAATAACCAACCCCACAAAATTTAGTCACAATGGATTCCGTGGAAAACCTCCAAGGCTCACTAGAGCGGATTTGTGCGGCGATTTCTGCCCAAGGATCTACCGTGGGGAGACATGATCAAGCACTTACAACCCAGGGGCAGCAGATACAAGAAATACTACAGACGGTACGTGCTCTTTCTGATCAGCTTAACCCTGTTCCACCTGTGTCTGTCCCTGAACCCGTTGATGCTCCCAACGTGTTCCCGAGCGCCGTGAGTTTTCAACCCCCCGAGAGGTTTGATGGCTCTTCGGACGCTTGCCAAGGGTTTTTAATGCAGTGCAGTGTTTATATGAAGTATCACCCCCTTTTACGCGCTGACAGTGAGAGAATTCATTTTTTGATCTCACTTCTCACTGGCAAAGCACGGCAATGGGCCACCGCGTTGTGGACGGCCGATAGCCCACTTCTTACTTGATACGATCAGTTTTGCCACCAGATTGCCGTGGTTTTTGATCACCCTGCAGCTGGTAGAGATGTGGGCAGCCGCCTCGTGTTTCTTAAACAGGCGTCACGCACCGCAGCCGATTATGCCCTTGATTTCCGCACCCTTGCCGCTGGCAGCGGGTGGAGCGACCCCGCTCTTCTAACTGTCTACCGCCTGGGTTTGAGCAGTCAACTGCAGATGGAGCTAGCCTGTAGAGGAGAATCACTGTCGCTGGAGAATTATATTCAACTCTCCATTACGGTTGATAATCTCCTACGCGATTGTGCTTTTCGTAGTCCCTCAGTCATCCAAGAGCGTACAGTGGGCTCCAACTCGTCTCACCCCCCACCTCTCGAAAGCTCTTCCAACTCTGAACCCATGCAGCTTGGTCGCGCTCCGTTAACCCCTGCAGAGCGCACTAGAGGTTTGACACAGAGCCTCTGTCTGTACTGTGGCAAACCGGGTCATCGTATTTCCTCATGCCCAGTCTGTCCCCAGCCTTCTCTCTCCAGAAGCCAGGTTAGAACATCCGTCATTCTTAACATTACCCAGAAACAAGTCTGCCTCCCTGTGGTTTTGATTTTTAATGATGTCTCCTTTTCTACCCCAGCCCTAGTTGATTCCGGGGCAGCGGGGAATTTTTTGGACGATGGCTTGGTCCAAAGACTTGGTATCCCACTTAGTCTGGTTGTGCCACCTCTCAAGGTTAATTCTTTGGATGGGGCACCCCTCGGATCGGGATTCATTTCCTTCAGAACCATGCCATTGTCCCTCCAAGTAGGCTTGTTCCACAAGGAGGCCATTCAGTTATTTATTGTTCAGTCACCCAGGGACCCAGTAGTTTTGGGTCACCCCTGGTTATCTCTTCACGACCCCCATATTTCCTGGTGCACGGGGGAGCTGTTGTGCTGGACTGACCATTGTTTGTCCCACTGTATTTCCCTTCCTGTCTTCTCAACCTCCGTCGAGAGCCCCGAGGTGAGGTCTCCGGTCTCCATTCCCCCGGAGTATTCCTCTTATGCCGATGTGTTCGAAAAGACCCAGGTTAATCTCCCTCCACATCGTAGTGTGGACTGCGCCATCGATCTTCTTCCGGGGTCCCCGCTCCCTAAGAGCAGAGTATACCCCTTAACGCTGCCCGAAACCAAGGCCATGGAGGACTACATCGACGAGGCGCTCAGTCTCGGCATAATACGACCCTCCACCTCCCCAGTAGCATCAGGCTTCTTCGTAGACAAGAAGGATGGCGGGCTTCGCCCCTGCATCGATTACCGTGCCTTGAATAAAGCAATGGTAAAGTTCGCCTATCCCTTGCCTCTCATCCAACCGGCCCTTGAGCAAGTCAGCAAAGCCAAGATCTTCACCAAGCTTGACCTCAGGAGCGCATACAACCTCATGCGCATTCGAAAGGTGGACGAGTGGAAGACTGCGTTCATCACCACCAGGGGGCACTACGAATACTTGGTGATGCCGTACGGCCTTGCTAACTCCCCTTCGGTGTTTCAGTCGTTCATGAACGAGATCTTCCGAGACATGCTGGACCAATTCCTCGTCGTCTACATAGACGATCTTTTAATCCACTCCTCCACACTCTCGGAACACACCAATCACGTCTCGAGGGTGTTACAGAGGCTTAGAGAGCACGACTTGTTTGTTAAGGCAGAGAAGTGTGCCTTTCACTGTTCCTCCGTCTCCTTTCTAGGCTATGTCTTGTCTGCAGGAACGATGAAGATGGAAACCAACAAGGTTGCCGCAGTCCTGTCCTGGCCGGAACCTAGGACGCTGAAGGAGCTCCAACGGTTTCTGGGTTTCGCCAACTACTACAGGCACTTCATCCGAAACTTCGGTAAGATCGCTGCACCCCTCACTGCTCTGACACGAGGCAACCCGAAGTCCCTCACATGGAGCACTCCCGCTCAGCAGGCCTTCCAAGCTCTAAAAGACGTTTTTACCACTTCCCCTGTTCTCCAGCAACCCGATCCCACTCTCCCGTTCGTGGTAGAGGTGGACGCTTCTGAGATGGGGGTGGGAGCAGCACTCTCACAACAACACGGGACTCCGGCTAAGCTGTACCCTTGTGCCTTCTACTCCCATAAACTGTCCTCCCCCGAACAAAACTATGACGTCGGGAATAGAGAGTTGCTGGCCATTAAGCTAGCCCTAGAGGAATGCCGTCATTGGTTGGAGGGTTCTAAGTTCCCTTTCGTTGTCTTCACCGACCACAAGAACCTGGAGTACATTCGCTCAGCCAAGATGTTGAACCCCAGACAAGCCAGGTGGGCCATGTCCTTCACCCGTTTTAAATTTTCTGTCACTTTTCGCCCAGGCTCCAAAAACACCAAGGCTGACGCCCTCTCTCGGCTCTTCAGCTACGGCTCTAAACCTCCGGGGCCAGAGACTATTCTCCCTACATCGTGCGTCGTAGCACCCGTTAGGTGGGAATTGACGGAGGCCATCCTACAGGCTCAAGGCAACGAGCCCGTGCCTCCTCAAACCCCCCCAACAAGATGTACGTACTCACCATTATTCGCCCTCAGCTAATGCAGTGGGTCCACACTTCCCTTTGTTCCGGCCATCCGGGTATCACCCATTCCACTGAGCTACTCGCAAGGAGATTTTGGTGGCCCTCACTCAAGGACGACATCCATGACTATGTCCTTTCCTGTCCAGTCTGTGCCCAGTCCAAAACTCCTCGTCACCTTCCCGCTGGGCTCCTCCAACCGTTGCCCATACCTGATCGGCCGTGGTCCCACATCGCCATGGACTTCATCACCGACTTACCTCCCTCCGACGGTCGGACGGAGATCCTAGTGGTGATAGACAGGTTTTCAAAGATGTGCCACTTGATTCCCCTACCTGGACTACCCAACGCAACCCAACTGGCCGACCTCATGATCAACCACGTCTTCCGGAACTTCGGCATCCCCGAGGAGATTACGTCTGATAGAGGGACCCAATTCACGTCTCGATTCTGGCGAGCCTTCAGCGACAGACTAGGCATCCAGCTAAACTTCTCCTCGGGATACCACCCCCAAACCAATGGTCAGACTGAGCGCCTTAACCAGGAGATAGGTAAATACCTGAGAGCCTACTGTGCCCAGAACCAGGGTAACTGGCACACCTACCTTCCTTGGGCCGAATACGCCCAAAATAGCCTGGTCAGCTCTTCGACTCGCCTCACCCCATTCCAATGCGTCCTGGGCTGTCAGCCACCCCTTTTCCCTTGGGAGGCTGATCCCAGTGACGTTCCGGCGGTGGATGCCTGGGCCCAGAAGTGCACCCAGGTCTGGAGAGCCACCCATGACCGTCTACAACGCTCCACTCAGACCCAGAAATCCAAGGCAGACCGCCGACGCCGACCCACTCCTATATTCCATCCGGGCCAGCAGGTGTGGTTATCGACCCGAGACATCCGTCTTTGTCTCCCGTCCAAGAAGCTGAGCCCTAAGTACGTCGGCCCTTTTAAGATTGTGCGGAGAATTAACCCTGTCACTTATAAATTACTTTTGCCACCCCGCTACAAAATCTGTCCTGTGTTTCATGTCTCCCTTCTTAAGCCCGTGTGTTACAGCCCCATGTTCCCGCCCACTGCATCCCAGACACCCCCTCCACCACTCGATGTCGGAGGTCAGCCCGCATATACTGTCCGGGCCTTGTTAGATTCCAGACGTCGGGGTGGCCAGTTGCAGTACCTGGTAGACTGGGAGGGCTACGGACCTGAGGAACAGTAGTGGGTGCAGTCGAGGGATGTCTTGGACCAAGCTCTCAAGCTTGATTACCATCGCCAGCATCCCGATCGTCCCGCACCACTTCCCAGAGCGCGGCCGTCCGGAGCCGAGGGGGAAGTACTGTAACGAACGCTAATCCCCAAGTTCACCCCGCCCCCTCTAGCTCTCACACTCGCTCCCAATCACCGGAATATTCATTTCACCTGCACTGTTCTTTTCCCCTATTTATACCCTGCCCTTTCTCCCCACAGTTGTTGGTTATTGTTTAGTTTACCCCTTCGCTTTGCCAGCTCTAGTGTTTCGCTAGCTTTCCCCTGTTTAAACTACTCTCTTGTTTGTTTGTTATATTCTGATCTCCCGGCTTCGACCTTACGCTTCCCTTTACTACGCTTCTTTGGACATTGCCATTCTGCCAATAAAGCAGTTTTTCCCAACATTTGTGACTATCTCTTCTTGTGCGTGTTACAACGCTACATAAAGTACACACAAACAAGAAGGCCATTGGACATTGTTGTTGTTGTGGCTGTTGAGAAAATAAAAAAACTCAACCCGCGAAAGCCCAAACACTGTACATGTGCTGTAATAACAACTATGCGATTGGTCAATGCTGTTATTGGCTGCTACAGTTGTCCACTCCTGTAATTTGTGTCTGGTATTGGTCTGTGTAGTAATTTGTGTTTGGTGAGATTTGAGGCAGTTCGACATGAATAAACCCCACACGATGTCAACATTAACTATAATATACTTACATTTATATTTAATACATTTGGATACTTATGTCGGGGTTGCAGATGAGGTGGCAATGCTATTTCTTAGGGTGGCATTTGCCACACGATCCCACCCCGGTATATCCGTCCCTGACTGACGAACAACGTACTGTCTGGAGAGGGCATTATTAGTTGTATGGATGATTCTACTGACTGATGACAAAGTAATTCCCAATTCATCTGCACTGCACAGGTGCACTTTATTTCCGGTGTAATTGGGTTGTTTACATTGCATTCCAAAGTAAGTTAGCAATTATAAAAACACCCTCCAGGCATGTGATCGGCTAGCACAAATTTTTTTTACTATGCCTTTAGGCAAAATAACTCTTTAACAAGAACTTTTTTGAAGTGGTCTGTTTTCATAATTTATGAAATATGATCATTTGCTGTACACCATACTGTTAAACATTCAGGAAAAACTTTATACAGATTGGAAAGGTCTCGACTAGAATAAAACAAGTATTGTTTCACTCACATACTAGATTTACACTACTGTTCAAAAGTTTAGTGTCACTTACTCATTCTTTATTTTTTTCACATTTTAGAATAATAGTAAAGTCATTGAAACTATGGAATAACATAAATGGAACTATGGGAATTGTGTTGTTACTAAAAAAATCAAAACTGTGTTATATTGCAACATCTTTAAAGTAGTCCCCCTTTGCCTAGAATTTGCAGACATGTACTCTTGGCATTTTTAAGTATTGAAGGAGTTCCCATACTTATTGGCTGATTTTCTTAATTATTCGGTCCGAGTCATCCATTTCAAACATGTTTTTTTTTTTTTTAATCAAATTTTAGTTTTGTAATTAAATAAATTAATATGGTGGCACAATTATATTTTTGTCTCTAAAACTAATTTCAAACATTTTATCATACGCCTTCAGATCAAAATGTTTTTAAGATCACTTTAAGAAAGTGTTTCAAAACTTTTGAACGGTAGTATTGAGTAAAAGACCTGAGAAAAAAAGCACAGTATAAGTTGTAAACGTGTGTTTTTAAAAGAATATAAAAACAGCATATGTTCAAAATAAAATGCAAAGCTACCTCAGATATAAATATTTTTTCATGCTCGGGGTGGTCTTTCATTGCACAGCGAACTATTTACAGCTGTTTTGGTCTGCGTTGATGCATCATGTAGTAAAATTTATGAAGAGCTGCATGTTAGGCTACACCGTAGACTACGTCTTAACTGCCGTATATTTTGAGTAGCCTATGACATACAGGACTGTGCAAAAGTCTTAGGCACATTAGATGTTTCACAAAAACATTTGTCTTAAGATGTTTTTTTATATCTTCAGCTTTAGTGTGTCAATAGGAAATATAAATGTCTCCCAAACATTCCTTCTGCTAATAGAAAAGATTAGAAAAGAAGAACAGGGTGCCCGGCACATCGTGTCAGTCTGAGATTAAATAAAGAGACAGAAGCAATTGAGACAGCCTAAATAGATAGAAGAACTGAGGGGTATTCTTCAAGAAGCTTGGAACATCCTATCTGCCAGCAACCAAGAAAAACTGTGTCCATGTTGTACCAAGAATTGGGGATGTTTTAAAGGCATAGGTGGTCACACAGAATATTGATTTAGCTATTTTTTTATGTTTACTGGACTTTATATGGCATTAATAGATACATTAAAACTGTTTATGTCATTATTTTTGAAGACATCCTCACTATGCAACATTTTTCACAAGTGCCTAAAACTTTTTAACAGTGTTTTCACTTAAAATGACATTTTGAGTAGCATCATCTCCTCCAAAAAGCTCACACAAAGCGTTTACACCTATGGAAAAGTGCACAGAATAATAAGTGCTCTAAAAAACAAAAAGTATTTGCATGCTGGGCCAATACACCATGTGGCAGGACATGCAACAAAACAAGTATTTCATCATAGATCAGTCCTAGTGTGTGTATCAATCTATAGCAGCACAGGTGGAGCTGCTCTCCCCAAAAACGGATCCACAAGAATTTTCAACCTGTGGGAAGAAGCTGTTTTTCAGTCTATTTGTATGTGTTGGCACTGTTCTGAACCACCTTCCTGATGGCAACAGCTCAAACAGTTGGTGTCCCGGATGAGTTGGGTCTTTGCTAATGCTCCTAGCCTTTTCAAAGTGATCTGGTATTTGCAAGAAAAAGATTCGGCAGTCCGGTCTGTATGGATTTGTTTTTAGTCTAGTTCGTATTCTGGCTCTCTTTCCCCTCTTCTGTTTTCTCTGCCTCCGCTGCCTGTGTCTCTTCTCCAGTGGGAAGTACTAACAGTATGGTGGTGTGCGTTGTACAGTGCATCCGGAAAGTATTTACATAAAAACATTTTATGTTACAGCCTTATTCCAAAATTGATTAAATTCATTATTTTCCTAAAAATTCTACAAACAATACCCCATAATGACAATGTGAAAGAAGTTTGTTTTAAATATTTGCAAATTTATAAAAAAAAAAAAAAGAAAAGAAAATCACATGTACATAAGTATTCACAGCCTTTGCCATGACACTCAAAATCGAGCTCAGGTGCATCCTGTTTTCACTGATCATCCTTGAGATGTTTCTACAACTTGATTGGAGTCCATCTGTGGAAAATTCAGTTGATTGGATATGATTTGGAAAGGCACATGCCTGTCTATATAAGGTCCCACAGTTAACAGTGCATGTCAGAGCACAAACCAAGCCATGAAGTCCAAGGAATTGTCTGTAGACCGCCGAGACAGGATTGTATCGAGGCACAGATCTGGGGAAGGGTACAGAAACATTTCTGCTGCATTGAAGGTCCCAATGAGCACAGTGGCCTCCATCATGTGTAAATGGAAGAAGTTTGGAACCACCAGGACTCTTCCTAGAACTGGCCACCAGGACTCTTCCTAGAACTGGCCGCCCGGCCAAACTGAGCGATCAGGGGAGAAGGGCCTTAGTCAGGGAGGTGACCAAGAACCCAATGGTCACTCTGACAGAGCTCCAGCATTTCTCTGTGGAGAGAGGAGAACCTTCCAGAAGAACAAACATCTCTGCAGCACTCCACCAATCAGGCATGTATGGTAGAATGGCCAGACGGAAGCCACACCTCAGTAAAAGGCACATGACAGCCCACCTGGGGTTTGCCAAAAGGCACCTGAAGGACTCTCAGACCATGAGAAACAAAATTCTCTGGTCTGATGAAACAAAGATTGGCCTGAATGGCAAGCGTCATGTCTGGAGGAAACCAGGCACCGCTCATCACCTGGCCAATACCATCCCTACAGTGAAGCATGGTGGTGGCAGCATCATGCTGTGGGGATGTTTTTCAGCGGCAGGAACTGGGAGACTAGTCAGGATCGAGGGAAAGATGAATGCAGCAATGCACAGAGACATCCTTGATGAAAACCTGCTCCAGAGCTCTCTTCCAACAGGACAATGACCCTAAGCACACAGCCAAGGTAACAAAGGAGTGGCCCATACTTGAACCTGATTGAACATCTCTGGAGAGACCTGAAAATGGCTGTGCACCGACGCTTCCCATCCAACCTGATGGAGCTTGAGAGGTCCTGCAAAGAAGAATGGGGGAATCTGCCCAAAAATAGGTGTGCCAAGCTTGTAGAATCATACACAAAAAGACTTGAGGCTGTAATTGGTGTCAAAGGTGCTTCAACAAAGTATGGAGCAAAGGCTGTGAATACTTCCGTTTTTTTATTTTTAATACATTTGCAAAGATTTCAAACAAACTTCTTTCACATTGTCATTATGGGGTATTGTTTGAAGAATTGAGGAACATGATGAATTTAATCAATTTTGGAATAAGGCTGTAACATAACAAAATGTGGAAAAAGTGAAGCGCTGTGAATACTTTCCGGATGCACTGTATCTCCATTAGAATAGTATTTTTTGTGATGATTACTTTGCAATCCCAACATGATTCTCTGATTGCTAATAACTCTAATCGACTGTAAGATTTAAGTGCAGTGGTTGCCCTTATTGCTAGACTGGAGACTACATATAAAACACAAAAAACAGTAAAGGAGCTACTTGTCACATGAGAGCCTTGTGTGTACATGCGGCGCCATACTTCTGTACTTCACATAGGGCCTATAACCCTCAGTTATTTAAATTAGTTTTGGGCATTAATATATTATTCTGATGTTATCGTAATTCTATATTTCTTAATATTAGTTTAATATTGTGTTTATTATATTTTGGAAGTTCACTTTGCACTCTTAGTTATTTAACCTATAGAGACCTTTATTTTGAAAGGCCGCTTGCCGGAAAAATGAACAGATCGCTCGTACACAGAGAGCGCGCATACAGATAGATTGCTGACAGACGGAGAGTCTGGTCCATTGTACACATTATGGATGGGGAAGGAAATTTCCTTAGTTATGACAATTTTTGTGAAAGATATAATTTTATTTGCACTCAGAAATTATATGTGACTTTGTTAAAAGCTGTTCCTGGTGGTTTGGTTCAGATGGTTAAAGGTGCATTGTGTTATTCACCTGTGATTCCGAGATTGAAAAGTTTAACAATTTCTGGTCTTAATTTTACAGAGGAGGGATGTAAGATTAAAGTTTTAAGAACATTGGTAAATATAGAGACTTTCCCTGTAGTAAAGAGCCTCTTATATTTGATTTCCGAAAGACAAAGTGGGTCAAATTAGAACAAGATTTCTCACTTTTCCACTTTTTCCAAAGGTAAAAGAGGTTCAGTTTAAAATTATTAATGATATTTATCCTTGTAATGATTTCCTCAGACACAGATTTAATATGGATTGTACTGAGTGCACCTTTTGTGAAGCAGATATAGAGTCGTTGGAACATTTATTTTATTTATGCAAATTCTCAAAGAAATTCTGGGATGACCTTTATGGTTGGTTAAGATTGAAATATGAAATACCTGACTTTAATTTTAACTTTAAAACTATAAAATATTTGTTTTTTTCTTTGAATTACGATCATGAGTTTTTGGTGAACAATATTGTGCTGTTGGCCAATTACTTACACAAATGCAGGTTCTTTAAGAACCCTCCCATTTTCTTACTTTTCCATAAAGATTTAATGATCTTTTCTAAATCTTTAAGACTTGTGCATAACAAAAAAGCCCTTAAATTGTATAATCTTTTGAAGGTATTTTTTTGATGATTACCTCCTTATGTAATATTTTATTTGTTATTTGAGGTTTTTTTTTTTTTTCAGATTTATGGTATTTATTTATATTTTGTGCTGCTATTTAGACTTCTTTGTAATTGGATAAGATTTGTATCTTGAGGTTTGTTTGGTATTTTGTATGTTTCTTTAAGCAATAAAAAAAAAGCTGACAGACGGAGACACGGAACCATGTGGTCACGGATTCACGGATCTGAATTCGAGTATTAATGTCACCTTTAAGTGAATTGAGGCATCTATTTGCTGTTGGTTTTTATTTTGTAGTATGTTTTTTTTTGTGTGTATATTTTTTAGCACCTGGTTGGAAAGGAGTACAAGGTGTATCATGTAGGCCTATATTTATGCGCTTGTATAATGTTACATAGCATATCTTGTCTTTTATAATTGTTTTATATGTGCTTGTTTCATTTCTAAGTAATTTATGTTGTTTAAAGTTGTTTATGATAAATGTTAGTATTAATCTCGTAATTTTGTTGTTATGTAGTCTTCTGTTTGTTTCATTTATATGTACGTGAATTATTTACAAATTCCAATAATGTTAATTCATCTGTTCTAGCTCTTACGGTGTTGTGATGGTGTTGTGAAGGTATTAAAGACAATAAACTGACAGCATCAGTGAGAGAGCGAATTTCCTTGATTCCAGGCTGCTACAACGCCCACTTATCTTAGCATTAGAAGGATGGCTTCTCAGCAGCTGTCCTGCATACTTATGCAAACTGGGTTTTTTCATAAAGAAAACATCAATTTTCTCATCATTCATACACCACAGAATGCTCTAGGTTTGGGCCTCCTTTGACTCGCCAAACACAATCCAGATATATCGTGGAGTGGTGCAAATTCGGAGGTGGAGTCAACAATCCCATCTGCGATGTCTTCACGCTGTTACGCCAATGGACATTTTCCACACCTATGGGTTTTGGAATGTGGAATTAAATGATTGCAGGGTAAACCTTGATAGTGGTGAATGGAAGACCACAGGAAATATTATTTTTGCTTACCAATTTGCTCCAACATCAAAACAAAAATGGCACTTTTACGTTTACACAACTTTCAAAATGATAAAAAAAAAATTGTGGTGAATTACTACAAGTTTACTGGCCCTCCCTCAGCAGCTGTTTTAGAAACCTCATCACATCGGTGGTAGTTTAAAAAAAAAAAGAATTCCGGGGTAATATAATACAAAGAATAATGTTATACATTTACATTCAATAATTAAAAAATGTTAAAGAATTGTGAAAGGCTAGATTTACCGGAAATGTGTCATCACAGTCTTTGAAAAGTTTCCATCGTGTCACCTGGATGGAAATATCTCAAACAGCCCACGTAACGGGCGTCCCTACTGTTTACTCCAATCTCTGTTAAGCTTTTAGTAAAGCCAAAGCTACTCAGCTACCTCCTCACCGAACTCAGGGTTGTGCCATCAAGCCCCTAAGAGCAATGTTTATCCTCTGTCGGCCTTTAAAAACCCCATTCATGGAGGAATATATCAATGAAGCTCTCAAATTTGGATTAATTCGTCCTTCCACTTCCACAGCTGCCTTTGGCTTCTTCTGGCAATTTTACAGCCATGCATTGGTTATCAAAGTCTCGAATGCTATAACAATAAAATATTGTTATCCATTACCCCTGATCACGGCCACTCTGGAGCAACTTCTCAATTAAGTGTTCGGAGATCTGATGAACAGGTGGGTGATAATCTGATGTACTGTCCCTTACTCAAGTCTCACACTCGGTCTAGTCTTACAGCGACTAATTGATAATCAACTGAATGCAAAGGCTGAGATATGCAAATTCATCGTACCACCATCTTGTTTTTGGGAATATATTCTGAGTGCACAAGTGGTAGCAATGGACAGCACAAAGTTCCAAGCAGTTCTGAACTGGCCCAAGTCTGTAAAGGAGCTTCAATGCTTAGAATACAGGTTTGAATTCATCTTGGGAAATTAAGGGTAAGGATTGAAATGGGATGTGTGATTTGTTGTGGCGTTTGAGAGACTGCGGAGCATGTGTTGTTGTTATGTAGTAGACGGCAGAGTCTCATGGTTTCAGCGCATCATTTGTGCAGGATGATACAGCAGGTGGCGGTAAATCTCCCAGTGAGTGAACAGACATTGAACAACAACAGCAAGAATCTCTGAGGCAGTTGTGACGTCATAAGAGCTGCGCTAAAACTCAGTCTGCTGTCGGTGAGGAGGTAGCTGAGTAGCTTTGGCTTTACTAAAAGCTTAACAGAGATTGGATTAAACAGTAGGGTCGCCCGTTACGTGGTCTGTTTGAGATATTTGTGCTGTTGGGAGACTTTTGTGTAGATGTAGAGGATTATTTTTAAATGATTATTATTCTGTCTGTTTCAGGAGGCTCCACTGAGATTTCAGAACAAACAAATTAAGAAAATGCTGCACGTAATGAAATCGGTGGGCGTTTTCTCTTTTATTTATCAATATTTTAAAAATAAAACCACATTGAATTGTTTTATGTTTTTGACTGTTAACTTGGAAAATGTATAATATTATCCCGCCGATATTATTGCTGATAACTTGCGGCTAATAAAAGTAAAACGATATTCTGTTTGTTTCATCAACATTAACATATTACATACTTGCATTTGTTATTCTGTGAATGTGTTGTATTGACAGTGTTTTAATTTCATATTTTGTGCTTTATATTGCTTACTCTTCAACTCTGGGGCATTTGTTTTTTAATTCACTCAATTTTAAAAGCTCAACATATACATGAGGTGGACTAATCCCAAATACATATAGTGGACTATCTGACCACTGCAAAATGATCTGCTTCTCTGGATTTACTATGTATAGATATGTGTTCGAGTGAAATGAACATTTTTCTTTATTCTAAATAAAATTATTATAATTTAGAGCATTTATTTGCAGAAATATACAACTGGTCAAAATAACACAAAATGCCGTGTTTTCAGACCTCGAATAATGCAAAGAAAACAAGTTCATATTCATTTTTAGACAACACAATAATAATGTTTTAACTTGAGAAGAGTTCAGAAATCAATATTTGGTGGAATAACCCTGATTTTCAATCACAGCTTTCATGCGTCTTGGCACAAGCATCAAACAAAGACGTGCTGCTTGAATTTTTGCAGCAGGAGTGACATAAAGTCGCCCAACAGCAATGTGAAAGACTGGTTCTCTACCAGTCTTTCACATTGCTGTTGGGCGACTTTGTCACTGCTGGTGCAAAAATTCAAGCAGCACACCTTTGTTTGATGCTTGTGGCCATCCATCTTCCTCTTGATCACATTCCAGATGTGATCATATTACAGGATTTTACTTAGTCAATAAATTTGAATTATTACCTTCACTTAACCTATATGAAGAACTGTTTCACATTCACAAACATTAAATAGTCAATTTTATTCACAGAAGCTTATCAAATATTTTTTTATATTTTATTTTGTCACCAAATCTTCACAACTTTCCACCCTCTTTCTGGCCTTTAGAATTAATCTGCTTGACGTGCAACTGAAGATGGAGTTTGTTAAAGAGGAGTTTAAAGAGGAGAATGAAGATGTCAGTATTTCAGAACCATTCAGACTGAAGAATGAAGATACTGAGGAACAAAGAGGTTGGTGCACTTTCTTGACTTATATTTAGTCACTTCTGAGGAGCATGAAAGGGTTTTATTCATTGTGCTGTGTCTGTTTTAGCATAAGAATGTGAGTCATTGAAAGTGCTTTGCTCACATTCAGTATTCAAATGCTCATATACGAATGTGCTCACATTCAAATGTTCAATTTATTTATATTAATCTGCTATCGACTCGTTTTCCCACCTTAATAATCGTATCAGTCGACCACATTTTTTAACCCTTTTTTGCACCCTAATAGTCTGGTGGAACTACAGTAAATTTTGACAGAATGCTACATTACTGCTGTTGATACATGCAAATTATTATTTTCTGTTTGTGCGGCCCAAGTTTGGTCCCCGCTTTATGCCCCTCTCTCCTGCCTATTCTGTTTTCTGTCTCCAGTCTTAATATTTCATTTAATACTACTTCTAATAATAAATAAACTGAATATTTAACAAAGTAGGGTGTGAAGATGTTGGAATAGGGAACAATTGTGATATGTGGTGAGATCTAGGGGTTTACTGGTTCTCTGTAAAAAAAACGAACTAAACCGTTCGCCACCCACGATTTGGGGTGCATGATTGGCATCTGGAGCACAAGCTGATTAGTGAAGAAAATAAAGCTTCAAATAGAAATGCACATTTACAACCTCCGCAAATGCACCTGATTAGATTTGTAAGGGTGTGTTCACACTTGGCAGTTTTGGTTTGATTAAAACGAACTCTGGAGTGATTGCTCTGTTAGTACGGTTCATTTGAACAAGTGTGAACACTGTCACACGAACCTTGGTGTGCACTAAACAAGCAAACTGAGAGCAACAGAAAAGTGGATCTCGGTCCGCTTCCAAATGAACTCTGGTACGGTTCGATTGATATATGAACGCAACATGGTCCAAAAACATCTAAATGGACCAAAAACATTATAACAATAATATTGTTGTAACCATGACTGCTGTCGGCATAGTTTTCTTTGCAGAAATCATGGTTTTGATACAATTAGTTTTCATATAGTAACTGTGATTATACTATATATTGTAAACATGACAATAACCATGTGGATTTTGTGGTTACAATGTTTTTACTACAGATACCATAGTTAAACTAGGGTTACTGTAAAACAATGATTAAAGGCAGTGGTGGCTCAGTAGTTGAGGCTCAGGGTTACTGACCAGAAGGTTGGGGGTTCAAGCCCCAGCACCACCAAGATGCCACTGTTGGGCCCTTGAGCAAGGCCCTTAACCCTATCTGCTCCAGGGGTGCCGTATCATGGCTGACCCTGCACTCCGACCCCAGCTTAGCTGGGATATGTGAAAACTAATAAATTTCACTGTATATATGCTAAAAACTGTGTGTATAATTTGTGACCAAAATAAAGGATTATATTCTACTCTATTTTCATTCAGGGAAAACCTGTTGAAGTGTTTATTACCAAATAGAGTATTCTTACTTTGGATTTGGCAGTAATATTTTTTTTTCTTTACATTGCAAATACCAAACTGTACCAAAACAGTGACCCTAAAATTGTGATACAAACTTAACCATGAGAAATGTGAACCGTTACACCCCTAGTGAGATGTATGTTGAAGAGGAAAAGGGGTGGGGAGGAATTATTTTTGCTGACCCACTCCGTCCTTATTCAGGGGTTTCTTGAGAGGCATTGAGTGTGGGAGCATAACCAGGCCAATCTAGGCTTTGGAGGGGCAGGTGATGCAGTCTCGCCTCATGTCGCTCTCCTACTTGATTTGTTGGAGGACTGATTTATGGATAGGCACTGGACTGGTGGAAGGCAGAGATTGATTGTTTTTTTTTAACAGAGAAGAGGTTATTAGGGTTGTTCTGCTCGTGGGTGGGGGTGGATTGTACCCTGGTTGTATGGTATGTCTTGACTGGAAAGGAGGAATGTTGTTGTGCGCTATGTTCAGGATCGGGTTTGGTTATTAACAATAATGAATAATTATCAAAGATAATTATTAATTATTAAAATCAATTGAACATTGATGAGAATCAGTGTTAGCTTTTTAATGGAGTGGTGGTGGTGTAGTGGTCTAAGCACCATAACTGGTAATCAGAAGGATGCTGGTTCGAGCCACACAGCCACCACAATTGTGTCCTTGAGCAAGGCACTTTACTCCAGGTTGCTCCGGGGGGATTGTCCCTGTAATAAGGGCTCTGTAAGTCGCTTTGGATAAAAGCATCTGCCAAATGCATAAATGTAAATGTAAATCCTTTAAATCAACAATCATCAAAGATAATGATCAAAATCAATAGAATAATAATTATTATCAAAGATAATCATCCGTTATTAAAATCAATGGAACATTGTTTAGAATTAACACTAGCTTGTGGATCCTTCAGTTTCAACAGTCATCAAAAATAATTATAATTTCAACAGAATATTAATAAGGATCATCAGGGCACCACACTGGAATCAGGGATTAATAACCAGACAGTTATACACTATCTCAATATAGTGTTCTCTTAGGAAAGTCGGTGTCCAGAGAACATAGACGTTCAAAAGGAAAACAACGAAGGCTTGAATCTGAGCACTGACATCCCCTGCCAGTCCTTGACACAGGTGTATGCAAAACAAACCAAAACACTTCTCTTTGAAATATAACAAAGGTTATTGATGCAGTAATATCAATTAATTATCAATACAATGCAGTCAATAAGCTTCCAACTTCCAACTACAAACTAAACAGTGACATGATTAGATATGGTAACAAAATAAGACGTTGGCAGAAATACACAACAGTCTAATGTGGTTGGACAACAACAAGCATATCTCATTCGTGATAACAGTACATGACAGTAATACCTTGAGTATTATTAGCAGAAATGGGCGGACTCAGCGGTCCATATACTGTAAAAGAAATATCCTTGATACACAAGAATAACACACTACAATAATCTATCTCTGCCTCTAATCTAACCTCTAACTTGAATCACGTGAGGACGTGTGTAGAATGTGTGTATATCCATCGTTTGACTCCGACTCTGTTCCTCAGATCTCGGGTGATGACGGTAGTCCGTTTCCTTGCTCTGTTGGCGGGCGGTATGGTTACTTATTCTCGGCTGAGAAATCAGCGATGTTGAAGCGGGAAGAGAAATCTTTCTTCACTTCTGCGAGCAAACGGGTGAAGACGCGGATTGCTCCGCAGTCTCCTTTGGATCCGTTAGTGTGTGCGGTGTCCAGCGAGATGTAGATTGTATGGCCACAGTTTCAAGACATACGTTACTTCCTTGTGCAACGAGTCTACACCTGAGAGCAGCAATCGCTGCGTCTACGCATGGCACGCAATGTTGCTGGAAGCGATGCCCAGAAGGATCTCAAAGGTTTTTCTACTCCCGATGACATCATGGTTGAGGGGCGTTCTGTTCCTCATCCAATAGGAGTTAAGGGTTTGATCCTTTAGGATTTCACACATAGGTGTAAAGTGAGCATGGTTTCATGGGATTTGTAGTCTGTTTTGCTGTCCCTTGTTTGATTTTTGCGGTTTTTATCAGTAAGGTTTTATGTGTGCGTGCGTGCGTGCCTCAGTCAGGCTTTACAACTGTGTAGGCCCTGAATGCATGAGGCCCAACAATGTCTTGATGGGAAAGCAAGAACGAGAGGCACTCAAAAGTGTCCAGCTGCAAGGGTGGCAGGAAGACATCCCTGACCACTGTCCCACCACCAGGAGATGTTCTGGGATTAATTGGGTGAAACATCTGTGATAGGTGGCTCCTGGCTGATGACACCGTAGCTGGACAACTGAGGGCACCGGTGGAGATGCAGCAGGCAGTAATGCGCAGCAGGTTTAAACATATTCCTGTGCATCTGATTAACAGCTGTAAGGTTAATTTCCTCATATTGATTTGGTCTTAGTGAATGTTGGATAGTTCAGAGATGGGTATGGTTTGGGTAAATGGTGGGGTCCGTCAGTCATACATGCTCCCCTCCTGGCCGTGAGGAGTGACCGCTTTTTCCTGTGGATCAGCATCAGTCATGACAAGATTTGTAGATTTCTCGAGTGAAGGTCTAGAGACTAAAGTTAAGGTTAGGTTTAGGAGTAAGGTTTCTGTGGGACTACAAATAAACACTGTGTAACAATGTCAGGAGGCAGCAATTGTCTACGTGAGTGTTTTATTACTCCTTCAGCGTGAACAGAAAAGGGCTCTTAGTTGCAAAACACACACACCAACGAGTCTTTGAGGGTTCACTCCCTGATATGACAGCCAAAACTCTCTAGTGTCTCTCTCTCTGCCACTCGGATGCGTTCGTGCCCTTTTTAGGTCTCCCTCCGCCATCACTATAACAAGAAATGGGTGTTGCCTATAATGACAGCCCAGGTGACGAGCCGCCTCTTTCTTTCCCGCAGACAGATACATGACCACGCCCCTTCCCCACACACTGCCAGTGATGAGACATTTTTCATGGTTAACCGACTAGAGCTCAAATCATTTTCAATCAGAGGGGCACTTGGAATGTTGTTTCCTGTTCCAAGATAAACCAATGAACGTGACAATGACAGAGTTAACCTTGAGCATAAAAGAGATAATTTATAAACCAATTCTTGACCTCTGTTGTTTTCTGCTATTGTTTGATTCACTTATCTACTTTCTTTTCACATTTATCCCTCTTGTATTGATTTTGTAGTTTTGTTTTTATTTTAGACCTGATGAAGCTGAAAGAGGAAAGTGAAGCACTGAATGAAGTGGATGAGAAACATCAGTTTCAGGAACCTGACAAATTCGTAAATGGAAATAAATCTCATAGTTACTTACAGACTGAAAAGAAGCATTCTCTAAAAAGAACAAAAACTGAACATTCTTTCATCTGCCTTCAGTGTGAAAAGAGCTTCTCAGTAAAAGGATCCTATGAAAGGCACATGAGAATTCACACTGGAGAGACTCCATACAAATGCCTTCAGTGTGGAAAGAGTTTATCAGACAAAAATGCCCTTAATGATCACATGAGAATTCACACAGGAGAGATGCCTTTCACATGCTGCCAGTGTGGAAAGAGTTTCAGGTATAGAGCAAGTCTTAATAATCATGTAAGAACTCACACTGGAGAGACTCCTTACAAATGTCATCAGTGTGGAAAGAGTTTCAGATATAAAGGAAGTCTTAATATCCACATAAGAATTCACAAGGGAGAGAAGCCTTACATATGCCAACAGTGTGGCAAGTGTTTCACACACCACAAAAGTTATAAGGAGCACATGAGAATTCACACTGGAGAGACTCCATACAAATGTCTTCAGTGTGGAAAGAGTGTAATAGACAAAAATGCCCTTAATAATCACATGAGAATTCACACAGGAGAGATGCCTTTCTCTTGCCTGCAGTGTGGAAAATGTTTCTCAGTAAAAGGAACTCTTGAAAAGCACATGAGAATTCACACAGGAGAGATGCCTTTCACGTGCCTTCATTGTGGAAAAAGTTTCTCTAGAAAGGGAAGTCTTGAAAGGCACATAAGAATTCACATTGAAGAGAAAGCTTGTGCATGTCTTGAGTGTGGATAGAATTTTAATGACAAAAATATAGTAATAATCGGGGGCCAAGCACACATTATTCACAGTAGCCCCATATTTGTTTTTTGACTGGATGAAAATGAGTGTGAGGGGCAAACTAACATAAATGTGATGTTTTGGAGATGAATGCAGGAATTATTATTTTTTGTTTGCAATGATGTAACTGTTATCATAATGAAAGTCTAGTCATCATGTTGTGTTACATGGATGTGGGATATTTCTGCTTGATATCTTTGATGTTTGATCATAAAGGCATTTAATTTCATGATGGTCGTAATATTATAAGAACAAATTGGAATCAGACTGTTATTAGAGACATATCAGAGCAACCATATTATAAATGTTGCTGCAATGCTCGCATTTGCGTTATTACATAAGAGTACAATGTTGCATGATTAGAACACGTGTCTTTGCAAATGATTGTTAAACAAGTTTATGTTATCATGTAATGCAGAACCTTTGCTTCACAGAGTGATATTTTTTAATTAAAATCAAGGTATAGTACCAAGTTTGTGCATCTTTCTGGTTTTGGAAAGTTTGTGTGACGACAGGCCTTTGAATCTTGGCAAGTATGGAATACAATATTTTGTAGGAATTTCCAAGTTGGAAGTCTAACATCAGGTGGTGGTAGGAATTATAAAATTGTTATTTTATTATGACATCTATTTATCTATCTAAAAATAACAAGCAGCAATAATTATTTTTTTTTTTTTACCAGCGCGGGAACGCAAACTCTATAAAATGTCTGTAAACACAGTCAAATATGTCTTAAGTGAAAACGGGCGAGACAAAAACAATTTAATATGATCAGATAGGACCTGATTATTAAGCTTTGCAGTGTGAGCAAGTGTTGGTGTCAGGTTACATCTGCACCAAGCGCTTCTTTGTCGAACACTACTTAACCTTTTCATATACAGATCTTAAATAATAAACTGGAGAAGACATGAAACACCTTTGATGATAAATAAATGGGAAATCCTTTGAGTGTGTAATGTTGTGTTTTTATACCCATTATTTTTCCATAAAACAATTTAACTTGGTCAATGACATACGTGAAAATATATATATATTTTTTTACTATTGCAATGTGTTCCACAAATTGTCCTGCAAAATACTCATGAACGAGCATGACTAGAAGAGGTGCCTCCGAATACTACATCTTGTGTACAACCGCCTACACGCGCTACTAAAAGTTTGTCATTCTATGAACCTGCTCTATTTAAACATGGATTTTTTAGCATGAACAAAATATTTAATCTATTGGTGCAATAAATATGAACTTTATTATATATAAACCAGGGGTATTCAATTAAAGTTCCAAGAGGTCCGCTCTCTACATTTCCTTCCCAACAAAGGTCAATAATGGTGTCAGTAGTCTATTACTAGTAATGTAGTGAAGTTCTCATGAGAAAGTTTCCATTATTTTATATTTATATTCCATTTATAATTCTACTTAACTTTAGCTAACAGTATTTTAATATTTTCTATCTATAAAGACCATGTTTATGCCAGTTTGCCTGTCAAGTAAATAAATCACATTTTAAGAAAGTTTAGATATTTTCTAAAAGAATGAAACAAAGATAAATCATGTCAGAAATTTTTCCACCTTTTATGTGACCTATAACGTGAACAATTCAATTGAAAAACAAACTGAAATCTTTGAGGGGGAAAAATAAAAAACTCACAATAACCTGGTTGCGAATTGAATAGTTTTGGTGATTATTAAGTTATATGGGGTGCCAACTTCACTGAGTTGTTTTTTACCTGTGTAGAAACTGCAATCATGTTGCTTTTTAAACTATGGCAGTATTGTTAGAAACACACAGCAATAATTAAATGAAAAGGTTTTATATTATTTGCTACCTTTACTCCTAGAATTTTTTGCCATCCTGACTGCCCATGTTAGCTGTGTTTTGTGCCAATATCCAAGATCTCAAGTTGTTGGCTAACATTTGATGTTTAGAAAATAAATATTAGAACATTAATTGATTTTGATTGAAAGTAGTTTAATAATTACTAGGTTAATTGGTGTCTCCAAAAAAATTGCCCTAGGTGTGGATGTGGATGTGGAGGTGAGTGTGAGTGTATGTCTGTCTATGTGTGGCCCTGCGATGGACTGGCGACCTGTTCAGGGTGTCCCCCGCCTTTCGCCCAATGTTAGCTGGGATAGGCTCCAGCCCCCCGCGACCCTGTACACAGGATAAGCGGTTGACGATGGATGGATGGATGGCTGGATGGTAATTTAATAATTGTCACATAAAAATACTTACTCATGCAGGAGGTGATGTCCCAACAGTGTAAAGCAGACCTGGGCAACTTACGGCTCCTACCCCACACATGGTTTAATGTGGTCCATGACTCATTTATCCTAAAAGTGTTTTGTTCTGTCACAAAGCCGTAAGCTGACACAAATACCTCCTTCTTTAAAACACATGAATGCAAGCCATTTCCTTCTCAACAAAATTATGGTTGGAAAACTGAATAAAATGAACACTTTCAAACAGCCAAAGACACACCTACGACCCATGTTTGCTGATTTTCTCGCTCGACAACGGCGACTTTGGCACCAGTGTTGCCAACTATTTCTCTGGTGAATAAGGCCCTGAGAATTGAACATGGGAAACACCAGGGTGTTGTCAAAACAAAACAATATTTGGTGTAAATTTTATTGGGCTAATAATGATTATAAGAAATTGTGCAGCATGTGTTATGAATCAACCTCTTCATGATGACCAATCTTTGCAACCTCTTGGAATCTAGGAAGTTAGGAATTAAGTCAGACAGAAATTCAAGGTGAGTACATTGACTGTTTTTGATTATTACGCTTCTATTCCAGCGGCAATTGTGATTTCCAACATCTCATCACAAACAGTTAAAAATTTTGCTCACTTTGACTATTTGTCAGCTATTGACCGGGTAGGGAAGGAGGTATTGCCTCAAGTGAAGGAGTTCAGGTACCTCAGGGTCTTGTTCATGAGTGAGGAGAGAATGGAGCAGGAGGTTGGCCGGAGAATCTGGGCAGTGGGGGTGGTATTGCACTCACTGTATCGTACCGTTGTCACAAAAAGAGAGCAGAGTCAGAAGGCAAAGCTCTCGATCTACCGGTCAATTTTCATTCCTAACCTCATCTATGGTCATGAAGGCTGGGTCATGACTGAAATAACTAGGTCGCGAGTACAAGTGGCCGAAATTAGTTTTCTCAGAAGGGAGGCCGGCTTCTCCCTTAGAGATATGGTGAGGAGCTCGGAGTAGAGCCGCTGCTCCTTTGTGTCGAAAGGAGCCAGTTGAGGTGGTTTGGGCATCTGGTAAGGATGCCCCCCGGGTGCATCGCTGGGGAGGCGTTTCAGGCACGTCCAGATGGGAGGAGGCATCGGGAAAGACCCAGGACTAGGTGGAGAGATTACATGTCCACACTGGCATGGGAACGCCTTGGGGTCTACGATGAAAAGACTACCAGTCACTGCTTATCACAATATTTGCAAGTTGTATGAAACTTGACAAAATAAAAATATAATCTGGTTATGAGCAAGCAGTATGCGGCCGAACCAGATGATATTAGTAAACCCTGCAACCGCTGACTATGAACGGAAGTCCTAATTTCTTCAGTTGCTGATTGCTCAGTTGGAAAAATGTTTGTCTCAGATTGCACCCTGCTGTGTTTAGAAGTTTTGTCACATATGGAGAAAAGGAAATCATATAGTTGGCACTTTAATGTATCCCTTTTGCAAAATCCTGAATTACAACAAATGTTAAAGGCTGAAATCAATATCTATGTGGAGACCAACTGGTCCTCAGTATCCTCTGTGGGCATGGCTTGGGAGGCACTTAAGGCAGTTCTTATGGGCTGGATCATACAATATACCACATTCACCCAAAAATCCAAAGCGCAAGAATTCATGGAATTAGAAGGGAATATTAAAAGTGCAAAGGCAGAGCTGAAGCACCAAATGTCGTCTAATGGCCTCAGAGATTTGATCTGACTGAAATACAGATCTAAAACTATTTTGTCACGGAAGGTGGAGTTTTGGCTATTCAGGGAAAGACAGTTATACTTTGAGTCGGAGAACAATGCAGGAAAACTTCTTGCTAGATATATAAAACAGAGAGAGTCTTTTTCTACCATTTCCTCAGTGAAATCTGCTGGTGGTGAAATATTTACCTCAGCCATTTATATTAACAATGTCTTTAAAGAATTTTATCTTGATCTTTATAGTTCCACATCTTCATCTACTGAAGAAGATATTAGAAACTCTGTGGAACCACTAGAATTTCCTAAACTGACGGCTGAGCAAAAAATTATCTTGATTCTGAGATAACCTTGGAGGAGCTTGGCAAGGTAATTAAGGCCTTGCCCACAGGCAAGACTCCGGGGCCAGATGTCTTTGCTGCTGAATTGTTTAAATCTTATGCTACAGAATTGGCTCCACTTTTGCTAGAAGTTTTTATGGAAAAAATTGATAGATTTCACTAACCATGACACAAGCCTGGATCAGTCTGATTCTTAAAAAAGGACAAAGATCCAAGCGAGTGTTAAGTTACTGTCCAATTTCCATGATGTTAAGATATTGTCAAACATGTTGGCTAACCGATTAAGTAAAGTTATGACATCTCTTATACATATATCAGGTGGGGTTTATTCGGGGCTGTAACTCTTCTGATAGCATTAGGCATTTCATTAATGTCATGTGGGCAGTGGATAATGATCAGACTCCGGTCACTGTTATCTTACTTGATGCTGGAAAAGTGTTTGATATGGTAGAATGGGATTATCTTTTAGGATTTTGGAAATGTTCGGGTTTGGGAATAATTTTATTGGGAGGATTAAGTTACTTTATAGACACCCGGTAACGGCGGTTCAAACGGATGGATTAATTTCAGATTATTTTACTCTGGATGCCCTATTTACCCCTTATTGTTCTGTCTGGCCCTGGAACCATTAGCAGCTGCGATAAGAATGGAAGATGATTTTCCAGGGGTGGTGGCGCATAAGCTTTTGCTGTACATAGATGGCATTTTATTATTTGCCTCTGACCCTATAGATCTTCTATGCCTTGCCTCCACAGAATTATTCATCCCGTTCTCAGGATATAGTCAATTGGTCTAAATCCGAAGCTTTAGCTCTGACAGCGTACTGCCTGGTAACAGCTTTTCAGCCAGGCGTCTTCCAGTGGCCCAAACAGAGTTCAGTTTGACCCATTAATAAAAAGGTTTTCGAAGCTATGTGAGCAGATGGGCTTCATTACATTTATATATGACTGAGAAGGTTAATGTAATTAAAAGGAAACTACCTGCTAAAATCACTCCCTATATTCCCAATAAATTAGATTTTGCCCCAGACTCATATTTTAGGTGATGGGTCAGTCATTAATGTAAGGGATAAATGCATTAAAAAGTGGGTCCTAGCCAGTGTTATGATTGACAGACATTCAAGAGTGGTGCACAGAGATGGGCAGGGTATACATATATATAATTATATATATTTTATATTGGCATATATATATATATATATATATATATATATATATATATATATATATATATATAATTTCAGTTTTTGGGTAAAAATAGGGTCAGGGTGGGGTTGGGAATTGGGAGGGGGAAAGGGAATAATGGGGGTTATAGTTGGTTGTATGAATATATGTTTTGCTTTTTGCTGCACATCAAGAAGGAAAATGTTGTGACTTCACCTGATTGGTTTTATACTCACCAAGGTTGGCAGGCTCTCTGGGACGACCAGATCAAGCTGGAGGAAGAGGGCAGAGAGTCAGGTGCTGGTGTGACAATACCTAGCGAGTTGCTGCATTTGGTGTTGGGTGGTTGCACTGGAAATCTACCATTTGATTGACTTTTTACTTTTCCTGATGTCATATATTTTTTATATTGATATTTTACATTTAGTTATTGTCATCGACAAGTTAACTATCTTAACTCACTATCTAGCTCGATCACGACCACTGAGGTATTTTCCAAGTCATTCAGGATTCTTAGTTTCGAGCCTCCCACGGCTCTGCCTTCCACGACTTTGCCCCCATCACGGCCGCCAAGCCAATTTCCATGTCGCAGCCAGGCCAGAGTCTGCTCCAGGCCATGTCGCAGCCAAGCCCAAGACTGCTTCATGCCATGTCGCAGCATCTGCTCCACGTTCCTGGCCCTCCTCTGCTCCCCGTTCCAGGCCCTCCTCTGCTCCCCGTTCCAGGCCCGCCTCTGCTCCACAGGGGACCTCCATCCCTACTGTTCCAACTTGGTCCTCAGCCCCAATGGCTCCACCCATCGAGCCTCTCATAGCTCCACCCCCACCACAGGCTCCACCTTGATTCCATGCTCCACGCCCTGTCATGCCTTGTAGTCATTGGTTGTATTGTTACCCATGTCTGTGTATATAAGCCTTCATGTTTGCCATTGTCTCTTGTCAAGTATTGTTTGTAAGTGTAAATTTGTTTAAACCATGCCAAGTCTAGTTTATGTCAAGCCACATTTATGTTTAGCCATGTTTTAGTCATGTTCATTTTTATGTCTAGTTTAGTTCTCATTTATAGTTAGGGTTTTGGTTTCACATTTATTTAATAAAACTGCACTTGGGTTTTTCACTCGATCCATCTTTGTCATTGCCAGCAGCAGCAACTTCGTTACAATGTGAAAGAGCCTTGAGTTACTGTATCAAGCCTGTAAATGTTTTTCTTTTTCTCTTGGGTGCAATACTCATCCATGCCACCATAGGGCAATAAACAGGGAGTATTTCACAGAGTTGTCTAGAAAGAAGAGTGAAGAAGACGCACAAGGAAGTATTGATGTATGTTGATTTTGTCAATCCATCTAAAGTCCGGATTGAGGAAAGTTCTTTTGTTCAGCCCTTATGTAAGTTGATAGTTTAAAATGTTGATACTAGTATTAGTACCTTTTTTGTATTGTTTAATCTCTGTTTTTCCAGATCTTGAGTAATTGTCCTGTATAAATGTTTGTTAGATGCAGGATTGTTTGAAACCGCTTTTGATGTTTGTTAAATTGAATTATGTTGTTGCTTTTTTTTTTTTGAGTATGACTGGCCAGTTGGAGACTTTTATTCTTGAGGTTTAATTGAATTATACTAATTTTCATCTTCTCCATCAACAGATTTAAAGCCTGCCTGCATTCATGTATCCACTTTAAATGAGCCATTTGAGACTGGACTATTGTTGAATGCCAAATTCTGTTTCTTGATTGTGATGTAATCTTCAATACATCAATTTTGTGGATTCATGTTTTTGTTGCAAATTATAATCACTTAATTTCTAAAGGACTGTGTGTTTTATAATGAATGTTGAATAATCCCTCCTTTAATCCATGTAATTGTTGAGAGTATTTTAGATGCCATAAAGATGATTATAGCCTAGCTTTGGTTATACATGGTTAATAGGGTGATGGCATTTCCTACAACAATGGGATATTGTATAAATTAAGGAATCTGGGCCTTTTTTTTTTTTTTTTGCCAGATCTTCTCCATACCACACGGCGATCCTGATTCACCTCTGCAGTGAGAAAAGGTGGTTTATAAAGAGGAACAACGCCCAGTGTAACCACTGACGTTTACTGACATACTATAACAAAAATGAAATGTGTTAAAGAAGAGTTTAAAGAGGAGAGTGAAGACATCAGTATTACAGAATCATGCAGAATGAAACACGAAGATACTGAAGAACAAAGAGGTTGGTGTTCATTCTTGATTCTCAATCTTCATAATGATAAACCGTTAACAAAGCTGCATACAGTTCACCAGATCTTGCAGCTGTAATTATAAAATCAAAGAAGCAGTAAAATTACAGTTAAACAAACAAATAATACCAGAATCAACATATGACAGAGAGGATGATCTTCAGCCAGTCAGAGATCACATTAAGTAGATTCTTGTCCTTTGTTTAAATAGTGGTTCAGTTGTATTTCTTTTTTCACATGTGTCTCAATTTACTATTCATTTTAGACTTGACTGAAGTAAAAGAAGAAAGTCAAGAACTGAATGACATGGAGGAGAAACACCATGATCATAAATGTGATCGATTCATGACTGGTGAAGAACCTTTAAGTGGCTCAAAGACTGAAATTAATTTTTCAACGAAAAGAACTCGAGGAGCAAGAGCCAAAAATTCTTTCACCTGCCATAAGTGTGGAAAGAGTTTGGCACATAAAGCAGATCTTCTGCGTCACATGATAATTCACACTGGAGAGAAGCCTTTCACCTGCTCTCAGTGTGGCAAGAGTTTTGCACTTAAAGCAAATCTTCTGCGTCACATGAGAATTCACACTGGAGAAAAGCCATACCACTGTACTTCATGTGGGAAGAGTTTCAGCCAATCATGCAATCTCAAAATGCATCTGCAGTATCACTCTGGATTGAAGCCATTTAACTGTGATCAGTGCAGCAAGAAATTTACACTGGCATCACAGCTAAAGTTACACCTGGCAAATCATTCTAATGAGAAACCTCACGTGTGTTCGTTTTGTGGAAAGAGTTTCGTTACATCATCAATCCTGAAAACACATGTAAGAGTGCATACTGGAGAGAAGCCATACCTCTGTACTTCATGTGGGAAGCGTTTCAGCCACTCAAGTAGTCTAAAGACTCATTTAAAAAAGCGTTGTCCAAAACTGTCATATGAGCAATGTTAACTTCAGGGCCAAAATGTATTAAATGTAATCAAATGTCAGTCAGTTCACTAGATCTGTTTGCTGTCGACTGAAAGTAATGAAATCGTTAGAAAATAGAAACTGAACAAGTGAGAGGACAGAAGTGCGTAAGTTGAGGCTCAGATTTTGAAATACTTTGTTTTAATTGACAATGATCTCTTGTGTTACATGACAGCAAGAAGAGCCTTTCTTCAGGAGCAAAGTGTGTAATTACTGTTGTGGACTCTCTGCTATGTACAGTGCCTTATAAAAGTATTCAGACCCCTGACCAATTCTCTCATATTACTGAATTACAAATAGTACACTGAAAATTCATTCTGATTGATATTTTATTTTAAAACACTGAAATTCAAAATCAATTATTTTACGTTGACATTATTTTTTTGATGGGAAATATTTGTATGAAATTCAACCCCCACATGGTAAAATTTGATCGAGCCACATTTTGCTGCAATAACTGTTTATTCTTCTGGGGTACATATGTAGCAGCTTTTCACACAGTGACAAAGTGTTTTTGGCCCATTCTTCTCAGCAGATTTTCTTCAGGTTGGTTGGGGGATACTTTTGGACTGCAATTTTCAAATAGTGCCACATATTCTCAATTGGATTGAGATCAGGACTTTGACTGGGTCACTGTAAGACATTTATATTTTTGTTCATGAGCCACTCCAATGCTGATTTGGCATTGTGCTTGGGATTATTGACCCGCTGAAAGGTGAATTTCCTCCCAAGCTTCAGTTTTTTAGCTGACTGAGGCAGGTTCTCTTGCAGTATTTCCCTATGTTTTGCTTCATCCATTCTTCCTTCAATTCTAACAAAAAGCACAGTCCCTGCTGATAAGTATTCCCACAACATGATGCTGCCACCACCATACTTCACTGTAGGGATGGTATGTCTTGAGGCATAGGAAGTGTTAGGTTTGCACCACACAGAGCACTTTGAGTTTTGGCCAAAAAGCTCTATCTTGGTCTCGTCTGACCACAAAACCTTCTCCCACATCTTACAAACCGGCAGCCATGCTTTCAGATGGTACATTTTGAGTAACGTTGCCACCCTCCCATACAGGCCAGCGATATGCACTTTTCTTGATATGGTTGACTGGTGCACCATTACTCCACTCCCAGCCACTGAACTCTGTATCTCCTTCAAAGTGATTGTTGGCCTTTCTGAGGCTTCTCTCACAAGTCTCCTTTTGTTAGAGGGTGTGGCCAGCGCTGAGTTGCTTAATCAACAGGAGAGCGGTAGAGGAGGAGCCGGGGACGCCAGAGAGAGGAAGACGTACGCGGCTGCTGTGTGTGCATGTCTGTGTTTTATGTTATGTTTAAGTGCCTTTGTACCATTAAAGTTTATGTTGACTTCTCAGCTGATTCCTGCCTCCTCCTTGCCCATCCTTGAACTGCGTTAGTTAAATTTAACACCTTTAAAAACCTAAAAAATATGATTCATAATTTTGTGCCCAAGGATGCTAGAAATTGGGACAAATGGCTCGATCCCGTTATTCACAGTTCGAGAGGTTCCACAGGGTTTTCCCCATTTGAGCTGCTGTATGGGCAGTGTGCCTGATGTCTTATGCGAAGCTTCGTCGGAGGGGCCTTCAACCAGTAAGACTAAATTCAATACGTTCTTGATCTTAGAGCAAAGGTTCTTAGGTTGGTTCGCAGTCCTTTTCTGCATATCACAGCGCCGTTTTGTGGTCCATTTTGCTTAGCGCCCCAGCTCATTTTTGCTTATTGCGGCCCATTTTGCGACCGGCCGACTCGGTTCTCCCGCTGGACAGTCCGCCCCTGATCGGCCGTAAAGAGAGTCGGCCCACCGGGATAATGCCCAGTTTGCCAGATTGCCAGTCCAGCCCTGTCAGAGACCCCAGTTATTGAACTAATTTAAATTCACCAAGAAAACGCTTAGACCTAAACAAGTCTTTTTATTATTTTCTGATATGAAAGCAACTGCAAGCTTTTTTCTCTCTTCCAAATACATGTTTTCAATGTTTCTTGTGCACACTGTCATGTCTAGATGTGTTTTTGTTCGTGTTTTGTTTTCATGTCTTTTATTTTGAAAAATGTCCTGTTTGTAACGCAGTTTAATAGAAAGGAGGCGGCGAGAACCGGCTTGGCAATATAAATAATATTTTAAATATAAACTGAAACAAAAGACACAAACACACACATGACGGTCAGCCAATCTCTCTCTCCTCGCACCACTGTCTGCAATCGGCCTTTATCCCTCTCAGAGGCTTAATTAGCCTGATAAGTGACCGGGTGTGTATAATCACGACCCGGCCCCGCCCTCCGCCCTGCCACATTCCTCCCTCGTTCTCTCAGGCTGGGGTGCCCTGGCATGACGTACACCCCCCCCCCCCTCTCTTTCCCTGGGGAGGGGTGTGCCTTCCACCCCGTCTGCCGGCAGGTCATCCCCGTCTTCCTGGATGAGGGAGGGGGCAAGGGGAGGGAAACAAATAATTAAATAGGGGGGGTACTACCTGTAATAGTGTAGTACCCCCCCAAAAAACACTGTAAAATTTAAAAGAGAGGGAAAAGGCCAACGCAGAGCGACAGTGAGAGAGAGATTAAAAAAAACTTAGTCACCAGTTCTCCGATACGCCGTAGCTTGGTCCCCGGCCACTTCTCCGCCCTCTAACAGACGACAGCCGCGCCTCACCAGGCGGATCGGAGGCTGTCCTCCAGCCCCTGTCGGATGGAACGCCCCGCCGCATTCTTGGGGAACAGAAGGGGTCTCCCCCGCCCCTGGCAGTGGTTCTCCCGCTCCAGGCGGTCGGGGTCTCAGTCCCTGCCATGTTTCAGCGGCTGGTAGGGGACTCCTCCGCCCCTGGCAGTGGCCCTGACCGCTCCAGGCAGTCAGTTAGGAGCCCCTTCTCCCCTCGTGGGTGGCTGCTCCGTTGGGGTGGACAGTAGTGGCGAGAACTCTACTACGCCGTATCCCTCCTCCTTCCCGGGTATCGGCACCAGTGTAACGCAGTTCAGTGGAAAGGAGGCGGCGAGAACCGGCTTGGCATTATAAATAATCTTTTAATTATAAACTGAAACAAAAGACACAAACACACACATGACGGTCAGCTGGCCGTAAACGATCTCTCTCTCGTCGCACCACCGTCTGCAATCGGCCTTTATCCCTCTCAGAGGCTTCATTAGCCTGATAAGGGACCGGGTGTGTATAATCACGACCCGGCCTCGCCCTCTGCCCTGCCACACTGTTTCATGTCATGTGGTTCCCTTGTCATGTGATTTAATGTTTCCCTCCATGTTCATGTGTCTTGTTTTCATTGGTGTATTGTCTTATCAGTTCTAGTTTGTCATTGGTTTAAAGTTATTAGTATTGTTATCTTGTTTATAGTTGTGTCTGTTTATTGGTTTTCTTGTTATTGTTTTATGTCTGTGTATTTAAGCCCTCATGTTTGCCATTGTCTCTTGTCAAGTATTGTTAATGTACCACTGTTGTATTGTTCAAATCAAGCTATAGTCAAGTCATGTTATGTCAAGTCTAGTTCATGTTTTTAGTTAGGGATTTTGGAGTACATGTTTGGTAAATAAACTGCACTTGGGTTCTACATCTTCACGTAATCGTCTTCGTCATTTCCAGTGCTAGCACATCGTTACACACACCTCTCGTTTTTTTTATGTGGCAAACTCATAAAATTGCACCTCTGTGACACTTTCTGCAACTCTTGTCTTGTGGAGGGCAATGCAGCGCTTGACTCCTCGACTCAACTCATGTGAAATGCACTTTACAATGACAAAAGTACATTATTGAAACTCAAAATGATTATTATTTGTCTATTGTCTTTTCTGATAAAAGCCATGCTCAGCAGTTTAAATAGGCTACTGTAGGAAAATGATACTGTAGATCTGCTTTGTGTTTATAATTCTTATACTGAAGTCAGTAGATTTGTAGTCATGCAAGATTTAATAAAGGACGTTATTGAAACTCACTATTATTGTTGTCTTTTTGGATGAAACATAATGCTCAGACTGACTATAGATCTGCTTTGTTCTTTTAATGCTTAAACGCTATAAAGTCTCGATAGATTTCGGTCATGAACTACTCAAAATGATTCACTGACTCACTCATCACACATAAGACGCTCATTTGTCGCCACCTAGTGACATTTCCAGAAGGGGTCACTGAACTAATCAGTTAATAAAATGAAATAAATTTGTGAAACATAAGCAAGCCTCACCAAAATACTCTTTATTTTGCAGCTAATTCTGCACAATTGTAAACTTGAATCACTAAAATAGCTTGAATTGATGCTTTTAGCTTAAAAAAATATCTCCAGAAAAAATGTTTATGGACCATTGATTGTCTTACCTTTTTTGCCCCTCATGAGTTTGCATCCCTGTAATTTGTTGTGGCATTGCAAAAACAAATCTACAAATTAGAAAAGAAAATGTGTCGTTTTTCATCACCCATTTAGAGCTCTTGTCACCTGTTACCTCACACAACGTAGCCACGTGATGTTTTTTTTTAAAGGAAACATGGACAAGTTCTTGAAAAGGAAAAATATCGATTATGTTTAGCCTATGTGGGATAGTGGTGTCTCGTAGTATTTTTAGTCGTAAAAGGTTGGGAAACGCTGTGGCTGTGTCTCGTTTGGAAGGCTGCGTCCTGCAGAGGTTTAAAAGAAACAACAACAATTTGCCTGTAAATATGATGTTCAAACGTGTTAAATCCCAAGTTTAAGTACCTCAGTTGATGGGTGCAGAGTATATAATATGTATAATTATATGAATAAATCATAAAATTAAATTATTAGACAAAAATAACACCTGTAAAAATCGATTTTCTTTTATCTCTACATCTTTATAACTCTCCTAAAATGTACCTCATACATTCCCTTCTAAAGGGACTTTGTTACCTTCTCACTCAAAGTGCTCGCGCTTGTTAAAGAGTGGCGTGCTGTCATAGCAACCATGTTACGTTCCGTTTCCGTTCGTCCTGTGAAGGCCGTCTTGTTTAAACGAGTTTTGTTTAAAGGGGGAAGCTCGGTATTCAGCAGCCTTCTTTAGGACGCGACCTCCGGAGGACGTATGCTTCCAAACAAACACACACACCCACACAATAAAAAAAGGGGCTTTGCGTTTATCCTGTACAGTAGGTGGCGGTAATGCTGCTAAGGAGTCAGCGGCCGTTAACCAATAAAGCGCTGCGCTGCGTCTGCTCGTTCTCTGTGTGCTGTTGGGAGACTTTTGTGAATTATCTTCTCTTGTCCTGCATATGGAGGTTTACGTGCTTAATTTTAGAAAGCAAATTAAGAAACATTGTTAAACACATTTTCATTTGGATTCTGCCTGATTGTGGAGGTACCAGTAAGAAATCTGGGCAAACAAAACAATACGGTGCTTCTAATGAAATTGGTGAGTGTTTTATTTTCACGTGTGCACGTGCATCAGAATTGTTTGTGCACGTGGCGATATTTCAGATGTTTGTGCAAACTAATATTCGGCTGTTTTTCATATGTGTTCTTATGTGTGTTATAGTGTGTTTTTATGCTCTAAACATTACCAAGGAAAATAGTCTATGGTGCAACAAAGCTCATAATTTAATAAAAGCAATTCCATTAATTCTTCGGTTAAAACTGGTGTAATATTTGAGCACTGAAGTTGTTTAAATGGATGTTTTTACAGTCATTTTAGGGTTTGTTGACATTACGTCGTCATGGTAATGAAGGTGTAAAATTGGATATAACTTTACACAGAAAAGTTTAGTAAGTGACTTTATCACATTAAAATCATGTTTACATGCATATAGTTTACGTTTTGTGTACTTTTGAAACGGTGACTATTTTAATGTTTACGAATTTGCCCCCATTGTTAGTGTTACTATAATTCAGATTTATTTATTTTAAAGAAAAGGTTTGAGGAGTCTTTTAATTTTTGTGTAAATCAACATTATGCCACAAGTATTGTCAATTGAGCTTAACGTGTATTGAACCCAGAATATTCTTTTTTTAAAGTTTAATTTTGCTTTCATGTTTTCAAACTCCATTTAACCCTCCTTTTGTCGTAAGGTTTTACTACATCAGATTTCCTACATCAGATCAGAATTTTGTTCTTCCAAATAAAATTGAACATATTTATCTCAGTTGCCTCCGAGTCTGAGACCATCAACCTGCGCATCTTATCACGTGGCTTGTTGAGTGCATTACCATTGAGATATGGGCAAGTGGAGGCTTCATGCTGTTCTCTGCGGCATCCATGCACAATTCCCCACCGAGAGCGAACCACATTTTTGCGACCACGAGGAGGTTACCCCATGTGACTACCCTGCCTAACAACTGGGACAATATGGTTGATTAGGAAGACCAGATGCTGTAGCAAAAAACTAAAGAGCTTGTGGGATCTGCTGTATGTCTTGACGAAATATAGTGTCATCTGCTAATTGACTAATTGCTATAGGTTTTCCAAACACATCCGATTTCTTTACTCAGGCTAATCATAGTGGTCAACATATCTGCTGCAAGAATGAAGAGGAGGGGGCATAAGGGGTGTTTTTATGTTCTTGTGGATTCGTTTGACATCATAATCCACTGCTGAAGTTCAATTAAAAACTGAAGAATGTGAGTACCAATAATGCTTAAAGTCACCCAAATGTGTTCTCGGTCAGGGCGAACATTTAGGATGCATTGCATAGACTGAGCCCTTCATAGGTTCATATAATTTTTTTATGTGATTCTTATAATGGTACCCCCAACAAATCGTATTAACTTTCTGCTCTCTCTTAGAATGAAATCTGCTTGACGTGCTACTGAAGATGGAGTTTGTTAAAGAAGAGTTTGTTAAAGAAGAGATTAAAGAGGAGAGTGAAGACATCATGATTTCAGAAACATTCAGTCTGAAGAATGAAGATACTGAGGAACAAAGAGGTTAGTGCACATTCTTTATATATTTAATCACTGCTGAGGAGCAGGAAAGGGGGTTGTTCACCCAAAAATGTCATTTGCTCATCTTCATGTCATTCCAAAGAAATAAGACTTGAATACTGTCCTTATACTGTCGTCTCTGCGCAGCACAGGAGCGTTACTCACAGTAGCTGATTTGGTTTGATTCTAAAATTGATTGAAATTTATAGTCAAAAGTGGTGAATTTGTACTCAAACCTTGCTTTCAGTAAAGATGATCAAATGAGACGTAACTTCTCTTAATAGACGGTGAGCTGAGGGGAGATTTCGTGTTTTCAGACGATCTGTGGGGATGGATAACCCAGTTTTTTTATAACCACTACACTTCTCAACAAAGCAAAAACAAATTGTGGACACTCACATACTTTGCACATTACTATAATATCTAGAGGTCGACCGATGTTGTTTTTTTCAGGCCGATGCCGATCTTTTGAAATCCGGGTCGGCCGATGGCCGATTAATGCTGCCGATTTATTTTGGCCGATATGTGCTTGTTTTTAACCTCTTATTTGAACCTTTTATTTGAAATATAAAATGTAACACAAATAATTACTTAAGATAGACAACATTTCTCAACAAACACATTTATTGAACACTTGACCGATCTGCACTTGTACACTTAAATTAAAAATGTATAATGTAAAAACATATTGTATAAATGATGTATAACAAATATATTAAATAAACAAAGCAGGTGTTACGAACTGCTCCGAGACACGAAGGTTGAGATCCAAATGCAGCTTTAATTAAGGGGCAATCCAGACACGTAATCCAATATTCAGAGCATCCAAGAGAAGCACAGGCATAACTAGGGATGGGTATCGTTAAGGTTTTAATGGTATTACAATCTTACCGATACTGTTTATCGATCCGGTACTTTAACGGTATTCTTAACGGTTCTTTTTGTTATATATATATATATTAGTGTTGTCACGATACTAGAATTTCTAGCTTCGATACGATACCTTGAAAAATATCGATATTCGATACCATTTTCGATACCACAGAGAAAAAAACTGCCACAATATTAAGAGGGTAGAACTGTCTAGAACATGACAATGAGGTATATTTTACATGAACAAAATGTCCTGAGGTATTGCACTTGTTCAAAAGCCTCTCAGATTGCCATACATTCAAAAACCAATAAAGTGCAAGTAAATAAAAGTGCAATCTTTTGTATTTCCAAGTCAAATCAAATCCAATCTCAATGTCAACAAAAGATACTTAAACGTCAAGGGGGGTTGGGGTTGACTAGCTTTCATAAGGTCTCTCGCTCTCTCCCTCTCTGCCGTGCACGCTTATGTATGTTGTGTGCGCGCTATCTATGTTATGCGTGCAGTATGTTCTGTCTCGCATGTGCGCTATAGATTCCGGGAGATTTGAACTAAATTGCGGGCATCAGGGAGAAGCTATCAATATGCGGGAGACTCCGGAACTTCCGGGAGACTTGGGATGTCTGGCTTCATATCAAAAATATTTCCAGATAGCACTCCTGCTGTGTTCTTTATCAAACAAAACTGGTCGCTGAGCGCCGCGATGCACTCGCTATCTTTACATTCACTTCACTTTTGCTATTTAACCAGAGCGAATGAGAGGAGTGCGAGTGTGTGTGGTGTTTGTCAACGCGCCTTTGGAGAGAAGTGAAAGTGACAGCTCGGCTAGTATCGATACTTAGGGAAATTAGTATTGGTACCGTTCAGATATTTCAGTATCGATATTTATCGAAATATCGATATTTTTGACAACACTAATATATATATATATAATTACACAAATATAAACGTTATATAGGCACAGTGATTTAATTTCAGGAAGGTCTACTAACATTACTGTTCAGGTGTGGTCTAAAAAGAAATCTAATAAAGTAATCAATTGTAAAATAACACTGCATAGTTTATCATAGATAGATTAATGCTTATTAATGCAGAAGTTATTCATTTAAGAGCTGTAAGTGATTTTGTCTTTGCCTTTTGTTGTTTGATTCGCAGTAATGGCTCAATCGTCACATGTTTAATAGACAGCTTCCCTTTAAGACCGAAGTTCAGATCTAATAGGCTCCTGATGCAGCATATTTTCTCCCCAACTATTTCCATAACTACGTCCATTTAAGACATAAACTGTGTTTTAGTGAATCTCCAAGCCGGTCGTTTTGACATATTTTTGTGTATATTTGATCGTTTAGACGCAAGCACATGAAACCCAAAGTAGCCTATACTTTGCTTGTCTCTTTGCGATGTGTTTCGAGCGTGCGTCGCCTTGGGAACGGTCTCTCTTGCGCTCTTTTTATTATTAAACGCGTCCCGCAATTTAGCAACAGTAGCATTTTACAACAATCACCGATCGTGCTGATTCTGACGTTAAGTTTGAGTTTTAGGGAGAAATGTCAGTGCACCGCTGTGAACGGAAGGAAGTTGTGCTAGACAGAATGCGGCTTATGTATAAATATTCTTTTTATAATCTTTGGAAGGCAAAATCTCAAATAAAATCAGACTAATAATCACAGATCTAAACCAGGCTATGTCTGAATGTTTAGTTCTGTCACTCATTTAGCAGGGCTCGTGTTGTGCTCGCTGTGGCACCGCGTGAGCGAGTTCTCTCTCTCTCTCTCTCTCTCTCTCTCACTGCGAATAGCTAAATTGCATCACAGACGAATGGTTTCATATTATTATACATAGAAATGGCTGGCGAGATAAAATAACTTTCTCTTTATAGCAATAAAGAATGTATTTTCTTAATTTCTCCAGTACTGACAGCAGAACCGATAACGTCCGAGCTTACCAAAGCCAGTACTTCACTAGCCTATACTGCGTTGGTATATTTTTATTACTTATTTATCTGCATTGAGTGACAACCCTCTCAAATATAAGACACACAAACAGAACAAATAAAAGTCTCAGATTCACGGTCTGTAATTGCAAAATTCTTGCTTGCTTATTGTGACATGATAGCAACCCTTCTGCTGTGATAATGCAACTTCAACTACGCTATCAATATGCAAAGTAGCCGAACGTCATGTCAACTACCGCGTTTGTCACGTTTTTTCTTGAAATTGGCAGTAACATATAAAAAGTTTTTAATTAAATCTAAAGAAGTTATACAAATTTAACCCTTTCTGTTTTCTCCAAGGAACTTAGCTCCTTCCTTAGGCACTGGATGAGGTCAGCTCACTCTGCTGGAAAATGACTCTAGGGGCAGCATGTGTCGAACACGTGTTCCACAACAACACTAGGCTGCCCACAGATGCGCCTGCCTGATAATCGGCTTGATATGCGTGGATATTGGCCGATGCCGATTATGTAAAAAATGCAAAAAATCGGCCGATTAATCTGTCGACCTCTAATAATATCGGTAACTTTCTCCAGGTTATTTTCCCGGCGAATAGAGCAGGCGGCTACGTGTGGGGTCCGACATGCATGACGTATTTGTTGCCTTCATCCAATAGCGTGCGTGGGAAAGTGTTGGTGTTGGTGACACGTTTGTCAACACACTGGCGCGCTGATATGAAGTTGCTGTCTGTGCACATCTTTTCGAGAAGTTATTTTAGTCCACGAAAGATTTGAACTTGTTAACTCATTTTGCCCACTTATGCTACATATTCAGTTTGACACAAAATGTGAATGTAGAGGTAACGTTATGCGTTTTCACTGTTTTTATTTTATGTAACCATCTTTTGTCATACGATGTCCTGTCATTTCATAATCTTTAATAAATATACCATTCTGATTTCACACATTTGATCCATGGTATTGCTTGGAAACACAACATCATAAAAACCATAGACATCTACAGCAGGATACAACGTTAAAATAGCCTAAATATAAAGTTATGAAACTTCACTTTGCCCTCAGCCAAAACGATTTGCCAAGGAACAAATTATAGATTAATGAGACCAAAGATCACCCGTTAGATATACACAAGATGAATTATATCTCATGTTTAACCACTAGACATCAGAGCCAGCGGCAAACGTCAGAAGCACTAGCCGAGGTAAGGCTGTTCCAGGTGGGGTACATGAGCGCTGAGCGCCTGGATCTCTCACTCCGAAAACGTCAGATCAAAATTTTAAATAGGCTCTATCTTTATGAATAAACCATAGATTTGAGCTTGAGACAACTACATTGTCGACTGAAAAACTACGTTTCGTGACACAATAACAGTAGTATTTTGAAATTTCGAATTATTTACTAATTGTATAATGGCCAAATACAACCAGAAACAAATGTTCAGTCTTGCTTGTGAAAGGTAATTCCTCGAGACCTGTTTTCAATTGTGTGGCGATTTGTACAGCCCCAAGCAGCACACGAAACACATTTTTCTCAATTCCCGGTATGAAAGTTATGGGAAAGTTGCCCTATGCAATGTGGCGGCACCTTTGACGTACGCTCCAGCGGGCAATTGGGCGTCTATGTATTTATTATGTCTATGATAAAAACGAGCCAGACAATACTCTTTTTCCCGCACATTTTTACTGTGGAAGAAATGGCAAAAACATGAAGTGCTGCATGCATATATGTGAGGGAAATGGACCCACCGTTCCCTTCACAGACATAAGTTGGGAGAAATGTATTAAATCAGTGTTTCTGTGGAAAGACCTTGAATGCAGAGAAAGTCTTATAGCAGAAGAGGCAGTACAGGCATACAAGTTACAAAGCCAGGAACCTACAAACCAGTTAGTCAAACCAGCTAACATTGGCTACCACAGGGAGTGCTACAGCCATTTCACAAATATCACGAAGATAGAACGAGCACAAAGGAGAAGAGAGAAGGCAGTATTAGTTGAAGAAACTGCAAATGAAGTTTGGTATTGTATTGTATAGACAGGAGGTGCAGTAAAAGACATACAGTGCAGTATTATATTGTATAGATGGGTGGTGCAGTTTAAGACATTCGGTACAGTGTAGACAGTAGTATACATTTAAGAAAGTAGTATGTTTTACAGTAATAGAAATTACATAAATGATCATAATAGAAATGGATATGCAGTATGACCAGACACAAACAGTTATGTGCAGTGTAGTAGCAGTAACAGTATAATAGTACAAATAATATAGTTATATACAGTGTATTAACAGTAATATAATAAAAACATCCTGCAAAAATGTACCCTTCCAATTATGGCATTATTAACATCAACAAGGCCAGACACCTGAACACTGTGAAACTGGTTTATTAACCATGTTAAGGGAACAGGTGAAACCAATATATGGAGCATGAGTTTTCCCCTGCTGAAAGTTATAAACCATTTTTCTTTAATCAGTGATGTGGGGAAGGGTGCAGAACCTCAATCTATTGTTTTGCACTTTTTTTTGTGGTAGAGGCAGAGGATGGTGAGGCAACTCCAGTAAAAACACGGGCTCTGAGGTCTAATGCCCGTGATCTCTACACTTCCAAGCAGGCCCAACACCTGCTTCCAGTACAATGCATTATTTGCAAACATGAGAAGTACAAGGTTCAGACACACAGCAGGAAAAGGGTAAAAGAAAAACTAACACAGTGTGAAACACTCCATGCTGGGAAACTGCTTCTCGCCGCTGAAGGGAGAAGGGATGAGTCTCTCCTTCTCCATATCCAAGACAGGGACTTGGTGGCTAGTGAAGCACGGTATCACTTCACCTGCTATCGAGATTATACCCGGTACCTGACCACACAAAAAAATGAGAGAACAGAAACAAACATATATGAAAATGGATACAAGCACTTCTGCAAAACAGTCATTGAGGAGAGGCTTTTAAAACACCGCAAAGTGCTTCGACTGTCAAAGCTGAATTTGCTATTCAAAAAAACTGTGGAAGAAACAGAGGGAGTGAACATTGCAGCTTATAAGGCACATTCACTTAAGGCAAGACTTCAAAAGTCTCATCCCTTCTTGAAATTCCTGAAGGCATCCACAACCTATCTTGTATATGTGGACAATCTGTCAGCTGACAAGATTGTGCATGAAGTTGCTGTCTCCTCTGCTTCCTCCTCATCTGAAGAAAGTGAAGGAGAAATGACAAGTCAAGAAGCTATTGAAAATGCCACCATCAACACAAATGATTCTCGGGCGTTATATCATGCAGCAATGATACTCAAAGAAATCTTACAAAAGACATCAAAAAGATCACCAAAGCTTCCATGGCCTCCCACAGCAGGTGACCTCACACTGGAAAATGCCCTGAGTGTAGTGCCTCACCAACTTTTTAACTTTATTGCATGGACATCAGGAATGTCATTACAACCATCAGATGAACGTGTTGATGTCACTTCAGAGGACAGCAGAAAGATAGTGTCCACTTGTCAGGACATTATTACCTTGGCAACCAGAGGACGGTGGCTCATGCCAAAATAGTGCTCACCTGCAATGGCAGTTCGGCATATGACTGGCTCTGCACAGCTTATAGGGTTGTTAAATGGTCTGGGTCACTGCTCATCCAATTCCCAGGTCCTTGAGCATGATACTGCCCTTGCTCACCTACAAATGGAGAGAGGAGAAATATACATCCCTGAAAACATCAATGCTGAAGTGCCTGTGACTCTTGTCTGGGATAATAATGACTTTGGAGAGGAAACTCTTTCAGGTAAAGGGACAACACATAACATCAATGGTATAATAATTCAGAGGGCCATAAACAGTTATACAGCATCCTTACCAGACACATTACCCAGACAGAGAACACAAGAACAGTCTGTTCATCCTCCTCCACTGAATCTTTCAACCTACACAAGAGGAAAGCGGTCTGGTCCACAGAATTTTGCATTGAAGATAGATCTCCAGCAGGACCAATACAGATATGCCCAAACTACCGGTAGAAGAATTGATGCTGCATTCTTTTTACTGAAAGTACCTGAGGCCCAGGGCAAAATCCTTCCTGGATGGACAGGGTTTAATATCATGTTAAAGGAAGACACAGTCCTGCCATCTACATATGTTGGCTACCTGCCAGTGATTGACGCCAGCCCGACTGATCTCAACACGGTCCACACCATCCTGAGCCGCTCCATTGCCGTTGCTGACAGCTTGAAACAAAAAGTTGTTTTAGTTATGGATCAAGCCATATATGCCAAGGCCCAAGAGATCCGTTGGCAAACAAATTCTTACTCTGAGAGAATTGTAGTGAGGATGGGAGAGTTCCACACAGCAATGGCATATCTTTCATGCATAGGAAAGTTGTATGGTGATGCTGGCTTTCAGGACATCTTGATCGAGTCTGACCTGGTGGCAGCAGGCTCAATTGATGGAGTGATCTCCGGCCATCACTACAACAGGAGCATACGGGCTCACAAACTCCTGATGGAAGCACTCCAGAAACTGCGCTGGTGGGCATACTTGGACACACTGACACAAGAACAAAATGCAGCTGCTTTAAAAGTAACAACAGATATGCAGGATTGTTTTCCCTGTGAAGAGTTCAAGGTCATGCTAACATCAGACACATTTCAGCAATTACTGCAAGGTTATGAAGAATTTGTGGTGAAAAATAACTGTAACCACACATTCGCATTTTGGAGCACATACCTTGACATGATGGAAGATTTGCTTCTTTTCATCAGGGCAACAAGAGAGGGGAACTGGGCTCTTCATTTGTCCACTGTGCAAAGTATGCTGCCCTGGTTTTTTGCCTGTGACAAAGTAAATTATGCCAGGTATTTGACGGCATATTGGGCTGAAATGACCAACCTGGAAGACACACACCCTTCAGCACACCAGCAGCTTCTTTCAGGTGACTTTGTGGCACAAAGACATCAAAATCATGGTTTCGCCGGCACTGCATGTGATCAAGTCATTGAGCAAACAGCCAATCGTGACTCAGAGACAAAGGGAGGCATCAGTGGGTTCTCTCTGAACAAGGGTGCAGTTCATCGCTGGACCCTAACACAACATGAGCGGGCAGCAATCACTTTTGAATGCAAAACAATGGCAGGAAAGTGCCCGGTAGGACATCTTAACTCCGAGCTAGACAACACCCGAATGCAGAGAGATCAAGCTGATGTGATGAACATTGTGGCCACTATCCAAAATATGGTTAATCCTTTTGACCCATTGCTGGATGGACAGTCTCTTTGTCACATCTCTTCTGGCCAACAGGCATCAGAAAATGTTGCCACAGATTTACTAGGGGCTAAACAAAGAGGTGTAATGGCACTCACTGAATTCTGTGAAAAAAGGATCGTCAATGGCGAAGCATCATTCCATGACCCTATAAAGAAAATGAAAATGAAAACATTCAAAGACACTGGCCAAAGTACAGTCACAAAAATTAGAGGAAAAGAAATCACCCTAACATCACATCGCAACTTGTTTGCAAGGCTAATTGTTGTGGGCAGTGTTAGGCAAATTAACATCGATGAAATGCTCACTTACAGTTTGGGTCCTTTTCCACAGTCAATTTCCAACTTTGATGGGTCTCTGGTCAAAACCAACAAAGCTAAGCTGATGCACATCTTGCTCGATGAGATCAACCCGCCTGCAACAGTGAGTGACATTCCTGATGGCTCAGTTTGGATTTGGGATGCTATGGCTCTGGTGCAACAACTAAAGCCACAGCCAACATTTGGGTTGTATGCGGATCATGTACTGAGGACATTAGTTCACTCAGCTAAGGCAACCAAGTCAACAGAGCTTCATTTTGTATGCGACACATACAGCGACCTGAGCATCAAAAATGCTGAGCGTAGTTGGCTCACAGAACAGGGCTACCAAAAAATCAAAATATATGGAGATGACCAAAAAACCCCAAAGCAGTGGAAAAAATTCCTGGCATGTGGCCAAAATAAAGAAAACTTACTGGAGTATTTCTTCCAACATTGGAGCTCATCTGCAAAGAACATAATTGACAATATAACCATCATTGTTGCTCATGGAAGCAAGTGTCACGCAATTAAGATGAATGTGAGCTATACTGACCTTGAGATACTGGAACTCAAAGACCTAGAGACAAGTCAAGAGGAGGCAGACACCAGAATGATACTGCACGCGGTCCATGCAGCCAAACACAGCCGTGACCTGGTAATCAAGAGCCCAGACACCGATGTCTTTGTGCTGGCTCTAGCTTTCTGTAGCCACATTGATGGCCACCTCCATTTCCATACTGCCAAGGGGAGAGACACAAACATTACTGACATTACCAAGCTACATGCCCATCTTGGCGAAGACAAATGTGATGCCCTTGTAGGTCTGCATGCCTTTTCTGGATGTGACACTGTGAGCGCTCTACATAAGGTTGGGAAAGCAAAAGCATACAAAAAACTAAGCTCAAAAACAGAATACATCACTATGTTTAGAGAGCTAGGAACAAGTTTCACCCCATCACCAGAACTATGTGAGGCTCTGGAAGCTTACACGTGTGACCTATATGACCAGAAGGACTGCCAAGATGTCAATATTGCGAGGGCTAAACTGTTCAAATCAGGTAAATGTTCTGAGAGAGACTTGCCTCCAAACAAAGACTCCTTGCATAAACACATCCAGCGGGCAAGCTATCAGGCTGCAGTACACAGGAGGAGTCTTGAGTGCATGCCAGACATTCCTCCTCCTGTAAATCATGGCTGGAAGATGGTAGGAGATTTCTACGAAGTGGACTGGATGACACTTCCGCCAGCTCCAGAGGCCATACTGGAACTTGTGCACTGCTCATGTAAAAAAACAAATTGTGTTGAGGGTAGATGCACATGTAAACTGCATGAGCTGCCATGTACAAACCTCTGTCAGTGTGTAAACTGTGACAATAAGTCACTTGAAGATGACTAGGACACATGTGGTTTTGTAAATACACATGTGGGGAGGGGTGTGTGTGTTTGTGTGTTGGCTACTCCTGCAGAAGTAAATCTGTACGATGTTTATGTACATTATAACTCTGCTCTGTTTGATGGCCTATGTTCTTTGATAGTATAATCTTATTTCTATTACATGCCGTTCTTCTTGAGCTCTTAGCTCTCCAGTTATAATATTGGCTGCTTGCTGACCCTTTAATGTTATGTCAGATGTAACTGGTAATTAAATGTCTTAACCATCAAGAGGTTCATGTTTACCTTGAGGTTTTGGCGAACATTTGCAAATCAGTCGGAGGTAATTATCCGCGGACGTACAGTGGAGCTGTAGCCTATGTGAGTTGGACGAAGTGTTACCGTTAGAATTAAGTATTTAAACTTTACACCAAATCAAATATGTAATCGCATGATGCTAGCTACTGCTAGTTAGCCAGCTGAAACTACCCTACTTAAAACGACACTAACGAGATAGTCACTGTGCTGCCGCCGCAGATGCTGCTCGTGTCTGACAGCTGAATCATCCGTGTAACAGCTGTTCTAAATAAGCTACATCTGATTGGTTAATAATAATCCTATGTCAGTATCTTGCCACGCTATTGGCTCGACTGATATAATAAGCAACCGCGTTTGCCTGCATTTTTACGGTCGTGCATTATGATTTCGGGGGAAAATGTGCAATAAATGGGAGTGGCAACACTTTTCATATCGTTGAGAATAAAACAACCTTCCCAACTTTACAAATTCAGGTTCTCCCTCCATGGGGATCATCCATTTCGAAAAGTAAAGCAGATACGGGCCCTCGGCCCACCGTCTATAAGTTTACTTTGCTGATAGTAACTCCATGCAAAAGCGCATAATACTGTAAGCACGCTTAAATGTCTTTTGGTCTTTTGACCAAATAAATGCACCATGTTTTAATGTAATGATCAAAATTGTCTCATATACATTTTTAAATGTTTTAATAAGTGAAAATGTAACTTTCAAACTTTTATTCAACAGCTGTTTTGCTTGTGATAATTTGTTTTTACAGAGAATATAACATTTTACTATACAGTTGTAATATATTTTATTCATTTAATTACTTCAATTTCAAGGATCAAGCTTTTATTTTGAATCATGCTTTTATTATGATGTTTTTATTTTGCCGTAAGCTTCACTTTTCCAGATAAACAGTTCACAACACTGCCCAGTGTGATCACTGAAGACTTTTAAGTCACTTCTGAAATCTCACCTGTTTACACTGGCCTTGAAGTCTTACAGATGAAATCTAGGACACAGTTTTGGAGTGTTTGTATTTTAGATTACTGATGTTTGTGTATGTGGTAATTTTGAAATGTTATGTTTCAAATTTTAAATACTGTTAAGCATGTCGGTCAACTCTGTCATTTAAATGCTATATAAATGCTGTAATTTAAATAAATGTATACTGGACATGTTGCATGGTTCACAGTGGTTTAGTGCTCTTATCATCTCAAACAACGTGAATTATTCTCAATATCTGTGGATTTTCCAGAGTATGAGCGGTCAGATTTATACATTCATTTAAAGTACGCAGCTCATCCACGCTAAGATTGCAGCCTTCAGCAGTTTAATAAATCACACAAGTACATGTCATTGTAACAGAGTATGCATTAAAAGTAAGCCTATGAGCATTTTAAAGATATCATGTGTCAGTCATATTGCATGCTTGTATTGGACACATTCGGTGCTCGGTACTAACTGTACTGCAGAAATAATTTTATTATAATACCTAATTGGCATCAGCCATGTTCATCGCATTGTTGATTCCTGGTCCCCTTCTCCGACAAGCAAGAGGGACAAGGGCTTTAAACTCTACATATCGAGTTATCTGCACAACTACAAGGGTAAGTATTTTAATCTAATGTGGTGTGCCGGCAGATAGTGGCTAAGCTAGTTCACGACGTGTTCATTTTTAATGTAACGTTAGTATAGAAGCTTGTTAATTTTTGTGTTAATTGTAATATCAGTTATATTAACTTGCTCTCCTCTCAGTTTCTAATAAAGATCAGGGCACAGGTGAAGTCACTGTCAGGGCATTGTGCTACAGGTCCATGAGGACAGCAGAGAAACCTCATAGTTTGAGTGTATGGTGAAGCTAGAATTGATAAGAGGGCAGTTATAGGCTTGTTACTTTAATAGCCCGGTGTTTCTGGGGATTTAGCAAAGGTAATTCATGTTTATAATAACTCTTAAATGAGTAGGTAATGAAAAGAGTTGCTAAAATTGGCAGGTAAAATGCATTCAAGTTTTCAACTCAGTCATTCGTTTAAGATGCAATCTTGTGGTATAAGTATTAGGTGATCATGTTTCAAATAAACAAATAGAGATTTTGATCTAATGCAGTTGTCATATTATGCAACATAATCTAATCCAATCTAATTTGGTCTGTTTATATAGAGTAGTAAAAAAAAAGATTATGTCCTAAACAAATGATTAAACAGTGAACAAGCTATATAAATAAGTATGACATTTTACTTATGCAGGTGGTACTGAAAGACCAAAGTTTAGAGCAACAACCGAGAGTGTAAGGTAAAGGCTGAAAATTGTAGATTTTACAATATGTTGCATTTTTTAATTAAAATACCTGTGGATATGCCACACTTCCCACTCATGAAAGTTTTATGTTCTACAAAGGAGCACACTCTACAAAGGCCTGACTGGAGATTTGCCTGATCTATCTGTCCTTCAGGTGAGTAGGGATTTAACAATAGCAAATTTCACTGTACAGTGTGATATATCAACCAAAATCTGTATACCAATATTTCATTATTTTCTTTTTCCTCCCCTTTAACAAACAAATATTCTGCTTCAAAGAAAAAAAATGAAATTGAATTGTTCTCATAAGGGTCCTTCATTATGAACTTGTATGCCATGCATAACATACTGTGGATAGAAATTACAGGGAAAGTTACTGGTATGATAATTGTGGTTATATTATATTACTATTATATTTAGTGTATTGATAATCAATATATTGTTACTTCCCAGGTGACAGAGGTTTATAAAGGTTTCTCTAAAGCTGAAGCACCAATGATCTGCAGCTTGAGCATCAGCTGTGAAATTCCCCTGGTCGACTCTGCCCTGGGCAAGGTTCAAGCCAGTAGTCCCTTGTCCTACCTGCAATAGCAAAGCAAAACCTGTCCTTCCATGCTGCCTCACCACAACCATGTGTGCCTCTTCAGAATTACCGCCTCCAGCCATCCAGTTGTATGTTTGTCTGCAGTGAACCACAACAGCTACACCATAGGAGTCTGGAGGTCACCTGGGACATGGCACACCAATATGAATGTGCTACTAGAGACCAAAGTTCATGTAATGAATGGCATCAGCTAAGGAGTCATAGACTAACTGCCTCACGATTCAGAGAGATCTGCCAGATTCGAGAGAAGACTGAAGAAGGTCTGGCTAACCGGATACTGCAAGGGACCCGTCAGACGGCGGCTATGAAGAGGGGGCTCTAATTAGAGGCAGATGCTATCTGGGAATATTGTCAAATAAAAAGGGTCAAGCACTACCCCTGTGGTTTGGTCATTCACACTGATGCTCCTTGGCTGGGGGCGTCTCCAGACGGGATAATCTTTGACCCTTCAGAGCCATGTCCGTTTGGGCTGATTGAGATGAAATGGCTGAATGTTAAAAGCTACATTGACTGCCCATATCTGAAAATGGAGTCAGGCAAATTGGAGCTAAAAAAAACCATGCTTATTACTGGCAAGTACAGGGGCAGATGCTAATTACGGGAATGGATTGGTGTGATTTTGTAGTTTCAGCCGAGGAAGACATACTCATCCAAAGAGTTTACAGAGACAGTGATGTTTTGGATGCAATCAGAGAAAAAGTAGACCGGTTTTATTACTATGTCTACATACTGAAATGTCTAATGCTTCAAGAGTAGGTGTTAGTAATGTTTCCAATGAAATGTTTTATGTTCTGTGTTACCATTAAATGTGAAAATGAAAGATGTTTTTATGATTAAGCACAATAAAAGTATTTTAACACTGAGCACCCCAAGAAAAAGACCAGTCATTTATTACCATTGTACTCAAGAGAAGGCAGACGTCTCTGGCACTACAACTTCTTCTTTGACAACTGTAAAATGCAAATGACTTCAGAACATCCACCTCTGACATTTGGGCCCTCTTGGAGAGGAAGGCAGGATGATGAACAGGCCCAGGTACATCATCCACCAAGAATCCCTTGTCCACCATTATGGCCATGTCAGGTGTTAAGAGTGATGTAATCCCTGACTGACGAAATACCTCCCTGTCACTCATGGAACCCTCAAAGAGTGCTGACACAAAAGTCAGGGCTCCGTGAGGGGACATGCCAACAACCATAGCCTTAAAGGTGCAGTGGGACTTGTAGTTGGAAAAAACTTCACTCTGAAGGAGAAGGGATGAAGGTGTTTGACACCGTAGTTCTGTACAATCAAGCACTACTTGTGTGTCGCTGTAGCTGCCATCAAAGTCGTGTGGAAGACTGGCCTTCACAGCTGCAGGAGACATCCATATACAGACCGAGCCCAGTAAGCTGTAGAGGAAGTTGGCCCAGGTCACAATGATTCGGCTTACTGTTGCTCTGTGGATGTTGAATCTATGGCCCAACTCTCTCTGGGTACAGCCAGTGGACAGGTATGTGAGGAAGAGCTCATCTATCGGCAGCAGTTTCTGGGGGGAGATGTTTAATGAGTAGGGGTATACCAATATATCGCAATACAAAAATGAAACCATATGTATCGTGGATAGTGAATATCTGTTTTGTGTATAGTTCACCCAAAATGAAAATTACAGTGATAAAAAAATCCAGTTTACAGAGTTTTACTGTCAGTCCTACAGTAAACTATATATAATGTTGAATATAATGTAATGGCGGAATATTTGAGGGTCCTTATAATGCCAAATGTTTGTATCGGCTTCAGAATCATGAATATTGTTATTCTGATGTCTCTATTTTCCTGTGCATTGGGTTATCAGCACCAAGTCCAAGCCTGTTCATTTCCACCCCAATGTAATACTAAATTTAGCATTTTAATCAACAGTACATTTTTGTTAACCTCTTTCCATATGTTTTGGAGTATTGTAATAATATTGTATTGTGAGTTCAGTATCTCATATGTATTGAATCGTGAAATGAGGTTATCATTATACCCTTATTAGAGTGTCGGTTTAAAACCAGAGAGGGAGAGAGAGACACACAGAGACAGATTGGTCTGGTTAAAGGGCTTTCATTTGTTGTGGTAGTAGCATAGGTTTTCTTTGCCCTGGTGAACGTAACAATTTTTGCTGTTGCTGCCTCAATCAGGTTCCAGAACGCCATCAGATGCTCATATAAGGAGAATCTAAAATACAGTATTACAATTAAAAATTTGTTGTCAGAAGTGCTCAAGAATATGATTAAGAAGACAGAGAAAAAATAATTACTTTGTCAGTCAGTCATTCAGTAAACAGTTATGAGAAGATGTTGATATTACAACTATCTTACCTGGTGTAAAATCTGATGTCTTAAGGCGACGAAGCAAACCGTTTAAGTCCAAAGGAGTGATGAAGATGAAATGTTTGGAGCTGCTCCCTCAGCGCCTCGATTTCCCTCAACGCATCTTCATACCGCTCCCGGTCCACACATACAGTACGACTGGCCCCGTACTCGTGGTCCACGACCATCTGGACCATGACTGGTTGATCGTTGTCTTCATCAGGCCCCGGCGGATCAGGTTCTGGACTTGGTGGTCGAGATCGGCGCTCCCAAACACCGGCCCGTACCACCTTATTGTAGTTATTCCACTCAAATAACGATGGAACACTGCCTACTGCTAAAACCCGTCTACCCTTAGCAGTAGTGTGGATTTCATTCTCGTGGAAATGTCGGCTGCATACCTTGGTATGGGTGGTCACCGAAAATCGTGCCCTACTTATTTTGTGTAGCCACTGCGCTCGAAGGTTGGTGTCCTTCGAGAAGCAGTGGAAGCTCAAAGGGGTGTTATATCGACTTGAAGCAGAGCAAAGTGGCACACAGCAGTGCTCCTTAGATCCACCTACAGTTCTTAGAAACTTAGATGTGTCACGCACATTATATCTGTTTTTATCGTACAACAGCAGCACTCATCTTGTTTGTTTATAGCGGATGCGGATGAAGACAGGAAGTAAACCGGAAGCAGATATGCCGACTTCTGACAATAGCGGAAGTCGGCATATCTGCTTCCGGTTTACTTCCTGTCTTCATCTTCAGCGGAAGTCTGTCACTACGCTTGTGCACGTAGCCTATTGGAGGGAGTGGCAGCTGTCATTTGTTAATCCCTTGACTGACTCAGCTCCCTGCTGAGATAATGGTTACTTCCCTTAAAAACTTCCATTTTGAGTTTGGAAAAAAAAAGTTCAGTCGAAGGGTTGGGCTTTTGTGGTCTCATCAAGCTTTTTCTAATTTGTATAAAAAAGGCCTCATGCTATGATCTCGATGCTGTCATTCACAAATGTGCTTTTTCTTGGTTTCTAATATACAGTGTTATAAAATAAGATACCAATGGCTAAATGGTCTGTTTATTGAAAGTAATAATTTTTTTCACTGAAAGCTCCATGTAAATGGGTGTATACGCTGTCGATGGAAAGCCTCAAATCAGTAAGTACTAAGGGTGTTCACACTTGTAGTTCGGTCCTCTTGGTCCGGACCAACAGCTTTTATTTTCTGACGGAAAATATAATTTACCAGCTGAGAACAAACGAAGAGCTAATAAATTGTGTAAAGGAGTCAAAACAGCGCCATAAATTCCTCCGTTGCGCACACAAGCGAAGATATGCTGCGTGGATGGCTGTTCCGACGCCTGTACAGAACTGTAATTGGCAACATACATTGGATATAAAAAGTCTACACACCCCTGTTAAAATGCCAGGTTCTTGTGATGTAAAAGAATGAGACAAAGATAAATCATGTCAGAACTTTTTCCACCTTTTAATGTGACCTATAACATGAACAATTCAATTGAAAAACAAACCGAAATCTTTGAGGGGAAAAAAACAAAACTCACACTAACCTGGTTGCATAAGTGTGCACACCCTTAAACTAATACTTTGTTGAAGCACCTTTTGATTTTATTACAGCACTCAGTCTTTTTGGGTAAGAGTCTATTAGCATGGCACTTCTTGACGTGGCAATATTTGCCCACTCTTCTTTGGAAAAGCGCTCCAAATCTGTCAGATTGCGAGGACATCTCCTGTGCACAGCCCTCTTCAGATCAACCCACAGATGCTCAATTGGATTCAGGTCTGTGCTCTGGCTGGGCCATTCCAAAACGTTAATCTTCAGAAAACTGTGCTGTATTAATCCCAGTGGTTCATACTACTGGTGTAGGTTGATGCTTCTGATCCTGGGGCAGGAAAACTGCGCTGTATTAATCCCAGTGGTTCATACTACTGGTGTAGGTTGATGCTGCTGATCCTGGGGCAGGAAAACTGCGCTGTATTAATCCCAGTGGTTAGTATTACTGGTGTGGGGTAATACTGCTGTACAGGAAAACGGCGCTTGGGGCAGGAAAACGGCGCTGTAGGCATTACTATTCCCCGTGGTTAGTGTTACTGGAGTAGGGTAATTCTGCTGCTCTTGGGGCAGGAAAACATTGCTGTATTCATCCCAGTTGTTAGGATTAGTGGTGTAGAGTAATACTTCTGCTCATTGGACAGGAGAGCGTATTTTATCTTAATATTCGATGCTTTAAGATTTGTGCCAATGTTCTCTATAAGGTAATGCTAATGTTTTCGAATAACAACTGTTGTAGTAGGCACACTATTAATTATTATGATGCATAGCCAAGACCAACCACTATGTATGTTAATTAGCACAGGTTTGTCCTCACTTATAACATATCATCTGTGTCACGATGTTTTCACATATAACACGTATAACATTTTTGTCTTCAGTCACGCAAACAGTGATTTAAAACTAGGAAATATAAGGAATATAATATAAGGAAATATTTTGGGAATTGAGGGACAAGACAGCTCAGGAGAAAGTAACCGAAACAACACCGGAAGTGAGGGACAAGACTGCTCAGGAGAAAGTAACCGAAACAACACCGGAAGTGAGGGACAAGACGGCTCAGGAGAAGGTAACCGAAACAACACTGGAAGTGAGGGACAAGACGGCTCAGGAGAAGGTAACCGAAACAACACTGGAAGTGAGGGACAAGACGGCTCAGGAGAAGGTAACCGAAACAACACTGGAAGTGAGGGACAAGACGGCTCAGGAGAAGGTAACCGAAACATGGGAATTGAGGGACACGACAGCTTAGGAGAAAGTAACCGAAACATCACTGGAATTGAGGGACAAGACGGCTCTGGAGAAAGTAACCAAAACAACACCGGAATTGAGGGACAAGATAGAGGAAATGTCAGTGTAAGACAAAGTACTAAGAACAATGCAGGAATTAAGGGAGAAAGCAGCTCAGGACACAGCCAAGATGATCAGTAAAGTTTTAAGTAGGATCTTGGACAAATACACTAACTTGCTTAAAAGTTTGTGGAGACCTTATCTTACATGTAACTTTCCATCTGAAATCAAGGGTGTTAATATTGAGATATTTTGCCCTTTGCAGCTGCTCTCTAACAGCTTTCATTTCTGGAAGGTTTTTGCAAAAGATGTTAGCTGTTGTAAAGAGATAGTCAATGTTATTCACCTGTCAGTGGTTTCAATGTTAAGACTGATCAGTGTGATTTGTTTGTCTAGTAAAGAACCAGTTGACACTGATAATATACACTGTATTCAATTTGCAGTAATAAAGTGTAAAGGTATTAATGGAAAGGAGGAGGTGAGAACTGGCTTGACAGTATAAATATTTTATTTTTAAGAACTAAACAAAAGACACAAACACACACATGTGACGGACATCTGCCCGCAAACGCTCTCTCTCATCGCACCACTACCTGCAGTCGGCCTTTATCCCTCTCGGAGGCTTGATTAGCCTGATAAGGGGCCGGGTGTGTGAACTCATGACCCTTCCCCGCCCTCCGCCCTGTCACATAAAGGAAATCAGGATGAAGACATTTCATGATGCTTTTGATGAGTCTAAGGAGAGCAAAATGCATTGAACAGTCTTGAGCAATAGTAATTAATTTTAATCTAAATGCATGCTATGCCTTTCCCATTGGTACTGTTACTATTCGTTTTTTTCCACCCTTCCAGGGGGATTCCTGGTGGAAAGTGTTTTAAAAGTTTCAGACTTTAACCAAGCAAAGAGGTAAAGACAGTATTTCATGGAATGGGTTTTTGGCCATGGTTCAAATCATTCTTCTCTCTTCCTATGCATGTAAAAAAATTTAAGATTATAATATGCCATTTATAAAGCACATCAGCCTTTTCAAATCATTATAATGTACTGATATAACACATTGATATTTCAGATACCTGGTCACGTCAGATGAACTACGGAGGAGATGCTCTCCACCGGAGAGCTACTCTGCGAACACTGTAGTGGCTTATCTACGGAAGGCCAAGGGACAAAAAAACAAAATTACAGGGAGGTTGGCAGAGTTGGAGGTGAAGCCCTCAAAGCGCACAAAGCTAACTTCACAGTGCTCCAAACTTTGTGAAGGTAATAATGGAGTAGTAGTAACTTTAAAGGGAATACTGACACCAGTATACTTGTTTTGTGGTTTTGAATGATAAAAGTTGAACATTTTACTGTTACAATAATTGTAACAGTAAATGTATAATAATACAATGTATAAATAAAAAGAATATATAATCATAGACAAGTTGTCTTGCCACTATGGGGTGTTATACCAAAGTAGGTCTATCCATTGTGTTAATAGCCCCTCAACTTAGTGCTATGTTGTTTCACAACCAGTTTTGGAGTATAATATACACTCACCACCCACTTTAATAGGAACACTATGGGATCAATTCCATGCCACATATATTTGCAAAAATATAAAGTTTTGCAAAATAAAAAAAGTATTGAGCAAACAAAATTATTTTTTTTAAAACAAAAATTAAGTATCACAAACGTAAAATAAAGTATCGAGAGAAAAAAAGAAAGTTTTGCAAACAAAAATAAAGAATTGCAAAATATAAATAAAATATAGCAAAAACCAAGATATAATTAATTGCAAAAATCAATGACTGTTGTAAAATAATCTAAAGATCTTTTATCCTTTTTTATCTCTGCAACAGATTTTTAGGCAGCAATGATTTTGCCACACATCTTTTTCTTTGCAATGCTCCTTTTAATCTGCATTTCCATCACATGTGAGCTCGTGATACCGGTTTGCCTTTGCGCTTCACTTTTCTGTGCATTTCACTTTATGGCACTGTTTTGACGTGGGGGTGGAGTCAGGGGATTGGGGCGTGTACAACGGGCTCAGTGATGCCTCCCTGGAAGTTATCTCATTAGCTTGAGACACGGATCAAACATCATGGCTGAGCACAGGCATGCAGGTGGATCTCAGGTATATAAAGTTGATTGTTTCCTTTTATTTAATTAGCATTAAATGTGCTTTAATAGCGTTTGCTTCAGATAAAGAAGTTAGAGATCAGTTAAAGCGGTGGATTTATTAGCCATACTCGCTAACATAGCCAGCATCTGCAGTTTTTTCTCTCTCAATTGATTGGACTATTGATTGATTCTTATGTTTATTTTATAGATTATAATTGTCTATACCATAGTATGTTGTCTTCTAAAAAAAAATGTAAACTCCATATTTAGATGTAACATTATCACTGTTAAAGGAGACAATAAATAGACTACAAATAAAAAGTTAAACGATCATAACAAATAAGCATCCCAGGAAACGATCTACAAACAATAAAAGAACATCACTTATAATGTTAATTGTGCAAAAGCAAAACAAATTTAACAGATTGATTCTTAAGAGTAGGTGCTGATAACCTGGTTATATCCTGCTGAGTATACTCGAGGCAGAGAAACAGCAGGAGAAAGCGGTTGTTGTTGTTGCTGCTGACCCTGAGCTGCCTGAATATGACCGAAGCTTTGAGTCAGAACACTAATAAGATTCGTCACGACATCTACATATTCTCTCTGCTAAATGTGACATGGCAAATCATTACATGAGATGACCTAGATACACGTACATTTACTGTGAGCATTGTAAGAACTTCAGTAGCTTGTGAACAGGTTCGTTGAGCAATGGAGGAGTCAGGAGACAGCGAAGCAGGTTTGAAATCAGCACTTTAATTTCTTTCACGAACATACGACGGTCACCGCCGTAGAAATGTAAACATAAACAAAACAATATCACACTCAGTCTGTGGAGCTTTCTGGATCCACTCTCTCTCTCCCTCCCTCTCGACGTCCCTTTAAATGTCTTTCTCCGTATCACTACAACAAGACACAGGTGTTAGAGATAATTACAAACCAGGTGACAAGCCTTACCGCTCTCTCTCTCCCGCAGACCGACACACGACCACGCCCCATGCCACATAGCTGTATAACGCAGGGTTAAGAATATAGGGGATGTGAACATTTTATATTTCAAAACTTTATTTTTAAAGACAGAACACACGCACGTTTGTTACGATCGTTTAACTTTTTATTTGTCATCTATTTATTGTCTCCTTTAACAGTGATAATGTTACATCTAAATATGGAGTTTACATTTTTTAGAAGACAACATACTATGGTATAGACAATTATAATCTATAAAATAAACATAAGAATCAATCAATAGTCCAATCAATTGAGAGAGAAAAAACTGCAGATGCTGGCTATGTTAGCGAGTATGGCTAATAAATCCACCGCTTTAACTGATCTCTAACTTCTTTATCTGAAGCAAACGCTATTAAAGCACATTTAATGCTAATTAAATAAAAGGAAACAATCAACTTTATATACCTGAGATCCACCTGCATGCCTGTGCTCAGCCATGATGTTTGATCCGTGTCTCAAGCTAATGACGTAACTTCCAGAGAGGCATCTCTGAGCCCGTTCTACACGCCCCAATCCCCTGACTCCACCCCCACGTCAAAACAGTGCCATAAAGTGAAATGCACAGAAAAGTGAAGCGCAAAGGCAAAACGGTATCACGAGCTCACATGTGATGGAAATGCAGATTAAAAGGAGCATTGCAAAGAAAAAGATGTGTGGCAAAATCATTGCTGCCTAAAAATCTGTTGCAGAGATAAAAAAGGATAAAAGATCTTTAGATTATTTTACAACAGTCATTGATTTTTGCAATTAATTATATCTTGGTATTTGCTATATTTTATTTATATTTTGCAATTCTTTATTTTTGTTTGCAAAACTTTCTTTTTTTCTCTCGATACTTTATTTTACGTTTGTGATACTTAATTTTTGTTTTAAAAAAATAATTTTGTTTGCTCAATACTTTTTTTCTTTTGCAAAACTTTATTTTATTTTGCAATACTTTATATTTTTGCAAATATATGTGGCATGGAATTGATTCCATAGAACACCTGTAAACCTCATTCATGGAGTTATCCAATCTGTCAATCATGTGGCAGCAGCACCCAGCATAAAATCATGCAGATACAGGTCAAGAGCTTTAATGTTCAAATCAATCATCAGAATGGGGAAAAAAATAAAAATTCTGTGACTAACCATGGCATGGTTTTTGGTGCCAGATGGGCTGATTTGAGTATTTCAGAAACTGCTGATCTCCTTAGAATTTCACGCACAACACAGAATGGTGTGGGGGGATAAACATTGAGTGGGCGAAGGTTCTGTGGGTGGAAACACTTTGTTGGTAAGAGAGGTCAGAGGCAAATTATCAGATTGGTTCAAGCTGCCAGGAAGCATACAGTAACTCAAATGATCACTGTTTACAACCGTGGTGAGCAGAAAAGCATCTAAGCATGCACAAAACATTGAACCTTGAGGTGGATGGTCTACAGCAGCAGCCAAGAATATTAATCGGAGGCTATCATGGGCACAGACTCACCTAAACTGGACAGTTGAAGACTGGAAAAGGTGATCATTTTTTTCTAATCTTCAACTGTCCAGTTTCTGTGAGCCTGTGCCCATGATAGCCTCAGATTCACATTCTTGTTTCTCAGGAGTGGAACCTGATGTGGTCTTCTGCAGTTGTAGCCCATCCACCTCAAGGTTCAATATATTGTGCATGCTGAGATTCTTTGCTGTAACAAAGGTGTGACTGTAAAAAGTGCTTAATTGAGTTACTATATCTTTCTAAGGAGCTCAAACCAATCTGGCCATTCTCCTCTGATCTCTCTTATGAACAATGCATTTCCACCCACAGAATTGTCACTTACTCAATGGTTTTAGTTTTTTTTGCACCAATCTATGTTAACTCAGACTTTTGTGTGTGGAAATTCCCAGGTGATCAGCAGTTTCTGAAATACTCAAACCAGCCCATCTGGCACCAACAACCATTCCACAGTTAAAGTCAGAGAGATCAAATTTTTTTTGTTCATTCTGATGATTGATGTGAAGATTAACTGAAGCTCTTGGCCTGTATAAGCATGTTGTTGTTTTACATTATGCTTCTGCCACATGATTGGCTATTTAGCTAACTGCATGAATGTGTAGGTGTTCTTAATAAAGTGGATGGTGAGTGTATCTGCACAATTCATCTTTCTTTGTTATTTATTTGTACTGCTCGTAAGTTGGACATTATTACAAATAATTGTGTTATGTATAATTACTATATTTTAGATGAATGCAGTGATCTGGCTGGTGACATAATGTACCTAGCAGCTAAATTCATCCCCCAGAAAAGAGTGGGTCAAGCCTTGTTGGAAGAGGGAAATGTCCATGCAGCCATGGCCAAAACAGAAGACTGCAGGTAATTTAGTAACAATTGTCTAATACACTTGACATTAACTGAATGATTCAATGATCAGTTGAACTGGAAAATAAACCGATTTTGGTATTTTCAATTGCAGGAAGACCTTGAAAGCTGTAAAGAATGCTTTAGAGGCTAATTGGGAAACATTTGACCTGGCAACACATGGTCTTGGGCCTGCTGTTATAAAAGGCACTTTTTCATTAATTGATGCATGTCTTAAAGAGAAAATGAGAACACTGAAATCAAAAGACTCCACAGATGAGTAAGGTTTCCCCCACTTTATTTTATATTTTCATTGTTTAAATGCTTGTTTTTTGTTGATGTACACTGTTTAGCAGTACAAGAAAAATAAACAAAGACATGACAAATAATTTCATGGTCCTTCAAAGTTTATCAAATTCGGTCAAATGTGTTGCAACTTCAGTTTTTATTTTTGCCTTCTGTTTTTTCGTTTACAAATGTAGTTCGTAGTGAGTACAAGTTTTGCCTTTTTTACCTGTTCACGATAGGCATGCAGTACAGTTATTTTTCTTTTTCTTGACAGAATACTGAAGTTTGAAAAAAACAGTTTGTGTGCCTTCTCTACAATCTTGTATAGCTCCCTGTTTTCAAGGTACTTGTCTGATTGGCTCCATTCAATAAGGTCTGTTAACATTGCCTGGAGTTCAGCTTTTGTCTTTCTGTTGGGTGTTTTCTAGCAATATGGATGATTGGAGATTAACTCACAAGGTGTCCGTGGAAGGTAGAGGATGTTGTGAACCAAGTTACAGACACATTTTTCATTATGACTATTTGCATTGCATGTACAGAAGTTTGGACTTTTGTGATTTACAGTCCCTACACTCCCATCACTGTGAAAGACCTTGAGGTTTTCATCATCTGAGATATACGAGTGACTATCAGTGATTGTTCTAGCAAGAGCAGACCTGATATCTTGAATATCTAGTCCTTGTCGCTGTGCAGCTATTCTCGAGAAAACTATATGTTTGCACAGAGAACCGCTTCTGGATCTTCTGCAGTCACATTTGACCATGACCAAATCAACTGTGTGAGACTGAGTGCTTGTATCTGGTGGAATAAAACAGGTTCCCTTTTCATTCATTTTACATTTTGAATCTAGCCCATTCTCAATCATAGACTTGACAGCATTAGAGAAGTCATCAGCATTGTCTCCCTTGATTCGTCCACTTTCTGCAAGCTCATCCATGTAACTGAAAATTACACAATCAGTCATTAGAAATGGAAATTGCTCTCAGTAAGTAGCAGGAAATAATTGATAATATATAAAAAAAAAATATTAAGTGGATTAGAAGAAAACTTCATGGATTTTGAAGATAACAGTAAATATTACAATAAACATTTACCAGTAATATTTGTGGATGTCTCCACAAAGCAGGCAAAGGAGCTGGTCAATCCGCCTGTTCGTGTTCCCCTTCAGGAATTTATAGTTTATCGTGAGGAAGAATCTATGTAAGAAAGATAACCAACTTGAACCATAAAAAAAAATGCCTCAACAGGATTAGCACACCAAGGAAATGTAGAATATGAAAAATGTCCTGGCAATACACGTTTTAAAAAGTATCTGTTATTTGATGAGTTAAGTATGGGTGTACATATTAGTGTAATTACAAACAAAAAGGCAACCATTCATTATGCATAGTGAAAATCACTGAAACTAGGAGTGTGTAAAGGAAAAAACATGCTTGTTATTACAATAAATAGGCCTATATACAACCCTGTACCTCTCAGCCTTGTTGTTAGTTTCGCTGTTTTCATGATTGAATGACCTTCCAAAATTGGACCAAAGCTCCCCGCAAGAAATCCACTGATTCTTCAGGTACGTAGCTACATGTGTACTACCAATGTAGGAATCCAGCTCTTTACACTTTGTGGCAGAAGTGTGGATAAACTCCTCTTCCTGAGGAACATAGATTTTTTAAAATTAATAATGTTTACAACCTTACAACTGTTTAAAAACAGAAGCTAAAAGAACAGAGTAGAGGAAGAATCTATGTAAGAGGCCTGAAAACGTCTCTGGTTACTTATCTGTAGCCCCAGTTCCCTGATAAAAGCGGAACGAGATGCTGCGCTGATTTAGCGATTTGGAAACGTCTTTTAGGAGTGACCAGCTGTGAATGTGTGTGCAACACATCAATGAAATTGACTAGAATTTATAGCATCTGCTGGTGACATCATAGGATGCACCTGTAGCAAGTCTATAAATGGACGCGTCACGGTTGCATCATCAGGTATTTTGTCTGAAGAGCAGTCCTGGGGCATCCTCAGTGTGGCAATGAAGCACAGCATCTCTTTCTGCTTTTATTAGGGAACAGGGTTACAGTTTAGTAACCCGAGACGTTCCCTATCAACAAGCTACACTTTGATGTTGTGCTAATTTAGCGCTTTGGGATCGAGAATACCCACGCCGCCACACTGTGGGTGTCCGGACCCCTTACGGTTGTGTAGTTATGCTCACAAGAGCGCAAGAGGTCTCAGACAAGAGCTTGTGATGTTGACTCAAGGATGTAAGAGCCCGGAGTGGCATGAATATCCAAACTATAAAATCTTATGAATGTGTGCGGAGAGGACCAGCCTGCCGCACCACAAATGTGCTGCAGAGGGACACCTCTGGCCAAAGCTTTAGAGGAGGCGACCCCTCTGGTAGAGTGAGCCCTGATACCTACTGGCGAAGCTTGACCTCGTAAACCAGGGCAATAACATCCCTCACCCAATGTGACATCGTTTGCTTTGTGGCGGTTACGGCCCCCATGACAAACGAATAGTTGCCCTGACTTATGTCACTGGCTAGTGTGGTGGACAGAAGTCTGAAGGGCACGGACTGGACACAGTCTGTGAATTATTTTCAGTCTAACTGTAGCCTGGCCACAGCCCGAGTAACCACCTCAAGTAACTCCTCAGCCACTTTATTATTGTGCATGGAACGTCCAGAGATGGGTAGCTCAAAGTCTGCAGACTCAAGAGATTCAGCGTCACCCTCGTGAACCGAAGAGGCACCGAAATGCACTTCAGGCTCACAAGAAGGACCAGCTGGATCTGGGGAGAGAGCGAGCAATAGGGGCGGACCCGTCTCTCGCTCCTCTGCCAGATCCATGCGAGAGCCCCACGATAAAAGAGTGGGCGCTGGCTCTTGGAAGTAAGCGAGACGAGTGCAAAGAATTTTCACTGTAAACAGATCGCAATGCTCGCACCTGCCCTGCCCCAACACTAACAGCATGCTCTTCCCCCAAACACACAAAACAAAACTGGTCTGCATCCATTTCAGCCATAGAGCGTAAACATGGGAACACACTGCTTGCTTTGCTTCACACTCATTCTTGGAAAGGAGAAAAGGTTTTCTGCGCACTGCCTAACAAATTCTAACTCCTAACAAAGGAAAAGAAAGTCCTATCGGGAAGACACGCAAGCTTGAGTGAAGTTTGAGATGCCATTTATTTGATAGATGTAAAACGGGAGGTAATGTCTCTCTCTTTGGCGTAGGCCCCGTCCGGCAGTCCGAGGGAGTTGTACCCGGAACCGTCATGTCCTGCCGGAGATAGGAGGCAGGGGCGAGGAGCCTGCCCCCCTGCGGGACAGGGCTCAACTGGTGGTGGGGAGGTGGAGGTTGCAGTGTTAGCACACCGAAACAGCAATGTGATAGATTGTGAGCGGACTTATAAAGCAATGGCCTACGTGCGATTGGCTAGGAGTTACCCAGCTAATGATGTGATGATGTACAGCTGCTGGTCTTTACGCTAGAACTACACTCCACTTCCATTTCTGACAGCTTGAGAAGCACAACACAAACAGAGTGGTCTGAAGACAAAAGACCTGACGATGCACCTGTGATGCATCTATTTATAGCCCTGCAACAGGTGCATCCTATGATGTCAATTTCATTGACGTGTTGCACACATATTCACAGCTGGTCACTCAAAGATGTTCCCAAAGCGCTAAATCAGCACAGCATCAAAGTGTAGCTTGTTGATAGGAAACTTAATTTATTCAGAGCTTTGTCAAGCTAAAATATTGTGGAAAAAGCTTGTTTTAGGGTATAGCTATGAACGAGTCTTACCGTTAAACACACCTTCATTGCAACCATTGCTTGAATCACCATGTTTCTCTGGCCCACTGGCAGGTTTCCTCCATCTCGTTTTACCAACCACCTATGCACAACCTACATGTTAAAGGAAATAAAAGTTTTATATTCAGTTAGCATTGTGTAATTTATTTTTAAACTATTTTAAATTTTCCTGTATACATTATGGACTGTAAAGCCAAAATTCTCAATTACATTTTATAATGGAGTGCTCGTACTAATGTTTTTAAGGGATCTGTGAATTATTGGCAATAATAATACAAGTGGTAATACATATACAATATTTTTACAGTGTTATCACAATTTGCTGCCTGAACTGTTCTGTCATCTACCTGCAGCACGTGAAACCAGCAAACAAGGACCTTTGCTGAAGGAAAAATCTGTCTTAAGGCATTGAGCTCTTTCAGGTCCCTGTCAATCATGACTGACCTATACAGAAATAAAAGCGAATACACATATGAAAATCATGAATTTAACAGGTTTTTGCTAGACAAGATGGAGGATTAAAGGGCCCCTATCTTACAATTTTTTTAAACTTTAACAGTGTTTACGTATTACTCCTCTCAAGAGCAGTTTAAGTACATAGGGTACTGACCGGGCAAGAAAGCCAGGATTACTGCTAGAAAGCTTTTCCAGGCAGAGAGTGAGTGTGGCTGTTGATTCTTGACTGATAATGAAGTATGCAAATGGAACTCCTCTTCCAATACTATTACTGAGAAGAAGTGCATAAAATGCATAGCCATATGAGGTCATCCCTTTGTAGGTGGCATCCATGAACATCATGGGATGTGGATGTCCCCTCAGTAGTTGTTTTTGCCAGGGTGCCTGTACAACAATTATCAAGGGTTGTTCATCACTTAATGGCTGATAAAAACAAATGTTCTCCTTTAGCTCTGATGTGGCGAGTATATCCACACTGAAACAATCATTTACATCAGGAAAAATGAGGGGATTGATGCTCTTTTTGATAATTCTTATATCCTCTGGTGTAACGTAGTATCGACGATTGTGTTTGTCCATATGTCCATGCCTTTCTGCCCAATCAACACTCTTCAGAAGGGTTTCTGAGACTGATATTCCTTGCTCAAGCCACATGTCAATGAAAGCCAATAGTTCTGGGTCAACACGTTTTTTTACACCCTCTTCTTGAACGCTGAAGTCATGTCCACTGTCTTTCAGCATTTTATGCACAACAGCACCTGTAAATCCAGCATCCTTGATTATATTGAAAGACACATACGCAAGAGTTAGCCCTGGTTTGGGTTGGTTTTCCTTTGCTACTTCCAGTTGCTTTGTTTGATCTCTCACATGCATAATAGTAGTAGTCCTTGTGAGTACATACAGGAGATTTAAAATAGCTGTGAGTTTCCTCTTCCAATTTCTTGATCTAAGACTGCATGAAGTCCTCCTCCTCAAAAACAATAACTTCTTGGATGACCTCAGGATCTGTAACCTTCATCTTTTGTTTAAAAATGAATAAAACAAAATTAGGAGAGTATTCAAAGCCATATTCTGAAAACAAAACAATTATTTTGACCAAAAAAACAAAACAAAAAACAACCATCTATAGAGTGTACCAATTAACAAATAAGAATATCCATCTAGGAATAGAATGCCTAAAGCACAGTTTTCCTGCCCCATGAGGAGCAGCATTACCCTCCACCAGTAAAACTAATCACTGGGATTAATATAGTACAGTTTTCCTGCCCCAGGAGCAGCAGCATTACCCTCTACCAGTAATACTAATCACTGGGATTAATACAGCACAGTTTTCCTGCCCCAAGAGCAGCAGCATTACCCTCCACCAGTAATATTAACTACTAGGATTAATAATGCTCACAGCGCAGTTTTCCTGCCCCAAGAGCAGCAGCATTACCCTACACTAGTAATACTAACCACTGGAAATAGTAATGCCTATAGCACAGTTTTCCTGCCCCAGGAGCAGCTGCATTACCCTACACCAGTAATACTAACCACTGGAAATAGTAATGCCTACAGCGCAGTTTTCCTGCCCCAGGAGCAGCAGCATTACCCTCCACCAGTAATACTAACCACTGGAAATAGTAATGCCTACAGCGCAGTTTTCCTGCCCCAGGAGCAGCAGCATTACCCTCCACCAGTAATACTAACCACTAGGATTAATACAGCACAGTTTTCTTGCCCCAAGAGCAGCAGCATTACCCTCCACCAGTAATACTAACCACTGGGATTAATACAGCAAAGTTTTCTTGCCCCAAGAGCAGCAGCATTACCCTCCACCAGTAATACTAACCACTGGGATTAATACAGCACAGTTTTCTTGCCCCAAGAGCAGCAGCATTACCCTCCACCAGTAATACTAACCACTGGGATTAATACAGCAAAGTTTTCTTGCCCCAAGAGCAGCATTACCCTCCACCAGTAATACTAACCACTGGGATTAATACAGCACAGTTTTCTTGCCCCAAGAGCAGCAGCATTACCCTCCACCAGTAATACTAACCACTAGGATTAATACAGCACAGTTTTCTTGCCCCAAGAGCAGCAGCATTACCCTCCACCAGTAATACTAACCACTAGGATTAATACAGCACAGTTTTCTTGCCCCAAGAGCAGCAGCATTACCCTCCACCAGTAATACTAACCACTAGGATTAATACAGCACAGTTTTCCTGCCCCAGGAGTAGCAGCATTACCCTACACCAGTAATAATAATCACTGGGATTAATACAGCAAAGTTTTCCTGCCCCAAGAGGAACAGCATTACCCCACACCAGTAATACTAATCACTGGGATTAATACAGCAAAGTTTTCCTGCCACAAGAGAAGCAGCATTACCCCACACCAGTAAAACTAACCACTAGGATTAATACAGCACAGTTTTCTGCCGCAAGAGCAGCAGCATTACCCTCCACCAGTAATACTAACCACTGGGATTAATACAGCACAGTTTTATGCCCCAAGAGCAGCAGCATTACCCTCCACCAGTAATACTAACCACTGGGATTAATACAGCAAAGTTTTCCTGCCCCAAGAGGAACAGCATTACCCTTCACCAGTAATACTAACCACTGGGATTAATAATGCTCACAGCACAGTTTTACTCGAAGAAAACCTCAGCGACCGCTAATTGCTGAACACACCACATAACAGATAAGATTTGGGCTTTTTGTCAGTCCAACACCAGTCACTCGACTTTAGACCCTCAGATTTGAGTTATTTTCTTCCAAACATCCTAACGTGCTTCAGTTAGTTGGAGTTCAACATGTTCAGTTCTGTGCAGAACTGTTATAATGCTACCTATGCTAATGCTAACTGAATATTTGCCTAATAATAATGTGCTCTTTGACTCATGATAGCTGAAATAGTTAAACCCAGATTACCAAATAAACTTTTTTTTTAAATCTTACCTTTGGAGAAAGTTTACTCACGTCTCAAATTCTTCCAACCGACGCACGCTCCCACTACCGACACTACTGAGAATCTTTTTTTTTTCTTTACTTGATCCCGCCTGTTTTTCAATTCTTGGACCCGCCTCTGTTTTCATTGGTTATTTTTGTGAACCAATCATATTCCGTTCTGCCCTCAGAACATGTTTGTGTAAGTAAAACTCCCATCTGCGTTTACAACCGGGCCAAGACCCACTTTTCAGACAGCCTCGGCCAGCATTCACACTTGTTCAAATGAACCACACTAGCAAAGCAATCGCTCCAGAGTTCGTTTTAATCGAACCAAACCTGCCAAGTGTGAACACCCTAAGTCACACAGTCACAGGTTGGCTCTATGAATCACATTCTGATTGAGTCTATTACGATTATGTTCCCTTGCTATGCTTGTTTTTATTTCTGAAAACTCGACATGACCGGGCATCAGAGTGAAATACTGAGGGAATATGTATGTCTGTCACATCTCCTTCATTCACATTCAGTGTGCTGGACCTCCAAATGAAGAGGGTGAGAAACTGTCAGCAAAACAGTCGGTAGGTGTGACACCCTTGGCCAAAATCAAGTCAAGTGTTGGTTAGTGAGATGCTGGTTTTACAATTTTTGTATAATTTCCACTTGAACACTGTTCGGAAAGGTAGAATTACAAAGCGGTCCTCGCCCTGGAATTTTCAGCGTTGTTACCTTACTGTACTTGGGGCAGAGAACCTTGCTGGTGGAACGACTTGAGGTATGTGGTGATGGCTAAAGCTGTTGTTGTTGTTATAAAATTCTTGCTGTAAAATTAAAACGGCTAAACTGACAGATATAGAAAAAAGAACTTGAAGTCCATATTAAGCCAGCATCCCACTAGTCGATTGGCACTAGCTGAGTACTCGGCCAATTTTAGTTGTGAGCTTAATTTATGTACACTTATGAATCTTTGTTAGATGACCGCTGCATTAGGGATGTAATTCATCTCTGGAAACCACACCGCGGACGTTACGAGCATTTCTCTTGTGCACGTGTGAAGATGAACCACTTCTCAAGCACTCTGATGTGAACGCCGTCTCCAGAGGCTTGTGCCAAACTCCTGCGAAAATATAAACAAGGTATAAACGTATTCGTTTTGTGAATGCAAAGCACTCCAGTTTCACGTAATGGCCATGTAATGTCAAATATCCGCAGCCATTGAGGGTTTTTTCAGGCAGTGTTGGCATGCAGTGAGACAGAGGAGATGCCCTGTTCTATTTCTGTGGAGATGATCAAATGCAAGAAACACAATCTCAAAGTCTCCCTTCATTAGAAATAAGGGCTTATGAGTTAATCAGAGAGCCTTAAAATAATGTGTGAAAGTGAAGAATTTAAGGCAGAAATATTTTATTATTGCGTAATATAATAATAGCTATACAGGTTGGCTGGGTTACAAAAGAAGCAAAAGAAAACTAAACATTGAAAAAGTCCAATGGATCAAAAGTAAATCGGACAAATAAGAGGGATAATTTAAATATTATTGTAAATTTTATGCTTCTATATTTGACTGTCATTCATATGATTTTGAAGCCTGAAAAGGAATTCATATACCCTTATTTTATTATATGACCCAAGCTTAATTTGTATAAATGACCTTGTTGTGTACATGAAGCACACATAGTGAGTTTGTATGGTAATTAATCGTCATAATCGTCAGCCAAATTTCACAATCGTGACCCCTAATTTTCATTATTAGGTTTTTACCTTGTGAATTGTTTTGTTAAAAATGTGTATGAAATTTCAAACAGCTTGTATCATTATTAAACATGTGATTTCATGACATCACATAAATTGATAGAATGTGAAATTTGTACATTTTTAAAAAGCTAAAATTATATTAAAATCATAAAGCAAAATATATTTAAAAAAAAATTACAATGTATTGTGTGAATAGCGCAATATTGACTGAGAGAAAATCATTCAGTGATCATACAAAAAGCTCTTTTGTACCACAAACCACTGTGAACACACTTGGAGTAATTTTGAGTTTTCTTTTGTTCAGGCATCACTCAGATAAGGCAATACTACTTGTGAATGGCAAACTCAAAAATGTGTGAGTGTTTTATAGGGCAGGGTGGCTCTGACCAACATTTCCAATCTCATATTATTGATTTGTATACTGTATGAAAAAATAATACTCAAGGTAAAATAGTGCTGAACTTTATTACAAAAATAAACAGTACTCACTGAACCATGAAAATGTATTGTACTTTTTTAAATTGGGTAAATATATAAATATTAATATATTTGAACACCACAATTCACTTTCCAAATGTCCCTTAAACTAGCGTTCCGAAAGCCTTTTATACCCATAGTCCCACTCAGACAATACCATTTCAATATATTTAGACCTCTCAAATCAACACAATAAATAACCTCTCTTTATACTTATCACATGTATCAAGAGCAAGAAACCGCAATAATGATTTATATTCAATTAATTATCACTTAAGCTTAAGACCCCTTGGCTAACATATGCAGAAGTAAACAGAGTTTGTGGAAGAGTAAAAGAGTACAAGGGCGAGTGACTGCGTTCTTAAAACAAACAAATTAACACGGTGGATGCCTGAGGTACCTCCCGGTATGCAAAGATCAAAAAAGGCTACCACTTATTCCAGTCCTTCCCTGTATCCATCACAAACTTCCTTACCATGTACTTTTTTGTTTGATTGAATCTTTCAGCTAACCCATCAGTTTGTGGATGATTGGGGGTTGTTTAAATGGCAGAGATGCCCAGTTGTTGGTGTGAATTTGTCATCAGTCGAAGTTGGTCCATTGATCGGTAAGTATCTCATCAGGTATGCCAACCCTTGAGAACAACTGCACCAGTTGGTCTGGTGATGCATCATAGGGGAAAGGCTTCAGGAAGTCATATCGCATAGTCACAGATGACTAATATATACTGGTGTCTCCGCTCCAATAAACGGATGTTTAATGGAATAAAAGGACCATCTATACCAGAGATCAAAACATACTTGCCTTTTGTTCCAAATTGCAAACAGACTGCGTATAATATATGAAGCATAAGCTATGTAGCAAATAATACAATTCATTTTTAAATAATTGTATTTTTTTTATAAGAAGCACATGAATATAATGTTAATTTCACCATATTGTGGGATATCCTAAAATAGTCTGTGATTCTGAGCCTTTTTTTTTAGATGGGCTAACCCAGTGGTTCCCAACCCTGTTTCTGGAGGCCACACAGCACTGCACATTTTGTATAGCTCCTTTTTCTGAAACCAAATTCAGCCTAATAATGACCGATTAATTTGAATCAGGTGTGTTGGAAGAGGGGTGTGGCAGGTTGGAGGGCGGGGCCGGGTCGTATCTGCCGGGGGACGAGGAGCCCAGCCGCCTGAACGAGGACGATGGCTGCCGACCGCGAGGGGAGAAGGAGCTCCTAGCCGACCGCCTGGAGCGAGAGGACCGCTGCCAGGGGCGGGGGAGGCCCCTTCTGTTCCCCGAGAACGCGGCAGGGTGTTCCGTCCGCCAGGGGCTGGAAGACTGCCTCGGATCCACCCGGAGAGGTGCGGCTGTCGTCCGATAAAGGGCGGAGGAGTGGCCAAGGAACAAGCTGTGGTGTATCGGAGAACTGGCGAGTAAGAGGTTTTTTTTTTCATTTCTCTCTCCTCTCTCTCTCACTGTCGCTCTGCGTTGGCCTTTATCCTCTCTTAAATTTTACAGTTTTTTGGGGGGTACTACACTGTTACAGGAAGTACCCCCCATTTTAATTATTTCTGTTTCCCTCCCCTTGTCCCCTCCCTCGTCCAGGTAGATGGGGATGACCTGCCGGCAGACAGCGCGGAAGGCACGCCCTCCCCCAGGGAAAGAGGGGGGTGTACGTCAGGCCGGGGGCTCTCCAGCCTGAGAGAACGAGGGAGGAATGTGGCAGGGTGGAGGGCGTATTAGGCTAATTATGCCTCCGTGAGGTTTAAAGGCTAACTGCAGAGGGCCGTGCAGGAGAGAAAGATCTTTTACGGACATGTCCGTCATGTGTGTGTTTATGTTGTCTTTTAAGTTTACTATTAAAAATATGATTTATATCGTCAAGCCGGTTCTAGCCTCCTCCTTTCCATTGATCCCTTTACAAGGGGAAACGTATAAAACCTGCAGGACGGGGTACTCAAGGACCAGGGTTGAAGACCACTGATCTAGATCACTGGATCTAGCACTACAAATAACAGGAGTGGAAGACCATGGGTGGGGGAACAACTGGACATATTGTCTAATAAAATGTTTTATTGAATGCAATTGGTTGCCTTGTATTCTGTACTATTGACCAAACTCCTTTCTTGGCTTAAATTGAGCAGTTGCTGGTGTGATTTGATATTTAGATTAGTTTTAACTTTGTCATTGCATCCAGTACTATAAATATAGGTATCGTCAATGCAGTAAATTGTAAAGTGTGCTAATTAATAAAAGAACATGTTTAACAAGTCCCATTTACTTAAACAATCTAATGTTAAATGTAAAGGAAAAAAGTCATCAGTAGGCTACAGTACGGTAGCTAGCATAGCCATTTCTAGCTCTGCATCACAATACTGCTACCTAGTGTTATACGCAGAGGCAAGGCAAGGCAAGGCAAGTTTATTTATATAGCACATTTCATACACAATGGTAATTCAAAGTGCTTTACATAGAAGAGATTAAAATAAGAATAAAAAAAATAAGAATAATTGAAACAGTTTAGAGTAAAATAAAATACAGTACAAACAGTCGGGCACACAGTGGCACAGTGCTCATTCAGTAAATGCACAGGTAAACAGATGTGTTTTGAGTCTGGATTTGAATGTGACTACTGTAGGAGCACATCTGATCTCTTCTGGAAGCTGGTTCCAGCTGCGGCTGGCATAAAAGCTAAAAGCAGACACTCCTTGCTTAGAGTGAACTCTTGGTATTTCTAGCTGATGTGATCCTAATGATCTGAGTGATCTGTTGGGTTTATATTCAGTGAGCATATCTGCAATATATTGAGGTCCTAGCCCATTGAGTGATTTATATACCAGTAATAATACTTTAAAATCAATCCTAAATGTAACTGGGAGCCAGTGTAAAGACCTGAGGACTGGTGTGATATGTTCATATTTTCTGGTTCTGCTCAGAATCCTGTCAGCAGCGTTCTGTATGAGCTGCAACTGTCTTATGGTCTTTTGGGAAGGCCAGTGAGGAGTCCATTACAATAATCCACCCTGCTGGTGATGAAAGCATGCACAAGTTTCTCTAGGTCTTGACTGGAAACAAAGCATCTAATTCTTGCAATATTTTTCAGATGATAGTATGCTGATTTAGTTATTGCTTTGACATGACTACTGAAACTAAGGTCTGACTGTAGAGACACACCAAGATTCCTGACTTGATTTTTAGTTGTTTGACCCCTAGCGTCAAGGTATGCATTCTCCTTGAGAACGTCATCTTTGTTTCCAAACACAGTGACTTCAGTTTTGTCTTTGTTTAACTGAAGAAAGTTTTGGCACATCCAACTGTTAACTTCATCAATGCATTGGCACAGGGAGTCAATGGGGCTGTAATCGTTAGGTGATAGGGCTAAGTAGATCTGTGTGTCGTCTGCATAGCTGTGGTAAGCAATTTGGTTCTTTCTCATTATTTGGCTCATTGGGAGCATATACATGTTGAACAGGAGTGGCGCAAGGATTGAGCCTTGAGGGACTCCGCATGTCATGGACGTCCACTCAGACTTATGGTCTCCTATACTCACATAATAACCTCTCCCTTCTAAGTATGATCTGAACCATTTTAGGACCATCCCAGAAAGCCCCACCCAGTTTTCCAGCCTGTCAAGAAGTATGTTGTGATCAACAGTGTCAAATGCAGCACTGAGGTCGAGTAGTACCAGTACTGATAATTTGCCTGTATCAGTATTTAAGCGAATATCGTTTATTATCTTTATGAGCGCTGTCTCTGTGCTGTGATGCGATCGGAAACCAGATTGAAAATTGTCAAAGTATCCATTTGAGTTCAAGAATTTGTTCAGCTGATTGAAGACAACTTTTTCAATGATCTTGCCTATGAAAGGAAGATTTGAGATCGGTCTATAGTTATAGTGCTTAATATGGTCTTATCCAGATTGCTCTTTTTCAAGAGGGGCTTGACAACTGCAGTTTTCAGGGAGTTTGGAAACTTTCAGGGAGTTTGGAAACAGCAGAGGCGTTTCCAGCATTGAAGGACATCCTGGGCTTAGCCCAGACAATTTTATTTGCATACAAGCAACCACTTCTCTGTAGTCCAAAGCTGGTGAGAGGGCATTCTTTGAGTTTAGCTCTGGCTGGGCCTGTTTCCACAGTTCCTAAATCTTCCACTGTAGTACTATCCTCAACTAACTCATTCTCTCTCCTCCTCTAATCATCTGTGATGCAAAAGAACAGATACAGCACATAACGTATTGCAAATCAGCTTCAAACAACTAATTCATCAAGTGCTACATATTTCAAATTGTAGACCAATACCATTGAAGAAAATGTATCTGGAAGAGCAGATCAGTGGGATTGCCCTTAGATCTATCATGATTCTTGAATTTTCATGTACATTACCATAAAGTCATCACAAAAGAGTTATATTATAGTGAGTAAAGTGAGGTAAAACATTTTTTAATATAAATAATTTATAATATATATATAGTCAAAATGATGTATAAGATCCTAAGTTAAAGCAATACATTAATTACTTTATTCTAAGTTCATTGACACAACATGCATCGAACTGTATATAAGTCTCCATGTTCATCTGTCAAAATCCTTTCATTAGGATCATTAGGAGCATTGGGATAAACAATGTTTCACTTTTAACCCTCTTTAAAGTAAAGTGACTGATTAATTGTTACAAGTTTCCATGCCTGATTCTGGCACAGCTGCTGCTGGCTCCTCAGTCTGTAGTAATAATAATAATAATAATAATATGTTTATTTTATATAGCGCCTTTCACAAACCCAAGGTCGCTTTACATAGTGGAAAGGCAATGAAACACAACTGCAAACAAACCAAAACAATACAACAAAGACATGTTATCTGTATGAAGCTATGAGTTTGTTGTGGAGAAATGATCATTAAACAAAAAGGTTTTGAGATGTGCTTTAAAGAAAGGAAGAGAAGCACAGTCACGAAGAGGTTGTGGGATGCTGTTCCAGAGTTTGGGGGCCAAGGCACTGAAGGACCTGCCACCCAGGGTGGAAAGTCTGGAGCGGGGGATAGCCAAGAGATTTTGATCAGAGGATCTCAGTGAGTGTGAAGGACTGTACGGGGTCAGGAGGTCGCGGATGTAGGGGGGAGCAAGGTTGTGGAGGGCTTTGAAGGTGAGTAGTAGTACTTTGTATTTGATCCGGGACGGAACTGGTAACCAGTGGAGTTGGTGGAGAATGGGTGTGATGTGTGCTGATCGTCTGGTATGGGTGAGCAGCCTGGCTGCCGAGTTTTGAATATATTGTAGCCTTTTAAGTGATTTAACAGGGAGACCAAGGAAAAGTGCGTTGCAGTAGTCAAGACGGGACATAATGAAGGAGTTTACCAAAATCTGTGCATCACTAGCAGAGAGAAAGGGTTGGAGGCGAGCAATGTTACGGAGGTGAAAGAAGTCTTAATGAGTGATTTGATATGAGGATCAAAGCTAAGGGAGGAGTTAAGCAAAATGCCAAGGTTTTTAACAACAGGTGTAGGGTGGATAGGTGAACCATCAATGTTGAGAGTGAGACTGTTAGATTTGAAGAGGATGCTTTTAGGGCCAATCAGCAGAATTTTGATTTTATCTTTATTGAATTTGAGAAAGTTGTTTTGCATCCATAATTTTAAGTCAGAGAGGCAGTCAGTGAGGGTACATGGTGGTGGATGAGAGGGAGAGGGAATGGTAAAGTAGAGTTGGATATCATCTGCATAACAGTGGAAGTTTAGACCATGGCTGCATATAATTGGTCCAATAGGGAGGATGTAAATAAGGAAGAGGAGGGGCCCCAGTACAGAACCCTGGGGGACACCACGGGTGACAGGGGACTTGGAAGACTGATGTGAACCAAGTGTTACAAACTGCCTTCCGTTGGAGAGGTATGACTGGAACCAATTCAGGGCTGTTCCAGAAACACCAATAGCAGACAGACGGTTGATTAGAACATTGTGGTTGATGGTATCGAAAGCAGCACTAAGGTCAAGGAGGATGAGAATGTTAAGTGAACCAGAGTCAGCGGACGAGAGAAGATCGTTAACTATGCGTAGAAGGGCTGTCTCTGTACTGTGACATGAACGGAAGCCAGATTGAAAAGGCTCATACAGGTCATGGTGATTAAGAAAGGTGTGTAGTTGTGAGGCCACCACTCTTTCCAGTACCTTGGCCAGGAAGGGGAGGTTGGAGATAGGGCAGTAGTTTAATAGAGATGTTGGGTCGCAGTCTGGTTTTTTGAGAATGGGTGTGATTGCAGCATTCTTGAGGGCAGCAGGCACAACACCAGAGTTGAGGCAGGTGTTTACAATCAATGCAATGGGTTCAGATACGGATGTGATGCAAGCTTTAAGTAGAAGGGTGGGGGCAGGGTCAAGCTGACACGATGAGGAGTTGGACTTATTTATAATGTCAGTGATAGTGAGAGAGTCTATAGCGGTGAAATGGGAAAGCTGAGGGCCCAGAGAGGGAGGAGAAGAAGAGAGAGAGATAGCATTGGGGTTGAAGCAATGATAAATTTGGCTAATTTTGTCATCAAAGAAGTGTAAGAAGGCCTGGCACTGCTCAGGGGTCTTGTGACAGGGGGTTTGAGGAGTTTTTCCAAGGTCCTGAACAGGGTTTTAGGCCTGGATATGGAGGATGTTATGAGCGATGAGTAATAGTTTGAGCGGGCAGCATTGAGGGCATCCTTATATGTCTGAGTATGTTTAGTGTAAAGCATGGAGTGAATTCTAAGGCCAGTTTTCTTATAGTAAGTTTCCTGAGCTCAGGGGTGAACCAGGGGCATGTATGGTTTGCTGGTACAAGCCTAGTCCTAGCCGGGGCTAAGCTATCAAGCAGGCTGGTCAGGGTGCCATTGTACATAGCAACCAAGTCATCCGCGGACGAGAGCTCATCAAGGCCAAACAGTGGAGAGGCCTGTATAGAGGCAGCAAACATGCTGTGGTCTATTGACCCGATGTTACGACATGTAATAGCTGTTTTCTCTGAGGAGGGAGGAGGAGTGTTCATATGAAAACGGCATTCAATGAGCTTATGGTCGGAGACACCAGAGATGGAACCAGAGACAGAGATGTCATTTAGACCAGAAGAGCAAAGCAGATCCAAAATGTGGCCATGAGTGTGAGTAGGAAAGTCAACATGCTGTGTCAAACTAAAACAGTTCAATACAGAGTTAAACTCAGAGGTGTAAGAGCAATTAGTATCCACATGAATGTTAAAATCCCCTAACATAATCATAGCAGAACAAAGAGATGAAATAACAGTGAGAAGTTCATTCAATTCAGACAGAAAATTTACAGATGGTTTAGGGGGGCGGTAGATTAGCAATAGTAGAAGGGGTAGGGTAGAAACAACCTTCACAGCAATATATTCAAAAGATGTCACTTCAAATGGCCTAAGTTCTTTAACAGTTAGATCTGAGCGGTGCACTACAGCCAACCCACCCCCTCTCCCTACAGATCTGGGTTTGGATAAGTAGTAGTAGCCAGGGGGGGTCAGCATGTTTAAATTAATGCAGTCACTGGGTTGTTGCCAGGTCTCTGAGAGACAAAACAAGTCACAATGATATCGTTTATTAGAGCCATTTTGTTTGTGATTGAGCACGCATTTAGGTGGCCAATGTTAAAGTTCTGACATGATGACGAGACAGGAGGAGGCAGCCTAGGACGACGAAGTTTGTCAAAGTTAATTCCCCTGTTCTTTGACTGGTATCGTCGACAGCGATCGGACGTGTAAACAGTTGGGATTTGAGCATCATGTCCATAGATGAAAGTCGATTGTCTTTTGGAGCGATGAACATAACGTGGATGACGAATAATTCCAAGCGAGCAGCAGAGTTTATACAGCGTCGGGTCGAGGGGGGTGTGACAGCGAAAAAGTTTGAGACCAGCAGGGGTGTAAACTGCCTCCATTGCCAGGTTACAAAAAACACACAAGCACAGTATAAGGCAAGCTGAGAGGACTTTAATCCAGCTGCCAACAGGAAACATAACATCGAAACAGTAAAGTTGCCACAAGCGACACAGCAACACCACGCAAATGCTACAAGTTAGCCAACCAGGCTCACAACACAACCCAGTCCGCAATGTAATTAGCGCAGTTTAGTACGCCAACCACTGTACAGACTGGGGACAACAACGAGGCAAGCGGGTAGAGACACACTCACCACTGTAGCAGTCATGTGAGGGGAGCGAGGAAGAGAGCTCATGCAGGGGAAGAGCAGGCGTGCCGGGCAGTGGCAAACAGAACTGGAAGAGCAAGTTTGTAGCAAAGTTTGTAGCATTAATCCACGGATTGAAACAACAGCAGCAAAGCAACAATGGTCCAGCGACAGAGCAGGAAAGTTCGGCAGACACCAGGAGGAGATGCGGTAATCCACTAGATTTCAGGTGAGAATGTCACACATGCACAGCGTTCACTCAACTGGAACTGAAGCTCATCTTTGCTACCCTCTACAAAACCATTTAATCAAATCAAGTCACACATACATTTTATGTTAATGCTTATTGGTTATCCTTAGAGGAAAAAAAACACCTGATAAACAAGAAAAGTACACTCTGAACGGAACTAGCACCTACGTCTCCGGCGTGAGAGGCGTATGCGCTAACAAGGAGGCTAAGGGCCGTTACATAGGCAACGCGAGCAAGCAACGCGAGTGACGCGAGCGATGCGCTCCCTTTCATAGTCTAAACTGTGGACGCAAGCAGACACACGCGTCACGGGCGATGCGTGAAATGCAATACACCGCTCCCGCAACAGGGGATAGTAGAGTCTGGTGATATTAGTAGAGTCGGGTCACGAGTGCATATTGCTGATTTTACATAGGCGGCATCAAAGGCAGCGCAGAGATAGACGGTGGTATGTTCGCCCTTTAAACCAAAAAAGAGATCAGGATGGTGAGTTTGTGTCTCTGGTGCTTCCCATGCGAAGCATGGACGAGGAGAGACATTTAAATATAAATGCGGATGTATGCGTATAAGCTCGCATAATTTTTCCTCTTCGCCCGCCATTGTATTCAAATCTTCTTCTGTAAACATAATATACTTGAATTAATGTACAATACTTGCAATGTCGCCCCCACCGACAACGCATAGTATTGCGTGCATCGGTGCTTCGCATATCAAAAACTAGGACGACACATTTGGCTACGCATCGACGCATAATGGCGGCCGAAGCGTAGCGACGCGCAGCCTTTCAGACGTGTACGCGTACCGATGCGTTGACTATGTAAGGGCCCTTAAGGCTACAGCCTTTAGCGTCAGTCGCTAGTGCACCTCTAGATGTCAGGAGAGTGAGGTTTACACACTGCACAGCTATCTATCTGCTGGCTCTCGTTACAAGTGCAGTGTGATAAAACTAGTGTTCCTGGCTACCCACTGACTTCTTTCGGAAAAATCCCCATAGCCTCATTTGCTTCATTTTTGCTGTCTTTCCTGCTAACTGCTGTTAACTCGCCAATAAGTCATCAAATGTCATCTCCTCCCCTACCTGCTGCATATTCAACAGAGAGGAAGAAACAGAGTAGCCCATAGGCTACCGACAGCAAAGTAACTTATTCTATAGGCTAGATTATTTTTAAGACCTATGTCTATTTTTACAGGCTGTATGCAGTATGTGCAAATCCAAAGCACAATGAAATAAGGCAACTTATGATTACGGGGGTTTACATAGGCTATTGTCTGGTTTCATATTTGTCAGTCAACATTTCAAAATACATTCGGGGCTACACTCAAAACATTCGGGGCTAAAGCCCCAGCAAAATCGGCTGATGCCGCGTCTGGTTATACGGTAATTAAATGTAAATAATAATAATAAAGTAGCAGACATATAAATGATACAACACTAGGTTAATATAGCCATTTCCAAATGCCTGAATGTACTTAATTTATCTGTACAAAGTAGGAGACACATTGTGTCTCCTAGAGATTAACGTAGTTTGGTGCAAATAAATCCCAGAACAACGGCAAAGAACCTTGTAAAGATGCTGGAGAAAAGATGTAGACAAGTATCTATATCCACAGTAAAACAAGTCCTATATTGACATATCCTGAAAGGCTGCTCGGCACAGAAGAAGCCACTGCTCCAAAACTGCCATAAAAAATGCCAGACTACAGTTTGCAAGTGCACATAGAGGACAAAGATCTTATTTTTTGTAAAAATGTCCTCTGATCTGATTAAACAAAAATGGAACTGTTTGGCCATAATGACCATTGATATGTTTGGAGGAAAAAGAGTGAGTCTTGCAAGCCGAAGAACACCATCCCAACCGTGAAGCATGAGGATAGCAGCAGCATCTTGTGGGGGAGTTTTGCTGCAAGAGTGTCTTGCGCACTTCACATAATATATGGCATCACGAAGGAAAATTATGTGGATATATTGAAACATCTCAAGACATCAGCCAAGAAGTGAAAGCTCTGTCTTCCAAATGGACAATGACCCCAAGGATACCTCAAGTTGTGGCAAAATGACTTGAGGACATCAAAGTCAAGGTACTGGAGTGGCCATCACAAAGCCATAACCTCAATCTAATGTCTAAAAAGTGTGTGCAAGCAAGGAGGCCTACAAACTTGACTCACACCAGTTACACCAGTTCCGTCTGAAGGAATGGGCTAAAACTGCAGCAAGTTATTATGAGAAGCTTGTGGAAGGCTACCCATAATGTTCGACACAAGTTAAACAATTTAAAGGCAATGCTACCAAATACTAACAAAGTGTATGTAAACTTCTGACCCACTGTTAATGTGATGAAAGAAATAAAAGCTGAAATAAATCATTCATTCTAATATATTTCTGACATTTCACATTCTTAAAATAAAGCAGTGAATCCTAACTGACCTAAGACAGGGAAAGTTTTCTAGGAATAAATGTCAGGAGTTAAAACTGAGTTTAAATGTATTTGACTAATGTGTATATAAACTTCTGATTTCAACTGTATATTTCATTACGCTTGGGGTTTCAATTGAACCACTATTTTAGTCTACTGCTATCGGTTTGCTTTGTCGGTTATAAAACGTGTAACACCGTTAATTAAATTAATTCGGAAGCACTCGCAGCATCTGCGCATTTGCACTCTGCACGCACACATACCAAGTGACAATCGCTTGCCCAGTCCATTCTCTGCTCTCTGCATTGCTTTGAATGTTACTTTGTAATGTATTAAATTAATTCCATTAATTTATATGCATGTTGCGATATGTGTATGTTTTAAGTACTTATTTTTTATAAATTTGATTATTGTGCAGCAATAGTATTTTAATATTTGTTGGTGTGTAAATAGCATCTTGTTTTGATTTGTGACTTTTAAATTTTCATCTTTAGACCTGATGGAAGTGAAAGAGGAAAGTCAAGAACTAAATGAAGTGGAGGAGAAACATCATTATCAGAAACAAGATGATTTTGTAAATGGAAAAATATATAGTTGCTCACAGACTGAAAAATGCGTCCAAAAAAGAATAAAAACAGAAAATTGTTTTAGCTGCCCTCAGTGTGGAAAGAGTTTCAAAGATAAAGAAAACCTAAAGGAACACATGAGAGTTCACACCGGAGAGAAGCCTTACACATGCCTTGAGTGTGGAAAGAGATTGACATGTAAAAGAAACTTCATTGATCATATAAGAATTCACACAGGAGAAAAGCCCTTTACATGTCATCAGTGTGGAAAGAGTTTCACAAATCAAAAATGCCTTAAGATCCACATCAGAATTCACACTGGAGAGAAGCCTTTTTCCTGCCCGCAGTGTAGAAAGAGTTTCACACAGAAAGTACACCTTAATATACACATTAGAAGTCACACTGGCGAGAAGACTTTCACATGTCATCAGTGTGGAAAGAGTTTTGTTTTGGCAAGATATCTCATTGTTCATCAGCGCTATCACTCAGAAGAAAAGACATTTAACTGTGATCAGTGTGGTCAAAAATTTATTCGTTCATCAGATCTAAAAAGACACTTGAAAATTCATGCAAATGAGAAGCCTTACACGTGTTCTCTTTGTGGCAGGAGTTTTTCACATCAGGCCAATTTTAAGCAACACCAGTTAATACATACTGGTGTGAAAGATCTTGTGTGCGGTGAGTGTGGAAAAGCTTTTTTCCAAATCAGCACTTTGAAACGGCACCAAAGAGTTCATACAGGAGAAAAACCGTACAAGTGTTCATACTGTGGAAAGAGTTTTGCTGATCCGACATACCTGAAAAAACATGGCCCAGTACTCTACGGAGACATTTACAGAAGAATTGCCCAAAGTTATCAAAGTGAGCAAACGTTATCTTGAGAATCTTTATCATGTGAAATTTCTATAAATGCAAAGACTACAAGAGTGATGTTATGTTGGAAGATTTGTTGGCCAACAACTCTATGTCAGATGGATGAAAAATATCAGTATGCCTATTGTCAGAGATGAAATGTGAGACTGGTCATTCTTCTACATGGCAATGGTTGAAATCTTACTGCAAAATATTACAACTGGTTTGAATGGAAGTCTTACAGCTAAAAGGGCCTTTATCACCTTTATATTAGAAACATTGGGATGGCATGAGGTTGAGTAAATGAGAGAATTTACATTTTTGGGTTAACCATTCCTTAACCATGTAAAATATGACAGCTTTTGAAATTATTATATATATTTTTTACTCTTTATAATACTTGAAAAATGTAATTACTCAGCTGGAGTTTGTCATTATAGTTCAATTTAAAGTACTGTGTAAAAATATGTTTGAAATATCTGCAAGGGCAAAATACAGTACTAATCTGTAAAGAGAGATGTAACCCTACTTTTTTTTCTTTTTTTGTGAAATAGCACATTTTGTCTTGTTTTCTGGCTACATGTCTCTTTAAATTCCAGAATAATTATTTGCTCACTATCAGTAATTTTCATTTAAGCATTTGTGTTTATGATCGGTCTCTTTCTTATAATATTTGACAGTATTCATCTTTCTTTCAGACCGTTCAATTTGGCTGACACATTAAAGTTATGCTTGTGATGGAGTGGTTTGAAGCAATGTAGAGAAACTTTAGAAACACTGCTCCTCATTACAGGTAAAAAAAAACACACCTTTCACATCCACCGTTTGGGACCCCTACAGTTCTGGGCCCATGACAACAGCCCATGTTGTCCCATGTAGAAGTCCAGCCCTGGTAACAGACACAAAAGGGGCTTTGCACCTTCAGTCCTGGGCCCCAAATGAACAACATTTTCAAACTGAAAGTTGATTTCTTCACATTGGGTTGTTCTGCGGATCGGTCTGTCGTGCATGCTCCACTCCTGGTTCGGGCTGTGAAGAGTAATGGCTTTCTCCCATGGCTTGGCATTATTTGTGTCTGCATTGTATCCCTCAATTAGCAAAAATATAGAGATTAATATTAGGGTTAGATTTAGGGATTGGAGTTTTTATTTTTTTGTGGGACTACAAATAATTAGTCAAGTCAAGCTCTTGACAAACTGCCAGTGATACTCCTATGCTTTAAGTGTTTATCCGTACTGTACAACACAATAGACATGGCATACACGTACCTGCTTGTGAGTATGTTTGTGTAAATGCACTGTTTGGCCAAAAAAAAAGAAGTCTCTAATATATTGTTATATACCTTTAGCTTTGACTGCGGCATGCATTTGTCATGGCATTGTTTCGACAACCTTCTGCAATGTCACAACATTTATTTCCATTCTGGGGTTGAATTCATTATTGGCAGAGATCTTGTGTTGACGATGGGAGAGTCGAACCACTCTTCTCCAGCACATCCCAAAAACTTTCAATGAAGTTAAGGTCAGGATGCTGTGGTGGCCAATTCGTGTTTGTAAATTGTTCCTCATGCTCACTGAACCACACTCTCAATTTGAGCCCGATTAATCTTGACGTTGTTGTCCTGGAATTATACCAGTGCCATCAGGAAAGAAAAAAAAAATCTATTGATGGGATAACCTGGTCATTTAGTACATTAATTAATAACAATAACAATAAATGAATTGCCGCTAGCAAGTTTTTTTGACCAGGCAGTGAATGTCTGTGCTGTCAGCATCGATGCATGCATTTAATTTAAAATGTCTAACGTGTACATTTTTGTACCGATTTGACATTCTTTGATTTTATTCAGCTCCGTGTGAGTTCTGAACTCTAGTTAGAGGACTAGAGTTTATGTATCAGGGACTTTACACTCGAACTCGCACTACATACAAACACACAACAGTGAGTCCGTGCTGGAGAAAGGACCTCTTATAAAACAAACGCTGATGGGATTTGTGACTTAAGTAAGTTCTTCACATCTTTTTGCAAGTCAACATTTCTTACAAGCCTGCTGCAGAGCTTGTACTCACATGGAGCTGGTCTGTTGATGCTCCACTTATCTAACATAATTCTGAAATAACTTTGTACATGTTGCTGCTGAGCTTCTGAGGCATCAGCTAATGATTACCAGACAATTCTGATCTATTATATTTCCATCGGCAGTGCAAGCACTAAAAGCAAATCAAGACGCACTTTTCATATGGAGTTCAATTCTGCGCTTGAACAAACCAGGTGCATTCCATATTCACAATGAAAAGACAGCATGATGACATTAATATTGTGTAGGATGTGGGTTTAAGAGATTTAATGTGCATTGCAATGAATGATAGTTCTATCAATAAGTCAACATTCCACTTTGGTAAATGTTTAATGTTAATATAATTGGTGTTATAATTTTAGTGAATTTCTGTCTTTTGTACTGTTGAGTTCTGAAAATGTTATTAAAGCATTATTGATACATATTGTTTAGTTCTATTGTGGTGTTCTTTCCAAAGATGGAAATAAATGAATTTTGACAAGAAAATAAATATATAGTAAATTTTCAGCACTTTTCAAATCTGTGATTATCTATGAAAAATCATGAGATTAATCGCGATTCGCTTGCAAGCCTCATCCTTTTTCCTCCAAATATATAACGATGGTCATTATGGACAAACAGTTTCTGTTTCATCAGACCAGAGGGAATTTCTCCAAAAAGTAAGATGTTTGTTCTCATGTGCACTTGCATACTGTAGTATAGTTTAAGGTGGTTTCTGAGTAGTGGCTACCTTGCTGTGCAGCCTTTCAGGTTATGCCAATATAGGACTAGTTTTACTGTGGATATAGATACTTGTCTACCTGTTTCCTCCAGTATCTTCACAAGGTCCTTTTGCTGTTGTTCTGGGATTGATTTGCACTTTTCGCACCAAACTTGTTACGGTTCCTGTACTAAATATAAATTAATAATTTTAAATAAAATTCGGGTGCCAGACAGGTTTAGGCCTTTCAAAATGTTCCAAATAGTTTAAAAGCCACCAATTACATGTGTCACAAACGCCTGCGAAGGCGCCTCCCCGATCGGCCACCGGAGATCCGACTCACCCGAATTCTGATCACCTCCGCACCCACATACCGGGGCTTAATTAATCCACAGCTGATTCCCATTTCATCTCCCTCTATTTAAGCTACACGCAGTGACTCACTCACTGCGAAGTCTTGTTTGTTCCGGCTACACTACTGAGCGTTCTAGTTTCCATTCCTCATTGATTATCTGTTTACCGACCTTGCTTTCCCTCCTGACTACGATTGACTGCTGCCTGCCTACCTGAACTCTCGCCTGCCCCTTCGTATTGCCATCTGCTGCCTGCCCCGACATTCTGCCTGCCTCACTACGCTCTTAGCCTGCCTACTATTGCCCTGCTTCCCCATTGCTTGACCATTGCCCGTTCACATTTGTGTGTTCAATAAAGAAACTGCCCTGCACCAACCTGCACTGGCACCCGCCGAACCCCAAGCCAGTCACGCGGTTGACACCGCCCCTCACTACCAAACAATCACCAGCCCGCGACTTGCCCTGCCCGAGAAGTTCGACGGCTCGCCCGCCAAGTGCAAGGGCTTCATCATGCAGTGCTCGTTGTTTCTCTCGCAGAAGCCGGCACTTTACCCCACCGATGAGAGTAAGATCCTCTTTGTGTGTTCAGTTCTCACAGGCAGAGCCCTCGATTGGGCTAACGCGGTCTGGAATAATCATGGTTTCGCCCAGACCACCTTCGATTCCTTCATGCGCAGCCTGATCAGCGTCTTCGACCATCCCGAGAGCGGCAAGAGCGCAGGTGAATAGCTGCTAGCATTGCGCCAGGGAAATCGTGCGGCGGCGGATTATGCGCTCTCCTTCCGCACCCTCGCCAAGCAGACCGGCTGGCTAGAAAGCACCCTCAAACTTCTCTTCCATCAGGGTCTGAGTGCCAATCTTCAGTCTGAACTGGCCTGTCATGACGAAGGTATCTCCCTTGATCAGTTCATCACCCTTGCAATATGCATCGATAATCTCATCCGCTCCAGACGACCAAACCGGTGGTCTGCACCGGCAACCCCGACTCGTCAGTTCCATGAAGAATCCGAACCTAGGCAGGTTGGCCGGACACATCTCACTCAGGAGGAAAGAGAACGCCGTCTCTCACACAATCTCTGCCTCTACTGCGGTCAAGCGGGGCATCAACGCGCTAACTGCCCGCGGCGCCCATCACAATCCGGGGTGAGTCACTTAACTACCTCAGCTCTCACTGTCTCTTGTCTTGAAGTACCCATCAAACTCACTCACGTCACAGTTAATCTCACCACCCATGCTATGATTGATTCGGGAGCGGCGGGCAACTTTATTGGTGAGTCACTGTGCAGACGTACTAACATTCCCTTGATATCTTGTACTCCTCCCTTGGCAGTGGCGTGTGCACGACTGCGCCATTGAGCTCATTCCTGGCGCGTCACCGCCCAAAGGCCGCATCTTTCCCCTGTCGGAACCTGAATCCCAAGCTATGAAGTCATACATAGAGGAGGAGCTTGCGAAGGGGTTCATTCGGCCATCCACTTCTCCAGCCGCGGCCGGTTTCTTCTTTGTGGGTAAGAAAGATGGATCTCTGCGTCCCTGTATCAATTACCGCGGACTCAACGATGTCACCGTGAAATTCCGCTACCCGCTTCCTTTAATCCCTGTGGCCCTCGAACAACTACGGTCTGCCAAGATTTATACCAAGCTGGATTTACGCTGCGCCTACAACCTTATCCGCATCCGAGAGGGGGACGAGTGGAAGACTGCCTTCTCCACCACTAATGGCCACTATGAGTACTTGGTGATGCCTTTCGGCCTGTCCAATAGCCCCTCCGTCTTTCAGTCATACATCAATGACATCTAACGAGACATGCTCAACCAGTGCGTCATCGTCTACATCGATGACATATTGATCTACTCCAACTCCCTGGAAGAGCACATCATGCAGGTCAGAGCCGTGTTAAGACGCCTGGCAGAACATCAACTTTACGCCAAGGCAGAGAAATGCGAGTTCCACTTGACCACTGTGGCATTTCTTGGGTACATCATCAGCCCAGAGGGGGTGGCCATGGACGAGAACAAGGTGCAGGCTGTCCAAAATTGGCCACAACCCAACACTGTGAAGGAGCTTCAAAGATTTCTAGGATTTTCTAATTTCTACCGTCGCTTTATCAGGAAATTCAGTACTGTCGCCTCGCCTCTCACCGCCATGGTAAAGGGGGGTCAAACCAAGCTTCACTGGTCCACCGATCCACTCCGGGAATTCAACCAGCTCAAAGAACACTTCACCTTGGCTCCCATCCTGCACCATCCCAATCCAGACCTCCCGTTCGTAGTGGAAGTGGACGCATCCAGCTCAGGTATTGGTGCCATTCTCTCTCAATACCAGGGCAATCCTCTCAAGCTGTTCCCCTGCGCGTTCTACTCCCGCAAGCTCTCTCCCGCGGAGCAGAACTACGATGTAGGCAACTGCAAACTCTTGGCGATGAAAGCTGCACTGGAGGAGTGGCGACATTGGTTGGAGGGAGCTCGACATCCATTCCAAGTTTTCACTGACCACCGCAACTTGGAATACTTGCGCTCTGCCAAGAGGCTCAACCCTCGACAGGCTCGTTGGGCGCTGTTCTTCACACGCTTCCGCTTCTCCATCTCTTACCTGCCGGGATCAAAGAATATCAAGGCAGACTCACTTTCCCGTCAACACGATGCCATGCCTCCGAGCTCCAGTATTGAACCCATCATTCCGTCCACCTTGATTCTGGCCCCAATCCAATGGGACATCATGGCTGATATCGCCCAGGCCCAGACGACCGATCCACCTCCGCCCGACTGTCCGCCCAACCGGACATTCGTGCCACACAGCCTCCGAGAAAGGGTAATTCGCTGGGTCCATGATGCCACGAACTCTGGGCACCCCGGCATCTTTACCACCATACGCCTGCTGCAAAACCGTTTCTGGTGGGAAACCCTACAAGAGGACACCACCGACTTCGTGCACGGGTGTCCTGCCTGCAACGCAGCCAAAACCCCGAAACAACCACCCGCAGGTCTCCTTCAACCACTCCCCATACCTCAACGTCCCTGGTCACATATCGCCGTGGATTTCATCACCGACCTACCGGTCTCCCGAGGCCACACCACCATATTAACCGTCATTGATCGCTTCTCTAAGGCATGTCGCCTAATCCCAATCTCCAAGCTCCCCACAGCTCTCGAAACCGCTGAACTCCTTCTCCACTGGGTGTTCCGCTATTATGGCCTACCCGAGGATATTGTATCGGACCGTGGACCCCAGTTTACCTCCAGGGTATGGCGAGCTTTCTTCTGACTACTAGACATCAATGTCAGCCTCACCTCAGGGTACCACCCTCAGTCTAACGGTCAGATGGAACGTCTGAACCAGGAGATCACCAAGTTTCTCCGCACCTACTGCCACCACAACCAAGCTGATTGGAGCCGCTTCCTCCCTTGGGCCGAGTACGCCCAGAACTCCCTCTTGAAACCTTCAACTAACCTAACCCCTTTCCAGTGTATCCTGGGGTACCAACCTCCTCTGTTCCCCTGGTCCGGCGAGCCATCAGAGGTTCCGTCGGTCAATGACTGGCTCCATCGCAGGTATGGGACCAAGCTCACATCCATCTCCAACGGGCTGTGGACCGAACTAAGAGGCAGGCGGATCGTCGCCGCCGTCCAGGCCCTGCCTACTCTCCGGGTCAGTGGGTTTGGCTTTCCACCAGGGACCTACGCCTACGTCTCCCCTGCAAAAAGCTCAGTCCCAGGTATGTGGGTCCCTTCAAAATCATCAAACAAATCAATGCTGTGTCATTCCATCTTCAACTACCTGCTAACTACCGCATCTCTCCCACCTTCCATGTCTCCCTACTCAAACCCGCCGGTGGCCCGAGGTCGGAGGAGGAGGATGCGAACCCCGGCCCCCCTCCCATCACCGTGGGCGGCGAGGAGGCATTCCTGGTGCGAACACTGCTGGACTCCAGACGTCTACGGGGTCGGTTCCAATACCTAGTGGATTGGGAGGGGTACGGTCCTGAGGAGAGGTCCTGGGCCGGAGCCGATGACATCCTCGACCCTAACCTCATCTCAGAATTCCACAGAACCCATCCAGAGAAACCGGCCCTCCGCCCTCGAGGTCGACCCCGGCGTCGATCAGGTCCTCGCTTCAGGAGCCGCTCACGGGGGGGGGGCTCTGTCACAAACGCCTGCGAAGGCGCCTCCCTGATCGGCCACCGGAGATCCGACTCACCCGAATTCTAATCACCTCCGCACCCACATACCGGGCTTAATTAATCCACAGCCGATTCCCATTTCATCTCCCTCTATTTAAGCTACACGCAGTGACACACTCACTGCGAAGTCTTGTTTGTTCCGGCTACACTACTGAGCGTTCTAGTTTCCATTCCTCATTGATTATCTGTTTACCGACCTTGCTTTCCCTCCTGACTACGATTGACTGCTGCCTGCCTACCTGAACTCTCGCCTGCCTCTTCGTATTGCCATCTGCTGCCTGCCCCGACATTCTGCCTGCCTCACTACGCTCTTAGCCTGCCTACTATTGCCCTGCTTCCCTATTGCTTGACATTTGCCCGTTCACATTTGTGTGTTCAATAAAAAAACTGCTTATGGATCCCAACTTACCTGAGTCTTTGTTACAACATGTAATATAACAATAACAAAATAAGAGTGTATCAAACTTCTACAAAAAAAGTGTATTATTCAAATAACAAAGAAAACGGTAAACGAAGGCAAGGAGTCAAAGACTCACAAACAAAATACCAGCAATAATCAAATGCATAAATCCCAACAGAACAAAACATTCAACAATAATTATTCAAGTGTGTGTGTGTATGAGAGAGAGTTAAGGCAGGAAAGTTTGTGGATGGTGCATGCTGGTTCATGGAGAGTTTGCATGTACCTGTGTGGTGACTGGGCAATACTGAGTCCAACACACAAGGGAATAAATGTAGGCCAGAAGAATCAAGGAATCACCTGGCGCTTCCACTATAGGCCTTTATTTTATCGTCACCTTGACCATGGAGCTCTTCGGCGACTGAAGATCCTCTGAACTCATGCCACTCCACTTTCAATCAAGAAGTGCAAATCAACAGCTGTGAAAAAATCCAGGCCTCACTCTGGTGATGAGCAATGTCAGATTTGTCCCTTTGTGGTTTCTTCCGGTCTTCTCCGATCACGTTCCTAATCCACCTCACCGTACACAAAAACAAACTTTCTTTCTCCTTACTCAGCTTGCACACCTTAACTTCACCTCACTCAAGTCTCAAATCTCTCTTTCTCTTTTTTGTCATGAACAACCATCTTCCTGGTTACCTTTATAGTAGCCTTTATTTTTGACACCTGGTAATCTGATGAGCAGCCATTTTAGTTGGTGGTGGTGGATCCTTAAAGGGGCAGTGCGCAGTTCTACTCTGCCACAAACTACATTAATTTCCAAGAGATAGAATGTGTCATATTTTTCCTGAGTGGTATGATGGCTGCGTGGTCCCATACTTGCATACTATTGTTTGTACAGATGAACGTGGTACCTTCAGGCATTTGGAAATTGCTCCCAAGGATGAACCAGACTTGTGGAGGTCCACAATTTTTTTTTGAGGTCTTATTTTTATTTTCCCACGATGTCCAGCAAAGAGGCATTAAGTTTGAAGTTAGGCCTTAAAATACATCCACAGATACACCTCCAATTTAGTACACAACCTATCACGATCTAATTGTCTTTAGGCTTGACATCATTTTCTGGAATTTTGTCTTTAAACAATTGTTGGAAAATTACTCGTCATGCACAACATCTTTAGGTAGATGTTCTAAACGACTTTTCAAAACTATAATGTGCTAATATGACTTCTGTGGAGTGGTTAAAAAAAGTAGTTTTAATGACTTTATATAAAAATAAACCTATGTAAACTTCTGACTTCAACTGTGTGTATGTATGTATGTGTATGTGTGTGTGTGTATGTGTGTGTATATATATATATATATATATATATATATATATATATCTCACACATACTGATAAGCCACAACATTAAAACCACTGTGACAGGTGAAGTGAATAACATTTATTAGCTTGTTGCAATGGCACCTGTTAATGGATGAATGTATTAGTTAGCAAGTGAACAGGTCAGTTCTTGAATTTCATGTGTTGGAAGCAGGAAAAATGGGCAAGAAAAAGAATCTGAGCAAATCTGACAAGGGTCAAATTGTGATTAGCTGCAGCAGAGAGTGCCTTGGTGATATCAGACGCAGAGGGCTCGAACGGGCTGGTGCCTTCGGGTGTGCCAACTCAGTTTGAGGCCGATGTGGAGCTGACCGCCATGCTTTCTCAGGCTGCCGCGAGTGTCGTGCTGGAATGGAACCCTCCACCCGCCCCTGAGCACTTAAGGCTTGATACTGTTTCTTGGGATCGGCACGCTGCTCACGGAGGTCGTGGAGGGCACCTTTCACTGCCCGAACCCGATCTTTCAGCTTGTCTGCTCTCACTACCCTCGACGGCGGAGCGGCCCCAGGTGGATAAAGCGATCGTGACAAGTCAGGCCAAGTCACTAAAAGAGCTGCATGAGGGTATTTCTGATCCCGATGTGCTACAAGAACTGCACTCGGCGACCGCCCTCCGCATGACAAAGGTCACTCCGCACGCAGGCAGATGATGTCCACTCTCATGGTCCATGAGCGCCACCTGTGGCTGAACTGCATTTCGTTATCTTTGTACTTGTACTCTACACAATGACAATAAAGTTGAATCTAATCTAAAAAAAAAAACATGGTCGAGATGAGGGATGTGGACAAGGCACGCTTCCTGAACGTGCCCATCGCCCAGGACGGCCTTTTTGGTGACACTGATGATTTTGCCCAGAAGATCTCGGCGGTGAAGACACGGCCACCGAGACACAGAGCACTCGAAGCTAGGGCCTCGCGAACAAGGCTCCCCACCTTTACGTGTCCGGCTGTAACACACAAAACCACACCCCTGGCCATTCGGGGGTGACAAGTTTCGAGGACGGCCCAATATACCCTCCTCCTGAGTTGCCGACCTGCCTTATGTCGGGTACGCAGAGCAAGTTAAGTGATTCGCAGGCTTCCTCAGCGCGGCCACCTGGGGTTGGAGCGTTGCTCCTTGGCGTGGCATTTCCAACCCCCCCCCCACCTCCTGCGAGGCCCCACCCCCAGGTGCATTGAATGCGATTCTCCTATTAGTGCCCCTTGCTTGGAGTTTGGACACGTGGCTAACACTCTCCAACCCGTGGTTGGCCAGAACCATCTGACTCGGCTATGCGATTCAGTTCGCCAGGCGACCGCACCGGACTAACGGCGTTCACTTCAGGTCCGTAAAAGGCAAGAATGCCACCATCCTACATGCAGAGATCGCGATCCTTCTACAGAAGTGTGCGATAGAGCCTGTCCTTCTAGGTGAGGCAAGAGTTTTACAGTCCTTCATCATTCTGAAGAAGGGCGGTGGGTTGCGGCCAATCCTGAACTTGCAAATTCTGAACCGGGCCTTGCACAGACTCCCATTCAAGATGCTGATGCAGAAGCACATTTTGGCGTGCATCCGGCTTCAAGATTGGTCCACAGCGGTAGACCTGAAGGACGCGTACTTTCACATCTCGATTTTATCTCGATACAGACCCTTCCTATGGTTCGCGTTCAACGGTCAGATGTATCAGTACAAGGTCCTCCCCTTCGGCCTGTCCCTGTACCCTCGTGTCTTCAAGAAGGTCACAGAGGCAGCCCTTGGCCAGATAAGGGAAGTGGGCATTTGCATAATCAATTACCATCGATGACAGGCTGATTCTAGCGCACTACCAAGAGTTACTGTGTGCTCACAGGGACCTTGTGCTCACGCACCTCAGCTGTATAGGGCTTTGGGTCAACTGGGAAAAGAGCAAGATCTACCCGGTTCAGAGCATCTCTTTTCTTGGCATAGAGTTAGACTAGATTAAATGTTGTTCAGCTCCTCTTTGTTTGCTTCGTAATCTCTATCTTTCCACACCATGGCTGCACCTAAATGTGTTTGTCCCAACCCTTACAAAATTCGAAAGTTCTTGGCAAATTTTCAGCAACTTGATCATTTTCACATGCAAATGAGCTTTGTGGCAAACTTGCGGCAAATTGTCCACTGTTCCCAAAAGTCTGCTGCAATGTTCACCACTACCGGTGAAGAGATGCAAACTTCTGACAAAGATTTATGCCTAATCACATGCTCATTTGCATGTGAAAATATTGAGTGGCAAATTTGCCATGATTCGTCAGACCAGGCAATGCTTTTCTAATCGTCTACTGTCCAGTTTTGGTGAGCCTGTGCCCACTGCAGCCTCAGTTTACTGTTCTTAGCTGACAAAAGTGCTACTCTGAGGGGTCTTCTGCTGCTGTGCCTCATCCGCCTCAATGATCAACACATTGTATGTTCAGAACTACATTTGAATTTTGGATGTGTGCCAATCTCTGATGACAACTTCAAATTGATCACTTTCTTAAACTAAAACAAGGTTAGACTCTGCAAAATGAATACTGTTCAATAGAGCACAGGTATCATGAGATTTATTTTTAGAGGTTGAAGTTCTTTTTAACTTAACATTGCATCTACAAAACAGCCTTCATGCATGAAACGCTGAATAAACTAGGATACACAGTGCAATGGTCAAAGACATCTTTCTAGTGCATGTTTACTTAGTAAAAAAGTTGGAAAACAACCCCTTAGGTGGAGGTCTTTGGCTTTTTAATCAGTGTTTTACAGAATAAGCAATGTGTTTTAAAAAGCTTTGTAAGGACAGGAGTTTGATTTAAAAATGTACATTTCAAGATCTCTGTGTTCTGACATTCTGTTTTGCTCATCTATTGAACAGCCCCTTGACTTAAAATCTGAGTCACTTCACCATCAAGTTCAGCCAAATACCACTGCTATCCGGGAATATTACTACTGTACATACTACTGTGACGAATGGAAAAACATTGTGGTATCACCGTTATTGTTAAGCTTAAGTCTGGTACTGTCATGGCATCAGTGCTACCCCAACTTAACATCGTACTGATACTGAGTTTATTTCCCCTTGTTTTGCTTTTTACTTAGAATTTGAGGATATGAACTGGCTAAATCCCAGTTTTTGTTCATTGTAATTTAAAAACCACTGAAGCAAAACAACATTTTTTCCCAGAACCTCTATAAATAAAATGTTATTTTGTTTAGTGGCCTAATGTTCAGGTTTTGTAAATCACTGAAACAAAACAAGTTCTTCAGATTCATGAGGATCATGATATAAATTCTAAAGAAATAAAAAAAAATTACTGTTCTCTATTCATTGAATCATGCAGCTCTGTGTTTATACAATTTTTGCATCAAATGGCATCTGCCTAAAATAAATGTTTTCAAGTCATGAATGAGTATTTTTGAATTGAGCTTGACCTGTGCTGTACAATGCTGTAGGCCAGTGTTTCCCAATCACGGTCTTGATGTACACCCAACACTGCACAGTTTTGATTTCTCTAAATGAACACAACTGAATGTGAACTCATAATTGTGAAATGTTGGGATATTCCAGGACCAGGATTTAGAAAAGCTGCTATAGGTGAAACAATACCAGCTTCTAAGCTAAAGCAGTTGAAGTTAGCGCCATTACCAACTAATGCACAATTAATTTTCAATAAGAGGAGCAAACAGAACATTGTTTCCTGTTCCAAGTCTCACTTAATATGAGAGTTAACCTTGAGTAAAAAGAAAGATCACGTATAAATAAATTCTTGACATCTATTGCTTTCTGCTATTGTTTAGTTCACCTTTATGTCCTTTCTTGTCACATTTATCTCACTTGTGTTGTTACTTTTATCTTTTCATTCAGACCTGATGGAGCTGAAAGAGGAAAGTCAAGAACCGAATGAAGTGGAGGAGAAACATCAGTATCACACACATGCTGTTTTTTTAACTGGAGAAAAGTTATTTAGTGTTGCACAGACTGAAAAGGAATTCTCACAAAAAAGAACTCCAAGAACAAAAAATATTTTTACCTGCCCCTCAGTGTGGAAATAATTTCACAACAAAAAGTAGCCTCAGTGTCCACATGAGAATTCACTCTGGAGAAATGCTTTACACGTGTCATCAGTGTGGAAAGAATTTCAAACAGAAAGGATACCTAAAGCGACACATAAGAATTCACACTGGAGAGAAACCTTTCACATGCCATCAGTGTGGAAAGAGTTTCAAACATAAAGAAAGCCTTAATGTCCACATGAGAACTCATACTGGAGAGAAACCTTTCATATGCCATCAGTGTGAAAAGAGTTTCACACACCACAAAAGTTATAAGGAGCACATGAGAATTCACACTGGAGAGACTCCATACAAATGTCTTCAGTGTGGAAAGAGTTTATCAGACAGATATGCCTTTAATAATCACATGAGAATTCACACAGGAGAGATGCCTTTCTCTTGCCTCCAGTGTGGAAAATGTTTCTCATTAAAAGGAACACTTGAAAAGCACATCAGGATTCACAGTGAAGAGAAACCTTTTGTATGTCTTCGGTGTGGAAAAAAATTCAACAACAAAACAAGCCTAAAGTGTCACATGAGGATTTACACTGACGAGAAGCCGTTCACCTGCCATCAGTGTGGAAAGTGTTTCAAACATAAAGAAAGTCTAAAGGGACATATGAGATCTCACACTGGAGAGAAACCTTACACATGCCCTCAGTGTGGAAAGAGTTTCAAATACAAAAAATATCTTACAAATCACATGAGAATTCACACTGGAGAGACCCCATACACATGCCTTCAGTGTGGAAAGAGTTTCAAATTTAAAAAAAGTCTCTCATTTCACGAAGCATTTCACAGTGGAGAGAAGCCTTACTCGTGTCCTCAGTGTGGAAAGAGTTTCAAATATAAAGCAAGCCTCAGATTTCACATAGGAATTCACAGCGGAGAGAAACCTTACTCATGTCCTCAGTGTGGTAAATGTTTCTTAATAAAAGGAAGTCTTAAAAGGCACATGCAAATTCACACTGGAGAGAAACATATTGCAAATCATTCAGGGGAGAAATTACACCACTGTTCTCAGTGTGGGGAGAGTTTTTCACAGCTGACCTATTTTAAACAACACCAGGAAATACATACTGGCGTGAAGGCTCATGTGATCTCAGAGCGTGGTAAAGCCTTTGCCTGTAACAGCACCTTGCAACGGCATAAAAAAATCATACGGGAGAAAGATTTTAAGTGTTCACATTGTGAAAAGATTTTTGCTCATCCAGCACACTTGAAAACACATGAGAAAGTGCATACTGGACAGAAGACATATGAATGTGCTCAATGTGCAAAGAGTTTCAGCACATCGTATAATCTACAGAGACATTTAAACAAGAACTGCCCAAAGTTATCAAAGTGAGCATACTTGTTATTTAGAGAATCTTTGTCATGTGAAATTTGTGTAAAGATAGACTTTCTCCTAAAGTGACTACAAGAGTGATGTGCTGTTGGAAGCTCAATAAACCAACAACTCTTAGAGGATGGGTAAATCAAGGATAAAGGGGTTATTTTGGTCATACTAATGTGCTTATTGTCAGAGACATTGCAAGGATGAGTTGGGACTTTCCTATACATAGGATTGGGCGGAATTGTACTACTAAATATGGCGACATGTTGGAATGGAAGTCAAATCTTTGACATTGGAAACATTTCCATCTGTTTACTTGAGAACACAAAGAGTGAAGCACAATTTAGGATACAATTGTTGTCAGATTTATTTGTGATTTGAATTTATATCTGTTCGAGTCGATTGGAGTTGAATTTGCATGCATAGAAAATAGCTGCCTGAAGGCATGGTGGACTGAGTGAACGGAGTCGTCTTAAAGGAACTTTATTATTGAGTGATTTGGGTGCAAAAGTCATTCAGGCTCGGTCGTGTGGTAGCTTATGATTAAAAAAGGAACATGAATGTAATTTTCTTACAAGGTGCCTTATACTATGGTATACTGTATAGTTTGCTGATTGTACTTTATGTAATTACCTGAAATAAAGAGGATCATGTTGGGGAGAGTGGGGTAAGATGTGTCATGTCCTTAATTCAGGAGACAGCATGTACTCTCCATCATATAGAGTTGCCTGTGACTGAGAGATGCACAAGAGAAAACCAATGCCAAAACGTTAACCAGAACTTTCTACATGGCAAATAGAATGACTTTTATATCAAAGCAAATTTATCCAGTTGGTGCATGTTGGTAAACTGATTAATTTAATTGTTAAATCAAGCATTTTCCCCAAAATATGTTTATGGTAGATTATGGGGGGTAAGTTGTGCCAATTATTCAGTGCAGCTGGCTCATGAGACAGCCTCTTCATCATCAAATAATCCACACATCCATAATGAAGTAAATAAAATGTAAAGATTTAAATTCAGTTCAACAGGAGTAGGTTTTTTTTTTTCAAAATCTCTTTATTATTTTTTCCAAGTGTTGTGGAAAATTTCTATTTTACTTTCTTTAAGACATTATGTGGATTTTCTTTCGATTCAATCATGTGTTTCTCTCCTCTTGTATTTTCTTTTTCACCTGGCAGGAACGGAGACACACACACAGTAAAACTGATGGTCAGGAAAAAGCCTTTTGAACTCCTTAATATGAGTACGGGAAAGACAGAGGGATTATTTAGCCAAAAATAAAGCCTTTTGTTGAGTTTCACAGGTGTGAAACTCAGTGAAACTCAACAAAGGGCCACTGTCTTCAGGACAAGATAGCGGTTATATGGCCTTTTGATGACCTCACAGCTGTAAGGACAGTAAAACCCAGGGGGCTTAGAAGAGCCATTGGTATTTCTAAAACCAGTTAAATCTGGTTTTACTGGGATGAGTGTAAAATTACGGAAGAAGGGACATTGAGGACAGGGGGGTATAAATAGGCCATGTGTTTTCTGTGTGAGTTAGGTCTTGTTCCTATTGCGAGGTAGCTGTTGTGATATTTTTGTGAACAAACCTCTTTTAAAAGAATAAACTATCTTTTAAAATATAATTTGGATCCTGATGTCTCTTATCTTGTTATGCATATTTGTTTAATGATTGTTTTTGCCACAACAATTGGTGTCAGAAGTTGGGATCTCACAGCAGTTTCTTCTGGTCCTGAAGACAGCAGATTTAATGACTGATCATCCCAGAAGCACCAGGCTTCTGGTCTTACCTTGAAAATTGAGAGAGAAGAGCCAAACTGCTTTCAGGGCCAGGAGTGACTCGACTGAGATCAGAAAGAACCCGGTGGCAGTAAAAGCATCTCGGTAAGAGACAGTAAAATTATTTTATTTTGGGTGGTGTAATTTGATATGACTGTGAGTGAACCATAGTGGCTGGAACTATCTCTTTGGTACAGACAGAGAAGGTTTTTTCGAGGGGGAAATTGTAACTTGAGGAAGTCGGTTACAATTTTATGCCGAAAAAAACTAGCTTGTAAGTGGACGGAAGAGCCACTAGCTCGCAAAAAGTGGACGGAAGAGCCACACCTGTTTAATTAGGTGAACCAGAATCAATCGAGCAGCGGAATGCGCTCACGGAAAGATTTTTTTGAGTAAACCGTAATTACAGAGCATATTTGCTACCCTTGCCGATTTGAGGTGACAAAATCGGATCTGTTGAAGACGTTTGACAGATTATTGGACGCGCGTCGAAGGGAAAATCCAGGAGAGATAGATATAAGCCAATATGGGGTCATCTATGTTAGGAATTCCTTGTCTTGTTTCACTGTTGCCCTTTGTCTGCCACCTTTGCATTCCTTAGATTTCACTTTTGTCTTTTGGTTAGCCTTCGTGTTCACTTGTCATTGTTTAGAACTACACTTCCCAGAATCCACCTGCCATCTTCACTGCCATTTTGTTCATTGTTTTCACCTGTATCTCATTCAGTCATCACTCACTGTGTATTTAAGCCCTGCTTTTTGTTCACCCCTTGTCGTTCGTTGAATGTTGTTGTTAGCCTGGTATGTGTTCCCTGACCGTGTTTTCTAGTTTTATGTTTTATTTCCCCATTGAGGGTTTTTCCTTTGTTCCCGTGTTTTGTGTTTTGCCTGTTTGTTTACTTAATAAAGTTGAACTGCGATTGGATCCGCATCTTCTCATCTGCTTCGCTGCCTCCACTCGTAACAGAACGAACGACCAAACATGGATCCAGCGGTTCGAAAAGCGAGCTGTCAGCTGCTCAGCCTTAGTCAGGGAAATCGTCCGGTGGAGGACCACATCCGCGATTTCCTCGCGATTGCGAGTGCCACCGAATTCCCTGACTCCGACCTGGTGGGGTTTTTCCGGGCGAGCCTGAACAGTGCGCTCAAGGAGCGGTTGCCACAGGCAACGCGCGGCTGGATGCTCCACGCGTTCATGGAGGAGACTCTGCTGGCCTGCGGTTCACCGTTTACTGTGGGCGTCATCGAGGAGAACCCTGCCACTCCTCCCACAGTGGTAACTCTCCCTTCGCCCATGGTTCGTCCCTTCACGCCTACCACGGCCAACGAGCCAGCGTTGCCAGCTTCGTCCGCCCGGCGGAGGAGGAGAAGAGGAAAGGCTTCTGCTCCCCAGTCTCCGCCTGCCACGGTCAGCGAGCCAGAGCCCACGCCTGCCCCGGTCTTCGAGCCAGAGCCCTCGTCAGCTACGGTCAGCGAGCCAGAACCCTCGCCTGCCCCGGTCTGCGAGCCAGAGCCCTCGTCAGCCATGGTCAGCGAACCCAAGCCAGCGCATACCACAGTCACCCAGCCAGAGCCTGTCACCTCAGAGGTCAGTGAGCCAGTACCTGTCGCCTCAGAGGTCAGTGAGCCAGTACCTGTCGCCTCAGAAGTCAGTGAGCCAGCGCATACCACAGTCAGTGAGCCAGTGCCTGTCACCTCAGAGGTCAGTGAGCCAGTGCCTGTTGCCTTGGTCATCCTTGAGCCAGCGGCTGTAGCCTCGACCGTCCCTGTGCCAGCGCCTGTAGCCTCGACCGTCCCTGAGCCAGTGCCTGTAGACTCGACCGTCCCTGAGCCAGCGCCTGTAGCCTCGACCGTCCCTGAGCCAGTGCCTGTTGCCTCGACCGTCCCTGAGCCAGCCCCTGTAGCCTCGACTGTCCCTGAGCCAGCGCCTGTAGCCTCGACCGTTCCCGGGCTAATGCCAATAGCCTGGAGTGACCAAAAGCCAGCGCCAATGGTCATGCCCGTCCTAGAGCCTGCGCCCCTCGAGCCTCCCAAGCTTCCCAGAGCTCCGCCTTCCGAGCTTCCCAGAGCTCCGCCTTCCGCGCTTCCCAGAGCTCCGCCTCCTGAGCTTTCCAGAGCTCCGCCTTCCGAGCCTCCCGAGCTTTCCAGAGCTCCGCCTTCCAAGCCTCCCGAGCTTTCCAGAGCTCCGCCTCCCGAGCTTTCCAGAACTCCGCCTCCCAAGCTTTCCAGAGCTCCGCCTTCCGAGCTTCCTGAGCTCCGCCTTCCGAGCTTCCTGAGCTTTCCAGAGCTCCGCCTCCCGAGCTTTCCAGAGCTCCGCCTCCCGAGCTTCCTAGAGCTCCGCCTTCCGAGCCTCCCGAGCTTTCCAGAGCTCCACCTCCCGAGCTTTCCAGAGCTCTGCCTCCCGAGCTTTCTGAGCTTTCCAGAGCTCCGCCTCCCGAGCTTTCCAGAGCTCCGCCTCTCAAGCCTCCCAGGGCTCCACCTCTCAAGCCTCTCGAGCCTCCCAGGGCTCTGCCTCTCGAGTCTTCCAGGGCTCCTCTTGAGCCTTCCAGGGCTCCGCCTCTCAAGTCTCCCGAGCCTCCCAGGGCTCCGCCTCTCAAGTCTCCCGAGCCTCCCAGGGCTCCTCTCGAACCTCCCAGTGCTCCGCCTCTCAAGCCTCTCGAGCCTCCCAGGACTCCACCCCTCAAGTCTCTTGAGCCTATCAGGGCTCCGCCTCTCAAGCCTCTCGAGCCTTCCAGGGCTCCGCATCTCAAGTCTCCCGAGCCACCCAGGGCTCCTCCTCCCAAGCCTCCTAGGGCTCCGCCTCACAGGGCTCCATCTCTCAAGTCTCTCGAGTCTGCCAGGGCTCCTCCTCCCGAGATTCCCAGGGCTCTGCCTCTCGAGCCTCCCTCTGCTCTGCCTCCTGAGCCTCCCGAGCTTTCCATGGTTCCTCCTCCCTCGGCTCTGCCTCCTGAGCCTCCCACGTCTCTGCCCCCTGAGCCTCCCGAGCTTTCCATGGTTCCTCCTCCCTCGGCTCTGCCTCCTGAGCCTCCCACGGCTCTGCCCCCTGAGGCCTCTGAGCCTCCAGAGCCTCCCTCAGCTCCGCCTCCAGAGCCTCCCTCAGCTGAGCCTCCCGAGCCTCCTACGGCTCCGCCTCCCGAGCCTCCTGAGGCTCCGCCCCCTGAGCCTCCCAAGCTTTCCATGGTTCCTCCTACCTTGGCTCTGCCTCCTGAGCCTCCCACGGCTCCGCCCCCTGAGGCCTCTGAGCCTCCAGAGCCTCCCTCGGCTCCGCCTCCCGAGCCTCCTACGGCTCCGCCTCCCGAGCCTCCTGCGGCTCCGCCTCCCGAGCCTCCTACGGCTTCACCGCCAGAGCCTTCCAGGTCACCGCCTTTGTGGCCTCCTCCCAGGCCTCCTGACCCTGTTCCCGTCCTGTGGCCTTCCCCCAGGCCTCCTGACCCGGTCCCTGTCCTGTGGCCTCCTCCCAGGCCTCCTGACCCAGTGCCTGTCCTGTGGCCTCCTTCCAGGCCTCCTGACCCTGTTCCCGTCCTGTGGCCTCTTCCAAGGCCCCCTGACCCAGTCCCTGTCCTGTGGCCTCCTCCCAGGCCTCCTGTCCCTGTCCTGTGGCCTCCTCCCAGGCCTCCTGACCCTGTTCCCATCCTGTGGCCTCTTCCCAGGCCCCCTGAACCAGTCCCTGTCCTGTGGCCTCCTCCCAGGCCTCCTGACCCTGTTCCCATCCTGTGGCCTCCTCCCAGGCCCCCAGACCCAGTCCCTGTCCTGTGGCCTCCTCCCAGGCCTCCTGACCCAGTCCCTGTCCAGTGGCCTCCTCCCAGGTTCCCCAAACCTGTCCTTGCCCGGTGGCCAGCTCCCAGACCACCTGAACCTGTCCTTGCCCTTTGTGCCCCCTTGAACTTCCTGCCTGCCATCTGTGCCCCCTTGGACTTCCTGCCTGCCATCTGTGCCCCCTTGGACTTCCTGCCTGCCATCTGTGCCCCCTTGGACTTCCTGCCTGCCCTTTGTGCCCCCTTGGACTTCCTGCCTGCCCTTTGTGCCCCCTTGGACTTCCTGCCTGCCCTTCGTTGCCCCCTGGACTGCCTGTCTGTCGTCGTTGCCCCCCTTGGTCTGTCTGCCCACCACAAGCTCCCCCCCAGTCAATGGACATTTTTTGTTTTATGTTGATCGTCTGGAATCCGATCCTTGAGGGGGGGCTATGTTAGGAATTCCTTGTCTTGTTTCACTGTTGCCCTTTGTCTGCCACCTTTGCATTCCTTAGTTTTCACTTTTGTCTTTTGGTTAGCCTTCGTGTTCACTTGTCATTGTTTAGAACTACACTTCCCAGAATCCACCTGCCATCTTCACTGCCATTTTGTTCATTGTTTTCACCTGTATCTCATTCAGTCATCACTCACTGTGTATTTAAGCCCTGCTTTTTGTTCACCCCTTGTCGTTCGTTGAATGTTGTTGTTAGCCTGGTATGTGTTCCCTGCCCGTGTTTTCTAGTTTTATGTTTTATTTCCCCATTGAGGGTTTTTCCTTTGTTCCCGTGTTTTGTGTTTTGCCTGTTTGTTTACTTAATAAAGTTGAACTGCGATTGGATCCGCATCTCCTCGTCTGCTTCGCTGCCTCCACTCGTAACAATCTAACAGTAAACTAGATAATTTTTTTTTACACACCAGTTTTCGGTCAAATAAAAATGAATTACTAACATAAATGCATGCTGGATATAGAAAAGTGGATCAAATATCATGATTTTCCTGAAGAAGGAACACTGAGCAAAAAAAAAAAAGTCCATAAAAAAAAAAAAAAGCAGTAAAAGCAACAGAGTTGTTGAGGTTGTTTTCGTCATGTGTGTAAAGAATGGGAGCAGACTATAGATTGTTGGATTGAGGAAGCCGACAGAAGAGAACGAAAGCAAATGATGAATGAATTAAGCAAAGGAATGAATGAGGATGTGTGTGAAAAAACGGCTCCACCAGAGCATAATGCTACTAATAAACCGTGTGTTTGTGTTTTCCAAAATGTAAAACTCTGTGTTGACTGGTGTTATTCGATCATGTGTGTTATGCCAATTTCAAAATCATCTCTGCCCAATCAACATCATTTATCTGCCATTTGTAAGCCCACTGTGGCTCAAATTTAGAGCATGTAATTTGTGGCTGCAGGTGAAGTTTCCTGTGGCTTGCTGAATGGGCATGTGAAGTTGACTTCTTTGTCGTTGATGACGGCTGTACAGTTTTCCGCTGTTCTGTCCTTCACATTGATTCTGACCCTGTAGTCAGACCATCCTGCTTTAAACAGTCTCGCATTGTTCTTGAATTCTTTTCAGTTCGCACATTTTCACGATGATTACTGCTTGTGAGCACACGATGGTTTTCACACAGGCCGTGTTATTCTCTGTGGTTGGCCTTGCTCTTCCATTGATAGTGGTACTTGGTGTTCAAACTTGATCTCGGCGTTTATTGACATTCACTCGGAACAATCTCCTCCTGTTGCTGATTCTCCTGCGATGTGGGTGGAACTTTCCTGCAGTGGTTGGCATGAACCCATGTAGCTCTCTCTGCGACCTTCACCGCCGTGTGAGTTGTCAGTAGTACTTGGAATGGTCCCAGCCACGTTTTTCGTCTTCCAGCTCTTTCACCTCAGGTCACGAATCACAACGAAATCGCCAGGCCTGATCTTATGCAGGAAGGTTTCAGCAAACTTCCCCTGAGCAGCTTTAACCTGAACACAAACATTGGACAACAGAGAAGACATTTCTTTGCAATAATTCAACATGTCATTCTCACACAGATCTGTTGATGGCAGCCTCTGTCAGCCCCCCATTCCCATGAATGGTGGTCTACCAAAGAGTATTTCAAATGGACTTAAATTTGTTTTGACTCTTTTTCTCATTCTGCATACATCAACACGATTGGGAGTGCTTTAACCCATGTGAGCCCAGTTTCCTCACAGCAATTAGCCAATTTGTTCTTGATTGTTTGATTCTCCCTCTCAATAGCGCCTCCAATGGCAGCGTGGTAACTGCAGTGTGTTCTCATGTCAATTCCCAAAAACTGACCCACCTGCTTTAGTGCTTCATTGACAAAGTGTGTCCCATTGTCCGAGCTGATTTTCCTTGGAATTCCCCATCTCGGAACAATCTCGGTTAAAAGAGCTTTCGCTACTGCTACTGTCTTGCTTCGACGTTGGGAAGACCTCAAACCATTTGGATAACATGTCACCTTTGTATTTCTGTGTCCCACAAGGGGTTAACTCGATGAAATGCATCATCAGATACTCAAAAGGACCACCCTGATGGTGGTTGAGATAATATAGGCCTTTATCACAGTGCTCTTTTCGTCACTTCCAATGGCGGATAGTAGCGTAAAGCGACTTCCGGTTTAGTCTGTAGCAATGGTGGCGCGAAGGTTTTCAATATCACTGCGGGATCTTCCCCATATCACCGACGTTTACACGATTGTGGAAAATCATTCACAAACAAAAATATCTTCTTGAGAACTTATCAAACTTGAGAAGGGATATAAATTCTTCTATGAAAACTACATCTTCAATTATGAAGGTAAGTTTAATTTTAATGTTTGTTTATTCTCTCGAAGTAGCTAACATGCTACCTAACTTAGCTGGCTAAACCATTATTGTCTTTGAATCCGTAACGTATAAAACGTACAAATACGAAATGATAAAATAATTACAAAATTATTTGTATTTTGCTGTGATATGGTGTTGTGATTATAATGCTGTTTTTGTGCAATAGTATCTGATGTTGTAGATAGTGAGGTGATTATCAGGGCACAGTGTTATCGGTCCATGAAGAAAAACAAAGTGCCACACTCTCTTCAGGTTACCTGTTCAGGATGAACTATAGTTAGGTCCAGTTCGAGGACACAAATTTGTTTGTGTTTATAGTTGCTACGGTTGTAGCGTGTTAGACTGCGGTTGCAGTTTGTTTGAAAAAGTGTTCAAATGAAAAATGTTAGACTGCTGTTGCAGTCAATATATGTTAATGTTTCATTTGTATTCTAATTTTAAACCATACGTAATGTTTTATTTATTTAGATTTCATTTAAAGTCGACGAGAATCCTCCTGTCATCAGTACTTTCTGCTGTTCCTGTGTGGCTGGGAAAGAGCTATGCAACCATTTGGTTGGCTTGCTGTTTCAGAGTGCACACTACACCATGATGAAACTTAAGACGGTACCACCCACTATACCAGCACAAGCACTCTACAGACTTGGCACAGGCCCAGGACTCGGGTATAGTAAACAGCTAATAACTATTTAATGCATGAATTATGACAACCTCATACAGTATTTTTGTCCTATGTGTTTTCATTGCTCCAAGGACATGAAAAAACAAGTTTTGACTTTCTGATAGCTGTCCACCACTGCAACCTCTAAACATAAAAGGATTTATTTAGAAAAAATAAGCTTTTAAATTTTGTAAACATGCTCTCAGTAATTACATAATTTTTATTTTTTAACAGGGAATCCATCCTGAAGCAGTGGATCGATTACTTGTGAGGAAGCCAAAAACCTCTAGCAGAAGTGGTATTAAGTCCACTCTTTACAGGGCCTACACAGGTGATTACATTTACATTATTTTATGTCTAGCAAAAAGATGTACAAATTAAAGGGCTTTTAAAAGTATTATTTCAATTTTCTTATTTTGTTTGCTTTGTTTTTAGGTCCTAGTCCCAATAATTTGGTGCTCTCTTCTGTGGAGTCTTTAATAAGTGTCAGGCCTCAGCCACTTATCTGCAAGGTTCTGCATGGCTTGTCAGAGATGAATCTGGTGGAGTCTAAGTTTGGCCTGGTACCCAAAGGTTCTTTGCTGTCCTATCAGTGCCCTGCTCAGTCATCAAGGGATGCTGTCAAACATGCAGAAGCCCCTCCTTTCCCTAAGCTTCCTCTGGATGGGTACAAATTTGAAGGAAGATTTAAATTTGTCCCAAATTTCCATGATATGTTGTTCTTAGAAAGCTTGGCAGTCACTCAAGAACTAAGCACAATAATTGAAAAAGACACACGGGACCAGTCACAGTCTGCTCTATGGAACCAAATGCGTACACCACGCATTACATCAAGTAGATTCCGTGAGGTGTGTCATGTCAGAGGAGAGTCGACCAGCCAGGCACTAGCTGCCCAAATCATCAAAGGGGTTCGTCAGACTTCTGCAATGAAGCGTGGACTGGATCTTGAGCCTGAAGTGCTATTTCAGTACTCTGGTATGATGAATGTGAATGTTTTACAGTGTGGGTTTGTTGTACATCCTGATGCGCCACACCTTGGCACAAGCCCTGATGGCAGAGTCTATGACCCTACTGAGAACCCTCCCTTTGGACTTGCAGAGGTAAAATGCCCTGACGTTGATGACATTTCTCAGGTGAAGAGCACATTGGAATTATTTTGGATTCATTGCATATTGCACCGCTTGCAACATATAGAATATGGCATGAATAGCATATTTCAGGAATCAACGTCATTTGTATCACGTCTGTTGAAATAAGACCCATTCGCCACCCGGATGGTATTGGTAGATTTAATATTTTCATGAATCACACAAACTCTGATTGCAAATTACTGTTTTTAATTTCCAAAGTGCAACCACTGAGGCCATAAATTATCTAACGATGATCTTACATGAACAAGATCACCATTTAAGATCTAACGGGATTAATGGTCCCCTTGTCTAGCCACCAAACGGCTTACTTAACGCAGTCATTTAGTCAATTTAAATCAGCTGTTAATAAGTTTGAATATTGAAAATGCCATATTATTTACTGTAATAACTTAAGCAGTAATTTAGCAATAATTTAATTTATTCTATACCATAGATATCCATTTTAAATTATTTTTATTTCCCTTACTTTAAAAAACATTATTACAATATAAAATACAATACAATATAATGCTTAAAAGAAACCGGAGCACAGCTCATATCCACCATTGAAATCTTCTACTCCGAAGAACTGCACGTTTGCTTAATTTGTGTGATTTTATATTTTAATCAACATTAATAATTGTGATTACAATAACAAGGGCAATAATCAACAATTATGATTTTTGCTATAATAGTGCAGCCCTACTATAGGGACTAAATGAGCATGTTTAGGTGTACAAGAATATTCTGATATGAGTCAGAATGTGGCCTTATTTAGATTCAACATGTGAGGTGTAAATGTTTTATTTTGGATATCAGGTGTAACAGAATATTTAACCCTATCTGCATGTTTCTATAATAAATTAATATTGAGGCCTATGAGATAACAGGCAGGTGTAATATACGGTAAGCAATAGCCCATGTCAAGCACATTTTAAATAAAAATATTTGCGTGCTCAAAGCAACTGTCACGAACCCCGCTCCTCTGCCCCATCTCCGCTTCCTCGAGCACGCACCCATACACTCCGAGCGTGCTCGCTTCCCGCTCCCTCGCTCCGCCCCCTTGAGCTCGTACGCTCTTTTTCCTCCCTCAGGCTTTCACGCCCGGTTTGCTATTACGAGCTCTAGCTCGTAAACTCTCTCCCCCCTCTGACACACATGCACTCCGCGAGCGTGCTCTCTTCCCGCTCATCTGCCAGAACATTATGACCACTTACACTCACGCGCTTCCTATCCCCACACATTAGTTACACCTGCACTCGTCTCGTCACCTGTCAGTTTACACCTGCACTCTCCCCTATAAATACACTATCCTTCCGTTTGTTTCTTGTTGGTTATTGTATGTATTTAGATTCCCGTGTTTATGCCCCGCTAGTCTCGTCTAGTTTTGCCCCTGCTAGTCTCGTCTAGTTTTGACCTCCCCACTGTTTGATTACCTGTTTAGCTTGCCAACTCTCTCGTTCCCCTGTCTTTGTTCCCGCTAGTCTCGTCTTGTCCTTCGCCCTAGTTGTTAACTGTTTTCCCCGCTTATCGTTCACCTCCCTCATTAGATCTGCCCCCTTGTTTATATCGTTGTTTCCCCGGCTTCCGACCTTACGCTCTCCCTCGACTACTCTCACTGGATTTCCCTTGTTTTGTACTTTTGCCTGCACTGCTTTTAATAAACATTAAAAGCAGTTTCATCCAACATTGTGACTGTCTCATCTTGTGTGTGTGTGACCGGGTTACAGCAACCTTTAAGCCCAAAGTATACTTTGATTTTGACGCAAACGCTCAGTGTCTGCGTGCAGTCGAACACAAGCCTGTCAAAAGAATACTCTATTTGATGGTGCATACATACACAGGCGATTGGAGCATGCACGTTACGACTGTTATAAGACATTGGACTATTTCTCATCAGGAGTTCAGACCTGTAAAGATGTCTTTCAGACTCGAGTTATACAAATGCAGGTATCTCCAGACCTCCTCACACACACTTGACATGCACATCCACTGTTGTTGCTGCTAAGTGGCTGAGTTAGGCTAAGTGACTGAGTTAGGCTGAGATAGGCTAAGTGGCTGAGTTAGGCTAAGTGGCTGAGTTAGGCTAAGTGACTGAGTTAGGCTGAGATAGGCTAAGTGACTGAGTTAGGCTGAGATAGGCTAAGTGGCTGAGTTAGGCTAAGTGGCTGAGTTAGGCTAAGTGACTGAGTTAGGCTAAGTGGCTGAGTTAGGCTGAGATAGGCTAAGTGACTGAGTTAGGCTGAGATAGGCTAAGTGGCTGAGTTAGGCTGAGATAGGCTAAGTGACTGAGTTAGGCTAAGTGACTGAGTTAGGCTGAGTTAGGCTAACTGGCTGAGTTAGGCTAACTGGCTGAGATAGGCTAAGTAACCATGTTTTTTTGTTTGGTAAAAATTGTTTATACTGTATCCATATAGTGATCGTGGTTTCACTAACCACAACATTATAATTTTGATTACCATAGTTATTATTTTCCTGTCTTATAACTGAGGTTTTACAACGAATATCAAGGTTTACTAAATGAAAACTATGGTGACTAGACTACAGCAAGAAAGCATGGTAAATTTATTGCGAGGGCACGCAAAACTATTTATTAAATAATAATTCCCGCCGATCATTTTAGTTGTGATCACAAATATATTTATTCTAATAGATTATCTGGTGACCTCTAAATCGAAATTATCATCATATCGCACTGAGTCGTGCACAGCCAAGTATAAGTATACACAAACACCTGGGGCCTGTACCATGATGGTAGTTGAACAAACTCAGGGTTGCAGGTGTTGTGGCAAAAATTATTAACCAACCATTATCACTGCGTAAGAGACACTCTGAATCAAACAGTCTTTTAAAAGAATTTATTCTTTCAAGAATGACCCAGTCATTACACAGGAATTAATCTGTGCCATGAGTGAGACACTGAAGGGGAGGGCTGACTTGTTTTTTATACTTCTTTTCCCCAAGGTCTCCCGCAGAAGCAGATCCTCCCCCTCTGTATTCCTCAGACACAGGGGCGTTCCTTTGCAATGACTATTACTGATCAATTAGTATCAAAATTTCTACAACAATTCCCCGCTTTTTATCATTCAGATTACTCAATCACAATAATAAACAATAAGACAAATTTTAAGTCATATCATCACATCTTATGGAGTTTTGTGTTCCTTGCCACAGTCGCCTACAGCTTGCTCACTGGGGTTATTAATACAATTATCATTTAATTATTTTTAAACACTATTAAAAATCGTATTTTATCTAAATTACACAATGATGATTAATCGACTTTATAGACATTACAGTTTTATCGTCTATTAATGCTGATATTCTGTAAAGCTGCTTTGAGAACGATGTACAAATAAAATTGACTTGACTTGAATTGACTTGACACTTACACTCTTCTTCTCTTATTTTCGCATAAATGATCACTCTCTTAAACATTTGTAAAATAACATTTGGAAAAAGTAAAAAAGCTTAGGCTGTTTTTTTTGTTTTGTGGGGATAGTCCCTTAAGTATTAGCAAGCAAGTAAAGACTTTATCTGAAGCCGGACTAAATGAGGAAACACCGTTACTGCACTTCTGACATGGAAATCAGACCCTCAGTCACCTCAGTATAAACAAGAAATAGTGCACAGATTAAGTAGGAAAAACACATCAATTTAACATTTTGGTTATGTCAGCAGGCTATAAAAATACAAAGAATAAAAGTAGAATAAAATCCCTCATTTCAAACCCTCTCCTTGTACGTCATCCCGTAACATGGATGACCGCTGCTTATAACCATCTTTACACATCAAAACTTTCTCAGAAAGAAAAGACATTTTAACAAATTTCACAGTAGCTCTCGCTACTAGTATCATATTTGTGTTCATCATCCTCTGGATAGACTGTCATTTTTACCAATTGAACAGACATCCCTGCTTTAACCAGTCTCTGTACTGAGCTGGAAACACACGTTATAATGCATGGTAAACATGACAATATCAACAGTCCTATCACCGCAATTGGTAACACAGTTTGAATCAGCCAATACCCCCATCCTCCCAAGAGATTCATAAACCAAGTAAACCATGTACTCTCAACATGTTCTGGCTCCTGTACGGCTTTTCTCATGTGTTCAATTACATTTGTGATGTTGTCGCTGTAATCTGGAATATTGAAACTACAAGTCATTCCCGACATTTTCCAAACTCCCCCTCTCTCTGCAGTTAACATATCAAGAACCAACCTGTTTTGAATGACCGCATCTCTTAACTGTTTCATTTCATCATTTATCATTGTCAAAGCATTTTCTGTGCTGTTAGCTATTGCTAATATTGTCCATGCTAGCCCATTTATCTTATTAATTGTTACCGTTGTACCCACCCCTAAGAACAATGACCTCCCCACATTTGTTCCAGGCGTCGTCCACGGATCAGATAATGTGTACCCTGCATAGTGCTTAGGTAAAACCCCAGGCAAAATTTCAACATCTCTTTTTTCCCTTCCCACCCCAGGTGCCTTGTTTGGCAAATACACAGATGTACCCACATTCATCAAAGCTGGATAACAACACCCTGACCATTTCTTTGGCATCCGAGGAAATGCCCTGTTGCCACACACCCACACTGCTGCAGGTGAAGTTTCCTGTGGCTTGCTGAATGGGCATGTGAAGTTCACTTCTTTGTCGTTGATGAAGGCTGTACAGTTGTCCGCTGTTCTGTCCTTCACGTTGATTCTGACCATCCTGCTTTAAACAGTGTCGCATTGATCTTGAATTCTTTTCAGTTCGTACCTTTTCACGATGATTACTGCTTGTGACCACACGATGGGGTTCACTCTGCACACAGGCCGTGTTATTCTCTGTGGTTGGCCTTGCTCTTCCATTGATAGTGGTACTTGGTGTTCAAACTTGATCTCGGCATTTATTGACATTCACTCGGAACAATCTCCTCCTGTTGCTGATTCTCCTGTGATGTGGGCAGAACTTTCCTGCAGTGGTTGGCATGAACCCATGTAGCTCTCTCTGCGACCTTCACCGGCTTGTGAGTTGTCAGTAGCACTTGGAATGGTCCCAGCCATCTTTTCGCCTTCCAGCTCTTTCTCCTAAGGTCACGAATCACAACGTAATCGCTAGGCCTGATTTTATGCAGGAATTTTTCAGCAACCTTCCTCTGAGCGGCTTTCACCTGAACACAAACATTGGACAACAGAGAAAACATTTCTTTGCAATAATTCAACATGTTATTCTCACACAGATCTGTTGATGGCAGCCTTTGTCACCCCCCAATTCCCATGAATGGTGGTCTACCAAAGAGTATTTCAAATGGACTTAAATTTGTTTTGACTCTTCTTCTCATTCTGGTGTACATCAACACAATTGGGAATGCTTTAACCCATGTGAGCCCAGTTTCCTCACAGCACTTAGCCAATTTGTTCTTGATTGTTTGATTCTCCCTATCAATAGCGCCTCCACTGGCAGTGTGGGAACTGCAGTGTGTTCTCATGTCAATTCCCAAAAACTGACCCAACTGCTTTATTGCTTCATTGACAAATTGTGTCCCATTGTCCGAGCTGATTTTCCTTGGAATTCCCCATCTCAGAACAATCTCGGTTAAAAGAGCTTTCGCTACTGCTGCCGAGTCTTGTTTCGAGGTTGGGAAGGCCTCAACCCATTTGGACCACGTCAACCATCACCAGGCAGTATTTCTGTTTCCCACAAGGGGTTAACTCGATGAAATCCATCATCAGATCCTCAAAAGGCCCCCCTGATGGTGGTTGAGATACTATAGATGTTTTTATCCCTCTTGCCACGTTATGTGTGTTACAAATGACACATCTTTTGCAAAATTTTCAGCAAATATCGTGAAACCCTTTGTAAACCACAATTATTTCATTTGCGCAACCATCCCCGCTTTTGATACATGGTCTAACCCGTGTATCAACTTTCCATAATGAGAAAAGAAGTGTTTGGGTAAACATGGAATGCCATCACAGCTCATCCACACATTCTCCTTAAAGCTACAGCCAGCCGCCTTCCACTTGTTTTTCTCCTCGCCTGTGGAAAAAGTTTGCATGCTCTGTAAACAAGAAGAAATGTCGAGGTTATTGTCAGATATCAAAGCACACGTAGTCTCTTTTGTCTCCATCGCTGCTGCGGCCTTCGCTGCCGCGTCTGCTCATGCGTTTCCTGTTGAGACTGAACTGTTATTGTTAGTGTGCGCTGCGCATTTGCAAATCGCGACCTTGTCTGGTAAAAGAATGGCCTCCAAAAGCTCAAACACAAGAGATGCATTTAATATTGGACGACCATCTGACCATCTGACTCAAGCACCAAAATTGTGTGTTACCCCAAAGGCATAACGCGAATCTGTGTAAATTGTCACACATTTGTCTGCCATAAGTTTACATGCTTCTGTTAAAACAACCACCTCAGCTGCCTGAGCCGAGTAATTTGATGGCAGTTTGCCAGATGTCACGACCTCAAATTCAGTGGTTATCGCGTAACCAACCTTATTCTTTCCTGTTTGTGGATCTTTGGAAGCCGACCCATCCACAAAGAGGATATTGTCACAATTGTATAATGGTGTGTCTAATAGATCTGGACGCGGTGTGCACACCTGTTCAAGCGCTGACAGACAACAGTGATGTTCCTCGCCATCCTCCTCTGTGGGGAGAAGTGTGGCAGGATTCAAAGTTGTGCATCTTTTAACAGTTATGTTTGGCATGTCCAATAAAATTGTGTGGTACCTCAGCCATCGGGCTGTAGATAATTGTGACGTTCTCTGTTCTTGCAAAATCATGGAGACTGCGTGTGGAACCATCAAAGTTAAATCAGAATACCCCACAATTTCCCTGGATGCCAGTACTGCCAGTTCAACAGCCGCCACAGACCTCAAACAGTGTGGTAGACCTGCTGCTACTGCATCAAGTTTGGTTGAAAAATATGCCACAGGTCGCAGTCTGTCTCCATGAGTCTGCAAAAGAACAGAAGTCATAAACCCATTTTTCTCATCAACCATCTGAACAAACAGTTTGTTTACATCTGGCAAACCCAAAGTGGGAGCCAGATCCATTTGTACTTTCATGTTAGCAAATGCCTCCTCTCACTTGTCCAAACAAGCTTGTCACATGACCTCAGCCCTTTCCCTGTCATCAGGGCTCGTAAAGGCTGTTCAAGAATGGCATAATTAGGAATAAATGTACGACAATAAGCACACATTCCTTAAAATGACAATAATTGGTTTTTCGTAATTGGTTTTGGCACATCTTTTATGGCCTGTACACGTTTGTCCTGTTTCAGAAACTGCAATTTTGAAAGACTGACTTTGTGTGCCTCTTCTTCTAGGTGCTTCAAAAGGGATACAGAGTCAGCCATACATGTAGCTTCATTACATGCACAGATCAACAAATCATCCACATACTGTACTTCAATCTCAAAATCACATTTTGACATGAATGCTCCTACACTTCTGCTGTGTTTCACTTCTGCACTTATTTCAGCTCAAGCTGTTGCTTTTATGCATTCTCTCACAAAAGGGGCCCAGATCTGTCCACAGCTGCTCTTTGGCCTTGGTCGCTGATAAATGTGGCACAGCTTCTCCTCCTATCAAAAAGAACTGCATTTGTTTTTCTGTCAGGCAAGCTGAGAGCGCACACACATTTTCTGTCCAGAAAATCTTATCAAATTTCACAGTCTCATTTTCTACCCCGTTAAACCACCCCTCCTCATATTGTGGTTCCCGTTCAATTATGACATGTGATGTGCAATGCAATTGGTCAGGCGTCATATATTCTGTGTTAAATGACATTGTTCGATCTTTTGCCAATTTCAAGATAATTTTTGCCCAATCGTCATTTTTCACACGCCATTCATATACCCACTATGGTTCAAATTTAGAACAACATATTTGTGGTTCTTCCTCAATGCTAATCCCAAAGGAACACCCGTAAGGATCAAATTCAATTCACACATTAAATCTCTGGCCATTAGAGGTACCGGACAAGCTGGTATACACAAAAATGCTTGTTTAAATGTTCTCCCCTTCTCTGTCTCACATTCTTAGGGCACTGTGAATTTTTCAGAAATCAAATGGCCCGAGGCCAAAGTGCTCTCATGCACTGAACCTGTCAATTTTGGTACACATGGCAAGTCACATGGTCGTATAGTAAAATTGCTAGCCCCAGAATCTACCAAAAAATCGACTAATGTCCCATCAACTAACATTTGATATCTCGGCATTTGTAAAAACCTTGAACTTTTGTACATTCTCAAGCATTCATCCGAAACATTATCACATAATGCTTCATCAGTCACACTCAAAGATTTGCAAGCATTGTCTTCATTGCAGAGAGCAGTATGTAAATCAGTGTATGTGTGCGTGTTGTATGTGTGTGTGGTTAAAAAAAAAATTCACTTCACTTGTCTGTAGCCAGCAGCTGATCACCCTCAGCTCGACCACCTCCTCGCTGCTCTCCACTTTGCTTGCTTCAGTCTGCCTTTTTCTTCCCCGGACAGTCTGTAGCCCAGTGTCCCTCTTGTTTGCACAGTTTGCATTTCGTGCATTCTCTGAACTCATGGTCGTCAGTCTCACACAAGCTGCAATTCCACTTCCGCTGATTTCTGTAGACTCTCTTCTTTTTGTCGGCCCATTTCTGCTGCAGTTTCGATGCGCTGACATTAGATTGTAGTCGCACAACTGCCAGCTGAAGATCTTTCTCCCCCTTTGCCTTGACTTTGTCTCTCTTTGTCAGCAGCTGTTCCTATGCGTGCACAGCATGTGCCAGGGTGGAGGTCAGCCGCCCGCTCTTCCATTCAATGTAACTTGCTTTCACTGCTTGCGCAATCTCAGGTCTCAGAAAAAAGTTAATTCAGGTCTCCTTCACTGTCCGAGTTGGGAGAAGCTGCTTGTGGTGCCTGTCTTCTGGGCGGAGAGCAGTCGAGGTTGGGGTCCAGCTTCAGGGCTTTCAGCTCCGCCACAGGATAGTGATGATTATACGCCGGCGGCGCGGGCACGTGGCCGTTGCATGTGGGGAAACACAAACATAATTTTCATTAGTCAGTTCTGGTGGTGCTATCACTCCCTCCAGGAAATAAATGACACCATGGTTCTGGTTACTAATGGATTTATTGCACTTGTCATCCCTTTCTCCGTCATCACATTCACCGTCAATGAAATCCACCATCAAACTACAGTATGACAATGTAAAAGATAAACACGTTCACGTACACTTTAAAGAGTTAAATACAAATACACTCGTAATACAAACGTAATACACATACCTCGCTGGCTGCATACAACCAAGAGGGAATGAGTTCACTTGAAAATACCCGGTTCAAAAAACAAAAATGGAAAACATCTTCTTTACTTCTTCGCTCCAACACAAGTAACTCTTGTATAGTCCACACACGGAGAATAACTTCACCAAAAGTGTATTTTTCCTGTTGCACCTCAAAAAAGTGTCCGTGTGCAACGCAAAATGTACTTTAGTTCTATAGTATATTTTTCAATATTCTAGTATGTTTCTTATATATCAAAATACTTATGAGTTTCCTGGCCTTTGTGTGACCCAGGAGAGAGCATATGAGGTTACTAAAATTGTTGTTGCTGCAGAGGCCACAAAGAGCACCCAGCTGTAACAAAATAATGAGACTAAGGACCTTGAAGATAGACTAAAGCCAAGTTTCTACCAGTAAAAAGATATCAAAAGGCTCTGTGAGATAATGGTGGCAAATAGTATCCACTGGTTACAAAAATAACAAAGGGGCACAGAAATGAGGTAATGCCAGATAACAAACTGTATAGAAGAGGAGGTTTTGGACTAAGACAGTCAGAACGGACAGCTGGCCGGTCTCATGTTTGTTGGTGTTCAATAAACTACAATTTTGGCATCTGGAACTCAAGACTCCGAGAGTTTTCTTACAACTTAGAGAGATTCATCGCGATATTCCACGACAGTTCCTAGTTAACATCAACACTTAATATTCATGAATAGATTAAACAAATATAACAAAACATGTTAAATAACAGAAATAATATGAATGGCAGTTATAAGTGCTGACACACAAACAGATCTTTCACACATTTTATTTTCTTCCACATTGTCAATCCTACATGCTAATTCTTTCTGCATTTGCTTTCGCTCTCTTCTATCTGCTTCTTTAAGCCAACAGCCCACTGTCTGTTCACATTTTTTACACACATGTTGAACGCAGCCACAACAACCTTTTTGTGCCTCGCTGCCCTGTTCCACTGATTCTCGCACCACTCTCAGTCTAGTCGTGCTCAGTGTTCCCTCTCCTGGGGAAATTGTGGTATTTGAACAGTTTCTCTATGTCCTGCATACATTTTCTCCTATAGTTTTTCTCATTTGACAGATAACCGGTGTATCAAATTTGGCAAGCTTGCTTTGAGATTTCCCCATACTGGCTGTTTCTGTTTCTCTGTGGATTTTACCATTCGACGCACGTCTAATAATCTGTCGGACGTCTCCAACAGATCTGATTTCTTAACCCAAGCTCAGCTAAGGGTGCACTCCCTAGTGCTTTGTTAATTACGGTTTACTCAAAATCTTTCTCTGGAGTACATTCCAGCGCTCAGTATTTTAGCTAACCTAATTAAACAATTTTTGCGAGAACTCAGTCTCTGTTTAGTAAACCTCTTGACCTGTTCGTAGGTCTCAGTTTCTGCTCGAGAACCTCTTGTACTTGCCCCACAGAAAACAGTCTCAGCCACTATGGTTCACTCACTCTTATACCAAAAGAAAATAATTTAGTCGTCTCTTATCAGAGAGATTTGGGTTGCCACGGGTTCGTTTTCATTTGATTCCAGTGGAGTTTCTCTTGCCCCTGATGCGGCCGGTCCCTTTCTCTGAAGCTTACGAGTTAGAGCTGGAAATTCTCAGTCCAGGTGGCAAAACACCGTCCGCTCTCAGGTCCAGAAGAAACTTCCAAGGAATCCCACTATTCTGACACCAAATTGTTGTGGCAAAAAATTATTAACCAACCATTATCACTGCATAAGAGACACTCTGAATCAAATAGTCTTTTATAAGAAATTTTCTTGCAAGAAGGACCCTGTCATTACACAGGAATTACTCTGTGTTATGAGTGAGACCCTGTCGGGGAGGGCTGAATTGTTTTTTATACCTCTTTTCCCCAAGGCCTCCAACAGAAGCAGATCCTCCCCCTCTACATTCCTTAGATACAGGGGCATTCCTTTGCAATGACTATTACTGATCAATGAGTATTACAATTTCTACAACAGTACTGAATTGGGTTCAAAGATAAATTAAGAGTTAATTTTGAAGATAAAAAGATTACGCATAAATGAATACTTGACCTCTTACTTTGCGCTATTGATGCGGCCCCTCTTGTATTTATTTTGACTTATTTTGACCTGATGCAGCTGAAAGAGGAAAGTGAAGGACTGAATGAAGTGGAAGAGAAACATCAGAATCAAGAACCTGATAAATTCATAACTGGAGAAGAATCTTTTAGTTGCTCCCAGACTGAAAAGGAATCTTCACAGAAAACAACTCGAAGAACATAAACCGACAATTCTTTCACCTGCTCTCAGTGTGGAAAGAGTTTCACACAGAAACGAGTGCTTAAAAAGCACATAGGAACTCACACTGGAGAAAAGCCTTTCACATGCCAGCTGTGTGCAAAATGTTTCTCAGTAAAAGGAAGTCTTGAAAGGCACATGAGAATTCACACTGGAGAGAAGCCTTACATGTGCCATCAGTGTGGAACGAGATTCAGACATAAATCAAGTCTTAATATCCACATGAGAACTCACACTGGAGAGAAGCCTTACAAGTGCCATCAGTGTGGCAAGTGTTACAAACATGAAAAAAGTTATAAGGATCACCTGAGAATTCACAATGGAGAGACACCATACATATGCCTTCAGTGTGGAAAGAGTTTATCAGACAAAAATGCCCTTAATTATCACATGAAAATTCACACTGGAGAGAGGCCTTTCATGTGCCCTCAGTGTGGGAAGGGTTTCATCAACAAATATTCCCTGAAGTATCACATGAGTGCTCACACTGGAGAGAGGCCTTTCACCTGCCATCAGTGTGAAAAGAGTTTCACGCATAGAGGAATTCTGAAAGTCCACTTAAAAACTCACACTGGAGCAAAGCCTTTCAAATGCCTTCAGTGTGGAAAGAGTTTTGCAAGAAAAACAAAGCTAAGAGCTCATATGAAATGTCATTCAAGAGAGAAATGACACCAATGTTCTAAAGACTAAAAGAGTGATATGGTGATAACTCTCATTGGATGAAAAAAAAAATGATTATTTTGGTCATACCAGTATGCCTATTTAGGAATACATAGGAATGGAGAAATCATAACACTAAATATGGCAACTGGTGGAAATACAGTTCAAAGTATCAATCATCAAAAGTAATTTTCTGTCAGTGTACTTGAGAATGTCTATGTGCATTAGCTGGACCAACCTGGAATTTTTTAACATTTTATTTACAGTTATTATAGCTAAAAAGAAGAAGAAGAAGCCCATATTTATAATGCACTGTAAAGGCATTATAATGCATTAGTAATGTTTAATTATACACCTTATAATATGTTATTACTTCTCATAAATAATTGTAACCACAATTATAATACATTATACTTACAGTTGTGGCCAAAAGTATTGGCACCATTGGTACATATGAGCAAAGAAGGCAGTGAAAAAATAATCTGCATCGTTTATCCTTTTGATCTTTCACTCAAAAAATTCACAAAAATCTAACTTTTAATTGAAGGAAATCTCATTATTAAATAAATATTTTTCTCCAAATCATGTTGGCCACAATTACTGGCACCCCTAGAAATTATTCTCAGTAAAATATATCTGAAGTATGTTCCCATTCATATTTTAAATTTTTTAGTGCAACTGGGTGACTAGGAACATGAAATTGTTCAGCCATGACTTCCTGTTTCACAGGAGTATAAATATGAGGTAACACACAGGTAAAGTTCCCTTAATCATCAGTCACTGTGGTTTAGACTAAAGAATACAGTTCTGATGTGGCAAAAGGTTGTTGAGCTTCACAAAATGGGAAGTGGCTGTAAGAAAATAGCCAAAGCATTGAAAATACCCATTTCCACCATCAGGGCAATAATGAACAAAGTTCCAATATTGAGAATCAGACTGGAAAAGGACGTGTGTCTATATTGTCTCCACGCACAGTGAGGGGGATGGTTCAATTTGCCAAAGAATCTCCAAGGATCACAGCTGGAGAATTGCAGAAATTAGTTGGGGTCTTGGGGTCAGAAAGTCTCATAAATAATATCAGACATCACCTACATCACCACAAGTTGTTTGGGAGAGTTTCAAGAAAGAAAAAAAAACCCTTTGCTTTCATCCAACAACAAACCCAAGCATCTTCAGTTTGCCAAACACTACTGGAGCTTCAAATGCAACAAGGTTATATGGCAAGATGAAACAAAAAAAAGCTTTTTGGCAGCAAACACCAGAGATTGGTTTGGTGCACACAGAGATGATGAAGTACCCAATGCCCATGGTTTAATGTGGGGCTGGATCATTAATGTTGTGGGGCTGTTTTTCTGCCAGAGGTCCTGGACATCTTGTTCGGATACATGGTGTTATGGACTCTATCAAATACCAACAGATAGAAAATCTAAACCTGACTGCCTCTGCCAGAAAGCTTACAATGGGCCGTGGTTGGATCTTCCAGCAGGACAATGATCAATACAAACATCAAAATCAACACAAAAATGGTTCACTGACCACAAAATCAAGGTTCTTCCATGACCATCCCAGTCTCCTGACCTGAACCCCATAGAAAACCTGTGGGGTGAACTGAAGAAGAGAGACCACCAACATGGACCTTTGAATTTGAAGGATCTGGAGAGATTCTGTATAGACGAATGGTCTCAGATCCCTTGCCAGGTGTTCTCCAACCTCATCATTTGGCATTATAGTAGAAGACTCAGAACTGTTATCTTGGCAAAGGGTGGTTGCAAAAAGGATTGAATAAAAGGGTGCCAATAATTATGGCCAATGCTTTTTGGAGTAAAATATGTATTTAATAATTAGATATTTCCTCTATTTTAATTGTTTTACTTCAATCAAAGGTTAGATTTTGTGATTTAAGATATATAATAGGTATGCTTTAAGTAACGTGACAAAAGCAATGTCTTATAAACATCCATAAGATCATTTTAAGTGGTATATACATTACACATGCACAAATTAACACATTCAGTCTAAATTGAGATATTACTAAAAACACTTATAAAGCTACAAAGCTGAAATCTATCAGAAACTCTCTCTTGAGAAAAAAATATGTATGTTGATCACACATGTAGTTTAAATTCACCTAAGAATAAAAATCAAACTGATTCTATAATTGGACTTGTTTTATAAATAACTTCAGTTGTATAAGTTTGACTTGTATTGTATGAGATGATACAAGTTTATGTAATGGCTGTTTATAAGGAGATATTGCTTTTGTATCTTAAAGCAGGCAAAGACCACTAATAATATGACCATGTCATAAATCATTTAGACTATTTACACTATGCTGCTTGTGCATGACGGCACTTATTGGAGTGGTGATGGTGGCGTAGTGGACTAAAGCACATAAATGTTAATTAGAAGGTTCGATCCCCACAGCCACCACCATTGTATCCTTGAGCAAGACACTTAACTCCAGGTTGCTCCGGGGGGACTGTCACTGTAATAAGTGCACTGTAAGTCGCTTTGGATAAAAGCGTCTGCCAAATGCATAAATGTAAATGTAATTTGAGTAACTTTAATGGCTTCTGCTGTTAAAAGTGGACTTTGCTTGTGTTATAATGCATTATACTCAAAAGTATAACTGTGAATGGTGGAAGTCTTCACCCTTTGCCTAGAATTTGCAGACATGTACTCTTGACATTTTCTCAACCAACTTCATGAGGTTTCACCTTGGGATGCTTTTTACATTTTTAAGTATTGAAGGAGTTCCCATACTTATTGGCTGCTTTTCTTAATTATTCGGTCCAAGTCATCCATTTCAAACATGTTTTTTTTTATTATCAAATTTTAGTTTTGTAATTAAATTAATTAATATGGTGGCACAATTATATTTTTGTCTCTAAAACTAATTTCAAACATTTTATCATACGCCTTCAGATCAAAACGTTTTTAAGATCACTTTAAGAAAGTGTTTCAAAACTTTTGAACGGTAGTATATATTGAGTAAAAGACCTGAGAAAAAAGCACAATGTATGTAAGTTGTAAACGTGTTTTTTGAAAAGAATATAAAAACAGCATATGCTCACAAAAAATGAAGTGAGTTCAAACACAATGTAAAAAGATCACTGATCAGTGGATACAATGCGTAGATAAAATAATCTTGAATAAAATGCAAAGCTACCTCAGATATATATTTTTTTCATGCTCGGGGTGGTCTTTCATTGCACAGCGGACTAATTACAACTGTTTTTGTTCTGTCCCTTAAGTCTCACACTCGGTCTAGTCTTACAGCGACTAATTTATAATCAACTGAATGCAAAGGCTGAGATATGCAAATTCATCGTACCACCATCTTGTTTTTGGGAATATATTCGGAGTGCACAAGTGGTAGCAATGGACAGCACAAAGTTCCAAGCGGTTCTGAACTGGCCCAAGTCTGTAAAGGAGCTGCAATGCTTAGAACACAGGTTTGAATTCATCTTGGGAAATTAAGGGTAAGGATTGAAATGGGATGTGTGATTGTTGTGGTGTTTGAGAGACTGTGGAGCATGTGTTGTTGTTATGTAGTAGACAGCAGAGTCTCATGCAGTGTTGCCAGATTGGGATGGTGATTTCCAGCCCAAAAGCTCACCAAAACCCGCCCACTCCAAGAAAAAACCGCCCAAAATTTTACTGCCAAAATAATGTGATATAATTGTATTGCCATGTCATTCAAGGTTGATAAGCACCATTTAGATCTCCTTAAAACAAAATAAAATATAAAATGAATAAATTTCCCAGGTTAAACGGATCAAAACAGGGAAATAATTAAGGAGAATTAGCAAATATGACTAAAATGCGACCACACACACAATGCACTTTCACAGTGTAGATTTAAAATGTTTTGCGATAATTTAAATACCCAATGTTTATTTTGTTATATTTAATAAATTATATAGGCTATGTATTTAAATTATATTATATATTTAAATTATTATTAGTAGTAGTACTACTACATTTTACTCCTGATAAACGGGTGTATGTGTGTGTGAAAGAGAGAGCGAGATATCTTACCTTTAAATGCAGAACAGTTTTCTTTAAATGTCTCCCCACCATTACGCTTGCTCCATCTGTTGCTATGCCAACCGTGTTTGCTACATCCAGTGCATTAGCTTGCAGAAAGCAGATGATAGCATCCACAATCCCATTAGCATCAGCATCCACAAGTTCGACAAGTCCCAGGTAAGTGCTCACAAACCGATTGAGTGTCTTAGAACGATATTTTACACATATGCAAAGTAACTTGTTTACAGTAATGTCGGTTGTTTCGTCCAAGTAAAGAGAGTAAGGCGAGTCACCAATGTCCTGTCGAAGTTGTTGTCTAAAATATGGCGCAAGAACTGACTTAATGACAGCCGTACATTTGGTTCTGTGCATCTGGAATGCTCCGATCTCATCCAGTATGTCCGATAAGTCGTCCACGGCATTAACTGACGTGTGGCAAGCAACGTATGTTGCTATCCGCAGTTCACGGCGCTTCTGGTCATCACAGATGGCCGCCGAGTTACTTAAACTAGCTTTACTCACTGTGAAAGCCTTAAATGTGGGCAGGCACCGCATCTTGTGCTTCTTGGTTTCGGCATAGTCCTTCAAATCCTTAAAGTGAGCCCTTATGTCGGTGTTGCAGAATTTGCAGTGAGCTTTGCTATCATCCGATTTAGACTGCGTTATCCATGGCTTTAGGTCCGAATCACTCTCCCACTCCTTTCGGTAAGTTTTTTTATATTTTGCCCACTTCGACATCTTTTTAATTTGTATTTCCCGCTGAGTGCTGCTGAGTCAATGTGAGGGGTGAAAATGTGAGGATGTCACATCAGTGCTGACTGAGTCCTGACGCAGCTTCTGCTATCATTCGATTGGCTCTTGAGTTGTGACTTGTAACGTTGGCGTCAAGCCGCCCGTCAACTGTCAACATCACCAACACAGCCGAGTATTCAGTGGGTGTGTTTAGTTACATTACAATGACTGATTGGATGGAGTACATGCACACTTGTGTTGTGTTAGTTGTGTTAAATAATTAGCCTATCATTTTTTTGAAAACCGCCAAACTGATCCCAAACCCGGCCAAATTTTGTCCACCCGCCCAAACCAATTTTTACCCGCACAATCAAATGCAAAACCGCCCAATTGTGCGGGAAACCGCCCAATCTGGCAACACTGGTCTCATGGTTTCAGCGCATCATTTGTGCAGGATGATACAGCAGGTGGCGGTAAATCTCCCAGTGAGTGAACAGACATTGAACAACAACAAGAATCTCTGAGGCAGTTGTGACGTCATAAGAGCTGCGCTAAAACTCAGTCTGCTGCTTGTTGTGCTGTTGGGAGACTTTTGTGTAGATGTAGAGGATTATTTTTAAATGATTATTATTCTGTCTGTTTCAGGAGGCTCCACTGAGATTTCAGAACAAACAAATTAAGAAAATGCTGCACGTAATGAAATCGGTGGGCGTTTTCTCTTTTATTTATCAATATTTTAAAAATAAAACCACATTGAATTTTTTATGTTTTTGACTGTTAACTTGGAAAATGTATAATATTATCCCGCCGGTATTATTGGTGATAACTTGCGGCTAATAAAAGTAAAACGATATTCTGTTTGTTTCATCAACATTAACATATTACATACTTGCATTTGTTATTCTGTGAATGTGTTGTATTGAATGTTTTTTAATTTCATATTTTGTGCTTTATATTGCTTACTCTTCAACTCTGGGGCATTTGTTTTTTAATTCACTCAATTTTAAAAGCTCAACATATACATGAGGTGGACTAATCCCAAATACATATAGTGGACTATCTGACCACTGCAAAATGATCTGCTTCTCTGGATTTACTATGTATAGATATGTGTTTGAGTGAAATGAACATTTTTCTTTATTCTAAATAAAATTATTATAATTTAGAGCATTTATTTGCAGAAATTTACAACTGGTCAAAATAACACAAAAGATGCCGTGTTTTCAGACCTCGAATAATGCAAAGAAAACAAGTTCATATTCATTTTTAGACAACACAATAATAATGTTTTAACTTGAGAAGAGTTCAGAAATCAATATTTGGTGGAATAACCCTGATTTTCAATCACAGCTTGAATGCGTCTTGGCATGATCGTTAACAGTCTTTCACATTGCTGTTGGGCGACTTTATGTCACTCCTGGTGCAAAAATTCAAGCAGCTCGGCTTTGTTTGATGCTTGTGGCATCCATCTTCCTCTTGGTCACATTCCAGAGGTTTTTAGTGGGGTTCAGGTCTGGAGATTGTGCTGGTCATGGCATGGTCTTGAATTTGCACTATACGCACCAGCGGGAATCACTATTTAATTCATAATGGTTATTTAATGGTTTAAAAGTAAAAAAATTTGGTATGTGTTGATTTTCCCATTAGAATTTAAATATTTTACTTCATATCTACAGAAGAATGTGATCATATTACAGGATTTTACTTAGTCAATAAATTTGAATTATTATCTTCACTTAACCTATATGAAGAACTGTTTCACATTCACAAACATTAAATAGTCAATTTTATTCACAGAAGCTTATCAAATATTTTTTTATATTTTATTTTGTCACCAAATCTTCACAACTTTCCACCCCCTCTCTGGCCTTTAGAATTAATCTGCTTGACGTGCTACTGAAGATGGAGTTTGTTAAAGAGGAGTTTAAAGAGGAGAATGAAGATGTCAGTATTTCAGAACCATTCAGACTGAAGAATGAAGATACTGAGGAACAAAGAGGTTGGTGCACTTTCTTGACTTATATTTAGTCACTTCTGAGGAGCATGAAAGGGTTTTATTCATTGTGCTGTGTCTGTTTTAGCATAAGAATGTGAGTCATTGAAAGTGCTTTGCTCACATTCAATATTCAAATGCTCATATATGAATGTGCTCACATTCAAATGTTCAATTTATTTATATTAATCTGCTATCGACTCGTTTTCCCACCTTAATAATCCTATCAGTCGACCACATTTTTTAACCCTTTTTTGCACCCTAATAGTCTGGTGGAACTACAGTAAATTTTGACAGAATGCTACATTACTGCTGTTGATACATGCAAATTATTATTTTCTGTTTGTGCGGCCCAAGTTTGGTCCCCGCTTTATGCCCCTCTCTCCTGCCTATTCTGTTTTCTGTCTCCAGTCTTAATATTTCATTTAATACTACTTCTAATAATAAATAAACTGAATATTTAACAAAGTAGGGTGTGAAGATGTTGGAATAGGGAACAATTGTGATATGTGGTGAGATCTAGGGGTTTACTGGTTCTCTGTAAAAAAAAAACGAACTAAACCGTTCGCCACCCACGATTTGGGGTGCATGATTGGCATCTGGAGCACAAGCTGATTAGTGAAGAAAATAAAGCTTCAAATAGAAACAACCTCCGCAAATGCACCTGATTAGATTTGTAAGGGTGTGTTCACACTTGGCAGTTTTGGTTTGATTAAAACGAACTCTGGAGTGATTGCTCTGTTAGTACGGTTCATTTGAACAAGTTTGAACGCTGTCACACGAACCTTGGTTTGCACTAAACAAGCAAACCGAGACCAACAGAAAAGTGGATCTCGGTCCACTTCCAAATGAACTCTGGTACGGTTCGATTGATATATGAACGCAACATGGTCCAAAAACATCTAAACGGACCAAAAACATTATAACAATAGTATTGTTGTAACCATGACTGCTGTCGGCATAGTTTTCTTTGCAGAAATCATTGTTTTGATACAATTAATACTGTAGTTTTCATATAGTAACTGTGATTATACTATATATTGTAAACATGACAATAACCATGTGGATTTTGTGGTTACAATGTTTTTACTACAGATACCATAGTTAAACTAGGGTTACTGTAAAACAATGATTAAAGGCAGTGGTGGCTCAGTGGTTGAGGCTCAGGGTTACTGACCAGAAGGTCGGGGGTTCAAGCCCCAGCACCACCAAGATGCCACTGTTGGGCCCTTGAGCAAGGCCCTTAACCCTATCTGCTCCAGGGGTGCCGTATCATGGCTGACCCTGCACTCCGACCCCAGCTTAGCTGGGATATGTGAAAACTAATAAATTTCACTGTATATATGCTAAAAACTGTGTGTATAATTTGTGACCAAAATAAAGGATTATATTCTATTCTATTTTCATTCAGGGAAAACCTGTTGAAGTTACTTTGGATTTGGCAGTAATATTTTTTTCTTTACATTGCAAATACCAAACTGTACCAAAACAGTGACCCTAAAATTGTGATACAAACTTAACCATGAGAAATGTGAACCGTTACACCCCTAGTGAGATGTATGTTGAAGAGGAAAAGGGGTGGGGAGGATTTATTTCTGCTGACCCACTTGGTCCTTATTCAGGGGTTTCTTGAGAGGCATTGAGTGTGGAGCAAAACCAGGCCAATCTAGGCTTTGGAGGGGCAGGTGATGCAGTCTCGCCTCATGTCGCTCTCCTACTTGATTTGTTGGAGGACTGATTTATGGATAGGCACTGGACTGGTGGAAGGCAGATATTGATTGTTTTTTTTAACAGAGAAGAGGCCTTGGATGTAGGGTAGTTCTGCTCGTGGGTGGGGGTGGATTGTACCCTGGTTGTATGGTATGTCTTGACTGGAAAGGAGGAATGTTGTTGTGCGCTATGTTCAGGATCGTGTTTGGTTATTAGCAATAATGAATAATTATCAAAGATAATTATTAATTATTAAAATCAATTGAACATTGATGAGAATCAGTGTTAGCTGTTTAATCCTTTAAATCAACAATCATCAAAGATAATGATCAAAATCAACAGAATATTAATAAGGATTAATGTCGTCAGGGCACCACACTGGAATCAGGGATTAATAACCAGACAGTCTCAATATAGTGTTCTCTTAAGAAAGTCAGTGTCCAGAGAACATAGACGTTCAAAAGGAAAACAACGAAGGCTTGAATCTGAGCACTGACATCCCCTGTCAGTCCTTGACACAGGTGTATGCAAAACAAACCAAAACACTTCTCTTTGAAATATAACAAAGGTTATTGATGCAGTAATATCAATTAATAATCAATATAATGCAGTCAATAAACTTCCGACTTACAGCTACAAACTAAACAGTGACATGATTAGATATGGTAACAAAATAAGCCTATAACACATGAGAGGAATGTATGTGTATTTATGAATGTGTGGATGTGGGGAAACTTGTTATCTACTAGCCAAATATGTCTGCGGGTATGTTTGTGAGGGGTCGCGCGTGTGTGGTTAGTACGAGAGAGAGAGAGAGAGAGAGAGAGAGAGAGAGAGAGAGAGAGAGCAAAGTGGCAGCACCGAATCCGGTTTCACGATCGTGGGAGAGAAAGCAGCTGTTAGTTTATTACTCCAAGACGCGGTGAATGGCTTGTAAACATTCCCGTGGTCTTTGTTTCTTTAATGGATAAACGCAGTGTGCCGGTCTCACCCGCGATGGCGGAAATACACAACAGTCTAATGTGGTTGGACAACAACAAGCATATCTCATTCGTGATAACAATACATGACAGTAATACCTTGAGTATTATTAGCAGAAATGGGCGGACTCAGCGGTCCATATACTGTAAAAGAAATATCCTTGATACACAAGAATAACACACTACAATAATCTATCTCTGCCTCTAATCTAACCTCTAACTTGAATCACCTGAGGACGTGTGTAGAATGTGTGTTCATCCACCGTTTGACTCCGACTCTGTTCCTCAGAGCTCGGGTGATGACGGTAGTCCGTTTCCTTGCTCTGTTGGTGGGCGGTATGGTTACTTATTCAGAAATCAGCGATGCTTACTCTGTTGAAGCGGGAAGAGAAATCTTCTTTCTTCACTTCTGCGGGCAAACGGGTGAAAACGCAGATTGCTCAGCAGTCTCCTTCGGATCCGTTAGTGTGCGGTGGAACACAGAGAAATCTCGACTTGTCCAGCAAGATGGAGATTGTATGGCCACAGTTTCAAGTCATACGTTACTTCCTTGCACAATGAGTCTACACCTGAGAGCAGCAATCACTGCATCTACACATGGCACGCAATGTTCCAGGCCAAGGATCTCAGAGGTTTTTCTACTCCTGATGACGTCAGGGTTGGGGGGGCGTTCTGTTGTGTGCCTCATCCAATAGGAGTTAAGTGTTCGATCCTTTGGAATTTCACACATAGGTGTAAAGTGAGCATGGCTTCATGGGATTTGTTGTCTGTTTTGGACTCCTTTATTTGATTTTTGTGCGTTTGTTATCAGTAAGGTTTTATGAATGTGTTTGGGCCTCAGTAAGGATTTACAACTTTGTAGGCCTGCCTTTGTCTTACATCTGAATGCATGAGGCCCAACAATGTCTTGATGGGAAAGCAAGAACGAGAGGCACTCGAAAGTGTCCAGCTGCGGGGGTGGCAGGAAGACATCCCTGACCACTGTCCCACCACCAGGAGATGTTCTGGGATTAATTGGGTGAAACATCTGTGATAGGTTGCTCCTGGCTGATGACACCGTAGCTGGACAACTGAGGGCACCGGTGGAGATTTAGCAGGCAGTAATGCGCAACAGCTGTAAGGTTAATTTCCTCATATTGATTTTGTCTCCGTGAAGGTTGGATAGTTCAGAGAAGGGTATGGTTTGGGTAAATGGCGGGGTCCGTCAGTCATACATGCTCCCCTCCTGGTCCGGGCCGTGAGGAGTGACCGCTTTTTCCTGTGGATCAGCATCAGTCATGATCAGATTTGTATTCCTCTTCGAGTAAAAGTCTAGAGACTAAAGTTAAGGTTAGGTTTAGGAGTAAGGTTTCTGTGGGACTACAAATAAACACAATAAATACTGTGTAACAATGTTTGTAATTTCTGCGCAATGGAGGTCAGGAGGCAGCAATTGTCTACGTGAGTGTTTATTACTCCTTCAGCGTGAACAATAGGACTCCAACAGAAAAGGGCTTTTAGTTGCAAAACATATACACACCAACGAGTCTTTGAGGGTTCAATCTCTGATATGACTCTAGTGTCTCTCTCTCTCTGCCACTCGGATGCATTCGTGCCCTTTTTAGGTCTCCCTCCACCATCACTATAACAAGAAACAGGGTTTGCCTATAATGACAGCCCAGGTTACGAGCCACACTGCTCTTTCTTTCCCGCAGACAGATACACGACCATGCCCCATCCCAGCACACTGCCAGTGATGCCCCGGTACTTCGTTAGTATTTATCAGTGTGCAAATATCATCTACCATTATTTGAACCAAATAGCATCTGCCTAAAATAAAAATTTCAAGTCATTAATGATAATTTGTATTTCTTTTATTAGGCCAAGCAGTGATCAGCTTGACCTGTATTGTACATTCCTATAGGCCAGTGTTTCCCAATCCTGGTCTTAACGTACCCCCAACACTGTACAGTTTGAAGTCTCCCTAAATGAACACCTGGATGAACTCTACATCCTAATTGTGCAGTGCTGGGTATTCCAGAACCAGGATTCAGAAATGATGCTAGAGTTGGAACAATAGTGGTTTCTAGGTGATGAGACATTTTTCATGGTTAACCAACTAGAGCTCAAATAATTTTCGATCAGAGGGGCATTTGGAACTTTGTTCCCTGTTCCAAGATAAACCAATGAACGTGACAATGACAGCGTTACCGAGCATTCACACCAGAGGCGGCGAGAACGTCAAATCGTCCGGAAGTCATTCATTTTCAATGACAGCCAGCGTCTCTCGGCGGCGAGAAGCGGCGCGGCAAGTCTTGGGGCGGTGTAGGCGTCAGATGAAAGTTCAAGTGCAGTCAACATTATGGTAATGAGCTGTGACGCGGTTCGGCGGCAACCTATTGGAATATAAAAGTGCTCTGCTCTAGCGAAGTCTAGAGAACATTTGGTTCCCACCAAATATTAGTTCGGAAGATAAAATGGAGGAGAAACTAATTATTGCCGTGGCGGGTTTCCCAGTAATATATGATCTGTCCCTGTTTGCTTACAGGGATATAAAACAACCAAGACCACAGTTATTATTACAAATGTGTTTTATTTTGATAACAAACTACTATAATTTTAATTATTTTCTGCCATCGATCGATTTCTTATTTTCACATTTTAGTTCATGAGGATATACGCTACTTGTGATAGATCGGCAAAAAGTAAATGGTCAACATGTCTGGATGTTTAAATTGCGGCCCCTTTAAATATAGTTCACAAAACAAAGCATTCTGAGCAAACTTTGCCACCTATTTCAACTACGTCAGAGCGTCCTCGAGCATTGAAGGCAGGGCAGCCAGAGCGAATTTTGACGCTCTCGCCGCTTCTGGTGTGAACGCACAGTTAACCTTGAGCATAAAAGAGATAATGTATAAACCAATTCTTGACCTCTGTTGTTTTCTGCTATTGTTTGATTCACTTATCTACTTTCTTTTCTTGTATTGATTTTGTACTTTTGTCTTTATTTTAGATCTGATGAAGCTGAAAGAGGAAAGTGAAGCACTGAATGAAGTGGATGAGAAACATCCGTTTCAGGAACCTGCTAAATTCGTAAACGGAAATAAATCCCATAGTTACTTACAGACTGAAAAGAAGCATTCTCTAAAACGAACAAAAACTGAACATTCTTTCATCTGCCTTCAGTGTGAAAAGAGCTTCTCAGTAAAAGGATCCTATGAAAGGCACATGAGAATTCACACTGGAGAGACTCCATACAAATGCCTTCAGTGTGGAAAGAGTTTATCAGACAAAAATGCCCTTAATAATCACATGAGAATTCACACAGGAGAGATGCCTTTCACATGCTGCCAGTGTGGAAAGAGTTTCAGACATAAAGCAAGTCTTAATAATCATGTAAGAACTCACACTGGAGAGACTCCTTACAAATGTCATCAGTGTGGAAAGAGTTTCAGATATAAAGCAAGTCTTAATATCCACATAAGAATTCACAAGGGAGAGAAGCCTTACATATGCCAACAGTGTGGCAAGTGTTTCACACACCACAAAAGTTATAAGGAGCACATGAGAATTCACACTGGAGAGACTCCATACAAATGTCTTCAGTGTGGAAAGAGTGTAATAGACAAAAATGCCCTTAATAATCACATGAGAATTCACACAGGAGAGATGCCTTTCTCTTGCCTGCAGTGTGGAAAATGTTTCTCAGTAAAAGGAACTCTTGAAAAGCACATGAGAATTCACACAGGAGAGATGCCTTTCACGTGCCTTCATTGTGGAAAAAGTTTCTCTGGAAAGGGAAGTCTTGAAAGTCACATAAGAATTCACATTGAAGAGAAAGCTTGTGCATGTCTTGAGTGTGGATAGAATTTTAATGACAAAAATATAGTAATAATCGGGGGCCAAGCACACATTATTCACAGTAGCCCCATATTTGTTTTTTGACTGGATGAAAATGAGTGTGAGGGGCAAACTAACATAAATGTGATGTTTTGGAGATGAATGCAGGAATTGTATTTTTTGGTTGCCATGATGTAACTGTTATCATAATGAAAGTTTAGTCATCATGTTGTGTTACATGGATGTGGGATATTTCTGCTTGATATCTTTGATGTTTGATCATAATGGAATTTCATTTCATGATGGTCGTAATATTATAAGAAAAAATTGGAACCATACTGTTAGCCTAGCAGGTGTTAGACTGTTATTAGAGACATATCAGAGCAACCATATTATAAATGTTGCTGCAATGCTCGCATTTGCGTTATTACATAAGAGTACAATGTTGCATGATTAGAAAACGTGTCTTTGCAAATGATTGTTAAACAAGTTTATGTTATCATGTAATGCAGAACCTTTGCTTCACAGAGTGATATTTTTAAATTAAAATCAAGGTATAGTACCAAGTTTGTGCATCTTTCTGGTTTTGGAAAGTTTGTGTGATGACAGGCTTCTGCATCTTGGCAAGTATGGAATACAATATTTTGAAGGAATTTCCAAGTTGGAAGTCTAACATCAGGTGGTGGTATTTATTTTATTATTAAATCTATTTATCTATCTAAAAATAACAAGCAGCAATAAATTAAAGTTAATATTTACAGGGCGGTTTATAGTAAGCAGATAAAACGATGCATTTTTTTTTTTTTTTTTTACCAGCGCGGGAATGCAAACTCTATAAAATGTCTGTAAACACAGTCAAATATGTCTTAAGTGAAAACGGGCGAGACAAAAAAAAATGTGAATATGATCAGATAGGACCTGATTATTAAGCTTTGCAGTATGAGCAAGTGTTGGTGTCAGGTTACATCTGCACCAAGCGCTTCTTTGTCAAACACTACTTAACCTTTTCATATACAGATCTTAAATAATAAACTGGAGAAGACATGAAACACCTTTGATGATAAATAAATGGGAAATCCTTTGAGTGTGTAATGTTGTGTTTTTATACCCATTATTTTTCCATAAAACAATTTAACTTGGTCAATGACATACGTGAAAATATATATATATTTTTTTACTATTGCAATGTGTTCCACAAATTGTTCTGCAAAATACTCATGAACGAGCATGACTAGAAGAGGTGCCTCCGAATACTACATCTTGTGTACAACCGCCTACACGCGCTACTAAAAGTTTGTCATTCTATGAACCTGCTTTATTTAAACATGGATTTGTTTATCATGCACAAAATATTTAATCTATTGGTGCAATAAATATGAACTTTATTAGATATAAACCAGGGGTATTCAATTAAAGTTCCAAGAGGTCCGGTCTCTACATTTCCTTCCCAGGAAAGGTCAATAATGGTGTCAGTAGTCTATTACTAGTAATGTAGTGAAGTTCTCATGAGAAAGTTTCCATTATTTTATATTTATATTCCATTTATAATTCTACTTAACTTCAGCTAACAGTATTTTAATATTTTCTATCTATAAAGACCATGTTTATGCCAGTTTGCTTGTCAAGTAAATAAATCACATTTTAAGAAAGTTTAGATATTTTCCTGGAAAACAAGACAAAAATACTTGTCTTGAAAATCATGGTTGGCAACCTCCTTGAAGTTGGCACCCCATATAACTTAACTTTCGTTTGTGCTGATTTGTGCCGCAAAAATAAACATTTGTGCTGGTTTGGTGTTTGAGATATTAAGCTTTCTTTTTTGGGCGTTGTGACGTGACTCTCCACCCCATCTCGCTCAAATTGATCCAAACTGGTGCTGGTCGTTTGTGCTCGGTTTGTGCTGTAAACAAACATTGCAACTATTTCCTTTCCTTAGATATAGGAAAAGGGTTTTCGGGAGCAGTAACGTCATTCTCTACCCCATGTTGTCCAAATCGCTCCAAACTGGTGTCATTCATTTGTGCTCGATTTGTGCCGGTCTGTGCTGTTGAAAGAAACCAATTCCCTGACATAGAAATAACAAAATTATCTCCCGGATCTGTGATGTCAGTCATGCATTTACATCATCTCGTCCAGTGCACTCATTTTCTGACTCGTTCGTTTGTGCTCACCTGGTGCAGGTTTCTTACCATTGCTGACTGCCATTGTTTATATATACACTCACCTAAAGTATTATTAGGAACACCTGTTCAATTTCTCATTAATGCAATTATCTAATCAACCAATCACATGGCAGTTGCTTCAATGCATTTAGGGGTGTGGTCCTGGTCAAGACAATCCCCTGAACTCCAAACTGAATGTCAGAATGGGAAAGAAAGGTGATTTAAGCAATTTTGAGCGTGGCATGGTTGTTGGTGCCAGACGGGCCGGTCTGAGTATTTCACAATCTGCTCAGTTACTGGGATTTTCACGCACAACCATTTCTAGGGTTTACAAAGAATGGTTTGAAAAGGGAAAAAGATCCAGTATGCGGCAGTCCTGTGGAAGAATATGCCTTGTTGATGCTAGAGGTCAGAGGAGAATGGGCCGACTGATTCAAGCTGATAGAAGAGCAACTTTGCCTAAAATAACCACTCGTTACAACCGAGGTATGCAGCAAAGCATTTGTGAAGCCACAACATGCACAACCTTGAGGCGGATGGGCTACAACAGCAGAAGACCCCACCGGGTACCACTCATCTCCACTACAAATAGGAAAAAGAGGCTACAATTTGCAAGAGCTCACCAAAATTGGACAGTTGAAGACTGGAAAAATGTTGCCTGGTCTGATGAGTCTCGATTTCTGTTGAGACATTCAGATGGTAGAGTCAGAATTTGGCGTAAACAGAATGAGAACATGGATCCATCATGCCTTGTTACCACTGTGTAGGCTGTTGGTGGTGGTGTAATGGTGTGGGGGATTTTTTCTTGGCACACTTTAGGCCCCTTAGTGCCAATTGGTCATCGTTTAAATGCCACGGCCTACCTGAGCATTGTTTCTGACCATGTCCATCCCTTTATGGCCACCATGTACCCATCCTCTGATGGCTACTTCCAGCAGGATAATGCACCATGTCGCAAAGCTTGAATCATTTCAAATTGGTTTCTTGAACATGACAATGAGTTCACTGTACTAAAATGGCCCCCACAGTCACCAGATCTCAACCCAATAGAGCATCTTTGGGATGTGGTGGAACGGAGCTCGTGCCCTGGATGTGCATCCCACAAATCTCCATCAACTGCAAGATGCTATCCTATCAATATGGGCCAACATTTCTAAAGAATGCTTTCAGCACCTTGTTGAATCAATGCCACGTAGAATTAAGGCAGTTCTGAAGGCAAAAGGGGGTCAAACACAGTATTAGTATGGTGTTCCTAATAATACTTTAGGTGAGTGTATATATATATGATGATGACACCGCAGATGCCGCATTCATGATGGCGCCGCAGATGGCTGCCTCGGTGTGGAGCTCTCCAATTCTTTTGTTGTTTTTGTTTGTATGTCCTGTGTTTAGCAATATTTTACCAGTCAGTTTTACCATGGACGAACTGGACGAACTGCTGAACATTCGGCAGCACATACCAGTTAATCTTTTCCCGGTTTTTGAATATTCGGTTTTTGAATATTCGCTGCTGTGTTGTTTAGACGCGATACGAGACGCAGGCGAGGGAGACGAGCTGGCCCGCTGGTTAAACTCCGTCAGCGCGGTGTTCGAACAGCACTGCCGAGCATTCATCTCGCGAATCTCCGCTCTCTTCCCAACAAAACTGACGAACTACATCTCCTCACACATAATAATAAGGACTTTTCAAACTCTGCTGCACTGTGCTTCACTGAAACCTGGCTGAGTGAAGCCATTCCGGACAGCGCATTACATCTGTCGGGCTTCCAGCTGTTCAGAGCGGATCGCATCGCGGAGTTAACGGGGAAAACGAGAGGCGTACAGAGAAGTTGGTGTACAGATGTAACAACATTAAAGAGGATGTGCTGCCCTAATCTGGAAGCCATCTTCATTAACTGTAAGCCGTTCTACTCGCCGCGGGAGTTTTCTTCGTTTATTTTGGTGAGTGTTTACATTCCTCCAAACGCGTCTGGGAATTTAGCGCGGGACATTCTAAAACGCTTAACGTGAAAAACGCTTAACGTGTCTTACTGTACTAATACAGTGATATTGAAAGACCAAACTCAGTACACATCATATTAATACACCATACTATGTATAAAAAAGTAAGATGAGTCCAAAATATGAACGCAACGCGTTTAATTACACGTTAAGCGTTTTCTTCCCATAGAAAACCGTTATAAGAAAACGCTTAACGTGGCTTACTGTACTAATACAGTGATATTGAAAGACCAAACTCAGTACACATCATATTAATAAATATGATTATATGTTTATATAATATTTATATATATATATATATATATATATATATATATATATATATATATATATATATATATATATATATATATATATATATATATATATATGTGTGTGTGTGTGTGTGTGTGTATAATATATATTTTATAGTATATTAGTAGGCTACAGTAAGCCTAAGCCACGTTAAGTGTTTTTCACGTTAAGCGTTTTCTATGGGAGGAAAATGCTTAACGTGTAATTAAACGCGTTGCGTTCATATTTTGGACTCATCTTATTTTGTTTTACATAGTATGGTTTATTAATATGATGTGTACTGAGTTTGGTCTTTCAATATCACTGTAGTAAGCCACGTTAAGTGTTTTCTTATAACGGTTTTCTATGGGAAGAAAATGCTTAACGTGTAATTAAACGCGTTGCGTTCATATTTTGGACTCATCTTACTTTTTTATACATAGTATGGTTTATTAATATGATGTGTACTGAGTTTGGTCTTTTAATATCACTGTCTTAGTGCAGTAAGCCACGTTAAGCGTTTTTCACGTTAAGCGTTTTAGAATGTCCCCTTAGCGCTGCAACAGCTGGCTGATCAAATCACAGACACAGAACAACAATACCCGGACTCAGTCATTATTATTCTTGGGGACTTTAACAAAACAAATCTCACACGTGAACTGCCCAAATACAGACAGCACATTACATTCCCACCAGAGACAGGAATATATTGGATCACTGCTATACAACATTAAAGGATGCATATCGCTCTGTCCCACGTGCAGCTTTGGGACTCTCTGATCACTGTCTGGTTCATCTTCTCCCGTCCTACAGGCAGAAATTAAAATCAACAAAGCCAGTTGTAAGGACTGTAAGGAGATGGACTAATGAAGCAGAGCTGGAACTACAAGACTGCTTTGAATGCACTGATTGGAGTGTTTTTGAAGCTGCAGTTACAGACCTGGACGAGCTCACAGATACTGTTACATCATACATCAGTTTCTGTGAGGATATGTGCATCCCTACTAGGACATTTTTATCATTCAACAATGATAAACCATGGTTCACAGGAAAACTCAGACAGCTTCGTCATGCCAAAGAGGAGGCTTACAGGGGTGGGGATAGAGTCTTGTATAATCAGGCCAGGAACACACTGAATAGGGAAATCAGAGTGGCTAAAAGAAGCTACTCTGAGAAGCTGAAAAATAAGTTTTCAGCTAACGACCCTGCATCAGTGTGGAGTGGCCTGAAACAACTTACTAATTACAGGACTCCTAACCCCAACCCTGTGGCGGACCAACGACTGGCTGACGACCTGAATGTGTTTTATTGCAGATTTGAAAGTCCCAATTTCACACCCCACATGCACTCGGACCTTCATTTCACAAAAACATTAACACCTCCTGCAACCCCCCTCCTACCCCATCCTGCTACACTACCTGCACTCAAGATCTGTGAGGACGATGTGTGCCGTGTCTTTCGGAAGCAAAGGTCAAGGAAGGCTCCAGGTCCAGATGGCATCTCACCAGCGTGCCTTCGTTCCTGTGCTAACCAACTGGCCCCCATCTTCACTCAGATCTTCAATAGATCACTGGAGCAGTGTGAAGTCCCATGCTGCTTCAAACGCTCCGTTATTATCCCTGTCCCTAAAAAACCTAAAATTACAGGACTTAATGACTACAGACCTGTCGCCCTGACATCTGTGGTCATGAAGTTATTTGAGAGACTGGTGTTGGCCCACCTGAAGGACATCACTGGACCCTTTCTGGACCCCCTTCAATTTGCTTATCGAGCAAACAGGTCTGTGGATGATGCAGTCAACATGGGTTTGCATCACGTCCTGCAACATCTGGACAGACTGGGGACATACGTAAGGATCCTTTTTGTGGACTTCAGCTCGGCTTTCAACACAATCATACCAGATATACTCCAGACTAAGTTAAACCAACTCCCTGTTCCCACCTCTACCTGTCAGTGGATTACCAGCTTTCTGATGGACAGGCAGCAGCTTGTGAGGCAGAGAAAATTAACTTCCACCACCTGTACCATCAGCACTGGTGCCCCCCAGGGATGTGTGCTCTCCCCACTACTCTTCTCCCTGTACACCAATGACTGCACCACCAAGGACCCCTCTGTCAAGCTCCTGAAGTTTGCAGACGACACCACTGTCATCGGCCTTATCCGAGATGATGATGAGTCTGCATATAGAAAGGAGGTTGAGCGGCTGGCTTTCTGGTGCAGTCAAAACAACCTGGAGCTGAACATGCTCAAAACAGTGGAGATGATTGTGGACTTTAGGAGGAACACCCCATCATTGTCCCCCCTCACCATTCTAAACAGCACTGTGGCAGCAGTGGAGTCATTCAGTTTCCTGGGCACTACCATCTCACAGGACCTGAAGTGGGAGATACACATCGATTCCATTGTGAAAAGGGCCCAGCAGAGGTTGTACTACCTTTGCCAGCTGAGGAAGTTCAACCTGCCACCAGTGCTTCTGAAACAGTTCTACTCAGCAGTCATTGAGTCTGTCCTCTGCACTTCAATAACTGTCTTGTTTGGTGCAGCTACGAAATCAGACATCAGAAGACTTCAAAGGACAGTTCGGTCTGCTGAGAGGATTATTGGTTGCCCCCTGCCTCCCCTTCAAGAACTATACACTTCCAGATTGAGGAAAAAGGCTGGTAAAATCACTCTGGACACCACTCACCCTGCCCACTACCTTTTTGAACTGTTGCCTTCTTGCCGGCGCTTCAGTGCTCTGAACACCAGAACCGTCAGACACAGGAACAGTTTTTTCCCTCAGGCCATCCATCTAATGAACAATTAAATTGCCCCATTGAGCAATAATGATGTGCAATACACAGGTTAATTCTAATTTTAATTTAGATTATCCAACATATCCACTTCTGCCATTACTTACATTGCTCTGTACATAATATACTGTTTTTTGTTCTTTATATACAGATTGTATTAGGTTTGCACTACGTGTGTGTATGTGGGTATGTATGAAGGTGAGTGTATGTACGTATATGTATAATTATTTATTTTGTGTTCTTTTTTGTTTTTAATTACCTATGTCTTGCTGCTGTTTTTGGTATTGTTTGTATTGTTGTACACTGGAAGCTCCTGTCACCAAGACAAATTCCTTGTATGTGTAAGCATACTTGGCAATAAAGCTGATTCTGAATAAAAAAGTTCTGAATATATACAGTTGATAAAAAAGTCTACACACCCCTGTTAAAATGACAGGTTCTTGTGATGTAAAAGAACGAGACAAAGATAAATCATGTCAGAAATTTTTCCACCTTTAATGTCAAGTCAAGTGGGGGTTTTTTTCAATAAAATGTGACCTATAACGTGAACAATTCAATTGAAAAACAAACTGAAATCTTTGAGGAGGGAAAATAAAAAATAAAAAACTCACAATAACCTGGTTGCATAATTTTCGGCACAAATGAATGGAATAGTTTTGGTGATTATTAAGTTATATGGGGTGCCAACTTCACTGAGGTTTTTGTTTTACCTGTGTAGAAACTGCAATCATGTTGCTTTTTAAACTATGGCAGTATTATTAGAAACACACAGCAATAATTAAATGAAAAGGTTTTATATTATATGCTACCTTTACTCCTAGAATTTTTTGCCATCCTGACTGCCCATGTTAGCTCTGTTTTGTGCCAAGTCGTACCAATATCCAAGATCTCAAGTTGCTGGCTAACATTTGATGTTTAGAAAATAAATATTAGAAAATTAATTGATTTTGATTGAAAGTAATTTAATAATTGTCACATAAAAATACTTACTCATGCAGGAGGTGATGTCCCAACAGTGTAAAGCAGACCTGGGCAACTTACGGCTCCTGCCCCACACATGGTTTAATGTGGTCCACGACTCATTTATCCTAAAAGTGTTTTGTTCTGTCACAAAGCCGTAAGCTGACACAAATACCTCCTTCTTTAAAACACATGAATGCAAGCCATTTCCTTCTCAACAAAATTATGGTTGGAAAACTGAATAAAATGAACACTTTCAAACAGCCAAAGACACACCTACGACCCATGCTTGCTGATTTTCTCGCTCGACAACGGCGACTTTGGCACCATTGTTGCCAACTATTTCTCTGGTGAATAAGGCCCTGAGAATTGAACATGGGAAACACCAGGGTGTTGTCAAAACAAAACAATATTTGGTGTAAATTTTATTGGGCTAATAATGATTATAAGAAATTGTGCAGCATGTGTTATGAATCAACCTCTTCATGATGACTAATCTTTGCAACCTCTTGGAATCTAGGATGTTAGGAATTAAGTCAGACAGAAATTCAAGGTGAATACATTGACTGTTTTTGATTATTACGCTTCTATTCCTGCGACAATTGTGATTTCCAACATCTCATTACAAACAGTTAAAAATTTTGCTCACTTTGGCTATCCTTTGGAAATCATCTCTGAAGATTTTAGATTATTTGTCAGCTATTGACCGGGTAGGGAAGGAGGTATTGCCTCAAGTGAAGGAGTTCAAGTACCTCGGGGTCTTGTTCATGAGTGAGGAGACAATGGAGCGGGAGGTTGGCCGGAGAATCGGGGCAGTGGGGGCGGTATTGCACTCGCTGTATCGTACCATTGTCACAAAAAGAGAGCAGAGTCAGAAGGCAAAGCTCTCGATCTACCGGTCAATTTTCGTTCCTACTCTCATCTATGGTCATGAAGGCTGGGTCATGACTGAAAGAACTAGGTCGAGAGTATAAGTGGCCAAAATTTGTTTTCTCAGAAGGGAGGCAGGCATCTCCCTTAGAGATATGGTGAGGAGCTCGGAGTAGAGACGCTGCTCCTTTGTGTCGAAAGGAGCCAGTTGAGGTAGTTTGGGCATCTGGTAAGGATGGCCCCCGGGAGCATCGCTGGGGAGGCGTTTCAGGCACGTCCAGCTGGGAGGAGGCATCGGGAAAGACCCAGGACTAGGTGGAGAGATTACATGTCCACACTGGCATGGGAACGCCTTTGGGTCTACGATGAAAAGACTACCAGTCACTGCTTATCACAATATTTGCAAGTTGTATGAAACTTGACAAAATAAAAATATAATCTGGTTATGAGCAAGCAGTATGCGGCCGAACCAGATGATATTAGTAAACCCTGCAACCGCTGACTATGAACGGAAGTCCTAATTTCTTCAGTTGCTGATTGCTCAATTGGAAAAATGTTTCTCAGATTGCACCCTGCTGTGTTTAGAAGTTGTAAAGTGGACCAAGGAAGGGACGGAAACAGACGTCAGCTTAAGGGGTAAGCTTTATTTTTTTCACTCAATTTCACAACACACACGTATTCTCTGCCTTGCTGTCAGGCTCTCTCGATGCTCTGTGGCTGCTGGCTTTTTATCCACTTTCCTCACGCTACTGCAATTAGAGACAGGTGTTAGACATAATTTAGCTCAGGTGTGAGCGCCCTTACCGCTTTTCTCTCCCGGACGGGCGCTTGACCACGCCCCCGCTGCCACATACCCCCACCGCCCGACTCAGGCCGGGCGTCATCCGCCTGCCTACCACTCCCCCATTTCTGGAGAGGAAGTCAGCGGCAGCCATCTGCACCCCGGTCTGTGGACCACCTTGAACTTAAAAGGCTGGAGGGCCAGATACCAACGGGTGATCCGGGCGTTAGTATCTTTCATGCGGTGGAGCCACTGCAGTGGGGCATGATCCGAGCAGAGGGTGAAGGCCCGCCCCAGCAGGTAGTATCGGAGGGTGAGGACCGCCCACTTGATGGCCAGACACTCCTTCTCTACGGTGCTGTACTTAGTCTCCCTCAAGGAGAGCTTCCGGCTAATGTACAGCACCGGGCGCTCCTCTCCCTCCACCACCTGCGAGAGTACGGCCCCCAGCCCTCTGTCTGAAGCGTCCGTCTGCAAAACAAAAGGGAGAGAGAAGTCAGGTGCATGCAAAAGCGGCCCCCCACAAAGTGCAGCTTTAATCTGTGTAAATGCCTGTTGGCACTGCTCTGACCATTGGACCGGATCTGGAGCCCCCTTTTTAGTGAGGTCAGTCAGCGGGCTGGTGACATCCGAATAGTTGGGCACAAATCTTCTGTAATAGCCAGCCAGCCCCAGGAACTGCCTCACCCCCTTTTTGGTCTTGGGTCTAGGGCAAATCGCAATCGCCGCGGTCTTGTCAATTTGGGGACGCACCTGGCCATGACCCAAGTGGAACCCCAGATACCGTACCTCCACACGCCCAACCGCGCACTTTTTCGGGTTTGCCGTGAGCCCCCCCCCCGCCGCAGCGATCTCAGGACGGCCCTCAGATGTTGCATGTGCTGCTGCCAATCATTACTATAAATAATGATATCATCTAGATAGGCAGCGGCGTAAGCAGTATGCGGTCTGAGGATCCTATCCATGAGACGCTGAAACGTGGCCGGTGCCCCGAACAAACCGAAAGGAAGCGTCACAAATTGGTGTAATCCGAACGGCGTGGTGAAGGCCATTTTTTCACGGGATATTGGTGTCAAGGGGATCTGCCAATAACCCTTCGTTAGATCCAAGGTCGAGTAAAATCGAGCCGTACCTAACCCATTGAGCAGTTCATCAACACGGGGCATTGGGTACGTGTCAAATTTAGACACCGCGTTGACTTTTCTATAATCCACACAGAATCGTACAGACCCGTCGCTCTTGGGAACAAGGACTGCCGGGCTGGACCAATCGCTGTGGGATTCTTCTATTACTCCCATCTCAAGCATCGCGTCCAATTGTTCTCGAACTACTTTCTTTTTATGTTCGGGCAAGCGATAGGGGCGGCAACGTACCACCACGCCTGGCTCTGTCTCGATATGGTGATGTATGATGTTTGTGCGGCCCGGTAGAGGAGAAAACACGTCCGCAAACTCCTCTTGTAATTCGGAAACCTCTGCAAGTTGGCGCGGTGAGAGGTGGTCTCCACAAGGAACCGGGGGTGAGATTGCGGGCTTTGTTTACCTCCGGTCCGAGTTCCGCCCTCTCCGGAACTACCGTTGCCAACGTCACAGAGGCCGCCTCTTCTCTCCACAATTTCAGGAGGTTGAGGTGATATATTTGCCGCGCGCCCCCTCTATCGGTACGTTTAACCTCATAATCGAGATCCCCTACTCGTCGTGTGACCTCAAAGGGTCCTTGCCACTTGGCGAGTAATTTAGAGCTCGATGTTGGGAGTAATACAAGCACTTTATCTCGAGGTGCAAATTCCCGTAGCTGAGCACCCCTGTCATACAGCTGGCGTTGGCGTTCTTGAGCCTGGAGCAAATTCTCCTGTGTTAATTTCCCCAGTATGTGGAGTTTTGCTCTAAGATCAAGAACGTATTGAATTTCATTTTTACTATTGGAAGGTCCCTCCTCCCAAGCTTCGCGGATGACGTCGAGGACCCCGCGTGGGCGTCGCCCGTACAACAGCTCAAATGGGGAGAACCCCGTGGAGGCTTGCGGGACCTCTCGTACTGCGAATAACAGAGGGTTCAGCCACTTATCCCAATTCCTAGCGTCTTCGTGCACAAATTTACGAATCATATTTTTGAGCATCTTATTAAATCGTTCCACCAGTCCATCTGCCTGAGGATGGTACACACTAGTGCGAATCGACTTAACGCCCAAAAGTTCGTAAAGTTCGCGAAGTGTTCGTGACATAAAAGTAGTGCCTTGGTCGGTGAGGATTTCTTTCGGAACCCCCACCCGGGAGATTATCTTGAAGAGTGCCCCTGCAACACTACGTGCTGAGATGTTGCTCAAAGGCACTGCTTCCGGATATCGCGTTGCGTAATCCATCAGGAATAACACAAAGCGATGTCCGCGTGCCGTCCATGCTAATGGCCCGACGAGGTCCATTCCAATTCTTTCGAAGGGAACCTCGATCAATGGAAGGGGGCGCAATGGCGCTTTTGAGGTGGCCGGTGGGTTTACGAGTTGACATTCGCGGCACGCCGCACACCACCTGCGGACGTCGCCGCCAATGCCCGGCCAATAGAAACGGGCTATTAGACGGAGAAGTGTCTTTCTTTCCCCTAGGTGACCGGCCATAGGATTATAGTGAGCTGCCTGGAAAACCATTTCCCGGCGGCTTCGTGGAATCAACAATTGTGTCACCTCCTCCTTTGTTTGAGCGTCCTGCGTCACTCTGTACAACCGATCATTAATAAGCGAAAAATATGGGTATGCAATGGCAATGCCCGGCCGGAGCTGTTGACCATCAATTACTCTCACTTGGTCAAGAGCATGTTTAAGGGTTTCGTCCCGCGACTGCTCTAGAGGGAAGTCCCCCTCAGGGAATTCCCTGAGAGGAGGGGCGGCCACCTCGCCCCTTCCCTCGTCATTCCGAGCAGCCGAGGACGGCCCCGGCTCCGCCTGCCCTGCCAAAGCATCGCACACCGCACACCTCTTTATGCAGGACCCATCCGCACAAATACCCTTTAAAATATCTTTGAAATTCGGCCAATCAGTACCCAAAATTAGCGGATGGGTGAGGCGGGAACTAACCGCTGCCTCCACACTATGGTTTTTTCCCCTGAATTTAATCGCCAAAGTCACCATGGGATACTTGTGAACATCCCCATGCACACACCTCACCCTCACCAGTTTAGCTAAGCCCAAAGCTCCGGGTTGAACCAAGCATTGGTGGATGGTGGTCTGGTTACAGCCGGTATCCAACAATGCTTGGTATGTACCCCCCTGGATCCTTACCGGAACACGGTACACTCCAGCCCGATCGGGGGCAGCCTGCGGGAAGTTGGAAACCTGCACCACCGTCCCTATTTCCATCAGCGGACACTGATCCCGGAAGTGGTCCGGGTCTCCGCACCTCTAGCAGACCGGCCCAGGCGCCACGGCCGCACCCGTGCTGGCGGGCACCCCCACCTGAGGAGGAGAGCGGCTGAAGGATGGGGAAGGGGTAGGCGGGTTCTCCCACGGCCGGGAAGTTGGTCTCACAAATCCGCCCAGCCTGCGGGGGGCAGGCACGGACCCTGGGGAGAGAGCAGAGCGAGAGGGAAGAGGGGAGGGGAAAAAAACAGGGGAAGACACGGGGGAAGGGGAGAAAGAGAGAGAGGGCTCATCCGCCCTTGGAATCGCTGCCATGTGGTCCTCCGCGAGTTGTACGGCTTCCTCCAGCGACGCTGGGCGGTGGCACTGGACCCACTCCGCCGTTCTCCTGGGCAGCCGTTGCGCGAATTGCTCCAGCACCACCTGATCGATGACTTCCTCGACGTCGCGGTCCCCCACGAGCAGCCACCGCCGACAGGCGTCCCGGAGCCATTGTGCAAACGCGAACGGGCGATCGGACTTCTCTAGCTTCATGCTCCGGAAGAGTTGGCGATTTTCTTCCGGACTCCGACTGACCCGTTGCAGTATGGCCCTCTTCAGGTCAGTGTAAGCCAGGAGGTTTGTCGCCGGCAGTTGTTGTGCTGCGAGTTGGGCTTCCCCGGACAGGAGAGGGATTAGGCGGGCTGCCCACTGTTCGGGCGGCCAGCCACAGATTTCTGCCATCCGCTCGAACAAGTCGAGGAAGGCCTCAGGATCATCTGCTGCCCCCATCTTCTGTAACGTGGGCGGGGGTAGCGTAGCGTGGGTGTCCGGGGTCGCGGCTGGGGCCGACGCAGTCTCCTGGCTGAGGAGGCTCGGATAGCGAAGTCGGTCCTCTGCCTGAGCCCGCATGATCTCGAAAAACGTCGATCTTGATCCTGCCGGAGCTCAAGCAGGGATTGTTGGTGGCCTTGATGGAGAGTAGCGAGGGACTGGAGGACTTCCGCCAGCTGGGAGGACTCTATGGGGCGACTCTGTTCCATAACTTGGAACAAAAAAGGTGTTCCTTCTAGTCCTGGGTTTCGGCACCAGTGTAAAGCGGACCAAGGAAGGGACGGAAACAGACGTCAGCTTAAGGGGTAAGCTTTATTTTTTCACTCAATTTCACAACACACACGTATTCTCTGCCTTGCTGTCAGGCTCTCTCGATTGCTCTGTGGCTGCTGGCTTTTTATCCGCTCTCCTCACGCTACTGCAATTAGAGACAGGTGTTAGACATAATTTAGCTCAGGTGTGAGCGCCCTTACCGCTTTTCTCTCCCGGACGGGCGCTTGACCACGCCCCCGCTGCCACATACCCCCAGTGTTGTCAAATATGGAGAAAAGGAAATCATATAGTTGGCACTTTAATGTATCCCTTTTGCAAAATCCTGAATTCCAACAAATGTTAAAGGCTGAAATCAATATCTATGTGGAGACCAACTGGTCCTAAGTATCCTCTGTGGGCATGGCTTGGGAGGCACTTAAGGTGGTTCTTAGGGGCTGGATCATACATTATACCACATTCACCAAAAAATCCAAAGCGCAAGAATTCATGGAATTGGAAGGGAATGTTAAAAGTGCAAAGGGAGAGCTGAAGCACCAAATGTCGTCTAATGGCCTCAGAGATTTGATCCGATTGAAATACAGATATAAAACTATTTTGTCAAGGAAGGTGGAGTTTTGGCTATTCAGGGAAAGACAGTTATACTTTGAGTCGGAGAACAATGCAGGAAAACTTCTTGCTAGATATATAAAACAGAGAGAGTCTTTATCTACCATTGCCTCAGTGAAATCTGCTGGTGGTGAAATATTTACCTCAGCCATTTGTATTAACAGTGCCTTTAAAGAATTTGATCATGATCTTTATAGTTCCACATCTTCTTCTACTGAAGAGGGTATTAGAAACTCTGTGGAACCACTAGAATTTCCTAAACTGACGGCCGCTGTTATCTCACTTGATGCTGAAAAGGTGTTTCATATGGTAGAATGGGATTATCTTTTTAGGATTTTGGAAATTTTCGGGTTCGGGTTCGGTGGGCTGGGGATCTCATCGCTGCTTTTTGCAGATGATGTTGTCTTCATGTCATCATCGGTCCATGACCTTCAGCTCTCACTGGATCGCTTGGCAGTCGAGTGTGAAGCAGCTGGGATGAGGATTAGCACCTCTAAATCTGAGGCCATGGTTCTCAGCAGGAAACCGATGGAGTGCGTACTCCAGGTAGGGAAGGAGGTATTGCCCCCAAGTGAAGGAGTTCAAGTACCTCGGGGTCTTGTTCACGAGTGAGGGGTCAATGGAATGGGAGGTTGGCCGGAGAATCGGGGCAGCGGGGGCGGTATTGCATTCGCTCTATCGCACCGTTGTTGCGAAAAGAGAGCTGAGCCGAAAGGCAAAGCTCTCGATCTACCGGTCAATATTTTTTCCTACCCTCACCTATGGTCATGAAGGCTGGGTCATGACTGAAAGAACTAGGTCACGAGTACAAGCGGCCGAAATGGGCTTCCTCAGAAGGGTGGCGGGCTTCTCCCTTAGAGATAGGGTGAGGAGCTCAGTTATCCGTGAGTAGAGCCGCTGCTCCTTTGCGTCGAAAGGAGTCAGTTGAGGTGGTTTGGGCATCTGGTAAGGATGCCCCCTGGCCGCCTCCCTAGGGAGGTGTTTCAGGCACGTGCAGCTGGGAGGAGGCCTCGGGGAAGACCCAGGATTAGGTGGAGAGATTACATCTCCACACTGGCCTTGGAACGCCTCGGGGTCCCCCAGTCAGAGCTGGTTAATGTGGCTCGGGATAGGGAAGTTTGGGGCCCCCTGCTGGAGCAGCTGCCCCCGTGACCCGACTTCGGATAAGCGGTTGAAGATGGATGGATGGATGGATGGACGGGTTCGGGAATAATTTTATTGGGTGGATTAAGTTACTTTATAGACACCCGGTAACAGCGGTTCAAACGGATGGATTAATTTTAGATTATTTTACTCTGGATGCCCTATTTACCCCTTATTGTTCTGTCTGGCCCTGGAACCATTAGCAGCTGTGATAAGAATGGAAGATGATTTTCCAAGGGTGGTGGCGGGAGGTGTGGCGCATAAGCTTTTGCTGTACATAGATGGCATTTTATTATTTGTCTGCGACCCTACAAGATCCACAGAATTATTCATCCCGTTCTCAGGATATAATAAATAGTCACACATTATACATACATTTCTGCATATACATGGTGAAATTATTTATTTTTCACATATCCCAGTTAAGCTGGGGTCAGAGTGCAGGGTCAGCCATGATACAGCACCCCTGGAGCAGATAGGGTCAAGGGCCTTGCTCAAGGGCCCAATAGTGGTGTCTTGGTGGTGTTGGGGCTTGAACCCCTGACCTTCTGCTCAGTAACCCAGAGCCTTAACCGCTGAGCCACCACTGCCCTGATGATATAGAGTCAATTGGTCTGCCCGGTAACATCTTTTCAGCCAGGTGTTTTCCAGTGGCCCAAACAGGACATTAAGTATTTGAGTATTTTATTCCCAGAAAATTTGTGTGATTTATTTAGAGTTCAGTTTGACCCTTTTGAGGTTTTCGAGCTATGTGAGATGGTGGGCTTCATTACATTTATATATGACTGGGAAGGTTAATGTAATTAAAAGGAAACTACCTGCTAAAATCACTCCCTATATTCCCTATAAATTAATGTAAGGGATAAATGCATTAAAAAGTGGGTCCTAGCCAGTGTTATGATCGACAGACATTCAAGAGTGGTGCACAGAGATGGGGAGGGTATACATATATATATATATATATATATTTTATATTGGCATATATATATATATATATTAACTTAATTAAATTTTTTGGGTAAAAATATTTGTTGAGGGTCAGGGTGGGGTTGGGAATTGGGAGGGGGAAAGGGAATAATGGGGGTTATAGTTGATTCTATGAATATATGTTTTGCTTTTTGCTGCACATCAAGAAGGAAAATGTTGTGACTTAACCTGATTGGTTTTATACTCACCAAGGTTGGCAGGCTCTATGGGGCAACCAGATCAAGCTGGAGGAAGAGGGCAGAGAGTGCTGGTGTGACAACACCTAGCGAATTGCTGGATTTGGTGTTGGGTGGTTGGGTGGTTGCACTTGAAATCTACCATTTGATTGACTTTTTACTTTTCCTGATGTCATATATTTTTTATATTGATATTTTACATCCAGTTATTGTCATCGACAAGTTAACTATCTTAACTGACTATCTAGCTCTCAGTTACAGCATTCATTTGCATTAATTTGCAAGCCAGTCACTAATAGGCTATTTGTAAAAAAAATGTTTTACTCTAAATGGCAGAAACGTGCTCTGTGTTTAATGTGTGTTCATGTTTATTCTGTTGGTTCATGTTTTCTTGTCTTTAATTCTGAAAAGTCTAGTTCCTGGTTCTTGTCATGTGATTTCATGTTTCCCTCCATGTTCATGTGTCTTGTTTTCATTGGTTCATTGTTTGATTATTTTGTTATTAGTTCTAGTTTGTCAATGGTTTTAGGTATTAGTCTTGTTATCTTGTTTATTTAATAAATCTGACTAGTGTTCTTCACTCCTTCGTCATTGTCTTCGTCATTGTCTTCGTCATTGCCGGCAGCAGCAACTTCGTTACAGAATACTTGACCAATACTTGACTCGTCCGTCCCATAGCCAGTGCTGCCAGCCTCGTCCATTCCAGAGCCAGCGTTGCCAGCCTCGTCCATCCCAGAGCCTGCATTGCCAACTTTGGCCTCCCGGAGGAGGAGGAAAAAGGCTTTTGTTTCTAAGTCCCTGCCCATGTACATGACCACAGAGGTCTTTTCCAAGTCATTCAAGATTCTTAGTTTCGAGCCTCCCACGGCTCTGCCTTCCACGACTTTGCCCCCATCATGGCCGCCAAGCCTGATTTCCATGTCGCAGCCAGGCCAGAGTCCGCTCCAGGACATGTTGCAGCCAAGCCCCAGACTGCTTCATGCCATGTCGCAGCGTCTGCTCCCGCCTCTGCTCCACAGGGGACCTCCATCCCTACTGTTCCAACTTGGTCCTCAGCCCCAATGGCTCTGCCCCTCGAGCCTCTCATGGCTCCACCCCCACCACAGGCTGCACCTTGATCCCATGCTCCACGCCCTGTCATGCCTGTCATTGTTTGTCTTGTTACCCATGTCTGTGTATATAAGCCTTCATGTTTGCCATTGTCTCTTGTCAAGTATTGTTTGTAAGTGTAACTTTGTTTAAACCATGCCAAGTCTAGTTTATGTCAAGCCACATTTATGTTTAGCCATGTTTTAGTCATGTTCATTTTTATGTCTAGTTTAGTTCTCATTTATAGTTAGGGTTTTGGTTTCACATTTATTTAATAAAACTGCACTTGGGTTCTTCACTCCTTCATCTTCGTCACTGCCAGCAGCAGCAACTTCTTTACAATGTGAAAGAGCCTTGAGTTACTGTATCAAGCCTGTAAATGTTTTTCTTTTTCTCTTGGGTGCAATACTCATCCATGCCACCATAGGGCAATAAACAGGGAGTATTTCACAGAGCTGTCTAGAAAGAAGAGTGAAGAAGACGCACAAGGAAGTATTGATGTATGTTGATTTTGTCAATCCATCTAAAGTCCGGATTGAGGAAAGTTCTTTTGTTCAGCCCTTATGTAAGTTGATAGTTTAAAATGTTGATACTAGTATTAGTACCTTTTTTGTATTGTTTAATCTCTGTTTTTCCAGATCTTGAGTAATTGTCCTGTATAAATGTTTGTTAGATGCAGGATTGTTTGAAACCGCTTTTGATGTTTGTTAAATTGAATTATGTTGTTGCTTTTTTTTTGAGTATGACTGGCCAGTTGGAGACTTTTATTCTTGAGGTTTAATTGAATTATACTAATTTTCATCTTCTCCATCAACAGATTTAAAGCCTGCCTGCATTCATGTATCCACTTTAAATGAGCCATTTGAGACTGGACTATTGTTGAATGCCAAATTCTGTTTCTTGATTGTGATGTAATCTTCAATACATCAATTTTGTGGATTCATGTTTTTGTTGCAAATTATAATCACTTAATTTCTAAAGGACTGTGTGTTTTATAATGAATGTTGAATAATCCCTTCTTTAATCCATGTAATTGTTGAGAGTATTTTAGATGCCATAAAGATGATTATAGCCTAGCTTTGGTTATACAAGGTTAACAGGGTGATGGCATTTCCTACAACAATGGGATATTGTATAAATTAAGGAATCTGGGCCTTTTTTTTTTTTTTTGCCAGATCTTCTCCATACCACACGGCGATCCTGATTCACCTCTGCAGTGAGAAAAGGTGGTTTATAAAGAGGAACAACGCCCAGTGTAACCACTGACGTTTACTGACATACTATAACAAAAATGAAATGTGTTAAAGAAGAGTTTAAAGAGGAGAGTGAAGACATCAGTATTACAGAATCATGCAGAATGAAACACGAAGATACTGAAGAACAAAGAGGTTGGTGTTCATTCTTGATTCTCAATCTTCATAATGATACAGTTAACAAAGCTGCATACAGTTCACCAGATCTTGCAGCTGTAATTATAAAATCAGAGAAGCAGTAAAATTACAGTTAAACAAACAAATAATACCAGAATCAACATATGACAGAGAGGATGATCTTCAGCCAGTCAGAGATCACATTAAGTAGATTCTTGTCCTTTGTTTAAATAGTGGTTCAGTTGTATTTCTTTTTTCACATGTGTCTCAATTTACTATTCATTTTAGACTTGACTGAAGTAAAAGAAGAAAGTCAAGAACTGAATGACATGGAGGAGAAACACCATGATCATAAATGTGATCGATTCATGACTGGTGAAGAACCTTTAAGTGGCTCAAAGACTGAAATTCATTTTTCAACGAAAAGAACTCGAGGAGCAAGAGCCAAAAATTCTTTCACCTGCCATAAGTGTGGAAAGAGTTTGGCACATAAAGCAGATCTTCAGCGTCACATGATAATTCACACTGGAGAGAAGCCTTTCCCATGTTCTCAGTGTGGCAAGAGTTTTGCACATAAAGCAAATCTTCTGCGTCATATGAGAATTCACACCGGAGAGAAACCCTTCACCTGCTCTCAGTGTGGCAAGAGTTTTGCACATAAAGCAAATCTTAAGCGTCACATGAAAATTCACACTGGAGAAAAGCCATACCACTGTACTTCATGTGGGAAGAGTTTCAGCCTATCAAGCAGTCTCAAAATGCATCTGCACTATCACTCTGGATTGAAACCATTTAACTGTGATCAGTGCAGCAAGAAATTTACGCTGGCATCACATCTAAAGTTACACCTGGCAAATCATTCTAATGAGAAACCTCACGTGTGTTCATTTTGTGGAAAGAGTTTTGTTACATCATCAATCCTGAAAACACATGTAAGAGTGCATACTGGAGAGAAGCCATACCTCTGTACTTCATGTGGGAAGAGTTTCAGCCAATCAAGCCATCTGAAAATTCATCTGCACTATCACTCTGGATTGAAGCCATTTAACTGTGATCAGTGCAGCAAGAAATTTAGGCTGGCATCACAGCTAAAGTTACACCTGGCAAATCATTCTAATGAGAAACCTCACGTGTGTTCGAATTGTGGAAAGAGTTTCGTTACATCATCAATCCTGAAAACACATGTAAGAGTGCATACTGGAGAGAAGCCATACCTCTGTACTTCATGTGGGAAGAGTTTCAGCCACTCAAGTAATCTAAGGACTCATTTAAAAAAGCGTTGTCCAAAACTGTCATATGAGCAATGTTAACTTCAGGGCCAAAATGTATTAAATGTAATCAAATGTCAGTCAGTTCACTAGATCTGGTTGCTATCGACTGAAATTAATGCAATCATTAGAAAATAGAAACTGAACAAGTGAGAGGACAGAAGTGCGTAAGTTGAGGCTCAGATTTTGAAATACTTTGTTTTAATTGATAATGAGCTCTTGTGTTACATGACAGCAAGAAGAGCCTTTCTTCAGGAGCGAAGTGCGTAATTACTGTTGTGGACTCTCTGCTATGTACAGTGCCTTATAAAAGTATTCAGACCCCTGACCAATTCTCTCATATTACTGAATTACAAATGGTACACTGAAAATTCATCCTGATTGATACTTTATTTTAAAACACTGAAATTCTAAATCAATTATTGTACGTCGTTATTGTTTATTTTTGTGGGAAATATTTGTATGAAATTCAACCCCCACACGGTAACATTTGATCGAGCCTTCTTTTGCTGCAATAACTGTTTTAAGTCTTCTGGGGTACATATGTAGCAGCTTTTCACACAGTGACAAAGTGTTTTTGGCCCATTCTTCTCGGCAGATTTTCTTCAGGTTGGTTGGGGGACACTTTTGGACTGCAATTTTCAAATAGTGCCACATTCTCAATTGGATTGAGATCAGGACTTTGACTAGGTCACTGTAGGACATTTATATTTTTGTTCATGAGCCACTCCAATGCTGATTTGGCATTGTGCTTGGGATTATTGACCCGCTGAAAGGTGAATTTCCTCCCAAGCTTCAGTTTTTTAGCGGACTGAGGCAGGTTCTCTTGCAGTATTTCCCTATATTTTGCTTCATCCATTCTTCCTTCAATTCTAACAAGATGCACAGTCCCTGCTGATGAGAAGCATCCCCACAGCATGATGCCGCCGCCACCATACACCATCCTGTAGGGATGGTATGTCTTGAGGCATAGGAAGTGTTAGGTTTGCACCACACAGAGCACTTTGAGTTTTGGCCAAAAAGCTCTATCTTGGTCACATTTGACCACAAAACCTTCTCCCACATCTGGCAAACTGGCAGCCATGCTTTCAGATGGTACTTTTTGAGTAATGTTGCCACCCTCCTACACAGGCCAGCGATATGCAGTGCTCTTGATATGGTTGACTGGTGCACCATTACTCCACTCCCAGCCACTGAACCCCCCTTCATTTGGAATGGTAAATGTTCCAGATTACACTTCAATAAGTTACATAGGCCGATTGACAACGTTGGGCTAGGCCAAGATTTTGTTTTATTATTATGCATTCAGTCTCAGGCATTTGGCTCATTTGTTGCTTCCACCTGAGAGAGCCCCTCCCTTGTTTTCTATTGAACAGGAAGCTTTTTCCCCTATTTCGCCATTGCAAAGCCTTTCTATCAAACTAACCGGAGAAGTTAAGTTACACCACGCTATCTCACATTTGCATGTGATATTGACAAAAGTTTCTACAGTGTTTAATGAGTGTTTGGCGAATTGGGCACTCACATTTGATTATGTCACAGACTCATATTTTAGGTGACGGGCGGTCATTAATATAAGGGATAAATGCATAATAAATTGGGTCCTAGCCAGTGTTATGATCGACAGACATTCAAGAGTGGTGCACAGAGATGGGCAGGGTAGCGGCATTCAAGGGGATGTCATGTAGAAGGCTAGGCAACTTCGATGGGAAAGGGAATAATGGGGATTATATTTGATTCTATGAATATATGTTTTGTTTTCTGTTTCAAGTATGTGAATCAATAAAAAGTGTTAATCTAAAAAATCAAAGCAAACGATGATAGAAATATTTTCCATTTCAGCTGTGTCACGGAAAACTAAATTCAGCAACTTTTTGCACCGAATATTTCAACCACTCACTCAAGTTATACCATGATGCTACAAATGACCGTTGCTAATTGTTGCACATCAAGAAGGAAAATGTAGTGACTTCACCTGATTGGTTTTATACTCACCAAGGTTGGCAGGCTCTCTGGGGCGACCATATCAAGCTGGAGGAAGAGGACAGAGAGTCAGGTGCTGGTGTGACAACACCTAGCGAGTTGCTGGATTTGATGTTGGGTGGTTGTACTAGCAATCTACCATTTGATTGACTTTTTACTTTTCCTGATGTCATATATTTTTTATATTGATATTTTACATCCAGTTATTGTCATCGACAAGTTAACTATCTTAACTCACTATCTAGCTCTCAGTTACAGCATTCATTTGCATGCCAGTCATTAATAGGCTATTTGTAAAAAATGTTTTACTCTAAATGGCAGAAACGTGCTCTGTGTTTAATGTGTGTTCATGTTTATTCTGTTGGTTCATGTTTTCTTGTCTTTAATTCTGAAAAGTCTAGTTCCTGGTTCTTGTCATGTGATTTCATGTTTCCCTCCATGTTCATTGTCTTGTTTTCATTGGTTCATTGTTTGATTACTTTGTTATTAGTTCTAGTTTGTCAATGGTTTTAGGTTATTAGTCTTATCTTGTTTATAGTTCTGTCTGTTCATTGGTTGTCTTGTTACCCATGTCTGTGTATATAAGCCCTCATGTTTGCCACGGTCTCTTGTCAAGGATTGTTTGTAAGTGTAACTTTATTGTTTTGTTTAAACAATGCCAGGTCTAGTTTATGTCAAGCCATGTTTATGTTTAGCCATGTTTTAGTCATGTTTATATCTAGTTATTTCTCATTTATAGTTAGGGTTTTGGTTTCACGTTTATTTAATAAATCTGCACTAGTGTTCTTCACTCCTTTGTCATCTTCTTCGTCATTGCTGGCAGCAGCAACTTCGTTACAGAATACTTGACCACCATAATGAAACCAGCAGTACAGCTCCTCCACCTATGTCAGAGGAATTGTCCCCTGGAGGATTATGTGGAGGACTTCTGCAATCTGGCATACCAGGTGGATTTTAATGAGGTGGCTCTCAAGGACCGTAAGAGCCAATCCCCACTTTGATGCCTGTCGGTCGCAGTTCCCTCAGCCTGGCTCGTTATATTGACTTTGCCCTGCGGATTACTGATTTAGGTTCACTGTGGGGGAGGCGGAAGACCACGTCATGGTTGACGAGCCAGCGTTGCCAACTTTGGCCTGGAGGAGGGCATTTGTTTCAAAGTCCCTGCCCATGTAAAGGACCACAGAGGTCGTTTCCAAATCCCTGCCCATGTTCACGACCACTGAGGTCTTTTCCAAGTCATTCAGGACTCTTAGTTTCGAGCCTTCCATGGCTCTACCTTCCACAACTTTGCGCCACATCATGGCCGCCCGATTTCCATGTTGCGGCCATGCCAGAGTCAGCTCCAGTCCAGGCCTTGTCACAAGCAAGCCTCTGCTAATTGGTCCTGGCCCACCTCTGCTCCACAGTGGACCTCCATCCCTACTGTTGCACCTTGGACCTCAGCCCCAATGGCTCCACCCCTCGGGCCTCTCATGGCCCCACCCCCCACAGGCTCTGCCTTGATCCCATGCTCCATGCCTTGTCATGCCTGTCATTGGTTGTATTGTTACCCATGTCTGTGTATATAAGCCCTCATGTTTTCCATTGTCTCTTGTCAAGTATTGTTTGTGAGTAACTTTGTTTAAACCATGCCAAGTCTAGTTTGTCAAGCCACGTTTATGTTTAGCCATGTTTTAGTCATGTTCATTTTTATGTCTAGTTTAGTTCTCATTTATAGTTAGGGTTTTGGTTTCACATTTATTTAATAAAACTGTGCTTGGGTTCTTCACTCCTTCATCTTTGTCATTGCCAGCAGCAGCAACTTCGTTACAATGTGAAAGAGCCTGTAAATGTTTTTCTTTTTCTCTTGGGTGCAATACTCATCCATGCCACCATAGGGCAATAAACAGGGAGTATTTCACAGAGTTGTCTAGAAAGAAGAGCGAAGAAGATGCACAAGCAAGTATTGTTGTATGTTGATTTTGTCAATCCATCTAAAGTTCTGATTGAGGAAAGTTCTTTTGTTCAGCCCTTATGTAAGTTGATAGTTTAAAATGTTGATATTAGTACATTTTAATCTCTGTTTTTCCAGATTTTGAGTAACTGTGCTGTATAATGGAAGTGTTTGTTTGATGCAGGATTGTTTGAAACCGCTTTTGATGTTTGTTAAATTGAATTATGTTGTTGCTTTTTTGTGTATGACTGGCCAGTTGGAGGCTTTTATTCTTGAGGTTTAATTGAATTACGGTATACTAATTTTCATCTTCTCCATCAACTGATTTAAAGCCTGCCTGCATTCATGTATCCACTTTAAATGAGCCATTTGAGACTGAACTATTGTTGAATGCCAAATTCTGTTTCTTGATTGTGATGTACTCTTCAATACATACATTTTGTGGATTCATGTATTTGTTGCAAATTATAATCACTTAATTTCTAAAGAACTGTGTGTGCATGTGTAATAATACTATTTTTATAATGAATGTTGAATAATCCCTCCTTTAATCCATGTAATTGTTGAGAGTATTTTAGATGCCATGAAGATGATTTTAGCTTAGCTTTGGTTATACATGGTTAACAGGGTGATAAATTAAGGAATCTAGGCCTTTTTTTTTTTTTTTTTTTTTGGCAGATTTTCTCCATACCACACGGCGATCCTGATTCACCCCTGCAGTGAAAAAAAAGGTGGTTTATAAAGAGGAACAACACCCAGTGTAACCACTGAAGTTTACTGACATACTATTACAAAAATGAAATGTGTTAAAGAAGAGTTTAAAGAGGAGAGTGAAGACATCAGTATTACAGAATCATGCAGAATGAAACATGAAGATACTGAAGAACAAAGAGGTTGGTGTTCATTCTTGATTCTCAATCTTCATAATGATAAACAGTTAACAAAGCTGCATACAGTTCATCAGATCTTGCAGCTGTAATTATAAAATCAGAGAAGCAGTAAAATTACAGTTAAACAAACAAATAATACCAGAATCAACATATGACAGAGAAGATGATCTTAAGCCAGTCGAAGATCACATTAAGTAGATTCTTGTCCTTTGCTTACTGGCATTAAATAGTGGTTCAATTGTATTTCTTTTTTCACATGTGTCTCAATTTACTATTCATTTTAGACTTGAAGTAAAAGAAGAAAGTCAAGAACTGAATGACATGGAGAAACACCATGATCATAAATGTGATCGATTCATGACTGGTGAAGAACCTTTAAGTGGCTCAAAGACTGAAATTCATTTTTCACTGAAAAGAACTCGAGGAGCAAGAGCCAAAAATTCTTTCACCTGCTCTCAGTGTGGCAAGACTTCTGCACATAAAGCAAATCTTCTGCATCACATGAAAATTCACACTGGAGAAAAGCCATACCACTGTACTTCATGTGGGAAGAGTTTCAGCCAATCAAGCAATCTCAAAATTCATCTGCACTATCATTCTGGATTGAAACCATTTAATTGTGATCAGTGCAGCAAGAAATTTACACTGGCATCACAGCTAAAGTTACACCTGGCAAATCATTCTAATGAGAAACCTCACGTGTGTTCGTTTTGTGGAAAGAGTTTCAATACATTAACACACCTGAAAACACATGTAAGAGTACATACTGGGGAGAAGCCATACCTCTGTACTTCATGTGGGAAGAATTTCAGCCACTCAAGTAATCTAAGGACTCATTTAAAAAAGCGTTGTCCAAAACTGTCATATGAGCAATGTTAACTCTTCAGCTTTCTAACGGACGCCTGAAGGTTTTGTGCCAAAACTGCCTGGTATTTGGAATGGTTCATAATTCCCTCCACCCTGAATAAGGCCCCAGTTCCAGCTGAAGAACAGCCCCAAAGCATGATGCTACCACCACCATGCTTCACTGTGGGTATGGTGTTCTTTGGGTGATGTGCAGTGTTGTTTTTGCTCCAAACATACCTTTTGGAATTATGGCCAAAAAGTTCAACCTTGGTTTCATCAGACCAGAACACATTTTCCCACATGCTTTTGGGAGACTTGATGTTTGTTTTTGCAAACTTCAGCCAGGCTTGGATGTTTTTCTTTGTAAGAAAAGGCTTCTGTCTTGCCACCCTACCCCATAGCCCATATGAAGAATACGGGAGATGTAGCACACAGCCAGTACTTGCCAGAAATTCCTGCAGTTCCTTTAATGTTTCTGTAGGCCTCTTGGAAGCCTCCCTGACCGGTTTTCTTCTTGTCTTTTCATCAATTGTGGAGGGATGTCCAGTTCTTGGTAATGTCTCTGTTGTGCCATATTTTCTCCACTTGATGATGACTGTCTTCACTGTGTTCCAGGATATGTTTGCTAATGCTTTGGAAATTCTTTTGTACCCTTCTCCTAACTGATATCTTTCAACAATGAGATCCCTCTGATGCTTTGGAAACTCTCTGTGGACGATGGCTTTTGCTCTGAGATGCAACTAAGAAAATGTCAGGAAAATCCTTCTAGAACAGCTGAACTTTATTTGTGATTAATCAGAGTCACTTTAAATGATGGCAGGTGTGTAATGACTTCTATTTAACATGAGTTTGAATGTGATTGGTTAATTCTGAACACAGCCACATCCCCAGTTATAAGAGGGTGTGCACACTTATGCAACCAGGTTATTGTGAGTATTTTTTGTATTTTTCCCCCTCAAATATTTCAGTTTGTTTTTCAATTGAATTATTCACATTAAAGGTGGGAAATGTTCTGACATGATTTATCTTTATCTCATTCTTTTACATCACAAGAACCTGGCATTTTAACAGGGGTGTGTAGACTTTTTATATCCACTGTATGTATCAGCTTTTCACAAAGTGACAAAGTGTTTTGGCCCATTCTTCTTGGCAGATTTTCTTCAGGTTGGTTGGAAGACACGTTTGGACTGCAATTTTCAAATAGTGCCACATATTCTCAATTGGATTGACTCACTCCAATGCTGATTTGGCATTGTGCTTGGGATTATTGACCCGCTGAAAGGTGAATTTCCTCCCAAGCTTTTTTTTGAGTAATGTTGCCACCCTCCCATACAGGCCAGCGATATGCACTTTTCTTGATATGGTTGACTGGTGCACCATTACTCCACTCCCAGCCACTGAACTCTGTAGCTCCTTCAAAGTGATTTTTGGCCTCTCTGAGGCTTCTCTCACAAGTCTCCTTTTTGTTAGAGCGCTTGCGAGTTTTGAGGGATGGCATTTTCTTGGCAGTGCCTGGGTGGTGTGGCGTAGCTTCCACTTCCTGATTATTGATCCAACTGTGCTCACTGGGATATCCAAACATTTGGATATTATTTTGTACCCTTTTCCTATTCTATGCATTTTTATTACATTACCTCTAACTTCTGTGGAATGCTATTTGGTCTTCATTTTCCTTCAGATGCACAGCCTGACCAATGATCTTCTTCTTGTTAATGGCCATTCATCCTTTAAGAGTATTACCGCCACCTACTGTATAGCTTACATGGGTGATGCATCTGTATTTTTATTATTTTATTATTCACACACTCACATATATATACTACCCTATATACATATATTGCACATATACATACATGAGGATGTAATACCCCACCCACCCCAGAGGATCAGAGCCCACGATTCAGCTGGCACTGCGTGTTCAGCTCCTCCAGCTTCCACGCTGGGCTCCTCAACCACTAGGATGGGCAGAAGCACCACAATCCCCATACATTATTTCCTGTGCTCTAGTCCTGTATTCTTTAAAAAGGTTAAAACAGCCCTATATGTCTGAGAATCTCTCAAACCCTTTCCTAAGAGGTCTGTGACATTTATTAGTCAATCCTTTGTTATTAAAAAGACTACTGCATTGAACATCATATTTGTTACATTTAAAGAATACATGCTCTACAGTTTCTAAAACATCACATTCATCACACATACCATTTTCATGCTTCCCCATTATTTCAAGTGTTGAATTTTCAATCCTGTGTGTCCCAGTCTTAATCTAGAAATCATTACTTCTTCCTTTCTATACCTTCCATAAAAATTTTATTTTCCTACTCATTTTGCAATATTATAATACCATCTCCCTGTGCTACTATTTTCCCATCTTTGTTGCCATAAATATACTAGTTTCTTTTTAATCACTGATTTTACCTCACTTCTCCCCAGGGGTACTTTAATATCCACCAAGTTTTTCTTTAATGCTTTTTTGGCTAACTTATCAGCTATTTCATTACCTGCTATCCCAATGTGTGCCGGTATCCAACAAAAGTATACTGTTATACACTCTGCTTTCAATCTGTACAATAATGTATAGATTTCCATCAGGAAATCTTCTCTGTCAGTTCTTGTATACATTATACTTTTAAGAGCTGATGATGAATCTGAACAAATTACAGTCCTAATTGGTTTAGTCTGTTCAATCCATTGTAGCCCTACTATTATAGCAATTCATTCTGTTGAATATACAGACAATTTATCAGTTATTCTAAGACTTATTTTGGTTTTAAAACTCGGAATATATACTCATATACCAACAATTTGATTAAATGGGTCTTGAGATCCATCTGTAAACATCTGTATAAAAGAGTAAACATTTTCTCTCATAAACACATTGATTTTATTACTATTATTATACCCTTCTTCTGCTTTTTCCCGGGCCTCTAATAATCTCATTTCAACAATATGTTCAGGAAAGTTCCATACAGGCACCCCATGTAGTGGCAGATTAGGGCAGATGACTTCACTTTCCAGACAACTATCCTTGACCCACTGTTCATACTTCCATCCAAAGGTATTTCCTCCATTATTTTTATATTCACAGCAATCTTTTAAAACTGTGCGTGAGCGATGATTGTTGTCACTTCCTTCCAAGTTAACCCAATACATAAGAGTTAGTTTTTCCCTTCTTAAATCTAATGGCATCTCCCCCATTTCAATCCTGATGGCATCTAAAGGGGTTGATCTTATTGCTCCACAACAGTAAGTGCTTTAGACTGTAAATTATCCAATTTATTCAGTTCTGATTTAGATGCAGCCCCATACACTGCACACCCTTAGTCTATACTAGAACCTATTAAAGCTTGATATACATGTAACAGTGAACTCTTGCTGGCTCCCCATTCATACTTGGCTATTGAATACAATTTATTATGCCTTTACATTTGTTTTCAATTTTCTTAATATGTCTCTTCCATGTTCATTTCTCATCAAATATTAATCCTAGATACTTGAATTCTGTCACTCTTTCTAGTGGTTGATCATATAATTTCAGAATAATTTGTTTCATTTTCTTTGTAAAATCATATACTGAGTCTTTGGTACTGAAAGTTTTAATCCCCAATTTATTGACCATTCTTCAACTTCACTTATTGTTTCTTGTATTCCTTTAACTACATTTCTTAAATTCCTACCTCTTTTCCATACTGCTCCATCATCAGCATATAATGCCTTTCCAATATTTGGATTAACTATTTCATATACAGTCCCTGACAAAAGTCTTGTCGCTTGTGTACAAATTGACCTGAAGTGCTGCTGAAATCAAGATTTTTTTTACAAGAAATGGCTCATTTTAATCCCAACAGCTTTTGTAATAATGTTTCAGTGCAAAACGAAACTGTTAAACAGTATTCTAAAATTCACAGCTTGGTAAAGCCCATTGAGTCAATTTTTGCAAAGACATAAGTGTTGTCGCCTTGTCATATGAGCTTCACCTGTGACTAATAATGGATCAATTAGGTCTCAGGTGTGTATAAAAACAACCCAGTACACTAGACCTTCACATCAACGGCAACTAGACCTCTGCAAACATGCCTAAGATTCACCCTGAGACTAAAGTTTTGATTATCAAGAGGCTGAAGACCAGATCCACTGCTGATGTGGCAGACACCTTCAATGTGTCTCAGCGTCAAGTACAGAGGATAAAAAAAGCACCTGAAGACACTGGAGACATTTTTGACAAGCCCAGGTCAGGCAGACCCCGCAAGGCAACTGCTCGAGAGGACCGTTTGTTGGCTCGAAAATCCAAGGCCAGCCCATTTTCCACTGCACAGAGCTCCACGAGACCTGGTCACCTGAAGTCCCTGTGTCAACCAGAACAGTTTGTCGGATTCTGTCTCGAAATGGCCTCCATGGTCGAATCAGTGCCCAGAAGCCAGCACTAAACAAAAGACAATTGAAAAACCGTGTGGCATTTGCCAAGGCCCACAGCCTGCTAAAAGGATGGACGCTGGAAAAGTGGAAGAAGGTGGATTTTTCAGATGAATCTTCTGTTGAATTACATCACAGTCGCCGCAAATATTGCAGGAGACCTACTGGAGCCCGCATGGATCCGAGATTCACCCAGAAAACAGTGAAGTTTGGTGGCGGAAAAATCATGGTCTCGGGTTACATCCAGTATGGGGGTGTGCGAGAGATCTGCAGGGTGGAAGGCAACATCAATAGTCTAAAATACCAAGAAATCTTAGCTACCTCTTATATTCCCAACCATAAAAGAGGCCAAATTCTGCAGCAGGATGGTGCTCCATCGAATACTTCCATCTCCACATCAAAGTTCCTCAAGGCGAAGAAGATCAAGATGCTCCAGGATTGACCAGCCCAGTCACCAGACATGAACATCATTGAGCATATGTGGGGTAGGATGAAAGAGGAAGCATGGAAGACGAAACCAAAGAATATCAATGAACTCTGGGAGGCATGTAAGACTGCTTTCTTTGCTATTCCTTATGACTTCATCAATAAATTGTATGAATCCTTGCCAAACCGCATGGATGCAGTCCTTCAAGCTCATGGAAGTCATACAAGATATTAAATTTGGATCTCACAGCACCACTACTTAATTTGCTGACATATTTTTGTATTTGCAGTAAATTTGTCCAATTTCTGTATAGGCGACAAAACTTTTGTCTTGCTAAAATTTGACCTTTCTGTCTTGTTTAAATGATAAATCTTTTTTCAGTGAAACTAATTTATTTCAGTGCATTAATCATCATTTGGGAGGGTTTTAGCTTTTCATATGAGCTATTTCTAACACCAATTGATTAATTAAAAGTCAGGTTAATAGCAGGTGTTTCTACAAAATAGATAAGCGACAAGACTTTTGTCAGCGACTGTATATCATTAATCATTAAATGAAATAAAATTGGACTGATGACACTTCCTTGTGGAGTCCCATTCATAATATCATACGGTACTGACATTTCTTCCCCTATTCTTACCTGGAATGTACGTTCAAATAGGAAATCTACTATCCAATTATACATTCTCCCTCCTATTCCAATTTAATTTAATTAAAAGTCCTTCCCTCCATAAAGTGTCGTATGCTTTTTCAATATCAAAGAAAACTTCAACAAGATATTCTTTCATTAGAAGTGCTTTCTTTGCATCATTTTCAAATAAGATCAGAGCATCCATTGTGTTAACTATTGGTATCACTATTGCATTTTTCCAATCTTTGGGTAAAGTACTTTCATTCCATATGATTATATAAATTAAATAGTGCTTTAATGGTAAGTTCTCTGGTAAGTTTAACATACTGTAACTGATCATGTCTGTTCATGGTGTTATATTCTTAGAATTGTTAATAGCTATTTTTAACTCAAAAGAATTCAAATCTTCATTCGTATTGCTATCAGCTCCTTGTTTTTTCATACGGACATTCTTATATATATTTTGCTTATTTCTTGTCGTCTTTTTAAAAACTTAAAATCCAAGTTTTCAGTACTGTGGATTTTAGCTTATTTGTAATGGCCATTTTCCCTTTCTCTTCTATTACAGGGATCTGCTTATAGTTATTAATACCATTCATTTTCCTAATCATTCTCCAAACCACATGCATTTCAGTCTCTCTCCCAATTGTACTGCCGAACTCTTCTTAAATTTCAAAATGCCTTATTTCTTTCTTTAATTGCCACTGTGCAATTTTCTGACCACCATGGTACACTTTTCTTTCCATTATCTCTTATTAAAGGAATCGACTGTTTTGCAGCAAAGATAATTCCTTCTACTATTTTATTATATTTTTCCTCAACACTTCCTTCCAATTTCATATTATTGAAGTTTTCTTCACACAACATGTAAAATTCCTTCCATTTTGCCCGTTTAAATCTCCACCTTTACACATTGATTAATATTTTGCTATTTTACTGCATTTTGGATTTCACATATTACTGATGAATGATCACTGCCCATATTATCTTCATGCACTGTCCAAGTACATTTACCAGCTAATGTTTGTGAATGCTGACCTCTTGTTATATCCATTCTTGTTGGTTTCCCACCATTCAAACAAACCAGTGAATGCTCTTCTATAAATTCATCTATTATTTCACCGTTATTATCAGTGTTTTTACTACCCCATAAACCATTATTTGCATTAAAATCCCCACACATAATAATTTTTCCCTGTGTGTCACCCATCACCTCTTTTAGAAAAGTATTACTTATTTCTTTACATGGATTATACAAATGTATAATTCTTTTAAAATCTTATGGACTTCTTCCGCTGAAATTCCTGTTAACTTTAGGAATTTATTTGCACATCCTACAATTATTTTTAACTTGTCTGACTTCCTTTCTACTTTTTGTACCATTTACCACTGCACAAATAAATGCCACAAAATCTATTTTGTGCATCACTAACAGAACATCTGATTCATTTCTTGCAGGATTTACATTATTCTGGATGGAAGATTCCACATTGATTCCTTGCACATTTATTCTCTTTGTTCTGCTTTGCCGTTTTGTGGTCCGTTCTGCATAGCTCGCCGGCTCATTTTTGCTTATTGCGGCCCATTTCACGGCCGACCAACTGGCCCGCTCGGTTCTCCCGCTGACCAGTACGCCCCAAAGGGCGTCGGCCCACCCGTAAAATGCCCGGTATTTCAGATTGCCAGTCCAGTCCTGTCAGAGACCCCAGTTATTGAACTAATTTAAATTCACCAAGAAAACGCTTAGACCTAAATGAGTCCTTTTATTACTTTCTGCTATCAAAGCAACTGCAAGCTTTTTTCTCTCTTCCAAATACAGGTTTTCAATGTTTATTGTGCACACTGTCATGTCTAGATGTGGTTTTGTTCATGTTTTGTTTTCATGTCTTTTATTTTGAAATTATAGTTCCTGTTTCATGTCATGTGCTTATAAATTGAAACAAAAGACACAAACACACGCATGCTGGTCAGCTGGCCGTAAACAAACTCTCTCTCTCTCGTCGAACCATCGTCACCGGCCGCCTTTATCCCTCGCACGCCTCATCAGGCCGATTGGGGACCGGGGGCGCGATATTCCGACCCGGCCCTGCCCTACTCCGCTCCACACTCCTCCCGGCGTTATCTCAGGCCGGGGTGCCACCGGCATGACGTACATCCCCCCCCATCCCTGGGGCGGGGTGTATCTTGCATCACGTGTGGTCATCCCCGCCTTCCTTGCCCTGGGAGGAGACAGGAGGGGAAGACAACAACAAAGAAAACTAAATGAAAAGGCCAACATGGTGCGACAGAGAGGAGAGAGAGAGAAAAAGCTTACTCACCGGTTCTCTGATGTACCGTCGCGTGGTACTCGAACACTCCTCCAAACTCAGGCAGACGAAAGCCGCTCCAACCCCGGGTGAACCAGAGTCAAACCTTTGACCCCCAGCGGGCAGAACGCCCCTCCACTTTTCTGGCAGCAAATTGGGACACTCCTCTGCCCCTGGCAGCGGCCCTACCGCTCCGGGCGGTCGGGGAATTTCTTCCCTCATCCCCTCGCGGACGGCGGTCTCCCTCGACCCCTCCGCGTCTCTGGGGATGGCAGGGCACTCCTCCGCCCCCGGCAGCGGCTCCCTCGCTCCAGGCGGTCGGGGTATCCAGTCCCGACTTGCCCCGCGGATGACGGCCGTTCCCCACATCCGGGCGGTCGGGCTACTCCGTCACCCGGCAGATGGCAGCGGCGCACCCCTGGGTGGACGGCAGTGTCGAGGACTCTGCGACAGGCATCCCTCCTCCTTCCCAGGTTTCGGCACCAATGTAACACAGTTAAAGTATGGGCAAGGAGGAGGCGAGAACCGGCTTGTCACCATAAATAATAATTTAATGAGAACTTAAACCAAAAGCACAAACATAAACAAACACACACACGACGGACATGCCCGTAATTCTCTCTCTCTCTCGAATCATCGTCACCGGCCGCCTTTATCCCTCGCGCGCCTCATCAGGCCGATTGGGGACCGGCGCGCAATATTCCGACCCGGCCCCGCCCCCCTCCGCTCCACATATTGTTATCTTGTTTATAGTTGTGTCTGTTTATTGGTTTTCTTGTTATTGTTTTACCCTATGTCTGTGTATTTAAGCCAACATGTTTGCCATTGTCTCTTGACAAGTATGGTTAATGTACCACTGTTGTATTTTTCAAGTCAAGCTATAGTCAAGTCAAGGTTAAGTCAAGTCAAGTCATGTTATGTCAAGTCTAGTTCATGTTTATGTTCATGTTTTTAGTTAGGGTTTTTGGAGTACATGTTTGGTAAATAAACTGAACTTGGATTCTTCATCTTCATGTAATTGTCTTCATCATTTCCAGTGCTAGCACATTGTTACACACACCTCCCCACTTGTTTTATGGACAAGTTCTTGAAAAGGAAAAATATCAATGAAGTTTATCCTATGTGGGATAGTGGTGTGCTGTAATATTTTTTAGTTGTAAAAAGTGTGCCATGGCAGAAAAAAGATTGGGAAACGCTGTGGCTGTCTCGTTTGGAAGGCTGCGTCCTGTAGAGGTTGCTTTTGTCGGCCGCATACGTCATCGAGGCGGAGGTCTCATTTCAGATAAGCGAGTAGGACACTTTGAATGCGACCTTCTTTCATGTGAATTTGGAGGATGCTTGAAGCGTATCACAATCAGTGTTGGGAGTAACGCATTACAAAAGTAATGCAATTACAATAATGTATTGCTTTTTGCAATAACGCATTACTAAAACAATTTTGGTAATATTATACCCGTTACAATCTCAGTAATGCATTTCGTAACGTAAACATTTCGGCACAAGAGAAAAAAATCTGTGCGTAAAAGAGTAACGTTATTTCCTGTTGCCGTAATCCGATGTTTGAGATGATTACTGCAGAGACTGATTCTACGTTTGCGAGATGGACATACTCCCATTATTTTCAGTTCGTCAGGGACAAGGATAAGAACATTATAGTCAAGTGAAATCTATGTGCTACACCGAGGGAACTCTGTACATCGAGAAATAGCACTAGTAACTTAGACGCCATAGATGCGCAGCCCATACACTTAATCTAATTGCGAACAATGAGGTTGATGAATGGCTAGCATGTAATCCAGAATCGAGGGCTGTTTATCGTAGTGCCACAGCCAAATGTTCAGCGCTATGGACAAAGGCCAGCCGCTCCACATTCGCATCAGAGTGCCTAGAAGTCAGTGATAGAAAGTTGATTGTCCTCACTGTAACACGGTGGAACTCATTCTATGGCGTCATAGAATGAGTTCCACCGTGTTACAGTGAGGACAATGTCCAGTGCAACTGGGAAAGGCTTCATATTGGAACAGTATTCCTTGAGAAACTGGTATTCCCGAGCCTATGCTCGGATCACAGAAATGCCCCTCACTGACATCAATAACCTCTGCACACAGCTTCAGATTAAATTTATGAAGGACAGGGAATACCAGTTTCTCAAGGAATACTGTTCCAATATGAAGCCTTTCACAGTTGCACTGGACATCCTACAGGGTGAGGACACTTGTTTTTATGGAACGCTTCAACCAACGCTAGAAGTTCTAATGGCCAAAATCTTAGCAACGAAAAATGGTCTATCGCAAATGACCACTGGGCTGCCTGAGGTTATTGTGGGAACAATTAAAACTCTATTTGCCGCAACAATTGACTCCAAGGATGAGCTATTGGTCACCGTCTCACTGCCCAAGTTCATGTTGCGCTGGGTAAAGGAAGAAGCTAGAACAGAGAACACATCAAGATCCTCCTCGCGACGGAGTGCCGCTCCCTAACAACAGAAGAGCCTGCAGCCCTGATGCCTGATGACCCTCAACCTTCTGCTGTCGCCTCCAGCGAGGATGACTTTTTTTCCTTTGACGCACTGCCCAATGCCACAGCTGATGTGCAAATGTCAGTGGAAACCGAGGTAATGTCTTATTTCAGTTCTGCCCCATGATGGAAAGCCTGCACCAGTTTCCAAGAATTTAAAAAAATTGCACTCCGCTATAACGCCCCAACTCTCGCTATAACGCTTCAACAGATATTTCTGTCAAGTGGGTAGTGGAATAGGCTAGCCCCACCACCATAGAACCAAAAGTAGGCTATATAGGTCTAGGCCAAAAGGGCCTTCATAATTCTATTTATTTGACCTGCCTTGTTTGGCTGCATGCTACCTCTGTTGTATATTTGGCAGTAACAGGTTTCCTGTTTAGACTTTAGCTTTTTTTTTTTTATTTCCTGTGTGTGTTTAGCCAAGCTTACATTTTTTTTTGTGAAGTTGGACTTAAATTACTGAGCTGTATTTCTTATGAGGTGTAATAGGCCTAAGCACTTTTACTTTATTTTTTTGTATTCTTGCAAAATTTGGCTAGCCTGACAGAGCCATTAGCTATAGGTCTAGCTAGAAGTGATTTAAATTTTAGTAATTTTTTGGCAAATAGCAGGGTTCGTCTGTTTGGCCTGTCTTTTGTTTCTTAGCAGTTGTAGGCTATGTTTAGCCTACATGTTAAATGTGAAGTTGGACTAAAATGAGTCATATTACTGGAGCCCTAATTTTCCATGAGCACTTTTTGATTCTTGATAAAGGACAAGCTATGCCCATCCAATGCATGCCAACTTTGTACTTTGAACTTGAAGAGAATAAAAGAATAGAAATGAAAAAAAGATTGTGCATCTTGTCATGTCATAAGGTGATATTTTACATAATAGTGGGTTCTAGCTCTGCTGTGTTTCATATGAATATGCCTAGACTATAAATATTTACATATTTACATTTCTCTATCATAATTTACCAGACTTTGATCCTTTGTCTGCTTTTGTGATTCTGACAGTGATTGTTACTTATTGAATTGCTCCATGAGACTTCACTTCACATAATATTAAGTTGTTAGTAGCCTTAGGAGCCTACACAGTCATTATGCTATTCCACATTGCCCTCCACTTGATTTACAATGAGCTTCAATAAACTCAGTTTTGGCATTTTAGAATGCCAAGTCATATTTCTGTGGTTATTTTGGTGAAAGTAACTCAAAAGTAACGGAAAAGTAGAGTAAAGCATTACAATTCAGATACAGTAATATTGTAATCTAACTAATTACTCTCAAATGACAGTAACTGGTAATCTATAATGTATTGCAGAGTGGTGGTGGCGTAGTGGCTAAAAGCACAGGGCTGTTAATCAGAAGGTCCACGGTTCGAACCCCAAGGCCACCACCATTGTGCCCTTGAGCAAAACACTTATCTCCAGGTTGCTCCGGGGGGATTGTCCCTGTAATACTTGCACTGTACGTTGCTTTGGATAAAAGCATCTTCCAAATGTGTAAATGTAAATATTAAATTTTGGAAGTAACTTGCCCAACACTGATCACATTTCTTTGCTTCAACTGAAATGTCTAAAAGAAACAATGACAATTTGCCTGTAAATATGATGTTCAAATGCAAGTAATGTTAAATCCCAAGTTTAAGTACCTCAGTTGACGGGTGCAGAGTATATAATATGTATAATTATATAAATATATAATTAAATAAAAGTATTAGACTAAAATTACACTTGTAAAAATCGATTTTCTTTTATCTCTACATCTTTATAACTCTCCTAAAATGTACCTCATACATTCCCTTCTAAAGGGACTTTGTTACCTTCTCACTCAAAGTGCTCGCGCTTGTTAAAGAGTGGCGTGCTGTCATAGCAACCATGTTACGTTCCGTTTCCGTTCGTCCTGTGAAGGCCATCTAGTTTAAACGAGTTTTGTTTAAAGGAGGAAGCTCGGTATACAGCAGCCTTCAAAGGACGCGACCTCCGGAGGACGTATCCTTCCAAACAAGACGCACACGCACACGCACACGCACACGCACACGCACAACGCACTGTGCTGTTATCCTGTACAGTAGGTGGCGGTAATGCTGCTAAGGAGTCAGCGGCCGTTAACCAACGAAGCTCTGCGCCGCGTCTGCTCGTTCTCTGTGTGCTGTTGGGAGACTTTTGTGAATTATCTTTTCTTGTCCTGCATATGGAGGTTTACGTGCTTAATTTTATAAAGCAAATTAAGAAACATTGTTAAACACATTTTCATTTGGATTCTGCCTGATTGTGGAGGTACCAGTAAGAAATCTGGGCAAACAAAACTATACGGTGCTTCTAATGAAATTGGTGAGTGTTTTATTTTCACGTGTGCACATGCGCACGTGCATCAGAATTGTTTGTGCACGTGGCGATATTTCAGATGTTTGTGCAAACTAATATTCGGCTGTTTTTCATATTTGTTCTTATGTGTGTTATAGTGTGTTTTTATGCTCTAAACATTACCAAGGAAAATAGTCTATGGTACAACAAAAATCCCCCCCAACCCTAATTGACTCATCCCTGAATGGGGCCAATTTTTGGAGGGTTTAAAGGCAGAAATGTAAAGCTCATAATTTAATAAAAGCAATTCCATTAATTCTTCGGTTAAAACTGGTGTAATATTTGAGCACTGAAGTTGTTTAAATGGATGTTTTTACAGTCATTTTAGGGTTTGTTGACATTACGTCGTCATGGTAATGAAGGTGTAAAATTGGATATAACTTTACACAGAAAAGTTTAGTAAGTGATTTTATCACATTAAAATCATGTTTACATGCATATAGTTTACGTTTTGTGTACTTTTGAAACGGTGACTATTTTAATGTTTACGAATTTGCCCCCATTGTTAGTGTTACTATAATTCAGATTTATTTATTTTAAAGAAAAGGTTTGAGGAGTCTTTTAATTTTTGTGTAAATCAACATTATGCCACAAGTTCTGTCGATTGAGCTTAACGTGTATTGAACCCAGAATATTCTTTTTTTAAAGTTAAATTTTGCTTTCATGTTTTCAAAATCCATTTAACCCTCTTTTGTCGTAAGGTTTTACTACATCAGATTTCCTACATCAGATCAGAATTTTGTTCTTCCAAATAAAATTGAACATATTTATATATATTTTTTGGAATTCCCAATGTACTCTTAGTTCTCGTGGTGGCTTAGTGTGACTCCTCAATCCGGGTGGCGTATGACGAATCTCAGTTGCCTCTGCGTCTGAGACCATCAACCTGCGCATCTTACCTGCTGTTCTCTGCGGCATCCATGCACAACTCCCCACCGAGAGCGAACCACATTTTGTGACCACGAGGAGGTTACCCCATGTGACTACCCTCCCTAGCAACTGGGACAATATGGTTGATTAGGAGACCTGGCTGGAGTTACTCAGCATGCCCTGGATTCAAACTTGCGACTCCAGAGGTGGTGGTCAGCATCTTTACTCGCTGAATTTGTCCCCAAATTTAACATATTTTGATTATTTTTAAGATGTAATCGTAATACCTAAATACTTTTCTGTGTTATAAGCTGAAGTATGGTCACATTGTAGTGCCATAAGGTCACATTTGTTTAACATGTTTAACTGAAGACCTGATGATGTAGCAGAATACTAAAGAGCTTGTGGGATCTGCTGTATGTCTTGACGAAATATAGTGTCATCTGCTAATTGACTAATTGCTATAGGTTTTCCAAACGCATCCGATTTCTTCACACAGGCTAATCATAGTGGTCAACATATCTGCTGCGAGAATGAAGAGGAGGGGGCATAAGGGGTGTTTTTATGTTCTTGTGGATTCGTTTGACATTTGCATTTACATTTATTCATTTGGCAGATGCTTTTATCCAATGCGACTTACATAAGAGGAAAACATCAGCGAATCATAAGGAGAAAGTGGTACGGAAAGTGCCATATTACAAAGTTTCACTATCTTCAGAATAGTATACAAAACAGATTTAAGTGCAACAAGAAATGTCAAAAAAATAAATAAATAAATTATGTTTTTTTGACATAATCCAGTGCTGAAGTTCAATTAAAAACTCAGATGTGAGTACCAATAATGCTTAAAATCACCCAAATGTGTTCTCGGTCAGGGCGAACATTTAGGATGCATTGTATAGACCGAGCCCTTCATGGGGTCATATAAATGTTTTTTTATGTGATTCTTATAATGGTACCCCCTAGAGGTCGACCGATTAATCGGCCGATTTTTTTGCATTTTTTACATAATCGGCATCGGCCAATATCCACGCATATCAAGCCGATTATTAGGCAGGCGCATCTGTGGGCAGCCTAGTGTTGTTGTGGAACACGTGTTCGACACATGCTACCCCTAGAGTCATTTTCCAGCAGAGTGAGCAGACCTCATCCAGTGCCTAAGGAAGGAGCTAAGTTCCTTGGAGAAAACAGTAAGGGTTAAATTTGTATAACTTCTTTAGATTTAATTAAAAACTTTTGATATGTTACTGCCAACTTCAAGAAAAAACGCGACAAACACAATAGTTGACATGACGTTCGGCTACTTTGGATATAGGCCCTTTTCACAATTACGTCACACAACTTCCGGTCTGACTCGAAGCGGGGTATATTTACTTCCGGTGTGCTTTCGCCTCGGAGACTTCTCCGGAAAATGCACAGATGCTCATCAACTTTACGAAATTGCGAAAGGTAAGGTTAAGAATAATATATTCAAATAAACGCCGGGCCTCTGATAGTGTTAGGATTTTAGTAGAGAGGGTCATATGCAGGGTGAAGGAGTACCATATCTGGGATGGCCTTGTTCCTCTTTCTATGGTAGGTTCAGTCAATCAGCTGTGGGTCATCTGCTGCCTAATGTCAAACTATCAGGGGCCACTTGATCTAAAAGGAGACAAACCAGTCTAAAGCCTCCCCACCCCTTCAAGTCACATTTCTTGGATGAACATTCATTACTGCAAGTAGCTGGGCTGGAAATAAAAAATGATCTATCTCTGTATATCTATATCTATCCTGTGTTTCTTTATAGCTATTAATGAGTGAATTAATGAATTAATGCTGTGTCGCATTCTGTAAAAACTTTTGTAAATAGCTTGTCCTTAGTAGAATGCATTTGTACATCATTTACATTTAACTTGCATCTTTTTGTATTTACACATTTGGCAATGAATATATTTAAGGGAAAGGAAATACACAAATTAAAGCTTTCATTGTGGAACAAAGCAGAAACAAGGTTTGTAGCAATTTCTTGCAAACATACATTTAATAATTCAGTTAAGCATTGTACATGGAGCATAAGAAACAATGAGCAAAAAAAGCTGTACATACAGATATAAAAAGCATACTGTGGGTATATACTGTATATATACACACACACACATCTAAATTCAATTCTCATCAGTTTACAAATTTGGTCCATTGAAAGAAAAAAATGTATTTACAAAAGGAATATCAATTTCACCTTCCGCATTAACCTAAAACTTTCCTCAGGGTTTACAACTTAAGAAGACATCCATGTAGATGTTATGATAGAAATGATCAAGCTTCTGTCTCATTGAGTGGATAATCTCCTCATCCCTAAAGATTCTCTCAACTGTGAAGTCAGTGCGGGTATCAGTAATAAAATCTAAAGTCCGCTTACAGCCAGTTGGCCTTGAACCTGATAATAGTACTTGTGGCTCTTCTTAAGGCAGGTCTGGCCTTTAAGTGTGATCAGGTGTTTAACTTGTGCAACATTTTCAACATCACAACTCTTTATCTCAGCTAACCCAAATGGCGGTGTTTCCTTCGGGTTGAAGATTTTTGCATCAGGGCTGGCTCCAAGGTGAGGTGCATCGGGGTGGATGATGATCCCACACTGTATCACAGAGACATCACACAAATCTGAATATTGCCTCAGTATTTCAGGTTCCAGATCCAACCCTCTTTTCATAGCGCTTGTCTAGGGAGTTCCTCTCAGAATCCGGGCTGCCAAGGCTTTGGTGGAAGACTCCCCGCGAACACGGCATATTTCACGGAATCTGCTGGCTGTAAGTCGGGGTTTGCGTACCTGGGTCCACAGCTGGCATTCTGATTGCTGTCGGGTTTCTGCTTCAATAGCAGCACAAATCTCATGTGATACCTTTATGCTCTCCAAGTGGCAATGTTGCTTGTAGTTGGGCTCAAAATCTAGTGGAAACTTAAAGTTGTAACAGGCAACTGAGGAAATTCCGGGGCACCTGGACTCGAATGTCCAAAACAACTCCTTTAATAACTCCTTTAATAGTGTTATGTTAAGCTGCCCCAAACTTTAATACTAAAATTGTATCATAAATTGTCAAACATAATTTCACAGAAGGCCTGTATATGTTAGAAATGCATTACAATGTTTGAATAGCTGGGGGCTCATTCACTCACCAGCATATGCTCTGTACAGTGTGCATTTCACACCAGTCCTGACCCTATTTTTTGTCCTTGCCACTGATTTACACACCGCCATATCATTTGTAGCCTCTGGTGCAATTCCCTGTAATATAGTAATGAATCATAAATGATTAATTTACAAACAAGTCGATACAAACTGTTAGTCCAACATCACTAAGTATAACTAATATTAATATCTGACCTGTGTTCTTGGCCGGTGCCAGGTCTGCAGTGAGCTGGTGCACGACAGAGGCAATGGCACTGTCTTGGAGCCCATAGTACTGTAGTGAGTAGTTTGAAACAGAAGTGCCACCATGTGATTGCACAGGGCTTTCCCAGCTGAGCAAGAACATGACATGCGCTTCAGGTCCACAGGAACCTTTGCAGAATCAAGTGTAACCTGTTAACAGGGACATAAGTATTATTGCTGAACATTTATATTATTTATTTTTTATTTTATCACACATAATCTGTCAGTCTTTTGTCCTCAAACAACCAAATACTGTTTTAAAAATATTTACAAAGACTTTAGCTAGCTACACAAAGTAATTTACATCAGACTGAGAAACACATGTAACTACAGTGGGATATTACCAAGTCTGCAACCGTAGCAAAACTAACAAAAAGAAAACTTAACCCCCTAATCATAACGTTAGATAACTGTTCGTCTGAGAAACCTGAAGGTAATGAGCCGCCTCGTTTTTCTTCATTGACCTGTGACATCGTCCTCTCACTGACACCTCACCCTCAACTGCAATCGAGACTGTTCCAGTACAGTATTTTGGGGAAACATTTCATTAACGTTACTGACTTTTATCTTACAAACCAGACTCAATAGCTAACAGCAGTAATATAGAAAAGTGGTTGCAAAAATAATTTACAGTCTGTACTATATGAACCTAATCAAGATTAGAGCCTAAAGACGTTATATTTGCAAAACAGAATATACAATCACGTAATGTTAACTAGCTACTGCTATCCTAGCATATTCATAACGGCTAGAAAAGACCAAAACACGTACCTCCATAATCAAACAAGTACTGTTCAATAAAGAATTTGTAGCCTTTATCAAGTTTTGAACATGTTGTCAGTGAAAACTTGTCTGCAAGTCGTTGTATATCATCAAACCGTATTTGTGGCAGATGTAGTAGCGACTGTGTAAACTCCATGCTCCGGAAGTAGAGATACCCTGCTTCGAGTCAGAACGGAAGTTGTGTGACGTCATGTGAAAAGGGCCTATTGATAGCGTAGTTTGTTCTGTTTGTGTGTCTTATATTTGAGAGGGTTGTCGCTCAATGCAGATAAATAAGTAATAAAAATATACCAACGCAATACAGGCTATTGAAGGACTGGCTTTGGTAAGCTCGGACATTATCAGTTCTGCTGTCGGTACTGGAGAAATTAAGAAAATACATTCTTTATTGCTATAAAGAGAAAGTTATTTTATCTCGCCAGCCATTTCTATGTATAATAATATGAAACCATTTGTCTGTGATGCAATTTAGCTATTCGCAGAGAGAGAGAGAGAGAGAGAGAGAGAGAGAGAGAACTCGCTCACGTGGTGCCACAGCGAGCACAAAACAAGCCCTGCTTAATGAGTGACAGAACTAAACATTCAGACATAGCCTGGTTTAGATCTGTGATTGTTAGTCTGATTTTATTTTATATTTCGCCTTCCAAAGATTATAAAAAGAATATTTATACATAAGCCGCATTCTGTCTAGCACAACTTCCTTCCCTTCACAGCGGTGCACTGACATTTCTCCCTAAAACTCAAACTTAACGTCAGAATCAGCACGATCGGTGATTGTTGTAAAATGCTACTGTTGCTAAATTGCGGGACGCGTTTAATAATAAGGGCAAGAGATGTCGTTCCCAAGGCGGCGCGCGCTCCGAAACACACCGCAAAGAGACAAGCAAAGTATAGGCTACTTTGGGTTTCATGCGTCTAAACGATCAAATATACACAAAAATATGTCAAAACGACCGGCTTGGAGATTCACTTAAACACAGTTTATGTCTTAAATGGACGTAGTTATGGAAATAGTTGGGAGAAAATATGCTGTATCAGGAGCCTATTAGATCTGAACTCGGTCTTAAAGGGGAAGCTGTCTATTAAACATGTGACGATTGAGCCATTACTGCGAATCAAACAACAAAAGGCAAAGAGAAAATCACTTACAGCTCGAATGAATAACTTCTGCATTAATAAGCATTAATCTATCTATGATAAACTATGCAGTGTTATTTTACAATTGATTACTTTATTAGATTTCTTTTTAGACCACACCTGAACAGTAATGTTAGTAGACCTTCCTGAAATTAAATCACTGTGCCTATATAACGTTTATATTTGTGTAATATATATATATATATAAAACAAAAAGAACCGTTAAGAATACCGTTAAAGTACCGGATCGATAAGCAGTATCGGTAAGATTGTAATACCATTAAACCCACCTCGGCTACTCGGACCACATCTCTGTTATGTTAATTCCAGCATACAGACCGCTCGTCAGACGCACAAAACCGCTTCAGAAGCAGGTGAAAACCTGGCCAGCAGGAGCCATCTCTGCTCTTCAGGACTGTTTTGAGTGTACTGACTGGCACATGTTCAGGGAGGCTGCAACATATGGCGGTTCTACCAACTTGGAGGAATACACAGCATCAGTGACCAGCTACATCAGCAAGTGCATTGATGATGTCACTTTCTCCAAGACCATCACCACACGCTCCAACCAGAAGCCGTGGATGACTGCGGAGGTGCGCACGCTGCTGAGATCCCGAGACTACGCCTTCAGAGCAGGCGATAAGGCAGCCCTAAGAACAGCTAGGGCCAAACTGTCACGGGCAATCAGAGAGGCAAAGCGCGCACACGCCCAGAGAATCCACAGTCACTTCCAGGACAGCGGTGACACGCGGCGCATGTGGCAGGGCATCCAGGCCATCACCAACTACAGGACAACATCAGTTGCCTGTGACAAAGATGCCTCCCTTCCAGATGCGCTGAACAACTTCTACGCTCGGTTTGAAGTGCAGAACGACGTGATGGCGAGGAAGTCCACCCCTCCTCCCAACGACCAGGTGCTCTGTCTTACCACGGCAGATGTGAGGAAAACTCTACGTGAGAGTCAACCCACGGAAGGCTGCTGGACCAGACAACATTCCTGGCAGAGTGCTCAGAGGATGTGCAGACCAGCTAGCAGATGTTCTTACCGACATCTTCAACATCTCTCTGAGCAGCGCCGTTGTTCCAACGTGCTTCAAGGCCACCACCATCATCCCCATGCCAAAGAAGTCTTCAGTGTCCTGCCTCAACGACTACCGTCCCGTCGCGACTTACACCCATCATCATGAAGTGCTTCGAGAGGCTCGTCATGAGGCAGATTAAGACCCAGCTGCCCCCTCACTAGACCCACTGCAGTTTGCGTGATCGTTCAAACCGCTCAACGGACGATGCCATCACCACAACCCTCCATCTGGCCCTCACCCACCTAGACAATAAGGACTCATACGTTCGAATGCTGTTCATAGATTTCAGCTCAGCATTCAACACAATCATTCCCCAGCACCTGATTGGAAAGCTGAACCTGCTGGGCCTGGACACCTCCCTCTGCAACTGGATCCTGGACTTCCTGACTGGGAGACCTCAGTCAGTCCGGATCGGGAACAGCATCTCCACCACCACCACACTGAGCACTGGGGCCCCCAGGGCTGTGTGCTCAGTCCACTGCTGTTCACTCTGCTGACTCACGACTGTGCAGCAATGCACAGCTCGAATCACATCATCAAGTTCGCTGATGACACGACCGTGGTGGGTCTCATCAGCAAGAACAACGAGTCAGCATACAGAGAGGAGGTGCAGCGGCTGACTGAACTGGTGTAGAGCCAACAACCTGTCCCTGAATGTCGACAAAACAAAAGAGATGGTTGTTGACTTTAGGAGAGCACAAGGTGAACACACTCCGCTGAACATCGACAGCTCCTCTGTGGAGATCGTCAAGAGCACCAAATTTCTTGGTGTTCACCTGGCGGAGAACCTCACCTGGTCCCTCAACACCATCTCTATCACCAAGAAAGCCCAGCAGCGTCTCTACTTTCTTCGAAGGCTGAGGAAAGCACATCTCCCAACCCCCATCCTCACTACATTCTATAGAGGGACTATTGAGAGCATCCTGAGCAGCTGCATCACTGCCTGGTTTGGGACTTGCACCGTTTCGGACCACAAAGCCCTGCAGAGGATAGTGAGGACAGCTGAGAAGATCATTGGGGTCTCTCTTCCCTCCATCAAAGACATTTACAAAAAACACTGTATCCGCAAAGCAACCAGCATTGTGGACGACCCCACACACCCCTCACACAAACTCTTTACCCTCCTCCAGTCTGGCAAGAGGTACCGAAGCATTCGGGCCCTCACGGCCAGACTGTGTAACAGCTTCTTCCCCCAAGCCATCAGACTTCTCAATACTCAGAGACTGGTTTGACGCACACGTGTCCTGAGTTGCACTTTAATAACTGTCACTTTATAACTGTCTGCTACCTCAATAACTGCTATGTGCATAGAACATTATCTCATAGTATGTTACGTTTACATTTTTAGAAACTGTCATCTTTTTGCATTACTGAGTACTGGTCGGCGCTGCACTGTCTATTGTCCTGTTCATTGTCAGTAATTTGTTGTACTGTCCTGTACTTTTTGTACATGTTTGCACGTGCACTTTATATAGGTATATATAGGTAGTTTATATAGGTATTTTATTTCGTTGTGTAGTCTCATGTGGTCCTATGTTGGTCCTTTGTTGTTTTTATGTAGCACCATGGTCCTGGAGGAACGTTGTCTCGTTTTGCTGTGTACTGTACTAACTGTATATGGTTGAAACGACAATAAAAACCACTTGACTTGACTTGACCTTAACGATACCCATCCCTAGTTATGCCTGTGCTTCTCTTGGATGCTCTGAATATTGGATTACGTGTCTGGATTGCCCCTTAATTAAAGCTGCATTTGGATCTCAACCTTCTTGTCTCGGAGCAGTTCGTAACACCTGCTTTGTTTATTTAATATATTTGTTATACATTATTTATACAATATGTTTTTACATTATACATTTTTAATTTAAGTGTACAAGTGCAGATTGGTCAAGTGTTCAATAAATGTATTTGTTGAGAAATGTTGTCTATCTTAAGTAATTATTTGTGTTACATTTTATCTTTCAAATAAAAGGTTCAAATAAGAGGTTAAAAACAAGCACATATCGGCCAAATATCGGCCAAAATAAATCGGCAGCATTAATTGGCCATCGGCCGACCCGGATTTCAAAAGATCGGCATCGGCCTGAAAAAAACAATATCGGTCGACCTCTAGTACCCCCCCCAAACAAATCGTATTAACTTTCTGCTCTCTCTCTGAATCTTAGAATGAAATCTGCTTGACGTGCTACTGAAGATGGAGTCTGTTAAAGAAGAGTCTGTTAAAGAAGAGTCTGTTAAAGAAGAGTCTGTTAAAGAAGAGTTTGTTAAAGAAGAGATTAAAGAGGAGAGTGAAGACATCATGATTTCAGAAACATTCAGACTGAAGAATGAAGATACTGAGGAACAAAGAGGTTGGTGCACATTCTTGATTTATTTAATCACTGCTGAGGAGCATGAAAGGGGGTTGTTCACCCAAAAATGTCAATTCTGTCATTTGCTCATCTTCATGTCATTCCAAAGAAATAAGACTTGAATACTGTCCTTATACTGTCCTCTTTGTGCAGCACAGGAGCGTTACTCACAGTAGCTGATTTGGTTTGATTCTAAAATTGATTGAAATTTATAGTCTAAAGTGGTGAATTTGTACTCAAACCTTGCTTTCAGTAAAGATGATCAAATGAGACGTAACTTATCTGGAGTTTACCTTGCTGATAGTAACTCCACGCAAAAGCACATAATGCTGTAAGCACGCTTAGATGCTCTCTGTGAAGTTGCGTCTTATGCAACACAGTAAAAAAATTTAACTCATGAGTTGGTTGTTGGATGACTGTCACATTTCTACTATAGGATCAGTCATCATTAATAACTCTCCCTCAGTTAAGAAATCCAAATACTCCCAAACAGCCAAAACGGCACTGAAATCCAATATAGTGGCTCTGTCGAGAACATCAAACCTTGCTGCTTGGGCGTCTTTTGACCAAATGTAATGTTGCAAGAACCAATGAGGTTTCATTTTATTGACATGTCATATTTGGTGTGGGATCTGTTTACATGAGTTTGTTTTAAAAGTTGACAATAGGGCTGGGTTAAACAATGATTTTTTAAATGATTAATCTAGCGATTATTTTTTCGATGCATAGATTAATCTAACGATTCCTTTTTTCCAGTCCGATTCGATTTAGATTATCTCCTCATTAATTTACTAATAGCAATTTATACATGTTGATTTAAATATCTCAATGAAAAAAAAATGAATTCCTTAACATTGCAATATATGTTTATTGCTCTTAAAATTCCAAAATGAAAGACTATACAAGTGCAAAGTAATGCATGCTTAGTCAGAGGTAACATTCAATAAAACCTTGAAGCCTTGAAAACACATAGGCCTAGCTTACTGAAAAAAAGTGCATCTTGTAATTCTCCTTTCAGATTAAAATAACAACAACTTGATGTCTAGCATTCAATAAAAAAATAAAAAGGTCACCCAAAATACTTGTTTAGAGCAATTGAAAGAATACAATAACCAATGTAAACTTGAGGGCTTTAAGTTAATACAGAAGTGCTTTTCCAACAAAAAATAAATAAAAATTTACAGCGACATTGGGAGCCAGCAGCCTGTCATGGCGTCCTTCCTGAACCAACAGAATTGAACATTTATGTTGAAAACACATAGTCCTAGCTTACTAAAAAAGTGCATCTTTTAATTCTTCATTCACATAAAAATAACAACAACATATAGTAATACACTCTGCCACTCACCTTTTTCTTAAACTCAAAATTCAAAAATAAAATTCAAGTGTACAAGAGCAAAATAATGCATTCTGATGTCTAGCATTCAATAAAAAAATTAAAAGGTCACCCAGTCACCCTTTTTTAGAGCTATTGAAAGAATACAGTAACTATTGTAAACTTGGGGCTTTAAGCTAATACAGAAAGTGCTTTTCCAACAAAAAATAAATAATGAAAATAAACATTTCAGAATTCAACATTACTGTTTAAGACTTACTGAAAAAGCATCTTCATTCACATGCGAATAACAATTTACACTCTGACACTTTCCTTTCACCTTAAAGTGTGTGTGTGTGTGTGTAACAGATAAACAGTTCACAACACTGCCCAGTGTGATCACTGAAGACTTTTAAGTCACTTCTGAAATTTCACCTGTTTACACTGGCCTTGATGTCTTACAGATGAAATCTAGGACACAGTTTTGGAGTGTTTGTATTTTAGATTACTGGTGTTTGTGTATGTGGTAATTTTTTACAATTTTAAATACTGTTAAGCATGTCGGTCAACTCTGTTGTTTAAATGCTATATAAATGCTGTAATTTAATTAAATAAATGTATACTGGACATGTTGCATGGTTCACAGTGGTTTAGTGCTCTTATCATCTCAAACAACGTGAATTATTCTCAATGTCTGTGGACTTTCCAGAGTATGAGCAGTCAGATTTATACATTCATTTAAAGTACGCAACTCATCCATGCTAAGATTGCAGCCTTCAGCGGTTTAATAAATCAGCACGGACACAGTCGGTGCTCGGTACTAACTGTACTGCAGAATTTTTTTGTTTTAGTACCTAATTGGTACTGAAGTACCAGTACTTTTGACAACACTTGCGTGCACATTTAAGGTAACAAAAGCCTTTTACTGTGATTTTTCAGTCATAAGCCTCATTTACAAAATTGTTAGCCAATTGGAGGGAGTGGCAGCTGTCATTTGTTAATCCCTTGACTAACTCAGCTCCCTACTGAGATGATGGTTACTTCCCTTAAAAACTTCCATTGAGTTAGAAAAAAAAAAAAAAAGTTCAATCGAGGGGTTGGGCTTTTGTGGTTTCATCAATCTTTTTCTAATTTGTATCAAAGACCTCATGCTATGATCTTGATGCTGTCATTCACAAATGCGCTTTTTCTTGGGTTCTAATATACAGTGTTATAAAATAAGATAACAATGGCTAAACGGTCTGTTTATTGAATGCAATAAGTTTTTTCACTGAAAGCTCCATGTAAATGAGTGTATACGCTGTCGATGGAAAGCCCCAAATCAGTAAGTACTAAGGGTGTGTTCACACTTGTAGTTCGGTACTCTTGGTCCGGACCAACAGCTTTTATTTTCTGACGGAAAAAAAAATGTACCTGCTGAGAACAAACTAAGAGCTAATAAATTGTGTAAAGGAGTCAAAACAGCGCCATGAATTCCTCCGTTGCGCACACAAGATATGCTGAAGATATGCTGCGTGGATGGCTGTTCCGACGCCTGTACCGAACTGTAATGGGCAACATACAGTGGATATAAAAAGTCTACACACCCCTGTTAAAATGGCAAGTTCTTGTGATGTAAAAGAATGAGACAAAGATAAATCATGTCAGAACATTTTCCACCTTTTAATGTGACCTATAACATGAACAATTCAATTGAAAATCAAACCGAAATCTTTGAGGGGAAAAAAAAAAAAAACTCACTAACTTGGTTGCATAAGTGTGCACACCTGTAAACGAATACTTTGTTGAAGCACCTTTTGATTTTATTACAGCACTCAGTCTTTTTGGGTAGGAGTCTATTAGCTCATCTTGTCTATCGGTACATCTTGAAGTGGCAATATTTGCCCACTCTTCTTTGCAAAAGCGCTCCAAATCTGTCAGATTACGAGGACATCTCCTGTGCACAGCCCTCTTCAGATCACCCCACAGATGTTCAATTGGATTCAGGTCTGGGCTCTGGCTGGGCCATTCCAAAACGTTAATCTTCTTCTGGTGAAGCCATGCTTTTGTGGATTTGGATGTGTGCTTTGGGTCGTTGTCGTGCTGAAAGGTCCACTTCAGCTTTCTAACGGATGCCTGAAGGTTTTGTGCCAAAATTGACTGGTATTTGGAACTGTTCATAATTCCCTCCACCCTGACTAATGTGGTTCCAGCTGAAGAACAACAGCCCCAAAGCATGATGCTGCCACCACCATGCTTCACTGTGGGTATGGTGTTCTTTGGGTAATGTGCAGTGTTGTTTTTGCGCCAAACATACCTTTTGGAATTATGGCCAGAAAGTTCAACCTTGGTTTCATCAGACCATAACACATTTTCCCACATGCTTTTGGGAGACTTGATGTTTGCTTTTGCAAACTTCAGCCAGGCTTGGATGTTTTTCTTTGTAATAAAAGGCTTCCGTCTTGCCACCCTACCCCATAGCCCATTCATATGAAGAATACGGGAGATTGTCACATGTAGCACAAAGCCAGTACTTGCCATAAATTCCTGCAGTTCCTTTAATGTCGCTGTAGGCCTCTTGGAAGCCTCCCTGACCAGTTCTCTTCTCGTCTTTTCATCAATTGTGGAGGGATGTCCAGTTCTTGGTAATGTCTCTGTTGTGCCATATTTTCTCCACTTGTTGATGACGGTCTTCACTGTGTTCCATGGTATATCTAATGCTTTGGAAATTCTTTTGTACCCTTCTCCTGACTGATATCTTTCAACAATGAGATCCTCTGATGCTTTGGAAGCTTTCTGCGGACCATGGCTTTTGCTCTTTAGATGCAACAAAGATGAGAAATCGTCAGCAAAACAGTCGGTAGGTGTGACACTCTTGGCTAAAATCAAGTCAAGAGTTGGTTAGTGAGATGCCGGTTTTAAATTTTTTTTAAAAAATTATTTCCACTTGAACACTGTTCGGAAAGGTAGAATTACAAAGCGGTCCTCGCCTTGGAATTTTCAGCATTGTTACCTTACTGTACTTGGGGCAGAGAACCTTGCTGGTGGAACGACTTGAGGTATGTGGTGATGGCTAAAGCTGTTGTTGTTGTTATAAAATTCTTGCTGTAAAATTAAAACGGCTAAACGGACAGATATAGAAAAAAGAACTTGAAGTGCATATTAAGCCAGCATCCCACTAGTCGATTGGCACTAGCTGAGTACTCGGCCAATTTTAGTTGTGAGCTTCATTTATGTACACTTATGAATCTTTGTTAGATGACCGCTGCATTAGGGATGTAATTCATCTCTGGAAACCGCACCGCAGACGTCACGAGCATTTCTCTTGTGCACGTGTGAAGATGAACCGTTTCTCAAGCACTCTGATGTGAACGCCGTCTCCAGAGGCTTGTGCCAAACTCCTGCAAAAATAGAAACGAGGTATAAACGTATTCATTTTGTGAATGCAAAGCACTCCTGTTTCACGTAATGGCCATGTAATGTAAAATATCCGCAGCCATTGAGGGTTTATTCACGCAGAGTTGGCAAGCAGTGAGACCAAGGAGATGCCCTGTTCTATTTCTGTGGAGATGATCAAATGCAAGAAACACAATCTCAAAGTCTCCCTTCATTAGAAATAAGGGCTTGTGAGTTAATCAGAGAGCCTTAAAATAATGTGTGAATTTGAAGAATTTAAGGCAGAAATATTTTATTATTGCATGATATAATTATAGCTATACAGGTTGGCTGGGTTACAAAAGAAGCAAAAGAAATAAGTGAGATATATATTTTAGTTATTTAGACATATTTTGATAATTTTATGCTTCAATATTTGACTGTCATTCATATGATTTTGAAACCTGAAAAGGAAATCATATACCCTTATTTTATTATATGACCCAAGCTTAATTTGTATAAATGACTTTGTTGTGTACATGAAGCACACATAGTGAGTTTGTATGGTAATTATTCTTCTTATTCGTGAAACACCTAAAACAGACAATTAATCGTCAGCCAAATTTCACAATCGTGACCCCTAATTTTCATTATTAGGTTCCTACCTTGTGAATTGTTGTGTAAAAAAATTTCAAACAGCTTGTATCATTATCATCTGAGTATTGATACATTTTTTTGTATCTCTTCATTCTCTCCTAAAACAACCCCTTTGACCTCCTTTTCATCCCTTATTGCCAACCCCAAAGACTCTGCCACTAAACTGTATAACTGTGCCGATAACGGACATCCTTGTCTAATTGATCTGGAGTTATTAAAAACCCCTGTTAAAAACCCCCTTGCACTTTATTGACTTTTAGCCCCTTTATATAAAATTTGTATCCACTTTATAAAATTCTTCCCAAACCCAAATTTTCCTAAAATCTGAAATAAAAACTCATGCTCCACTCTGTCAAAGGCTTTTTCTAGATCCAGACTTATCCCCTTTCACCCTCAGCCATCATGTAGCTCACCACGTCCCTTATGCTACAAACTGTCTGTTATATCTCTTCCTTCAATCGCATATGCCTGATTTGTTTCAATAATATTAGGTAAAAATTCTCTTTAATCTATTTGCTAAAATCTTTGCTAAAAGTTTAAAATCTGTGTACAGAGTACAGTGTTTGTGCATGTGTGTAGTTAGTAAGTGTTTGTATGGTGTGATAATCTGACAACCATTACACACAACAGGACTCTTTTAACAAATAGCCTGTAAAAACAACTCTTCTTACGGGTCTTCAGGGAAAACAACTTTAGTTGATTACGTCAAACATGAGATGTTTAAACGGCACTCTGGCAAATTATTTTATTCCAGGTTTGGAGAAACATTTATTGTGGTTCAGTCAACGTACTACAAAGTTAATGTACTTATGTACATTAGTGTAATGTATAGAAGGACTGGTCGTTGTGAATTTGATATTATAATGATACTTAACTTTAAAGTGTGTGTGTGTGTTAAAACTGACATCTTTGTAAACTAGAAAATATCGCAACATTTAAACAAATAACTATTTACAAATGAGGATAACTCTACAACAAACAAAAATCCAATTGTGGCAATAGAGGAACTTTTGTGAGTAAATGCAGTCCTGTAAACATGTTACTTCATCATTTATTGGTAGACTTTGTGGTTTTCTTGAAATAAAAATCAGTAAAGCGATGATCAGTTGGCATCACAACAGTACACATTTTTGTTTACATGTACACGTTTCTGAGTGTGGGGTTTGATCCAGGAATGAGTAAATTAATACCAAAAATATGAGTGTCAAAGTAAACTCAGCCTTTGCATTTGTGTTTGACACCCCACTGACGTAACAGTACCATGAATGTAGTTTCAGGGTGTGAATTAAGTGTTAAAATATCTTGTGTGTGTGTATATCACAAGTCATTTGATTGTTGTCCAGTATGCTAGCACCCCATTTCTTTGAAATGTTCACACTTGAATTGACATGGGTTTTATGATAACTGTGTACAGCATACTATAAAAACCTCTGAATTTGAACTATTGATTTAGCAAATGATTTCTAAAAACTTTCTATTCTTTGAAGTAATTATATTTAATTGTTGCCTGTATTACAAAGAGCAATACTTCTTTAACCACATCTCTACCATGTTTCACAACGTTACATGGAGCACTTGATGGGTAAAAAGAAAAACTTTTATAACAAAATAAACCCTTTTATCTCCCTTCTTTCACACTTTTGGTTGTCACCATGCTTTTCAATGAAAGCAAACCATAAAACACCAGGAAACTCATGGCACCATATTGTTTTGCTGAACAGAATTACACAAGACACCATTAGGTCTGATCAGGGGGTGTGTGCGTATTCTGAAAAACCTCCCACCCCAGACCTCTGACTTCCTGTAAGAGCTCAGTATCGATTGAAAGACTTTGGGTGGAAAAATGAGGCTTTGAGTGGAAAAATGTAAGAATCTTTGTTACATTTTACAATGAATGTATGGTATTTCATTTAAAATGATCATTGTTGAAATAAAAATGTTAAATACATTTTATGGTAAAGTTTTTGTTCAGCATCTTTAAAGCGTCATTGCTAGAGATGTGTTAGACAACCTAATGTTTAAAAACACATTTTCTTCTCTTTGTCAAAAAGTAAAAATGCAAGACAACATGTGTTAAAGATACATCTAAAATTACGTGAAATGCTTTATTGTGTTTTAGTAATATAAATCAAAACACAAAACTTTATTTTTGTTAAAATATTTGTTCATATTTAAACTGAATGTGTGTTTTGCTGCATAACCGTAGTCTTTGTTTTAGAATCTCACGTTTAAATTAAAAATGTAACAAACCTTTGTATTAAAGATATCGTCAGAATTCTTTAAAAACATTATTAGCGTTTTAGTCAAATAAACCTGTTTGCTAAAATACTGTATTGCCTAGTGAATGTGGATTTAATTTGCAGCACACCCTTTACACATCGTTTTAGAAAGATACTTTTCATGTCTTTAATAAATGTAAGAATCTTTGTGCTAAAGATACATCTAAATTAGCATTTAAATGTGTTACTGCATTTTAGTAACATAGCCGTGTTTGTTAAACTAATGTTAAACGTAATCTTTCGTAACACCATTTATTCCTTATCTTTAAAAGTGAAAATCTGAATGAGTTTGCTTCACAACCAATATCCACTGATTTGTAAACATTGTTAAAGGTCCCCTGACATGAAATTTTCACTTTCTGATGTTTTTTAACATTAATATTAGTTCCCCTAGCCTGTATTTGGTCCCCTCGTGTCTAGAAATTTCAGTCGGTGTAAACCGAGTTTTGGCTATCTTTCTCTGCCTGTGAGAAAATGAGATCTCAGACGGGCTGATCTTGAATCTCCCCCATATGACGTCATATAGGGGGAGGTTACCTCCCCCTTCTCTGCTTTGCCCGCCCAGAGAATTTGACCCGTCAAAAAAAAGTATTTTTTTTTACTTCCTTCATCCAATCCCCAGAAGGATCAATGGATAAATTTCATTTACTCGGTCACAGTAGAGCGAAGTTGTGGAGGGCTTTCTCGGTTACCATGTATTTCTAAAAGCTATTGACTGCGTTCGCAGCTCTTTGACTGAACGTAGGCTATTTGTAAGAGAAATCCCACCACTTTGAAGGAAAACGACCATCGCGCAAACATTGCGCTGACAGTTCTCATACGCACTGAATAACAGCTCACGCAGCTGCGGTGTTCAGCACTTCACGTCACGAAATCACTATTGCAGCGGCCGAACAACTCCGAAAGGTAGATAATTTTTCTTTCTTTTTTTAGGAGAGGTAAAGGTTTTACTGTTGATATTTCTTTAAAGATGTAGATATTAACACTTTAATATCGTCTTATGGTGTGAATGAGTGTGAAAATATGCGTTCGCAACATCTGAACGACTGCGTGTCTAAGTGCCATTGCAATATATCCAATGTAAACACCCACACTACACCTTGCCCCGCCTTTCTCCTCATCATTAGCATTTAAAACTACAGACACCGAAACGGCACGTCTGAAGGAAAGCTCATTATGGGTTGGCTTGTAGTGGCTATAATTCTGTACCAAGGCTGAATTTTGTAAAAGAGATTTCAGATACAGTACTAGGGACAACTAAGGCCTATATCAAAGCCTACAAAATGAAGCATGTCAGGGGACCTTTAAAGGTAAAAATGTAAGATATTTGTTGTTAGAGCTATAGCTAAAAAAATATATATTATTGTGTTTTAGTGAAATAAAAGTGTTTGCTAAACTAATGCCAAACATTAGCTTGGAAAAAATATCATTTTAAAAGAGTAATGCACTTGTTAAACACCCGCTGCCGTCTCGCACACAAACGTGTCTCATCTGTGACATTTGCACACAAAATACACTAGACAGTCTGTTTTAAATGGGTTGTGTTTTCAAATCTGAAATCTGAGTTTTTTTACTATGGCTTAAAATAAAATATTTTTAGATTGACTACCGAATAATACACGTGTATAAACCTCGTATTACCTAATGAAACGGTTTAACCCCTTACAGAAGTAAACAAACATATGGTTTGAAAGTGAAAACAACACACCGTTCAGCCTGCTTTTTACAACGAAAAGAAGAAATAGTTATATCATTTGTAGCTGTTTGATATTGGCATACTTCTGTCGCTCTGTTCTTTTATGTTGATACGATGTTGCTTGTTGGTTGCATAGTTCTGAGCATTGTACTTTTAAGTTTAATTCTATCATTTTCATCAGTCACATATCGAGAACTTGCACTTCGTTTGGCATTCTCTCTCTATAACGCTTCAGATTCAATTCAATGGTCTCATGTCTCCATTGCTTTTATAACCCGCTTTTGTCTCTCATGTTTAAGACGTGTTGTTAAACGTACATTGCATTTGTCAAATCTTTTGCAAGTGTAACAGTTATGTTATTTCATTAGGCCTATACTTGTCAATGCCAGAAGATAAATCACACAACCATTCAGACTATTTCACAAAGACAGTTTACTTTATTAAACATCAGATTAATAAGTCCAGGCTGCAATACAATTACTGCGATGCAGCACACGTTATAAAAACACAACAGCCAACTCAAGATCCACTCAATTCATTCACAGTTTTACCCCAATTCACCGCACCCCCATAGGACGCAACACCCTCCCCCTCCCCTGATCCCTTTCCCAATACAGTTCCCACACTGGGAACAGAGACAGACAATACATCCATACAATGTTACATATAATAATTTAAAACACTTCCCTTGTCCTGGGTCGGCAAGACCCCTCCCTATGTATGAAGTGCAGGCGCGGGTGATTCCAGCGGCCACAAAGTCACACCAGGATAATAATCAGTCCATGTCCTTTGGCGGATTCTGATACCAATAAAGTCCACTGTCATGCACAATAGCCCTATTACAGCAGGTAACATTATAACATTAGTCGTGATGTGTTCTTTTCGGAGATTCCGTGACGCTAAAATAACGGCGACCCTAACTCAGCTTCCTCACGCATCTCCCACACTGGGATCCCTCACTCACCCCGACCATCAAATTACATGTCGTGTCATGACTTCACAATCACACCACAGCTATCTGACGCCATCTTCTCTTTAAATCTGGGGTTCATGATGCTCCATGACAAACTCAAAATGACGTATAAAAGTTTAAAACACATTTTATTCATGTCTCTTTTATATAATTCTCAACAGAAAAATACACTTCCCTTAGACTAGACAACAATTGATCTCATTTTGCTTTCCATACATTTAAACGACCGCACATCTTTCTGTCTAGTGATTTAACTCAGCGGCTGTTTTTATTATAATATTATTGAATGTAGGCCTATTAGCTTGTTTTTAGTAGGCGGTTGCACGTGAAGAAAGGACCCATTAATTTACAATATTAATATGTTTAGTTAAAATCTCTTTTAGAACTGAATAATGCAACATTGGGACGTTTGATAGTTTAATCTGTGCCTGAATCATTTAAAAGGACTGTGGATAGGCTATACCAAAACCCCCGTTGTGAAATATTAAGAGATCAAAGATTTAAATTGACACTTCGAAATCTTGGCATGTATTATCACTACACATGCCCGCCACAAAACATCTGTCGACCGTCGCCTTTATGTCTGAGTAATATAATGAATTATCACGCCACAAGAAAACAGCGAGCCCCCGCTGCTCAGCGCCTAAAAACCTAGATCAAAAACGCCTTATCAATTTGGATAATCTCGTGAAATAATTTTGATTGGAAAAATGCAATACAACACGTGTTAAAGTTACAATTTATAATGCATACTATTTCAATGACAATATTGTGTTTGCCAATCTGAACCTAATGTTTAAAACACGTTTTAGTCTCTGGTAAAAGTAAATAACACTTGTTAATCATTTATTCAGTTATTTTAAAGTGACCGTCTGAATGAGATTGCTCAGCCAGTATCGTCTGTTTGCGTAAAATAAACTAATATCGTTCAATATCCACTGTTTTAGAATCTCATGGTTAAAAATAAAAAAAAATGTAACAAACTTTTGTATTAAAGATATTTCCTCAGAATTCTATATAAAATAAACCTGTTTGCCAAAATACTGTATTTTCTAGTGAATGTTGTTAAAGTTTTTATAATTTTAGAGTGCCTTTGCTGTATTTGCCAACTTGATAAATTTTTTAAAACAAAATTTCAAAGTTTTCGTTAAATACATTTAAACGTTTAAATAATGTTTAAAACACACAAACACTGATCAGGAGGGGGTTAAGCCCCACCCCCGCGGAGGGGCTTGTCAACTGATCTTACGCCATTGTCATTTTGGATGAGATCGTGAAAGGACTTTAAACGGAGTCGTGTAAGATTTCTGTCTTATATAGTTAAAATTATATATTATGTTTTTAGAAAATGTATCCTGTTTGCTAGGTCAATGTTAAACATCGTCTTACATCCCTTATCGCTGAATGAGTTCATGAAAGGATTTTAAACGGTAGATTTTGTGCTGCATTTTACAATTTATGCTATTTAAAATGCTCTTTGTTGAAATACAATTTTTAAATACATTTTATGTTTTTGTTCAGCATCTTTAAAGTGACAATGCTAGTGATGTGTTAGACAAACTAATGTTTAAAAACACATTTTCTTCTCTTTGTCAAAAGTTTAAAAAACAAAACAGTTTTTTCACCAAGCATTAAACCCCATTAAAGACATCATTTAAACACATTTTAAACGTAATACTACTTTTTTTGTCATCTCAGTTTTCCATTAAAGATTAATAATCTTTCTACTCTTTTAAATACACATATGGGGGTATCAGAACAGACACGTCATATCACAGCATGTACAACTGCCCGAGGGAGGGGAGGGGGCAGAGGGAAAGGTCAAATGTACAGCAATTAAGCCATAAATCAGGGCCATAAATCATTTTTTGTCACAACGTACATAATACCTACTACTAACATGTTTAACAAGTCCCATTTACTTAATCTAATGTTAAATGTAAAGTAAAAAAAATGGTTATCAGTAGTCTACAGTACGGTAGCTAGCATAGCCATTTCTAGCTCTGCTTCACAATACTGCTACCTAGTGTTATACGGTAATAGAATATAAATAAATGTAACTAATAATAAAGTAGCAGCAGACATATAAATGATACAACACACCAGTAACCAATGGACATTGTGTTAATATACTGAAAATTGCTGTAAATCTAGTTGGTGCTGCTATCTGTCCTGCTGAAAACCATTCACACTGGTTGACAGCACAGATTTGTTTGTAAGATTGAGAGCTACATGAACCACGTGATCACGTGTCGGTGAGATCAAAGAGTTTCATAACTCTTTTCAATGGCTCTGTCCAAAATGTTTTGTGTTTGGTGGCCTCCAGGAACTGGGATGGGCTAGCCTATTTTTTTAGTAAACCCATTATCAAATGTGAATTAATTTATATGTATATCATGTTATATTCTCCTGGCAATAAAAATATAAATATAGGAGCTAAAAAATATCAAATTAAATATTGTGAAATATTTGAATAAGAATCACAATTTTCCATTACATGAATTAAGAAGTGTTGTGACCACATTTTCTGTACAATATTTTTTCAATACATGTGCTTGATTTCTAGGCTACATCTAATAACCAGAAATGCTATGCAGTTCAAAACTGTAGGTTTTTTTCATTATCTGTCATAGTATTTCATTAGTAGTCAATATTTGCTATTAAATGATATTGTCCCAAAGTGATTACATTGATTTATATTTTGGAGCGACTATTGCATCCAGGTAAAATTAGAAAACCGATGTTTAAACAGACTGCTGCGTAAGTGTTGCTGCAGTGTCATTAGGGCGTAATGCCGGTGATCCTGTGGCTTTTCGAGGGGGGTTCGAATCCACATTATTTTTCCACTCTTAGTATTTTCTTCATCCTTCTTCTTCTTATTATTATTATAATTATATATAAAAATAATTTTTATACAGTGATATTGTAGTAACCATGTTTTTGGCAGAAAGCATAGTTGATGCAATGGTGTTACTACAGTAATATGTTTTAAATGTTTAATTTTGTTGTTACAATTAATTTACTACAAAATACCATGGTGATAATATGGCGACTATTTGTAGAGGATGTCAGGACAGATCTGTGCTCGTTTTTTTCCGGTCCCACTTTCATTCCCATTTCATGTCATCGGAGATGCACTTAATTTTCAGAAATGTTCACAACATTTTGAAAATGTGGAAATACTAAATTACACCAACTTTCCGTTCCGCGTCTATCTGTCAGTGGATCACCAGCTTTCTGACAGACAGACAGCAGCTAGTGAGATGGGAAACTCACTTCCAGCACATGTACAATCAGCACTGGTGCCCCCAGGGATGTGTGCTCTCCCCACTACTCTTCACCCTGTATACAAATGACTGCATTTACATTTACATTTATGCATTCGGCAGACGCTTTTATCCAAAGCGACTTACAGTGCACTTATTACAGGGACAATCCCCCCGGTGCAACCTGGACACAATGGTGGTGGCTGTGGGGATCGAACCAGCAACCTTCTGATTAACAGTTCTGTGCTTTAGACCACTATGCCACCACCTCTCCTACTGCACCACCAAGGACCCCTCTGTCAAGCTCCTGAAGTTTGTAGACGACACTACTGTCATCGGCCTCATCCAAGATGACGATGAGTCCGTATACAGAAGGGAGGTTGAACAACTGGCTCACTTGTGTATACAAAACACCCTGGAGCTTAACACGCTCAAAACGGTGTGGATGATTGTGGACTTTAGGAGGAACACCCCACAACACTGACCCCTCTCACCATTTTAAACAGGACTGTGGCAGCAGTGGAGTCATTCAGGTTCCTGGGCACTACCATCTCACAGGTAATGAAGTGGGAGACCCACATTGACTCTATTGAGGAAAAAGGCCCAGCAGAGGTTGTACTTCACCAGTTGAGGAAGTTCAACCTGCCACAGGCACTGTTGATACAGTTCTACTCAGCAGTCATTGCGTCTGTCCTCTGCACTTCAGTAACTGTCTCATTTGGTGCAGCTATAAAATCAGATATCAGAAGACTACAAAGGATAATTCAGACTGCTGAGAGGATTATTGGATGCCCCCTGCCCTCCCTTCAAAAATTATGCACTTTCAGAGTGAAGAAAAAGGCTGGGGAAAAAAAAAAATATATATATATATATATATATATATATATATATATATATATATATATATATATATATATATACACATACACACACAGTGGGTACGGAAAGTATTCAGACCCCCTTAAATTTTTCACTCTTTGTTATATTGCAGCCATTAGCTAAAATCATTTAAGTTCATTTTTTTTTCCTCATTATTGTACACACAGCACCCCATATTGACAGAAAAACACAGAATTGTTGACATTTTTGCACATTTATTAATGTGACACTCATATATTTAACTCAGGTGCTGTCCATTTCTTCTGATCATCCTTGAGATGGTTCTACACCTTCAATTGAGTCCAGCTGTGTTTGATTATACTGATTGGACTTGATTAGGAAAGCCACACACCTGTCTATATAAGACCTTACAGCTCACAGTGCATGTCAGAGCAAATGAGAATCATGAGGTCAAAGGAACTGCCTGAAGAGCTCAGAGACAGAATTGTGGCAAGGCACAGATCTGGCCAAGGTTACAAAAAAATTTCTGCTGCCCTTAAGGTTCATAAGAGCACAGTGGCCTCCATAATCCTTAAATGGAAGACGTTTGGGACAACCAGAACCCTTCCTAGAACTTGCCGTCCGGCCAAACTGAGCTATCGGGGGAGAAGAGCCTTGGTGAGAGAGGTAAAGAAGAACCCAAAGATCACTGTGGCTGAGCTCCAGAGATGCAGTCGGGAGATGGGAGAAAGTTGTAGTCAGTCAACCATCACTGCAGCCATCCACCAGTCGGGGCTTTATGGCAGAGTGGCCCGACGGAAGCCTCTCCTCAGTGCAAGACACATGAAAGCCCGCATGGAGTTTGCTAAAAAACACCAGAAGGACTCCAAGATGGTGATGAATAAGATTCTCTGGTCTGATGAGACCAGGATAGAACTTTTTGGCCTTAATTCTAAGCGGTATGTGTGGAGAAAACCAGGCACTGCTCATCACCTGTCCAATACAGTCTCAACAGTGAAGCATGGTGGTGGCAGCATCATGCTGTGGGGGTGTTTTTCAGCTGCAGGGACAGGATGACTGGTTGCAATCGAGGGAAAGATGAATGCGGCCAAGTACAGGGATATCCTGGACGAAAACCTTCTCCAGAGTGCTCTGGACCTCAGACTGGGCCGAAGGTTCACCTTCCAACAAGACAATGACCCTAAGCACACCGCTAAAATAACGAAGGAGTGGCTTCACAACAACTCCGTGACTGTTCTTGAATGGCCCAGCCAGAGCCTGACTTAAACCCAATTGAGCATCTCTGGAGACCTGAAATGGCTGTCCAGCGTTTACCAACCAACCTGACAGAACTGGAGAGGATCTGCAAGGAGGAATGGCAGAGGATACCCAAATCCAGATGTGAAAAACTTGTTGCATCTTTCCCAAAAAGACTCATGGCTGTATTAGATCAAAAGGGTGCTTCTACTAAATACTGAACAAAGGGTCTGAATACTTAGGACCATGTGATATTTCAGTTTTTCTTTTTTAATAAATGTGCAAAAATGTCAACAATTCTGTGTTTTTCTGTCAATATGGGGTGCTGTGTGTACAATAATGAGGAAAAAAAATGAACTTAAATGATTTTAGCAAATGGCTGCAATATAACAAAGAGTGAAAATTTTAAGGGGGTCTGAATACTTTCCGTACCCACTGTATATATATATATGTGTATATGCCCAAGACTTTTGCATGGTACTGTGTGTGTGTATATGTGTATATATATATATATATATATATATATATATACACACACACACACACAGTACCATGCAAAAGTCTTGGGCACAAAAGCATTTGTCTTAAGATGTTTATTTATACCTTCAGCTTTAGTGTGTCAATAGGAAATATAAATGTTAAACTCCCAATCATTAATTTTGCAAAAAGATTAGAATGGAAGAACAGGGACTCCTGCAACACATCATGGCACCCACAGATCCCCCGACTGAACATTGTGTCAGTCTGAGATTATAAAAAGAGACAGAAGCAATTGAGACAGCCTAAATAAATAGAAGAACTGTGGAGAATTCTCCACGAAGCTTGGAACATCCTATCTGCCAACAACCAAGAAAACTGTGTCCAGGTGTACCTAGGAGAATTGGTGCTGTTTTGAAGGCAAATGTCATCACACCGAATATTGCTTTCTCTTTTATGTTTATTGGATTTTGTATGACATTAAGAGATAAATGAAAACTATTTGTCATAATTTTTGAAGACATCCACACTATCCCAGATAGCAAAAAATATCCGCACGGCTTCTTTTTGCCGCCGTCCCTAAGCTGTCGGCTATAGGTGCGTCCCACTGGCGGGGATGAAGCGTTTGCCGCCGAATTCGTCACTCCCATTTCTTGCGACATGCCGCCGGCGATCAGACGGCGGGCCGCCCGCTTCATTTTCTCTGGCGGTTGCCTCGCGGCAATCGACCGCAGCCGGCCGGCGGCAAGCCGCTTTGAAATACGAGGACAGCTTAGACTCTCAAAATCGACCAGCCATGTTGGCTATTATTATTTTTTGCTCCAAAGCCATTAGGGTTTATAACAGATTCTTGACTCTTGATTCCATGATAAGGTAAGTTTTAGGAAATTACATTTAAATTACTTTGAAACTCTGAAGCGATTATACAGTAATATATGTAAAATATATTGAATTATTTATGCACTTAGGTGAAAATTGTTTATATTTCTTTGATTGATGCACATTGAGACATGCACCAATAAACCAAAAATAATTCCTTTTTGTAAACCTTGGCAATAAATATCTTTCTGATTCTGATTAGGTTTTAAAAATAGATATTTAATACAGGGTATGAACAATTTAGCAGAATAAATTGATGAAGTTAGACTTTTCACCAATGCCTGTATCAGTGAACGGTGAAAGACATCTGTCCCCTTTTTGACGTGAAGGATAAACTCAATGAAAAAGCTTTCTCCCCTGGTTTCACAGTTGCGCAGAAATTTCGTTTGTCTGTAATTTTTTTCCAACCTCGATTTTTTTTTTTTTGTTATTTTACCTTTTACAGGTAAGGGATTCATTTGCAATTACGACATGTACTAATGTTTAAGAAAGTGTGAAAGTCCCTGTAAAGGCAATAAAAATTAAACAATCCAAACACACTATACATGGTAAAAATGTATTGCTAAAACACATTACACTGTGGACTGTGAAGTACTTAATTGTGTAGTTAAACCGTTAAACAGTTTTGCACCAGTGCTGCGTTCAGGATTCTTTTGGGCGGGGCTAAAACGGTGGCTCGATGACGCACTGGAGCCACTGAGGCTGGCCCCTCCCGTAACAATATGACTAGAGCACATTCGGTTCAGTTTGCCATTCAATCACGAGTTACAGTCATACTCAGTACTAGTTACAACAGCCTACAGTTTGCTAGCTAGCAAAGTCATCGACTACCATCGTTTAAGTAAGTACATGTTTCCTTTTTGTGTAACGCAATATTATGTATTATTTTACATTGTTTTTAGTTTATCTTTTAAAAATATCTAAGTTAGTCACCTTTGTTCTTGCAGTATGCTGCTAGTCCAGTAGCTAGAGTGGCTAGAAAGTGTTAGCTAACACGTGCTGTTTTGCCTTACTTACAGTACACACTGAGGTTAAGCAATGTTGCTAGTAACATTACATGTAGAAATGTAATTAACTACTTACAGCAGTTAGCCAAAGCTTTACATCTAGAAAGACTAAGTATAACTTGTGTTTTTTCTAACAAAACAATGATGTATATAGGTTGTGTAAATGATTATGTTTGTCCGAACATGTATGCTGCTAGTTCAGTTCACAATGTAGCTATAGTGGCTAGAAAGTGTTAGCTAACACGTGCTGTGTTGCTTTCCTTACACACTGAGGTTAAGCAATGTTGCTAGTAATATTACATGTAGCAAATAACATTTCTACATACAGTAGTTAGCCAAAGCTTTACATCTAGAAAGACTAAGTATAACTTGTGTTTTTTCTAACAAAACAATGATGTATATAGGTTGTGTAAATGATTATGTTTGTCCGAACATGTATGCTGCTAGTTCAGTTCACAATGTAGCTATAGTGGCTAGAAAGTGTTAGCTAACACGTGCTGTGTTGCTTTCCTTACACACTGAGGTTAAGCAATGTTGCTAGTAATATTACATGTAGCAAATAACATTTCTACATACAGTAGTTAGCCAAAGCTTTACATCTAGAAAGATTAAGTATAGCTTGTGTTTTTTCTAACAAAACAATGAGGTATATAGGTTGTGTAAATGATTATTTGTCCGAACAATTAGGCTGCTAGTTCAGTTCACAATGTAGCTAGAGTGGCTAGAAAGTGTTAGCTAACACGTGCTGTGTTGCTTTCAAGTAAGTAATGTAAGTACAAGTAAGTAATGTAATTTGTGATGTTTTTTTGTCTTGGAAACTATTGCTTCTATTTAAGAAGAGGAATCCTTTAATCATCATCTGTTTTTCATTAGGACACTTGACGGGTTACTCGCCGCAGCAGTTTGTGGATGAAAGGTGTCGAGGTGTGTTGTACATTCCATTTGCTTTGCACAGTGCAATTATTGTTTCATTACAGAATATGCAATACTCTGTAGTGAAATTAAAGCTGTTATGTTTGCTCCCCCAGCTCGTCAAGTACTAAGCTTTACACCCCCAGCAGCACATTTACCCTGGCAGCATATGGGTGAAAACGCTGGAGGTATGTAATGCGTTGCGCTAAGTGTTACATTTAAGTCCAATTCATTACATGTATCCAATAACTTCATGCACATTTTTAAATGTCAATGATTTTCAATAGGACAAAGTCATCGCTCAGGTATTGGCCCTTGGACTCCCCTGGCACCTCGTGTACAGCATGAAGTTTTCTGCTATGAAGGTATTTTCCAGGCCTATGTCTTAGTGTCCAGTGTTTTAACAGTATTGAAAAAAGTGCCTTTAGTTGTTGTATTTTTTTAAATGTAGATTTCCAGAGACTCCAGAATGAGAACCAAGCCCTGAGGGATGAGAACCAAGCCCTGAGGGATGAGAACCAAGCCCTGAGGGAAAGCAATGCACCAGCAGGTGAGAACATGCACTCTTTCTTAAATTTAACTTTTTTGTGTGTGATGTAGGTCCAAAATTACCATATTCCTTTCATTTTGTAGCTTCGGATGACAGCGGATCACTTCAGGAGCAGGTGAAGCAAGTTGGGACAATGTTAAAGACGTTTGCTCTCACTGGGCAATCAGGTACAACTTGCGAACAACACCTGTGGTTGTTGGTTTAATTCCCACTGGGGCCACCTGTACATGTAGTAGACCTAGATATAAATGTCATAGTTTAGTAGTTGAAGGACCAGGACTGACTACTTTATTCTTTTATTCTGGAAACCCCTGTAGGTGCAGATCAGACCCTAATTCTGCGCCGTCTTGGAGAGTTTGGCGATGTTGTGCGAAGCATGGACAACAAAATGGACACTATGCTGCAACATTTTAGTGCCAGTGTGTCTGTTGGAGAGTTATCCCTGCCAGGGGATTTGTTACTCCCACTAGACACCCAGGATGATTTAGCGTTGCTTGACAGCAGTTTGAGGCAGGATAAAGAGCTCCAGCAACGATTTGTAAGTGTGCTGATTTCGTTTATAACGCCAAAGTGTAATCTAAAAAGTAAAATTAAGATTGTACACTGCATATTCTACAGTCTGAATCCACAGCCTGTCACATTTTAAATTTATAAGAAGCTTCAGAGAAATGTAATTTGTAACACTTTTTTTTTTTTGTATTTTCAGCTTCGGTTTTTGGCAATCAAATGTGGGAGGGACCTCAAGACAACTGTGTGGCGAATGCTTGAGAGTATCTTCTCTAATCGCCTTTCCATCAATACAACCTGGACTGGTGTAGGGGGGAAAGCATGTTTTAGAGACATGTTCCTGAAGACCATTGTTCAAAGTAAGTTGGGTATTTTTTTTTATATTTAAGTAGATGTGTATGACCTTATGCCAATCAAATGGAATGACAGATCTTTATTTTCTACAGGAGCCATCCGGAAGAACTCGGCAACCCAGGATGCCACTGATGAGGCGATCCAGGTTAACGTTACGCGTTACCTGAAAGGAGCAGCTGACCGTGAAGGTGGAAAAAGGCGCCGCACAGCTGAGAGGGACCCACAGCCGACCCCTTAAACCTAGGCTGACTACCGACACCCCTGCTAAAAGTGTCAGACTAAACACACCCAATCCACACTCTTCACTGGAAATTGCTGCTTTTTTTTTTTTTTTTCTCTCGTGACCCTGCCTTCAGGTCGGCTCCTTGGATGAATATGGGATGGTTTGTCTTTTTTTTTTTTTTTTTTTTTTTCCCTCTCATGACCCTGCCTTCAGGGCAGCTCCTTGGATGAATATGGGATGGTTTGTCATTTTATACAGGCGCACGAGGAATCACTGAAGATGTGCCAATTTGCACTGCCTCATTCTGGAGGTCGGGGAAAACCGGTGATTCTTAGCCCACTACGCCACGCAGACCCCAACCACTACAGACATTCTGATTGACTGTGTTCTCTACAGCCAGATTTTCTGCTGTTAATTGCATTTGTTCCCACTTATTGTCATGTTTAAGTTGAATGTAAAACTTGACATTATCCTGCACATTCTTTGATACCAAAGATCTCAGTTATCTAATATACAATTTGCTGCTTATTTCATTGTTACAGTGCTTAACTATTCTATTTTTAAATATAGCTTATAAATCCTAGATTATATATCTGGTAGCAAATATTCTACTTGCTGTGACTTTAGTATTGGCTTATTTCATTCCGTCAGTGCTTAACGATTCTATTATAGTTTGTAAATCCTATTTCATACCTCTGATATTTGATATTGCACTTTTAACTAGTACCAAAAATTCTACTTTCATTCCATCAGTGTGCTTAACTGTTATTCTATTAAAAATAGCTTGGTTATACTATTTCATACCTTTTGATATTGCACTTGCACTAGGACCAAAAATTCTACTTTCATTCCATCAGTGTGCTTAACTGTTATTCTATTGTTAAATATAGCTTGTAAATCCTTGTGCCACAAGTCAGCATTGCAGTTATAATGGTATATTCTACTCCAGAGCTTTACTCTAAATTATTACCACTTATCCTATTGTTAGAAATGACTTGTAAATATGATGTTATACCTCAATTTATTTGATATCCTGCACTTCATTTGGTACCAAATATCCTCATTGCTTAGGTTTACTGGTAATTCTTTTCATCCCAGAGCTGACCTCTTTATATTATTTACAATTGTTGTAAGTGTTACAAAAGTGTTTTTTTTTTATTATTATTTATTTATTTTTTTTTTTTTACCAAAATTTAATTGGAAACCTGCATTTTATTTGTGTGTATATATGTTTGTATTTTTCTGTTATTTATATTTCAGTGATCTGACATCTTGTTTCAATGACAGTTACCAAATGGAAATTTGTCTGCTTTGATCAATCATTATTCTTGATAAACTGCATGCTATAAATAAACATATATATATATATACATACAATAAGCGGCGGCAGATCACTCGGAAAAAGCGGTTTGCCTCCGACGCGGAACGAAGGCGGCTGCCGTCAAACGTGTTTGCGATATCGCCATTCTGCCGCTTCTACTGCCGCCGGCGCACCGCCAGCGGACCGCCGACTTATTGCTATCTGGGATGCAACATTTTTCACAAGTCCCTAAACATTTTGAACGTGTGTGCACGTACGTGCGCACATCTAATATACATCAACAAAAATAATCATGTCACATGATGCATGTCCTTGTATTTGAAAACCTCAAACAAAACTATGCAACATAAAAGAAAATGCAACCCAGGATACATTAAATAAAGGTTCGGTTTTTACTATGGTAAAATCTGGGTCCTGAAGCAAAACCAGTTGAGAACCACTGAGTTAAAGGTACAGACAGGAGCAGTCTGGCTGCGCAGTCGCACACCTACAGTATGTTAATTATTAATAATCATAAGACATTACATTAAAGCTCACACAGCTGATGTACTTTTTCTTTTGTTTTATAATTCTGTTAATTATTATAAATCTGTAAGCTTTCTTATTAATCCTATTTATTTTATTTTCAAAAGGGAGACACTTTTTACACACTTTTAAAAACTATTTTAAAAAATAGTTTCAAGTTTCAATTATAATAAAGTGTTTGCTCAACCAAAATAAAATAACCTTCTGTTTTACTCCTTTAAGGGTCATTATAACTGATAATAGTAATTTGTGTAAAACTGTGATTATTTTCTGAGACCGTTATCATTCAGTAAAAATCTCATACCGTTGCAACACTAGTCAGAAGTTTACATACACTAAGTTAGCTTTGCATTTTAAGCAGCTTGGAAAATTCAAGAAAATTATGTTAAGCCTTTAGGCATTTAGCCAATTAACTTCTGATAGGCTAGTTGGAGTCAATTGGAGGTGTATCTGTGGATGTATATTAAGGCCTACCTTCAAACTTAGTGCTTCGTTGCTTTACTATGATGGGAATATTTAAAAGATATCAGCTAAGACCTCAGAAAAAAAGTTGTGGACCTCCACAAGTCTCGTTCATTCTTGGAAGCAATTTCCAAATGCCTGAATGTACTTCTACTTTTATTTGTACAGATGAATGAACTACATTGTGTCTCCTAGAGATGCAAATAAATCCCAGAACAACAGCAAAGAACCTTGTAAAGATGCTGGAGAAAAGATGTAGACAAGTATCTATATCCACAGTAAAACAAGTCCTATATTGACATATCCTGAAAGGCTGCTCGGCACAGAAGAAGCCACTGCTCCAAAACTGCCATAAAAAAAGCCAGACTACAGTTTGCAAGTGCACATAGAGGACAAAGATCTTATTTTTTGTAAAAATGTCCTCTGATCTGATTAAACAAAAATGGAACTGTTTGGCCATAATGACCATTGATATGTTTGGAGGAAAAAGGGTGAGTCTTGCAAGCCGAAGAACACCATCCCAACCGTGAAGCATGAGGATAGCAGCAGCATCTTGTGGGGGAGTTTTGCTGCAAGAGTGTCTTATGCACTTCACATAATATATGGCATCATGAAGGAAAATGATGTGGATATATTGAAACGACATCAGCCAAGAAGTGAAAGCTCAGTTGTAAATGGGTCTTCCAAATGGACAATGACCCCAAGGATACCTCAAGTATCCTTAAGGACAACAAAGTCATGGTATTGGAGTGGCCATCACATAGCCATAACCTTTGTCTAATAGAACATTTTGGGGCAGAACTGAAAAAGTGTGTGCGAGCAAGAAGGCCTACAAACCTGACTCAGTTAAACAGTTCTGTCTGGAGGAATGGGCTAAAATTCCAGCAACTTATTGTGAGAAGCTTGTGGAAGGTTACCTAAAATGTTTGACACAAGTTATACAATGTAAAGGCAATGCTAACAAATACTAACAAAGTGTATGTAAACTTCTGACCCACTGTTAATGTGATGAAAGAAATAAAATCTGAAATAAATCATTCATTCTAATATATTTCTGACATTTCACATTCTTTAAATAAAGTTTTCTATGAATAAATGTCAGGAGTTGTGAAAAACTGAGTTTAAATGTATTTGACTAAGGTGTATATAAACTTCTGACTTCAACTGTATATTTCATTACGCTTGGGGTTTCAATTGAACCACTCTATTTTAGTCACACATACCAAGTGACAATCGCTTGCCCAGTCCATTCTCTGCTGTCTGCGTTGCTTTGAATGTTACTTTGTAATGTATTAAATTAATTCCATTAATTTATATCATGTCACGATGTGTATGTTTTAAGTACTTTTTTATAAATTTGATTATTGTGCAGGCATAGTATTTTAATATTTATGGGTGTGTAAATAGCATCAATGAATATTATCATAATTTTATCTAATTTCTATCTTGTTTTTATTTATGACTTTTTTATATTTTCGTCTTTAGACCTGATGGAAGTGAAAGAGGAAAGTCAAGAACTAAATGAAGTGGAGGAGAAACATCATTATCAGAAACAAGATGATTTTGTAAATGGAAAAATATATAGTTGCTCACAGACTGAAAAATGCATCCAAAAAGAATAAAAACAGAAAATTGTTTTAGCTGCCCTCAGTGTGGAAAGAGTTTCAAAGATAAAGAAAACCTAAAGGAACACATGAGAGTTCACACCGGAGAGAAGCCTTACACATGCCTTGAGTGTGGAAAGAGATTGACATGTAAAAGAAACTTCATTGATCATATAAGAATTCACACAGGAGAAAAGCCCTTTACATGTCATCAGTGTGGAAAGAGTTTCACAAATCAAAAATGCCTTAAGATCCACATCAGAATTCACACTGGAGAGAAGCCTTTTTCCTGCCCGCAGTGTAGAAAGAGTTTCACACAGAAAGTACACCTTAATATACACATTAGAAGTCACACTGGCGAGAAGCCTTTCACATGTCTTCAGTGTGGGAAGAGTTTGGCAAATAAAGCAACCATGAGAACCCATATGAAATGTCATTCAGGAGAGAAATTACACCACTGTTCCCAGTGTGGCAAGAGTTTTGTTTTGGCAAGATATCTCATTGTTCATCAGCGCTATCACTCAGAAGAAAAGCCATTTAACTGTGATCAGTGTGGTCAAAAATTTATTCGTTCATCAGATCTAAAAAGACACTTGAAAATTCATGCAAATGAGAAGCCTTACACGTGTTCTCTTTGTGGCAGGAGTTTTTCACATCAGGCCAATTTTAAGCAACACCAGTTAATACATACTGGTGTGAAAGATCATGTGTCGCGGTGAGTGTGGAAAAGCTTTTTTCCAAATCAGCACTTTGAAACGGCACCAAAGAGTTCATACAGGAGAAAAACCGTACAAGTGTTCATACTGTGGAAAGAGTTTTGCTGATCCGACATACCTGAAAAAACATGCGAAAATGCATTCTGAAGAGAGAAATACTGAAGAGAAGTCATACCACTGTTCTCAATGTGGGAGGAGTTTCAGCTGGCCCAGTACTCTACGGAGACATTTACAGAAGAATTGCCCAAAGTTATCAAAGTGAGCAAACGTTATCTTGAGAATCTTTATCATGTGAAATTTCTATAAATGCAAAGACTACAAGAGTGATGTTATGTTGGAAGATTTGTTGGCCAACAACTCTTTGTCAGATGGATGAAAAAAAGGTAGAATTTGTTATTTTTTTTCATATCAGTATGCCTATTGTCAGAGATAAAATGTGAGACTGGTCATTCTTTTACATGGCAATGGTTGAAATCTTACTGCAAATATTACAACTGGTTGGAATGGAAGTCTCACAGCTAAAAGGGCCTTTATCACCTTTATATTAGAAACATTGGGATGGCATGAGGTTGAGTAAATGAGAGAATTTACATTTTTGGGTTAACCATTCCTTAACCATGTAAAATATGACAGCTTTTGAAATTATTATATATATTTTTTACTCTTTATAATACTTGAAAAATGTAATTACTCAGCTGGAGTTTGTCATTATAGTTCAATTTAAAGTACTGTGTAAAAATATGTTTGAAATATCTGCAAGGGCAAAATACAGTACTAATCTGTAAAGAGAGATGTAACCCTACTTTTTTTTCTTCTTTTGTGAAATAGCACATTTTGTCTTGTTTTCTGGCTACATGTCTCTTTAAATTCCAGAATAATTATTTGCTTGTGGCAAGTTCCTTCCCACATACACATTCATCCTCACTATCAGTAATTTTCATTTAAGCATTTGTGTTTATGATCGGTCTCTTTCTTATAATATTTGACAGTATTCATCTTTCTTTCAGACCGTTCAATTTGGCTGACACATTAAAGTTATGCTTGTGATGGAGTGGTTTGAAGCAATGTAGAGAAACTTTAGAAACACTGCTCCTCATTACAGGTAAAAAAAACACACCTTTCACATCCACCGTTTGGGACCCCTACAGTTCTGGGCCCATGACAACAGCCCATGTTGTCCCATGTAGAAGTCCAGCCCTGGTAACAGACACAAAAGGGGCTTTGCACCTTCAGTCCTGGGCCCCAAATGAACAACATTTTCAAACTGAAAGTTGATTTCTTCACATTGGGTTGTTCTGCGGATCGGTCTGTCGTGCATGCTCCACTCCTGGTTCGGGCTGTGAAGAGTAATGGCTTTCTCCCATGGCTTGGCATTATTTGTGTCTGCATTGTATTCCTCAATTAGCAAAAATATAGAGATTAATATTAGGGATAGATTTAGGGATTGGAGTTTTTATTTTTTTGTGGGACTACAAATAATTAGTCAAGTCAAGCTCTTGACAAACTGCCAGTGATACTCCTATGCTTTAAGTGTTTATCCGTACTGTACAACACAATAGACATGGCATACCTGCTTGTGAGTATGTTTGTGTAAATGCACTGTTTGGCCAAAAAAAAAGAAGTCTCTAATATATTGTTATATACCTTTAGCTTTGACTACGGCATGCATTTGTCATGGCATTGTTTCGACAACCTTCTGCAATGTCACAACATTTATTTCCATTCTGGGGTTGAATTCATTATTGGCAGAGATCTTGTGTTGACGACGGGAGAGTCGAACCACTCTTCTCCAGCACATCCCAAAGACTTTCAATGAAGTTAAGGTCAGGATGCTGTGGTGGCCAATTCGTGTTTGAAAATTATTCTTCATGCTCCCTGAACCACACTCTCAATTTGAGCCCGATTAATCTTGACGTTGTTGTCCTGGAATTATACCAGTGCCATCAGGAAAGAAAAAAAATCTATTGATGGGATAACCTGGTCATTTAGTACATTAATTAATAACAATAACAATAAATGAATTGCCGCTAGCAAGTTTTTTTGACCAGGCAGTGAATGTCTGTGCTGTCAGCATCGATGCATGCATTTAATTTAAAATGTCTAACGTGTAAATTTTTGTACCGATTTGACATTCTTTGATTTTATTCAGCTCCGTGTGAGTTCTGAACTCTAGTTAGAGGACTAGAGTTTATGTATCAGGGACTTTACACTCGAACTCGCACTACATACAAACACACAACAGTGAGTCCGTGCTGGAGAAAGGACCTCTTATAAAACAAACGCTGATGGGACTTGTGACTAAAGTAAGTTCTTCACATCTTTTGCAAGTCAACATTTCTTACAAGCCTGCTGCAGAGCTTGTACTCACATGGAGCTGATCTGTTGATGCTCCACTTATCTAACATAATTCTGAAATAACTTTGTACATGTTGCTGCTGAGCGGAGGAGCTTCTGAGGCATCAGCTAATGATTACCAGACAAATCTGATCTATTATATTTCCATCGGCAGTGCAAGCACTAAAAGCAAATCAAGACGCACTTTTCATATGGAGTTCAATTCTGCGCTTGAACAAACCAGGTGCATTCCATATTCACAATGAAAAGACAGCATAATGACATTAATATTGTGTAGGATGTGGGTTTAAGAGATTTAATGTGCATTGCAATGAATGATAGTTCTATCAATAAGTCAACATTCCACTTTGGTAAATGTTTAATGTTAATATAATTGGTGTTATAATTTTAGTGAATTTCTGTCTTTTGTACTGTTGAGTTCTGAAAATGTTATTAAAGCATTATTGATACATATTGTTTAGTTCTATTGTGGTGTTCTTTCCAAAGATGGAAATAAATGAATTTGACAAGAAAATAAATATATAGTAAATTTTCAACACTTTTAAAATCTGTGATTATCTATGAAAAATCATGAGATTAATCGCGATTCGCTTGCAAGCCTCATCCTTTTTCCTACAAATATATAACGATGGTCATTATGGACAAACAGTTCAATTTCTGTTTCATCAGACCAGAGGGAATTTCTCCAAAAAGTAAGATGTTTGTTCTCATGTGCACTTCAAGTAATAAATGAAGATGATGAAATTAGCAATGCATCAAAAGTTACACCCCCATAATCTTTAGATCCCCCATGTGACCCATGTAAGGGGGGAATTCCCCCCCAGTTTAAAAAACGAAATTTAGGCCCATGAAATGAGGTATTAATGGGCCTCTGAAGTCGAATAATGTGACATTTCTCCAAAATGCTACAGTAAAATGGTTTGATATAAGGTGTGTATACTGTATGGGACGTCCCGTATAAGAACTGACCATTAGTTTTTTCTACTTATTAGAAATTTGGCTTTTAGAGATAGATAGATAGATAGATAGATAGATAGATAGATAGATAGATAGATAGATAGATAGATAGATAGATAGATAGATAGATAGATAGATAGATAGAAATAAAGAAAAAAGATAGATAGATAGAAATAAAGAAAAAATATAGTTAGAAAGAAAGAAAGAAAGAAAGAAAAAGATAGACACAATAGATAGATAGATATAAAGAAAGAAAAAATATAGATATAAATAAATAAAGAAAGAAAAAGATAGATAGATAGATAGATAGATAGATAGATAGATAGATAGATAGATAGATAGAAAGAAATAAAGAAAAAGATAGATAGATAGATAGATAGATAGATAGATAGATAGATAGATAGATAGATAGATAGATAGATAGATAGATAGATAGATAGATAGATAGAAAGAAATAAAGAAAAAAGATAGATAGATAGAAATAAAGAAAAAATATAGTTAGAAAGAAAGAAAGAAAGAAAGAAAAAGATAGACACAATAGACAGATAGATATAAAGAAAGAAAAAATATAGATATAAATAAATAAAGAAAGAAAAAGATAGATAGATAGATAGATAGATAGATAGATAGATAGATAGATAGATAGATAGATAGATAGATAGATAGATAGATAGATAGATAGATAGATAGATAGATAGATAGATATAAAGAAAGAAACAATATAGATAGAAAGAAAGAAAGAAAAAGAAAGAAAGAAAAGATAGATAGATAGATAGATAGATAGATAGATAGATAGATAGATAGATAGATAGATAGATAGATAGATAGATAGATAGATAGATAGATAGATAGATATAAAGAAAGAAAAAATATAGATAGAAAGAAAGAAAGAAAAAGAAAGAAAAAGATAGATAGATAGATAGATAGATAGATAGACAGACAGACAGACAGACAGACAGACAGACAGACAGACAGACAGACAGACAGACAGACGGACGGATCGATCTGGGCAACTCAAGTGCTCTGAAAGCGCGTTCTTTCTGTGCTGTTACTGAAATTACCGTATTCATAGTAATAGGCGCACACACTTCTTTTTTTTGGCGGCTGGCTTGACCGTGTATTTTCAAACCACGGCTGGCTTGACCGCAGTTTTGAAACTGGTATCCTTTGACTGCTTTACCTCTGTGAGATTTTTTTGTGGATCTTCAGTTTGGCTGCTTGTCGGCCTTTCGTTGTCGGAGACTTTTTTCTTTGGATTGTGATCTGCATCATCCGAACTTGTCTTTCGCTTCAGCCAGCGGCTCATATTTAAACCATATTTAGATATTTAAACTACGCTAACCGAACAATTCATTGTCTGTGGCCGTGTTTGTGCGCGCGGGAAATATGCTGCACATAACACAAGAAAACAAGGAGAAACGCGCAGTCACATGCTCAAACAATCAACAACATCGCTCTAGATGTGTAAATACAAGTGGACAGCGCGGGCGCGGCGCTGTCTCCTTTCCACAAGCGCGTGCTCTCCCGTGGCGTCTGTCATTGCTATGCAACCATGAACTGCGCTCTCCATGATGACAAGGAAGTATCAGCAAAAGATTAATTGATTTCTAGCCCTTGCTTTACTACTAGATATATTTATAGAGATGAATAATAAGGCGCCCTGTACAGCTATCATGATCAGCTGTTCGGCCGAGATTTCAATGTTGTTACGCTGTAAGCTGATCAGTTGGTTCGTTGCTGCGCGCTCTATCACTCGCACACCATAAAAAGCAAAATGGTTTTTAATGTTTCAATTGCGTGATTAAAATGACATTATTTGGAAGCGGATAATTTCTTCACAAACAGCTCATTATGACTCAAAATGTTAGAATGCTGCACCTACACTCGATAGTGTGGATAAGATCAGCGCAACGCAGACCACTGCATTGACAGCGTGAAACATTGACAGCGTCTGTCTGTAACAGCCAGGGCTCAGCGGAAGAGAATGCCGGTCCAGCGCTGATTGAGGTATTAAATTCGAAAATAAAATACAGTTTGACATCTTTTTTCTCGCATCTGTGAATTTATTTTTTAATCATTTGCTCTGAGATGAAGCAAATATATTTGTGCGGGAATTTCTCGCACTGCAAAAGCTAACCTTGCGGGAATGGCTTAAATTATGCGCAATCCCCGCATTCCCGCACCGAAATTCAAGCCCTGTATGATAAACTATGCAGTGTTATTTTACAATTGATTACTTTATTAGATTTCTTTTTAGACCACACCTGAACAGTAATGTTAGTAGACCTTCCTGAAATTAAATCACTGTGCCTATATAACGTTTATATTTGTGTAATATATATATATATATATATATATATATATATATATATATATATAACAAAAAGAACCGTTAAGAATACCGTTAAAGTACCGGATCGATGAACAGTATCGGTAAGATTGTAATACCATTAAAACCTTAACGATACCCATCACTAGTTATGCCTGTGCTTCTCTTGGATGCTCTGAATATTGGATTACGTGTCTGGATTGCCCCTTAATTAAAGCTGCATTTGGATCTCAACCTTCGTGTCTCGGAGCAGTTCAGTAACACCTGCTTTGTTTATTTAATATATTTGTTATACATTATTTATACAATATGTTTTTACATTATACATTTTTAATTTTAAGTGTACAAGTGCAGATTGGTCAAGTGTTCCATAAATGTATTTGTTGAGAAATGTTGTCTATCTTAAGTAATTATTTGTGTTACATTTTATCTTTCAAATAAAAGGTTCAAATAAGAGGTTAAAAACATGCACATATCGGCCAAATATCGGCCAAAATAAATCGGCAGCATTAATCAGCCATCGGCCGACCCGGATTTCAAAAGATCGGCATCGGCCTGAAAAAAACAATATCGGTCGACCTCTAGTCACGTGTCCACACTAAAGTGCGCATTCCCACATATCAATACTGTCCAAACAGTGCCGAATACTTCCCCAGCTCCAGCTGGACGCCCCATAAATGTAGATCGTGTGCCTATTGTCATGTATGCACCACTACACACAAGCACTGTTCCCACAGTTATAAACACTTCCCCAGTAAAAGTGGGAAATACTATAAAGGTAGCGCGCGTGCCTGCTGTCATGCATGCACCCCTACACACAAACACTGTATGCATGGCCAGAAACCCCCCGCCACGAGCGGGAGGCTTTATGAAAGTGGCGCACGTGCCTACTACAATATATGCACCCCCACCCATAAGCGCTGCCCATACAGTTTCAAACAGTTCTTTGGCTCATGCCGCGAGCATCACAGATGCGACGCGCGAGCCAAGAAACTCCCCGCTAAGAGCGGGAAGCTTTATGAAAGTGGCACGCATGCCTATTACAATGTATGCACCCCCACCCATAAACACTGTCGATACAGTTTCAAACATTTCTCCAGCTCATGCTGCGAGCATTACGGAGATAGCACGCGTGCCTGTAATCTCACATGCACCCCTGCACTCGGCACTCAACAAAGCTGCTCAGCGCGCGCCCACGCTTCTGAGAGCTGTAAGCTCAGTGTTAGCACAAGGCGATTCGCCGGTGGGGTCCATACGTCACTGCGACACGCCCCCAGCCAGCATTCAGCCCATATCTGTGCGAGCAAAAGCCTGGGAAAAAATCCCTGACATACCGAAATGGGTTTTGAACATAATAAAGCACGGTTACTCGCTTCAATTCGCTCACGAGACCACCCCGCTTTTCAGCGGTGGTCGAGACGAAAGTGAGGAAAGATGTTTCACATGTTCTACGCACCGAGGTGCTCAAACTGATAGAGAAGGGCTATAGAAACTGTCCCTCCCTCTATGAGCGAGGCGGGTTTTACAGCCGCTATTTTCTCGTCCCAAAAAGGACGGTGGACTCCGCCCATCCTAGATCTCAGACATCTGAACAAAGCTTTAATGATTCAGCTCGTTCAGAATGTTAACGACCAATCATATCCTCGTGCAAGTTCAGCCCCTGGGATTGGTTTCTATCAGTGGATTTGAAAGACGCTTACTTTCACATTCGATAGCGCCTCATCACAGGCCTTTTCTGAGATTCAGCTTCGAGGGACAGTCATACCAGTACACAGTACTACCATTCGACCTATCATTGGCCCCCGTACATTCACGAAATGTATGGATGCAGCACTTTCCCCCCTGAGACAGCGGGGAGTGCGAATACTGAATTACCTCGACGATTGGCTAATCATAGCACAATCAGAGAGTCAGTTAACAAGGCACAGATCATGGATTATCAGCCATCTAGAATGCCTGGGTCTGAGAATCAATTTTGCAAAGAGCGTGCTATCCCCCAGCCAAAATATCTCCTTTCTGGGAATAGTGCTAGACTCAGTGCAGATGATGGTGCGCCTCTCATCAGAGCGCGGGCTCGCTATTCGGCGCCTTGCAACATCATTCAGAGCGGGCGCACACGCCCCCGTCAAACGATTTCAAAGGATGCTCGGTCTCATGGCCTCGGCATCAGCTGTACTCCAGCTAGGATTGTTGCACATGCGTCCTCTCCAACGCTGGCTCAAGAGCCGTGTCCCCACTCACGCGTGGCGCTCGGGCCACTTTTTAATCAGAGCGAATCACGGCTGTATAAAAGCCCTGATGCCCTGGAAAGCCGTCGACTGGTATCAAACCGGCGTGAGTCTGGGCGTGAACACACGGAGAAAAATGATCACGACAGATGCCTCCAAAATAGGATGGGGGGGCCCTTTACGAGGGCAGGCCTGTCTCCGGCTTTTGGTCAAACCCGGAAAAGTGCCTACATATAAACTGTCTGGAAATGAAAGCGGTCGCCTTGGCTCTCAGAGCCCTGCTTCCGTACCTGAAAAACGAACACGTCCTGGTCCGAACGGACAACATGACGGTAGTATCGTATATAAATCGCCAGGGTGGACTCAGGTCGAGCTCCCTGCACTCTGTGGCCAGGGAGCTCATCTTACGGTCACAGCACAACCTGTGCTCGCTGAGAGCAGTGCATGTGCCAGGCGTCCTGAACCAGGGAGCGGACATGCTGTCCAGAGACAAAGTTCTCCCAGGGGAATGGTCTCTCCACCCCCTGACGGCTCAGTGGTTATGGCAAACCTTTGGCGAGGCAGAGGTCGACCTCTTAGCCTCCAGGAAAATGCGCACTGCCCTCTTTTCTTCTCAAAAATAGCGGACGCTTCGACCAAGTCTGGCCGAACCGCCCCTTGTATGCTTTTCCCCGATCGCGATGCTACCTCAGGTCATCAGTCGGATCAGGGAAGTGAAATGTGCAGTGCTCCTGGTAGCCCCACTCTGGAAGAACCAGATGTGGTTTCCAGAACTGATGCAGATGATGCAATCTGCCCCATGGCCGATTCCGTTGAGGCTGGACCTCCTCAGGCAGGCCAGCGGGATGATTCTTCATCCCCACCCCAATCTGTGGGCCCTTCATGCATGGCCCCTCAGCGGGTTCCGAGAACCTCCCCAGTGGAGTGTTGAGAACCATCACTGAGGCGTGGCGCCCTCTACGGCGCTTATATGCCCAAAAGTGGAAAGTGTTCAGTGACTGGTGTGATACCAAGAGCTTGAACCCCAAATCGTGCGAGATACCAAGTGTACTCGCCTTCTTGCAAGAGCTGCTGGAGGCGGGCGCACACCCTCTACGCTCAAAGTCTATGTGGCTGCCATAGCAGCGTCACACAATCCTGAAAAGGGCGCTCATTAGGGAAAAACGACCTAATCATTCGTTTCCTAAGAGGTGCTAGGAGGATGACCCCTCCTCACCCCCCCTCGGTGCCGATCTGGGACCTGGCCACGGTCCTGGACACACTCAAGAGTGCCCCGTTCGAACCTCTCCGAACCGTGCACCTTAAACAGCTCTCGCTCAAAACTGCGCTCTTGCTGGCTTCGCCTCAGTCAAGAGAGTGGGCGACCTGCACGCACTGTCATCAAGCTGCTTGCCTGGAATTTGGACCTAACGACTGCAGAGTTGTCCTTAGGCCAAAGCACGGGTATATTCCTAAAGTGCTCTCCACACCCTTCAGAGTACAGGTGATATCTCTGGCAGCACTATCGTCTCCAGCAAGCGAAGCGACGCTAATTTACTCTGCCGGTCAGGGCGCTCAGAGTATATTTGGAGCGTTCTGCCCCGTTCAGACAGACGGAACAATTATTCGTATGCTTTGGCGGCCGCACTAAAGGTCTCGCAGTTTCAAAGCAAAGAATATCGGCTGGATAGTGGATGCTATAGGCTGGCTTATGAAGCCAAGGGCCTTCAATGCCCCTTAGGCGTCAGAGCTCACTCTATGAGGAGCATGGCCTCCTCGTGGGCGTGGTCGAGTGGAATACCCATTGAAGATATTTGTGCGGCAGCAGGCTGGGCCTCGCCTTCGACATTTATCAGGTTTTATAACCTACAGGTCCCCTCATGGCATTCCAACATTCTATCAGCCTGACTGTAGTATGAACTGGAGTATGTATTTGCTGAGCATTATCTCCTCCCTTATAAGGTCTGTCTCTGACTGATTTAGAGGGTTTTTTATGCATATCAGTAAGTAGAAAAAAAAAATCAGTACATAAGATATGTGCTTATGTTTTTACAATGAGCGCCCCACCATGGGCCACCTTGGGGCAAAGGCGCTCTGTATTATCCCATTATATAGCTCGCCGTTGGCCGGCTCATTGAATAATCACTTTGCTTTAAGGCTCAGGCATCTGCCTCTGGCTTTATAGAGCGAAGTCAGCAAGCACGGCGTTTTGCATGGTGTTCCCATAGCGTAAGCTACTTACACAATAGGAGAGACCTCTCGAGAGGGAACGACTCGGTTACTAATGTAACCTCGGTTCCCTGAGAACATCGCTCTAGATGTGTAAATACAAGTGGAAAGCGCGGGCGCGGTGCTGTCTCCTTTCCACAAGCGCGTGCTCTCCCGTGGCGTCTGTCATTGCTATGCAACCATGAACTGCGCTCTCCATGATGACAAGGAAGTATCAGCAAAAGATTAATTGATTTCTAGCCCTTGCTTTACTACTAGATATATTTATAGAGATGAATAATAAGGCGCCCTGTACAGCTATCATGATCAGCTGTTCGGCCGAGATTTCAATGTTGTTACGCTGTAAGCTGATCAGTTGGTTCGTTGCTGCGCGCTCTATCACTCGCACACCATAAAAAGCAAAATGGTTTTTAATGTTTCAATTGCGTGATTAAAATGACATTATTTGGAAGCGGATAATTTCTTCACAAACAGCTCATTATGACTCAAAATGTTAGAATGCTGCACCTACACTCGATAGTGTGGATAAGATCAGCGCAACGCAGACCACTGCATTGACAGCGTGAAACATTGACAGCGTCTGTCTGTAACAGCCAGGGCTCAGCGGAAGAGAATGCCGGTCCAGCGCTGATTGAGGTATTAAATTCGAAAATAAAATACAGTTTTACATCTTTTTTCTCGCATCTGTGAATTTATTTTTTAATCATTTGCTCTGAGATGAAGCAAATATATTTGTGCGGAATTTCTCGCACTGCAAAAGCTAACCTTGCGGGAATGGCTTAAATTATGCGCAATCCCCGCATTCCCGCACCGAAATTCAAGCCCTGTATGATAAACTATGCAGTGTTATTTTACAATTGATTACTTTATTAGATTTCTTTTAGACCACACCTGAACAGTAATGTTAGTAGACCTTCCTGAAATTAAATCACTGTGCCTATATAACGTTTATATTTGTGTATATATATATATATATATATATATATATATATATATATATATATATATATATAACAAAAAGAACCGTTAAGAATACCGTTAAAGTACCGGATCGATGAACAGTATCGGTAAGATTGTAATACCATTAAAACCTTAACGATACCCATCACTAGTTATGCCTGTGCTTCTCTTGGATGCTCTGAATATTGGATTACGTGTCTGGATTGCCCCTTAATTAAAGCTGCATTTGGATCTCAACCTTCGTGTCTCGGAGCAGTTCAGTAACACCTGCTTTGTTTATTTAATATATTTGTTATACATTATTTATACAATATGTTTTTACATTATACATTTTTAATTTTAAGTGTACAAGTGCAGATTGGTCAAGTGTTCCATAAATGTATTTGTTGAGAAATGTTGTCTATCTTAAGTAATTATTTGTGTTACATTTTATCTTTGAAATAAAAGGTTCAAATAAGAGGTTAAAAACATGCACATATCGGCCAAATATCGGCCAAAATAAATCGGCAGCATTAATCAGCCATCGGCCGACCCGGATTTCAAAAGATCGGCATCGGCCTGAAAAAACAATATCGGTTCGACCTCTAGTCACGTGTCCACACTAAAGTGCGCATTCCCACATATCAATACTGTCCAAACAGTGCCGAATACTTCCCCAGCTCCAGCTGGACGCCCCATAAATGTAGATCGTGTGCCTATTGTCATGTATGCACCACTACACACAAGCACTGTTCCCACAGTTATAAACACTTCCCCAGTAAAAGTGGGAAATACTATAAAGGTAGCGCGTGCCTGCTGTCATGCATGCACCCCTACACACAAACACTGTATGCATGGCCAGAAACCCCCGCCACGAGCGGGAGGCTTTATGAAAGTGGCGCACGTGCCTACTACAATATATGCACCCCCACCCATAAGCGCTGCCCATACAGTTTCAAACAGTTCTTTGGCTCATGCCGCGAGCATCACAGATGCGACGCGCGAGCAAGAAACTCCCGCTAAGAGCGGAAGCTTTATGAAAGTGGCACGCATGCCTATTACAATGTATGCACCCCCACCCATAAACACTGTCGATACAGTTTCAAACATTTCTCCAGCTCATGCTGCGAGCATTACGGAGATAGCACGCGTGCCTGTAATCTCACATGCACCCCTGCACTCGGCACTCAACAAAGCTGCTCAGCTGCCACGCGCTTCTGAGAGCTGTAAGCTCAGTGTTAGCACAAGGCGATTCGCCGGTGGGGTCCATACGTCACTGCGACACGCCCCCAGCCAGCATTCAGCCCATATCTGTGCGAGCAAAAGCCTGGGAAAAAATCCCTGACATACCGAAATGGGTTTTGAACATAATAAAGCACGGTTACTCGCTTCAATTCGCCACGAGACCACCCCGCTTTTCAGCGGTGGTCGAGACGAAAGTGAGGAAAGATGTTTCACATGTTCTACGCACCGAGGTGCTCAAACTGATAGAGAAGGGCGCTATAGAAACTGTCCCTCCCTCTATGAGCGAGGCGGGTTTTTACAGCCGCTATTTTCTCGTCCCAAAAAAGGACGGTGGACTCCGCCCCATCCTAGATCTCAGACATCTGAACAAAGCTTTAATGATTCGCTCGTTCAGAATGTTAACGACCAATCATATCCTCGTGCAAGTTCGCCCCTGGGATTGGTTTCTATCAGTGGATTTGAAAGACGCTTACTTTCACATTCCGATAGCGCCTCATCACAGGCCTTTTCTGAGATTCGCTTTCGAGGGACAGTCATACCAGTACACAGTACTACCATTCGGCCTATCATTGGCCCCCCGTACATTCACGAAATGTATGGATGCAGCACTTTCCCCCCTGAGACAGCGGGGAGTGCGAATACTGAATTACCTCGACGATTGGCTAATCATAGCACAATCAGAGAGTCAGTTAACAAGGCACAGATCATGGATTATCAGCCATCTAGAATGCCTGGGTCTGAGAATCAATTTTGCAAAGAGCGTGCTATCCCCCAGCCAAAATATCTCCTTTCTGGGAATAGTGCTAGACTCAGTGCAGATGATGGTGCGCCTCTCATCAGAGCGCGAGCTCGCTATTCGGCGCCTTGCAACATCATTCAGAGCGGGCGCACACGCCCCCGTCAAACGATTTCAAAGGATGCTCGGTCTCATGGCCTCGGCATCAGCTGTACTCCAGCTAGGATTGTTGCACATGCGTCCTCTCCAACGCTGGCTCAAGAGCCGTGTCCCCACTCACGCGCGTGGCGCTCGGGCCACTTTTTAATCAGAGCCGAATCACGGCTGTATAAAAGCCCTGATGCCCTGGAAAGCCGTCGACTGGTATCAAACCGGCGTGAGTCTGGGCGTGAACACACGGAGAAAAATGATCACGACAGATGCCTCCAAAATAGGATGGGGGGCCCTTTACGAGGGCAGGCCTGTCTCCGGCTTTTGGTCAAACCCGGAAAAGTGCCTACATATAAACTGTCTGGAAATGAAAGCGGTCGCCTTGGCTCTCAGAGCCCTGCTTCCGTACCTGAAAAACGAACACGTCCTGGTCCGAACGGACAACATGACGGTAGTATCGTATATAAATCGCCAGGGTGGACTCAGGTCGAGCTCCCTGCACTCTGTGGCCAGGGAGCTCATCTTACGGTCACAGCACAACCTGTGCTCGCTGAGAGCAGTGCATGTGCCAGGCGTCCTGAACCAGGGAGCGGACATGCTGTCCAGAGACAAAGTTCTCCCAGGGGAATGGTCTCTCCACCCCCTGACGGCTCAGTGGTTATGGCAAACCTTTGGCGAGGCAGAGGTCGACCTCTTCGCCTCCAGGGAAAATGCGCACTGCCCTCTTTTCTTCTCAAAAATAACGGACGCGCTCGACCAAGTCTGGCCGAACCGCCCCTTGTATGCTTTTCCCCCGATCGCGATGCTACCTCAGGTCATCAGTCGGATCAGGGAAGTGAAATGTGCAGTGCTCCTGGTAGCCCCACTCTGGAAGAACCAGATGTGGTTTCCAGAACTGATGCAGATGATGCAATCTGCCCCATGGCCGATTCCGTTGAGGCTGGACCTCCTCAGGCAGGCCAACGGGATGATTCTTCATCCCCACCCCAATCTGTGGGCCCTTCATGCATGGCCCCTCAACGGGTTCCCGAGAACCTCCCCAGTGGAGTGTTGAGAACCATCACTGAGGCGCGAGCGCCCTCTACGAGGCGCTTATATGCCCAAAAGTGGAAAGTGTTCAGTGACTGGTGTGATACCAAGAGCTTGAACCCCAAATCGTGCGAGATACCAAGTGTACTCGCCTTCTTGCAAGAGCTGCTGGAGGCGGGCCGCACACCCTCTACGCTCAAAGTCTATGTGGCTGCCATAGCGGCGTCACACAATCCTGAAAAGGGACGCTCATTAGGGAAAAACGACCTAATCATTTGTTTCCTAAGAGGTGCTAGGAGGATGACCCCTCCTCACCCCCCCTCGGTGCCGATCTGGGACCTGGCCACGGTCCTGGACACACTCAAGAGTGCCCCGTTCGAACCTCTCCGAACCGTGCACCTTAAACAGCTCTCGCTCAAAACTGCGCTCTTGCTGGCGCTCGCCTCAGTCAAGAGAGTGGGCTGACCTGCACGCTGTCATCAAGCGCTGCTTGCCTGGAATTTGGACCTAACGACTGCAGAGTTGTCCTTAGGCCAAAGCACGGGTATATTCCTAAAGTGCTCTCCACACCCTTCAGAGTACAGGTGATATCTCTGGCAGCACTATCGTCTCCAGCAAACGAAGCGGCGCTAATTTACTCTGCCCGGTCAGGGCGCTCAGAGTATATTTGGAACGTTCTGCCCGTTCAGACAGGCGGAACAATTATTCGTATGCTTTGGCGGCCGCACTAAAGGTCTCGCAGTTTCAAAGCAAAGAATATCGGCTGGATAGTGGATGCTATAGGCTGGCTTATGAAGCCAAGGGCCTTCAATGCCCCTTAGGCGTCAGAGCTCACTCTATGAGGAGCATGGCCTCCTCGTGGGCGTGGTCGAGTGGAATACCCATTGAAGATATTTGTGCGGCGGCAGGCTGGGCCTCGCCTCGACATTTATCAGGTTTTATAACCTACAGGTCCCCTCATGGCATTCCAACATTCTATCAGCCTGACTGTAGTATGAACTGGAGTATGTATTTGCTGAGCATTATCTCCTCCCTTATAAGGTCTGTCTCTGACTGATTTAGAGGGTTTTTATGCATATCAGTAAGTAGAAAAAAAATCAGTACATAAGATATGTGCTTATGTTTTTACAATGAGCGCCCACCATGGGCCACCTTGGGGCAAAAGCTCTGTATTATCCCATTATATAGCTTCGCCGTTGGCGGCTCATTGAATAATCACTTTGCTTTAAGGCTCAGGCATCTGCCTCTGGCTTTATAGAGCGAAGTCAGCAAGCACGGCGTTTTGCATGGTGTTCCCATAGCGTAAGCTACTTACACAATAGGAGAGACCTCTCGAGAGGGAACGACTCGGTTACTAATGTAACCTCGGTTCCCTGAGAGGAGGGAACGAGTATTGCGTAAGCAGCCGTGCTTGTGCTTGGTCAGTTCGCTTCAGTCGATTGAACCTAAAGAACTCTCATGACAGGGCGCCTAATATATAGCCCTAGCCACGCCCATTTTGGCGAGCTCTGAGCCTGGCATGGCAGCGCCATTGGTCGCAGCGTTCAGAGTCGCCCCACCATTGGTTCGAGCAAGTTGCCGCAGCACAGCCAATGACCGAGCTGCCTCGCTCATTGCTGTCTGCTGTGCAGCTGCAATGCGTTTTACATAAAGACTTCAATATTTCTAGAGAAACGGAGTTTTCCCCATAGCTTAAGCTACTTACGCAATACTCGTTCCCTCCTCTCAGGGAACCGAGGTTACGTTAGTAACAGAGTCGTTTTCTTCGTTTATTTTGGTGAGTGTTTACATTCCTCCAAACGCGTCTGGGAACTTAGCGCTGCAACAGCTGGCTGATCAAATGACAGACACAGAACAACAATACCCGGACTCAGTCATTATTATTCTTGGGGACTTTAACAAAACAAATCTCACACGCGAACTGCCCAAATACAGACAGCACATTACATGCCCCACCAGAGACAGGAATATATTGGATCACTGCTATACAACATTAAAGGATGCATATCGCTCTGTCCCACGTGCAGCTTTGGGACTCTCTGATCACTGTCTGGTTCATCTTCTCCCGTCCTACAGGCAGAAATTAAAATCAACAAAGCCAGTTGTAAGGACTGTAAGGAGATGGACTAATGAAGCAGAGCTGGAACTACAAGCCTGCTTAGAATGCACTGATTGGAGTGTTTTTGAAGCTGCAGCTACAGACCTGGACGAGCTCACAGATACTGTTACATCATACATCAGTTTTTGTGAGGATATGTGCATCCCTACTAGGACATTTTTATCATTCAACAATGATAAACCATGGTTCACAGGAAAACTCAGACAGCTTTGTCATGCCAAAGAGGAGGCTTACAGGGGTGGGGATAGAGTCTTGTATAATCAGGCCAGGAACACACTGAATAGGGAAATCAGAGTGGCTAAAAAAAGCTACTCTGAGAAGCTGAAAAACAAGTTTTCAGCTAACGACCCTGCATCAGTGTGGAGTGGCCTGAAACAACTTACTAATTACAGGACTCCTACCCCCAACCCTGTGGCGGACCAACGACTGGCTGACGACCTGAATGTGTTTTACTGCAGATTTGAAAGGCCCAATTTCACACCCCACATGCACTCGGACCTTCATTTCACAAAACCATTAACACCTCCTGCAACCCCCCTCCTACCCCCTCCTGCTACACTACCTGCACTCAAGATCTGTGAGGATGATGTGTGCCATGTCTTTCGGAGGCAAAGGTCAAGGAAGGCTCCAGGTCCAGATGGCATCTCACCAGCGTGCCTTCGTTCCTGTGCTAACCAACTGGCCCCCATCTTCACTCAGATCTTCAATAGATCACTGGAGCAGTGTGAAGTCCCATGCTGCTTCAAACGCTCCGTTATTATCCCCGTCCCTAAAAAACCTAAAATCACAGGACTTAATGACTACAGACCTGTCGCCCTGACATCTGTGGTCATGAATTTATTTGAGAGACTGGTGTTGGCCCACCTGAAGGACATCACTGGACCCTTTCTGGACCCCCTTCAATTTGCTTATCGAGCAAACAGGTCTGTGGATGATGCAGTCAACATGGGTTTGCATCACGTCCTGCAACATCTGGACAGACTGGGGACATACGTAAGGATCCTTTTTGTGGACTTCAGCTCGGCTTTCAACATAATCATACCAGATATACTCCGGACTAAGTTAAACCAACTCCCTGTTCCCACCTCTACCTGTCAGTGGATTACCAGCTTTCTGATGGACAGACAGCAGCTTGTGAGGCAGGGAAAATTAACTTCCACCACCTGTACCATCAGCACTGGTGCCCCCCAGGGATGTGTGCTCTCCCCACTACTCTTCTCCCTGTACACCAATGACTGCACCACCAAGGACCCCTCTGTCAAGCTCCTGAAGTTTGCAGACGACACCACTGTCATCGGCCTTATCCGAGATGATGATGAGTCTGTATATAGAAAGGAGGTTGAGCGGCTGGCTTTCTGGTGCAGTCAAAACAACCTGGAGTTGAACACGCTCAAAACAGTGGAGATGATTGTGGACTTTAGGAGGAACACCCCATCATTGTCCCCCCTCACCATTCTAAACAGCACTGTGGCAGCAGTGGAGTCATTCAGGTTCCTGGGCACTACCATCTCACAGGACCTGAAGTGGGAGATACACATCGACTCCATTGTGAAAAAGGCCCAGCAGAGGTTGTACTTCCTTCGTCAGCTGAGGAAGTTCAACCTGCCACCAGTGCTGCTGAAACAGTTCTACTCAGCAGTCACTGAGTCTGTCCTCTGCACTTCAATAACTGTCTGGTTTGGTGCAGCTACGAAATCAGACATCAGAAGACTACAAAGGACAGTTCGGTCTGCTGAGAGGATTATTGGTTGCCCCCTGCCTCCCCTTCAAGAACTATACACTTCCAGAGTGAGGAAAAAGGCTGGTAAAATCACTCTGGACACCACTCACCCTGCCCACTACCTTTTTGAACTGTTGCCTTCTGGCCGGCGCTTCAGAGCTCTGAACACCAGAACCGTCAGACACAGGAACAGTTTTTTCCCTCAGGCCATCCATCTAATGAACAATTAAATTTAATGATGTGCAATACACAGGTTAATTCTAATTTTAATTTATATTATCCAACATATCCACTTCTGCCATTACTTACATTGCTCTGTACATAATATACTGTTTTTTGTTCTTTATATACAGATTGTATTAGATTTGCACTACGCGTGTGTATGTGGGTATGCATGAAGGTGAGTGTATGTACGTATATGTATAATTATTTTTTTTTTGTTCTTTTTTGTTTTTAATTACCTATGTCTTGCTGCTGTTTTTGGTATTGTTTGTATTGTTGTAGACTGGAAGCTCCTGTCACCAAGACAAATTCCTTTTATGTGTAAGCATACTTGGCAATAAAGCTGATTCTGAATAAAAAAGTTCTGAATATATACAGTTGATAAAAAAGTCTACACACCCCTGTTAAAATGACAGGTTCTTGTGATGTAAAAGAACGAGACAAAGATAAATCATGTCAGAAATTTTTCCACCTTTAATGTCAAGTCAAGTGGGGGTTTTTTTTCAATAAAATGTGACCTATAACGTGAACAATTCAATTGAAAAACAAAATGAAATCTTTGAGGGGGGAAAATAAAAAATAAAAAACTCACAATAACCTGGTTGCATAATTTTCAGCACAAATGAATGGAATAGTTTTGGTGATTATTAAGTTATATGGGGTGCCAACTTCACTGAGGTTTTTTTTTTACCTGTGTAGAAACTGCAATCATGTTGCTTTTTAAACTATGGCAGTATTGTTAGAAACACACAGCAATAATTAAATGAAAAGGTTTTATATTATTTGCTACCTTTACTCCTAGAATTTTTTGTCATCCTGACTGCCCATGTTAGCTGTGTTTTGTGCCAAGTCGTACCAATATCCAAGATCTCAAGTTGCTGGCTAACATTTGATGTTTAGAAAATAAATATTAGAAAATTAATTGATTTTGATTGAAAGTAATTTAATAATTGTCACATAAAAATACTTACTCATGCAGGAGGTGATGTCCCAACATCAGTGTAAAGCAGACCTGGGCAACTTACGGCTCCTGCCCCACACATGGTTTAATGTGGTCCATGACTCATTTATCCTAAAAGTGTTTTGTTCTGTCACAAAGCCGTAAGCTGACACAAATACCTCCTTCTTTAAAACACATGAATGCAAGCCATTTCCTTCTCAACAAAATGATGGTTGGAAAACTGAATAAAATGAACACTTTCAAACAGCCAAAGACACACCTACGACCCATGCTTGCTGATTTTCTCGCTCGACAACGGCGACTTTGGCACCAGTGTTGCCAACTATTTCTCTGGTGAATAAGGCCCTGAGAATTGAACATGGGAAACACCAGGTTGTTGTCAAAACAAAACAATATTTGGAGTAAATTTTATTGGGCTAATAATGATTATAAGAAATTGTGCAGCATGTGTTATGAATCAACCTCTTCATGATGACTAATCTTTGCAACCTCTTGGAATCTAGGAAGTTAGGAATTAAGTCAGACAGAAATTCAAGGTGAATACATTGACTGTTTTTGATTATTACGCTTCTATTCCTGCGGCAATTGTGATTTCCAACATCTCATCACAAACAGTTAAAAATTTTGCTCACTTTGGCTATCCTTTGGAAATCATCTCTGAAGATTTTAGATTATTTGTCAGCTATTGACCGGGTAGGGAAGGAGGTATTGCCTCAAGTGAAGGAGTTCAAGTACCTCGGGGTCTTGTTCATGAGTGAGGAGACAATGGAGCGGGAGGTTGGCCGGAGAATCGGGGCAGTGGGGGCGGTATTGCACTCACTGTATCGTACCATTGTCACAAAAAGAGAGCAGAGTCAGAAGGCAAAGCTCTCGATCTACCGGTCAATTTTCGTTCCTACCCTCATCTATGGTCATGAAGGCTGGGTCATGAAGGCTGGGTGCCGTTTCAGGCACGTCCAGCTGGGAGGAGGCATCGGAAAAGACCCAGGACTAGGTGGAGAGATTACATGTCCACACTGGCATGGGAACGCCTTTGGGTCTACAATGAAAAGACTACCAGTCACTGCTTATCACAATATTTGCAAGTTGTATGAAACTTGACAAAATAAAAATATAATCTGGTTATGAGCAAGCAGTATGCGGCCGAACCAGATGATATTAGTAAACCCTGCAACCGCTGACTATGAACGGAAGTCCTAATTTCTTCAGTTGCTGATTGCTCAATTGGAAAAATTTTTGTCTCAGATTGCACCCTGCTGTGTTTAGAAGTGTTGTCAAATATGGAGAAAAGGAAATCATATAGTTGGCACTTTAATGTATCCCTTTTGCAAAATCCTGAATTCCAACAAATGTTAAAGGCTGAAATCAATATCTATGTGGAGACCAACTGGTCCTCAGTATCCTCTGTGGGCATGGCTTGGGAGGCACTTAAGGTGGTTCTTAGGGGCTGGATCATACATTATACCACATTCACCAAAAAATCCAAAGCGCAAGAATTCATGGAATTGGAAGGGAATATTAAAAGTGCAAAGGCAGAGCTGAAGCACCAAATGTCGTCTAATGGCCTCAGAGATTTGATCCGATTGAAATACAGATATAAAACTATTTTTTCAAGGAAGGTGGAGTTTTGGCTATTCAGGGAAAGACAGTTATACTTTGAGTCGGAGAACAATGCAGGAAAACTTCTTGCTAGATATATAAAACAGAGAGAGTCTTTTTCTACCATTGCCTCAGTGAAATCTGCTGGTGGTGAAATATTTACCTCAGCCATTTATATTAACAGTGCCTTTAAAGAATTTGATCATGATCTTTATAGTTCCACATCTTCTTCTACTGAAGAGGGTATTAGAAACTCTGTGGAACCACTAGAATTTCCTAAACTGACGGCCGCTGTTATCTCACTTGATGCTGAAAAGGTGTTTCATATGGTAGAATGGGATTATCTTTTTAGGATTTTGGAAATTTTCGGGTTCTGGTTCGGTGGGTTGGGGATCTCATCGCTGCTTTTTGCAGATGATGTTGTCTTCATGTCATCATCGGTCCGTGACCTTCAGCTGTCACTGGATCGCTTGGTAGTCGAGTGTGAAGCAGCTGGGATGAGGATTAGCACCTCTAAATCTGAGGCCATGGTTCTCAGCAGGAAACCGATGGAGTGCGTGCTCCAGGTAGGGAAGGAGGTATTGCCCCAAGTGAAGGAGTTCAAGTACCTCGGGGTCTTGTTCACGAGTGAGGGGACAATGGAACGGGAGGTTGGCCGGAGAATCGGGGCAGCGGGGGCGGTATTGCACTCGCTCTATCGCACCGTTGTCGCGAAAAGAGAGCTGAGCCGAAAGGCAAAGCTCTCGATCTACCGGTCAATATTTTTTCCTACCCTCACCTATGGTCATGAAGGCTGGGTCATGACTGAAAGAACTAGGTCACGAGTACAAGCGGCCGAAATGGGCTTCCTCAGAAGGGTGGCGGGCTTCTCCCTTAGAGATAGGGTGAGGAGCTCAGTTATCCGTGAGGAGCTCGGAGTAGAGCCGCTGCTCCTTTGCGTCGAAAGGTGTCAGTTGAGGTGGTTTGGGCATCTGGTAAGGATGCCCCCTGGCCGCCTCCCTAGGGAGGTGTTTCAGGCACGTCCAGCTGGGAGGAGGCCTCGGGGAAGACCCAGGATTAGGTGGAGAGATTACATCTCCACACTGGCCTTGGAACGCCTCGGGGTCCCCCAGTCAGAGCTGGTTAATGTGGCTCGGGATAGGGAAGTTTGGGGCCCCCTGCTGGAGCAGCTGCCCCCGCGACCCGACTTCGGATAAGCGGTTGAAGATGGATGGATGGATGGATGGACGGGTTCGGGAATAATTTTATTGGGTGGATTAAGTTACTTTATAGACACCCGGTAACAGCGGGTTAAAATTAACGAATGGATTCATTTTAGATTATTTTACTCTGGATGCCCTATTTACCCCTTATTGTTCTGTCTGGCCCTGGAACCATTAGCAGCTGCGATAAGAATGGAAGATGATTTTCCAGGGGTGGTGGCGGGAGGTGTAGCGCATAAGCTTTTGCTGTACATAGATGGCATTTTATTATTTGTCTGCGACCCTACAAGATCCACAGAATTATTCATCCCGTTCTCAGGATATAATAAACAGTCACACATTATACATACATTTCTGCATATACATGGTGAAATTATTTATTTTTCACATATCCCAGTTAAGCTGGGGTCAGAGTGCAGGGTCAGCCATGATACAGCACCCCTGGAGCAGATAGGTTCAAGGGCCTTGCTCAAGGGCCCAACAGTGGTGTCTTGGTGGTGTTGGGGCTTGAACCCCTGACCTTCTGGTCAGTAACCCAGAGCCTTAACCACTGAGCCACCACTGCCCTGATGATATCGAGATATCGAGCTGGAGGCTTTTATTCTTGAGGTTTAATTGAATTATACTAATTTTCATCTTCTCCATCAACTGATTTAAAGCCTGCCTGCATTCATGTATCCACTTTAAATGAGCCATTTGAGACTGGACTATTGTTGAATGCCAAATTCTGTTTCTTGATTGTGATATACTCTTCAATACATACATTTTGTGGATTCATGTATTTGTTGCAAATTATAATCACTTAATTTCTAAAGAACTGTGTGTGCATGTGTAATACTATTTTTATTTTTATAATGAATGTTGAATAATCCCTCCTTTAATCCATGTAATTGTTGAGAGTATTTTAGATGCCATAAAGATGATTATAGCCTAGCTTTGGTTATACATGGTTAATAGGGTGGTGGCATTTCCTACAACAATGGGATATTGTATAAATTAAGGAGTCTGGGCCTTTTTTTTTGTGGCAGATTTTCTCCATACCACACGGCGATCCTGATTCACCTCTGCAGTGAGAAAAGGTGGTTTATAAAGAGGAACAACACCCAGTGTAACCACTGACGTTTACTGACATACTATTACAAAAATGAAATGTGTTAAAGAAGAGTTTAAAGAGGAGAGTGAAGACATCAGTATTACAGAATCATGCAGATTGAAACATGAAGATACTGAAAAACAAAGAGGTTGGTGTTCATTCTTGATTCTCAATCTTCATAATGATACAGTTAACAAAGCTGCATACAGTTCACCAGATCTTGCAGCTGTAATTATAAAATCAGAGAAGCAGTAAAATTACAGTTAAAGAGACAAATAATACCAGAATCAACATATGACAGAGAGGATGATCTTCAGCCAGTCAAAGATCGCATTAAGTAGATTCTTGTCCTTTGCTTACTGGCATTAAATAGTGGTTCGATTGTATTTCTTTTTTCACATGTGTCTCAATTTTCTATGTTCATTTTAGACTTGACTGAAGTAAAAGAAGAAAGTCAAGAACTGAATGACATGGAGGAGAAACACCATGATCATAAATGTGATCGATTCATGACTGGTGAAGAACCTTTAAGTGGCTCAAAGACTGAAATTCATTTTTCAACGAAAAGAACTCGAGGAGCAAGAGCCAAAATTTCTTTCACCTGCCATAAGTGTGGAAAGATTTTGGCACTTAAAGCAAATCTTCTGCGTCATATGAGAATTCACACCGGAGAGAAACCCTTCACCTGCTCTCAGTGTGGAAAGACTTCTGCACATAAAGCAAATCTTAAGCGTCACATGAAAATTCACACTGGAGAAAAGCCATACCACTGTACTTCATGTGGAAGAGTTTCAGCCAATCAAGCAATCTCAAAATTCATCTGCACTATCATTCTGGATTGAAACCATTTAATTGTGATCAGTGCAGCAAGAAATTTACACTGGCATCACAGCTAAAGTTACACCTGGCAAATCATTCTAATGAGAAACCTCACGTGTGTTCGTTTTGTGGAAAGAGTTTCAATACATTAACACATCTGAAAACACATGTAAGAGTACATACTGGAGAGAAGCCATACCTCTGTACTTCATGTGGGAAGAGTTTCAGCCACTCAAGTAATCTAAGGACTCATTTAAAAAAGCGTTGTCCAAAACCGTCATATGAGCAATGTTAACTTCAGGGCCAAAATGTATTAAATGTAATCAAATGTCAGTCAGTTCACTAGATCTGGTTGCTGTCGACTGAAATTAATGCAATCATTAGAAAATAGAAACTGAACAAGTGAGAGGACAGAAGTGCGTAAGTTGAGGCTCAGATTTTGAAATACTTTGTTTTAATTGACAATGAGCTCTTGTGTTACATGACAGCAAGAAGAGCCTTTCTTCAGGAGCGAAGTGCGTAATTACTGTTGTGGACTCTCTGCTATGTACAGTGCCTTATAAAAGTATTCAGACCCCTGACCAATTCTCTCATATTACCAAATTACAAATAGTACACTGAAAATTCATTCTGATTGATATTTTATTTTAAAACACTGAAATTCAAAATCAATTATTATACGTTAACATTATATTTTTGATGGGAAATATTTGTATGAAATTCAACCCCCACACGGTAACATTTGATCGAGCCACCTTTTGCTGCAATAACTGCTTTAAGTCTTCTGGGGTACATACAGTGGATATAAAAAGTCTACACACCCCTGTTAAAATGCCAGGTTCTTGTGATGTAAAAGAATGAGACAAAGATAAATCATGTCAGAACTTTTTCCACCTTTAATGTGACCTATAACGTGAACAATTCAATTGGAAAAACAAACTAAAATCTTTGAGGGGGAAAAATAAAAAAAAACTCCCAATAACCTGGTTGCATAAGTGTGCACACCTGTAAACGAATACTTTGTTGAAGTACCTTTTGATTTTATTACAGCACTCAGTCTTTTTGGGTAGGAGTCTATTAGCATGACACATCTTGACGTGGCAATATTTGCCCACTCTTCTTTGCAAAAGCGCTCCAAATCTGTCAGATTGCGAGGACATCTCCTGTGCACAGCCCTCTTCAGATAACCCCACAGATGTTCAATTGGATTCAGGTCTGGGCTCTGGCTGGGCCATTCCAAAATGTTAATGTTCTTCTGGTAAAGCCATGCTTTTGTGGATTTGGATGTGTGCTTTGGGTCGTTGTCATGCTGAAAGGTGAACGTCCTCTTCATCTTCAGCTTTCTAACGGATGCCTGAAGGTTTTGTGCCAAAATTGCCTGGTATTTGGAACGGTTCATAATTCCCTCCACCCTGAATAAGGCCCCAGTTCCAGTTGAAGAACAGCCCCAAAGCATGATGCTGCCACCACCATGCTTCACTGTGGGTATGGTGTTCTTTGGGTGATGTGCAGTGTTGTTTTTGCTCCAAACATACCTTTTGGAATTATGGCCAAAAAGTTCAACCTTGGTTTCATCAGACCATAACACATTTTCCCACGTGCTTTTAGGAGACTTGATGTTTGTTTTTGCAAACTTCAGCCAGGCTTGGATGTTTTTCTTTGTAAGAAAAGGCTTCCGTTTTGCCACCCTACCCCATAGCCCATTCATATGAAGAATACGGGAGATGTAGCACACAGCCAGTACTTGCCAGAAATTCCTGCAGTTCCTTTAATGTTTCTGTAGGCCTCTTGGAAGCCTCCCTGACCAGTTTTCTTCTCGTCTTTTCATCAATTGTGGAGGGATGTCCAGTTCTTGGTAATGTCTCTGTTGTGCCATATTTTCTCCACTTGATGATGACTATCTTCACTGTGTTCCATGATATGTTTGCTAATGCTTTGGAAATTCTTTTGTACCCTTCTCCTAACTGATATCTTTCAACAATGAGATCCTCTGATGCTTTGGAAACTCTCTGCGGACCATGGCTTTTGCTCTGAGATGCAACAAAGAAAATGTAAGGAAAATCCTTCTTCTTCTTTCTTTTAATGGCGGTTGGCAAACAACTTTTAAGTGTGCATTACCGCCACCTTCTGATATGGAGTGTGGATCACAATAGCCTTTCCTCACTACCCTTAAACTAAATATATAAATACCTACATACATCCATAATAAAACCAATAAATAACTTCATAAATATCTAATAACATTATTAATATTCATACATTTTCATTATTAATAAATACAATTTTCTAAGGAAACTAAACTCATATCCTTCTACTAAGCCCCGTATTACTCAAAAACACAAATATCGCTCTATACCCTACATGCCCTGAATTCATTTGTAATAGTTCCTTCATTTCAAATCTAATTTTTTCTTTCCTATACCAGTCTTTCAGCCTCATCCTTTCCTCCTTATACTTATGACAATTAATAATTACATGTTCTACTGTTTCGTTAATATTACAGACCTCACACATCACAGTTTCATGCTTCCCTATTAATTTAAGCGTACTATTCAATCCAGTATGCCCAAATCTCATTCTTGAAATAATGTCCTCTTCCCTTTTATTCCTACTATTTTCTCTCATACCTCCTACTCTCTTCTGGATACTGTAGTACATTCTTGCTTTTGTTTCTATATCCCACTCCACTTGCCACTTCTTTCTCATTTCTTCTTTGATTATGCTTTTAACTTCCGCCTTACTATAACTTATTACCATATCTATCTCTGTTTTTTATTGGCATATTTGTCTGCCATTTCATTTCCTTCTACTCCTATATGGGCTGGAATCCAGATGAATTTTACTACTACTCCTACTCTATTAATTCTATAAACAGCTTGGGCTATTTCCAACAAAATATCCTGTCTTGCTTCTGATTTCATGTTCTTAATACTGGTTAACGCACTACTTGAATCTGACCCTATTAACACTTCCCTTGACCTACTATTTTCAACCCACTCAAGGGCTAAGAGAATGGCCAGCATTTCTCCTGTATACACTGACATTTTATCACTTACTCTCTTATTTAACATAACATTCACTTCTGGTATAATGAACGCAGCTCCTACTCTATTATCTTCTGTTTTTGATGCATCTGTATGTATCTTAACAAACATAGAATACTTCTCCTCTATGTATCTACTAACCTGACTCCTATCAATACTATTCTCTTTTTCCACTCTAAAAGGTGCAAATCTACCTCTAACTCCCCTAATATCTAAGGTGGAACATTAGATAATGGCACAGTTGGACTTACCGTCATATCTCCTATCCCTATCTCATCGACTGCATACCTTATTATCCAACCAAAGCTCTTAATCTGTCGTCTTTCCCTTTCTTGACATGGTTGTAACACCTTCTGAGTCAGGTGTCTTTCCTTATGCCCTTTTAAATTTGCCCAGTACGTTAATGCTATCTGATTTCTTCTAATCTCCAATGGCATCTCATTCATTTCTACTTGTAATGCCGCTACTGGGGTTGTTTTAAAAGCACCACAACAGAGTCTCAACGCCTGACTTTGAATAACATCCAACTTTTTTAGTAAAGTTCTTGAAGCAGACTGGTAAACTGTACATCCATAATCAATAGCTGCCCTAATTAATCCAATATAAACTATTTTCAATGAGGTCCTATTTGCTCCCCACTCTCTACCCCTCAAACATCTTGTCATGCTAATAGACTCCTACCCAAAAAGACTGAGTGCTGTAATAAAATCAAAAGGTACTTCAACAAAGTATTCGTTTACAGGTGTGCACACTTATGCAACCAGGTTATTGGGAGTTTTTTTTTTTATTTTTCCCCCTCAAAGATTTTAGTTTGTTTTTCCAATTGAATTGTTCATGTTATAGGTCACATTAAAGGTGGAAACATTTCTGACATGATTTATCTTTGTCTCATTCTTTTACATCACAAGAACCTGGCATTTTAACAGGGGTGTGTAGACTTTTTATATCCACTGTATGTACCCCAGAAGACTTAATGCAGTTATTGCAGCAAAAGGTGGCTCGATCAAATGTTACCGTGTGGGGGTTGAATTTCATACAAATATTTCCCATCAAAAATATAATGTTAACGTATAATAATTGATTTTGAATTTCAGTGTTTTAAAATAATATATCAATCAGAATGAATTTTCAGTGTACCATTTGTAATTCGGTAATATGAGAGAATTGGTCAGGGGACTGAATACTTTTATAAGGCACTGTACATAGCAGAGAGTCCACAACAGTAATTACGCACTTCGCTCCTGAAGAAAGGCTCTTCTTGCTGTCATGTAACACAAGAGCTCATTGTCAATTAAAACAAAGTATTTCAAAATCTGAGCCTCAACTTACGCACTTCTGTCCTCTCACTTGTTCAGTTTCTATTTTCTAATGATTGCATTAATTTCAGTCGACAGCAACCAGATCTAGTGAACTGACTGACATTTGATTACATTTAATACATTTTGGCCCTGAAGTTAACATTGCTCATATGACGGTTTTGGACAACGCTTTTTTAAATGAGTCCTTAGATTACTTGAGTGGCTGAAACTCTTCCCACATGAAGTACAGAGGTATGGCTTCTCTCCAGTATGTACTCTTACATGTGTTTTCAGGTGTGTTAATGTATTGAAACTCTTTCCACAAATCGAACACACGTGAGGTTTCTCATTAGAATGATTTGCCAGGTGTAACTTTAGCTGTGATGCCAGTGTAAATTTCTTGCTGCACTGATCACAGTTAAATGGTTTCAATCCAGAATGATAGTGCAGATGAATTTTGAGATTGCTTGATTGGCTGAAACTCTTCCACATGAAGTACAGTGGTATGGCTTTTCTCCAGTGTGAATTTTCATGTGACGCTTAAGATTTGCTTTATGTGCAAAACTCTTGCCACACTGAGAGCAGGTGAAAGGCTTCTCTCCAGTGTGAATTATCATGTGACGCAGAAGATCTGCTTTATGTGCCAAACTCTTTCCACACTTATGGCAGGTGAAAGAATTTTTGGCTCTTGCTCCTCGAGTTCTTTTCGTTGAAAAATGAATTTCAGTCTTTGAGCCACTTAAAGGTTCTTCACCAGTCATGAATCAATCACATTTATGATCATGGTGTTTCTCCTCCATGTCATTCAGTTCTTGACTTTCTTCTTTTACTTCAGTCAAGTCTAAAATGAATAGTAAATTGAGACACATGTGAAAAAAGAAATACAATCGAACCACTATTTAATGCCAGTAAGCAAAGGACAAGAATCTACTTAATGCGATCTTTGACTGGCTGAAGATCATTTTATATGATTTTATAATTACAGCTGCAAGATCTGGTGAACTGTATGCAGCTTTGTTAACTGTATCATTATGAAGATTGAGAATCAAGAATGAACACCAACCTCTTTGTTTTTCAGTATCTTCATGTTTCAATCTGCATGATTCTGTAATACTGATGTCTTCACTCTCCTCTTTAAACTCTTCTTTAACACATTTCATTTTTGTAATAGTATGTCAGTAAACGTCAGTGGTTACACTGGGTGTTGTTCCTCTTTATAAACCACCTTTTCTCACTGCAGAGGTGAATCAGGATCGCCGTGTGGTATGGAGAAAATCTGCCCAAAAAAAAAGGCCCAGATTCCTTAATTTATACAATATCCCATTGTTGTAGGAAATGCCACCACCCTATTAACCATGTATAACCAAAGCTAGGCTATAATCATCTTTATGGCATCTAAAATACTCTCAACAATTACATGGATTAAAGGAGGGATTATTCAACATTCATTATAAAACACACAGTCCTTTAGAATTTAAGTGATTATAATTTGCAACAAATACATGAATCCACAAAATTGATGTATTGAAGATTACGTCACAATCAAGAAACAGAATTTGGCATTCAACAGTAGTCCAGTCTCAAATGGCTCATTTAAAGTGGATACATGAATGCAGGCAGGCTTTAAATCAGTTGATGGAGAAGATGAAAATTAGTATAATTCAATTAATCCTCAAGAATAAAAGCCTCCAGCTGGCCAGTCATACACAAAAAACAACATAATTCAAATTTAACAAACATCAAAAGCGGTTTCAAACAATCCTGCATCAAATAAACACTTCCATTATACAGCACAGTTACTCAAAATCTGGAAAAACAGATTCAGATGTACTAATATCAACATTTTAAACTATCAACTTACATAAGGGCTGAACAAAATAACTTTCTTCAATCAGGACTTTAGATGGATTGACAAAATCAACATACAACAATACTTGCTTGTGCATCTTCTTCGCTCTTCTTTCTAGACAACTCTGTGAAATACTCTGTTTATTGCCCTATGGAGGCATGGATGAGTATTGCACCCAAGAGAAAAAGAAAAACATTTACAGGCTTGATACAGTAACTCAAGGCTCTTTCACATTGTAAAGAAGTTGCTGCTGCTGGCAATGACGAAGATGGATCGAGTGAAAAACCCAAGTGCAGTTTTATTAAATAAATGTGAAACCAAAACCCTAACTATAAATGAGAACTAAACTAGACATAAAAATGAACGACTAAAACATGGCTAAATATAAACGTGGCTTGACAAACTAGACTTGGCATGGTTTAAACAAAGTTACACTCACAAACAATACTTGACAAGAGACAATGGAAAACATGAGGGCTTATATACACAGACATGGGTAACAAGACAACCAATGACAGGCATGACAAGGCATGGAGCATGGGATCAAGGCAGAGCCCGTGGGGGGTGGGGCCATGAGAGGCTCGAGGGGTGGAGCCATTGGGGCTGAGGACCAAGGTGCAACAGTAGGGATGGAGGTCCACTGTGGAACAGAGGTGGGCCAGGACCAATTAGCAGAGGCTTGCTTGTGACAAGGCATGGACTGGAGCTGACTCTGGCATGGCCGCAACATGGAAATCGGGCTTGGCGGCCATGATGTGGCGCAAAGTTGTGGAAGGTAGAGCCATGGGAGGCTCGAAACTAAGAGTCCTGAATGACTTGGAAAAGACCTCAGTGGTCGTGAACATGGGCAGGGACTTTGAAATGACCTCCGGGGTCGTGTACATGAGCAGAGACTTGGAAACGACCTCTGTGGTCCTTTACATGGGCAGGGATTTGGAAACTACCTCTGTGGTCCTTTACATGAGCAGGGATTTGGAAACTACCTCTGTGGTCCTTTACATGGGCAGGGACTTTGAAACAAATGCCCTCCTCCAGTCCAAAGTTGGCAACGCTGGCTCGTCAACCATGACGTGGTCTTCCGCCTCCCCCACAGTGAACCTAAATCAGTAATCCGCAGGGCAAAGTCAATATAACGAGCCAGGCTGTGGGAACTGCGACCGACAGGCATCAAAGTGGGGATTGGCTCTTACGGTCCTTGAGAGCCACCTCATTAAAATCCACCTGGTATGCCAGATTGCAGAAGTCCTCCACATAATCCTCCAGGGGACAATTCCTCTGACATAGGTGGAGGAGCTGTACTGCTGGTTTCATTATGGTGGTCAAGTATTCTGTAACGAAGTTGCTACTGCCAGCAATGACGAAGAAGATGACAAAGGAGTGAAGAACACTAGTGCAGATTTATTAAATAAATGTGAAACCAAAACCCTAACTATAAATGAGAAATAACTAGACATAAACATGACTAAAACATGGCTAAACATAAACATGGCTTGACATAAGCTAGACTTGGCATTGTTTAAACAAAACAATAAAGTTACACTTACAAACAATCCTTGACAAGAAACCGTGGCAAACATGAGGGCTTATATACACAGACATGGGTAACAAGACAACCAATGAACAGACAGAACTATAAAACAAGATAACAAGACTAATAACCTAAAACCATTGACAAACTAGAACTAATAACAAAGTAATCAAACAATGTACCAATGAAAACAAGACACATGAACATGGAGGGAAACATGAAATCACATGACAAGAACCAGGAACTAGACTTTTCAGAATTAAAGACAAGAAAACATGAACCAACAGAATAAACATGAACACACATTAAACACAGAGCACGTTTCTGCCATTTAGAGTAAAACATTTTTTTTTACAAATAGCCTATTAGTGACTGGCTTGCAAATTAATGTAAATTAATGCTGTAACTGAGAGCTAGATAGTGAGTTAAGATAGTTAACTTGTCGATGACAATAACTGGATGTAAAATATCAATATAAAAAAATATATGACATCAGGAAAAGTAAAAAGTCAATCAAATGGTAGATTGCTAGTACAACCACCCAACATCAAATGCAGCAACTCGCTAGGTGTTGTCACACCAGCACCTGACTCTCTGCCCTCTTCCTCCAGCTTGATATGGTCACCCCAGAGAGCCTGCCAACCTTGGTGAGTATAAAACCAATCAGGTGAAGTCACTACATTTTCCTTCTTGATGTGCAACAATTAGCAACGGTCATTTGTAGCATCATGGTATAACTTGAGTGAGTGGTTGAAATATTCGGTGCAAAAAGTTGCTGAATTTAGTTTTCCATGACACAGCTGAAATGGAAAATATTTCTATCATCGTTTGCTTTGATTTTTTAGATTAACACTTTTTATTGATTCACATACTTGAAACAGAAAACAAAACATATATTCATAGAATCAAATATAACCCCCATTATTCCCTTTCCCTCCCAATTCCCAACCCCACCCTGACCCTCAACAAATATATATATATTATAAATCACACACATTTAAAATGGCACAACTCTCTCCACTAGCCCCTCCCGAGAGCCCTCCAAAAAGGCCAAATAGCGGCCCCATTTTTTATAAAACGAATCGAAGTTGCCTAGCCTTCTACATGACATCCCCTTGAATGCCGCTACCCTGCCCATCTCTGTACACCACTCTTGAATGTTTGCCGATCATAACACTGGCTAGGACCCAATTTTTTATGCATTTATCCCTTATATTAATGACCGCCCGTCACCTAAAATATGAGTCTGTGGCAAAATCAAAAGTTTATTTGCAGATGATGGTGTTATGTGGAAAAAGGGAAGAAATATAGAATATATAGTGAGGAAGATGCAAGAGGCAATTGGGAAGGTAGAGAGTTGGGGAATGGAATGGGGTTTTAGGTTTTCAGTGGCAAAGACCAAAGTAATCTGTTTTTCTCAAAGGAAAAATCAAGAACAGATTTAACTTAAACTTTATGACAAAAATCTAGAGAGAGTGGAATGTTTTAAATATCTCGGGATATGGTTTGATAAAAAACTTAACTGGAAAATACATATTGAGAAAGTTGTAGAAAAATGTAAAAGAATATTGAATGTTCTTTTCAGGATTTTAAATGCTTTATTTCTCTCTTTAATTACCTTTGAGCATTCTTGTGTCCACCACGGAACGAATTTCTTTCTAATACTGCCTCCTCTTTTTATCGACTCTTTTGCTCGAGAGAGCAAAAGAGTCGATAATACTACTTATTTCTTCCACCTAAAATAATACTACTTATTTCTTCATTCAGATCTTCAACTCCCTGATTTATACAAACCTCCTTTAATTTTTCTTTGGACAATATTCTAAACTTGTTCCAATCTGCTTCCTTAAATTTCCACATACTTACTCTCTCTTTCTTTTGCATATCCCTTTCTATTCCAATTTCTATGTATATAGGATAATGATCACTCCCTATAGTACTTTCCTTATTTACTTCCCAACTACTTATCCCTACCAAAGACTGGGACACCAATGTAAGATCTATTGCAGTCTCTATACCCTTACTTAAATTTATTCTTGTACCAGACCCATCATTTAGACATACTAATTCCTTTTCATCCATTATTTCTTCTATAATTTCTCCATTTAAATCTTCTTTTTCACCCCACACCTTACTATGTGCATTAAAATCCCCGCACCAAATAATTTTTTTTCCTCTCCACTCCTCCAGTATTGATTCTAGTTGTACTCTCTCTAGTTTTTTACATGGGTTGTAGAAGTTAATCACTTTGATCTTTTCTTTCTTGTTCCACATTTCAACAACTATTACCTCTAATTCTTGTATTGTTTTTAACCTCCTATAAACTATACCCTCTTTAATTAATATTGCACATCCCCCTCCAATTCCATTTCTTCTATCTTCAACGTATGGTATTATATCCTTTAATAGTGAAATCCAGATTAGTTTTGAGCCATGTTTCCTGAATGCAAATGATATCTGGTTTCTTTCCTAGTTTATCAATATATCCCTTAAACTCATATCCATTTGCTATCAAACTTCTAGCATTCCATTGAATTACCAACATTAAGTTATGCTTTGAGAAGCTGTATCTGCGTTCCCTTCTCCATGGTAAAGATCAGCATGTATCTTTTCCCATGACAAATCTTTCATGTTTAGGAATTTAGCTGCTGCCTTAACTATGATTTTTATCTTCTCTGTTTTTGTTTTTGCTTGTTCTGAACAATTTATGACATATGCTACAAAAAGCACTATCCTATCCATTGACATTCCTGTTTTGACCCCGTTCCTTCTTTATTCGTACCAATGTCTTCATTTTCTCTTTCATTATTATATATTTTCACAGCCTCTGCATATGTTACTTTCTGATTTAATTTTACTTTTTGAACCTCAACTGCCTTTTTTCGGATTTCACAGCCCCCATATGCTGCTGTGTGGTTCCCTCCACAATTACAACACTTTATTGTAACATTACTCCCACATTCTCCATATGCATGTTCTCCTCCACATCTGTTTCCCTTTACATACATTTGCAGTATGTCCATATCGCTGACATTTATATCATCTTAATGGAGGAGGTACATATTCTCTGACATTAAAGCTCATATATCCTACCATCACTTTCATAGGAAGTACAACATCTTTAAACTGTAGCAGTACAGACTCACTATCTGTTTTTTCTCCATTTCTGAAAGCCTGCAATCGAGTGATTTCTGTGATCATTCCTCCTTTAATTACTTTCCTGAGTTCTTCCAGATTCTCTTCTACAGGAATTCCTGTTATCACTCCCTTAGTTCCTCTCTTCTCACCAATTATTTTTTTCTCCACTATTTCTTTCTTACATACTGATTGCAGTTTCATAGCTTTATTTTTCTGCTCAATATTTTTGCATTTCACCAATAGGCTCCCATCACGCAACACTTTCGCCATTTCTATTTCCCCAATCGCTTTCTTCAATCCATTTGTAAGAGTGATCGGGCTAACTGATGTAATTTCATTTCCCACTTTAAATTTAAGAATGATCTTAAACTCTTCCATCATTATCTTTTTCCTTACTTCTCGAATTTCTTCATCCTCTTCTAATGTTCTCTTCTTTGTCATCTGACTATTTCTATTTTCTTTTTTCCCTCCTCGTACTCTTTTCCCAACTCATCTGCATATCTTCATCCTCTGACAATCCACTATAGTTTGCCATTCTGATCCAGTCACAAATCAGATTATGCCATGAACCCGCAAACAAAACAAACAAACAGACAAAATAAACTTAACCCAACTAAGTAAAAAACAAAACAAAAACTTTCCTTTTCAGCAATGTCTCTGCTCGTCCTCGCTGGCAAACCACTTGCTCATCAAAGATCAGAGTCTCTGCTCAGATACAAACACACCCAGGAAAATCCTTCTAGAACAGCTGAACTTTATTTGTGATTAATCAGAGTCACTTTAAATGATGGCAGGTGTGTAATGACTTCTATTTAACATGAGTTTGAATGTGATTGGTTAATTCTGAACACAGCCACATCCCCAGTTATAAGAGGGTGTGCACACTTATGCAACCAGGTTATTGTGAGTATTTGTTTTATTTTTCCCCCTCAAATATTTCAGTTTGTTTTTTCAATTGAATTATTCACATTAAAGGTGGGAAATGTTCTGACATGATTTATCTTTATCTCATTCTTTTACATCACAAGAACCTGGCATTTTAACAGGGGTGTGTAGACTTTTTATATCCACTGTATGTATCAGCTTTTCACACAGTGACAAAGTGTTTTTGGCCCATTCTTCTCAGCAGATTTTCTTCAGGTTGGTTGGAAGACACGTTTGGACTGCAATTTTCAAATAGTGCCACATATTCTCAATTGGATTGACTCACTCCAATGCTGATTTGGCATTGTGCTTGGGATTATTGACCCGCTGAAAGGTGAATTTCCTCCCAAGCTTCAGTTTTTTAGCGGACTGAGGCAGGTTCTCTTGCAGTATTTCCCTATATTTTGCTTCATCCATTCTTCCTTCAATTCTAACAAGATGCACAGTCCCTGCTGATGAGAAGCATCCCCACAGCATGATGCCGCCGCCACCATACACCATCCTGTAGGGATGGTATGTCTTGAGGCATAGGAAGTGTTAGGTTTGCACCACACAGAGCACTTTGAGTTTTGGCCAAAAAGCTCTATCTTGGTCTCATTATGCACTTTTCTTGATATGGTTGACTGGTGCACCATTACTCCACTCCCAGCCACTGAACTCTGTAGCTCCTTCAAAGTGATTTTTGGCCTCTCTGAGGCTTCTCACAAGTCTCCTTTTTGTTAGAGCGCTTGCGAGTTTTGAGGGACGGCATTTTCTTGGCAGTGCCTGGGTGGTGTGGCGTAGCTTCCACTTCCTGATTATTGATCCATCTATGCTCACTGGGATATCCAAACATTTGGATATTATTTTGTACCCTTTTCCTATTCTATGCATTTTTATTACATTATCCTTTGTTATTAAAAAGACTACTGCATTGAACATCATATTTGTTACATTCAAAGAATACATGCTCTACAGTTTCTAAAACATCACATTCATCACACATACCATTTTCATGCTTCCCCATTATTTCAAGTGTTGAATTTTCAATCCTGTGTGTCCCAGTCTTAATCTAGAAATCATTACTTCTTCCTTTCTATACCTTCCATAAAATTTTTATTTTCCTGCTCATTTTGCAATATTATAATACCATCTCCCTGTGCTACTATTTTCCCATCTTTGTTGCCATAAATATACTAGTTTCTTTTTAATCACTGATTTTACCTCACTTCTCCCCAGGGGTACTTTAATATCCACCAAGTTTTTCTTTAATGCTTTTTTGGCTAACTTATCAGCTATTTCATTACCTGCTATCCCAATGTGTGCCGGTATCCAACAAAAGTATACTGTTATACACTCTGCTTTCAATCTGTACAATAATGTATAGATTTCCATCAGGAAATCTTCTCTGTCAGTTCTTGTATACATTATACTTTTAAGAGCTGATGATGAATCTGAACAAATTACAGTCCTAATTGGTTTAGTCTGTTCAATCCATTGTAGCCCTACTATTATAGCAATTCATTCTGTTGAATATACAGACAATTTATCAGTTATTCTAAGACTTATTTTGGTTTTAAAACTCGGAATATATACTCATATACCAACAATTTGATTAAATGGGTCTTGAGATCCATCTGTAAACATCTGTATAAAAGAGTAAACATTTTCTCTCATAAACACATTGATTTTATTACTATTATTATACCCTTCTTCTGCTTTTTCCCGGGCCTCTAATAATCTCATTTCAACAATATGTTCAGGAAAGTTCCATACAGGCACCCCATGTAGTGGCAGATTAGGGCAGATGACTTCACTCTCCAGACAACTATCCTTGACCCACTGTTCATACTTCCATCCAAAGGTATTTCCTCCATTATTTTTATATTCCCAGCGATCTTTTAAAACTGTGCGTGTGCGATGATTGTTGTCACTTCCTTCCAAGTTAACCCAATACATAAGAGTTAGTTTATCTCCCCCACTTCAATCCTGATGGCATCTAAAGGGGTTGATCTTATTGCTCCACAACAGTAAGTGCTTTAGACTGTAAATTATCCAATTTATTCAGTTCTGATTTAGATGCAGCCCCATACACTGCACACCCTTAGTCTATACTAGAACCTATTAAAGCTTGATATACATGTAACAGTGAACTCTTGCTGGCTCCCCATTCATACTTGGCTATTGAATACAATTTATTATGCCTTTACATTTGTTTTCAATTTTCTTAATATGTCTCTTCCATGTTCATTTCTCATCAAATATTAATCCTAGATACTTGAATTCTGTCACTCTTTCTAGTGGTTGATCATATAATTTCAGAATCATTTGTTCCATTTTCTTTGTAAAATCATATACTGAGTCTTTGGTACTGAAAGTTTTAATCCCCAATTTATTGACCATTCTTCAACTTCACTTATTGTTTCTTGTATTCCTTTAACTACATTTCTTAAATTCCTACCTCTTTTCCATACTGCTCCATCATCAGCATATAATGCCTTTCCAATATTTGGATTAACTATTTCATATATATCATTAATCATTAAATGAAATAAAATTGGACTGATGACACTTCCTTGTGGAGTCCCATTCATAATATCATACGGTACTGACATTTCTTCCCCTATTCTTACCTGGAATGTACGTTCAAATAGGAAATCTACTATCCAATTATACATTCTCCCTCCTATTCCAATTTAATTTAATTAAAAGTCCTTCCTTCCATAAAGTGTTGTTTGCTTTTTCAATATCAAAGAAAACTTCAACAAGATATTCTTTCATTAGAAGTGCTTTCTTTGCATCATTTTCAAATAAGATCAGAGCATCCATTGTGTTAACTATTGGTATCACTATTGCATTTTTCCAATCTTTGGGTAAAGTACTTTCATTCCATATGATTATATAAATTAAATAATGCTTTAATGGTAAGTTCTCTGGTAAGTTTTTTAACATACTGTAAGAGGTACTCCTGAAATGACCCCTCTAGTTTTATTTTATTTCTGTGCATACTACCTTTCCTTCTGCAAGTGTTTTCAATTTAAGAATCTTTTGTTTCAGCTTCTCGTCCTTGCATTTGATCATTATTCTTCTGTTACTGAGACAGGATACAGCTTTCACTATTCCTATCTCTTTCTCAATTGTTTTCGATAGTTTAATTGGATGCTTTTGTTGTTCTGATTGTTTAGAAAAAGTAACAATCGCTTTGATTTCTCTTTCTACCATCTCCTTACTGGTTTCATTTCTTATATTTATCAATTTGTTAATTGTTTGCTCACAATCAGATCCATCACCCATGCTGCTTTCCTTTTGGTGTATCTTACTTCCTGATAATGCATCTCTTGATTATTGTCGCCATCCGAAATATCTCCCCACGCCATTATCCCGACCTCCATCTTTCCCCACGAGCCCTGACCAATGATCCTTCAACAATGGGGTTTTTATCCAGAAAAAAAAAGGTTTTTATTTGCAACTTTAATGATTCACAGGTGGATGCCAATTTTAAAGTAATTGTGTCCTCGTTAGGGCAATTTATTTCATCGATGTAACCTGGCAGCTTCCACAGCACAGGGGTTGAACACTTATGCAAGCAAGATATTTCAGTCTTTTTTATATATATTTCCCAACATGAATCCAATGTCTTCTAACAATAATTGATTTTCCAGTGTTTTAAAATAAAATATCAAACAGAATGAAATTTCAGTGCACTTTGTAATTCAGTAATATGAGATAATTGGTCAGGGGTCTGAATACTTTTGCAAGGCACTCTACATGACCGGACAGACACAAATCTAACTTGATTAGGGCTGCTAGCATCACTGTGACAACTGCCCCACTGAGGTGGTTAGAGTTGCACTATGGTGACAGTGACACCAACATTTATGCATGTGGCATAAAAATATCAACATGTATTAAAGACCTTGCAGAAACTTCAAACTCCAGAAATGGTGTAATTTAGTGAGTAAAGCAAAGTATTACATCCTTAGTGACTGTTTTGTGGATCCTTCCATCTGGAATGTTTTAGCCATTGAGGTGTAGGCTACATGTATGGTGCAATAACACTCAGAAATGTTAAACCAATCAGTGTTGCCAACTATTTCTCATTGGAAAACCAAAGACTCGCTGAAATGTTGCTAAAAGTTGCTAAATCCCATGATAACGTGATTAATTGCATAAGACATCAGTGTGACGAGGAGGAGGGCGTGGCCAGTCCGCGATGATGCACGGCCAGCGCTGAATTGCCTAATCAACAGGAGAGCGATAGAGGAGGAGCCGGGGACGCCAGAGAGAGGAAGACGCACATTTACATTTACATGTACATGTATGCATTTGGCAGACGCTTTTATCCAAAGCGACTTACAGAGCACTTATTACAGGGACAATTCCCCCGGAGCAACCTGGAGTTAAGTTCCTTGCTCAAGGACACAATGGTGGTGGCTGTGGGGCTCGAACCAGCTTCCTTCTGATTACCAGATTACCAGTTATGTGCTTAGACCACTACACCACCACTCCAGAGTGAAACCAAACCAGACAGGAAGTCAGGACCTAGACACCAGGCTCCACTCCAGACATGAAACAGACAGACCGAAGAGCGCACAGCAGGGAATATAACCGAAACCCTACATTCACACAAAGACAGAAATGGGCAGATTTCACGGTCCTGTCAGACCAAAACCCAGACTGAGAGAGTGACAGGACTGTGACATAGGGGGGACTTGTGAGTATTTATCGGTTGTTACAGAGCAGTTCACAATCATTAAGCCATATCGGAAATTTATGACAAGCATCACTAAAGATCAACTGTTGATGATGATGATTTAGTATTTATGAAATATGACAATGTTTACTTTTAATTGTATATACAGGCTCTAGACTGCGACTAAAATGGTTGCAAATGCGACAAAAAATAATTGATTGCGACAATAATTGCACCGTTGCGTGCGTTCATATGCGGTTTCGTAAGATATCATCTTGTGAGTTATTGAATACATCTTTAGGTGGTGCACCAGTGTGTATCGCGCCACTTTTCACACATTCTGTTTCTGACGAGTTCGCAGTTTGAATCGGATTCACTTTCTCAGCTAATCAGCCATCAGTGAGCTCACAACTAGGAGCGCAGACATTTCAAAATAAGAGTCTCCTGTATTTCGGGCTTCTTGTTAAACCACTTTTTTTCTTCTGGTAATTATTGATTGAATTGGAGTAGCACAATAAAGTGCACTGGGATTTCATTCAATTTGTACTCTTGTAGTCTCTGTGTCTATATAATATATATATAATAAATCTAGCTTTTGACACTTAGGACAATTGAGGGACTTGTACAAAACTGTTACACAAGTTGAATCAAGTGGAGCTCAAGCAAAAACTGATGGCCTGGTGGAGCGATTAAAAAAAAAAAATTAAAAGTATTATTCATAATTTTGTGCCCGAGGATGCTAGAAATTGGGACAAATGGCTCGATCCCCGGTTATTCACAGTTCAAGAGGTCCCACAAGCCTCTACAGGGTTTTCCCCATTTGAGCTGCTGTATGGGCGGTGTGCTAGATGTCTTACGTGAAGCTTGGGAGGAGGGGCCTTCAACCAGTAAGAATAAATTCAATACGTTCTTGATCTTAGAGCAAAACTCTACACTTTGGGACAAATAACACAGGAGAATTTGCTCCAAGCTCAGGAACGTCAAAGCCGACTGTATAACGGGAACTCTGCTGCGGGAATTTGCACCAGAAGACAAAGTGCTCGTATTACTACCCACATCGGGCTCCAAATTACTCACCAAGTGGCAAGGACCATTTGAGGTCACACGACGAGTGGGGGATCTCGATTATGAGGTAAAGCAAACCGGTAGAGAGGGTGTATGTCAAATATATCACCTCAACCTCCTGTAATTATGGAGGGAGGCGGTCCCTGTGACGTTGGCTACAGTAGTTCCGGAGAGGGTGGAGCTCGGGCCGGAGGTGAATACAAAACACAATCATATCACCCGGGTCACTTGCGGACACCTCTCACCGAATCAAGTCACAGTGGTTGCCAAGCTGCAACAGGAGTTTGCAGATGTTTTTTTCCCTCTGCCAGGTCATCCAAACCTCATCTAGCACCACATTGAGACAGAGCCGGTGGTGGTGGTACGTAGCAGTCCCTACCGACTGACTGAGTGCCAAAACATTTTTTTAGAAGAATTGGATGCAATGCCCAATATGGGGGTAATAGAGGAATCCCACAGCGATTTGTCCAGCCTGGTTGTTCTGTACGTTTCTGTGTGTATTATAGAAAAGTTAACACAGTGTCTATATTTGATGCCTTCCCAATGCCTCGCGTTAATCAGTATAACGCTTTTACATTCACTTGATTTCTCTCTTCCTTTTCTGTTGCAAACGGACGCTTTGGATAGAGGGCTGGGGGCTGTACAGGTTGTGGAGGGGCAGGAGTTTCCGGTGCTGTACATTAGTCGCAAGCTCTCGCTGAGGGAGGCTAAGTACAGAACCATGAAAAGGAATGTCTCGCCATCATGTGGGCAGTTCTCACTCTCCAATACTACCTGTTGGGGTGGGCCTTCACTCTCTGCTCAGATCACTTCAATGGCTCCACCGCATGAAAGATATCAGTGCGGATTACCCAATGGTATCTGGCCCTTCAGCCGTTCAAGTTCAAGGTGGTCCACAGGCCAGGAGTGCAAAATGGCTGTTGCCGACTTCCTGTCCAGAAATTGGTTCGCTGTCCTTTTCTGCATATCGCAGCTCCGTTTTGTGGTCCGTTCTGCATAGCTCGCCGGCTCATTTTTGCCTATTGCGGCCCATTTCACGGCCGACCAACCGGCCTGCTCGGTTCTCCCGCTGGCCAGTACGCCCCAAAGGGCGTCGGCCCACCCGTAAAATGCCCGGTATTCCAGATTGCCAGTCCAGCCCTGTCAGAGACCCCAGTTATTGAACTAATTTAAATTCACCAAGAAAACGCTTAGACCTAAATGAGTCCTTTTATTACTTTCTGCTATCAAAGCAACTGCAAGCTTTTTTCTCTCTTCCAAATACAGGTTTTCAATGTTTATTGTGCACACTGTCATGTCTAGATGTGTTTTTGTTCATGTTTTGTTTTCTTTAAAATGTCTTTTATTTTGAAATTCTAGTTCCTGTTTCATGTCATGTGCTTATAAATTGAAACAAAAGACACAAACACACGCATGCTGGTCAGCTGGCCGTAAACAAACTCTCTCTCTCGTCGCACCACCGTCTGCAGTCGGCCTTTATCCCTCTCAGAGGCTTAATTAGCCTGATAAGCGACTGGGTGTGTATAATCACGACCCGGCCCCGCCCTCCACCCTGCCACACTGTTTCATGTCATGTGATTTCATTTTTCCCTCCATGTTCATGTGTCTTGTTTTCATTGTTTATTGTCTTATCAGTTCTAGTTTGTAATTGGTTTAAAGTTATTAGTATTGTGTAACACAGTTAAAGGATGGGCAAGGAGGAGGCGAGAACCGGCTTGTCAACATAAATCATAATTTAATGAGAACTTAAACCAAAAGCACAAACATAAACAAACACACACGATGGACATGCCCGTAATTCTCTCTCTCTCGAACCATCGTCACCGGCCGCCTTTATCCCTCGCGCGCCTCATCAGGCCGATTGGGGACCGGGCGCGCAATATTCCGACCCGGCCCTGCCCCACTCCGCTCCACACTCCTCCCGGCGTTATCTCAGGCCGGGGTGCCACCGGCATGACGTACATCCCCCCCCATCCCTGGGGTGGGGTGTATCTTGCGTCACGTGTGGTCATCCCCGCCTTCCTCGCCCTGGGAGGAGACAGGAGGGGAAGACAACAACAAAGAAAACAAAATAGGCGAGGGAAAAGGCCAACACGGTGTGACAGAGAGTAGAGAGAGAGAAAAAGCTCACTCACCGGTTCTCTGATGTACCGACGCGTGGTACTCGAACACTCCTCCACACTCAGGCAGACGACAGCCGCTCCAACCCCAGGTGAACCAGAGTCAAACCTTTGACCCCCAGCGGGCAGAACGCCCCTCCACTTTTCTGGCAGCAAATGGGGACACCCCTCCACCCCTGGCAGCGGCCCTACCGCTCCGGGCGGTCGAGGAATTTCTTTCCTCATCCCCTCGCGGACGGCGGTCTCCCTCGACCCATCCGCGTCTCTGGGGACGGCAGGGCAAATTATCACTGGTATCCAGTCCCCACTTGCCCCGCGGATGACGGCCGTTCCCCACATCCGGGCGGTCGGGCTACTCCGTCACCCGGCAGATGGCAGCGGCGCACCCCTGGGTGGACGGCAGTGTCGAGGACTCTGCGACAGGCATCCCTCCTCCTTCCCAGGTTTCGGCACCAATGTAACACAGTTAAAGGATGGGCAAGGAGGAGGCGAGAACAGGCTTGTCAACATAAATCATAATTTAATGAGAACTTAAACCAAAAGCACAAACATAAACAAACACACACGACGGACATGACTGTAATTCTCTCTCTCTCTCGAATCATTGTCACCGGCTGCCTTTATCCCTCGCGTGCCTCATCAGGCCGATTGGGGACCGGGCGCGCAATATTCCGACCCGGCCCCACCCCGCTCCGCTCCACATATTGTTATCTTGTTTATAGTTGTGTCTGTTTATTGGTTTTCTTGTTATTGTTTTACCCTATGTCTGTGTATTTAAGCCCTCATGTTTGCCATTGTCTCTTGTCAAGTATGGTTAATGTACCACTGTTGTATTTTTCAAGTCAAGCTATAGTCAAGTCAAGGTTAAGTCAAGTCAAGTCATGTTATGTCAAGTCTAGTTCATGTTTATGTTCATGTTTTTAGTTAGGGTTTTTGGAGTACATGTTTGGTAAATAAACTGAACTTGGATTCTTCATCTTCACGTAATTGTCTTCATCATTTCCAGTGCTAGCACATTGTTACACACACCTCCCTCTTTTTTATGTGGCAAACTCATAAAATCGTCGCCTTTTTTTGCATAGCCAAATTTTAAACATTACAAGGAAACATGCTACTAAGACGGACAGAAAACATGGACAAGTTCTTGAAAAGGAAAAATATCAATGAAGTTTAGCCTATGTGGGATAGTGGTGTGCTGTAATATTTTTTTAGTTGTAAAAAGTGTGCCATGGCAGAAAAAAGATTGGGAAACGCTGTGGCTGTGTCTCGTTTGGAAGGCTGCATCCTGTGGAGGTCGCTTTTGTCGGCCGCATACGTCATCGAGGCGGAGGACTCATTTCAGATAAGCGAGTAGGACACTTTGAATGCGACCTTCTTTCATGTGAATTTGGAGGATGCTTGAAGCGTATCACAATCAGTGTTGGGAGTAACGCATAATAAAAAATTAACATGGCGTCATAGAATGAGTTCCACCGTGTTACAGTGAGGACAATGTCCAGTGCAACTGGGAAAGGCTTCATATTGGAACAGTATTCCTTGAGAAACTGGTATTCCCGAGCCAATGCTCGGATCACAGAAATGCCCCTCACTGACATCAATAACCTCTGCACACAGCTTCAGATTAAATTTATGAAGGACAGGGAATACCAGTTTCTCAAGGAATACTGTTCCAATTTGAAGCCTTTCACAGTTGCACTGGACATCCTACAGGGTGAGGACACTTGTTTTTATGGAACGCTTCAACCTTTCTAATTGCCAAAATCTTAGCAACGAAAAATGGTCTATCGCAAATGACCACTGGGCTGCCTGAGGTTATTGTGGGAACAATTAAAACTCGATTTGCCGCAACAATTGACTCCAAGGATGAGCTATTGGCCACTGTCTTACTGCCCAAGTTGCATGCTACCTCTGTTTTATATTTGGCAGTAACAGGTTTCCTGTTTAGACTTTAGCTTTTTTTTTTTTTTATTTCCTATGTGTGTTTAGCCAAGCTTACATTTTTTTTTTGTGAAGTTGGACATAAATTACTGAGCTGTATTTCTTATGAGGTGTAGATGCTGTATTTTTGCAACTTGTCATTTGTTTAATCAGAGCATCCCTTCTGATTAATGTTGACGTGCAGTAGCAGCAGTGAAAATGTGCTGCTTGTCTGCAGTCTAGACTGCACTTTATGATGACAAAATCTAAAATGTAGAAAGAATAACTTCTTTTTTTGAAGAGGCCTTTTTGAACTTCTTCATTGTCTTGTTTACAATGTTTTATACAGTGCAGTGCCCCTGTAGATGTTTTTACATCCCCTGGTCTAAAGAGAATATCTATAGTTTTACTTGTTTATGAATTTAACAACAATGTCATTTATGAATTACATAAAAATTAAATTACCATAAATGTAATTTGCCAATTTTTAGATTGTCTTATACAATAGGACAAAAAAGAGAAGGGGAAAAAAGAGCAATACACAAGAATCAAATAAAAGTAGTGGAGTTAGGGAATATTAATCATTTGTTGAGCAACCTACATTTTGGCAAATTACATATAGTGATTGAATTAAACTGAGTTTATGAACCCCTTTGGAAGTTTGTTTTTCATATTTTAGACATACTTCATTATGTCTTCATCTACGCTACATTTTCTGATAAAATATGGCATGATTAACAGAAAACGCAAAGAGTTTGGATATATTTGAATTATTTACTTAATACATGAAGTATCCTTGTGTGCAGAAGTATGTGAACCTTTGGGATTCAGACTTCCCAACGGTTTCACAATGCAAGGAAATGTTAAATGGATTTATATGTTCTTACTTTCAAACTCTAGGGAGAAATGAGAGAGGTCAAAACATGCAAAAAACTAAAGGGTTCATAATTTTCAAACATGATTTACACACACAAACAATAATTGAACTGTATAAGAAACGTACAATAATTCACACCTTCATGATGAACTGAAACTCAAACATGATCTACTACATGATTCTGTACCTCATTCAAATGGTTAAACACCAAATTGCAGTAGGCACAGTGGTATTTTCTGCAGCACAATGTGCATCTCTTAATAGAGAGAAGGGGATCATGTCCTTTCTTCTGTATTGTCTGATGCTTCTGTGCAGGTTAAACAGACACACATAAATCAGCAAAGAGTAAATAACTAATTATACAGATATATAAATCTATATATATACACACTTATCATAATACACACACTGCCCACACTTGCTAAAAGTTGACAAAGGCAACAAGTGGTGTCCACATGTTAATGCCAATAATATGAAATTAATCGCTTATAATAAACAGTGTTAACATAAGCTGATATAAAACGTAATATGCTTCGCTGAACCACAAATAATATGTATTTAGGTTCTCGGGTTTGTGACTCTAATGTTAACATATGCACGATTAAACATTCAGGGACTAAAATAGCTAACATTAATATTCATGTCGAGATATGTCTAAGGAAACATTTTACACACGTCTCAAAGTTCAGTTTTATCTTTAAAATTCAGTGTTTACGTACTGCCATTACGTCGACATTCCTGTGACTGTCCGCCATATTTCCAAGTGGTGCCGTGCGCGTGCGCTGACTGCATGTGCTTACGAGCTTACGTGTGCTCCTCCTCGCTGGACGTCTAGCGAAGGGGAGCTAAAAGTAAGCTCCATCCATTTGCTCTGCAGTGAGCAGCCTCTCATGGCTTGTACTGTTGTGTAAATTGCGTTTATAAGATATAAAAGACATGAGGTTTCTGGTGTTGTAGGCTTACATTTTTTTGATGTTAACATATATACAGGTTGCACTGTATTGATAATGAGGGGAAAGTTAATTTGTCTTTTTATTGAACCGTATCGTTCTTCCGGTTCAAAAACTAAAGTTACGTAAAAGTTAAGCAACGTAACAAAAATGAGCAGACTCTTACGTGCGTTCAGACCAGAGGTGGCGAGAGCGTCAAAATTCGCTCTCGCTGCCCTGCCAAAAACGCTATCCAAAATTCGTGGACGCTCTGACTTCCGGTCGATTTGACGCTCTCGACGCCTCTGGTCTGATCCATGGAGGCGTCTGTGGAAATTTGTATTGAACAGGAAGTTCTTGCCCCTATTTCGCCATTGCAAAGCCTTTCTATCAAACTAAACGGAGAAGTTAAGTTACACCCTGTTATTTCGCATTTGTATGCGGTATGGATAAAAGTGTCCAGAGTCCAGAGGACATTTATTTAAATGAAATAAAAGCATATGGCTGAACCCAAAATTATGTATTAATAATTCCCCTTTCTGCTCGTCAGAGTGGATTGTGAGGGGTTATTACACTCAGTGACCTATATGAGAGTGGAGTGTTGAGATCCTTTGGACATTTGGTTCAACATTTTGTTATTCCCAGATCTCTGTTCTTCATGTATTTACAGCTGTGCCACCTGCTTTGTACTATTTTTGGGAGTAGCACACACACCCTAAAGTGGAAGATACTCTGGGAGAGGTAATTACTGCTTTTGGAAAAGGTCATCAGTGTATTACTTCCTGCTAATTCAGAGTCTGAGGGACGGAGCTTTAAATTCTATCAAGAGATTATGGGAGAAAGATTTAAACATGCTATTGGAGGAGGGAGTGTGAGCCAGGATTCTAAAAAACATCAAGTCTGCACCTAGAGATGCAAGGGTGCGCCTTATACAATTCAAGATTTTACAGATTCTATTGGACCCCCTTCTAGATTGTATAGGCCAATCAGAAGATGGAGATACAACCGATGTTTTGTGGTGGTGTGTTAAGATCCAAGAATTTTGGTTGAAGTTTCAGAGTTTTATTTGTGACGTTTTTGGCACTCAAATTTCATTTTGTCCCAGACTCTGTATTTTGAGCTATGGTGCGGTCATCAATATGGGGGATAAACACATAAAAATTGGGTTCTGACCATTGTGATGATTGGTAAGCAGGTTTGTGGCAGAATAGAGGGCGGGGCTGGGTGGTAATTCTACACACCCCGTCCCTTATCAGGCTAATCAAGCCTCCGAGAGGGATAAAGGCCGACTGCGGAAGATGGTGCGGAAGAGAGAGATCGTTTACAGGCATGTCTGTCATGTGTGTGTTTGTGTCTTTTAAGTTTTTCATTCAAATATTATTTATATTGTCAAGCCAGTTCTTGCCTCCTCCTTGCCCATCTAAATCCCTTTAAAAGGTTATTTTAAGGTTATGGAAGTCGGATGGAGCGCCCTCGTTTCTGGAGTTGTGTGCAGAGATGGGGAGGGTGGCAGCTTTTGAGGAGGTGTTAAGTAGAAGGCTGGGGTTTTGGTATTTGTTTGATAGAAAATGGGGCAATTATTTAGCATTTTTGTGTGACTCTTGGGGAGGGGCTGGGGAGAGAGATGGTTAGTTTTAATTATCTATGATTATTATAGTTTCTTTTTGTTCATTGGGGGTCAGGGTGGGGTTGGTGATTGGGGAGAGGTAATGGTGGGGTTAAACATACATTTTTATTCAATGTATATATGTTGTGTTTTACTTTGTTATATATCTTCAAATCAATACAAAATTTTAAATCTGCCACACTTAAAAGCCCAATTAAGTTAACTGTTTTCTTCCCAAAGATTAGTTTAATAATATTTATAACCACAGAAGGAAGTACAGGAAAATCCATCATGGTGGAGGTTTTGGGTTATTGAGGCTTTTTTGTTCCCCATGAGAAATGAGGCATGTACACCAAGTTTCAAAAGAATTGGACAAATGGGGTGGAAATGTCATCACTTTGAAAATATTTTTTTTGGCGTGGCCTGTAGTGCCACCTATGGGCGAATGTGGGCCATTCTTGATGTGGGGGTACCCATTGACAAGGAGTATCAATGTGCCAATTTAGAAAATTTTTGACCAGTGACTTTTTGAGATATTGGTGCTTAAGGAGAATAATAATAATAATAATAATAATAATAATAATAATAATAATAATACCATCAATTACAATAGATTTCCTCCAACAGAAGGAATCTAAATACACAAGGATACAATGGAAATCAAGCTTGACTGTCCCACATTACCTTTTGTCCCAAATTACCCATCTTCACCCTCTATTATAAAATTTTGAAAATTTACAATCCAACTTGATTAACTATAAAAATGCCTTAACTAAATCAAAATTTTACAAACACGAAATTGAAATAAGTTGAATCAAAAATAGAAATAAAAACTAAATTGAAAATCCCAAACTATAATAAGCCTGATCTGAATAATGCCTGAATAAAATAAAACCCAGAACTGCACATTTTTAACAGGTCAAATGTAAAAGTATTTTCCACATGCCAAGCTCACCATCACTACTACTTGAGCCACTGGCACAGCATACACCAAGGCACCTACCCCACACCTACTATTTTGGGGAATTTGCTTAATTTAAGCATTCAGATTTGTCAATTCATCAACATGCACCAACTGACACATTTTAGACATGTCTACTGAGCCAATTATTATTTCTGCTAATTTAATTTAATTTAAGTGCACTCAGGATAATATACAATGTCACACAGTATTCATTTCATTAATGTTCTCTATTCAATCATGAACTACACCACTACCAAGTTAAAATGAGTTTAGCAAACAAATGACACACCAGCAAAATCCTTTAAAGCAAATCATGCCACTCAGTCTGCCATGTTTGCAGCACCTCCAGGAATATATTTTCTCTGCATGCAAGTACAACTCCAATATACATGAATGGGGAAACGTGTGTTTTTTCCAAGGCTGATTTTTAGTTCCTGTCCAGCTCTGCTCCAGAGTGAATTCTCATGTGATCTTGAAGACTTTCTTTGTCTGTGAAATTCTTTCCACAGTGAATACATGCAAAACGTTTCTCTCTAGTGTGGATTCTAATATGCCTTTCGAGGGTTCCTTTTATAAAGAAACTTTTTCCACACTGAGAACATACGTAAGGCTTCTCTCCACTGTGAATTCTTATGTGAATTGTGAGGCTTCTTTTATGTCTGAAACTCTTTCCACACTGAAGGCATGTGAATGGCCTCTCTCCTGTGTGGATTCTCTTGTGATCCTTTAGGGCTTTTGTGTCTATGAAACTACTTCCACACTGAAGGCATGTGAAAGGCTTTTCTCCAGTATGAATTCTCGTGTGGATTTTAAGGCTTCCCTTTTGGGTGAAACTCTTTCCACACTGGAGGCATGTGTAAGGCTTCTCACCAGTGTGAATTTTCATGTGCTCCGTAAGACTTCTTTTGTGTGTGAAACTCTTTCCACACTGGAGGCATGTAAATGGCTTCTCTCCAGTGTGAATTCTTATGTGGCAATTAAGGTTTCCTTTATGTCTGAAACTCTTTCCACACTGAGGGCAGGTGAAGCAATGTGCTGTTTTTGTTCTTTGAGTTCTTTTTTTGGAACATTTCTTCTTAGTGTGTAAGCATCTATAAGATTTTTCTCCAGTTCCAAAATTATCAGGTTCCTGATGCTGATGTTTCTCCTCTTCATTCAGTTCTAGATATTCCTCTTTCAGCTTCATCAGGTCTAAAATGAAAATGTAAAACAGTCAAAAATCAGTACAAGAGGGATAAATGTGAAATGCAAGAAGATAAAAGCAAACAAAAAAGAGAGGTCAAGAATGTATTTTTATATAATCTTTTCTTGTATTAAAGGTTAATTCTCATGTTCAGTGTATTTTTCCTGGTATAAGCAACAAAGCTCCGGATCTGCCCCTCTAATTGAAAATGTATTTAAGCATCACCAACTTCCACTGCTTTATGTATGCCTATATTTAACATCAAAGCAGGGTGCAAATTTTATGTACTATCAACATAAGATTGCAACATTGTTTTCATCATTACTAATGTTTATGGCATTGTTTATTATGATCAATTGAATGCATCCTTAGTGAACAAAAGCATGAATTTCTTTCAAAAACAAAAATGTCTTCATTTTAAAGCTTTAAGGAATTTAGCTTAGGAAGAGAATAATAATTCATTTGGGGAAAATTGAAGGAATTAATGTATTTGCCAGATAAACCTTTTTGGCCAGCTATATATTGAAGTGCACGTACAGTTGAAGTCAGATGTTTATATTCACCTTAGCCAAATACATTTAAAAACAGTTTTTCACAATTCCTGACATTTAATCATAGAAAACTTTATTTTAAGAATGTGAAATGTCAGAATAATAGTAGAGAGAATTATTTATTTAAGCTTTTATTTCATTAATCACATTCCCAGTGGGTCAGAAGTTTACATACACTTTGTTAGTATTTGGTAGCATTGCCTTTAAATTGTTTAACTTGGGTCAAACACTATGGGTACAAAAGAAGTTGCTGGAATTTTGGACCATTCCTCCAGAACTGGTGAGTCAGGTTTGTGGGCCTCCTTGCTCGCACATGCTTTTTCAGTTCTGCCCAAACATTTTCTATCAGACTGAGGTCAGGGCTTTGATGGCCACATCAATACCTTGACTTTGTTGTCCTTAAGCCATTTTGCCACAACTTTGGAGGTATTCTTGGGGTCATTGTCCATTTGGAAGACCCATTTGCGACCGCGTTTTAACTTCCTGACTGATGTCTTGAGATGTTGCTTCAATATATACACATCATCTTCCTTCCACATGTTGCCATCTATTTTGTGAAGTGCACCAGTCCCTCCTGCAGCAAAGCACCCCCACAACATTCTTCATGGTTGGGATGGTGTTCTTCAGCTTGCAAGCCTCCCCATTAATGATGGTCATTATGGCCAAACAGTTACATATTTGTATCCATTAGACCAGAGGAAATTTATCCAAAAAGTAAGATCTTTGTCACCATGTACACTTGCAAACTGTAGTCTGGGTTTTTATAGCAGTTTTGGAACAAGTGGCTTCTTCCTTACAGAGCAGCCTTTAAGGTTATGTCGATATAGGACTCATTTTGCTGTGGATATAGGATACTTGTCTACCTGTTTCCTCCAGCATCTTCACAAGGTCCTTTGCAGTTGTTCTGGGATTGATTTGCACTTTTCGCACCAAACTACGTTCATCTCTATGAGACAGAATCCTTCCTGAGCAATATTTATGGCTGCGTGGTCCCATACTTGCGTACTATTATTTGTACAGATGAACATGGTACTTTCAAACATTTGGAAACTGTTTTTGGAGGACTTAACTCATTTCTTTTGATTTTCCAATGATGTTAAGCAAAGAGCCACTGAGTTTGAAGGTAGGCCTTAAAATAAATCCACAGGTTCACCTTTAATTCAGTACACCTCCTATCAGAAGATAATTGGCTAATTGTCTAAAGGCTAGACATTATTTCTTGAATTTTCCAAGCTGCTTAAAGGCACAGTTAACTAAGTGTCTGTAAACTTCTGACCCACTGGAATTGGGATGTAGTCAATTCAATGTGAAACAATCTGTCTGTAAACAATGTTTGGAAAAATTCCTCATGCCATGCACAAAGTAGATGTCCTAAACGACTTCCCAAAATGATAGTTTGCTAATATTAAATCCGTGGAGTTGTTTTAATGACTTCAACCTAAGTGTATGTAAACTTCTGACTTGAAATGTATATACCAATTAATTATAATTAACATAACATTACTGATTGCATGTTCTCCAGTTCCCCGATTGTGAAAAGGGATATTTTTATCATTGCATTTTAGATCATGAATACAATGCAAATGGCAACAATTTACTTTACAACAATGCTCTGGAAATGAATCAATGACATAGAAAACATAATTGTGGCAGGGTGGAGTGCGGGGCCGGGTCATGATTCTGACCGAAGATGGCAGTGCGACAGAGAGAGAGATTTACGGGCAGCTGTCTGACACCTGTGTGTGTTGATCTTTTTGGTTAAGTTTATAATTAAAATATTATTTATATTGTCAAGCCGGTTCTCGCATCCTCCTTTCCATTAATCCCTTTACACTGGTGCCAAAACCCGGGAAGGAGGAGGGAAGTGCTGTGGTAGAGTCCTCACCACTAACATCCACCCCACCGGAGCAGCCACGGCCATCTCCCGGGGGACGGAGGAGCCCGGCCGTCTGAGAGCAGAAGAACCGACGGGTCAGGGCCGCTGCCAGGGGCAGGGGGAGATCCCTACCAGCCACTAAATGACGACCGCCGACCACCTGGAGCAGGAGAACAGCTGCCAGGGGCGGGGGAGACCCGTTCTGTTTCCCGAGAATGTGGCGGGGTGTTCCGTCCGCCAGGAGCCAGAAGACTGCCTCTGATTTACCCGGGGAGGGTCGGCTGTCGTCCATTAGAGGGTGGAGGAGTGGCCCAGGACCAAGCTACGGCATATCAGAGAACCGGCAAGTGTTTGCTCTCTTCTCTCTCTCCCACTGCCGCTCCGTGTTGGCCTTTCCCTCTCTTTTTTAAATGTTTTGATAATTTGGCACGATTGCCGTTACGGTGTGTAGGTGCCAAAACTTTTTTGGTTTCCCTCCCCTTGTCCTCTCCCCTGATCCAGGTAGATGGGGATGACCTGCCGGCAGACACAAGGCCCCCCAAGAAAAGGGGGGGATGTACGTCATGCCGGGAGCTCCACGGCCTGAGAGAATGGGGGAGGAATGCGGCAGGGTGGAGGGCGTGGTCGGGATTCCACACACCAGGCCCCTAATCAGGCTAATTAACCCTCGAGAGGTATAAAGGCTGACCAATGATGGCAGTGCGGCAGAGAGAGAGAGATTTATGGGCAGCTGTCCAAAACCTGTGTGTGTGTGTGTTTGTCTTTTTGGTTAAGTTTATAATTAAAATATTATTTGTATTGTCAAGCCGGTTCTCGCTCCTCCTTTCCATTAATCCCTTTATAATAATTAAAATAATTTAAATTGTTAACTTGTTAGATAATAGACATGAAAATACATGATTCAAAATCATAATGGTTAACTTATTGTTTTTAAGACATGGATAGCACGTGATTACATGTCATAACACCATTTTCAGGGTTGTTGCCAGACTAGGCAATATGTTGAGCAATCTAATACGTTCTGGCATTTAATGATAAAGGTTCTGTGCATTTGTAGAGTGAAATGATAAAAAGGAAGTTCTGAGACTGTATTCATGAATCTCAGGTTTTGTACATGGCGTGCGCATAAAATGGTCAACAGGATGCCCTGGTCTCATGATCAGCCATTTGGTTGCCTAAATTACCAAGACTGAAGGGAGTTTCCCTGCTTATTCCCACTATTCCGTGCTTCGTTCAATAGACAGTTTGAGTTTATGCAGATAAGCATTCTAAGTTACGGCAGACGTCTTGGCTCCATCTCAGCAGAGTCTGGATTATGGCTTAGTGATCCCAGTGTGGGGACCAAGTAAGTCTTTCTGCATAGACTTGTTCAATTTCTATGCCAGTTATCACCTTCAGGTACTACATATACATCTATATTGGCAAGAAAAAGTATGTAAACCCTTTGTAATTAGCAGGTTTTCTGAATTAATTGGACATACAATGTGATCTCATCTTCATCAAAGTATAGACAAACACACAAACAATGATATTCTTTCATGTCTTTATTGAAAACATCTTATTAAACATTCACAGTGATGTGGAAAAAGAAAGTGAACCCATGGATTTAATAACTGGTCAATCCTCCTTTGGCAGCAATGACCACAAGCTCAGAAGGACTTTGACCATTCTTACTTACAGGACTGCTTCAGCTCAGCCATATTCTGAAGATGTCTGATGTGAATGGCTCTTTTGAGGTCATTCCACAGCATCGCTATTGCGTTAAGGTCTGGGTTCTGACTGGGACACTCCAAAAAGTGGAGTTTCTTTTTTGAAGCCATTGTGTATTGGATTTACTTTGATGTTTATATTCTGAAGATGTCTGATGTGAATGGCTCTTTTGAGGTCATTTCACAGCATCGCTATTGCGTTAAGGTCTGGGTTCTGACTGGGACACTCCAAAAAGTGGAGTTTCTTTTTTGAAGCCATTGTGTATTGGATATACTTTGATGTTTAGGGTCATTGTCCTGCTGCATCACCCAGCTTCTACTGAGCTTCAGCTGGCACACAGGCACCCTGGCATTATCCTGTAGAATATCTTAATAAACTTGGGAATAAATTTTTCCCTCTATGATAGTAAGCGTGTCCAGGCTGCAAAGCAGCCCCAAATCCTACACAGTACTTCACCATTGGGATGATGTTTTCATGTTGGCATGCGGTGCCCTTTTTACACCATACATAGTACTGCATAATCTTCCTTGACAATTAAACCTTAGTGTCATGAGTACAGTGAGGGAAAAAGGTATTTGATCCCCTGCTGATATTGTAAGTTTGCCCACTGACAAAGAAATGATCAGTCTATAATTTTAATGGTAGGTTTATTTGACCAGTGAGAGACAGAATAACAACAAATAAATCCAGAAAAACGCATGTTTTAAATTGAATTGAAATTTAATGAGGGAAATAAGTATTCGACCCCTCTGCAAAACATGATTTAGTACTTGGTGGCAAAACCCTTGTTGGCAATCACAGAGGTCAGATGTTTCTTGTAGTTGGCCACCAGGTTTGCACACATCTCAGGAGGGATTTTGTCCCAGTCCTCTTTGCAGATCTTCTCCAAGTCATTAAGGTTTCGAGGCTGACGTTTGGCAACTCGAACCTTCAGCTCCCTCCACAGATTTTCTAAAGGATTAAGGTCTGGAGACTGGCTAGGCCACTCCAGGACCTTAATGTGCTTCTTCTTGAGCCACTCCTTTGTTGCCTTGGCCGTGTGTTTTGGGTCATTGTCATGCTGGAATACCCATCCACGACCCATTTTCAATGCCCTGGCTGAGGGAAGGAGGTTCTCACCCAAGATTTGACGGTACTTGGCACAGTCCATCGTCCCTTTGATGCGGAGTTGTCCTGTCCCCTTAGCAGAAAAACACCCCCAAAGCATAATGTTTCCACCTCCATGTTTGATGGTGGGTATGGTGTTCTTGGGGTCATAGGCAGCATTCCTCCTCCTCCAAACACGGCGAGTTGAGTTGATGCCAAAGAGCTTGATTTTGGTCTCCTCTGAATCATTCAAATGTTCATTGGCAAACTTCAGACGGGCCTGTCCATGTGCTTTCTTGAGCAGGGGGACATTCGGGCGCTGCAGGATTTCAGTCCTTCACGGCATAGTGTGTTACCAATTGTTTTCTTGGCGACTATGGTCCCAGCTGCCTTGAGATCATTGACAAGATCCTCCTGTGTAGTTCTGGGCTGATTCCTCACCATTCTCCTGATCACTGCAACTCCACGTGGTGAGATCTAGCATGGAGCCCCAGACCGAGGGAGATTGACAGTTCTTTTGTGTTTCTTCCATTTGAGAATAATCGCACCAACTGTTGTCACCTTCTCACCAAGCTGCTTGGCGATGGTCTTGTAGCCCATTCCAGCCTTGTGTAAATCTACAATCTTGTCCCTGACATCCTTGGACAGCTCTTTGGTCTTGGCCATGGTGGAGAGTTTGGAGTCTGACTGATTGATTGCTTCTGTGAACAGGTGTCTTTTATACAGGTAACAAGCTGAGATTAGGAGGACTCCCTTTAAGAGTGTGCTCCTAATCTCAGTTCGTTACCTGTATAAAAGACACCTGGGAGCCAGAAATCTCTGACTGAGAGGGGGTTGAATAGTTATTTACCTCATTAAAATGCAATTCAATTTATAACATTTTTGACATGCATTTTTCTGGATTTTTTTGGTTGTTATTTTGTTTCTCACTGTTCAAATTAACCTTCCATTAAAATTATAGACGGATCATTTCTTTGTCAGTGGACAAACGTACAAAATCAGCAGAGGTTCAAATACTTTTTCCCCTCACTGTATACAAAACATTTTCTTAGTAGCATTGAGGAGTGTCAAGGTGGTCTTTTGTAAACTTCAGGCATGCAGCAAAGTTTTTGTTCGAAATCAGCAGTTTCCTTATGGTGTCTTGGCATGGACACCATGCCTGTTTAATGTTTCCATATAGTAGACTCATGAACAAAGATGCTAACCAGTTCCAATGATTCCATCAAGTCTTTATCTGTCACTATAGGGTTCTTTTTACCTCATTGAGCATTCTGCGGTGTACCCTTTAAGTCATCTTTGCTGGACAGCTAGTTCAAGGATGAGTAGCTACAGTACTAAATCATTTCCATTTATTAGACCTTTTGTCTGACTGTGGACAGCTGAATATCTAAGCTCTTCGAGAAAACTTTGTAACCCTCTCTAGCTATATGAAAAGCAACAATTCTTGATCGTAGGTCTTCTGAGATCTCTTTTTTGCAAGGCATGGTGCATCAGATGCTTCTTGTGAATAACAAACTCAAAATGTTTTAGGGCTTTTTATAAGTCAGAGTAGCTCTAACCCACACCTCCAATATCCTTTTATTATTTCTGAAGACATCCTCACTATGCACCAAGTTGCTAAAACTTTTGCACATATATATATATATATATCACAAAAACATTTGTCTTAATATGGTAATTAATATTTTCAGCTTTAGTGTGTCAATAGGAAATATACTGTAAAGTGATCAATGGAAAGGAGGCGGCGAGAACCAGCTTTTCAATATAAATAATAGTTTAATGATAAACTTAAAAGACAACATAAACACACACATGACGGACATGTTTGTAAACGATCTCTCTCTCCCGCACGATCCTCTGCAGTCAACCTTTATCCCTCGGAGGCTTAATTAGCCTAATACGGGACCGGGTGTGAAGGATCACGACCCGGCCCCACCCTCCGCCCTGCCACATATACATTTTAGACATTTAGACATTTCTTTTGCAAATATAATAAGATAGAATAGAAGAACAAGGATCCCTGCAACAGATGGCTGGGATTAGATAAAAGAACTGTTACAAATTATCCAAGAAGCTTAGAACAACCAAGAAAAACTGTGTCCAGCTGTATCTAGGAGAATTGGTGTTGTTTTGAAGGCAAAGGTGGTCACACCAAATACTGATTTAGCTTTTTGTATGTTTACTGGGCTTTGTATGACGTTAATTGATAAATAAAAAGGAATTATGGCATTATTTCTGAAGACATCCTCACTATGCAACATTTTCCACAAGTGCCTAAAACATTTGCACAATATATATACACATCTCAGTGGGTCCAACCAATTATATGCTCCTTCACAGACCTGCTCTCAAATGTTATTGGCTCACGCTTAAGACTTACATTTTTAAAAGCATGAAAAAGACAAATGGAATTTGCATGTCTACAAAAGTAGGAAGACACTTTAAAAATAGAGTTCAAATAACTGTTTTAATCACAAATGGCAGGTTCTATTTTCTCTATATTTTGTCTAATTCTGGGCTTAATTTGAACTAAAACAACGAAAGTTCAAGAAAAGCACAACTTTCATCTGTAATTTGTGTTATTTTAACTGAATGGTCTTCAGTTGTTTTCACACATTCATAAATTGGGGATCATGTTTTGTGTATACCTATAATTGACTCACATCCTGAACTGAACGAATGACACACCTACATCTCGTTCAGTCTTTCAGCAGATCTTGTCATTCACGAACAATTTTATCATTTATTTAGCTCAAACAACATCTCATCTCATGGTGACCGACTAGTTCAGTGAAGGGGTTTACTCGATCAGTGGGTGAAACAAATAATAGTCTCCTTAACAGCATGCGCACAAATGCTATTGGCTTGCACTGAAGTCAGTCTTTACAGGCATGAAAAACAGTACACATTAATGGCATCGAAAGCCTGACTTTTCTCTCCGATTCAGTCACATGAAGCTTGCAGACTAAACAGGAGCACTGTATATACAAACAGTTATAATAGACTAAATTAGGATGTAATTTATACAATTCATTTAGTTATGACTGCCAAGATGGACAAGGAGTATAGGAGTGTAAAATTTAAAATAAATGATTGCTGTCAGTGCTGGGAACAGGCATGACCAAGACAACGGAGCTATAATTCAACAAAGTGGGTTATTATGTACAGTGTTAGCAGCACTGAATAGTGAATCACTTGCAAAAAGTTAAAATTACAATGACAATGCACAAAGGGGGGGATGCGAGGCATGCCAAATTAAACTTAAAAAAAAACGCTCACTTGCTCTCATTAACCCAAACATCTAAAACTGACTAACAATGATAAATGAACTAAAAACAATTCTTAAGTGTCCAATATGCCCAACTAATATATTCTTACTATTGAAAAAACAAAGCTTATATAGGGTGGCACTAGGGTTGCCACCGGTCTCATAAAACACGTGATCATTCCATATTTAAAGATTAAATGATGTGTCCCATATCAAATCAATAAAGGACGTGATTTGTCCCATATTTAAGATGGTCAGATGGCATCATGGCGAAATCGTTCCAGATCGTTAATTTAGCCATGATATTCCTTGGAAATTTTGCCTATGGTAGATAGGGATAGTCTAAAAAGTCCACACATTGAGCTAAAAATGTGTAACATATGGACAGTCAGAATGAGAATTCATGGGTGAATTCTCATGTGATCCCAAAGGCTTGCTTTGTCTTTGAGATTCTTTCCACAATGAAGATATGTAAACGTTTTCTCTCCAGTGTGAATTCTTATGTGCCTTTTAAGGTTTTCTTTAAATGTGAAACAATGTAAGAGCATCTGTAAGGCTTCTCTCCACTATGAATTCTTATATGAATTGAGAGGCTTCGTTTATGTCTGAAACTCTTCCCACACTGAAGGCAAGTGAAAGGCTTCTCTCCAGTATGAATTCTTGTATGGATTTTAAGGTTTCTTTTTTGTGTGAAACTCTTTCCACACAGAAGGCATGTGAAAGCCTTCTCTCCAGAGTGAGTTCTCATATGGATATTAAGTTTTCCTTTTTGAGTGTAACTCTTTCCACACTGATGGCATGTGTAAGGCTTCTCTCCAGTGTGAGTTCTGATGTGCCTTTCAAGGTATGCTTTTACTAAGAAACTTTTTCCACACTGATTGCATGCATAAGGTTTCTCTCCAGTGTGAGTACTTATGTGCCTTTGCAGGGATCCTTTAACTAAGAAACTCTTTCCACACTGATGGCATGGGAAAGGTTTCTCTCCCGTGTGAGTTCTTGTGTGCCTTATAAGGTGTTCTTTTAATAAGAAACTTTTTCCACATTGATGGCATGCAAAAGGTTTCTCTCCGGTGTGAATTCTTATGTGCCTTTTAAGGTTTTCTTTAAATGTGAAACTTTTTCCACACTGAGAGCATATGTAAGGCTTCTCTCCACTGTGAATTCTTACGTGAATTGAGAGGCTTCTTTTGTGTCTAAAACTCTTTCCACACTGAAGGCATGTGTATGGAGAATCTCCAGAGTGGATTCTCATGTGATACTTTAGGGCTTTTGGGTCTATGAAACTCCTTCCACAGTGGAGGCATGGAAAAGGCTTCTCTCCAGTATGAATTCTTGTATGGATTTTAAGGCTTCTTTTTTGTGTGAAACTCTTTCCACACAGAAGGCATGTGAAAGGCTTCTCTCCAGAGTGAGTTCTCATATGGATATTAAGATTTCCTTTTTGTTTGTAACTCTTTCCACACTGATGGCATGTGTAAGGCTTCTCTCCAGTGTGGGTTCTGATGTGCCTTTCAAGGTATGCTTTTACTAAGAAACTCTTTCCACACTGAAGGCATGTGTAAGGCTTCTCTCCAGTGTGAGTATTTATGTGCCTTTGAAGGGATCCTTTAACTAAGAAACTCTTTCCACACTGATGGCATGGGAAAGGTTTCTCTCCTGTGTGAATTCTTATGTGGCTATTAAGACTTCCTTTTTGTGTGTAACTCTTTCCACAATGAGGGCATGTGAAAGAATTTTCTGTTTTTGTTCTTCTAGTCATTTCATGTGACAATTTCTTTTCAGTCTGTGAGAAACTATAAGATTTTTCTCCAAATTTAGCATGTTCCTGATACTGATGTTTTTCCTCCACTTCATTCAGTGCTTCACTTTCCTTTTTCAGCTTCTTCAGGTCTAAAATGAAAATATAAAAGCCAAAAATCAATACAACAGCCACAAATGTATGATGCAAGGATATAAAGGTGATATTAGTCATGTTCAGAGGCTTTTCCTGGAATAAGCAACAAAGTTCTATCTTCCCCTCTGATTGAAAAGGGTTAGGGAGACAGGGCTTGGCAATAATGCTCATCTTGGACAAGTGGATTTTTGAAGGGGCAAGTGAAAATGTTTTTCTTGCCCGACAGGACAAGTAGCCTGGTTAAAACGTCAATAACAAAAATAACCGTCTCTATGTGTGATATAACCTAGGCCTGTATCACTAAAAAAAATTATATTAGGCTTTTGAAAACTGGAACTGAAATTTCGCATGGGATTGCAGGGAGCACACGATTTTGAACATTTCAGCAAGTTCCACATTCATAATGTGGGGAAATCCTGCAGTCTTTTATTCACTTAAACATTTAGCTGACAATTGGTGAACCAATCCATACAGAAGAACAAATCAAATCAATTTTGTCTTTGTATCAAACTGTAATTTCAGAATTTTAAGAGTAAATCAGCTCTTCCCTCCCGCTCTCTCCTGCAGCAGCTTATTTAATGCTTGTTGAGTTTAGTGTGAGAGTGCCCAGTGTGGATGCACATTTTGTCCCGTATTTAACGAACTTGAGATGTCATGGAAGTATAAACCTTTTATTTTGAAAAAAGAATGCCGTTGAACTGCGTCTCTGTGAATGAGTGATGCTATAAAACCAGTTTTGGTGAGCCCGTGCTCACTGCTGCCTCAGCTCTCTGTTCTTGGCTGACAGAAGTGGAACCAGACATGGTCTTCTACTGTTGTAGTCCATTCGCGTCAAGGTTTGACTTGTGCATTCTGAGATGCTATTCTGCTCATTACAATTATACAGAGGGGTTATCCAAGTTACTGTATCCTTTCTGTAATCTCAAACTTGTCTGGCCATTCTCCGTTGACCTCTCCCATCAAGAAGGCATTTCTGTCCGCAGAACTGCTGCTCACTGGATGTTTTTTTGTTTTTGGCACCATTCCGAGTAAACTCTAGAGATTGTTGTGATACCAGGAGATCAGCAGTTAAAGAAACACTCAAACGAGCTCATCTGGCACCAAAAATCATGCACTGGTTGAAATCAGAGATCACGTTTTTTCCACATTCTGATGGTTAACATTAACTGAAGCTCCTGACCTGTATCTGAATGATTTTATGTACTCCAGCCACATGATTGGCTGATTATATAAATCGCATGAATAAGGTGGTGTATAGGTGTACATAAAGTGGTCGGTGAGGTGTGTATATACATAGGATATACACTGATCAGCCATAGCATTAAAGCCACCTGCCTAATATCGTGTAGGTTCCCTTGTGCCGGAAAACAGCTCTGACCCATCGAGGCATGGACTCCACAAGACCTCTGAAGGTGTCCTGTGTTATCTGGCACCAAGACGTTATCAGCAGATCCTTTAAGTTCTGTAAGTTGCGAGGAGGAGCCTGCATGGATTGGACTTGTTGCACATAGATGCTCAATCAGATTGAGCTCTGGGGAATATGGAGGCCAAATCAACACCTTCAACTCTGTCATGTGGAAGAGTTATTAGGGAGGCCATCAGGGGGTGCACACACTGCGGTCTGTGTTGTTTCTAATGCCCCAGTATAGTGATGGGGACACCATGTAAAAAGGCACCATCCTTCGGATGAGACGTTAAACTGAGGTCCTGACTCTCTGTGGTCATTAAAAATCATAGGGCACTTCTCATAAAGAGTAGGGGTGTAACCCCACTGTCCTGTCCAAAATGCACTTTGAGTATAGTGTAAGAAAAGCTCTATATAAATGTAACATTCATTCATTCATTCCTCAAAACCATTCCTGAACAATTATTGCAGTGTGGCAGGGTGCATTATCCTGCTGAAAGAGCCCACTGCCATCAGGAAATACCACTGCCATGAAGGGGTGTACATGCTCAGCAACAGTCTTTTGGAAGTTGTTATGCATCAAAGTAACATTCACATGAATACCAGGACCCAAGGTTTGCCAGCATTAATTTATTCAGCAATTTGTGCTACAGTAGCTCTTCTGTGGGATCAGACCAGATGGACTAGCCTTCATTCCCCAGTGCATCAAGCCTTGGGCGCCCATGACCCTGTCGCCACTTCACCGGCTGTCCTTCCTTGGACCATTTTGATAAGTGCTAACCACTGCATACTAGGAACACCCCACAAGACTTGCTGTTGTGGAGATGCCCTGACCCAGTCGTCTAGCCATCACAATTTGGTCCCTGTCAAAGTTGCTCAGTTCCTTATGCTTGCCCATTTTTCCTGCTTCCAACACGTGAAATTCAAGAACTGACTGTTAACTTGCTGCCTAATATACAGTGCATCTGGAACGTATTCACAGTGCTTCACTTTTTTCACATTTTGTTATGTTAGAGCCTTATTCCAAAAATTTTTAAATTCATTATTTTCCTCAAAATTCTACAAACAATACCCCGTAATGACAACGTGAAAGAAGTTGGTTTGAAATTTGTGAAAATGTAATAAAAAATACATTTAAAAAAAAAAATCACATATACATAAGTACTCACAGCCTTTGATCAACACTTTGTTGAAGCACCTTTGGCACCAATGACAGCCGCAAGTCTTTTTGTGTATGATGCTACAAGCTCGGCACACCTATTTTTTTGGGCAGTTTCTCCCATTTTTCTTTGCAGGACCTCTCAAGCTCCATCAGGTTGGATGAGGAGCGTCGGTGCACAGCCATTTTCAGATCTCTCTGAAATGTTCAGATCTATCTAGAGATGTTCGATTGGGTTCAAGTCTGGGCCACTCAAGGACATTCACAGAGTTGTCCTGTAGCCACTCCTTTGTTATCTTGACTGTGTGCTTAGGGTCGTTGACCTGTTGGAAGATGAACCTTCGCCCCAATCTGAGGTCTAGAGCGTGCTGGAGCAGGTTTTCATCAAGGATGTCTCTGTACATTGTTGCATTCATCTTTCCCTCAATCCTTACTAGTCTCCCAATTCCTGCTGCTGAAAAACACCCCCACAGCATGATGCTGACACCACCATGCTTCACTGTAGGGATGGTATTGGCCAGGTGTTGAGCAGTGCCTGGTTTCCTCCAGACATGACGCTTACCATTCAGGCCAAAGAGTTACATTTTTGTTTCATCAGACCAGAGAATTTTGTTTCTCATGGTCTGAGAGTCTTTCAGGTGCCTTTTGCGAAACTCCAGGAAGGCTGTCATGTGTATTTTACTGAGGAGTGGCATCTGTCTGGCCACTCTATAGTGCTTGACACCATCTGAACCAAATACGTTTATCTTGGTCTCATGTCCTTAATCTGCTTGTCTTCAGCAAACTGTTTGCAGGCTTTCTTGTGCATCATCTTTAGAAGAGGCTTCCTTCTGGGACGACAGCCATACAGACCAATTTGATGCAGTGTGTGGCATATGGTCTGAGCACTGACAGGCTGACCCCCCCCCCCCCCACCACCACCACTTCAACCTCTGCAGCAATGCTGGCAGCACTCATACGTTTATTTCCCAAAGACAACCTCTGGATATAACGCTTAGCACGTGCACTCAACTGCTTTGGTCGACTATGGCAAGGCCTGTTCTAAGTGGAACCTGTCCTGTTAAACCACTGTATGGTCTTGGCCACCATGCTGCTGCTCAGTGTCAGGGTCTTGGCAATCTTCTTATAGCCTAGGCCATCTTTATGTAGAGCAACAATTCTTTTTTTCAGATCCTCAGAGTTGCCATGAGGTGCCATGTTGAACTTCCAGTGACCAGTATGAGGGAGTGTGAGAGCGATGACACCAAATTTAACACACCTGCTCCCCATTCACACCTGAGACCTTGTAACACTAATGAGTCACATGACACCGGGGAGGGTAAATGGCTAAGGGTTATTTTGAGGGGACAGCAAATTTACACTGTTATACAAGCTGTACACTCACTACTTTACATTGTAGCAAAGTGTCATTTCTTCAGTGTTGTCATATGAATAGATATAATCAAATATTTACAAAAATGTGAGGGGTGTACTCACTTTTGTGAGATACTGTAATATATATATATATATATATATATACACACACACACACACACACACGCACTTATATTAGTGCCCGACCAATATATCGGTTGGCTTTTTTTCAGAACATAATACAGAAAACGCTTTAGAATTGTTTGTTTGTCCAGCAGAGCATGTTCTGACTCCCTTGTTTAATCTGAAATTAATCCATTTGTTTGTACCGCAGCTACCGTGTGTCTTTAATCAATCCATCCAATAAAAGTATTCCCGAAACCATACATTTCCAAAATCTTAAAGAAAATCACATTCTACCATATCAAACGCTTTTTCGGCATCAAGTGTGATGGCAGCGACCGGAGTCTGATCATTCCCCACTGACCACATGATATTGATAAAATGCCTAATGTAATCAGAAGAGCTACAACCCTGAATAAACCCCACTTGATCTATATGTTTAAGAGATGTCATAACTTAATCGGTTAGACAACATTTTTGACAATATTTAAACATCTAGCTGGATCAGGAAAATTGGATGGTAACTTTTACGCTAACTTGAATCTTTGTCTGTATTAAGAATCAGTCTGATCCAGGCTTGTGTCATGGTTGTCAAAAGCTTTCCATTCTTTATTGATTCCGTATAAACTACTAGCAAAAGTGAAGCCAGTTCTATAGCATAAGACCAAAAATTTTAGCGGCAAAGCAGTCTGGTCCTGGAGCCTTGCCTGTAGGTAAGGCCTTAAGTAACTCGCCAAGCTCCTCCAAGGTTATCTCAGAATCAAGGGATTTATTTTGTTCAGCTAATAGTTTAGGGAGTTCTAATGGTTCCATCTAATATCCTCTGTAGTAGATGAAGATGTGGAACTATAAAGATCAAGATTGAATTCATTAAAAGCATTAATATCAGTGGCCGAGGTAAATATTTAATCACCAGCAGATTTCACTGAGGGAATGGTAGAAAAAGACTTGCTGCTTTATATATCTAGCCAAAAGCTTTCCTGCTTTGTCCCCTGACTCAAAGTATGACTGTCTTGCCCAGAATAGCCAAAACTCCACCTTCTGCGACAAAATAGTATTATATCTGTATTTCAATCAGGTCATCAGACATTCAGAGCTTCAGCTCTGCCTCAGCACTTTTAATTTCCCTTCCAATTCCACAAGTTCTTGTGCTTTTAATTTTTTGGTGAATGCGGCATACTGTATGATTAAGATTAAAGTCTCCTCCCAATATTATATAATGAGGGGTGCCAGCTGCTTGCAACATTCCTTCAAAATCTATAAAAAAGCCCTGATCATCAACATTAGGTGCATAAATATTTGCCAAAATAAGAGTTTGTCCCTGAATTTCAGCTAAAACAATAATGACTCTTCCTAATTTATCTTTATTCTGTTTAAGACATTGTATACGTTTAATTATCAGCATAATGACTCCCCTGTTCTTACTCGAGCCAGCACCATAAAAAAAATACCTACCCCATATCTTTCCAAATTTTTCCGCTTCCTGCGGAGAAAGATGTGTTCCTTGAAGAAACACTCTATCATATTTCTTATGGTTAATAGAAATAACCTTCTTTCATTTTATGGGGTGCCCCAACCCATTCACATGGAGAAAGACAATCCACTCATATTAAAATTTGACATTGACATAAGAAAAAATTTATTGTGTGTCAAAAACAAGATCATAAAGACCACATCCCAACATTAGTGTGACAATCAAAACACGAACTTCAGAAAAAAGAAAAACGTGTGCATAAACCCCACGCATGACAGCGCCAATTGGTGTCCATCCCTCCAAACTCAAACAGTCTATATTCGGATTACTCAAGTCTGGTGTTTCTATTTTAAAAATGTTTATGTATAAATTTTGAGAGACAGAATTACACAGCAAAAGATAATCTACAAAACATGCAGGCCAATAGGCGGAACAAGTACAGAGTATGTAGTTGTATCCATAAAACTGTCCTGAAGGTGTGTTACGCTACAAAATAAACTCCAGATTTTTTTATGTTTTACGGCTTGTCATGTGGTACAAACGCGTGTAAGCATGCAGCACGAGTCGGTCTTGTGGAACAGGTGTATTGCAAGAGTTCACTCTTTTTTTCTGTTTCATCCATCTGAAAACTGTTTGCGAGAATAATGTAATCTATGAGAATGCTGCAAATGCTCTCCGATCATCTCAGGATGAGCTGTGAATTCAGTTCGCTTTATTTCCATGGATCAGTTTGTGGATAACATGCATTGAGAAAGCAACTCTGCAGGCTCAGTAATATATACCTTTGTATTAAAGAAACAGATGAAATTGATTAAATCATAATAATACAAGACACGTTCACCTTGAACCAACAATTTTGTTTTTCTTTTCTTTTGGCAGCATTATCTATTACCAAAAATGTAGTTTTTAAGATAAATTCGATAAGAACACACACATTTGGCAGCATTATTTTGGGAACAAAAGGGAATTTATGAGGCTTAATTATTAGGATTATTATAATCTTTACATTTATTATTGTCTTTAGTTCTTAATATGTAGGCTATTAGTCCAGCTGTGGCCGAGTCCAGGGCACTCTCCCCCTCCCATTGCTCACTAGATAGCGTCCATTTGGCCGAACCACTTCCACTTTTCCTTGATGGTTCTGTAGTCACTTTTAAGTTTATTTTTTTAATTTTCCCTACACTGTTTGTAAGGTCAGTGTCTCAGCTGTGCGGCCAACAGCTGAGACACTTTCTAAAAGGCTTTTTCGATTCGTTCGTCGCTAACGAGAGGAACGTCTGCGCCTTGTTCATTGACCACGACATGGTTTTACGCACAGCCATTTTTTTTAACAATTCTTTTTCTACCATTCCCTCAATGAAATCTGCTGGTAGTGAATATTTACCTCGGCAATTGATATTTATAATGCTTTTAAAGAATTCTATCTTGATCTCAATAGTTCCACATCTTTGTCTACTGATGAGGATATTAGAAATTTTGTGGAAGCATTAGAACTCCCTAAACTGACGACTGAGAAAAACAATTCTGTTGATTCTGAGATAAACTTGACGCAGCTTGGCAAGGTAATTAAGGCTCTGGGGCCAGATGGCTTTGCCTATTAGTTATTTAGATCTTATGCTACAGAACTGGCTGCACTTTTGTTAGAGGTTTATATGGATTCATTAATGAATGGAAAGCTTCCGACAACCATGAAACAATCTCAGATCAGTCTGATTCTTAAAAAGGACAAAGATCCAATCGAGTGTAAGAATTGTCCAATTTCCCTGATCCAGCTAGACATTAAAATAGTGTCAGAAATGTTGGATAACTGATTAAGTTATGGCATCTATTATACATCTAGATCAGGTGAGTTTTATTTGGTGCTGCAGCTCTTCTGATAGCATTGGGCATCTCATCGATATTATGTGGTAAGTGGCGAATTATCATATTCTGGTTGCGGCCATCTTACATGACGCTGAAAAAGCATTTGATGTGGAAGAATGGGATTATTTTAAGATTTTGAAAATATACGGGTTCGGAAATACTTTTATTGGATGGATTAAGTTACTTTATAGACACCCGGTAGCGATACAAACAAATGGATTAATTTCAGACGATTATTTTACTCTGAATAGGGGCACCTAGCAGGGTTGCCCTCTTTCCACATTATTGTTCTGTCTTGCCCAGGAACCATTAGCAGCCACGATAAGAAGGGAAGATGAGATTCCATGGGTTGTGGCGGGAGTTATGGCACTTAAGCTTTCGCTTTAAGCAGATGATATTGTATTATTCGTCCACAACCCTACTAGATCTATGCCTTGAGGTCAATTGGTCTAACGCCAAAGATTTGGCTCTTGACTGCGTACTGCCCAGAAATGTTTTTCTTTTCAGCCGGGCACCTTCCAGTGGCCCAAACAGGGCATTAAGTATATGGGCATTTTATTCCCAGCAAATATGTTTGATTTGGAGTTAATTTTGATCCTTTAATAAAAAGGTTCTCGAGCGATGTGTGCAGGTGGGCTTCATTAAATTTATCTTATTGGGAAGGTTAATGTTATTAAAATAAATTGTATAACAATATTTAACTACCTGCTACAATCTCTCCCTGTAGATGTCCCCTCTCATATTTCGTGCAATTTGATAGCATAGCGAAGTCTTTCATTTGGAATGGTAAGAGTCCTAGATTACGTTTTAATAAATTACATAGGCTAAGCTTACCCAAGATTTTGTTTCATTATTATGCATTCGGTCTCAGACATTTGGCTCATTGCTCGCTTCCACCAGAGAGAGCCCCTCCCTGGTTTTGTATTGAACAGGAATTTCTTGCCCCTATTTCGCCATTGCAAAGACATTCTATTAAACTAATCAGATATGTTACACCCCATTACCTCACATTTGCACTTGGTGTGGACGAAAGTGTCCAGAGTGTTCAAATCAGACTTTTATTTGAATGTTGCCAAAGCATATGGCTGAACCCAAAATTATGTATTAATAGATCCCCTTTCTGCTGGTCAGAGTGGATTGTGAGGAGGGGACACTTGGTGACCTATATGAGAGTGGTGTTTTGAGATATTTTGAAATTTTGGTTCAACATTTTGGGATTCCCAGATCTCAGTTCTATAGGTATTTACAGCTGCACCACCTGCTGTGTACCATTTTTGGGAATAGCATACACCCCCCTAAAGCGGCAGATGCTCTGTGATTACTGCTTTTGAAAAAGGTCATTAGGCATCAGTGTATTACTCCCTTTTAATTGTGGGATCAGATTCTAAAAAATGTCAAGTCTACATCTGGAGATGCAAGGGTGTGCCTTACCCCTAAATTAAACCAGGCACTTTTGCGGAGCGTTCCGGCTCTGGCGGCCATGTCGGAGCCGGAAGTGATTGTGGTCACTCTAGTCAATGCTTGTGATTCCATCAGATGCTCCGCGGCACGTTTCAGAAGCGTCCCAGAAACAGCTCTCCGCTCTGCTTCACTAATGATAGATGTCTTGTCTATTTTTGATGGATACCACGTCCAAGCCGCAGTTCAAATACAAAGTTAAAGTCAGAACATTTGGTAAATTTATCCATGTCGTTCATAACTGGACTGTGTATTAACTTTGTCTTTAAGCTACAGCACAACAAAATAGGACACAAAAACAAAAAACAATTAAACCAGACAAAAAAAAAAAAACATTTAGCCAACTGCCATGGTAGAACCCCAAAAATCAAGGAAAAAATACAAAATGAAAAAGAAAGTCAACGTCGGAAAGGCAAAGTAGTTTATTGATTTTTGTTGATCTCGCCAATACAGCTGCCTCGCAGCGCTCCGCTTCTGAAATGCTACCGGAGGGGTTTGACGCCGCGGTGGACAGAACAAATCCTCGTAGCTGGAACGTGCACCAGAAGTGCCCAGTGTAATCTAGGCGTTATGCAATTCAAGATTTCACCAAAAATCACCAAACAGCAATGTTAAAGAGCATGCCAAGACACATGAAAGCTATGATTAAAAATCAGGGTTATTCCACCAAATATGGACTCTTACAAAAAACTTTTTTTTTTTATCGTGTTAATAAATGAATATGAACTTGTTTTCTTTGCATTATTTATATATTTATAAATGACTTTTTTTTTGGTATTTTTTACGAAGTGGGCTAAATGTTCAGTCAAAGCCACATGTGAGATGGTAAATGAAGCTTGAAACGTGCTATGTTTCGGGGCAGAAGACGTTTTGGGCTGTGAAGGCTTCGTGGCTGAGTTTGCAGCAACAGCTAAGTTTAACAAACTCTTCATAGTGCAGTTTATGTTTGCTTCTTAAAAAAATCCCACAATGCGCTTAAAAATCCAGGGAGCATGTTGTTTACCATGTTCCCTTACCGAAAACGTCCTTGTGTCTTCTGAAGTCTCTCAAGTCTTTAGATGACGATATAGCTGACAGTCAGAAAGCTGACAACATCTCTGCTTGGGAGTGGCAATAGGTGATCGCACACGCTCCGTCTCTCTCTCTCTCTCTCACTCACACACACACACACACACACACACACACACACACACACACACACACACACACACACACACACACACACACACACACACACACACACACACACCCATCCTTGTTTAACCAAGAACTTGTTTGAAACAGCACAAGCCATGATACTATTTCTAAAGTGACATTTTTCAATTACTAACGGAGGTTTGGACGCATCATATGTTTTGAACCAGCAATTGCAGATTCTGATCCGCCGTGTAATAAAGTAGTTCCATGCACAAATGCATTTTATGACCGTACTCAGTTTTTCCTGATTTTTTATTTTATTTACTTGTTCATTGAACTGTTGTATATGAGCAATATCACACTCGCATTCATGCTATATGGCCCTAAATCAGCACTGCTGTAATTACCTACGGCACCGCCTGAACCCTTGTGCCTGCGTCAGAATCACAGCAGTGCTGATGTAGGGCCATATAGCACTCTGGCTCATGTGATATTATGTAATGCTGAATATAATGATTAATAATGCTATGGGTCCTGATATTTGAAAGTCCTCTTGATAATGCCAAATGTAATGTCTGATTTCACTAATTAATTTATACAATGGCAAAAATTATTTTACTGGTTAAACACAATTTTCTTTTTTAAAAGAATAGTTTAGAAACATGTAATCAGTGAAAATACTATTTTAAAAACTATAATATTAAAATACTTACATTTATGTAATCAGTGACAGTGTACAAGCACATGTATCCAACATAATTATGTGTTTTATGCATGTTTTACAAGTTAAGAAACTGTCCTGAAATTAATACATTAATAACAGTGAATATTCTTGATTTAGTGATTTTGCATTGAAAATGTATTTATTTAAAAATGAAAAACGTAAATCAAATACATTTCTTAATTCAAATTAAACTCCAAACGAAACAAAAAAGCAATTCAAATAATTAAATGATCAAAAAAATAATATGTACACACAATTAACCACCTTTCCATTTACCATCAGGCACAAAATTACTTACACAACTGAAGACCTAAAAAAATTATTGTTATAATGATGATATTAATCACTGAAATATAAATCATGGTTCGAGGTGAACATGTATTTGTATTATTTTAATATATAATCAGATTTATAGGCTATACATAATGTTATCCTGCAGAGTTGGCCACAATGTACCGCTCTGTGGAAATAAAGTGAACTGAACTCAGAGCATCTTCTGTGCTGAGATGTCTGAGGTCATTTGCAGCACTCATAGTCGACACTGTGCTTGCAAAAAAATATTTTTAATAATAATAATTCAGAAGAACCTTTTATATGCGTGTGTTCCACAAGACTGCACACCTCCATACAAACAGTGCATCAGACATGTGCAAAGACGGCTTTTCTTTCTTCTGTTCTTAATAACATTATAAAGTGTATTTCTTAAAGCACGTGTCTGTTTGCCGCAGGGCAAATGACTTGTAATACTAATAGGAGTTTCCACTGAGATTTCAGCAACAGGCGCTCACTCTGACCATCGTTGATCCCCGAGATCATCGTCTATCGGCCCAACCCTAGGCAGACCTGACTGTCTGGAGGAATGGGCAAAAACTTCAGCTATTTATTGTGAGAAACTTGTGAAAGGCTACCCAAAAAGTTTGACTCAAGTTAAACTATTTAAAAGGCAATGCTACCAAATACTAACAAAGATTATGTAAACTTCTGAACCACTGGGAATGTGATGAAAGAAATAATTCTCTCTAGTATTCTTCTGACATTTCACATTCTTAAAATTAAGTAGTGATCCAAACTGACCAATGACAGGGACAAGCTGTTTGTAAAAATCTGACTTTAACTATACTTTAAAAAAAAAAGGTAAGAATTGAGGGTTACGGGTCCAGGGTTACAGGTTCATGGACGCGCACACAAGAGCACCACTGCTGAAAATTCCATGGGGAAACACTGATAAGGGTGAGTAAATGAGAGAATTATCATTTTTGGGTGAACTATTCATTTAATGCTACTCAGCAGTCATAAAAAAAAATCTGAATGGGCACCAACCACTTTGTTCCTCAGTATCTTCATTCTTCTGTCTGAATGGTTCTGAAATACTGATATCATCATTCTCCTCTTTAAACTCCTCTTTAACAAACTCCATCTTCAGTAGCATGTCAAGCAGATTTCATTCTAAGAGTCAGAGAGAAGGTGGAAGTTATGATGATTTGATGCAAAAAAACCAACAACTGTGCTGAAGCATTATTTTCATACAGTAAAACAAAGATGAAAACTATTTAACCATATGACTTAAAACATTTTCATAAATTAAAATTAATATTGCAAAGTAAATTATAAAGTAAAATTAAGCCAACCTAACAACAGTTATTGGAAAACAAACTGTAATAAAAAACAAAATAATAAAAAATAAATAAATGGCCTTTTTATAATCATCTAGCACTCCCATATCACAAGGCAGAATAATGTGACCTGTGTGGCCGTGTAGGTGAAAACTTTGCATGTGGCGTGTGATGCGAGTGAGGGAGGCTGATACTGATAAAGAGGACAGGGACATCAAATATGCCTGGTAAGAAACGACAGAGCCCTGTGTGGGACTATTAAGAAAACGAAAATGCATCGTCAAATACAATTTGTGGTGTTTAAATAGAAGGAAATAGTCCCCAAAACCTTAAGTGTATCGGGAGTTGTGGAAATTATTTATGGCTAAAGATGAGTTAAATGAGAAAAAAAAATGAGTAACATCGATCATGTTAGTAGAGATCAATGTGGGAAACAGCAGACTCCGATCTCATGTTTCCAAACAGTTGAGTTTGGAACAGTTTAGGCGTGAGTTCAGTTCACATGAATAGGTTGCCGTTGCCGTTGCCAACTGTCACCGACCGAAATGAAGACGTCTTTTAATTAAGCGGTAGCACCCAACCATTCTGATACACAGGAACACATCACAATAATAGAAGAGAAAATACTCACCAAATTACTTGCAGCATCGTCTCTTCTTTTGTTGGTTCGGAAATCTCAGTGGAAACTCCTTAAACAAGCAGAATCCAAATAAAAAAGCACCTAGATCTCCATATGCTGTACAAGACTAAACCATGCAGAAGAGCCGTGGCGCAGATTTATGACGTCACCATGATCTATAGATCAGTGGTTCGGAGATTCTTCTTCTTGTTTTAATGGCGGATCGCAAACTTAAATAGCCCATTACCGCCACCTTTTATTAGTAGAGACTAGAGACATGGGGGATACGACTGATACACTACATCCTACACAACAATTTATTTTTAACATAGCCTACCATATACCTGTAAATCCATTTTATAAATACCTACATATCTTCTTACACACACCCACTTACATCTATCTATCTATACCCGTTTCATTAAATTTGCACATTTTAGGAACTGTATAAATACAGATACTGAGCTGGTTTCAATTTCTGGATTTAAACTATTCCTTTAAATGTTAACATTCACCCCTCCTTTCATCCTCGTCTCCTCCATTTATTTTTTTCATTTCCCATTTCTTCCTGCAATGAATTATTATTTCATCATTTTATGCTGCCTTTATGTCATTTTTGGAGCTTCAAAGTTTTGGTCACCATTCAATTGAATTGTGAGGACCTCCAGAGCTGGGATATTCTTCAAAAAAACATATTTTGTGTTCTGCTGAAGAAAGAAAGTAATACACATCTGGGATGGCATGAGGGTGAGTAAATGTTGAGAGAATTTTCATTTTCGGGTGAAATTTACCGTGAAGTTTTCTTTTTATTGTTATATTTTACTTTAAATCTATTCTTTTGTTGTGATATACATTTTATTTCAATTAATTCTCCATTGGCATTTCTATACGTAATGCTGTCAACTTTCCTAAATGATATGCATATGTGTGACAAAAGATATTGAGATTATGCTGTACTCATAATAATAAAGAAATTTTGCTAATTATTTTGAGTGACGTGACAATAATCTGAAGTTTAGTAAGCACAGACTAATTTTTTAAGATGCCATGGAAAACCATGTGATGCAAAATGTGAACGAATTCACTAAGTTTATTTGGGGCTGGCTGGCATGTTGGATGAGGAGAACTCGTGGTGGACAACACTAAGTTTTTGCCAAAAAGTTCAAAGGTGAATTACTTTAAAAATCAGTAGAGATTTTCTGTTGTTGTAGCTATACATTTTCTGTGTATTCAAGTTTCTATCTGCATAAAGAAGTTGTTAACTTACGTTAAGTTTGTCTGAGGCTAATTAGATGTGTACATGTTCACAGTCGAACAAACACAAACTGCGAATTATTTCACCAGACACTCTTCATCTTCAAACGCTGCTTAGGGCCTTCACAGTTCATACCTGTCAACACTCCCGTTTTTCCCGGGTTTCTCCCGTTTTTTAGCCCTATCTCCCGGACCCCTCCCGGTTTGTTATTTCTCCCGGGAAACTCCCGTAATTTGCATGGCCCAAACTCCTTTATGAATAATCGCCGATTATTATTATTAATCGGACCAATATGTTTGTCTAATGTTGATCAGTTGCCAGATTGTATTAAATGCATTATAGTCACACAATCCACACACACCATTTACAATTCAACCCATTTGTCACCTCAACCTGGCAACCTAGTATAACCCAGTTGCGCAGTCGCGGAAAGTTTAACCCGAAAGCGAGCCGATAGACATGATGGCAGGTGAAGGTGGTGTCCCCGCAAAGAAACTGAAGTACAATTGTAAATTTCAACAATGTTGGACGCAACAATGTACGTGCATCTTACCCAGTCATATAGACAACCTCCACGCTTTTTGTAAGGTATGTCGCATTGATTTTAATGTAGGCCACGGCGGGAAAAATGACATTAGCCAGCACATTAAAACACAGCGGCACCATCGCGCAGAAGAGGCAAGTATAGGGCACACAGGCGATCTCATCCTTCATCACGAAAGGACAGACAGAGAGTTACAGAAAATCGCATGAGCATGAATAACAGCACTCTTTGCTCTCTCCTATCCTGCAAAATAAACCACACCGGTTTGGTTTCAAAATACACTCCGTCCAAGAGGGCACTGAGAGCAGCAAAATCTGCCACATACAATTACAACACTTCAAAAAAAAAAGTGAGCACAATATTCATGTTTACAAAACATACTGTACTTATGTTTACAAAAGAGAGACAGTTATTGATGCTCAAGGAATGAACTGTAAATAAATGTGTTAAATTAGTTTGTACCACAGTGTTATGTGTTTGTACCAGTGTTAAAAACTGTGATGTTTTGTTGTAATAAAATGACAAATAAAAAAATTAAGAAATATTAATAAATTAAGTTATGTTTTCATTTATGGGTATTGCAATGTAAATAATACACTTAACACGTGCAGTACACTTAACAGCATGAGCCTACCTCTTACAGCATGAAGAGGTAGGCTCATAACAACCCCCCCAAAAAAAATCTCCCGGATTTTGAAAACCAAATGTTGACAGGTATGCCTTCACTTACAACTCCTCAAACTCGGCAAACAACAGGTAATTCCAGTAAATGAATCTCATTGCAACACCATGTTAATTTTTTCAAATTGTACATCTTGAAACCAACTAATATTTTCTAAGTGTTGGTTTATATTCGGCTTCATTAATTGCATCTAATTTTAGCGTTCAGTTAGTGTCTGAGACGACATGAATAAATACATCATTATCATGTGAAGCATACCGGTCTCTGTAATGAGTTTCACGGTTGTGGTTGCCGCTTGTCTTAAACGACATTGAGGTTGTAATTAATATACTGTATGTGGCGCTCACGCCATACTTTTCTCACGGGAAAATACTGCGCTTTCTCATTGTCGGAGAATTCCCGCGGATTTTTCACCAGAGTCACTTCATCTCAACCGTTGCTCAGGCGTCACTCGAGTCGCGCGGCAGAAACAACAATAAGTTTTCTACATGTTTCAATGCAAAATGAGACCCTTCTTCTTAAAGGGAAACCATCTTACAATAGCTGAGTGTTGGTTTATGTTTTCCAGCTTACTCAAACGATTTTAGTAGTTCACCCAAATATGATATTTCTCTTGTAATTTGGCCTTCTCACGCCTTATGCATTCTCAAACTGACTTTCTGTCTTCTGTGGAACACAAACAACAATTTCCACTCAAAAGTCAGGTGGATTACATTGATGCTGCCTTTATGGGTCTTGAAAGTTTTTAACCTCACTGACTTGTATTATATGGACAAACACACATCATATATCCACCAATATTTGTGTTCCCCTGAAGAAAGTCAAATGAGGCTTAAGACTGCATAAATGATAAGAGAATTATAATTTCTGGTTTGCCCCAAGGAGAGAAGCTGTGTGCTTCAAAAGAAAATTCTCTCATCATTTACTCACCCTCATGCCATACCAGATGTGTATGAATTTCTTCTTCTGCTGAACACAAAGATTTTTAGAAGAATAGTTCAGCTCTGTTGGTCCACACAATGCAAGTGAATGGTGACCAGAACTTTGAAAGTACAAAAAGCACATAAAGTTAGCATTAAAAGATATGAATACGACTCCAGTGGTTTAATCCATGTCTTCAGAAGCTAAATTATAGGTGTGGGTGAGAAACAGATCACTATTTAAGTCAGTTTTAATATGAATTTGCCTCCCTGCCCAGTAGGTGGTGAAATACACAAAGAATGTGAATCCCCAAAACAACCTGCATATAATTTCCTTGAAAACTATAAACAATGTGGCTCTATAAAAACTCATCTGTGTGAGCAGCCTGCTTAGAATTCCAATGTTATCCTTCAGGGCTGAAACTCTTTTCACAACGGCGGCATGGAAAAGGCTTCTCGCCAATATGAATTCTTGTGTAAATTTTAAGCTTTGCTTTTTGTGTTTAACTCTTTCCACACTGCAGGCATGTGAAAAGCTTCTCTCCAGAATGATCTTTTATGTGTAAATTAAGGTATAGTTTGTGTCTGAATTTGGGAAATGTAGGCAGTCCAGGGAGGTTGTGTATGTGAAACACATAAAATTTGTGTAAACAAAAACAATACTCAGGTAGCGGAGCCAAATAAAGGATAGCATGCCTGACTTGATGCAAACAAACAATAAAAGATTGTAAGGAGACTAGTGCTGCAACAACTAATTGATAAAGTCGATAATTATCGATTATGAAAATCATTGACAATTTTATTATCATTTAGTTGGAAAATTGAGGCAAGCACAGTGATGTTCCGTCAGTGACGTCACGTTACATCTATGTGTAAAAATGGGTTGCATGATGAAACTGGTTTGATACGGGGACAAATTGAAGCCAAAAAAAATAAATAATCTAAATTGTCCAGTGCAAAAGAGCACTTTATAAACACTTCAAAGAAGATCATAATAAGCATACAGTTTATTGTGGAGCAGTTGTACCTTGGGTGAGTTGACAAATTAATTGTTCTGTTTGATGCATGCACTTCAGTGTTGTTTCTCTCCAGCGCATTGTATTGCTATTTTCTATGTTTTATAATGTATACAAGTTATGAATTCAAAATCAGGCATGTATTTCCATTTCGCTAAAGTATTTGTCTTTACCACAAAGAAGTCTCTGTTATACTTACTGAGCAAGTGAGCGCACGCATCCATATCCATCACACCGATCGCAATGGAGAAAGGTAGCGCAATCAATTTGATTAATGTGCTTTGCAGATTAGTAACCTTGCAACATCATACCTCGAATTTAGTTTCAGTGTAATCAAGTTTGCAGCTTTCATGGATATCACACTGATATCTTAGAGGTCCAAATGTTAATAACAAGACTTCGCAAGGGCACTAGAGACAAACCAGTACTTACTGTACATACACAGGTACTGAGCACCAATTGCAAGATTTAGAGTCTGTGTCAATACTCAGGCTATGTTGACCTCTGGTGGGGAACTATAGGTTCTGCAGCAGCGGTTGATGCAATAATTATAAAAATAATAAAAACAATTAAACAACTTTTCATGATTCAGGCTTTGTTCAAAGTATATAGAATCGTTAATTCATTATCGTAAATCAAACCAAACCCTTAAGACCTTTATCACTGCTGTTTTTAAATAATCACATTTTAATTAAATATAATCAATACAATTTGGTTGATTCAAATAATCGATAAATCAAATAAATAATTGAAGATTAATCGGTTATCAAAATAATCATTAATTGCAGCCCTAAAGTAAATCCAGTGCCAGATTAAAAATATGGGCAATTGGGCTTGTGGCCAAGGGGACCACGTTCAAGGGTGCACTATGTGACAGCATTTTTTAAATTGTTCCAAATTTTACACACCACTGTGCAAACCAGTGTCTCTCTTGGAAACCATGGCGACTAGCTCACACCAAGCTGAGTGGCCTGACTGGGAACGTTTGCAGTTCTAGGTCGTATGGCACCTTGGGCGAAACCTGCCTCAGGATGCCCCCAAAGTTATTATAAACGAGATGGCTGGTGGAGTTTGTGCCGTGGAGCACATGCCTTCACCCCCGCAAGGTGCCTCCTTCCAGCAAGATGCCACCCTGGGCAGCTGGCTATGTCGCCCATGACTAAATCAGCTACTGATTGGGAACACCTGACGGCAATCTCCCTCAAGTCTCAGGGGATATAAACACAGAGCACACAGCAAAGGTGAGCTGTGTGTTCTCATGAGTGAGAAGATTCCAGACATGCACTGACTTCACAAACTTCCAATTATTTCTCACCACTATGAAGTAGGGCTGAGCGATAAAACAATATCGATATATATATATCACGATAAAGAAAATCCACGATAAGCTTTTGAGGAATGTTCGATATTTACTGCGTGTCGCCAAAACAAAAGCAGTTCGGCTTTCTCAGGCTGCGTTTCCCCTGGGGAGGACGAAATCCATTCAAAAGACGCTCACAGCACTAGGAGAGAGCTTGCTCAGCACCGCTGCCAATCCTATGATCCAATTTGCGAGCATGATGCTCGGCATTCATAGGAATTAATTAAAAACGCTCTCAGCTTCGCTCACAACCCGCCAGTGGAAATGTAGGGTCAGACTGGATGAACTTGCTAATGCTAGCTGCCTTGCTAACGATTAGGCTATGTCGGACACCTGATTGATTTAATCCGCACCCAATCCTACGATCCAATTTGCGAGCATGACGCTCGGCTTTCATAGGAATGAATTGAAAACGCTCTCAGCTTCGCTCACAACCCGCCAGTGGTAACGTAGTGTCAGACTGGATGAACTTGCTCATGCTAGCTGCCTTGCTAACGATTAGGCTATGTCGGACACCGGATTGATTTAATCTGCACCACAAGATGTCATGACAACGTTGCACCCTCTCAACGTCTCTAAATATATCTTTATTAATCAGCATGTTACGAGACTTTAATAATAAACAAATCAAATAAAACAAATCGATTTCTGTTCTAATATTGTGAAAATTAATTAGATGTCTGGAATGGATAAGGAAAGACTTAAATTACGAATAAATTAGTCTCTCGCTTTAATGAAAATATACAAATTTTTTTTATATTTGTTAAAAAACGTTTTCTACGTTTTCTCTCGGGACACCTCCTGAACCCACATTCAGCATCATTCCACAGTCACAAGGGCTTCTATGCTCCATACTTGGGTATCTGAATCTAAAGAATAGATTTAATTTTAATGTAATATTTTTACATTAAAATATTTAATTTTAATGTAAAATATTCCAACAAATACTGGACGGCTGTCACTATGCTTCAGAACAAACAGATGATCTTTTAACATTCATTTTCAATTGATAAACGGTAAAAGATGGTAAAATTGGTAAAAGATCCCACAGACCCCACTGCTTTCGCCATCTCTGGACCCCCTGTGCAGTTTTTTAGAGACTATTTTGACTGTTTAGAATGAATTTTTTCTTCTTTTCTTCTGTCATCTTTGAAATAAAAAAAGAAAGTGTAATGTGTAAATGTATATCGTGATAAATATCGATATCGAACAATATGAAAAAGATTATCATGGTAACAATTTTGGCCATATCGCCCAGCCCTACTACGAAGCCTCCGAACACAGAACCGCCCTAATCACCACCAACACGCTGCACTTAATCTCTTAACTCTCAAGCACCCTCTGCATTTTTGTAATAAAGAGCCCCCCAGGGTATTTCACCTGCAAATCTGTGTCTGTCTCATGCACCCCATGACAAGTGGCGGAGAATGTAATAAAGTATCCAAAATTTTACAACAATTTCAACTAATTCTCACTGGGGGGATTATTTTCTAAATTCTTGCCTGTAGTTTTACTCAGATGGAATGATGAAGTTTACATTACAGCCTACATAATGGCCTCTCTTCAGTCTCTTTTTTCCCAGCAAGATGTGAAGCATTCATGAGCTAACAATATATATATATAAAAAAAATATTTCTTGGCAAATACCTTTAAAAACACTTAAATTTCACCCCAAAACTGTAATGTCTGTCATTATTACTCAAGCTTCTATGAATTTCTCTCTTCCGTGAAACACAAAAGATGTTAATCAAAATGTTAATCTGTCACCAGTGCATATTTTGTTTTTCTACAATTAAAGTGAATCATGAATAAAAATATAATTCTGCCTAACATCTCCTTTTGAGTTTAAATAAAGAAAAACGTCATACAGGTTTGCATCAAGAACCCTAATTTATGAGTGAACTATCCCTTTAAGAGTATAAGTCAATACTCAGCACAACTACTATGGTAGTTTCTAAATGTTTATAGTTTATGTAGTTTTACTTGTTATTGGTGCTGTATTTATTAGAAAAATGCCATAGTTTGTTTTATAGATGCTTGTTTCACCTGTGGTTACCATGGTCTTGTTACAAACTGTTAAAAAAAGGTACATTTTAATAAGGGCAAATTCAAATAATAATAATAATAATACTAATAATAATAATAATAAATATAGCTGCAAGCAGCAACAACGATGCCAAGCACTGAAATGGCAAGCATTTCACCACACTAATACGAGCACAAAGAGCACAACACCACTTCACAAGTTGTCCCAGAGCAGAATCGAACCAGTACCTTTCTGCTTCCCATTTCTGCACACAATCCACTGAAACACACAGCAACAAGGCTGACAGCCACCAAAAGGCACATACCAAGCTGAGAGTCAGCATAGCGGTCATTCTAATTAGATTAGATTCAAATTTATTGTCATTGTGCAGAGTACAAGTACAAAGACAACGAAATGCAGTTTACGTCCAACCAGAAGTGCAAAAGAAAAGTGCAATGTGATAATCAAGTATAGACAGGTGGTGCATAGGCAGGTACAGAAATATATTGCAGTGTTATAGTGCAGAATAAATATGGCTTTGTAATATGAGCAGTGTATGAACAACATGTACCGATATGTGCAATGTAGTAGCAGTGACATTTGAAATAGTAGTAGAATAATATAGATATGCAGTGTATTAGCAGAATATATAGTAAGAAAACAGTAAATATGGATAATCTGTATTAACCATATAGAAATGTACAGTATGTACAGTGTGGTAACATTATAAGAGCAGTAAGAATAAGTGTAAGTGTATGTACAGGATGAAGAGTAGTACAATATGGCTATGTATAGGTGTAATTACAGTATGTCAATAGTCAATTGTCAGCGGGATGCAGACCTAGAGTTCAGTAGGGTGCAGCGGTAGAAGTTCACCAGGATCTGAGGAGACAGGTGGACCTTCTTGAGTCTCCTCAGAAAGAAGAGATGCTGGTGAGCCTTCTTGATCGGGGTAGAGGTGTTGAGGGTCCAAGAGAGGTCCTCAGAGATGTGGACACCCAGAAACTTGAAGCTGGTTACACGCTCCACCTCAGTCCTGTTGATAGAAATGGGTGTGTGTGCCAGCTTTAGACTTCCTGAAGTCCACAATGAGCTCTTTGGTCTTCTTGGTGTTGAGAGCCAGGTTGTTGTCAGTGCACCACGATGATAGGTGCTGGACCTCCTCCCTATAGGCCGTCTCATCGTTGTTACTGATGAGACCAATCACTGTAGTGTCGCTCATGTAACTTGACAATGGTGTTAGAGCCATGTACAGGTGTGCAGTCGTAGGTGAAGAGGGAGTAAAGGAGAGGGCTCAGCACACATCCCTGTGGTATGCCGGTGTTCAGGGTGATGGTTGAGGAGGTTAGGTTAGCTAGACTGAGGTCTGTTGGTTAGGAAGTCCAGAATCCAGTTACAGAGGGAGGAATTGATGCCCAGTTCACTGAGTTTGGTGATGAGTTTGGAGGGGTTGATGGTGTTGAATGCTGAACTAAAGTCAATGAACAGCATTCTCACATAGCTGTTGCTATTGTCAAGGTGGGACAGGGCAGAGTGTAGTGCCATAGAGATGGCATCCTCTGTGCTCCTGTTCTGACGGTAGGCGAATTGGAAGGGGTCCAGTAAGGGTGATAAGTAGGTCTTGAGATGGGCCAGGACCAGCCTCTCCAAAGCACTTCATAATGATGGGGGTGAGTGCAACTGGACGGTAGTCATTAAGGCTTGTTGCATTGGAGTGTTTTGGCACCGGCACGATGGAGGTGGTTTTAAAGCACGCGGGGACAGCTGCTTGGTCTAGTGACAGATTAAATATGTCGGTCCAAACCTCAGTCAGCTGCACAGCACAAGCCCAGAGTACGTATCTGGGGATACCATCAGGACCAGCAGCCTTGCGTGCATTAATCCTGCTCAGTGCCACACACACATCGGTTGAGGAGAGTGTGAGGGGCTGGTGAACTGCAGAGACCACAGCCTTGATGGCCACTTCCTTCGAAGCGGCCATAGAAGTGGTTCAGCTCATCAGGCAAGGAGGTGTCAGAGACGGGGGGTGGAGTTAGTAGTTTTGTAGTCTGTGATGGCCTGGATGCCTTGCCACATGCGTCGGGGGTCAGAGTTGTCCTTGAAGTGATCCTCAATCCTTAGCTTGTGGTTGTGTTTGGCCTTTTTGATGCCCCTATTCAGGTTAGCCCAGGATGAGCTATAGGCTTGAGCATCACCTGATCTGAATGCAGTGTCTCGTGCCTTCAGCAGGAGTCTTACCTCACTGTTCATCCATGGCTTCTGATTAGGGAAAGTGGTAATCAGTTTGAGGGTGGTGACACTGTTGATGTTTGTGTTGATACAGTCCAGAACGGAGGAGGCATATGAATCAATGTCCGTGTGGGAGTCGTGGGTGGCCTGAGTTGCGAACACTCTCCAGTCAGTGTTTCCAAAACGCTGCTGAAGTGCCGAGTCAGCTCATTTTGGCCACACTTTGACTGTCCTTGCTGTTGGTTTCACACATTTGATGAGTGCTAAATACTTGGGCAGTAGAAACAAAGAGAGGTGATCTGAGTGTCCTAGATGGGGGAGGGGAGCAGCTGTGTATGCATCAGCTAAATTTGTGTAGACTTGGTCTAAAATCTTTCCTCCTCTTGTGGGGCATGATACATTTTATGGAATTTAGGCAGTACAGTCTTTAAATTTGAGTGGTTGAAGTCACCCGCGACAATGTAGGCTGCCTCGGGATGCAGAGTTTGTTGTTTGCTGATAGCAGAATGCAGTTCTTTCATGGCAATCTTAGCATTAGCATCCGGTGGTATGTAGGCTGCTGTTACTACAGTTGATGTAAACTCTCTGGGCAAGTAGAAAGGTCTACACTTAACCATGAGATACTCAAGGTTAGCTGAGCAGTGACTCTCGGTGATGGTGGTGTCCGTGCACCACGTTTTGTTGACATAAATGCACAAACCCCCACCTCTGGTCTTACCACAGTCATCAGCTGTTCTGTCCGCACGGAGGAGGCAGTTTCCAGCTAGCTCGATAGCGCTGTTGTGTATTCCGCTGTTAAGCCAAGTTTCTGTGAAAATCATGATGTTGCAGTCTAATCAATCTGTGTGGTGATCTGCAGCCGCAGTTCATCCATTTTGTTCCCCAGCGAGCGAACATTGGAGAGGAAAAGGCTTGGAAGAGCGAGTCGATGTGGAGTTAGCTTTAGCCTCGCTCGAATTCCTCAGCGTGATCCCCTACGGCCTTGTTTGCGTGTCCGTCTGAAGAGCCCTTCCGTCGGTGTGGGGATGTTCGGAGATCCCGTTGGTTTAGCGATCTCTGGAAATACGCTAATAACGATGTCAGAATTGCTGGAACCGATGACCACAAGTTCCTGTCGGGTGTACGATATGTACACTAAACTGTTTTTACAGAGAATACTTGAGATAAACAAGCATATTACCACTAATTTGCAGAATCTGGAGAGACACTGAGTGTCGCGATGCATTCACGCCGCCATCTTGGTCTATCAAATTTGTATTGCCGTAACTTTTCAACAGACATGATAATCAAAATTCTGTTCAGTAATTTCTGTGCAGCTTGGACAAAAGATAACCTGAGACATTTTTTGTAGGATGTGTAGTGAAAAATGCCTCAACTCAACATGTTGGCCACTGTAACAAATGGAGTTCTAATGCAAAAGTGGTCATTAAAACCACCATTAGGAGAATAATCAGGAGAAAGTTTTGTTTCTTTCTAGAGTAAACCATTACAGATTTAGAAGCAAAAGAAAAGTGACATTTTGCCTGATGGTGGCACCGTTTCATTGTGTACACATCATAGCGCTGCCTTAAAGTCCCATCGGGGAGAAAGATGAAGAATAATAAGAATACCTGGAAGCAGAAATGCTCTGTGATGAACACAAAAATTTTGAGTTCGCCATTCACAAAAATGATTGCCCAATATGAATCATGCCTGAATAAACTAAACTCAGAACTATGCCAGAATCTATGAAGCAATTTGGTCTCCTCTTTAAATTTTTCAACAGGTCAAATGTAAAAGTTTACACATTTGGATACACAAGCTCGCTATTACTATTATTTGAGCCACTGGCACAGCTTACCCCAAGGCATCTAAACCCACACCTACTACTATTTTGGGGAATTTGCTTAATTTATCTATTTTGTCAATTTACCAAATTCTTTTTTTTACAACCAATCCGATACAGATTATTTGTATATCGTTATATCTTATAATTGATTTGCAGAATTGATTTAATAAAATAGATTTTTCATCTTTATATTTTAAAAGTTAAATAGAGCTTGCATTCAAGTAGGAAACATCTCAAATTAATTTATTTATTAAGAACTAAAAATGTGCAAAGGTTTTATATTACAACTATAATAATAATAACAGCAGCAGCAACATTGATAATAATAATAGGCTAATGAATTGAAAAAGAAACAAAAATAAATGACAATGGGAGTTTACCAATTTTGCATAAATGTAATCTATTATAAACTAGTTTTAAAAGGTTTAGGTGTTGTTAAATAGGCTAAAGTTGGCTAAATTGTGATTACAGATTCTCCCGAATAGCATCAGAATTATTAAAAATATCTTTGGACTAGAAGATTATAACGAAATACCTGCTGAAACAGTACTTTTTTTATGTTTTACCGTGAGCACCACATCTGGCAGCAAATGACAAACACTTCTCATCAACACTCATTGTCACTCAACACAAAGCAATTTTAGACATGTTTCTGGTTTATTGTGAAAAGTATTTTGCCCCATGAATTTCTGTGTTTATGGAAAACTTATACTCAAAGGATGCTGCAGAGATAATAAATTAATTTCCACAGAGCTATAATTACATAGATGATGATTCATAGCAAATTAATTTAAATAGAAAATGTTGATATAATTAAGGTAATTTTAAACAAATGGATCTTGTTTATAGCAGCTGGCAACATACGGTAGAACACGCCTGAGCATCAGCCTAGAGAATGGCAATTTTACTAATGAGAATAATAAGAATAGCCAACAGAGAATTAAATTAAACTTATTTATTTCCAACATGCATTCATCCAAGACTTTTCGATATAATACAAAAATTCTCCCCTTTTCTCCTCAATTTGGAATGCCCATTTCCCAATGCGCTCAAAGTCCTCGTGGTGGCGTAGTGACTCGCCTCAATCCGGATGACAGAGGACAAATCTCAGATGCCTCCGCATCCAAGACCATAAATCCCAGCATCTTATCACGTGGCTTGTTGAGTGCTTTACCACGGAGACATAGTGCATGTGGAGACCCACACTATTCTCTGCACAACTTACCACGCCCCCACCGAGAGCGAGAACCACACATTATAGTGACCACGTGGAGGTTACCCCATGTGGCTCTACCCTCCCTAGCAACCGGGCCAATTTGGTTGCTTAGAAGACCAAGCTGGAGTCACTCAGCATGCCCTGGATTCTAATGCGTGACTCCAGGGGTGGTAGTCAGTGTCAATACTAGTTTCCTTACATGCACTGCTGTAATAGCGGTCTTGCGTGTAATTTCTAAAACATCCACCAGATGGTGCCAGTTATCGTGGTCCAATATTACATAAACAAAATCCGATTAAAGAAAATGCTTGAATATCAGAAAATATATGGAAAAAACTATAATCAGTCGATCTCTACACAATAGTATACTAAACCTTGAGAAATCAATTACATTAATGTTCCCTATTCATTCATAAACTGCAATACAACCAAGCCAAAAGGATTTTAGCAAACAAATCACCAGCATAGCCCCTTTAAGGCAACTCAGGTCACTTGGTATGCCTTGTTTTTAACGCAGATAAACTCAGCAAAAAAGAAACGTCCCTTTTTCAGGACACTGTATTTTAAAGATAATTTTGTAAAAATCCATTTAACTTTACAGATCTTTATTGTAAAGGGTTTAAACAATGTTTTCCATGCTTGTTCAATGAACCCTAAACAATTAATGAACATGCACCTGTGGAACAGTCGTTAAGACACTAACAGCTTACAGACGGTAGGCAATTAAAGTCACAGTTATAAAAACTTAGGATACAAAAGAGACCTTCTACTGACTCTGAAAAACACCAAAAGAAAGATGCTCAGGGACCTTGCTCATCTGCGTGAACATGCCTTAGGCATGCTGCATGGAGGCATGAAGACGGCAGATGTGGCCAGGGCAATAAATTGCAATGTCCGTACTGTGAGACAGCGTTACAGGGAGAAAAGAAGAACAGCTGATCATCCTCGCAGTGGCAGACCATGTGTAACAACACCTTCACAGGATCAGACATCCAAATATCACACCTGTGGGACAGGTAGAGGATGCCACAACAACTGCCCGAGTTACACCAGGTATGCACAATCCCTCCATCAGTGATGAGTGTGTCCGCAATAGGCTGAGAGAAGCTGGACTAAGGGCTTGTAGGCCTGTTGTAAGGTAGGTCCTTACCAGACATCACCAGCAACACAAACCCACCTTCACTGGACCAGACAGGACTGGCAAAAAGTGCTCTTTACTGTGAGTCGTTAGTTTGTCTCACATGGGGTGATGGTCGGACTCGCGTTATCATCAAAGGAATGAGTGTTACACAGAGGCCTGTACTCTGGAGCGGGATTGATTTAGAGGTGGAGGGTCCATTAATGGTCTGGGGTAGTGTGTCACAGCATCATCGGACTGAGCTGTCATTGCAGGCAATCTTACCACTGTGCGTTACAGGGAAGACATCCTCCCTTATGTGGTACCCTTCCTGCAATCATCCTGACATGACCCTCCTGCATGACAATGCCACCAGCCATACTGCTCGTTATGTCTGTTCGTGCAAGACAGGAATGTCAGTGTTCTGCCATGGCCAGGGAAGAGCCCGGATCTCAATCACATTGAGCATGTCTGGGACCTGTTGGATCGGAGACTGAGAGCAAGGCCATTCCCCCCTGAAATGTCTGGGAAATTGCAAGTGCCTTGGTGGAAGAGTGGGGTAACATCTGACAACAAGAATTGGCAAATCTGGTGTAGTCCATGAGGAGGAGATGCACTGCAGAAACTGACTGTTACTTTTGACTCCCAATTTGTTCAGGGACACATTATTCCATTTCTGTTAGTCACAGGTCTGTGAAACTTGTTCAGTTTATGTCTTAGTTGTGGAATCTTTTCACATACAAATATTTACACATTAAGTTTGCTGAAAATAAAGCAGTTGAAAGTGAGAGGACGTTTAATTTTTTGCTGAGTTTATTTTCTCTTCATCCAAGTACAACACCAATCTACTTCAATGGGGAAAGGTTGTTCCAAGGCTGGTTTTTAGTCCCAGTCCAGCCCTTCTCCAGAGTGAATTCTCATGTGAACCTTAAGGTTTCTCTCCACCGTGAATTCCAATGTGACTTGTGAGGCTTCTTTTATGTCTGAAACTCTTCTCACACTGAAGGCATGTGAAAGGTCTGTCTTCAGTGTGGATTCTCATGTGAACCGTAAGGGCATTTTTGCTTGGAAAACTCCTTCCACACTGAAGACACGTGAACGGCTTTTCTCCAGTATGTATTCTTGTGTGTATTTTCAGGTCTCCTTTTTGAGTGAAACACTTTCCACACTGAGGGCATGTGTAAGGTTTCTCTCCAATGTGAAATCTCATGTGCCTTTTAAGACTTCTTTTGTGTGTGAAACCCTTACCACACTGAAGGCATTTGAAAGGCTTTTCTCCAGAGTGAATTCCAATGTGATCCTTCAGGGCTGTTGCGTCTATGAAACCACTTCCACACTGATGGCATTTAAACAGCTTTTCTCCAGTATGAATTCTTGTGTGAATTTTAAGGCTTGCTTTATGTGTGAAACTCCTTCCACAAAGAAGGCATGTGAAAGGCTTCTCTCCAGTGTGAGTTCTCGTGTGATCCTTAAGGGCCGTTGCATCTCTGCAACTCCTTCCACACTGATGGCATTTAAACGGCTTTTCTCCCGTATGAATTCTTGTGTGGATTTTAAGGCTTCTTTTTTGTTTATAGTTCTTGCCACACTGGAGGCATGTAAAAGGCTTCTCTCCAGAATGACTTCTCATGTGGTAATTAAGGTTTCCTTTATGTCTGAAACTTCTTCCACACTGAGGGCAGATTAAATCTTTTTTTGTCTTTGTTCTTTTTTGTGAGAATGTATTTTCAGTCTGTGAGTAATAAAATGATTTTTCTCCAGTTAAGAAATTATCAGGTTCCTGATGCTGATTTTTCTCCTCCACTTCATTCAGTGCTTCACTTTCCTCTTTCAGCTTCAACAGTTCTAAAAAGAAAATATTAAATAGTCAAAAACAGCAGGGATAAATGTAAAATGCAAGGAGATAAAAGTAAGCAAAAACATATGAACAAAGTAACAGAGGTCAAGTATTTAATGTGATCTTATTTATACCAGGTTAATTCTAATGTTCCTTGGCTTATCCTTAAATAAGGGATAAAATTACGACCAAAGTAGACTTAGGTCAGACATGTGATGCAAATTTAGTCATTGGCAGTGTTCACATGCAGCCAGATTTTTCTAACCATGCATACACTGAAGTTGCAGCATGCGTACATGCGCCAGTAATTATTTGCACTAATTAGAGGGACACAACTTGGCCAGACTGACAAGTGAGCCTTTGCAGTCACAAAGCAGCACTTGAAGATATAATCACCAGTAAACAACGGGAGACGAAGCTGGAAACAACAACAGTGGATGTACACGTGAAGGTTGCATGTGTGAAGAGGTCAGTGGATACCAGCATTTGTAAATCTTGAATCTGAAAGAATATAAATCTTTATGGGCCTAAACTCCAGAAAAGAAATTGTCCAGGATCTCTTAGCTATTCTAGTGATTTTGCAAACACACCAGCATACCCCCTATAAGGCAACTCAGGTCACTTGGTCTAACATGTTTGTAACACTTCCTGGCAGATATTTTTCTCTGCATTCAAGTACAACTCTCAACAATCTAATTAAATTGGGAAACATAGGCAGTCCTGGGAGGTTGTATGTGCAAAACACATAAAATGTGTATAAACAAAATCAACACTCATGTAACATTTCAGAGCCAATATAAATAAAGGATAGCATACCTGACTCGATGATAAACACTATCAGATTGTAAGGAGTACTGAAACAACTAATTGATAAAGTCGACAATTATTGATAATGAAAATCATCAACAATTTTTTTTTATATTAGTTGGAAATTTGCGGCGAGCACAGAGAAGCTCCATCAGTGACATCACTTTACAGCCAAGTATAAAAATGTGTTGCATGATGAAACTAGTTTAAAAAATGGCGGGGGAAAAGTTGAAGCCGAAAAAAGCACAACCCAAATTTTCCAGTGCAAAAGAACAGTTTATAAACATGTCAGAGAAGATCATAAGCATGCATTTTAATGTGGAGTGGTTGCTGTATCAGGTGAGTTGACAAATTGATTGTTCTGTTTGATGCATACACTTCAGAGCTGTTTCTCTCCAGCACATTGTACTGCTATTTTCAATGTTTTATAATATACAGTATACGTTATGAATTCAAAATTCAGGCTTGTTTTTCCATCTCACAAAACTATTTGTCTTTACCACAAAAAAATCTCTGCGTGCGTGCATCCATGTCCATCGAAGCGATCGCAGTGGAGAAAGGGAGCGCACACATTTTGATTAAACTATGCAGATTAGTAACCTTGCAACATCATACCTCGATTTCAGTTTTAGTGTAATCAATTGTGCAGCTTTGACCCATAAAATGTGTAATAGACATATGCCAGCATTCCAGTCTGACTATAACACCATGTAAATTAATCTGTTGCCATGCAACACTATTTAAGATATCAAGGATCCCTTCAAAATTTTCCATCAGCAGTGTCTTGACATTATTCTAAACAATTGTGAAGTGACCTGGGTAAATGCAAGAGGACTATTTCAAAGTCTGTTTTAAGTGCCACACACCTTGCTGCCAGTTGGTGGTGTTATCACCGTGACCCACAATAGCCCTGTGATCAGCTCCCATAACCAAACATGAATCTCAATTTTGATCTAAATCACACAATGCGAACAGGATATATGAGGACACTTCCTGTTTCCCTATTTTTGCCATTCATTTAATGCCTCACCATGCTTCAATATATAAAAACATCAGTTTGCAATTTAGCATCTTCAATGTTTTGGCATAATGTTGCTCACATTTGATGGCAGTCACATTAATCCCCTAGGAGCAGTATTCAAAAGTTCTTTGACTTTTGTCAAAAGATGGTGCTACAGAGGTCCCCATCCACGCCGATGATTTAACTTATTCCCAGGCCTAATGGCCAAAAACTCTACCCAAGTACCTCAAAAGATATCAAGAATCCCTTTAGAATTTGAAATCTGCACTGTCTTGACATTATTCCAAAAAAAGTTAGAGAATCACATGACGATATGTGAGGTTCGGATGTGTGAACGGCTAAATCTCGGCAGTTTGCAAGTGTTTTATACATTTTGTGTCATAAATCGATGAGATTCAATACACCCTGATGCATAAATGTTCTAGGAAGACAATATGTCAAATAATTCAAAATGCTCTGGCTCTGGAGACATTAAAAGACACTTGCGTGCTCAAGCTGATGCCCCCCCAGAAGCCTTGAGCCAGGGAGATGATTTGGCCAGAGAAGTGAAGGAAATTCAGTGAGAATTGTTTAAGAGAATTGATGTTCCTGGCCAAATGGAGAATAGATACTAAGGATGGCCATAAAGTATTTACATGTCCCCAGCAAAGGACTGAGTAAGTTATTTTGTGGTTCTCACATTGCAGCCAAGTGAACCGACTCAATGAAAATCCACTTGATCGCCCGAGGAAGAGGATCGCCTTTTTTGTTTCTTTATTAGCTGGTTCCGCCTAGCGGTTGGAATTTGTTTTGGATAGCAGAACTCCTTCTGGACAGTGTTGTGGATGAATCTGCACATTCTTTGTGCTTATACCTCCTATTGGTTGGAGTTTGTTTTGTAGAGTATCTCTTGCAGGACATTGGAGTGATTGGGTCATTTGTTGCACTCATGTAGCAGTTAAATGGGCCAGCTCAGTTAGTATGAGTGGATTGTCTCTCTCCACGTGGAATGTGAATGGGTTGGGGCACCCAATAAAAAAAAAGAAAAGCTATTTCTCTTCTTAAACATAAGAAATATGATATAGTGTTTCTTCAAGAAACACATCTTTTCCCACAAGAAGATTCAACATTTGGGAAAATATGGGATGGACATGTTTTCTTTCGTGCTGGCTCAAGAAAGAGCAGGGGAGTCATTACACTGATAAGTAAACATCTACAATTCAAATGTCTCATACAGTTTAAAGATAAATTAGGAAGAGTCATTATTGTTTTTGCAGAAATTCAGGGCAAAGTTTGATTTTGGCTAATATTTATGTACCTAATGCTGATGGTCAGGGCTTTTTTATAGATCTTGAAGGAATGTTGCAAGCCACTGGCACCCCTCATAATATAATATTGGGAGGAGACTTTAATATTTTGATGGACTCAGTCCTTGATCACAGTGAAGGAAAAGTGTGTAAGCCCCCTAGAGCAACATTGATGCTTCACAGGATGTGTAAAAATCTTGGTCTTACAGATATTTGGAGACTTTTGAACCCATCCGGTAGGGAACTATACATTCTTTTCATCGGTCTCATTTTTTCATATATACAAGTCCCTCATTTAATCTGTTGTTGATTGCTCAATTGGAAACATTTTAGTCTCAGATCATGCCCTGTTGAGTTTAGAGGTGTTGCCACCTATGGAGAAAAATAAATCATATGGATGGCACTTTAATGTATCCCTTTAGCAAAATCCTGAATTTCAACAAATGTTAAAGGCTGAAATCAATGTTTATATGAAGACGAACTGGTCCTCGGTGTCCTCTGTAGGCGTGGCTTGGGAGATTTTTTTAAATTGAAAAAATCCAAATCACGAGAACTCGTGGTGTTGGAAGGGAATATTAAAAATGCAGAGGCAGAGCTGAGGCGCCGAATGTCGTCTGATGGCCTCAGAGAATTGACCTGATTGAAATAGAGATATAATACTATTTTTTTCACAGAAAAAAAAGCCGCACAAAAGTGGTAATATAGATGCATCTCTTACACGCACGCCACACACACACACACACATTTACGTGGAGGGTATGTGTTTATTAATTTATGGTTAATCTCTATATTTAATTTTCACTCTTTCTTTCTGTCCTCATTTATTTTGGTTACAGTATAATGGTAGTTGACAATAACCACAAGAATCAATCTGTATTCTTTATTGCTTTAGATTTGCATATCTTTATTTACATCGTTACTGATTTGGAGTGCACACAAGTTAGTTTCGTTGTGCCTGTTATTTATATTTGTTTCTATTGAGTTTAAGTTTACCGGTGATGAGTGGCGATGATCTTCAGACACGGATGGCAGAAGCAGCATACTGGGGTGACGAAAATTAGAGTCCGGGCAGGAACAAGGAATTTAAGCATTATTGGTTCCGTCCGAACATACCATTTGCTCAGATTGCATGGAAAAAATTATATCTTTATTAATTGACTTCTTTAGTTATATATTTATCTTTATAAAATTTGCTTTTCTTCAATTTTGATTTCATAAATGTATTTGTTGATTTGATCATGATTTAAATAGGGTTAAGTGTTAAATGTAAAGTTACTTTGTTTTCCCTTCTTGTGTTGTAATGGGCCCGTCCTTTCCTTTATAAGCTGTTGCTTTGTTCATTACAGGGGACAGCTTTAGTTTGTTAGTTGTTTTCTGTTGAATGTTGTGTTATCTTATTTTCTTTTTGTTTGTGGATTTTGTTATGTTGTAAGAAATTTATGAGTTTGTAAGTCCTTTTTTATTTGGGTTCAAATAAAGACCAATTTTTTCAGTTAAGAGCTTGTGTTCCTTGTTTCTGACCCTCGGTCCCTCACAGGAGGTATGGCGCATAAGCTTCTGCTTTAAGCATATTTAATTGTATTATTTGTCTCCAACCCCACTAGATATATGCCTTACCTCCAAAGAATTATTCATTCCTTTTCTAAGTTCTCAGGATATGGAGTCAATTGGTCTAAATACAAAGCTTGGGCTCTGACAGCGTAGTGCCCTGTAACAGCTTTTCAAACCCAACAGGCCCAAAATAGTGCATTAAATATGTGGCCATTTTATTCCCATCAATACATATACAGGTACATAACATAATATAAATGTGAATTTATCTATGGCGAGCAGGACATGGCCAAGCGGCGTCGGGGCACAGCGATGCCAGAAAGATAAATGGTAAACAAGTTTCACCTGTGCGCCACACCGGTCTTGCATTCCAGGGAGGAGCGTAGGGAGTATTTAAGGACAGCGCAGACAGGCAGGGAGACACACAGAGCTGTGTTTGTGACTGTCACAGTGAATGCTGAAAAACAAGGCTGTTGCATGTTATTGAATGCGTTTGTTTATTGTGCTGAAAAGCACTTTTATGTTTTTATGTACACTGAAAAGTTAAATTAAATTAAAGTCTTACATGGATTATTCAACCAGCACCCAATGCCTCCTTTATAGGAAAGGCAGAGGTCTGCCACACACACACACACACACATATATACACCGTATACACACACACGCATAGAGATAAAGTCAGAATTGTACATACACTAATTCTTTGTCTTAGGTCAGTTAGCATCACTATTTTAAGAATTATGAATGGAAGAATAATAGTAAAGATAATTATTTCAGATTTTATTTCTATCATCACATTCCCAGCGGGTCAGAAGTTTACATACATTTTGTTAGTATTTGGTAGCATTGCCTTTAAATTGTTTAACTTGAGTCAAACATTTTGGGTAGCCTTCCACATAAGAAGTTGCTGGAATTTTGGCCCATTCCACCAGAATTGACAGAACTGGTGTAACTGAGTCAGGTTTGTAGACCTCCGCACACACTTTTTCAGTCAGATTGAGGTCAGAGCTTTTTGATGGCAACTTCAATACCTTGACTTTGTTGTCGTTAAGCCATTTTGCAACAAATTTGGAGGTATGCTTGGGGTCATTGTCCATTTGGAAGACCCATTTGCAACATTCTGGCTGATGTTTTGAGATGTTGCTTCAATATATCCACATAATTTTCCTTCCTCATGATGCAATACATTTTGTGAAGAGCACCAGTCGCTCCTGCAGCAAAGCACCCCCACAGTACTAGGCTACATTAATCTGAGCTCTTCTCCCTTGGCCGCAATCTCCTCCTCAATGTTCCTGAGCTCAGCTAACGTTTCCTTGCAGCCTCTCCTCAGAGCATTTGACTTTGTCATGAGCTGGGCCATCTGACTACCAGCCTTGCCCTCAGCCTCTTTCATATACAATTGAATGTACATGGTGCTTCAAGGTAATTCAAATAATACCATGGTACTACTATGGTATTTCACTAGATGACTACCTTATTCATAAACCACTGTATTAACATAGTGCTCCCAGGTAATTGTAAAAACATGGTAATGCCATTGTACTTTTCCATGTGTTTTCATGTAGAATATTTAGTGTTTTGATACTCTTTTGGTCATACAATTTCTTTACATGCAAAAGTCATTTACAAGCTTCACACGTGTGTTGAACTTAATAAAGACCTTCTTTATCACTGGCAAATGATAGGATGCGTGGTCAATATGTTTGGTTTCCATTGATTGCAGATCCACTGCAACCAGCCTTTTCTTTATTTTCCACGTTTTAAAATATTCTGTGAGCGTATTGGCAAAAGACAGCGTGCACCAAATTATTCAGCAGTGTGCGCAAGTCATTCAGACTGCTTTCCTATCATGTGTGACCAATTCATTGTAAAGAACTGACTTAGATGAAAGATTCATTTATGAGTCAGACATCTTTATTTCAAATCAAAATCAAATCACTTTATGTCACACGACCACATACACAAGTGTGCAGTTCCGAGCAACATAGCAGTCATGACAGTGATGAGACATATACCAATTACAATAAACAACATATTTACACAACACAATTTACATATCAAATGTACGCATACTTACACATAATAATATACAATGTACAGTAAACAATACACACAATATAGAATACACATACAATAAAAAAAATAAAAATAAAGAGTACCTAAAAAAAAAAAAAAAAAAAAATATATATATATAGTAGATGTATTGAGGAGAATATACTAATGACAGTCCAGTGTGATATAATGGATTAATAAAGTGCAGTGCTGATTATTGATCGTGAGAGATCAAGTGTTCAAAAGTCTGATTGCTTGGGGGAAGAAGCGGTCATGTAGTCAGCTGGTGCGGGTCCTGATGCTACGATACCGCCTGCCTGATGGTAGCAGTGAGATCAGCCCATGACTCGGGTGGCTGGAGTCTCTGATGATCCTCCAAGCTTTTTTCACACACCGCCTGTTATAGATGTCATGGAGGGAGGGAAGCTCACCTCCGATGATGTGTCTGGCAGTTCGCACCACACTTTGCAGGGCTTTGCAGTTGTGGGCGGTGCTATTGCCGTACCAGGCAGTGATGCAGCCAGTCAGGATTCTCTCTACAGTACTGGTGTAGAACCGTGTGAGGATGTGGTGGTTCATTCCAAACTTCCTAAGCGTCTCAGGAAGAGGCGGCTGGTGATCCTTCTTCACAATGTCCTCAGTGTGGACAGACCATGTGAATTCCACAGTAATGTGGACACAGAGGAACTTGAAGCTGCTGACTCTCTCCACTGGTGCTCCATTAATGGTGATGGGGCTGTGTATTCTGTCTTTCCTCCTGAAGTCCACTACAAGCTCCTTGGTTTTACTGACGCCGAGCTCCTGACACCAGCGTGTCACACTCGTGCACCTCCTCTCTGTAGGCTGTTTCATCATTTTCAGTGATCAGACCTACCACCGTCATATCGTCAGCAAACTTAATGATGGCATTGGAGCTATGTGTTGCCACACAGTCATGTGCGTACAGGGAATACATGAGTGGGCTGAGAACACAGCCCTGCAGGGCTCCAGTGTTGAGGGTCAGTGATGAGATGTTGCTGCCCATTCTAACTACCTGACGTCTGCCTGACAGGAAGTCCAGAATCCAGCTGCACAGCGAGCCGTTTAAGCTCAGAGCCGGAGTTTCACATCAAGCTTGGAGGGCACTATGATGTTGAATGCTGAGCTGTAGTCTACAAACAGCATTCTCACATATGTGTTCCTTTTTTCCAGGTGGGAGAGAGCAGTGTGTATTGTAGATGCAATGGCATCATCAGTGGAGCAGTTGTTGCGGTAGGCAAACTGCAATGGGTCCAGAGAGGTGGGCAGCACAAAGCAGATGTGATCTCCGATTAGCCTCTCAAAGCATTTGCTGATGATGGGGGTCAGAGCAACAGGACATCAGTCATTTAAACAAGTTATTTTTGATTGCTTTTGTACAGGCACAATGGTGGACATTTTGAAGCATGTGGGGACTACAGACAGGGAGAAGGACAGGTTGAAAATGTCCATAAAAACACCAGCCAGTTGGTTCGCGCACGCTCTGATGACCCGGCCCAGAATGCCTGGACCCGCGGCTTTACAGATGTTCAGCCATCAGAAGGGTTACATCTGCAACATAGACTGAGAGTGAACCATCCTCTATAGCATCGGCCGCGAGTGCTCTCTCCGCGAGGGCGGTGTTATTGTCCTCAAAACGAGCATAAAATGTATTAAGCTCATCCGAGAGAGGCAGCGGTGTTCACGGCGGAGTTTTTATTCCCTTTGTAGTCCATGATGATGTTAATTCCCTGGCACATACTTCAAGTCGGTAGTGTTGAACTGTCCTACAATTTTGTGCCTGTACTGGCGTTTGGCTGCTCTGATAGAGTTATGGAGTGCTTAACTGGCTTTTTTATGCTCCTCTACGTTCCCGTAATTAAAAGCGGAGGTCCGCGCACTAAGTGCCGCGCGAACATCGGCGTTAACCCATGGTTTCTGGTTGGGGTAGATCCGTATTGTTTTGGTCGGAACAATGTCCTCTACGCACTTCCCGCTGAAACACGTTACGCTATCAGCGTAAACCTCGATGTCATCAGAGGCGGACCGGAACATCTTCCAGTCCGCGTGATCAAAATAAGTCTTGTAGCATAGAGTCTGATTGGTCCGACCAGCACTGGATCGTTCTGAGGGTGGGTGCTTCCCGTTTCAGTTTCTGGCCGATTATAGGCAGAAGCAGATCAGAAGAGTGGCCTGATTTGCCAAATGGTGGGCGGGGGAGGGATTTGTAGCCATCTCGGAAAGGAAAATAGCAATGGTCCAAAACCAGGTCCCCTCGTGTGTTGAAGCTGATGTGTTGGTGGTATTTTGGTGTGATTGTTTTAAAATTGGCTTTGTTAAAGTCCCCGGTAACAATGAACGCGGCCTCAGGGTGTGCGGTTTCCTGCTCAATTATGCTTCCATACATTTCCTTGAGTGCCCGGTCTGTGTCGGCTTGTGGTGGGATGTACACAGCTGTGATAATGACCGCTGTGAATTCCCTCGGTAGCCAGAGTGGTCGACACAGATGCATGAGACATTCCTGATCAGGAGAGCAGAAAGACTTTATAAAATGTCCATTCCTCTGATCACACCATGATTTGTTGATCACTTTTACCTGAGAGGTCTTTCGCTCTGTCCGCTTGGTGCGCGGAGAAACCTGCGGGTTCGATGGCCGAGTCTGGAATCTCCGCAGACATCCAGGTTTCTGCAGATAATGCAGCAGTCCCTCATCTCTCATTGGAAAGAGATCTGCGCTCTCAGAGCTTGTTGTCCAGAGACTGAACATTTGCCAGTAGTATAATGGGTAGCGGGGGTCGATTTGCGTAACGTCTTACTCTGATGAGACCCTGGCTCTTTTTCCCCTTTTCCTTCTGCGTTTCCGCGGCCGGGCAGCCCAGACAAAGGACTCCGTAACAATTCTTAAAACTTGTAACAATTCATCCAAAATTTTACAACAATCTTACTGGGGGGCTGATTTTCTAAATCCTTGCCTATAGTTTTTTTCAGATGGAATGGCCCTTTTCTTCAGTCTCTTGTTTCCCAGCAAGACGTGATGAGGTCATGAGTAAACAATAGAATTTTATTATTTTTCTTGACAAATACCTTTAACAAACACTTAAACAGGTAGTTAAAAAGATAGTTCACCCAAAAAAAAAATGTAATTTCTGTCATCATTAGTCACCCTCAAACCAGTATGAATTTCTCTCTTTCGTGGAACACAAAAGATGTTAGAAAGAATGTTAATCTGTCACCAGCGCATCTTTTTTTCTATTATGACAGTGAATCATGAATAAAAATATAATTCTGCCTAACATCTCTTTTGAGTTAAAATGAAGAAAAAAGTTATACAGGTTTGCAACAAGAAACTTCATTTTTTAGTAAACTATTCATTTAAGAGTACAAGTCAATACTTGGCACAACTATGGTAGTTTCTAAAGGTTTATATTTTGTATATATAGTTTTACATGTTATGGGTTTTTATTAGAAAAAGGGCAAATACAAATAATAATAATAAATATTGCTGCAAGCAGCAACTACAGGGCAAAGCAACAAAATGGCACCCATTGCACCACACTAAGGATAGACGCAACGAACAACGTCTGAATATTACATGCACAAACCAACACCACTTCACAAGTTGTCCCAGGGCAGAATTGAACCAGTACCTTTCGGGAAGACTAGTCATATAATCTCTCTTCCTAAACCCATTTACAGATTTTTTTAATGCAGTATATACTAACACATGAATCAGCCGCATTTTACTCAACTGAATGTTGACCTCCTATTACACTAAAACATGAAATGTGCATGCATGTTAGCGAGTTGATTGGCAGGAAATGTCTGTATCTAAAAAGTGATTGGCTCTTTTACATGCAAGGCGGACCATCCTTTCCACTGACTGTTGGGTGCTAAAGCTTCTTGGTTTAATGTACCAATTTCTCCCATACATTTAAATAGAAGTGACTCATCTCTACTAAATTGTCTCTGGCCTATCACTCTATAAAACTACAATGCCAATCTTCTCCCCAAAATGTGCACACTTTTACTCCTTATTTTTCGCAAGTAAAGGTGTACAAAAGCAACGCGTTTCTTTATTTAAAAATGATCTCAGATATTATGGTCTAAAATAAAAAAAAAATTGCATTAGTTTAGTCGTTACTCGAAAAAGTAATTGATTACGTTACTATTTTCACATTACCCCCAACACTGCCGGTAGTACAAAGCACCGACTTAATTTGGGACCCGCACACAGTCTTGCTGACACACAACTGCTTTCAAATGCTTGCACGCTTAATTGAGCATGTGCTCTGTTACTCTTTTTACAATTAATTGCACAACTAATCCAATTGAAATCATGAAATGTCCTAGTGTGATTATTAAACCACAAAATGTTGCAATCTTAATCTGAATGAGCGTCAAATGAATGTGTAGACCGCTCATACACTGGAAACTCCACAGACTATGAGAATCATTCACGTTGTATAAGAGATGACAGAGTACTAATCCACTCCTAAGTGTTTTTTTTTATATAATTTCTTATAATTAAATCACAGCATTTGTGCTTTAACGATCACACTGGACCATGAAGTGAACTGTTTATCTGGAGAAGTTCAACTTCTGTCAAAAATAAATGTAAAAATAAAAGCATAAAATTGAAGAACTGGAAACAGAAATATATTATAACAGTATAGTAAAATGTATTCCTCACTGTAGAAATAATAACAATAATTATAATAAAACAATGATTAATGAATGATGATTGTAATAATAATAGAAATTAAGCATTATACTGTATCACAAGCAAGATTGCGTTTGAACTGTATAAAGGTTTGTTGAAAATGCAACGGTATGTTGATAAGTAATTGCTAAAAGTTTTTAAAAGTTTAAGGATTTTTTTTAAATTAGACATCATTTTGATAAAGGAATCAAATTAAACTTAAAACATGGAATTCTGGAAAAAATTATTGAAAAAAAATAGGAAAAAGGATTTAGGGAAAAAATAAAACAGATTTCAGTAGGGCCCTGCTTAAAAACAAACAAGTGTTTTATTAAAAATGTTATTTATTATTTACATTGAAATGTAACTTTATGCTAAAGTGTGTTCAATAGCACATCATATTAGCAAATTTTTTCTATGGTATCAAAATTGGTACCGAAAACCTTGAAATGTCACAGGTATCTAGGGCTGAAACGATTAGTCGACATTATCGACGTTAAAAAATTGCCGAATAGTTGTTTGATCTCATTTTATGTAACAAGAAATCACATTAAACTAAGAGCAGCAATGCAGTTCACGTCTGATTGAAGAGAGGAAGAGGACCGATCACAGTCCAGACGAACTCTAAAATTTCCAAACAGCTTCAGGTGATGTAGATTGCAAATTATGAGGGAACTATACAAAAAACAACAAATAAGTAAATTCAGAAGCACTCTCGTTGTGGAATAAGTGAAGCTGGAGCTCTTTAAAGGAAACACCCTGACATTACATCTTTAATGCAGTTATATTTAATGCGTTATAGCTTTATTAAAAGTTCAAATAATAAAAGTTCGGAAGCAGATCATGTAAATAACTACAAACTCCAAAACTGCCATTTCTCTGTGCGGACTAATGACATTTTAGTATTGTGATAATGTAAAGCCTTTAGTGTACATGGTAGATCTTGCTGCAATAACATGATGAAAATGTAGATTTCATTCCGTAGACATGCGAGCACCCCTGCTGTAAATGATGGTGATGTAGGGGGGCCTAGGTAGCTTTGCAAGTAAAGACGCTGACTACCACCCCTGGAATCATAAGTTCGAACCCAGGGTGTGCCGAGTGACTCCAGCCAGGCCTCCTAAGCAACCAAATTGGCCCGGTTGCTAGGGATGGTAGAGTCACATGGGGTAACCTCCTTGTGGTCGCTATAATGTGGTTCTTGCTCTCGGTGGGGTGAGAACCACATTCGATTTCATCGTCATATTAGTTTAAATATCCCTAATATGTAGCATATTTGATTTTGTCTCGATCTAGACAACATTTTCAGTTAGAAATGGCTTTGCGTAGTAACAGGCGTCTAATAAAACATTTGTTCCATTTAATATTTTGTAGCGTTGGGGAACTTTTAAAAGTGTACTTACATAATTTATGTTTCTGGATGAGAGTGGCAGAGCATGTGTGCGATCTCTTTCCCGCTCACACATACAGCATGTGCCCTTGATCGAGAGTGCTAAAAAAGTACTTTGAAAGAGTGCGCACTGCTACTCTCAGCCAGGATCACACATAAGGACATATGCTTGTGAAAACTGATGTGCAGTATCAAATACACTGAATGTATGATAGTGCTAACTGTAGAGAGCACATCATTACGAAGACCAAGCCAAATCCCGGACAAATCCCCGGCATTTTTTAAATCCCGGCCAGACCCTTTATTCAGGTCTGGGAAACAGAGGATGTATGGTCACCCTATATTACGTTATTTTTCTGTCATTGCTCACAAATGCCATGGACTCCTAAAGGCTTGAGTCCAAACAAGTCTGAGTAAAAATGCTCAGTCTGAGAGTCCATGACAAGACCAAACCCATTAAAATTGGACTTGTGACTCGAACTCAAGTCTGAACTCGAATATCCTAACTCTAAAAGCAACACATTTTCCATTTGAATGTTTCCTCTCACATGAAGTGCAGTAATGGCGGTCTTGCATGAAACTTCTGAAACGCCCAGCAGATGTCGCCAGCTACCGGTGATCCAATATTACATCAAATAAATCTGATTAAGGAAAAATGCATGAATGTCGAAAAAATATAGGAAAACCTGATCACAGTCGATATTTACACAACAGTATACTAAACCTTGAAAAATCAGTTACATCAGTGTTCCCTATTCAATCATAAATTGCATTGCATCCAAGCCTAAATGATTTTAGCAAACAAATCATCAGCATAGTCCCTTTAAGGCAACTCGGGTCACTCGGTCTGCCTTGTTTGTTACGCTTACAAACTGATATTTTCTCTGCATGCAAGTACAACTCCAATCTACTTGCCCCCATTTTCCAAGGCTGATTTTTTTTCCCCTGTCCAGCTCTTCTCCAGAGTGATTTCTCATGTGAACCTTACGGTTTCTCTCCACCGTGAATTCCAATGTGACTTGTGAGGCTTCTTTTATATCTGAAACTCTTCTCACACTGAAGGCATGTGAAAGGCCTGTCTTCAGTGTGGATTCTCATGTGAACATTAAGGGCATTTTTGCTTATAAAACTTCTTCCACACTGAAGACACGTGAACGGCTTTTCTCCAGTATGTATTCTTGTGTGTATTTCAAGGTCTCCTTTTTGAGTGAAACTCTTTCCACACTGAAGGCATGTGAAAGGCTTTTCTCCAATGTGAAATCTCATGTGCCGTTTAAGACTTCTTCTGTGAGCGAAACACTTGCCACACTGAAGGCATGTGAACGGCTTTTCTCCTGTATGAATTCTTGTGTGGATTTTAAGGCTTGCCTTTTGTGTGAAACAGTTTCCACACTGAAGGCATGAGAAAGGCTTCTCTCCAGTATGACTTCTCATGTGATCCTTAAGATCTGTTGCGTCTCTGCAACTCCTTCCACACTGATGGCATTTAAACGGCTTTTCTCCAGTATGAATTCTTGTGTGGATTTTAAGGCTTCTTTTTTGTTTATAGTTCTTGCCACACTGGAGGCATTTAAAAGGCTTCTCTCCAGAATGACTGATTATGTGTAAATGAAGGTATCTTTTGTGACTGAACTTTTTTCCACACTGATGGCATGTAAAAGGCTTCTCTCCAGTGTGAGTTCTCACGTGGCAATTAAGGTTTCCTTTATGTCTGAACCTTCTTCCACACTGAGGGCAGAATAAATTATTTTTTGTTTTTGTTCTTTTTTGTGACAATTTCTTTTCAGTCTGTGAGCAACTATACGATTTTTCTCCAGTTAAGAAATTATCAGGTTTCTGATGCTGATGTTTTTCCTCGACTTCATTCAGTGGTTCACTTTCCTCTTTCAGCTTCAACAGTTCTAAAAAGAAAATATTAAATAGTCAAAAATCAAAACAAGAGCCATTAGAACAATGCAACAGAGGTCAAGAATGTAATGTTTTTTTTTTTGTATATCAGAGTAATTCCCATGTTCCTTGGCTTAGGGCTGGGCGATAAAACGATCTCGATATGGCATCGCGATAATATTTATTTAGACAACGATGATAAACTTTTGACATGTTTACTCGATATGGATAGACCTAACAGCCTATTACAAAGCAGAAATAAACAGACAACAGCCAGTCAGAACTCAGATTTTGGCTTGTGCGTCTAATTACACGCCCATTTGCTAGCAGAGCACTGTTTGAGCTACCAGCAGTGAAGAAAGTGAATGTAAAGAAAAAACGAGTGGAAACGACGAACACGAAAGCGACGGTGAAAGTGAACTCGAACTATCTTCCAAAGCTGAGGAAATTGTTGACAAAAAAGGTAACAAGACGTCAATTATATGGAAGTGGTTTGGATATCTGAAAAGCGATCCAAACCACTGTCTGCAAAAAGTCTGAAAAGTCTGCAAAATATGCCGTCGGTCGGTGATAACCAAGACGGGAAACACAACAAACCTCTTCGGTCTTCTGGTTTCTTCAGGCATCATTATCAGTATACTTTTCAAATGGGCAGCATTATTAAATTATATATCGTAACAAATATCGATATCGATCAATATGGAATAAAATATCGTGATATAATATTTTGTCATATCGCCCAGCCCTACCTTGGCTTATCATTAAATAGGGGATAAAATTAAGACCAAAGTAGACAGGTCTGACATGTGCTCACGTGCAGCCAGATTTTTCTAACCACGCATACTCTGAACTTGCAGAATGTGCATGAGGCAAGAATTATTAGCACTAATTAGAGGGATGCAAGGTGGCCAGACTGACAATTGAGCCTTTGCAGTCACAAAGCAGCACTAGAAGATGCAGCAATCACCGGTAAACAACAAGAGACATTAAAGCAAAAACAAAAACAGTGGATGTGAAGAGGTCAGTGGATACCAGCATTTGTATATCTTGAGCCTGAAAGGATATAACTCCAGAAGAGTAATAGTCCAGGATCTAAGGATGCACAATTAATCGAAAATGAATCACAATTACGACTGCCACGATTATGAAATCATGAAAACTGATGATTACAGCGTTCAATTAAGTCTGCCCCCATTGCATCAATGGTTTCTATTTACAACATGTTTTTGCAGCAGTTGTGTATTCTAACCAATCACTAACATGTCCGTTGAGCAATGAAACAGCAATTGTCAATCAGAGCCGCTTAGATTATCCCCTTAGATTCTATCAGTAATGACAACTGATCCTATTGCGAAAGTTTTAAACCGTCTGAATGCCCAGATGGTTGCTTAATGTTCCACCTCTGTTCACAGTGGCACATGAAAATTAATGCAGAAGAAACATCACCTGACACTTGAAAAGAAGCTGTAAAATGAGAGCAAAAAGCACTTATGCTGATTAGACAGCTTTGTTTTTAATTTGTGTATTTGGCGTCATTGAGCTGGCGTTGAAATGCTGGTCTCAAACAGTGTAAATCTGAAGTGAGTGACAGCAGTCATTGTAAAGGGAGAGTTTGTTGCATTGCTTGATTACTGTGTACAATTTAATTTTTCAAGTTAATAAGTAGGCCAATGTGAATTTGATTTGTACAAAACTGTTCCAAGTTTGTTTTGAAGGTGTAGCCAACATATGGAATATGGCATAAATAGCATATTTCAGGAATCAACGTCATTGTTATCATGGCTGTTGAAATAAGACCCATCTGTCACGCAGCTGGTTTTTGTAGATTTAACATTTTCACGAATTGCACAAACTCAGATCGCAAATTAATTTGAAGATCTAACGGGATGAATGGTCCAATCTCACCAACAAAGGGCTTACTGAACGCAGTAAGTAACTTGGTCAATTTAAATCGGCTGTAAATAAGTTTGAATATGTAATATTATTTACTGTACGTGGATGTAAAGGTAAATCAGGAGACGGGAACAGTGAGACAGGTAAGGCCATTTAATTCCCTTTGCCTGTGCACAGCGTATGCACTTTTCCTGTGCTTTTACTCAGTCCAGTGATACTCAAAATAAACATCAATTTCGGCAAACACTCAGAATACACAATATCGACAGACACCAACACTGGACTCGTTCTCTCGCCCCTTCTGCTGGTGGCGAGGGTGGTTTTATCCGCTCTCCCCGTGCTCACTGGAATTAGAGACAGGTGTTTAGTCATAATTTAGCTCAGGTGTAAGTGCCCTTACCGCTTCTCTCTCTCTCCGGACAGCCACTTGACCACACCCCGGCTGCCACATACCCCCACTGCCAAACCACCACCCCCGCAATCTCTGGAGAAGTAGCCAGCAGCAGCCATATGCGCCCCCCTGTGGACCACCTTGAACTTAAAAGGCTGGAGAGCCAGATACCACCGGGTGATCCAGGCGTTAGAATCCTTCCTGCAGTGGAGAAAATTGTAGTGGGGCGGATGGTGATGGCCTGCCCCAGCAGGTAGTATTGGAGAGTGTGAACCACCCACTTGATGACCAGACACTCCATTTCCACGGTGCTGTACTTGGTCTCCCTCAAGGAGAGCTTATGGCTGATGTACAGCACCGGGCACTCCTCCCCCTCCACCACCTACGAGAGTACGTCCCCCAGCCCTCTGTCTGAAGCGTCCGTCTGTAATACGAAAGGGAGAGAGAAAATTGGTGCATGTAAAAGCAGCCCCCACAAAGTGCGGCTTTAGCCTGCGTGAACGCCTGTTGGCTATGCTCCGACCACTGGACAGGGTCTGGAGCCCCCTTTTTAGTGAGGTCAGTCAGCGGGCTGTGACGTCCGAATAATTAGGCACAAACCTCCTGTAATAGCCAGCCAAGCCCCTGGAACTGCCGCACCCCTTTTTTGTCTTGGGTCTCAGGCAGGTCGCAATCGCCGCAGTCTTGTCAATTTGGGTACGCACCTGGCCCAAATAGAACCCCAGATACCGTACCTCCACACGGCCAATCGCGCACTACTTGGGGTTTGCTGTGAGCCCTGCCCGCCACAGCGATCTCAGAACCGCCCTCAGATGTTGCAAGTGACGCTGCCAATCATTGCTATAAATGATGATATCATCTAAATAAGCAGCGGCATCAGCTGTATGTGGTCTGAGGATTTGGTCCATGAGACGCTGAAACGTAGCCGGGGCCCCAAACAAACCGAACGGAAGCGTCACAAATTGGTGCAATCCGAACGGTGTGGAGAAGGTTGTTTTTTTTTGTGGGAAATTGGTGTCAAGGGGATCTGCCAATAACCTTTGTCAAATCCAATGTCGAATAAAATAGAGCAGTACCTAACCGATCGAGCAAATCAATGCGGGGCATCGGGTACGCATCAAATTTAGACAACGCGTTGACTTTTCTATAATCCCCACAGAACCGTCGCTCTTAGGCACTAGAACAACCGGGCTGGACCAATCGCTGTGAGATTATTTTATTAACCCCATATCGAGCATCGCATCTAATTCCTCCCGAACCATTTTCTTTTTGTGTTTGGGCAAAGCGATAGGGACGGCTACGTACCACCACTCCTGTTTCGGTCTCGATGTGGTGCTGGATGAGGTTCGTACGACCCTGTAGAGGGGAGAACACGTCCACAAATTCTTGTTGCAACTTGGCAACCCCTGCAAGCTGATATGGTGAGAGGTGGTCTCCACAAGTGACCGGAGTGTTATGAATAGGTTTTGTGTTTACCTCTGGCCCGAGCTCCGCCCTCTCTGGAACTACTGTAATCAACGTCACAGGTTGAGGTGATATATTTGACGTGTGCTCCCTCTATCAGTTCACTTTACCTCATAATCGAGTTCCCCGACTCGTCATGTGACCTCAAAGGGTCCTTGCCACTTGGCGAGTCATTTGGAGCTCAATTTTGGGAGAAATACGAGTACCTTATCTCCCGGTGCAAATTCCCTTAGCTGAGTTCCTCTGTCATACAGTCGGTGCTGTCTTCTTGAGCTTGGAGCAAATTCTCCTGTGTTAGTTGCCGCAGTGTGTGGAGTTTTGCTCTAAGATCAAGAACGTACTGAATTTCATTTTTGCTATCTGAAGGTCCCTCCGCCCAAGCTTTGTGGATGACGTCACGCACCCTGCACAGGCCCCGCCTATACAGCAGCTCGAATGGGGAGAAGCTGGTAGAGGCTTGTGGGACCTCTCGTACTGCAAATAACAGGGGGTCAAGCCATTTATCACAATTTCTAGCATCATCGTGCACAAACTTACAAACCATGTTCTTAAGGGTTTTAGTAAATCGCTCCACCAAGCCATCTGTCTGCGGATGGTAAACACTGGTGCAAATCGATTTAATACCCAATAATTCATAAAGCTTGCATAGTGTACGTGACAAAGGTTGTACCCGGGTCGGTGAGGAATGCTTTCAGAATTCCCACCCGGGAGATTATTTTGAAGAGTGCCTCCGCAACACTACATGCTGAGATGTTGCTCAGAGGCACTTCTTCCAGATATCGCGTTGCATAATCCACTAGGACTAATACAAAGTGATGTCCGCGTACTGACCGCTCTAATGGCCCGACGAGGTCCATGCCAATTCTCCCGAAGGGGAACTCATTAGCGGAAGAGGACGCAATGACGCTTTAGGGGTGGCCGGTGGATTCACCAACTGACATTCACGGCATGCCGCACACCACCTGCAGACATCGTTGGCAATGCCCGGCCAATAAAAAAAATAAAAATAAAAAAGAGGGCAATTAATCGGTTCAGTGTTTTTCTTTCTCCTAGGAGACCTGTTATCGGATTATAGTGAGCCGCCTGGAAAACCATTTCCCGCCGGCTCTGCGGTATTAAGAGCTGCGGTGTATCTTCCTTTGTATGAGTGTCCTGCGTCACTCCATACAACCACTCGTTTATAATTGTAAAATAGGGATACGAAGATGACTCTGGCTCCGCCTCCCCTGCCAGAGCATCACACATTTCACATCTTGTCACTGTTATGCAGGACACATCCGCACATATTCCCTTCTAAATTCAGGCCAGTTAGTCCCCAAAATCAGCGGATGGGTGATGCGGGACCTAACCGCTGCCTCCACTCTATGCTTGGTTCCCCAAAATTCAATACTAGGGTCACCATAGGGTATTTGTGAATAAATCCATGCACACACTTCACCCTCACCATTTTAGCTGTTTGATTACACCCAGTGTCCACCAATGCTTGGCGAGTACCCCCCTTGATTCTTACCGGTATGCGGCACGTTCCGGCTCAGTCAGGGGAAGTCCGCAGGGCGTCGGGAATCCCCGCAACCCCAGCAGGCCGGCCCAGACGCCATGCCCGCACCTGTGTCGGCGGGCACCTCCACCTGAGGGGGAGAGTGGCGGTGCATTGTTGGGGGGGGTGTCCACCACCTTGCGTTAGGAACTTGTCACGGAGGCATCAGGAATGAGCTCTGGGGAGAGAGCAGAGTGAGGAGGAGGGGAACACACAAGGGAAGGAGAAAGGGGCTCTTCCGTCCTCAGGTATGCCACCATATGGTCCTCTGCCAGTCGGAAAGCTTCCTCCAGCGACGCCGGGCGGTGGCACTGGACTCACTCCACCGTTCCCTTTGGCAGCCGATGTACAAGTTGCTCCAGTACCACCTGGTCTAGCACTCCCACGACGTCGCGTTTCCCCACCAGCAGCCATTTCTGACATGAGTCTCGGAGTCGCTGGGAAAAGGCAAACATGCGGTCGGACTTCCCCATCTTCAGGGAGCGGAAGAGCTGCTGGTATTGCTCCGGGCTTTGACCCAACTGCTGCAGGATGGCCTTCTTCAAATCATCACAGGCCAGGAGGTTAGCCGCTGGCAGTTGTTGGGCAGCAAGTTGGGCTTCCCCGGACAAGAGCGGGAGGAGCCTGGCCCATTGATAACGCGGCCAGCTCCAGATCTCAGCCGTCCTCTCAAAGAGGTCTAGGAATGCTTCTGCAGCATCATCTGCCCCCATCTTGAGGAGAGTGGGTGGAGGCAGGGGGCTGCGGTCGTCCGGGGTTGCAGCCAGGGCTCTCTCCTGACCAAGCAAGCTCCGGATCGCATGACGGTCCTCCACTTGAGCTCGCATGTTCTCGAAGAAACGACAATCCTGGTCCTGGCGAAGCTCAAGCAGGGATTGTTGATGAGACTGGTGAAGGCTGGCGAGGGACTGAAGGATCACGGCCAGCTGCGAGAACTCCATGGGGAGTACTTCGGTTCCCGGGTTGTGGCACCAGTGTAAAGGTAAAACAGGAGATGGGAACAGTAAGGCTGTTTATTTCCCTTTGAACAGCATATGGATTGGAGCTCATATCCACCACTGAAATCTGCTAAGAACCGCACGGTTGCTTTGTGTCATCATGGTAATTTTTTAATCTTCGTGAATCATCGTGATTACAATATCAAGGGCAATAATCAACAATTATGATTTTTGCTATAATGGTGCAGCCCTATCCAGATCTCTTAGCAGTTCTATTAATTTTGCAAACAAATTACACTCCAGCAAAAGCTCCTGTAAGGCAACACAGGTTACTTGGTCTAACATGTTGTAACTACTCCTGGCAGATATTTTTCTCTGCATGCAAGTAAAACTCAAATCTACTTTAATTGAGAAACGTAGACAGTCCAGGGAGGTTGTGTGCGTGAAACACAAAATGTGTATAAACAAAAACAATACTCATGTAATGGAGCCAATATAAATAAAGAAAAGCTTGCCTGACTTGATGGAAATTAAAAACTAACAGATTGTAAGTAGACTAGTGCTGCAACAACTAATTGAAAAAGTTGATAATACTAATCATCAACAACGAATATCATTATCAATTAGTTGGAAATTTGACCAGCACAGAGAAGCCATGTCAGTGATGCCACTTTACAGCCATGAGATATAAAACTATGGTGAGCCACCAATGTACAAAACAGTGTCTCTCTTGGAAACCATGACGACTTGCTTACAACCACCTGATAGTATATTTTTCAATATTCTAGTATGTTTTTATATCAAAGTATTTATATGAGTTTCCTGGCCTTTGTGTGACCCAGGAGAGAGCATATGAGGTTACTAAAAGTGTTGATGCTGCAGAGGCCACAAAGAGCACCCAGCTGTAACAAAATAATGAGGCTAAGGACCTTGAAACACAGTTGAAGATAAGGAGTAAAAACAACTAGTGGTAAAATTAATTAAAAAGATAGACTAAAGCCAAGTTTCTACCAGTAAAAAGATATCAAAAGGCTCTGTGAGATAATGGTGGCAAATAGTATCCATTGGTTACAAAAATAACGAAAGGGCGCAGAAATTAGGTAATGCCAGATAACAAACTGTATAGAAGAGGAGGTTTTGGACTAAGAGTCAGAACGGACAGCTGACCGGTCTCAAGTTTGTTGGTGTTTAATAAACTACAACTTTGGCATCTGGAACTCAAGACTCAGAGAGTTCTCTTACAACTTAGAGAGATTCATCGTGATTTTCCACGACAACAGCAGTCTCTCTCATCAAGGCTCAGGGGATATAAACACAGAGCTGTGACTCTATTAAGTCAATACGAATTCACGCAATTCCGATTATTTCTCTCCGTAGCATCCGAACACAGAACCGCTCAAATCATGGCATACAATCCCAGCCCTACACGTAGCACTTCATCTCTTCACTCTCAAGCACATCTGTATTTGTAATAAAGAGTCCTCCAGGGTATTTCACCTGCAAATCTGTGTCTCTCATGCACCCCATGACAAGACCAGACCACAAAAAAAATTATTATATTTCTGCAGTAGATCCAAAGTTGATCTTCTGAGTTTGTAATTTCATTCACATGGAATTATTAAGTTTGCATTACAGCCTACATTATGGCCTCTCTTTAGTCTCTTGTTTCCCAACAAGACGTGATGAAGCCATGAGCAAACAACAGATATTTATAGTTGTTCTTGGCAAATATCTTTAACAAACACTTAAACAGGTAGTTCAAAAGATAGTTCACCCCCAAAAATGAAATGTCTGTCATTATTACTCAAGCCTGTATGAATTTCTCTCTTCCGTGAAACACAAAAGTTGTTAGGAAGAATGTAAATCTGTCACCAGGCCATCTTTTTTTCTACAATGAATGTGAATCATGAATGAATATAACATTCTGCCTAACCTCTCCTTTTGAGTTAAAATAAAGAAAAAAGTCAAACAGGTTTGCAACAAGAGTTTGTATATATAGTTTTACGTGTTATGGGTACAGTTTTTATTTGAAAAATTCCATAGTTTTTTTTTATAGATGCATGTTTTTACCAGTGGTTACCATGGTCTTGTTACAAACGTTTCAAAATTATATATATATATATATAATTTAGGGCAAAGGGCAAATAATTATTATAATAATAATAATAAATAAAGCACTGAAATAGCAAGCATTACACCACACTAAGACAGACACAAAGAACAATGCTGGATATGACATGCACAACAAACCAACACCACTTCACAAGTTGTTCCAGAGCAGAATCGAACCAGTACCTTTCAGCTTCCCATTTCTGCACACTATCCACTGAAACACACAGCCACAAGGCTGACAGCTATCAAAAGGCACATACCAAGCTGAGTCAACACAGCGGTCATTCCAATAAAATTTTTATTGCTGTAACTTTTCAACAGACACGAAAATCTAAATTCTGTTCAGTAATTTCTGTGCAGCTTGTGAAAAGGTCATTTGAGATATTTTTCATAGTAGTGAAAACTAAACACCTCAATCCAACATGGCGGCCACTGTAGCAAGTAGAGTTCTAATGTAAGTTGTCCACTAAAATCACCATTAGGAGAATAATAAGAGGGGAAAAATCTAGAGCTAACAGTTGACAAGTTAAAGTAAAGAAAAGTTACATTTTAAATTTTGGCTGGCAGTGGCAATTTTTCATTATGTACACACCATAGCGCTGCCTTAAACTCCCATTGGGGAGAAAGAGGAATAACAATGAGGAGGATACCTGCAGAAACAATCAGTGATGAGCCCTGCAGCTATTCAGTAAGCACAATACAAAAGACCTCCAGTGCAATAGAAAGTGTAAGACCTGCTAAGGTGGGGATCGTCAAGAACTTTACACATTGTCCCACTCAGTTGACACATCTCAGCCATGGTAAAGAGACATGATGAGTTTAGAGTCAGCACGCAAGTGTGGGTTTTCTTTTGAACTATAGGTGGCACTGTCTAAAAATGCAGTGCCACTTATAGTTCAATCCTCAGGACATGTTGATCATGTATACCAATTTTCTTTCAAATCCAACAATGCATCCAATAGTAATTTCACATATTAAAGGGATTTCTTTTATTATTGCATTTATACATACAGAGAGACAAACAAGAAATTTACTACAGTGAAGAAAATTACAAATGTATTGAGGGAAAAGAAAAAGAGAATACATAAGTAAATAAGACAACAAAAACAGAGGTAAACAAGAGATTGCTAAATACAAATAAAGAACAGCAAATATATAGACATAGTTTAAAAAGATAAAGGGTGGAATTTTTTTTTACATGCATGTACATTTATCTGATGTGGAATACAAAAGGAAATTTCGGACAATTCTGTATTACTATTAGCTCCAGACTACCGTGTGGCCTGAGTAGCTCAGCGAGTATTGATGCTGACTACCACCCCTGGAGTTGAGAGTTCGAATCCAGGGCATGCCGGGTGACTCCAGCCAGGTCTCCAAACAAATTGGTAGGGAGGGTAGAGTCACATGGGGTAACCTCCTCGTGGTCGCGATTAGTGGTTCTCACTATCAATGGGGCACGTGGTAAGTTGTGCATGGATTGCAGAGAGTAGCATGAGCCTCCACATGCTGGGAGTCTTAGTGATGTCATGCACAACGAGCCACGAGTTAAGATGAGCGGAGGAGAAGAGGCGGCAAACATTGTCCTATGATTCCAAGCACTTCATGTTGCATAACAGGAAAATTTGCAGAACTTTTGCTTTTAAATAGTCTAGTAAAACCACAAAAGCCTCTGGTGACTTTCTTAGCAAATACTGAAGTGACAATCGTTCATACTTAATAACTTGATTTGATTTTCAAGCATGACCATTTCATTATTATATCCTATGCACTGTAATAACACATGCTCCACTGTCTGTGGTAGCCCAAATGTGCTACACAAGCCTGTATCATGTTTTCCTATGATATGTAAAGACTGTTTAAGAGCTGTATGCCCTATTCTGAGACATGATAGGAATCCTCCCTTCTATTACCACAAATCGATCTCTTATGACCTACTTCCCTTTGTAAACTGTACAAGTGCCTTCCTTTTCCATCCTTATCCCACATTTCCTACCACATTCCTTTTATTGCTCTTTTTATTATCCCATTGATATTCTGACAAAAGTCAAAAACTCACACCATTGCATCCCTAATGTTCTGCAGAATATTAAAAGCCATGTGTTTGGAACGGCATGTGGATAATAAATTGCATCACAATTTGCATTATTGCAAGAATGGGCACCAACCTTTTTGTTCCTCAGTATCTTCATTCTTCAGTCTGAATGGTTCAGAAATACTGATGTCTTCACTCTCCTCTTTAAACTCCTCTTTAACAAACTCCATCTTCAGTAGCATGTCAAGCAGATTTCATTCTAAGTGTCAGAGATAGTGGAAGTTATTTGGTGCAAAAACAAAATAATAAAAAATAATAAATGGACCATAGAAAAACAAATGATAAGACTCTGTGAAAAGTGCTGCAAGCGATTTTAGCCATTCTGCTTCCACAAGACGGGAGATGTTGAGTTAGCCACGGACCCTCTTTCCAAAACCCAGCACATCACAGACACCATTGAGGCCAGGGTTGTGCAAAATTCTGAATTTCAAAATGGCTGACCAGCAAAAGTGTCAAAGACAGCAGCCCTTGGACACATTTTTGTTTGCTGTTTACAAAGTCTCCAGCTGTCACAGAGACCGCTGAGATATCTCAGGACACTTAGTGATTTCTTTCAGGGAGTATAAACATTTTCTGAGTAACATTCCATAAAATCAAAAAGGGGCAAATTTATGTTCTCTGCAAGAAAATATTTTTTTTCTCTGTTGAACTTATAAAACAAAAAAAGGTATGATTTAAAATAGAAATAACAGGACTGGGTAAAAACATACATTTTCTGATTGTTCTTTATTCCTAGATCAATCTCATAATATGCAATTTTCAGCCCTGACATGCTTCCGCTAAACTAGGTGATGAGAGAAAAAGTTTGGATTGACTCATTCTATTTAATACATTTCCAAAGATGAGATCCATGCAATCCATTGTTAATGTCTCTTTCAATACGATTGCTGTTCACTCAGTTGCTGATCAAAAACGTAAAAAAGAAACCGTAAAACTGCTGGTTTTCTTGAAGAGAAAGTAGCGTTTTAGCTCTTCATCTACATATCAGTCTATTTACTTGTAAAAAGTACAAATTGTACATGTAATCAAACATGCAGGCCTAACAAATATATACATTTGTGAACATGTTTATTGTTAATGCATGTTAAAGGTGCAATATGTAATATATTTTCAGTACTAAAGCATAAAATTATCATATGTTATGAGAGATTTTGGAAACATGCCAAGTTGAAATACTGGCTTCTCCGAAGACAATGTCCGCTCCAGGCCAGAATTTCTGTTTGTGTTTTGGCGTGTGTGATCCCACTCACAGCCCATATCCCAATAGTATTTTGACACCCAAGTTAGCGGAAAAACAACGTGCTGCAGTCATGGAAGCCAGCAATACATCTAGCAAACACTGACAGTTATAAAAATCCACATGAGCTGGTTTATAATTTACAAGCAATAAAAACATTGCAAATGTATGTAGCTGATCAATTTGCAGTGTAAGGCTCATCGCTTGACATTGTCAGTATGCTCGTTCCTGTTGCGTGTCCTCAACCTGGCAATCCGCGTGAGCTTCGACTTTGGGGAGGAGGGGGCGGGGGAGACAACTCTCTCCAATATTTAGAATTTGGACTGCAGTGCCCATTTTAAACACTTCATGTCAATGTTACATATTGCTCCTTTAATATACTGTTTATCTCATTTATTGAGGTGATGATCTGCACACAGATGAGACACTTTTCAGTTTATTTCACACAACTTGTGATGAAATTGTTTGTACAATAGTTGTAATCTTTGTACACAACATTATTTAAGAGACTAACTAAAATATGATCACAATTGCAGGCCAAAATGTATTTTCACTTGAATTTAGCACAGCATATTTTGCATCTGCATCACTTCCTGTGTATTTTTGAATGCAGCCCAAAAATGTGGGCTATTTGAGTTTTATTAAATGCACTAATTACAGTTTCATGTTATGATTATTATACAGCTCTTCATTTGAATAGAAGAACAATGTGCAGCAGTGAGTTTTGTTTGACTTGTGTTAAGACTAGAGTTGTTTAACTCTAAAGGCTGTGCCTTACCAGTGGCACACAGTATTTGATTTGAGCCAGAGTATTTTTTTGTTATTTTTGTACTATAGTAAAGGTAGCACAAAACCCTTTAAAAGTAGAAAGAAGTTAGGACCTTTGTGTGTTTTAAATGGCGCAAAATTATGTTATACGGTTCATATAAACAACGGATGTACTATTATTAACGTGCACATGCCCGGTTGATCAATAACACCTCTGGAGTAGAGGGACTTAAAACATAAGGTCGCTAGTTAACAAGAAAACCAGTTAAACGTAACACCGGTCTTGCGGAAATTGTACTTGGACATCAAGTTGCACAACTGTCCTATATTTAAGCGGTAAAACGCACCAAACCAGTCTGATACACAGAAACACATGACAATAAAACAAGAGAAAATACTCACCAACTTAACTTGCAGCATCGTCTCTTCTTTTGTTTGTTCAGATAGCTGCGGAAACTCCTTAAACAAGCAGAATCCAAATAGGAAAACAGTTACTTGAAATAAAAACAATAAAGCACCTAGAGTAGATCTCATGCAATACAAGAGAATTTTACACTGCAGTCAATGTGTTGCCGTAGCGCATACTTATGACATCAGATCTTTCCTCTTGTTTAACTTTTTCTTCTTCTTTCAGTTTTGTAGCAGTTGGCAAACAAACCTTTTGTGCATTTCCGCCACCTACGTGGGGGGCGCGCTCCTGTATCATGTTTTCCTATGTTAGATAAAAGACTGTTTTAGAGCTGTATGCCTTATTCTGAGACGTGATAGAACCGAATCCTCCCTTCTATTAGGCTACCACAAATCGATCTCTTATGACCTACTTCCCTCTGTAAACTGTACAAGTGCCTTCCTTTTCCCTCCTTATCCCACATTTCCTAAAACATTCCTTTTATTGCTCTTTTTATTAACCTATTGATTTCTAATTTACTTAATGGTATACTTATTTCTATTTCTGAATTTTTTAAGTATTCTTGGCTATATCATCTGATTCCTCATTCCCTTCCACCCCTTCATGAGCTGGTAGCCTTACAAAAAATATGTATATTCCTTGATAATGTTACCTGTATTGTTTGTAATATTTCTAATAATATATCTTGTCTTGATGATGATTTCCCATTCATTTAACTTAATTTAACATTTAATGGATGAGTGTCCTCCACCCACTGAATTTCTCGTTTCTGCTGTGTAAACACATAATTTGTTATCCCTTTTATTTATTATATATTTAAACTGGGCAATGACCATTGCTGAAGCTGTTTGCCCAGAACCTGGATCTTTTGATCCTTCAGCATATATTTGCAAACAATGGTTGTATTTCTGTTCTAAGTATTTCATCACTGCCAGTTGCTTCGAAATACATCTTTGTTTATCCTTCAACTGGAGATCGACTGAAGAAATGGGAAATAACCAATGTGTTATAATATGTATTGCTATTGTTGGACTAACATCCACATCATTTATACCAATTCGCTGTTTATTCATCAGCAGTCCATCCATACCTCTCCAACTTTGAATACTCATATTCCCAGCATTTCTCCGTACTTTCTTTATTGGGTGACATGTTACACTACTCTTCCCACCAGAAGCCTGCGGTCGGCTAAGGAACGTCGACCAAAACAAAGAGGCACCAAAACACTTTCCCGGACTTTCAGTTTCATCATACCACGTTGGTGGAATGACCTTCCCAAATCAATCCCTGAAGCTAACTCACTCTCTATCGTCAAAAAATGGCTAAAAACACATATTTTCCTAGAGCACTTAACCAGTCACTTAAATCTGTTTTGTATATTATTCTGATGATAGTGAAACTTTGTAGTATGGCACTTTTCGTACCACTGTCTCCTTAAGATGATTCGCTTAAGCTTTCCTATTTTGTAAGTTGCTTTGGATAAAAGCGTCTGCCAAATGAATAAATGTAAATGTAAATGACTGGTCTCCCCCAGAGGAAGCGGAACAGTCTTGCCTCGATTATTGGTTCCAGCAGTCCGGAAGCCATCAAACGGCAGCAACCCGCAAAATTCTTACCCTAAGTTCATAACATACTATCAAAGTCCTGGAGCGCGACCTTATACGGCACGCTCGCGCAGTGAAGCTGTCCTCTTTAATGTGGATCACAGGAAAGAAAACGGCCCAATTACCCCCTGTGGAGAAGGCGGTAGCAGCACACCTCTGCCCAGCGAGAAACATGTACATCCTTCCAAACAGTGTCAACAAACAAGCTGAATCAGCACTCGACACAATGGTGGTGCTCCAGGGCAGAAATGAGTGATAAGGAAAACACCACTCTTTTGGATGCTCCAGTGTCTCCAGCTGGCCTTTTTGGCGGCTCTGTAAATAAGTTTGCTGAGCGTTACATCGCAATTCAGCAGCAATCACAGGCTATGAGACACCTTATGCCCAAATGGAGTATAATCACCCTTGCTCTGTTTTGAGCCAGCGCCCGACAAAAAGCCCCATACCTGCTGCCTCACAGGCACCTGCGTATAAGCACAACCCTTTGAAGCAGAAATCAGAGCCTGCGATTCCCTCCGGGTCTGCTCCAAAAAAGGCTCGATTGGAGACACAAAACACAGTTCCCCATGTCCTCACTATGTTTGTACTCCTCATGGGAATGGTGTGTCCTTACAAGACATATGTTTTGCAATTGGATGGTCCTAGCAAAACACATTCCCAAGGTTTTACAACCTAGAAGTAACATCTCTTTCTTCACAAGTCCTCTCTGTTTAGAGCACTTGCTATTCATTGGCCACACACACACACACACTCAGACTGGGTCGAAGGTTCATCTTCCAACAGCACAATGACCCAAAGCACACAGCCAAGATAACAAAGGAGTGGCTACGAGACAACTCTGTGAATGTCCTTGAGTTGCCCAGCCAGAACCCAGACTTGAACCCGATTGAACATCTCTGGAGAGATCTGAAAATGGCTGTGCACCAACACTCCCCATCCAACCTGATGGAGCTTGAGAGGTTCAACAAAGTAATGAGCAAAGTCTGTGAATACTTATGTACATGTGATTTTTTTCGTTATCTATTTTTAATAAATTTGCAAAGATTTCAAACAAACTTCTTTCACGTTGTCATTATGAGGTATTGTTTGCAGAATTTTGAGAAAAATAATTAGTTTAATACATTTTTGAATAAGGCTGTAACATAACAAAATGTGGAAAAAGTGAAGCACTGTGAACACTTTCCAGATGCACTGTATATGACTATAGTTAATATATTCATTATGAGTGCTATCCTCCCGATCATCACAAGGATACCTCACTGCGGCATGCTCATGGCTGCCACGTATCCTCTCTGGGAAGTTATGTCTTGTAGTGCGGCGTGATGGGATTCTGTTCCCCATATGCGTTAATAAATGCAATGTAAAGTGGACTGAGTCGTAAGGGAATGTCTCAGTTACATATGTAAACTCGGTTCCCTGAGGCGAAGGGAACGAGACATTGTGAACGCTAGCCACACTACAAGACTCAAGGCATGAGTGATGTGCTCCTTGTTCTGTCAGAAATACTGAGGAAATGGTGTCTGTGCACCTGTTTTTATAGCAGTCAGTTTCGCACCAAAACAAGTGGGGCTCAAACACCATAGCCAATATTAGAATATTGGCGTTATTGTAGAGAGGTTTCAAATAGGTTGTGTATGAAGGCTCTCACCATATGTGTTAATAAACATAATGTCTTGTTCCCTTCATCTCAGGGAACCGAGGTTACGTACGTTACCGTGATTATTTAATTGTTGACTCGATCAACAATGAAATCCAGATAACTCCCTAATCAACGTATGAAGAACGGGCTCCTGAATTGAAAGGTGTTTCTATTATTGTAAACTTAATTTGGTATGCAATTACATTTCCCACAAACTGAAACAACCCAATTACACCGGAAATAAAGGTTTTGACAACTCTGTGCTCCCAGGCCATTAGCAAAATGCAACTGTGTAGTGCATATGAATTGGGAATTTCTTTGTCATCAGTCAGCAGAATCATTATTACAACTAGTAATGCCCTCTCCAGACAGCACATCTCCATCAATTCATACAGTGAAGAAAATAAGTATTTGAACACCCTGCTATTTTGCAAGTTCTCCCACTTAGAAATCATGGAGGGGTCTGAAATTGTCATCGTAGGTGCATGTCCACTGTGAGAGACATAATCTATAAAAAAAAAATCCAGAAATCACAATGTATGATTTTTTAACTATTTATTTGTATGATACAGCTGCAAATAAGTATTTGAACACCTGAGAAAATCAATGTTTATATTTGGTACAGTAGCCTTTGTTTGCAATTACAGAGGTCAAACGTTTCCTGTAGTTTTTCACCAGGTTTGCACACACTGCAGGAGGGATTTTGGCCCACTCCTCCACACAGATCTTCTCTAGATCAGTCAGGTTTCTGGGCTGTTGCTGAGAAACACGGAGTTTGAGCTCTCTCCAAAGATTCTCTATTGGGTTTAGGTCTGGAGACTGGCTAGGCCACGCCAGAACCTTGATATGCTTCTTACAGAGCCACTCCTTGGTTATCCTGGCTGTGTGCTTCGGGTCATTGTCATGTTGGAAGACCAAGCCTCGACCCATCTTCAATGCTCTAACTGAGGGAAGGAGGTTGTTCCCCAAAATCTCGCAATACATGGCCCCGGTCATCCTCTCCTTAATACAGTGCAGTCGCCCTGTCCCATGTGCAGAAAAACACCCCTAAAGCATGATGCTACCACCCCCATGCTTCACAGTAGGGATGGTGTTCTTGGGATGGTACTCATCATTCTTCTTCCTCCAAACACGGTTAGTGGAATTATGACCAAAAGTTCTATTTTGGTCTCATCTGACCACATAACTTTCTCCCATGACTCCTCTGGATCATCCAAATGGTCATTGGCAAACTTAAGACGGGCCTTGACATGTGCTGGTTTAAGCAGGGGAACCTTCCATGCCATGCATGATTTCAAACCATGACGTCTTAGTGTATTACCAACAGTAACCTTGGAAACGGTATTCACAGCTCTTTTCAGGTCATTGACCAGCTCCTCCTGTGTAGTTCTGGGCTGATTTCTCACCTTTCTTAGGATCATTGAGACCCCACGAGGTGAGATCTTGCATGGGGCCCCAGTCCGAGGGAGATTGACAGTCATGTTTAGCTTCTTATTTTCCTGGGGAAGAAGGCTCGCTACAAAGAAATAAGGCGGCATTTATGGCCATCGCTAGACTGCCCGATGTGGTTGATGTAGTAGATAGGATGCACAGCATGTTTGTATAATTACACCAACAACTGATGAAGATGTGTTCGGCAACCAAATACGCTTTCAAACATGACTCTCAGATCCTAATGAAGTGGCTCTTGACTTTCTTTTCAGCTTTGTGTACAAATACAAAAACGTCATAATTTTTTTACATTTACATTAGTATAGCATATAATATAATAAAATATATGCAACTTCCCGCTGTATAATTAATGAATTTGCTGACAAATTGCTGTCTCGTGTACCAATAACATTGGCCAATTAAATAAAGTGTGCTCATGTGACATCATCCATAGCAACAAGGTCAACTCCGTCTTTCTCTTACCTTAAGATTTCTTAAGTAAAACATGCTCTTAGCATTTTTGAGAATGGGTTTTAAGCAAAGACTCTTAGCTAGGATCTCTTTGGAGAACTTCTAGTTATAAGTTAACATTCTTTGTGAATATGGGCCCAGGATTAAGTTCACAACATAAATTAAATCAGAAATAATATCTGGCAAAAATGGTCTTCTAAATTGTGTTATTTTTTTAATTATTATTTAGCTGTAATAACTCTAAATTAAAAAAAATTTCAGGCTGGTCCAACTAATGCACATAGACATTCAAGTACACTGACAGAAAATTACTTAAGATGATTTACTCTTTGAACTGTATTTCCACCAGTTGCCATATGATTTCTCCATTCCTATGTATAGGAAGGACAAGTCTCATCCTTATAATGTCTCTCAAAATAAGCATACTGATATGACCAAAATCATTTTTTGTCTTTATTTCATCCATCCTATAAGAGTTATCACCATATCACTCTTAGTCTTTAGAACAATGGAGTAACTTCTCTCTTGAATGACATTTCATATGAGCTCTTAGCTTTGTTTTTCCTGCGAAACTCTTTCCACACTGAAGGCATTTGAAAGCCTTCGCTCCAGTGTGAGTTTTTAAGTGGCAACTCAGACTTCCTCTATGTGTGAAACTCTTTTCACATAGATTGCAGGTATAAGGCTTTTCTCCAGTGTGAATTCTGATGTGATACTTCAGTGAATATTTGTTGATGAAGCTCTTCCCACACTGAGGGCATATGAAAGGCCTTTCTCCGGTGTGAATGCTCATGTGATAATTAAGGGCACTTTTGTCTGTTAAACTCTTTCCACACTCATGACATTTGTATGGAGTCTCTCCAGTGTGAATTCTCATGTGCTCCTTATAAATTTTTTCATGTGTGAAACTCTTTTCACACTGATGGCATTTGTAAGGCTTCTCTCCAGTGTGAATTCTTATGTGGACTTTAAGACTGACTTTATGTCTAAAACTCTTTTCACACTGAAGGCATGTGTAAGGCTTCTCTACATTGTGAGTCCTTATGTGGATATTAAGACTTGCTTTATGTGTGTAACTCTTTTCACACTGATGGCATGTGTAAGGTTTCTCTCCAGAGTGAATTCTTAAGTGGACTTTAAGACTTCCTTTCTCTGTGAAACTCTTATCACACTGGAGGCATGTGAAAGGCTTCCCTACAGTATGAGTCCTTATGTGGATATTAAGACTTCCTTTATGTCGAAAACTCTTTCCACACTGATGGCACGTGTAAGGTTTCTCTCCAGAGTGAATTCTTAAGTGGACTTTAAGACCTCCTTTATGTGTGAAACTCTTTTCACACTGATGGCATGAATAAGGCTTCTCTCCAGTGTGAATTCTCATGTGCCTTTGAAGGCTTCCTTTTACAAAGAAACTTTTTCCACACTGAGGGCATGTGAAAGGTTTCTCTCCAGTATGAATTCTTATGTGCCTTTGAAGGGCTACTTTATTTGTGAAATTCTTTCCACACTGAGGGCAGGTGAAAGAATTTTCTTTTTTTTTAATTCGAGTTTTTTTATGTGAGTGTTTCTTTTCAGTCTGGGAGCAACTATAAGATTTTTCTCCAGTTACAAATTTAGTAGGTTTCTGATACTGGTGATTCTCCTCCACTTCATTCGGTCCTTCACTTTCCTCTTTCAGCTGCATCAGGTCTAAAATCAAAACAAAGACAAAGTGGGATAAAATTAAAATGATATAAAAAGTGAACCACATCAATAGCACAAGTAAAAGCTCAAATATTTATTTCAATCAGGCATGTTCATTTAAGGAGACCTCCAAACTGTGTAGTGTTGGGGGTATTTTAGGATAGTGATTAGGAAATTCTGGCCAATAGCGCTGCACAGCACACGTTTTAATACTTGCTCGTTCATCTGTATTGACCTTGCACCATGGCTCCATCCTCGATGTAAGCAAAGACCGCAATGTGCTGTGTTTGTTCGTGGGCTTGTTAAGTAGTATAGTTGTCAGTTAGATCAATATCCGGTTCTCAAGTCAATGAAAAAGCGATCAGACTCTGTATCGCTTCTCAGTTTCCCCAGCTCTGGCACGAGAAGCAGCATAGTGGAAAGGGGGTATATTAGAGTGTATGTGTGTGTGGCTTTTGAAACTAGAACCTATTGGATATAAATTTTTAAAAGACACAAGCCGTTCAACATGTCCCATTTCAACTTCATGTTTCAATAGGAAATATGTCAGAGGACCAAAGAAATCGTCAAGGCAGTTTACAGGGACTTTAAGGTAGGGATTTGCACAAGTAGTAGAGTAAAAGAGTATTTGGTCTGCACCAGCTACTAAAGTATTTTAAACACTTCTCGAATATCGAAAATTCATTTTCCTTTCGCGTTCGACTGCTGTGAGGGGCTCTGAATTAGCGCTGTGGAAACGTGTTGATGAGGTGTTGGATGAGAGAAGATATGTCATGGTGTCTGTGCTTCTAAAGCAAAGCCAAGTTATATTACAAGGCAATACTTACTAAATTCTACTCTATTGTCATGCAAACCAACAGATGACTATCTGCTTTGGTCATGGAAAACATTTGAAGCGACATTTTCCAGGCTCAACCCTGCTTGGTTTCAGTGGGCAAGCAGTCTACAGCTAGAGGGTGATATTGCTACTGATGAATATACTTTTTTTTTTAAAACACGTAGACAGAAGTCACTGGTAGAGGTCCAATACATTCTAGAAATAGGAAATATGCTCCTCTAGTCATCCAACAACCAATTAGTATGTTCAATATTTTTTGCTGTGATTCTCTTAAAGGAATGAATTGAGAGACGAAACTTCTAAGAGAGAGTTAAGCACGCTGCTTAGTTGTGCTTTTGCATGGAGTTACTATCAGCACAAAAAACATTGAGAAGTCTATTGAAAGCAGTACTTGAGTAGATCTTCACTATCAGACTTTAAACAGCCTGCTGTGAGCAGTGTTCCTAATTATATGCATAGTCTACTATTACAGATAGCTTAAACTTTAGTTTAGATACCACACTTCCATTAACATGCCATACACTGGGGGGCAGGGTGGAGCTTACACTTTGCTAGTGGCGCATGGATACTGCATGTGATTTGTTTATTTTCTAGACCAGCGGTTCTTAAACTGGGGCAAATTTGTCTTTAATTAATTATAGGCTTATTCTAGCTATAAGTGGTATAAACTAGTGCCCGGCCAATTTATCGGTATGATATGAGCGCGTTACTGCGTGAGATAAAGCACGTGTGAAGGCTTCACGCTATTCTCTGTGGCATCCACGCACAACTAACCACACACCCCACAGAGAGCGAAAACCACATTATAGTGAGAACCACATTATAGCAACCAAGAGGAGGTTACCCCATGTGACTCTACCCTCCCTAGCAACCAGGCCAATTTGGTTGCTTAGGAGACCTGGCTGGAGTCACACAGCATGCCCTGGATTCAAACTCATGACTCACGGGGTGGTAGTCAGCGTAGCATAGTTGCTGAGCTAACCAGGCCCCCCAGACTTGTTTACAGAGCTGAGCTGATAGAGTTAAGCGGTCTCTTCATAGTAAGTTGCAAACTAGTTTATAAAATACATACTGGAAATACTGGTTAATAAGCAATGACCCCCCTATATTTTCCCTTTTCAATATAACTAATATAACGTTGACTCTGTCCCTGACAACCATGTCGGGCTCTAGTATAAACTGCCAGTTATGGCCCCCAAGCCACCAGGGTCCCCGAACAAGCTGTTTTTTTTATAACATGAGGGGGAATAAATGACAACAGAACTTCCAATTTTGGGTGAATTATTCCTTTTTTGATCTTCAGCAGTCCTTACATAAAAATCAAGAATGATCACCAACCTCTTTGTTCCTCAGTATCTTCATTCTTCAGTCTGAATGGTTCTGAAATACTGATGTCTTCACTCTCCTCTTTGAACTCTTCTTTAATAAACTCCATCTTCAGTTGCAAGTCAAGCAGATTTCATTCTAAGTGTCAGAGAGTCTGGAAAAAATTATTTGGTGCAAAAAATAAATAAATTCTAAATGGACCTCAAGGAACATAAGTAGAAACATTTATATTATAAATAATAATAATAATAAATGATTGTTATAAATAGTGTTTGTGAATAGTTATGGAAAAACTATTATTATAACATTTCAGTTAAATGAAGGTAATCACTAAAATGTATGGGCCATGAGCAACCTTTTTAAGGGGCCAGAAAAACGTGTAATAGGGCTGCACGATATGGAGGAAAAATGCAATATGCGATAAGTTGTTGGATAATGCAATACCATTAGCTATATGGCAGATATTAAAATTCATATTTAAATATTATTTAAAAAAAGCATATGAATACAAAGTTAACTTCACCAAATCCTACAATTGTGTGTTTTATGAAATATTAAACTGTTACACTGTAATTTATGTACGATTTATTTAATAATTAGTTTATTCAATGTAGGACTTGAAAAATGTTGTCCAGAAGCACTTGCCATAGACATTCGCTTTGGTTTAATGTTCCTTTTCTCAGTTGACACTGCGGCTGCACTTATAGCCCTTTTTCACCAACATGGTTCGGGAGTGGGTTCCTGGCCCGGTGCGAATTCTCGAAGTGTTCTGCGCATTTCCACCACAGAAAAGGCAGTTCTGGGGCCAAAATCCTGGTTCGACACAGGCCCCATATGCTTGCTGGTCTCTACGCAGGAAACGATTATGTCAGTGTATGGAGGGTGGGATAATGTTTCATCGCCATGGTAAAGTTTTCCTAAACAACAACAGTTGCTACCTTCTGCAGCAAGGATTACTACTTTGCTCTATAACAACAATAAAAAACCCATAAAATTATCAGACTTCAAAAGCCTTCAGGTAACATAACAAAAGGAGTGCTCTACTTTGATATGGTATTAACGAAGATTCGAGATAAACTAGAGAGATCGCAAAGGAAAAAATGTATCTACGCGAATGAAGATACAGCACGAAATTATGCATGCCACCATCCATCAGACAATTGACCAAATCATAAACAAATTGAAAAAACTTAAGGGAGTACGCAAGCAAAAAGCAACAGTGGATGGAGCAACATTGTTTTGGACTCGGTTAACGACCAGCCTGCTGATTAATCGGGGCACTGAATTCAGTAACGCTCATGATAAACAGTGAATCGCCGGTGTCCTCTGCAGCTGATCTTAGGAAGTTGTTATATTTGCCAACTTTGTTAACTTTTCTTACACTGTTGTCATCTTATTTTGTGCATCGTTTAGTTCTGTAAGGGGATTTTTGATCAGCCATTCACAAAGTTTGGAAGATCGCAGCTATCTGTTAAGTAAAACGGGGGATTCTCAACTATATGCTATGGTAGGGGTGTTCAAACTTTTTCGGTCGAGGGCCAAATGCAGAAAAAAAATGTGCCGTGGGCCACATCGCTGTAATAATTAAAACAATGGCTAGAAGCTTCTAGATTGCCACAATGCATAATTTTTATATTGTACGTTTAATATTAAGCCAGTTTTAATCATAATTTGTGCTCTATAGTATGCTTGTGTAGGCCCTACATGTAAATAAAAATAGGGTATTTCACTCACAAATAAGTTTTACAATGGAACAGTGATGCGTCTTATCCAAATATTATACTCATTTATTCACATTTGTATCTTTTTGATATCCATTCAGTGGCACTGCAAAGAACAAAGATCTGCTACTGAGTGTTGGGTGTGACCAATCATCACAATAATCAGAATCAGATTACATTTTATCAGTTGATGAAGTGATGCAAGGAATTACTCTTAATTTTTCAAAGAATTATTCTTTATAGCTATACAGCTAAATCTTCTGTTCTGTTGTTACTTGCGTTACAAATAAGATTTTAATTTGATCAAAATTATCTCGTGTGATATCACTTATGTAAACTGATAAGGTAACACTTTATTCATTAAACGTTTGCAAGGTAAACCTCGATAGCGGTGAATAAGAGATTAAGGCAAATATAATTTTTTGCTTCAATATCAAAAGAAAAATGGCACTATTAAGTTTCCTCAACTTTCCAAAAAACTGTTCTTTTTTTTCACTGTGAGGAGCAAAGAAAGTGTTTCACTCTGAAGATCTTGATGCTGCAGCAGTGATTGAGTGACAGTCTGTGAACTTCCGCTGTTGTAAAAGTCCCATTCAATAATCTCTTCAAAAAATAAACCCAGTAATGTAACGACAGGAACGCCACCCATTGTAAAGAAGCAAAAGCACAACAATTTCATTAGAAATGGACTTGAGTGAGAGTAAAAAGTACCCACTTTTAAACCTACTCTAAAAGTAAAAAAAAAAAGAAATCAAAAGGTTTCTCAAATAAATGTAACTGAGTAAATGTAGCACGTTACTACCCACCTCTGTCCATACTAGATTGATGAGTTAACTGTGTACCTTTTTAAATAGTCCGCATCAGATAATTATATAAAGTATTACTGTTACACAATAGTAATTAGTGAGTGCTAATTACTACTGTGTTAACTCATTGTATGTACTGTATTTTCCCAAATCAGTCAGCAGGCAGAGAAAATGATTCAGAAAGAAATCTCAGTATAGACTATTATTTCTTTAGATAGGGATGATTTTAAATAAAACTAAACTAAATTGACAAATTGAAAATGAAGTAGAAATTAAAGCTAAATTCACATTCAAAACATAATAACCTTGATTGTCATGACTAACGCAGCTTTCACGTTCTTTAGTCTATGTTTGAGTGGAGGAGAAAAGCAACAAATAATTGAAATGTCAATAGAACGCAATAAAAATTGTGTTGAAGGACAGTTTTGTCTTCATACACCTAAAGCATACACTTTCATTCTGAAACCACTTTAAAGTCTGTTCAGTAGGATACTAATCATAAAATATATATGAAAGGCAACAGAGCTGTTTTTGTTACCTGTATATTGACAAATTGTTTTTCTTAGTTGTGAAGTTTAAAAAAGGAGACAGAAGATTTCAAATTTACTGTCACTCTTTCAGCAGCTATATTAGATACTTCATCACATCTGTGGTATCTCATTTTTTAAAACTAGCTCTAGGGTAATATAATACAAAGTATGTTTTAAATTTACACCAAATAGTTTAAAAATTGCAAATATAACAATGTTTGCTAGATTTACACTGCTAAATAAGGCAGAAACACATCATCGAAGTCAGTTGGGAGGCTTGACATTTTTAATGTTGTGTTAAATTCCTGTTGCTCAGTCTAATTTTCATAAGCAGGCTCTCTTGTCATGGTCCATGATCTTCAAACACAATGTTTCTCCAACTAGCTATTTTTGCAATAATAGGGATGCATGTTATAAGCGCCAGTCACTGTTTTTTGGAAAATGGTTAGAATGGCATCAATCTTGCAAGACAATTATTCAATAATGGATCACAAGATTTTCAACTTTTACTTTAAGAATGTATTATTTGGGTTTAATGAGTTCGAGAAACAATATGAAGACATATATTTAAATGTAACTAATTATTTTACTTGTCAAGAACTGTATTCATAAGTGTTGAATATCAAACCCATTTTCTCTCAAAATCTCAAAAGATTTTGGAATTCACAAAAAAAAAGCCATAAAACTTGTGTACGAATCTTTATATAACATTTGGTATAATATGACCCCATACCTCTGCTATTTATGACTTTATTTATGTCTCAGCACCCCCCACTTATCTTGTTCCTCTTTTGTTTTTATTTTTACTAGTTATAACATTTTAGTCTTTTTAATTCCCTTGGCGTTGAGTGCTATTTGTCCTTTTGTCTTTCTGTTCTGAAAACTCTTGTATATTATTGCAATGCAATAAAAAAATAAATAAAAAAAAAGTACGTCGAGAGCCTCATATTAATTTGCACAAACACCTGAAATTTCGCCATATGCACTAAACTAGTCTGATACACGAGCACAAGAGAAAATGAACGACAAAAACACTCACCAGTTTCATCTCTCGCAGAACAATCTTCTTTCGTTTGTTCTGATATATCAGAAACCAACGCTAGAGGCGCATTCCCGCCACCAACTGGACTGGAGTGTAAAGCGCACTACGACTCTTCTTCTTCTGTATTCATTGGCGGTTGGCAAACCAGCTCAGGTGCATTTCGCCACCTACTGTTATGGAGTGTAAGGCATTGTTTAATCTGAATATCATATTTCCCCAAGGGCTTGATGTTATAATCTTCTAATCAGACCTGTTGTTTTTAGGTAATCTAATACAGCCTTAGTAACCTTTGAATTGTTATTCTATAAATTCTGCAATGTTAAACTATTTATTCCTTTGGATTTAGCTTTAAAATCTTCTCCGAGCTGAGATCTTTCTTTGTAAAAACCTATGCATTCTAATAAAACATGTTTAACAGTTTCCGGTAATCCACAATTATTGCAAAGTTCATTGGTATGCTTTCCTATCTTAAATAGTGACTGGTTCAATACAGTGTGTCCGATAAAGAGTAGTGGAATTACTGTGTCATCCCTTCTTTTGCCACAGACTATCGCTCATTTCCTACCTCTTTTTTATTCCATATAGATGTCTTCCCTTTCTCTCCTGGGTCCACATTTCTTGCCACCTCCTTTTACTTTGTGGTGCATTAATATCTATTCTTGTATACTTTAATGCCAGTTTAGCCATTTCATCTGCTAGTTCATAACCTTTTACCGCCACGTTTGCCAGCACCCACAGAAATAATGTTTTTATCCTTTGTTGTTGTATTCTAAACATATTCTGTCTAGAATTAGATTTCATTAAGCTGGTAAGGCCAGAAAGAGACCAACACATTAGTGGCTGAACTTCTTCCACCCACTGAAGAGCCAACTGTATTGCTATCATTTCTGATGAGAAAACAGATAAATTATTAGATGTTCGTTTCCCTATTTTACAGTCAAACTGAGGAATAACTAGTGCTGTTGCTGTATGTCCAAACTCTGGATCCTTTGAACCATCAGTAAAGATTTGTATAAAATAATAATACTTTTGATCTATATTTTGCCTCACTACCATATCCTTAGAAACCCATCTTTGTTGTCATTAATTTTTTCATGCAAATGTAAATCGACTGATGACATTGGAATCATCCAGGGAGGTAACACTGGCATTGCCACTGTTGGGCTTACTTCAGCATTGAAAATTCACATTCTGTGAGCCTCATTATTTGCGTTCCAACCGAAACTCACCAACTGTGAATACTCATATTCCCAACAGTTGTCTAGACATTTCGTTACAGTATGACTATAACTATGTCCTTTTATTGATATCCAATAAACCATTTTCAGTTGTAACCAGTGAATTTCCAAAGGCATTTCTCTCACTTCCATTTGAATAGCAGCTACTGGGAACATCTGCATGCATCACAACACATTCTTAATGCCTGTGATTGGATAACTTCTAGCTTTTTTTCAGAGACTTTGCAGAACCTGAACTATACTGCCATAATACATAGTGTATCTTATTAAAACACTATATATTCTCCTTAGGGAAGGGTGACTTGAACACCAATCTGTCCCAGCCAAGCATTGAAATACATTTATTCCCTTCTTACATTTGTCTACTACTTTTTGAATATGGCATTCAAAGGTTAACTTTGAGTCCATCCATACTCTCCCAGAAACTTGATTTTTGATACTTGTTCTAATACCTGATTGTACATCTTTAGTTTAACGTTGTACATTTCAAGTTTTAGCTTCTTGAAAAACATACTACCTGCATTTTAGTTACTGAAAATCGGAACCATCAACTGTTAGCCCACTTTCCAACTTCATCTATTGCCTCCTGCATTCTATCCTCCACATATTTGACATTCCTTCCCCTCTTCCATAATGCTCCATCATCTGCATATAGAGATCTTCCTACCTCAGTCCCAATTAAAAGTACATGATCTACGGTCTCTAAATGACCACATTTTTCACAGTTACCAGACTCTACCTTTCCAATTATAAAGGTTGTGATTTAAACCAGAACGTCCAATACATAGTCGGGATGTAACAACGTCCTTTAATCTGTTGATGCTGTATGTCTTACCCTCTCCACTCCAGCCTGTCCCTGAATACTACACAGATGTCTTCCCTTGTATTCATTATCCCACAACTCCTGCCATTTCTTCATTTCAGCCACCCTGATTAATCCTTTCACTTCTGATTTACTCAGTAACACTTTAATATCAATTTGTGGATGTCTCAAGGTGTTTAGATTTCTGAAATGAAAAATGGGGACATTTCTAGTTCAGTGGTAAATATGTCATTGAAATTGCACATGTTACATTTAATTAAAAAAGGGGGACAATTCAGATGTTATGTATTTTGACCTTGGTGAATGTATTAATGTCATGAGCTATGGTATATCGTACTCTTCTGGATATGTCTCAATGATATATGGTATATCATTCTTTTCTACACTGTATACAGTAGATGACACTGTGGCATGAAAGTGAACAGCAAACATATATAAACAAAGGTTGAATATAGGAACTATTGCAGCTGACTCCACAGCACAGGGAAACCTGCCCTTGGTCTCACTCTGCATCACTTTTCTTACTTTCTTCTAAAATTGATTCTCACCGCCTGTTTTCCTTCACCTTTACCTGGCACTTTCCCAAATGTAAGATGGTAGGCTACAAATTTGCTTTGTGGCATACTGGCAGAGGAATTTCAATAGAGCTCACTTGACTACCATTTCCTTCAACATTACAACTGAAATCATATGAAACACTTACTCTATGTATTATATCAGTGCCTGAAATTCATTTCTGAAGGGGGGATTGCCCCCCTCAGATGCCTCAAATTGTTCGAGATTTTTTCCATTTTGTAGTCATGACACAAATATATTCAATATTGTATAATCATAATAATAGTTCTTGTTAGTATTACACTATTTCACTTAACCGTTTCTATCAGTTATATCATATGGACCTATTTTTCTTAATTATATCTTTTAATTCGATAAAATCTTGTTTTATGTATTATGATGCTTTTTTTCAGTCACTTGTTTATTGTTTCCCAGCAAGGTGCAATGTAATTTGTGCTGTAACCTGCTCGCTTACATTTATTGCTGTTCTTTGCAGATACTTTATTATACATTTAATTTATATTTCCATGTAATTAATGTTGAATTCTTATTTTAAATGCATTAATTTTATATAATACATAACAATCTAACTTATTTATAACATAACTAGTATGTGCCTCACCTCCAAGCTGTTAAAGATGATGATGTTTCTTTTCAATTGTGCTTGCTCCCTGGTCCAGGTCAATGGCAAAACCGGCGTTGAGCGGGGGCGCTGGGCTTAGTGGGGACGTTGTGCGCGCAGGTGTATGCACGATCTCCGGATAGCAAGAGACATCGGGGGATTTACCTGGAGGAAATCTACTCTTTGAGAGGAAAAGTCAGAATGAAGCCGCATTCCGACCTCCCTTTTATACCTGTATATTGGGGGGAGTGGCATGCAAATTCTAAGGTGTATCGGGCTCTCAAAAGTGACCCCTAGTGTTACTTCATTGACACAATGTTGAGTGAGTGACAGAAGGGGAAATTCTTGCATGTTGGCCTTTTCAATAAATGGAAACCATTGCTTAATAGATATATTTTAATTGTATCTTCCTGAAAATCAAAAAGAAAATACATTGCATACAGTCAGCCCTGACTTTATAGCTTGGATCAGGCTCCTCTACACCTCCACTGTTGCATCAATCAAAGTTAATGGTATTAAATCCCACCTATTTTTATTGTCTTGTGGCACTCATCAAGGTTGCCCTTTGTCCCCATTGCTGTTTGCCCTGGCTGTCAAACCCTTGGCCATATGGCTCTGTGCTGAGGAAATATTTGAGGGTATCAGACGTTATGGTATGTCTCATAAACTTGCTTTGTATGTAGATGATCTTTTGCTTTATATTTCAAATCATGCATCCTCTCTCCCTGTAATTGTCGGCATTTTAGAAAGATTTGGGAAATACTCCGGTTACAAGCTAAATCTCAGTAAATGTGAGTGTCTCCCAATTAACCTCTCTGCTGAGCAGCTTCCTCAAGATCTCCTTCCTGCTAAAAGGGCAATTGAAGGTTTTAAATATCTAGGAATCCTTGTTACCAACTCATCCCAAGAGCTTTTTGCAAAAAATTTAAACCCGCTTTTAGATCGGTGTAAATCAGATTTTGCTAGATGGTCTTCCCTCCCGCTTTCACTAATGGGGCGGGTCAACCTAGTGAAAATGGTGGAACTCCCCAAGTTTCTTTATGCCTTCAAACACATTCCCATACTTATAAGTAATTTTTCTCTTCTCTAGACCAGTTAACACACGCTTTCTTATGGTGTGTTGGGTGTGCTCGCATTAGGAGAAGAGTCCTCCAACTCCCTAGGTCTAAGGGAGGACTAGCTTTTCCAAACCTTCGTCACTACTACTGGGCGTGCAACATTAGTAGACTTCCATTCTGGAACACAAATAAACTACAGAGCAATCAACCTCAGTGGGCCCATATAGAAACTTCTTTTTCAGATTTATCAACAAATTTAACCTTCCAAATAGCCATCTGTTCCGCTACTTCCAAATTCGACACTATTTACGATCTCAATCGCCTAACTTTCCTAACCAACCTCTAGGTTCTATGATTGATAAATTCCTATCACAAAACTCAAATCAACAGGCCTTGTATCGACAGTTTATAATCTAATTTCAAACATGAAGTCAAACTGTTTGGATGCCCTAAGGACTACTTGGAGCCAGGATCACTGAGTCACTTTAGCAGCACGAGCAATGGGAGCAGATATTAGACTTTGTACACTCCTCTTCGATATGTGCAAGACACAGCCTTATACAGTGCAAGATTCTACACAGAGCCCACCTTACAATTGCAAGATTAGCTAGAATATACCCTGATAGAACTGATAAGTGCAACAGGTGTAATCAATCGCCTGCCGACTACATGCACATGTTTCTGCTCTGTCCCAAGTTATCAGCTTTCTGGTCTGCAGTATTTGTTACAATTAGCTCAGTCCTAGACAAACCGGCACACCTTGACCCCCTCTCTGCCCTCTTCGGAATCTCTCCCACACTCATCACGTCCAAAACCGCAAAGCAGGTGATTTACCACACTACTCGCTAGGAGGCTCATTCTTCTTAAATGGACTCACTCCTCCCCTCCCACACATAACAAATGGATTGTTGAGGTACTGCAATGTGTAAGGCTTGAAAAGATCAGGTATTCTTTAAGAGGCTCCCTTAAGACTTTCCGTAAAATCTGGCATCCCTTTTTAGCCCATGTCAACACATTAGATATCAATGAAGAAACTGACCAGTCTTAACTGAGCCCTGAGCTAATCCCCTCCTTCCCTTCTTGTATGCCATTTTATTTATATATATATATATTTTATTTGTCTATTCTGTCTTTTCTGTCCTGGTGTGTGTGTGAGTGTGCGCGCGAGTATGAGTGCTGGGTTTTTGTTTTCTATTCTGTGGGTGGTTTATAGGGACCTGAAGACAGGTGTGTGGATGGTCCAGTAAATGGGTTTGAAGCTCCTTCTGTTATTACTTATCTGTACAACACTTTGTTTATGTGAATGTAATAACTTGGAAAAACCAATAAAGAGATTTAAAAAAATAAAACCTACTCCTGTTGAATTTAATTTAAATCTTTACATTTTATTTACTTTATTATGGATTCATGGATTATTTGATGATGTTCTTTTTGGACAGATTATACTGTATATGGTTTTGAAGTTAATGTTATGTATGGGTTGAATAACACCACATGTTGTCAATTAAATAAGTTCGAGGGCATTCCCTCTTCGTTTAGTTCACAGCAAGCAGAGCTGAGAAGAGGTTGTCTCATGAGCCAGCTGCACTGAATAATTGGAACAACTTACCCCCCATGATCTACCATAAACCTATTTTGGGGAAAATGCTTGATTTAACAATTAAAATTGATCAGTTTACCAACAAAATCTTTTTTCTCATGTGCATCTCTCAGTCACAGGCAACTCTATATGATGGAGAGTACATGCTCTCCTTACAGTATCCCAAGACAAATTTGTGCTGTCTTCTGAATTAAGGACATGACACATCTTAACACACGACTGAGCCTTAATGACTTTTGCACCCAAATCACACAATAATAAAGTCCCTTTAAGACAACTCCGTTCACTCAGTCCACCATGCCTTCAGGCAGCTATTTTCTATGCATGCAAATTCAACTCCAATCGACTCGAACAGATATAAATTCAAATCACAAATAAAATCTGACAACAATTGTATCCTAAATTGTGCTTCACTCTTTGTGTTCTCAAGTAAACAGATGGAAATGTTTCCAATGTCAAAGATTTGACTTCCATTCCAACATGTCGCCATATTTAGTGGTACAATTCCGCCCAATCCTATGTATAGGAAAGTCCCAACTCATCCTTGCAATATCTCTGACAATTAGCACATTGGTATGACCAAAATAACCCCTTTATCCTTGATTTACCCATCCTCTAAGAGTTGTTGGTTTATTGAGCTTCCAACAGCACATCACTCTTGTAGTCACTTTAGGAGAAAGTCTATCTTTACACAAATTTCACATGACAAAGATTCTCTAAATAACAAGTATGCTCACTTTGATAACTTTGGGCAGTTCTTGTTTAAATGTCTCTGTAGATTATATGATGTGCTGAAACTCTTTGCACATTGAGCACATTCATATGTCTTCTGTCCAGTATGCACTTTCTCATGTGTTTTCAAGTGTGCTGGATGAGCAAAAATCTTTTCACAATGTGAACACTTAAAATCTTTCTCCCGTATGATTTTTTTATGCCGTTGCAAGGTGCTGTTACAGGCAAAGGCTTTACCACGCTCTGAGATCACATGAGCCTTCACGCCAGTATGTATTTCCTGGTGTTGTTTAAAATAGGTCAGCTGTGAAAAACTCTCCCCACACTGAGAACAGTGGTGTAATTTCTCCCTGAATGATTTGCAATAGGTTTCTCTCCAGTGTGAATTTGCATGTGCCTTTTAAGACTTCCTTTTATTAAGAAACATTTACCACACTGAGGACATGAGTAAGGTTTCTCTCCGCTGTGAATTCCTATGTGAAATCTGAGGCTTGCTTTATATTTGAAACTCTTTCCACACTGAGGACACGAGTAAGGCTTCTCACCACTGTGAAATGCTTCGTGAAATGAGAGACTTTTTTTAAATTTGAAACTCTTTCCACACTGAAGGCATGTGTATGGGGTCTCTCCAGTGTGAATTCTCATGTGATTTGTAAGATATTTTTTGTATTTGAAACTCTTTCCACACTGAGGGCATGTGTAAGGTTTCTCTCCAGTGTGAGATCTCATATGTCCCTTTAGACTTTCTTTATGTTTGAAACACTTTCCACACTGATGGCAGGTGAAAGGCTTCTCGTCAGTGTAAATCCTCATGTGACACTTTAGGCTTGTTTTGTCGTTGAATTTTTTTCCACACCGAAGACATACAAAAGGTTTCTCTTCACTGTGAATCCTGATGTGCTTTTCAAGTGTTCCTTTTAATGAGAAACATTTTCCACACTGGAGGCAAGAGAAAGGCATCTCTCCTGTGTGAATTCTCATGTGATTATTAAAGGCATATCTGTCTGATAAACTCTTTCCACACTGAAGACATTTGTATGGAGTCTCTCCAGTGTGAATTCTCATGTGCTCCTTATAACTTTTGTGGTGTGTGAAACTCTTTCCACACTGATGGCATATGAAAGGTTTCTCTCCAGTGTGAGTCCTTACGTGGATATTAAGACTTCCTTTATGTTTGAAACTCTTTCCACACTGAGGGCATGTGAAAGGTTTCTCTCCAGTGTGAGTTCTTATGTGGATATTAAGACTTCCTTTCCGTTTGAAACTCTTTCCACACTGATGGCATATGAAAGGTTTCTCTCCAGTATGAGTTCTCATGTGGACATTAAGACTTCCTTTATGTTTGAAACTCTTTCCACACTGATGGCATGTGAAAGGTTTCTCTCCAGTGTGAATTCTTATGTGTCGCTTTAGGTATCCTTTCTGTTTGAAATTCTTTCCACACTGATGACACGTGTAAAGCATTTCTCCAGAGTGAATTCTCATGTGGACACTGAGGCTACTTTTTGTTGTGAAATTATTTCCACACTGAGGGCAGGTAAAAATATTTTTTGTTCTTGGAGTTCTTTTTTGTGAGAATTCCTTTTCAGTCTGTGCAACACTAAATAACTTTTCTCCAGTTAAAAAAACAGCATGTGTGTGATACTGATGTTTCTCCTCCACTTCATTCGGTTCTTGACTTTCCTCTTTCAGCTCCATCAGGTCTGAATGAAAAGATAAAAGTAACAACACAAGTGAGATAAATGTGACAAGAAAGGACATAAAGGTGAACTAAACAATAGCAGAAAGCAATAGATGTCAAGAATTTATTTATACGTGATCTTTCTTTTTACTCAAGGTTAACTCTCATATTAAGTGAGACTTGGAACAGGAAACAATGTTCTGTTTGCTCCTCTTATTGAAAATTAATTGTGCATTAGTTGGTAATGGCGCTAACTTCAACTGCTTTAGCTTAGAAGCTGGTATTGTTTTACCTATAGCAGCTTTTCTAAATCCTGGTCCTGGAATATCCCAACATTTCACAATTATGAGTTCACATTCAGTTGTGTTCATTTAGAGAAATCAAAACTGTGCAGTGTTGGGTGTACATCAAGACCGTGATTGGGAAACACTGGCCTACTGCATTGTACAGCACAGGTCAAGCTCAATTCAAAAATACTCATTCATGACTTGAAAACATTTATTTTAGGCAGATGCCATTTGATAAAAAAATTGTATAAACACAGAGCTGCATGATTCAATGAATAGAGAACAGTAATTTTTTTTTATTTCTTTAGAATTTATATCATGATCCTCATGAATCTGAAGAACTTGTTTTGTTTCAGTGATTTACAAAACCTGAACATTAGGCCACTAAACAAAATAACATTTTATTTATAGAGGTTCTGGGAAAAATTTTTTTTTGCTTCAGTGGTTTTTAAATTACAATGAACAAAAACTAGGATTTAGCCAGTTCATATCCTCAAATTCTAAGTAAAAAGCAAAACAAGGGGAAATAAACTCAGTATCAGTACGATGTTAAGTTGGGGTAGCACTGATGCCATGACAGTACCAGACTTAAGCTTAACAATAACGGTGATACCACAATGTTTTTCCATTCATTACAGAAGTATGTACAGTAGTAATATTCACGGATAGCAGTGGTATTTGGCTGAACTTGATGGTGAAGTGACTCAGATTTTGAGTCAAGGGGCTGTTCAATAGATGAGCAAAACAGAATGTAACAGAACACAGAGATCTTGAAATGTAAATTTTTAAATCGAACTCCTTTCCTTACAAAGCTTTTTAAAACACATTGCTTATTCTGTAAAACACTGATTAAAAAGCCAAAGACCTCCACCTAAGGGGTTGTTTTCCAACTTTTTTACTAAGTAAACATGCACTAGAAAGATGTCTTTGACCATTGCACTGTGTTTACTAATTTATTCAGCTTTTCATGCATGAAGGCTGTTTTGTAGATGCAATGTTAAGTTAAAAAGAACTTCAACCTCTAAAAATAAATCTCACGATACCTGTGCTCTATTGAACAGTATTCATTTTGCAGAGTCTAACCTTGTTTTAGTTTAAGAAGGTGATCAATCTGAAGTTGTCATCAGAGATTGGCACACATCCAAAATTCAAATGTAGTTCTGAACATACAATGTGTTGATCATTGAGGCGGATGAGGCACAGCAGCAGAAGACCCCTCAGAGTAGCACTTTTTTCAGCTAAGTACAGTAAACTGAGGCTGCAGTGGGCACAGGCTCACCAAAACTGGACAGTAGACGATTAGAAAAGAATTGCCTGGTCTGACGAATCATGGCAAATTTGCCACTCAATATTTTCACATGCAAATGAGCATGTGATTAGGCATAAATCTTTGTCAGAAGTTTGCATCTCTTCACCGGTAGTGGTGAACATTGCAGCAGACTTTTGGGAACAGTGGACAATTTGCCGCAACTTTGCCACAAAGCTCATTTGCATGTGAAAATGATCAATGGCAAATTTTCAGCAACTTTGCTGAAAATTTGCCAAGAACTTTCGAATTTTGTAAGGGTTGAGACAAACACATTTAGGTGCAGCCATGGTGTGGAAAGATAGAGATTACGAAGCAAACAAAGAGGAGCTGAACAACATTTAAACTAGTCTAACTCTATGCCAAGAAAAGAGATGCTCTGAACCGGGTAGATCTTGCACTTTTCCCAGTTGACCCAAAGCCCTATACAGCTGAGGTGCGTGAGCACAAGGTCCCTGTGAGCACGCAGTAACTCTTGGTAGTGCGCTAGAATCAGCCTGTCATCGAAGTAACTGATTATGCAAATGCCCACTTCCCTTATCTGGCCAAGGGCTGCCTCTGTGACCTTCTTGAAGACACGAGGGTACAGGGACAGGCCGAAGGGGAGGACCTTGTACTGATACATCTGACCGTTGAACGCGAACCATAGGAAGGGTCTGTATCGAGATAAAATCGAGATGTGAAAGTACGCGTCCTTCAGGTCTACCACTGTGGACCAATCTTGAAGCCGGATGCATGCCAAAATGTGCTTCTGCATCAGCATCTTGAATGGGAGTCTGTGCAAGGCCCAGTTCAGAATTTGCAAGTTCAGGATTGGCCGCAACCCACCGCCCTTCTTCAGAATGATGAAGGACTGTAAAACCCTTGCCTCACCTAGAGGGACAGGCTCTATCGCACACTTCTGTAGAAGGATCGCGATCTCTGCATGTAGGACGGTGGCATTCTTGCCTTTTACGGACCTGAAGTGAACGCCGTTAGTCCGGTGCGGTCGCCTGGCGAACTGAATCGCATAGCCGAGTCAGATGGTTCTGGCCAACCATGGGTTGGAGAGTGTTAGCCACGTGTCCAAACTCCAAGCAAGGGGCACTAATAGGAGAATCGCATTCAATGCACCTGGGGGTGGGGCCTCGCAGGAGGTGGGGGGTTGGAAATGCCACGCCAAGGAGCAACGCTCCGACCCCAGGTGGCCGTGCTGAGGAAGCCTGCGAATCACTTAACTTGCTCTGCGTACCCGACATAAGGCAGGTCGGCAACTCAGGAGGAGGGTATATTGGGCCGTCCTCGAAACTTGTCACCCCCGAATGGCCAGGGGTGTGGTTTTGTGTGTTACAGCCGGACACGTAAAGGTGGGGAGCCTTGTTCGCGAGGCCCTAGCTTCGAGTGCTCTGTGTCTCGGTGGCCGTGTCTTCACCGCCGAGATCTGCTGGGCAAAATCATCAGTGTCACCAAAAAGGCCGTCCTGGGCGATGGGCACGTTCAGGAAGCGTGCCTTGTCCACATCCCTCATCTCGACCATGTTTTTTTTTTTAGATTAGATTCAACTTTATTGTCATTGTGTAGAGTACAAGTACAAAGATAACGAAATGCAGTTCAGCCACAGGTGGCGCTCATGGACCACGAGAGTGGACATCATCTGACTGCGTGCGGAGTGACCTTTGTCATGCGGAGGGCGGTCGCCGAGTGCAGTTCTTGTAGCACGTCGGGATCAGAAATACCCTCATGCAGCTCTTTTAGTGACTTGGCCTGATAGACCTGTGGGAGGGCCATGGCATGCAGGGTGGAGGCAGCCAGACCGGCAGTGCTGTAGGCTTTGGCAGCCAGAGACGATGTAGTCCTACAGGCCCGGGAAGGAAGTGCCGCGCAATTCCGCCAGGTGGAGGTGCTCAGCGGGCACAGGTGTGTCACGATCACTTTATCCACCTGGGGCCGCTCCGCCGTCGAGGGTAGTGAGAGCGGACAAGCTGAAAGATCGGGTTCGGGCAGTGAAAGGTGCCCTCCACGACCTCCGTGAGCAGCGTGCCGATCCCAAGAAACAGTTGTCAAGCCTTAAGTGCTCAGGGGCGGGTGGAGGGTTCCATTCCAGCACGACACTCGCGGCAGCCTGAGAAAGCATGGCGGTCAGCTCCACATCGGCCTCAAACTGAGTTGGCACACCCAAAGGCACCAGCTCGTTCGAGCCCTCTGCGTCTGATATCACCAAGGCACTCTCTGCAGCAGCTAATCACAATTTGACCCTAGTCAGATTTGCTCAGATTCTTTTTCTTGCCCATTTTTCCTGCTTCCAACACATGAAATTCAAGAACTGACCTGTTCACTTGCTAACTAATACATTCATCCATTAACAGGTGCCACTGCAACAAGCTAATAAATGTTATTCACTTCACCTGTCACAGTGGTTTTAATGTTGTGGCTGATCAGTATGTGTGATATATATATATATATACACACATACACATACACACATACATACACACAGTTGAAGTCAGAAGTTTACATAGGTTTATTTTTATATATTTATTTTTAACCACTCCACAGAAGTCATATTAGCACATTATAGTTTTGAGAAGTCGTTTAGAACATCTACCTAAAGATGTTGTGCATGACGAGTAATTTTCCAACAACTGTTTAAAGACAAAATTCCAGAAAATTATGTCAAGCCTAAAGACAATTAGATCCTGATAGGTTGTGTACTAAATTGGAGGTGTATCTGTGGATGTATTTTAAGGCCTAACTTCAAACTTAATGCCTCTTTGCTGGACATCGTGGGAAAATAAAAATAAGACCTCAAAAAAAAAAAATTGTGGACCTCCACAAGTCTGGTTCATCCTTGGGAGCAATTTCCAAATGCCTGAAGGTACCACGTTCATCTGTACAAACAATAGTATGCAAGTATGGGACCACGCAGCCATCATACCACTCAGGAAAAATATGACACATTCTATCTCTTGGAAATGAATGTAGTTTGTGGCAGAGTAGAACTGCGCACTGCCCCTTTAAGGATCCACCACCACCAACTAAAATGGCTGCTCATCAGATTACCAGGTGTCAAAAATAAAGGCTACTATAAAGGTAACCAGGAAGATGGTTGTTCATGACAAAAAAGAGAAAGAGAGATTTGAGACTTGAGTGAGGTGAAGTTAAGGTGTGCAAGCTGAGTAAGGAGAAAGAAAGTTTGTTTTTGTGTACGGTGAGGTGGATTAGGAACGTGATCGGAGAAGACCGGAAGAAACCACAAAGGGACAAATCTGACATTGCTCATCACCAGAGTGAGGCCTGGATTTTTTCATAGCTGTTGATTTGCACTGCTTGATTGAAAGTGGAGTGGCATGAGTTCAGAGGATCTTCAGTCGCCGAAGAGCTCCATGGTCAAGGTGACGATAAAATAAAGGCCTATAGTGGAAGCGCCAGGTGATTCCTTGATTCTTCTGACCTACCTTTATTCCCTTGTGTGTTGGACTCAGTATTGCCCAGTCACCACACAGGTACATGCAAACTCTCCATGAACCAGCATGCGCCATCCACAAACTTTCCTGCCTTAACTCTCTCTCATACACACACACACTTGAATAATTATTGTTGAATGTTTTGTTCTGTTGGGATTTATGCATTTGATTATTGCTGGTATTTTGTTTGTGAGTCTTTGACTCCTTGCCTTAGTTTACCGTTTTCTTTGTTATTTGAATAATACACTTTTTTTGTAGAAATTTGATACACTCTTATTTTGTTATTGTTATATTACATGTTGTAAAAAAGACTCAGGTAAGTTGGGATCCATAAGCAGTTTCTTTATTGAACACACAAATGTGAACGGGCAATGGTCAAGCAATGGGGAAGCAGGGCAATAGTAGGCAGGCTAAGAGCGTAGTGAGGCAGGCAGAATGTCGAGGCAGGCAGCAGATGGCAATACGATGAGGCAGGCGAGAGTTCAGGTAGGCAGGCAGCAGTCAATCGTAGTCAGGAGGGAAAGCAAGGTCGGTAAACAGATAATCAATGAGGAATGGAAACTAGAACGCTCAGTAGTGTAGCTGGAACAAAAAAGACTTTGCAGTGTAGCTTAAATAGAGGGAGATGAAATGGGAATCAGCTGTGGATTAATTAAGCCCGGTATGTGGGTGCGGAGGTGATTAGAATTCGGGTGAGTCGGATCTCCGGTGGCCGATCGGGGATGTGCCTTCGCAGGCGTTTGTGACAGAGCCCCCCCCCATGAGTGGCTCCTGAAGCGAGGACCTGGTCGACGCCGGGGTCGACCTCGAGGGCGGAGGGCCGGTTTCTCTGGATGGGTTCTGTGGAATTCTGAGATGAGGTTAGGGTCGAGGATGTCATCGGCTCCGGCCCAGGATCTCTCCTCAGGACTGTACCCCTCCCAATCCACTAGGTATTGGACCCAACCCCATAGACGTCTGGAGTCCAGCAGTGTTCGCACCAGGAATGCCTCCTCGCCGCCCACGGTGATGGGAGGGGGGCCAGGGTTCGCATCCTCCTCCTCCGACCTCGGGCCACCGGCGGGTTTGAGTAGGGAGACATGGAAGGTGGGAGAGATGGGGTAGTTAGCGGGCAGTTGAAGTCGGAATGACACAGCATTGATTTGTTTGATGATTTTGAAGGGACCCACATACCTGGGACTGAGCTTTTTGCAGGGGAGACGTAGGCGTAGGTCCCAGGTGGAAAGCCAAACCCACTGACCCGGAGAGTAGGCAGGGCTTGGACGGCGGCGACGATCCGCCTGCCTCTTAGTTCGGTCCACGGCCCGTTGGAGATGGACGTGAGCTTGGTTCCATACCGCTTCGCTGCGATGGAGCCAGTCGTTGACCGCCGGAACCTCTGATGGCTCGCCGGACCAGGGGAACAGAGGAGGTTGGTACCCCAGGATACACTGGAAAGAGGTTAGGTTAGTTGAAGGTTTCAAGAGGGAGTTCTGGGCGTACTCGGCCCAAGGGAGGAAGCGGCTCCAATCAGCTTGGTTGTGGTGGCAGTAGGTGCGGAGAAACTTGGTGATCTCCTGGTTCAGACGTTCCGTCTGACCGTTAGACTGAGGGTGGTACCCCGAGGTGAGGCTGACATTGATGTCTAGTAGTCGGAAGAAAGCTCGCCATACCCTGGAGGTAAACTGGGGTCCACGGTCTGATACAATATCCTCGGGTAGGCCATAGTAGCGGATCACCCAGTGGAGAAGGAGTTCAGCGGTTTCGAGAGCTGTGGGGAGCTTGGAGATTGGGATTAGGCGACATGCCTTAGAGAAGCGATCAATGACGGTTAATATGTTGGTGTGGCCTCGGGAGACCGGTAGGTCGGTGATGAAATCCACGGCGATATGTGACCGGGGACGTTGAGGTATGGGGAGTGGTTGAAGGAGCCCTGCGGGTGGTTGTTTCGGGGTTTTGACTGCTTTGCAGGCGGGACACTCGTGCACGAAGTCGGTGGTGTCCTCTTGTAGGGTTTACCACCAGAAACGGTTCTGCAGCAGGCGTATGGTGGTAAAGATGCCGGGGTGCCCAGAGTTCGTGGCATCATGGACCCAGCGAATTACCCTTTCTCGGAGGCTGTGTGGCACGAATGTCCAGTTGGGCGGACAGTCGGGCGGAGGTGTATCGGTCGTCTGGGCCTGGGCGATATCAGCCATGATGTCCCATTGGATTGGGGCCAGAATCAAGGTGGACGGAATGATGGGTTCAATACTGGAGCTCGGAGGCATGGCATCGTGTTGACGGGAAAGTGAGTCTGCCTTGATATTCTCGTTGATCCCGGCAGGTAAGAGATGGAGAAGCGGAAGCGTGTGAAGAACAGCGCCCAACGAGCCTGTCGAGGGTTGAGCCTCTTGGCAGAGCGCAAGTATTCCAAGTTGCGGTGGTCAGTGAAAACTTGGAATGGATGTCGAGCTCCCTCCAACCAATGTCACCACTCCTCCAGTGCGGCTTTCATCGCCAAGAATTCGCGGTTGCCTACATTGTAGTTCTGCTCCGCGGGAGAGAGCTTGCGGGAGTAGAACGCGCAGGGGAACAGCTTGAGAGGATTGCCCTGGCGTTGAGAGAGAATGGCACCAATACCTGAGCTGGATGCGTCCACTTCCACTACGAACGGGAGGTCTGGATTGGGATGGTGCAGGATGGGAGCCGAGGTGAAGCGTTCTTTGAGCTGGTTGAATTCCCGGCGTGCATCGGCGGACCAGTGAAGCTTGGTTTGACCCCCCTTTACCATGGCGGTGAGAGGCGAGGTGACAGTACTGAAGTTCCTGATAAAGCGACGGTAGAAATTAGAAAATCCTAGAAATCTTTGAAGCTCCTTCACAATGTTGGGTTGTGGCCAATTTTGGACAGCCCGCACCTTGTTCTCGTCCATGGCCACCCCCTCTGGGCTGATGATGTACCCAAGAAATGCCACAGTGGTCAAGTGGAACTCGAATTTCTCTGCCTTGGCGTAAAGTTGATGTTCTGCCAGGCGTCTTAACACGGCTCTGACCTGCATGATGTGCTCTTCCAGGGAGTTGGAGTAGATCAATATGTCGCCGATGTAGACGATGACGCACTGGTTGAGCATGTCTCGGAAGATGTCATTGATGTATGACTGAAAGACGGAGGGGCTATTGGACAGGCCGAAAGGCATCACCAAGTACTCATAGTGGCCGTTAGTGGTGGAGAAGGCAGTCTTCCACTCGTCCCCCTCTCGGATGCGGATAAGGTTGTAGGCGCAGCGTAAATCTAGCTTGGTATAAATCTTGGCGGACCGTAGTTGTTCGAAGGCCGCAGTGATTAAAGGAAGCGGGTAGCGGAATTTCACGGTGACATCGTTGAGTCCGCGGTAATCGATACAGGGACGCAGAGATCCATCTTTCTTACCACGAAGAAGAAACCGGCCGCGGCTGGAGAAGTGGATGGCCGAATGAACCCCTTCGCAAGCTCCTCCTCTATGTATGACTTCACAGCTTGGGATTCAGCTTCCGACAGGGGAAAGATGCGGCCTTTGGGCGGTGACGTGCCAGGAATGAGCTCAATGGCGCAGTCGTGCACGCGATGAGGCGGGAGCTGCGCTGCCTTGGTTTTGCTGAAGGCTAAGCTTAGATCAGCGTATTCAGAGGGTATCAGGGATGAGACGTGGGGTACTGCCGAGATTCTGGCTGAACCTACAGTGGTAGGCGTGATGGACTTCAGACATCTCGTCATGCAGTCGGCAACCACTGTGTGATTTGATGATCCTGCCAGGAGATTTGTGGGTTATGTTTTCGTAACCAGGGATGGCCGAGAATAACTGGATTGTGAGGTGAATGAATGACAAAGAAGCGTGTGGTCTCGGTGTGCAGTGCCCCCACCTGCAGAATCACGTCAGTGGTGGTGTAGCACACGCGACCGGTCCCCAGGGGGCGCCCGTCTAACGCCGCCACTGCCAAGGGAGGAGTACAAGATATCAAGGGAATGTTAGTACGTCTGCACAGTGACTCATCAATAAAGTTGCCCGCCGCTCCCGAATCAATCATAGCATGGGTGGTGAGATTAACTGTGACGTGAGTGATTTTGATGGGTACTTCAAGACAAGAGACAGTGAGAGCTGAGGTAGTTAAGTGACTCACCCCGGATTGTGATGGGTGCCGCGGGCAGTTAGCGCGTTGATGCCCCGCTTGACCGCAGTAGAGGCAGAGATTGTGTGAGAGACGGCGTTCTCTTTCCTCCTGAGTGAGATGTGTCCGGCCAACCTGCCTAGGTTCGGATTCTTCATGGAACTGACGAGTCGGGGTTGCCGGTGCAGACCACCGGTTTGGTCATCTGGAGCGGATGAGATTATCGATGCGTATTGCAAGGGTGATGAACTGATCAAGGGAGATACCTTCGTCACGACAGGCCAGTTCAGACTGAAGATCGGCACTCAGGCCCTGACGGAAGAGAAGTTTGAGGGTGCTTTCTAGCCAGCCGGTCTGCGTGGCGAGGGTGCGGAAGGAGAGCGCGTAATCCGGCGCCGCACGATTTCCCTGGCGCAACGCTAGCAGCTGTTCACCTGCACTCTTGCCGCTCTCGGGATGGTCGAAGACGCTGATCAGGCTGCGCATGAAGGAATCGAAGGTGGTCTGGGCGAAACCATGATTAGTCCAGACCGCGTTAGCCCAATCGAGGGCTCTGCCTGTGAGAACTGAACACACAAAGAGGATCTTACTCTCATCGGTGGGGTAAAGTGCCGGCTGCTGCGAGAGAAACACCGAGCACTGTATGATGAAGCCCAGCAAAAGGACCTTGTGAAGATACTGGAGGAAACAGGTAGACAAGTATCTATATCCACAGTAAAACTAGTCCTATATTGGCATAACCTGAAAGGCTGCACAGCAAGGTAGCCACTACTCAGAAACCACCTTAAACTATACTACAGTATGCAAGTGCACATGAGAACAAACATCTTACTTTTTGGAGAAATTCCCTCTGGTCTGATGAAACAGAAATTGAACTGTTTGTCCATAATGACCATCGTTATATATTTGGAGGAAAAAGGATGAGGCTTGCAAGCGAATCGCGATTAATCTCATGATTTTTCATAGATAATCACAGATTTGAAAAGTGCTGAAAATTTACTATATATTTATTTTCTTGTCAAAATTCATTTATTTCCATCTTTGGAAAGAACACCACAATAGAACTAAACAATATGTATCAATAATGCTTTAATAACATTTTCAGAACTCAACAGTACAAAAGACAGAAATTCACTAAAATTATAACACCAATTATAGTAACATTAAACATTTACCAAAGTGGAATGTTGACTTATTGATAGAACTATCATTCATTGCAATGCACATTAAATCTCTTAAACCCACATCCTACACAATATTAATGTCATTATGCTGTCTTTTCATTGTGAATATGGAATGCACCTGGTTTGTTCAAGCGCAGAATTGAACTCCATATGAAAAGTGCGTCTTGATTTGCTTTTAGTGCTTGCACTGCCGATGGAAATATAATAGATCAGATTTGTCTGGTAATCATTAGCTGATGCCTCAGAAGCTCCTCCGCTCAGCAGCAACATGTACAAAGTTATTTCAGAATTATGTTAGATAAGTGGAGCATCAACAGACCAGCTCCATGTGAGTACAAGCTCTGCAGCAGGCTTGTAAGAAATGTTGACTTGCAAAAAGATGTGAAGAACTTACTTTAGTCACAAGTCCCATCAGCGTTTGTTTTATAAGAGGTCCTTTCTCCAGCACGGACTCCCTGTTGTGTGTTTGTATGTAGTGCGAGTTCGAGTGTAAAGTCCCTGATACATAAACTCTAGTCCTCTAACTAGAGTTCAGAACTCACACGGAGCTGAATAAAATCAAAGAATGTCAAATCGGTACAAAAATTTACACGTTAGACATTTTAAATTAAATGCATGCATCGATGCTGACAGCACAGACATTCACTGCCTGGTCAAAAAAACTTGCTAGCGGCAATTCATTTATTGTTATTGTTATTAATTAATGTACTGAATGACCAGGTTATCCCATCAATAGATTTTTTTTCTTTCCTGATGGCACTGGTATAATTCCAGGACAACAACGTCAAGATTAATCGGGCTCAAATTGAGAGTGTGGTTCAGGGAGCATGAAGAATAATTTTCAAACACGAATTGGCCACCACAGCATCCTGACCTTAACTTCATTGAAAGTTTTTGGGATGTGCTGGAGAAGAGTGGTTCGACTCTCCCGTCGTCAACACAAGATCTCTGCCAATAATGAATTCAACCCCAGAATGGAAATAAATGTTGTGACATTGCAGAAGGTTGTCGAAACAATGCCATGACAAATGCATGCCGTAGTCAAAGCTAAAGGTATATAACAATATATTAGAGACTTCTTTTTTTTTGGCCAAACAGTGCATTTACAAAAACATACTCACAAGCAGGTACGTGTATGCCATGTCTATTGTGTTGTACAGTACGGATAAACACTTAAAGCATAGGAGTATCACTGGCAGTTTGTCAAGAGCTTGACTTGACTAATTATTTGTAGTCCCACAAAAAAATAAAAACTCCAATCCCTAAATCTAACCCTAATATTTATCTCTATATTTTTGCTAATTGAGGAATACAATGCAGACACAAATGATGCCAAGCCATGGGAGAAAGCCATTACTCTTCACAGCCCGAACCAGGAGTGGAGCATGCACGACAGACCGATCCGCAGAACAACCCAATGTGAAGAAATCAACTTTCAGTTTGAAAATGTTGTTCATTTGGGGCCCAGGACTGAAGGTGCAAAGCCCCTTTTGTGTCTGTTACCAGGGCTGGACTTCTACATGGGACAACATGGGCTGTTGTCATGGGCCCAGAACTGTAGTGGTCCCAAACGGTGGATGTGAAAGGTGTGGTTTTTTTTACCTGTAATGAGGAGCAGTGTTTCTAAAGTTTCTCTACATTGCTTCAAACCACTCCATCACAAGCATAACTTTAATGTGTCAGCCAAATTGAACGGTCTGAAAGAAAGATGAATACTGTCAAATATTATAAGAAAGAGACCGATCATAAACACAAATGCTTAAATGAAAATTACTGATAGTGAGGATGAATGTGTATGTGGGAAGGAACTTGCCACAAGCAAATAATTATTCTGGAATTTAAAGAGACATGTAGCCAGAAAACAAGACAAAATGTGCTATTTCACAAAAGAAGAAAAAAAGTAGGGTTACATCTCTCTTTACAGATTAGTACTGTATTTTGCCCTTGCAGATATTTCAAACATATTTTTACACAGTACTTTAAATTGAACAATAATGACAAACTCCAGCTGAGTAATTACATTTTTCAAGTATTATAAAGAGTAAAAAATATATATAATAATTTCAAAAGCTGTCATATTTTACATGGTTAAGGAATGGTTAACCCAAAAATGTAAATTCTCTCATTTACTCAACCTCATGCCATCCCAATGTTTCTAATATAAAGGTGATAAAGGCCCTTTTAGCTGTGAGACTTCCATTCCAACCAGTTGTAATATTTTGCAGTAAGATTTCAACCATTGCCATGTAGAAGAATGACCAGTCTCACATTTTATCTCTGACAATAGGCATACTGATATTTTTCATCCATCTGACAAAGAGTTGTTGGCCAACAAATCTTCCAACATAACATCACTCTTGTAGTCTTTGCATTTATAGAAATTTCACATGATAAAGATTCTCAAGATAACGTTTGCTCACTTTGATAACTTTGGGCAATTCTTCTGTAAATGTCTCCGTAGAGTACTGGGCCAGCTGAAATTCCTCCCACATTGAGAACAGTGGTATGACTTCTCTTCAGTATTTCTCTCTTCAGAATGCATTTTCGCATGTTTTTTCAGGTATGTCGGATCAGCAAAACTCTTTCCACAGTATGAACACTTGTACGGTTTTTCTCCTGTATGAACTCTTTGGTGCCGTTTCAAAGTGCTGATTTGGAAAAAAGCTTTTCCACACTCACCGCACACATGATCTTTCACACCAGTATGTATTAACTGGTGTTGCTTAAAATTGGCCTGATGTGAAAAACTCCTGCCACAAAGAGAACACGTGTAAGGCTTCTCATTTGCATGAATTTTCAAGTGTCTTTTTAGATCTGATGAGCGAATAAATTTTTGACCACACTGATCACAGTTAAATGGCTTTTCTTCTGAGTGATAGCGCTGATGAACAATGAGATATCTTGCCAAAACAAAACTCTTGCCACACTGGGAACAGTGGTGTAATTTCTCTCCTGAATGACATTTCATATGGGTTCTCATGGTTGCTTTATTTGCCAAACTCTTCCCACACTGAAGACATGTGAAAGGCTTCTCGCCAGTGTGACTTCTAATGTGTATATTAAGGTGTACTTTCTGTGTGAAACTCTTTCTACACTGCGGGCAGGAAAAAGGCTTCTCTCCAGTGTGAATTCTGATGTGGATCTTAAGGCATTTTTGATTTGTGAAACTCTTTCCACACTGATGACATGTAAAGGGCTTTTCTCCTGTGTGAATTCTTATATGATCAATGAAGTTTCTTTTACATGTCAATCTCTTTCCACACTCAAGGCATGTGTAAGGCTTCTCTCCGGTGTGAACTCTCATGTGTTCCTTTAGGTTTTCTTTATCTTTGAAACTCTTTCCACACTGAGGGCAGCTAAAACAATTTTCTGTTTTTATTCTTTTTGGATGCATTTTTCAGTCTGTGAGCAACTATATATTTTTCCATTTACAAAATCATCTTGTTTCTGATAATGATGTTTCTCCTCCACTTCATTTAGTTCTTGACTTTCCTCTTTCACTTCCATCAGGTCTAAAGACGAAAATATAAAAAAGTCATAAATAAAAACAAGATAGAAATTAGATAAAATTATGATAATATTCATTGATGCTATTTACACACCCATAAATATTAAAATACTATGCCTGCACAATAATCAAATTTATAAAAAAGTACTTAAAACATACACATCGTGACATGATATAAATTAATGGAATTAATTTAATACATTACAAAGTAACATTCAAAGCAACGCAGACAGCAGAGAATGGACTGGGCAAGCGATTGTCACTTGGTATGTGTGACTAAAATAGAGTGGTTCAATTGAAACCCCAAGCGTAATGAAATATACAGTTGAAGTCAGAAGTTTATATACACCTTAGTCAAATACATTTAAACTCAGTTTTTCACAACTCCTGACATTTATTCATAGAAAACTTTATTTAAAGAATGTGAAATGTCAGAAATATATTAGAATGAATGATTTATTTCAGATTTTATTTCTTTCATCACATTAACAGTGGGTCAGAAGTTTACATACACTTTGTTAGTATTTGTTAGCATTGCCTTTACATTGTATAACTTGTGTCAAACATTTTAGGTAACCTTCCACAAGCTTCTCACAATAAGTTGCTGGAATTTTAGCCCATTCCTCCAGACAGAACTGTTTAACTGAGTCAGGTTTGTAGGCCTTCTTGCTCGCACACACTTTTTCAGTTCTGCCCCAAAATGTTCTATTAGACAAAGGTTATGGCTATGTGATGGCCACTCCAATACCATGACTTTGTTGTCCTTAAGGATACTTGAGGTATCCTTGGGGTCATTGTCCATTTGGAAGACCCATTTACAACTGAGCTTTCACTTCTTGGCTGATGTCGTTTCAATATATCCACATCATTTTCCTTCATGATGCCATATATTATGTGAAGTGCGCAAGACACTCTTGCAGCAAAACTCCCCCACAAGATGCTGCTGCTATCCTCATGCTTCACGGTTGGGATGGTGTTCTTCGGCTTGCAAGACTCACCCTTTTTCCTCCAAACATATCAATGGTCATTATGGCCAAACAGTTCCATTTTTGTTTAATCAGATCAGAGGACATTTTTCCAAAAAATAAGATCTTTGTCCTCTATGTGCACTTGCAAACTGTAGTCTGGCTTTTTTATGGCAGTTTTGGAGCAGTGGCTTCTTCCGTGCCGAGCAGCCTTTCAGGATATGTCAATATAGGACTTGTTTTACTGTGGATATAGATACTTGTCTACATCTTTCCTCCAGCATCTTTACAAGGTTCTTTGCTGTTGTTCTGGGATTTATTTGCATCTCTAGGAGACACAATGTAGTTCATTCATCTGTACAAATAAAAGTAGAAGTACATTCAGGCATTTGGAAATTGCTTCCAAGAATGAACGAGACTTGTGGAGGTCCACAACTTTTTTTCTGAGGTCTTAGCTGATATCTTTTAAATATTCCCATCATAGTAAAGCAACGAAGCACTAAGTTTGAAGGTAGGCCTTAAAATACATCCACAGATACACCTCCAATTGACTCCAACTAGCCTATCAGAAGTTAATTGGCTAAATGCCTAAAGGCTTAACATAATTTTCTTGAATTTTCCAAGCTGCTTAAAATGCAAAGCTAACTTAGTGTATGTAAACTTCTGACTAGTGTTGCAACGGTATGAGATTTTTACGGAATGATAACGGTCTCAGAAAATAATCAAAGTTTTACACAAATTACTATTATCAGTTATAATGACCCTTAAAGGAGTAAAAACAGAAGGTTATTTTATTTTGGTTGAGCAAACACTTTATTATAATTGAAACTTGAAACTATTTTTTAAAATAGTTTTTAAAAGTGTGTAAAAAGTGTCTCCCTTTTGAAAATAAAATAAATAGGATTAATAAGAAAGCTTACAGATTTATAATAATTAACAGAATTATAAAACAAAAGAAAAAGTACATCAGCTGTGTGAGCTTTAATGTAATGTCTTATGATTATTAATAATTAACATACTGTAGGTGTGCGACTGTGCAGCCAGACTGCTCCTGTCTGTACCTTTAACTCAGTGGTTCTCAACTGGTTTTGCTTCAGGACCCAGATTTTACCATAGTAAAAACCGAACCTTTATTTAATGTATCCTGGGTTGCATTTTCTTTTATGTTGCATAGTTTTGTTTGAGGTTTTCAAATACAAGGACATGCATCATGTGACATGATTATTTTTGTTGATGTATATTAGATGTGCGCACGTACGTGCACACACGTTCAAAATGTTTAGGCACTTGTGAAAAATGTTGCATAGTGTGGATGTCTTCAAAAATTATGACAACTAGTTTTCATTTATCTCTTAATGTCATACAAAATCCAATAAACATAAAAGAGAAAGCAATATTCGGTGTGATGACATTTGCCTTCAAAACAGCACCAATTCTCCTAGGTACACCTGGACACAGTTTTCTTGGTTGTTGGCAGATAGGATGTTCCAAGCTTCGTGGAGAATTCTCCACAGTTCTTCTATTTATTTAGGCTGTCTCAATTGCTTCTGTCTCTTTATATAATCTCAGACTGACACAATGTTCAGTCGGGGGATCTGTGGGTGCCATGATGTGTTGCAGGAGTCCCTGTTCTTCCATTCTAATCTTTTTGCAAAATTAATGATTGGGAGTTTAACATTTATATTTCCTATTGACACACTAAAGCTGAAGGTATAAATAACCATCTTAAGACAAATGCTTTTGTGAAACATCTTATGTGCCCAAGACTTTTGCATGGTACTGTGTGTGTGTGTGTGTGTGTGTGTGTGTGTATATATATATATATATATATATATATATATATATATATATATATATATATATATATATTTATATTTATTTTTTCCCCAGCCTTTTCTTCACTCTGAAAGTGCATAATTTTTGAAGGGAGGGCAGGGGCATCCAATAATCCTCTCAGCAGTCTGAATTATCCTTTGTAGTCTTCTGATATCTGATTTTATAGCTGCACCAAATGAGACAGTTACTGAAGTGCAGAGGACAGACGCAATGACTGCTGAGTAGAACTGTATCAACAGTGCCTGTGGCAGGTTGAACTTCCTCAACTGGTGAAGTACAACCTCTGCTGGGCCTTTTTCCTCAATAGAGTCAATGTGGGTCTCCCACTTCATTACCTGTGAGATGGTAGTGCCCAGGAACCTGAATGACTCCACTGCTGCCACAGTCCTGTTTAAAATGGTGAGAGGGGTCAGTGTTGTGGGGTGTTCCTCCTAAAGTCCACAATCATCCACACTGTTTTGAGCGTGTTAAGCTCCAGGGTGTTTTGAATACACAAGTGAGCCAGTTGTTCAACCTCCCTTCTGTATACGGACTCATCGTCATCTTGGATGAGGCCGATGACAGTAGTGTCGTCTACAAACTTCAGGAGCTTGACAGAGGCGTCCTTGGTGGTGCAGTAGGAGAGGTGGTGGCATAGTGGTCTAAAGCACAGAACTGTTAATCAGAAGGTTGCTGGTTCGATCCCCACAGCCACCACCATTGTGTCCAGGTTGCACCGGGGGGATTGTCCCTGTAATAAGTGCACTGTAAGTCGCTTTGGATAAAAGCGTCTGCCGAATGCATAAATGTAAATGTAAATGCAGTCATTTGTATACAGGGCGAAGAGTAGTGGGGAGAGCACACATCCCTGGGGGCACCAGTGCTGATTGTAAATGTGCTGGAAGTGAGTTTCCCATCTCACTAGCTGCTGTCTGTCTGTCAGAAAGCTGGTGATCCACTGACAGATAGACGCGGAACGGAGAGTTGGTGTAATTAAATATTTCCACATTTTCAAAATGTTGTGAACATTTATGACAATTAAGTGCATCTCCGATGACATGAAATGGGAATGAAAGTGGGACCGGAAAAAAACGAGCACAGATCTGTCCTGACATCCTCTACAAATAGTCGCCATATTATCACCATGGTATTTTGTAGTAAATTAATTGTAACAACAAAATTAAACATTTAAAACATATTACTGTAGTAACACCATTGCATCAACTATGCTTTCTGCCAAAAACATGGTTACTACAATATCACTGTATAAAAATTATTTTTATATATAATAATAATAATAATAATAATAACAACAACAAGAAGGATGAAGAAAATACTAAGAGTGGAAAAATAATGTGGATTCGAACCCCCCTCGAAAAGCCACAGGATCACCGGCATTACGCCCTAATGACACTGCAGCAACACTTACGCAGCAGTCTGTTTAAACATCGGTTTTCTAATTTTACCTGGATGCAATAGTCGCTCCAAAATATAAATCAATGTAATCACTTTGGGACAATATCATTTAATAGCAAATATTGACTACTAATGAAATACTATGACAGATAATGAAAAAAAACCTACAGTTTTGAACTGCATAGCATTTCTGGTTATTAGATGTAGCCTAGAAATCAAGCACATGTATTGAAAAAATATTGTACAGAAAATGTGGTCACAACACTTCTTAATTCATGTAATGGAAAATTGTGATTCTTATTCAAATATTTCACAATATTTAATTTGATATTTTTAGCTCCTATATTTATATTTTTATTGCCAGGAGAATATAACATGATATACATATAAATTAATTCACATTTGATAATGGGTTTACTAAAAAAATAGGCTAGCCCATCCCAGTTCCTGGAGGCCACCAAACACAAAACATTTTGGACAGAGCCATTGAAAAGAGTTATGAAACTCTTTGATCTCACCGACATGTGATCACATGGTTCATGTAGCTCTCAATCTTACAAACAAATCTGTGCTGTCAACCAGTGTGAATGGTTTTCAGCAGGACAGATAGCAGCACCAACTAGATTTACAGCAATTTTCAGTATATTAACACAATGTCCATTGGTTACTGGTGTGTTGTATCATTTATATGTCTGCTGCTACTTTATTATTAGTTACATTTATTTATATTCTATTACCGTATAACACTAGGTAGCAGTATTGTGAAGCAGAGCTAGAAATGGCTATGCTAGCTACCGTACTGTAGACTACTGATAACCATTTTTTTACTTTACATTTAACATTAGATTAAGTAAATGGGACTTGTTAAACATGTTAGTAGTAGGTATTATGCACGTTGTGACAAAAAATGATTTATGGCCCTGATTTATGGCTTAATTGCTGTACATTTGACCTTTCCCTCCGCCCCCTCCCCTCCCTCGGGCAGTTGTACATGCTGTGATATGACGTGTCTGTTCTGATACCCCCATATGTGTATTTAAAAGAGTAGAAAGATTATTAATCTTTAATGGAAAACTGAGATGACAAAAAAAATTAGTATTACGTTTAAAATGTGTTTAAATGATGTCTTTAATGGCGGCGCAAGGTACTGCAGCGGCTTTGTTCTTCCCTATGTGGTTATTTTTGTTTGTTTTGTTTACGTCTGTGTCTACAAACACCCGGACATTTAATCGACAGGAACTTTTAAAGATTGGGACACTGTATGGAGAATTAGTTCTAAGCAAAACTTACAATTTTGAATACTTACCACCGGAGATCGCGCGACCAGTGGGGAGCAAGTGGATTATTATCCCGGGAGATAGACGCAGGAGGCGGCGCAGAGATCGACGACAGAAGCGAGGTCGTAGAGCCGGGATTAGAGTCCGTCTAAGGAGGGCACCACACAGGCCCGCACTGCCCAGCCTTTTTGTGTCCAATGCCAGATCGCTATGCAACAAAATGGATGAGCTGGCGATGATCATCGAGGCAAACATTTATGCTAAAGACTGCTCGCTGGTAGTAATTACAGAGACGTGGCTGCACTCTGGGATTCCGGATGAAGCTATTATACTAGCGGGTCGTACAGCACACCGGGCCGACAGAACCGGCAACTCCAGAAAGAGCAAAGGAGGGGGGCTCTGCATCTATTCTAACAACAGCTGGAGCACCGATGCCACAGTAACTGAAAGACACTGCTCACCAGACGTGGAGTTTGTCACACTGAAATGCCGGCCCTTCTATTTGCCGCGTGAGTTCACTGTTGTTTTTATCACGGCTGTTTATATTCCACCTAGCTCTAATGCTAATGCAGCTATGGATATCTTGCAAACTAGTATGAATAGACTGCAATCCACCCACCCGGATGGAATCTTTATTGTGGCATGGGATTTTAATCATGCTAACCTGTGTACTGTACTTCCCAAATTTCATCAGTATGTAATATGTCCAACCAGAGGTGATAATACTCTGGATCATGTCTATAGTAATATCAGAGGGGCATATAAGGTCTCATCTCACCCCCATTTAGGGCAGTCTGACCATCTGACCCTCTTTCTTACACCAGTGTACAGACCTGTGTTTAAGAGATCCATGCATACTGTTAAACTAACCAAACTGTGGCCTGCTAGTGCGATCCCACAATTGCAAGACTGTTTTGAGCACACTGACTGGGCACTTTTCTCACAGCAGAGTCTTGAGGATTACACCTGCACTGTTTTGCACTACATTAAGACCTGCATTGATAATGTCGCTGTTGAAAGACAGGTCAAATGTTATCAAAACAATAAACCATGGATGAACAGGGAGGTCAAGCTGCTGCTGAAAAACCGTGATAAAGCCTTTAAGTCCAGGGATACGGAATTATACAGCACCGCCAGATCCAAATTAAAGACAGGCATCAAGGAAGCAAAAGTGGCCTACAGGAGGAAGATAGAGGAGCACTTTGACGAAGGGGATCCACGGCGCGTTTGGCAGGGAATACAACACCTTACGAACTTTAAGGGTTCAAAAGACCCAAGCCCAAGTACCAGCAGCAATTTGGCCGAGGAGCTCAATCACTTCTTTGCGCGCTTTGAGGTGAATGGGACTGAGTCAGCATCGGCCGGACCAATAATACTTTTGCCCAAAAAAGATGCCCCGACATTCTCCTTGAGAGAAGAGGTCGTCAGGAGGGCATTTCTTGGTGTGAACCCCAGGAAGGCTGCCGGGCCCGACAGGATCCCTGGGAGAGTGTTGAGGGACTGTGCAGATCAGCTGGCTGGGGTATTTACTTCCATCTTTAACCTCTCTCTGTCTACCTGTTCCATTCCCAAGTGCCTTAAATCTGCTATCATTGTGCCGATCCTGAAAAAATCAGCTGTGAGTAGCTTCAATGACTATAGACCAGTGGCTCTCACTTCCACTGTTATGAAGTGCTTTGAAAGACTGCTGCTAAAACATATAACATCCTCCCTTCCCCCCACACTGGACCAGCACCAGTTTGCCTATAAAGCAAACAGGTCAACCGCTGATGCCATCAACACAGCCCTGCACTGTGTGCTGACCCACCTGGAACATCCTGGCACCTATGCAAGACTGTTGTTTGTGGACTTTAGTTCTGCGTTTAATTGTATCATTCCTGGAAGACTGGTGTCCAAGCTACATGGACTGGGCATCAGCACAAACATCTGCAGATGGATCAATGACTTTCTCACAGACCGTCCCCAGTCAGTTCGTCTGGGCTCGCAACTTTCCTCTGTTCTCACACTCAGCACTGGGGCACCCCAGGGTTGTGTGTTGAGCCCCTTACTTTACATTTTATACACTCACGACTGTAACCCAGTTCATGAAAGTAATACTATTATCAAATTTGCAGATGACACCACTGTAGTTGGACTTATTCACAACAATGATGAGACTGCCTACAGGGATGAAATCCAAAAACTCTCCGCCTGGTGCTCCACTAACAACCTGTCTCTCAACGCCTCTAAGACCAAAGAGGTGGTGGTAGATTTCCGCAGGAAGAAAATTGACCTTGCTCCCGTCTACATTAATGGAGAAATTGTGGAGAGGGTTGAGGACTTCAAACTCCTTGGGACATACATTTCACAGGACATCACTTGGGCAACCAACACTACAGCCCTTGTGAAGAAAGCTCAGCAGCGACTGTACTTTCTCAGGTCACTCAATAAAATTAACCTCTCCCAGAAATTGCTTTTATCCTTTTACAACTGTTCTGTCCAAAGTATTATCTCACACGATATTCTGGTGTGGTTTAGTAGCTGCACCGCTGTTGATAAAAAAAAGCGCTGGACAGAGTTAGGAAATCAGCACAAAATATTATTCACACACAGCTCCCCTCACTCGTGGACATATATCACACCAGATGCATGCAACGGGCAAAAAAAATTCAGGACTGTTCCCATCCAGGTCACGGCCTCTTTAGTTTGCTGCCATCTGGAAGGCGCTACAGATCCTTCCGGGGTCGCACCTCTAGACTTTTGAACAGTTTTTATCCAAATGCTATAAAATACCTGAACTCATGAGCATTTAGACTGCTCTGCATTTTTAATGACTATATTTTAGCTATTTTTATCATTTTATCGGTTCTTGCTTATAATGTATTTATGTATTGATGTCGTTTTGTCATATTATGTGTTACCACCATGGGAAGGGCAATTTAAATTTCGATGTTATAGGCAAAGACAATAAAGGCAATAATAATAATTAATGGGGTTTAATGCTTGGTGAAAAAACTGTTTTGTTTTTTAAACTTTTGACAAAGAGAAGAAAATGTGTTTTTAAACATTAGGTTGTCTAACACATCACTAGCATTGTCACTTTAAAGATGCTGAACAAAAACATAAAATGTATTTAAAAATTGTATTTCAACAAAGAGCATTTTAAATAGCATAAATTGTAAAATGCAGCACAAAATCTACCGTTTAAAATCCTTTCATGAACTCATTCAGCGATAAGGGATGTAAGACGATGTTTAACATTAACCTAGCAAACAGGATACATTTTCTAAAAACACAATATATAATTTTAACTATATAAGACAGAAATCTTACACGACTCCGTTTAAAGTCCTTTCACGATCTCATCCAAAATGACAATGGCGTAAGATCAGTTGACAAGCCCCTCCGCGGGGGTGGGGCTTAACCCACTCCTGATCAGTGTTTGTGTGTTTTAAAGCATTATTTAAACGTTTAAATGTATTTAACGAAAATGTTGAAATTTTGTTTTAAAAAATTTATCACGTTGGCAAATACAGCAAAGGCACTCTAAAATTATAAAAACTTTAACAACATTCACTAGAAAATACAGTATTTTGGCAAACAGGTTTATTTTATATAGAATTCTGACTGAAATATCTTTAATACAAAAGTTTGTTACATTTTTTTTATTTTTAACCATGAGATTCTAAAACAGTGGATATTGAACGATATTAGTTTATTTTACGCAAACAGACGATACTGGCTGAGCAATCTCATTCAGACGGTCACTTTAAAATAACGAATAAATGATTAACAAGTGTTATTTACTTTTACCAGAGACTAAAATGTGTTTTAAACATTAGGTTCAGATTGGCAAACACAATATTGTCATTGAAATAGTATGCATTATAAATTGTAACTTTAACACGTGTTGTATTGCATTTTTCCAATCAAAATTATTTCACGAGATTATCCAAATTGATAAGGCGTTTTTGATCTAGGTTTTTAGGCGCTGAGCAACGGGGGCTCGCTGTTTTCTTGTGGCGTGATAATTCATTTTATTACTCAGACATAAAGGCGACGATCGACAGATGTTTTGTGGCGGGCATGTGTAGTGATAATACACGCCAAGATTTCGAAGTGTCAATTTAAATCTTTGATCTCTTAATATTTCACAACGGGGTTTTGGTATAGCCTATCCACAGTCCTTTTAAATGATTCAGGCACAGATTAAACTATCAAACGTCCCAATGTTGCATTATTCAGTTCTAAAAGAGATTTTAACTAAACATATTAATATTGTAAATTAATGGGTCCTTTCTTCACGTGCAACCGCCTACTAAAAACAAGCTAATAGGCCTACATTCAATAATATTATAATAAAAACAGCCGCTGAGTTAAATCACAAGACAGAAAGATGTGCGGTCGTTTAAATGTATGGAAAGCAAAATGAGATCAATTGTTGTCTAAGGAAAGTGTATTTTTCCTGTTGAGAATTATATAAAAGAGACATGAATAAAATGTGTTTTAAACTTTTATACGTCATTTTGAGTTTGTCGCGATGCTTCATGAACCCAGATTTAAACAGAAGATGGCGCCAGATAGCTGTGGTGTGATTGTGAACCTTGTGACAAAAAATATTTATGGCCTATGCTTTATGACCTAATTGGTGTGCATTTGAACTTTTAATTCCTGCCCCCCCTTACCCTCAACACAAGAAATCGTTAACTCAATGTTTTGTTCAGCATATCGGGGTAATAAACATCCGTTCGTCTACTAAAATAAATAAAAATAATCAATAATAGTCTAATTAAAAACAACTAGTGAGTTAAATCCAAGCCAGAAAGCCTTGCATTCGTTATATGGAAAGCAAAATGAGATCAATTGTTGTCTAGTCTAAGGGAAGTGTATTTTTCCTGTTGAGAATTATATAAAAGAGACATGAATAAAATGTGTTTTAAACTTTTATACGTCATTTTGAGTTTGTCGCGGAGCATCATGAACCCCAGATTTAAAGAGAAGATGGCGTCAGATAGCTGTGGTGTGATTGTGAACTCATGACACGACATGTAATTTGATGGTCAGGGTGAGTGAGGGGATCCCAGCGTGGGAGATGAGGAAACTGAGTTAGGGTCGCCGTTATTTTAGCGTCACCGGAATCTCCGAAAAGAACACATCACGACTAATGTTATAATGTTACCTGCTGTAATAGGGCTATTGTGCATGACAGTGGACTTTATTGGTATCAGAATCCGCCAAAGGACATGGACTGATTATTATCCTGGTGTGACTTTGCGGCCGCTGGAATCACCCGCACCTGCACTTCATACATAGGGAGGGGTCTTGCCGACCCAGGACAAGGGAAGTGTTTTAAATTATTATATGTAACATTGTATGGATGTATTGTCTGTCTCTGTCCCCAGTGTGGGAACTGTATTGGGAAAGGGATCAGGGGAGGGGGAGGGTGTTGCGTCCTATGGGGGTGCGGTGAATTGGGGTAAAACTGTGAATGAATTGAGTGGATCTTGAGTTGGCTGTTGTGTTTTTATAACGTGTGCTGCATCGCAGTAATTGTATTGCAGCCTGGACTTATTAATCTGATGTTTAATAAAGTAAACTGTCTTTGTGAAATAGTCTGAGTGGTTGTGTGATTTATCTTCTGGCATTGACAAGTATAGGCCTAATGAAATAACATAACTGTTACACTTGCAAAAGATTTGACAAATGCAATGTACGTTTAACAACACGTCTTAAACATGAGAGACAAAAGCGGGTTATAAAAGCAATGGAGACATGAGACCATTGAATTGAATCTGAAGCGTTATAGAGAGAGAATGCCAAACGAAGTGCAAGTTCTCGATATGTGACTGATGAAAATGATAGAATTAAACTTAAAGTACAATGCTCAGAACTATGCAACCAACAAGCAACATCGTATCAACATAAAAGAACAGAGCGACAGAAGTATGCCAATATCAAACAGCTACAAATGATATAACTATTTCTTCTTTTCGTTGTAAAAAGCAGGCTGAACGGTGTGTTGTTTACACTTTCAAACCATATGTTTGTTTACTTCTGTAAGGGGTTAAACCGTTTCATTAGGTAATACGAGGTTTATACACGTGTATTATTCGGTAGTCAATCTAAAAATATTTTATTTTAAGCCATAGTAAAAAACTCATTACATGTGGTCTTCAGATTTGAAAACACAACCCATTTAAAACAGACTGTCTAGTGTATTTTGTGTGCAAATGTCACAGATGAGACACGTTTGTGTGCTGAGACGGCAGCGGGTGTTTAACAAGTGCATTACTCTTTTAAAATGATATTTTTTCCAAGCTAATGTTTGGCATTAGTTTAGCAAACACTTTTATTTCACTAAAACACAATAATATATATATTTTTAGCTATAGCTCTAACAACAAATATCTTACATTTTTACCTTTAACAATGTTTCCAAATCAGTGGATATTGGTTGTGAAGCAAACTCATTCAGATTTTCACTTTTAAAGATAAGGAATAAATGGTGTTACGAAAGATTACGTTTAACATTAGTTTAACAAACACGGCTATGTTACTAAAATGCAGTAACACATTTAAATGCTAATTTAGATGTATCTTTAGCACAAAGATTCTTACATTTATTAAAGACGTGAAAAGTATCTTTCTAAAACGATGTGTAAAGGGTGTGCTGCAAATTAAATCCACATTCACTAGGCAATACAGTATTTTAGCAAACAGGTTTATTTGACTAAAATGCAATAATGTTTTTAAAGAATTCTGACGATATCTTTAATACAAAGGTTTGTTACATTTTTAATTTAAACGTGAGATTCTAAAACAAAGACTACGGTTATGCAGCAAAACACACATTCAGTTTAAATATGAACAAATATTTTAACAAAAATAAAGTTTTGTGTTTTGATTTATATTACTAAAACACAATAAAGCATTTCACGTAATTTTAGATGTATCTTTAACACATGTTGTCTTGCATTTTTACTTTTTGACAAAGAGAAGAAAATGTGTTTTTAAACATTAGGTTGTCTAACACATCTCTAGCAATGACGCTTTAAAGATGCTGAACAAAAACTTTACCATAAAATGTATTTAACATTTTTATTTCAACAATGATCATTTTAAATGAAATACCATACATTCATTGTAAAATGTAACAAAGATTCTTACATTTTTCCACTCAAAGCCTCATTTTTCCACCCAAAGTCTTTCAATCGATACTGAGCTCTTACAGGAAGTCAGAGGTCTGGGGTGGGAGGTTTTTCAGAATACGCACACACCCCCTGATCAGACCTAATGGTGTCTTGTGTAATTCTGTTCAGCAAAACAATATGGTGCCATGAGTTTCCTGGTGTTTTATGGTTTGCTTTCATTGAAAAGCATGGTGACAACCAAAAGTGTGAAAGAAGGGAGATAAAAGGGTTTATTTTGTTATAAAAGTTTTTCTTTTTACCCATCAAGTGCTCCATGTAACGTTGTGAAACATGGTAGAGATGTGGTTAAAGAAGTATTGCTCTTTGTAATACAGGCAACAATTAAATATAATTACTTCAAAGAATAGAAAGTTTTTAGAAATCATTTGCTAAATCAATAGTTCAAATTCAGAGGTTTTTATAGTATGCTGTACACAGTTATCATAAAACCCATGTCAATTCAAGTGTGAACATTTCAAAGAAATGGGGTGCTAGCATACTGGACAACAATCAAATGACTTGTGATATACACACACACAAGATATTTTAACACTTAATTCACACCCTGAAACTACATTCATGGTACTGTTACGTCAGTGGGGTGTCAAACACAAATGCAAAGGCTGAGTTTACTTTGACACTCATATTTTTGGTATTAATTTACTCATTCCTGGATCAAACCCCACACTCAGAAACGTGTACATGTAAACAAAAATGTGTACTGTTGTGATGCCAACTGATCATCGCTTTACTGATTTTTATTTCTAGAAAACCACAAAGTCTACCAATAAATGATGAAGTAACGTGTTTACAGGACTGCATTTACTCACAAAAGTTCCTCTATTGCCACAATTGGATTTTTGTTTGTTGTAGAGTTATCCTCATTTGTAAATAGTTATTTGTTTAAATGTTGCGATATTTTCTAGTTTACAAAGATGTCAGTTTTAACACACACACACACTTTAAAGTTAAGTATCATTATAATATCAAATTCACAACGACCAGTCCTTCTATACATTACACTAATGTACATAAGTACATTAACTTTGTAGTACGTTGACTGAACCACAATAAATGTTTCTCCAAACCTGGAATAAAATAATTTGCCAGAGTGCCGTTTAAACATCTCATGTTTGACGTAATCAACTAAAGTTGTTTTCCCTGAAGACCCGTAAGAAGAGTTGTTTTTACAGGCTATTTGTTAAAAGAGTCCTGTTGTGTGTAATGGTTGTGTCAGATTATCACACCATACAAACACTTACTAACTACACACATGCACAAACACTGTACTCTGTACACAGATTTTAAACTTTTAGCAAAGATTTTAGCAAATAGATTAAAGAGAATGTTTACCTAATATTATTGAAACAAATCAGGCATATGCGATTGAAGGAAGAGATATAACAGACAGTTTGTAGCATAAGGGACGTGGTGAGCTACATGATGGCTGAGGGTGAAAGGGGATAAGTCTGGATCTAGAAAAAGCCTTTGACAGAGTGGAGCATGAGTTTTTATTTCAGATTTTAGGAAAATTTGGGTTTGGGAAGAATTTTATAAAGTGGATACAAATTTTATATAAAGGGGCTAAAAGTCAAGTAAAGTGCAAGGGGGTTTTTAACAGGGGTTTTTAATAACTCCAGATCAATTAGACAAGGATGTCCGTTATCGGCACAGTTATACAGTTTAGTGGCAGAGTCTTTGGGGTTGGCAATAAGGGATGAAAAGGAGGTCAAAGGGATTGTTTTAGGAGAGAATGAAGAGATACAAAAAATGTATCAATACTCAGATGATACAACTTTAATAGTGAACGACGTTAAAAGTGTTAGAAAAGATATGGAATTATTACAAAGATACTGTAAAGGATCCGGGGTGAGAATAAATATACAGAAAATGGTGTACATGAAAATAGGGGAAGGTGAGAATCTTGAAAAATTGTTTCCTTTCAAAGAAGAAGAGGGCTTAAAGATTTTGGGTGTAAGAATTGGGAAAAATGAAAGAATGATGAGGGATCTAATGTGGGAAGAAGTGGTTGGGAACATAGAAAGAGTTTAAAATTTCTGGAAACAGAGAGAGTTAACCCTAAAGGGAAAGGTCTTGGTCTTGAATGCTCTTATACTAGCGAAGGTGTGGTATGTGCTGGGAGTCACACCGATGTCTGTATGGGTGGGGAAAAGAATAAAAACTGTAATTTTAAACTTTCTCTGGGATTCAAAACCATCCAAAATAGCATACGAAATGATAATAGGGGCGGTGGAAGAGGGAGGGCTAGGATTACAGGCCCCAGAATTAAAGAAAAAAAAGTTTTAGGGTTAAGACAGTGAGAAAGTTTTTAGATGATGAAAATCAGGCAGAATGGAAGATGATGATGATGAAGGTGTTTTTAAATAAATGTGGAAATATGGGAATGTGCTCTGATATTTTATGTATGAAACTGAAACGACACATGATTACTGAAATACCAGAATTTTATGCAGAAGTACTGGAATCATGGGGTGAATTTAAAAAACATGTATGCATAAAGCCGAAAGGGAGGGTGCAGATTTTAAATCAACCATTGTTCTTAAATGAGAATATTTGATATAAGGAGGTAGTATTGTATTTTAAACAGTGGATTAACGCAGGTTTTTAAAAGAATAAAAGATGTTTTATTTGAAGTAAAAGATGGATTCTTACCTTTTTATGCAATTTTAGATGAGCTGAAGGGGGTTGAAGAGGTAGTTAACGTGAAGGTATTAGAAAAACAATACGAACAAATAAAGGAGGCAATGTTTTGAGAAAGAAAAGGAGGGGGATGAAGAAAAGCATGAAAGTATTTTTAAAGGAAGAAGGAGAAGATGGTCTTTTTAATCGTTGATCTTTTAAGGATTTTTATGTGTATTTTAGGAAAGATGCTTTTAAAAAGCCAGTAGCCAAACAATTTTGGGAAAAAGTATTGAACGATTTTGATAAAAGGATGTTATGGGAAAATGTAAGAAAATGGTACATGGATGCTAGAATGGAAAACTTAGACTTTAGTATAAGACATAATATTATATTCTCTGAACTGAAACTGTACAAGATTGGGATGGCTGAAAATTCACTGTGTAAGGTCTGTTTGGCAAAAGATGAGGGGATTTTACACGTTTTTATCATGTGCAGAGTTGCACACTTTTAACATCGTTCACTATTAAAGTTGTATCATCTGAGTATTGATACATTTTTTGTATCTCTTCATTCTCTCCTAAAACAATCCCTTTGACCTCCTTTTCAGCCCTTATTGCCAACCCCAAAGACTCTGCCACTAAACTGTATAACTGTGCCGATAACGGACATCCTTGTCTAATTGATCTGGAGTTATTAAAAACCCCTGTTAAAAACCCCCTTGCACTTTACTTGACTTTTAGCCCCTTTATATAAAATTTGTATCCACTTTATAAAATTCTTCCCAAACACAAATTTTCCTAAAATCTGAAATAAAAACTCATGCTCCACTCTGTCAAAGGCTTTTTCTAGATCCAGACTTATCCCCTTTCACCCTCAGCCATCATGTAGCTCACCACGTCCCTTATGCTACAAACTGTCTGTTATATCTCTTCCTTCAATCGCATATGCCTGATTTGTTTCAACAATATTAGGTAAACATTCTCTTTAATCTATTTGCTAAAATCTTTGCTAAAAGTTTTAAAATCTGTGTACAGAGTACAGTGTTTGTGCATGTGTGTAGTTAGTAAGTGTTTGTATGGTGTGATAATCTGACACAACCATTACACACAACAGGACTCTTTTAACAAATAGCCTGTAAAAACAACTCTTCTTACGGGTCTTCAGGGAAAACAACTTTAGTTGATTACGTCAAACATGAGATGTTTAAACGGCACTCTGGCAAATTATTTTATTCCAGGTTTGGAGAAACATTTATTGTGGTTCAGTCAACGTACTACAAAGTTAATGTACTTATGTACATTAGTGTAATGTATAGAAGGACTGGTCGTTGTGAATTTGATATTATAATGATACTTAACTTTAAAGTGTGTGTGTGTGTGTTAAAACTGACATCTTTGTAAACTAGAAAATATCGCAACATTTAAACAAATAACTATTTACAAATGAGGATAACTCTACAACAAACAAAAATCCAATTGTGGCAATAGAGGAACTTTTGTGAGTAAATGCAGTCCTGTAAACACGTTACTTCATCATTTATTGGTAGACTTTGTGGTTTTCTTGAAATAAAAATCAGTAAAGCGATGATCAGTTGGCATCACAACAGTACACATTTTTGTTTACATGTACACGTTTCTGAGTGTGGGGTTTGATCCAGGAATGAGTAAATTAATACCAAAAATATGAGTGTCAAAGTAAACTCAGCCTTTGCATTTGTGTTTGACACCCCACTGACGTAACAGTACCATGAATGTAGTTTCAGGGTGTGAATTAAGTGTTAAAATATCTTGTGGTGTGTATATCACAAGTCATTTGATTGTTGTCCAGTATGCTAGCACCCCATTTCTTTGAAATGTTCACACTTGAATTGACATGGGTTTTATGATAACTGTGTACAGCATACTATAAAAACCTCTGAATTTGAACTATTGATTTAGCAAATGATTTCTAAAAACTTTCTATTCTTTTAAGTAATTATATTTAATTGTTGCCTGTATTACAAAGAGCAATACTTCTTTAACCACATCTCTACCATGTTTCACAACGTTACATGGAGCACTTGATGGGTAAAAAGAAAAACTTTTATAACAAAATAAACCCTTTTATCCCCCTTCTTTCACACTTTTGGTTGTCACCATGCTTTTCAATGAAAGCAAACCATAAAACACCAGGAAACTCATGGCACCATATTGTTTTGCTGAACAGAATTACACAAGACACCATTAGGTCTGATCAGGGGTGTGTGCGTATTCTGAAAAACCTCCCACCCCAGACCTCTGACTTCCTGTAAGAGCTCAGTATCGATTGAAAGACTTTGGGTGGAAAAATGAGGCTTTGAGTGGAAAAATGTAAGAATCTTTGTTACATTTTACAATGAATGTATGGTATTTCATTTAAAATGATTATTGTTGAAATAAAAATGTTAAATACATTTTATGGTAAAGTTTTTGTTCAGCATCTTTAAAGCGTCATTGCTAGAGATGTGTTAGACAACCTAATGTTTAAAAACACATTTTCTTCTCTTTGTCAAAAAGTAAAAATGCAAGACAACATGTGTTAAAGATACATCTAAAATTACGTGAAATGCTTTATTGTGTTTTAGTAATATAAATCAAAACACAAAACTTTATTTTTGTTAAAATATTTGTTCATATTTAAACTGAATGTGTGTTTTGCTGCATAACCGTAGTCTTTGTTTTAGAATCTCACGTTTAAATTAAAAATGTAACAAACCTTTGTATTAAAGATATCGTCAGAATTCTTTAAAAACATTGTTTTAGTCAAATAAACCTGTTTGCTAAAATACTGTATTGCCTAGTGAATGTGGATTTAATTTGCAGCACAATCTTTGTGCTAAAGATACATCTAAATTAGCATTTAAATGTGTTACTGCATTTTAGTAACATAGCCGTGTTTGTTAAACTAATGTTAAACGTAATCTTTCGTAACACCATTTATTCCTTATCTTTAAAAGTGAAAATCTGAATGAGTTTGCTTCACAACCAATATCCACTGATTTGGAAACATTGTTAAAGGTAAAAATGTAAGATATTTGTTGTTAGAGCTATAGCTAAAAATATATATATTATTGTGTTTTAGTGAAATAAAAGTGTTTGCTAAACTAATGCCAAACATTAGCTTGGAAAAAATATCATTTTAAAAGAGTAATGCACTTGTTAAACACCTGCTGCCGTCTCGCACACAAACGTGTCTCATCTGTGACATTTGCACACAAAATACACTAGACAGTCTGTTTTAAATGGGTTGTGTTTTCAAATCTGAAGACCACATGTAATGAGTTTTTTACTATGGCTTAAAATAAAATATTTTTAGATTGACTACCGAATAATACACGTGTATAAACCTCGTATTACCTAATGAAACGGTTTAACCCCTTACAGAAGTAAACAAACATATGGTTTGAAAGTGAAAACAACACACCGTTCAGCCTGCTTTTTACAACGAAAAGAAGAAATAGTTATATCATTTGTAGCTGTTTGATATTGGCATACTTCTGTCGCTCTGTTCTTTTATGTTGATACGATGTTGCTTGTTGGTTGCATAGTTCTGAGCATTGTACTTTAAGTTTAATTCTATCATTTTCATCAGTCACATATCGAGAACTTGCACTTCGTTTGGCATTCTCTCTCTATAACGCTTCAGATTCAATTCAATGGTCTCATGTCTCCATTGCTTTTATAACCCGCTTTTGTCTCTCATGTTTAAGACGTGTTGTTAAACGTACATTGCATTTGTCAAATCTTTTGCAAGTGTAACAGTTATGTTATTTCATTAGGCAACTACTTGTCAATGCCAGAAGATAAATCACACAACCACTCAGACTATTTCACAAAGACAGTTTACTTTATTAAACATCAGATTAATAAGTCCAGGCTGCAATACAATTACTGCGATGCAGCACACGTTATAAAAACACAACAGCCAACTCAAGATCCACTCAATTCATTCACAGTTTTACCCCAATTCACCGCACCCTCATAGGACGCAACACCCTCCCCCTCCCCTGATCCCTTTCCCAATACAGTTCCCGCACTGGGGACAGAGACAGACAATACATCCATACAATGTTACATATAATAATTTAAAACACTTCCCTTGTCCTGGGTCGGCAAGACCCCTCCCTATGTATGAAGTGCAGGCGCGGGTGATTCCAGCGGCCACAAAGTCACACCAGGATAATAATCAGTCCATGTCCTTTGGCGGATTCTGATACCAATAAAGTCCACTGTCATGCACAATAGCCCTATTACAGCAGGTAACATTATAACATTAGTCGTGATGTGTTCTTTTCGGAGATTCCGGTGACGCTAAAATAACGGCGACCCTAACTCAGCTTCCTCACGCATCTCCCACACTGGGATCCCCTCACTCACCCTGACCATCAAATTACATGTCGTGTCATGACTTCACAATCACACCACAGCTATCTGACGCCATCTTCTCTTTAAATCTGGGGTTCATGATGCTCCGCGACAAACTCAAAATGACGTATAAAAGTTTAAAACACATTTTATTCATGTCTCTTTTATATAATTCTCAACAGAAAAATACACTTCCCTTAGACTAGACAACAATTGATCTCATTTTGCTTTCCATACATTTAAACGACCGCACATCTTTCTGTCTAGTGATTTAACTCAGCGGCTGTTTTTATTATAATATTATTGAATGTAGGCCTATTAGCTTGTTTTTAGTAGGCGGTTGCACGTGAAGAAAGGACCCATTAATTTACAATATTAATATGTTTAGTTAAAATCTCTTTTAGAACTGAATAATGCAACATTGGGACGTTTGATAGTTTAATCTGTGCCTGAATCATTTAAAAGGACTGTGGATAGGCTATACCAAAACCCCCGTTGTGAAATATTAAGAGATCAAAGATTTAAATTGACACTTCGAAATCTTGGCGTGTATTATCACTACACATGCCCGCCACAAAACATCTGTCGATCGTCGCCTTTATGTCTGAGTAATAAAATGAATTATCACGCCACAAGAAAACAGCGATCCCCCGCTGCTCAGCGCCTAAAAACCTAGATCAAAAACGCCTTATCAATTTGGATAATCTCGTGAAATAATTTTGATTGGAAAAATGCAATACAACACGTGTTAAAGTTACAATTTATAATGCATACTATTTCAATGACAATATTGTGTTTGCCAATCTGAACCTAATGTTTAAAACACGTTTTAGTCTCTGGTAAAAGTAAATAACACTTGTTAATCATTTATTCGTTATCTTAAAGTGACCGTCTGAATGAGATTGCTCAGCCAGTATCGTCTGTTTGCGTAAAATAAACTAATATCGTTCAATATCCACTGTTTTAGAATCTCATGGTTAAAAATAAAAAAAAATGTAACAAACTTTTGTATTAAAGATATTTCGTCAGAATTCTATATAAAATAAACCTGTTTGCCAAAATACTGTATTTTCTAGTGAATGTTGTTAAAGTTTTTATAATTTTAGAGTGCCTTTGCTGTATTTGCCAACGTGATACATTTTTTAAAACAAAATTTCAACATTTTCGTTTAATACACTTAAACGTTTAAATAATGCTTTAAAACACACAAACACTGATCAGGAGGGGGTTAAGCCCCACCCCCGCGGAGGGGCTTGTCAACTGATCTTACGCCATTGTCATTTTGGATGAGATCGTGAAAGGACTTTAAACGGAGTCGTGTAAGATCTCTGTCTTATATAGTTAAAATTATATATTGTGTTTTTAGAAAATGTATCCTGTTTGCTAGGTCAATGTTAAACATCGTCTTACATCCCTTATCGCTGAATGAGTTCATGAAAGGATTTTAAACGGTAGATTCTGTGCTGCATTTTACAATTTATGCTATTTAAAATGCTCTTTGTTGAAATACAATTTTTAAATACATTTTATGTTTTTGTTCAGCATCTTTAAAGTGACAATGCTAGTGATGTGTTAGACAACCTAATGTTTAAAAACACATTTTCTTCTCTTTGTCAAAAGTTTAAAAAACAAAACAGTTTTTTCACCAAGCATTAAACCCCATTAAAGACATCATTTAAACACATTTTAAACGTAATACTACTTTTTTTGTCATCTCAGTTTTCCATTAAAGATTAATAATCTTTCTACTCTTTTAAATACACATATGGGGGTATCAGAACAGACACGTCATATCACAGCATGTACAACTGCCCGAGGGAGGGGAGGGGGCGGAGGGAAAGGTCAAATGTACAGCAATTAAGCCATAAATCAGGGCCATAAATCATTTTTTGTCACAACGTACATAATACCTACTACTCATGTTCTTTTATTAATTAGCACACTTTACAATTTACTGCATTGATGATACCTATATTTATAGTACTGGATGCAATGACAAAGTTAAAACTAATCTAAATATCAAATCACACCAGCAACTGCTCAATTTAAGCCAAGAAAGGAGTTTGGTCAATATTACAGAGTATACAAGGCAACCAATTGCATTCAATAAAACATTTTATTATACAATATATCCAGTGAGAAGGTAATGGTTGTTCCCCCACCCATGGTCTTCCACTCCTGTTATTTGTAGTGCTAGATCCAGTGATCTAGATCAGTGGTCTTCAAACCTGGTCCTTGAGTACCCCGTCCTGCAGGTTTTATATGTTTCCCTCTTCCAACACACCTGATTCAAATGAATGGGTCATTATTAGGCTTCTGCAGAGCTTGATAACAACCAAGTGCTAACCGCATTTAGAATATAACGATCTGTTTTCTTACGATAAACTTTTACTAAAGCTGGCTACATAAAATACCACAATTGACTAAACTGATAAGGAGGTCCAATAATGCTTGAAATATGAAAACAAACAAAAACAAAAACAATGCTTCGGAAACACTGAAAATGAATGTGGTTGCATGTTGGAACTATTGGTCGGCCCATTACATGCTTCTATTACAATGGAAGTCTATGGGAGTGTCACAACTCTTTTTCAATGGCTCTGATATTGGATATCTCCCTAATCAATCACACCTGATTCAACAAATCAACACATTAGTGAAGTCTCCAAGACCTGAACTGGGTGTCAAAAAAAGTAGCTATACAAAATGTGCAGTGTTGTGGGGCCTCCAGAAACAGGGTTGAGAACCACTGGGTTAGCCTCGAAAAAAAAAGCTCAGAATCACAGCCTATTTTAGGATATCCCACAATATGGTGAAATTAGTAGTGCTAGATCATATTAGTAGTGCTAGATTATATTCATGTGCTTCTTATAAAAAATATTATTTGCTACATAGCTTATGGTAAATCTTCATATATTATACACAGTCTGTTTGCAATTTGGAACAAAAGGCAAGTATGTTTTGATCTCTGGTATAGATGGTCCTTTTTATTCCAATAAACATCTGTTTATTAGAGCGGAGACACCAGTATGTATTAGTCATCTGTGACTATGCGATATGACTTGCGATATGACTTCCAGAGGCCTTTCCCCTATGATGCATCACCAGACCAACTGGTGCAGTTGTTCTCAAGGCTTGGCATACCTGACGAGATACTTACCGATCAATGGACCAACTTCGACTGATGACAAATTCACACCAACAACGGGGCATCTCTGCCATTTAAACAACCCCCAATCATCCACAAACTGATGGGTTAGCTGAAAGATTCAATCAAACAAAAAAGTACATGGTAAGGAAGTTTGTGATGGATACAGGTAAGGACTGGAATAAGTGGTAGCCGTTTTTGATCTTTGCATACGGGGAGGTACCTCAGGCATCCACAGTTTTCTCCCCTTTCGAGCTGCTGTATGGATGGCACTTTCAGGGACCACTGGATCTACTGAAATAAATGTGGGAGGTACCAACTTCACCACATTTAAATCTGATCATCCTAAGGATCAAACATTGTTCCAGAAGAGGCCAGGGGGGACTCATGTCCTGCACAATCACATCTAATTAAAAGATCCTTGTCCTGTTGCCAGCAACCTTACCGGGTACCAGGGAGACACACCGATTGCATTGAAGGAGATTGATCTCATGAGGGATTTGGGAGTGATAGAACCATCCAGTAGTGAGTGGAGTAGTCCGAAAAAAGGATTTATCCAACCGAATCTGCATCGAATTCAGAAAAGTGAATTCCATCTCCCAGTTTGATACATATTCATTGCCGAACTGATATGTATCAAAAAAAGCAAGATACATCACCACACTGAACTTCTGTAAAGGTTCCTGGCAGGTCCCACTGGATGAGAAGTTATGAGATTATACAGCATTCAGAACTCCATCTGGGTTGTTTCAATTTATAGTGATGCGCTTTGGGTTGAATGGCGCATCGCCCACATTTCAATTTGACTTGAAAACACACAAGAATCCTTCCTGGATACAAACCATGAAAAACCACAACGCTCGAGTGATAAGGTGGTACTTGGCATTACAACCCTTCAAGTTCCACATCCACCACAGAATGGGGAAAAGCGATCCTCGTAAATCTCAGAGAGGAGGGTGGGAATGTGAGAAGGCTCTGTTGGGCTCCAACACACATCACCTTAACACTCTCTCCATACACAGCCAAAGCAAGTTGTCGCGAGGGTGCACACTTGCGTCAGTTTAGTGGTTTTTATTCCCATATGCATACACACAACAACTCATTGCTAGGCAATAACATTTAAACATGACACAAACGCGGTGTATGAGTTCAGTGTTTTATTACCTAATTTGTTTAAGAACGCAGTCACTCGCCCTTGTACTCTTTCACTCTTTCACATTCTCCGTTTACACCTGCATATGCACACTTTAAGAAAGTGATAATTGAATATAAATCATTATTGCAGTTTCTTGCTCTTGATACATGTGATAAGTATAAAGAGAGGTTATTTATTATGTTGATTTGAGAGGTCTAAATATATTGAAATGGTATTGTCTGAGTGGGACTATGGGTATAAAAGGCTTTCGGAATGCTAGTTTAAGGGACATTTGGAAAGTGAATTGTGGTGTTCAAATATATTAATATTTATATATCTAACCAATTTAAAAAAGTACAATACATTTTCATGGTTCAGTCAGCACCATTTATTTTTGTAATAAAGTTCAGCACTATTTTACCTTGATTATTATTTTTTCATTCAGTATACAAATATATCTTTTTTTTTTAAACTAACAGTTGATTAATCGATTATCGGCAGGTACTGCCCAACTTAGTTATTGCATCGGTAAACTCCACTATCGGTCGACCTATAGTAAATTGTTTTCCTTCTCGCTTGTTATTGTTCTTGGGATTTTTGGACGCACTCAATAAAATCGCTGTTGCACTAAAGTACTACTTCTGGTGGAGCTAGATATTCTTACAACCCAAAGACATGTTATTGGAATACACGAACACATTGGATAAACATTCACAGTGCTGGGTGGGAGAGTATGTAAACTCAAGTTTAAATACTTCCCCCAGACCTGTTTGGAGTCAGGAGTCAGTTAACCTGGAGTGTAATCAATAATATGAGATTGGAAATGTTGGTCAGAGCCACCCTGCCCTATAAAACACTCACACATGTTTGAGTTTGCCATTCACAAGTAGTATTGCCTTATCTGAGTGATGCCTGAACAAAAGAAAACTCAGAACCCCCATTACTCCAAGTGTGTTCACAGTGGTTTGAGGTAAACAAGGAGCTTTTTGCATGATCACTGAATGATTTTCTCAAGTCAAGCTTTGCACTGAAACACTTTTTATATAATGACGTTACAAACTACCACCACATCTATCAATGGAGCAAGCATGCTTGTTAATTTATTTTAGGCTCATTATTTATTCGCGAAAACAGAAATTCTGTTTCAGATAAGACAACTTGCACTAAAAAGGAATACAGACAGCACTAAAAAGGAATACATAACTAAACCAGGGTTTACATTCACTGGGTTGAAAACCAAGCAGTTTAAAACAGCAGTAAGAAGATTCAAAATCTTTACAGAACATTGTTTGCATTTAAGGAGTATGTGCAGGATTTATTAATTTTCTAATGTTAAATTAATTAAGCCAATGTGAACAACATCATGTCTGACATCTTGCAAGCAAACAGATGAAGAGTAGACCATTGATCGTGTGTATAAGGTTTGCATATCATCTAACAGGAACATTTAGTGAAGCAATAATTGCAATATAAATAAAATGTGTCATGTGTACACACAGATAGTCTCATCTCCAAATCAAACAGTGTCACAGAATTAACAACTTAATGTTGTAAGGCTGGTGCAAATATGTCTGTACGCAGTTAGCACCACTTTCTCAGAAAACAAAGCACTTCAAAAATACACATATGAACTCACAAAGTTCTCACCTCCACCTGAGGCTGAGACGCCACACTCCACTAAGCAAGAATTGTAAATTTACTAATTGTTTCTCTACATTTGTTCCCTTCTCCTCCTCTCAGCTCAGAATCACCTCAAACTTATATAAGATCTAGCAGGCATGTGATCAGACAAGGACAAAAAAATAAGATAGGCTGCAACCCCAGTGACCCCCTCCCCAAACCACATTTGGCCACACAAAATACTCACACAATAGTGTATTGTATTTTTATATATATATATATTCACATCAGAGTGCTTGAGAAACGGTTCATCTTCACACGTGCACAAGAGAAATGCTCGTGACGTCTGCGGTGCGGTTTCCAGAGATGAATTACATCCCTAATGCAGCGGTCATCTAACAAAGATTCATAAGTGTACATAAATGAAGCTCACAACTAAAATTGGCCGAGTACTCAGCTAGTGCCAATCGACTAGTGGGATGCTGGCTTAATATGCACTTCAAGTTCTTTTTTCTATATCTGTCCGTTTAGCCGTTTTAATTTTACAGCAAGAATTTTATAACAACAACAACAGCTTTAGCCATCACCACATACCTCAAGTCGTTCCACCAGCAAGGTTCTCTGCCCCAAGTACAGTAAGGTAACAATGCTGAAAATTCCAGGGCGAGGACCGCTTTGTAATTCTACCTTTCCGAACAGTGTTCAAGTGGAAATAATTTTAAAAAAAAAAATGTAAAACCGGCATCTCACTATCCAACTCTTGACTTGATTTTGGCCAAGAGTGTCACACCTACCGACTGTTTTGCTGAAGATTTCTCATCTTTGTTGCATCTAAAGAGCAAAAGCCATGGTCCGCAGAAAGCTTCCAAAGCATCAGAGGATCTCATTGTTGAAAGATATCAGTCAGGAGAAGGGTACAAAAGAATTTCCAAAGCATTAGATATACCATGGAACACAGTGAAGACCGTCATCAACAAGTGGAGAAAATATGGCACAACAGAGACATTACCAAGAACTGGACATCCCTCCACAATTGATGAAAAGACGAGAAGAAAACTGGTCAGGGAGGCTTCCAAGAGGCCTACAGCGACATTAAAGGAACTGCAGGAATTTATGGCAAGTACTGGCTTTGTGCTACATGTGACAATCTCCCGTATTCTTCATATGAATGGGCTATGGGGTAGGGTGGCAAGACGGAAGCCTTTTATTACAAAGAAAAACATCCAAGCCTGGCTGAAGTTTGCAAAAGCAAACATCAAGTCTCCCAAAAGCATGTGGGAAAATGTGTTCTGGTCTGATGAAACCAAGGTTGAACTTTTTGGCCATAATTCCAAAAGGTATGTTTGGCGCAAAAACAACACTGCACATCACCCAAAGAACACCATACCCACAGTGAAGCATGGTGGTGGCAGCATCATGCTTTGGGGCTATTGTTCTTCAGCTGGAACCACATTAGTCAGGGTGGAGGGAATTATGAACAGTTCCAAATACCAGGCAATTTTGGCACAAAACCTTCAGGCATCCGTTAGAAAGCTGAAGTGGACCTTTCAGCACGACAACTACCCAAAGCACACATCCAAATCCACAAAAGCATGGCTTCACCAGAAGAAGATTAACGTTTTGGAATGGCCCAGCCAGAGCCCAGACCTGAATCCAATTGAACATCTGTAGGGTGATCTGAAGAGGGCTGTGCACAGGAGATGTCCTCGTAATCTGACAGATTTGGAGCACTTTTGCAAAGAAGAGTGGGCAAATATTGCCACTTCAAGATGTACCGATAGACAAGATGAGCTAATAGACTCCTACCCAAAAAGACTGAGTGCTGTAATAAAATCAAAAGGTGCTTCAACAAAGTATTCGTTTACAGGTGTGCACACTTATGCAACCAAGTTAGTGAGTTTTTTTTTTTTCCCTCAAAGATTTCGGTTTGATTTTCAATTGAATTGTTCATGTTATAGGTCACATTAAAAGGTGGAAAAAGTTCTGACATGATTTATCTTTGTCTCATTCTTTTACATCACAAGAACTTGCCATTTTAACAGGGGTGTGTAGACTTTTTATATCCACTGTATGTTGCCCATTACAGTTCGGTACAGGCGTCGGAACAGCCATCCACGCAGCATATCTTCGCTTGTGTGCGCAACGGAGGAATTCATGGCGCTGTTTTGACTCCTTTACGCAATTTATTAGCTCTTAGTTTGTTCTCAGCAGGTACATTTTATTTTCCGTCAGAAAATAAAAGCTGTTGGTCCGGACCAAGAGTACCGAACTACAAGTGTGAACACACCCTTAGTACTTACTGATTTGGGGCTTTCCATCGACAGCGTATACACTCATTTACATGGAGCTTTCAGTGAAAAAACTTATTGCATTCAATAAACAGACCGTTTAGCCATTGTTATCTTATTTTATAACACTGTATATTAGAACCCAAGAAAAAGCGCATTTGTGAATGACAGCATCAAGATCATAGCATGAGGCCTTTGATACAAATTAGAAAAAGATTGATGAAACCACAAAAGCCCAACCCCTCGATTGAACTTTTTTTTTTTTTTTTCTAACTCAATGGAAGTTTTTAAGGGAAGTAACCATCATCTCAGTAGGGAGCTGAGTTAGTCAAGGGATTAACAAATGACAGCTGCCTCCAATTGGCTAACAATTTTGTAAATGAGGCTTATGACTGAAAAATCACAGTAAAAGGCTTTTGTTACCTTAAATGTGCACACAAGTGTTGTCAAAAGTACTGGCACTTCAGTACCAATTAGGTACTAAAACAAACAAAAAAATTCTGCAGTACAGTTACTACCGAGCACCGACTGTGTCCGATACCTGCATGCAATATGACTGACACATGATATCTTTAAAATGCTCATAGGCTTACTTTTAATGCATGCTCTGTTACAATGACATGTACTTGTGTGATTTATTAAACCGCTGAAGGCTGCAATCTTAGCATGGATGAGTTGCGTACTTTAAATGAATGTATAAATCTGACTGCTCATACTCTGGAAAGTCCACAGACATTGAGAATAATTCACGTTGTTTGAGATGATAAGAGCACTAAACCACTGTGAACCATGCAACACATGTCCAATATACATTTATTTAATTAAATTACAGCATTTATATAGCATTTAAACAACAGAGTTGACCGACATGCTAAACAGTATTTAAAATTGTAAAAAATTACCACATACACAAACACCAGTAATCTAAAATACAAACACTCCAAAACTGTGTCCTAGATTTCATCTGTAAGACATCAAGGCCAGTGTAAACAGGTGAAATTTCAGAAGTGACTTAAAAGTCTTCAGTGATCACACTGGGCAGTGTTGTGAACTGTTTATCTGGAAAAGTGAAGCCTCTGGCAAAACAAAAATATATATAATAAAAGCATGATTCAAAATAAAAGCTTGATGCTTGAAATTGAAGAAATTAAAAAAATTGAATAAAATATATTACAACTGTATAGTAAAATGTTATATTCTCTAAAAATAATCACATTACCACAAGCAAAACAGCTGTTGAATAAAGGTTTGAAAGTTACATTTTCACTTATTAAAAGCTTTAAAAATTAACTGAATAGAGACCATTTTGATGATTAAATTAAACTTTAAAACATGTTATGGCAAATAATAATAATTCTTAAACTATAATTATTAAAAAATATATTTTAAATAATTAAAATTCTGTTCAATAGCACGTATACATATTTTTGCGGTGGTATCGAGAAATTGGTATGAAATTTCACTGGTATTGGTACGACTACTGACATTTTGGTTCCGTGATAAAACTAGTGCAGTCATTTTTTTCCTCATTATAAAATAAGTTTTACTCCTAAAGAACTTAATACTATTTTGAAACATATGTATAAAATCACGAGCACACATGGGATGAAGGCTCCAGTCAGATCAGTAACCTTATAAAAGACGTTTTATTCTACATGGAAAGGGTCTTCTCATGGGGGCAGCCATGTTAGAATCACATGACAAGCTGAATATTACTCGCTTAATCTCAGTAACATCTTGTTATTGGACACTTTCACTCATGGATTAAATTAATCATGGCTGATTGTGATTGAATTTCTACAATGGCACCAACTACAGAAAACACTTGTTTAAGTGATGCTGCATCCATGCCACCAGATGTCAGTCTATGTCTAATAAAATATACATAAATTACTGAGTGCACCTTTATGGTTTCATAACTCAAATTAATAAAAAAAATAAAGATTCTCTCATCATTTACTCACCGTTTAATCAAATGTTGTCAACTAGGGCTGGGACAAAATATGCGCGTCGATTCGTCAGACCCAAAACAAAGATGGCGGCACCGGAGAGTAGTAGCAACACGAGTGGCTCCTCAGACTATCAGAAGCGCAAGGTGGCACGCACTCGTTCCTCTAAAGTATGGGAATTCTTTAATTTAAAAGGAAACAATTCCGTGATATGTCGTCTTTGCAAAATGGAGATGGCCTTCCATGCTAGCACCACGGCAATGCACCAGCACCTGAAGAGGCGCCACCCGGGAGCAGCTGCATGTTGAAATGCTCACATTCCTCCACTCCCAATATATGACTGTATTTTGTCTTGAATGACACACACACACGCACACACGCACACACGCGCACGCACGCACACACGCGCACACACACGCACACACACGCGCACGCACGCACACGCGCATGCACGCACGCGCACACGCACACACGCGCACACACACACCTTAAGGTGAAAGGAAAGTGTCAGAGTGTAAATTGTTATTCGCATGTGAATGAAGATGCTTTTTCAGTAATTCTTAAACAGTAATGTTGAATTCTGAAATGTTTATTTTCATTATTTATTTTTTGTTGGAAAAGCACTTTCTGTATTAGCTTAAAGCCCCAAGTTTACAATAGTTACTGTATTCTTTCAATAGCTCTAAAAAGGGTGACCTTTTAATTTTTTTATTGAATGCTAGACATCAGAATGCATTATTTTGCTCTTGTACACTTTTACTTGAATTTTATTTTTGAATTTTGAGTTTAAGAAAAAGGTGAGTGGCAGAGTGTATTCCTATATGTTGTTGTTATTTTTATGTGAATGAAGAATTAAAAGATGCACTTTTTTCATTAAGCTAGGACTATGTGTTTTCAACATAAATGTTCAATTCTGTTGGTTCAGGAAGGACGCCATGACAGGCTGCTGGCTCCCAATGTCGCTGTTAATTTTTATTTATTTTTTGTTGGAAAAGCACTTCTGTATTAACTTAAAGCCCTCAAGTTTACATTGGTTATTGTATTCTTTCAATTGCTCTAAACAAGTATTTTGGGTGACCTTTTTATTTTTTTTATTGAATGCTAGACATCAAGTTGTTGTTATTTTAATCTGAAAGGAGAATTACAAGATGCACTTTTTTTCAGTAAGCTAGGCCTATGTGTTTTCAAGGCTTCAAGGTTTTATTGAATGTTACCTCTGACTAAGCATGCATTACTTTGCACTTGTATAGTCTTTTATTTTGGAATTTTAAGAGCAATGAACATATATTGCAATGTTAAGGAATTCATTTTTTTTTCATTGAGATATTTAAATCAACATGTATAAATTACTATTAGTAAATTAATGAGGAGATAATCTAAATCGAATCGGACTGGAAAAAAGGAATCGTTAAGATTATGCATCGAAAAAATAATCGCTAGATTAATCATTTAAAAAATCATTGTTTAACCCAGCCCTATTGTCAACTTTTAAAACAAACTCATGTAAACAGATCCCACACCAAATATGACATGTCAATAAAATGAAACCTCATTGGTTCTTGCAACATTACATTTGGTCAAAAGACGCCCAAGCAGCAAGGTTTGATGTTCTCGACAGAGCCACTATATTGGATTTCAGTGCCGTTTTGGCTGTTTGGGAGTATTTGGATTTCTTAACTGAGGGAGAGTTATTAATGATGACTGATCCTATAGTAGAAATGTGACAGTCATCCAACAACCAACTCATGAGTTACATTTTTTACTGTGTTGCATAAGACGCTAACTTCACAGAGAGCATCTAAGCGTGCTTACAGCATTATGTGCTTTTGCGTGGAGTTACTATCAGCAAGGTAAACACCAGATAAGTTACGTCTCATTTGATCATCTTTACTGAAAGCAAGGTTTGAGTACAAATTCACCACTTTTGACTATAAATTTCAATCAATTTTAGAATCAAACCAAATCAGCTACTGTGAGTAACGCTCCTGTGCTGCACAAAGAGGACAGTATAAGGACAGTATTCAAGTCTTATTTCTTTGGAATGACATGAAGATGAGCAAATGACAGAATTGACATTTTTGGGTGAACAACCCCCTTTCCTGCTCCTCAGCAGTGATTAAATAAATCAAGAATGTGCACCAACCTCTTTGTTCCTCAGTATCTTCATTCTTCAGTCTGAATGGTTCCGAAATACTGATGTCTTCACTCTCCTCTTTAATCTCTTCTTTAACAAACTCTTCTTTAACAGACTCTTCTTTAACAAACTCCATCTTCAGTAGCACGTCAAGCAGATTTCATTCTAAGATTCAGAGAGAGAGCAGAAAGTTAATCACGATTTGTTTGGAAGGGGATGGCCGATTAATGCTGCCGATTTATTTTGGCCGATATGTGCATGTTTTTAACCTCTTATTTGAACCTTTTATTTGAAATATAAAATGTAACACAAATAATTACTTAAGATAGACAACATTTCTCAACAAATACATTTATTGAACACTTGACCGATCTGCACTTGTACACTTAAATTAAAAATGTATAATGTAAAAACATATTGTATAAATGATGTATAACAAATATATTAAATAAACAAAGCAGGTGTTACGAACTGCTCCGAGACACGAAGGTTGAGATCCAAATGCAGCTTTAATTTAGGGGCAATCCAGACACGTAATCCAATATTCAGAGCATCCAAGAGAAGCACAGGCATAACTAGTGATGGGTATCGTTAAGGTTTTAATGGTATTACAATCTTACCGATACTGCTTATCAATCCGGTACTTTAACGGTATTCTTAACGGTTCTTTTTGTTTTAAATATATATATATTTATTACACAAATATAAACGTTATATAGGCACAGTGATTTAATTTCAGGAAGTCTACTAACATTACTGTTCAGGTGTGGTCTAAAAAGAAATCTAATAAAGTAATCAATTGTAAAATAACACTGCATAGTTTATCATAGATAGATTAATGCTTATTAATGCAGAAGTTATTCATTCAAGAGCTGTAAGTGATTTTCTCTTTGCCTTTTGTTGTTTGATTCGCAGTAATGGCTCAATCGTCACATGTTTAATAGACAGCTTCCCCTTTAAGACCGAGTTCAGATCTAATAGGCTCCTGATGCAGCATATTTTCTCCCAACTATTTCCATAACTACGTCCATTTAAGACATAAACTGTGTTTAAGTGAATCTCCAAGCCGGTCGTTTTGACATATTTTTGTGTATATTTGATCGTTTAGACGCGCACATGAAACCCAAAGTAGCCTATACTTTGCTTGTCTCTTTGCGGTCTGTATCGGAGCGCGCGCCGCCTTGGGAACGACATCTCTTGCGCTCTTTGTATTATTAAACGCGTCCCGCAATTTAGCAACAGTAGCATTTTACAACAATCACCGATCGTGCTGATTCTGACGTTAAGTTTGAGTTTTAGGGAGAAATGTCAGTGCACCGCTGTGAAGGGAAGGAAGTTGTGCTAGACAGAATGCGGCTTATGTATAAATATTATTTTTATAATCTTTGGAAGGCGAAATCTAAAATAAAATCAGACTAATAATCACAGATCTAAACCAGGCTATGTCTGAATGTTTAGTTCTGTCACTCATTTAGCAGGGCTTGTTTTGTGCTCGCTGTGGCACCACGTGAGCGAAGTTCTCTCTCTCTCTCTCTCTCTCTCTCACTGCGAATAGCTAAATTGCATCACAGACTAATGGTTTCATATTATTATACATAGAAATGGCTGGCTGAGATAAAATAACTTTCTCTTTATAGCAATAAAGAATGTATTTTCTTAATTTCTCCAGTACCGACAGCAGAACCGATAGCGTCCGAGCTTACCAAAGCTAGTCCTTCACTAGCCTATAGTGCGTTGGTATATTTTTATTACTTATTTCTCTGCATTGAGTGACAACCCTCTCAAATATAAGACACACAAACAGAACAAATAAAAGTCTCAGATTCACTGTCTGTAATTGCAAAATTCTTGCTTACTTATTGTGACATGATAGCAACCCTTCTGCTGTGATAATGCAACTTCAACTACACTATCAATATCCAAAGTAGCCGAACGTCATGTCAGCTATCGCGTTTGTCGCGTTTTTTCTTGAAGTTGGCAGTAACATATCAAAAGTTTTTAATTAAATCTAAAGAAGTTATACAAATTTAACCCTTACTGTTTTCTCCAAGGAACTTAGCTCCTTCCTTAGGCACTGGATGAGGTCTGCTCACTCTGCTGGAAAATGACTCTAGGGGCAGCATGTGTCGAACACGTGTTCCACAACAACACTAGGCTGCCCACAGATGCGCCTGCCTAATAATCGGCTTGATATGCGTGGATATTGGCCGATGCCGATTATGTAAAAAATGCAAAAAAAAAATCGGCCGATTAATCGGTCGACCTCTAGGGGGTACCATTATAAGAATCACATAAAAAAACATTTATATGACCCCATGAAGGGCTCGGTCTATACAATGCATCCTAAATGTTCGCCCTGACCGAGAACACATTTGGGTGATTTTAAGCATTATTGGTACTCACATCTGAGTTTTTAATTGAACTTCAGCACTGGATTATGATGTCAAAAAAACATCATAAATTTTATTTATTTTTTTTACATTTCTTGTTGCACTTAAATCTGTTTTGTATACTATTCTGATGATAGTGAAACTTTGTAATATGGCACTTTTCGTACCACTGTCTCCTTATGATTCGCTGATGTTTTCCTCTTATGTAAGTCGCATTGGATAAAAGCATCTGCCAAATGAATAAATGTAAATGCCAATGTCAAACGAATCCACAAGAACATAAAAACACCCCTTATGCCCCCTCCTCTTCATTCTCGCAGCAGATATGTTGACCACTATGATTAGCCTGTGTGAAGAAATCGGATGCGTTTGGAAAACCTATAGCAATTAGTCAATTAGCAGATGACACTATATTTCGTCAAGACATACAGCAGATCCCACAAGCTCTTTAGTATTTTGCTACAGCATCAGGTCTTCAGTTAAACATGTTAAACAAATGTGACCTTATGGCACTACAATGTGACCATACTTCAGCTTATAACACAGAAAAGTATTTAGGTATTACGATTACATCTTAAAAATAATCAAAATATGTTAAATTTGGGGACAAATTCAGCGAGTAAAGATGCTGACCACCACCTCTGGAGTCGCAAGTTTGAATCCAGGGCATGCTGAGTAACTCCAGCCAGGTCTCCTAATCAACCATATTGTCCCAGTTGCTAGGGAGGGTAGTCACATGGGGTAACCTCCTCGTGGTCACAAAAATGCGGTTCGCTCTCGGTGGGGAGTTGTGCATGGATGCCACAGAGAACAGCAGGTAAGATGCGCAGGTTGATGGTCTCAGACGCAGAGGCAACTGAGATTCGTCATACGCCACCCGGATTGAGGAGTCACACTAAGCCACCACAAGAACTAAAGAGTACATTGGGAATTCCAAAAAATATATATAAATATGTTCAATTTTATTTGGAAGAACAAAATTCTGATCTGATGTAGGAAATCTGATGTAGTAAAACCTTACGACAAAAGAGGGTTAAATGGATTTTGAAAACATGAAAGCAAAATTTAACTTTAAAAAAAGAATATTCTGGGTTCAATACACGTTAAGCTCAATCGACAATACTTGTGGCATAATGTTGATTTACACAAAAATTAAAAGACTCCTCAAACCTTTTCTTTAAAATAAATAAATCTGAATTATAGTAACACTAACAATGGGGGCAAATTCGGGGCAAAAGTACACAAAACGTCAACTATATGCATGTAAACATGATTTTAATGTGATAAAATCACTTACTAAACTTTTCTGTGTAAAGTTATATCCAATTTTACACCTTCATTACCATGACGACGTAATGTCAACAAACCCTAAAATGACTGTAAAAACATCCATTTAAACAACTTCAGTGCTCAAATATTACACCAGTTTTAACCGAAAAATTAATGGAATTGCTTTTATTAAATTATGAGCTTTATATTTCTGCCTTTAAACCCTCCAAAAATTGGCCCCATTCAGGGATGAGTCAATGAGGGTTGGGGGGGATTTTTGTTGTACCATAGACTATTTTCCTTGGTAATGTTTAGAGCATAAAAACACACTATAACACACATAAGAACAAATATGAAAAACAGCCGAATATTAGTTTGCACAAACATCTGAAATATCGCCACGTGCACAAACAATTCTGATGCACGTGCACACGTGAAAATAAAACACTCACCAATTTCATTAGAAGCACCGTATTGTTTTGTTTGCCCAGATTTCTTACTGGTACCTCCACAATCAGGCAGAATCCAAATGAAAATGTGTTTAACAATGTTTCTTAATTTGCTTTATAAAATTAAGCACGTAAACCTCCATATGCAGGACAAGAGAAGATAATTCACAAAAGTCTCCCAACAGCACACAGAGAACGAGCAGACGCGGCGCAGAGCTTCGTTGGTTAACGGCCGCTGACTCCTTAGCAGCATTACCGCCACCTACTGTACAGGATAACAGCACAGTGCGTTGTGCGTGTGCGTGTGCGTGTGCGTGTGCGTGTGTGTGTGTGTCTTGTTTGGAAGGATACGTCCTCCGGAGGTCGCGTCTTTTGAAGGCTGCTGTATACCGAGCTTCCTCCTTTAAACAAAACTCGTTTAAACTAGACGGCCTTCACAGGACGAACGGAAACGGAACGTAACATGGTTGCTATGACAGCACGCCACTCTTTAACAAGCGCGAGCACTTTGAGTGAGAAGGTAACAAAGTCCCTTTAGAAGGGAATGTATGAGGTACATTTTAGGAGAGTTATAAAGATGTAGAGATAAAAGAAAATCGATTTTTACAAGTGTAATTTTAGTCTAATACTTTTATTTAATTATATATTTATATAATTATACATATTATATACTCTGCACCCGTCAACTGAGGTACTTAAACTTGGGATTTAACATTACTTGCATTTGAACATCATATTTACAGGCAAATTGTCATTGTTTCTTTTAGACATTTCAGTTGAAGCAAAGAATTGTGATCAGTGTTGGGCAAGTTACTTCCAAAATGTAATATTTACATTTACACATTTGGCAGATGCTTTTATCCAAAGCATCTTACAGTGCAAGTATTACAGGGACAATCCCCCCGGAGCAACCTGGAGATAAGTGTTTTGCTCAAGGGCACAATGGTGGTGGCCTTGGGGTTCGAACCGTGGACCTTCTGATTAACAGCCCTGTGCTTTTAGCCACTACGCCACCACCACTCTGCAATACATTATAGATTACCAGTTACTGTCATTTGAGAGTAATTAGTTAGATTACAATATTACTGTATCTGAATTGTAATGCTTTACTCTACTTTTACGTTACTTTTGAGTTACTTTCACCAAAATAACCACAGAAATATGACTTGGCATTCTAAAATGCCAAAACTGAGTTTATTGAAGCTCATTGTAAATCAAGTGGAGGGCAATGTGGAATAGCATAATGACTGTGTAGGCTCCTAAGGCTACTAACAACTTAATATTATGTGACGTGAAGTCTCATGGAGCAATTCAATAAGTAACAATCACTGTCAGAATCACAAAAGCAGACAAAGGATCAAAGTCTGGTAAATTATGATAGAGAAATGTAAATATGTAAATATTTATAGTCTAGGCATATTCATATGAAACACAGCAGAGCTAGAACCCACTATTATGTAAAATATCACCTTATGACATGACAAGATGCACAATCTTTTTTTCATTTCTATTCTTTTATTCTCTTCAAGTTCAAAGTACAAAGTTGGCATGCATTGGATGGGCATAGCTTGTCCTTTATCAAGAATCAAAAAGTGCTCATGGAAAATTAGGGCTCCAGTAATATGACTCATTTTAGTCCAACTTCACATTTAACATGTAGGCTAAACATAGCCTACAACTGCTAAGAAACAAAAGACAGGCCAAACAGAGGAACCCTGCTATTTGCCAAAAAATTACTAAAATTTAAATCACTTCTAGCTAGACCTATATCTAATGGCCCTGTGAGGCTAGCCAAATTTTGCAAGAATACAAAAAAATAAAGTAAAAGTGCTTGGGCCTATATATCATTATAAGGATGTTCAAAGAACATTGTTCTAAAACGTTTTCCCCAAATATTATTAGAACATTATTCAGTTGTTAATAACATCAACAGGACATTCAAAGAACATTGTTCTAAAAATATTTTCTCCCAACCTTATAAGAACAATCTTCAGTTGTTAATATCATTATAAGGACGTTCCAAGAACATTGTTCTAAGAACGTTTTCTCCCAACATTATGAAAACATTCGCCAGTTGTTATAAACATCAAAAGGACGTTCCAAGAACATTGTTCTAAGAACGTTTTCTCCCAACAATATGAGAACATTTGCCAATTGTTAATAACATCAAAAGGACGTTCCAAGAACATTGTTCTAAGAACGTTTTTTTAGAACGTTATGTGAACGTTTATCAAACACTTATAACGTCATAAGAACGTTCCATGAACATTATTTTAAGAACGTTTCATCCTAACATTTACATAACCTTTACAGAACGTTAGCAAATGTTGTGGGAACGTTCCCTGTTAGCTGGGTAGACAGCCTCTACACACAGCACCATCTCCATCTCCAGCAGTAGCACCACCTCCTTCTCCAGCAGCAGCAGCACCACCTTTAACACCAGCAGCACCATCTCCATCTCCAGCAGCAGCACCATCTGCAGCACCACCTCCTTCTCCAGCAGCAGCAGCACCACCTTTAACACCAGCAGCACCATCTCCATCTCCAGCAGCAGCACCATCTGCAGCACCACCTCCTTCTCCAGCAGCAGCACCACCTTTAACACCAGCAGCACCATCTCCATCTCCAGCATCAGCACCATCTGCAGCACCACCTCCTTCTCCAGCAGCAGCAGCACCTTTAACACCAGCAGCACCATCTCCATCTCCAGCATCAGCACCATCGTCAGTAGTAGGATTATGCGTCCGGCAGCAAGTCAGGGTGACTTGCACACACTGTGGCATTCAAATCAATAAAAAGAACTTGCTGGTTCACATTAATAGAAAGCACAGGCAAAGGGTAACTGAAATTTCAGCTAAACGGCACCTGTCATGCCAATGCATTGATGCCAAAAATGACATCTTTGCTGTTGATAAATCATTCTTTAAGCCTTGCTCGCCTATACATGTTCAGAAAAAAACATAGGGTGCAATCCAAAACCTAATCTGTGAACTGGATGAATGCAAGACAAATGCTGAATTTGCAGTCAGGAGTGGAATTCTTCCTCATGAGTGCATGCATCTAAAGTCTTTGCTCTTCCGCCCTCGAATGGACACCGCATTCATAATTTTCGAGGAGGAGGTTCTGTCAGAAATGGATACTGCGATGATATTTGGGGACGCAAGGAAGCAAAGTTGCTTAAAAGATATCACACAACAGCAGACTGGGCTGCAGAATAGCAGCATATGTTTCTAAAAAGAATTCCTGGCACTGCCCATGTGCCAAAGCAAGACAGACATGTCTCCATAAAACAATTGAGACTATAACTATAAGTGTCTGTCTATGCAAACTGACTGGAACTAACTGTGCAGTAAACTGTTTTAATGCACACCACCTTCCACCAATCAGAATCCAGTATTTAGACTGACTGTGGTATAATACAATATGATCAACTTTGTTTTCTGCTTATATGTGGCTGCTCCAGAAGATATATTGTTGTATAATAATTAAATGTTTTGTGTTATTGTTTTATCATATAAACTTAGAATAAATACAAAATAATGCACACTGGAAAATGTTCCAGTTTTTCAATTTGACTGTTTTGTCACTTTTTCTTCAAAGCCAACAGTCAGTCACCAAGCAAATGATCCAACCGGATCTAAACATCATGGCGGTCACCCCATCTGTGCCAGACTTCATGGAGGTCACCCCGTCTACGAGAATCCATGTATGTACTGTTTGACTATTGTTTGTATATGTAATAACCTTTCCTGTTTCATAAGTGTTTGAGCATATTAGGAGCATAATTTATTACCTTAATTTAATTGAGATAAATTCACAAATAGCCTTAATACGATGGGGAAGAAAAAAAGCAGGGATGCACAGATAGTCTAGTCATGCCGTTTGTCACAGTAACAATGCTGAAAAATCATGAAAAATGTTAAAGAAAGGTCAGGCAATATCAGCTATGCCAGCATCTCCAGTTCCATGCAAATCTTATGGTTACTTTGACCTAATCTTTGCGTATCAACAATACTAAAAAAATCCTCATTAGGTTAAGATCGATCTGATGAAGGTCCTGCATTAACGTTAACAGCCATTAGGTGGCGAAATGAGTGGCGCTTCACTAGATCCATAGAGGTGGAGCTAGACTAAGTCAAGAGAGGAGGAGCAGCTTACGTGTAGCTCCTCCTCGCTGGACGTCTAGCGAGGAGGAGCTTGCTCTGCAGCGAGCACCACTTGCAAGCCATTGAGTCTGCACTATAGATGGCGGTATGCTCCTTATGAGTGAACAGACATTAACCAATAAGAAGAACGATGTCATGAGTGTGACCACGACGACTCAGTCTGCTGCTTGGTGTGCAGTTAATTGAGAAAAAAATGTTTTAATGGTAAGAAACTTACTTTTTTATTTGGATTCTGTCTGATTAAGGTTCACTGAGTTATCAGAACAAGCCAAACAAGACACGCGCAGCAAGTCATGAAATTGGTGAGTGTTTTCTCATTTATAGACTTGTTTGGTGCATGTGGCGATATTTCAGGTGTTTGTGCAAACAATGAGTGCGTCATATTGACAATTCCTTAGAAATCACCGGAGTTATATATCGGACATGTATGCAATATTTTAGAACACTAAAAATTGTATTATTGTTATTATTATTAGTTTTTTTTTTTTTTTTTTTGTACATAACTACGTTATAAAATTATGAAGTTTAGACTGAAGTTAATTTTGTCTGAACGGAGAAAACTTTGGGAAACTTTATAGTTAAAATAAAAAAAAACTACTTAACGGAAAAAACTGTTCTGCAGTAAATCATAAGTTACTTTTTAAAATTATTAATAATAATTAATACATTATTATTATTATTATTATTCAAAAAATCGTATGAAGAGGATTGGTAAGAAGTTTCCATTGTTGACATTGTTCTAACCATTCGAGCAGCTAATGTTAGCGTCCTCAGCTAACAATGTTTTGTTCTCAGAACGTCCCCATACATTTTTAACGTTTGTTAAAACTTAACATTAACCATTAGAGAACGTTCTCTTTAGGTTGTTACAAAAAAAAAACCTCCCTGAAATTTTCTGGGAAGGTTAGTTTTTGGTTACAAAAAGAGAACGTTAATAAAACGTTATTATTTGGTTACCCCAAAATATAACCAAACGTGAAACATATGCTAACGTTAGGGGAACGTTCTGTGTTTGCTATCTCCTCCTCGTCGGCAATGCAGTTCTCCAGTGTAGCGATTTGGTTATAAACAAATGAAATATCAAACCACCTTTGATTGTTAAATGATTGATTTATTGCACCATGACAATAATAAAGTGTATTGCATGCATACCTTGTTTTTTTTTTTGTCTATTTATGTTTCAAACCTGCTTTTGAAGGACCTTTCTCTCTGATTAGCAGTCACATAACGCAAAAACAGTCAGTGACTGTTTTTATTTAACCTCTCCAGGGTTTTTCCTGGGTCAAAAATGGTCTTCAGTGGTGGATGACATACACGTTCATCACAGTGCATTTTCATTTTATTACAAAATTGCAATTCATGTTTGTTATGAAATGTATTTATTTGTGATCATCTGAGCATCTAGAAACTTCTGAACGATTGTACTTCAAGGAACAGTGGGAAATAAATCGAACTTAACACCTTATTTCTAAAGGGCTAGTTATATTATTCATGAGTAAACCACTTTACTGATTTGGGACTGTACTTTTATAGTAAATATGTTTGTTTCCTACTCCATAACAAAAATTGTTTCTCGTATCATTGTGACTCTGGAAATATCTCAATCCAAACCAGGCCAGTATGTTTCCTAATATCAAACATCATTAGAACAAGAAATATATTACACATGATTTTCTTTATAGTTTATAACCTTTAACCTTTAGTGTTGCTGGTGCAGGTGTTTTCTCTTTCCCAAGTCAGTGTGCTGTTCGGTCTGTCTGTCTTGCCGTTTGAAGTGGGTTAATTTCTCCATAGTGCTTTAAAAAAGAAAATTCAAAGATAGAATTCAAATGGGTCGCATTATGTTTGTTTTGTGCCATGATACCAAGGGAAGCCCAGTTTTATTGCTCATCAATCCGCTCTGCGCTATCCTGTTACCGGAATTCGCTTATCGACTGAAGACCGGTTGCCACACGTGCGCATTTGCAGATTCTCTGTGGATCATGAGACACACGAGTGTGACCTGTTTTCATACATCCCACGCATATATGTGTACCACATGTGAAGCATATTTAGTGCCATGTTATCTTGCTTTCGGCACTTTATATCAATAAATTTGCCTCGTCACCAAATTTCACATTGCCGGCTGCCGCACAATTTTCAATGCAGGAAAAACCTTGCTCTAGAAGGCACCGTTATGTTTTTGAACCATTTAATTCAGACTCTACAACTCTTCAGTGCTGGCCATGGAGAAATGAAACCAAAAAAAATATCGGAAACTGTTGATTTTTTTCGATAGTCAAAATGCAACTATCGGCCCCTGATTAATTGAATAAAATCAAATCAAATCAAAATCAAATCAAATCACTTTATTGTCACACTACCATGTACACAAGTGCAACAGTAGGTGAAATTCTTGTGTGCAGTTCCGAGCAACATAGCAGTCATGACAGTGACGAGACATATACCAATTACAATAAACAACATACTTACACAAAACAATTTACATATCAAATGTACACATACTTACACAAAACAATTTACAAATCAGATGTACACATACTTACACAACACAGTAATTATATACAATGCAGAATATAGAACAGAATATACAATACAATACAATAAGTGGGAGTATATGAAATATATATGTGTGTATATATATATATATATATATATAGCAGTTGTATTGAGGAGAATATGTTGACAGTCCAGTGTGAGATTATAGATTAATAAAGTGCAGTGCTAATTATTGATCCTGATAGATCAAGAGTTCAACAGTCTGATTGCTTGGGGAAAAAGCTATCATGTAGTCGGCTGGTGCGGGTCCTGATGCTGCGATACCGCCTGCCTGATGGTAGCAGTGAGAACAGCCCATGACTTGGGTGACTGGAGTCTCTGATGATCCTCCGAAGCTTTTTCACACACCGCCTGGTGTATATGTCCTGGAGGGAGGGAAGCTCACCTCCGATGATGTTCCTGGCAGTTCGCACCACCCTTTGCAGGGCTTTGCAGTTGTGCGCGGTGCTATTGCCATACCAGGCGGTGATGCAGCCAGTCAGGATGCTCTCTACAGTGCTGGTGTAGAACCGTGTGAGGATGTGGTGGTTCATTCCAAACTTCCTCAGCCGTCTCAGGAAGAAGAGGCGCTGGTGAGCCTTCTTCACAACGGCCTCAGTGTGGACGGACCATGTGAGTTCCTCAGTAATGTGGACACCGAGGAACTTGAAGCTGCTGACTCTCTCCACCGAATAAACTCAGTTTTTCACAAATCCTGACATTTAATCGTAGAAAACATTCCCTTTCTTAGGTCAGTTAGGATCAGTACTTTATTTTAAGAATGTGAAATATCAGAATATTAGTAGAGAGAATTATTTATTTCAGCTTTTATTTCTTTCATCACATTCCCTGTGGGTCATAAGTTTACATACACTTTGTTAGTAATTGTAGCATTGCCTTTAAATTGTTTAACTTAAGGCGGGTGCACACTTTACCATTGTTGCTTGTCAGACTGTACGATATGAACTCTTTGATATTGCAATGGCACATTGCGACATTTTGTCAGACTGCACGATATACACCATAGCCGACTGTGGTCCCAATAGTCCCGATTGGTGAACGTGACTCGCGTTATGGGAGTGTAGCAGAATAGAAGCGAAATGGTGAAATTTACCCACCACGGAGGAGCATTTTGTTTTTCTCTCTGAAAGTCAGAACATCAGCAGTTCCATTGCTCCAATACCACTCCATCACGAGCATATGCTAACATTTACAAAAAAGATTTTGTCAATATAATAATACAACTTGATCACAAATACAGAAAATTACAGATGTTGAGAATAAACGTGAGTGCTGGAGGTAGCCTACAGTAATAATGAGCTACCACAGTCAAATATTCATTGTGGAAATAAAGACTTGTGGCCCGAAAAATTACAAACTTCACCGTTCACATTGGGAAAAACAAAAAAAGGTGGGTTATAGAATGTCTTTCTCCTCTTTTAGTTAGTAACCTATAGGCCTCGCAAAATTTCAAAAATTCATAAAGGCTGATAATATATCACGCTTGCAAATTCCCTATGGATGATGCACATATGTGACATAGATCTCTATAATTGTATCCAACTCTATTTGCTGATTTGCAGTAAAACATTCAATAAATACGTATACAATAAATATTAATTGTTCAGTCTTTCTACTTTATTTATTTTTAAATAAAATTGGAGCAGTGTGAATCTTAAAAAGACAAAAAATTATCGTTTTAAAGTAAGTTTATTAAAAGTAAAATATTAATTACAATAATTTTGTAAAGGAAAAAAAAAAGAGAAAATGCAGTCATTTATTTATTTTCATTTTGCAGCCTAATCTCTGTATTTATTTAATTCAGAGAATAATGCTTTCATATTGCTGATGTGTTACACTTTTCTCCAAGTATTTTCTGCTTCTTTATTTATTAGAAGCAGAATATCTCATCTGGCCATCGTAATAGCAGTCACACTATACAGCTGCAATGCTAAATTTCAGACACTGCCCAAACTTCGTCGGAGGCTGAAGATCATCGCAAAGGCTATTAATCGGCCTTCTGTGAATGTCACACTGAACGTTGTAAGATTGCCGGCAGAATCATGGCCAAAATCGTACAGTGTGCACCCGCCTTTAGGCCAAACATTTTGGGTAGCCTTCCACAAGCTTCTCGCTATAAATTGCTGGAATTTTTGGCCTATTTTTCCAAAATTAACTTGTGTAACTGAGTCAGGTTTGTAGGCCTCCTTGCTTGCACATGCTTTTTGATTTCTGCCCACAAATTTCGGATTGAAGTCAGGGCTTTGTGATGGCCACTCCAATACCTTGACTTGTCCTTAAGCCATTTTGCCACAACTTTGGAGGTATTCTTGGGGTCATTGTGCATTTGGAACACCCATTTGCAACAGAGCTTTAACTTCATGGCTGATGTCTTGAGATGTTTCTTCAATATAGCCACAATTTGTCTTCCTCATAATCCCATCTATTTTGTGAAGCGCACCAGTCCATCCTACAGCAAAGCACCCCCATGCTTCACGGTTGAGATGGTGTTCTTCCACTTGCAAGCCTCACCCTTTTTCCTCCAAACATAACGATAGTCATTATGGCCAAACAGTTCAATTGTTTCATCAAACCAGAGAACATTTATCCAAAAAGTAAGATCATTTTTTTGGGGTGTCCGATTCAACTCTGTGAGCATGAGTGCACATCTCACAAGCTTGCACGTCCAAAACATTCTTCAGTTTCCACTGAAGTAATTTCAAAAGCACCATTTCATGGGGACCCGGGTAGCTCAGCGAGTAAAGAAGCTGACTACCATACCTGGAGTCGCAAGTTCGAATCCAGGGTGTGCTGAGTGACTCCAGCCAAATTGGCCCATTTGCTAGGGAGGGTAGAGTCACATGGGGTAACCTCCTTGTGGTCTAGATTAGTAGTTCTTGCTCTCAATGGGGCACATGGTAAGTTGTACATGGATCCTGGAGAGTAGCATGAGCCTCCACATCTTGAGTCTCCGCAGTGTCCTAGCCATGTGATAAGATTGACTGTCTCAGAAACAGAGGCAACTGAGACTTGTCCTCTGCCTCCCGGATTGAGGGGAGTAACTGTGCCACCACAAGGACCTACAAGTATTGGGAATTGGGCATTCCAAATTGGGGAGAAAAGGAGATGAAAATATATATACACATATATATATATATGTGTGTTATCATAACTGATTGACAACTCGCCACATGTCCATCATATTCGTATGCAAAACAACTATCATGGTTATCATGTAACTAAAATGGTCTTGTGATTTTCTGCTCATTGGTCCACACAAGTCCAAGCAAGAACCTCTTTCCACTGCTCTGATCTGCACAGACTCTTACTTCGATTACAACATGCACAGTATGCGTGATGTAAATTGACTACACTAAAAGCGTATCACAACGCAGTCGTAGTGCACGTTGAACGTGTTTGAATTCACATAAGGAAACCCATTCTACCAGGCACAACAAAGAAAAACTAAGTATACCCAGTCCATAGGAATATTATTGTGTGGCGTGTCATTTACCACTCCCTTGCAAACTCTTATCACTGAAAACCTTTCAAATAGACAGTGTGGCAATCTGCTGAAACCAATTTAATAAAAGTTTCTTCACCACAGAAGGAATAATTAATAATAATTGTCATAACTTTCTACCCTCTCTAAACCTTAGAATGAAATCTGCTTGACATGCTACTGAAGATGGAGTTTATTAAAGAGGAGTGTGAAGACATCAGTATTTCTGAACATTTCAGTTTAAAGAATGAAGACCCAAAGGAACAAAGAGGTTGGTGCCCATTCTTGATTTTTATATAATCACTGCTGAGCAAATTAAATTAAATTCACCAAAAATTTTAATTCTATCATTTATTCATCCTCATGTTGTTCCCAGCATGTATGACTGACTGACTGACTTCTGTAGAATACTAGCTATGCCACAGGGTTTTTGGTAGTACAGTTACCATCTGAGAAAAAAGAAGTGTTAAACCGGTTTTACGGTAATCTGCACATTTTCCTATTATGCTAAGCACAGCCCTTTAATAGCATAACTCACACAACAAATAAATAGGCTAAATTATGTTTATGTAATTATTACATGTAACTGTGAAAAACGATTTAAATTATTAATGTAAAATACGCTCCAGCGTACAGCCACACAAATCTTATATGCACTACAATAGTGATACATTTCCTTTGTAATTTCTTAGGACTTTTATTTTGACTTTATTTTGGTGAACTGCTTCAGTGATACTCCAGAATAGTGTTTGTTTTTAGGCTAGTTCACAGAAGATTAATTAGCTTCTCATTCAATGTCTGGTGAAATGCTCATCTGGTGCCGTTCTTAATGCATGTTATAAGCGAACCTAACTGTTTAGCATCTACATCTGAGATGAAGTTTGTGTGGAGCCCTCACATATTGCTTTAAACAGACACAGGACATGTACATCTACTTCTGTTATACACTTTCTCAACATCTTGCATGTTAAGAATTAAACGACTTCTACATCCCAAACAACAAAACCCGTCTTCAGTCTGACCCATTATAAGATACTTGAAAATGTAATGACTGTAAATGATAACATGGCAATTTGATAAAAAGAGACATACACGATAAGCCACAACAGTAAAACCACATGTCTAATATTGTGTAGGTCCCCCTCGTGCCGCCAAAATAGTGCCAACTCTCATTTCAGAATAGCATTCTAAGAATAAATTTCTCACGACAATTTTGCAGAGCTGTTATCCGAGTTACCGTAGACTTTGTTATTAAAAACTAGTCTGGCCATTCTATGTTGACCTCTCTCATCAACAAGGCGTTTCTGTCCACAGAACTGTTGCTCACTGAATGTTTTTTTTTTGTTTTTGGCACCATTCGGAGTAAATTCTAGAGAATGTTGTGTGTGAAAATCCCAAGAAATCAACAGTTACAGTATACTCAAACAAGCCCATCTGGCACAATGGGATTATCTAATCAGCCAATCATGTGGCAGCAGTGTAGTGCATAAAATCATGCAGATATGGGTCAGGAGCTTCAGTTATTTAATATGAAACAGTGGTAACTTGTGGTTAACCTAAACTGATATCTAGAGATCAGCGTTGCCGATGGTTGATATAAATGCCGATAAACATAATAAATTGTATGATTATTTGCCAACAGCAAATCAGATATACACACAATTTCAGTGAAACAAACTCTTCTTATATGCAATATATCACACCCCAATAGTCTGGTGGAGCTATAGAAAATTGACAAGTGCGAGACTAGTGGTGTGGAGCAATTATTCGATTATTGCAACAATCACTCATTAGCTATCAACCAATTATTCAGCTTGTGCTTATTTGAAGCTTATTTGAGCCTTATTCTGCTTATTCCAACGAGAGTGCTTCTGTATTTACTTATTTTGTATAATTCTCTCATACTTCACAATCTAAATCACCCGAAGCTGTTTGGAAAGTGCATCTAGACTGTGATCTGTGTAATTCTTTTCCTCAGTCAGGCGTGAGGTGTAGTGCTGCTCTCGCGCGTCATCATTAGAGTTTAATGTGATTTTCATGTTACGATAAATGAGAGGGAACAACTTTGACAAACTTTTTTGTCACTTTTTTTATTGCTGATGTTGTTGATAATGTCAACTAATCATTTCAGCCCCTAGTTCAAAGAAGGGTTTAGTCTTAAGTGGCAGGGTCTGTCATTCATACACGCTTCCCTCCTGGTCCGGGCCGCTAAGAGTTACAGCTTTTTCCCACGGCCTGTCATCAGTCGTGTCTTGATTGTATCCCTCCTTTAGTACAAGTTTAGAGTCTAAAGCCAGCGTCACACTAGAAGACTCCAAACAACTTGAGTTTGGCCGAGGGTGTCACACTTTAAGACTGTTTTGCTGAGATCTCGTTGTCTTCATTCAGAGGTATTACACTTGCGGATTCAGAATGGAGGGGTGACAGACATACCACTTAGCCATAACTATTTGTCTCTAATGTCTTGTGGAGCTCGCCAAAATAACAGAGTTATTTCTAATGATATGCATCGTTTTGATACCTGTTTTTCCTTAATGTGCATTATTAAATGTGTGTTTACAGCATATCACTACATTTGTGTATTATTATCCATAATTATGGATAACCAGAGGCAATTAGCATCTACCATTTCTTGCACCAAACGTTTTCTAAATCTTGAATGAGTATTTATTTCAAAAAGCCAAGTAGTGAAGAGCTTTACCGATGCTGTACAGGGCTATTGGCCAGTGTTTCCCAATCATGGTCTTAATGTACCCCTAAGACTACATGGTTTTGATTTCTCTGAATGTGAACTCATAATTGTGAAATGTTGGGATATTCCAGGACCAGGATTCAGAAAAGCTGCTATAGGTATAACAATACTGGCTTCTGGCAGATGAGACATTTTTCATGGGCAGACATAAAGCAGTTGAAGTCAGTGCTGCTCTGCCATTACCAACAAATGCACAATTCATTTTCAATCAGAGGGTGGACAGAAATGTGTTGTCTGTTCCAAGATAAACAACTTGATGTGAAAATGACAGTTAACCTTGAGGGAAAAAGAGATCGCTTATGAACAAATACTTGACCTCTGGTGCGTTCTGCTATTGTTTGGTTCCCCTTTTAATTCTTTTTTACATTTAATCTTCTTGTATTGATTTTTTTATTTTAATTTTAGACCTGATGCAGCTGAAAGAGGAAGAACTGAATGAAATGGAGGAGAATCATCAGTATCAGGAACCTGCTAAATTTGTAACTGGTGAACATTTTTATAGTTGCTCACAGACTGAAAAGAAATTCTCACAAAACACAACTCGAAGAACAGAAACAGAAAATTATTTCACCTGCTCTCAGTGTGGAAAGAGTTTTCCAACTCAAGTAGCCCTTAAAAGGCACATGAGAATTCACACTGGAGAGAAACCTTTCACATGCCCTCAGTGTGGAAATAGTTTCTTATTAAAAGGATCCCTTGAAAGGCACATAAGAACTCACACTGGAGAGAAGCCTTATTCATGCCATCAGTGTGAAAAGAGTTACACACACAAAGCAAGTCTTAATATCCACATAAGAACTCACACTGGAGAGAAGCCGTATTCATGCTTTCAGTGTGGCAAGTGTTACACACACCTCAAAAGTTATAAAGAGCACATGAGAAAGCACATGCAAATTCACACCGGAGAGAAAACTTTTGCATGTTTTCAGTGTGGAAAGATTATCAAACATAAAAAAAACCTAAACGAACATATGAGAATACACACAGGAGAGAAGCCTTTTAACTGCCATCAGTGTGGAAAAAGTTTCACACATAGAAGAACCTTTAAAAATCACATCAAAATTCATACGGAGTAGATGCCTTAATGCCCCTGCACACTTCATACAAAACTGAAGTGTGTCCCCATTCGCATGCCTTCATTGTGGAATGAGTTTAATAGACACATGAGACAATTAAACACATGAGAGCTCCTACAACATGCCTTTCATGTTTCAGTCAGGAAAGAAGTCTGAAAAGTGCATACAAATTCACAGTACACATGCCTTCATTGTGGGAAGAGTTTAATAAAAACAAATCTCAAGAGGTTATATGAAATGTCGGTATAACTCTCTCTCTGTGTGACAAGTGCTTCACGGAGGATGTTGGGAAGGTCGTTCCACCATCGAGTTGCAGTGAAGTAAAATGTGTGGGAAAGTGATTTGGTGCGTCTTTGTGTTGGTACCACATTGTGCCGCTCATTTGCTGACACGCAGCCTTCTGGTAGGAGCGTAGCTCTGCAGGAATGATTAGACCTAGTGACTGTACGCCAGCATCAGAGGCTTAAACTTAATTTGCAGCAGCCAGTGAAAAGAAACAAGGGGTGTTACATGCACTCTCTTGAGTTCGTTGAAGAACAGCTGTGCTGCTGCATTCTGGATCATTTGCAGAGGCCTGGTCAAGTCATTTTTATTTGTATAGCGCCTTTCACAACACGCATCATTTACAGAAGATCAGGCATTAAGACAATAAAACTGTAATATCTAGAATGTCTATGAGTCATCATTGTGTTGTTTGATAAAATACGATTGTAAATTATGTTTAAAAATAAGTAATTAAATAATAATTGTATTTATAACCCCAGGCCAAAGGCGACTGTGGAAAGGAACTCAAAACTCCATAAGATGTTGATTAATGGAGAAAAATAACCTTTTGAGAAACCAGAATCACTGTGGGGGCCAGTTCCCCTCTGGCTAACAGCGTGAATATAATGCCAATATTACTTATATGTGCAATGCAAGTTGTGGTTTAAAAAAAGATTTTGTATGAACTGTAAGACTTTGAAGTCCATCCTATAGCTGCAGAAGTTCACATACACTAGATACATTGTCCTTTTGTTAGTTGGCAGATGAAGGGTTTTGTTGGCAATTCATTGATAGTCTATGTATTTAATTTCAAGAGTTAGTCCATCAATAGACAAAGGTGATGCAGGCAGAGATCAATAAGGTGCATCACAGGTAAATTCGGTGAGGTCTATCCTAAGTCCATGGTTCCGGCTATGGCATATGAAGTATCTGATGTCTTGCATATGGAGTTGGCATCGGATCATCCTCTGAAGTAAAAGACTGAAGTGATGTCTGGCTAGCACCGGCATGTGGTGATATTTTTCTGTTGTCAAAAACCAAGGCATTTTGGTGGTAAGAAGGTTTTTGTTTATTTGCATTAAAATCACCAAATTTGCTAATTAAATTGATTATTAAGCATGTTATTCTTCTAATATGCGAATATTTTCAGCAAAGGAAAACTGTTGAGAGCCCACAGTCTGCCATTTACTTCAAAGTTCTGTGTCTTTTCCCAAAATACAATGCGAATTAGACTGTACAAACAGTTGTGAACTTGTTTTATGCAACAGGATTTCTATGATTCTTTAGTTAGTCTGACTAATCGTTAAATTAACAAGTAGTTAATGATATCAAATTAACTAACCACAACATCTACCCCAATTTGGTGGAGGCACGGGTAAAAACTGGTTATTTCGACTTTGTGAAGTATCTGCATTATAGAGCCACATGTAAATGTTGTTGTTTTTATTTTTTTTACAAATGTAATGCACTAAACATTACATTTTCCTCTAAGAACATACAGCGATGTGAGTGAGAGCAATGGAGACCGTAAATTGAAAACAGGCATCCGTTATGAATCGTGTAACACAATTCTGTGTTCAGGAAAAAGTTGGATAGCGGTGTCGAAAATGATCGTGTTCACTTATTCACTATTTCCTATGTAATGGATGGCAGTGAGTGCAATATTTCTGCAAGGGGTGAACAAATTGTGTGAGTGAATTCAGATACTGACATATACACCATACATCAGAGAGAGCACTAAAGCTGTCGCAGAAACGACTAGGTGCAACCCTGGAGCAAATAGTGGCAGATATTATTTGCACTTGTACATAAATAGCAGTGTCACAGAGCTGCTCTCTGTTCCCTAGATTTCCCCTTCAATTAAACACCCCTTCCCTTTCAAATAAAGACAAACACACATGCATTTGATTTACTATAAGGATGCACCTAACAAGTCAGAGATGCATACTGGCATGTTGGAGTTAGTAACCATTAATTTGGCAGATACCACCAATGAGTAAAGTATTTGCAAACACATACAACATAACCGTGAATGCCTCATACTGGCCAACTGGGCATAGAACAATTGGACATTCATTCTACAACACTTCAATGAACTCCGTTTACCTATAATCAGACATGCATACATGGCGGCAGCCATGTTCAAGACCGGCTGCCCACTGAAGCTAAGCAGGGTTGAGCCTGGCCAATACCTGGGTGTGAGACATCCTGGGGAAACTAAGGTTGCTGCTGGAAGAGGTGTTACAGAGGCCAGAAGGGGGTGCTCACCCTGTGGTCACTGTGGTTCCTAATGCTCCAGTATAGTGATGGGGCCACTGCAAAGGCACGTCCTTCGGATGAGACGTTAAACCAAGGTCCTGATTCTCTGTGGTCATTAAAAGGCCAAGGGCACTTCTGGTAAAGAGTAGGGGTTTAACCCCTGGCCAAATTACCCCCATTGGCCCTTCTTCATAATGGCCTCCCTAATAATCCCCATCCATTTATTGGCTCCATAACTCTACTCTCTCCTATCCACCAACAGCTGGTGTGTAGTGAGTGCACTGCGCACTATGGCTGCCATCGCATCATCCAGGTGTTTGCTGCACCCTGGTGGTGTTTGAAGAGTTTCAAACATCCAAATTCATTTGTATTCAGCAGATGCAAGAAAGTCATACACATCTGGGATGGCATGAAGGTGAGTAATTAATGAGAATTTTTTTTTTTTGGTGAACGATCCCTTTAACCCTTTCCCCGCCAGCGTTTTTTAAAAAAAAGTTGCCAGCCACCGCCAGGGTTTTTGACGATTTTCGCTAAACTTTAATGGCCTGCAGAATATTTTCTTCCGTGAATATATGAAGATGCTATATATCACAATAAAGATCTGAGCCTCTGCTTTTAGGCAAAAAAAAACCGATTTTATTTTATCTTCATTTGTTCTTTTTTTATTGCAACTTGAACAGAGGTAGGTTTTGTCAAAAAACAACATTTCAGACAAAAAGCTGAGAAAAAGGCATGTTTATGTCTGATATTTTGAGGTTCTCATACTCCACTTCTTCATGTTTGAGACGATCGCAGTCTGTTTCTTTGATCAAAGAGTTGAGTACTCTTTGAAAACATGCGCAGGGGTCTTCCTTACCGTATAACACCTAAAACACGGAAACCCGGAAAATTCCGTGTTTGGCGGGGAAGCGTTTTTTCATAAAACACGGAAAATTCCGTGTTTGGCGGGGAAAGAGTTAAGGATCTCGTCAGATCTCGATTCATTTGTCAATAAGAAAAGAGGTTTGGAAACACTTCTAGTAATCATTACTGTAAAAACATGAACATTTCCCACAAGGACATTATATATAATGCTGAAACATAAACCAAAGCAAGATCATGCTTTATTAATGCCTACCTTTTGCTATTTTATAGCTTTTAAAGTCCTGTGTGAATTCTTATTTCAGTGTAGTCACAGATTTCAGTTTCGAAAGAATTTAGATCATTAGTTCTGTACAGCAATTCAGCCGCTCTCTAAATGCAGAGTACGCAGCCTAGTGCGTAGGGCACCAACTCCGGTCGTGGAACGTTTGCTGTGTCTGAGACCGCCCCTATCCACTATCCACTATATATTGCACTTTTTTGGGTGTCAAACATTTTGTAGGATTGTCTGAATTCCGAGTGAGCCACTCTTTCCCTACTTTTGTTCACTCATTCTTACCCACGACGCACTCTAATTTCAAGTGTACATTTGATGGTTAATTGTCTACAATTTACTACAGGGAAGACGTACCAACTGGGGGTTTACTGCTTCCTTCATTCCTGCAATGTTTATTTCATGCTGAATGTAGTAAATTACTTTTTGACAAATCATTACTTGATTAAAATAACAACATATAGAGAGGCAAAACATACAGATACATTTTAAAATTTACTTTTTATTTGATAAAATGTGTTTACTCTTTATATTAGCATACAGTATATATTAAAAGTGACAGAATGAAGATTTATTGTATTAATATATTATTTAATAAGAATAACAAGTAAGGCCCAAGTATTTTAAAAGTGCATATGTGACGTTGTTTATGCGACAGCCCCAGAGCTCCGACACTCGATGTATACGTCAGTTTCCGAATTCACTCACTCATTTTCGACACAGCCACTTTCGCCATACGATCGCCTCGTGCACGCACATCTCTCAGCACACCGCGTACCTCGCTGGTTCGCGTTGTCAATCATGCGAATGGCAGAGCAAAAGGCATTTACACTTAACTTGGATGTTTGCATGGATTTATACAGTTAATCCACCCAAAGTAGCTGCAATAGTTTCCAGTAAATGCTTAAATACTGCTCATGACATGCGGGACGTGGGGACAAAGCGCACTGATTTAAGTGGTGTGGCTAAAGCACACAACTGTTAATCAGAAGGTCGCTGGTTCAATCCCCACAGCCACCACCATTGTGTCCTTGAGAAAGGCACTTTACTCCAGGTTGCTCTGGGGGATTGTCCCTGTAATAAATGCACTAAGTTGTTTTGAATAAAAGCGTCTGCCAAATGGATAAATAAATGAAAATAAATAAATAAACCTTGAAAATGACCATGACATTGCACAGAAAAGCCAGCGTTAGGATTAGAGCCACAATTTACCTCGACGTGCTGCCTTAAATTGAAGCTGAGATTTTAATCTTGAAATATCAGCTTGTCTTGGTGTTAAATGAAGGCATTGCATGAAAAATCTATTCTTATTTTTCACTGTGCGGAGCAAAGAAAGTCACTTTTAAGAGCTTGATGCAGCAGCTGTGTCAATTTCCACTCTTGTAAAAGTCCCATTCAGTAATCTCTCAATAAATTACACAAACTAAAATTAAACCCAGCAATGTAATGATAGGAACGCCGGCCATTGTAATTTAGTAAAATCATTAGAAATGTACTTAAAGTATCCACTTTTAAGCCTGCTCTAAAAGTAAAAAAAAAATCAAAAAGTTACTCCAGTAAATGTAACTGAGTACATGTAGTATGTTACAACCCACCTCTGGAAAGCACAGTATATATAAATTAATGCATTGGGTATTACATTCATATTGTATTATAATATATATATATTTATTGTGTAGTATTTAGAAAATAGTACATTTAATATCTGTTCCCATGATCCTTTCTGGTTCTCATTGGACTGTGAGGAACTCTAGTGGTTCTGGGAGGGGAGAAGAGATAGTAATACTGGGCTCAATGAACAGCAGGTGGCGGTAATGCACTATTGTAGTTCGCGATCCGCCATTAAAAGAGGAAGGAGAAGAACCACAACGTGTGACGTCATACGGGCTCCTCTATCTGCAGCGATTTGTTGTTTTGAGACTTGTGTGTAAAATTTCAGTGCTTTGTTTTCTTGGACGGTAAATGAAGATCTATGTTTTGATTTATTTATTCTGTCTGTTGAAGGAGTTTCCACATATATCTAAACAAGGACGATATGATGCTGCATGTAAAGTTGGTGAGTGTTTGCTCTTTTATTGTTGTTACTCCCAACCAAACTGTGCAGCATTTCTGAGCGCAGATAAGAGATGACGTGTGCTCAGCGCCCTCTTGTGACTATAATACAGTACTAAAGTTACCGATAACTTGACATCGATTTATTTTAGAGGAATGCGTTACCTACACGTGGTAACCCGATATTTGAATAATTTCCACTGTGCGAAGTCTTCCGAGTTATCAGTAATATCACCTCAGTGAATAAGTGAAGAAAGAAATCCTGACAAAATAAAATATAATTTCACCTTAATAAATAAATCATAAATTGTTAAATTGACTGAAACTAACAATTATTTTGATAATCAATGAATCGAATGATTATTCGACAACTCTGTTATTATTGGATAAACATTTTGCTAAGTTTAATTCAGTAAAGAAATTCACTAAAAGTGCCATTGTTATCAAGTGTTTGTGTCTTGTTTTCCATTTAAAATGGTCTAAAAATCCTTAACAAAAAACATGTTTACTTGAGATATAAACATATAAGTTATTTAGACTTACTTTCAGAGAACGTATGTTAAATATTTAAGCGTATTATACTGCTGCGAGTGCTGTAAAGACAAAATGTACTTCTATTCAAGATACTTCCTCTAAAAGCAATTTTAAATATATGCTGCTTTTCTGGGAATGCATCTTTTTTAAAAGGATTTTTATACATATTTTTTTTCTTCAGCAGTAGAGCTGCTAAAGTAAATGTACATTGTTTTAAAGAGTTTTAGATATTTATATTGGAAAACAAGCCAAAATCAAATCAAAAATGTATTTTGTTGCAGTGTATAATGGCGAAGACTCTCTCACCTTTCTGTTCACTTCAATCCAACTTTAAATCACACATACACATAAAAAAAAGAAAAAAACTCTCTCTTATAAATAAAGCTGCGTATTGCCAATTTTCTTCAAGAAAAGAAACACACAGTGACTTACAATATGATTCAATACATCACGAGTCATCACGTTACAATCTAGCTGCAGCAAGCGTGCGCTCGAGGAACATGTGTCCCTGAGACTGAGTGTGACTCAGCCAGGTGCAGTTTCAATCTTCCCCCACACAAAACTCATAGAAGAGATGCTGACCACACAGAGAAATGACCGTTTCAGAGTTTGTAGTTATTTACATGATCTGCTTCTGTATTATTTGATTTTCTTTTAAAGCTTATTCCAACGAGAGTGCTTCTGTATTTACTTATTTTGTATAATTCTCTCATACTTTGCAATCTAAATCACCCAAAGCTGTTTGGAAAGTGTATCTAGACTGCGATCTGTGTAATTCTTTTCCTCAGTCAGGTGTGAACTGCAGTGCTGCTCTTGCGCGTCATCATTGGAGTTTAATGTGATCTCATGTTACATTAAATAAGATCAAACGACTATTTGTGACTGACAATAAAGGCAAAAATAAATTAAAGGACCAGAAGTGACATCATATAGCAGCATGCAAAGGACCCATTGAAAACATTTTGAAGGTCATTACCACTCTTTAAAATTGTGAAAATAATCATCTTTTGAACTGCCAAAATTGACCATCATGTGGTATGATCTCAAAAAGAAAATTAGTTTTTAGAAAAGCTATAATTTTATTATAAAGATCTTAATTGTCTTGTGTTGGAATAATGCCTGTTTTGCTGGAAATTTGACTAAATAAAAAAAAACAACAACAATGTGGTGCAACCATTCCTGAACATTGTCTGTGATTTGAAATATGTCCTGGTTTTCAACTTTCTATACTTCCACCACTTCACCATATTAAAAATATTACATTCAAAATTCGATATTTAGTTTCTATTTCTGAAATATTAATTACTTATACAATATGCTTAAGTTGATTTTGTTGTACTTTTTCTGTAAATTGTATGTGTTCTAAAGAAAAACAACTGAAAGTCTCTTAATGGGTAATTTATTAATATTAGGCTACTTAAATATAGATAGATAGATACATACACTGTATATGAGCCGGAACATTGTGACCACCTGCCTAAAATGCTGTTGGTCCTCAGCGCGCCACCAAAACATCGCCGACCTCCGAGGCATGGACTCTACATGACCCCTGAAGGTATCTTGTGGTATCTGGCACCAAGACATTAGCAGCAGATCCTTCAAGTACTATAAGTTGGGAGGTGGAGCCTCCGTGGGTCGGACTTGTTGGTCTAGCACATCCCACAGATGCTCAATCAGATTGACATCTTGGGGAATTTGGAGGCCATGTCAACACCTTGAACTCTTCATCATGTTCCTCAAACCATGTGTGGTGGCAGGGTGCATTTTTCTGCTGAAAGAAGCCACTGCCATCAGGGAATACCATTGCCATGAAGGGATGTACCTGGTCTGCAATGATGTTTAAGTGGGTGGAATGTGTCAAACTGACATCCACATGAATGGACAGACCCAGGGTTCCCCAGCAGAACATCGCCCAGAGCTTAACACTCCCTCCACCAGCTTGTCTTCTTCCGACAGTGCATCCTGGTGCTTGGTGAGATCATCTTCCACTGCTTCAAGGTCCAGTTCCCACTCCCATTGTAGGCACTTTCAACGGTGGATGGGGTCATCATGGGCAGTCTAACCAGTCTGCGTCTTTGCAGCTCTATACACAGCAGGCTGTGATGCACTTTGTGTTGTGACACATTTCTCCCATACCCACCATTAACATTTTCTGTGACTTGTGTCACAGTAGACCTTCAGTTGGTTCGGACCAGACAGGATGGCCTTCGTTCCCCTAATGCATCGATGAGCTTTGGCGCCCAACACCCCGTCTCAAGTTTGTGGTTTGCCCCTCCTCGGACCACTGCCAGTAGGTATTTACAACTGCTGACCGGGAGCACCCCACACGTCTCTCCATTTTAGAGATGCTCTGACCCATTCGGCTGGCCATAAAGTCGATCAGGTCTTTACTTGTGCCCATTTCTCCTGCATTCAACACGTTGACTACGAGAACTGATTGTTTGCTTACCAGCTAATCTACCCAGACCTAATCTACATGTGGCCATGTTAGGAGATGATCAACATTATTCGCTTCACATGTGAGTGGCCATAATGTTTTGGATCATCAGTGTGTTTTTTTTACTTCTTTATTAACATCTGCAGAAGAATGTGTTCATATTACAGGGTTATATATTATAATCTATAATAATTACAGTCTTCTCAAATATTTTGTATATAATTGTTTTTCTGAGGGCCATTTTATAAATCAAGTTTTTTTGCACCAATTTATCACAACTTTCCACCTTCTCTCTGACTCTTAGAATGAAATCTGCTTGACATGCTACTGAAGATGGAGTTTGTTAAAGAGGAGTTTAAAGAGGAGAATGAAGACGTCACTATATCAGAACCATTCAGACTGAAGAATGAAGACACTGAGGAACAAAAAGGTTTAAAGGCTTAAAACATATTATCCACATAAAGGACAGGAAGGCATCATAAATGTTACCAAGTGACTAGTAGTTTAATCCATTACTTCTGTAGAAATACAATATGTTTTGGGTAAAAACAAGCCAAAATGTAACTCCTTTTCCACTATAAATGTAACTGGACATCTGCAGTCTCATTGGTAGATTATGATTTGAGGGTCAATAAAGTGTAATCGATCTTGACCAAACATCATCATGTCATGTTGCAAAAACCAATGAGGTTTATTGTTATTGGGGTGTGACTTTTATCTCACTCTCCCTCTGATCATCCGATTAAGCGCCGGCCGTGCACTCCTTCTCGTCACAATGATATAATATTCATTGATAGAATGTAGAATTTTTATATTTTTAAAAAGTTCAAATATGATAAGAATCTAGACAAATAAATTATTGAAAAAATATTTATTTTTAATTTTTTATATGGTCGGTTCTGTTCCATTCTGTTTGTTCTGCAACTGATCAGCCTGAATGTAGTCCACTCTCTTTGAAGGCTGATCTTTTCTTATAGAGAAAGGTAGAGGCCGACCGATATATTGGTTTTACTGATTCATCTGTACAGTTAGGTACTTTTTGGATCTATTGGTTATCAGTTTCTTTTATTAATCCTCTGTGGCGGGTGGTGGAGGATTCTACAGATTAGAATCAGAATAATTGCCAAGTATGCTTACACAAACAAAGAGTTTGTCTTGGAAACAGGAGCTTCCAGTGCACAACAATACAAAACAGCAACAAGACATGGATAATAATAGAAAATTAAATATATATAGAATACACAAGAAAATATATATATATATATATATATGGTTATAAGCAAATTTTGTTATTTTGATTACTCAAGTGTTTTAAATTAGAGAAAAATTTTACTGCACACATGGCATCGATACACATGCCAATACCTGTGTTTTTGTTTTATTTATTTTTTGTAATGTTTTCAAATACAACACTGTAAATTTACAATACTGTATAACATTTCACAGGAAAAAAATCTTTATAAAAATAATCCCTATAAAATACCTGACCTGCTGACACTTGGTTACAGTAACTCAAATTAAAACCAAGATGTAAAGGCTGTCTGTCAATATGGATTATTTTGCTAATTTAAGGGGAAGATTATTTTTCATGAATAGAAGCATCTCTGCATGTCAACATATATATATATATATATATACACTCACCTAAAGGATTATTAGGAACACCTGTTCAATTTCTCATTAATACAATTATCTAATCAACCAATCACATGGCAGTTGCTTCAATGCATTTAGGGGTGTGGTCCTGGTCAAGACAATCTCCTGAACTCCAAACTGAATGTCAGAATGGGAAAGAAAGGTGATTTAAGCAATTTTGAGCGTGGCATGGTTGTTGGTGCCAGACGGGCCGGTCTGAGTATTTCACATCTGCTCAGTTACTGGGATTTTCACGCACAACCATTTCTAGAGTTTACAAAGAATGGTGTGAAAAGGGAAAAACATCCAGTATGCGACAGTCCTGTGGGCGAAAATGCCTTGTTGATGCTAGAGGTCAGAGGAGAATGGGCCGACTGATTCAAGCTGATAGAAGAGCAACTTTGCCTGAAATAACCACTCGTTACAACCGAGGTATGCAGCAAAGCATTTGTGAAGCCACAACACGCACAACCTTGAGGTGGATGGGCTACAACAGCAGAAGACCCCACCGGGTACCACTCATCTCCACTACAAATAGGAAAAAGAGGCTACAATTTGCAAGAGCTCACCAAAATTGGACAGTTGAAGACTGGAAAAATGTTGCCTGGTCTGATGAGTCTCGATTTCTGTTGAGACATTCAGATGGTAGAGTCAGAATTTGGCGTAAACAGAATGAGAACATGGATCCATCATGCCTTGTTACCACTGTGCAGGGTGGTGGTGTAATGGTGTGGGGGATGTTTTCTTTGCACACTTTAGGCCCCTTAGGGCCTACCTGAGCATTGTTTCTGACCATGTCCATACCTTTATGGCCACCATGTACCCATCCTCTGATGGCTACATCCAGCAGGATAATGCACCATGTCACAAAGCTCGAATCATTTCAAATTGGTTTCTTGAACATGACAGTGAGTTCACTGTACTAAAATGGCCCCCACAGTCACCAGATCTCAACCCAATAGAGCATCTTTGGGATGTGGTGGAACGGGAGCTTCGTGCCCTGGATGTGCATCCCACAAATCTCCATCAACTGCAAGATGCTATCCTATCAATATGGGCCAACATTTCTAAAGAATGCTTTCAGCACCTTGTTGAATCAATGCCACGTAGAATTAAGGCAGTTCTGAAAGCGAAAGGGGGTCAAACACAGTATTAGTATGGTGTTCCTAATAATCCTTTAGGTGTGTGTGTGTGTATATATATATATATAAAAATGATAATCGCACACATTTATACCTCCACCTCTCTCTTAGAATCCTTGCCACACTTCCTCCTCCAGTAGCAAGTTTAAATCTTTCTCCCATAATCTCTTGATAGAACTTAAAACTCCATCCCCCAGACTCTGAATTAGCAGGGAGTAATACACTGATGCCTCTTGACCTTTTCCAATAGCAGTAATCACCATTTATAGCAGGTAGTTGAATTTCGGAAAACAATTAATTTTAATAACATTAACCATCCCAATAAGATAAATGTAATGACGCCCACCTGCCCACATCGTTCAAACCTTTTTATTAAGGGTATAAATGTGGTGTGAAAATGGGAATTAAATGCCCAAATACTTAATGCCCTGTTTGGGCCACTGAAAGGTGCCCTGTTTGGGCCACTGAAAGGTGCCCAGTTGAAAAGCCGTTACTGGGCAGAGCCAAAGCTTCGGATTTAGACTAATTGACTCTATCCTGAGAACTTAGAAAAGGAATGAATAATTCTGTGGAGGCAAGGCATAGATCTAACAGGGTCGGAGACGAATGATAAAATATTGTCTGCATAAAGCAAAAGCTTATGTGCCATACCCCCCGCCACCACCACCCCTGAAAAATCATCTACCTTTCTTATTGCGGCTGCTAATGGTTCCAGGTCAAGACGGAATAATAATGGGGAAGGGGGAAATCCTGCTGGGTGCCCCTATTCTGAGTAAAATAATCTGAAATTAATCAATTTCTTTGTACCGCTGCTACCGGGTGTCTATAAATAACTTATTCCATCCAATAAAAGTATTCCCGAACCTGTATATTTCCAAAATCTTAAAGATAAACCCATTCTACCATATCAAACACCTTTTCGGCATCAAGTGAGATGGCAGCGACAGGAGTCTGATCATTCACCACATGATATTGATGAAATGACAATGATATCAAATGATATCAGAAGAGCTACAGCTGCAAGGAAACCTCTCCTGATCTATATGTATAAGAGATGTCATAACTTAATCGGTTAGCCAAAAATGTTCACACTTTTAATGTCTTGCTGGATTGGGGGAATTTGTACGGTATCTCTTAAACTCACTTGGATCTGTCCTTTTTAAGAATCAGACTGATACGGGCTTGTGTCATGGTTGCCGGAAGCTTTCCGTTCTTCAATGGTTCCGTATAAACTGCTAGCAAAAGTAGAGCCAGTTCTGTAGCATAAGATCTAAAAAATTCAGCAGCAAAGCCATCTGGTCCCGGAGCCTTGCCTGTAGGCAAGGCCTTAATTACCTCGCTAAGCTCCTCCAAGAATCAAGATAATTGTTTTCCTCAGTTGTCAGTTTAGGGAGTTCTAGTGGTTCCACAAAGTTTCTAATATCCACATCAGTAGACAAAGACGTGGAACTATAAAGATCAAGATAGAATTATTTAATTATTAGCATTAAGCATTATTAATATCAATGGCTGAAGTATATGTTTTACCACCAGCAGATTTCTCTGAGGCAATGGTAGAAAAAGACTCTCTCTGCTTTATATATCTAGCCAAAAGCTTCCCTGCTTTGTCCCCTGACTCAAAGTATGACTTTCTTGCCTTGAATAGCCAAAACTCCACTTTCCACAACAAAATAGTATTATACAGTCAGGTCCATATATATTGGGACATCGACACAATTATAATCTTTTTGACTTTCAGCTTTAATTTGAGGGTATTTACATACAAATCAGGTGAAAAGGTGTAGGAATTACAACAGTTTGTATATGTTCTTCCCACTTTTTAAGGGACCAAAAGTAATGGGACAGATTAACAATCATAAATCAAACTTTCACTTTTTAATACTTGGTTGCAAATCCTTTGCAGTCAATTACAGCCTGAAGTCTGGAACGCATATACATCACCAGACGCTGGGTTTCATCCCTGGTGATGCTCTGCCAGGCCTCTACTGCAACTGTCTTCAGTTCCTGCTTGTTCTTGGGGCATTTTCCCTTCAGTTTTGTCTTCAGCAAGTGAAATGCATGCTCAATCGGATTTAGGTCAGGTGATTGACTTGGCCATTGCATAACATTCCACTTCTTTCCCTTAAAAAACTCTTTGGTTGCTTTCGCAGTATGCTTCGGGTCATTGTCCATCTGTACTGTGAAGTGCCGTCCAATGAGTTCTGAAGCATTTGACTGAATATGAGCAGATAATATTGCCCGAAACACTTCAGAATTCATCCTGCTGCTTTTGTCAGCAGTCAAATCATCAATAAATACAAGAGAACCAATTCCATTGGCAGCCATACATGCCCACGCCATGACACTACCACCACCATGCTTCACTGATGAGGTGGTATGCTTTGGATCATGAGCAGTTCCTTTCCTTCTCCATACTCTTCTCTTCCCATCACTCTGGTACAAGTTGATCTTTGTCTCATCTGTCCATAGGATGTTGTTCCAGAACTGTGAAGGCTTTTTTAGATGTTGTTTGGCAAACTCTAATCTGGCCTTCCTGTTTTTGAGGCTCACCAATGGTTTACATCTTGTGGTGAACCCTCTGTATTCACTCTGGTGAAGTCTTCTCTTGATTGTTGACTTTGACACACATACACCTACCTCCTGGAGAGTGTTCTTGATCTGGCCAACTGTTGTGAAGGGTGTTTTCTTCACCAGGGAAAGAATTCTTCGGTCATCCACCACAGTTGTTTTCCGTGGTCTTCCGGGTCTTTTGGTGTTGCTGAGCTCACCGCTGCGTTCTTTCTTTTTAAGAATGTTCCAAACAGTTGATTTGGCCACACCTAATGTTTTTGCTATCTCTCTGATGGGTTTGTTTTTATTTTTCAGCCTAATGATGGCTTGCTTCACTGATAGTGACAGCTCTTTGGATCTCATATTGAGAGTTGACAGCAACATATTCCAAATGCAAATAGCACACTTGAAATGAACTCTGGACCTTTTATCTGCTCCTTGTAAATGGGATACTGAGGGAATAACACACCTGGCCATGGAACAGCTGAGCAGCCAATTGTCCCATTACATTTGGTCCCTTAAAATTGGGAGGCACATACAGGTGAAACTCGAAAAATTAGAATATCGTGCAAAAGTTCATTCATTTCAGTAATTCAACTTAAAAGGTGAAACTAATATATTATATAGACTCATTACAAGCAAAGTAAGATATTTCAAGCCTTTATTTGATATAATTTTGATGATTATGGCTTACAGCTTATGAAAACCCCAAATTCAGAATCTCAGAAAATTAGAATATTGTGAAAAGGTTCAGTATTGTAGGCTCAAAGTGTCACACTCTAATCAGCTAATTAATCCAAAACACCTGCAACGGGTTCCTGAGTCTTTCAGTGTGGTTCAGTTGAATTCACAATCATGGGGAAGACTGCTGACCTGACAGTTGTGCAGAAAACCATCATTGACACCCTCCACAAGGAGGGAAAGCCTCAAAAGGTAATTGCAAAAGAAAAAGGTGCACAAGCAGCAGGGATGACCGTAGCCTGGAGAGGATTGTCAGATAAAGGCCATTCAAATGTGTGGGGGAGCTTCACGAGGAGTGGACTGAGGCTGGAGTTACTGCATCAAGAGCCACCACACACAGACGGGTCCTGGACATGGGCTTCAAATGTCAAACGTCTTACCTGGGCTAAAGAAAAAAAGAACTGGTCTGTTGCTCAGTGGTCCAAGTCCTCTTTTCTGATGAGAGCAAATTTTGCATCTCATTTGGAAACCAAGGTCCCAGAGTCTGGAGGAAGAATGGAGAGGCACACAATCCAAGATGCTTGAAGTCCAGTGTGAAGTTTCCACAGTCTGTGTTGGTTTGGGGAGCCATGTCATCGGCTGGTGTTGGTCCACTGTGCTTTATGAAGTCCAGAGTCAACGCAGCCGCTCTACCGGGACATTTTAGAGCACTTCATGCTTCCTTCAGCAGACAAGCTTTATGGAGATGCTGACTTCATTTTCCAGCAGGACTTGGCACCTGCCCACACTGCCAAAAGTACCAAAACCTGGTTCAATGACCATGGTATTACTGTGCTTGATTGGCCAGCAAACTCGCCTGACCTGAACCCCATAGAGAATCTATGGGGCATTGCCAAGAGAAAGATGAGAGACATGAGACCAAACAATGCAGAAGAGCTGAAGGCCGCTATTGAAGCATCTTGGTCTTCCATAACACCTCAGCAGTGCCACAGGCTGATAGCATCCATGCCACGCCGCATTGAGGCAGTAATTAATGCAAAAGGGGTCCAAACCAAGTACTGAGTACATATGCATGATTATACTTTTCAGAGGGCCGACATTTCTGTATTTAAAATTATTTTTTTATTGATTTCATGTAATATTCTAATTTTCTGAGATTCTGAATTTGGGGTTTTCATAAGCTGTAAGCCATAATCATCAAAATTATATCAAATAAAGGCTTGAAATATCTTACTTTGCTTGTAATGAGTCTATATAATATATTAGTTTCACCTTTTAAGTTGAATTACTGAAATTAATGAACTTTTGCACGATATTCTAATTTTTCGAGTTTCACCTGTATACAAACTGTTGTAATTCCTACACCGTTAACCTGATTTGGATGTAAATACCCTCAAATTAAAGCTGAAAGTCTGCAGTTAAAGCACATCTTGTTCGTTTCATTTCAAATCCATTGTGGTGGTGTATAGAGCCAAAAAGAGTAGAATTGTGTCAATGTCTCAATATTTATGGACCTGACTGTATCTGTATTTCAATCGGGTCAATTATCTGAGGCCATCAGATGACATTTGGCACTTCAGCTCTGCCTCTGCACTTTTAAAATTCCCTTCAAACTCCACAAATTCTCATGCTTCTTTTTTTTTAATGTTTTTTATATAAATTAGGCATATTGTATGATCCGACACCTAAGAACTGCCTTAAGTACCTCCCAAGCCATGCCCACAGAGAATACTGAGGACCAGGTGATCTTCATATAAACATTGTTTTCAGACTTTAACATTTGTTGGAATTTGAGATTTTGCAAAAGGGATCCATTAAAGTACCAACTACATGATTTATTTTTCTCTGAATGTGGCAACACCTCTAAGCTCACCATGGCGTGATCTGAGACTAAAATGTTTCCAACTGAGCAATCAACAACAGATGAAATGAGCGACTCAAAAAGAAATTGTAGAATAAATCTTATGGACTGATGAAAAAAATGTATAGTGCCTACCAGATGGGTTCAAAAGTCTCCAAATATCTGTAACACCAAGATTTTTACACATCCTGTGTAGCATCAATGTTGCTCTAAGGGGCTTGCGCACGTTTGCTTCACTATGCTCAAGGAGTGAGTCCATCAAAAGATTAAAGTTTCCTCCCAATATTATATCTTGAGGGGTGTCAGAGGCATGCAACATCCCTTCAAGCTCTATAAAAAAAGCACTGATCATCAGCATTAGTTACGTAAATATTTGCCAAAATCAACCTTTGCTCCTGAATTTCTGCTAAAAACAATATTGACTCTTCATAATTTATCTTTAAACTGTTTGAGACATTTGAATTGTAGATATTTACTTAGTGTAATGACTCCCCTGCTCTTACTTGAGCCAGCACTAAAGAAAACATGTCCACCCCATATCTTCCCAAAGTTTTCATCCTCCTGTGGGGAAAGATACGTTTCTTGAAGAAACACTATATAAAATGTCTTGCATTTAAGGAAATAAATAACCTTCCTTCTTTATTTGGGGTACCCCAACCCTTTCACATTCCACTTGGAGAGAGACAATCCACTCATATTAACATTTGACATTTTGACACATGAGAGAAAATTTATTGTGTCAAAAATAAAATGATAAAGACCACATTCCAACATTGGTGCAACAATCATCAAAAAATAAATACGTGCGCAATAAGTCTGCACATGGCACGGCCATACGGCGTCCATTCGTCTAAACTCAAATAGCACATGTATGCTTACGGGAGTCCCCGAGACAACTTTGCCATTGGATTGCTCAAATCTGGTGCTTCTATACAGATTTTGTGAGACAAAATTACACAAAAAATCTGTAAAACTAACTCCAGCCAGTAGGCAGAATAAGCACAAAGAATGTGTATTGTTCCTCCACAAAACAATCTCCAGCCGTTAGCAGAATCAGCACCAAAAAAACTACAGTTTCCACGGCATTCCAACAAATTTTCAGTGAGTCAGGCCCACTCCGCTGCATCGCGAGCATCACACAATGACTTACTCATTCCATTGACTTATAAAGGACATCACTTGCTGTGGGCATGTAAATATTTTGCGGCCATCCTTAGTATCTATCCTCAATTTCCGGGAAATTTCCAAAGTACGCGTTAAAAGATACTGATTTATCTCCATTCTTTTGACATTTAATCCATCTTGTATTGATTTCTGACTTGTATGTATTGTTTTGTTTTTCATTTTAGACCTGATGAAGCTGAAAGAGGAAAGTGAAGAACTGAATGAAGAGAAGAAACATCAGTATCAGGAACCTGCTAAATTCGTAACTGGAGAAAAAACGTATAGTTTTTCACAGACCGAAAAGAAACACTCACAAGAAAGAACTCAAAGAACAAAATCAGAAAAATCTTTCACCTGCCCTCAGTGTGGAAAGAGTTTCACACGTAAAGTAAGTCTTAATGTCCACATAAAAACTCATACTGGAGAGAAACCTTTCACATGCCCTCAGTGTGGAAAGAGTTTCACACGAAAAGTAAGTCTTAATATGCACATAAGAACTCACACTGGAGAGAAGCCTTATTCATGCCATCAGTGTGGAAAGAGTTTCACACGTAAAGTAAGTCTTAATATCCACATAAAAACTCACACTGGAGAGAAGCCGTATTCATGCCATCAGTGTGGCAAGCATTTTACACACACCACAAGTTATAAGAAGCACATAAGAATTCACACTGGAGTGAAACCTTTTGCATGTTTTCAGTGTGGAAAGAATTTCATTGACAAAGCAAGACTTGGAGATCACATGAGAATTCACACTGGAGAGAAGCCTTTCACTTGCCTTCAGTGTGGGAAGAGTTTCACAAGTAAAACAACACTAAATGCTCATATGAAGTGTCATTTTGGAGAGAAGTTACACCAATGTTCTCAGTGTGGCAAAAGTTTCATTCGGGCAAGATATCTCATTGTTCATCAGCGCTTTCACTCTGGAGAACGGCCATTTAGCTGTGATCAGTGTGACAAAAAATTTGTTTGTTCATCAAACCTAAAAACACACTTGAAAATTCATGCAAATGAGAAGCCTTACACGTGTTCTCTTTGTGGTAAGAGTTTTTCAGAGCTGGCCTATTTTAAACAGCATCAGTTAATACATACTGGTGTGAAAGATCATGTGTGCGGAGAGTGTGGAAAAGCCTTTGCCCGAATCAGCTCCTTGAAACAGCACCAAAGGATTCATACAAGAGAAAAACCATACATGTGTTCACATTGTGAAAAGAGTTTTGCTTATCCAAGACTTCTGATTACACATGAGAAGATGCATGCTGGAGAGAAGATGTATGACTGCTCTCAATGTGGGAGGAGTTTCAGTTCACCAAGTACTCTACAGAGACATTTAAAGAAGAACTGCCCAAAGATGTCTCTGTGAGCAAACTTGATCTCGAGAATCTTTGTCACATGAAATTTGTTAACATTTTAAAGATGGATTTAAAGGTTCATTATTTATGTTTTTATGTTGACTTGGACCTTGACCCAGTGGCATGGGTGCAGTATCATTCAAACAAAATTTTCTGTTACAGATGCCATTGTAGAAATTCACTATTCACAGTCAGCCATGATTAAATTAATCCATGAGTGAAAGTGTCCAATAACAGGGCGATTATTGAGATTAAGCGAACATTATTCGGGTGGTCATGTGATCCTAATATGTTCACCCTTATGAGGTGATCCTTTCCATGTGAATTAAAATGACATTCATAAGGTTATTGATATGTCCGGTGTCTTCATCTCATTTTCCATGTGAAATAAAACTACTTTCATAAGGTTACTGATATGTCTGGTGTCTTCATCTCATGTGAGTGCTCATGATTTTATACATACAGTGCATCCGGAAAGTATTCACAGCGCTTCACTTTTTCCACATTTTGTTATATTACAGCCTTATTCCAAAATTGATTAAATTCATTTTCCTCAAAATTCTACAAACAATTCCCCATAATGACAATGTCAAAGAAGTTTGTTTGAAATCTTTACAAATGTATTAATTAACACATTTATCACAGCCTTTGCTCAATACTTTGTTGAAGCACCTTTGGCACCAATTACAGTCTCAAGTCTTTTTGTGTATAATGCTACAAGCTTGGAACACCTATATTTCGGCAGTTTCTCCCATTTCTTCTTTGCAGGACCTCTCAAGCTCCATCAGGTTGGATGGGGAAAGTCGGTTTACAGCCATTTTCAGATCTCTCCAGAGATGTTCAATCAGGTTCAAATCTGGGCTCTGGCTGGGCCACTCAAGGACATTCACAGTGTTGTCCCGTAGCCACTCCTTTGTTATCTTGGCTGTGTGCTTTGGGTCATTGTCTTGTTGAAAGATGAACCTTCACCTCAGTCTGAGGTCCAGAGCACTATGGAGCAGGTTTTCATCGAGGATGTCTCTGCACATTGCTGCATTCATCTTTCCCTCAATCCTGACTAGTCTCCCAGTTCCTGCTGCTGAAAAACCCATGCTTCACTGTAGGGATGGTATTGGCCAGGTCATGAGCAGTGTCTGGTTTCTCCAGACATGACGCTTGCCATTCAGGCCAAAGAGTTCCATCTTGGTTTCATCAGACCAGAGAATTTTGTTTCTCATGGTCTGAGAGTCCTTCAGGTGCATTTTGGAAAACTCCAGGTGGGCTGTCATGTGTCTTCTGACTGGCCACTCTACCATACAGGCCAGATTGGTGGAGTGCTGCAGAGATGATTGTTCTTCTGGAAGTTTCTCCTCTCTCCACAGAGAAATGCTGGAGCTCTGTCAGTGTGACCATCGGGTTCTTGGTCACCTCCCTGACTGAGGCTCTTCTCCCCCGATCTCTCAGTTTTGCCGGGCGGCCAGCTCTAGGAAGAGTCCCGGTGGTTCCAAACTTCCATTTACGGATGATGGAGGCCATTGTACTCATTGGGACCTTCAATGCTGCAGAAATGTTTCTGTACCCTTCCCCAGATCTGTTCCTCGATACAATCCTGTTTTGGAGGTCTACAGACAATTCCTTGGACTTCATGGCTTGGTTTGTGCTCTGACATGCACTGTTAACTGTGGGACCTTATATTGACAGGTGTGTGCCTTTCCAAATCATGTCCAATCAACTGACTTTACCACAGGTGGACTCCAATCAAGTTGTAGAAACATCTCAAGGATGATTAGTGGAAACAAGATGCACCTGAGCTAAATTTTGAGTGTTCGGCCGGGCGTGCATTGTTCCAGCCTGGCCCCGCCCTCCTCCGCTCTACAGAGAGGTTGAAATCAAAACGAGTGAAAAATAATGTCCAGTAAACCTGCCTAGAGTTAAGATATTTGGCGCTACGGTTGTACTCAAGGTCCTTGTGATCAAACCATGAAAGGTATCCTCGAACCCTCTAAGCAACGATGCCACTCGCCCAAGGCCAACTGGACATTCAGTGATTCCCGGTTACCAACGTTGTAATTCCATATCGTTGGTGTGAAAAGAACATACACCGATGCATCTTTCCATCTGAGGGAGGAGGGGTAAGACAAAGGACACAAAAACGGAGAATATAGATCATGGAATTAATTTACAAAGGATTTAGTCAATGAAAGTCTCTCTCAGCACAGGCTGCTAATCGCAGATCTAACAAGCAACTTTGGGCTAGTGACGAGTGTGTTCGTAAGATGAGCAATCCGAAGAGAGTCTGTTGAAGATGGTGTGTTGCGAAGTAAATCCCAGACGATTCTTCTGCAACATGGGCAGATACAGCACCGAACTGGTGAGAGTGACTGCAAGCAGGCAGGTAACTGCACCACTACAGCTGGTGACTGCAACCAACAGATACATGAGCACGCTCAAACTACACAATTGAGAAATGTTAAACATGACTAGAACAATAAACTGGCAAAGAAAGAGGGAAACACAAGGAATAGGGAGTGTTATCAGAGTGAAGCAGGTGAATGCGGGCAGGTAATCCATTGTCCTGATCAGTGTCTCTCCAGAATGGATCAGCATTCCCATGGAAACGCTGATCACGCATATCGGCTCCACCTGTGAGGCACGAGGGAGCGAAAAACAAACAACAGTGTGAGCTGGCACACATGTCTGAACTGACATTTTTAGACAATTTTTAATGGAAAACAAGACAAAAACACTTGATAACAATAGGATTTTTTGCAGTGAATTTCTTTACTGAATTTAACTTAATGCAAAGTCTTTTTCCCCCTTTAATTCAGCGAATGTCATTTAGAGGTATTTTTAAAAGATGATTTTGTCCTCTTTATTGTTAGTAAGCACGTTTAATACAACCTTTTATGTCAGGGCACAAGCTGAATAAACAGTTAAGAGCTAATGATTAATCGTTGCAATAATCGGTGAATAGTCAAATAAGCGTTCTGATAATCATTAGATTAATTGATTGTCAAAATAAGCATTAGTTGCAGACCTACTCGCAACACAAAGTGTGCACGTTAATAATTAAATATCTTACCCATGACATTTTTCACCAGACCCTGTAAAGTTTAGCACAATTATAAGCTGAACAAGGCTTTCAGTGCAAAATATAATGCATAAATCTTCCAATCCTGACCGCTACTATAACGTTTATACTGATTAACTTTTCCCTTATCGCTGACCTGTAGTGATCAATTGCAGCAGGCACATTAATACAAAAACGACTAATTCTATTTTAGAATCATTTGAATATTATTTAAGAGCTCTTTGATTTTTTTTTAACGAGTTCATTTATTTATTGACCAATACTTACTTTCATTATGCTTCACTAAATTATATCTTCTGTCTTAAAAATGGCATCATTCCAGATTGATGTATCATAAATTATGCATTACAAATTAAATCACTATGTAGTTTTTAACATGCTGCTAATCAATACTATTTAAATAACCATTACATGAGACTGCAAAATCAAGAATTCAGTTTGTTTATTTGCTAACTCAGGCTGTCAAATGCACGTGAATCATAGTAAACAGGGGACTTATCGTCTCTTGCTGTCTGACAAACAAGGACGCAAAATAAGTTTTCTTCTAACCTCACTGGAGTGAGTGCTTGAACTTTGCTGGTGCTTCCAGGCTTGTGCATGAGCTTTGACGTCAGCAGCATGGGACAGGGGAAAAACAAGTCAATTACATGCCTTTAGCAGCCTGTTAAAAAAATTGGTATAACCATATGCTGACGTAGCGCTGTTTGGGCGGAGTAAAGTTTACATATGCGCTTTGAATAGACCGATGCATTTACACTTGTCCAAGTGATGAATTGAATGTGTCTCAAACCTGCTCCTGAAGTGTGTTTCAGAGGGCATTTAGACTGGGAAATTTGTCATTTTTAAGAAAAGTTTGTGGACCATTTTGGCAACATTTCCAAAATTTTATTACAATTGTTTTCTTTTTTTTCTTTTTTCTCTCCCAAACATTTATTTTTAATTTTAATATAAGAGGTATCTTATGTCAGAAAATTAAAGTCCGATGCTATTTGCACCCTGGTGCAAATAAAGGTGTATGCCATTTGCACCCCAGTGCAGATAGAGTCAGATACTATTTGCACCCACATTTAAATACTAACATACAGTATATGGTCATCACAGCAGCATGTTTATTGTGTGTTTTTTTTTTTTTTAGAGTCCCACAGACACCCTACTCCTAAACCTAACCTTAACCATCCCTTTGAAAAAGTAACATTGGGTTTACTACAGTAACCATTGTTTCACCATGGTATTTTGTAGTACAATTATAATAACCACAAAATTAATCATGTTACTATATTACCATGATATTACTGTAGTTACACCATGGTTAATTGCATTAAAACTATGGTTTCTACCAAAAAACACTTTTACTACAATAGTATATTAATACAGTGATGCAATCTACACACAAGCACATCGAGTCTCGGGGGGGGGGGGTAACGAGTGCAATCGATAGACTCCACCTCCGGATGCACTCCTCGACATTCACCGTGACCAAATCACTGTGAAGGAGACTTCAAATGCAGAACGATCCTGGCCATCATGTTGAAGGGTTATTCCAAAACGAAGGGCTCAAAAATAGCTGCTTCGATGGGCCCTTCAAAATGGGTGTTTCCATAGGGTTCAACTGATGTACACTTAACTGCTAAATGGACTGGAATTGGAGCATATGTCACAAATCTGGAGGTTTGCCAATTGTAATTCAGTGTGAATTAAACCAGCTGCAATGGCAATCTAGTTCTATAAACAAACACGTGCCATGCTTTCATCTCCATAGTCTATAAATGCTTTTAAATATTTTAATGAACTTCAAAAAATTTTTTAAACACCTGACTTTTTGTTTGAAACTGGCTAATGCTTGTGTTTTACTGTAAATTCTCTTTAACAATGAACTATTTTGAACAAATCGTCTAAACGTTCACGAAAATACTTATCCTCTCCAACTTCTTCCACTGGCCTCTTTTACAGTGCCTTAAAAATCATTTTAGACAAGACAAGAGGTGGAATAATGCCATAATTTGATCATAAATACAATTGTAATAAAAATGTGAGAACTGAGTTTTAACATTGCGCTGAAAACAGACATGATTTTGAAAAATATGTGGAGCGGAGGGTGGCGGGGCCAGGCTGGAATGTCGCACACCCGGTCTCCAATCGGCCTGATGGGGCACACAAGGGATAAAGGCGGCCGGTGACGATGGTTCGAGAGAGAGAGAATTACGGGCATGTCCGTCATGTGTGTGTTTATGTTTGTGCTTTTTGTTTTGAGTTTAATTAAACATTATTTATTTTGACAAGCCGGTTCTAGCCTCATCCTTGCCCATCTGAATCCCCTTACAACGTCTTACTGTATTTTTCAGGAAAATAGAAAATTGCTCTTTGCTCCACTTCATTAACATACAATACACACAGGTTGTGGTCATACACCCACAGATAGCACTCCCACCCGCTTGCGCTGGCACAGAAATTACACTTAGAATTAGAGCTCTTACAAAATAAGATAAGACTTTGCGCAACATCGTAGCACGAAACCCATGGCCACTTCAATGGGTTGTACTGTTGTTTAAACTGTTTCTGAACGTTCTGCTGATGAAACATTAAAAAACATCTTTTCAAGAAAATTCGGTCAACAAAAACATTTTGTTTATACAGTAGATGCCACCAAAGAGACTCTGTTAATCCCTCGCAGCCTCATTTTTATTCATGTCAAAAATCTACTATTGTGCAACTGTGAATCAGGTCTATATACTTATTGTTTTTTAAGCTAAATAATGTTTCTTTGAAAGTTTTTTGAGACATTAATAAGGAAGCAGTGTAATGGAAATATTTGAGTGGACGAGTCAGTATGACCTGTAGGTTGGAGTAAGTCACATATGTGCATATTTATTTTACAGTAACCAGTTATTCCACATGTACAGGATGGTTTATTTGACCTCTTCTCATTATAAATAAAATTAAGTTGTCATAGACATGGCCGGCACATGTTCCAACATGTTCCCAAGCTCGAATCCGGCTTGTTGTGTTACTCCCCTCTCTTCTCCCTATCATTGCCTCTCACTTCTGCTCTCCCCTGTCCCAATAAAGGTAAAAACTACAAAATTATTTACTTGACATTTGAAAGATGTTTAAACATTTCGAGCTTTAACAGAATGTGCAACTGTGAGGGGAAAAACATTATTATGCCTGCACTAAACTAATGTTATATATCTCTTTTTCAGCTGTCATCTCGAGGCTTTCTGAAGTGTCAGTAAGGAGAGGATCAAGATAATTAGGGTTAAACTTGGCATTTTTATGTTTAACCCTCAGAGACCCAAGCATAGAGATTTATATATTTTCTTATGTGTTAAGGAGGCCACTGAATATTTTGTTTTTAAATCTAGATTTTTGTAAAGCATATTTTGCTTTGTGGTGAATTTTGTGGGACTTCAGCTAACAAAAGGAGTCTATGGGAAAATCTAGATTTTGTTGTTGTTGTTTAACACATTGCTTTGAGGTGACCATTGTGATTTTAGCAGGCTGTGGCATTCAATGTGCATTTTAACCCCTCCAAAATTGTTGTTTTTATATTGTTCAGTGTCAACTTATGTGTAGTTTGTTGAAATGTGACTTATGTTGAAATTCTTCTGTGCTGAGTGTTATGGTTGTGAAGTTCTTTTATAATTTAATTTATAATTATTAATTAGACCTAGTATGAGCTACATGTTGTATGTATAGTATTTACTACTAAATACTTTTTTGGTAGTGTAATTACAATACAATTGTAATATATATTAATAAATCCAGTATCCTGTGTTGCATTATTACTCTCCAAAGTTTACACTGGCACATGTCGATTATAATTGATTAATTTATTCTGCAGTTTAACCTGTGCCTATCATCTCTGTTCAAATTAATTCATTAAATAACAAAACTTGTGAAACTGCATGTGTTTTATTAATATTAATATTATTATTACTACAACCAAAGATTTCAAGCTTTCATTTATCTTCCAACAAATATTTCAAAAAAATAATTAGAACTGTATCAACAAACACTGGCATCTTTTTTTTTCATTTTTATTATATTATTTTGTGATGTTTGCAGACTTTTATTTGGTTCTCTGAACCGCTGTGTTTGTGACGTCATCAGGTCTGCGCGGCAGCTTCTCTCCTGTTGTTGTTGTTGTTCTGCTGTAGAAAGGTTTGTGCTTTTGAGTGGTTCAGAATTTAATGGGTATAAAAGGCTACAAAACATAATGAAATAAGTTTAAGTTTTAACAAACGTGCTTCAGCTATGTGGTAATATTATTGAGGTAATTTTGGAATTGTAACATGAAATGAGTGTAGATACAGATTATAACATCATAAAGCTTGATGTGAAGTTCTGTCCGTTGGTCTCTCGTGAATTTGAACATGAAATAAGCGCATTTCCCATTGACAACCGTATAAACTTACTGTTGTGAGTCTTAAAGTGTCCCATTCATACAACAGCGTACAGAAGCAGTTCGAAAACTGTCTGTATGAACGAATAACTGAAGTCACAACTGTATTTTAACAGCTGTAACCATAGTAACTGACAAAATTATGAAATATCAAAGATGGCGACGTCCATAATACTAGCGAGTAAAACATTGTTTCTATTCAGAAATTGTATTCCGATTCATGTATTGCAAACTGTCTCACCAGGAAAATGTTTAGAATTGTTATCAAATGTAAAATTGAAGGATCTTCCTGAGTCTCATGACGCTTTATATCCAGCCTGATCTCATTATTTATACGTAACATTTAAACGTACGATTTTGTACATTTGAATAGACACTAAAATACAAAAAATAGACATAGTGACAGCAACTAAAACTAAATTTTTTAGGGCTGTCAATTTAACAATTACTTATTAATTAATGCAAGTCAGTGCATTAAAAAAATAATAAATGCAATTAATCGTGTCTTCTGTGTTAATTAAGCAATGCAACCAAAGATAAACGCTCCAAAAGTGACCGTCTAACGCATGTGTACATCCTTAGAAAAGCCCTTATCCACAATATTCCTGAGTCACATGATGTTTGCGGGTGATGTGGGCAGAACTTCTGGTTAAGCGTTAACAATCTTAATGTTACGTACTAACACAACATTAAAAATGACAGAAACACAAATTATCACAGAATTAAAACGAGGTGATATTGTTCTTCCAACAATTATGGTAAATGTTCTGCACTTAAATAGCGCCTTATTAACCTTAGTGGTATTTAAAGCGCTTTACACTGCATCTCATTCACCCATTCACACACCAATGATGGCACAGCTACCATGCAAGGCTCTAGCCTGCTATTGGGAGCAACTTGGGATTCAGTGTCTTGCCCAAGGACACTCTGGCATGTGGAGTCATGTGGGCCGGGAATCGAACCACCAACCCTGTGATTAGTGGCCGACCCGCTCTACCAACTGAGCCTATATGTTTGAGGATGATGGCCAAATATATCAAATAGAAGCATTTGAGTTATTTTGTTGAATCTTTATCCATCGATGGAAGAATCTGAGCAGATTAACCTGAAAAGTTATGTTAGTTGGATATATTTTGAGAACTGTAGACATTTATGTTTATTTTAAAGCATATATTGAGTCTAGTCAGAACCTGAAGAGTTTGTTGTTCTGAGATAATGCACTTACTGCAGATACAGGGGAGGTCTAAACAGCATGATGCTCGTGTATTACAGGACTCAGGCGATGAGACCGTCATGCTGCCGTTTTTTATTTTGAGGGAGATGAATGTGCAGTAAACTCAATCTAGCTTTATAATTGTTAGTTTATATACATAACATCTGTATTTAAATGCTATAACCTACATGAAATGTTTTAGTGTTGACTGAGCAACTGATCCTGTTGGTAGATTGAATATATTGTTCTTGTGTAGGAAATAAGGATGTAGTAGCTGCTACACAATAAACCGTACCGTCCAAAAAGAACTACATAAAATAAACATATTTATTTGGACATACATTATTATACACATTGTACACAAAAGTTCAATGTTCTCTGTAAAGCAACTATAAAACAGGATGTCTCCGTAGAAATACATTTAATTGATACTGAATAAATGTCCACACTGTTTCCCAAATACATTTTCCCCTCAAGGGAAGACATGCACATTCTGCAAACACACAAGTGAACTGCCGGCAGAAAAAATGCAGAAGAGGAAACTCAGAATACAGTTCATTTCAAACGTACTGTACATGTCTCATCTTATAATTATGGTCTTCCACTATAGAATTGATCCATTGGGCATCACAGCATGAAAACAGTTGAAAACATCATCACTACTCAGAGAGAGTTCAGGAAAAACACAGTTCCTTTTTATACTCAGTTGCAATGCCATTTCAAATGTGAAGCATTCACAAAAGTCAACGCTGAATAGAAATGAACAGACTCTCAAAATGTCTAATGAATTTTCAGCACATGTACACACACCTGTTAGCACAATAATGCTATTGTTTATATGTAATTCATTGCACTCCATTTCTGGACGTCTATCGTAGCAGACCGTAACGGTGGATAAATTAAGACATTTCTGCTGTTGACGTCTTGCCAATAAAGTTAAAAGAGCACAAAAACAAATTATTCCAAGCTTTTTCAAACAGATGTTTCTAAGTCAATCCTTCTGTAGGCAGTCGATGACAGAGTCAGCATCTGGAACTGGAGCTCTGTGCTTTGCTAGTGGTTTCTGATAACAACATTGCTGTTTTAGACAAAACGTTAGTTTGGCTTGATTATTAGGATAACCATTAACTGCACACATTGTCCGGGAAATTGTAAAGATATCTTAAAACATTTAAAAGCAAGAGTTTAACCGCATGACACACAAGCAAGCAATGACCGGCTACACACATAACACACTTCTGCTAGCCAACCGGAAATTCCGCCCACCTTGTGAAATACAGTGGACTCGCTGAAAATATTGTGTATAAAGTTATTGTTGTTATATTGCAAGACATTTTACTGTATGTTGTACTTACCTTGCTTGTGCCATGAAAATAGCCATTGATGCTGACATGGCATTAAAAGAATAATGAAGAAATAAAGATTGATGGTAGAGAGCGGCATGGTCCACGCCGCTTTCAATCCCACAAGCCACCTCACGAGATGGGCACTTGGCTTCCATAGGAATGAATGCTGCCTTCAACTGGACCTGGGAAGCTCGTACTTCAGAGTGGGGCATTCGTTACAATGACATGTGTGAACGCATTCAAGTGGGAAACAAAGTACAGAAGAACCCAAACTTTAATGAATGATGAGAAAAGCTCTTTTACTGTTGTACCTGTGAATAAACAGAAATGAATACACTTGTTCACAACATACATGAGTTATGAGTGCATAGCATCTAACAAATTAACAATTAATTAGCTTAAAACAGACTGCAAAGGGTGAGGCATTAGTTGAGTGTTATATATATATATATATAATAATTTAATAAAAATAAAGTACAGAATTTTTAAATGTTTTGCTAAATAATTAATTTCCTTCAACACACCCCTTCCAACATCCCATCTCGGCAACTCGTGTATCATGTAGAATTATGACTTGTAAGTATGTCTTGATTGTTCATGTGCTCAGAACTCGTAATTATGATATTTCTGACTCCACTTGAAGGGCACAGAATTGAAAATGCTCGCTCGGCTTCACTCAAAGCGTGCCAGTGGAAACGTATGGTGAATGGGAGCCGAGCGACATGCTCTAATTTGTGGAATTGACAACGGTGCTACGCAAGCATGGGGGAGTGACCGAGAGTGGCAAAAAAAGTAGAGATTTCTCATTTTTATGCAAATAAGAAGTGGAAAATGGCTGGCATGAGCCAATCACTGTGAGCTCAAAGCAGTGGCGTCTGTCTTAAGAGCTTCAAAACCTACAAATTATAATTGCATGCATTCATTGTGGCAATATTGAGGCTGGGTAAGCAAGTGTGTAATAAATCAACAATGTTTGTGGCATTTGGAAATGAAGCTGGCATCATTCCAACTGTAATTGCATATATATAAAATTATATTATTGCTCGTGTATTGAAAAAATGAGAGACAATTCACACTTGCTTTTGCATATTACAAACACGCTCCAAACCAGCAACTCTGTGGCGTGGTGAATGGCGTTGAGCAGCTGTTTTCACGGCAGTGGAAAAGTAAGGTCACTCTTACCAGCCACTTTGGTGGGCGTCCTTTTTATTAGGGATGACCCGATACTGGTATCGAGTCCTATACTGCGCTCATGTACTGGTACTTGTACTCGTAAACATGCTCTGAAACCAAAAACGATAGCATTTGACATACAAATGTCATTACATAAACATGCACAATAAAAAGTGAAGATACGGAGGACAAAATAGGTTGGTTTCCATTCTTGTTTCTTCATTAAAGGTGCAGTCAGTAATATTTTCATCATTAAAAAAGTTTTATTCCTAAAGAAGTGAATTGTAATTTTGAAACAAATAAAATATAAAAATCATTATTACTCACATGGGATGAAGACTGCAGTCAAATCAGTAACCTTATAAAAGCCGTTTTATTCTACATGAGAGGGTCTCCGCATGGGGGCGGCCATGTTAGAATCACATAACCAGCCGAATACTGTTAGCTTAATCTCAGTAACTGCCGTCTTTTTGGATCATGGCTGACTGTGAAAAGTGAATTTCTACAATGTCATCAGTAACTGAAAACTAGCATTTGAAAGATCCTGTATCCATGCCCCTAAGGTGTCAGTGTCCAATTCGAAGTGCATAAAAATGTCTGATTGCACCTTTAATTACTAGTGGGATTCAGTCATCCCAGTTACTTTTTTTAAATCAGTGAATCAAAAAGATTTCATCACTTATTTGTTCATTGACCCATTTATGTTGGTTGTATTGTCAGTATGTGGTTACAAGTGAGTGTAATTTTGTATTAAATGAGTGAGTCACTGAATCATTATCACCAAATTTATTTTAAAACAAGTTCAAGTAAGTTGGTATTTAGTATTATTATCTTTTAAAATCTATATGTAAAAACTATATAACTCATTCAAATCTGCTAATAAAAGTTCATTAAAGCATTATAAGTGTTTTTACCCACCAGTGATTGAACAGTTATTCTGCTGCTAATTCTTCCTAGCCAAATTTTAGGCCTTTAGTTGTTAAAAGATTTTAACATACCAAACCGTTCCCATTTATAAGCAACTGTTGGTACTTCTTTGGTTTTTTATCCCCTTTTCTCCCCAATTTTGAAATTCCCAATTCCCACTACTTAGTACTGTAGGTCCTCGTGGTGGCTCAGTTACTCATCTCAATCCGTGTCGCGGAGGTCAAGTCTCCGTTGCCTCCGCTTCTGAGACAGTCAATCCGCGCACACTGTGGCTCGTTGTGCATGACGCCACGGAGACTCAGCTCATGCTACTCTCCACGATCCACGCACAATTTACCATGCCATTTATTGCGAGAACCACTTAATCGTGACCACGAGGAGGTTACCCCATGTGATTCTACCCTCCCTCCCTGGGCCAATTTGGTTGCTTAGGAGACCTGGCTGGAGTCACTCAGCACACCTTGGATTAAAACTCCAACTCCAGGGGGGATAGTCAGCATCAATACTCACTACCCAGGTCCCCTTCTTTATGGTTTTTAATCCACTGACTAAAATACTCACTGGAATGCTATTCAATAACATTTTTGGAGTTTGCCAAAAGGCATCTGAAGGACTCTCAGATCATGAGAAACAACATTCTCTGGTCTGAAGAAACAAAGATTGGCCTGAATGGAAAGAGTCATGTCTGGAGGAAACCAGGCACCGCTCATCACATGGTCAATACCATCCCTACAGTGAAGCATGGTGGTGGCAGCATCATGCTGTGGGGATGTTTTTCAGCAGCAGGAATTGGGAGACTAGTCAGGATCGAGGGAAAGATGAAAGCAGCAATGTACAGAAACATCCTTGATGAAAACCTGCTCCAGAGCGCTCTGGACCTCAGACTGGGGCGAAGATTCATCTTCCAACAGGTCAATGACCCTAAGCACACAGCCAAGATAACAAAGGATTGGCTACGGCGCTGTGAATACTTTCCAGATGCAGTGGATGCTTATATACATACAATGTGAGTCAATAGGGTCCAAAACTTCCAGGCCTTTAAAAGAACATGAAGGCAGAATAAAAGTAATCCATATGACTAGAGTGGTTTAATCAATGTCTTCTGAAGAAATGCAGTCAGTTTTGGGTGAGCAACAGACCAAAATGTAACTCCTGGATTATACCACTAATAAATGAACATTTTGTGATTATATAATCAGTAAACTATTCCTTTAATTGCTCTTGAATTTATTTTTAACAATGTAATATTTTTACTTTAGACCTGATGAAGCTGAAAGATGAAAGTCAAGTACTGAATGAAGAGGAGGAAAAACATCAGTATCAGAGACCTGATGATGTCATTACTGGAGAACAAACTTTAAGTTGCTCAAAAACCGAAGAAACAAAATCCAAAAAATCTTTCACTTGTCCTCAATGTGGAAAGAGTTTCACTTGTAAAGAATACTTGAATTGTCACTTGAGAATTCACACTGAAGTGGACTCTTTCACTTGTCATCAATGTGGAAAGAGTTTCTCACATAAACAATACTTGAAAACTCACATGAGAATGCACACTAGAGTGAACTCTTCACATGCCATCAGTGTGGAAGGAAATGCAAAAATAAAGGTGGTCTTGAATGCCACATGAGAACTCACCCTGGAGTGAAGCGTTTTGTTTGGTTTCATTGTGGAAAGAGTTTTGCATCTAAAAAAAATCGTGATACTCATTTAGAAGTTCATATTATAAATGAGTCTTTCACATGTCACCAGTGTGGAAAGAGTTTATCAAGTAAACAATGCCTGAATCGTCACATGAAAATTCACACTGCAGAGAAGCCTTTCCCATGTTGTCAGTGTGAAATGCTGAAGTGTTTTGAATGCAAAGTGTCACTCAATAGGCACATGGACATTCATGCTAGATTGACTTCTTATACATGTGATCAGTGTGGGAAGAGTTTCAAAAAACAAGGGTCGCTCAGTTACCACATGAGAATTCACTCTAGAGACAACTCTTTTACATGCCCTCAGTGTGGAAGGACTTTCCAATACAAAACAAGCCTTGCTAACCACATCGGGATTCACACTGGAGAGAAGCGCTTCACATGCTGTTACTGTGGAGAGAGTTTCAAATACCAAAGTCATCTTAAGAAGCACGTTAAAATACACGCTAGAGAAGCATTTTAACATGCCATCAGAATCTAAAACAGAATCAGAGACAGAAAGTGCTTTAATGCCAAGTTTGCTCACTGACTCAAGGAACGTGTCTTACGTTACAGAATCTTCCAGTACACTCAATATAGACACTGATACACCGAAGAATAAAACAATTTGTCATATAAAATAATATATATTTTTTAGAAATCTAATTACAAACAGGACAGGATAACCTGTCTTGATTCATTTCATCAGTTTTACATAATCTTTTTTTTTGTCACGTGACTGATTTACATAAATAGGTTATGCTAGTTAGCTAACAATAGCATGTGTTAGCATGCTAAATGTTAAGTTGCTGAGTAAAAAGTAGATGAGGAAGCAAAAGCTCCACTCTTCATCACTATGGTTACCCAGCGTAACAGAGTCCCAAAATACCAGAACATTTCCACCTTTTCTCGTCTTGCTCACCAACACATAAAATAACACTTAATTTTAAAATGTTTACTCTCCCAATCAAGTCCCATGCAAAGCATGCTGGGAACTACGAATTCCCCCCACCCAATTTCAGTTATGCCAACAAAAATGTATTAATGTACAAATACGAATGGATAAAGTAAAACTCCATTAATACAATTTAGTAAATTGAATACTTTGAAATTAAGTATTGAGTGGTATTATCTCATTTTAAGTATGTAATTTGAACAAGCATCAAAAAATATTTTTGCTCTGTAGTTGAACATGATTGGTTCATATTCACCCTACATAATTGAATATAGTAGCATTCACATTTTTGAGAATTACATTAATTAAAAGCAAAGAAAACAAGTTTAGAAGATAAACACAATTTTATTGTGTAGATTGCAAATAATATGACTTAGTAATTTGGTCAACCAGCATTTAACCATTATTATAATTTTTTCAGTGATGCTGGCTGCCAGAGAGTGCAAGATTGACCCTATTTACACCTGGTGCTCACATGCGTTTCGGGTGATGCAAACATAACTGCTCACGGGTGATGGATTTGAGCGACCAGGTGTAAACGGCGCTCTCGTCTGTCCACTTGTGATCAGATCATCACCTGAGACGCATCTTAAAGATGCACTAAGTGAGATTTTAGCAAGGATTTAGCTTGCTCTTACTCATCCCATAGGTCCTAGATGTACTTGCGGTTTTGGACTCTATACTGACACCCATCATCCTTGAGTGCTGTCGTTTCACACCAAATGTGTTTGTTTATCTTCTGTTTTGTTACTTTTAGTCTGTTTTTATCAGTCTCATATTACACACATCCCTATAATGGAAATTTTTCTAACCAATCCAAACAAATGTTCTCACGTTTTTGCTTGTCGAACTATGTCCAGACCTCAGCGACTCGCGAGCTCTCAGCCGGCTGAACATCGTTTTGTGCTTATGCTTGGCGTTTGATGTCGTGCTGCTTATCTGTGATCCTCGATGTGAGAGCTGCAGGTCGTAGCAGTTTAATCACTCTAGCAGAGACCTCTCGTTTGGACATTTTATCTTTCCACTTTTACTCATTCTGGAAGGACTGTCTGGTGGATCACACTCCTGTTTATCAATACATACCTTCATTGGGACCACTGATGTCCATTGCGGGGTAGGGGGTGACCCCTATTTGTCAAATTAAACAGCTTTTATGGGGGTTCTCATAAGACTTCAGTCTTTATCTTATATAAGTGTAAATCATTTTCAACATATTTAAAAAAGTACTATCCATGTCTTTATGTGTAAAACGTTTTTAATTAGCAAAAACTTACTTAGTGCACCTTTAACACCAGATGTAAACCAAGACATTTTTGCCAATTTTTGTACATGTTTTATGGCCTGCAAATGTAAACTTTGTTTTCTAGAATGTATTGAAAATTGTTGCAAATTTGCTGATTAAAATATGTCACATATGGTAACGTAGTGTAGCTGGCTAAAATATATAAGCTTTTGAAAGTTGCGAGATTGGCTTGTGATAGTTATGGTAGCATAGGTCTCAATGGGTTGAAAATTATAAATTGTTTTATTGTTTACTTGTGCAAGTGTATATGCTGTAGCTGTCTTGAAGTAAAATAAAAATGAAAAATCTTATCAGTTGTTTGATGTAAGTGGTTTAATTTTTTGGTTCACTTGTATTGTACACTTACTGTTTATAGGTTGCCATATTGTGGTTCATAAACTTAAGTCTGATGAAAAATTGGTGTTCTATTTAATAATTCGTGAACATACTTTGAAAAGTGTACATAGGTTTTTTTTTTTCCCAGCTAAGAGTGGAAGAACGCTCTGGTGATCTTTCTGTCTATATAAAGCGCAGCGAGTTAGCAGCCCAGAGTGTGCAAGTGTATTTTTGGCTACAGGAAACAATAGGAATATAATGAAAACACATATTACAAGCATAGCAAGGAAATATAAGTAATGTGGCTGCCCCTCCCTCTCATCATCGTTGCCCCACCTCTGAGGGCCGTCCTTATGTGAGGAGAGAGCATAATTAAAAAGCCACGTTTGGGCACCACTGCTGGCAGAAAAATGTAGAGCATGCCTCTTCTCGGGTAGACTGCTTCTATCTTTTTGTGTGCACACACTGGTGCCCTCTCAGATCCAGGAGCAGAGCAGGGAGTGTTCTGGCTGAATTAGGTGCTTGCTGGACCCGGACCCCCATAGTGAATTAGTTGCGATTCCGGGACATTGAAGCACGCATCGTGGCCAACGGATGCGGATGCCAGACCGATTTCCCCTCACATACATCATGGCCCTGGGAAGACACCACCCCACGCGCCACAGACCAGTGAGGGGAGAGCGTGTGGCTGCCGGACCCCGGCCATGTCCTGGATCCTCCTCTGGACACTACCCATCCTACACGATGCCCCCATTCACCGTGAGGGTGCCAGATTCCCCTTTATTTTGGACACTTTCCCCATTGGACACTATTTTCCCCATTTATTAACATTTTATGTTTATTATTATTTTAAAAAAATGCCTCTCAGAGGCTTGATGCCACACCCACTGTGTCTGTCTCTTGCTCACCCCGCCACAGTTGTAGAGAAAAGGGAAAATACAAAACTTAGCATAGTGAATGGCTCTTTATCAGAGTCCTTGCTTTGCAGGTTCTAATCTGATGACCCCACCATCTCAGCTCATATCTCTGCCTGTCTCTCAGAGATCTCGGTCTGGATGAAGGTACACCATCTTAAGCTTAACCTTGCCAAGACAGAACTCCACATGATCCCAGCCAACCCATCTGTTGATCACAACATCACTAATCATCTTAGATCAGCTACACTAACACCAACCTGGACAGCCCAGCACTTGGGAGTAATGGTTGATGACAAGCTTAACTTCACCACCCACATCTCATAAACCACTCAATCGCTTTAGAACATCGGGAACTACTGTAACGCTGCCCTGCCTCCCAACTAGTGCAATTACGTTGCTGCAGATGGTCCAGAAAGCAGCAGGACATTTGGTCTTCAATCAACCAAAAAGGGCTCACATCATCCCCCTTTTTATTTCACTCCACTGGCTACCTGTAGCTGCCTTCATCAAATGAAAGGCTTTGACCCTGGCCTTCAGGACAGCCAATGGAACATGGCACTTACTATTTCATTTTATTCTTTTTATATATATTTTTCCTTGTCTCTATTTCTTCTGCTCTAGATTCTGCACTATTCTAGTTACTCTGGGAACTTAAAAGGGTCTGCTAAATGACTAAATGTAAATGCAAATGAAACTGTCATGTGCAGGTGCTCATGTACTTCGAAGTACATCTTGCTGCTTCTTTAAAAGGCAGTGGTCCATTCTGTGTGTTATAATGCTGCTCTTGTCACCGCACTGACTGGTGAAAAGGTTATAAATCAATACATATAAAAAGGTGTGGGGGTGGGGGGCAATGCTGTGCCTTAAACAAGTACTACATGGATGCCTTTAACCATTGCACAATGTCACCATGTCATCAACCACATCTCCCTCTGAAATCATTTAAACACGCTCCTCCCTTGAACATGGATAGGGGAAAATGGGCCCTGTGGCCATGAGCTGGGCCCCATGGGAGTTATAGACCCCTGGACTTCAGCCCATAAGCCCATGCATTAATGCAACCCTGGTGATAATACGCTATTTGCAATACAACAACGATTCACAAACACCCACATAGGCCAAAAGGTATTTGTGTGACACCAAAGGAAAGACATTTTTAGATCTTTTATATATATTTATATTAAAAAACAAATCTTACTAAATAAACTTACTACTTATTTCTAAGTACCACAAAAAAATAAAAAGAAACTACAGTGGGGGATTTTTTCTACATTCTGATATATACGTATCTCTTATTCTCCTTTTTTTCCTTATTATTAAGTGATCTTAGCTGCAGCGTTCCAAACTTTGAAAGGGATGGAGACGACCGGGAGGATTGGCTACACTGGTCTGTGACTGGTTCGTTGATGGAAGGAAGTAGCGTAGTATCCGGACGTGATTCGGAGATGGAAGGTGAAGCATATGGCGGGGAAGGTAGAGGTGGAACAAATTTGAAATGGTCGGTGGTGGAAAAACGAAAAAGGAAGACCTGGAGTAAGATTTCGGGAACAGACAGTGATAAGGAGCAGAGCTCTTTAAGAATAAGGAAGGGAGAGTATAAGGTACTGTTGAAATTTTCGTCTGATGTTGTTGGTATAAGCAATCTATTGAAAATTACCAAAGCCATTATGGAATCGATTGTAAAGATTGAGTGTGCGAAAAATTTGAGGGATGGTAAATTACTAATAATATGTAAGGATAGTTGTCAACAAAAGGCAGCACTTGGATTAAAAACATTGCTAGGTCAGAAGGTAATATGCACAGTTGTAGAAAGAAAGAAAGTGGGTACGAGGAGTAATATGTGGCTTTCCGACTGATATTTTAGATGAAAAAATCCAAAAAGGTATAAATCGAGCTGTGATGAAAGAGGTGAGATGGTTGAAGTGTATTAGGGACAAAGAAAGGGTTGACAGCCTTTCGGTTATTCTGCATTTTGTGGAAGATAAACTGCCTGAAAGAGTATATATCTGATTTCTAAGCTATGCAGTTAGACAGTATGTTCCACCACCACTGAGATGCTATAAATGTCAGAACACATTGCTGCTGTATGTAGAGGGAAACAAAGATGTGCCAGATGTGGAGGAAATCATGAGTACGGTGAATGTGAAAAAGATGTGAAGCCAAAGTGTTGTAATTGTGGTGGGGAGCACAGTGCAGGCTATGGGGGCTGCCAGTACAGGATAGAAGCTGTGAAAGTTCAGAGTGTGAGAGTGTCAGAAGGTCTGATTTATGCAGAGGCTCTTAAAAAGGTTCAAATGTCAAAACCTAAGAGTGACAGCAGATTGGAATTGAGTCATCCAGTTAACAAACCAGACCCTAGCACAGTAAATATGAATGGAAAACTCATGGTAGTTGACAAGATTGCATTTGTTTCATGTTTGACTGAGGTAGTGAATTGCTCAGTGCAAACTGAGAGAAGAACAGAGAGGATTAAAATGATCATTAGGGCAGCAGAAAAATTCTTGGATGTTGAGGGGGTATCAGTAGAACAGATAAACGATAAATTAAAGATTCAAATGGCAAGCTCTCAGGCACCATGTGGTTGATCCTAATGGTGCTATTGATCTTGCAGTGGAATGGAAAATCTAGATGGAAATTTAAGTCAGCTGACTGTGATCTTCAGGAAATTCATTGGATAACGAGTTTACCTTTTACGAGCTAAAAAGGGCTATTGTTGGAGCTAAGCAAACTTCTCCAGGGAAGGACGAAGCACATAACTGTTAATCAGAAGGTCACTGGTTCGATCCCCACAGCCACCACCATTGTGTCCTTGAGCAAGGCACTTAACTCCAGGTTGCTCCGGGGGGATTGTCCCTGTAATAAGTGCACTGTAAATCGCTTTGGATAAAAGCGTCTGCCAAATGCATAAATGTAAATGTAAAAATGATTTAGAAGTTTATAGAATTTTTTTTTTTTTTGGTAACTTTTATTTATTTATTTATTTTACCCCATTCCAACAATGGTCAATACTTCAGCCCAGTAGGTGGCGGGAATGCACCTATCGTTTGTTTGCCAACCACCATAAAACGCTAAAAGAAGAAGAACATGTGAAAGGACTTTTCTTTTGCTTCACCAAATCGCTGTGTGCTGGTCTGACGTCATCAGGGCTGCGCCGTGGCGCTCTTCTGTTGTTGTTCGGCTGAAGAAAGGTTTGTGTTTTTGAGCGCTTCAGAATTTAAGGTATATAAAACAATACAAAGCAATACAAATTGAATTTAAGTTTTTAACAAATGTGCTCCAATAATGTGATAATATTATTAAGATAATTTCGAGTTTATAACATAAAATGGGTGTTGCCAATGTAATATTGTAGTGCTTTATGTGAAGTGCTTATAATTACTAGCTTGTAAATTGCGCAGCATTTATCTGTTATTTCTATCTTTCCAAATTTGAACAAAAATGTCCACATTTCTGTCCCCAGCCTTTTCAAAAGGCATACACTTTAAATACAGTCACTGTTCTTTGAACATTTATATCTATTTGAATCATGAATTAGTCAATGTTTCTATTTTAATAAACTATATAAAATTCCATGTACATGATATGTTATGACCGTTATGAAAATGCAGTTCCCATTTGAAAAGTAATAATACTTTATGCATAATTAAATTAAATGCTACATATATATAATAAATAATATGATGGAAATAGTTCCTCCGAAGTGTCATGTCACCGGTGTTACTGCTAAAATCAAAACCTTGTTCTGAAAAAATGTCCAGACTTTTACGTCACTGAAAACAATCAAGAAAAATTCAACTGTCCTTTTACATTTCTCCCAAAATATTGTCATTTAGAGCATTTATTTGCAGAAAATGAGAACTGGTCAAAATAACACAAAAGATGCTGTGTTTTCAGACCTCGAATAATGCAAAGAAAACAAGTTTATATTCGTTTTTAAACACAATACTAAACTTTCAGAAATCAATATTTGGTGGAATAACACTGATATTCAATCACAGCTTTCATGCGTCTTGGCATGATCTCTACCAGTCTTTCACATTGCTGTTGGGCGACTTTATGTCACTCCTGGTGCAAAAATTCAAGCGGCACGTCTTTATTTGATGGCTTGTGGCATCCATCTTCCTCTTGATCACATTCCAGAGATTTTCAGTGGGGTTCAGGTCTAGAGATTGGTCTGGCCATAACAGGGTCTTTATCCGGTTCTCCTCCATCCACACATTGATTGATCTGGCTGTGTGACATGGAGCATTGTCCTGGAAAAAAAAATCCTCAGAGTTGGGGAACATTGTCAGAGCAGAAGGAAGCAAGTTTTCTTCCAGAATAACCTTGTACATGGTTTGATTCATGCATCCTTCACAAAGACGAATCTGCCGGATTCCAGCCTTGCTTAAGCCCAGATCATCACAATCCTCCATCTGGTCGTCTAATGGTTAGAAGGAGACTCCAGTGAGACCTGGAGATGCCTTCAAGCCAAAGTGTCTCATGCCATCTGTGCCCTCTTTCTTAGTTAAAACATTAGTATTGTGGTTTTTTTTAAATGAATATAAATGTGTTTTCTTTGCATTAAATAAAATGTACATTTTACTCAAAAACATACCTATAAATAGAAAATCCAGAGAAGCTTGTAGTTTGAGATTTTTTATGAATGGCATATTTCATGAAAATCGTCACTGGTGTTACTATTTCTCAGTGATGACCAGTAACAGCAGTGACAACCTTGTGTAAAGAGGCTTTAGTAAAAATCTATTCATTATGTTGTAATGCATAAAATAGTGCTCATTAATTTACATTTTATGATTATGACTTTTCCTGATTGTTTTTAAGTGAGTTAAATGGTTAAACGTGATATAGAAGCTCTTCTGGCTAAGCTCTAGAAATGTTGTTATTGGTATGGTGATAAACAGATTGTTTGCTTTATTCCAGAACCCCTGATCAGAGATCAGTTCAGATTGAGCAGGGGTTCTGGGAGTTCCTCATGAAGCAACTGGACATTTAAAGCTGAAGAGTGCAATTTCAGTGCCACTCATCGGAACTGCAAAAACAAACCTCTGTTTTCAAACAGCTTCCTGAATGCGCCCCCTGTATGCCATTTTACATTTGGAAAATTTGAACACCATAAAAATAAAGTGAGTAGGTTGAAAGAAAGATGGAAATGCACCATGTTTTTTTTTTTATATTAGCTGAAGACGGATCCAAGTTTGTCCAGTATAGTAGCAGACAGTTGCAAATGAGCTTTAATATGTCTTTTATTTTGAGTGATTTCATCATGCATCATTTATTTAAATGGTTGTTTAAGATTTTTTTGAATGATCTTTAGTTTTATACCAAACACTGTATTTTCTCTGTAATGAATATTGAAAGATTGGTGCTTTGTGTTTTTTGTTGTTGTCATATTTTACCTATAAATTACATAACATTACTTGACTGTTGCTTCATGCAAGAGTAAGAATTTTAAGGATTGTATTGTTGAATTTCTATGTCCTTTAAATATTTGTATTTAAAAACTGTAAAGTAACACCTGTTAAAAGAAAGATAGCACAAGCTTTTTATTTTAAATCAGTGTTTTTTTTTATGTATAAAATCTGCTAAACTGCCATTTATGTGGCTTCATCAAGCCAACGGGCTAACTCAAATTATAGCTTATGATTAAAAATACAATACATTTGAACACATTTTGGTACTCGAATAGCAGACGCTTCTGTAGAATGACCCATATTTCTGTGATACTTTACAGGTTCCCAAAATGAATTGGCATTTTCATTCTTTTCACTTTTTTATATTATTCATAACATGTTCAACGTGATGGAGAAAAGTTCCCACATATGGAAGAAAAACGTTAGATGAAACGACTGAGATCTGTGAGACAAACTGCTGTAAAGATGGAGTTTATTAAAGAAGAGATTGAAGACATCAGTATTACTCAACCATGCAGAATAAAAAGTGAAGATACTGACGGACGGAGAGGTGGGTGTCCATTCTTGATTCTTTATTCATCATTGGCACACCAGTATACATAGCCAAAAATAACATTTAGTTGATGTATTAATATTCAAATGGTCATTATACCATGAGGCCACTGATTAATACAGACAAGGACAGACCTTGTCTTGCTTAGGCTAATGTTAAAATATGGCTAAACTCATTTTATCAAGCCAGCTACTACACTGCATCTGGAAAATATTCACAGCACTTCACTTTCCACATTTTGTTATGTTACAGCCTTATTCCAAAATGGATTAAATTCATTATTGTCCTCAAAATTCTTCAAACAATACCCCATAATGACAATGTGAAAGAAGTTTGTTTGAAATCTTTGCAAATTTATTACAAATAAAAAATGAAAATATCACATGTTCATAAGCATTCACAGTCTTTGCCATGACACTCAAAATTGAGCTCAGGTGCCTCCTGTTTCCACTGATCATCCTTGAGATGTTTCTACAACTTGATTGTAGTTCACCTGTGGTAAATTCAGTTCATTGGACATGATTTGGAAAGGCACACACCTGTCTATATAAGGTCCCACAGTTAACAGTGCATGTCAGAGCACAAACCAAGCCATGAAGTCCAAGGAATTGTCTGTAGACCTCCAAGACAGGATTGTATCGAGGTAACTGTTTTAAACAGTGCTAAAATGCTTGCATTGCTGTGACTGGAGTAATGAATGGGCAAACTATGACCCACGGTTCGGATATGGCCCTTCAGATGGTTTAATGCGGCTCCGTTATCTGAAGAGTATTTATTTTACAATTTACAAATATTTCAAACTTCTTGCGTTGGGACCTAACACACATCCACAACATTTTAAAATGCACGAGTTGAACCCATGACTTGCATATGGTTGTCAATGAACAATAAACTGGGATAGGAGAACATATTATAGAATAAAAAAATTACATACTTCACCTTTTAAAGGAGTTGTTCACTCAAAAATGACAATTCTGTCATAATTTACACACACTTGTGTTGTTAAAGCCTGTATGACATACCTTCTTATGCAGAGCACAAAAGAAAATAAAGTATGAACCATAAATAATATTGTATTGCTCGTCGTCTTAGAATTTCATTAGAACCCAAAACTAAAAAATAAACAAAAAATAAGCAAAGGATGGAAGTCCTTTAAAATTGTTCATGCAGGTTTATATTTTACTGTGTTATGCTATGATTCCCTTGTTTATTTTTCCTGTTTTGCCAAACTGTGGGTCTGTTTTGTTGATCTCAGCCTTAGCTGTTCTTGCCTGCAATTCCAAAAGGCATCGTAAGCCTTATTAGATCATAGAGACCATTGAAACAAAGGGGGGGAACGTTTTGCTTTATGACATTTTATTAAAAATGGCAGTGTTTTATAGATTTTTTTTTAAATGCAAGTGTATGGGAAGTGTATTTGGATAATTTCTATAAATCAGTTTAAACCCATCCAAAAATATGGTTAATGAAAATCAATGGGGCTAATCCTATGGAGCGAGCAGCAGTTACCTGGAAGGATCTTAGTGAAGGGGAAATTAAGATTTATTTGTATTGTTTTGTTTAATTTTAATTGCTCTTGAATTTGATTTTTGACATTTTCATATTTTTATTTTAGTGCCGATGGAGCTTAAGGAGGAAAGTCAAGATCTGAATGAAGTGGAGGAGAAACAAGAGTATCAGGAACTTGATGTCATTAGTGGAGAACAATCATTTAGTTGCTCACAGACTGAAGAAACCAAATCCAATAAATCTTTCACTTGTCCTCAGTGTGGGAAGAGTTTCAAAGAAAACAAAACGTTTAAGAGTCACATGAGAATTCACACTGGGGAGAAACCTTTCAAATGCCCTCAGTGTGGAAAGAGTTTCAGACAAAGCAGAGGCCTTATAGATCACAGAGTAATTCACTCTGAAGAGAGGCCTTTCACATGTCATCAGTGTGGAAAGTGTTTCAAACGTAAAAATCATCTGGATATTCACATGCTAATTCACTGTGAAGAGAAACCTTTCACATGCCTTCAGTGTGAAAAGAGTTTCAGACGTAAAGGAGATCTTGAACAACACACGAAAATTCACTCTGGAGCGAAGCCTTTCGTATGCCATCAGTGTGGAAAGAGTTTCAGACATAAAAACACCCTTGATTATCACACAGCATCTCATAATAGAAATAAGTCTTTCACATGCCACCAATGTGGAAAGAGTTTTAAATGTAAAGATAGTCAGGATTGTCACATGAGAACTCATAATGGAGAAAATCCGTACACATGCTGTCAGTGTGATATAAGTTTCAAATGCGAAGCATACCTCCGTAGACACATGAAAATTCACTCGAAAATGAAGTCTTTCATATGCCCTCAGTGTGGAAAGACTTTCCAAAACAAGAAAAGCCTTGCTAACCACATGGGAATTCACACTGGAGAGAAGCCCTTCACATGCCGCCACTGTGGAAAGAGTTTCAAATTCAAAGGGAGCTTGAAGAACCACATTGGAATTCACGCTGGAGAGAAACATTTTCACATGCCATCAGAATTGGAAATGGAATCAGAAAGAGCTTTATTGCCAAGTTTGCTCTTAGACTCAGACTAAACATTCATACACAAAATAATAATGTTGGTAATGTAACATTTTAAAGAAATACAATAACACATAGGACAGGGTCACACAAGTGCAGATATGCTATATAAACCCCAGGGCTCAACAATAAGGATGGCCTGCTGGCTTGGGGCATGTGCAAGAGAATTTTGGGTCAGTTAATGGACCTGTCATGCCATTGATAGATTGTCACTAAATATTGAACATGTTTTATGCCTTACAAATATAAACTTTTGGTTGTCTGTGATGTTTTGAAAGTTGTTCGTGAATTCTGATTGAAATATGTCACAGAGATGTGGTTTTATGAAATTGAGAGATAGTTAAGTGAGCCTAAGCTTCAATGGTTTAAAAATTATGAAGTAAATTACAGTATGTTATCGTTTTACAGCAAAGGTTTATACATTTTAAATCTTCAAGTTATATTAAATCTGCATAGGCTTTCCAAATGCACACGCATTAAAAATTTAAAAAATAATTGTTTTAAGTTGTTTCAATTTTTGGTACACCCATAAATGAATGACCATAAAAATTCCGTAGCACTTTCGGAAAATACGATCAGATTGGCCATTGGGAGAGTCAGGACATCTCAAGGTAGGAAAGCTCAATTATACTTTCTACAGTGCCATCTACTGCGCATGTGTCAGGCATTAGATGGTGTAATTGAGCTTAAATCATGATTGTGCTTAAGAGACTGCACTGGCACGTTGTACATTGAAAAAGGAGTTATATTTTGGGTTGTTCTCACCCAAAGACGATTAGATCATTTCTGAAGACATTGATTTAACCACTGGAGTCTTCAGAATAACTTCTATGAAGCGTTTATAGGATATTTGGACTTTCGGAGTTTGGGTCACCATTCACCTGCATTGTGAGGATCAACAGAACTGTTTTTATTTATTTTAGTATAATAAGTTTGTGATGGTAGACACGGCGTGTCTCTTATTTATCCAGGACTTTTATTTTGCCTGTCCGCGGTGAGTGATTGTGACGTCATAAAGAAATGCGCCATCAATTCTCTAGTTACTGCTCGGCTGAAATAAGGTGTGCAGCGGTTCAAAGTTTTTACGAATTGGCTCCAAAACATACAATTGTAACATAATAACAACATTTATGAGGTAATTTTGCAAATTACTGTAGATTGTCATTGAATGTTACAATATGATTTTGGCGTATGAGTGTTATTTTTCTGAGATTAAAGTACATCCACTCATAAAAAGCAGAGTGATTTACTTTGTATTTCTTTTCAGTTCATTATTCATAAACGTGACAAGGTTTGCAGATGAGGAGGGAAATCTCCAGGTGAAACGACTGAGATCTGTGAGACAAACTGCTGTAAAGATGGAGTTTATTAAAGGAGAGATTGAAGACATCAATATTACACAACCATGCAGAATAAAAAGTGAAGATACTGAGGAAAAAATAGGTTGGTATCAGTTCTTGAACTATATAGTGGTGATAATTTTATTTCAACCCTGTGAACTGAATCTTTTGAATGCATGCAAAATAAATATATATTCAGAGAATCTGTATGATGCATTTATACACCAGTAGATAATTAAATCTTTAAAAAAATACTCACTTTGTGGGGCCTGGTAGCTCAGCGAGTATTGATGCTGACTACCACCCCTGGAGTCACGAGTTCAAATCCAGGGTGTGCTGAGTCACTCCAGTCAGGTCTCCTAAGCTACTCTCTACTAGGTAGGGTAGAGTCACATGGGGGTAACCTCCTCGTGGTCACGTTTAGTTGTTCTTGCTCTCAGTGGGGTGTGTGGTAATTTGTGCATGGATCGCGGAGAGTAGCATGAGCCTCCACATGCTGGGAGTCTCTGGTGTGTCATGCACAATGAGTCACGTGATAAGATGCGCAGATTGACGTCTCAGAAGCGGAGGCAACAGTCAGACAGTCATTAATTATAATGTAAAGCCCAACAGATCTCCAACGCAAACTGGAGGTGGATTTCAGCCGTTCAGCGATTTCTTTCTTGTTACATAAATTACATAATTTCAATGCAAATCAATATATTATGTCCATGTTTTTATTTATTTGGTTAGTAGCCGTGCAGTAAGCGGGATAATGTACAGTCAGCTGGTTGTTATCGCAAAATAAATCCCTTTAGGTTGATACGCCTCTGCTTCTCATCGGGGCCCTGATCACCTTGTCAGGGTTTTTATTTTGTGATAACAACCCACCCCTGTACATTATCTACATTACTTAGAAAGTTATTTGGCCTATTTATTTGTTGAAAATCCATTTGTTACCATGTTGAAGTGCTGCACTAAGTGTCCGTTTATCCCTCTGAAACATGTCTGAACGGGGTCACGTGAACATAACGGAGCATAAATATACATTATCACCAACTAGTTGACTATCAAAATTGGTGATTTTGCACATCCCTAATAGCAAAAATATATATTTTAAAAGTAATTAGTTTGGTTCTATTTCTAATGATAACTTAAAACGATAAATATACATGCTTTCACACATACAGCCTTTTCCTTAAATTTAACACCATTTTTCCATGCAGAGGTCATGTGTGAACAGACCCATTGTCAAAATGCCATGCAATCAGCTTCTGTAATTTGTCGACTTAAGAAATTGTAACGTTGCCAGAAAAGTTCTGTATTGATATGATGTGAGAACAAAGCTGTAAAATTACCAGTTTTAGCACATACAAGTTTATGACAGTGACATAATTCACTTAATGATTCAACTGACCCTTCGCTAAGCTCTGTCTCCCTTGGCTATCATCACCTGCTCTGAAGAGCTTTGCAGAACTTCCCATGGGGATGAATGTGAGATTGCCGTGAATGCCATGTTTTAGTTTAGTTTTTTGTTAGTTTTTCCGCCTTCTAAAGGTCGATTCTAGGGGGTTAAATAATATCATAAAACTCAAGCAGGTCATGTGCAGACTAAAACAATTACAATGTAAAGTGGTATTCCTTCAAGAAACACACCTGAGGTCTGAAGATGTTTTGAGAGTTTGAAAGAGATGGCTTGTTTTTTCTGCATCTTATACTGTACTAGCCAGGCAAGTGGGGTAATAATCTTCAAACGTGATGGAGGCGGGGCATGGGTAGCTCAGCCAGTATTGATGCTGACTACCACCCCTGGAGTTACGAGTTTGAATCCAGGGGGTGCTGAGTGATGGGTCACATGGGGTAACCTCCTCGTGGTCTCTATAATGTGTGGTTCTCGTTCTCGGTGGGACGCGTGGTGAGTTGAGCGTGGATGCCGCGGAGAATAGCGTGAAGCCTACACACGCTTTATGTCTCCATGGTAATGCTCTCAACAAGCCATGTGATAAGATGCAGATTGACGGTCTCAGACGTGGAGGCAACTGAGATTCGTCCTCCGCTACCCGGATTGTCACTACGCCATCACGAGGACCTAGTGTGCATTGGGAATTGGGCATTCCAAATTCGGGAGAAAAGAAAAACGTGATGGAGACGTTTCATCTTAGAATGAATGTCAGCATCAGAGACTTGAACTTGATATGTGCAGCATCTGGCAGCCAGTGTAGAGAGACAAGAAGAGGTGTAACATGCGCTCTCTTGCATTCTGGATCATTTGCAGAGGCCTAATTGTGCATGCAGGAAGGCCAGCTAAAACAACATTAGAGTAGTCCAGTCTAGTTATGACAAATGACTGAACAAGGAGTTATGTGGCATGTTCAAAGAGTAAGGGTCTTATTTTTCTGATTATCGTGCTGTTTTTGAGATGTGGTCAGTGAAATTGAGTTGGTTGTCAATGATAATCCCTAGATTTCTGACCGTTTTGGAATGTATTATTGTAGATGAACCTAGCTGCATGGTAATGTTGTTCTTTACAGCAGTGTTGGCTGGAAAGTCGAGGAGCTAAGCCTTCACTGGGTTAAGTTGCAGGTGGTGTTCCTTCATCCAGGCCGCGATGTCTACCAAATAGGTTGAGATTTGAGCAGTCACCTTGGAGTCGCTGGGCTGGAAAGACAAGTAGAGCTGCGTGTCATTGGCGTAGCATTTGTAAGAGAACCTATGTGCTTAAGTGATGGGTCCCAGTGTTGTGTATTTAGAGAAGAGAAGTGGGCCAAGCACTGAGCCCTGATGTACCCCAGTAAGTTTCTGATGTGACTTGGACACCTCACCTCTACAGGCTACATTGAAACACCTATCTAAAAGATAAGACTTGAACCAGCCAAGCACAGTTCCTGTGATGCCCAGAGTAGAGAGGGTGAACAGGAGAATCTGATGGTTGACTGTTTGGAATGCTGCAGATAGGTCCAGTAGAATAAGGATGGATGGTCTGGCTCCAGATCTCGCATGTCTCAAGGACTCAAGTTACAGAGAGCTGGGCAGTCTCTATGAAATATCCACATTTGAAGCTTGACTGATTGTCGTTTAGCAGCTTGTTCTGTGAGAGAAATACAGAGATCTTCTCTTTTGAGTGTTTTCGCCATGAGTGGGAGGAGAGAGACTGGTCTGTAATTTTCTACCTGTGTGGGGTTAAGTGCAGTTACTCAAGCCTGCTTCAATGCAGTGGTATAAGTGTATGTAAGTAGAGATGTGTTAATTATGTGTGTGAGTGCAAGTAGGATTGACGGAGAGATGGCTTGGAGAAGATCAAGGGGGTAAGTGGTGGGGTGGTTGGAGAGGAGTTTTTTAGAGACCTTAGTGTCAGTTAGAGGAGAGAACAGCTGCATAGAGGAGGTTGGTGTTTGAGAGGATGTGGTGCAGAGAATCTACTGCTGATGGCTGTAACCTTATCAGGAAAAAAGTGGCAAAGATATTTGCTGTTAGCAAGGTGTTAGGAGGAGGGGGTGTGGACAGAGGAGTGTGTTAAATGCTGTGAGTGTTTTTGGCCTTGTCCTGATAATAGAATGTTTTGGCAGATGCTACTTCATTGGAAAAGGAAGCAAGCATAGACTGATACTTACTCAGATCTGCAGTAAGTATCAGAAGTAAGATATTGCATCAACATAATGGCAGATCTCTTAAGTGCTGTGTGGAAATACAGCTGTACCGACATCGCTTTGAATTTATGTTTGAGTGAGCAAGGACATTCTGTTATACAAACACAGTACTTGGTTTGATTTCTTCATCCTCACTAGGCATGTAACAATTCATAGCTTTCTCAATACGATTAAATAAAATAAAAAAAAAGAGTTGTAAACTTGTAAACCGCGTTATTGTGATACCCATGTCTGGCAGAGGTGTTTCACATAGGATGCAGTAAATGATGAAAGCCCACACAGTTACAGACACTTTCCTTGTTTCTTTTGTGACATATGATTAGTTAATGTGATTGGCCAAATTAAAAGATCACCAATCGCATCACCGACTTATTTGAGTATTGACTTGATGTATGTTTCTTTTTGCCATTACACTGACCCTTGACTAAAACCCATCTTATAAACACAACTGACCACTCCTACCTTTATAACACCTTACTGTTGCCATCTACCATATCAGACAAGCTAAGTCTATGAAAGTGTATTTGGATAGTTGTTAAGGACATTTACACACTAGGTCTGTCAACAGGGCTGAGAAACTAAATTAGAATCTTTCATTTCAATATGACCAAAATTGTAATTATATTTTAATTTGAAAGACATTTCAGTGGGGGGAAATCTGTTATCACCAGATTTTATCGTTGTTTTCTCCCATGTCACTAGAGGGCCCAACGAATACATATAAACCAAACAGCTCTATGTTATTGCAAAGAACATACCTGTCTGTTAACAATAGTGCATTCCATTTTAAACTAATTTGCATACAATTTAAATGAACAATATCAATAATGATTGAAGACCTGACTTCAAATTCAGTAACAGTTATACACAAACATGTAAAAAAAGGAGACTTAAAATGTTTTTATTTTTGATTGACAACATTGTGATTATTCGGCAGTTCCTTGCGATATGAATCATGACAGCAACAAGCTCCAACACAGCGCATCGTGACTTTCTGTCCAGGGAAGAGACAGCATTTAATACTATAGAGAGGTACACGTACCATAATTTCCGGACTATTGAGCGCACCTGAATATAAGCCGCACCCACTGAATAAAATTTTTTTTTTTATTTTTAACATAAATAAGCCTTACCTGTCTATAAGCCGCAGGTGCCTACCGGTACATTGAAACAAATGAACTTTACACAGGCTTTAACGAAACACGGCTTGTAACAAAAATAAATAGGCTTTAAGGAAACACGGTGTGGCAGCGGGGGCGTGGTCAAGCGCCCGTCCGGGAGAGAAAAGTGGTAAGGGCGCTTACATCAAGTGCTGAAAACTGTCACACTGGTGCCAGTGTGACAGTTTTCCCAAGAAGGACACGTGAAGCAGGGCACTTGACGTTCCAGGTAAGGCTTTTAATGGCCACAGCAATGTAAGTTTCTCAATTCTTGGACTTCTATGCGCCAACACTAGACTGACGTGTGTCTGTCTGTCACTCTGTCACTCACTCACTCACTCACACACACACACTCTCTCTGCTGCCTTTTTATGCCGCTCTCCCCACGCTTACTGAAATTAGACACAGGTGTTAGACATTAGCTCAGGTGTAAGCGCCCTTACCGCTTTTCTCTCCCGGACGGGCGCTTGACCACGCCCCCGCTGCCACACACGGCTTGTAACAAAAAATAAAAAATTAGCAGTAAACAGTAGCCTAGCAAGAAAGTCATTGGTCACTATCTTCCTCCTCTTGTGCACATGAAACCATTGAAGTCATCTCCTTCGGTGTCGGAGTTGAATAGCCTCAGCTTTAGTTGTCTTTTTGAGTCAATTCATCATGCTGCTGTTTCCAACGTCTCCCGTGCAGCAGCTCTATTTCCTTTTCCAACAGCCAGATCAATCGCATTCAACTTGAAAGCTGCATCATATGCATTTCTCCGTGTCTTGAGGGTGACAAAATGACTACCGTAATCAGAGCGATGGGAAGTTTGAGCGCTCTCGATTTAATCTAAACAGTACCGGTAAACAAAAAAGTTGTTTGACCTTAACCCGTTCGGCAATTTCATTGGTCTAATGAAAGCTTCATGCTGCCAAAAAACTGAGCACCTCACAGAATGTTTTTTCTTTTTTTTTAAATAAAATTTGAAAGCGGGAAAAATCCATATATTAGCCGCATCGTTGTTTAAGCCGCGAGATTCAAAGCGTGGGAAAAAAGTTGCGGCTTATAGTCCGGAAATTACGGTATATCGGATGAGTTTATTTGTTCCCCAAGAATGGAATTTGTATGGATTTCAGTATTGCATAACAGTCATAGCACAGTCAAATGGAGTATACTTTAAAAGGCTAAAGCATTCAACTATGCATACTCCAGCATTCGAGTAAAAAACATAAATTAAAGTAAAAAGTAATAGGTAAATTAAGTATACATTGGGCTTAAGATTGTCCACAAAGAAGCGTTACAAAAAAAGATTGTCCGCATCAAGCATATATAACATAATAAAACTGTAGTTGTCATATAAAAAATATTTAAGTATTTTTATTTTGTTGCAATTAACAACAGCTCATTTTGAACCTGAAATCATATTTAACTCTTGATATTTAACGCTAATGAAAGTATGAAATTTAATTTCTTACGAACATATGAAATTTTATTTCTTATTAAATCTCTTGGTGGCACAATACACTACATCTTGTTGGACTAATGTAGCCACATTGACCATGTTTACATGCATATGTAATGGGTTTTTTGCTGAAAGCGTTGTTCTGAAACTTCATGTAAACTAGTGGGTTTCCTTGTGGGTTATCTGGCCATGTAAACACATTAGCAGCGTTCTAACAGTTTTTGGAAGAGTGCATGTGCGTGGAACAGACCGGGACAACAAAAATCAAAGGATGGAACAAGTCAAAACAATTCAAAATTTCTGGAAGTACAGCGGGAAAATCACATATACTATAAAATATACCCATTTACACCAAAGTAAAATACAGACTGTCCCACACGTTGGTGTACATGCGCTCGTACATTGAGGAAATCCTGAAGTTTTACGTAAAAGGGAAATTCCACTGCAGGTTATAGAAAGTGAAGAAAACAAACATAGCAACAACTCTGGAATATCTGGAAATAAAGCAAAGAAAAAGAGAATAAATAGTAAAGTCTTCTTCGGATGCCATGTTTGTTATTTACACATTTATAGCTGTGGAGAAAGCTGCTTACTGACTGAGCCGCATATATAGAGTAAAGAATACACTTATACGATGTAACACAGCGTTCTCGCAATAACCCGCTTACTTGCGTTAAACCGCTTTAAATGTCTGGGTCGCCTCATCACAGCAATGGGGAAAAAATATTTCTACAACTTTACATTAAATTATATCGATTTTAGAAACTATTGATTGATTAATCGTTTACTTGACAATGTGATGTTTTTTATTTTTTTAGACATCGTGGAAGTGAAAGTGGAAAGTCAAGAGGAACTCAGTGAAGTGGATGAACCTGATGATGATGTCATAACTGGAGACAATACTTTTAGTTCCTCAATGACTGGAAGTATAAGACACAATTCTCAATTCACACAAACTGTACCTCAAAAAATAGAAACCAAAAATGATTTCACTTGCCTTGAGTGTGGAAAAATTTTCATTCAAAAAGGACACTTTACTAACCACATGATAATTCACAGTGGAGAGAAGCCTTTCACATGCCAAAAATGTGGAAGGATTTTCCAATACCTGGGAAGACTCAATAACCACATGGAAAGTCACACTAGATGGAAGAATTTAAGATGCCATTACTGTGGAAGGATTTTCCAATACCTAGGAAGACTCAACAACCACCTGGAAGTTCACTGTAGAAAGAAATTATTCACATACCATCAGTCCGGAAAACGTTTCAGTTACAATGAAGGTCTAAGTAACCACATGAAAAGTCACGCTGAAGAGAATCCTTTCAAATGCCATCACTGTGAAAGGAGTTTCAAATACAAATCAAGCCTCATTAACCACATGAAAGTTCACACTGGAGAGAAGCCTTTTACATGCCATCAGTGTGGAATGAGTTTCAAATACAAAGAAACCCTTAGTAACCACATGGGAATTCACACTGGAGAGAGGCCTTTCATATGCCATAAGTGTGGAAGGATTTTCAAATATGAAGGAAGACTCAATAACCACATGGCAGTTCACTCTAGAGAAGCTTTTCACATGCCATTAGTGTAGGAGTTTCCAATGCAAAGAAGGCCTTAGAAACCGTTTGGGAATTCCTACTGGAGCTAAGCATTTTAACATGACTTAAGTATGGAAAGAGTTTCACCATTATGCAAACTTAATCGCATTCATGAATAGGGAAAAAGGGGGTTACATTTTGGTCAGAGCAGCAATGTTTATGCATTACAAAAATTATCCTACTGTGCACTGACTGCTATACAGACTGTAGGTAGCAGCCTTGAGCACGACTGACATAAATCCTACAGATGAGCTCTTAAAATAATAGCCTGCTTCCATTAATAATTCAGAAACAATAGTATACTGAATTATCCACTTTTTAAGAAGTTACTTTGTTGTAAATTATTCATGCTTTAGAGATTGTTCATAATTTTCTGTTTTAGAGAATTTTTAAGATTTGCATTACATAGAACATTGTTACGTCCATGCCATAGTCACAACTCATAGATTTTTGCCATCTTAGTAACACGAGAAACATTTTTCAAGTTCATCTGTGCATGCGTTTGCTTTATTGTCTGTGCAGACGTACGTTGTATTACATTTGTGCTGTTTTGCACTTTCTTACCCCGTTTATGCTTAATAAGCCGACAATGCGTGCTGTCATGTAAACGCAATAAACGGCATTCCTTTATTAGTCCAAGGGCATAAATGGCGTAAGAATAAACCAATCGACAAGTGTAGATTTCTACCCATTACGGCGATTTCATGTGGCATGCAAACACCTTAACCGGCATTCTTACCAGCTCATCCAACGTGCGCACGTGTCGAGCACGTGCCTCTTCGCGGTTTGACGACAAAAACAGAAAATAACGTGATTATTTCAAATGTAATGAAACGTGGATTTCTTTATTTCTCCGATTTTTTTTTTTACATTTTAGAGAGTAATGTGCTTTTTGATGTGCATGTAAACATGCTCAGTGAGTATATTATTAATTTATGTAATTATCATAGATATTAGTAATTACTAATTTACTAATAGCGAACAGAGAATCCAAATTCATTTCTATGTATTTTATTTTGTTTCAGAAACAAATTATCTTGTATGTGCATGTTTTTACATAACTGCACAATAAAGCGTTTAAACTTGGCTAAAGACTCTTCTCGCTGAACGGAGCTGGAGCCTTGAAGTGGGAAATGGAGTACCACACGGTAAAATGTATATCGTGTTTAACAGGAGAATACATGTACATATTACATACATACAATGTAAATACAACAGTTCAATGAACACGTACATTATAAAAATTACGGTATGGTCATAAAAACTAATTTGTGCATGGAACTTCTTTCTTACACGACGGATCAGAATCTGCCATTGCTGGTTCAAAACTAATGATGCGTCCAAACCTCTGTTGTCCCTTTAGAAATAGTATCACGGCTTGTGCTATTTCTAACAAGTCATTGGATAAACAAGGATAGACGGATGGATGTGTGTGTGTGTGTGAGAGAGAGAGAGAAGGAGCGTGTGCGATCACCTGTTGCCACACCCAATCAGAGATGCTGTCAGCTTTCTGAAGGTCAGCTTTCTCAGTGGAAAATAGACGTCCAAGCGGGGCATTCCTCTCTATTTCGCGGTAGCCGGTGCGCAAGTGTCATTACTATAGAAACAGCGATGTCCTCCGCCATTTTAAACAGTATGTATCCAATGTGGAAATTCTGATAAAAGGTAAGGACTTTTGAGTTCTGTAATAAATCAATCTGTTGTGTCTCAGCATGAGCCTTAATCATGAAGTTGTCCGTTTAAAGCTGTTTAAAGCTATTTCCTTGCTTTGGTAATGTATTAGTAATACGAAAAATCAAGGAGCACTGTTGTATGTAAACAATGTCTAACGGATTCACTTTACGTCACCAACTGGCTCAGATTACACACAAAAATTATCTTTTGCCACCACCTGCTGGCTAACAGTAATTTTTTAATTTAATTTAATTAAAAAATAAAGACAGTAACTCCTAGCAGATATGCACTGCTCTTACACTTTAGTTTAGAAAGGCAGGAACACAAGCGGAGTGATACACACACAGTGAAGCGTCTGAGTGCTGATGTGTCAGACCATCAGTGCTCATGGAACGTCTCTCGTCCAATCAGATTCGAGGACCAGAACTAACTGTGGTATATAATAAAATACAACATAAATGTAACAAATAGATGCACACTAGGGGGGCTTAATGCAGATTTACATAAAAATATTCAAACATTTGCAAATTTTCTTTTTGCTTCCATTTCTTTCTTGAATGATGTAAAACAGGGTTTTTATAGGAAAACTTACAGTTGTGAACATGGAATTTTGTAATTAAAAGAATAAAATGTATTATATAAATCTGACCATGCTTGTCTCTACAATTCTCCAGAAGACCAAAACAGCACAAATTGGTCATCAATGTTTTTGGTGATAAAATCACAAACATTTTGTTACAAATGGGCAGTACCAGAATAAATGAACCACAGTTTCAGGGCAACTGGCACAAAAAGTGCAATTAAAATCAATATCACCTTTTACAAATTTTACAAAGTAATGTTTCACTGGGTATATTCTATGTATAATTTTGAATGATACCTCCTTAACTTTGTTTGTAATTAAATATTGATTAGGTATAAGCCTAATTTTAATTTTGCCAATTGTAATTCAGTGTGAATTAAACCAGCTGCAATGGCAATCTAGTTCTATAAACAAAACATGTGCCATGCTTTCATCTCCATAGTCTATAAAAGCTTTGAACTTTAAAAAAATATTTTAAACACCTGGCTTTTTGTTTGAAACTGGCTAATGCTTGTGTTTTACTGTAAAATTTTATATTATGCTAATGTGCGTTCCAAATGACTGATATTTTTGAGCCCTACACCCTTCCACCCTCCAAACCTCTCAGTCTGGAGGGGAAATCCTTTGATGGGATCAGGGCATAGGGATGAGCCCTCCGGAATGGAACGTACCAATACTCTTAAAGGGTTAGTTCACCACAAAATTTTAATCCTATTATGATTTACTTACCTTTAAGCCATCCCAGACATGTAAGACTCCTGCTTCAGCAGAACCGAAGTGATGATTTTTGTAAACAGATTTCAGTTCAGTTTGTCCAAACAATGTAATGGCACTTTTCCACTGTATGTTACGGCTCAACTCTACTCGCTTTACTTTTCTGAGCTTGTGTTTCCACTGCAGTATAGCGTCGCCTCAACGTGAGTGGGATTATAGGCTGATCGCCATAGTTGCACCACCTCTACTGTCATGACATCATCTTAAACATGACACAAACCAAAACAATAACACAACCGCTAGCTGTTAGCTACTAGCTCATTGTGCTGCATAAAGCAGTTGTTGCATGGTCATTTTACACAAGTGTAACAGTTAAATTGGCCTGGTTGTTTTAGAAGTCATTTTTCCAGTAGCTGGTCAACTAAATAAAGTGAAGCTTTCAAGCAGAGTATAGAGTTAACGTAACAAAACATACCATCCTCCATCGTAGATCAACGCCGTGGCACTCTCCCTCCCATTGCTCGCCGGATTAGAAACTGTCCATTTGGTCGAACCAGTTCCACTTTTCCTTGATGGTTCTGTTGTCACTTTTACATATTTTTTACTTTTCCCTACACAGTTGGTAGGTCCAGTGTTAGCCATGTGTGGCCAACAGCCGATACACTTCCTGAAATACATTTTGTTTTGCTCATTGCTAACAAGTGGACCGTCTGCACTTCCTTTATTGACCACGGCGTGGTTTTGCGCACAGTCATTTCTTTCCCACAATTCGAAAGTCGCATGAACAAATGATACTGCTATCACTGTTGCTAACTTTAAAACTAGCAGGTTAATGTTGCGTGTCGGAAATCCAGTGATGCTGGTAGTGACAATTCTCCCTGAACAATCAGTGATCTGCAGGATTTTTTTTAAATTTTTTTTTAATTCTTTATTTTCAGTCAGCAAGATAGAATTACAGAATAAAAGTAGTAATAATATCTGTCTATTTGCTGTTGTTTTTTTCAGAACAGTACATATACATACTTTGAACAATTAGGGAGAGATAAACTTATATATATAAATAACTACCTTGTTTGAGACATATAAGGAGAGAATAGATAAGAAGACAGAACAATAAAGCACAGGATCATTAAATCAGCACCTCTACGAAGTCTGGTCTTAAGGGCCTTACATATTTGACCCATTTGGCCCACCAACTAACAAATATACTTTTCTTATGACGAATGGAAAAGGTAATTGATTCCATTACATATATCTCATTAACAATATCTATCCATTCTGAGACTGTTGGGGGGGGGGGGTCGGGAAGCAGCCAACGTCTTGTAAATGCTTTCTTGCAGGCATATGTAAGAATGGCATATAAATACTTATCAGCAATTCTGAGCAGGAACCCACAATTCCCCAAAAACAGAGAGGAAAACTGTAAAGGTACTTTATTGTTGAATATTGTAGTTAAGATCTTGTGAAACTCTGCCCAAAACGGTTTGATTTTTTGGCATTCCCAAAATACATGCCAGTGATCAGCCTCCCGAGCGCCACACAGCCTCCAGCATTTAGCACCACCTGGGTCAAAATGTGCTTTTTGCTTTGGTGTTATAAAAAAACGAATAAGACATTTCCAGTTAAACTCACACCATATATGAGAGTTTGTACATTTCCATTGAAACTCACATATATTTAACCAGTCATCTGTAGATATTGACACATTGCTTTCCTTTTCCCATTTTTCTATTATGTAGTCCGTGGAATGGGTATTTTTCACCAAGAAACCTTTGTAAAACTTAGAAATAACCCCTTTAACAGTAGCATTTTTATATGCACTCAATATTGTTTTTAATATTGGGTCATTAAGGTCTGTTTTAGGTTTAATATTATGTTCAAAATAATTGCGTACTTGCAGGTATCGGAAAAAATCTGACTTTTCAAGATAGTATTCATTTTTCAGATCCTCAAATTCCCTTAATTTTCCATTTTCTGTGAGTGAATAAAAAGTTGTTATACCTTTGAAAATCCATGATTTAAAACGATTATCCATCAAATTTGGCCTGAAACCAGGGTCAAAAGCACACCATTGAATTATCTGTATTTTATCATTTAACTGATACTCTCCTTTACTTTATTCCAAATTTTTAATTGGGTTTTGATCCACGGATTTTGCGTATCCTTTATAAGCCTATCTAGGTTCGTACAGGCCAATAATGCGTGAATCGGGGGTCCTTCATGATTGAAAGTTCAGTATCTTTCCACCTGGCGTGAAAATTTGGGGAACATAGGTTAATAAAGGGTTTACTTTGGGCCGCGTAGTAATATCCTTTAAAATAGGGTAACCCCATTCCCCCCTCCTCCTTCAAGACCTGCAATGTTTTAAATTTAACCCTAGGTTTCTTCCCTTGCCAAATAAACCGGGAAATGATTTGATCTATTTCTGAAAATTCTTTTAAAGAGATTTCTACAGGAAGGGCTTGAAATAAAAAAAGATATCGTGGGAGGATATTCATTTTCACACAGTCAATTCTATGACTCAGACTAAGAAAGGAAACAGAGTTCCACCTTTTGATATATTCTCTAATTTTTATCCAAAGGGGGCCATAGTTCATCTCTGCAAGCCTTGAAACATTACTTGGTAGGTGTATACCTAAATATTTCAATGAGCAATTATCCCAGCTTAGCTGGAATTTGTCAGTAAGACATGTTGGAGGGGAGTAATTAAAAGCTAACAATTGAGTCTTTTGTACATTCAATTTATAACCAGAATAACTACAAAATGATTGTAAGAGGTTCATTAAATTCGGAAATGTATTAGAAGGGTCACTTAAATATATCAAGATATCATCTGCGTATAGAGCTACCTTATGATCCTCCCCTTTTATATTAACTCCCCTGATACTCTCTGTCTGTCTCAGCCATTGTGCAAGGAGTTCGATATAGAGAGCGAAGAGTAAAGGGGAGATGGGGCACCCTTGTCGCGAGCCGCGGTTTAATGTAATAGTGTTTGAAAGATTGCCATTAATTTTTATTTGAGCAGAAGGTTTGTCATAGAGAGTCCGTATGACATTAGAAAAATTTGAATGAAAGCCAAATCGTTCCAGAACTTTGTATAGGAAAGCCCAACTGACTGAGTCAAAGGCTTTTTCCGCATCGAGGCTTACCAAAAGGGCTGTTAACTTATTCTGTTCTATATGGTCCATAATATGCAATGAGCGTTTAATATTATCCTGCATCTGTCTTTGTAAAATAAAACCAGCTTGATCAGTAAGTATGAGCTGGGGTAATATTTTTTTCTAATCTTTTAGCAAAAATGGCCATAAATAACTTATAATCAACATTTAGCACCGAAATAGGTCTGTATGATCCACAGTCTGAAAGATCCTTTCCCTCTTTAGGAATAATAGAGATGACTGCTTCCCTCCAGGAGGGTGGCATCTTTGAATCTTTAAAAACAGTATTGCAGGCCCTAAGAAGGCTAGGTAACAGCTCAGTTCGAAATGCTTTATACCATTCTGAAGGGAAGCCATCTGGGCCTGGTGACTTATTTGCCTTCAACCTGGAGATGGCTCCACTTAGTTCGATTTCAGTTATTGCAGCAGTCAAAATTGTATTATGTTCTTCTGGGACAGTTAGTAAGTTAAGAGATTTAAGAAAGGTTTCAATTTGTTGTTCATTCTCCAACTGTGGTTGTGAGTACAATTTTGTAGTATTTCTCAAAGGAATTTTGTAGCTCTTCTTGTTTATACTGTAAAATATTGGAAGCAGGATGCTTTATTTTATATATGGTGTTATCTGCTCTTTGTTTTTGTAACCTCCTTGCAAGAATTTTAGCCGATCTAGGTCCGGATTCATAGTATTTTTGTTTAGCAAAAATCATATTTTTTTTCTATTTCTTGGGTATATAATAAGTCAATTTCATTTCTGATTGTCTTAATTTTGGTCAGCAAATTAGAGGTTGGTGCCCTTTTATGTTGCACTTCAAGGTTTTTTAATTCTTTGTTAAGATCTGTAAGTCTTAATTGTTTATTTTTCCTATTGTAAGCACACCAAGATATAATTTTCCTGCGAATAACTGCTTTTAAGGCATCCTTTCTCATCTGAGCCACAAATTGTGGATTATTTAAAGCACTCGTGTTCAGTCTCCACAATGTTTTACGTGGATTATCACTGATATGGACCCCACAAGATACAGATGCATGGTCAGACAGATCAGTAGAGCCGATATCACAATAACTTATTTTGGAGCGATCACACTTAAACACAAAAAAGTTATCTATTCTAGAGTATGTATTATGGGGGAATGAATAAAAAGTGTAGTCACGTCTAAGTGGATTGAATTCTCTCCAAAGATCTAGTATGCCCAATTCCACCATGAGATTGTTAACTTTCTTGTGTAATGATGTAGTAGGTACATTTTTGGATGTATCTAGTTCCGGGTTGAGGCGAAGGTTCCAGTCACCCCGCAGATTACAAGTACTTTTGCTTTCGCCATTAAATCAAACATGTTTCTATACAAACCAAAACTGCTTCCAGGAGGAACATAAACATTACAAATTGTAATTATTGCATTATTTATCTTTCCAGTAATCATTATATACCTCCCTTCCTTATCAGATATCTCTGATATGTACTCAAAAGCTATTCTTTGTGAGATTAATATTATTACCCCTCTTCTTCGACCAGATCTGTAGGATGAATAATATGCCCTTGTGTATCCCATTCTTCTAATTTTTTTATGTTCTGTTAACGATAGATGTGTCTCTTGTAAGAGAACAATCTGAGCATTTTCCCGCTTCATTTTTGATAAAATTTTACTTCTCTTAACTGGATTTGAAATGCCCTTCACATTAAGTGATACTATCTTAACGTCCTGTATATTCATACTTTTCCTATCCAATGAACCCAAACAAGGCCTCCCCCAAGCGCCATGTCCAGTTTTTAAAGCTTATGCACCAACAAAATCTCTCCCATAGAACATGTATTAAACAAAAACGAACAAAGTAAACAATGTCATCATTATCATGATGTAGCCACAATAAAACCCATGTTTCCAAGGTTGAGGCTCGTATCAAGAGAGCCCTGCAAGGCCTTGAATGGTCTAGGTCCCAATAGGGAGACGTCCCACCTCGTCGCAGAGACGGGGCCCTATATATTGTCCGCACACTAGCAAGAATTTGTGTTGCAAAAAACATAAGCATACTCAAAATTTGGTTGTCCCGACCCTTAATTATATTAACCAAAAAAATAAAAGGAGTAGGAACCCTTTAATTGGATTAATTGAAAAATTAACTTTAGCCCTACTCAATTATTATATTTGTAAAAGTAAATGAAAAGGATACAAGTCACTCATACCTCTAGCAAAAATTAACCAACTTTGAGAGGTGACCTTGAAGCATCAGTCCTCAATAGTAGATAGTCTTCTGAATCCCTGGAGCTTTTCCTTGAATCGTGCGTGATGGCTTTTCCGTGTATTTTCCCCTGTTGAACCGAGCTCTTGGTCACCGTTCTGCGCATGTCGTCGTCTTCTCACCGTGTGCCACGAAGACAAGAGTTGAATATCCTCATGATCCGGGTCTGCTGTGGGCGGTACGGCGGCGACAGGAAACCCGCGAGCTGCCATATCTCTCGTCGCTTCTGATGCGTCCTGGTAGAGATGGGTGCCATCATCATAAAACACCTGCATCTTTGCTGGATATGGGGTCTGAAACCTGATGCTTTCATTCTTCAGTATTTTTTTGGCATCCGCGTACTCATTGCGTTTTTTAAGCACTTTAACTGGAAAGTCATGGTCAACAAAGAAACGCGTTTCATCACAGCATACTTCTTTTATCTGCCATGCTTTCCAGAGAACTTCCTCTTTTGTACGGTAGCTCCCAAACTTTACGACGATAGAGTGGGGCTTCCCCTGCGCACTGTCCGGCTTTTGGGTCAGTGCTCGATGTGCTCGTTCAATTCTCAGATCCCGGTCGTCAGGAAGGTCTAGCGCTTTTTTAAACAAATTATCCAGAAAAGGAACCATATCTGCCCCTTCCTTATCTTCAGGTATCCCGTAGATCCGCAGATTCTCCCTACGTGCACGACCCTCCTGGTCTATCAGCCTAGCTTCCAGCTTAGCTTGACGTTGGGATAGCCTCTGAATTAGCATCGATGCCGCTTGTAGCACCGTCTCTGTTTCCTCTATTCTTCCCTCCGCTTCATCCAGTCTGTCGTTCACGCCTTGTATTTCTTGTTTAATGTCTGCCAGCTGCACGTTATTATCTTTTCTAAATTCACGTAATTCGTCCAGGATACGTTGCAGGCTGGGCTCGGGTGTGTCGCCGTCCTGAGGGCTTAGCTCCAGGGGGTAGCCTCGGTCACCAAGGCTCGAATGAGTGGTCTCGTCCACAACCAGATTTGCGGTTTTCCTACTTCTGGTAAAAACCCCCCTTTCCATCTTGACAAAAATTCCCAGGTATTAACAAAAAGAGTAATTTAGGGGTGTATTTTTAAGACACCGTCAGGAGCTAACAAATTAAGCTGTCATCCTCTCGCTAGCAGAACCGGAAACCGATCTGCAGGATTTTGATGTCACATTTAGTATTGGCTCGGCTCACTTGAAACCTCAACCGAGGTGGTACTAAAACAGGTATCAGGTACTATCCACATTGGAAATCCCAAAATCCCCAAAAAAGCGAGCAGAGTCAAGTTGAGTCGAGTTGTACCATGCAGTGGTAAAGCCCCATAAGTAAACGGGTGCCATCAGGCTGGCTGTTTGACGGTCGAAAAGGCATATTTAGGCAGCATAAAAGTAATGCACACGACTTCAGTTGATCAATGAATGTCTTCTGAAGCAAATCGATAGGTTGGTGGTAGAAACATCTATAATTAAAACTTTATTAACTTTAAAAAAATATATATTTCTGCCAGCAGTTTACACTCTAGTGACATAAGGAAGTGTGCGCTTTGTGTACAACAGAGGAACGAACGTCACGCGTCATATATATATCCTCTCCAACTTCCACTGGCCTCTTTTACAGAGACTTGATTATTAAAAAAAAAAATCTAGATTTTTGTAAAGCATATTTTGATTTGTGGTGAAATATGTGGGACTTCAGATTACAAAGGGAGTCTATGGGAAAATCTAGATTTTGTTGTTGTTGTTTAGCACATTGCTTTGAGGTGACCATTGTGATTTTAGCAGGCTGTGGCATTCAATGTGCATTTTAACCCCTCCAAAATTGTTGTTTTTATAATGTTCAGTGTCAACTTATGTATAGTTTGTTGAAATGTGACTTATGTTGAAATTCTTCTGTGCTGCGTCTCTGAGTGTTAAGGTTCTGAAGTTCTTTCATCTTTTTTTATGCAAGATTTAATTCTTAATTAGACCAAGTATGTGCTACATGCTGTATATATACTATTTACTAATACATACTTTTTGGTAGTGTAATTACAACACCATTTTAATATGTATTAATAAATCCAGTATCCTGTGTTGCATTATTACTCTCCAAAGTTTACACTGGCACATGTCGATTATAATTGATTAATTTATTCTGCAATTTAACCAATTGATCATCTCTATTAACATGAACAAAATTAAGAAATATATGTGAAATTACATGTGTTTTATTATTAGTAATAGTAGAAGTAGTAGTACAACCAAAGATAAAGTTTTTATCTACACAGAAATTGGTTATTTTAATATTTGTTCCACCAAATATTTTCAACAAAGAATTAAAACTGTATCAACAAAGATTGGCGAATGTTTTTTTTTTTTTTTTAATTTTTATTATATTATTTTTGTGACGTTTGCAGACTTTTTTTTTTTTTTATTTATTAAGCAAACATCAAAAATATTACAACAAAATGGCATTCAATTTACAATCAGCTTAAATGTAACATGGGCTGACACACAAAATATTAATATAATAAAAGACAAAAAAGAAAACAAATAAACAATAAAATAAAAAAATAACAAAAAATAAATACAAATTACAACATCATATGAAGTCACCAGGGTACAAAAAATAATTTTATAACTAATTATATTCTTTGATTGTATCTAACAAAATCACAGTTTTTTATTTTTTATTTTTTACAGGGTTTTTAGGTATTGAACTAAGTCATTCTTGAAAACTACAAACAGGGGGGGAGATTTAAAAAATCTACATTTATGTATAAAATGTTTGGCCAGCAACAGAATATTGTTAATCAAAAATTCTACTTTGCCGCCTTCTTCGTAATTCCCATATTTAATATCTACAAATGACAAGTTCAATACAGCGACCTTTTTCTCACTCAACCAGTTCTGCACTCGATCCCAAAAAGCATGCGAGAATCAGTATCAGTATTCTCTGTAAAGGAATTACAAAATCTACAAAGAGCTTTTTCAATATTAAATCTATTATTTAGAAACTCATTAGAAGGATAAATATCAGCCAAAATTTTTAAATGAGTTTCTTTAACTTTAGGATGAATCGGAAATTTTAAATAGGCGGTTCTAATATATTTAAGAGTTACAGACTTTTATTTGGTTCTCTGAACCGCTGTGTTTGTGACGTCATCAGGTCAGCGCCGCAGCTTCTCTCCTGTTGTTGTTGTTGTTTTGCTGTAGAAAGGTTTGTGCTTTTGAGTGGTTCAGAATTTAATGGGTATAAAATGCTACAAAACATAATGAAATAAGTTTAAGTTTTAACAAACGTGCTTCAGCTATGTGGTAATATTATTGAGGTAATTTTGGAATTGTAACATGAAATGAGTGTAGATACAGATTAAATCATCATAAAGCTTGATGTGAACTTCTGATCTTTGGTCTCTCGTGAATGCTGCAACATGTGTGTGTTATTTTCTGTGATGCTTTACGCAGTCCCACTTGAGGAACAGAAAGAATTTACTTTGCATTTCTTTTTCAATCTTTTTGGGATTCCCAACATCATAAATGTGACAAAGTTTGCAGATGAGGAAAACCTCCAGGTGAAACGACTGAGATCTGTGAGAAACTGCTGTAAAGATGGAGTTTATTAAAGAAGAGAGTGAAGACATCAATATTACTCAACCATGCACAATAAAAAGAAGATACTGATGGACAAAATAGGTTGGTTTCCATTCTTGTTTCTTCATTAAATGTGCAGTCAGTAATATTTTTATCATTAAAAAAGTTTTACTCTTAAAGAAGTTAATTGTAATTTTGAAATAAATGTATTATTCTACATGGAGAGGGTCTCCTCATGAAGGGTTGGATGGCAGCGGCGCTCCCTCGGGTGGACGGCAGTTTCAAGGACTCCGTGACGGGCATCCCTCCTCCTTCCCAGGTTTCGGCACCAGTGTAAAGGGATTTAGATGGCAAAGGAGGAGGCGAGAACCGGCTTGACAATATAAATAATAGTTTAATGAGAAACTTTAAACAAAAGTCACAAACACACACATGACGGACATGCCTGTCTTTCCGCAGTCTGCCTTTATCCCTCTCGGAGGCTTGATTAGCCTGATAAGGGATCAGGTGTGTAGAATTACCAGTGCAGAGCTCAATATTGGCAGCAGGTTGGTGTGAGTGCATCTGCACACAGAGTGAGGCGAAGACTTTTGGACAATGGCCTGGTGTCAAGAAGGGCAGCAAAGAAGCCACTTCTCTCCAAGAAAAACATGAAGGACAGACTGAAATTCTGCAGGAAGTACAAGGATTGGACAGCAGAAGACTGGTGCAAAGTTATTTTCTCTGATGAAGCCCCCTTCCAACTGTTTATGACATCTGGAAACTCGATAGTCCAGAGAAGAAAAGGTGAACGCTACCATGAGTCCTGTGTCGTGCCAACAGTGAAGCATCCTGAGACCATCCATGTGTGGGGTTGCTTTTCATCCAAGGCAGTGGGCTCTCTCACAATCCTGCCCAAAAACACTGCCATGAATAAAGAATGGGATCAAAAGCTGTATATTGAACGTTTTTGCCAATAAAAGCCTTTATAACTTGTGAAATGCTTATCATTGTTTTTTCAGTATACCATAGAAACATGTGAAAAACTGAAGCAGCAAACTTTGCAAAACACAAAATGTATGTCACTGCCAATACATTAATTTCTATTTCTGTTTTAATTATAATGATGATGATTAATTGTGTAATTATTGATTTGATAGTAACATTGAAAAAAATTGCTTCAGTAACTAGCTTCAATGTAGCTAGCTTCTTTTTGTTGTAACTTGTGTAGCTAACTACGTTTTCAAAAGGGCAGCTTGACTGTAGCTTAACTATAAATTATGAGTAGCTATTAGCTTGTCAAACAACAGTTTCAAAGTAGCTTCCCTAATGAGTTTAAGATGGCGTAAATGTGACGGGAGTAAAACATTTTGTGAATTTATCACATGTAAACTATTCTTTAATAGCTCTTGAATTTATTTTTAACAATGTAATATTTTTTCATTAGGCCTGATGGTGCTGAAAGAGGAAAGTCAAAAACTGAATGAAGAGGAGGAAAAACATCAGTATCAGATACCTGATGATGTCATTACTGGAGAACAAACTTTAAGTTGCTCAAAAACTGAAGAAACAAAATCCAAAAAATCTTTCACTTGTCCTCAATGTGGAAAGAGTTTCACTTGTAAACAATACTTGAATTGTCACTTGAGAATTCACACTGAAGTGAACTCTTTCACTTGCTATCAGTGTGGAAACCATTGCATAGAAAAAGGAGGTCTTGAAAAATACATTATAATTCACACTGGAGAGAAGCGTTCCATATGCTACCAGTGTGGAAAGAGTTTCAAACATACAAACATCCTTCAATATCAAACAGCAGTTAATATTAGAAATAAGTCTTTCACATGCCATCAGTGTGGAAAGAGATGCAAAGGTATAGGAGGTCTTGAACGCCACATGAGAACTCACCCTGGAGTGAAGCGTTTTGTTTGCTTTCATTGTGGAAAGAGTTTTGAATTAAAAAAACAACGTGATTCGCATTTAGAAGTTCATATTAAAAAGAAGTCTGTCACATGTCACCAGTGTGGAAAGAGTTTATCAAGAAAACCGTGTCTGGACAAAGTGGAAAGAATTACAAAGGCCATGCCTGAACACCAAAAGAGAGTTCTCATCAGTTCCACACTATGTAGAGTTCAGAAAAGCTCTGAACGCAAAGATCCGAGGAATTCTAATCATCATCCCATCTCCCATCCGGCATCAATGATCTTCAACAGAATTCCAAAACATCAACGCAACAGACAAAGACTTTCTACGGACCCAGCCAAAGAACCAAAACAATTCGATGCAATGCAGCTAACGCAAATATAAATCTCCAAACTTTTGCTGAAAGTGCTGGTGTTTCATTAGATAATTGGGTAACCTGATTGATCTCAGATCAAGGCAAACTAAATTAAGTATTGTTGGTTCTCAAAGCATGATCTGTAGGCTCCATAAATGTTTTATGTTACTGATCATTTTCCATTCATCTTCTGTTAAATCTCACCCACCAACTTGTGTTTGTGTGTGAATTTGTCTGTGTGTGTTAGTTAAGTTTTATGTTGTAGATTAGCTAATAAAAGTCTTGTTTGTATTCAAAGAGAAGCTGACTGTGTATTTGATCAATTCATATTGGTCCCTTGAAATCTGTCGACCCTAAAAGCTGCGTGCTCATAAACAGTATTTCAAAGTATTTGTGATATTATTTTCAATGGCCATGAAAGTAGTACTACTGTAAATATTAACCTTATGTTCTGATCAACTCATCGCTGGCTGAAGACTTAATTATTTTAATGTTCCTTGAATTAATTCCCTTATTGAGCTACATCTGTTGCTGATATATGTGGCAGTTGTAAATGTACCCTGTCACAAAGTCGCTAATTCCCAACAGCAAACAAGTTTAGAAGAGAAACTATTTTGTTTTGTTGTGTAACTGTAATAAATGTAAATATATAGAATAAAACATAAGAATAAAATACAATATATTAATACTACACTGTGCAAGAATACAATACTACACTTCACACATTTTAGGCCTTTTTTGGAAACCTGAGAAACACAAAAAATATTTTTTATTGAATCAAAAAAAGTTATCCAACATCTATATCACCCATGTGAAAAAAGAACTGCCCCCATAAACTTAATAGCTGGTGTAGCAACTGTAACCAAACACTTCCGATAACTGCAGATCTTTCACAACGCTGTGGTGGAATTTTGGCCCACTCTTCTTTGCAGAACAGCTTTAGTTCAGCCACATTGGAGGGTTTTTGAGCATGAACTGCCCATTTATGGTCCTGCCACAGTATCTCAATCGGGTTCAAGTCAGAACTTTGACTAGGCCACTCCAAAACTTTAATTTAGCTTCTTTTGAGACATTCAGAGGTGGACTTACTGTAATCCTATGTTTTGGGCCATTGTCTTGCTGCATAATCCAGTTGCGCTTCAACTCACGGAATGATGAACAGATGTTCTCCTTTAGGATTTTATGGTAGAGAGCAAAATTGCAGTAATGTCGGATGTTTGGCGGCCTGGGACCTGGAGGAGTTAGAACAGAGAACGTAAATTTAGTAAAGTCACAAAGAAATGGGTAAGTGTAAATTCCAGCAAAAGAGGCTGGAAGACAAAGAATTTAGGACATGGTTGCAGACCGTTGGTTGTCAACATGGAGCCGTTAAATCTCATATACAAATCGGCTGTAAAAGGCAGACAGCAATTAACTATCTCTAGTTACTTTGCCGTGACCAACAAAGTAACCTCTTCAGCAACTACTACTACCTTCACAAACACCAAAACTGCTGCTGTAGTGACCACCGCTTCCTGCGGATCCACTACCAAAGGAAAATCGATCGACCTTCGAGTAGCGTTTGGTTCGAATGCAACGCTACAGGCAGAGGTGCAGTGCCACTCATACACTGAAGGATGCGTACTTCCACGTCTCAATACTGCCTCGACATCGACCATTTATACGGTTCACATTCGACGGCCAGGCGTATCAGTACAAGGTCCTCCCCTTCAGCATGTTCCCCCCCTCAATTCGCTGCCTGCCACTCACATCCCCGGCAACCTCAATGTGGTAGCGGACGCGCTATCACGACAACGCTTGCCCAGTGGAGAGTGGAGGCTTCAACCCCAGTTGGTCCAGCTGATTTGGGAACGGTTCCGCAAGGCTCAGGTAGACCTATTCGCCTCCAGAGAGGCCTCCCACTGCCCACTCTGGTATGCCCGAACAGAGGCTCCCCTCGGGGCAGACGCACTGGCACACAGCTGGCCCATGGGGCTGCGCAAGTACGCATTTCCCCCAGTGAGCCTTCTTGCACAGGTGATGCGCAAGGTCAGGGAGGATGAGGAACAACTCACTCTAGTGACTCCCTATTGGCCCACCTGGGCTTGGATCTCGGACCTCATACTCCTCGTGACAGCCCCTCCCTGGCAAATTCCACTGAGGAAAGACCTTCTTTCTCAGGGATGGGGCACGCTCTGGCATCCGCACCCAGTCCTCTGGAACCTCCACGTCTGGCCCCTGGATGGGACGTGGAAGATCTAGCAGATCTACCACCTGCCGTCTTAGACACGATCAACCAAGCCAGAGCTGGCCCATGGGGCTGCGCAAGTACGCATTTCTTGCACAGGTGATGCGCAAGGTCAGGGAGGATGAGGAACAACTCACTCTAGTGACTCCCTATTGGCCCACCCGGGCTTGGATCTCGGACCTCATACTCCTCGTGACAGCCCTACCTTGGACAGCCCTTTGCCAACCCTGGCAAATTCCCCTGAGGAAAGACCTTCTTTCTCAGGGATGGGGCACGCTCTGGCATCCGCACCCAGTCCTCTGGAACCTCCACGTCTGGCCCCTGGATGGGACGTGGAAGATCTAGTTGATCTACCACCTGCCGTCGTAGACACAATCAACCAAGCCAGAGCCCCTTCTACCAGGCAGCTTTACGCCCTAAAATGGCACTTGTTCGCGAATTGGTGTTCTTCTCGGGCCGAAGACCCACAAAGGTGCGCAGTCAGGTCAGTGCTCTCGATTCTGCAGGAGAGGTTGGAGGGGAGGTTGTCCCCGTCCACCTTGAAGGTGTATGTAGCTGCTATCGCAGCCCAACATGACGCAGTAGATGGCAAGTCTTTGGGTAAGCACGACTTGATTATCAGGTTCCTAAGAGGCACCTGGAGGTTAAATCCCTCCCGGCCAAGCCTGTTCCCCTCCTGGGATCTCTCAGTGGTCCTTTGGGCCTTCAGAGACCCCCCATCGAGCCGCTAGAATCAGTTGGACTCAGGACCCTCTCCCTAAAGATGGCCCTGCTGATCGCGCTCGTCTCCATAAAGAGGGTTGGGGACCTGGAAGCATTCTCTGTTAGTGACACTTGCCTGGAGTTCGGTCCGGCAGACACACATGTGATCCTAAGACCACGGCCGGCTATGTGCCCAAGGTTCCTACCACACCCTTTAGAGACCAGGTAGTGAACCTGCAAGCTCTGCCCTGGGAGGAGGCAGACCCAGCCCCTTCATTGCTGTATCCGGTACGTGCTTTGCGTACCTATTTGGATGTTCTGAGCAGCTCTTTGTTTGCTTTGGTGGACAACGGAAAGGGAATGATGTCTCCAAACAGAGGCTCTCCCACTGGGTGGTGGACGCCATTTCATTGGCCTATCGCACCCAGGCCTTATGATTACGGGGGTTTACATAGGCTATTGTCCAGTTTCATATTTGTCAGTCAACATTTCAAAATACATTCGGGGCTACACTCAAAACATTCAGGGCTGAAGCCCCGGCAAAATCGGCTGACGCCGCGTCTGCCTGCAGATATTCAACGCTCGTGTTATTCAGTAATACCCACTGAAGAACATCAGCCACTTTATTGTCAAAAATTGATAACTGCTGGTATAATATTATGTGTCTCTATTCTGACTTCAAGGGTTTTAGCTGTAGATTGGAGTTTGATAATGCCTAATTTCTCCACCTGAGAAATTATCTGTTCTGCTTCAGTCTGTCTGTCGGAGCAGTCACCGATTTGGCTATTGACATCTGTTAGCATGATTGTCACTGATTCAAGTTTGCCTGAAAAATCTGTCTTCAGTGAAACAATTGCTTAAAGAATATCTTCCATGCTTGCTGCTTTACTCAGTGGTGCTTTCTCGACCTTTGAAAACTTGGTCTCTGTTCTCTGAGATCTTTCTGCTAGCTTTGTCTCTTTGGCCCTCAAAGTCAGAGAGTTCGTCATCAAGATCTGTTTCATCTGCTTTCTTCACTTTTCAGGTTTTTTTTTTTTTGTGGATTTATTGTCAGAAATATGTTATTCGTCAGTGATTATACTCTTTATACAAATGTAAAAGCATTTAACAATAAATTTACATAACTTTTTAGAGCGAATTGAAGCCATGCTACCACTTGGCACTGCACCATAACCGGAAGTCCCAAGAGTGCATTTTTAGTAGTTACATTTAAATGAATTAATTTAGCAGAAGTTTTTATCCAAAGCGAAAAGAGGAAGAATACAACAGAAGCAATTCATCTTAAGGAGACAGTAGTATTAAAAGTGCTGCATTGCAAAGTTTCCGTTGCATCAGAAAACAACTGTCCATGCAGTATGCCAGCATCAGAGACTTGAACTTGATATGTGCAGCATCCGGCAGCCAGTGTAGAGAGACAAGAAGAGGTGTAACATGCGCTCTCTTGCATTCTGGATCATTTGCAGTGGTCTAATTGTGCATGCAGGAAGCATCTAATAAAATAATATTAGAGTAGTCCAGTAGTTATGACAAACAAATGAACAAGGAGAGATGTAGAGTGTAGACAATGTAGAGTGCAAATCTACATTATCGTGCTGTTTTTGAGATACGGTCAGTGAAATTGAGTTGGTTGTTGATGATAACCCCTAGATTTCTGACCGTTTTGGAAGGTATTATTTTAGATGAACCTAGCTGAAAGTTAATGTTGTTCTTTACTGCAGTGTTGGCTGGAAAGACGAGCTCAGTCTTCACTGGGTTAAGTTGCAGGTGGTGTTCCTTCATCCAGGCAGAGATGTCTGCCAAACAGGTTGAGATTTGAGCAGTCACCGTGGAGTCATCGGGCTGAAAATACAAGTAGATCTGCATGTCATTGGCATAGCATTTGTAAGAGAACCTATGTGCTTAAGTGATGGGTCCCAGTGTTGTGTATTTAGAGAAGAGAAGTGGGCCAAGCACTGAACCCTGATGTACCCCAATAAGTAGCTGATGTGACTTGGACAACTCACCTCTCAGGCTACATTGAAACAACTACCTAAAAGATAGTACTTGAACCTAGCCAAGCAAAGTTCCTATGATGCCCAGAGTAGAGAGGGTAGACAGGAGAATCTGATGGTTGACTGTGTGGAATGCTGCAGATAGGTCCAGTAGAATAAGGATGGATGATCTGGCTCAGGATCTCTCCTGTCTCAGTGACTCAGTGACAGAGAGCTGGGCAGTCTCTATGAAATGTCCACATTTGAAGCTTGACTGATTGTCGTCTAGCAGCTTGTTCTGTGAGAGAAAGACAGAGATCTTCTCTTTTGAGTGTTTTCGCTATGAATGAGAGGAGAGAGACTGGTCTGTAATTTTCTACCTGTGTGGGGTTAAGTGCAGGTTTTTTAAGCAGTGCAGTTACTCAAGCCTGCTTCAATGCATTGGTATAAGTGTATGTAAGTAGAGATGTGTTAATTATGTGTGTGAGTGCAAGTAGGATTGACAGAGAGATGGCTTGGAGAAGGTGGGAAGGAATAGGATCAAGGGGGTAAGTGGTGGGGTGGTTGGAGAGGAGGAGTTTAGAGACCTTAGTGTCAGTTAGAGGAGATAACACAGAGAGAGAACAGCTGCATAGAGGAGGTGGGTGTTTGAGAGGGTGTGGTGCTGAGAATGTATTGCTGATGGTTGTAACCTTATCAGGAAAAAAGTGCAAAGATATCTGCTGTTAGCAAGGTGTTAGGGGTGGAGGGGAGGACAGAGGAGTGTGTTAAATGCCGTGAGTATCTGTGTCTATTAGGGATGCCACAATTCTCAATATCGGTTTTGCGTTCTCTCCGAATTTGCTCTGTTTGTGTGTGCCCGTGAGTCTATGTGCTTAGATGACGAAACGCCTCCCTGCAAGAAAATATCTAATCACTATGCACTAAAGTTAGGGGAACTTTACCATGCTTGCAATGCTGATGTCAGATTTCACACTTTAACATGGCGAGCGGTGAGGCTGCAGTTCGAGGAAGCACCACCGTCTTTCAAATCTGTGGTGTGGAGACATTTCGTTTTGCCATTTAGTATAATGCCGAGGAGGAAAAAATGGTAAACAAAAAATTACTGTGTGCAAGCATTGTTTTACACATGTTGCCTACACAAATGGAAACACTTCCAACATGACTGCACATCTGCGGCACCATCACCAAGTGATATCACTGTCTGAAAGCAGTATAGCAGGGCAGGTACTACAGTCATCCAAAAGCAACAGTTCCTTGCTGATTCCTTCAAGCATACATACTCAAATAGTTCCACAAAGGCAGAAAAAATGGCAGTAGGGGTGGGTTTTTTCTGGTGATTAGAGATGTGGGCTTTCACCACCTTATGAAAGCACTCGATCCGCTTTACAGACTACCGTCTCCCACTTTTTCCGAGCCGAGTTCATTCTCAACCTCCAGGGCTGGACTGGAATCTGGCATACCAGGCATTTTCCCGGTGGGCCGATGCACTTTGGGGCCGATCAGGGGCGGACTGGCCATCGGAAGAACCGAGCGGGCCAGTGGGTCGGCCGCGAAACGTGCCGAATGGGCCGCGATAAGCAAAAATTAGCCGCCATAAAATGGCGCCGCGATATGCAGATAAGGACCGCGAAGTGGTTCTGTGCATGCATGTGAGTGCACATCTATGTGGGGGAGGTGTAATTATACTAAAGGATCAATCTCTTTGATACACAGGGTCTAGTACAGACTCCTGTGCCCTCCACAGGGGAAGAAATTATACAATATACTAGGAATGTGTACAAGTGGAATTTTTTTTTTGCTTTTAAGTAAATTAAAGAAAGAGTATTGCAATAAAAAAAATACAAATTCTCCTTAACCTCTTACTGTTCTTGTTGCCTAAGCATAGAATACTAAAAACAATCTGATGTGCAAGCCATCAGAACCGAACCGAAAACCATGGTTAAAAAACGTGGAATGTATTGAACCGTGGGCTAACTGTAATGTTGCATGCTTAGTGTCTATGGTGTTGTTGGCCTTGTCCTGATAATAGAAAGTTTTTGCAGATGCAACTTCATTGGAAAAGGAAGCAAGTAGAGACTGATACTTACTCAGATCTGCAGGATATCTTTACAAGTAAAGTTGCATCAACATAACGGCAGATCTCTTAAGTGCTGTGTGGAAATACAGCTGTAGCGACATCGCTTTGAATTTATGTTTGAGTGAGCAGGGACATTCTGTTATACAAACACAGTACATTGTTCCATTTCTCTGTCCCCACGATGCATGTAATGATTCACAGCTTTCTTAATACGATCCAATATGCTCATGTTACGATTAAATCTAAAAAAAGTGTTGTAACCTTGTAAACCACGTTATTGTGATACCTATGTCTGGCAGAGGTGTTTCACACAGGACGCAGTAAATGATCATTTTTTTTGGCTTACAACATTTTGCCATTGTTCCCCACACACTGATGACATCACAGTGATGCTGAGGTCTCAAAAAAGCCTTTGTTTCTTTTGTGACTTATATGATTGTGGCAGGGCGGAGGGCAGGGCCGGGTCGTGATCCTACACACCCGGTCCCGTATTAGGCTAATTATGCCTCCGTGAGGGTTAAAGGTCGACTGCAGGGGATCGTGCGGGAGAGAGAGATCGTTTACGGACATGTCCGTCATGTGTCTGTTCGTGTCTTCTTTTAAGTTTATCATTAAAACTATTATTTATATTGAAAAGCCAGTTCTCGCCTCCTCCTTTCCATTGATCACTTTACACTGATCAGTTAATGTGACTGGCCAAATTAAAAGATCATAGGCTACCTCATTTTTATGACGTTACACCAACTTTCGTTTTTAAGTTTGGAAGAATGAAATGGCTCAATAAAACGAAAAAAATAAACACTCTCCCCTTAACAATAAACATAATGAGTGCTATTATTGTTTGCAATTATGTGTAACCTGTATATATCCGTTAACTTATCAAAAAACATGTTTTGGGGTTTATGACTCTTCGAACAGACTGTAAGTCTGACACACTATATTCCATCACGTTCTTTACAATCGCAAAATTCTGGTCTGTTAATAGTCCCTAAAACATCAAAATCCACTAAAGGAGGAAGATCCTTTTCATATTTGGCTCCTAAACTATGGAATAGTCTCCCAAACACTGTTCGAGATGCAGACACACTCTCACAGTTTAAGTCTAGACTAAATATTCATCTATTTAGCCAGGCATACACCTAATTTATCCTCCAACCCACAATTAGGCTGCTTTAGTTAGGTCAGCCGAAACCAGAAACATTGATCATGATCTATAACCCTGCAATAAATGTAATGGCATCCATGCTAATATTATTTAATTTATTTCCCTGTCTCAAGCTCTAGACTCCTATCCTGGGTCACCAGAACTGGCTGGATCCAGCTCCATTCCTGCTTTGTGTTGGACTCCACTGCTCATGTCGCTGTGTGATGATGATGACTAAATGCATCCGGTTTCAGTCAGACATCATTTCAGTCTATTATGATAGACTTAAGAGGATGAACTGATGCCAACTCCAACCATAAGACATGAGATACTTCATATGCCATTGTCTGAACCTTGGACTTGAGATAGACCTCACCGAAATTACTGACCAGGTTGAACTGTGATGAACCTCACTGATCTCTGCCTGCATCACCTCGGTCTATTGATGGACTACACTCTTATAATGGAATAAATAGATTATCAATTGCCAACAAAACCCTTCATCAGCCAATTAACTGCTGTTAATACAGGATGAACTTCAAAGGCATTAGTCATTAACTTTACAGTTCATACAAATATGTGAATAAACACTGAGCCTTAACACTTGTTTATTGCAAGTCATGGTTTAAAATGATTCAACTATTGTCATTATATTCATGATGTTAGCCAGAGGGGAACTGGCCCCCACAGTGATTCTGGTTTCTCAAAGGGTTATTTTTCTCCATTAATCAACATCTTATGGAGTTTTGTGTTCCTTGCCACAGTCAGCCTTCGGCTTGCTCACTGGGGTTATTAATAAAATTATTATTTAATTACTTGTTTTAAACACGATTAACAATCGTATTTTATCAAACAACTCAATGATGACTCATAGACATTATAGATATTACAGTTTTATTGTCTGTTAATGCCTGATCTTCTGTAAAGCTGCTTTGAAATGATGTGTTGTGAAAGGCGCTACACAAATATAAAGTAGATGGCGGTAATGCTCCTAACGAGTGAATGTCCATTAACCAAAAAGAAGCATCTCCATCTCATGTAGGGTCATGTTGGGAGATTTAAGTGACATTGATTAGTGTTTTTTGTTCCTCATATCGAGGTGCTTAATTTGAGTAAATTAAGAAACATATTTTAGTCTTTGGTTAGTGACTGTTCAAGAAGGTTCCACTGAGCTATGAACATACAGCAGGGTACGGTGCTGTAAGGAAGGAAGTTGGTGAGTGATTTCTCATTTGTTTTATTGTGTTCGCGTGTCGATATTTCAGATGTTGACAGGTTGTGGGACCGTTAATAACACTATTGTGCATGAGGATTGCACCATTAAACATCGGTAGGACGTAACCCTACAGATAAACTAAATATTTCCGGAAGCCTCCGTTTGGGAGTAACGCTTGGACTATAAAAGCAGAATGATATTTAATGACATAAATGTGCTCATGTTTTGCATAAATCCTTTAGATGTGATGTTGACATTTACACTTGTTTACATTTACAAGAGAGAACATTATGTAAAAAAAAAAAAAAAAACGTAGGCTAAGCTCTTCAGCATAAACCCGATATAACTGTGCACTTTCTGGGGTGCGTCGCCCGTTGTCAAGGTTCAAAACATACAAAATATATAAGATATTAAAATGAATAAATGTAAATTTTTCCAGCCTGATGTATTTGTATTTATTTATTTGCCTGTTATGATTTTAGATACAGTTCCTAAATAATATTATTTACAGAGGCTGAATATACTATTTATTAAATCTACAATTTATTACGGATTGTATTTAAATGGGGATATTATTTATAACAGCTGACAGTTATGCATGGCATTTTAACATTTTAGTGTTCAAATTTTAAGGCTGCTTATTGGCTAATACAGGTAAACGTCATATTATGCGACTACGCATTACTTTAGCTTACGGGGAGCTTACGGCCTATTGTTAAGTCTTGCCTTAAGAACAGGAGGTGCAACCAAATGAAGCACCGACTTGGTTTCAAACTAACTAGTAGTTACTAAGCCCTTAGTGCAAACATTACGGCCCAATTTACGTGAGACCTTGTGCACAGTTGGTAGGGTTGCACCAGCTGTACATAAGGTCTTTTAATGTTCTCTCTTGTAAATGTAAACAAGTGTAAATGTCAACATGACCATTGAGCATATATATCTAAAGGATTGAAGTCTGTCATGCAAAACAAGAGCTAATTAATGTAATTAAATATCATTCTGCTTTTTTATTCCAACCGTTACTCCTGATTGGAGGCTGCCTTAAATATTTAGTTTATACGTAGGGTTAACTTCTACCTAAGTTTAATGGTACAATGCTCAAATATTTAGTAGTGTGTAAATTGTGACATAGTGCCCATTTACACCACAACTTGGCTAAGTTGTATCTTGCGTATAGCTGGTGTTTATTTAATGATGAGCTGTGTCGGGGGGCCTTGGTAGCTCACTGTGCGAGTACTGATGCTGACTATTACCCCTGGATATGCGAGTTCGAATCCAGGACGTGCTGAGTGACTCCAGCTCTGTCTCCTAAGCAACCAAATTGGCCCGGTTGCTAGGGAGGGTAGAGTCACATGGGATAACCTCCTTGTGAACACGATTAGTGGTCCTCGCGCTCAATGGGGCAAATGGTAATTTGTGCGTGGATCGCAGAGATTAGCATGAGGCTCCACATGCTGTGAGTCTCCGCGGTGTCCTGCACAACGAGCCATGTGTTTAAATGCACGGATTGACCGGTCTCAGAAGCGGAGGAAACTGAGACTTGTACTCTGCCACCCGGATTGAGATGAGTAACTGTGCCACCATGAGGACCTTCTAATTAGTGGGAATTGGGTATTCCAAATTGGGTGAAAAAAGTTAGAAAAATAAATGATGAGCTGTGAAATCAAGCAGTGCATTTACTAACTATAACAATTGACAATGTATAAATTATACACAAATCAATTTTTTGCGACAACTTGAGAGGTAAACAATGCACAATGGAGAATGACAACCACATATTAAATTTTTTCCCCAGGTTTTACTCTGCTAATACACAGGAAAGACACAGTCCATGTCACAAAAGGAAAGCAAAGAGAAAAAGGCAAGAGGTTTACAATCATTTGCTGAGGGTTTTGTATGCCACCAGACATGAACATGCTGAAAGTCTGGGTAAAAGTTCCCAGACTAGCTAAAAAGGATAATTATTGACAATATATTTTAGAAGTAGAGGTGTGTAGAAAAATAAATGTAGGCTGCAATACTAGTTAAACCATCATCATGAATATACACCAAAAATACACTATTTATTTTAACTTCAGCCAAATATGGCTGTGTTGGAAAACATACAATGGGAGTGGTGGTGGCGTAGTGGCTAAAGCACAGGGCTGTTAATCAGAAGGTCACAGGTTCTAACCCCACGGCCACCACCAGTGTCCTTGAGTAAGACACTTAACTCCAGGTTGCTCCGGGGGGATTGTCCCTGTAATAATTGCACTGTAAGTCGCTTTGGATAAAAGCGTCTGCCAAATGCATAAATGTAAATGTAAATATTAGTGAATTTGGCAAGCTGGAAACAACTAAAAGCTCTACAAGTTACCTTGGCATTGGCAAATTGACAATCGTAAGTTGTTGCGTACTAAGGCCATTCCACCAGCACCAATGAGAATGGTTGAGTACGGTTAGCTAACACTGCCTAGAACGCTTTATAATCGTGCCGTGCCAAACCACGCTTATGTGGAAATGCAACAGTAACCGTTCCGTACCATGCTCAAAACCACGCACACGGCCAGATGGTGGAAAAGTGACTATACAATCCAAGTCTCTGAAGCCATACAATCACTTTAAATAATGACAGAATTTTATTTTTGGGTGAACTATTCCTTTATGCATCCACAGCACCAACCACTTAACTGAGTTGCAATGGCAAGATTTAGGTGAGTGGAGCAGTTTCATTGTTGGCCACGGTAAGCAAAGGCACAAAGAAAAATCTAATTGTATATTTGAGTAGTGTTTTTTCAAGTTGAATATTTCAAGTTCAAAGAGTGCTCAATCAATCTATTACTTGTGCACATGAATTAAAAAGTAGGTAATTTGAAATTGGGGGTTGGGGGGGTGGCACATTATGTTCTATCATCACCATGTGAAGGACCAAACATCTTACATGAACCTAAAAACACACCAAATAGTCAAAACATTATTTACACCTTTTTTACCCTGCTAGAAAAAGAAACAAAATTGGCAATATTTCATTTAACAAACAGAGAAATACCCAAGTGGCATACACAACTGATCAAACCCAACTGCAGGTTTTATGATAATTTTTTGCTGATAATTATGCTCATAATAAAGTTTATATTCCTAAATTATGCTTATAATAAAGCACATAGAGCTGCTCAAAAAAGTTTTTCACAAGATCACAGTTAATTTTAAATGAGCGAGGCAAGCAGTATGGATGGCTGAACTGTCCCGAATATGCTGTATGTGTCTCATGCCAGCAGAGGGAGTGCCCCGCCTGGTGCAGCACCAGAGATCGCTGCCACTTCATGCGACTGTCTGTATCACCTATGCTTTTATGCCACTGCTCGAAGCAAATCATTTAATTTAGTTCATTTTTAAGTGTCATTTCAGGTTTAATACTGATTTATTCATTGTTTTACCCTTATGTTGTGTTCAGGTCATTTTGACCCAGATTACTTTTTTCTAAATTCAATTGGTATAACATTCCTTGACTTTTTTTACATATGGTACCAGAAAACATAAAAAAATTGGACCATTAAAAAAAAAAAAAATATATATATATATATATATATATATATATATATATATATATATATATATATATATATATATATATATATATATTACATATGGGTTGGTTTTCTCCTAGAATATTTTTATTTTTGAATATTTTATTCCACATTTCCCAACATCTGCAGATGAATGTGATTTAAATTACAGGTTTTTCTAAATTGTAATAATTATCTTCACTTAGGGCCACTTTTTTTTTTTTTTGTTTTTTTACCAGATCATTATAACTTTCCACTCTCTTTCTGACTCTTAGAATTAAATCTGCTTGACATGCTATTGAAGATGGAGTTTGTTAAAGAGGAGTTTAAAGAGGAGAATGAAGACGTCACTATTTCAGAACCATTCAGACTGAAGAATGAAGACACTGAGGAACAGAAAGGTTGGTGTCCATTCTTGTTTTTAATTTAATGACTGCCGAGGAACATAAAATAAATAGTTCACACAAAAATGTAAATTGTCATTTACTCATGCCATTCCAAACATGTATGACTTTCTTTTGCGGAATACTAGAGCTGGCGCCGTGTTAGTTTTTGATGTTACAATTACTGTCTGAAACAGGTTCCCTTACAACTCAGTACACTTGATATTGCGTTTTGCTAACGCATATGGGCGAGTGTCCTTCCACATGACCTAGTTGAAACCTCTCTACAATAATGGCAATATTCTAATATTGGCTATGGTGTTTGAGCCCCGCCCATTTAGGAGAGAAGCTGTCTGCTTTAAAGCAGAACATTATGTAAATTTGAGGTGGACCTCATGCCAGCACATGCCCCGCAAGCTCCTCAATCTCCACGTAATGTGTCTATGCCGATACATTATGTGCGTGATGAGCTCCAGCCCACAGCAGGAGCGCACAGGTCGTTCGGCAGTTCTGATTCTGGGGATGATGACGATGTCATGTCTCTCGCTGTAACAGGCGAATGATCAGTGGACGATGCTATCACCCCTTCCCCCAGCAAGGGTGAGGATCGTGTACGTGCCACTGACAAGGAGATGCTTTGCTTCATTTCAAGGCCGGTCGAAGACCTCTATATTGAGAAGTCTCACAATCTCGCCTTGATGAATGGTTCCTGCAGTCCGGACACCGTCAAGGGACCGCGTCTCGTAGATCTGCCCCGTTCTTCCCTGAAGTTCATAATGAACTGTCAAAATACTTGCGTGCGCCCTATTCAGCTTGCTCATGCAGCGATTACATCCTCTCTAATGTGGATCACAGGGAAGGAAACGGTTATGCCCAACTACCCCCTGTGGAGGAGGCGGTAGTGACACACCTCTGTCCACTGAGTAGCAGGGCATGGAAATCACGGCCCATTCATACTTCCAAGCCCTGTCGACTAAAGTTTGCACTGGCTGGAAGAGCATACTCCGCATCGGGCCAAGCTGGTTCAGCACTCTACACAATGGAGGTGCTCCAGGTCTTTCAAGCCAAGCTCCTCAAGCAAATGGACGAGCAAGGCTACGATCCAGAGACACTCAAAGAGCCCTACACCGCTACGGACTTAGCACCACGTGCCACGAAAGTCACTGCACAGGCCATTGGCAAGTCAATGGGCAACCTTTTAGTTCTGGATTGTCATATCTGGCGGACTCTAAAGGAAATACTTGACAAGGAAAAATCAGCTCTGTTGGATGCTCCAGTGTCTCCAGACGGCCTCTTTTGCTGCTCTGTGGATGACAGGCACAGCCCTTTGAAGTGGAATGCAGAGCTCGCTGTTCCCACCGAGTCTACTCTGAAGAAGGAGACGCACAACACTTCCCCATCTCCCCTCTGTTGTTTGTTGGGAAAGGAATATTGCTGTTCACAATATTGTTCAAAATGTTGTTTCTGTGTTTCATTCATATGAATGCAATAAAAATGCAATAAATGCAAAAAAGGCTCTCTGGCTCCTTGCACATTCACAAAGTGCATCAATTTGTTTCTCGCACCTCTGAAACTGAGCAGCATGCGCATTTTGAACTACCTCAACGATTGGCTGTTACTGGCCCAATTAGAGGCTCTGTTATGCCAGCACAGAAACTTACTGCTTCAGCATCTAAACAGATTGGGCCTCAATGTCATCTGGGCGAACAGATCTCCTTTTTGGGTCATCTGAATTATGGTGCGGACATCAAATCAAGCCAAGGACTGATACCGGCCAATTGGAGACTTCATCCTACAGCTGAGGAGTGGTCTCCTCTCTCAGGTGCAAGGCACAATCTGGCATCCCCGGCCCAAGCTGTGGAACCTGCATGTGTGGCCCCTGAATGGAGCACGCCAAACATGCCAGAACAGATGCATTCAGTCATGAACACCATTTTACAGGCCAGAGCACTGTCCACGAGATGCCTCTACACGCTAAAATGGAAACATGGCAAAGACCCAGTAAACTGTCCCATACATGAAATTCTCATATTTCTTCAAGAGTGATTAGAAGCAGGACTCACTCAATCAACAATCAAAGTTTATGTGGTGACTATATCTGCGTATCACATACCTGAAGCCAGCACAGCTATAAGCAAACATGATTTAATCAAAGTTGCTTAGAGGATCAAGATGATTAAATCCACCTCAACCAGCTATAGTCCTGACTTAGGACCTAACTTTGGTCCTAAAAATGCTTGCAGGACCCCCCTTCGAGCCTTTGCACACTGTTGATTTCTGTATGCTCTCCATTAAGACCGCACTACTGCTGGCTCTGGCCTCAGTAAAACAGGTTGGTGGCTTAAATGCACTATCAATTGACAATTCATATCTGGAGTTTGGCAACTCGCACTCAACATATGCGTTGGGGCTGGGCGATATATCGAATATCCAAGACATAGACCTTATTCAGACTAGTGCCATCTTTTATTGGGAATGACAATGAGACCGCGAGGGAGACTGACTGTCTCTTCAATGGGCTATACTGCAGTTTAAAGTGTTTTTGGATCGATCCACAGAAAAACCATTGATAAAATATCTGTCCAAGAACAATCAGGATACAAAGAACTCCAAACAACATGAGTTGTGGAATATTAGCTGTGATCTAGGAGCTTTATACAGCTTTATACCATTTGTGCCAATGAAGAGACTGTATGTTTTTACTCTCAGCCTTTTCATTCCGATAAAAAAAATTAAAGCTGGCACCAGCTTGAATAAGGTCTATAATCATGATTGTTTTGCAAATAACATCATATTTTTAACATCATGTGATTATTGAACTGCAAAAAGCTGCAATTAATGACAGTTAAACATAACAAAATAATCAAAACACATTAGCAAACATAACAAAATAATAAACAAAATAATCCGGGGAAGCATGTTTTCTGCATGGGCTCATGTTTTTGGCTCTTTTAGTGCAGTTCACTTCACATGCATTGTGAAATTATTACATGTTCAAGCATTTGCACGTTTCCAAACATCAGTAACCAAGTTAGTGAACACATCTACAAATCCAGCACATTATAACAGAAAAGGAGGAAATGACAGCTTTTCACCAGATGAGGAACATTGTAAACTACACTCAACACTTTCAGTGTCATAATAAAAGCTTCAGGTGAAGGTTAAGTGTCAAAATAAAAGCTCCAGATGAAAATAATTTAAATGTAATCCTCAAAGAAAGAGATGTGTCAGAGCATCTCTGAAACGGCAAGGCATGTGAAGTGCTCCCAGTCAGCAGTGGTGAGTACCTACTGACAGTGTTTTAAGGAGGGACAAACCTCAAACCGGTGGCAGGGTGTTGGTTGGGCTGAAACAATTATTCAACATTATCGACAAATTCGACAATAAAACATTTACGACAAAAATGTTTGTTGTTGAATAATCGTTTTAGAGCATCACTGCAGCTCACGCTTGATTGAGGACAGGAAGAAGACACAGCTCACCTTCCAGATGCACCTTAGATACAAAAATATAAAATAAGTAAATACAGAAGCACTGTCGTTGTGGAATAATAATCCAATGAAGCAAAACTTGTGTGTCGAGCATCTTTAAAGGAAACCCCCCGGCGTTACATCTTTAATGCAGTTATATTTAATGCGTTATAGCTTTATTAAAGTTCAAATAATACTGAAGCAGATCAGGTAAATAACTACAAACTCCAAAACTGGCATTTCTTTGTGCAGTCAGAACCTCGTCTATGAGTTGCACGAAGTGTCCCGATCTAAGGGAGAGAGGTTGAAACTGCACCCGGCTGAGTCACACTCTGTCACTCTCATCACTCAAGCGTGCGCTTGCTGCAGCTAGATTATAACACGATGACTCGCGATTTAATGTATCTTAATACAGTTGTCACGTTCACTGTTGTCTTTTGTTTTTGTACTGTTATTTTGAAGTTAGTTTAGTTCCTGTTTTGGTTTTTGTAGTCCTTTTGTAGTTTCTTTTATGCTGTCATGTTCCCTGTTGTCTTTTGTTTTTGTACCGTTATTTTGAAGTTTAGTTTAGTTCCTGTTTCCTGTTTGGTTTTTGTAGTCCTCTGTAGTTTCTTTGTTTCATTGGTGTTCCCCTGATTGGTTATCTTTCCCTGATTGTTTCCTCCAGGTGTCCCTCATTCCCTTGTTTGTTCCCTCCTGTATTTAAACCTGGTTCTTTGTTCAGTCTTTTGTCGATCGTTGTTGAATGTGACGTTTCATGTTTGTTGCTGATGTCTCCTGGTATGTTTTCTGATTTTCACTCTTGTTTCCTTCGTGTGTTCGGTCGAGGTAACCCTGCCCTTCGTGGATGTTTTCCCAACCTGTGTGGCCCCTGAATGTTCTTCCGTGTTTTAGTTTCTTTTCCCATCGTGGACCTTTCATTTGTTCCTGTGTTTGTGTCATTATTATTTTCCTGCTAATAAAGAACCGCATTTAGACCCGAACCTCACGTCTGCCTTCTCCTACCTTCACACTATCATAACAGAACGATCGACACTACAATGGATCTAGCGGTTCAGCAAGCAAACTACCGTCTACTCTGTTTAAAGCAAGAAGACCACCCTATAGAGGACCACATCCGCGATTTCCTTAACCTGGTGAGTGTTTCAGACTTCCCGGACTCCTCCCTTGTGGTCTTCTTCAGGGACAACCTGAGTGGCTGGCTGAAGGAGCGGTTGCCACCGGCAACGCGCTACTGGACGCTCCATGACTTCATGGAGGCGACTTTACTGGTCTGCGGCTCACCGTTCACTGTGGGCGTCGCTGAGGAGGACCCTACCTCTCCTCACTCAGTGGTGGCTCTTCAGTCACCCGTGGCGCTTCCTGTCACGCCAGCCCCATCTGTCAGCGAGCTCACCCCCACGCCAGTCGCCTTCCGCGAGCCAGCGCGGTCCACTTCGTCTGCCCGGAGGAGGAAGAGAAGACGGGCTTCCGCCTCCCAGCCATCGCCTGCCACGGTCAGCGAGCCTGAGCCTACGTCAGCCACGGTCAGCGAGCCTGGAACCCCAAACGTCAGGGAGCCAGTGCCAGAAGCCTCAGACGTCAGTGAGCCAGTGCCAGAAGCCTCAGACGTCAGTGAGCCAGCGCCAGAAGCTTCAAACATCAGAGAGCCAGCGCCTGTAGCCTCGACCGCCCCTGAGCCAGCGCCTGTAGCCTCGACCGTCCCTGAGCCAGCGCCAGTAGCCTCGACCGTCCCTGAGCCAGCGCCAGTAGCCTCGACCGTCCCTGAGCCAGCGCCAGTAGCCTCGACCGTCCCTGAGCCAGCGCCAGTAGCCTCGACCGTCCCAGAGCCAGCGCCAGTAGCCATGGCGTCCCAGCGCCAGTAGCCATGACCGTCCAAGAGCCAACGCCCCTTGAGCCTTCCAAGGCTCCGCCTCTCAAGTCTCTCGAGGCTTCCAGGGCTCCGCCTGTCAAGTCACTCGAGTCTTCCAGGGCTTTGCCTCTCAAGCCTCTCGAGCCTTCCAGGGCTCCGCCTCCCGAGCCTCCCAGGGCTCTGCCTCTCAAGCCTCTCGAGCCTTCCAGGGCTCCGCCTCCAGAGCCTCTCGAGTCTTCCACGGCTCCGCCTCCCGAGCCTCCTACGGCCCTTCTCCCCGATCCTCCTGCGGCTCCACCTCCCGAGCCTCCTGCGGCTCCGCCTCCCGATCCTCCTGTGGCTCCATCTCCTGAGCCTTCCTCGGCTCTGCCTTCTGAGCCCCCCGAGCCTCTCCCAGCTCCGCCTCCTGAACCTCCCTCGGATCTGCCTTCTGAGCCTCCCTCGGCTCCACCTCCCGAGCCTCCTACGGCTCCGCCTCCAGAGCCTCCTTCAGTTCCACCTCCTGAGCCTCCCCCGGCTCCGCCTCCAGTGGCTCCCTCAGCTCCGCCTTCTGAGCCTTCTAAGCCTTCTAAGCCATCGCCTCCCTCGGCTCCGCCTCCCGGGCCTCCCTCGGCTCCGCCGGCTCCCCCAGTGGCCACTCCTCCTCCCAGGCCCCCTGAACCGGCCCTTGCCCTACGGCCACCTCCTAGGCCACCTCAACCAGCCTCTATTCTGTGGCCACCTCCCAGGTCCCCTGAACCGGCCCGTGCCCTTTGGCCAGCTCCCGGGCCATCTAAACCGGCCTCTGTCCTGTGGCCACCTCCTAGGCCCCCTGAACCTGCCCTTGCCTTGTTGCCAGCTCCCGGGCCACCCAAACCTGTCCCCATAGCGTGGCTGCCTCCTAGACCACCTAAACCAGTCCCTACCCGGTGGATGCCCCCCAGGCCACCTGACCCTGGCCCCGTCTCACACCCCCGTGGACTGCCTGTCTGCTCTCTCGGCCTCCCTGGTCTACCTGTCCGCCCCTTGTGCCTCCGTGGACTGCCTAATTGCCCCTTGTGCCTCCGTGGACTGCCTAATTGCCCCTTGTGCCTCCTTGGACTGTCTCTGTGTCCCTTGTGCCCCCTTTGGTCTGTCTGTTCTCCCCCAGTTCTAGCCCCTGTCTCCTTGAACATTTGGTTGTTTTTGTTATTCTTGTGTTTTTCAGGACCGTCTGGAATCCGGTCCTTTTGAGGGGGGTTATGTCACGTTCACTGTTGTCTTTTGTTTTTGTACTGTTATTTTGAAGTTTAGTTTAGTTCCTGTTTTGGTTTTTGTAGTCCTCTGTAGTTTCTTTGTTTCATTGGTGTTCCCCTGATTGGTTATCTTTCCCTGATTGTTTCCTCCAGGTGTCCCTCATTCCCTTGTTTGTTCCCTCCTGTATTTAAACCTGGTTCTTTGTTAAGTCTTTTGTCGATCGTTGTTGAATGTGACGTTTCATGTTCGTTGCTGATGTCTCCTGGTATGTTTTCTGATTTTCACTCTTGTTTCCTTCGTGTGTTCGTTCGAGGTAACCCTGCCCTTCGTGGATGTTTTCCCAACCTGTGTGGCCCCTGAATGTTCTTCCGTGTTTTAGTTTCTTTTCCCATTGTGGACCTTTCATTTGTTCCTGTGTTTGTGTCATTATTATTTTCCTGCTAATAAAGAACCGCATTTAGACCCGAACCTCACGTCTGCCTTCTCCTACCTTCACACTATCATAACAACAGTACATGTGTTACTGTGAAATACAAATATTTTAAAATATCTAAAAATCCTTTAAAAATAGATGCATTCACTTGTTAAGCAGCATATAATATATTTAGACTTGCTTTTAGAGAATAGATCTTGAATATAAGTATATTATGTTTTTACTGCACTCGCAGAAGTATAACCAAGTGCAAAATACACTTACACTGGCAGCCAAAAGTTTTGACTAATGTACTGATTTTGATCTTATGGAAAGAAATTGGTACTTTTATTCACCAAAGTGGCATTTAACTGATCACAATGTATAGTCAGGACATTACTAACTTGAAAAATTACTATTACAAGACTTTACAACTTCTTAAACTACTTCAAAGATTTCTCATCAAAAAATCCTCAGCGTGCAGCAATGACATCTTTGCAGATCCTTGACATTCTAGCTGTCAATTTTTCCAGATACTCAGGTGACATTTCACCCCACGCTTCCTGTAGCACTTGCCATAGATGTGGCTGTCTTGTGGGTTAAGATCCATAACACTTTTCCAATTATCTGTTGTCCAGTGTCTGTATTTCTTTGCCCACTCTAACATTTTTGTTTTTCTGTTTCAAAAGTGGCTTTTTCTTTGCAATTCTTCCCATAAGGCAAGCACCCCTGAGTCTTCTCTTTACTGATGTACATGAATCTGGTGTTGAGCAGGTAGAATTCAATGAAGCTGTCAGCTGAGGACATGTGAGGCGTCTATTTCTCAAACTAGAGACTCTGATGTACTTATCCACTTGTTTAGTTGTACATCTGGCATTTCACATCTTTTTCATATCTCTTTCTGTCCTTGTTAGAGCCAGTAGTCCTTTTGTCTTTGAAGACTTTAGTCTACACATTTGTATGAAATCTTCAGTTTTTTGCCAATTTCAAGCACTATATATTATAGTCTTCATTCCTCAAAACAATGATTGACTGACGAGTTGCTAGAGAAAGCTGTTAACCAAATAGCTTTCAACAGTGTTTGATATAATGACAAGGGATTTTCTAGTACCAAATTAGAAATTTATCATGATTTCTCAAGGATAAGGTGTTGGTGTGATGGCTGCTGGAAATGGGGACTGTCTAGATTTGATCAAAAATGACTTTTTTTAAATAGTGATGGTGCTGTTTTTTACATCAGTAATGTCCTGACTATACTTTGTGATCAGCTGAATGACACTTTAGTGAATTTAAAGTACCAATTTCCTTCCGAAACATCTGTACATTATTCCAAACTTTTGGCTGCCAGTGTATATTCAAAATACACTTATATTTGTCTCTTAAAGCAAGTCTAAATATCTTATATGTTGCTTCTCAAGTAAATATATTTTTAGAAAAATTTAAATGGAAAACAAGACAAAAACACTTTATTATAACAATAGGAATTGAACTTAATAAAAAGCTTTTTTGTTTTTCTTTAATTCAGTGAATCTCATTTAGAGAGATTTTAAAAAGATAATTTTGTCCACTTTATTGTTAGTAAGCACGTTTAATGCAACCTTTTAAGTCGGGGCACAAGCTGAATAGCCAGTTAAGAGCTAATGATTAATCGTTGCAATAATCACCCGAATAGTCAAATAATTGTTCAAATAATTGTTCGTTGCAGCCCTAGGTGTTGAGCAGCCAAAGCTAATCGATGCACAAGGGCAAGGAAGGCTAAACTGTCTGGTCCGATCCGACAGTAGGTCTACTGTGATTTTAACATTTTAATGATGGTTACAGGATGACTGTGTCACAACACACCCTTACCCTGCTGCGTAGCCACAGACCGGTCCGAGTTCCTATGATGACACCTGTCCACCATCGAATGTGTCGGAGTAGAGGAAGAAGGTCTCCTTGTACGATGAGTCACGATTTCTTTTACATCACGTGGATGGCCATGCATGTGTCCACCATTTACCTGGGGAAGTGATGTCACTAGGATGCACTGTGGGAAGATGACAAGCCAGTGGAGGTAGTGTGATGCTCTGGGTAATGTTCTGCTGGGAAACTCTGCATCCGGCCATTGATGTGGACGTCAATTTGACACGTGCCACCTACCTAAACGTCGTTGCAAACCAGGTACATCCCATTCATGGCAATGGTATTCCATGATGGCAGTGGCCTCTTTCAGCAGGACAATGCACCCTTCCACACTGCACACATTGTTTGAGAATGGTTTGAGGAGCATGATTAAGAGTTAATGATGTTGCCCTGGCCTCCAAATTCCCCAGATTTAAATCCGAGCATCTGTGGGATGTGCTGGACAAACAAGTCCGAGCCTCAGCAGCTCCACCTCGCATCTTACAGGCCTTGAAGGATTTGCTGCTAATGTCTTTGTGCCAGATACCACAGGACACCTTCAGGGGTCTTGTAGAGTTCATGCGTCGGTGGGTTGACACTGTTTTGGTGGCACGTGGAGGACCAACAGTATATAAGGCATGTGGTTAGAATGTTTTGGCTCATCAGTGTGTAGTATATACACATACATGGTGTGTGTCACAAATATTTGGATTGTACAAATATTCCACATTTTATTTGGAATAAAAAAGTGGCTGGTAAAATTGGACAATCACCAGCCTTTTTTACCCTGTTTGTTTGAATGTACTATATGCATTAACCTTTTATTTAAAAAAAAAATATATATATATATATATTATCTAAAAATAAATAATTGATCTATGTTGATTTCTGCTATTGATAAGGTTCACTTTTGTCTCCTTTTCACTTTTGACATATTGATTTGACTATTTATATTTTCATTTTTAGAGCTGATGAAAGTGAAAGAGGAAAGTCAAGAACTGAATGAAGTGGAGGAGAAACATCATTACCAGAAACCTGATATTTATTTAAGTGGTAAAAAATATTTTAGTGGCACACAGACTAAAAAGAAATTCTCACAAAAAAGAGCTCAAACTTCATTCACCTGCCATCAGTGTGGAAAGAGTTTCACTCGTAAAGGAAGCTTTAATATCCATGTGAGAGTTCACACTGGAGAGACCCCATACACATGCCATCAGTGTGGAAAGAGTTTCAGAGAGAAATCAAATCTTCAGGAGCACATGCGAATTCACACAGGAGAGAAGCCTTTCACGTGCCTCCAGTGTGGGAAGAGTTTTGCAAATAAAACCAACATGAAAGCCCATACGAAATGCCATTCAGGAGAGAAATTTCACAAATGTTCTGAGTGTGGTAAGAGTTTTGTTCGGTTAAGATATCTCATTGTTCATCAGCGCTGTCACTCTGGAGAAAAGCCATTTAACTGTGATCAGTGTGGTCAAAAATTTGTCTGTTCATCACACCTGACAAGACACTTGAAAATTCATGCAAATGAGAGGCCTTATATGTGTTCTCTTTGTGGAAGGAGTTTTTCAATGCTGGCCTATTTTAAACAGCATCAGACGATACATACTGGTGTGAAAGATCATGTGTGCGGAGAGTGTGGAAAAGCCTTTGCCCGAATCAGCTCCTTGAAACAGCACCAAAAAATTCATACAGGAGAAAAACCTTATAAGTGTTCATATTGTGAAAAGAGTTTTGCTTATCCAAGACACCTGATAACACATGAGAAAGTGCATGCTGGAGAGAAGACGTATGACTGCTCTCAATGTGGAAGGAGTTTCAGTTCGCCAAGTACTGTACGGAGACATATAAAGAAGAACTGCCCAAAGATATCTCTGTGAGCAAACGTTATTTCAAGAATCTTTGTCATGTGAAGTTTTTTTAACTTCCGAAGTTGGACTTTGTCTTAAATAGACTGAAAGAGTGATATGGTGTAGGAAGCCAACAACTCTTATAAAATGGATGAAATAAGGAAAAAAGGTTATTTTTGTCATACCAATATGCCTACTGTCAGAGACATTAGGATGAGATGTGTCATTCCTACACATAAATGGGAGACATTGTAACACTAAAAATGGCGACTGTAGGAATGGAATACAGTCAAAAGCCAATAGCTTTTTTGAGAGATATTCTGTTTGTTTACTTTAGGGATGTGCACTCGAGTATTAAAATCACTACTCCGATATCGCAAATTCATTTTCCTTCCCACATTTGCCGGCTGTGAGCAGCTCTGAGTTACAGTATATTTTCCCTCTATATCTCTCACCAAATCTTTCAGTTACAATTGAGTCCACTGGGGGCGCTGTGCATGTGTGTCGTTGAGTGTTGGTTGAGAGAAGATATCTTGCTTTCTGTACTTCTGAAGCCAAGTCAAGTTATTTTACAAGACAATACTTCTATATTTTTATTCATATTGAATTCTACTCTTTGTATTCAGTTCTGGTTGGAGTCATGCAAACCAATGGACGAGGTTCTGCTTTTATGGAGGAAAGTTACTAGGAACACTGAAGCTATGTGTGTATGTGCGTGAAATCTCTAAACAACGGCACAGGGCATGTTATAAAAATCCAACTTTCACCACTTGCTTTTTCTCTAAAGAAAAGAATAGTTTAAGTTATATTTTGAAACCATTCTTGGTAACATTTGTGAATACAACAAATGATAAATTTCCATACATCTCTGAGTGACATTTGCTTGGACACACTGCTTGGAGTAACTGTTTTTTGTGGGTTGGAATCCTCAAATGCCCATCTCTAGTTTACTTGAGAATGAACATTATCAGGAACCGTTTTTTATTTTATTTTTTTTTTGCATTATTTTGAGCTAAAGAAGCACAATTTAGAATACCATTGTTGCCAAATTTGATTTGAAATATGTTTGTGGCAGGGAGGAGGGCGGGGCCGGGTCGTGATTATACACACCCGGTCCCTCATCAGGCTAATTAAGCCTCCAAGAGGGATAAAGGCCAATGGCAGACGGTGGTGTGACGAGAGAGACATGGTTTATGGACATGTCTGTCATGTGTGTTTGTGTCTTTTAAGATTATAATTAAAATATTATTTATATTGTAAAGCCGGTCCTCGCCGCCTCCTTTCCATTGACTGCTTTACACTGGTGCCGAAGCCCGGGAAGGAGGAGGGATGCCTGTCGCAGAGTCCTCGACACTGCCGTCCACCCAGGGGAGCGCCGCTGCCATCCACTGGGGAGGGAGTAGACCGACCACCCCGCTGTCCGCGAGGCGGTCGGGGGTTCGGTCCCCACTCGCCTCGCATACACATATGACAGACATGTCCGTAAACTATCTCTCCCTCCCGCACAATCCTCCGCAGTTGGCCTTTATCCCTCTCAGAGGCTTGATTAGCCTGATAAGGGACCGGGTGTGTATGATCACCACCCAGCCCCACCCTCCACCCTGCCACAATGTTGTATACGTTATCCTGACCAACAGTTTCAGATTTTTATCAGTGATCACTGGAAGCTGTGTATGGACCTGGGATGTGCACAGATAGTTATTATTCAGTTCATTGGTTGATGCACCTTTATTTGAATACCAAAATCACTATTCAATTATTCTACACTAACATTTTGAGCCTGACGGGACCTGACACACTGTCAGGTTTCAGGCCAGGTTTGGGTCAGTTTTATAGGTATGGGGTGAGTTAGGGCTGTTCATATGTGTTTTTGCATGCCACTGCACTATTTAGAGGTCTAAGCACCAAACACACACTACTTCGGCTCACACCCCATCTGACCCTATGTGGCGCTGTGATAAGACTATTTATGTTTTTGTCCATAACTCTGGAACCGAAAGTGCTACAATAAAAATTATTTTCCTCTAAATCCTTGAGTCAAGCCCTTTTTATTTCCGAATTTTCTGAAAAACATAAATTTTCAGAGTGCTCTTAGAACATTTGTCTGATTTGCACAAAATTTGTTATATACCAATCAGCTACAACATTAAAACCACCTGCCTAATATTGTGTAGGTCCCCTCATGCCGCCAAAACAGCGCCAAACTGCATCTCAGAATAGCATAAATTCTACAGACCTTTGTGCGTGACAGATCCCAGGAGATCAGCAGTTGCAGAAATACTCAAACCAGCCCAGCTGGCACCAACAATCATGCCACTGTCAAAATAATTGAGATCAAATTTTTTACCATTCTGATGGTTGATGTGAATATTAACTGAAGCTCCTGATCCCTATCTGCATGATTTTATGTACTGCACTGTCTTCACATGATTGGCTGATTAGATAATCTCATGGATGATTGATGGTGTCAGATGGGCTGGTTTGAGTATTTCTGTAACTGATGATCTTCTGAGATTTTCACACACAACAGTCTCTAGAATTGACTCAGAATGGTGCCAAAATCAAAAACACCATGTGAGCGGTAGTTCTGCTGATGTATATGTCTTGTTGATCAGAGAGGACAATAGAGAATGGCCAGACTGGTTTGAACTAACAAAGTCTAATTGACACCCCATCATAAATAATCAGCAGGGCCGGAGTGGGATTCATATTCAGCCATGTCTAAGTCAGCCAAAACCCAAAAGGGGGGTTGGGGGTGAAGATGATGATAATAAAAGATCACAGCAAAAAATATGCAATAAAAGCAATTACTTGAAAATTATTTAAGCTCTCCATGATATGGCATATGATATACCATATATGGCATTCACTAAGATTTTCACTTTGTCATAAGATTTCATTGTATGTGTTGTAAAAATAAGTGAATGTTAAAGGGATATTTGATCATTTCCTCACCCTCATGCCATCCCAGATGTGTATGACTTTCTTCTGCAGAACATGAATGAAGATGTTTAGAAGAATATCTCAGCTCTGTTGCTCCATTCAAAGCAAGAAAATGAAAAGCGGTGAGAAACAGTTCAATAATTAAGTAATTTTTAACTATAAGTATCTACTTTCACTTTCATAAGTGCTCTTCTCTCTTTAGAGTTCTTCTTCTGTTTTTGGTGATTTACATAAGCATATCGCCCCCTACTGGGGAGGGAGGAGAATTTATAGTAAAAAAGAAAAAAAATAACTTTAATATTGATCTGTTTCTCACCCACACCTATCTTATCTCTTCTGAAGACATAGATTAAACCACTGGATTGTAGTGATGTATGGATTATTTTTATGCTGCATTTATGTGATTTTTGTACCTTCTGAGTTCTGATCACCTTCACTTGCATTGAAAGGACCAACAGAACTAAGAAATTGTTCCAAAAAAAAATGTATTTGTGTTCAGCAGAAGAAAGAAAGTCATACACATTTGGGGTGGCATGAGAGTAATTGATGAGAGAAATTTCATTTTTGGGTAAACTGTTTATGTTAAAGATGATCTAGGCGCATAATAACACTGTAGAACTGTAAATGTTTATAACTCTCAAGATGTACAGCCTCGCACTTTAAATCGTCAGTGCTTTGTATTTTAGATAATAAAATAGCAAAAGATCCAGTGAAACAATGAAGGTTGTTTTTATTTTTTTTAACATGCCTTTCAAAAACGTGCCATTTTACAGCGATAAGAGTGAAATAAAAGAATAGAAATAACACATTTGTACTTTTCTTTTACTTAATGTAAACGTTCAGAGCAAAGGCAAAATGGTTACTGTCTCTTTAAGAGGGTTTTATCGCAGGATACGACATTAAAGGCACTCTTTGCAGTTTGTTTCGTTGAGTTTAATCTTTTGAGAGCTGTAAAGTCACATTATTTGCGTACCGTGTCGTGCTGTTGCCTCTGTATTCATTTACTTTAAGTATTCTGTTATTTTGTGACAAAAATGTGTTTTTGCTGTTATCATTGTGCACTGATAGGGAAGAGGATTTCAGAGATTTATTGATTGAGATTGTGAGACTGCAGTCAGTATTAAACTTGTGATGATCTTGTACCTGAAGCACATTCATCCATTCAGCTATTAGTAGTTTATCTGTTCTCGATGGATCTTCCGTGATCCTTCCCGCGCTGTGATGAGCAATGGCTACTCTCTCATTTGGGTGTGAGATGATAAAATACAGACTGCGTCCGCTATAATACGGAATTCAGAATAGCTACAGTTTGCCAGACGCAGACCAGCTATGCGGTTTATGTCAGAATAAAAAGAAGACAGGAAAAAGAGGATGCATGGTCACTCTATAATAGATTGTTGCAATAGGCCTATATGCTAGAATAAATTATTTATTTTATCAGTAATTTTATTTATTTTACATGAACATAATAATATATTAAACGTTAAGAAATGGAGAAAATGTGTTCTCAAATAGTTGTGCATGATAGGAATTATTTCTCTCACTGCTCCCAATAAAACACAGTTCAATGTGAAACAAAGGATGCGATAATAAGCTATTTTATTATTTAATCTAAACAAGTAAAGGTAAATAGGCTGTTGTGTTGTCTATTTACAACAAAGTGTCTGAAACATAAATTGTTTCATAAAATAAAATTGTTCTTTTATCAATTTCACATTAACCCGCCTCTTCGTCTTGTAAAATAAATACTGTGGTTGTTCGTTTTACATCACTATCAGACAGACTCTTCTTACCGTGCGTTCACACCAGAAGCGGCGAGAGCGTCAAAATTCGCTCTTGCGAATCTTGACTTCAACGCTCGAGGACGCTCTGACGTAGTTGAAATAGGCGGCAACGTTTGTTCAGAAGGCTTTGTTTTGTGAACTATATTTAAAGGGGCCGCAATTTAAACATCCAGACATGTTTACTTTTTGCTGACCTATCACATGTAGCGTATATCCTCATGAACTGTTTAAAATCGATCGATGGCAGAAAGTTATTAAAATTATAGTTATTTGTTATCAAAATAAAATACATTTGTAATAATAACTGTGGTCTTGGTTGTTTTATATCCCTTTAAGCAAACAGGGACAGATCATATATTACTGGGAAACCCACCACGGAAATGATTTTTTGCCGTGGCGGGAAATTATTGCCGTGGTTCTCCTCCATCTTCGGAACTAATGTTTGGTGGGAACCAAAGTTTACACTGTTGTGTTCTCTAGACTTCGCTAGAGCGGAGCACTTCTATATTCCAATAGGTTGCCGCCGAACCGCGTCACAGCTCATTACCATAATGTTGACTGCACTTGAACTGACGCCCACACCGCCCAAGACTCGCTGTGCCGCTTCTCGCCACCGAGAGACGCTGGCTGTCATTGAAAATGAATGACTTCCGGTCGATTTTACTCTCGCCGCCTCTGGTGTGAACGCACGGTGAGCAGCAGCTAGCCTAGAATACGCTTCAAGTTTGGTGGACGTTTTGCCGATAGAAGTTTGGCTTCTACTCATTAAAGAAGGCTGTTAGTTATAATCAGACCAAAAAACAATGTAGCATTTGGTCACGCTACATCACTTCGTGCTGGAAAAAGTAGTTAGCTTCTGGAAAAGCTACTGTACACTGTTTTAGAAGCAGCTGAGCTACTGGAAAAGCTACTGAAACATTTAGTTAGGTTAGTAGTGTTGCCAAACACTAGCCACTGAACATGCAACTAACCTTTAGGATAAAAAGATCATTGAAATAAGTACTTGATCTCTGTTGCTTTCTTCTAAAGATTTTGTTTCATGTTATGTCTTTTGCATTTCACATTTAGGCCTGTCTGTTTGTTTGATTTTTTTTATTTTGTTTTTTCAATTTAGACCTGATGAAGCTGAAAGAGGAAAGTCAAGAACTGAATGAAGTGGAGGAGAAACATCAGTTTCAGAGACCTGATGATTTCTTAAGTGTTAAAGAATCTTTAAATGGCTCACAGACTGAAAAGAAAATATCATATAAAAGAACTCAAAGAACAAAACATTATTTCACCTGCTCTCAGTGTGGAAAGAGTTTCAGACATAAAGGAACCCTTGAAAAGCACATAAGGGTTCACACTGGAGAGAAGCCATTTACATGTCTCCAGTGTGGAAAGAGATTCCCGCATAGAAAAAACCTTAAGAACCATATCAGTATTCACACCGGAGAAAAGCCTTTCACGTGTCTTCAATGTGGGAAGAGCTTCAAACATAAAAGAAGCCTCAAAAATCACATAAGAAGTCACACTGGAGAAAAACCTTTCACATGTCTTCAGTGTGGTAAGAGTTTCGCAAATAAAACGGCACTGAAACCCCACATGAGAATTCATTCAGGAGAGAAATTACACCACTGTTCTCAGTGTGGAAAGAATTTCACTCTGGCAAGATATCTCAAAATTCATGAGCTCTATCACTCCGCAGAAAGGCCATTTAACTGTGATCAGTGTGGTCAAAAATGTATTTGTTCATCAGATCTAAAAAGACACTTGAAAATTCATGCAAATGAGAAGCCTTACACGTGTTCTCTTTGTGGAAGGAGTTTTTCACTGCAGGAAAATTTTAAACAACACCAGTTAATACATACTGGTGTGAAAGATCATGTGTGCGGTGAGTGTGGAAAAGCCTTCGGACGAATCAACACCTTGAAACGACACCAAAGAATTCATACGGGAGAAAAACCTTACAAGTGTTCATACTGTGGAAATTGTTTTGCTCATCCAAGACTCCTGATATCACATGAGAAAGCGCATGCTGGAGAGAAGACGTATGACTGCTCTCAATGTGGGAGGAGTTTCAGCTCGCCAAGTACTCTACGGAGACATATAAAGAAGAATTGCCCAAAGATGCCACAGTGAGCAAACTTCATCTTGAAAATCTTACCCTGCATTCCAAATGGGATAAATCCTTCTCCGAAGGGAACTTCAAAGGGACAACAATCATTGATCATATAGACTGACATGTTGAATGGTGGTTCCAAACCAAAGTGGTCATGAATAGCTGTTTTGAAGGGCTTTCAAAGCAAGACTTTCAGTAGAGTTCAATGGATGGACACTTCGCTGCCAAACAGACCGGTACCAGACTTTATAATACAGTAAATCTGCAGGTGTGCCAACTGCCAAGTGTCATATAAAATAAACCAGCTGCAACTGCAAACACACTCTGGTTCTATATACCAAAACGTGACAACTCTAAGACTAATAAAAGCTTTAACCTTTGTATTGAATTTTTTAAATAATTTTTAATAGAATCGAATAAATAGAATAGAATTACCCTGGCTATTTGATGTAGCTTACATTTCTTCATAAGTCCCAAAAGTTTAAAGCAATTATTTTTGCTTTTTATAGTGATAGTCGTTAATATTGAGGCGAAATCATGTGTAAATATTTCTGATTACGTACAACTGATGTTCAGCAGTAGACTACTTATTTTGTGTTATTGATAGAGTGTCCTACAATTTTGTGGACTGGCAATAGTTAGCCAGCTTAAAAGTACAGTCTTTAACATTAACATGTTTTCATTTACCAGTCAAGAATGGATAATGAAGGAAGAAATGGAGGATGGAAAAAGATGACAGATATGTTAATGTTTTGGGTATGTGTGAGCAGTTCTGAAAATATACACTTTCAAAAATTGCAAACTAAAATATGCAGCGCTCTATAGCATTGGTTCCCAACCTGGGCGTTGCGACCCCCACTAGAAGTTGCCAGAGCATCATGGGGGTCGCCAAGCTCTCTCTATTTTGAGGTTTACAAGAAGAAGAACAATGAATGTGTGAAAAAGTTACAATTATTTTTGAGTATTTTTATAATATTTAATTGTTTATAAGATATATGATAAGAAGAGATATGTATGTCTAACATAGGCCTTTTTTAAGGTGTGAATCTTGCGAGAGTACATAAGGACTCAGGATTCTTTCAAAGATGGGGCAAAATCACTTGTTTTATGTAAAGTACTGAGCAATGATCAGAACAACAAGCAAGCTAGCCAAATGAAAGCAACGATTATGGCAAAGTCATCAGGGAGTGGTAAAATACACAAACGTACTCATAAGTGGTAAAAAGAAAATTAAGATTTATTTGGTTTTATTTATTTTTTATTTGTATTGAATTTGGTTTCAAGACAATGGACAAAGTGCAAATTGAGCATGTGATTTGTGGTGAAAGACTAGCAAATGAAAAATTAATGAATAGACTGGGTGCGCGATTGAGTGCTCCAGGGCTTGTGTGCTAACGGAAAAGCATGAAATACTGTCTATTCCAGAGAACACAAACATAGTTGTCTTTGTTCCTAATTGCATATACACTACGTATAATATATGGTTTTCTCATTAGGGGGGTTTGCAGGAGAGGGGGTCATTGGGAACCACTGCTCTATGTTACTTGAAATAAGTTCAATTATTTTGGTAAGTGGAGGAAGGTGACCACTCAATCTTCAATGTACCAATACATCAAGTTGTTCCCGCTCCTACTTTCATCAGTATTCACATATAAGCCTACCAAACATGTTTATGCCTCTGTGTCAGACAGCTCTTTTGAAATATAGGGGTACATCAGAAAATTAACTAATTCATTGCCTTGAGAGCAACTTAAGTTATATCTGTAATTTTAGGTTTGAACTAAAATGCAACAGCAGGGAAATGTTTAAGAACTTCAGAGGACTGTATCATTCATCAACATATTCTGCCCTGCAAAGGCAAAAGACCTTGCTAGAGTATGGAACTGAGAAAAATGACTTTAAAGTTTTAAGTTGTCCAGCCAAATGTTTTATAGGTAGGACATTGGAAATCTGGCAATTAGTCTGAAATTAATGAAATGTATCTACATAAAATAATTGTGAGGTCAAACTTGACTTTTGACCCCTATTTTGGTACTCTTCCTTTGTATTGTCTGCAAAATTGAGAAGTCACGCCATGGAAAAAGGCAGTAACTTCCACATTATCAATATTTGGTTTCTGTTCACCATTTACAAAATCATTATAGTAACACCTGTATAAAATCTAGTAATCATGGCATTTATTTTGGATGATTTACAATTACTTATAGCCATGTACTTATTGCTATCCTGTGCTTTGGTTGTATTCTGATGGCATTTTTAATACATTATTCATGACACATGCCTCCATAATGGTAATCTTCAATTGGTGTGCAGCACAACTAACAGGTTGACTGCAAATATGTGACACTGAATTATATGAATACATACAAGATAAGCATATTTATAATGAGTAAACATAATAATTTAATTAATAATGGAATGCAAAGATATAACAAATCATGTACAAATTTAAAATGCATGGGATTGGAATAAGAGATAATAAATCATGAACTTGGAATCCTGTTCATTTCTTGTTGTGTCATGCTCTTCATACTTGTCATCCTTAACACCGGAAAGCCCTCCTGGTTGGGGGCATAAAAGGACATCGATTTTTGATGATGTCCTTCTTCTTTACCTCGTCAATCCTCTTCAACAAGGTACGTTCAGCTCGAACTTAGCCCGGAGGAAGTCCAACTCGGTAAAGTGAGCATCTGCATGGGTTTGTTTGAAGAACAGGCTCCTGGAGCCACGTCGCAGCTGAATCACTGACATCTTGCCCAACTTTGGTGCCTTCTTGGTCTAAACACTAGGGTGGCCATCCTTCCAATTCAGCACATTAGCACTCTTCATTTCGACCACTTCCACCTTCCTGGAATTTGAGCTTGACACAACACTCACAAAATCCTCAAAGTCATACACCACTCCTCCAGGATGATTTCTCATCTGCTCGACACCATGGTGAAAACTGTCAGCACTCATGAAAGTGTGTCCCTTCTCAAAGTATTTTAAAGTGATATCCACTATAGAGGTTTAAACCATTAATAAGTCAGACCAGGGAGGATAGCAGGTACTAATTCTTGTTTTGGGTAGAACATTTGTCCACCCAGAAGATGCTGTGGCATATGTCTCTTTCTTTCTCTTGTGCAGTCACATAGGCAGAGGTGATCTCTGCTGCACTTCGCCCTGCCATGCCTTCATTCCACAGAGATTTTTATTTTTTTCTTGCCTACAGAGGCAAAGGTCTCATGAAATGCCACAATACGCTTTGTGAAGATTGATGTTTTCAGACCAGGCATACAAGTCAACATGATTACTTTTTGAAGGTCCACACTCCTCACTGATGTGTCCTCTGGCCAGTCATTTTCTGCATTCCTGGTATGTCATCCTGCTCTGCACAGCAGACTCCTTATGCCCATGCCACCTCTGGCACTGCAAGCAGTCCATGACATGGCCATCCCCATCTTGGTCATTTTTCATGTGCTGATCCTGCAGTAGGCACTCCTCACATTCCTCCTCTCCAAGCTTTGCAAAGCTGATGTTCTTATGCTTCACATCTTTGCAGTAGCTTTCATAGGAGCAGCTGTTGCCTTTTTCCAAATAATCAGCATACATGAGCTTGATGTTAATGTTGCTAGGGAGGTAGGGACGATATGGGGCATGCTCCCTTCGATAGTGGCTGACTGATGGGTGGAAAGATTCAATATGGTCATACACAGGCAAGTGTATTTCTTCCTCTTTGGTGTCTTGGGATCACCTCATTTCCTATCTCCTTCCCCATCACAGAGAGGACCAGGCTGTCATTTGCTGGGTGGTACCCCAGAGTGGCCAAAAAGAAAGTTTTACAGACCTGCTGTGGGACCTGATCTTCATTCTTTAGCCTGTAAACAAGGGACCTGCCACGCGACTTGTTTTTCCATCCACACACAATTTTGCTGTTGGTAGCTGGCTGGAGCGAGGGTGGTCTCTGGTGCTGGTAGTAGAGCTGTGGCTGGAGCGAGGGTGGTCTCTGGTGCTGGTAGTAGAGCTGTGGCTGGAACGAGGGTTGGCTCTGGTGCTGTAGTAGAGTTGTGGCTCGAGCAAGGGTGGGCTCTGGTGCTATGACTGGAGTGAGGGTGGGCTCTGGTGCTGGAAGTAGAGCTGTGGCTGGAGTGAGTGTGGGCTCTGGTGCTGGAAGTGGTACTGTGACTGGAGTGAGGGTGGGCTCTGGTACTATGACTGGAGTGAGGGTGGGCTCTGGAGATGGTAGTAGAGCTGTGGCTGGAGTGAGGGTGAGCTCTGGTGCTGGAAGTGGTACTGTGACTGGAGTGAGGGTGGGCTCTGGTGCTATGACTGGAGTGAGGGTGGGCTCTGGTGCTGGAAGTAGAGCTGTGGCTGGAGTGAGTGTGGGCTCTGGTGCTGGAAGTGGTACTGTGACTGGAGTGAGGGTGGGCTCTGGTGCTATGACTGGAGTGAGGGTGGGCTCTGGTGCTGGAAGTAGAGCTGTGGCTGGAGTGAGTGTGGGCTCTGGTGCTGGAAGTGGTACTGTGACTGGAGTGAGGGTGGGCTCTGGTACTATGACTGGAGTGAGGGTGGGCTCTGGTGCTATGACTGGAGTGAGGGTGGGCTCTGGAGATGGTAGTAGAGCTGTGGCTGGAGTGAGGGTGAGCTCTGGTGCTGGAAGTGGTACTGTGACTGGAGTGAGGGTGGGCTCTGGTGCTATGACTGGAGTGAGGGTGGGCTCTGGTGCTGGAAGTAGAGCTGTGGCTGGAGTGAGTGTGGGCTCTGGTGCTGGAAGTGGTACTGTGACTGGAGTGAGTGTGGGCTCTGGTGCTGGAAGTGGTACTGTGACTGGAGTGAGGGTGGGCTCTGGTACTATGACTGGAGTGAGGGTGGGCTCTGGTGCTATGACTGGAGTGAGGGTGGGCTCTGGAGCTGGTAGTAGAGCTGTGGCTGGAGTGAGGGTGAGCTCTGGTGCTGGAAGTGGTACTGTGACTGGAGTGAGGGTGGGCTCTGGTGCTATGACTGGAGTGAGGGTGGGCTCTGGTGCTGGAAGTAGAGCTGTGGCTGGAGTGAGTGTGGGCTCTGGTGCTGGAAGTGGTACTGTGACTGGAGTGAGGGTGGGCTCTGGTGCTATGACTGGAGTGAGAGTGGGCTCCGGTGCTGGAAGTGGTGCTATGACTGGAGTGAGGGTGGGCTCTGGTGCTGGTAGTAGAGCTGTGGCTGGAGTGAGTGTGAGCTCTGGTGCTGGAAGTGGTACTGTGACTGGAGTGAGGGTGGGCTGCTGGAAGTGGTGCTGTGACTGGAGTGAGGGTGGGCTCTGGTGCTATGACTGGAGTGAGGGTGGGCTCTTGTGCTGGTATTAGAGCTGTGGCTGGAGTGAGTGTGAGCTCTGGTGCTGGAAGTGGTGCTGTGACTGGAGCGAGGATGGGCTCTGGTGCTATGACTGGAGTGAGGTTGGGCTATGGTGCTGGCAGTGGTCCTGTGGCTGGAGTGAGGGGAAACTCCATAAGAGCAACAAGGGTGGTGAACCAAACGCTGGGAAACTAAATTTGAGTTTGTTCATTTTTTTTTAGTTTTGTTTAACATGAGTATGAATCATTAACATTAAATTAAGTTATTCGAATTTAATCTTTTTTACTCCCATATGACATAACCCATTGTCATAATGTGTATTTATTAACATCTCCCTTAATACGGCGAAAATCCATTGCATTCCAACATAACAAGCAACATACTGTCCAATAACAATAATAAATAATACATCCAAAAAGAAGAAGAAAAAATGTATAGATTATAATGACTCCCACTATGGTCCTTTCGTATTGGACCTTTAATTAGAGCTTAGATGGATATTCAGCTCTAAAGGGTAATGCTCAGTCTTCCTCTTTAAAAGGCAAGCCATATCCAGAAAACAGTCATTATAATAGTCTGTCCCCAACATAATATTTACAATTCTAGAAAGACTTTCAGAGCACAAAAAAGAAAAGGCCATTTAATAACTGATCTGTAATTATCAAATTACCTTAAAAGTCCATTGTCTTTTTGTTTTCATTTTATCCCATTTAATCCGAGACTGCAGCACATCTAAAGGTTTGGAGCTTTTCCTTGAAGCCAAGATCTGGATGCCTTCGTCCTCCTCTCATTTCTGGGTAGTTTTTGCCAGGAGATTTAACTACAGTGACCTGATAATTCTTTGCAGATATATCTTTCGTTACTTCCTCAGCAGATTGATACACCTTCAAGCCATCCTCGTAGTTTACCTTGCAGGATATAAAGTTTTGAAGGCAATGTTACTGTATTTTAGATCTTTTTTAACCTCCAAATATTTTCTGCGTTCGGTTGCAATTTCAGGAGGATAATCGTGGTCGATGTTTATCTTCGTTCCATTCCAGATAGATACTTTATTGGCCCAAGTTGATCTGAATATCTTGTCTTTGATGGTGTAACTTAGCCACAGTGGATCTAGGTTTGTTGCATCAGTCGATCTTGAAGTTAGAGCTCTATGGGCTCTCTCAATCTGAAGATCAATTGAAGGCTCTAGGTTTACCTGGGTCTTCAACATTTCTTCTAGAAATCCAATCATATATTTGCCATCCTCAGAGTCTTCTGGTACACCGTAGATTCTTATATTTTGGCGTCTGGATTGACTTTTCTGGTCAGTTCCTTGAATTTAATCTCTCTTGCACCATTGACGATTCCTCAATCACATCCTCTGCATTTTGAATTCTAATTTCTGCCCCTTCAATGTGTGTTTCAGCCTCTCTTGGTGAAATTACTGATTTCTTTCTTTAATTCATCTTGTTGGGTTTGGTTATCTTCTCTGAAGTTTTTTTATTCACAAAGTATCATCTCGAGGCTTAGGTTAGTTTGTTCCATCAGGCTCGCATCGTGATTTTGAGCTTCAGGTGAACTTAATGAGCAGTCGTCGATGTCGTCTCATATTTCGTTTTGTTTAGTTTGTCTTTGTGTTTTTTCTTTCTGGATTCCTCTTGTTCACATCATCGCTTTAACTAAATAGACGTGGGGAGAGCATTGTCTCTATCCTGCCATTTTCCGCTCGGCTCCACCGGAAGTCATGCATGGCTCCTTAATGTTTAAAGGGTTTTCAACATTTGTAACTCATTAAAACACTGGGACAGGTCCATTTTAAAAACATGCATTTGGGTGTGATGTTTTCTAAATGTATATTTATGAATAAAATTATTTAACAAAAGCTTCAAATTATTTAAAACAAAAATATTTTTTATTGTATCTCATTTCAAAATATCCAGCGATTTTTTTTAACCAGTTCTATGCAACATTTCAAAATGTTTTCACCAAACTATAATAATAATAATAATAAAAACTGATGTTCAACCGTTTACGCATCACTATTACACAACTAGCATATGTTGGTTAGTTGGTCACCTTTATTTAACCAGGATTAAAAACTCATTGAAATTAAATCTATGTTACAAGAGTGACTTGGCCAAGAATGCAGCAGAAACACAATGTCAGATAACATCAGTCAAGTAGTAGTGTCGGAAAAGAGGTGGGCATACTGTGAATTTATATATATATATATAGTATATATATAAACATGTTCACGCCCAGCCTCTGCAAGTAATATATTAAGCAAATAGTTCTCCTTGGTTATTTCCAATGCCAATAATTGACATCCAGCTGCAATTAAAAAATTAAGAATGAGAAACAAGTTCCCAAGGAATCTGCTGTTACAGCAACATCTAAATAAAAATATTCAGCAAATTTCAGCAAATCAAATTTTCACAGATGCCTCCAAGGATCCCATATCAGGTACCACAACTGCAGCTGTTTATATTCCAAATTCAATATCAACATTAAGAAAAGGACAGGAACACAGTTATCTGTATATTCAACAGAATTAATAGCAATTCTGTTAGCCCTTCGCTGGGTGGAGGGTGTACAGCCAATTAACGTAGTAAAATGCACTGATTCTATCTCCGCTTTAACGAACCTCTTAAGTGAACAAAAATCATCAAGACAAGATTTATGAGGTTCTCTTTAGTTTATTCTGAACCCATAACATGCAGCTACTATTCATGTAATTTCTGTGGATACAAGCGCATGTAGGAGTAGAGGGTGATGACGAAACAGTTGAAACATTTGCCAAACAAGCCTTATAACACCCAAATATTGAAATGCAAGTACCGCTAAGTAAATCAGAAGTTAGAGCAATCATAAAAACATACATTAATAATAAATGGCAAGAGAAATGGGATAGAGCAATCAAAGGAAGGCTGCTTCACAATATTCAAAAGCAAGTCACAGGGACAGGAAGAATATATACACGGAAAGAGGATATAATTATCACTCATTTCAGAATAGGGCATTTGCATTAGGGCACATGAAACAGGAAAATTCATGTAGCCAAGCAGAAACAGTTGAGCATGTGCTTCTTCACTGGACAGCATATGAGAATGAAAGATCTGTAGACCTACTTTAGGAAAAAATGGCAAAATGAGTATGGTCAATATTACACAGAAAGTTCTTCTTAAAAGTAGTCAAGGACAAGGCAAAGTGCATGCTATATTACTGCACTACCTCGGAGTTTAAGGGCTATGTAACCGTGTTTAATTCTGCGCTTCAGACTCCTGTCCAGACGGTTGCAGCAATGCACCAAAAAGCTGGTTTGCCTACCGTCTACAAGCCTCAGAAGAATCTCTCGACACATGTTGTGACGTCATAAGGGCTGCGACACGGCTGGTTCTGCAGTATGTTGACAAACTTTTGCGGATAAAACCAGTTTTCTTCTCTTGTCCTACATATGGAGATCTAGTTGTGTAAAGAAGTGAAGAAACATTGTTTTTTATTTGGATTCTGCCTGTTTAAGGAGGTTCCACTGAAATATGAACAAATAAAAGAAGACTCGGTGCAGTAAGTAATGAAATTGGTGAGTTTCACCCCTTCTTTTATTTTCATTTGCCCCCTGTATCAGACGGGTGAAGATATTTCATGTTATGAGAGTTATGATGATCATCACTTAGTAGTCACTAATGAAGTTAAAGTGGATCCATTCACTTGTATTCCTGTAATCGATACATTGTGCTTGATATAGTGCTTGTTTATATGCGATATGTGACTATAATTTGGAAGGTCCCATAATATCTAACTGTCTCTGAATGAGAGGTGCGCATGTTTCTTATATGGTGAAAAGTAAAACTGTGAGTGTGAACACAGGGCGGTCCTAGAGCGTTTTGCTGCTTAAATACGGGACAATATGGGTCCCGTCTTCAATTCGGCCAAAGAGACGGGACGTCCCGCCTAGAATGGGACAGTTGGCAACCCTATTGTGCTTGTCCAAGTACATTTTCTCCAGGACCAGTAATCCAGTCAGCAAATGCATTAATGTTAATTTAGTAATGGTACATTTTTAAATGGCAACAATCTCAACGTCTCAAGTACTCAACTGCGGCTATACTTTTGAAAAAGTTAGTATTGTAAAGTTCAAAAATTGGTTCCCATTCATTTCCACTATAAGTGTCTCTTTGTAACATATATTTGTAAACTTTTTTTTTAAAGAGAGGCAAGTCTTTGTGGTAGGCTAATCAATATTATGGCACAAAATGCTGCGATTGAGCAAACCATGTAAACAGTGTAGAAAAAAGCGCAGTAGGGGTCAAATCAAGCAATAAATAGATTATGATGTTTGTTGCAAATTTTCAAAATATCGAGTTTTGCCTCTATATGGTTGGTCATTTATTTGGTTTGCAATATTCAATATATTGTCCCATCCATAGAAGCTAGCAAGCTAACTCTGCTAACACGGTAAGTTAAATGCTACTCAACCATAGCTGACATGTAAAAGTTAACAATCCCAACATGCCTCTGTCTGTGAGTTTTCAGATGCCTCACCAAATTGGACATTGTTGATAAAGCATCTGTAATTGTACTTGTTGCAATCCTTTTGTTGCCTTCGATAATGTATTGTTTATACCCAAATGATATTACCTTTTGGTATAATTTTGGCTGGGTCTTCCTTGAATGCGTGATCTTCAAAATTGGCCTTACTCTTGTGGTTTGTTGTCTGATTGGTTTCATGTGGAAAGTGTAAATGCAGATTTGAAAATGAAATGAATTGTTTATTTGCTGCACATTTTTAAATGTACAACTATGATATTTGGTTTTATAAGGTATCAAGTCTTTCCAAGTCAGAGGGTTCGAATCCAAGTCAAGTTGCAAGTCATTGTTGTCTAAGTCAAATCATAAGTCGTCTTTGATTATGTCGAGTCACAAGTTATCAAATTTGTGACTCGAGTCCAAGTCGTCTGGAGTACACAATCCTGGTAATTGAACTGTTAACTAAGAGAAACTTAACCTTTGTGCGACCTCGTGACATATTTGTCTTTTTCATTATTTTGGCTGTGTTATTACCAATGGCATACATTTTGATGAAAAATGTAAGATTTTTATTTTTTTATGTAAAATGTTCCACCAGATAGCGCAATTTTTCTCATGTTTAGCCTATGGAGCAAATACATGCTTTTTCCTTATTTTCTGTTTGCTGTATTATAGAGCACTGCAGGCTAGAGGTCGACCGATATTGTTTTTTTCAGGCCGATGCCGATCTTTTGAAATCCGGGTCGGCCGATGGCCGATTAATGCTGCCGATTTATTTTGGCCGATATGTGCTTGTTTTTAACCTCTTATTTGAACCTTTATTTGAAAGATAAAATGTAACAGAAATAATTACTTAAGATAGACAAAATTTCTCAACAAATACATTTATTGAACACTTGACCAATCTGCACTTGTACACTTAAATTAAAAATGTATAATGTAAAAACATATTGTATAAATAATGTATAACAAATATATTAAATAAACAAAGCAGGTGTTACTTAACTGCTCCGAGACACGAAGGTTGAGATCCAAATGCAGCTTTAATTAAGGGGCAATCCAGACACGTAATCCAATATTCAGAGCATCCAAGAGAAGCACAGGCATAACTAGGGATGGGTATCGTTAAGGTTTTAATGGTATTACTATCTTACCGATACTGCTTATCGATCCGGTACTTTAACGGTATTCTTAACGGTTCTTTTTGTTATATATATATATATATATATATATATATATATATATTACACAAATATAAACGTTATATAGGCACAGTGATTTAATTTCAGGAAGGTCTACTAACATTACTGTTCAGGTGTGGTCTAAAAAGAAATCTAATAAAGTAATCAATTGTAAAATAACACTGCATAGTTTATCATAGATAGATTAATGCTTATTAATGCAGAAGTTATTCATTCAAGAGCTGTAAGTGATTTTCTCTTTGCCTTTTGTTGTTTGATTCGCAGTAATGGCTCAATCGTCACATGTTTAATAGACAGCTTCCCCTTTAAGACCGAGTTCAGATCTAATAGGCTCCTGATGCAGCATATTTTCTCCCAACTATTTCCATAACTACGTCCATTTAAGACATAAACTGTGTTTAAGTGAATCTCCAAGCCGGTCGTTTTGACATATTTTTGTGTATAGTTGATCGTTTAGACACGCACATGAAACCCAAAGTAGCCTATACTTTGCTTGTCTCGTTGTGGTCTGTTTCGGAGCACGCGCTGCCTTGGGAACGACATCTCTTGCGCTCTTTTTATTATTAAACGCGCCCGCAATTTAGCAACAGTAGCTAGACTGCATTTACAACAATCACCGATCGTGCTGATTCTGACGCTAAGTTTGAGTTTTAGGAGAAATGTCAGTGCACCGCTGTGAAGGGAAGGAAGTTGTGCTAGACAGAATGCGCTTATGTATAAATATTCTTTTTATAATCTTTGGAAGGTGAAATCTAAAATAAAATCAGACTAATAATCACAGATCTAAACCAGGCTATGTTTGAATGTTTAGTTCTGTCACTCATTAAGCAGGGCTCGTGTTGTGCTCGCTGTAGCACTGCGAGATCTCTCTGCTCTCTCTCTCTCTGACTGCTAATAGCTAAATTGCATCACAGACAAATGGTTTCATATTATTATACATAGAAATGGCTGGCTGAGATAAAATAACTTTCTCTTTATAGCAATAAAGAATGTATTTTCTTAATTTCTCCAGTACTGACAGCAGAACCGATAACGTCCGAGCTTACCAAAGCTAGTCCTTCACTAGCCTATAGTGCGTTGGTATCTTTTGTATTATTTATTTCTCTGCATTGAGTGACAACCCTCTCAAATATAAGACACACAAACAGAACAAATAAAAGTCTCAGATTCACTGTCTGTAATTGCATATTTCTTGCTTACTTATTGTGACATGATAGCAACCCTTCTGCTGTGATAATGCAACTTCAACTACACTATCAATATCCAAAGTAGCCGAACGTCATGTTGCGTTTATTCTCGAAGTTGGCAGTAACATATCAAAAGTTTTAAATTAAATATAAAGAAGTTATACAAATTTAATCCTTACCGTTTTCTCCAAGGAACTTAGCTCCTTCCTTAGGCACTGGATGAGGTCTGCTCACTCTGCTGGAAAATGACTCTAGGGGCAGTGTGCGTCGAACACGTGTTCCACAACAACACTAGGCTGCCCACAGATGCGCCTGCCTAATAATTGGCTTGATATACTTGGGTATTGGCCGATGCCGATTATGTTAAAAAATGCTAATAATCGGCCGGCCGATTAATCGGTCGACCTCTACTGCAGGCCAATTGAATAAATGATGCAGGTAAAATTGTATGGGTGTGTTGGTATGGATGTCAGAGTGTGTTTTGTGTGTTTTGGTGTGTGTGTGTGTAAAAAAACAACCGTGGCATTATGTAAACAAACTGGCATTTAAAGTGTTCAAATTCTGAAAATTAATGAATATTTGGTAGTTATGATCAGGACTGATGTTGGTTAAAAAATCTAAGTGTGCAAAAGTGGAAAAGAATATTTCTATTGCAGTTTTTTGATGTGGACATTTTTGTACTCTAAGGACCTTTTGAGTAACTTTTTTTAAATTGAAGAATTAATTTGACTTTTTTTTTTGCTGTGGGGTCTGGGATAGACTGAGACCATCTAGAAACCAAGAGAAATAAATTATTATAAATTATTTACACTAATACTTTATCGCTAAAATGAAATGAAATAAGAAACCCGAAATGAGGCCCAACCGAACACAAGTGCAAGTTGAGCGCACACAGGGCAGGCAGAGATGCAAAACGGTTTTGATTGCCCTCTCTTATGTCTTAACTCTCAATTCCATGAATAAATTTGTCATGTTTCAATGAAACATCAGAATGAACCAAACTTCCCATTGCTGCATAAAACATTCTAGGAGAATGTGCTCGGCTTGTGCAGATCTGTGCACGCTCGATAAACTCAGTGCGGCCGCTCGTGCTGCACAGTGGCAACTGTACTCTGTTGTACGATGCATGGTATCAGGACATTTGGTCAAGAATGAATAAATGAGGAAAGTATCTAGCCAATACCAGTTCTATAACAAATTCATCATTATATTTGCGTGGCGCATCATCAGTGGAAATCTGGAGGATTCCAAACTCTTGAATTTTTGGATGAAGCTGGGCACCTGAAACAGACATTAAAGGAAAATGGCTGAACATACATTGGCATTTGTAATGCATGAGCACGCAAATGTTTTCTCATGCGCACATATAAATCTCAGGATTTTTTTTCCTCCCGTAAAGGTCACTTAAGGGGCTCCGTATTTTTGTAATCCTTTACTTAAGCAAAGCTGCCTAGTTTCATTATTTTACTCATTTTGAGAACAACTTTTGATTTTGTTAATAGGTGTTTAATACATAAAAATGTTGTCATCTTTGCTTGAATTATAATGCTAATAATTTAGAAATAGAAATATATCTATGTTCAGAGGAGTGTACCCATATATGCTGCATACTGTATTTTACATGATAAATTATATATTATTATTATTATTATATCATGATATGATATCAAATATTTATCATGTTTTGTAAATATTTAGAAAAGTTTAATACAAATGGACAGAATGCGTTCTTATACATGGCTGACTAGTCAATTGGTAGTTTTGCACATCCCTAACTTTTACCTAAAAATTCTGTATAACAGAATGAAACAATGGTGAGAAAAAGAGTCACCACAGTTTTGATCTTTTTATGATGTTTTTATATCAAAACATCAAATCGCAATACATATCATGTCGGCAAGGAAATATCGTTGTAATATTGAATCGGGAGGTCTGTGACAATTCCCAGCTGTATTAACTATTATCTTATCTTATGGAGTGTTGTGTTTCTTGCCACAGTCGCCTTTGGCTCGCTCATTGGTGGTCAATAAAACAACACAAAAAAACTGCACAAATGATGACTTGGTAGTTGAACGATATGTGTTTTCTAATGGCTAATTCTGATATCCAGAGAGCAGGGTGGCCGATAGGCCGGTACAATGCGATATATCACAATATTTAATATAGTAAATAACATAAAAATAAAATGCTAAAATATGAATACATTTTATTTCGAATGATATTTACTCAATTTCACTCAAAACTTATATTTATAAGTTATATATTAATAAACTTATATTATTTTGAATTATCTTTAAAAAAAATAAGATAACAGAAATCAGAGGAAAACTGCTTAGTCATAAAATGTTTGTAATTTAATTATGCATGAAGAAAGTAATAGACGGTACACACAGTAGTCCCGCAACAATGGATGGCATTTGCGCATTACCAATTGCATTTTCTCATAAAAGGCCCAATCAAAACAATTGTGCACACAGTTCACAGTGAATATGGCATTTACTCTATAAGTTGCTCTCACACACTCATACGGATCCAGCGAGAGCAGCAGCAATCTACTGAGAGTTGAAACACGTGGATCGCCTGCTTGGATGCTTGGATATCTCAGACTGACCATCATGATTTGTGAATTATTAAAGGAACATATCATCCTTATCCTGAAGTTTTTATTCTCTCTGACTCTTAGAATGAAATCTGCTTGACATGCTACTGAAGATGGAGTTTGTTAAAGAAGAGTTTAAAGAGGAGAATGAAGACATCAGTATTTCTGAGCAATTCAGACTGAATAATGAAGATATTGAAGAACAAAAAGGTTGGTGCCCATTCTTGATTTTTATTTCATGACTGCTGAGGAGTATGAAAGGAATAGTTCACTCAAAAATGCAAATTCTGCCATTTACTCACCCTCATGTCATTCCAAATGTGTATGACTTTCTTTTGCAGAATACTGGGGATGCCATTGAGTTTTTGATGGTACAATTACATCTAAGAAAAACATTGTGCTGAACAGGTTTTATGGTTACCTGCAAATTGTCCTATAAACCACATATCATATCACAATTGACTGTTGGCAGGCACAGACACCATTTAGGGAATTATAATACTCAAAACAGCTGGCAAGCTCAGATTTTTCACCAGAGAGAAACTCTCTCAGCTCTTTGCGCAGCGCATACACTCGATTTAACACAGCACCGCGGGAAAGCCAGCGTACCTCTGAGTGAAGCAGCAAGCTCTCATAATCAGCACCCATTTCTTTGCAGAGAAAACCGAATAGTCTGTGTTTCAAGGGGTGTGATTTTATATAGCTCAGTTTTAACAACATCCCTCAGCACGTGATGAAATCATCATCAATGCGTTTGGCCACAAGAGCCTCACGGTGAAGCATACAGTGTGTGGCAACAGCATTGGGGGCTTTCGCTTTGACAGGGTCACCGCACCACTGTGCTTACCGGTCATAGCGGTAGCACCATCAGTGCACACACCAACACACCGAGACCAGTCTATTGAATTGACCGTCATGAACTGATCCATCATATTAAATATGTCCTGCCCTGTGGTTCTGCCTTCAAGGGGTCTACAAAAACGAAGTTCCTCGATAAATTTGTCCTGCCCGAGGAAACGAATGTAGACCATAAGCTGTGCTTGATTTGCAAGAACCCCAGTTTTGAAACCCCTAAGCTAACAGACATAAACATCAACAATCTGCATAGGCATATAGTACTAGTTGGCCTCACAGCTGCTAAAAAGATGATTGCAATGTGATGGTAACCCCTCATTCTCTTTCTGTTAAACGTCAGATCTTCACATTTTGGGGTTTTATCTAGAATTGTCTACTGCTTGAGTTAAGGGTGCGAATGATAAAACCCTCTGTAGTTTGCACACTGTTGCTGAGTCACTGAAAGACTTCAGGTGATCTCTTCGCGTGTGTGTGTGTGTGTGTGTGTGTGTGTGTGTGTGTGTGTGTGTGTGTGTGTGTGTTACAACTGTTTTGTTGTAAATTTGTAATGCCTTATAATATTGTTGATACTTATTTTTCTTCTTAATAAACATTTGATCGCAAATAAAAAAAAACCTCTCCTATGGTCTTCTGTCATTTTTGCTGATTTATTAAAAATGGTTTCCCTTATCTGAGCTGGACAAGACCTTTGGTCTTTGCGGTCAAAATTAACCAACCATTGAAAATTAATGGGAAAGACAACACGGAGCATTTTTTTCATTATTTGTCTTACACACACACACACGCAGATACATAAATTAACTGGTTAGACTATAACAGAATAGTGTTTTTTTTTTATTTGTCAAATAAAACCAATAAATCAGCCACAATGCTAAACACACACTCCAAAATGAGGGGGTAAGTCAATACCACACCCAAAATGCATAACGCACACAAAAAATGGGTGAGAATAAACCAACCAGGAGGCAGAACACACACACAGAATAAAGGTGTGTGTGGGCTATCTCCGAAGAGACATTAAAGGCACAGCATGGTGTACAAAAAATGCAAAAAAATCCATCTGCAAGGGACATGTCACCATAACTACACACTGCCACGGATGCATGAATGCATATACATTGTATCATTCTTTACTGTTATTATAGTTTTTCATTGTTTACCGTTTGTTCTTTATGCATTTATATGCATCTTTATGGTAAATTAATGGTAAAATTGATACATTTATAGGTAAAAATAGCATAAAATCCCAAGAAGTGCATAATGTTATTGTTATTACTTCAGGGAAGAAGAAATGGTATCATTATTATCATCATCATCATCATAAAAAAAAAAAACAAGTTTGCTCTTTCCTGTCAAAAATGACCAGGAGGACCAAAAGTAGGGCTCATTTATGAATCTCATTAGAGGGTTAATAAAGGCATGAAAACATAATTGCTTTTGTGTTTGTGTCTCTTGAATTGATTTTTGACTATTTTATGTTTTATTTTAGACATGATGATGCTGAAAGAGGAAAGTCAAGAACTGAATGAACTGGAGAAACTTCAGTATCAGAAACCTGAACATTGTTTTAGTGCAGAAAAATCTGTCAGTTGCTCACAGACCAAAAATAAATTCTCTCACAAAAGAACTCGAAGAGCAAAAACAAAAAAACAGTCTTTCATCTGCTCTCAGTGTGGAAAGAGTTTCCTCCATAAAGGGAACCTTAAAAGCCATTTAAGAATTCACACTGGAGAGAAGCCTTACACATGCCAGGAGTGTGGAAAGAGTTTCAGACATAAAGGAAACCTTAATTTACACATGAGATATCATTCAGAGAATCTTTTCACATGCCGACAGTGTGGCAAGAGTTTCACACACAAAAGAAGTCTTGAAGCACACATAAGATTTCATACAGGTGAGAAGCCTTTCACCTGCTCTCAGTGTGGAAAGAGTTTCGCACAAAAAGGAAACCTTGATTTGCACACAAGAGTTCACACAGGAGAGAAGCCTTACACATGCCATCAATGTGGAAAGAATTTCACACAAAAAGGAAGCCTTAATTTACACATAAAAAATCACTCTGGAGAGAAGCCTTTTACATGCCTCCTGTGTGGCAAGAGTTTTGCACTAAAAGGAGACCTTGGTTTACACACAAGAATTCACACAGGAGAGAAGCCTTTCAAATGCCTCCAGTGTGGAAAGTGTTTCACACAAAAAGGAAGCCTTAATATCCACAAAAGAATTCACTCTAGATAGAAGCATTTTCAATGCCACCACTGTGGAAAGAGTTTGGCAAATAAAACAACCCTGAGAGCCCACATAACACATCATTCAGAAGAGAAATTACACCACTGTTCTCAGTGTGGCAGGAGTTGTTCACAGCTGTCCAACACCAGTTAATACATATTATTGTGAAAGCTAATGTTTGCTTAGGGTGCAGTAAAGCCTTCGCCCAAATCAGCACCTTGAAACAGCATGAAAGGATTCAAACAGAAGAAACACCTTACAAGTGTTCACATTGTGAGAGAAGATTTGCTCACCCAAAACAAATGACAAAATGCATACTGGTGAGAAGACCCATGACTCCACTCAATGTGGGAGGAGTTTCAGCTCGCCAAGGACTCAACAGAGACATTTAAAGAACTGCCCAAAGATGTCACAGTGAGCAAACTTTATTTTGAGAATCTTTCTGTGTTCCAAATGGGATAAATCCACCTCCGAAAGGGATTTCAAAGGGACAGCATTCCTGACTGCCATGTTGAAGCTGATGGGGTCATAAATAGCTGCTTTAAAGGGGCTTTAAAATCGACGTTTCCATAGTGTTCAGTTGATGAGCACTATGTTCCCACATACTGTAAAGTCCTGAAGACTTTCCCTCTCTTGCATTTGCACACACGAAGGAACCCCCATGGTGAAGTCACCTAGCGTCGACCATTTTCTTCTTGTGATGTTTGCATGCACAATTCAACAACAACAACAACACCACCGATGGAGGACACCAGGATCAGAGCTACACTTTTAGGACTGTTTTACACAAACTATGTTTTCAGGATACAATGTTTACACCCGTTTCTCCTCTTCCAGGAGGCTGGGCTCCTCCGTCCCCCGGAAGATGGTTGCGGCTGCTCGTTGGGGTGGATGGTAGTGGCGAGGACTCTGCTACGACACATCCCTCCTTCTTTCCGGATTTCGGCACCTGTGTAAAGGGGATTAAGGAAAAGGATGAGGCGAGAACAGGCTTGACAATATAAATTATATTTAATTAAGAACTTAAAACCAAAAGACACTAACACCAGTGTTTCCCATTCATTGACTAGACTCTGGCAGCCCGCCACAGTCTAATTTGCGCCGCAACAGTCTCATAATGAACCGACAATTTTTTTACACTTCTCATCTAAAATATTTTTGCACTTTTCAGTCTCATAATAGCATAAAATAAAAGGTAGTGTTTTGCGCTCTCTCGCGCGTGCCTATAAACTCATGTGCATGCACACACTCCCAGATATCTGCACTGGAGTATTCCTGGATCCGTCTAGTGTCATTTGGTTGAGGACGATGACAAATCTTTGAGGTAAGTAACGTTAACATAACAGCCCTCTACATTGCGAGTAAATTAATTGCAAAATCGAATAAATTTCGCACTATGTGACCAAAAAACGTCTATTATTAGCAACTGGCAAAAAGTTAATATTAATATTTCACTCGCCAGTGATAGAGTTGTGTAGTTTCGAAGCACCGAGTCCCTTTTACTGAACAAAAACAGTTGATTAAGAAACAGCCTCGTCTTTCCCTGCATGCAGTGAGACCCAGGCAAATCACTCGCAGTTCAAATGCAGGAAACAGAACCTCGAAGTCTCCCTTCATTAGAAATAAGGGCTTGCGAGTTAATCAGAGAGCCTTAAAATAATGTGTGAAAGTGAAGAATTTAAGGCAGAAATATTTTACTATTGCATAATATAATATAATGGCTGTACAGGATGGCTGGGTTACAAAAGAAAACAAAACATTGAAAGTCCAGTGGATCAAAAGTAAATCGGACAAATAAGAGATATATTTTTACACTTTTATATTTGACTGTCATTCATGTTTTTGAAGCCTGAAAAGGAAATCATACCCTTATTTTATTTATGACCCAATCTAAATATGTATAAATTAATTTGTTGTTTGCATGAAGCACACATAGTGAGGTTGTTTGGTAATTAATCGTCATATTCGGTGAAACACCTAAAACAGGCAATTAATCGTCATAATCACAATTATTTGTTTGACAATTATTTTTCAGCCAATTTTTGTTTTATTCTGGTTTTAGTCATCTGTTGTAAGTAACTATGACATTTCCCATATTCAGTTGGTTTCATGAGTCAATAAACGAACCCCCTAGAGGGTCGGAGGTGCACCTCCCCATAGTCATACATAAGCAGAAGCACATTCATAACACACAAACCGCGGCTGCACTGCATGATCCGGCTGCCGGCACTAATAATACACCATGTATTATTATATATCTGAAAGGAGGTGTACTGAATTGGAGGTGTATCTGTGGATGTATTTTAAGACCTACCTCAGTGCCTCTTTGCTTGACATTATGGAAAATCAAAAGAAATCAGCCAGGACCTACAAATTGTCCAAATGTCTGGTTCATCCTTGGGAGCAATTTCCAAATGGCCAAAGGTACCACTTTCAACTGTACAAATAATAGTACACACGTATAAATACCATGGCACCATGCAGCCATCATACTGCTCTGGAAGGAGACACATTCTGTCTCCTAGAGATGAATGTAGTTTGGTGCGAAAAGTGCAAATCCCAGAACAACAGCAAAGGACCTTGTGAAGGTGCTGGAGGAAACAGGTAGACAAGTATCTATATCCACAGTAAAACAAGTCCTATATCGACATAACCTGAAAGGTTGCTCAGCAAGGAAGATGCCACTGCTCCAAAACTGCTATAAAAAAGCCAGACTACAGTTTATAAGTGCACATGAGGACAAAGATCTAACTTTTAGAGAAATGTCCTCTGGTCTGATGAAACAAACATGGAACTTTTTGGCCATAATGATCATCATTATGTTTGGAGGAAAAAGGGTGAGGCTTGCAAGCCGAAGAACACCATCCCAACCGTGAAGCATGGGGGTGGCAGCATCATGTTGTGGGGTGCTTTGCTGCAGGAGGGACTGGTGCTCTTCACAAAATAGATGGCATCATGAGGAAGGAAAAATATGTGGCTATATTGATGCAACATCTCAAGGCATCAGCCATGAAGAAAGCTTAGGTGCAAATGGACAGTGACCACAAGCTTAAGCTCAAAATGGCTTAAGGACAACAAAGTCAAAGACCTCAATCTGATAGAAAATGTGTGTGCAGAACTGAAAAAGAAGCAAGAAGGCCTACAAACTTGACTCAGTTACACCAGTTCTGTTTGGAGGAATGGGCCAGAATTCCCGCAACTTATTGTGAGAAGCTTGTGGAAGGCTTCCCAAAACGTTTGACCCAAGATAAACAATGTAAAGGCAAGGCTAACAAATACTAACAAATACTAACAAAGTGTATGTAAACTTCTGAACCACTGGGAATGTTATGAAAGAAATAAAAGCTGAAATAAATCATTCTCTCTAGTATTCTTCTGACGTTTCACATTCTTAAAATAAAGAAGCGAGCCTAACTGACCTAAGACAGGGAATGTTTTCTACGATTTAATGTCAGGAATTGTGATAAACTTAGTTTAAATTAATTTGGCTAAGGTGTATGTAAACTTCTGAATTCAACTGTATGTTCATAGGGAATCTGAGAGTGTGAAAGGGCGTTATGAGTCTTAGGAGTGTTGCCAAAGGTTGTTTGAAAATATACTTTATTTTTGTAATTCCGTTAGGTGCCACTAGTAGCACAGATATTACATACTTCACTTTTAAATTGACTTTTTTTTATATTTAAGGCTATATAAATATCTTAAATGAAATAAAAGATGTCTGCCAACATTCAGCAGGAAGCCCATTGTTGACGCATATTCGATGGATTTAGGATGTTATAGATGAATAAACCTATTATCCTATCCGATATGCAAATGGAGTTATACTATATTTATATATTCTTGGCTTGGTTCCAACAAGAACAGTGTAAATGGACCAAGGCTAAAGTTAAACAAGGCTAAACAGTGTAAAATGGACCAAGGCTGAAGTTGACCAAAAAAGAGAGACAGATATTTTTAAGTATTTTGATATTGTAATTTAAAGTTTTTAAGCATTCAAGGAAATCATGCAAATGTTAAATATGAATAAGGTTTATGAAGCACACATACACCTATACAAATGTATAACCAATAATCATACCCTAAAGCCCTAAACAGAAAATTAATCATAACCGCAAGAGCCTTTAAACAGACAATTAATCATCATAATCAGAAGTATTGGTTTGAAAATGAATCATCAACTAAATTTCATAACAGTGACTGCCTTACATTCATTAATTAAAAAAAGATGCAGTAACAGTGAATGGTGACTGAGACTAACATTCTGCTTAACATCTCATTTTTTGTTTTACGGAAGAGAGAAATTCGTCCAGGCATTTTAAAAGTTGCATCTGTGAGAAAGAAAGGGGCCAAAACTCTGAGCAACAAACAATTGATCAAAGAAGTGTGGTGTAATCAATGTACATGTTACATCATAAGGAGAAGCCCTGGAGTTGAATTCAACTTATGAGCTCAAGGGAGTCAGAGTCAGTGGACTCGTTCATCACAGCTTCATATGCACTGGCAGAGTACTGTGAGTACAGACCACTATGTGATGATCTGTTAAGATAATTGTAGGCATTACAGATAAGGCATTGTCACAGAAAATCCAGATGAAAAGCAGACAAGACTTGGCGTATGCCATTAATAGGGTCAAGCAACCTGAAGACATGAAACAGTAGCAGACCGACTTGAGAGGTGATACTGTACATGCTAACAAACCAGGACCAGGGGAAAAAAAAAATGGCTCTCCATTTAAAAAATGTTGCCGATCCCTGATATAGGGGTTAAGCGCACTGAAGTAATATTCAAAATACAGACACATGGGCTGAAGTTACGGTGACACCAGAGCAGGTGTGTAAGCAGATAAGTCAAGGGGCTGCATGGGACCTTGCTCCAGGTAACAAAACAGGACGGACCAGGACGGACACTTCTCACTGTGACAGGCGTGGCCAAGGAGATGCTACAATTTGCTGATAGAAGCACCAGAGGATATTTATGTAGTGAAACACTTGAATACAGCCCTGCTTAGCAGATCAGCCTCAATTAAGCTCATGTTAGTAGCTTGAGTAGATGTGGACACTTTAAAGCAAATGTACTCAATGTTGTGTGATGGTTATGTTTAGTACAGAAACTGTACACAATCAAGCTCAAGCCAGATGCCAAACCAGTCTCTCTCAAAGTGCCAAGGTGTGTCCCTCTACCATTGATGGGAAAGGTGAAGAAAGAGCTGGAGCCAGTGGTGTATTAAGACTTCAAGATGCCCCTGGGCAACAGCCATGGATGTCCCACCCACCCCGATTTTTATTTAAATAAAATAAATAGTGCGCAAGTAAATGTATATATTTGGAATATACTGAAAAGGGCCATACACAGGAGATTCCCTCACAATTTGACAGATCTGGAACGTTTTTGCAAAGAAGAGTGGGAAAATATTCCCAAGTCAAGATGTACCAAGCTAATATACTCTTATCCAGACAGACTGAGTGCTGTAATAAAATCAAAGGGTGCTTCAACTAAGTGATATACTGTGGTTCTCTTACGAGAGGTTCTCTCGTATTGCGTAAGCTAGCTTACGCTACGGGAAAGATTCATCTTTTCTGAGATATTGAAGCCAAAAAATTATCCTTAATTTTTGTATCCATTGTCAACGCAGTGCGGCAGCTGCAGACCTTGAGCGAGCTAGCTAGCGAGCTCATAGGTTGCTCTGCGGCAACTGCTGCAGCCTATAGACGAGCTTGGGCGAACTCGCATCCAATGAGAGGCGTCCGCGCTCACTGCATCAAAGCCCGCCAAAATGGGCGTGACTAGAGTGCATATAAGCGTAGTTCGTAGGCTGGAACCCTGATTTTCATCTCTTCAGCGAAGCTCTCCGCATCGCTGACCTGGAAGCCGCGTCGCCGTTTGAGGGGCATCTAGCAAGCGTGGACAGCGCTAGAAGAAGCCGGCCGTCTCAGCCACCTTCAGCCATCCTGCGAGCTACGCCATCCGATGACGTATCCTTTTATTCAGCAAGCTAGTTCTCACGAACTATTCACAAAAGAGTACGAGCGTCTTTTTCAAGATGCCTCGCTCCACTTGCGCCTCATGTCGCGCCCTTCTCAGCACAGGAGACCGCCACATCATCTGCGCTCTCTGCCTGGGACTGGGGCACGCAGAGCTCGCCCTCACTGAGGGTGGATGCGATTTCTGTGAGGAGCTACCGATGTCGACCCTGTGGGCTCGACTCAAGCGATCAAAGCAGAAACCGCCAGCGCCCTTACCCTCAGCCAGCGCAGGAAGAAGCGCCGCTCACAAAGGCTGCCGGAAACTGTGGTTGAAGCAACCACTATTCGCCGCCGGCCAAGCCGCATCTGCTCTGCACTCAATGGCCGTTTTACAGATCCTACAAGCAGACCTTCTTCGAGTGGGATGAGAAAGGCAGGCACCCAGAGGCTGTTACTGATCTACTGGCGCGACAGACCTCGCCCTTCAGGCTACCAAAGCTGCAGCCCAAGCTCTAGGGAAGTGCATGGCCTCGCTGACTGTGACCGAGAGACACTTATGGCTAACACTAGCCGACATGGGAGAAGCAGAGCTCCACGTTCCTCAACGCACCGCTCTCTCCAACCGGTCTCTTCGCTCCGCGGTGAGTGGCATTGTTGACCGCTTCTCAGAAGTCCAGAAAGCCACCCAAGCCATGAACCTCTTCCTGCCGCGTCGCTAGCTCCTCTGCAGGCCGCTCACGTGATCAGCCTCCTGCACGAGCCTCTTCACAGCGCCCAGTTCAACAATCTCAGACTTCTCAGCGCCGACAGGGCGGCCGCCTCGATCAAGGCTCAGACAGCCGCCGCGAGACCGCCGCCTCGCTGGCCTCGATCTAAGGTAACGCTGAAACCCGAGCAGCCGAAGTCTTCCTAACTGTGTTGAACAACGACGGCTCAGTCCCGCCGGCCGGACCACTGTCAAAGCTTTACCCCTGTCAGTCCCCTTCTCTCAGGCTACTACAGTGGTGAATTTAGCAGCCAACAAGCCGGTGACACTGCCCGCTTGCCTGCACTCAAACGCCATTTTCACGGCGACCCAAATAAATCTTGTAAAGAGCAAACATGTCTTATGTGTAGAAAAAGTGCCCACAACCCAGTGTTCGCCTCTACACACAAGCATAACACATCCCGTACCCCTATCAGAGCACGCCTCATAAAGCGGTTACTGAACCGCCGAAGCGCCAGAGTCAATGAAGGCGCTCACAAATGCGCGCGCTACGCCCATTCTCTGCCCGCTCTGTTACACGGCCAGCAACCATTCCTCTGTGTGTAAGTCCCGTGCTCATGACTATGCTTACGCATCACGTAACAGATGTGACTCTTTCCCCATTCATTCCAATCGGAAGTCACTCACAAAACAGCCTGTTCATGCTGTCTGCGAGCAATCATGCATGAACACACTAAACGCCGCCACACATTTTGTTCAGCTCTGTGTAGCGGCAATCAGAGCTGAATTGGCCATTCACCCTCTAGCGCTACGCTTCAAAGCGTGGGAAGCTATTCCAGGGATATCCAAGTGGGTGTTAAGCACAATACAACAGGGCTATTTGCTACAGTTCGATCGCCGCCTCGCCTCAGAGCTGCTCGAAACCACTGTGAACACGGAAGCAGCGTGCATGCTTCGCTCAGAAATAGCAAGCCTTCTGTGCAAAAGGGCCATAGAAAAAGTGCCACCCTCTCTGAGCTGAAGTCGGGCTTTACAGCCGCTATTTTCTTGTTCCCAAGAAAGACGGCGGCCTCAGACCCATATTAGATCTCAGGGTTTTGAACAAGGTGCTTGCAAAAAGACCGCTCAAAATGCTTACAATCAGGAAACTCCTCACGATGTGCGCCAGGGGACTGGTTTATTTCTCTCGATCTGAAAGATGCATACTTTCAGATTCAGATAAATCCCCGCCACAGGCCATTCTTGAGATTCGCTCGACGGCCAGGTTTATCAATACACCGCCCTTCCGCTCGCCTGTCCTTAGCACCTCGCACTTTCACGGCGCATGGATGCGGCGCCGCACTCCCTGCGGAGTCAGGGTTTGCGAATTCTGAACTATTTGGACGACTGGCTGATTATGGCTCAGTCACATATGGAGCTTCTGTCTCACAGAGCAGTTCTCCTCAGCCATCTGAACAGTTTGGGTCTTGCAGTCAATTGGACCAAGAGCTCACTACAGCCCAGTCAGACCATTTCCTTCCTGGGAATAGAACTAGACTCCGTGGCAATGACGGCTCGCTTATCTACACAGCTACGACGCCGTGTTCAGCTGACTAGTCGCGATCTTTTCAGATGAACAGCCTCACGCTTCTGAAGAAATTCCAGAGAGTGCTAGGTTACATGGCCTCAGCCGCAGCAGTACTTCAGCTGGGTTTACTGCACATGCTCGCTTCAGCATTGGCTAAACACCGCTGCCTCGCCGGCTTGGGCCACAGGCCGCCAGCCCATCAAGGTGACTCAGACCTGCATATCAGCTCTGCAGCCCTGACAGTGGCCGAATGGTATCAGCGGGAGTGACAATGGGAGCTGTATCTCGCCGAAAGTCATCTCGACAGACGCTGGCCCAACACGGGTTGGGGCGCCGGTCCGCGAGGGCTCTCCGGTTTTCGCCTATGGTCAGTTCAGGAAAAGCTCCTTCACATAAATTGTCTGGAAATGATAGCGGTCGAGTACGCCGCGGCGCTTTCTCCCGGTCATTCAGGGTCACCACGCCCTGGTCCGCTCGACAACAGATCTGTGGTATCCTACCTAAACCGCCAGGGCGGTGTCAGATCCAGGAACCTCTTCCATCTGACAAAACGCATACTGAGTTGGTCCCAGTGCCACCTGCGCCGCTGAGGGCGACGCGACGCGCCAGGCCACCTGAACGACGGCCCGACAGACTGTCCAGAGACAATATTCCCCAGGGAATGGTCCCTGCACGCCAAACAGTCCAGACGCTATGGCACCTATTCGGCAGAGCAGAGATAGACCTCTTTAGCGCCCAAAGAGAACTCTCACTGCCCAATATTTTTCTCGAAAGCGAGGACGCCGCTGGCCCAGGACTGGCCCAGACGCTCGCTTTACGCCTTCCCTCCCGCCTCGCTATTGCCACAGGTAATGCAGAGGATCAGGGAAACGGCCACCGGTGCTCCTCATAGCCCCGCTGGGGAGAATCAGACATGGTTCCCGGAGCTTACGCAGCTGTCACTGACAGCCGCGGGCCCATCCCAGTGAGAGCAGATCTCCTCTCTCAAGCTCGCGGCACAATCTGGCATCCCCACCCAGAGCGCTGGGCGCTGCATGCGCAGTGATCAACGACTACCCGCCGCTCTGCCAGAAGGAGTAATAAACACCATCATACACGCTAGAGCCCCTTCCACGAGAAGACTCTATGCGCCAAAATGGTCTGTGTTCTCAAAATGGTGCACCGACAGAGACCTGGACCCACGGACATGTGGGGTGTCGCCGCTGCTCAGATTTCTACAAGAGCTGCTGGATAAGGGCAGATCCCCATCCACGCCAAAGTGAGGTGGCGGCCGCTAGCGGCGCTCGCTGAACCCCTGCACGGCCAGTCATGGGGTAAAAACGAGCTGGTCATCCGCTTCCTCAGGGAGCTAGAAGGATGAACCCCCGCTACTTCATCGGTTCCTATCTGGGATCTTTCTATAGTTCTCAAACTATGAAAGCCCCCTTTCGAACCACTTCAATCCGTGGATTTGAAATACCTTTCACTCAAAACCGCTTTTCTGACTGCCCTGTCATCAGTCAAACGCGTGGGAGACCTTCACGCGCTGTCTGTCAGCCATGCGGTCTTGAGTTTGGACCAAGTGACTCCAAGGTCATTTTAAAGCCTAGACACGGCTATGTTCCCAAGGTGATCGGTACTCCTTTCAGAGCACAGGTCATTTCCTATCGGCGCTGCCAGCACCGGATAGCTGAACGCGACGCCAATCTCCTTTGCCCGGTCAGAGCACTGAGATTGTAGTACTGCGCGCCCGCTGCTTTCAGACGCCCGAGCAGCTTTTGCTTCGCTCGAGGGCGCACCAAAGGTCTCGGCCACGAAACAGACACTATCTAGATGGATAGTGGACGCTATTGCTGCTGCATACGCGCCAAAGATCTGCCATGCCCGCTGGGCATTAGGGCTCACTCCACTAGAGGCATGGCATCCTCGCGGGCATGGTCCAGCGGAATTTCCATTCACGACATATGTGTGGCAGCTGGATGGACTTCCCTCCACCTTTGTCAGATTTTACAATATGGAAGTGCCCGCTCTGCAGGCAAAACTACTAGCGGTTTAATACGCTACAGCTCCCTGGTGAGCTGCACTGATGGGACACATTCCACACAGACCGCACCGCCGCCTGTCGCTCCCGTCCCTACTATGTGCTTATGTATTACACAATCAATGACCCGCGATTCTTGCCGCCAAATATTATTTCCCCACTCATAAGGGCTCCCCGGTCCCCCTTAATTCCCTGGGGCTCATACAGTGGATGCTTGAGCCAGACGGCGCTGACAATGGGTTCCCGTGAGCGTAAGCTAGCTTACGCAATACGAGAGAACCTCTCGTAAGAGAACGTATCGGTTACCTAACGTAACCTCGGTTCTCTCTAGATGAGGGAACGCAGTATTGCGTAGCCGGCCGTGTCGCGCCTACCTAGCTTACTTTTCGCTTCAGTCAATGAAAACCAGGGTTCCAGCCTACTAACCACGCTTATATGCACTCTAGTCACGCCCATTTTGGCGGGCTTTGATGCAGTGAGCGCCGGACGCTCTCTCATTGGATGCGAGTTCGCTCAAGCTCGTCTATAGGCTGCAGCAGTTGCCGCAGAGCAACCTATGAGCTCGCTAGCTAGCTCGCTCAAGGTCTGCAGCCGCCGCGACTGCGCTGATAATGGATACAAAAATTAAGGATAATTTTTTGGCTTCAATATCTCAGAAAAGATGAATCTTTCCCGTAGCGTAAGCTAGCTTACGCAATACTCGTTCCCTCATCTAGAGAGAACCGAGGTTACGTTAGGTAACCGATACGTTTTCTCAATCTATACTGGAAATGAGACGTATGAGTTAACATTAAATATCACTCTTGAAAATTAATTCAGATAAATATAATTTATAATTTCCTCTTTGCATTTAGGGGTGATAGGAAACACATTTACTTTATTGATTTCACATGCTGTGATGTTCTTTTGTAGCACTGAAGGATATAAACTCTTTATATTTTCTGTATATACAGGTGAAACTCGAAAAATTAGAATATCGTGCAAAAGTTCATTAATTTCAGTAATTCAACTTAAAAGGTGAAACTAATATATTATATAGACTCATTACAAGCAAAGTAAGATATTTCAAGCCTTTATTTGATATAATTTTGATGATTATGGCTTACAGCTTATGAAAACCCCAAATTCAGAATCTCAGAAAATTAGAATATTACATGAAATCAATAAAAAAAGGATTTTAAATACAGAAATGTCGGCCCTCTGAAAAGTATAATCATGCATATGTACTCAGTACTTGGTTTGGGCCCCTTTTGCATTAATTACTGCCTCAATGCGGCGTGGGCATGGATGCTATCAGCCTGTGGCACTGCTGAGGTGTTATGGAAGACCAAGATGCTTCAATAGCGCCTTCAGCTCTTCTGCATTGTTTGGTCTCATGTCTCTCATCTTTCTCTTATAATGCCCCATAGATTCTCTATGGGGTTCAGGTCAGGCGAGTTTGCTGGCCAATCAAGCACAGTAATACCATGGTCATTGAACCAGGTTTTGGTACTTTTGGCAGTGTGGGCAGGTGCCAAGTCCTGCTGGAAAATGAAGTCAGCATCTCCATAAAGCTTGTCTGCTGAAGGAAGCATGAAGTGCTCTAAAATGTCCCGGTAGACGGCTGCGCTTGACTCTGGACTTAATAAAGCACAGTGGACCAACACCAGCCGATGACATGGCTCCCCAAACCAACACAGACTGTGGAAACTTCACACTGGACTTCAAGCATCTTGGATTGTGTGCCTCTCCATTCTTCCTCCAGACTCTGGGACCTTGGTTTCCAAATGAGATGCAAAATTTGCTCTCATCAGAAAAGAGGACTTTGGACCACTGAGCAACAGACCAGTTCTTTTTTTCTTTAGCCCAGGTAAGACGCTTGACATTTGAAGCCCATGTCCAGGACCCGCCTGTGTGTGGTGGCTCTTGATGCAGTAACTCCAGCCTCAGTCCACTCCTTGTGAAGCTCCCCACACATTTGAATGGCCTTTTCCTGACAATCCTCTCCAGGCTACGGTCATCCCTGCTGCTTGTGCACCTTTTTCTTCCACACTTTTCCCTTCCACTTAACTTTCTATTAATGTGCTTTGATACAGCACTTTGAGAACATCCAACTTCTTTTGCAATTACCTTTTGAGGCTTTCCGTCCTTGTGGAGGGTGTCAATGATGGTTTTCTGCACAACTGTCAGGTCAGCAGTCTTCCCCATGATTGTGAATTCAACTGAACCAGACTGAGAGACCATTTAAAGGCTCAGGAACCCTTTGCAGGTGTTTAGCTGATTAGAGTGTGACACTTTGAGCCTACAATACTGAACCTTTTCACAATATTCTAATTTTCTGAGATTCTGAATTTGGGGTTTTCATAAGCTGTAAGCCATAATCATCAAAATTATATCAAATAAAGGCTTGAAATATCTTACTTTGCTTGTAATGAGTCTATATAATATATTAGTTTCACCTTTTAAGTTGAATTACTGAAATTAATGAACTTTTGCACGATATTCTAATTTTTCGAGTTTCACCTGTATAGTAGGTGTCAGTATTAATGTTTTCAAGCGTGAACAGTCATTAACCGAGAAGAAGAAGAATCTCCGACACATGTTGTGACGTCATAAGGGCTGCGACACGGCTGGATCTTCAGTCTGTTGAGAGACTTTTGGGGGGGGGATCAGTTTTCTTCTCTTTTCCTACATATGGAGATCTAGTTGTGTAAAGAAGTGAAGAAACATTGTTTTTTATTTGGATTCTGCCTGTTTAATGAGGTTTCACTGAAATATGAACAAATGAAAGAAGACTCGTGCTGTAAGTAATGAAATTGGTGAGTTTCACCCCTTCTTTTATTTTCATTTGCCCCCTGTATCAGACGGGTGAAGTGCATGTGATGATATTTCATGTTGAGGAGAAGTCACTATTTAATCAAGTAAAATAAATATTCTAAAAGATTAAATCGTGAAAGTGCATGTTTATATGTAACTATATTTAGGAAGGTCCCATCATAGCTGGCTGTCTCTGGATGGGAAAATACATTAAATATAATTACGTGACTTGCTCTGAATATCTTATCTTAGTATGATAACTGATGAAAGTATAGCCTGTAGTTTCCATACAAAATAATAATTATATAATTTTTGGTGTGTATGATCTTCCCAAATGATCGTATACGGACTCAATGGAAATGTAATATTAAATGTAGCAAGCCAAATACATTATGCAGCATAAATGAGTACACCCCCCTCCGAAACCTAACAAATTCAGCTCTTTCTCTTTACAAATAAGACTGTGTTGACATTATTATAAGAAAAATAAGATGTTCATATATAATGCAATGTGTTTTATCAGATACTAATGAAACAAAGAAACTAAACAAGACAAAATGACTTATCGAAATGATAAAAGGCCATGTTGCTGAAACGAGTACACCCACCTTGAACGTTATAATGTAAAACGGATTAAAAATTTTCTGGTGCTAGTTGAGCGACAGTGACCAGCAGATTATTCTTTTGAACCATCACACTAAAATAGACGTAGTTGGTTCAAGTGTAAAAGTGTTATTTATTCATGTCATGCACCTTTAAATTTAAAACCCTCGTGCTTTTATTTTGATGACCCTAACACTCCAGGAAGTCTTGTCGGTGTCTGTTTGTGGGTTTCACAGGAGTTTAATTCGCCTCTTATTTAAATCCTGCTCCTTTCTAAATGCATATTATAAGTGAACTGAACTACTGAGCATCTACATCAGAGATGTTGTTCATGAGTAGCGCTCAAATATGAAAATAACCGCAATCTCTGAGGGCTGAAAATAGATGTGACTGCCTTACCAGCCACCATTTTTTACAGTTTACATTTTATGCATTTGGCAGACGCTTTTATCCAAAGCGACTTACAGTGCACTTATTACAGGGACAATTCCCCCGGAGCAACCTGGTGACAATCCAACCTGGTGGCATCTTGGTGGTGGTGGGGCTTGAACCCCCTTGAACCCCCGACCTTCTGGTCAGTAACCCTGAGCCTCAACCACTGAGCCACCACTGCCACCAGTACATTATGTCTGTGTGTCAACAGAGCCGCACCATTCACTGTACATACTATATATTTACTTATTAAACACAGCCTTTTGCGATTCATAAAGCTATTGCACGTCTTCAAGTGGCTTTGAATAAAATGTAATAATGTCATTTTTGTACAGAGCCCCTTATGTGACATTTTGCGGTTAAAATAATCAAGACGGTTATCCGTTTTGATTTGTGAGAATTGCAAGCTACACTTGGATACATTTTATGGTGCCCATTGATGAGTAGGCTATTTATGATAATCCTTGAATGTGGCTATTTATATGGTTTCATGGTAATCCTGAGGTAACAGATTTAGTAATGCATTAAACCAGGGGTGTCCAAATGTGTTGGGGGCCTCATCTTAGTAAAAAATAAATAATTATCTAGTTGCCACTATTGCTACTCATCTTTATAGGCTATTGTATGCTTAATATTATGCAAGTTTAATTACATTTTGTGTTAAAGTATATTTCTCTCTCGGGTGCGGGATTCTCGTGGTAAAAAATGGCACCAGAAGTGACAAAATACACTAGTTCAAAAATGTTGGGGCAAAAAATGCCCTGATTTCTATTTTTATGTATATTTTTTAATATCTGAGATAGTTCTTAAAATTCTACTTTAGGAGTAGCACTACATACTATAACATAAAATATGTTTTGATAAAGAATTAAAGAATGAAATGTATATTTTGATTTAGTTTAAATTCTGTAAAGTCTGTAATCTGTGTCTGGTCCATCGGTAGCAGTAAAGAAGGACTAAGGCAATATTTTTATATATATATATATATATATATTAGTGATGCACCGAAATGAAAATTCTGGGCCGAAACCGAAAATTCAGGATGCACTTGGCCGAAAATGCCTTTTTTTTAAATACCCATTTTAAAATAGTTGTTTCTAATATAATTGTATTAATATTATACGTTTTAATTAATTTCATGAATTTAATGAATCTGAATTGAAAAACTACAAATCAATAAAATGATCACACTTTTATTGAAAATAACGCACCAAAATTGGACAGAAAATATAATATAACAATATTAAATATATTATTCTTTATTCAGTTCTTTAACAATCAAATTTAACTGATTTTTTTTTTTTTTTAATTATCCAATAAATGTAACGTTCTAGAAAACTCTAATGATATGCAAAACAGCAGTCAAGTAATGAACTTAGCAACTCTAGGCTAGCATCTTGCAAAGACAACAAGGTTAAATATGCTACACAGTCATTTTAATGATAACAACAGGCAGAACACAGAACGGCATAGGGCCTCTATCCTGTTTATGTAAATGTATTTATACTTTAATATAGAATTATTGTGCAAAACAACAGTAATAGAACTAAAACCAACCTCAAACTGTAAATGAAAGATGTAGCCTCAAGTGAAGAACAAAGTTTTGCAGGGCTAAACAAATTTTTGAAGCGATCGACTGTGTTCCGATACTGCTTTCGGGTCCTTGAATAACGTATACGTGCGAGGAAGGTCACCTGGTGGACTTTCTGGTGCCCTCCTAGGGTAAGATGGTACCCTCCTAGGGAGTTGGTGCCCTACGCAGACTGCGTAGTATGCGTATAGGGAGCGGCGGTACTGTTTTGAAGTATTACCACGCCGCTGACATCAGCCTTTGCTTGGCAGTGCCGTGATTATGATTAGATCGATCGAGATTGAAACCTGAGCACTGAGGGGCGGGGAGGCATATATATATATATATCGCCTCATATTTTCGTATTTCTTTCTCTTTCGGCCAAAACAAAAAATGCCATTTTCGGTGTCTGAAATTTCAGTGCATCCCTAAATATATATATTACATTCACTTAGGGCCACTTATTACGTGGGGTTTTGTGTGTGTGTGTGTGTGTGTGTGTGTGTGCGCGCGCCAAATCTTCTTAATTTTCCACCTTCTCTCTGACTCATAGAATGAAATCTGCTTGACATGCTACTGAAGATGGAGTTTGTTAAAGAGGAGAGTGAAGACATCAGTATTTCTGAGCAATTCAGACTGAAGAATGAAGATATTGAAGAACAAAAAGGTTGGTGCCCTTTCTTGATTTTTATTTCATGACTGCTGAGTATGAAAGGAATAGTTCACTCAAAAATGCAAATTCTGCCATTTACTCACCCTCATGTCATTCCAAATGTGTATGACTTTCTTTTGCAGAATACTGGGGATGCCATTGAGTTTTTGATGGTACAATTACATCTAAGAAAAACATTGTGCTGAACAGGTTTTATGGTTACCTGCAAATTGTCCTATAAACCACATAATCATATCACAATTGACTGTTGGCAGGTGCAGACACCATTTCTCAGTGCTATATAGACACTAAACACAGTTCTACTATAGCTTCACTGACAAATATACACAAAATAATTCGGCGAAATAATTGTAACCTTTAACTGTACAAAACTTTCAAATTTATAAACCAACTGATGCTCCAATTTAGAGCAGCACAACACCGCCCAAAACATTAGTTTAGTTTTGACACAAACATTTGGTGTATGTGTACAGTTGAACATTCAGACTTTCAAAGGATAGTTATGATGGCAGAGGTCCAGTCAATAGTGACCACGAGCTTCATGATGTAAGTTGGGATACCTCGAACATTTACGCAGCACTGACGAAAATCTCAACCAACATGGATGGCCTCACAGAGATACTTTGAGCAATCACATCTATGGAGGTGAAACCTTCCACCCTGATCACAAGAATGGACGATGTTGAAAAACAGGTTGAGGTTCTAGAATCGGCCGAAAGAGAGCAAAAGGCTAACCCTACTGCTTCCAAGACTGCTGTGGAACAGGTTTGGACTAGAGGATATGGAAAGTCGGAGCAGGCATAATAAAGTGTTTTTTATTGGAATCCTAGAGGGAAAGCAAGGTCAGGATAAGGTTACGTTTTTGAAAGGGCTTATTCAGAATTTGATCAACACATGACCGCCAGCTTGAAATGGAGCACACCCACAGAGTTCGGTCCATCCTGGCAAGATTTTTGCAGTCAGCTGACAGAGACTTTGTTCTATGAACGGCAAGGAATAAAGCTGAGTTGTGCTGGGAAGGACCACGGACCAACAGATTCAAAGAGTGTAAAAAATTGGGGAGGGAAATAACAATAACAAAAAAAACATGGTACTTATACACCTTAACGGTGATTATACCCAACTAAAACAATACTAATATTTAAAAAGAGAGGGAAAGGCCAATGCTGAGCAGTAGCGGGAGAGAGAGAGAGAGAGAGAGAGAGAGGAGAGAGAAAACATTATAATATTATATATAAATTATAAAATAATAATTTACTCGCTTGTTCTCTGATACGCCATAGCCTGGTCCTCGGCCACTCCTCCACCCTCTAGTGGATGACAGCTGAGCCTCCCTGGGCGGATCTGTGGCAGTCCTCCGGCCCCCCCTGGTAGGGATTCTCACACCCAGGAGCCCCTCCCTGCTCGCAGTCGGCAGTCTCAGACCCCGCTGCATTTCAGTGGCTGGTAGGGGTCTCCTCCGCCCCTGGCAGTGGCCCAGTCTGCTCCAGGCGGTTAGGAGCCTCTCCTCCCCTCGTGGTCGGCGGCCGTTCCTCTATTTTCAGGATGGCTGCGTGGCTGCTCCGCTGGGGTGGATGGTAGTGGCGAGGACTCTACTACGGCGCATCCCTCCTCTACCCCGGGTTACTGCACCAGTGTAACACAGTTCAATGGAAAGGAGGAGGCGAGAACCGGCTTGACAATATAAATGATAACTGAATGATAAACTGAACCAAAAAGACAAACGCACACAGGTGTCGGGCAGTAACTCTCTCTCTCTCTCCCGAACTGCAATCTCTGGAAGGCCTTATCCCTCTCGGGCTTGATCAGCCTGATTAGGGGCCGGGTGTGCAGAATCATGGCCCTGCCCCGCCCTCCGCCCTGCCACACATATATATGTAAAAATCACAAGACTTTAGCAATCTGGTAGCAATAGTGTCGTGCAAAGTCTTGTGAGTGTGCATGGACCGTCTGACACAGGTCTGACACAGGTTGGGACTGTTATGTGTGATGTTGAAGTACATCTTTTTTTTCTGTTCTGTGGGTTAATAAGGATGTTATGGTTACATCAATGCTGGATAGTGGTCTATATAATTTTGCCTTTTTCTTTTCATGTCAATATGTCACTTTAATATACTGTAGGTAAAATGTTTCTCTCCACATGGAATGCTAATAGACTGTGGCACCCTATAAAAGAAGGAAGGTTGTATATTTTCTGAAGCCTAAAAAATTTGAAATAGTATTTAATCAAGAAACGCACCTTTCTTCACAGAAAGCTGAAAAATTGGCTGGGCACGGGGTGGGCATGTGTTTTGTAGTGCTGGTTCGAGTAATAGCAGGGGAATATCACACTGATTAATTAGCATTTACAATTTAAATGTCTCAAATGGATTAAAGATAATTTAGGAGGAATCATTGTTTTGGCTGAAATACAGGGGCAAAATCAGATTTTGGCTAATATTTATGCACCCAACGCTGATGAAGAGAACTTTTTTTATAGATCTTGAGGGAAAGCCACAAGCTGCTGAGATCCTTCGTGATATGGTTTTGGGTGGAGGCTTCAATCTTTTAATGGATCCAGTCCTTGATAATGGTGATGCAAATTCTGAATCCATCTGGGAGGGACTACACCTTTTTTTCATCAGTTCATAAGATTAACTCTAGAATATATATTTTTTATATCCAAGTCACTGATTCCATCTGCCACTGACTGCTTAATTGGGAACATTTTAGTTTCAGATCATGCTTTGGCAGGTTTACAGATGCTGCCACATATAGAGAAAAGGAAATTATAGATGGCGCTTCTGCAGGATACAACATTTCAACAAATGTTAAATATACATTTACATTTATGCATTTGGCAGACGCTTTTATCCAAAGCGACTTACAGTGCACTTATTACAGTGACAATCCCCCCGGAGCAACCTGGAGTTAAGTGCCTTGCTCAAGGACACAATGGTGGTGGCCGTGGGGATCGAACCAGCAACCTTCTGATTAACAGTTATGTGCTTTAGCCCACTACACCACCAACTCCATAGAAGTTAGAAATATAGAAGTTAATGCTTATGTAGAAACCAATTGGTCCAACGTGTTCTTTGTGGGGGTGACATGAGAGGCTCTTAAGGCAGTTTTTAGGGGGCAGATCTAACAATATACCTCATTCATTAAAAATATAAGACAGGAATTCATAGAATTGGAAAAGAGTATTAAAAGTGCTGAAACAGAGCTGAAGAGCTGAATGTCATCCAGTGGTCTTCGGAAGTTGACTCAGCTAAAATATAGGTACAATACTATTTTGTCACAGAAGGTAGAGTCTTGGTTATTCAGGGCAAAACAGACATATTTTGAGTCTGGGAACAAAGCAGGGAGACTTCTTTACAGATACATAAAACAGCAAGAGTTTTTTTGTCAGACCATTCCTTCAGTGAAGTCTTTTGGAGGCAATATATTTACTTCTCCCACAGAATTAATAAGGGCTTTAAAGATTGTTATTTCAATCTTTATAGTTCCACGTTTTCTGATAAGGATATTAGCAGCTTCGTAGAGCCAATAGAACTTCCTTTATTGAACAAATGATGAAAAATAGTCTTTCTTGACTGATTTATTACTTTTGAGGAGCTTGTTGAGGTAACTAAAGCCTTGCTAACAGGTAAGGCACTGGGGCCAGATGTTTTTTCCCTCAGAGTTAGATCTTATGTCACCGAATTGGCACCACTTATGTTAGAAGTTTACACAGAGTAATTAAAGAAACTACTGCCAGCCATGACACATGCCCTGATCAGTCTCATTCTTAAAAAAGATAAAGACCCAAATTAATGTAAAACCTATCATAAAATTTCTTATATCCAGTTAAATGTAAAAATATTGTCTAAAATTCTGACTAATCGATTATGCAGAGTAAATACATCTCCTATACATATAGATCAAGTGGGGTTTATATGTGGTCATAGTTTTTATTATAATATTAGACATTTTATAAATATTATGTGGTCAGGAGCGAATGATCAGACCCTCATCGCTGCTATCTCACTTGATGCCGAGAAGGCATTTGATAGGGTTGGAGTGGGACTGTTTGTTTTAAAGATTTTGGATATTTACAGGTTTGGGAAAATTTTCAGTGGGTGGATTAAGTTACTTTATAAATAACGAGTTGTGGAGTGCAAACTAATGGATTAATTTAAGATTTTTTTGTTTTTGTAGGGGAACCTTGTAAGACTGTCCTCTCTGCCTTTCATTGTTCTATCTTGCCCTGAAACCATTAGCAGCCACAGTAAGAAAAGAGGATGAATTTCCTGGCATTGAAGCAGGAGGTATTGTGCATAAACTTATATCCTCTATGCAGATTATATATTATTATTATTATTATTATTTGTCTCCAACCCTAGTAGATCCATACCTAGCCTCCATAGAATTATTAATTCTTTCTCCAAATTTTCAGGATGCCTAATATTGTGTAGATCCCTCTTGTGCCGCCAAAAAAGCGCCAACCTGCATTTCAGAATAGCATTCTGAGAGGGGCCTGGGTAGCCCAGCAAGTAAAGACGCTGACTACCATACCTGGAGTAGCAAGTTCGAATCAAGGGCATGCTGAGTGACTCCAGTCAGAATTCTTAAGCAACCAATTGGCCCGGTTGCTAGGGTGGGTAGAGTCATGTTGGGTTAACCTCCTCGTGATCGCTATAATGTGGTTTTCGCTATTGGTGGGGCATGTGGTGAGTTGTGCGTGGACGCCGTTGAGAATAGCTTGAAGCCTCCACATGCACTAGGTCTTCCTGTTAACGCTCAAGAAGCCACGTTGGGGTAGTATTCTGAGATGAGAGTCTTCTCACCACCAATGTACAGAGGGGTTGTCTGAGTTACTGTAAACTTGGGCATTTCCATCCACAGAAATGCTGCTCACTGGATGTTTTTTGCAGTTACAGAAATACTCAAACCAGCCCATCTGGTACCAACAAAAACAGGCCACTGTCCAAATCACTGAGATCACATTTCATCCTCATTCTGATGGTTGATGTGAACATTAACTGAAGCTCCTTACCCATATCTGCATGATTTTATGCACTGCACTGCTGCCACACGATTGGCTGATTATATAATCGCATTGATGATCATTGGTGTCAGACAGGCTGGTTTGAGTATTTCTGTTAGTGCTGATCTTCTGGGACTTTCACACACCACATTCTCTAGAATTTACTCCGAATGGGGCCAAATACAAAAAAACATCCTGTGAGCTTCAGTTCTGTGGACGGATATTCCTTGTTGATGAGAGAGGTCACCAAAGAATGGCAAGACTGGTTCAAACTGACAAAGTCTACGGTAACTCCGAAAACTGGCCTGAACAATTGTGGTGAGAAGAATAGCATCTAAGAATGCTACCAATACCAAAACACGTTGGCCACATTTATTGGCACCCCTTGAAATTCGTATGAGTAAAATATATCTTAAGTATGCTCCCATTCATATTTTGCAGTTTTTGGTGCACCTGGATGACTAGGAACATGAAATTGTTCAGCCATGACTTCCTGTTTCACAGGAGTATAAATATGAGGTAACACACAGGTAAAGTTCCCTTAATCATCAGTCACTGTGGTTTAGACTAAAGAATACAGTTCTGATGTGGCAAAAGGTTGTTGAGCTTCACAAAATGGGAAGTGGCTGTAAGAAAATAGCCAAAGCATTGAAAATACCCATTTTCACCATCAGGGCAAAAATTAACATGTTCCAATATTGAGAATCAGACTGGAAAAGGACGTGTGTCTATATTGTCTCCACGCACAGTGAGGGGGATGGTTCAAATTGCCAAAGAATCTCCAAGGATCACAGATAGAGAATTGCAGAAATTAGTTGGGTCTTGGGGTCAGAAAGTCTAAAAAAAAAAAAATATTACCAGACATCACCTACTATCACTACTTGTTGTTTGGGAGGATTTCAAGAAAAAACCCTCTGCTCTCATCTAACAACAAACCCAAGCGTCTTCAGTTTGCCAAACGTTACTGGAGCTTCAAATGCGACCAGGTTCTATGTTCAGATGGAACACCAGAGATGAAGTACCCGATGCCCATGGTTCTGGATCTGAAATGTGGGGCTGGATCTTTAATGTTGTGGGGCTGTTTTTCTGCCAGAGGTCCTGGACATCTTGTTTGGATACATGGTGTTATGGACTCTATCAAATACCAACAGATAGAAAATCTAAACCTGACTGCCTCTGCCAGAAAGCTTACAATGGGCTGTGGTTGGATCTTCCAGCAGGACAATGATCAATACAAACATCAAAATCAACACACAAATTGTTCAATGACCACAAAATCAAGGTTCTTCCATGACCATCCCAGTCTCCTGACCTGAACCCCATAGAAAACCTGTGGGGTGAACTGAAGAAGAGAGACCACCAACATGGACCTCTGAATTTGAAGGATCTGCAGAGATTCTTTATGGACGAATGGTCTCAGATCCCTCGCCAGGTGTCCTCATTAGGCATTATAAGAGAAGACTCCGAGCTGTTATCTTGGCAAAGGGTGGTTGCATAAAGTATTGATTAAAGGGTGCCAATAATTATGGACAATGCATTTTGAAGAAAAAAATATTTTTTTAATGAGATTTCCCATGTTTTAATTGTTTTACTTCAATTAAAGGTTAGATTTGTTTTTATGAAAGATCAAAAGGATAAACTGCAGATTTTTTTTCACAGCCTTCTTTGCTCATATTTACCAAGGGTGCCAATATTTTTTGCCACCACTGTACAGTATATACTGTATATACACTACTGGTCAAAATTTTTTAAACACTTAAAGTCATCAAAACTATGGAATAACATAAATGGAACTATGGGAATTATGTTTTGACTAAACAAAATCCAAAATAAATAAAAACTGTTTTAAATATGTTAAAATATTTTAGAATCTTCAATGTAGTCACCCTTTGCCTAGAATTTGGCCAACTTCTTGAGGTATCACCCTGGGATGCTTTTTAAACTGTATTGAAGGAGTTCCCATCTATGTTGGGCACTTACTGGCTTCTTTTCTTCAAATTCATCAATTTCAAAAACTTTTTCTTTCAATTACATTTTAGTTTTATTATAAAATAAATTAATATGATGGCGCAATTCTATTTTTGTCTACAAAACTAATTTAAAACATTTAAGCATACGCCTTAAGATCAAAAGATTTTTAAGATCATGAGAAACATTTCAGTCGTGTTTCAAAAGTTTTGACCGGTAGTGTATATGGTACATTTTCAAAAGGGCAAATGCATGTTTAAGTTTAGCAAGCTGAATTTCCCCCCATTCATCCATTATGCAGGTCTTCAGCTGCACAATTGAGCAGAGACAAGAAATGGGTCAGGACTCCTGACAGGCCAATCTAGCACCCAAACTTTCTGCTTACACAGCTATGCACTTCTAATCAGGGCAGTATGTGGTTTGGCCTTGTCCTGCTAAAAAAAGAAAAGGCAGAGATGTCCCTGGAAAAGACGGCATCGGGACGGCACCTTATGTTGCTCAAATTTTTTATATATCTTTCTGCATTAATGGAGTCCTCACAGGTGTGCAAGTTACACAGTCTGCACAGTGGATGTTTACACAGTGTGTTTAACCCTCCTATGGTGGAGAACACGTGATCAGCTAGATTATATAGTGGCATATATCGATTCTCCTCACCCAGTACTGTTTATTTGGCCTGTATTTTCTGTGAAGCCATTGCAGAGTCAGTGTTGGAGAGGCAGCATGACCTTGACTCACGCTTTGATCAACTTCAACATTATGTGGGAATGTCCACGTCTGAGGTAGTGTCCATATTATCTGATTTGGTTTCAGCAGTGGTGACTGTAACTGTCCATGTCTTATAAGCTAACGGACTTAAACATCAACAATCTGCATAGGCATATAGTACTAGTTGGCCTCAAAGCTGCTAAAAAGATGATTGCAATGTGATGGTAACCCCTCATTCTCTTTCTGTTAAACGTCAGATCTTCACATTTTGGGGTTTTATCTAGAATTGTCTACTGCTTGAGTTAATGGTGCGAATGATAAAACCCTCTGTAGTTTGCACACTGTTGCTGAGTCACTGAAAGACTTCAGGTGATCTCTTTGCGTAATTTAAATAATTTGAGCTCCTGAAGTCTTACGTTTTTCCCTTTTGTGTGTGTGTGTGTGTGTGTGTCATCGGAGTCATGTGAGTGCAGTGATTTTGTACCTCTCTCTTTCCCTTCCTTACTTATTCTTACTGCGTGTGTTTTGTTGCATCTGTTTTGTTGTAAATTTGTAATGCCTTATAATATTGTTGATACTTGTTTTTCTACTTAATAAACATTTGATTGCAAATAATAAAAAAACTCTCCTATGGTCTTCTGTCATTTTTGACAAGAATCACTTTTGCTGATTTATTAAAAGTGGTTTCCCTTATCTGAGCTGGACAAGACTTGGTGGGTGTTCCTCCACATGCTATCAAAACTATATATATAAAAAAATGTATAAACGAAAACAAAGACTTCTTATTAAAGTCTTAGTGGTCATGTAAAAACAAATAAAGCAACACCTTTGGTCTTTGCAGTTAAAATTGACGACCATTGAAAATGAATAGGAAAGCATATTTTTTTTTTATGTTTTACACAAATTAATTAATCGTTTTTGTTTTGTCAAATAAATCAGCCACAATGCTAAACTCACACTCCGAAATGAGGGGGTAAGGCAATAACACACTCACAATGCAGAACACACTCACACAAACACAGAAAAAATGTGTGAGAATAAACCAACCAGGAAGCAGAACACACACACACACACACACACACAGACAGAATAAAGGTGTGTGTGGACTATCTCCCAAGAGACATTAAAGGCACAGCATGGTGTACAAAAAAAAAGGTCTCCATAGAACACTGCAGCCGTCTATTGCTATTATTGCAACAACATTATTTTCAAGTCATGTTATTTATATTTTATTACTTCAAGGAAGAAGAAATGGTATCTTTATCATCATCATCAATAAAAGTTACACCTTTGCTCTTTCCTGTCAAAAATGACCGGGAGGACCAAAAGTAGGGCTCATTTATGAATCTCATCAGAGGGTTAATAAAGGCATGATAACAATTGCTTTTGTGCTCCAAGTCGCCAAAGATCGCTCGTGTCGCCACAAGTCGCCAGCTCTCAATTAAAAATGAATGTGATTACGTCGCTGTTGTTAGACACTTCATGTGTGAACGGGCCTAAATTAAGTCTATTAGTATTCTTTATATAGTGCTTATTTTTAATTTCTGCAAGTTTCATGTGACAGAATTGGAGAGAAAAGTCAGAGGCAGTTGTTCAGCCTGTCACCCGTCTTCCTTTCTGAATTGGTCGTATAAACAGACGTAACAAAAAAACATGAATTCAGTTTCCTGTGTGTGAGAGCTTCTTAACAGTGCACAGATAAAGTTTTCCAGAATAGTTTGTAAGAATCTCTGTTGCTTTCTTCTAATGATCTTGTTTACCTTTTCTCTTTGAATTTCACATTTGTGTCTCTTGTATTGATTTTTGACTATTTTATGTTTTATTTTAGACCTGATGATGCTGAAAGAGGAAAGTCAAGAACTGAATGAACTGGAGAAACTTCAGTATCAGAAACCTGAACATTGTTTTAGTGCAGAAAAATCTGTCAGTTGCTCACAGACCAAAAAGAAATTCTCTCACAAAAGAACTCGAAGAGCAAAAACAAAAAAACAGTCTTTCATCTGCTCTCAGTGTGGAAAGAGTTTCGCACAAAAAAGAAACCTTGATTTACACACAAGAGTTCACACAGGAGAGAAGCCTTACACATGCCTCCAGTGTGGAAAGAGTTTCACACAAAAAGGAAACCTCGATTTGCACAAAAGAGTTCACACAGAAGAGAAGCCTTTTACATGCCTACAGTGTGGCAAGAGTTTCAGACATAAAGGAAGCCTTAATTTACACACAATAAATCACTCTGGAAAGAAGCCTTTTACATGCCTCCAGTGTGGCAAGAGTTTCATACATAAAGGAAGTCTTGAGGTGCACATAAGAATTCACTCTGGAGAGAAGCCTTTCACCTGCTCTCAGTGTGGCAGGAGTTTTGCACAAAAAGGAACCCTTGATTTACACACAAGAGTTCACACAGGAGAGAAGCCTTTTAAATGTCTCGAGTGTGGAAAGAGTTTCACACAAAAAGGAGGCCTTAATGTCCATAAAAGAATTCACTCTAGAGAGAAGCCTTTTCAATGCCTCCACTGTGGAAAGAGTTTCACATACAAAAGTTGTTTTAATTTACACGTAAAAATTCACATGCCTTCAGTGTGGTAAGAGTTTAGAAAATAAAACAACCCTGGGAGCCCACTTAACATATCATTCAGAAGAGAAATTACACCACTGTGATCAACATCTCCTCGATGTCCCACGCTCGAGTCTAAAGCGTAGAGGAGGAAGAGCCTTTTCGGTTTTGTGTCCTATTTTATTGGAATAGTTTGCCTATCAGTATCAGATTGTCACCCACATTATCTGTTTTTAAACCTCTTAAAGCTCAACTCTTTTCACTGGCTTTTAATAGCAATGTCCTGGTCTTAAATTGTTGTGTGTTTTTATAATTTTGTATTGTACAGCACTTTGGTCAGCCTTGATGCTGTTTTTAAATGTGCTAAATAAAAGAACTTGAACTGTTTTCAGTGTGGCAAGAGTTTTTCTTTTGTGCTCAGAGTGCAGTAAAGCCATTGCCCAAATCAGCACCTTGAAACAGCATGAAAGGATTCATACGGGAGAAAATCCTTACAAGTGTTCACATTGTGAGAGTAGATTTGCTCACCCAAAACAAATGAAAAGTGAGTTTCAGCTCGCCAAGTACTCAACAGAGACATTTAAAGAACTGCCCAAAGAATTTTTCCCTGTGTTCCTAATGGGATAAATCTGTCTCCAAAAGGGACTTCAAAGGGACAGCATTCCTGACTGCCTGATGAGACCCTTTTCTGATACAGTTCCAGTACTTTTCCCTTGATCTTCCTACATGAGAACTATAAAGAGGAACGGGACACTCAATGAGACTTTTCTCTCTCTTCCATTTGCTTACACGAAGGAACACCCATGGTAAAGTCACTTAAGTGTCGACCATTTTTCTTCTCGTGATGTTTACATGCGTGATTCAATAGCAAGAACACCACCGATGGAGGACGCCAGGATCGGAGCTACACTTTTAGAACTGTTTTACACAAACTATGTTTTCAGGATACAATCTTTACACTGGGCGTGAGAGCCATGCGTGCGATTCTGCATCCCTAAAGCTGCAGTGCCTAATGTGCTCAAGTTCAATTAACAACAAATACATTGTGCACTTAGCATGATCATTTCTCCAGTTGTGGGGTGGCTGTGGCTGTGGCTCAGGTGGTAGAGTGGGTTACTAATCACAGGGTTGGTGGTTTGATTCCTGGTCCAAATGACTCCACATGCTGAAGTGTCCTTGGGCAAGACATGGGTGAATGAGATGCAGTGTAAAACGCTTTGTAGAACCACTAAGGTTAAAAAAGTGCTATATAAGTGTAGACCATTTACCATTTATAATCTTTGAGTAGAAACGACACCTAAATTTGTGTGAAGTGTACTCAAAACTTTCATGTTACTTTACTCGACTAAACTAAAAGATTTATACGCAAGCCGTTTCCATATCATACCCCATCATTCATCAGCGAACGTTACAAAGCGGCCCAAATGCGGACCTAAGTGGACGTTTGCAAAGTCTGGGGGACGTCCACTGTTTGCTGGGTTAGCGCCCTCGGTGCTTGGCCCCTAAAATTGTATGTTCTGAGAACCAAAATTTGTTAGCTGGAACTGTGTTGTTTTCTAAATCCAGACTGATATGAGACAATGAGAAATATGTTTGAGCTAACAACATTAAATATCACTCTCGAATATTCATTAAGATAAAAATCTTTTATCATTTTAAAGTGCACCTCTTTGCATTTAGTGGTGATAGGAAACACATTTACACATTTACTTTATTGATTTCACAGTGTTCTTTTGTAGCGCTGAAGGATGTAAACTCGTTATAGTTGGATATAAGTTGGATAATGAATAATCGGTTAATATTCTTGTACTAGACATTTTCTTGAAAACTTTGTTAGTGTATTTTTTACTTCTTTAAATGTAATTTACGAGTGTCAAAGGTTCAGATTGTCGTTCGTGCAGGATATAGTCTACTATGTACAGTATGTGTCAGTATGTTTTCAAGAGTGAACAGTCATTAACCGAGAAGAAGAATCTCCGGCACATGTTGTGACGTCATAAGAGCTGCGACACGGCTGGATCTTCAGTCTGTTGAGAGACTTTTGCTGATAAAATCAGTTTTCTTCTCTTGTCCTACATATGGAGATCTAGTTGTGTAAAGAAGTGAAGAAACATTGTTTTTCATTTGGATTCTGCCTGTTTAAGGAGGTTTCACTGAAATATGAACAAATAAAAGAAGACTCGTGCTGTAAGTAATGAAATTGGTGAGTTTCACCCCTTCTTTTATTTTCATTTGCCCGCTGTATCAGACGGGTGAAGTGCATGTGATGATATTGCATGTCGGTTGATAGTCAGTTGCCAGTGTGTTATTAAGAAAAAATATAAATGATGACAGTCCAGTGTGAAACCAATAAAGTGCAGTGCTGATGTAGATATCGCGAGAGATAAAGAGTTCAAAATCACGAGCTGTCATGAAGTGGCTGGTGTGATGTAGATTATCCCATGGCTCGGGTAAGGTCTCACGCAAATTGAGATGTAATGTTCACACTTAGGGTTTTGTTACAACTAGTTAGTTTGTAGCTAAGTCGGTGCTTAATTTGGTTACACCTCCTGTTCTTAAATCAAGACTTATCTAGTAGCTTGTAAGCTCTCTATAAAGTAATGTGTAGTCACATAATATGACGTTTACCTGTATTAGCCAATAAACAGCCTTCAGATTTGTACACAGAAGTGTTAAAAAGCCGTCTGTTTCAATATGATCTGGTTACGGTTGATGTTCAAACCTTGTCTGCGCACGTAACTGTCAGCTTTAATGAATTATATCCCCATTAAAATACCATACGTAATAAAACTAAATTTCATTAATTAAATATTTAGCTTATGTAAATAACAATTTTCCATTTGGATGACTCATTTGCAACCAAGCTTTAACTTCCTGACTGATGTCTTGAGATGTTGCTTCAATATATCCACATACATTTCCTTCCTCATGATGCCATATATTTTGTGAAGAGCATCAGTCCCTCCTGCAGCAAAGCACCCCCAAAACATGATGCTGCCACCCCCATGCTTCACAGTTGGAATGGTGTTCTTCGGCTTGCAAGTCTCACTCTTTTTCCTCCAAACAAAACGATGATGGTCATTATGGCCAAATATTGGTTTAATCAGACCAGAGGACATTTCTTCCCACGTGCACTTGCAGACTGTAGTCTGGCTTTTTTAGAGCACTGGCTTCTTCCTTGCTGAGCAGCATTTCAGGTTATGTCGATATAGGACTTGTTTAACTGTGGATATAGATACTTGTCTACCTGTTTCCTCCAACATCTTCACAAGGTCCTTTGCTGTTGTTCTGGGATTGATTTGCACTTTTCGCACCAAACTGCATTCATCACTAGGACAGAATGCGTCTACTTCCTGAGCGGTATGATGGCTGTGTGGTCCCATGGTGTTTGTATAGATGAACGTGGTACCTCCAGGCATTTGGAAATTGCTCCCAAGGATGAACCAGACTTGTGGAAGTCCACAATTTTTTTTCTGAGATCTTAGCTGATTTCTTTTGATTTTACCATGATTTCATGCAAAGAGGCACTGAGTTTGAAGATAGGCCTTAAAATGCATCCACAGGTACACCTCCAATTCAGTAAACCACCTAGCAGAAGCTAATTGTCTAAAGGCTTGACATCATTTTCTGGAGTTTTCCAAGCTGCTTAAAGGAGAGTTAACTTGGTGTATGTAAACTTCTGACCCACTGGAATTGTGATGAGTGAAACAATCTGTCTGTAAACAATTGTTTGATCATGCGTTTGATCATGCGATGCACAAAGTACATGTCCTAAACTTCTTGCCAAAACTATAGTTTGACATTTACACTTGTTTTTATATATATATTGAATGTGTCAAAACTTGACACCGGTTGACGCATCCTGAAAACTGCATCGTTTTCATGCTGAAGATCCACTTTGAAGTATTTTTTTTCTCTCTTGTAAATATAAACAAGTGTAAATGTCAACATCATACTGTATGTCGATATGATTTATGCCTGTAACACAAAACATGAAAAATATTTTGTTTATACGTAGGGTTATGTCCTACCTAAGTTTAATGGTGCAACGGTCACATATTTAGTAGTGCTTAAATTGTGACTTGGTGCCCATTTACACCACAACTAGGCTAAGTTATAACTTACATATAGCTGGTGCAACCAGCCCCTGAAGTCCACCACAAGCTCCTTGGTCTTGCTGACATTGATTGAGAGGTTGTGTTCCCTGCACCAGCATGTCAGAGTGTGCACCTCTTCTCTGGCTGTGTCTCGTTTTGAAGGCTGCATGCTAGGTAGGATGTATTCTTTGTAGGCTGCTGTATACCAAGCATCCTCCTTTAAACAAGTCTTGTTTAAACAAGACGGCCTTCATAGGACAAATGAAATGTAACATGGTTGCTATGACAGCACGCCACTCTTTAACAAGTGCGAGCGCTTTGAGTGAGAAGGGAACAAAGTCCCTTTAGAAGGGAATGTATGAGGTACATTTTAGGAGAGTTATAAAGATGTAGAGATAAAAGAAAATAGATTTTGTGAACTTTTATTCTACTACTTTATTTTATTTATATATTAATATAATAGAACATATTATATACTCTACACCCGTCTACTGAGGTACTTAAACTATGGTAATGAGTAAATGAACATTACTCATTACCATATACACAACATTACCGGATCTGGTAACCTCGTGATATGAATATAGAGGCTGAGACATATGGAGGCCCAAACCTGCATAAATAATAAATATATAAATGTAATAATAAAAAAATAAATAAAGGAATAAATGTCTTGATAAATATAATTAGTTTTTAATTAAATGTATTCCTGAATTTATTATTGTATGACTTAATTCCTTTATTATTTTCTATATTTATTTTTAACTTTATTTTTATTCTTTTTAGCTTTTAATTATTTATTCATTTATTTTGCATATTTTTTTTATTTGTGTTAATATATTTTTTATATTTATTTATTCCCACATATATTTATTTCCATATTTATATATTCCCATATATATTTATTTATTTATACATGTATTTATTTTTACTTTTCTGTGTGCAACATGAAAATGAGGGAGGCGGTCCTTGCTGAGCTCCAGTGTATCACTGGATGAGAGCTCAATAGTACCGTACTTATCGGGAGCAGAGGGACGTCCCACCTTAGCATCCTCTGACTCGCACAGATTTTGAATATGCAGGAAAACGTTTCGCAGAGATTCTAACAATCCAGGATGTGCTTCTACATTCATACCGGCATACAGCTCTCCTAAAACATCATTAAGCACCTCTACTCTAAATGAAACATAGTTATTTGATGCGTGGTTATCGACTTCATTCGCATCTCTCTAGATATATGTGAAGCATCAGCTATAGATTTTTTTATTATTTTATTGCAGATGTATACATACATAAACAATCAGGGAAATGAAGCATGGTTGTATCTTTTACAATGAACAATCATAACAACAGAAAACAATATTATGGATTTGCAGACATCAAAATATGAAGTTATATACACAGAAAAAATAGAAAAGCATAAGGTTAAATCATATCATTTATGAAACTTGCTCATTTTGTGGTTTTGTTGAAGAAACAGCTCCCCATTTATTTTGTGATTGTAGTATAACCAATAAATCTTGGATTGACTTAAGCTCTTATGTTTTTAGCCCCACAAATAGCTATAGTTTACAGGATATGGCTGATGACCTAACGTCACATCAAAACAAGTCAAGAGTAATCGAGCACATGCTTCAGTCTACAATAAACCTATGGTAAGCAGGACCCGCCCACATCATTATCATACAAGAGACAGAAATATAAGAATAAATACAAAAATAAATAAATGTGGGAATATTTAAATATAGAAATAAATACATGTGGGAATAAATAAATATAAATGAATGCATAAATAAATTATTAAAAAAATAAAAACAAATGAAAGAATAATTTTTTTTTAAAGAATAAAAATAAAAAGAGGAAATAATAAAGGAAAAAATGTCATACAAAATTAAATTCAGGAATAACTTTCATTAAAAACGAATTATATTAGTTTTATCAAGACATTTATCCTTTAGTTATTTTCTTATTATTACATTTATTTATTTATGTATTTATTTATTATTTTTGCATGTTTAGTCCTCCATAGAGACATGGAAACAAATAGAATAATATTAGTGTAGATGCCATTCAATTTTATTCAGAGCTAAAGATCATGATTAGGAGTGTAACGGTTTGAATTTCTCACGGTTTGGTTGAAGGGTCATGGTTTTGGTACAGTTCGGTATTTGCTTTGTTTTTAACGAGAACCATTACATTACCGTAATCATGATAAATGTTTCTGGTTCCGGCAGACCACAGCAGCCAATCTGTGAGTTGAAGGATAAATTAGGTGTATGACTGGCTAAATAGATGAGTCTTTAGTCTAGAATTAAACTGAGTGAGTGTGTCTGTGTCCCTAGGGAGTAGATTAGGGGGTGTCCTAGTGGTAGGGAGACCAATCCATCGTTTAGGAGCCAAATATGAAAAGGATCTACCTCCTTTTGTGGATTTTGATATTCTAGGAACTATTAACAGGCCAGAATTTTGCGGACGTGATGGAATGTAGCATGTCAGAATGTCACTTAATTACTGCAGAGCTAGACCTTGTAATTCTTAAGAATTTACAGACAGTGGAATCAGAATGTAAAACAAAAATTAAAGTTGGGAAGGCCCCTCTCATCTCCAACTGTGGTTTTTGTTCCCAGCTCAGAAAACTGGATGGGATGGTTATGTTTTAGATGAGCTTTTAGGTTAGTTGTATTGCCACTGATTTTGAACAAATTCATACCAGCTCACTCACATTAATGGACTCTTTAATTCTATCTCATTCGGCTTAAAGCTCAAATGTTCCCTCACCGGAGCTGTGGAATCATTTTCTCCTAATAGGGAATAAGAACATAGTGCTGAAAGATGGTAAATCATCACTCATCCTCAAGCCTGTATGAATTTCTCTCTTCTGAGGAACATAAAATTAGATTTTTGGCAGAATGTTAGTCAGTCACTATTCACTGTCACTGCATCCTTTTTCTTTCCTCCATAAAATAAAAGTGGATTGAGACTGAAACTAACATTCTCTCTAACATCTCCCTTGAGTTTCACAGAAGATTGAAAGTCAGACAGGTTTGGAAGAACATGAAGGCGAGTTTACAATAAGGTTCATTAAAATGAGATAATGCATTAGCTGTCAATGCACAATATTTGAATCAATCTTAGTTAATGTTAGTTACTAAAAAAATACAATTGTTCATTGTTGGTTCATAGTGCATGAACTAATGTTAAAATATCCAACTTTTAATTTGAATGTATGAAAATGTATTAATATACTTTGTATATCAACAAAGTATACTAAGAATCAACTAAGATTAATAAATTATATAAAAGTGATGTTTATTGTTAGCTCATGTTAACTGATGTTTTTTTATTTTTATTTTAAGTCTTTATTTTGATTTTCAGTTAAGGTGTGCAGTTCAACACTTATAAGGTCCAAAAAGAAACATGACATAACGTGATGTCACAACGTGAAGGAACATAACACAATGTGATGTCACAGCATTTGCTCAATACAAGCATTAAGAATACAGTATATTAAAAATGGCAAAGCAATTACATTCCTACGTTTTCCAACACAGGCTTCCACATTTTTTTAAATAAATGTGACCTATTGTTATTGAAAAATCTTAATTTCTCTATATGTATAATGTTCACCAGCTCTCTCTCTCCACCAAATATCAAATGTTGGAACTGTATCCAATTTCCACCTCTGAAGGATCAATTTCTGCTAAAACCATAAATAAAGTGATAGACTGGTGCTCACTCTTGTTAAATAAAAGCTCGCATTTTGCCCCTAATATAGCCACAACTGGATCTGGCGTGACCTCCCTTTTATGGGTGTTCGAGATGAAGTCAAAAATGTCAGTTCAATAATTGTGGAGTTTACTCCATGACCATAACGAATGAATTAGTGTTCCTTCTGCAGCTTTGCATTTATTGCAATCAGGTGATATTTCTGGAAAAATTGTATGTAAATTAGTTTTACACATGTAAAGCCTATGCAAAGTTTTAAATTGTATTAAGTTATGTCTTGCGTTTAGTGAGCATTTATCTATTAAAATATTTGACTTGAGGTTTCTGAAAATCTGCAGAAGAATTTGATCATAACACAGGTTTTTCTGGTCCCTTGAAACATTGCTTGTGGTCAATCAATTTAAATGATTACCTTTACTTGGGGCTGCTTATGTGGGATTTATTTTGTGTGTGTGTGTGTTTATTGACATGCATTTCCACTCACTCTCTGACCTTTAGAATGAAATCTGCTTGACATGCTACTGAAGATGGAGTTTGTTAAAGAGGAGTTTAAAGAGGAGAGTGAAGACATCAGTATTTCAGAACCATTCAGACAGAATAATGAAGATATTGAAGAACAAAAAGGTTGGTGCCAATTCTTGATTTTTCTTTCATGACTGCTGAGGAGCATGAAAGAAATAGTTCACCCAGAAATACATTTTACAACCATTTGTCTCACCGGTATGAGTTTTGATATAGGTCAGACTGGTGTGACTACGGTACATAGTTGGTCAACTTGCTCTCTCTCTCTCTCCCTCCATTCATGCACTGCCATATCCGCTACCCGGAAACAATTATTAGCACAGAGCACCGCGAGTGCAGAGCGTTTACCTGTTCTCAACTAGAGCTGCAATAACTAATCAATAAGTATCCAGAATGAAAATCATTGACGACAAATTTCATTATTGATTAGTTTGATATATGCGGCAAGCACGGAGAAGCACTGTCAGTGACGTCACATTACAGCTCACTTTATAAACACTTCAAAGAAGATCATAATAAGCATGCAGTTTAATGTGGACCAGTTGCTGCTTCAGGTGCATTTACAGAGTGATTGGGCTGTTTGATGCGCTTAAGAGTTGTTTCTCTCCAGCGCATAACTTGCATTTCACTGCTATTTTACAAATTCAAAATCAAGCATGAATTTCCATTTAGAATTTTTTTTTGTCTTTACCACAAGCTAATCTCCAATAATGTTCAACGAGCAAGCGAGTGCACACGTCCACATCAATCAAACCGACCTCAATGGAGAAAATGAACGCAATAATTTTGATGAAATGAAAGATTAGTGATTTCAACTAATACCTCAATTTCAGTTTTAATGTAATCAATTGTGAAGCATTTATGGATATCAATGCAAGTGTTTAGACAGTGTACACTCATATGTACTGTATCTAACATAGTTATATATTTTATAGCTGAGCAGAATTATTAAAGAGCATCTATTATGGTTTTTAAACATGCCTAATTTTGTTTTAAAGGTCTCATACAATAGATTCACATGCATCCAAGGTCAAAAACATTTTAAATTTAAATTGCGGCTTTACCTTTTTCCCCAGTGTCAAAAACGACTCGTTCAATGATCCGTTCTAAAGCATTCATTCTAAACTCCTCCTTTCAGAGAGCATACTCTGCTCTGATTGGTCAGATGTCCTAGTCTGTTGTGATTGGTCTACCGCTTAGTGTAGTGTTTGAGGGCGGGTCAAAGCTGTTCACGAGCAGCCAATGAAGACCAGAGGTGGGTTTTTTGTTACCACATTATGTAGGTTAGTACAGGAAGTGTCTGGATTCACTAACAACTCGTTTCATGTGTTCAGAATTGGTTCTTTCTTTGGGAGTCAGTAACTCTTATTTGTCGTGCACTTTGATTTTTGAAACTTTACAGACTTCTTTACATTCTCAAACAGCTATATAACACACTACATGAAAGGTAATATATGAAAAACCATAATAGGGGCTCTTTAATATTTCTGTTTAGGTCTGAAAACTTTAGTCGACATTATCGATTGATCATAATTGGTGACAAAAATGTACATTGTCGAATAGTTGTTTGATCTCATTTAACATGACATGAGATCACATTAAACTTCAGTGATGGCACACGAGGGGGCCTGGGTAGTGCAGCGATTATAGATACTTAATTCACCCCCAAGTCCTCTATCCTTAACTCCTCCAGAGAGGACTTGTCAGTCAGGTTCAGAAGTGTTCCTTCCATTCCCCATCTTTATCACCAGGCAAGGTCAGATCAGCCTGGTTAAAGCCCTTTTTTCGTTTCCACCACTAGCATAGTCACAGTTCTTCTGGCTTGTCATTACCTATTAGCTGAAATGTAGTTCCTTGGGCTAACAATCCCAAAAGGCCACCCTCAGCCTGACAACTTCACTGATGGTGTCCACCAACAGGTTTTAATTTTTTGCCATGGCAGGCACCAACAATCTTCAAGCCATAGGTCCCAGCAGCTTCTTACATCATGAAGGCTTTAAAAGAAGCCTACTTGGAGTCCATTTCCTCAGCCTCCCTCATGTTGTTGATCAAGCTCCTCCTATATGTGGTAGAAGATCTTCTGGACAGAAGCCTTTGCCAAACATATCCAGTTAACCCTCACAATCCTGTTAGGATTGCCAGGTCTACCCGGCAGCCTCCCCCACCATCTGATCCAACTCACCACTCAGTGGTGGTGGGTTCACCAATCTGCTCTTCTGTTTCCTTGAGTGTCCAAAACATATGACTAAAGGTCTGATGATATGATGGTGAAGTCGATTAGAAGGTCCCCAGTATAATGTACAGCAAAAGCTAAGAATTTTTCATACATAAGCAAAGTGGATATTATAACTGAATTCATCCAAATTTATTTGAAATGAATCGGGAAAGCTGTATCGATACTCGGCCCTACTTAATTTCCCTGTTGCCATGAGGGTGGTCTGTTTAGATTCCTTGGCACATGCATAATACACTGATACCAATTTTACTATTTACTAATTTATTTTGAATATTTCTGTAAAGGGATTAATGGAAAGGAGGCGGCGAGAACCGGCCTGACAATATAAATAATAGTTTAATATAAAACTGAACCAAAAAGACAAACACTAAGGTGTCAGACAGCTGTCTATAAATCTCTTTGTTGCACTGCCATCTTCGGTTGGCCCTTATCCCTCTTGCAGTCTAGTTAGCCTGATTAGGGGCAGGGTGTGTGGAATCACGACCCGACCCCGCCCTCCGTCCTGCCACAATTTCCTACAGTGTTCATCATATCTTCTCCAAAATGTGGTCAGTTAATTTTCAGCCATGCTGCCCAGAATTTTTCAAAAGCTTTTTGTGGACCAAACAGTTCACACATGGCAATTTAAAAGATTTGATGGTAAGGACATACAAGGCTGAATTTTGGAAACGCTTTGTTGTAGTATCACAAAAGTTTGTGCCATTGGCACAAAGCCAATGGGGAAGTATTCCCTAGCCCATGCCATGATATCATCACTGACGCATGATGGTTTTTAGACTGTGATGTCTAAAGGATTAAAGACTGCATGCATTCAGAAGTTGTCTTAGTCCTTGCACTTTCTTCACCCAAAATTTGACCAGATTCCTTGAATCTTGTAATTAAATTGTGCACTGTAGAGTTTGAAATGTCCAACATCTTCCAATTTGTCTTTAAGGAACATTATTATCAAAGTACATGCCTCAAACCCATCCTTGCTCTTAAAGGACTTTGCTTTTTTGGAGGCTCGTTTTATATACTATAATGCCGGCATCACACTAGACGATTTTTTCAGTCATTTTCAGGTGTGAGCTTAATTTACATAATCAACGGCCAGTTGGTGAAAGACAAAGCACGCATTAGCTTCTATCAGCCGGAAGTTGTCAGTCACTTCACCGTCAGGACTTCCTGTTGAGTTAATGTTAAAAGAAAAAAGGATCAAACATGAAAGAAAAAAAAAAACTTTGTGTCTGGGGCGTGCCCATGAAATAGAAATAAATACCCTCTGTTTTGTTCTTCTAATGATAATTTAAATTTTATTTCTTAGCATTTCACATTTATACCACTTGTATTGATATTCATTTTTTTTGTAATACATGATGTTTTTTGTTTTTACTATTTTATGTTTTCATTTTAGACCTGATGAAGCTGAAAGAGGAAAGTCAAGACCTGAACGATTTGGAGGAGAAACATCAGTATCAGAAACCTGATTGTTTCTTAAGTGGTGAAAAATCTTTTAGTGGCACACAGACTAAAAAGAAACGCTCACAAAAAAGAACTCGAAGAACAAAAACATCAATTTCTTTCAACTGCCCTCAGTGTGGAAAGAGTTTCACACGTAAAGGAAACCTTGATGTACACTTAAGAAGTCACACTGGAGAGAAGCCTTATTCATGCCATCAGTGTGGAAAGAGTTTCACTCAAAAAGGAAACCTTAATTTCCACATAAAAATTCACACAGGTGAAAAGCCTTTCACATGCCATCATTGTGGCAAGAGTTTCACACTTAAAGGAAGCTTTATTAGCCACAAAAGAATTCACACTGGAGAGAAGCCATTTACATGCCTCCTGTGTGGAAAATGTTTTGCTCATATAGGAAGTCTGAATGATCACATGAGAATTCACACTGGAGAGACCCCATACACATGCCCTCTGTGTGGAAAGAGTTTCACGCAAAAAGGAAACCTTAATTTCCATATGAAAATTCACTCTGGAGAGAAGCCTTTTACATGCTTCCAGTGTGGAAAGAATTTCACACGCAAAATAGGTCTTAAAAAACACATCAGAATCCACACTGGTTAGGGGCCTTTCACTTGCCTTCAGTGTGAGAAGAGTTTTGCAAGTAAAACTTCACTGAGAGCTCATATGAAATGCCATTCATGAGAGAAATTACACTGGTGTTTTCATTGTGACAAAAGTTTTTCACTGCTGTCTAATTTAAAACAACACCAGGAAATACATACTGGTGTGGAAGCTCGTGTGTGTTCAGAGTGTGGAAATGACTTTGTTGAATTTGATACAGGAGAAAAACCTTACAAGTGTTCACATAGTAAAAAGAGTTTTGCTTATCCAAAACACCTGATAACACATGAGAAAGTGCATGCTGGAGAGAAGACACATGACTGCACTCAATGTGGGAGGAGTTTCAGTTCGACAAGTACTGTACGGAGACATATAAAGAAGAACTGCCCAAAGTTGTCTCTGTGAGCAAACTTTATCTTGAGAATCTTTCCCTGTAATCCAAATGGGATAAATCCGCCTTTGATGGGGACTTCAAAGGTACAACATGGAGCAGTTGTGGCTCAGTTGGTAGAGCGGGTCGGCCACTAATCGCAGGGTTGGCGGTTCGATTCCCGGCCCACATGACTCCACATGCCGAAGTGTCCTTGGGCAAGACACTGAACCCCAAGTTGCTCCCAATGGCAGGCTAGCGCCTTGCATGGCAGCTCTGCCGTCATTGGTGTAGGAGTGTGTGGGTGAATGAGTCACAGTGTAAACGCTTTGAATACCGTTAAGGTTAAAAAGGCGCTATATAAGTGCAGACCATTTACCATTTACAACAATAATGACTGCCATTAATGACAATAATGGTTGTTTCAAACCGAATGAACCTAAATGGTTCTTCTAAATGAACCTTTCCGTAGGAATGGAGTTCAAGTTTGATGAACTTTGACAGGCGAATTCATTGCGTTGACCAATAGGAAGTTGCTTGGTTTGGCATTGACCTCTATGTGGGCGGAGCTTCGTACACCGCTACACTGAATGTTGGCAATGGGTGAGGCACTCATTCTAGTGGTGTCTACTCAGCCAGTCCTTTACAACTGCAATATTCAAGAATACAATTTGCTGCATGAAAAAGGTGCTGCTCAGAAAGTAGTTACTCAAGGGAAAGGAGTAGATTCTATGTTAATCATTTAAAGGCCAAAAAACTGTTTTAGAATTGGTTCATTAGCTAGCCGGTAGGACAGTTCAAGATTTATATTGTAATCCTTACCATATTTTACATTTACATTTATGCATTTAGCAGACGCTTTTATCCAAAGCAACTTACAGTGCACTTATTACAGGGACAATCCCCCCGGAACAACCTGGAGTTAAGTGCCTTGCTCAGGACACAATGGTGGTGGCCGTGGGGATCGAACCAGAGACCTTCTGATTAACAGTTATGTGCTTTAGCCCACTACGTCATCAACATTTCCCTCAGTGTAGTCCATATTTTTCTTTCATCTTTGGAATTTAGTCTGTGACAGAACAAAAGGAAAACTAGCTTGTTTTTATGTGCTTTGCAAGCCCAGCTTACCAGTATGAAACGTTTATAAAAGTGGAATGTTATGACAGCTGGTATTCGTTTTACCATTTGCCAGTTTAAAAAGACATCACACACTGTATGGTCCTGAACATAATTGTTTGTTTTATCCATTATATTAGTTTAATGCATTCATTCAAATGAAGTAACGGTGAACAACATGTCTTTACAGCATTTGTAAATCTTGGTTAATGTTACTACAGATGCTAATATAGCCCATGTCTAATGTGTTAATTATCGGAACATCACTTGATCGGTTACTAATTTTGTAGGTTCTTAAGAAACTACTGTATATTATTTATTTTAAAGTATTTAAGGTGCTCACAAACCTTTGTCAACTATGTTAAACAGACTGTATTAGTAAATCAATTAACACAAAAAAGCTATAATTAATGATGGTAAAAGGTTTTCATTGTTAGTTTGTTAAATAACAAACTAACAAATGGATTCTTAGACAGCTGAGAGCTACATGCTTCACAGCAAAAATCAGCTTAATTTAAATCCCGATTATTGTGTCTCACATTAAAAGTTTTACAAATACTGTGCACACCTGCAAATAAAAAAACATGGAAAGGTCTGTGTGAAAGGAGGAGGAACAAAAGGAGCTGTGGAAATACTATGGAGCGAAGTATATAAAGGAGATATATGATGATAAAAAGATGGGTGACAGCACAAATATATTTTATATATGAAACAATACCAGTGTAAGTCCCAGGCGGCAGCTCAGCTTTGGCAAATACGGTGCAGTGATGAGTTTAATAACCTCATAACAGTTAAAAAGCATAAGTTGCTATGAAAAAGTGTGTGATTTTTTTTCTATATATTGTATTGGGGCATACATAAAAATAAAAAAAATCACTTTTGTCAAGTATGTGTAAAATGTTGCAGACACCAGGTTCTTTCTGGCACTGACAGGAAAGAAAGATTTGTATCTGAAATAAAAACCTTATTTTAGTTTGCGTTTCAAAACCATGTGATCAATATGTGACTTGAATGACAACTTATAATTGGTAACAGTTTCATTTTGGTGCCTTGAAAAGGAACAAGTTTGAGTTGATGTAAACATGACTAAACAGAGTCAAAATCAGACTATTGAAATATCTGTGTAAACAGAGGATGCACAGCAGTAAAAAATTGTATCATCAGCATAAAGACGATCTAGCATTTGGGAATGTTATCACAAATATTATTTATATATATTGTGAATAAAAGTGGTCCTAAAACTGACCCTTGATGAACACTCTTTACATCAAGTGACACAGATAAATTGGAGTTGTCTTTCTGCACACACTGGGATCTGTCAGAAAGATAACTGGCAAACCAACTAACAGCTTGATTAGCCCAATAGGATGCCTCGTTAATAAGATGCAATTATCAACTGTCAAAAGCCTTAAAAGATCATGGTAAATGGCTGTACAAGTCTTTCTGTCTTTGGCTTCAATATAATCACTTGTCACTTTAATAGCAGAAGTGATATTACTGTGTTGTTTCCTAAATCCAGACTGAAAATGAGAAAGATGTTTGAGTCAACAACATAAAATATAACTCTCCAAAAAATCGTTAGGATATTTGTAATTTATAATTTTAACGAGCACCTCTTTGCATTTAGGGGTGATGGGAAACACATTTACTCCTGATTTCACATGCTTATGTTCTTTTGTAGCACTGAAGGATGCAAGCTCTTTATAGTTTCTGTATATATTTTCTTTAAATGTTATTTATGAGTGTCTAAGTTTCAGATCGTCGTTTGTGCAGGATGTCTGGTATGTACAGTAGGTGTCAGTATTAATGTTTTCAAGAGTAAACCGTCATTAAACGAGAAGAAGAATCTCCTACACATATTGTGACGTCATAAGGGCTGCGACACGGCTGGATCTTCAGTCTGTTGAGAGACTTTTGTGTATAAAGTCAGTTTTCTTCTCTTGTTCTACATATGGAGATTTAGTTGTGTAAAGAAGTGAAGAAACATTGTTTTTCATTTGGATTCTGCCTGTTTAAGGAGGTTCCACTGAAATATGAACAAATAAAAGAAGACTCGTGCTGTAAGTAATGAAATTGGTGAGTTTTACTCCTTTTATTTTCATTTAATTTGTTGGGTACAACGGGGCTAAAGAAACACCTTAAGGAAAATTCGTTGTTTTTTTTTTTTTGTCACTGTAATGCACTAGAAATGCATAAATTGTTATTGAATATTTATGGAGCGCCATAAAAAATACAGGATTGTGTTGAATAAAATGCAACTTTTTATTATTATTTTTAAAGGGTAACTAAACCCTTAACCAACTTTTTTTAGTTAATGATCTGTAAGCATGGGGCTTTATTAGTACTGGTCATTGATTCAAGTAATTTTTTTGACATTTGTGTATTGTTGTTTTAATTCTACAATATATGGTGTAAAAACGTCTGAGTGCTGCCCTCTTCAGGTTGAACGGTTGCTACTGCAGTTGAATTTTCCTATTGGCTGTTGCGGTACTTCGTGACGTAAGCGGTGACAGCTGACGTAAGCAGGTTCCAGCTCACCATGCCAGATTCATGTACATGTCGTCTTGCGACCGTGTGAGGAATAATAATAACATATAGTCTGACAGCAGCTGTCAATTAATCCGTCACAACGAGTCTCAGGTCGCGTACTTTGAAGGCTGCAGTACACCGAGTGTCCTATAAACAAGCCTCGTTTAAATGAGAATGGCTTTGCAGGAGAAACGGATAGCCACATGGTTGCTATGGCTGCACGCCACTCTTTAACAAGCGCGAGCACTTTGAGAAGGGAACAAAGTCCCTTTAGAAGGGAATGTATGAGGTACATTTTATTAGAGCTATAATGATGTAAAGAGAAAAGAAAATAAATTTTGTGAACTTTTAGTCTAATACTTTATTTTAATTATATATTAATATAATAGAACATATATATACTCTACACCCGTCTACTGAGGTACTTCAACTTGGGAATTAACATTACTTGCGTTTGAACATCATATTTACAGGCAAATTGGCGTATTTGTTTTTTTTAGACATTTCCGTTGAAGCAAAGAATTGTGGGTTGTGAGTGCCCACGAAGGTTACACCTCATGCATCCTCCGAATTCCTGTGAAAGAAGGTAGCATTCGAAGGCTGAATATGAAGTGCCCTACTCGCTTTTCTGAAACGAGACAGCCTTGATGACATATGCAGCAGACAATTGCGACCTCTGGACGACGCAGCCTTCCAAACAAGACACAGCCTATGTTACCCCAAGTGAGCCTATCCACAAAATTCCCATGACGCTTTGTGGGCGGAACTTCCGGTTAAGCTTAAACAATCCTTATGTTATGTACTAATGTAGCATTAAAAATGGTAGGAACTTGTGAACAAATGATCACAAATGATCACGGCGAGTTGATATTGTTCTTCCCCACCTATCTTTTATTGATTATGGGTGGGAGGATGATGGCCAAATATTGCAAATATCGGCTGTTGTTCTGGGATTAATTTGCACTTTTCGCACCAAACTACGTTCATCACAAAGAGACAGAATACGTCTCCTTCCTGAGTGGTATGATGGCTGTGTGGTCCCATGGTGTTTATACTTGTGTACTATTGTTTGTACAGATGAACGTGGTACCTTCAGGCCTTTGGAAATTGCTCCCAAGGATGGACCAGACTTGTGGAGGTCCACAATTATTTTTCTGGGGTCTTGGCTGATATCTTTTGATTTCCCCATGATGTCAAACAAATAGGCACTGAGATTGAAGGCAGGCCTTAAAATACATCCACAGGTACATCTCCAATTGACTCAAATTAGCCAGTCAGAAACTAAATTAGGCTTGACATAATTTTCTGGAATTCTCCTAGCTGTCTAAAGAAACCGTTAACTTAGTGTATGTAAACTTCTGACTCACTGCCACTGGAGTGGCATTTAGATCATCTGAATGCCACTCCAGTTTTTATCCCAGCTCCCAAGTGACTTGTTTGTATGATTACTGGGAGAAGTGGATGGTGTTGCGTGTTCTTTGCTCCGATGGACAATCTCCCAGATTATTGCAGCATATACAAGCATGGCTGCACCTGTAGCCATAGGTGGAAATCGCTGGGAGTCGGGGGTCAGGACCCCCCATCTGAGGGTTGTCCCCCCCCTAAAATATCATTAAAATATGTGTATTGTAAATAATATAATGATATATTCTTAAAATAATTGTTTAAGAAATAAAATAATACAAATGCAAACGGGGCAACAACAAAAAACCCCTTGGTGTCCCCTTCAAAAATTGCTCTTGAGAATTGTTATGTTTATTGTCCCCCCCAACATTTTGATGAAATTTTCGCCCCTGCCTGTAGCCTGTTAAAACTCAACATTATCTCAATGATAATATGATGATTATAAACGTTTAAAAACATGTTTATTTTCATATATTTAGAAATCGGAATGTTACATTTCATTATCTAATGAAGAAGTTTATGGATATTGTGTATATAAATAAAAAAACCTAAAATGTAGGTCCTTTTTCCCCCTCCCTTTGACAAGTGAGGTCATCACTACGTCACTTTTACCTCAACACTGATTTTGGACACACATTCACTTTTCAACACTGTTTAGCAGTTTTGTTTTACAATTTTTACATTTTAATCATACATTAAGTCCTTTTACAATGGACAGAAAAAGAAAACAACTGACAAATGAAGTACTTGGGGACACATTTTTTTTGCCCTTGACATCAATGAAGATGAAGGTACACATGCCCAAGTCAATTCACTGTCAAATGGAGTTGATGCGAACTCTTGCTCCTGGAGGACAACCAGCGATTTTAACCCTCCTGGACCTGGGGTGGCCTTTGATGACCGGACGTATGGTGTGCAAAACCCTCCAGAATCCCTCAGTGAAGTACAATGTTTTAAGATGTTCCTTTCTGAGGAAATTGTTGAGGAAACAAACCGCTACATTTCAGAGCTGCTGGATAAAACACCACCTGAAGTGAAAAGGAAGATCGCAAAGTGGTTTCCAACAAATGCTCATGAAATGTACACGTTCCTGCTGGCAGTGCTCCTAATGGGAATTGTGAAAATGAAAAAACTCACTTCGTGATTATTGGAGTACAGACCCCATGGTCCTAACACCATTGTTCAGGTCTTTGTTTTCCCAGGACTGCTTCCATCTGCTCCTCCGCTGCCTACACTTCTCCAACAATCAAACATCAACGACCCCCTGCAAAAAATCTGAAACATATTCACTGCTTTCATGTCATCATTTCGTTACATCTTTGTGCCTTACAGGGATCTGTGTGTCGATGAGTCGCTGATGAAATTCAAGGGTAGTCTGTCATTTTGCCAGTTTACCACAGATTTGGGGTAAAAAAACCAAACAATTGTGTTATGTGATGTGTTCAACGGTTACGTGCAGGACATGATCATATACACCGGATCCACCACCGACATCCAGCACTATGAAGGCCTTGGGATCTCTGGCTCCATACTTGAAAAAGGGTCACATCCTTTATGTGGACAACTGGTACAGTAGTCCCACACTGTTCCAGCACCTCCTGTCTCTGGACACAGGAGCTTGTGAGCCAACAGGAATGGAATGCCAACATTCACCTGCAAAATAACAAAGGACCAGGTTGAATGAAAAGAAAATGGAACACAACTGCCAGTGAAATGGCATGACAAGAGGGATGTTCACCTTCTTACCACTGTCCATCCATCCACCATATCAGCCACTGGAAAGGTTGATCACATCACAGAAGAAAGAAAGATGAAGCCTCTCTGTGTGCTGTAATATAACAAAAAGATGGGGACTGTGGACAAGGCTGACATGTTGAAAGGCTTTCTTGAGTGTGCCAGAAAAACCACCAAATGGAAAAAGAAAGTCTTCTTTCACCTACTTGACACTGCTGTACTGAACATCCACATTGTCCACCGCCAACATATGGGTGAGAAATTTGCACATCATATTAAGTACAACATATAATTTACATATAAATAAACAGTTTATTTTAATCATTTTTTTTAATGTAAATAATGAATGCATTTAAGCTCAGCTAAAATGAACAACAAATTCCACACTCCTCCTCACTTCCCAACCATGTGCTTTGCTATCAATTGGAAAAGTCATCACGTCCCTGCAATTCAGTATGAACCTGATGAGAGGATTGCTAGAGGAGCACAGCTCACCTCGGTGTCTATCCAAAGGGGGCCGCCCTGTCTTAGACACTCCACTGTGTTTTTTCCCCTCCGAAGTCCCAGGGCAGCAGGACAAGGCGGCACTTCAAGGTCTGTCTATCCAGCACTCGCAGGACAAAGTAAAGGCGCCTCACCAAATTCATGTGAGTGCCATGTGTGTTGCCCCACGTTTTGAGGAGTTCTAAACACTGAAGCATTACGGAGAACTGTGAAATAAAATAGGCAGATGTTTAGTAGCTGTTATTGTTGTTATGACATTTGTATTTGTTCTTGTTATATTTCCATTGATACCTATTGTAAATTGTGTATTTTGCCTTGTAATTTGTTTATTATCTATGACATGTGTGCATTGTGGGCTTTTGTTTACAACAAATGCGATGTAACTGAATGTTATGAATGCTGTTTAGTAGCGTTTATGGTTATGTTGATTGTATTTATTTAAATGTTTGTATTGTTATTCATTATTTTTATATTTATTAAAAATTATTATCTATAAACAAATGTATATAAAAGCATAGATCAATAGATAAAATAAAAATTATATAATTTTACAAATAATGCTAATACTAAATTAAACTATTCTCAATCAAAATAGTTTGAATGTACTCACCAATAGTAATCCTGTAATGTGTTGGTGGAAAAGTAGCACGTGGGAGTGAAATTCAAAGCCAGAGAAAAGAAATAAATGCCCAAATAAACCGTTGGTTAAAACATTTATCGTTTATACATGTTTTAAACCAATTAGGAAGGTTTTAAAGTGAAGAAACGTGACTTATATTGCTTACCTACACTCATGTGACTGCCCAGTGTCACGTGGCAAGCTTGATGCGTCACACTGGAGTTTAAAATTTGATGAATTGTATAATAACCACAGATTCAAAAAAGCAAGAATTTAACCACATGATACGCAAGCAACCAGTGACCGGCTACACACAAAACGGCAACCAATTGCACTTCCGCTTGCCAACTGGAAATCCTGCCCACCTTGCGAAATACAGTAGACTTGTGGATAGGGCACGCTTTGTTAACTTAAGCAAATATATTTGAACTCAAAATAACTACTTCAGAAAAGGGTGCATCATTTCTTGTTTTCAGTCAAGTTTACATTACAATTCAAGTATTGTATAAACCAGTGTTTCTCATTCACTGTGCCGAGGCACACTAGTGTGCCGTAGAAAATTATAAAATTCCACAAAATAAATAAATGCATGAAAAAATTATAATTTCAGGGATCAAAACTCCTCAGCTTTCGGAGAAATTCGCCATTTTGAAACCATAATCGGTCACTTTTGTGATTGTGAAGAGCAGTGATTAATGTGCAAAAGTGAGTGATATTTATACGTGTTAAGGGTCTTTCACATGACTCGTGTCAGCGCTGCAGAATACATTTCATTTAGATTTCAAACATTACAAGTAAACACTGCTTAGGTGGACAGAAAACATGGACAAGTTCTTAAAAAAGAAAAATATTTATGATGGTTAGACTATGTGGGATTAGTGGTGTGCCATAGAATTTTGTTTTTGTACAAAGTGTGCCAATGGTTGGGAAACACTGGTATAAACGAATGAGTCTCCATTGTGATTGGATTGGTCAGTGTTCCCCCCACTTAAAAACAAAGTGAATAATTGGTGAATAATAATGTCTTCCTAACATTGACATATGTTTTCGAACATCTGCAGAAGAATATGAACATATTAAATAAACTAAAAAAATGTTTTGGCCCTTTGAATTATTACTCATGGTTCATATATTTAAATGATTATATTCACTTAGGGCTGCTTGTTATGAGTTGTGCATGGTTTTTTTGTGCCAAATCATCATAACTTTCCAAACACTCTCTGGTCCTTAGAATGAAATCTGCTTGACATGCTACTGAAGATGGAGTTTGTTAAAGAAGAGTTTAAAGAGGAGAATGAAGACATCAGTATTTCTGAACCATTCAGACTGAAGAATGAAGATACTGAGGAACAAATAAGTTGGTGTCCATTCTTGATTTTTATTTCATGACTGCTGAGGAGCATAAAAGAAATAGTTCACCCAGAAATGCGTATTCTGCCATTTACTCACCGTCGTGTCAGTCCAAACATGTATGACTTGTGAGAGTTTTTGATGGCACAATTACAGTCTAAATCTGGCTCTACTCTAGCTGATTTATCCAATTATTTTCAGGTGTTAGCATCATTATCATAATCACTGGCCAGGCAGAGGGAGACGGAGTGCCACTTAGCACCTCTTAGCGGGAGATATTAATCACTAGACTGTCTGGTGATTTACATTAATTTGTTAAACAAGCGCTATAATGGTACTTTCACTAAGTGTTTATCACACATCTCACAGACTCGCACAGGTTTTTCTGTTCGTTCATTCATTAATGAGAGAGAAGTCTAATTTTTTTGTGTATTCGTGCTATTTGTGATCAACATTCATATTTATTTTTACATTTTATCTGATTGTAAATAGAAAGGAGAAAGAGAAATTATGTTAAAAGGCACATTAGGGATCTCATCTTTGATGGACACACACTACACGGAAGAAATGGTCCATTTTAATCTGTAGCGCTTTAAAAAAAAATACCATTTTCTTGGTATTCCAGTACTTACATTTCTAAGAGCCAAATTCAAGCATTTTAAGCACTTTAGCGACCTTGAGTGAACTCTGTAAACTGTAGAAAAAAATGCAGTAGAGGTAACATCAAGTGATAGAGAGGTTATGATGTTTGATGGATCATTTAAGTTATGATCACATGAAAACGATGTTTCAGATTTCGGAATATCAAGTTTTGCCTCGATATGTTTCTTAAGTTTTTTTGGTTTGTGATATATCGAAATTCAATATGTCGTCACATCCTTATTATTTAGAGATATGGTCATGACTCCCTATCGTCATTAGCAGAGTGCTCATGCACTGAACGTGTGCGCAGGGCGCGACATTAATGCTTGTCTGGGACAAGTGAAAGAGAATTTTACTTCCCCTACTGGACAAGCAGCCTGATTAAAATGTCAATAATGAAAATATTGCTGACTATATTTTTGAAATAGCCTAGGCCTGTGTCTGGGCATGAAATTTGGCATGAGATTGTATGCAATTTTTTTCGTAATATTTTTATATTCTATAGTAATATAAGAATCAGCGTGACTGATCAGTGCTACTGCTTCTCTTTTAGCAGTCTGTGGCTTATTTGACACATGTCGAGTTTAGTGTGAGCAAATGTTGTTACACCTATATAAAGAGCAGTCTCTGCAAACATGTGACACAATTGGACTATTGCTCCAGTTCGTGAACACAAAAGTAGACTATAGTGCTACGCGTGTATCCTAATCTCATTTTGATTTCTCTCTTCTGTGGGTTTGGAACAACATGAGGTCAAGTAATCATGGCAGAACTTCTGTTTTTGAGTGAACTATCCTTTTTAATGACTTGTTTAAGTATTTGTTAAAGGTATTTGCCAAGAACAACCATTTAAATGCTAAATATGGTCCAGATGGCAGCATATGTTGCTCCAAAATTTGTATATATCTTTCTGAATTAATGGTGCAAGATGTGCAAGTTACCCATGCCATGGGCAATGACACACCCCATACCTTGACACAAACTAACTTTTAGACCTGATGCTGATAACAGCTTGGAGAGTCCATTTCCTCTTTGGCCCGGAAAACATTGCTAGTTTAAAAAAACTGTAAATTAAAATGTGGACAAAGCTCGATTCCACTTTTTCGAATCGAGCTTTGTCCACATTTTAATTTACAGTTTTTCCATCTCAGATGAGACTGAGCCCAGAGAAGTGATGTAGGGCTTCTGCTTTTCATAGTAAAGCCTTAACTTGCATATGAGGATGCAGTGGTGAATGGTGTTGACTGACAAAGGTTTAACAAAGTTTTCTCAAACCCATGTCATGATATCCATTACAGATGCATGATGGTTTTTAAGACTGTGAGGTCTGTTTTCTGTCTTGCCCTTTATATGCAGAGATTTGTCCGGGTTCCTTGAATCTTTTAACTATATTGTGCACAGTAGAGGGTGAAATATTTGCTGATGCATCTGTTGGCAAATTGGCGAGCCTTGAACCATCCTTGCTCTTGAAGCACTAGGCTTTGTTTTGGAGGCTCCTTATATACTCTAACACGAATACATTGCCTTGTTATTTCAAATAGTCAGATTGTTATTTGTCCTAAATTATCCCTTTGTCGACTTTTTTGGAATGTGTTGCAATTATCTGATTTGAAATAAGTGTATGTTTTAAAAAATATATATATTGTTGTAGTGCTTTCAATATAGCACTGAGTAAATGGAATTTACAAATCACTCTTTATTTTTATTGGCATTTTCCATCTGTCAAAACTTTTTTGGAATTGGGGTTGTAAATTAGTAAAATAAAGATGCAAGCACAGAAGAAAGAGACAGACAAGGATTTTTTAATGATTTTTTTTATTGTTAAATAGTATGTGCATTTAGAGTGGATTGGTTAAGTGCTCACCGAACAGATGTGTTTTAAGCTGCTTCTTGAATGCTGAGATCATATCATAAGATCGTGTGGAGGATGGAAGCTCTTTCCACCACAGAGGAACAGAGAAAGTGAATGATCGTGAAATGGACTTTGTGCCTCTTTGCGATGGGACCACCAGGCACCGCTTGTTCGTGGACCGCATAGAGCAAGTTGGGACATAGACCTGGAGGAGTGAGTTTAAGAGGGTGCAGTTTTATTGGATGTCCTGAAGGCCAGAGTAATGTGGGCAGATACTGGCAGCCAGTGGAAAGAAATCAAGAGTGGGGTGACGTTGGCCTTCTTTGTCTGATTGAAGACCAGATGTGCTGCAGCATTCTGTAACATCTGCAATAGCATAATCTTGCTAGCTGGCAGACCGGCAAACAGGGCATTACAGTAGTCCAGTCTTGAAATTACCAGAGCTTGGACCAGGAGCTGTGTAGCACATTCAGATAATTATTTAATAATGGAAGTTTCTAAATGGTTAACATGCATGTTTTTGTTTACTTAATTTAAACTTAAAGTTGTTGTTGTTGTTAATACCAGTAAATTTACATCTGCATCCCAAATGAAGATCAATGCCTTACTGTCGAATGAGCATTTCAATTCAATTTATGAAATATTGGTTATTGCAATTATTTTTTTAATATAATAATAATAATAATAATAATATCATGCCCTGATGAAGGCAGCTAGTCTACCAATACACGTTGACTTTTTAATGTTTTGTTGCCTAATAAAATAACTTTGACTTGCTCGTTTTCAACTTAAATTTGATGTTGATAGCAGCCCCAATGAGCAATGAGTGCATCTCCTTATGATATATGATTCTTTCTGGATATCTTTTTTAAGCCAAGGTAGCTGTCTTCCTTGTGAATGTTGTCACTTTTTGGAGGATTTAATGGCGGAAATGTAAAGCTTATAATTTGATAAAAGCACTTATATTAATTATTCTGTTACAACTACTGTATTTTTTGAGGTGTAAATTTGTTTAAATTCACATTTTTTACAGTAATTTGAGGGTTTGTTGACATTGGTAACTAATTTGTAAAATTGGCTATAACTAAACATTGAAAAGACCAAGATCTAACTAATAAAGTTCTGAATAAAATTATTTTATTTTGATCAGAAAGTATTTCTCCCTGTGGTGACCTAACTCGTGGAATCAATCTCGATGCTGCTACGGCTCAAACTTGGTGAGCTAATAGTTTGCTTGGCTTGTCTGCCATTTCAAAAACACCCTGTCTGGATTTGAGCAGTTGAAGTTCAGCTTTACTTGTGGTTAAAAGGTCAAATGCTGCTTGTGTGTGAATGGGTGGTTGGGACACAGTGTGAAGTGCTTTGGTAACCTCTAAGGTTAAAAAAAAAAAGCGCTATATAAGTGCAGACCATTACCATTTACCATTGTAAAAGTCTGGGTTTGAGGCAGTTGCTCACTGACTGTCCAGAATGCGGAGATTCCCCAAAATATCCTATAATACTGTGTTATTCACAGTAGGGCTGCACGATAATTGTTATGATGGTTATTTTGCCTGATATTTTAATCATGATTATTAATCATGATTATTCTTCCCTTTTGAAGTGTTATTTATTTAATTTTATTGCAGGGCTGCACAATTTGGACAAAAATAAATAGAAAATACTGTTGCCACAGCTTTGACATTTTGTTCTAGTTAAAACTGCGAACAAGAAAATTATTCTTTTTGACCAAAATTAAGTCATGTTTTGCCCATGATTTATTTCCAATTTTAGGGTTTTCACACTTAAGTGTGTCTGTGGACAACAGTTTTGGCAGGCTCTGGTGTTACATTTATTGCATTTATGCATTTGACAGACGCTTTTATCCAATGCGACTTACCAGGCCTTTATTACAGGGACAATCCCCCCGGAGCAACCTGGAGTTAAGTGCCTTGCTCAAGGACACAAGGGTGGTGGCTGTGGGGATCGAACCAGTGACCTTCTGATTACCAGTTTACCAGTTATGTGCTTTAGACCACTACACCACCACCACTTGGTGTTCCATCCAAACATGGTGAAATAATCTTTTCTCTTCCTCGACCCACAAAACCCTGGTGCCATGGGTTTACTTTAGATGTTTTAGACTAGTGTGATGGCCAAACATACCTGAAATTACGCAAATGTGAAATTAGATGAATTTGGAGCACTTTCTAACACATTCAACATATGTTCAGCTGCTGGTGTATAATGAGAACACGAGATGGAATTCATGGCTATTGAGCACAGAACTGCTCTAAATCTGCTGTTACACCGCACTGCAACCAAAGATTATTCAGCTGACTTGCTGCATAATCGGTTAATGGCTGTTGAATGACTGGTCTCAGATTAGTTTGAAAGGCACCAGATTTTCATTCTACGGATGACAATCACTATACTTTCCCACCATTTGGTATGGCAAAAACCAACTCCATTGTTACTGTAGTTACAATAGTGTTTACAGCTGTTAAGGAAGCCTGAAACTCAGTTATGGGAAGGGGCATTACATTTCTGACACGCGGTTGACCTATCACAACTGACTGGGCCAGCTGACCAATCAGAGCAGACTGGGCTTTTCAGAAAGTGGGCCTTTAAAGAGACAGAAGCTAAATCAGAGCATTTAAACAGCGGATGAAAATAGGTTTAGTAGAAATGTACAGTATGAGAAAAATTTAGTTTTTTGAACATTAAACTTATTCTATTAGACCCCCAAAATAAAATAATGAACCTGTAAATTTGCATAATATGGGCTCTTTAAGAGATACATGGGCAGCTCAGTCTTTCTTGATAGAGTTCTTCTCCTTTCAAATCATGTTTGAAAGGGGAATGTTTCTGCATGTTTTGGTTAGGGGCATTGAAATTAGTTTTTTGAAAACATTTTAGGCACATTTCAAGTAGATTTGGGAAAACAAGTGTTCTCCAGGCCAAAGAGCTAAAGGACCATCCAGGCTGTTACCAACATCAGATCCAAAAGCCAGTGTTTGTCATGGTATGAGGTTGAGTCAGTGCCCATGGCATGAGTAACTTGCATATCTGTGAGGACACCATTAATGCAGAAAAATATATTCAAATTTTGGAGCAGCATATATATGCCCTTCAGACGGCATCTTTTCCTGGGACTTCTGTGTAATTAATAAGTAAGAATTAATAGAACAAAACCTTTAAAATACTTTTAGTATTAACAAAATCACATAAATACTGCTGTTTATACTTAAAAGGCTTCTGTTGCTTCTATTGAATTAGTTCGCTCTTATTTCCTTCTGTTTCATGTTTATTCCTCTTGTATTGATTTTTGACATTCATATTTTTATTTTAGATGTGATGAACCCAAAAGAGGAAAGTCCAGAACTGAATGAAGAGGAGGAGAAACATCAGTATCAGGAACCTGATAAATTCATAACTGGAGGAAAATCTTTAAATGGCACACAGACTAAAAACAAATCCTCGCAAAAAAGAACTCGAAGAAAAGAATCAGAAAATTCTTTCACCTGCCATCAGTGTGGAAAGAGTTTCAAGCATAAAGGAAGTCTTCATTTACACATTAAAATTCACTCTGGAGAGAAGCCTTTTACATGCCTCCAGTGTGGCAAGAGTTTCACACAAAAAGGAAACCTTATTAGCCACATAAGAACTCACTCTGGTGAGAAGCCGTTCACTTGCCTCTGGTGTGGCAAACGTTTCACACAAAAAGGAAGCCTTGTTAGCCACATAAGAACTCACACTGGAGAAAAGCCCTTTACGTGCCTCCAATGTGGTAAGAGTTTCACAAATATAGCAAGTCTAAATGATCACATGAGAATGCACACTAGAGAGACCCCATACACATGCCTTCTGTGTGGAAAGAGATTCAGTGAAACAAAAACCCTTGATGATCACATGAGAATTCACACAGGAGAGAGGGCTTTCACATGTCTTCAGTGTGGGAAGAGTTTTTCTCAGTTGGTCTGTTTTAAAAAACATCAGGAAATGCATACTGGTGTGAAAGCTCATGTGTGCTCAGAGTGCGGAAAAGCCTTTGCCCGAATCAGCACCTTGAAGCAGCACCAAATAGTTCATACAAGAGGAAAACCTTACAAGTGTTCACATTGTGAAAATAGATTTGCTCACCCAAAACACCTGATAACACATGAGAAAGTGCATGCTGGAGAGAAGACATATGACTGCTCTCAATGTGGGAGGAGTTTCAGCTTGCCAAATACTCTACAGAGACATTTAAAGAAGAACTGCCCAAAGATGTCACAGTGAGCAAACTTCATCTTGAGAATCATTCCTTGCAATACAAACAGGATAAATCCTCCTTCGAAGGGGACTTCAATGGAACAACAGTCATGACCAACATGTTAAAGGGTTGTTTCAAACCGAAGGGGCTTTGGAATGAATCTTTCTGCAATGTTCAATTGATGGACAATTCGCTGCCAAACGAACTGGGCCATACATCCTAAATCTAGAGGCAAGCCATGTGTGATGTAAATTAAACCAGTTTCGACCACTAACAGACTCTGGTTCTTTATACCAAAACATGTGGCATCTGTAAAGGCACAGTCACGTTTACCTTGTGAAAAGTGAAACTTGCATGTGAAATATTGTGCAATCGTCTATTTTGAACTATATAGTTCCCGTGGTGAAGAGTTTCCCCTCAAGGATTTCGTGTAGAATTCATGTTTGGGTGAACTTTGACATTAGTCATCACGTTGACTAATAGGAAGTTTTAACACTATTAAACACACAGGCATTACACAGTCACATTGTCACATACCTAGACATTCCATTTGCACAACACATAATAAAATGCATAAGTAGATAAATACAGGACACAAAACAACCATCCCATCCAAGTGTTGCATTGATAATGAACATAAATTCACAGTGTTGCACAGCCCTTTCACAGACAGAGTATTGTAAGGTGGGTTTTTCCGACAGTGGTTCAAGCTGTAGGAATGCTGACTAAGAAGAGGAAAAAGAGCCCAGACCATAAGTTAAACTACACTTTTATCCTTTCCTTGACCATGTGACCAAAACTAGACCTGCTACATTTAAACTGACTGATCAGCAGACCACCTTTAACCCCCATTGTACTCAAGTCATGACCGTTTGCAGACCTCCAATATACATACACCTCAAACAATAGGTTGATAGGTCACTTTTAGCACCCTCGGTGTGCTATGGAATGGTCTGTTTTCACAAAGGAATAAGGGTTGTAACAGAAATGTATTTAATTGTTAATTTTCAATCCTAAAGTATATAAATCCATGACAACACACATGGTCAGAGGGCACATTGAGCAGCAGACAGTATGGGGAAAGTGGTTTAAAGATTAGTAATCTGTTGCATTGCAGAACTGTTATTGCAGTGGGAAAGAACTGGTTAAGCCAATGTTTGGTGAGGTGCAGTTACATGAAATCGGTTTGGTTCAAAAGTATAACACCAGTAAAATGTCATTTTCATCTGGTAATAAGATGCATTGTGGTGAGCCGATCACATGTGGTCAGTGCTAAATACAGGTCTAAATGGGTTCTAAAACTGTGATCGCATCCCAAAAACCACATACAAATGTGGTCAAAACGTTTGTGACTGCATCGCATTTGAGGTGTAAATGCTAATTTATCCTGTATGCATCCCGGCAGCAGCAAAGTCTGCAAATGCGTTCACGCCTCCCGATGCCATACTACCTGCTCCGCCCCGCTGCGAAGCACCGCCGGGTACATAAAAAATAATCGTCCCCTTGGTGCCCCTAGCACAGAGCTTGGATGCGTGGCTTTCACTTCCCAACCCGTCACGCTGGCTGGCCCGAACCATCCGACTCAGTTACGCAATTCAGTTTGCCAGGACCCCGCCCCCCTTCACGGGCGTCCGCTTCTCCGCAGTACATGGCGAACATGCCAAATCCCTGCATGCGGAAATCGCTACTCTTCTACTCAAAGACGCGATAGAGCCTGTCCCTCCAACCGAGATGAAGAAGGGTTTCTACAGCCCTTACTTCCTCGTACCCAAGAAAGGCGGCGGCTTACGACCGATCTTGGACTTGCGAGTTTTCAACCGGGCCTTCTACAAACTCCCGTTCAAAATGCTCACGCAAAAACACATCCTAACTTGCGTCCGGCATCTAGATTGGTTTGCAGCGATAGACCTGAAGGACACATACTTTCACGTCTCAATTCTGCCTCGACACCGACCCTTCCTATGGTTCGCGTTCAATGGCCAGGCGTATCAGTACAAAGTACTCCCCTTTGGCATGTCTCTGTCCCCTCGTGTCTTCACGGAAGTCACAGAGGCAGCTCTTGCCTCGCTCCGAGAAGCCGGCATCCGCATACTCAATTACCTCCACAACTGGCTCATACTGGCCCACTCCCGAGAGTTACTATGCACTCAAAGAGACCAGGTGCTCAGGCACCTCAGCCGCTTGGGGCTTCAGGTCAACCTAGAAAAGAGCAAACTCACCCCATAGTTCAGAGTATCTCTTTTCTCGGCATGGAGTTAGACTCAGTCTCAATGTTAGCACGTCTCACCAATGAGTGCACTTCAGGCCAGGCGCACAGGTCCCTTTAAAACTTTTCCAGAGGCTCCTGGGGCATATGGCATCCTCCGCACCAGTCGCGCAGCTGGGGTTGATGCATATGAGACCGCTTCAGCACTGGCTTCAGTCCCGAGACCCGAGATGAGCATGGCGCCACGGCATGCACCGGGTAACAATCACCCCCGCCTGCCGCCAAACGTTCAAACCCTGGACAGACCTCTGCCTTTTTACGGGCAGGAGTGCCCTGCAGCAGGTTTTCCGACGCGTCCTGGTCACAACCGATGCCTCCAGATCGGGTTGGGGCGCCGTGTGCAACGGGCACACAGCCGCGGGCCGTTGAAAAGGGGCCCCGCTGCGCTGGCACATCAATTGCCTAGAGTTGCTGACTGTATTTTTTGCACTGCGGAAGTTTCTCCTGTTAGTTCGAGACAAACATGTCCTAGTCAGGTCAGACAGCACCACCGCAGTAGCGTACATAAATCGCCATGGCGGCGTATGCTCCCGCCACATGTTGCGACTCGCCCGTCGTCTCCTCCTTTGGAGCCACTCCAGTCGCTGCGCGCCACTCACATCCCCGGCGAACTCAATGCAATGTCGGACGCGCTATCACGACAATATTGGCCCGGTGGAGAGTGGAGGCTTCACCCCCAGTCGGTTCAGCTGATTTGGGAACAATTCGGCAAGGCCCAGGTAGACCTGTTTGCCTCCCAAGAGACCTCCCATTGCCTGCCCTGGTATGCCCGAACAGGGCAGGCAATGGGAGGTCTCTTGGGAGGCAAACAGGTCTACCTGGGCCTTGCCGAATTGTTCCCAAATCAGCTGAAGCACGACTTAATCATCAGGTTCCTAAGAGGTGCCCAGAGGTTAAATCCCTCCCGGCCAAGCCTGTTCCCCTCCTGGTATCTCTCAGTGGTCCTCACGGGCCTTCAGAGACCCCCCTTCGAGCCGCTAGGATCAGTTGGTCTCAGGGCCCTCTCTCTAAAAACGGCCCTGCTGATCGTGCTCGCCTCCATCAAGAGGGTCGGGGACCTGCAAGCGTTCTCTGTTAGCGACGCCTGCCTGGAGTTCGGTACGGCAGACACCTATGTGATCCTAAGACCGCGACCGGGCTATGTGCCCAAGGTTCCTACCACGCCATTCAGAGACCAGGTGGTGAACCTGCAAGCGCTGCCCCGGGAGGAGGCAGACCCAGCCCCTTCGTTGCTGTGTCCGGTACGTGCTTTACGTACCTACTTGGACCACACGCAGAGCTTTAGACGTTCTGAGCAGCTCTTTGTCTGCTTTGGCGGACAGCGGAAAGGGAACGGTGTCTCCAAACAGAGGCTCTCCCACTGGGTGGTGGATGCCATTTCATTGGCCTACCACACCCAGGCCATGCCCCCCGCGGGTCCGAGCATACTCAACAAGGAGTGTTGCGTCCTCATGGGCACTGGCCAGGGGCACCTCCCTGGCAGACATATGTGGAGCAGCGGGTTGGGCAACACCTAATACCTTTGGGAGATTTTACAATCCCAGGGTTGAGTCCGTATCGTCCCGTGTCTTCTCAGGTCCGAGCCCGTAGAACTCTGAAACACGCTGATGAACTGACCGGGTGGATTGCTTGCACCTAGTGCCCTTTCCCTCGGTCAAGGTAAAACTGTGCGCTTTCTCTCCCAGAAGATTCCATATATTCGGATCCCTGAACAATTCCTCCCTAGCCCTATGGGTCCGTAATTCGGCGGAGGAATTCGCTGACCCAGTCCACTACAGGGTACTTAATCTACCCGTACTGGAATAGGTGCTCCACAGGTCCGGACTCCTGCGCGGACTCCTCCTGTGTGTATATTCTGCGGTACGATCCCCTTGCGAGTGGACCCGCGTCTCCCTTCGGCAGTTCCAGCTGTAGCATCTCCCCCCTCCATTGAGGCTGGATCTACCACGCGCCATTTTTTTCCACATGTGACCTGAGGGGCCCATGTGATGTATCTCGCCACTTACCTCCCCGTTCCTGGGCAGGTGTGGTCTTCGCAGGGTCTTTTTCCCCTGAAAGAATAGGGAACTGGGTAAGACCCCCTTCCCATGATGCGTGTAAGGGCCCCAGCCGCTTTGGCTCTATGCAAGAAACATGGAGAGAAAAGAGGCCCGGCTAGGCTCGGCCCATTCCCAGATTGGCAAGCGTCGCCTTGTTCCCCTGCTTAGGGTAACCAAAAGGGTTCCGACGTCTTTTATGGGGCATTGGGGAAGGGTACGTGCAGTCTGACATAACTGGTCACCTTTGCACGTAAATATACCTGCCCACTCTTGTGTCATCAGTACACGTACACGGCTCAGCGCATGGCTTGATTTGAATTGGACCCCTAGTGTCGCTTCTTCGACACAACGTCGAAATGAGCGACAGACGGGGAATGTCTAGGTTACGGATGTAACCTCCGTTTCCTGATGGAGGGAACGAGACGTTGTGTCCTCCCGGCCACGTCGCTGAGCCGAGCCACTGTAGTGGCCGGACCATTCCGGCTCCTCAGAAAATTCCTGAATAAACTCGATGTATTTGCCCGCTTTTATACCCAGTATGTCCAGGGCGGGGTATGCAAATACTGTCTGCCTAATTCCCATTGGCCTTTTTTCATAGATCAGAGGCATATTCGGTGCTCAAGAGAGACCCCTAGTGTCGCTTCTTCGACACAACGTCTCGTTCCCTCCCTGTTTGCTTGAGAATGTGCATAAGCTGAACTCCAAGCTGGAATATATACAGTATATATATTTATATAGCATCATTCAACCCTAGAATGCATATGTGGTTTGTATAAGACCCACCTAAAATGTTAGATGCTTATTCTCTCAAACTTGTTTTTTCAAGAGCAAATAAAGGAGCAAAGTGTAACATTGACATAAAGCATTTAAAATGGGTTCTGCAGTCCAAATTCAAAATATTGGAGAGAGTTGTCTCCCCAGATGTGAAGTTCACGCATGTTGCCAGGTTGAGGACACGCAACAGGAATGAACAAACTGACAATTGCAAGCGACGAGCCTTGCACTGTAAGTTGATCAGCTAATGAATACATTTGTAATGTCTTTTTTGTATGCAAATTATAAGCCAGTTCATGTGGATTTTTATAACTCTGTTAGGGTTAGCTAGATGTATTGCTGCATCAATGCTGCAGAGCGCTGTTCTTGCCCGCAAATTTGTTTCGAATCTGGCAACCCGGGGTGTCTAAATACTATTGGGAAATGGGCTGTGGCAGGATCACACAGGCCAAAACACGAACAGAAATTCTGGCCCGGAACGGACATTTCAAAATATACTGGCTGTAGTATTGTTTTCAGAGAAGCCAGTATTTCAACTTAGCGTGTTTCCTAAATCTCTTATAACATATGATAATGTTATGCTTTAGAGGAGTAAATATATGACTTATTGCTACTTTAAGTGTAATTATAATTGTATTTATTATTTAAATTTTATGTGGTTGTTATATTTTGTTCTTTCTCTGTTGGACCAGGGAGATGCACGACTGCGTGCAGCCAAACTCTTTGCCATCTCAGCAAAGGGGTGAGCGTCTGTCTACAGGATGCATGATGCAAATCTCATCATCAGAGTGCTCGAGCACTGAACACGCACAGCTCGATTTTTCAAACCGCATGTCTTTGAATGTGAAGAAAGGCCATGCACCTGGAATTATTTGCAAATATTAGTGAGTCCACAAGGTGACAATACTGATATCATAACTGAAGATTTAGAAGAAGAATCACCAATAGATAAAAGGAGAAGATGGTAAAAATAACAACACGTCAAGAGTGCATGTGTGAGGAGGTCAGGAGATACATGCATTTTTATAACTCGAGTCTGAAGGACTAAAAAATCTTTATGGGTCTAAACACCTGAAGAGAAATGGTGTAGGATCTCATAGCATTCATGGCTCACATGTGGCAGCCGCCTGTGTATGCAGGCACAGTCATATCAAGTATACTTTGACAGGCTCGCGTTCGACCGTATGTAGACGTTGTGCGCTCATGCCAGAATCAAAGAATACTTTGGGCTTAAGTGCTACTCGAGAGTTGCTGTCAATGTGACAGTGCTGAAATGTGACCGTATGGACTGTATTCACGCTAACGCCATCTTTGATCTTTCCATTTTTAATAGGAATGACAACAAGGTCTTGAGGGATAGATATAGTCTTTTCAGTGGGCTGTACTGCAGTCGTTCCGCAGACAAAACATATCTTTCTGAGATCATTCAGTAGATAAACACCAGACAACAATGAGGTGTGGAAAATCAGATGTGATCAAGGAGCTTTTTACAGCTTTATACTGTTCGTGCCATTGAAGAGACTGTAAGTCTATCCCTCACAGCCTCGTTGTCATTCGAATCAAATCAAAGATGATGCTACAGTGAATAAGGTCTTGTTGTTCGTCATTGTAACTTCATTATATTTGTGTTTAACTTTATAAATATTTATAGTTTGCCTCACTGTAAATGTTTAAAGATATCTTCTTAAATATTCAACCTAATTAACTACTAAATTAAATCTTATTCAAAATCACTGCTTTGTCCATCAGGTGTACATTTGTAATATTTTGTTTTACAAATTGTTCTGTGGGATGAGATGAAAGTTTCCAGGATCAGTGAAGACAGTGAAGGCCCTGTGGATGATCCTGCCAATGACAAGCATTAATTGAATATTACGAGGTTCACCATGCTATTGGCTAGGCACAGAACTACAGGATAAGACGAATAGTTTATGTACGCAGTTTTTATACAGGAACGTGCAAAGGAAATTTTTCAAATGGGTATGAGTTTGTAAAGATAGAAGTATAAATATGAAAAATAAAATGTAAAAATGGTTTAATTGCTTAATTGCTTGTTTTTATTATTGGGGTGATTCCCCATGGAATTTATGCCCCCGACTCCTATTCTTGATTCTCGACAAACATGTACAGAATTATAGGAAGACATGTCATACTACATAGTAATTGATTCAGTTATCCATGTTTCTGTTAAGGCAATGATGGAGAAGTCATGATTAAGAGAAGATAGATAGTTAACAAGACGGTCATGATTTTTCAAAAGACTACACATATTTAAATGAGCAGAGAAGAACAGGATGAGAGATCTGTATGTATTTCAGCAGATCATCAAATTGTTGTGCATGTAATATGTAGGCTACAATAAGTGTGTTCATTACTGTTAAATTTCAAACAGTTCAAATCAGGATCAGCACAATTGATGTAATCTTCAGCACACAGCATAAGATGGATCAGTGTCTGTAGATCTGCTGGACGGGGCATGAACGATCAGCTGGCCAAACTATTACTTTTCTCACGTTCTCCTAACTGTGTCCACAGCTTATAAATGGGGTTATAAATACAATTATTATTTAATTATTTATTTTTAAACACAATTCAAAATCGTATTTGATCTAATTACACAATGATGACTCATAGACATTATAGATATTACAGTTTTAACTTCTGTTAATGCCTGATCTTATGTAAAGCTGCTTTGAAGCAATGTGTGTTATGAAAGGCGCTATACAAATACAATTTACTTGACTTAACAGCTCTTCTTCTGGAATGTACCTTCTCTAAAAAATCCTCCTTAATGTGCAATTTTGTCTCTTTTAGTCATTTCACTCTCGAGTATTTCCTCCTTGTCTTTGAAGTGTAGTTATTTCATTACAATTGTCCTGGGTCTTCCCTCTGATGAATATTATAATTATTAGTTATTTTTCTTCAAATGTGTTCTGGTGAAAGAAAGGAAGTCATACACACCTGGGATATCAGGAAGGTGAGTAGGCCTAAATGAAGTTAGAATTTTCCTTTTTGGGTGAACTTTACCTTTAATAGCAGCTGTGATATACTGTGTTGTTTTATAAATCCAGACTGCAAATTATATATATATTTGAGTCAACAAAATTAAATATCACTCGAAAATTTGTCAGGATTTTTATTTATAATTTTAAAGTGCACCTCTTTGCATTTAGGGGTTAATATTCTTGTACTAGACATTTTCTTGAAAACTTTGTTAGTGTATTTTTTTCTTCCTCTTTAAATGTAATTTACGAGTGTCAAAGACAAAGTTTCAGATTGTCGTTCGTGCAGGATATAGTCTGCTATGTACAGTATGTGTCAGTATGTTTTCAAGAGTGAACAGTCATTAACCGAGAAGAAGAAGAATCTCGTCACGTGTTGTGACGTCATAAGAGCTGCGACACGGCTGGTTCTGCTCTATGCTAAGAAACCTTTGCGGATAAAACCAGTTTTCTTCTCTTGTCCTACATATGGAGATTTAGTTGTGTAAAGAAGTGAAGAAACATTGTTTAAGGAGGTTTCACTGAAATATGAACAAATAAAAGAAGACTTGGTGCTGTAAGTAATGAGTAATTCTTTTATTTTCATTTGCCCCCTGTATCAGACGGGTGAAGAGCATGTGATGATATTTCATGTTGTGCACTACAGAGTGTGTTATGATAATCACTTAGAAGTCACACATTTTGTGTAAAATCCGTTCTCGTTTAATGATTGTAGGAATGTTTAACTGGTTTGCTGTTTTTAACTGATTGCTGAACTAGAATAAGTAGGACAATGAGGACTCTCAAAAAGGACTCTGAGGACAACCTTTTATTTTTTTGCTTATTAAATTTTTTCTATTAAATCTTACAATTAATAAAGAGAAAGCAAAAACTATATATATATTTTCAAGATCTATTCTCTACAAGCAAGTCTAAATATCTTATATGCTGCTTCTCAGGTAAAAATAAAATATACAAATAAAATATTTTTATTTTTAATATTATATTCAATATTCTTAGATTAAAAAATATATATATTCTGCAGTATAGCTGCTAAAGAAAATGTACATTGTTTTAAAGAGTTTTAGATATTTGTATTGGAAAACAAGCCAAAACAAAATCAAATAAAAAAATGTATTTTGTTGCAGTGTATAATGGGGCGAAGACTCTCTCACCTTTCTGTTCACTTCAATCCAACTTTAACTCACACATACACACACAAAAAAAGAGAAAAAACTCTCTCTTAGAAATAAAGCTGCATATTGCCAATTTTCTTAACGATAAGAAATTCACAGTGACATATATTGTGATTCAATAAGTCACGAGCCATCACGTTATAATCTAGCTGCAGCAAGTGTGCGCTCGAGGGATGAGCGTCCCCATGACTGAGTGTGCATCTGGGTGGTGCAGTTTCAACCTCTCCCTCTTAGATCGGGACACAACTGAACTTTGGTTATGAGAGCTCTCATAACCGAAGCTACAGAAGTTAGTTCACTCTCCGTCTCTGTAGCGGATGTAACCTGATCCTTCTGATGGGCGAATATCCGTAAAGCTGTGGGTCAAGACGGCATTACGGACTACGTCTTCAGAACGTGCGCGAAACAACTGGATGGTGTTTTTACTGATATTTTTAAACTTTCCCTCTCCTTGTCTGTGGTCCTCACATGCTTTAAAACGTCCACCATTGTGCCTGTAACAATGCAATCCAAAATCACTTGCTTAAATGACTGGCGTTCTGTTGCTCTGTCCCCCATCATCAGCAAATGCTTTGAGAGACTAATCCGAGATCACATCTGCTCTGTTCTGCCTGCTTCACTGGACTCACTGCAGTTTGCATACCGCAACCACCACACCACTGATGATGCCATTGCACTTACACATCACACTTACACATCTCTCCCACCTGGAATAAAAGAACACATATGTGAGAATTCTATTTCTAGACTACAGCTCAGCATTCAACTCTAAGCTTGATGTGAAACTCCGGGCTCTGGGCTTAAACAGCTCACTGTGCAGCTGGATTCTGGACTTCCTGTCAGGCAGACGTCAGGTAGTTAGAATGGGCAGCAACATCTCATCATCACTGACCCTCAACACTAGAGCCCGCAGGGCTGTGTTCTCAGCCCACTCATGTATTCCCTGTACACACATGACTGTGTGTCTTACACACAGCTCCAATGCCATCATTAAGTTTGTTGATGATACTGTAGGTCTGATCACTGACAATGATGAAACCACCTACAGAGAGGAGGTGCACACTCTGACACGCTGGTGTCAGGAGCACAACCTCTCCCTCAATGTCAGTAAGACCAAGGAGCTTGTGGTGGACTTCACGAGAAAAGACAGAGTACACAGTCCCATCACCATCAATGAGCACCAGTGGAGAGAGTCAGCAGCTCGGTGTCCTGAGGAACTCGCGTTCTCCGTCCACAATGAGGCCGTTGTGAAGAAGGCTCGCCAGTGCCTCTTCTTCCTGAGATGGCTGAGGATGTTTGGAATGAACCAGCACATCCTCACACGGTTCTACACCAGTACTGTAGAGAGCATTCTGATTTGCTGTACAAGGCGGTGATGCAGCCATAGCACCGCCCAAAAACGCAAAGCCCTGCAAAGAGTGGTGTGAACTGCCAGACACATCATCGGAGGTGAGCTTCCCTCCCTCCAGGACATATATACCAGGTGGTGTGTGAAAAAAGCTCGGAGGATCATCAGAGACTCCAGCCACCTGAGCCAAAAATAAAGTATTTTTATTGTATCCAGTCTTCTTATTTTGTGTGCACTGTATATTGTATATTATTAGGTGTATATTGTGTTGTGTAACAATATGTGTAAACTGTGTTATGTGTAAATCAGATGTTTATTGTAGTTGTCATACTGCTATGTTGCTTGGAACAGCACCCAAGACTGTGACAATAAAGGGATTTGATTAAGTACCCCTGAGTTACACGTACTCCCTGGAGTCACTGTTTTAGTTAATAATAGATGTAACTTTTTGATAAGGGTTGGTATTCTTCCTAGAATTTAAATATTTTATTTCATGTTTCTGAACATCTGAAGAATGCGATCATCATGTTGTAACGTTTTTCTGGCCCCTTGAAATGTGTTCCATAAATTTGAATGATTAACATAATTTTCCAATCTCTCTCTGACACTTAGGATTAAATTTGTTAGCCTTGCTGCTGAAGATGGAGTTTATTAAAGAAGAGTTTGTGAAAAAGGAGAGTGAAGATGTCAGTATTTCAGAACCCTTCAGTCTGAAGAATGAAGACACTGAGAAACAAAAAGGTTGGTGCCCATTCTTGATTTTTATGAATTGATTACTGAGGGGTATGAAAGGAACAGTTCACCAAGAAATGCAAATTCTGCATTTTACTATCATAATGGTTAATTAATTGGTTTTACAACATGGATAATACAAAATTAAGGATTATAATAATTGATTTCTCAGTTACAAGTGATTTATAAATCACTTCACATATTTTAAAAGGTACATCAGGCTATAATCATTCATTTGTCAGTTATAAAAATGATCACAGGTCATAACATTATTTTCACAATTATCTTATTTCTATACACTTGAGAAGTTCATTTGTACATTTGTATTTATGAGCATTACTTTTGTCCTGCTAAATAGAACTTCAACAGTTCAGATCAAGGAAGTCTGTACAATCTCTGTGTCTTGAAAAAGGACGATATCATGTGAATTTTTATGTTGACCAACACCTCTGCCCTTGGGTGTCTTTGTTGTGATGGTTAGTTGTCATGTGATAATCATTAAGTGTGGGGAATTTACGAAGTGTGTATTCGGACAGATCAGCCCTTTTGTTCTTTGACCATTTTATCATCCATAGGCAGGCCTCAACTAGACTCCTTGGTGTAGAGCAGAGTCTTTTAATTTATGATGTTGAGGAATTCCAGGGGCCTCTATTTGTGCCTTAGGTTTAACACTTAGAAAGTAAATATCATCTTCGCTCCTGGATTCAAGTGATTTTTGCATAGCAATTGTTCATTCTTCTGCGCCTAATATAATACAGGGGTTAATTTTTTTTCACATATGCTACTGCTAATACATGTTAACACCTTTTCAACCGGCCGTTTGAGTGCACACATAAACACCAATGTGGCACGGGCTGAAAATTAGTTTGACACCCCTGCTTTAGTATAAAAAAATAAAAAAAAGATCATGAACAAAGAAATATTCAACCCCTGTTGCTTTCTTCTGATTTTAATTATTTGGTTTTCTTTTTGCAATTCATATTTATGCCACATGTATTGATTTTTGACAATTTTATATTTTCATTTTAGACTTGATGAAGCTGAAAGAGGAAAGTGAAGAACTGAATGAAGTGGAGGAGAAACCTCATAATCACATGAGAATGCACACTATCAAGAAGCCTGTCACATACTTTCAGTGTCTGATACGTTTTGCAAATAAAACGACCATGAGAGCCCACGTGATATGTCATACAGGAGAGAAGTTACACCAATGTTCTCAGTGTGGAAAGAGTTTCAATCAGGCATCACATCTCACTGTTCATCAGCGCTTTCACTCTGGAGAACGGCCATTTAGCTGTGATCAGTGTGATAAAACATTTGTCTGTTCGTCACACCTGACAAGACACTTGAAAATTCATGCAAATGAGAAGCCTTACATGTGTTCTCTTTGTGGTAAGAGTTTTAATTTGCTGGCGTATTTTAAACAACACCAGACGATACATACTGGTGTGAAAGATCATGTGTGCGGAGAGTGTGGGAAAGCATTTGTCCGAATCGGTACCTTGAAGCAGCATGAAAAAATTCATACAAGAGAAAAACCTTTCAAGTGTTCACATTGTGAAAAGAGTTTTCCTTATCGAAAACACCTCATAACACATGAGAAAGCGCATACTGGAGAGAAGACGTATGACTGCGCTCAATGTAGGAGGAGTTTCAGCTCTTCAGGTAATCTTGGGAGACACTTAAAGAAAAACTGCCCAAAGTTGTCACAGTGAGCAAACTGTAATGATAATTTTATTTATAATTCACATTTTCAGTTAATGATATATATTGGTACTTTGTGTGTGTGTGTGTGTGTGTGTGTGTGCGTGTGTGTGCGTGTTTTTGGGATTTACGAGGACAATTTTGTAAGTTACAAATTAGTAATTACAAGGGTATTATGCTATAAATGTGATTTATGAGGACATTTCTAGTGTCCCCATAATTCAAATCAGCTTAAAAATCATACTAAACAATGTTTTATTGAAAATGTAAAAATGCAGAAGGTTTTCTGTGAGGGTTAGGTTTAGGGGTTGTGTTAGGTTTAGAGGATAGAATCTATAGTTTGTACAGTATAAAAGTCATTATGTCTATGGAAAGGCCTCATAATGATAGGTAGACCAACGTGTGTGTGTGTGTGTGTGTGTGTGTGTGTGCGTCGCGTGCGTGCGTGCGTGCGTGCGCGCGCGCTGCCAAACTCGTTACCACCTAAACAGAGAGGCCGGGGCTCGAGGCCCCAGAGCCCCGACCCTCTGCACATGCTTGGTGAGGCATACTGAATAAAGAAAAGTTGCAGATTCAAGCACAACGAGAAGTGATCCAGCAGCTATTACCATTGTGACATTATACCTTTTACCCTGTAAATGTCATGCACTTTGGATAAAAGCATTGATTTCCTATAATTGCATACGATTCACAAACATGAACATGGTATTTAGTTATGTAAAAAATGGAAACAAGAGTAATACCAGTGTTAAATGCATTGATCACCTAAACACATAGCAACCACAAATGCATTCTTGGGGTAGGCTTTTGTGGTCTCCTTAAGTGACCAATGAGCTGCTGCTTTTACTGAAAAATTGACAAGATGTCATGCTGATCTGAACGTTTTCATCTACGTTTGCACACACATTGCAAATGCCAATTTTAATCCAAAGTAATTCTCCCAAGTATTTCTCTTGGGGATTTTCCTACAACAAAAACAAAATAAAGGAAGAATAAAATGGAGAACAATCTTTTTTTTATTAAACTGAAAGTCTTTTCAGTCCTTCACTGAAAGCTGCGTATGGACAGGCATTCAAGCCTTGATGGGATAAATACACAATATTTTATTCACACGGTACACCTGTTGTTATTTCGGCATGCTCCACCTGAAAGGGAGTCGGAATATCTGTAATCCCTCCACCATTTTGAATTCAGCAAGTGTGTCATACGTCAGACTGAAAAGAGTGAGATCTCCGCAAGAGTCGATAAGTGTGATACCCGCAGACAAAATCAAGTTGTTTGGAGTTGGCTAGTGTGCCACCAGTTTAAAGGGACTTTGCTCTTGTGGAATTTATTTGTAAAAAAAAAACAAAAAAAATAATTCAGGCTTGGTCATATGGTAGTTAATTGTTGACTGCAACGTTAATGTTATTTCTTTTCTTACTAGGTGTAGTACATTTGCATATTGTTTGTGTATTTTGCTGATTGTACTTTATGAAATTACCAGGAATAAATTTTTTTTTTTAAATCTTAATCCAGGAAACTGAATAATTTTGTCATTTGAGAGCATGTATTTAAAAAGGGTTCATCATATAGAGTTGTCAGTTATTGAGAGCTGCACATGAGAAAAGCTTTTTTACCCCACAAAGTCAAAAATGAATTTTATATATATATATATATATATATATATATATATATATATATATATATATATAAAATCTAGTTGGTGATTTGACAAACCCATCCTGTTTCCTATCTCCACTCTATATTCATACAGGAGAAAACCCTTACAAGTGTTCTTATTGTGAAAGTAGTTTTGCTCCTTGAAGATACCTGGGGCTGTATTTACAAAAGAAATCTTAAGGCTAATAGTATTGGGCCAGAGTGGAACTTTGTAACTAAATTGAACCCAATTACACCAGATATGAAGTTTTTCACAACTGCAGCGGTGTTGCACGGATGACTTGGGAGTTTCTCAGTCATTCGTCAGCAGAATCATCCAACAAACTTTACTGTAAATGTCCTCTTTAGAGCACATTTCATCCTTTAATTGAAATTGTTTCCTGTGGATGTGTGCTTGCTTTTAGAAAAAAATGCTGCATTCATGGTCATCACTGGGCTATCCGGTGTTGATGCAGTAGATTGGATGCATGTTCCTATCATTGCACTAACACAGGATAAAGATGTGTTCGACAACAGAAAAACACTTACTTGCATCCTTGTGAGTAAAGTATATGATATAAGTAAAATAATATAAAATATCAGACAAGCCCCCATTTTGTTACATTTAAAAAAATTCTAACAATGGATCACTTGACTTATGTAAGATGGAAAAACACTGCCACGATGCGCCCCATAAACAAATCAGCTCATCTGTTAACTGCACACCTAAGAGCAATTTAAAAAGAGAGGGAGAGAAAGAGAAAAAGACAACATACTCTACATACACACAAACAATATGGCTGAGGTGTCACCCCCTCCTTTAAAAACCCCAACGGGTTGCCTAAGTCTAAAGGGTTTAACAATTTTCAAGGTCATCTGAAAAACATATCACAAACTCACCAATGTAAAATTGGAATAAATAGATGTACAGTCCTAAACCACAAGCGCCCGAGACAAGGTGTCATCTAGAACATTGTCAGTGCCTTTTAATGTAGCGAATATCAAGGTGATATGGTTGTAGAATGTCACCAACTCATCAACCACTGATGGGGGTTTTGCAAAAAATGTAAAAATGTCAGGGGTTGTGGTTGCACCAATGGCATCACCCCTCCTCCAACATAAACTTTTAAATGTTGCTTTAAGGACTTCATGTGGCAGGGGAAAGGAGGACACAGGGAGCTGGATAAGACTTTTCATAAACAACTCCAAAATTGCTTTAAGCAACACACTCATTAGCTTGACATACGGCAGTCAGTTTCAGACGGGTAGCTCTCTCTCTCTCCTTGCCGCTGGCGAGGTCTCTTATAGATTGCTCTCACCAAGCTCACTGCAATTAGAAATAGGTGTTAGTCATTATCTGGCTCTGGGGCCGGTTGCATAAAACTGTTTTAGACTAGTCTTACTAGTTAGTCGTCTAAGATGTTGGTCTTAATTTTTTCAGTCAGTTGCATAAAAACTTAGATGAGTCTAATTAAAGACCAAAATGTAAGACAGCACAGCTCAGGCTAACTTTTGTTTACATTCTATTTTGCCTCTGAAAATAACTGTCAGCTGAGCCAGTGGGGGCTGAAAGGGGCTTGAGTTGAGACTTGGTTGAAGACTTTGACTTAAAAAATGGTAACAAAATGTTGTGTTTTTAATTATTTGGGTTAAATCACTAAATGTGTTCATTAAAATACATTTTGAAGCATTGTAGTCCTCTAATAAGCAAATATTCTCAGCGGATAAAAAAATGTATTGAGCGTCCACTGTCGGCCATTTTTTTTAAGCTGTTCAGTGTCTTATTTTTCCCGCAATGCAATTACTAAAGACAACTGTGAGCTTCTTTTATGCAACAGGCTTTCTATGGCGTCTTTAGCTAGTCAAACTAATTGTTAGATGCAGTCTTAAGTTAATGGCTATGTTTATGCAACTGGCCCCTGGTGTATGCACCCTTACTGCTTTCTCTCCAGACGGACTCTCGACTATGCCCCCACTGCCACAGTTGCAAAGCCCAAACCAATGTAAGAGCCTCCTCAAAAAGAGAATAATTCTGTTGATATGATATACATACATATAAAAGACAAACTGGTTGATCCACTCCACGGGATTCATCTAGCAAAATCACTGCCCCTGTGGCCACATTGCTGGCATCCACATGGATTTTAAACACATTATGCAGCTGTGGAGAGTTTTAACTGTATCAAAAGTACTGACAAGTGGCCGACCATTCAAATTTGGCTGAAGACTTTAGCAGGTCAGTCAAAGGTGTAACAACATACAAGAAATCTTTGCAAAATTGGCATTAGAATCCAACCATGCCTAAGCACCACATTGAATCCTTCTTAGTAGAAGAAGGTGGATACAAATCAATGGCTTGAACGTTTGCACGAATTGGCTGCAGTTGCCCTTGGCCTACAATTTTTCCCAGGTACATTACAGTTGCTTTGCTGAACTCGCACTTCACCAAATTTACAGTTAGGCATTTCTGAGATAAACAAAAAGCACACTAATTCATTAAATGTGCTGTTCCCACTTGTCACTAAACACCACTACTTCGACCAAGAATACAGTGCATCCCCACAAACCAGCGACAACCTGATTCTTCAGCCGCTGGAACATTGCAGGGGCATTTCGTAAACTGAAACTCAGTTTCTCTTCTGAGAAAATAACCTTTCTGGACTTATAAAAGCAGACAATTCCTGCATGCAACTGGTTAGTGGAACTTGCCAGTAAACTTTTAACAAGTCAAATGTACTCCCATATAAGGCACCAACTTAATAAACACAATCATATTTTCAAGGAACGGAAATGAATCAGGTTCAGCGAGGTCATTTTCAAGAAGATAGTGTACCTCTGAGGAAAGCTGTTTTAATTTCTCTAACAGGACGCAATATAAAATTTGACAAACAAGCACCGCTTCCTGAGCATCTATATCATGCTGGAGAAGATGCATCTGAGAAGGAGTATCAGAAAATAGGCAACAAAATTCTTCAATCACATCAATTAACTCTGTACACTTGTCGTCAGAACACGTTTTAAAGACAGCAGAAAATTATGCAATGTCTCAGTTTCACAAACACGTTCATAAAAAGGCATCATCTTTAACATTCATCTCATCATCCTCAGCTCCCACCAAGAGATCCAGAGAATTAGCAATCCCAGAGCAAACTGCTATACTTACAGGCTTAACTTAACTGTTCTTTAGAACACCCATAATACATTGTAGGACATTACAGGCAGAGAAATTGGACAATTCTATGCAGAACAACTTAAATCCCCTGAGCTACAAAGAACTTCCTGACAACTGGTGTCAGCAAGTCTTAGTTTGTTGTATACGGCTAATGTTAACTGCTTTGAAAACAAAGGTAGATCTGTGGAAGCAACACTAAACCCCTCCTCATTCTCTGTTGTAAATTAAAATGAACCCAACAAAATGGACGAGGCATGACAGTTGCCTGACCATCCTCCATGATTGCTATGGGGACCATAACCGGTCAGAAAACATCCTTTCTTCCAACAGGACCAACTTCCTATGCTTAAAATTATACTAATGTGAGATCATGAGACATGTTTCCATTTAACCATCATATGTTCAAAACTCTTATCTAAGACAAGAGATCTGATATTCGGTGTGTCCTCAGCCAGCGAACAGTATCAACACAAGATTGCCAATTGATTAGGTGGGATTGAAGGTGTTGAAATCATCTAGGATGATGTGATTGTTCATGCTGGTGATCAAGAGACACATAACCAATGTCTGCACATGTTCATGGCAAGACGTGCTGAGCGAAGACTGACTAAACCCTGAAAAGTGTCAGGGGAACAACCTTCATGGCTGTGGACACAGACTGTGACAGGGATATTACCGCCGTGGTCATGGGCAGTGGCAGGGGACCAGCCTTTGTGGCTGTAAACACAGGCAGTGACAGGGGAGCGACCTCCGTGGTCGTGGGCACTGGCAGAAACAGGGGAATAGTCTCAGTAATTATTATAGCTATGTCCATATATATTCAGATGCATCGAAAAATATAGAAAACAAAGTAGGTGTGGCATTCAAGGTTTTGGATTTCAATATTCAGGTTAGTAAAATAATCTTTTAGTGTACACTGGAGAAATGGTGGGTCAAGGAAAAAAGACCATTGATACTCATGTTCATCATTAATAACATTAAAAACATGCCATACTGAAAGTACACTGTAAGCCCCATTAAGTTATTTTAAATTATTTCTTATCTTTAACTCCAATTGTCATGACAAGATTTGGATATTGATCTCAAGTTTGTAAGTTTTCAAAAAAGTAAACTTAATCAATTGTCTTGACTACTTGTGAGTTTTGTCTTGGTTTTCAATGTTCATTTAACTCATGAAAAAGGGGAATGGGAGGAGGAGGAAGAGGAGGAAGGTGATATACAGAGAAGTTCCCGCCTTTTTGAGTGAGCTGGAGTAGCTGAATTTCTGTTGAGTAACACAGGGCAGATAAGGTGTAAGTTCATTCAGTGTAAATAAGGAAACTGGCAAACTTGCCGTTATTAGTCAAGATGAGAAATATATTTAAAAAACTATTTAAAAACATCAGTGCTCTTAACTTAAAATGGCAATTGATATGAATATAGCTGAAGTTATCTTAACTTGAAAGTGTGAGTTGAAACAGTGAGGAATTCTGTTTATTTGACAAGATAAAGTGAGTTTTCTTGAATTGATAATGTAATATTGTAAGTTGTTTTAACTCAGAGTATCAAGTTGAAACAACAAATTATTATTAGTTAAACAACTTGTAAAACATAACTAATTGAGTTGAAAAAAAAGGTTATCTTCACGTTGAGTTTACTCACGTTTTTAAGGCAGCAGGTGAACTTTCTTTTCTAAGTTTAACCAACATGAAATCTTTTACAGTGTAGAACAGACATTTGATTGAGATACTTCAAACAATATACAGGATTCAGATGATGGGAATAATTGTAACTTTTTGTTGGGTACCAGCTCACGTTGGGGTAAAAGGAAATGAGATGGCAGATGAGGAGTATAGCAAAAACAATTGGAGGAGGATAGAACAGGAAGATGGTTTTATAACATTCCAAAAATTATGGTAAAGGTAGAGTAACAGGGCAAAATAGAAGAGAAGAAACAATAATCTCTAGATTTAGATTTGGTCATACAGCACTTAATAGTAGCAGCTAACACAAATACGTAACTGTTACGTAACTGCAAACGTAATCTGGTGACCAAACTTTCGTCGTGGCGACGTAATTACGTCGTGGCAACCGGAAAAGTGAAATTCCCAGATACGTTGTGACAACGTCACGTTGCGACGTTACCAGTTAGTAAGCACGACGCTGGTGTGACAACGTCCTGTGCTGGTACTAAATATGTCATTTTCAAGGTGGACAGTTGGTGTCTATTTAAATCTGCTGAATGATGAATGCATACTCAAAATTAGGTAAATTCAGCTAATTTATTTCGAAAACAACAGTACACAATAACATTTTAATTAATTATAACACAATTATAATTAGTTTGAACAAAGAAGGGGAATGTAGAGGAATGCAGAACAAGCGAACTACTCCAATTCTGCAGGGCCTACTGGCAGTCGATCCTAAAGAAACAACACAACAACAAAATACTCCAAAGGAGCAATTGCTGATTGGTTGTTATTATCCGCCTTTAAGATAACGTCTGTTGTAACGACTCTGCAGAGGACATTTTTTCCCATGAAAAGATTGGCGGGCAAGATGGCGCCTAGTAAAGTCGCAAAAGTTCATGGCTGATCGGCGTTTTCAATTTTCATCCTTTATTATCATCTTTTCAAACTCCATTTGAATCCAGAATACCTTGTAAAACATCTTTGTACTGTATCACATGGATTAACCGGGAAAGTGCTTTGCCAATATTGCAACCTTCATCAAAGATCGCCGAGCACTGTAGCCAGCTAACCACAACTCTGTTTATCTCCGGCTAAGCTAACTTGCAACATGTCTTCATCTGAGCACGACGCTAAGCGTAAAGATAAAGACAAAATGTTATCCACCAAAAACGTGACGAGAATCTCACCTAAAGGCACGAAGGCATCTGCTGTAACAACTGGTGTTCCGGCTCGTTCTACAACTGCTGCCCATGTTCCCTGCGAACATGACTATACTTTTTCCAACATTTGCAGCCAGAGCCAGAGCTATCACCCATGCCAGAGTCCGACCCAGATACACCTGCCAAACCAGAGGGAAAGAGACTCAAATGTGACTTAACTCTAACTGATTTGCAAAACAACATTGCTGCCATTATCAACGCGCGAGCTGATAACCTGGAGAGCATGATCAATCATAACACTGTCAGCATCGGAGGCTTGAAAAAGTCAATTGACTTTGTGTTTACTGAGATTGAAAGCTTGAAAACAGACTTAAGATCGACAAAGACCACATGTGAGAATAATATCCTGAAGTTGGCCGAGGTGGAACTGAAAATTAACGAGGCAGATGGAACCAGCGCAGATGGAACCTCAGACTCCATGGTATCCCAGAGAACAAGCAAGAAAACATAAAGAAGAAAGTTACCGATATTTGCTGTGCTGTCGTCGGGAAAACGCAGGAAAAGATCAGAGAAAATATTGACATTGTTCACCGTCTGGGTCGCTATAACGACGCGCAGAATAGACCGAGGACTACCATCATCCACTTCTCCAACAGATCAGCGCGGGACCTGGTGTGGAGAATGGCAAAGGGCTGTAGCTTCCTCAAAGAGAATAACCTGAGGTTTACAGAAGATCTAACTGCGGCTGACAAAGCAATGCGGGAGAAGTTTTGGCCACTGATCGATGCTGCCAAGAAACAAGGAAAGAAAGCTCACTTTGCGGGGATTCGCGTGATAATAGAAGGCAAGGAGATACGCCCACCGTTGTCTCCACTACATGCACAACTGACACCGGCTCAGATGAACACTACAAGACCTCCCTGATGGACGTCTGCAGTCACAATTCAAAATTAGCATAAAAACAGTTTTTTAGGTATGACTACATTTCCGTTTAAAGCTGTTAGGCCTGTGAGTATAAGGCTATGTCATTCCCGGTTGGTTTAGTCTAAAGTCCTTAAATTTAGTTTTATTAAGGGATGAAAATTGTTTGTTGTTGTTGTTTAAGTTACTTAATTGAATACTAATTACACTGTCTTTATCAGTTGTTTCTCTCAATGCCAGGGGACTAAGAGAGAATATTAAGCGTAAAGCTCTGTTTTTATTTGCAAAACAGCAAAAATCAAATTTGTATTTTTTTCAGGAATCACATTCAGTGGTAAATGATGCTGCCTTTTGGAAAACTCAGTGGGGAAATGACATATGGTTGTCGCACGGTTCAGAAAGATCTGCAGGGGTTGCTATCTTAAAGAATAACTTTGATGGAGATGTCTTGCACTCAGAAAGTGACCCCAATGGCCGTTACATGTTAATAATTCTTAATATTGATAACAACATTCTCCTGCTTGCCAACATATATGGTATAACACCAGACTCGAAAATGTTTTTTTGCTTGATGTTTTAGAATCCCGTTTTTTACATTGGTTATCCAAATACCCAAATTTACTGCTTCTGGTGGGTGGTGACTTCAACATTGCTTTAAATGGTTGCTTAGACAGATGGCCTCCAAATTCAATAAATTCCTCATCTTCCAATTTGTTGATATTCATGCAAAAATGTAACTTGATAGATATATGTAGGGGAAAAAATCGTAATGTTAAACTCTATACGTGGAGTAACAAGGCTTGCACTTCAGTGTCACGTGGTGACTATTGGTTAATTTCTGACCACCTAAATAGTAATAGCATTATGGTTGATGCACTAACAACTCCATTAACAGACCACAGAGCTGTGTCACTCCAAATCTCTTTTAGATCCAAAGCTAGTCAATCATTAAGAGGCTCCTATTGGAAACTTAATAACTCTACTTTAAAACATGATCTAGTAATTAAGAAGGTCCAAACATTGATTCATTGTTTCTGGAACAAGGCTTTAATAGAAAAATGCTTTTCCAGAAACTGGGAGCTCTTTAAATTTGAGGTGTCAAAATTCTTAAGAGAGTACGGGTCCTTTTTATCCAAATCCAGAAAAGCGGAGGAAACAAGGATAATTACCAGAATAACTGCTCTCTTTCAGATTATGCCTGAAAATCTATCAGAAAATGACAAACAGGATTTAATTGTACTGCAAAATCACTTGAATGAAATATACAGAGCAAAAGCTGAAGGAGCATTTGTGAGGTCAAGATGTAAATGGTTAGAGGAAGGAGAGCAAAATACTGCCTATTTCTTCCAATTAGAACGATCCCACAGTAAATCCAACTCTATTCAAAAACTCAGCATTATTGGTGTTAGTACTGATGATCCCCAAAATATAGCTAATTACTGCTCCACCTTTTATAAAAATTTGTATAAATCTCAGTATAATGAGGTAGCGGCTAACACATTTTTAGGAAACCTCACTAAAACAAAGTCAATATTGAATGACCAAAAAGATCTTTGTGATAGCCCAATAATTGCAGATGAAGTCTTGTCTGCCATTCATCATCTAAAACTCAACAAATCTCCAGGTGTTGATGGCTTAACCTCTGAATTTTATATTGCTTTTGCAGAACAACTTGCCCCCTTCCTTCACCACGTGCACACAGAAAGCATTGAAAATCAAACTCTCCCTCCCACTCTATCTCAAGGACTTTTAACCCTTATTCCAAAACATAAGAAAGACCCGCTATGCATTGACAACTGGCGGCCAATTTGCCTTCTTAATAATGATTACAAAATCCTAGCTCTAGTTTTTGCCCAAAGATTAAAAGCTGTTTTGGACCAAATTATTGATGAAAACCAAACCGGGTTTATGAGGCATAGACATATATCCAATAACATCAGGTTGTGCTGGACCTCATTGATTATGCTGATCTTAGTGACGATGATGGCTATATACTGTTTCTAGATTTCTGCAAGGCTTTTGACACAGTCGAACACAACTTTCTCTTACAGGCCTTAGATAAATTTGGCTTCTGCACTTACTTTTGTACAGTCATTAAAACCATATATAAGAATGCAAATTGTTCAATTAGACTGTGTGGAGGCACCTCACCTAGATTTGACCTAAAGCGTGGCGTCAGGCAGGGGTGTCCTGTCTCACCATACCTGTTTCTGATCTGTGCTCAATTACTCTCTGATTTCATTAAGACCAGCCCCTTGAAAGGTATCACAATAGCTAAAAAAGAAATAATCATTAGTCAGCTAGCTGACGATACTACCTTATTTTTAAAGGATGCCTCACAGGTTTCAGTTGCTATTGATACAAGTAAGACATTCTCTAAAGCCTCTGGTCTATACTTAAATATCAATAAGTGTGAGCTGCTCGCCCTTAAAAACTGTAACGTTCCGTCTATTTCTACCATTCCAGTGAAAGAGTCTGTCACCTACCTTGGAAGTGTTATTAACAAAAACAACGACACCAGATGCTCTTTAAATTTCGACCTAATCGTAGGAAAGGTACAGAAAAAATTTAATTTATGGCTTCAAAGAGACTTATCTCTTAAAGGAAGAATTTTGCTAACCAAAGCTGAGGGCATATCTCGTCTTATTTATGCAGCCTTATCTCTAGATGTTAACAAACGGACCTCCACGGTCATTGATAACTTACTATTCAACTTTGTATGGAGAAATAGAATCCATTATGTTAGAAAATCAGTATTAATGAACTCCTATGTAAATGGTGGTCTAAACTTTCTTGATTTCTCTACCCTCAACAATACTTTTAAGATAAATTGGATAAAACAGTTTTTAAAAAATCCAAACTCAATCTGGAATTTTATTCCCAACTACCTGTTTTCAAAGCTTGGAGGTCTTAATTTCCTCTTACTTTGCAGCTATAATGTTGAAAAAATCCCTTAAAACTATCAAACTTTTACAAACAATTGCTTCTTTCCTGGTCCTTAATTTATAAACACAACTTTTCCCCTCACAAGTACTACATCTGGAACAACAGAGACATATTATATAAACACAAATCATTATTCTTGGAAAACTGGTTTGTCCATGGAGTTTATCTGGTTAAACATCTCCTCAATTCTAGTGGTGAATTAATGTCATACTCCGAACTTCTAGACAAGTATGGTATTCCTATACCACCGAAGGAATATGCCGTAGTGTTTGATGCAATCCCTTCTGGTGCTCTAATGCTTCTTAGAAACGATACAGCATCTGTACCAACTTTTTTGCCACTGGATCCTTGTGCGACTACTGTTGGCCAGACCTGTTTCTCCTCTAACTTGAGAAACAATAACCGAACTATACGTACTCTGTTTCAAAAAGAAATAGTCTCTGTTCCAAATGCTGTTCCTTATTGGAATAACCTTACTCCAAATCTGGACTGGAAGAAAATTTGGTGCTTACCTTCCAAATACCTAATTTTAAATAAGATTAAGGAAGTATCTTTTAAAATGTTGCATCGCTATTATCCCTCCAAGGTATTTCTACGAAGATATAAGAAGGACATTGATGTGGACTGCTCATTTTGTCAAATGGCTCAAGAAGACCTGCATCATTTATTTTGGACTTGTCCCCACTCTTGCACTTTTTGGCAAGATATCTGTACATTTATCTCCCAATATATTGACTCTGAATTCTCACTTTCCTATGACAATTTATTGTTTTTTTTTTTACATACCCTTCTATCAAGGCAAATAATTTCTATTTCATCAATCTGATGCTGGCAAAATCACATATTCACAAATCTAAGTTCTCCAACCATAAACCTTCCTTTGCCATCTTTGAAAATGAAGTCAAACAATACATTAAGACAATCCTATACTCTAAAAACAGGAAAGCTATCAAGACCTTGCATCTATTTACCCTGTTTAACATCTTTCAGTGCTGATTTGTGATTTTTGTTTTTTGTATTTTAATTTTTTTGTTAGCCCTATGCTCCCCTGGTATTGTCTGCCTTTGTGAATTATATGTTTTCCAAATTGTTTATCAATGAATGCATCAATAAAAAATAAAAAAATTAAAATAAAAAACATTCCCATGAAACGTTTTTTTTCTTCCCTCTTCGCAGGAAATGTTCAGTTTCTTGCTACTGCTAATTATTCAGGAATAATATACCATTTTAAAATCTTCTCAAAGACAAAGGTAAGTCTGATTTTGATCTAACCTTATCCCGTGTGGTGATTTATGTTTGTTGATTAAATGTTGCATATTGTGAGGAAACTCATAGGCTTAAGGTCACATAAATTACAGAGATTTTGCAAATTAAATCGAGGAGATAATATTAGGTTTATTGATATTTAAACCTGCACATGAGCTTAGTTATGGGAGCTGTCCAGGGTGATGAAAGCAGTTTGTAACTTTTTCCTAACAAAAATGCTGTGAAAATGTTGACTAACGTGGAAATTGTGTTTTGGGCTTAACTTATCTTAAAATAAAGCTCTTAAGTTCTATTTAAAACAGACGTTAACGTGGGCATTTGTGGAGAAAAAAGTTTACAGACCGGTAATGTAACTATACACATTTTATTGTTGTTATTTTTTATTTGTTTTTATAGTCCTGATAAATAATATCGATTGGAAAAAGCAAAAATGAAATGTTTTTCATTTTAAGTCAGTCCTTTTCATAACATCTTGTGAGAAAAAGATGCAACTCCTGTGACATAAGATCTTGTGGCAATCAGGGTTTAATATGGAAAGGTAAAGCGACATTTTCTCGTAACAACGATATGTTATGTCGATAGAAAATGAATAAGACTCGCGAGACTTACAGTTTCAAAAAGTGCGGTTAGCAGTGTGTGTATTGCATCACCCGACCCGTGCGATGGGTTTAACAAGGTTTAGGGGAGAATATAGGCTGAATAGGCACTCTTTGAGATCCAGATTGTGTTCGTCAGTAGAGTGAGTTGATTATTTCTTTGATATGGAAATTTACTATTCATGCAAGTACTATGAAACTTGTGTAACTTTTGACGTGCATGTTGATTTATTTGTGTTGTAAATTCAAGAAAACTTTCCGTTTTACATTTTCCCCCAACATTAGTTTTTTTTCTTCTTTTTTTCGCATTTAATTATTTATGTAGAATTTTGTGTATTTATTTATATATTTATTTGCGTGTTTAAATATGTATTGTTTTTGCAGGTTTTGCCCTCCATTGTTTCAATCAAATCGAACCATTGTCTGATTAATATGAAATATTTTGACTTTGTTCCCCCTATTTTCTTATATACAACATCAATACCTGAACATGTTTTTTCAGTTGGGCTGGCACATGTTTCAGTGTCTCTGCAATGTAGCACTCTACGTCCTTCTCTCCCAGATCAGACTTGCATTTCATAACAGCATCTGGAACAAAACAGAAATCACGAATATTATGCAAGTAGCCTACCATTTATTTATGATGTGTTATCATTTTAAGTTTGGTAAAGGTATTTCACTTACAAAAGTTATTATCAGACTTAATGATTACAAATTTTTGATTTGTTCATAAAGCTGATTCATTCAGTAAAGACACCTTTTATATTGAAAGGACTCAAACTTGTGATCACGGAGAAGGAAGACCCAACTGACATGAGTATAGGCAAAACCCCTTAATGGTGGACAAGAAATAGCAGCGGACAGGAAAAAAACTGATTTTTTTTATTATGGACCAGGACTGACCTGAAGGAAAATGCTATATACTGTAAATGCAGCTACACTATTTTTTCCTACAGAAGGAAGGCTTTTAGTGATTTTACTTCATGAAAGTTGCATAGATACATATTTTTCGGCTTTAATATTTGTATTGTGTGGCAACCGTTTTATAAAAGCAATAAGGCACTCGAGGCAAGTGCTGTATCGTGAATAAGTTATGGCTGAAGGGGTTACTCCGCTTCGTGTCGCCAAACAACACCCTTCAGCCGTGACTTATTCACGATACAGCACAGCCTCTCGTACTTATTGCTTACTTATATATATATATACTGTATATAGATATATACCCCTACAGCAGTTCCGTCAACTGTCCCGAGGGTCGGACCATCGGGCAGTACTTATTGTGAAGCCCTGATTATTATTTACTTGACTCCATGTCCTTAAAACAATTTTTTTTTTTCTGGAACACTAAAGATATATGATGCTCATATTTTTAACACAAAAAAGTGCACAGTGATTTTATACTTTTAAATGGCTTAACATTCTGCAAAGCATCCCTTGTTATATGCAAGAAAGAAATACAGTTTTGAATGACATAAAAAGAAATGTTCATTCTTTACAATGTTATTTATTTTTTTCAATGTTATTTATGTTTGATGACTTTACACAGAGATGTGTCAATCAGAGGCAATTTCTCCCTTTTCCCCTTCAAACTGAAGTGGCTCCACACGATGTTTGTCGCTACTGCCCGCATCACTCTCCTCACACAATCCCCTGGATTTGCCCCACCAATAAGGCTGAGATGGTGAATCTGTGAAACATCATGGTTTGGCATGCAGGTTAGTACAGTCAACAAACTCATAGTCATTTTTCATTTCTCATTGTCACAGTTTAGTTGTTGAATATGTAAAAGTAGAAACTTACATAATTGTATATATTAATAAAGAAATTGTGCGTATTTGCTACAGAAATACTATAGAATTGTATCACCGATTTATAGATTTTATTTATTAGGAATGAGGAATTCATTAAATAATTTATTAAATAAATATGACAAATAAAAATAATTGAAATAATAGTAATGCTAATTTCCATTCCTTGTAAATTAGTGCTAAAAAAAACAATAATGACATAACATGAATGTGTTTTGTAATTGTTAAATCATATTTAAATAAATATATAATACACAGTTTTTTAAAAATATCAAGGTAATTTTATGTGCCCCGGAAAATAACCAAAATACTCACCACTCTCTTTCTGAAATACGAGTCTTTAAGACGGTGGTCAAGGGCCTCAAGCTCCTCTTTGTTCTGAGCAATATTGAGCTCCAGGATGTCTTCCGCTCTCTGATGACCCTGGCGTTTCCTCAGCAACTGTTGACGCAGTGGGTAATGCAAATACTCCATGCCACATTTCTGCATTGTGGTTATTTTCCTAGGTGTTTTGAGCAGAGTACGAGCAGAGGATGGAAGATTAGTGTGGCCATGTTTCTGAAGAATTTTCAACAGATGGTCAACAGCATTGTTCTTTACTTCGAACTGAGAAGCCCAGGATGCCAGTTCTGTTGCCAGGGATAAGCTTGCCATGCTGTCTTCCTGGTCAGTTGTACCATCTTTTTTTTCTGTAATGTCCATGACTTCCTCTAAGTCATCCTCCAAGTCAGTTTCTTCTGAAGGCCAGGATGCTTCAGAGGACAGTGGAGATGAAAGGTTCATTGTGTTCTCCGTGGAACCTAAGGTATCACCTGCATCCCATTGACCTTCTGTGACTGTTTCGGACTCTTCCAGACTGTCCAATTCAGTGTTGTTATTTTGTGTAGATATCTTTTGAAGAACACGTTTAGTTGCTCTCCAGGATCTTAGATACTGCCTCGAACGTTCTATTTTGTCCGCACTCATCGTTAAGTCTGTAAATATTTTAGTGTAATGTCTGAATGTGCTTCTGTTTTTCTAACAACAAATCTCACTTATCATTTTTGATTGAATTATTTTGATTACTGTGCAAATGGTAACCCATCATTAAAAACACATGAAGTTACTTAAAAGTCTTAGACTACATAAAAGTCTTAGATGACTACATAAAAAATTTAAATAATAAACAAAGCTTGAAGTGAAGCTAAAGAATATTACTTACCTTGAAATAAAAGATGGTAAGAAAATAAACTCAATGGAGGAGGCACTTGAAAACAATGTAAAAATCTACTAAATTAAAAAAAAGATAATCATTGGGTTGGTTTAGGTAAATGCATTGGTATCATGAATCGAAAAAGAGATCAGAAACTGCAAGAGCTTGTGAATCAAATTGAATCATGAAATCTATATGAGTCTCCAGGCCAACATCTGACTTATAACTTTACTAAGAATGTATCTGGTAGGCATTCAAAACATATACTTACAAAGACAAAGTCGCTATGTGCTAGGGCTCTTAAAAGAGCCTTTGGGGTGTAGTTAGATGCTGTTGACACACAGGGAAAGGGGAGAGAAAGTAGAAACATGTCTAAATATGTGTGAGATATGAATCTGTACAAATTAAAATGCATTCAATTCCGTCAATGATTTTTGACTAATCAGGATGACTACTAGCTTACTTATCACTTACAATAATCAGACTGCAATATATACTGGAAAAAAGAGAAGAGAATAATTATTTTCATGGTATAAATTTCAAAAGTTAATAAAGGCTCTTGATTTATTAATATATCAATTGCATCACAAAATGCATAAGAATGCAGTAATGCATCTGATGAGAGTTCACAACCCACTAACAAATAAGAAACCATATTAAGTCAATAAAATACATTTTCTTTCTTGAAAATACTACTACTAATTAGTATTATTATTTTTAATACTGTTAACAGTATTAATAAAATATAATTATAATTAAGAATAGTATTAATAATACTAATAATAGCTTATTTTATTATTATTTGCGTTTAATTATTATTAACACTGTTAACAATAATGATTGAAATAAAATATAATCATAATTATTGTTGTTATTAATAAAACAATATTTATATTTATACATATTATTAAATGTAGTGGTATTAATAATATGACAGACAGACGGATGGCCTATTTCATTATAGATCTGATCTCATCTTTACAAGCCACGTCTCTCGCTCTCACAGGCTTGGCTGCGAGCGCGTGAGCGCTGGCGCGTTCACCAGAAGTGCTCATTCGCTCGCAGCCAAGCCTGTGAGACAAAGCGCTTTCCATACAAAGTAAAGATATAGTATTATTAATAATTGTATATTTTATTTATTTTAAAGTAACGATAACATCACAGACATGACTGATGAAACGAAAAAGTTCATTTCACTATGAGCGGATTTTCTCTATTATCCCAAATGACGTCAAACAGACTTAACGGCATTTAACGGTATTTTATTATAGCGACTAGTGGACGGTGGGGAAAAAAACGGAAAATGTAGTGGTACATTTACTGGAAAAGACAGTTAATAAATTTTGTGACAATTAAAAATGTTCATTAGGTGAAAGCGACAGTTGTTTATCTTATTTATCTGGTTACCCTGAGTAGGGGCCTATAGCATATAATATAGTATGCTAATTAGATTTTATTATTTACTTTCTTCAAAGTTTTAAGTGTTATTTACCTTTGTAGGGGGTTCGTATGTTTTAAAAGTAATGTACCTAAATCAGTTAAGTAAAAAGTACTTTACCTCAGAAATACTGGTAGAATAGGATGTCCACTTACAATGAAAACCGGGTTCTGCTTACATGGTCACAACCCCTGCTTATATATGCCCGCTGGCAGGTTTCGCGGGCTTGGCACGCGCACAAATATATATTATTTTATTTTTATTTTTTTTAAATGTACATTTAAATAATGATACCTTGCGTTACCTTGTCAAAAAGTGATATACCACAATAATCTAGTAGGGTAAATATAAGTTATATATAAACTTTAGAATATAAATATGTTAACTAAATTGGCTAGATCAACGCGTGGCAGCCTTTATGGTGGAAGCATTCGCCTTTGATGTGCAAATGGTTGAGAAGTAAGTAGTATGATATGGAATAATATGTGGAAATGTATGTTTTTTTTCATAGTGTGATCATTTGTGGGATTGTGAGCGTTTTGCACGCTGCCCTGTTAAAGGAGCTTTATAATTTTTTTAAATGCAGTGATGAAATCTATCTTATAGAATTTAAAGTAAATCAAACATGTAAAAGAAGTGCAAGGTGCATCCAAATGTTAATTAGTTTTGAATGAAACAGTTTTGCATACAAAAATAACCTACAGGAATCCTGCAGGTTTTTTTTGGAAGATATTGTTTTATTTATACATTGACAATATGTGCAGGAAATTTGTACAGGTTTTAGAATGAACCCTTCAGTACAACAGAAACATGCAGGGAAGGCACGTTTATTAATATAGCACATTGCATACACAATGGTAATTCAAAGTGCTTTACATAGAAGAAATTAAAATAATCAAAAGAAATAAGAATAATTAAAGTAGGAACAGTGGCACAGTGCTCATTCAGTAAATGCACAGCTAAACAGATGTGTTTTGAGTCTAGATTTGAATGTGACTACTGTAATAGCACATCTGGGCCCGTATTCGTAAAAATTATTAATGCAAAGAGTAGCTCCTAGTGACAAAATCCTAAGAAAGTTCTTAGAAATGTGGGTGTTACTGTTTACCCTTAAAACTAAATAAAAATCCTAGTAAAGTCATTCAGAAAGCACCTTACCCTTAAAAGTGGTCTTAAGGTCAAAATTGTTAGGAGTACGGACGAGGACTTTTAAGAGGCTTAAGAGTTTTTTTTTAGCAGAGGAGAAAATGACAAAGATGAAGAGGGAGAAGAAATGTTTTGCATACAATGGATCACAGTGAGATGCTATAAATTAGATCTAAATGTAACTGGAAGCCAGTGTAAAGATCTGAGGACTGGTGTGATATGTTCACATTTTCTGGTTCCTCAATCTGGCAGCAGTGTTCTGTATGAGCAATTGTTTTATGGTCTTTTTGGGAAGTGTTGTATTTCTGTTCCACTGTAATACATAGATCCTTCTAAAACATTTTCATAATCCACTTACCTTTAGATTAAAGATGCAAGACGTCAATCCAGGGTCAGTCAGCGGAGCATCTAACCAGTTCAGTTCTAGTTTCAGGTTGCTAGGGGCATTTGCTAATATTACTGTTTTATTACTAAAATTCATTTAGTATTAATAGGGAAAAATTACTCATAGTCTTGTTTAAAAAGGTTTATGAATCATCACAACATGATTTTGTTTTCTTTGGAAATTTTTGTCTTTGTATGATTCTAAATATTTTTAAAGGCAAAAAATACAAACACTTAAAAGTCTTTACCTGAATTGCGGCTCTTTTTGCGTTGTCCCTCTGGAGGTATTCAACTATAAGATCGTCCATAAAAATATCGACTTTGTCTGTGACAAGTCATTTCTTGTACTATTTTCATCTGAGATGAAGCCAAAATTTCAGGGGTAAAAATGACTTTAGTGAAAGTGAAGGCCAAATACTCGAATTTGGCCTCTGCACTTAACCCATCCAAGTTAGTTTACACATTAGGAGTAGTGAACAGTGGGTAAAGCGCAAGGGCACCTCAGTTTTTTCCTGTCTGTATTGAGACCTTTGAGTTAAAAGTCTGACTCTAACCATTAGGCCACAACTGCCTTTAGAGAAATGGCAGCATAGTTATTTTATTTTTACACAGAGATTTGTAGATCTATTAGTAAAATCTGTTGACTGTAGCAATTTTTGTTGCATTGTATTCCAAGAAATATTAAAGACATCTTAATATCCTTTTTAAATTCTGGTTCTTAACAAAATGTTATTTTGGTATCATCATTTTGAAGGCCCTATACAGTTTAATTCTAAGAATGAATTGTTCAAGTTTAATGAATGGTCTGAAAAATACATACATTTGCTAAATTTAGTTTTTCATTACACCCAGGCAGGCTTGGTTTGGAAACTGCTCTACAATGTCCAATGGGTGGCTCAAGAAGGGAGACATTTGGATGTCCTCAGTCTCCTGACGTCTGGTCACTTCAACACAATGTGTCATTGGTGCGTACAGTGAGGTTGTCCACCTCTGGGTAAGTCTCTCGTCCAGAAACCCATGTGCCCTTCTGTGTGCATTTGTATTGATGTATCAATACTCTAAAGTTTATACCATGATCAGCAATGCAACGATTGGCAGGCATCAAGACAGCAACATAACAACACCATGTAATTAAAAAAGGAAACGGCCAAGCAGGCAAAATTGAATGAAATGTCTAATAGATAAATAAAATGATTGTTACACAATTACTAATTATTACAAATGTTCACTAATTTGTGTATTTGAACAGGCTTTACTTTTTCAGTTCCAAGAATATGGCCTATTGTAATGAGCAATTCACATTTCTTTAGGGCCAGGAATAAATTAATAACATTTTTACATTATTTAATGTGTAAGGCTCCAATAAAATTAAGATAATTATTCCCTCACAAATAAATCTCTCAATGAGTAAAATCGGCTCTATTATTATGGACTACTAAGAACAAGTACATTTATACTTTTAATGATTAATTTCCCTGGTTCTGTAGGGTGTCATGTTCCTGCCCTTCTGCATGACACTTCCTCATTCTAACGTCCGTGGTAACAAAGCTAAAGGCACATCTCTTCACCTGAAACAAGACGCTAATAAATGCTAGATAAATAATAGATGATGATGATGATGATGATAATAATAATTATTATTATTACCATTATTAATTTAATATCTTATCATTATTTTACAGGTCTTCATCTGTTTAAAGATTTCCTCATTTGGCTGGTTTGGAAGGACCGAGTGTCAGCATTACAGGAAAGGCACCGATGGCTGAAAGCTGGTGAATGACACAAGTGTGTTTCCTCTATATGCATTAATCAGTGTCGTAGTTGAATAGAGCATATACATACTCAATCCAACACACACACACACACACACACACACACACACACACACACACACACACACACACACACACACACACACGTGTGTGAGCACAACAGATAAACAGGATATCTGACAAGGAAGAGCAGAAGGGGTTTTACTTAATTTCTTTACCAGAGGCAGATGAAATACAACACAAGTACCAGAGTTTAGTTAAACATGAACGTTTCGGAGTGTCCATGGAAAAGTGCAAAACCAAACTAACTGGCTACTAGTTAATCCTGTTTGACTATGTAGGACACGTGCTGAATAAATTCTTAAAACTGCAAATAATAAGTAAGGGATTATGTAGAGCAAGGCGGTTGTTATAGCGAATTCAACCCCGACAGGCTGATCAGGAGGAAGCGGAGGGGTCTTGAATCAGCCTGAAGGGGTTGTATTCACTATAACAACTGCCTCGCTCTACATTATCCCGCTTATTACATGGCTACCTACCAAATAAATAAATAATTTGACACAAAATATTGATTTAAAAAGGAGTTTGATTTAAAAACGATTGTATAGCTTCTGCTAAAGAAAATAGTCTGTTCCGTCTCTACGGTTAGAATCCTGCGTGTCCATGGCAGTGTTCTGCTTTGCATGGCAACGGTGTGTTATCCTTAGAGTAAATTTTATATAGGTTTATTACAAGCCATGTAATAAACCTATATAAAATGTACTCTATATTACAAGTGACACATTCTTTTTTTATAGGAATAGTGCAACCAAAATGGAAATTCGTTCATTATTTACTTCCCATGTCACTCCAAACATGTATGCCTCTGTTTCATGGAACACAACACCGTGAGAAGATCGACAAAGCCCTTAAGAGTAAAAGCTGTAATAATTTATCAGTTAATTATTATTATTATTATTATTTTTTTTTATCTTAATTACTTTTATTATCTAAATAATTGCCAAGTGAAATCAACATTACAGTGTTTGCAACATGCTTCTAATTTATATACCCCTTTACTGTTAAAGCTACTCACCAAGGCTCTCTCAGTTTTAAATGGACTTCCCATGAGACCGGAGTTTACAGCTCTTTCTGTTGAATGTTTTTTCTCACTCTTGTGTGCATGAAGCTGGAACTATTTGGCTCCAAAATGCAGATCTCAGCTCCTCCGCAGCCAGTTATTTCTTTTTTTTAATGCTGTAACACAACTTTGTTCTGTTGTTCCATTTGTTCCTGTTTTAATAAAACTTTTAAAGCCTGTTGTGTAGTTGTATTGTCATTTTGTTTAGTCTTTCCCTAAAGACTATGACCCAAAAAAATGTGTTTGTATGGTAAAAATCACAAAAAATCTTTCATATTTAAATAGTGTCTTACCTGACTTACAGTTGGTAACTTGATGGTAATAAAATTACAGACATGCGACGTCGAGACTACGTTGTCAGTTGGTAAGTCATGAAATTACCAAAAAGTAGAATAGATTACGTAACTGCGACGTCGTGTGTTAGCTGGGAGGTTACTTTAAAGAGAATAGGGAAACATGATTCGGGGAAATGTGACGTTTGTAATCAGGAAGAAACAGTAGAGCATGTAATGATGATCTGTCCGGGGTAGAGTAATGAAAGAAAGATATTGATTTCTAACCTTAAGAAAATTAAGATGATATTTGAGTTTACAGGCATTCTTGGAAAAATTCATGGAATGAATGTTTCACATTTTAATGCAAACTATGAAAGCGACAGAGTTAAATAAAATAATATAGGGTTGCATTTCCCAAAAGCATCGTAAGCCTTAGTAGATCGTAGAAGCCATTGGCGCCAATGGTCAATGCGATGTGTGGTCATGTTTTTGGGTCAGTCGGCCCACACTCCCAACCAGCAGGTGACGGTAATGCACCTATCGTTGTCTGCCAACCGCCATAAAATAATAATAATAAGAAGAAATCAGTAGAACAATCTCCGACACATATTGTGACGTCATGAGAGCTGCAACACTGCTGTCTTCAGTCTGTTGAGAGACTTTAGCTGTTAAAATCAGTTTTGTTCTCTTGTCCTACATATGGAGATCTAGTTGTGTAAAGACATTGTTTTTCATTTGGATTCTGCCTGTTTAAGGAGGTTTCACTGAAGTATTAACAAATAAAAGAAGACTCGTGCTGTAAGTAATGAAATTGGTGAGTTTCACCCCTTCTTTTATTTTCATTTGCCCCCTGTATCAGACGGGTGAAGTGCATGTGATGATATTTCATGTTGAGGATGATCATCTATTAGAAGTCACTAATGAAGTTAAAGTGGGTCCGTTCACTTGTATTCCTGTAATAGATTAAATTGTGAAACTGCTTGTTAACAATGTGCCGTAGTCGAGAGATAATGAGAATGAGAAAAAGAAATGTTCTGAACATGACTGCAGCGTCTTCAAAACTTTAATTCAGCCTAAACAGATCTGAAAAAGCTATGACCGGTAAAGCGCATTTCAATGTTTTCCTCACATGGATGTCTGTCAGATATTTCACCGCACATCAGAGGAGGATGAAGGAGACTCGTAAATGTTGTCAGCACCAGCGCTCTTGAATCATGAAACGACTACAATTCAGTGCATCAACCCGTTTTATTAAATGTATGTTTGAATCTCTATTTTGTGTTATTGTTTCATTTGCCTAGTTTCCATCCACTTTTCGTGGCGTTTGCGTAAGTTTGGGAAATTTGCCGTCTTCTGCCTGTTTCCAGTCAAATGACCTTTTATCGATAATAATGGTGTGCATGATGACGTCACGCCTTTCTGAAAGTGATGTCATTATTGGACAAATCATTCTGATAGTTTATAGTCTTGAAAAAAGTGCAGAACATTCTGAGAATGTCATTCAACCGACTTTTTGCGTCTACAGAACAGGGTAAGGCTAATTTAAGTTTGAATAAAGAAAAGGCATACATAAATGTATATAAATTAATTATTTTATTTAATGCTTTATTCATTTGGTAGGCTAATTTATTTGATTTAATACAGGGAATTTTGCTGTAACTTTTTAACAAAAGTATAAACAATAATTTATTAGAATTGAGCATTATGTTATTGTTCCAAAAAAGAAAAAGAAAAAAAAAAAGCAACTGATACTTTTCTCCTTGTATTGTGTATTTATTTTTTAATTTAAAACATCTTTATGCACAGAAATTGTATGTTTTTTAATTTAATTTTGTATTGTGGGCTAATTTCATGATTGCATCTATTATTTTGAATTGTGTGGAAAAATAACTTTAATAAATGAAACGGATGGCTATTAAATTAATCGCAAACAGTGGCCATTAATTTGTTCTCTGTGCATTTGTCGATATGCTTGATATGAGATATTTGTGTTGGCACTCCTGGAAGTGTCATGTTTGCAGCATTGGATCTACAGTGCTGTGCAAAAGTCTTAGGCACATAAAATGTTTCACAAAATGTTAATGCCAATTTTCTCGACAAAGTGTTTCCAAACCAGTTTTTCGTGACATTTGATGTATTGAAAGCTTCAAATGCATTCGTATTCGCTCGCAGTCAGAAAAGTATACTTTGAAAGGCAACGCTGGCACACACGCAGTAGAACGAAGGATACCTGTATGGAGCTAAAAGAGTCTCAATAAAGATAAATGCACACACTACATTCACATATGCACACACATGATTCATACATGCACACACAGGATTCATACATGCACACACAGGATACACAAATGCGCACAAAATTCACAAATGCACACAAAATTCATAAATACACACACAATTCAGAAATGCAAACAAAATTTACAAATGCACACAAGATTAAGAAATGCACAGGACAAGATTCAGAAATGTATTTCTGATGCACGCACAAATATCTTGATTTACAAACTTTTTGCGGTCTGTGAACTTCACTGCATTTGTGTGTGAACTTTGAGACTCCCCTGACTTGGCTCGACACACAAATGCCTTTTTTAAACAAGGAATGATCTGGAACCAATCAGATATCTCCCTTGTTTTAGCCAATCACGAGAACGCACCCCACGTGGGGATTGAGCCAATCACATGAGCAGCGTTCACACAGCGCGTGCATGTGGTGCGGGCAGCGTTCACGGTCATTGTCACTCAGTTGAGACCTCAACATGGCTTCTGGCAACGACAGGGGAGCGGTAAGTATAACTTAACGTGTTTAGCTAGTTATAGCCCTGTTATGAGATGTTGTTTAATTGTTAATGTTAACCGGTTTATTTGTGCAACTATCAACATAAGCTAGCGAGCTGAGCTAGCGAACTACGCTAGCGTCTGCATGCTAATAGGGTCAGGCTAACGTTAGTATCTTTCCATAAAGTTGAAATTCTTGTGAATTAAGTGACTGTTTGACAGGGTCTGTCAGCCCCAAGCCGAGGTAGCAGCTCGGGCTTTTGTGCAGTTATTGGCCCGGGAGCTGTCCTCGGCTCCAAACGCACCGAGAGAGAGTACAGCAGCAGTCAGGGCTGGAGGCAGTGCTCCTCTGCCGGTTAGCGATGGTAGGGTGAGACAGGCTATGAGAAGGTGATCCATTTAACTTAGTATTTCTACATTTGCTAGTAAAGTATAAAGAGAGACCATAGTCCCTCATCTAACTATTCTTATTGCCCTCTGTCTGGTAGGGTTGGGAATCTGAACTCAAAAACTAATTTTATTTTGGGGGTGTTCCATGCAGGTGCTGAACTTGTCCCAAACTTTATTTCAAATAGCTTAATTGGCATGAATGTTTAGGTGAAGAATGTTGCTAAAGCAGAAATTCACATACAAATTTACATTTGGTGCTTAAGAAAAGATTAATCAGTCCTCCAAAGTTTTTGGTACATAGATAAAGCATTATGTATTGTTTATTAAGTGACACATGTTTACTTTACTGACAGTGAATAATATTATTCTGACACATTTAATATTGGTGTCTGGAACAGTAATGAATAGCGTTAGTGTATTTTATACTGTTATTGAGACATTATTTAAATTATTGAAATTATTTTAATTATTTATTATTTAAATTAAACGAAACACAAAAATATCTGGTTTCCCTACAAATCTTTTTGTCTTTCCCACATCAGGCAGTTCCCAGTATGTTTAATACTGATCACCTCATCGTGTTTCAAGTGGTCTGGTATACTTAACATCCTCTTCCCAAGGCCAGCATGGGCAAGTTCTAGCTCTTCTGAGCCCTTTGGTGTTAACTGACTGGGTTCCGAAAGGACATAAATATGAAAGTCTGTCCTTTTCACAATGCAAGGGGCAGGGGTCGAGAATCGTCGTTTTCCTCTTGGCTGATCAGTATTAAACATACTCGGGAACTGCCTGATGTGGGAAAGACAAAAAGATTTGTGGATCTTGTGGAAATATGGACTTGCATTCTTTTGTGAATCAACTGAGTCCTTGTCAGGCATTAGGCATGACAATGACGCTAGGGCTGTCAATAATTGATTCATGTCATGTCCAACAGTTCAGTAAAGACAAAAGCAGGTTGTCTAAATAAGTTCAAACTCAGAGCGGCATTTCTCAGTGCAGTCAGAAATGCAATCTTAGTTTGATTACATCGATTTTGATTCTTAAAATCCCAAAAGCAATCTTTTACTCTATGCGTAGCACTTTACAATGAGAATAAATCACTTGCATACCCGGGCCGATTTCTTTTCCCTTTCCAGCCCTGTTTGCAGCATTCTCATAGACGATACTATTCTTGTAAAAAAAAATTCAGAAGACTGAAACAAAGAAAAAGTGAGCACTTTATACGCGTGTTCTCATGGTTTTATGGTTATTTAGAAAACACCATTCAAAATCACAACATTTTGATTAGAGTAGCATACCATCACATTGGATATACACTGCATCCGGAAAGTATTCACAGCGCTTCACTTTTTCCACATTTTATTGTGTTACAGCCTTATTCCAAAATGGATTAAATTAATTATTTTCCTCAAAATTCTACAAACAATACCTCATAATGACAATGTGAAAGAAATTTGTTTGAAATCTTTGCAAATTTATTAAAAATAAAAAACGAAAAAAATCACATTTACATAAGTATTCACAGCCTTTGCTCAATACTTTGTTGAAGCACCTTTGGCACCAATTACAGCCTCAAGTATTTTTGTGTATGATGCTACAAGCTTGGCACACCTATTTTTGGGCAGTTTCTCCTATTCTTCTTTGCAGGACCTCTCAAGCTCCATCAGGTTGTATGGGGAGCGTCGGTGCACAGCCATTTTCAGATCTCTCCAGAGATGTTCAATCGGGTTCAAGTCTGGGCTCTGGCTGGGCCACTCAAAGACATTCACAGAGTTGTCCTGTAGCTACTCCTTTGTTATCTTGGCTGTGTGCTTAGGGTCATTGTCCTGTTGGAAGATGAACCTTCACCCCAGTCTGAGGTCCAGAGTGCTCTGGAGCAGGTTTTCAACAAGGATGTCTCTGTACATTGCTGCATTCATATTTCCCTCAATCCTGACTAGTCTCCTTGTACCTGCCGCTGAAAAACATCCCCACAGCATGATGCTGCCACCACCATGCTTCACAGTAGGGATGGTATTGACCATGTGATGAGCGTTGCCTGGTTTCCTCCAGACATGACGCTTGCCATTCAGGCCAAAGAGCTCAATCTTTGTTTCATCAGACCAGAGAATCTTTGAATTAGACCTTTTGGCAAACTCCAGGCAGTCTGTCATGTTTTTTTTTACTCTGGAGTGGCTTCTGTCTGGCCACTCTACCATACAGGCCTGATTGGTGGAGTGCTGAATAGATGGTTGTTCTTCTGGAAGGTTCCCCTCTCTCCACAGAGAAATGCTGGAGCTCTGTCAGAGTGACCATCGGGTTCTTGGTCACCTCCCTGACTAAGGCCCTTCTCTCTCAATCGCTCAGTTTGGCCGGGCAGCCAGCTCTTGGAAGAGTCCTGGTGGTTCCAAACTTCTGCAATTGACGGATGATGGAGGCCACTGTGCTCATTGGGACCTTCAGTCCTGCAGACGTTTTTCTGTACCCTTCCCCAGATATGTGCCTCGATACAATCCTGTCTCGGAGGTCTACAGACAATTCCTTGGACTTCATGGCTTGGTTTGTGCTCTGACATGCACTGTTAACTGTGGGACCTTTTATAGAAAGGTCTATATTATAATAATGTCCAATCAACTGAATTTACCACAGGTGGACTTCAATCAAATTATAGAAACATCTCAAGGATGATCAGTGGAAACAGTACACCTGAGCTCAATTTTGAGTGCCATGGTAAAGGCTGTGAATACTTATCGTTTTTTTTTATTTTTTTATAAATTTGCAAAGATTTCAAACAAACTTCTTTCACGTTGTCATTATGGGGTATTGTTTGTAGAATTTTGAGAAGAATAATGAATTTAATCCATTTTGGAATAAGGCTGTAACATAACAAAATGTGGAAAAAGTGATACTTTCCGGATGCACTGTATCAACATAAATATCAAAATCAGTAAATATGTCAAAGACATCAAAAATAGTAGAAGTAACCCAACACTTAAAAAGTAATTTTCTTTCAATGATCCCGATGACAAAAGATGTTCGCCCCAGTTACTTTGGGGAATATATCTTTATTGGAGGATTCAATTTCCTTGCAATTTGGTCTTTCTGTCCATTCAGAATTGTTTTTGTATTGCATTGGACCATTCACATTGATCAGTGTCATCTGCTTTGCTGCTGCTCGAATCAAGAATGATTTGATCAATGGTAACACACAATAATTGTTGCACCCCATTTTCCTAATGATAAGTCGAACCAATCCCAAATTTTCACTTCTTGAATTTTCTGCAACTTCCTTTCTAAATGCTTTCAATTTAGTCATGGCTACAGTAAATGCACCTTCTGGTGCTGTGTTGTTAAGAATAAAAGTACAACATTGGTCTCCAAACAGAATAGATACACCTGATCACCTGGAACAATTGAACAGGGTACTTGTTCACTAGGCTCCTTCCTTTTTTCCTGCAAATATATTTGCAATTGCTCAAGCGAGGGTCCTTTATAAGGACCTCTCCAGTTTGGCACCGGCCTGGGTTGACCCGTAAGCATTTCATGCAGGGTTAGATGCGTATTTCTGTTAGTTTGCATACGATAGCTCATTAAAGCAAGAGGCAAAGCTTCAATCCAATTGAGCTTAGTGCTTGTACATATTTTGTTTAAAGTTTGGCCTTGAGGGTACCATTTACCCTTTCTACCATTCCCTGTGATTGTGGATGATAAACACATCTTGGTCTATGTCAGAGGTTGTCAATTGGTGAGGCACGCTTCCCCTGGGTGGACGCCAGAGAGCCCCAGGGGAGGCGCAGCGCGGGTTCGTACGGTCATGAAAATAATGTCATGAAATTTAGAAATTGTGTTTTCCAGGCCTGGAAAAGTAATGAAAAAAAAGTTAACTCTGAATGTTTTTGGAAAAGTAATGTAATTTTCAAAAAAATATTTTCAGCAGTACAAGTGTGCTAATAATTCTTCAAGTTTGGAGAACGCCGATCCATTGTCTGAACTATTTTCTGACAGTATTCCAAATCTAGGTATTACCTCTTGTTAGAAATTTGATTACTGTTCCTGATCCCTGGTATGATTCCTGGTATACTGGTATGTGACCTATGGGTGGTGTTATTCCATTTCTGACATTGTTTTGAGCACAGACTTAACATGTGGACAGAAACTCATCAACCTTCACTTGCAAAAATTGAGACCAATATCCCTGTTTTTTAATTGTCCTTATCACTTCCCCCCTTGGACAATGATCAAAACCATGCACATCTGAAATAAGAACAATTTGAGAAGCAAAGTTGATGCAACAATCTGTCCTTCATGCAGTGCTTCCCATTAATTGACTAGAATATGGCGGCCTGCCACATTCTAATTTGCCCCGCCATAATGAACCTAAAACATTTTTACACTTCTCATCTAAAATATTTGAGCACTTCTCAGTCTCACAATAATATAAAATAAAAAGGTTGTGTTTTGCGCTCTCTCTCACACATCAGTCAGTTCAGTCAGCTCCTCACCCGCTGCTGTAAACTCACACACTCACACACACTTGCAGATATATGCACTTTAGTTTTCCTGGATCCATCCGGTAAGTAACGATAACTATAATTAAATGCATACACTGCATTTATTCTAGGGCTGCCCCAACCAAAGAATTCCCTAGTCAACTTGTTGGAGTTAATTTAATTACTTGAATATATTTTTTGGGGGGTCATCAGAAAATGATTTGAGTTCCAGGGCTGAGAATGAATGTTATAAGTAACATTGCTAACACTGTTCTACATTACAGAGAAATACTAAACTGTAATAATGAGTCTTTAAAATATACATTTTACAAGTGCATGCACAAAGCGAGCCGCAGTGACACCGGCATAAGCTGTAATGATCCGGAATGTGTCGGAGAAACCAGCAAGGAGACTGTCTGAACATTTTGTTTATTTATAGAGAGAAATGCACATTAGGGTTGTGCCGACAGTAGATGATCTCGGGGATCGATGATGCTCAGAATGGTCGCCAATAGCTGATGCCTTTGATGATGTCAAGATATTTGGCTAATTTTCCCATGTTTTAAATTATTATTAAGATATTATTATCAAATTAATATTACAAATAATTTGCCCGTGTCACACAGACACGTGCATGAAGAAACACTTTATTGTATTATTAAGAACAGATGATATATGTGCATGTATGACGTGCTGATAAGAGGCGTGCAATCTTGTGGAACACGCGCATGTAAAAGGTTCTTTGTTTCTGTCTTCCGATTATTAATTAATTAATGTATTTATTTATTTAAAAAAAGAACAGTATCGTCTATGCAAATGACCTCAGACATCTTAGCTCAGGAGATGTTTTGAGTTCAGTTCGCTTTATTTCCACAGAGTAGTTTATTGTGACCAACTTTGCAGCCTATACATCTGTGATTAAACATATTTATTTCATTTTCATTTATGTGATTAATCACATATGTTAATACAAAAATAACTTTTTGAACCATGATTTATATTTCATTGATTATTATCATCATTATTTTTACATTTATAATTGTTTTTATGTCTTCATTTGTGTAAGTAATTTTCCGCCATGATGTTTAGACGGATTCTTGCCTGACGGTAAATGGAAAGGTGTGTGTGTGTGTGTGTGTGTGTGTGTGTATATATATTATTTAGGGCTGTCGGTTTAACACGTTAATTCAGTGCCATTTAATTTTATAAAAAATACTGCGTTCAAAAAATTTACGCAATTAATCAAAAAAACTTAGCGATTGACAGCCCTAATATTATTATTTATTTTAATTGATTTTTCATTTAGTTTGGAGTGCAATTTCAATTTAGAAATGTATTTGATGTAAGTTTTTCGTTTAAAATTATTATATATTTTTTTTCAATGCAAAATAATTAAAGCAAGAATATTCAGCGATACCTCAGCCCAGGTTTTTTGCCAGAGAGATGTTGACAACTGTTGTAAAAACCATCTTTCAAAAACAACACCTTTTAATTGCACTTATTTTTTTTTTCCAGTTTCATTAGAATTGTTTGTTAAAATAAATACAAAATAAAGTTCTAAGTTTGAAATCAAAGTGTCTTGCTTTATTGTGTAAGCTTAACCCTAACCCAGCTTAATTAAAATTACCCCATAGTACCACCTAGCGTCCAACCAGCGGTAATACGTTTGTCGTTTTAATGTGGAGACTTTGGTCGCTTGTACAAGCGACCAATCAAAACTTGGCAAATCAAAAATCTAATAACATTTGTTCGACTATCAGGGGGTTGCACTAATTTATACACTACACCACACAGTTTATCATCATCAGTGTACAAGAGAAAACATAATATTACTGCATAAGTTAGTATCATGATGATTAATGTAAGTTAACATTTGCGTTACTAGGCTAATTGACATAATGGTACACTGCTTACAGCTTCACTAGCTAGCTATCTTTAACAGTCTGAGGTAACGTTAAAAGATAAAAAGTTGAAACTGACATCACTAGTTTTTACCCTTCTTTACTATTTCCAATATCATCCAATTGTGGTTGTGGTTCAGTAAGAACCATTTGTGTTAATACTGCTACTTGACAGCCAGAAGCCTTTTTGGCTCCTAAATCTGCTGGATTATTTCTATTGATGACAAAGTCATTGCCCTTTTTGTGGGCTTGACATTTAACGATAGCCAATCTTTCTGTTCTGCATGTTGAATTGGGGTTCCATCACTTTTTCTGAAACTTCTTTGTTTCCATACAGCTCTAAACAGGTGACAAACACCATGAGCATAAGTCGAATCAGTGAAAATGTTAACTGTTTCTCTTTTTGTTAACTGACAGCTGTAAGAGCTTTCAATTCTGCTAGTTGAGCAGAACAAGGTTGAGTACAATGTTGTGATATTACCGATATAAAGTCATCTCCGTCTTATTTCAAAACTGCATATCCTTTAAGATTTCCCAAATGATCCCTGAAACAAGAACTATCTATGAAATAATGTGCTTCAGAGATTGGTATAGACTCTAGCTTTGGCTTCAACCTAGTGAATGCTAATGATTTAGCCACTCAATTTTGTGGTGTTCCTTCATGGGCTAAAGGGTTCAATTCTGCTGTGTTAGAATACAAGCATAAGTCAAAATAAATTTGCCTGGTTCAATTAGTTCCACAATTTTGTGATACATATATATTATCACTGGATATCCCATAGTTATTGTTGAAGCTTTCTCTATGCATAATGCACTGCTGCAGGGCCCTGTTGGAAAAATGGCAGGTAGCCCTGAGCTACACTTTCCAATTTGGTGCTATAATAAGCTATGGGCACTGACTCAGAAAACACTAGTTTATTAATAAATTATTAAAATGTTCAGACATTCTTCTTTCTGTTTTTTCCAACACATTCACAATCATTTATTTTGCCGGTGCGCTGCGGCAACCTTTATGCATGCGCATGAGCACTTAATTTATATTTTAAAGGCTCATTATTATGGTTTAGTATTTCTCTGTAATGTAGAACAATGTTAGCAATGTTACATATAATATTCTTTCTCAGTCCTGGAACTCAAACCATTTTCGATGCCACCCCCCAGTATATATTTAAGTAAATAAATTACATTTATATAATAAACATGCACTAGTTGACTAATGGCTTAAGTGAACAACTACTAGTCGACTAATGGCTTAAGTGAACAACTACTAGTCGACTAATGGCTTAAGTGAACAACTACTAGTCGACTAATGGCTTAAGTGAACAACTACTAGTCGACTAATGGCTTAAGTGAACAACTACTAGTCGACTAATGGCTTAAGTGAACAACTACTGGTCGACTAATGGCTTAAGTGAACAACTACTGGTCGACTAATGGCTTAAGTGAACAACTACTAGTCGACTAATGGCTTAAGTGAACAACTACTAGTCGACAAATGGCTTAGGTGAACAACTACTAGTCGACTAATGGCTTAAGTGAACAACTACTAGTCGACTAATGGCTTAAGTGAACAACTACTAGTCGACTAATGGCTTAAGTGAACAACTACTAGTCGACTAGAAAAATCTTTTGGTCGGGGGCAGCCTTAGCTCCAACGAAGTGGAACAAATCATCAGATCATCCACATATTGTTGTAACGTTCTGCCCATCACAAGATATTCCAAATCAGCCTTAAGTACCTGGTTGAACACATGTGGCGAATGTTTGAAACCCAGTGGCATAAGTATACAGTTTGTTACCATACGTAAATGCAAACAGATGTCTGCTCTCCTTGGCCAATGGAACACTGAAAAATGCAGAACAAAGATCAATTAAAGTAAAATATTTAGCATCGGTAGGAACATTCGTTAGCAGTGTGTGAGGATTGAGAACATCAGCTGGCCAATCTTCTACTATGTCATTAACTGCTCTCAAATTATGTACAAGATGCCATTTAGATTTGTCTGTTTTTGCCAAGGTAAAATTGGAGTATTACAGTAGCTTTCTGTCTCTACTAATACTGCTGCCTCATCCAATCCTTCAATGGTGTTTTTAATGCCTTGTTCAGCCTCTGCCAAGAAAATCACAATACCCACTGTGACCAAACAAACACCTGGCCTGGTTTTAATTCTTATTGGACTAGCTGATTTTAGCAGCTCTACGTCTGTATCATGTTTCAACCATAATTCGGTTGGCACCTGATGTTCCATTTCATCTAACAATTCGTTCTTCACATTTTCTGCTGATTCTGGTACTGTTGACATTTGTTTTTTGTTTTATGACTGCTTCCTGTGGAATACCTGTCATTAACGCCCCTCACAAAATCTTAATGTAAGCTTTGTCAGCTGAATGAAAAAACAAGGGCTTAATAGTTGGTTCCCATATACATTGTTTAGCTTTTTTCATCATCTGTCCCAAATCTTTTGATTCCCAATCTTTTCCTACATACAGTGAAAAATGCAGAACTGAGTTTTGTACGTTGAACCATTCTGTCACAAATTCACATTCGTCTATGTTTATAGCTGCTCCCTGTTTACCTATTATGATGTATTGTGAGTAGAGGTAGTATAGTGAGTGGAGATATGCGATTTTTGAGACCGATACAAATTTTAAAGGGGGGAAATTCACCGATTATTTGCCCCGTGGCACACAAACATATATGGTGGACCTTTTCTATGTGGATTGTTCACAGATTTTGCACCGATATGACTATGCAAAGGAACTCAGAATGATGCTTTCTTAAACAAACATTTTTATCAAAGTATATTTGACATTATTATTATACATGGTCAAAAAATTCTAGAAATGAAAAATACAAATAAAATAGCTAAATAAACATCAATATTACTGTTTAGTATCAGTCAAATGATGACCATTAAAATAAAGAATAAATAAAAATAAAATAAAAAGTTAAATAATCATCAGTATTACTGTTTAATATCAGTAAATTTTACACTCCTGCCAAGTCAAGAGAGAAACAGCAGCAGCGATGTTACACCATATTCTGCTTTGCAAGTTCAGGGGAAACTTTCTACGGTTGAAAGCCAGACTTTTAAATATTACATTTTGTAAATTCAACGACAGGTATTGTTCGGTTGAAGGGAGTACCAAACTGTGAATCCTGAACAAAACAGTTTGGTGAATACATGTTTATACGTTAGCTTCCACTCAGCTGACAAGGTATGAAAGTAGCTACGTGGTTAGCTTGATGGCTATAAGTTTGTTGTCACGGAGAGTAAAAGATTGATCAGCATTGCGTCTCACCAACTAGGTAACAGCGTAGCATGATATCAACAGACACAGTCCACCACCACACCGTTGTCAGATGAGCTGCAAAAAGATGCTCTTATGCTTACCTTTCAATATGCTACATTACTTACTGCGCTGACAAACTACAGCTGGCTAACAGCAAACAGACATGAGTGACATGGTTGTCAGGGACAGGGTTAACGTTGTATTAGTTATATTGAAAAGGGAAAATGATGGGTGACTGTGCCTCAGGGATCTGAAACCTGATAAACCTTCCCCACTTACTGATTGTCGTTCTTACCTCATCTTCTATCTGACCAAACCAATACACATTTGCACCTGTCTCACATCTTTCTTTTTTTAGTCTGTTGTTACGTCTGGCCAGGCTTCTGCTTTGTTAAAGCTTATTTCTGAGCTTACCTCTCTCATTTCTTCTTCACTATCAACTATAACTTCAGTGGTGGCAAAAGCATGACTATTTTATTTTATATGCATAAAACACACTATAATCACTTCATATGGTTACGTATTTTATATTGACTAACAATCATTACTTTCTTTATTAATTTGATTGTTATATTAAAGGCTTTTAATTGGCTTATTACAGTCGTTTTTTTGTACAAAACATCCCTGTAAGATGGAGAAATGTGTGCGCTGCAAAAGGAGGTGTTTGATCCTCAACACACACCCATTTCACCCCATCCCTCCAGTATTATTACATACATACATTCGTTTCATCTCGTCTCTACTAATTAACACAGATATATTATCTGCATCTTTCAGGCACCATGTAGTGCCTGACTCTGCTCTAATTAAAACATTAGATCATCCTTTAATATCGACACACACTTCTCCTTCTGGGTTATTCACAGGAAGGGTCATACAGAGAGAGGCTGTAATTCTCCATAGAGAAGTTAAGTTGTATTTTTCCATTGATTTGCACTTTGATTATTAAACTGAGTAAATTCTAATTAAATCAATAAATGAATGATTAAATATCTAACATATTGAATAACATTCATATTCATAGTACATTGATTACACATTGTTAATTTTAGAACATTGCATATTGCATACTAGGGTTGTAACGGTATGATCTCAGAAAATATTGCGGTATTACACAATTATTATTATCAGTATACAATGACCCTTAAAGGAGTTAAAACAGAAGGTTTTTTGTTGTTGTTGTTGTTGAACAAACACTTTAATATAATTGAAACTTGAAACCATTTTTTGCCCTTTGGAAAATAGAATAAGAAAGCGAATTAAATTAAAATAATAAATCGAATTATAAACATGATAACAAAATAGTATGTAAATATATCATGTTACATAACTAAAGCATGTTAGTTTACATGTTATCATAGCGTGTTCAATTAACTACTAAATGAAAGAAAACATCAGCTGTGTGAGCTTTTAAAGTAATGTCCTATGATTATTAATAATTAACATATACTGTAGACGGCTCCTGTCTGTACCTTTATCTCAGTGGTTCTCAACTGGTTTTGCTTCAGGAATCAGAAATCAAGTGTCGACCTGCCATAGATTAAACATAACCTGTATTTAATGTATCCTGGGTTGCATTTCCTTTTATGTTGTATAGTTTTGTTCATGGTTTTCCAGTACAAGTACGTGCATCAAGTGAGATTGTTTTTGTTGTTGATGTCAACAACAAAAACTACAAGAAGTTTTCTCTCCCACCTTTAAAAAATTGAAGAGCATATTTACATATATGTGCCCATTATTATCCCATTTGTTTCCTAATTTCAAACATAATTCAAACAGAACGTACATATTACGCAAGAGGAAAGGCTCCTCATTACCATGGTCTAGTCTTGAATAATAGTAATAATAATAATAAATTAATCTATTTATGAAAAATAAGTACTAGCTGAAACACATCTTAAAACTTTAACTATAACTACCACTGTTGATATAAAATGAGGTCTAATAGATTATTTCATAAGAAATTATAACATTTTGTCAACATATAACAGTTACTTTTACTCATGTAAAATCATGAATCAATTTTGTAAAGGTGATGTATAATGAAAAAATATATATATTTAGCACATAACTGTCACAAACACCGACGAGGGCGTCTCTCTCCCTGCCCTGCGGCGATCGCACTCGCCCGAGTACTAATTGCTCTGATTGTTCCTAGCTGCCTCTCATTACCCCTGTCTATTTAAACTGTGCCTGTGAATTCCTTCCTCGCAAAGTCTTGTTAGCCCCGGCCACATTACTGAGCGTTCTACCCCGTTTTCTTGTCTATCTCGTGTACCAGTCTAGCCTGTTTCTCCCGACCTCGATAGTTTGCCGCCTGCCTAGTTTATTCTGCCTGTTCTCCGTTCACGATCGTTTGCTGCCTGCCCTGACCCACTGCCTGTTCAAGTTACGAGCCTGCCCGTCCTCCTCTCACTGTGTCTGTCTGTTTGCGGACCCCGGCTGCACGTCCCGAGTTGACACCTCCCCGATAAACCGCACATGGATCCCAACCAGCCCGAGTCCTCGTCACAATAACAGTGTTGCTCTTTTCCTCCTCAGTGCTGTTTGGCATGTCAGGGCTTTCTACTGTTTGAGAGGTTTGACTTGACTTCCTCCGTAACGCTTTAAACTAGAAAAGTCTCGCTAGAATTGAAATTGGTCACATCAGTTTTGAGGTCTGTGCTCCGCTATATCGAGGGAAGCCCAGTTGTTACACGTGCGCCAGAGAGAAGAGTAGATCATGATCGCGATCTGGTTCTGTTACACTCGTGCAAAAGTGCAGATGATTGCGAGATTATTATTAAATCTGCCTCGGCAGTCCTAAATAGGCGATCACTTGGACGACCGCCGAAATAACTTCAATGGCATTGTTTTTTCCGCTGCGTGTGTGTGGGGCAAGTTGACGAATCTGACAGGCAGTCAAGGTGGAAAGGAGATGCGCATGCGCAGGTGAGATTCTCCATCTGGTTGCATTTTTTTCTAAATACAGTAGATAAGCAAATGTACATGGCATGAAAACCGTGGTATAGCATGAAACCGGTATACCACTGCAACCCTATTGCATACACATTAATTCAATTATCAAAATGGATTAACTGAATGATTAAACGAAATGGACATAACTGCCATATACGAGTGTGAACTGGAATAAAATTGAGGGCATATGAATCATGACATTGTGACATATGTATCGTGATATGTATTGTATCATGAGATGGCTTGCAATACCCAGCCTAAATGACACTAAATGGCTCCTTTTGAGGGCTGCACGATTTGGACAAAAAGACATATTGCGATTATTTTGAAAAATAATGCGATTGCAATTTGAACTGCGATATGATGAACAAAAAACTAGTAAGTGATTCCTTTGGTCCAAAATTTGATTGTGTTTTGCACATGTTCTAGTACCAATAAAAGACTTGGGCTACTGAGGGATCACAATTGAATCCTTTAAAAAATTAAATCGCTTCAGCCACAATAAAAATCAATAAATGTATTTATATCAAAATGGTACTCGTCTATGTTTACCTGTTTTTGTCCACTTTGTGATAGGATCTCAGTCCACTATTCATCATCGTTATTTTTTGAAACCCAGCCAACTTAAATATTAGTGATGATCTGATCAGTATATTTAAAGCCCATACCGTTCACAGATTTCTTTTCATCTGATCAGCCGATACAGATCCTGATCATTTATCCTTTAAACATCCACTCTGTCAAAACTGGTGATGTGTTGACATCCTGCTCACTGTTAGCAGAATTTCCCTGTAGTTGTTGCATAGTTTTTGCTGACAAAAATATTGTAGACTGTTTAAATGATAATCAATCTTTACAATAAAATGTTTTAATAGGCCTTAAAAACAAGTAGGCTTACACAAAATATTTTCTAATAAATATTAGGATAGATAGCCCTATAAAGAACGAGGCTTAAGGTCAAACTGAAGTTGAAATTATAACCCATTTTGTAATTAAAATGAATGTGTAAATTTCAGTTTCTTGATACCTGGCTGCCACCATGGACGGATAAAAGACTGCTTGCTTCACGCAGGACGTGCCAGTTTGGTTTGAGTGTTCAAGAGAAAACCCTCAAAAACCATCAGAGGTCAAAAGATCTGTTGTAGATTATGGTAGAAAAAGTGTAGGTAATTTTGTTAGATTCATCATTTCATTGCAGATTTGTATTTATTTATTTTTTTGAAGAGAGAGTGAGATGAGTAAAGGCTGTAGACCTGAAGAGGAACTGAACGCATTATGGTAAAACCTACCAAAAATGTATTAATCACAATTATTAAAATCTATTGAAATTCCTAATATGTTTATTTTATTGAAATTCTCTTCAACTACATTGGTTCAACAAAACAAAGCCAGCATCCTTCTAAGTACCTCTTGTAACCTGCTTAAATTCTCCTTTTCTACACATTCCACTGTGAGTCACTGTTTTAGTTAATAATAGCTTTATGTAAACTTTTTGGTATGGATTGATTTTCTCCCTAGAATTTAAAAATTGTACTTTTGTTTCTGATTCTGAATATTTACAGAAGTATTAGCTGTATTAGCAATATTAGCTGTTTCAGTGACATCCCTTTTTAACCACAGCCACAATATTTGTTGCCATCAGCGGGAAGAAACATTGACGGTCAATGGAAAAACATCTGCAAAACGATATCAATAACAATTTTAAATGCTTTTGATCCATGCCAAATCCCAGGAAAGGTGTATACATGTCTGAAGACAGCACAAATATTGCCAAATTTGACTTTGGCTAAGATTTAAATATATTTTATACATGATTCATCTCAGTATGCCAATTAGTCTGATGTGACCCGGCGAGTACACATGCCCACAGGTATATCACTATAAACGTCTTTCATTCTAAAATTTCATTTTTTGTGTTGTTTCTGGGTCGTATTTGGTCACTATATTACAAAACGTCTGTGATCCCATCTGAATGAATGTAAGAGCTGCTTTTAACTCATAAGGATACACAGAAAGCCATACATTTACATTGTAGTCTGATGGTGTGAACAAAGTCCAGCATGACATAGCCCCTGTGAACAAAGTGAGGTCCATAAAGAAACGGTTTACTGTGTCTGGCGTGGAAGAAATTGACTGGCCTGCACAAAGCCCAAACCCCACTGACCCCATTGATCATTTTTGGGGTGAACTGGAACAGCAATTGTAAGTCAGGCCCCATCAACCAACATCAGTTCCTGACCTCACTGTTAGCCTTGTTGTTTTCCTGATGGTTGCATTTGTTTGTGCCAAATTGTCATAACTTTCCACTCTCTCTGACTCTTAGAATTAAATCTGCTTGACATACTATTGAAGATGGAGTTTATTAAAGAAGAGTTTGTTAAAGAGGAGTTTGTTAAAGAGGAGAGTGAAGACATCAGTATTTCAGAAACATTCAGACTGAAGAATGAAGATACTGAGGAACAAAGAGGTTGGTGCCCATTCTTGATATTTATTTCATGACTGCTGGGGAGCATGACAGGGACAGTTTGCCTAAAAATTTAAATTCTGTAATTTACTATCCTTGTGTCATTCAAACATGTATGACTTTATTTCTAGGGCTGCCACAGAGTTTTTGACTGTACCATTACCATCTGAGAAAAAAAAACCCATTTTAAACTGTATTGTGATTGTGAGTAGCCTACTGCGCAATATAATCATCACACTATGCACCACAAGTGCATTGGGAATTGGGCATTCCAAATTGGGGAGACCTCTGTACATATACCGATACTATGCATCTTATCCTGTAATTCTTTGTCTTGCTGTTGCATTTCTGTATGTACTACATGCTTCTGATCAGAGGCCACATTTCTTGAGTGTTAGAGCCCATCTGGGCATTAACAATGTGATATCTGATAGTCAGTTAAAAGTGAAACAATCTGTTTGTAAACAATTGCTGGAAAAATTACTGGTCATGCACAGAGTAGATGACTTGCCAAAACTATAGATTGCTAATATGAGTGGTTAAAAAATGTGTTTTAATGACTTCAACCCAAGTGTCTTCAACAGAACTCCATCAAAAAGCAGCATCTTATATTTTTCCATAAATTAGAACATCTGATGGTTATTTAATCAGATGATAATCAAAATATAAATAACCAATTCAGAGAGTTTTTTCCTAAATTATATCCATTGGATTCAGTAGTAGATGTTAATTATTTTGATGCATTTATTTCTATGATCTGAGCATTCAAACAATTTACTCTGATTCTAAGGAAGAATTAGAACAAGATATCACATTGGAGGAAATTGACACTGCAATTAGGTCTCTTTAGAGTGGTAAAGCTCCTGGTCCAGATGGGTTCCCCATCAAGTTTTTATAAAATATTTAAAGATAAATTCGAAAATACTGTTCTCCCAACTACACTCCGCCAAGCATCTTTTACATTATTATTAAATAAAAATAAGGATCTACTTGACCATTCATCTAATAGACCCATCAATTTGACAAATTGCTATGGTAAAGTTCCCAGAGGTTAACGATGTATGTTGTGAAAGCACTATACAAATAAAAATGACTTGACTTAAAGTGTTCTCCTAAGTCATAGCGCTTCACCTTGAATGATCTCAGATGAGCAGACTGGATTTATCCAGGGCAGACAATCTTATTTCAACTTGAGAAGGTTGTTTAATAGAATCTATACACAGTCCAACACTCCATCTTCGTAAGCATTAATATCACTCGACACCATAAAGGCTTTCGATAGAGTGTAGTGGCAAGCTTATATATGTTAATCCAACTCTGTTTATACCAATCATATATCATCTGATTATTTTCCTATACACAGAGGGACCAAACAGGGAGATCCATTAAATCCACTACTCTTTGTTCTAGCTATAGAACTGTTCGCTGTATGCTGATGATTTAATGTTGTATGTGTTTAACACCATTACAACCGCACCTAAAGTCCTTAATGTTCTAATTTCTGGGTATAAACTCCATCTTTGCAAAAGTGAGTATTTCCCTATCACTAGGAATGCTGAAGTTTATCCCAACTTGCCATTTCAATTATCCATACCTGTGTTTATACCTCAATCATTCTTTAAGTTATTTAACCATATGATTTATTCCTTTATAAGGAATAATAAATCGGCTTGAATAAGGAAAGAATTTATGGAGAGACCAAAGTAGGTAGGTGGCTTGTCCCTTCCAAATTTACGTTCATATTATTGGGCTGTGAATTTCAATGCTGTTCTCCTTTGGTTAGTAGACTGGAAAGGTGTAACTCCTGCATGGCTTCATATTGAAAAAACAACAACAAGTAATCCACATTCATTGCCCACTTTTCACTGCTCATCTTTGCCATTATTAATTAATAGCATTCCTGCTAATGTAATTGTAAATCAGACATTATGCATTGTGAAACAGTTTAGGAAATGCTTGGGCATTCAGAATATGTCTATTCAATCGCCTATAGTTAACAAAAAACCTTTTCAACCCTCTTTACTAGACAAATGATTTCAAATGTGATCTAACAGGGAATTCGATTTGTTGAAGATTTATATATTGATAACACTTTTTTTTTTTTTTTTTTGCAATTATCTACAAAATGTGGGCTAACAAATACTAATTGTTTTGCTTTTGCAAATTAGGGATTTTGTATGTAAATCTTACAAATTTTCCTGACATGCCCGCACTATCATGCCTGGACTCTATATTAAAAGTTAATATGTTTAACAAGGGCAGAGTCTCCGATGTATCCCATATTAAAGGGCAGTGGGAACATGATTTAGGGATTCCCTATCAAATAAGGAGTGGAGCATGGCTCTTGCAAATGTTAATTCCTCCTTATGCTCAAGGCATACCTTAAATACAGTTTAAAGTATGGCTGAACAATATTGGAAAAAACTGACATTGCGATATATTTTTTTCTGCGATATAAAAAAATACAGGATGGCTTCACAAGATGACTTGAATATATTTGAGAAGAATTAATTATTCTAGAATGATTGGGGTGATTTGGTAGGGAACGGCATCTTCATGGAAAATTAAAATAAAAAAAAAGAAACTTAAAATGACCATTTACTTTTCGACTTATTTTGGGTAGTTTATTTTATTATAATAATCAATACACATAAAATAAAATGTTTATAAATCAAATAACTTACGTGATGGTATTACATTCCGCTTGTCAAGCGACCGGATCATGTTTTTAAAACCCTCTTTGGTAAGCGTGTTAATTGGTACCATGTCTTTCGCGAGGTGAAATGTTACTGTTACTTGTCTTGTATGGTGTAACACTGGCAAAGGCATCCGAAATTGTTTATTTTTTTTGCTTTGGACTGCATTCAGATCTGGCTTTGCACTCGTCATAAAAGATTTGTGGTGCCAACTTAAATTATCAAACAAATTGGTGATGTTGCGGCAACAATTGCAAGGCACTCTCGACCTTTACCTGTTTTTGGGTCAACATCATCCTGTCTGTAGCCAAAATATTTCAATATAACTGACGATGCATTTCTTTTTGCAACCAAATTCTCCATTTCTTTATTTTTTTGACTGTTCCTCACTCATAAGTTCGTCATGCACAAGCAGAGCCTGCACATCAACAACCTTTAAAAAAATTAATAATAAACTCTGTGTATCCAAGAACCTATAAATCGGAGTAAATTATGTCATTTCAGACAGATATAATGCTAGTTTTCCTTTTGAAAAAAACCCCCAAATATTGCAGACCAATATATCTTACTACATCGCACATTCTTTTGTGTGACTATTGTGGATGCGCACATCACAATTTCAATGCTGAAACGATATATCGTGCTGCCCTAGTTTAATGTTCTATACTGGCTCAATTTTTCAAAAGCTAGACATGCATTTGTGACAGTTGCAAACAGACCCCAACCACCATCTATCACATGTTTTGGGCCTGCCCAGAAACCTTTCTGGTTATACTGTTTTTTCTGGTAAAAGCATTAAAATGAATTCAAAACTTAAATGAACATCAAAAAATTTAAATAATCAAAAGCTAATGTGTAAACAAAAACATCAAGATCAAATTTGTGCTCAACCAGCACTTACAAAGAAACAGTAAAGTAGACTTTTAAATGTAAATGTAAACGTAAAGAATGCATAAACACACTATATAATGGTTATCATTTATACAAACATTTGCACTCACACAGGGCTACAAGGAAATTTGTACATAGCCTAATAAATGCATTAATACATGCTGTCTATATAACCTAATGGTTAACATTGATACTTTTCACATGTTTTTATTAAGAAAAACAAGTAAATACACATGCTCAGGTGAATGTTGGCTCTATGGTCTGTTAACAAGAGCACCTGTTAACCAGCTGTAGAAAAAACATGCTCTGCTGGCATAGATGTTGAAGGGACACCGAGAATAACAGCTTGATAAGCAACCAATCTTTTTATAGCACTTCATTTTCTTCCCACCAATAAATCGGATCCTCATCAGGTGGGATTCAAGGCTCTAGTATGAAATGTTCCCATTCGTCTTGGCTAGACTCTCTGTAATCATCATAGAAGAACTGATTCAGCCTTTTCCGATGTGTCATTGCCCTCTCCATCATCATCAGCGGTGACAGTTGCATTCACACCACTAACAGCTTGGGGAAGGCTTTGGGACTGTTCAAAATGTTTGTTTCTCACTGCTTCTGTCATGTTGGCGTCAAAGACCCTGAGGTGTTTGTGTCAAAGATCCAGGGCAGACATGAGAAGTGGAATTTTCCTTCCATTCTGCATGTCACATTTGCTTATTCTTTGATTGAGAGATAGCCACAGTGTTCATCTGTAGATACGAATAAGATAAAATAATTGAAACAGCCTAATTTAATTACATCTGTCTATCTCCGGGGTGAGCGAGAGACAGACACAATGAGTGTGGTCTCAAACCTCGGCAATGCATTTATTGGAAATAATAAACATGAAATGTTAAAAATGGGAAAATAAAGTGTCCATGGGGAATCGGTGTCTAAAATAAAGCGGAATCTGGTGTCCTCGGCTATGTGAAGGCAGGGAGTGCAAATAGGGGAAGGTTCAGGTATAACGCTCTCCCCTCATGGATCCAAGGTGCATGAGGAGCATCCCTGGGCCTCATCGCTTGATGGCAAAACCCTGCAAAACAGTACAGCATCTTAAAACATTGACTTGCAGTCTTGACACACTGCCCACATAATTTTTCAAAAATGTGTTTAACTGTCTAGAACTGCTAGAAATAGTCAATGTCTAACTCCTTTAAGGCACTTTTTTTAACTGCACGAAGTCCCTAAAAACTGCAGTTGTTGAGTCCCTTCTAAAAAAAGAACAATCTGAATAACTCCGTTGTAAACAACGACAGACCAATTTAAAATCTTCCTTTCATAGGCAAATCAGTTTTCAATCAGCTGAATACGTTCTTGAACTCAATTTCCAGTCTGGATTCTGACAGCATAATAGCACAGAGACAGCGCTCCTAAAGATATTCAATGACATTCTCTTAAACACTGATTAAGGCTAAATATCAGTGCTAGTATTACTAGATCTTAGTGCTGCTTTTGACCCTGTTGACCACAACATTCTCATAGACAGACTGGAAAACTTGGTAGGGCTCTCTGGGATGGTCTTCAGCTGGTTCAGGTCATATCTAGAAGGGAGGAGTTATTATGTGAACATGGGTAACCATGAAAATGAGTGGACATCCATGATGTGTGGAGTCCCACAAGGCTAAATTATGAAAATTAACCAAATTGCCTATGCATATGGCACCCAGATTCACCTAAACCCTATCGCTAAATGACTATAGCTCCATTGACTCTTTGTGCCAGTGCATTGACGAAATTAACTGTTGGATGTGCCGAAACTTCCTTCAGTTAAACAAAGACAAGACCGAGGTCATTGTATTTGGCAACAAAGGTGAAATTCCAAAGGTGAACACATACTGTACATTGATTTCAGGGGTTTAAAGACAAAAAATCAAGTCAAGAATCTTGGTGTTATTTTGGAGTCAGACCTTAGTTTCAGTAGTCACATCAAAGCAACAATAACTAAATCATCCTACTATCATCTTTTTCTGGCTATACTTTTTTTAGATGTTTTGTATCCAGTCAAGACTTCATCACCAGTAGGGTGGACTACTGCAATGGACTTCTCAAAAAGTTTTGCAAAAAGACCTTTAGACACCTGCAGCTCATTCAGAATGCTGCTGCCAGGACAAACAAAAAAATGTGAGCATGTTACTCCACAGGTCTTTACAATGGCTTCTAGTTACTCCTATAACCTAGGACCTAAACACATTGCAGTTACTCTTGTTGAAAATACACCTAACAGACCTCTCAGATCATTAGGATCAAGTCAGTTAGAAATACAGAGGGTTCAGTCAAAACAAGGTGAGACAGTGTTTAGCTATTATGCCACCCGCAGCTGGAACCAGCTTTGAAAAGAGATCAGGTATGCTCCATCAGTAGCCACATTCAAGTCAAGGCTGAAAACACATCTGATTAACTGCATTTATTCACTGAGCACTGTGCTGCAATCACTGATTGCTCTGCATAATGTTATGTATTATTTTTCTATTTTGTTCATTTTGAATAATATTTACTTTTTAAAATGTATTTTATTTCTTTTTATTCTTATTTCTTGTTCTTAACTGGTTTTAAAATGATTTTTTTATACATCTTGTATTTTAATTATTGTTTTTATGTAAAGCACTTTGAATTGCCATTGTGTATGAAATGTGCTATATAAATAAACTTGCCTTGCCTTGCTTGAGGGGAATAGCAGCCCATCATCCTGGCCCGTTGGCCGCAATGTGTGCTCCAAATCCCGGCGTCACATCTAATTCTCGCCGGGAGTTCCAGAGTGTGAGTCCGGTTATGCATCTAATATGCGCCGGACACTGCCCACTCCATTCCTGAACCTGCAAAGGACACCAGTGTGTGCTCCCAAGGAGATAGAAGCCGGCTTCCCAAGGAGAGGTGTGCTCTGAGTTTTAATTGGAGCAGCAATGAGACTATATTCACATCAGGTGTGCCTCATCAATCACAGCCACAATGAGGCTTATAAGGTTAATTCCCTCCTCTCTCCATCCCACTCTGTTGTCAGCCTGGCTGAAGGACAGCCATAGGAGGCAGAGTGATGGTGACAAGAGGGAGCGTTACCCCAGTGTCACCTCTGCCCATGCTCCTATCTGAACACTGAGTCCGGAGCCAGAGGTCCACACTCTTTAGTTGCCCCTACGGGAATGCCATTTCCTCAGCCAGGCCCTACGGTCGGAGTGGGCATATAGGGGAAACCTCTCCGGGCCAGCTAACCCCTTTGCTCGCACACAGAAAAAACAAAATTAAACATGACAGTCTCAACCTGGGTAAATGATTATTAAGTGCCACTTACCCTTTTGGTGGTTGGGAGGCCATCCCCATGGATTATCCATCCTGGTCCAGGCTTTTCATCTAACCAGTGAACGAGAGGCGAGTGATGTCAATGTTGGTGCCTAACTCTGCTGCCCACAAAAGTTCCTGCATTCTTCACCACTGTGGTGGGGTGAGCAAGAGACAGACACAGTGGGTGTGGCATCAAGGCCTCGGAGAGGCATTTATTTGAAATAATAATCATAAAATGTTCAAAATGGCAAAATAAAGTGTCCGGTGCACTCCCCTCCGTGGTCCATGACATGAGGGGCGGTGACTTCACTGGTGGCCTGTCTTCCCAAGACTTCCCTGAGTACAAGGGGAAGGCAGCCCGGCATCTATGCCCATCGGCCACGGCTCATACTCCAATTCCCTTGGTGCCTACATCTAACTCTTGCCGGGGGGTCTGAGGATGCAGGTCTGGCATTCATCTAATTCAGTCGATACCCTCTCCGCTCTGCTCCTGGACCTGCGCAGAATGCCAGTGTGCAAACAAGGAGATAGAAGCCTGCTTCCCAAGGAGAGTTGTGCTCTGTGTTTAAATGGCAGCGGTGATGAGACTATGTTTACATCAGGTGTGCCTCATCAATCACTGCCACAACAAGGCTTATTAAGTTGCATCTGTCCTCTCTCCAGCCCACTCCCATTGTGAGCCTGGCTGAAGAATGTCCCTAAGAGGCAGAGTGATGGTGACAAGAGGGAGGGGCGCACACACACACACACACACACACACACACACACACATACACATATATATATATATATATATGTATATGTATATATACAGCATTTAGTAAAAAAAATAAAAACAGTCTATTATAATTAACGTATTCGTTATTCAAGATGTTTAATAAGTAAATACATACAGTATACTTTTTCCCCAAATAGACGTACCTGTACAGATTCCCAGGTCAGTTGTCTGTAGGTAGCAACCATATTGCTGGTATTATCATGCACTCAAGTGACCACTTTTCCTTGGAGGACCAATGCTTTTATACAGGCTTTTATGTGCTCCACAAGGTTGGCTGCAGAGTGTCATTCTTCCATCGCTCTGGTTTGTAGGACAGCTGCGTTAACCTTCCCATCAGAAATAGAATGACATTTTATTGTCGCATATGATTCCGTAGTCAATGCTGTCCAACTATCAGATGTAATGGCCACAGAATCTGTCGTGCCTAAAGTAGTTTTGAGATTGGACATCATGTATTCATTTTGTAGCTCAACTCTGAATGTTTTCCATGAGGGAATTATGTAATCAGGCTGAAGAAAGTGCATGACTTTCAAATTTGAAGGAGACAAGTTCAAAGGAAGTATATCTCTTGCAATCATTTTAGCAATCAATTGTGTTGTCTTCTCAGCTCGCTTGGGGTACATCTGCGCCTACCTGTAGCAGTGAATGCTTCGATAGGAACTTGGCTTTGCTCATTTGATTGCTCGGGCTTGACGGTTGCGTTTGAACCGAGGATGATTTGTCAGTGGGCTGGTGTTATTACGGTTGCTCGGCCTGGCAAAGCTTGCACACAACATTTTGTTGGATTTGATAAAAATATTTACATACATCACCGCGCTTGGAGCTAGACGACGGCATTCTCTCTCATCATATTCATGTCACGAGTCGACAGTGTATTCAGCTTGAACTGCAAGTTTTAGGTGAGCGATTTAGGACATATATATTTCCATTAACAGCAAGCAAATGAAATTCGAGTAGCCTTTTTACTACTCGAGTAGTTATTGTGGAATGGGTACTCGATTAGTTGATTACTTGTGCACATCCCTAGTCTAGATTGGATCCATACATTAGTGAAAGTTTAGAGACTAATGCCCAAAATATACTTAATTTGACTGCGCGTGCATAGACAGACAGCTCGTGAATGCACGCTGTGACTGCTATGAGATACTAGACTATTTATCTTGAGGAGTTTTGATCCATAAATATGTTAAACAAATGCAGGTTTCTCCTGACCTCACACACTCTTGGTAAACATCCACTGTTCTTATTTGTTTTCACCTTCGTCTCTTGTTGTTTAGCAGTGTTTTGCATCTTCTAGCAATTCTTCGTAAAGGCAACGGCTCAACTGTGAATGTTGCTACCTTGTGGACCCAATAAGTAGTGCAAATAATTCCAGTTGCATACGCATACTGCATGGTCAGAGTATGTGTGGTTGGACAAATTGGGCCATATGAGCTCGGTGCTTGAGCACGCTGCTGATAAAGAAATTTGTGTCATGCGTCCTGTACACAGATGCCCAGCGTTCACGTCTAACAAGATTATACTTTTGGCCTAAGGTAAGGTTAAGGTTAGGCTTGGAGCTAGGAGTAGGGGTTGTACACCAAATAAGCACAATATATACGCTGCCAGTGGCGACCATATATTTTATTTTAGTATTTATTGCTATGCAGATAAAGCCTCTACCATTATAACCATAATTTTATCTCCTTTCATTTCACATATATCCCTCTTGTATTGATTGTGACTTTTATATTTTTCGTTTTTAGACCTGATGGAAGTGAAACTGGAAAGTCAAGAACTGAATGAAGTGGAGGAGAAACAACAGCATCAGAAACCTGATGATTTTTTAACTGAAGAAAAACTTTACATTTGCAATTCTCAAATTAATTTCTCACAAAAAAAAACTAATACAGAAAATTATTTTGCCTGCTTTCAGTGTGGAAAGACTTTCAAATTTAAAAAAAACCTAATGGAACACATGAGAATTCACACTGGAGAAAAGCCTTACACATGCCATCAGTGTGGGAAAAGTTTCAGATATAAAAGAAGCTTCAATGATCACTTAAGAATTCACACTGGAGAGAAGCCGTTCACCTGCCATCAGTGTGGAAAGAGTTTCAAATATAAAAAAAACCTGAAGGAACACATAAGAATTCACACTGGAGAGAAGCCTTACACATGTCCTCAGTGTGAAAAAAGTTTCTCTTTAAAGGGACTTCTTAAAAGCCACATAAGAATTCACACTGGAGAGAAGCCTTACACATGTCCTCAGTGTGGAAGAAGTTTCTCTTTAAATGGACATCTTAAAAGGCACTTAAGAATTCACACTGGTGAGAAACCTTTTGAATGTTTTCAATGTGGAAAAAGTCTCACAGACAAAGCAATTCTTAAGGACCACATGAGAATTCACACTGGAGAAAAGCCTTTTACATGTCATCAGTGTGGAAAGTGTTACACAAATAAAAAACGCCTTAATATCCACATAAGATGTCACACTGGAGAGAAGCCTTCTACATGTCTTCAGTGTGGGATGAGTTTTACAAATAAAGAAAAGCTAAGAGAGCATATGACATGTCATTCAGGAGAGAAATTATACCACTGTTCTCAGTGTGACAAGGGTTTCACTCTGGCATCACATTTTAAAGTTCATCAGCGCTATCACTCTGGAGAACGGCCATTTAACTGTGATCAGTGTGGTAAAAATTTTGTCTGTTCTTCTATACTGAAAAGACACTTGAAAATTCATACAAATGAGAAGCCTTACACGTGTTCTCTTTGTGGAAGGAGTTTTTCACAGCTGTCCAATTTTAAGCAACACCAGTTAATACATACTGGTGTGAAAGATCATGTGTGCGGTGAGTGTGGAAAAGCCTTTGTCCGAATCAGTACCTTGAAACTGCACCAAAGAATTCATACTGGAGAAAAAACGTACAAGTGTTCCCATTGTGACAGTAGTTTTGCTCGTCCAACACTCCTGAAAACCCATGAGAAAATGCATGCTGGAGAGAAGACCTATGACTGCTCTCAATGTAGGAGAAGTTTCAGCACATCAAGTACTCTACGGAGACATATAAAGAAGAATTGCCCAAAGATGTCACAGTGAACAAGCTTTATTTTGAGAATCTTGTGTAAATTCCAAAGATGAACTTGAAGAGACTATAAGAGTGAAATGGTGTTGGACGTTTAAGAAGCCCACAGCTCTTGAAGGATGGATGAAAATAGGAAAAGGTTATTTTGATCAGTAGTCCAATATGCCTATTGTCAGAGACATTACAAGGATTAGATGGGTCATTCCTTTACAAAGAAATCTGTGAAATCGTACTGCTAAATATGGCAACTGGTTAGAATGGAAGTTTCAACCTACAGGTAGAAGAGCCAATCACCTCTATAATAGAAACATTGTCCGTCTGTTTACTTAAAAACGTGTGTGTGTGTGTGTGTGTTTTGAGCTTTAGAAGCACAATGTAGGATAAAATTGATGTCAGGTTTTATTTCGCATTTGAAATGCATTGCCCCTCTCAAGTAGATTGGAGTTAGACTTGCATGCGTAGAAAATAGATGCCTGGAGGTGTTAAAAAATTGTAGACCGAGTGACCTGAGTTACCTTAAAGGGACTTTGAAATTGTATGTTTTATTTTTGCAAAAATGACTCGTGCTTGGTCATGTGGTGTTTATGATTGATTAGAGACCATTAATGTAATTTTCTTACAAGGAGTAAGCTATTATGCTATTGTGCATTGTATGTTTTTCTGATTGTACTGGATTCAATTACCAGAAATAAAAATGATCAAAATCTTGTTGGGGAGAGTGGGTAAGATGTGTCATGTCCTTAGTAGGGAAGGCAGAGGTCTTCCACACTGTTTTATTGGGCAGGGTGGCTCTGACCTCCAATCTTGTTTCATTGAGTAAGGCCAAAGTATACTTTGGTTGTCCGCATTGCTGATGGCTTGCACTCATTACTAGTGATGCAAATTTCATCATCAGCACAGTCCGCGTGTGGCCCTGATATTCTCAACATGCGGACTGTACTCATCTGTGCACAACGACAGCCCATCACGTTCCATCACATTCAGAATAGTATCATTTGAAAGGCAGTGTGGTTGACCGGACACAATCTGACCCGGAACGGACGAAAACAAAGTATACCTGGGCCTTAATTATCAAGGTTGTGTGTGTGTGTTCCAACATGGAAAACAATCGTTTTATTTTAGAGCACAATAATAGTTGCTGACTGCACACTGAAATGCAAAACAGACTAAAAAGGGTCTAGTAAAAAGATATAACAATTAAATTTGCATCCTAAAAAACAAAAAATGTGCAAAGTGAGTTAAAAGCCAGACCAGCAAAGGCAGCAGACGTTTCATCTATGAAACCTTGAGATTAACCTGATCACTGGCATTATGATACATGTAAATATGCCAATATTATTTAGCAGCTTGAGGAAAATGGTCAGAACACATACTTGTCGGTGTAAATAAAACAACATTTTTGATGTAGCACCGGGACATGACACAGTTGTGTGTCTATTTGGACAAGCTGTAAAGACACAATAAGAAGTATTAAGTAGTACTAAATATTAGTGTTTGCCTTCGATCTTCGAGCTCTCAACTTGACAATTTCAGACAAGCTGCTCTGTTCTGCAGTTGGATACCACGGCCAGAGAGAAGCATGTATTTCGCCACTCTTAATGTTGCACTGCTCTGTTTTAAACACTTCTAAAGCAGCAGCCGTTTTAACACTACCATTTATCAAATTATTTATGTATCATACCATACAAACACTATCGTATTGTGTGCGTTGTATCGTACAACACAATACAATGTTCATAGGGATATTGTTCTATTATTGATGCGTGAAAAAGGCAATGAAAATGAATCATTTTTTGTGTATTCCCTGCAACTTTACAACAGTCCCGAAGGGACCAAGACCGTTGCACACATTCAAAGGGTAAAATAACTGTCTATTATAGTTGTATGATGCTCCAGTTCTTATTTCTGCAAGATTTATGTGATGGAATTGGAGAGGCAGTTGATTAGTTTGTCACCTTTCTTCCATTTTGAATTTGCGAGTGTGACAGACATGTCACAGTATAGGGTGAGATTTCTACATAAAGTCTGTAAAGTGTGACCAGAGGTTGCGCAACAAAAAATCTTTGACACTCTTTTGACGGACCGAGCTGTAAAATGTCCGTCATAATCTATTTTTAGCTGTAATACTTGTTCCCTTTCAAGTCAGTCACTCAACACTAGTGGTCACTCCTGAGAGCCCCAATCTCTCTGAAGGGTTTTCTATCATGCCAATTTCATTTGCAGATGTCTTTTGAAGTCCTGCCTTCCATGCTCAGCGAGCATATATATGTCTGATTGGAAAACCTCAACAGATCTTCTCCTTCTGAGGTAAGAACGGATCTCTCTGTGGATCATGCCCTTTATTTAGAGTTGTGAACTGATTTCAGTGGACAGAAACCCCTTCCCTCCTGCCTAGCAGTGCAAGTTTTTTCGCCTATGAGGTTCAGCAGAAGATCTTCTGTTCCCTGGGTGCCTGGGAAAGTGCATCCTTATATTTAATGTTTTGTGTGTTTTTTTTCATTGGCATTCAAAATAAATGCAAACACTTGTGATTTACATGTCCTATTCAGGACAAAATAATTGCAAGTGATTTCCTGAACTATTGCAACTTCTGTGTAACACAGATGGGTGTTGCGTGAGGCTCACAAATGGAGTCCGGAGAACTGAAGGTGGCTCCCACTGGCGGAAGCTTTGCAGGCCTCTTGCTCTCCATGTACAGCATTTCTGCCTGTGGAAAATGCCAATGAAATTAGATGGATGGTTCACTTTCATTTGGTATATCCCCAGACAATTGTGTGGTGTCTATAGTGGCATTGGAAGGGGAGTAGTCAGGCTCAAGTGGTCTCCTCCATCCGCATCCAAACACTCAGTTGGGTTAATGGTATCTGAGTGCACAACTGAGATGACTGCCCAAGCAATCGGAGGATTGCTGGACAGTTTGGTGGCACTCGAGTGGCATCTCTGGGTTTCAGAGATGTGTGAGGCAAACAAGGTAATGCTTCAAAACACTCTGTTGCAGCTGAGCTTGGTCTGAGACGCAAATAAGCTTTCTCCAAACAACTCCAAGAAGAAGAAAAATGTCCTGACTTTTCGTGCTGCAGCTGCTGAAAAGCCGCTTCGCTCATGAATTTCGTCATGGGCACACCCCGCCAAAACCAATGCTCCTCTAGCTTCAGCTCTGTCCAGCAATGCAGAACTGGTAGTGAGACTACAGCACTCATGACCAAGATGCAAAGCATCATGGCGGGGAAAACCCAATGGGCCAGCCAAAATTCTCCGGAGTATGTCAGATCGGTGAGGAGAAAACCAGGGCTCCCACCATTGTTTGTCCCTGCCCAGAAAAAGGCTTGGTTCATGTCTCTTCTCTCCACACCTCTCGAAGCTGTTGCCTAGAAATTTAATTACATACTCGAAAAAGAGCTCTTTTTCCTCATCAACTTTGACGCAAACCCAATCCCCACACATTATTGGCCAGAAACCGAGATTCTGTGCCTTCTCGTGCTTCACTCAAATGCTTTGAGTGTGTTACCACACATTTCCAGGTGAGAACCGTGATTTCAGATTTCAGATTCAGATTTCTGTTCAAAAAGACTCCGTGGAGATATATTTAGCGCAGTCAGGAGCTCAGTTTGTCAAGGACAAAGACATTTTGCTTGCACATCTGTAACAACTGGGGGTGAACGTAAACTCTGTGATGAGTTCTCTCACAATATTAATTTATTCTCAATCAATAGAAAGGCTTTTAGCGATAATGGTTCCTCCTTAAAGCATTTCAGAGAGCACTCAGATTGATGACTGCCTCAGCTGCTGCCACACTGCTGGGCTCACTGCACATGCGACCCCTTCAATGTTGGGTCGGTGCTCATTTGAATGATCAAACAGTCCAATAGGAATAAAATTAGGGGTGGGAATCTTTAGGCACCTCTCGATTCAATCTGATTCTGGGAGTCATGATCCAATTCCAAAACAATTCTTGATCTGCATATTTTTCTTATTAATTATTCTGCTGTGCAAATATAGTAACTTCACATTTTGACCAAAATTGGGGTTCCTGTACTTTTTTTGGTGTGGTTACAGCCTTTTTTATTGCAGTATTGTCATCTTAAAAATGATAAACACTGACTAGATTTCTTTCATTTTATTAACAAAGTGGCTCTTTACATTCAGTATGAATCAAAACGCTCAGTTTAGTAGTTTCAAACATTTTCAGCTTCTTTGGTTTAGAGATTTTTTTTAAATAAAATAATAATGCAGAAAAAATAACACGCTACCAGTTAAATAAGAACACTGATAAATAAACAACATTTACCATAGTTTATCTATTACTATACTGTCATGTTTTTGTGTAGGAACAGCAGTTGGTCCACATGTTCTGTCATAAGTGTGCTTCGGTGTACTGTAACGATATCTCCTGCAGTGGAAAATACTCTCTCTGCAGTGACACTGGTTGCAGGAATGCATAAATACCTCTTTGCCAACTTGGAGAGCAAAGTAAATGTCACCTTGTTGACATGCCACCAGTTAAGGGGGTCCTTAAGTGTGGTGGGGTACTCTGATATTTGGACAGCTCCTCTTCAGCTCTGGCATAGACTGACTGCTTATGCAGTGGAACTGAAGCTTCAGAGAAGGTCTGTACGAGCAGACTCTGTAGCAAGGACAGAAGGACATTGATCTTGCTTCTCTGTGATTTCAGGCAGTGGACTATTGGCTTCTTTCACTGTGCTGTCTTCTGGATTTTCATACACTTTTGCCCCATCTACTTGCTTTAGGCAAACACAACAGAAGCAATTAAACAACACTATTCAGATAAAACAAAAAATTGCTTATTTTTTTGTCTGTCAAAATGACTGAAAGCATTTGGAAATATCCATCAATGTTTAAAATAAATCTGTAAATGAGAATAAAAACAGAGAATTTTCAATTAATGAAACCCCTGGTTGAGACCTCCCCTAACTAAAGAGTGGAATTAAGCTGGATAATGTGTTGCCAAGTTAAATGATCCAAGATGGCGGCGCGGTAGCACGCAGCGGCCACTCCGGATCCACAATGGTGCTATTTTTGTTAAAAAAGCCCGACTTTTGCAACACATGGACATCGGAGCAACCGGTGTTCGTGTCTACCATCACCAGACACTACTGAAATATAAGACTCATGCAAAAACCAAGCTGCATGATGACCTGAAGGAGGCGCTACGCGTACTCGGCTTGCTGCGGAGACCAGGCCTCCAGCCCTCGGCGTCGCCTGATGCCGGTGGCCGGGGGAGAGGACGTCGTAAGCGGTGTGCGAGAAAGCGGAAGCGCGGAAAGAGGGCGGGGGTCCATGCTAGGCTAAAAACAAACCCTAGCCGACCGGCTCTCCCGTCTATCCTGCTCTCAAATGTTTGCTCCCTGGACAATAAACTGGACTATGTCCGACTCCAGCAGGCTACGCAGCGTGAGTTTAGAGACTGCTGCGTCTTTGTTTTCACGGAGACGTGGCTCAGCGACAGAGTTCCGGATGCCGCCATTCAGCTAGACGGGCTCGCCTCGTTTCGTGCCGACAGAATCACAGCTCTCTGCGGTAAGACTCGCGGTGGTGGCTTGTGTGTTTACATCAACACGGAATGGTGCAAGAACTCTATGCTAGTCTCTAGTTACTGTTCATCGCTGTTGGAGCTTGTGACTGTTAGATGCAGACCTTTTTATCTACCACGGGAATTCACCACTGTTTGCATAACCGGAGTTTACATTCCCCCCAGCGCTAACGCTAAGGAAGCGCTCTGTGAACTGTATGGGGCTATGAGCGAACTGCAGAACGCTCACCCCGACAGACTGTTTATTGTCGCCGGAGATTTCAACCATGCAAATCTCAAGACAGTGCTCCCTAAATTCCATCAGTATGTGGACTTTGCAACGAGAGGGGCGAACGCGCTTGATCTTGTTTACACAAACATCTCAGGCGCGTACCGGGCGGAGCCCCGCCCCCACCTCGGCTACTCAGACCACATCTCTGTTATGTTAATTCCAGCATACAGACCACTCGTCAGACGCACAAAACCGCTTCAGAAGCAGGTGAAAACCTGGCCAGCAGGAGCCATCTCTGCGCTTCAGGACTGTTTTGAGTGTACTGACTGGCACATGTTCAGGGAGGCTGCAACATATGGTGATTCTACCAACTTGGAGGAATACACAGCATCAGTGACCAGCTACATCAGCAAGTGCATTGATGATGTCACTTTCTCCAAGACCATCACCACATGCTCCAACCAGAAGCCGTGGATGACTGCGGAGGTGCGCACGCTGCTGAGGTCCCGAGACTCCGCCTTCAGAGCAGGCGATAAGGCACCCCTAAGAACAGCTAGGGCCAAACTGTCACGGGCAATCAGAGAGGCAAAGCGCGCACACACCCAGAGAATCCACAGTCACTTCCAGGACAGCGGTGACACGCGGCTCATGTGGCAGGGCATCCAGGCCATCACCAACTACAGGACAACATCAGTTGCCTGTGACAAAGATGCCTCCCTTCCAGATGCGCTGAACGACTTCTACGCTCGGTTTGAAGTCCACCCCTCCTCCCAACGACCAGGTGCTCTGTCTTACCACGGCAGATTTGAGGAAAACTCTACGTAGAGTCAACCCACGGAAGGCTGCTGGACCAGAAAACATTCCTGGCAGAGTGCTCAGAGGATGTGCAGACCAGCTAGCAGATGTTCTTACCGACATCTTCAACATCTCTCTGAGCAGCGCCGTCGTACCAACGTGCTTCAAGGCCACCACCATCATCCCCATGCCAAAGAAGTCTTCAGTGTCCTGTCTCAACGACTACCGTCCCGTCGCACTTACACCCATCATCATGAAGTGCTTCGAGAGGCTCGTCATGAGGCAGATTAAGACCCAGCTGCCCCCCTCACTAGACCCACTGCAGTTTGCGTATCGTTCAAACCGTTCAACGGATGATGCCATCACCACAACCCTCCATCTGGCCCTCACCCACCTAGACAATAAGGACTCATACGTTCGAATGCTGTTCATAGATTTCAGCTCAGCATTCAACACAATCATTCCCCAGCACCTGATTGGAAAGCTGAACCTGCTGGGCCTGGACACCTCCCTCTGCAACTGGATCCTGGACTTCCTGACTGGGAGACCTCAGTCAGTCCGGTTCGGGAACAGCATCTCCACCACCACCACACTGAGCACTGGGGCCCCCAGGGCTGTGTGCTCAGTCCACTGCTGTTCACTCTGCTGACTCACGACTGTGCAGCAATGCACAGCTCGAATCACATCATCAAGTTCGCCGATGACACGACCGTGGTGGGTCTCATCAGCAAGAACAACGAGTCAGCATACAGAGAGGAGGTGCAGCGGCTGACGAACTGGTGTAGAGCCAACAACCTGTCCCTGAATGTCGACAAAACAAAAGAGATGGTTGTTGACTTTAGGAGAGCACAAGGTGAACACACTCCGCTGAACATCGACGGCTCCTCTGTGGAGATCGTCAAAAGCACCAAATTCCTTGGTGTTCACTTGGCGGAGAACCTCACCTGGTCCCTCAACACCAGCTCTATCACCAAGAAAGCCCAGCAGCGTCTCTACTTTCTTCGAAGGCTGAGGAAAGCACATCTCCCAACCCCCATCCTCACTACATTCTATAGAGGGACTATTGAGAGCATCCTGAGAAGCTGCATCACTGCCTGGTTTGGGACTTGCACCGTTTCGGACCGCAAAGCCCTGCAGAGGATAGTGAGGACAGCTGAGAAGATCATTGGGGTCTCTCTTCCCTCCATCAAAGACATTTACAAAAAACACTGTATCCACAAAGCAACCAGCATTGTGGACGACCCCACACACCCCTCACACAAACTCTTTACCCTCCTCCCGTCTGGCAAGAGGTACCGAAGCATTCGGGCCCTCACGGCCAGACTGTGTAACAGCTTCTTCCCCCAAGCCATCAGACTCCTCAATACTCAGAGACTGGTTTGACACACACGTGTCCTGAGTTGCACTTTAATTACTGTCACTTTATAACTGTCTGCTACCTCAATAACTGCTATGTGCATAGAACATTATCTCATAGTATGTTATGTTTACATTTTTAGAAACTGTCATCTTTTTGCACTACTGAGTACTGGTCGGCGCTGCACTGTCTATTGTCCTGTTCATTGTCAGTAATTTGTTGCACTGTGCTGTACTTTTTGCACATGTTTGCACGTGCACTTTATATAGGTATATATAGGTAGTTTATATAGGTATTTTATTTCGTTGTGTAGTCTCATGTGGTCCTATGTTGGTCCTTTGTTGTTTTTATGTAGCACCATGGTCCTGGAGGAACGTTGTCTCGTTTTGCTGTGTACTGTACTAACTGTATATGGTTGAAACGACAATAAAAACCACTTGACTTGACTTGAAGTGATCAGAACCCTGTACAGTAGTTGTCTACCTGATGGTGTTAACATTGGCAGTGGTGGTGCTGGCTCACTTGGTGCCATAGATGAGATCAGACATGATGCCCCTATACAATAAACAGAGTGACCATTCCCACCAAGGTGTTAATAGTTCCTGCCACACACATTGATGTATACGATTACCCCCTGATTCAGAAGATCTCAGAAGACATAATTTATGAAGGCCTGGAAGACAGAAGGACTGTTGGCTAATCCAAAAGGTATCACCCGGTATTCATAATGGCCAGTGCTGAATGAGAAAGCTGTTTTCCACTCGTCCCCCTCTTGAATGCGATTGAGGTTGTAAGCGCTGTAAAGATTGAGTTTAGTGAAGTGGCAGTGCAAAGTTGTTTAATGGCAGCTGGAACCAATGGCAGGGGATAACAAAACTTAACAATGATATCATTAAGACTGCGATAATCAATGCATGGGCAAAGCCCTCCTTTCTTACCAACTGAAGCAGGGGAAGTTGAGTGTCGGATAAATCCCTTGGCTAGTTCTTCCTCAATGTAAGTCTTCATTGCCTCAGACTCAGACAAGAAAGATTCTTCCTTGTGTGGGTGAGGAACCGGGTAAAATTTCAAAGAGTGATGAGATAGTTGTGAGGCTTTGGTCTTGCTGAAGGCTTCAATTAAATCAGCATACTCAGGAGGTAGATTCAGAATAGAAGCGGATTCTACTTGAACAGCCACAGCTCTGAAAGTTTTGGAAGGAAAGGGCTTAAAGCAGGTTGAGATGCAGGTACTAGACCACTAGGGGAGTTGCCGATCGCTCCATGAGATTTGAGGCTATGTTCCTGCAATCAAGGTAACCCTACAATTACTGAGTACTGGGGTGAAGGGATGATATAAAGGTGAATGGTTTCAATATGTAGTGCTCCAACTTGCAATGTGATATCAGGGGTTAAGTGAAATATTATGAGCCCTGGTGAAATCCTCATCAATGAAGTTGCCTTCAGATCTCCCCACAAAAGTTAATGTCAGTGGTAAATTCACACATGATTTGGAGGAATTTAACAAACTACTGGCACTCACCATAGTTGAGCGATTATGAAGAGGTCAAACTGGGCAGGAAACTCTATGTCCGACTTGACCACAGTACAATCACAGATGCTGCTGAATTCGACGATCTCTCTCAGATGAAGTAGGGTGGGTTTTTCCAATGTGCATGGGTTCAGAGTCACTTGGATAGAGTGCGGTAGTTGTATGAGCTGCAGGAGTTTTGGGTTTACATGCTTGGAAGAGGTTATTGATGTGTTTAGTCAATTCAATGAACTGATCCAAGGTTTTTCCCGGTGAGCAATGAACAAACAAAGGAAATGTGACTCTCATCAGTGGGGTAAAGTGCGGTTTGCTGGTTAATGAACAAGGAACATTGAAGCAAGAATCCCTTACATTTGGATGATGACCCATTTAATTTTTCAGGGAAGGTAAGGCGTGGATTAGCGATGGATGTGCCAGATGGAATCAGGTGAGTTACTGGATTGAGTGAGGAAGTTGACTGGCTGGGTGTTGACAAATGGAGGTTCTGCATTGTTTTAACAAGTTGCTCTGTAAGTGATGTCAGTCGATTTAAGCTGTTGGTGGTGTGTGGCCAGCAAATTGGCTTGCGCTGCGACTTTGGCAGTTAGATGAAGAAACGCCACTGGATCAGTTTTTGGCAAAGTCTTCTATAATGATGTCATCGGAGTTGAGCTCCATGTGCAGCTTTATTAATAATAATGAAAACAGGCAAACCGGCAAAGGTCAATCACCAGCAGTAGCAGTATCCAAGGATAATCAAAGGGGTGGTCACAAACAGGCAAGAGTTCAGGGCAGGCAGCAAACAATCAGAGTAGTAGTCCAGGTAAACAGTAGTCAACGTAGGGCAAAACAAGACTTCGCAATGATAGCAAGAGAGAGAGAGCGAGAGTCTTATCTAGCAGAGTAGATGAGGAACAGGTGAGCATGGAATCAGAACCAATTATGGGAAATGTAGTTTATAGAGTGAAAGTCAATTCTCAAGTGATTGACTCCTCTGGTGGTGAGTGGAAGGAACAGCGGAGGAGGGATTTGTGACATCTATGCGCATCGTGGAGATTGGACTTTTAAAATCTTTTTAAAATCCGTTCTTTCCAATACATGTGATGTCCTATGCCTACAGCATGCAGGCATGCAACTGGAAATTGCTTTGTTGTACACTAGCAGCCAGGTTTTGTACGATGGGTTTGGCAAGAAATGTGGAAAACAAGCTATGGAGTTTTGTGCTTCTTCAGTTAACATCTATATGATTTAATATGTAACGTCCATAAAAGCACACTATAATAATCACAGCTTGCTGTGTTCGAGTAATTGTGCGACACCATATCGCTGTTTTTAATGCTATTAGTTGTGCAAACTTCAAGGGTACCATTGTCCCAGGCATCAAAGGCTGCAGGTTTAAACCATTTAAAATGGTTTCCCCCTCAACATGTAAACATATGTAATACAGGGTGCAAGAGAGTGACATGCCGTTTCAGCTCTGTCAAACACACACACCTGTTCAGAATGGCAGAGGGGGTGACATACCGGCTAATTCTTTATGCTTCCCTGTCACGTGGAGATTAGTGATGTCCTATGAGAACATCTCTTCAGTCTACATCAGACTGTTCGAAGTTATTTTTAAGTTTTAAATAATTTTGATCTTATATTGAATAATCTGAATTTGGGGGCCATTCAAAGCAAATATTGATATATGCGATTAATTGGCATATCATGTAATTATTTGGATTACTTGATCAATTGACAGCCCTAATATACACTGCATGCACAATTATTAGGCAAATTGTATTCCTCTGGATTAATTTTATTGTTGAAAAAATACAGTGCTCTCAGTCAATCCAAAATGTTATTGAACCTAAAACCTGAATGTTTAACAAAGGAAAAGTAAGTTTTATCTTTCTCAGGGGTGCACAATTAAGTGTGCACAATTATTAGCTACTAAATTACAAAAATTATTTCTCCCAACTCAATTGTTTTATCAAAATTTTTAGAGTAGGTGCAACAATAACAATAAAAGTTTTTGCCTTTTGAAAATATTCATTGACCAATATAGCCACCCTTCTTTCAATAACTGCCATGAGCCTTCCATCCATTGAGTCTGTCAGTTTCTTGATCTGTTCACAATCAACGTTTGCGGGAGTATCAACCACAGCCTCCCAAATGCTGTTCAAAGAGGTGTATTGTCTTCCCTCACTGTAAATCTCACATTTGAGAAGGGCCCACAAGTTTTCAGTAGGATTTAAGTCTGGCGAGGAAGGGGGCCAAGTCCTTATTTGGGCATCTTTTGAGGCCCTTGCTGGCTAGCCAAGCAGTGGAGTACTTGGATGCATGTGATTGAGCATTGTCCTGCATAAAGATTATGTCCTTCTTGAATGCTGAGGACTTCGTTCCTGCTTGAAGTAAGTACTTTCCAGAAACTAGCAGAAGGTTTGGGAGTTGAGTTTCTGTCCATCTTCAACTCGAAAAGGTCCAACTACCTCATCCTTAATGATAGCAGCCAATACCAGTACCCCTCCTCCACCTTGCTGGTGCCTGATTCAAAGTGGTGCCCCTTAGTGATCCAGCCATGGGCCCATCCATCTGGTCCATCAAGAGTCACTCTCATTTCATCTGTCCATAAAACCTTTGGAAAATCTGTCTTCAAGTATTTCTTTGCCCAATCTTGATGCTACAACTTATGAATCTTATTCAGTGGTGGTCGTGTTTCAGCCTTCTTGACCTTGACCATGTCTCTGAGCACTTGACACCTTGTACTTCTGGGCACTCCAGGTAGGTTGCAGTTCTGGAATATGCAGCATTGGAGGATAATGGGTTCCTGGTAGCTTCACGTTTAATTCTTCTCAAGTCTTTTGGAGCTAATTTGCACCTTGTCTTCTCCATGCATTTTTTGTGCCCCAGTTGACTATTTGCAACAAAATGTTTGATTGTCCGGTGGTTACGTCTCAATAGTTTAGCTATTTCAAGAGTGTTGCATCCATCTGAAATGCATTTTACAATTTTTGACTTTTCAGAGTCAGTTAAATCTCTAAGGAAGGAAGGAAGATGCCTAATAATTATGCACACCTTGATATAAGGTGTTAGTCACTTTCACCACACCCTCCTCATTACACAAATTTGATTGAATCAAAATTACATTTTATATGGTTTGGAGTTGGAAAATGTGCATGGAAAAATTACAAGATCAGAATACTTGCCTAATAATAGTGCACGCAGTGTATATAATATTTATTAATAAAGACAATCAATTATTTTATATTTCTTAATATTATGTATTCCACTATATTTCATAGGGGAAAAGTGGTTGTAAAAAAAAATCTAATTGTATCTGGCTGGCATTCACCAGCCACTGTGGCTGGTGGGCAAAATGTTACTTTCATACCCTGTTTGTTGAAATTTCCCATTTTCCAGGAAAAAGCCCTTGACATGAGAATGAACCTTTTAGTATAGAATAAGATCACATTAAAAATATATCGACTTCTGTTACTTTCAGCTATTGTTTGGTTCACGTTTCACATTATGCCACTCTTATTGATTTTTGTCTATTTTATATTTTAATTTTAGACCTGATGGAAGTAAAAGAGGAAAGCCAAGAACTTAATGAAGTGGAGGAAAAACATCAGTATCAGAAACACGATAAATTTGTAATTGCAGAAAAGTCTGTTAGTTCCACACAGACTAAAAAGAAATTCACACAAAAAAGGACTACAAGAACAAAACCAGAACATTTGTTCACCTGCTCTCAGTGCGGAAAGAATTTCACACTTAAAGGAAGCCTGAATATCCACATGAGAATTCACTCCGGAGAGACTCCATATGCATGCCTTCAGTGTGGAAAGAGTTTCAAACATAAAGGAAGCCTGAATATCCACATGAGAATTCACTCTGGGGAGACCCCATACACATGCCATCAGTGTGGAAAGAGTTTCAAACATAAGGGAAGTCTTGATGAGCACATGAGAATTCACACTGGAGAAAAGCCTTTTACATGCCCTCGGTGTGGAAAGAGTTTCACACAAAAAGGAAGCCTGAATATCCACATGAGAATTCACTCTGGAGAGAAACCTTTCACATGTCATCAGTGTGGAAAAAGATTCACACACAAAGAAAATCTGAAGCAACACATGAGAATGCACTCTCGAGACACCCCATACACATGCCTTCAGTGTGGAAAGAGTTTCAAACATAAGGGAAGTCTTGATGAGCACATGAGAATTCATACGGGAGAGAAACCTTTCACATGTCTTCAGTGTGGAAAGAGTTTCACACAAAAAGGAAGCCTTAATATCCACATGAAAATTCACACTGGAGAGAAACCTTACACATGCCATCAGTGTGGAAAAAGTTTCACACATAAAGAAAACCTGAAGCAGCACATGAGAATTCACTCTGGAGAGACCCCATATACATGCATTCAGTGTGGAAAGCGTTTCACACACAAAGGAAACCTTAATATCCACATAAGAAGTCACACTGGAGAGAAACGTTTCACATGTCAGGACTGTGGCAAGAGTTTCATACATAAAGGAAGTCTTAAGGATCACATGAGAATCCACACTGGAGAGAGGCCTTTCACCTGCCTTCAGTGTGGCAAGAGTTTTAGATATAAAAAAGGCTTAAAATATCACATAGGAATTCACTCTGGAGAGAAGCCATTCACATGTCCTCAGTGTGGAAAAAGTTTTTTAATTAAAGAAAGCCTGAAAAAGCACGTAAGAATTCACAACAATTTAAAACAACACCAGAGAAAACGTACTGGTGTGAAAGCTCATGTGTGCGGCGAGTGTGGAAAAGCCTTTGTTCGATTCAGCACTTTGAAACAGCACCAAAGAGTTCATACAGGAGAAAAACCTTACAAGTGTTCACATTGTGAAAGTCGTTTTGCTTTTCCAACACACCTGAAAAAACATGAGAAAGTGCATACTGAAGAGAAGACAATTGATTGCACTCAATGTGGGAGGAGTTTCAGCCAGCCAAGTACTCTAAAGAGACATTTAAAGAACTGCCAAAAGATGTCACAGTGAGCAAACGTCATCTCGAGAATCTTTGTCGTGTGAAATTTGTTTTCCTTCCAAAGATGTACTGTGTTTAAAGCCTTAACGTGAATTTTCACCACAAAAATTACATTTTGAATTGAAGCATGAGTCAATCATACCCGAAACAACATTCTGGCAAACTTACAAACTAAACTGTTTTTTTTTTTTTACGGTTAGCGCTGTATGATTGCTCCAGAGTACTTGTAACCCTACAAGCATTTTCAAGTACTTCAGTTACAGTGGCTTTGGGAAACAGGCCACAAAACTAAGATGAATAGTAAGATGGATTCTTCAATCTATTTAGACTTATGATACTTTTGGGAAACAAGGCTCTGACTAATAAAATATGAGCTTTGGACTACGTGTCAGGAGCTGTTACAGTGACCAAAACAGCACAACATGCGGCACTAAAGCACAAAAAGCTGAGTTGACTGACATTAAACATTGAAGGAACTCAAGAAATGCTGAACCAGCCATGAGGAATATGTGGTTTATGTCAAACAGGGGTGGAGCTTGGGGGTGGCCAGGCTTTGGTCCACCTCTGGCCACCTCCAAGCCCCGCCCTTGTTTGACATAAACCACATATTCCTCACAGCTGGTTCAGGATCCCATTGGCCACCCCACTCACAAAGGTGCTTCAAGCAAACTACCGTACCACTTGTGAATTGTAAAGTTGGGAATGTGTTAAAGGCGATCATTTGCGTCACTTTTTATGTGAAAGGGCCATTCGTTTGAGATTCGCTTCTCTTAAGCGCCTTTGGTGTGCAAAGAGTGTTAGAGAGAATAGTATTGAAATTATGATAGAAGCGTTACAATGCAACAACTCTTACAGGATGGGTAATAAGAGGAATGAGAAAATTGTAATGTTAAATATGGTGACTGGTAGGAATGGAATACAGTAAAAGAGCCAGCCGCCATTTTGACAAAACACGACCAGCCTAAAAAGAAGTTTTTAGCATGATTTGTTCACAATGTAGTTATTGTATTTAGCTTGATTTGAGCTAAAGAACCACTATTTATAATACCATTGTTGCTAGATTTAATTTCTGATTTGAAATATGTTGTACACAAAATCTTGACCAACAGTTTGAAATTTTAGTCTTTCCCTAATCAAGCAGATTGGAGCATTACAAACATGGCAGTTGGGGGCTTGAACATGTGTAGTTAATGATAAAGGGAACATTTAATAAAATTTATTTTTCCTATAAGGTGTTGTTTACAATTGTTTATTGTTTGTATATTTTGCTGATTGTACTTCATGAAATTACCAGAAATAAAAGGATTTAAATCTGGTTCGGGAGAGTGGGATAATGTGTCATGTACTTATTCCAGGAAACTGCACAATTCTTTCATTTAAAATTATGTATTATGAATGGGCCCATCAGTTAGTCTTGCCTGTAATTGAGAGATTCCATGAGAATCTTAAAGATACAGTAGATTTTTATAAAACAGTTGAAAGTCTGATTTTTATCTGATGAACGGTTTTGTTAGTGGTTAATTCATTTTCTATGTAGTTCTTTTGTTTTTGGAGAGAGTGTTGTCCCTGTTTTGACCAACTTGATATAGGTATCTTTCGTTGAGGACCATCGCAGTCTTAGCTTATAGGCAGATGATTTTTGTGAACTCCATCCTTAGGCCACGCGTCAGACATGAAGAATCCCATGTCTTTGAGCTTGCATCAATTCATACTCTGAGAAATCCATTTTAGTAGATTGAAGTGAAGTCTGGCTGGCACATTCTGCAGTTGGACATCATCGCTCAGCAACACAGTGGGAGTTGGACATCAGGCATGACCAGAGATGGATCTGGCAGGCTCTGGTAACGGCGGATATAATCCTGAGGTTTAGACAGGGAAGGAAATAGAAAAACATTTGTGTAGATGCCATTTACTTTAAAGCAGGGTTAAAGAATGAGAGAAGTGTTTTCAGTTCCGTCAGACCAAACTTAAGCAGCATAACTATAAATTGAGGGATAAATTAGGTGTATGCCTGGCTGAATAGATAAGACTTAAACTGAGAGAGCGTGTCTGATTCCCAAACACTGCTAGGAAGATTATACCATAGTTTAGGAGCCAAATATGAAAATGAACACAAGCATTAGTTTTTTCAGCATCAGAAACAGATAGCATATGTCATAACTTAGCAATATTTCTGAGGTGGAAGAATGCAGTTCTATAAATATTGGAAATTTGTTTTTCTAAGTTTAGATTGCTATAAAATAGAATACCTAAATTTTTTGTCGTAGAAGTGGACATTACAATGCTGCAGACTGACGATGTTACACTCAAGCACAGGTAGAAAATAAATTGAGGTGGTTAATCTGATGTGTCTCACTTTGCTCTTAAATCAGACTCAATTCTTGGTGGCTTGGATTCCACAAACAGTTCTTTTGAGATTCTGGTCCATGTTGACATGACTGCATCACACAATTTCTGCAGATTTTTCAGCAGCAAATTCGTCTCCCGTTCTACCACATACAATGGTGTCCTATTAGATTCAATATGAGCAGTGAACTCATTGTCATGTTTATGAAACCAGTTTGAGATTATTTTTGCTTTGTGACATAAGTAGCCATTAGTAGATGGGCAAATTGTGGCCATGATGGGATGCATCTGGTCAGCAACAATACTCAAATAGGCTGTGGGATTCAACAATTATTTATTGGTATTAACGGTCAGAAAGTGTGCCAAGAAATATTCCCCACACTATTACACAACCACCACCAGCCTGGACTTTTGACACAAATAATGTAGGGTCCATAGAATCATGCTGTCGGCACCAAATTCTGACCCTACCATTTTTGGTAGCCTGTGTCCACTGCAGCCTCAGTTTTCTGTGAGACTTTATTCTTGATAATTTTCAGTATTCACACACACTATTTGCTTTTCAGCACAGCCGGTCACACACACAGCCAAAGGTTTGTGTGTCGCTCTCCCTCTCCAGAACCAATCACAGGGACTGCCTCTCTCCCCAATTTTAGTAGATTGTGGTGGTTAATCTGATGTGCTCCACCTTTATTCTTTCATTCAATCTCATAATCGACTTCAACTTCGCCATGTGACCACAAAGTTTCCTTGCCAATTGTCAAGTAATTTAGAGCTCAATGTGGGGAGTAATACAAGAACTTTATCTCTCGGTGTAAACTCTCATAGCTGAGTACCCCTATTACAGAGCCGGCTTTGACATTCTTGAGCCTGGAGCAAGTTCTCATGTGTTAATTGCCCCAGTGTGTGGAGTTTTGCTCTCAGGTCATGAACATTTAATTACGTTTTAACTGTTTGAAGGTCCTTCCTCCCAATTTTCCCATAGGACGGCGGGCACGCCGCACGGTCATACATTAATTTAAGTTCACCAGAACCAACACAAAGCAATGCCCGTGTGCTGTCCACCCTAATAGCCCAACGAGGTCCATGGCAGTTTTTTTGTAGGGCACCTCAATCAGTGGAAGGGGGCGCAATGTGGTTTTTGGGGTGGCCGCCAGATTCACCAGCTGAACTTCATGGCATGCCGCCCACCACCTGCGAACATCCCTGTGAATGCCTGGCCAATAGAAACAGGCCATCAGATGGTTTAGTGTTTTTTGCTGCCCTAAGTGACCCGTCAGCAGATTATGATGAGCCATCTGGAAGCTCATCATATTGCTCTGCAATACCTGTCAGTCCTCTGCCTGGAAATACTGCTCCTGCTCCGCACATAGTCCAAGAGGTGCTGGCAAGAGCCTTGATGACTTCCGCTACTGGTGAGGACTCCATGACGGCATTTTCTTCCTCCTAATTCCTGGGGTTCGGCACCACTGTGACAGATCTCCATGTCAAGGAGGAAGCGGGAGCCTGACAAACAATGCAACATGAGTCTTTATTCCTGATCATTTTCAGTATTCACACACACTACTGGCTATTTGGCACAGCTGATCACACACACAGCCAGGTTCCTGTGTCGCTCTCTCTCTCTTCTCCGGCAGTCTGGGCTGCCCTCTTTATCCATCTCCAGCTCTCACTGTAACACAGAACAGCTGTTAGAGATAATTTCCCACAGGTTCCAATCCTTACTGATCTTCCTCTCCCAACCTCGCTCTCTACAGACGTCGCTTGGCCATGCCTCCATCACCACAGGCACCTTTCTGAGTAAACTAGTTGTGACAGTTGTGCCCAGGAGATCAGCTGTGTAACGCAGACCAAGGAAGGGATGGAAACAGACGTCAGCTTAAGGGGTAAGCTTTATTTTTGTCACTTAATTTCCTTAACACACACACACACACGTATTCTCTGCCTTGTTGTCAGGCTCTCCCGATGCTCTGTGGCTGCTGGCTTTTATCCGCTCTCCTCACGCTACTGCAATTAGAGACAGGTGTTAGACATAATTTACCTCAGGTGTGAGCGCCCTTACCGCTTTTCTCTCCCGGACAGGCGCTTGACCATGCCCCCGCTGCCACAAGCTGTTACAGAAATACTCAAACCAGCCCATCTGGCAGTAAACGATCATTCCACGGTTGAAATAACTGAAGCATCAGTTATGTCAGCAAATAAGTCGCTTTGGATAAAAGCGTCTGCCAAATGCATAAATGTAAATGTAAATGAATGTTATTTAGTCTGTGTAGTCTCATGTGGTTCTGTGTTTGTCCTATGTTGTTTGTCCTGTGTCTCACCATGGTCCTGGAGGAACGTTGTCTCATTTCGCTGTGTACCGTACTAACTGTATATGGTTGAAACGACAATAAAAACCACTTGACTTAATTCTGGTGACTTTAGGAGCAGCATTTTTACCTTTTCGCTAGTACATATCTTGTGCTGCAGTTAATGAAACTATGGGCTACATTTGCATTGCTAAAAGACTTATTCACACAGCACATCCAGCACTAGTTAAAGTTTCTCAAAATCAGCTACCTTTTAAAAAAAATTGTTTGCTGTGGCAGGACCATGGGATTTTGATGGTATCAGATGATAATACTGTGGTGCATTGTGTGGTGTGTTTTTGTTAGATCAATGTGAAAATCTGACTGCATTTACACAGCACACACACAGTGTTATACATTAACCAGTTAATTCTAAAAATCGAATAATAAGGTATCTAGAAGTATTCACAGTCTTTTTAAGTGCCCACAATAAAAATACTGTGCATTTTCATTAATGCAATTTACATATATATGTAATGTATACTCGTACTTGAGGATGATGTTTGAACCCAAGCAGGTATTTATTGACACACAAACAAACACAAACAGAGACAGCAGGTAAGTGATTACTTGGCAGTACTGGGTTGAAGTGGTGATAGTTTATGATGAAGACTGATGCTGATAGAGATGGTGACTTTGCAACAACGAAGTGTTGAAGAGCTGGGCACTGGAGTCGCTGGAGAGGAATCGTGATGGCTTTAATGCTAGAGATACAGGTAAGTGAATCCGTACACAAAGTTGAGACAAGACACAGAATGGAAGGGGAGTGAGGTTTATATAAAGGAGTTGATTGATGCAATGACTAGAGGCAGGTGAGTACACCCCTCACTCTTTTGTAAATATTTGATTATATATTTTCATGTGACAACACTGAAGAAATTACACTTTGCTACAATGTAAACTAGTGAGTGTACAGCTTGTATAACAGTGTGAATTTGCTGTCTCCTCAAAATAGCTCAACACACATTAATGTCTAAACTGCTGGCAACAAAAGTGAGCACACCCCTAATTGAAAATGTCCAAATTGGGCCCAAAGTGACAATATTTTGTGTGGCCACCATTATTTTCCAGCACTGCTTTAACCCTCTTGGGCATGGAGTTCACCAGAACTTCACAGGTTGCCATTGGAGTCCTTTTCCACTCCTCCACGACGACATCATGGAGCTGGTGGATGTTAGAGACCTTGTGCTCCTCCACCTTCCATTTGAGGATGCCCCACAGATGGGGTTTAGGTCTAGGTGTGTTTTGGGTCGTTATCATGCTGGAATACTGCCCTGCTGCCCAGTCTCCGAAGAGGGGGATCATGCTCTGCTTCAGTATGTCACAGTACATGTTGGCATTCATGGTTCCCTCAATGAACTGTAGCTCCCCAGTGCCGGCAGCACTCATGCAGCCCCAGACCATGACACTCCCAGCAACATGCTTGACTGTAGGCAAGACACACTTGTCTTTGTACTCCTCACCTGGTTTCCGCCACACACGCTTGACACCATCTGAACCTAATAAGTTTATCTTGGTCTCAGACCACAGGACATGGTTCCAGTAATCCATGTCCTTAGTCTGTTTGTCTTTAGCAAATGGTTTGAGGGCTTTCTTGTGCATCATCTTTAGAAGAGGCTTCCTTCTGGGACGACAGCCATGCAGACCAATTTGATGCAGTGTGCGGCGTATGGTCTGAGCACTGACAGGCTGACCCCAGTGGTACTATTTTAATGTAAATAAACACATTATTTACCATTTTGTTTTTATATGTTAACATGTTCGTTACAATAAAATTGTTAGGTAAGATAAATATGGATAAAAAGTTTGGTCCCAGTTCAGTTTATAAATACTCAAGATTTACTCATTTTTAAATAAACCCATGTTGAGATCAAAAACGGTTTCAGAGTATATTTTACCTCCCCCTCCCACACACTTTTTTCTTCCACTTCAAGCACTGCATTTACTGAGTCGAGGGTAGCTTTTTACATAATGTGTGCTCGCGGTTTCAGGTGCAAACATTGCCATGGCTACACAGTCAGAAAGGGCTTGATTTTGCCCGACATGTCAATCTATATAAATTATTAAAGTGAAATATGGAGTGGGGGCCTGGGTAGCTCAGCGAGTATTGAAGCTGATATCACAAGTTTGAATCCAGGGCGTACTGAGTGACTTCAGCCAGGTCTCCTAAACAAGTTGTTAGGGAGGGTAGAGTCACATGGGGAAACCTCCTCATGGTCGCTATAATGTGGTTCATGCTCTTGGTGGGGCATGTGGGGAGTTGTGTGTGGATTCCGCATAGAATAGCGTGAAACCTCCACATGCGCTACATCTCTGCGGTAACGTGCTCAACAAGCCACGTGATAAGATGCGCGGATTGTAGGTCTCAGATGTGGAGGCAAATGGAATTCATCCTTCGCCACCTGGATTGAGGCAAGTCAATACACCACCATGAGGACTTTGTGAATTGGGCATTCCCAGTTGGGAGAAAAGGGGAGAAAAAAAAAGGGAAATATGGTGTTATACATTTGTGTAAACCAAGTCCTGAAGTATTAGCCTATATGTTAATTGGAGCAGAATGTACCATACTCTTAAATAATTTTCATTTATTGTTAGGAGGCCGCAACTAACCAGGAATTAAAAAAAAATGGCTCATCTATTCACTTGTGTCTCTTCAACATCATTCTGGGCTATGTTATTTGCAAGCACTATTTTTCTATTCACAATGTCCATTGTCTGTATGGCTCAGAGCACCAGACAATGAACTTGAACTTGATTACACCCACCTGCTTTGATTGGCGTGTCAGTAATTCTCTTGCTTAAATGAAAGAGATCCCAAAGCAAGCTGTTAAATGAAAATGGAAGCAGAGAGCTACTGTTTAAATGAAATTGATTCAAAGCTAGTGCAGAAATGAAATACATAATTTTTTAATACAGATTTTATTTATCGATTGAACGATGCATTTGATTAATTCATTATGTACTGTTACGTCCTAAAACGTTTTCTTACATCTTATATATTGCAGATGTGTGTGTCTTATTTTTTTCCATCTTGTTCCTGATCTGTGCCCTTCTACTTTCCTCTCACAGGTTCTTAATTGACATCAGCTGTCACCAATCAGCAAGTGTCCACTGTGATTTGTTTGTGGACTGTTGAAGCCAGGATAAAAGTGCCACAGATATAGGAGCGTGAACTTGTGTTTTCATTGTTGTTTGTGTCAGTTTACTTCAGTTGTGGTGCTTTGTATAAGACATACCAGAAAACACCTTAGTTTAAGCTTTGATTTTATTCAATGTTCTCACTTATTTTTTCTTTACTTAATAAATAGTTATTAGGAACTGTAGGGGGAGGCTGGCCATTTATTTGTAAATCTTGTTATCTCAGACGGTTTTTGACTATAGAGGAAGCTAGTGAATTTTTTTTTATTTATGTCTGGGACTAGTTTAGTAACTACCTGATAGTTGTAGTACATTTGTTGTTTTGGCCTTGCCCTCCCCTGAAGTGTGTGCGTGCACGCACACTCACACGCGTTAATAAAATAAAATATTCTAATTTGAATTTTGTTTGAAGTGCTGGGGGCGGGAGATTGGAACACTCACTCTCCAACTGTGGTTCTTTTTCTTTATATTATTGTTATATAGTAAAAATAATAATCATTATTTTATTGCCTTTAATTGCTCTCGTATTTATTAAGTTTTCAAATTCTAATAAGTTCTGCAACTCTGCCGTTTTTAAGGAATTTCTGTTATTGTGAAAATAACAAGTTTAAGCTGCAAGAATGAATTATCCATCTTCGAATGCATTCAATAAATCTCGATACGTGTTTTAACGTCATAAGGGTTGTGACGTCATAAGAGATGGACACGGCTGGATCTTCAGTCTGTTGAGAGACTTTTGCTGATAAAATCAGTTTTCTACTCTTGTCCTACATATGGAGATCTAGTTGTGTAAAGAAGTGAAGAAACATTGTTTTTCATTTGGATTCTGCCTGTTTAAGGAGGTTTCACTGAAATATGAACAAATAAAAGAAGACTCGTGCTGTAAGTAGGCTAATGAAATTGGTGAGTTTCACCCCTTCTTTTATTTTCATTTGCCCCCTGTATCAGACGGGTGAAGTGCATGTGATGATATTTCATGTTGAGGAGGATCATCTATTAGAAGTCACTATAATCAAGTAAAAGATCGATGTATTCCTGTAATCGATTAAATTGTGAAAGTATTTGTAGGGTGGAAGGGCTGCATTATCCTTTAAAACATTTAAAATAAGAGGTATCATAAAAATTGCATTTTGTTTTTATTTAGTACTGCCCTGAAGAAGATATTTGACACAAATATACTCATACTGTATATTCCTCAAGACAAAATAACAGCTGAATTTACACAAATGATCCTGTTCAGAAGTTTACATTCCGTTGGTTTCTAATATGGGGTGTTGCTTTCTCGATGATTAATGACTGTTTGTGTAATAATTGTTCATGGGTCCCTGTTTTGTCCTGAGCAGTGAAGCTGTCAACTTTTCTTAAGAAAAATCCCTCCAACTACTGTACATTATTTGGTTTCACAGCATCTCAGTCCGTGTGTCATTCGTTCATTTCATATTCAATTAGCAATGAAAAAAAAAAAAACGAAACTACGTTTACAAAACCAATATTAAAAAACAAATGAATTATTTTTCGTAATTTTAATTTAATGCTCAAGTTAAAAATAGAAAACTGAACAAATAGCCACGGGATACTGTGTTTAGATTATTTGATTTCACTAATATATGGCTTGAATATTTGATTGGCACATCTGGGTGGACCTGAAACGCCCCTTTCTTCTGATTGGTCAACCTGCACAATCATCTTCCTCAATGCTGGGAAACAGAATTAAAGTTATATGCTGTTTAATTGTTCAAATGAATTAATCGCAGTTCATATTCAATTCTTTACCATTTATTCTCCAAAACTCGCCACGTGTATTACAGCTGAGATATATTTCACATCAAATAGCCCTACATATAAACCTTTGTTTTAAATGATATAACGAAAAAAAACATACATTCATAAGACTATGTTTGCATAAGGCTAAGATATGCCTACATTGTAAAGAAACTGCGAGGTAAATTTTGTTTTCGGTTCGATATTAGTTGGATATTCGACTGTGGTGCGTAAGGGACCGTCTGAAAACTCCACCCACAACAAAAACGATCACTGGCGTCAGTGGAGTCAAAAACAACAAAAAAACAAAACATTCTTTATATATATATATATATATATATATATAATTAACGAAAACATCATTTTCACATTCCAGTCTTTCCATTTGTTGAGTGAGGATGTTTGTTTTCATATGTCTGCAGAAGTTATTTACTGATAATTAATAGAGGTTTGTCTATATTTAGTGTTGCTGATGTCATTTTGTGGTTTAAGTCACCATTATGGTGATTATTGTTCTCTTTGGTTAGATACCTGATACTTTTATCTTCATTATAGTATACAGCTGTTCAAATACAAAACACTGCGATAGAGAGACTTCCGCTGGATGTTATCTGATATATTTAAGTGAGATCTCATCAAAAGTAAAATCATAATGTAAAATTCAGATATACTATGGAATTTTTTTAACAGTGCTCAAATATTCATAAAGGGTGAATTTAATGCTGTGATTTATGATAAATAAATGTGACTATTAATGATAATTTATGAGCTGTCAATGATACACACAGATATCAAAATGCCGCATACAAACCTCAATGGTGACGAATTCAATTTCAGATGCTGTGATTAGTAAAATGAAACTTTGAATCTGCTAAAGAAATCCTCTTTTTATATACATGTATTATTAATTATATTTAAAATGTGTAACATTAATATGACAGTAATTAAGTGCAGCCTCTGTAAAAATTAAAGCCAAATGTTAATGTGTAAAGTTTATTGGGGAAAAATATTAACAGGCTAGTAATTCCAATGTTGACTAGCATACAATAATAATAAATATATGCCTGTATATTAGATACAGTGGATATAAAAAGTGTACACACCCCTGTTAAAACAGCAGGTTTTTGTGACGTAATTTTTTTTTACAAAGATAAATCATAACAGCATTTTTAATGTGAAAAATTACAACCTATCCAATGCCACAGAAAACCAAAGTGACACATTTCAGAGAAAAAAAAAAATAAATAAATAAATAAACGTATAATGACCTAAATGCATAAGTGTGCACATCCCTGAACTAATACTTAGTTGAAGCACCCTTTGATTTTATTACAGCACTCAGTCTGTTTGAATAAGAGTCTATTAGCTTGGCACATCTTGACTTGGGAATATTTTCCCATTCTTCTTTGGAAAAAAACGTTCCAGATGTGTCAAATTGCGAAGGCAACTCCTGTTCGGCCCTTTTCAGGTCCCCCCACCACATATTTTCTATAGGATTCAGGTCTGGGCTTTGGCTGGGCCAGTCCAAAACATTCATCTTTTTTTTGCTGAATCCATTGTTTTGTTGATTTGGATGTGTGCTTTGGATAATTGTCATGCTGAAAGGTGAAAATCTCATAATTTTCAGCTTTCTAGCAGACGCAAGAAGGCTCGGTGCCAAAATGTACTTGTACTTGGAGCTATTCATGATTCCCTCCACCTTCACCAAAGCCCCATTTCCAGCTGAAGAAGAGCAGCCCCAAAGCATAATGCATGCCATTTTCTTTTTTTTTTTTTGTCTTGCCACCCTGCCCCACAGCCCAGACAGACGAATACGGGAGATAGTGGTCACATGTAGGGAACAACCAGTACTTGCCAGAAAGAGCTGGAGCTCCTTTAATGTTGCTGTAGGCCTCTTGACAGCCTCCCTGACCAGTTTTCTCTTATCAATTTTGGAGGGATGTCCTGTTCTTGATAATGTCACCGTTGTGCCATACTTTCTCCACTTGTTGATGGCTGTCTTCACTGTGTTCCATGCTATATCTAATGCCTTGGAATTTTTTTTGTAGCCCTCAACAATGAGATCCTTTTAATGCTTTGTAAGCTCTTTGTGGCCCATGGCTCTTGTAGTAGCATGCAACCAAGATGATGCCAGGAAATTCCTACAAGAAAAGCTGAGATTTATTTGGAGTTAATCAGAGTCACTTCAGGTGAAGACAGGTGTGTACGATTTCACATGAGCTTGAAGATTGGTTGATTCTGAACACAGCCACATACCCAATTATAAAAGGGTGTTCACAATTATGCAGTCAAGCAATTCTAAGTGTTTTTAACGTATAATCAGGACATTACTGATGTAAAAAACAACACCATCACTATTTGAAAAAAGTAATTTTTGATCAAATCTAGACAGTCCCCATTTCCAGCAGCCATCACTCAAACACCTTATCCTTGAGTAATCATGATAAATTTCTATTTTGGTTCTAGAAAAACCTTGTCATTATATCAAACACAGCTGAAAGATAATTGGATCATTAAACAAAGCTTAAAATTGCCCTTGTGTTTGTTTTTGAGTTGCAACATTATGCAATAGACTGGCATTTCTTAAGGTCAATATTAGCTCAAAAATGGGAATAAAAGAAGGCTTTGAGGAATGAAGGCTATACAATCCTTGAAATTGAAGATTTCATAAAAAGGTGTACATTACAATCTTCAAAGACAAAGGACAACTGGCTCTAACAAGGACAGAAAGAGATGTGGAAGGTCAGATGTACAACTAAACAAGAGGATAAGTACAACAGAGTCTCTAATTTGAGAAATAGACACCTCACATGTCCTCAGCTGACAGCTTCATTGAATTCTACCCGCTCAACACCAGTTTCATGTACAACAGTAAAGAGAAGACTCAGGGGTGCTGGCCTTATGGGAAGAATTGCAAAGAAAAACACACTTTTGAAACTTTGAATCAAAAAGAAAAGGTTAGAGTGGCCAAAGAAACACAGACAACAGATATTTGGAAAAGAGTGTTATGGATCTTAACCCCATTGAGCTTTTGTGGGATCAGCTAGACTGTAAGGTGCGTGAGTGAAGTGCTCGACAAGACAGCTACATTTATGGCAAGTGCTACAGGAAGTGTGGGGTGAAATATCATCTGAGTATCTGGAAAAACTGACAGCTAGAATGTCAAGGATCTGCAAAGCTGTCATTGCTGCACTTCAAGGATTTTTTGATGAGAACACTTTGATGTAGTTTAAGAAGGTCTGATTTTTTTTTTTTTTCCAATTGTAATAGTCATTTTTCATGTTATTAATGTCTTGACTATACATTGTGATCAGTTGAATGCCACTTTGATGAATGAATAACCCATCTATAATGATCCTAAAGTAATTTTATGCTATTGCTTCACTGACTCCTGTAAAAATGGGTCCGGCTTTACGGACTCATGGAGGCGTGCACAACAGCACTGCTGCTGAAAAAAATCCTAGGGGAAACACTACACTTGGTACAGCATTTTAAAAAAAGGTCAGAACTCCAAGCACCAGTCACAAAGAAGGGCAAACAAATCCAATTCATGAGACATGAGCTCCATGAGGAAATCACTTGCAATGTGCGACCAAGTGCGTTTGGGAATGAGCAGTAGTTCTAACTGGCCAGCCAGGAGCTGATTATCGGGCTTGGATTTAAGTGTGACAGCCTTTCACAAACACAGTAACATCCGATATGAGAGTGGGCCACCAGAATTAGTTTTGCACTAGTGTTACCATCCTTTGAAAACCAGGGTGACCAGAGTTTTAGAAGGAATTAACCCACTGAATCAAATGTTTGCGTACCTGCTCGGGAACGTAACTTTTCAGGTGGGCAGGTCCTAGGCAATGGGTCAATAAACTGAATGCACACTGAATCTGTGAGTGGAATGATGAGTGACGTAGTGGGCTAAAGCACTAAACTGTTAAGCAGAAGATTGTCGGTTCGATCCCCACAGCCACCACAATTGTGTCCTTGAGCAAGGCACTTAACTCCAAGTTGCTCCGGGAGGATTGTCCCTGTAATAAGGGCTCTGTAAGTCGATTTGGATAAAAGCATCTGCCAAATGCATAAATGTAAATTAATCTCCTCCGGATCAGCCCATCTGAAGTGGTCCAGTAATTGTAAATTGACCCTAAATGTGGAAATGGAAATGTTTTGTGTTGCACAGGAGAATATACAGGGTTTAAGGTGAGTACATTAAATTTTTTGGTTGAACTGCCCCTTTAAATGTACTGTATTTAGTTAAAGTATCTTCCAAAAACAACAATATGAATTTAATTCAGCACAAGTTGCATTCCATCTTGCTGACAAACAAGGGACTGAAGAGAAGGACCATAATTAGGCTATATACTTAAAAATCATTCCATCTGAATAAAACTAGTGGTAAAAATTAAGAATGTAGCCCCCCGTTAGATTGTTATACATTTTGTACTGTTTTAATAAATGTTATTTACACATGAGACTGAAACCAGGCTTGAGCGGGTAATGAGTTGCAGTCGGTAAAATTTGCACATGCTGGTTTGGCCAGATTCACTAAAGGAATTATGCACAAACACGTTGCTAATTCTTAGCAGTTCTGATTTTGTGGGCCGATTGGTAGTGCTCTATACTAGAGGAGGCAGCAGTCCACCAAGACACACTCTACCGGGACCGCATCACTGTTTCAGACACCTGAATCATCTCTTTAACATGCGGAGGTGCACTTAACTACAGTTTTCTAGAAAAATCAAGAAAATTAAGGGGAGCTTGTTATTAAAACGGGTGCGACATCAGTGTTGTAGGTTCACAAAAGCAGACACAGATATATATATATTTATATTAGTAATCTTGATTATAAATTTACTTATATCGTGATATAAGATTTTGGTCATTTTGCCCATCCCTACTTCACTGTTTTAGTTAATATTGCTTCATGCAAACTTTTTGGTATGGGTTGATTTTCTCCCTAGAATATGAATAAAATTTTACTTCATGTTACAGAACATCTACAGAAAAATGTATCATTACAGGTTTTTCTGGCCCCTTGAAATGTTGGCTTTCATAACTTACCACTCTCTCTCTTTTGACCTTGAACTTTAGAATGAAATCTGCTTGACATGCAACTGAAGATGGAGTTTGTTAAAGAGGAGTTTAAAGAGGAGAGTGAAGACGTCAATATTTCTGAACCATTCAGACTGAAGAATGAAGATACTGAGGAACAAAGTGGTTGGTGCCCATTCTTGATTTTTATTTAATCACGGCTGAGAACCATGACAGTAAAAGTTCACCTAAAAATGTCAGTTCTGTCATCATTTACCATCCTTATGTCATTTCAAACATACAAGACATACTTTCTAGGGATATACCGATATTAACATTAAAAAAAACATGCCAAAACCGATATTTTGCCACTCACCTTATTTGGTCATCAGATCACTGTTTTGCTTAAGAATTATGCTTTGTTTTAACATAATTTTCATTGTGTAAAGAAATACAGTTATACCCAGAGAGAGAGACCAGTATGAACAATGATGACCTGGAGTCAGAGTTGAAGTTTCAATCAACAAAGATGGAGTTTACTGAAGACAAAGTTCTCCACATTTCCAAAGGCAAAAGACAGAAAGAGAAAATTAGTTGAGGCTCAAACCTTGAACTAACTTCGATTGCAGAAACAACAGTAATTACAGAATAGGCATATGCAAATCAATTGTTATCATCTCTTACAAGTTCGGAGTTCTGATTGGTGAACATTACAAAAGAAATTCTAGAACTCTTACAAACATGGCGTTCTGTTTAACAACCTGAATGCAATCAATCAAAGGGTTATATTTTTTAAAATACTAAATCAAGTTGGAAAGCAGAAATGGGTCAGAGGTGAGAGTCTTCTCTTTAGAGAACTGGCATCCAGTTCCTTTGACTTAAGTCACATTATTCTCAAAACTACAAACAATCCCTCCAATGACATCTATAGACAGAACACAACATAGGCTATCTTTTCTCTCTAGGTTTAGACACACTCACTGGGACTCCGGCCTTATCCAGATGTACAGTATATTTGTTCTCCGGGAAATGGGCTAAAAGAGTTGTGAATCTTCACTGGCCTCATAATTAGATTATGATTCACAGGGGTAACAATTCAATTATAAAACGATTGTTGATGCATCTTGTCCTTCAATTTTCTTTTTTCAGAATTGATTTTAACTCTTTATTTTTTCCCCCTTTCAGCTTTTTATTTAACAGCGGTTTTAAAAAAAAATCAGAATGAGTCTTCTCATTACATAAACCGGCCTTTTACATTCAGTATGAGCGGTGAACAGAAGATGGAACATCCACAAAATTTAATACATGCTTTTTTATTTTAAAACAGTCTCAGTTTTTCAGTTTCTTTTTTAGAACCTTCTCTTAAAAGCACAAGAATAACAATTATTATTAATTACTATTTATATTTTTTAAGCATAGTAAATCATTTAATTATTTAAAATTAATCTATGCCATGCTATTCATTTTCAAGCACAAATGGAAGTTGCTGGTCCAGGATGAGAGATATATCTTCTTCTATGAGAGTGCATCTGTCAGCTTCTCCTCACCTGCACATGACTAAAAACGCTTGATTACCTTTTGATAACAATTATTGAATGCATTCAACTCATCAGTAGGCCCAAGGGACAGGGATAATCCACCCCTTCAATTGAATGGATCTATTGAACACATGACAGGCCAAAATATAAAAGAGAGCAACTTTAAGTCAGACGATGAAGGCAAAGGACTTGGATCCACATGCAGAATATTCCATTTCCAAAACGGTAAATCGAAAGACAGAGACGTAATCCAAAGACGGAGCAAAAGGTCAAAATTCCAAGCACCAGTCCAAAAGAAGGGCAAACAAATCCAATATGTGAGACAAGAGCTAAATCCAGGGCAACTGGCAGAAATAATACAAAAACAACAGAATATAGAGTAGCAGTGATAACCACTCAGAAATTCCAGTGTTGAAACATTCAATACTTCACAATGAATGTTAATGAGAGCTGGGTATTTATACACCAGCAGAGTCTGATTAGAAAATGAGCATCAGGTGTTTTGAAAGAAGTCCCATGTGATCAGTAATCAGGAGACAGAGTCCTCTGGTGGCAGGACAAGTGTGTTGCTGTGGATATGACAACCACAATGAAAGATAAATAGAAGACAAAAACAAAAACATCCTAAATATGATAACATGGTGATTGATATGAAAAAAGGTTATTTTGTACTTACACAAAATTTTTGTACTTCTGATTAGAACCCTGCATTTCAGCCCGAGTCTCGATGGGCCCCGACTTATTTATGCCCATAGGGCCGGGCTTCGGGCCAATTTTCACGTCATAGTTCACGCGCGGGCCGGGCATCGGGCCTGTTTTATGATCCTCAATTTTTATATTTTAGACATTTATTTATTAAAAGAAACTATGAGAAGTTGATGGTAAAACAAACATAGAAAGACGTTTTATAACCTATCACACTGACACAGTCTACACACACACATGTACACAGGTTTCCCACAGACCCACGATTCACCTCACGTGCAATGGAGAACATAAAGAGAAAAATCACCACTGGCGAACTTAAAACTGCTGTGCCTGCACCTGTTGCTGTGGGCCATGCAGCAAAGAGAGCGGTGGCCGAATTTGAGGAAGAGTGGGAAAACATTGTGGAGCATGAAGAGTATAACGATGAAGTACAACATTACCTGCGCCTCAATCCCAACATGGAAGGTGATGGAAGAGATGTGCTGCGCTGGTGGAAACAACATGAGACCATGCTACCGCGACTGTCAAGACTGGCTCGCACTGTGTTTAGTGTCCCCACCAGCAGCAGTAGCAGCGAACGTGCCTTCAGCGCAGCTGGAATAGTTGTAGAAGAAAGGAGGACTGGATTGAAATCTTCCACTGTGGATGCTGTGCTTTTTCTCCACGATGCTCTGTAAGAGACTGTTCTACTGGCTGTAGCCATGTTAAGACTTGTTTTTCATTGATTGGACTTCATTTTCATTAGTCTAACTATTGGAAATAAGAATGACCATGTTCTGTGGTGAAGCCTTGATTTTTGAGGTAAGGTAAGAGAACATGCATATTTTTTATTTGTTTATATTGTATAGCCCGTTCTTTCGTTTTTCCGCACACCGTTGCGAGCAGCAGAGCAGCCTGCCTCAGCTTGTCAAAATGCCTTTTAACAGTGGTGGTGATAATAAACATTTAAAATACATTGTGTGATATACTTGAAGAGTTTTATATCTATGGAATTTATTGTTGTTTGCAAGTCAAGTATTGATTTGAGAGGCTAAATTGATCAAACTTGATCAACTCACTGTCGGCAGCTGGTCGCTTGGTCGTTACTTTAAAAAACAAAAACTTTAATTTAACAAACAAAAACATTTTAATGGCTGCAACAGTAGTATAGGTTGTGTAATGAGAAAAAAAAAAAAACGGGCTCCAGGCGGACTCGGGCTGAGAATTCTGATAAGCTGCCGGACAAGGGTTGGGCTAGGGCCTGAGCATCTCGGGCCGGGGCCGGGCTAGGGCCAAGATTTGAGGCCCTTGCAGGGCTCTACTTCTGATTATGCAGTTCAAAACAACAGAACTAACATGTACATGTATGTACTGTAAATTGGGCAATTTCACAGAAATGTCAACCAAATCATGGAAAAATAAAAAGTTATAACCAAAGGTTAAAACAGAAGGTTAAATTATATTGTGGTGTAATGGATTTTGGATATTGCCATCCAGACTGCTAGTGGGTGCCTCTTGCTCACACAATGCTGACTGAAGTGCTAAATGAAGCAATGAAATGCATAATATATTTTAAAACACAACCTTTTAAATGGGTCATGAAATGCTCTTTTTTTTTTTTTTTTTTTTGTAATACATTTTCTTTATTGATTCCACAAAACATATATACAAGAGCAAAAAGAAAAAGATATGAAATATGAAAGCCGAGTGCCCATTACATCACATACAAGACTCTGAACTTTCAACCAAAATTCCTGGATCTTAACCCCAGCAAAAGACATGGGTTATGTCCATCCTCTGATTGGCATCGCCAGCAGGTTGGTGTGTCTTTAAGACCAATCCTATACAATCTATAGGGGGTCCAATAAAATCGATGTAAAATCTTGAATTGCATAAGGCACACCCTTGTATCTCTAGATGCAGACTTGATGTTTTTAGAATCCTAGCCCACTCTCCCTCCTCCAATACCAAGTTTAAATCTTTCTACCATAATCTGTTGAGAAAGGTTGAAGCTCCAAAAGCAGTAATCACCACTCCCAGATTATTTTCCACTTTAGGGGGGTGTACGCTACTCCCAAAAATAGTACAGATCAGGTGTCGCAGCTGTAAACTTCCAAAGAATTGAGATCTGGGAATCCCAAAATGTTGAACCATATTTTCAAAGGATCTCAACAGGATCTCATATAGGTCACCAAGTGTTGTAACCCAAATCCCAACAACATTTCCAAAATCTTAAAAAGATAATCCCATTCTACCATACCAAAGCCATTTCGGCATTAAGTGAGATCACGACCAGAGTCTGATCATTCGCTACTGACCTCATGATATTGTTGAAACACCTAATGTAATCAGAAGAGCTGCGGCCCAGAATAAACCCCAATTTATCTATCATAACTTTACATAATAGGTTATCCAGAATTTTTGACACTATTTGTACGTCCAGCTGGATCAGGGAAATTGGACGGTAACTCTTACACTTACTTTGATCTTTGTCCTTTTTAAGAATCAGTTCGAGGTGATAGCTGAAATGGAGGGGTGGAATAGTAGCGAATAGGTGAGAACGCTTGCGTCCTTCATAATGGGGGAAGCGCAGCACACCTACTACGCACTCAGCCCAGCCACCATTGATGACTACAAAGAGCTAAAGAATGAGATCTTTGCATGGGTGGGGCTTTCACCGGTATGTGCGGCGCAGTGCTTACATGAATGGGTGTATAATGCTCAGGTTTCTGCCCGCGAACGGCATTGCAGCTATCCTGTCTAGCCCATCTATGGCTGTTGTCTGGGCAACCGACACTGGTACAGGTAGCGGAACGTGTGGTGGTGGACAAGTTCGTCCGGTCCCTCCCCCGCATGCAACAGCATGCTGTGGGAATGCGGAACCCAGAGACTCTCAACACCCTGGTGGAGGCTGTGGAACTGGCGGAGGCAATGCAAGCTCTTCGATGTGGGGAGAGAGCTGGCACCTTTTTCCGGAAAACGCACCAGGAAAATCGACCACTGGAGGGCACCTCGCGGGCAGTAGGCAGACCAGCAACACTGTCCGCTCTGGAAGAACCCATGCCCACGGACCCAAACCCCCCCCGGAGGCCCGAGCCTGGCTGGCAGTTTGCGTCAATTACCAAGCAGTGCCCCGGGAAGCACTGGAGAGGGAGGTGAAGGTCGAGGGCTGCTGCGTGAAGGCCATGCTGGATTCCGGGAGCTCCTTAAGCCTGCCCCAGCACCAGGTAGTTTCCCCCTTACCACACAGCAAGGCCACAATCCACACCACCTGTGTACATGGCGACACACGCTATGTCCCAACACAGTCAGTTACCATCAAGGCTGAGCCGGGAAGCTGGCCAGTGGAGGTTGGGATTGTCAAAGATCTGCCAGTGCCCCTAATTTTAGGACAAGACTGGCCAGGGTTCAAGCAGCTGTTGGCCCAAGCTGTCCAACCTGCCAGCCGCTGGGGGAAGCGCTGCAGGGGACCCCGCCCAAGACCACAGAGATGCCCGGTGTTGCTGGCCACTGACAGCGAGCGAGATAGTGAGTTAAGAGTGATTGCTCCTAACATATATTCTGAACTCTTCCAACAGATAATGATGGGGTCGCATTCGGCAAGGAACAACGGGAGGATGACCCCCTATGAAACTGCTGGTCCCAGGTCAGAGTAGACGATGGGAAGGTATGGCTTTACTGTGTCGCTCACAGGCGGGTGGAGGAGAAACGCCTCTTGGTGGTACGAAGACTGAGACCATGCTCGAGTTGGCCCACTCGCATCCCATGGCCGGGCACTTGGGGGTTTAGAACACCACCTGACAAATTAGGGACCATTTCTATTGGTGCTATTACCAGAGCTGAGCAATCTGTCAAAGAACGGCTCCACAGCGACCTCCCCCCAGCCCCCTCATACCCCTGCCCATCATCAAGGTGCCCTTCGAATGCATCGGGATGGACCTGGTGGGACAGCTGCCGAAGTCTGCCTGGGGGTGCGAGCACATCCTGGTCATGGTGGACTATGCAACTCGGTACCCTGAAGCAGTGCCTCTGAGGAAAGCCACCTACAAGAACATCGCTCGAGAGCTGTTCCTGCTGTTCAGCCGAGTCGGCATCCCAAAAGATATCCTCACCGCCCAGGGCAGGGGCCTACTGGACATTAGCCGGGAGGCTTGGGAACAACAGCCCTCACAGCACCGAACAGTAATTGAACCCGTGCATGAGATGAGAGAGAGAATCGAGAAAGTGATGCCCCTGGTGTGCGAACATCTGGAGGAGGCCCAACGGGCACAGCAGCGCACGTACGACCGCGCTGCCCAAGCTCATGAATTTCACCCTGGAGACCGGGTCCTGGTGCTGATCCCCTAAGTTTCTGGCCACCTGGCAGGGTCCCTACACCTTGGTGGAACGGACAGGGCCGGTAACGTAACACAGCCGGGATGAAGATGAACGGAGCAGATCTACCATATCAACCTCCTCAAATGCTGGACCGAGCCCGAGAGACGGGTCATCGGGTATGCACAAACAGAGGCCCCAGTGGTAGATCTAGGAAACCAACTCTCTGTGAATCAAAGGAAGGAGCTAGAAGCCCTGGTAAGAGAGTTCAGTGACGTGTTTTCCAGTTGCCCTGGGCAGACCAACATGATCTGTCATGAAATTCAAACACCTCCTGGAACTGCCGTGCGGCAGCATCCCTACCGGGCCTTGGAGGCTCGCCGTCAGGCTATAGAGGAGGAAGTGCAATGGATGCTACAACTCGGGGTCATTGCAGAGTCTAGAAGCCCCTGGTCCAGCCCGATCATGATTGTTCCAAAGGGCGATGCCCCCTCTGCTTCTGCAGTGACTTTCGGAAGTTAAATGAAGTCTCCACCTTTGACGGGTACCCCAAGCCCAGAATGGACGTGCTCATCAAGCGGCTGGGTCAAGCGTGATATATATCCACCTTGGATCTGACCAAAGGTTACTGGCAGTTACCCTAGCCCCATCATCCAAGGAAAAGACAGCGTTCAGCACACCTAGTGGCCACTGGCAGTACCGGATGCTACCATTTGGCCTACATGGGTCACCTGCCACCTTCCAACGGATGATGGACATCCTCCTAAGACCCCATCAGTCGTACGCAGCGGCTTAACTGGATGATGTAGTAATCCACTCCGAATGGTGGGAGGACCACCTAGACTGTCTGCGGTGGATGCTGACTGAACTGAGGAAAGCTGGACTCACCGTCAATCCAAAGAAGAGCCACCTAGGAAGGCACGCTACCTGGGATATCAAATCGGAAGGAGTCTGATCATGCCCCAGGAACAGAAAGTGGAGGCAGTACACATTTTGGCCGACCAACCACCAAAACCCAGGTACGTGCATTTCTTGGATTGGCAGGATATTATCTGCTTCGTACCTCACTTCTCCTCTATAGCCTGCCCCCTGACCTGACCAAAAAGGGACAGCCTGAAAAGGTGCAATGGAGACACCCTGTGGAGGAAGCCTTCCAGAAGTTGAAGAATGCCCTGACCACGGCTCCGGTCATACATGCCCCAGATTTCAACTGCTTCCTGCTACAAACGGACACCTCAGATATGGGGTTGGGAGCCATCTTTTCCCAAGTCCAACAGGGAGAAGAGCACTCCGTAGTATACATCAGCCGGAAGCTGAACCCAGCTGAGTATCCCATGCGTTTCAGCATCGCCCTGAAATTGGAGCTCTTAATCAACTCTGGCGCTGATCAGCGTCACCTGCGAACGATCAGCTGAAGGGGATTTAAATGCCGGAGAAAGAGGAAGACGGTGAGCACCAACTCCTAGGCATGTGTTTAATCCTCTTCTCTCTCTTTCTCGAATTCCAGACTCCAGCGATGAGTGAGGGCCGATCACCGCACGCGTTTCATGGAAGCAGCACAGATCACTGGACTCACAGTCACAGATGCCCCTTCATTCTACTTGTCACAATATAACACACCCTTTGTGGGTTTTCTTTGCACGTGAGAATAGTTGTCTGTGCCTCGTTCATCCTGCCACATTAGCTGTTCAGCAATGTTAAGCTTCCCAAAAGACTGTAGTCTCATAGCATTGTCTACATGGCTGCAGATGGATGCTAGATGCATTTTTCAGAAAGATGTTTTAAGTCTCGTACCCCCATCGTTGTCCACAACGCTTCAGAGCCAGAACTTTGAAATAGCATACAGGGAAAACAATAAAAGGCATTACTTACACCGCACCCAGCTATCCAACTCCTTTTGCCATAACATGAGCTGGAGAGAGCGCGGGCGTAAGCTCATCCTCGATCATTTGATGACTGCTGAATTTGAAATTCAGACCGATCCGGTCCAAGCTCCTTTATCCTCTTTTTCTTCAGGTGAACACCTTGCGCAGAGAAAGCAACCAATTAGAGAGCAACCTGCTTGCCAAAAGTTTAAGCAAGATAAACACTCAAATATTGTCATTAAAATCAATGTTACTCTTATTCCTTCCAACACATCACTTCCGGGTCTCATGATGCTACGATGCCAGCGACTTGCTGTTCCGTTTCTTGGCTTCTTTTGGGGGGCATTCGAGCTTAGATCAAGTCTCGAGCCCTCTGCCAGAGACAGCAAGCCACATATGTTTATGCTATCCTCACTGCACGATTACATTCACTTGCAAACTACTGAAATGGTGTTTTATTAAAGTTTGCTAGGAGCAAGTTAATCCAACCAATCACACAGCCATAGTTAGAGTCTATAAACAGCTGGTATTACCTCTATGTAGCATTGAGTGTTTCCAGCATCCCACCACCTCCTCATCTCCTATCTATTGCATCAATACTAATCCAGTCCAGGGGGCATTCGAGCTCCGGTCAAGACCCGAGCCTCGAGCCTTCAACCAGGGACAGCAAGCCACATATGTTTTCGCTATCCTCACTGCAGGATTACATTAACTTGCAAACTACAGAAATAATTTACCTGTTACTTTCTGCCATTGTTATGTCACTCATATTGATTTTTGTCTATTTTATATTTTCATTTTAGAGCTGACTGAAGTGAAAAAGGAAAGTCAAGAACTGAATGAATTGGAAGAGAAACATCAGTATCAGAAACTTTGCTCACAGACTGAAAATAAATTCTCACAAAAAACTAGAAGAACAAAAACAGAAAATTATTTTATCTGCCCTCAGTGTGGAAAGAGTTTCACACATAAGGGAAGCCTGAATATCCACTTAAGAATTCACTCTGGAGAGAAGCCTTATACATGCCATCAGTGTGGAAAGAGATTCACACATAAAGAAAGCCTGAATATCCACATAAGAATTCACTCTGGAGAGAAGCCTTTCACCTGTCATCAGTGTGGAAAGAGTTTCACACATAAAGGAAGCCTGAATATCCACACAAGAATTCACTCTGGAGAGAAGCCTTTCACCTGCCATCAGTGTGGAAAGAGTTTCATTAAGAAAGAAAACCTAAAGCAACACATACGAATTCACTCTGGAGAGAAGCCGTTTTCATGCCATCAGTGTGGAAAGAGTTTCACACATAAAGGAAGCCTGAATGTCCACATAAGAATTCATTCTGGAGAGAAGCCTTTCACCTGCCATCAGTGTGGAAAGAGTTTCATTAAGAAAGAAAACCTAAAGCAACACATAAGAATTCACTCTGGAGAGAAGCCTTTCACCTGCCTTCAGTGTGGAAAGAGTTTTGCACACAAAAGAAGTCTTAAAGAGCACATGAAAATTCACACTGGAGAGACCCCATACACATGCCTGCAGTGTGGAAAGAGTTTCAAACAAAAGGGAAACCTTAATATCCACATAAGAACTCATACTGGAGAAAAGCCTTTCACATGTCTTCAGTGTGGAAGGAGCTTCATAGACTCAAATGCCCTCAAAGATCACAAGACAATTCACACTGGAGAGAGGCCTTTTACATGCCTTCAGTGTGGAAAGAGTTTCAAACATAAAAGAAGCCTCAAAATTCACATTGGAATTCACAGTGGAGAGAAGCCTCACATTTGTCCTCAGTGTGGAAAAAGGTTTTCAGTTAAAGGAAGCCTTAAAAGGCACATAAAAATTCACACTGGAGAGAAACCTTTTGCATGTCTTCAGTGTGGAAATAATTTCACAGAAAAATCCAGCTTAAAGGATCACATGAGGATTCACACAGGAGAGAAGCCTTTCACCTGCCCTCAGTGTGAGAAGTGTTTCACAAGTAAAACAACCATGAGAGCTCACATGAAATGCCATTCAGGGGAGAAATTACACCACTGTTCTCAGTGTGGCAAGAGTTTTGTTCGATCAAGATATCTCATTGTTCATCAGCGCTATCACTCTGGAGAAAGGCCATTTAACTGTGATCAGTGTGATCAAAAGTTTGTCTGTTCATCACACCTGACAAGACACTTGAAAATTCATGGTAGTGAAAAGCCTTACATGTGTTCTCTTTGTGGAATGAGTTTTACACAGATGGCCTATTTTAAACAACACCAGACAATACATACTGGTGTGAAAGCTCATGTGTGCTCTGAGTGTGGAAAATCCTTTGTCCGAATCAGCTCCTTGAAACGGCACCAAAGAGTTCATATGGGAGAAAAACCTTATGAGTGTTCTCATTGTGAATGTAGATATGCTCATCCAAGACTCCTGATAACACATGAGAAAGTGCATACTGGAGAAAAGACGTATGACTGCGCTCAATGTGGGAGGAGTTTTAGCTCACCAAGTACTGTACAGAGGCATTTAAAGAAGAATTGCCCAAAGATGTTACAGTGAGCAAACTTTATCTTGAGAATCTTTGTTATTTGAAATTTGTGTATCTTCCAAAGATAGACTTTCTCTGTGAGAGACTACAAGAGTAATATCAACTCATATAGGATGGATGAAATTATTTTAGTCGTACTATTCTACTTATTGTTAATGACAATATTAGGATGAGATGGATCATTCCTATAATGCTAAATATGGCGACTGGTCGGAATGGAATACAGTAAGAGCTAATCACCTTTTTGATAGAGACGACCAGCCTTAAAATATTGTAGTCATAGACTAAAAATACTCAATCGGACTTGGATGTTATGATTACAGGAACATTAAGGAAATTAAATTTTGTTTTCTATTGTTGTATGCTATTAATTGTTTGTTAATTGACTGTATATGTTGCTGATTGTATGAAATTAAAAGGATTTAAATCTTGTTTAGGAGAGAGGGGTAATGTGTCATGTCCTTAATCCTAGAGAATGCACAATTTTGTCATTTAAATTATATATATAGAAAGGGCTCATCATATAGAGTTGCCTGTAACTGGGAGATGCCATGAGAAAATGTTAAGGTTACAACTGTAACCCTGGTTCCCTGAAAGGAGAATACAAGGTGCTGCATCAGGTTGCTGACACAATGGGGAATTCAGCAGAAATAGACGATCTCTGAAGCGCTTTACAATCACGGCAGTTAATTTGTCGATAGCGCTCCGTTCACGTGTCATTGTGCGTATATACGGCAGAGGACTGCAGTTATTGGATCAAAATATTCGACTGACAGGCATAGAGCGATACTAAGCCCTTACAGGGAGTAGTGTGGCCAGCATAGGCAGCATCTTGGTTCCTCCTTTCAGTGAACCAGGGATACAGACGTAACCTTAAAGTTCCCTTTCAAGTCGGTTGCTTCGACACAGTTTGCTGACACTATGGGGAATTGTATTCCTTCACGCTGTGCAACTAATTTGCACGCTTAAGCAAAGCCAGGTTCTAAAACCTGGCAAAAGTGTTTGAGGCATATGTCCTCAAGGGACACACCATTTGACTATGCCCAGGAGGAAGCCATGTCTCTGTTGGGGTGTGCTTAAACACCAATAGGGCACTACATGCCTTGCGAGTCGTATGCATGTGCAATGGCATCAACAATTCAATGGGAAAGTTTTTGTTTAGCCAAATATTTTGAGTGGCCTGTGACACGAACAAAGAACTGATCTGTCAGCCTCATTTGGCTCATATGATCAACGTACTTAAACAGCACCTTCACATGGCAGAGTGTGTGTAGTTTCTCTGCCTCGTTTGACGTGAATGGAGGCTATCTTAGGTGATAACCTAAGCCCTAAAGGGAGTGGTCAAAAATCGTGGGCACATAACCTTTCCTGGTTTTGAGAACGGCTTTCGACAAGGTCGGACCATACGCTAAACAAGAATCAGCGATTGACAATGCTTGAAGGTCTCAGCACGTTTTGCTAGAGCCAAAGCGAGCAGAAGTGCAGTCATCAATGAGAGTACAAGACGGTCTCAGCCACCTTACACCATGTAAAATGTAATGACCAATGGGTGTCTGTCTGTCTAATGATGAACCATCAAATCAGTCGTGCCTGGTCGCAATAGCAGCGATATACATAAGTATAGACGGGGTGAGGCCCGCATCTAAATGCTCCTACTGAAAGTATGGGCTGCACAACACAGCATGCAGTGTCCTCACCTCGAGAGGAACACCAATCAGAGAAAATTCATCATTTTAGGGTGTATAATCGCCTTGTAGATGGGGCTCTGGCCTGTAATATGGTGTGAAACACTGGCTGCGACAGACCTTCCTTGTCAGACAAGCACTGTTCATGGGCCAGACGTAGAGTTTTCACAATTCTGGATTTGAATGCCAGATTGTGCCTCCAGCCTGCAAAAGCAGGTCCCTCTATGGAGGGGCATGCAACAGCTCTACCAGGTCTGGAAACCAGGGGCGGCCATTCTGGCGCAACCAACAGCACAGTTTTTCTGTCTTCCCGTATTTTACACAATACTTTATGGAGCAATTGAAATGGAGGGAAAGCATACTTGCATTTTGCTGGCCATTTCTGTGTTAGTGCATCAATATGTCTTCATAGGCAAAAATGTCTTCTTCTCTGAATAAATTCCATATCATCAGAACTGTCTGAGTATGAAGTCTCCATCACCCTTTTATCACCTGTTAAGTTGATCAGGGATGTGCGTCGCATGTATCAACAGATGTCTCTCTTACCAGAGGAGGAGTTGGAGCAGCAAGTTCAGCATTGGGTATGACTGAATTTCCCCTTGCGGTTTATGGATGCCTCAACTGCCATGTTGTTGGATCAGATCAGGATGTGAAAGCCCTGCATGAACGATTAGAAAGCTCCCAAGGCTACAAAGTTTGAAAGTTATTCTATTTATATGTCAGGCCGGACGTCCGTCCCACAGGGCTCCCCAGCCCCTTATGGAGGAAATCCATTGTGACCACTTTGTGTCTGGTTACTTGAACAGGCGCTACATCCTTCTGATAGAATGCAGGTGTTTTCCAAGTGGTTAACACAGCCAGACATCGGTGTGTTACTACAAGTGATGTGGAACCCTCGATCTGAGCCAGCATTGGAGGGATCTCATATGTAACAGCCCCAATGGGGTGACAGCTACTGCGGCAGCCATGAAAGAAGCTGAGTGTGCCTCAGCTACAGTTGTTAGGTTATGTAATTAACATTTTTACTGTCTGATTAATGTTTATTTTTATAAGCAAAAGCAGCTTAGACGTCAGCACCAAGCACTAGAACACCTTTTATTTCAACATTGTTAAGGTGCGAATAGACTCACATTTTTTTCTTTATTCAGACTAAAACATGCCAAAGTGCTCAGTGCATGAAGAGACAAAATAATTTTTTTAATTACATCGTCATCAGCAACACTGTGACCCCATCTACCTGCACTTAAAAAACTGCTTATTCCAGGTTTTGTTTTGCAGAAATCAGTATTCTGAAACTTACTGTAAATGTGAATGCCATTTTCCTCACACTGCTTAAGAGATTAAAAGAAAGCAGTTGAACTAACCTAGGTTTCTTCCCAATTATTTGGTCATTGTAAAGGCATAAGCAGCATTCTTAAATATTTTTAGACTGTGCATGTGCATGGAAATAATATTTTAGCAACATTTAATCTCAAACTTCAAATTGTATTTTTCAAACTCAAAAGTATTCTTTATTTTCACCAATATTTTTTTTTATTAAACTTTGCTCATTACCATTTCTTACGACGCAGACGACATGACTAAGCCAAAATCCAAGAAATTAGACAAATCGGCAGAGGATACCGGTGAACAAGGTGTCTGTCTGACAGACAACACCCAGGCCGTTGCTAACCTCAAGGACCCAGTTAATCTCGTTGACATTATGGAGGCCACATTTTTGAACTCGAGGCTTACTGCCGCGATTGGTTCGAAACATGTAAATCTCTGACGTCCAAGTTAGATGACCTTGAAGGGTGCTCGTGGCTGCAAAGTATTAAGATCATTGGTCTGCCCGAAAAATTGGAGGTGGGCCTCCCCAGCCACCCAACTGCACGCGTCTCATGTAGGAAAATTATGTCAGGCAAAATGGAGCGTAAATAAGAAAACACTTTAGCCCGTTTCACCTGACCATTCAAGCCTCACACATTCCAGCTTGCTAAGGTAATATTGCCACCTTGTGGTGAAATCACGTTATGCCATTTGAAAGGATGCACTAATCAACAGCAAAAACAGAATCGCACAGATAGAATGAAGGAAAAACAACAGTAAACACAAACTACATCCCTCAACCCTGTCCCAACCGCGTCCCCAAACCAAGCGGTTTAAGAAACCCATTTACTGTATAGCCGAAAGGCAACATAAAGAGTAGCAGTATTGCAAAAAGAATAAAACAAAACGAAAAAGACATATCAGGATGTCTGGGGCTGAACTGCACTTCAAATCCCTTTAAACACTTCAACAACAACAAAAAGACACAAATTGATCATTAGAAAAATAAACACTGAAAGTGTCACACATTGTGCTCTTACCTAATTAAAGAAGAAAGATTGGCAAGCATGCAGATCAAACCAATCTTCTCCAATTATGTAAATATAGGCTACTCACGTTGTCCAGCAGATGGTAAAGAACCAAAAATGTTAAAGCCATAAAGCCTTGCCCAGTCTTCTGACTGCTAAAACGACATAGTTATACAGAGTGCGCCAAGCTGTCCTCAACAATGATAGAGTCAACAAAGACTTGAGCCTTCTCAGCATAGTCAAACACATTTGGATGAGTTGTAAGTCACGATAAGGCGAGCAGGGAAGAGCAACCCATGTCAAACTTTCGCCTCATTGAGTCTTTTCCTCACGGCGTTTAAAGCCTGATGCTGCTTCAGATGGCTGTGGCTCAGGTTGTAGAGAGGGTTGTCCACTAATCGTAGGGTTGGCGGTTCGATTCCTGGCCCACATGACTCCACATGCTGAAGTGTCCTTGGGCAAGACACTAAACCCCAAGTTGCTCCCAATGGCAGGCTAGCGCCTTGCATGGTGAGTGTGTGTGTGTGTGTGTGTGAATGGGTGAATGAGTCACAGTGTAAAGAGATTTGAAAACCGCTAAGGTTAAAAAAGCGCTATACAAGTGCAGACCATTTACACACATTAAACATGTTGAACAGAAACGTTTAAAGTGTAATTGTATTTCAATCCACTTTTTTGTGTAGTCAGAGGGTTTGCAATATTATTTCGTAATTCAGTTTTGTTTAAACATATATCTACGTTAACAGACCCTAACAGTCGCTATGTTCTTGTCACTGGCTTAATTGCCTCTCAACACTTTACTTTTTTATTCTCTATGTCCCTAATTATGACGACCCTGATTTTTCTTCTTAAAGTGTTTAATCTTCTAACTTATCTAATCGATACTCACTTTATAGTTGGTGGTGATTTTACCTGTTCGTTCAGATCCTTCTCTCAATTCTATGTTGGTCATTAAACATCTTACCGAGTGACTGGATATTGTTGATATCTGGAGGTTACATCATCCTTCTGATAAGGAGTACTCATTCTTTTCCCATGTCCACAAATCATACTAAATCACTTATCTCCTTTTAGATTAGATATTTTGCCAGCATATTTCAGATCCCTTGGCAGAGTTTATAGAGATCAACGATAAAGGAGATGTTTCTGATTCTGTGTAATGGGAAACTTTTAAAGTTGTGGTGAGGGGACACATAATTTCTTATGAGTCAGCAGCAAAGAAACTCAGACAGAAACGCTTAGTGGAGATAGATGCCCGTCTTACAAAATTGGAAAAACTATATAGAGATACTACAGACTCTTGTGTTCTAAATTACATTTTGTCACTTAAATATGAATATAATAAAATCACTTCTGACCAGGTGAATAAGATGTTATTAAAAATGAAGCAGAACATTTTGAGATTAGAGATTAACCAGATAAATTATTAGACTGGCTATGGCTATATTAGACTATGCCAGTAGATCAATTAATAGTATAGCTGACAAGGATGGTAAATTATTGACTAATCCAAAGGATATCAATAATCACTTTACTGAAGTCTATGCAGATTTGTACAAATACAAGGCGTCTGTATCACCTGAGATGAGATAAAATGGCACCTCTTATGTTACGGATGTTCAATCATTCCTTTAGTAACATTCCTCTTTAACAACGTTAAAGAGAATGTGCTGTCCTAATTTGGAAGCACACTTTATTAACTGTAAGCCTTTCTACTCGCAGCAGGAGTTTTCCTCATTTATTCTGGTGTGTTTTCATTGCTCCAAATGCATCTGGGAACATAGCGCTGCAACGGCTGGCTGAACAAATCACAGACACCGAACAACAATACCCGGACTCAGTTATTTATTCTTGGGGATTTAACAAAGCAAATCTCACACGTGAACTGCCCAAATAAAAACAGCACATTACATGCCCCACCAGAGACAGGAATATACTGGATCACTGCTACACAACAATAAAGGATGCATATCGCTCTGTCCCACGTGCAGCTTTGGGACTCTCTGATCACTGTCTAGTTCATCTTCTTCCAACCTACAGGCAGAAATTAAAATCAACAAAGCCAGTTGTAAGGACTGTAAAGAGTTGGACTAATGAAGCAGAGCTGGAACTACAAGCCTGTTTTGACTGCACTGATTGGAGTGTTTTTGCAGCTACAGACCTGGACGAGCTCACAGATACTGTTATATTATACATCAGTTTCTGTGAGGACATGTGCATCTCTACTAGGTCTTTTTTTTTATCATTCAACAATGATAAACCACATTGAGCAATAATTATGTGCATTACACAGTTTAAGTCTATTTATATTATCTAACATATCCTCTTCTGCATTACATACAAAGGAAATGTTTTTTTGATTTGCACTACGTATGTGTGTATGTATGAAGGTGTGTGTATGTATGTATGTATAATTATATATATATTATTATCTATGTCTTGCTGCTGTTTTTGTATTGTTTTTTGTATTGTTGTGCACTGGAAGCTCCTGTCACCAAGACAAATTCCTTGTATGTGTAAGCATACTTGGCAATAAAGCTGATTCTGATTCTGATTTAGGAAGCAGAAATGTCCTTCCTCTCTCTACTCCACCAATATTTCTTTACTTCTTAAGAAAGGCAAGGACAAGACTGACGTGTCTTCTTTTCGTCCAATTGCTCTACTCAAAATGGATTTAAAAATTCTCTAAAATGTTGCCAACTAGATTAAACAAATGTATTTCAACTATTATTCACCTCGACCAAGTTGGCTTTGTCCCTAAAAGATTTAATTTTTTTAATGTCAGACGTTTTCTAAATATAATCGATTCTAAGCTAAAATCTCACTCTAAACTGGCAATCATCACATTAGATGCAGAAAAAGCTTTTGATCAAGTTGAATGGAATTACATCTTAACCACTATTAAATAACTTAATTTAGGAGAAAGGTTTCTTCCTGGGTCAGCAAGTTGTATCACAATCCCTTCGCATCAGCGCTAACTAATCTCGATAGATCACGCAATTTGAGTTGCATAGGGACACACAACAGGGGTGTCCACTTTCATCCCTGTTGTTTGCCATTGCCATAGAACCTTTGGCAATAGCTATTAGACATCATCCGCAGATTCTGCCCTTAAGCTTAGGTCAGGTAGATTATATCATATCTCTTTATGCTGATGATGTTCTTTTGTACCTTTCAGATCCCAAGCACTCTGTTCCCCCTCTGTTGTATATATTAAACTCATTTAGCAGCTTTTCTGGTTATTCTGTTAATTGGCAAAAAAGTGAATTTATGCCCGTCAGTGACAATATAGATCCAGTTTTCAAGCATAGCCTGCCATTTAAAATGGCTTTAGACAAGATAAAGTACCTCGGTGTGGTGGTCCCCAAGAATCCAAAGGATTTAGTGAAATTAAGAAGTTTTGCTTTACTAGACAACCTAAAGCAGGACATAGAAAGATGAAGATCACTCTCTATCATTGTCATTGATGTCACTCTAGTCATTGATAATGATCGGCTGCATTAACGCAATTCAAATTGTGATCCTTCTGAGAGTTTTATATATTTTTCTAAATCTGCCTTTTTTCCCTAAAAAATATTTTTCAGAACTCTTGATTCCATTATTATGCCTTTCATCTGGGGTTTTAAAATTACTTGTATATCCAAAATTCATGTGTATAACGGGTCTGCCCAACTTTCGTCATTATCTCTAGGCAGCGAACTGCAGAAAATGTATGTATTGGCAGGATTCTTTTCCAGGCATTGTTCAAGCAGATACCCCCTCTTGGCTAGCGATAGAACAAAGTGCCATTCACTCGTCTCTTTCTGCTCTGCTTTTTTCAGCACCTTTGCCTAACAAAGAGGTTCCCAAAAATAATTGAATCCTTAACAACTCTATCAGAATATGGTACCAGATCAGGAAGGTAATTAAGTTACCATATACTTCCCTATTTACTCCGATATGTTATAATCATGCATTAAAACCCTCACTTACAGTGGAAGTTTTTAGGGAATGGCAAGGTAAAGGAATTCTCAGTATGAAAGATTTATATATTAATAATGCTTTTGCCTCCTTTGCTCAACTCAGTGAGAGATTCGACCTTCCCTCTTCTCATTTTTTCAGATATCTTCAAGGCAGGAAGTATGCTCGTATAAATATTACACACTTTGAAGTTTTGCCTTTTAGAATACAAAATATTTGATTTATTTTCTAATTCTCCTAATGCTAGGGGCCTTACATCTATATTTGTAAATGCTTTTAAAGATAATACAGACTTTTCCTCCCTTCACTTGAAAACTGCTTAGGAAGAAGATCTAGGGATTCGGGTTTCTGAGACTGATTGGGACATATGCCTTCTATCTGTTTATTCATGTTCCATAAATTCAAGACACCAGCTTATTCAATACAAGGTATTACATAGACTGCACTATTCTAAAATAAAGCTTAGCAAATTCTATCCTTCTGTCTCTCCTATATGTGATAAGTGTAAAGCTGCCGAGGGTACCCTGGCACATTTTTGGCTAGAAATATTCAAGTTTTTTGCCAAGGTCTATAACTGTGTTTTACTTCCTGACCCAATGATAGCAATTCTTGGTTGAGTCTCTCAGTCCAAAGGTACGGTTACTTGTTCAATATGGTATGATCATAGCTAAGACAGTTATCCTGTTTTTATGGAAGAAAAACACTAGGCCCCTCTTTTCTGACTGGCTAACTGGACTCACTTCTACATTACATTTCTGAGGAATTCTGCAGAATTCGACAAAATGTAGGAACCAGTTTTTACTTTTTTGTTGAATGATTTATTTTTTATTTATTTATTTCAGATTTGTAACTATCACTTTCTGTAATTATTGTGATTATACTTTGTAGGAGCGGTTGGCCTTGTATATCGTCACCCCCCCCTTTTTTGTCTTATTTTTGTGTTTTCATTTTACATATTGCACAGATTTCTGTTATATGAAGGGTCTCTTTGTCTGTTATTGATGTTTGAAAAACCATAATAAGAATAATATTCATAAATGGATGATATAGATGTTAAGAGAACATTAGGAGGACATTAGAGGAACATTCTCCAAACCTGGTGGCTGTGGAGAGTCCCCTGTTCACTATGTGAAGCACTTTGAGTGTAGTGTCAGAAAAGCACAATATACAGTAAATGTAACATTCATTATTTCATACAAGGAACATTTCTGTCTGTAAAATCAAACAAACAAAAAACTTTCCAGGTGAACCAAGGGAATGTCAGAATGTCCATACAAAAACTAACATTTCCAAAATGTTTTGCAAACCAAAAATTGTTATCTGGAATGTAATTTGTCATTTTAAAGTGCACCCTGTTGCATTTAGGTGTGATAGGAAACTGAAGTTATTTACACGTGATTTAACATGCCGATTTAATTTCGGAGAGCTGAAGGATGCAAGTTCTCATTACAGTTTATGGATAACATTCTTGTACAAAATTTTGTCTTGAAAATGTGTTTGTTTTTTTTATCTATAAAATGTAATTAATTATAGAGTCTTTTAAGGTTATTATAGGTAACTGAAAATAAAACTTATACGAAATTCCCCAAAATAACCTAGAAAAAACTAAATTCGATCTTGTTATATAATATTGAGAACATGCAACCCCGCCTCCTTGTTTGATGACTCAAGTCAATGTATTAAATATTATATTTTGATTACAAGAGATATATTAAACTATGACTGAACTGCTGTTATATGTAAAATATGTTATCAATTTAAACAAAGAATTTAAAATGTGTTACCCAATTGCGTTGTATGTATTAAATAACTTATACATAATTTATTATGCAGTTAAAACCAGAGCGTACATGTTGCTGCATATAGGACATGTCTGAACATGTTGTACAGATGAAATGTCAGCAAGATGAAGACAGAAGAGCAGAGAAAGAAGATCAAAGAGATTCGATTAATGACCCCGGTGCTAGAAGATGACTGCTGAGTGAGGAGTTTCTAGGTGCTTTCCAGAAGTCTTGGCACAGACTACAAAGACACAGACTTCAAAGATTCCAGCGACGTTTGGGAATGTTTTGAATATTGTGCATTGACAGATAAATCAAAATGTCTAGTTGTTTCTCGTTATAACACATGCTGTATCTGAAAAGGAAAAAAACCCAACCAACCCAAATCATGCAGAAGCTGTACAAAGACATGGAAGCCTGGGGGGGCTCAGCAAAGCTCTGTTGGAGGACCAGGGAAGTCATATCACTCATCATCTCACCTGTTAGACAAACAACAGATGTTGAAGCAGTGCTTTAAATGGTGTCAAAGCTGGTAAGCAAACTAAGAGAAATACTCAAGGAAGTTAGGAAGGTAACTATTTGTGTCGACGGGTGGAGAAAGTAGGGCCTGTCTGCGTCCTTTCTGGGCATTTTTGCATGTTTTTATCACCCATCAGCAGGAGCATCCTGCATCCTCATACTGGTGACAGGCTGGCACATTGCAATAATGATTCATTATATGAGTATACAGTTTTGCTGGTCATCACTGACAGCGGTGCTAACATCACAGGGGATCAACCGGAGAAGGGATAGGCAGATGGAGGCTGATCCAAATGTGCAGTTGGAGGATTCGGTGTCTGATTTGAATTATGAAGAGGACATTTTTTAATCAAATTAATTACATGGTATGCCAATTAATTAATAAAAAATTTCACATTTAATCACATACATTTTCAGTATTTTCATTTTCTGGGTAGAATGTAATAAGTAATGTAGGCTTGACATGTATGTCTCTAATATTTTTTTACTGTTTTTGTCTGCCATAGAAGAACTGAATGATCTTTTTAATGGGTCAAGAGACTCAAGACTTAAAAAACTTTCAGTGGATGTCGTGTCAGGCCCACACACTACAGCTTACCCTAAAATATGTCATGAAACACCCAAGTGTGGAGGGGGAAATCTCAAAAGCAAGGAAGCTAATTCACACCATACGCAAGTCTTCAGTGGCTAATGAGGAGTTAATCTCAAAGTGTGCCAAAACTGACATAAGAGACTGTAGTACAAGATGGAATAGCTACTATGACATTTTTTAAAAGGCTTCTGGAAGTCAAAACAGAACAAAGTTCTTGAGAAGTTGAGCATAGACACTTTGCTCTATAGTGACTGCTGCTGAAGCATTTTGCAATTCACACAGACCAGATATAAACTGATAGCCAGTGTCTCTCAGAGGTTGTGCCATCACTACTGAAACTCAAAGCTCACCTTGAGGCATGTGGACCTGGGAAGCAACTGGCATTAATAATGTTGAAGTCCCTCTGTAACAGGTTTGCCTTTGTACTGAATCCACAGTCATCTGGGTTTGATTCAACACCATCAGCTGCATGTCTGATAGATTCAACCATTTCTGTTGTCCTTCTTTTTAAGAAAATGGAGCCACTAAAGAATGAAGCTGAGTAATTTGTGATTCATTTGGCAACACAATATAATCAGGTACTGACGTCATCTGAGATGGGTGGCAGGAAGGATACCAGCACTCCAGATGGTGTTCAGGCCTCAAGCACTCTTCTCTAATGTAACCTAGTTTCTTGCATCCCATTTTGGTGATTGACTTGACTGCTGGACAAGAGCACATCAGAGACAAATGTATAGGCTCTCAACTGAAAAAAAAGAGGTAAAAATGGGAGTGCATGTAGAATCACCAATCCAGTTCTGGAGAGCAAGGGAGGCTGTGTATCCCAAGTTAGTCCATGTGACACTAGACTTAGTGTGCGCCCCTGCTTCCCAAGCCTATGTTGAACATGTTTTTTTAGTGTGTGGGAAGTTATAATTAGGGATGAGGAACAGGGCCGCCACATCACTGGAACAAAAGGTGTTCCTCAAAATCAAAAAGAAAATTCTGTCTGATAATCACACTCCTATGTTCTCCACCTCCCACCTCCTCACTAACAGCAGATGTCTTCACCACTTTTTTTTACTAATGAGGTTACAGCTGTCAGCAGTACGTTCTTAGCACCACAACATCTTAAACACCCACCTCCTCTATGCAGCTGTTCTCTCTATATGTTCTCTCCTCTAACTGACACTGAGGTCTCTAAACTCCTCCTCTCAAACCACCACCTGCCCCCTTGACTGTATTCCTTACCATCTTCTCCATCTCTTTGTCCATCCTACCTGCACTCACACACATAATTAAAAAATTTCTTCTTACAGTCTCTTATTCCACCAAATTTAAACTGTTCACCCTTTCTACTCTGAGCATCACAGGAACTGTGCTTGGCTGGTTCAGGTCCTATCTATCAAGTAGGTATTTCAAGGTATCCTGGAGAGGTGGAGTGTTCAAGTCAAATCAGCAACTTACTGTGGTACCACAAGGCTCAGTGCCTGGCCTATTTCTCTTTGCACACAAAATCACTGGAACCTATCATTCAAGCACACAGGTTTTCTTACTTCTGCTACACTGATGGCACGCAGTTCTACTTGTCTTTCCAGTCCGATGACCCCACGGTGACTGCTCTGATCTCGGCCTGCCTGACATACATCTCGGCCTAGATGAAGGAAAACCACCTTAAACTCAACCTGGTGAAGACCGAGCTCCTTGTCTTTCCAGCCAACTCTGTTGTTAAGCACAACATCATCGTTCAACTGGGTTCATTTACAATAACACCATCCAAAATTGTAAGAAACTTGGGGGTAACCATCAACAACCAACTCAACTTCACCGACCATATCTCAAAAACAGCCCGATCATGTAGATTTGCACACTATAATAAGGAAGTATTATATAGTTATCTTCCTATAATTAGGAAGATAAGACCCCTCTTTGCTGAGCATGCCACACAACTCCTTGTTCAGTCTCATGTCATATGTAGAGTGGATTCTTGTAATGGTCTTTTAGTCTGCCTTCCTGCATGTGCAATCTGTTCTCTGCAAATTATCCAGAATTCAGCTGCATGGCTGGTCTTCAACAAACCCAAGAGAGGGCATGTTACACCCCTCCTTGTATCAAGTTCAAGGTTCTGAACTGGCATACAGAAGTCACAGGATCTGTGCTAGCTTAACTACAATCATTCCTGCAGAGCTATGTTCCCACCAGAATTATGCGGCCAGCAAATGAGCAGTGCCTTGTGGTACCAAAACGAAGAAGCACGAAATCACTTGCACGGACTTTCGGCTTCACTGTACCTCAATGGTGGAATAATCTTCCCAACATGCACTCCTTATCTGTCTTAAAAAAACAGCAAAATATGTTTTTCGTAAGCAATTAAACAAACTGTATTGGCAAGTACTTTTCTAATACAATTGAAACTTTGTATTGCAGCACTTTTCAAATCCTCTCATTATTCCCTCACCCTCATGCCATCCCAGATGTGTATGACTTTCTTCTTCTTCTGAACACAAATTAAGATTTTAATAGAATATCTCAGCTCTGTTGGTCCTCACAATAAAATTTAATGGTTACCAGAACTTTGAATGTCCAAAAGTGACATAAAGGAGGCATAAAAGTAATCCATATGACTCCAGTGGTTTAATCAATATCTTCTGAAGTGATATGATAGGTGTGGGTGAGAAACATCAATATTTAAGTCTTCTTTTTTTCTATCAATCTCCACCTTTGATCAGTTCCAACCAGTAGGTAGCTGAATTTGAAAGTGAAAATCACTTCCACACCAGAATGGTGAAGTGAAAGTGTAGATTTACAGTAAAAAGGGACTTACATATTGATACATGGTGAGATCATGAATTTGGGGAATATGGTGGAACATCAAAAGCGGAGAGGTACTCACTGGGGACCATGTCGATATTTCCAATACGACAACTCCAGCTCCATCAAATCATTCTGGTCTACCGCCCACCGGCCTTTGAAGATTACCGGACGCCGTGCTGATCACTCGCTTTTAGCTTGTGTTCAGAGTTCAGCTAATGCTAATGCGGCTGTTAGTCTCAGCTCCATCAAGTCATTCTGGTCTACCGCCCGCCGGCCTTTGAAGAATACCGGACGCCGTGCTGATCACTCGCTTTTAGCTCGTGTCCAGAGTTCAGCTAATGCTAATGCGGTTGTAAGTCTCAGCAGCACCGTGGTCAACATCGGCCTTTTAAACATTCGCTCTCTCACGAACAAGGGTCACCTCGTCCAGGATCTCATGATGGACCGTCAGTTTGACATCTTTTGTCTGACTGAGACCTGGCAGCAGCCAAACGACTTCGCTTCCCTCAGTGAAGCCACTCCACCGGGGTTTGTTTACCAATCTGCACCTCGTATGTCTGGGAGAGGGGGTGGTCTCGCGGTAATATACCGTGAGAACTGGAAAGTTGTTCCTGTGAATCTGCCCGCCTGCCTCTCCTTTGAGGCTACTGTCTGTCAGCTCTCTGGACCTACTCCCACTGTTATTGCGACTCTCTACAGACCACCAAAACCTAACAAGGATTTTATTTCAGATTTTTCTGTATTTTTGTCTCATTTGGCTACACTTTCATCTAATGTCATGCTACTGGGAGATTTCAATATCCACATGGACAACTTCAATAACATTCTCACTAAAGATTTTTAATCATGTATTGACAGTCTTGGATTTCAACAGTTTGTCAATTTTCTCACACACAATAAAGGACATATTCTGGACTTAATCTTTTGCTCAGGAATAACACCTATGGACTGCAAAACAGATCACCTCCTTTACACGGATCATCTGCTTCTTTCATTTAATGTCAATTTGTCTTTCACTAAATCCAATTCATCACGTACTATTAATTTTCGTAAAATCAAGGACATCAACATGGACTATTTCATAACTCATATTAATAATCTTCCCAGTGCAGATAGCCTTTCTACGACAGATGAGTTTCTCACACATTACAATACACACCTCCAAAACATTCTCAACATTCTGGCACCACTCAAAACTCGATCTGTCACCTTCACCCTGGTTCACTCCTACCCTCAGAAAACAAAAAGCAATAGGCCGTCGGCTGGAAAGACTCCACAGGAAAACTGGACTCACCATACACAAAGACATGTACACAACTCACATCCTCAAATACAAAGACTCCATTTCTAAAGCCAAAACATCCTACTACTCCCGGTTAATCAGCTCCAATGAAGGTAATTCAAAGGCTCTTTTCTCCCTCATTTCCAACATCACAAAACCACCTGATTCTCTTCCATACCATCTCTATTCTTCTGATTTTTGCAATAAACTGGCATCTTTTTTCACCACAAAAATTCAACACATTCACCAGCAACTTCGTCCGTCAGTTCTAAACCCACTCATTCCACCATCATTTAATCCAGCCCATCCATTATCAACATTTACTATTCCCTCTGTACACCAGATTTCTACTCTCATCCTAAAATCAAAAACCCCGTCTTGTAAACTAGACCCTATCCCCTCTTCTCTTGTCAAAGCTTCCATTCCTGCTCTTTCCCCTCTTATTACTAATATTATTCATGCATCCCTCACTTCTGGTACTGTACCCCCCTCTCTGAAAACTGCTGCTGTTATTCCCATACTCAAGAAACCCGGCTCTGATCCACTGACCTCAATAATTTCCGCCCCATCTCGAACCTTCCTTACATCTCCAAACTTCTTGAAAAAACTGTTGCTGATCAGCTCCATACCCACCTTTCCTCCAATAATCTTTATGAACCTTTTCAATCTGGCTTTCGTTCTCTCCATAGTACCGAAACGGCCCTTCTTAAAATTACTAATGATCTCCTCCTTTCTGCTGACTAGGGTTCACTAACCATCCTCCTTCTGCTTGATCTCAGTGCAGCCTTTAACACCATTTCACACTCGATCCTTCTAGACAGACTTTCCTCCATTGGCATCACTGGTATTCCCCTCACCTGGTTCCGTTCTTACCTCTCTGACCGCTCCCAGTTTATTCAGCTAAAGTCCTTCAGCTCTCATCCCTTCCCTGTCACCTCTGGTGTTCCACAGGGTTCTGTTCTTGGCCCTAAATTTTTCTGATCTATCTTCTCCCCCATGGTCACATCTTTAGGAAACACAACATTCATTTTCACTGCTATGCGGATGACACCCAGCTCTACATCTCCAGTAAACCCAACAGTATACTTGCTCCCTCCTCCCTAACCAACTGCCTTCATGAAATAAAGTCCTGGTTCACTTCAAATTTCCTCAAACTTAATAGCAACAAAACTGAACTTCTACTCACTGGTACCAAATACACCTTAAGTAAAATAAACAATTTCTCAATTTTCATCGACAACTCCTCCATTTCCCCCTCCCCTCAGGTAAAGAGTCTGGGTGTCATCCTAGACAGCACCCTCAGCTTCAATGCACACATCAATAACATTACTCGTTCAGCCTATTTCCACCTCAGAAACATCCACCGTCTTCGCCCTGCTCTCACTCCTCTCTCCACTGCAGTTCTTGTTCACAGCCTTGTCACTTCCCGAATCGATTACTGTAATTCTCTCTTGTTTGGTCTCCCTCAAAAAACCCTCCATAAACTTCAACTTGTTCAGAATGCTGCTGCACGTATCATCACTCACACACCCTCCATAAAGCACATCACCCCAGTTCTTCAACAGCTACACTGGCTCCCCATCTCACATCGTATTCACTACAAAATCCTGCTCCTCACTTTCAAAGCCATCCATAACCTCGCCCCTTCATATCTGACTGACCTCATTCATATTGCCACACCAGTCCGTTCTCTCCATTCCTCCTTTTCTCTCCATCTCACTGTCCCGTCCGCCCGCCTTATCACTATGGGGAGTAGGGCCTTCAGCCGCTCTGCTCCACAGCTCTGGAACACTCTCCCCCCTGACCTCCGCAACTCTGATTCTCTCAAACACTTCCAATCTAGACGTAAAACTCATCTGTTTAGACAATCCTACTCATTGTGACTACTATTATCCTCTTGTATTGTTTTTAACTGATGCATTTTAACATGTTTTTATTTTAGTTTTTAACAAAATTAGTTTTTATTTTGTTTTAATGTACCCTTTTCGTTGTTGTAAGGCGAACTTGAGTGTCCAGAAAGGCGGCAAATAAATAAAATGTATTATTATTATTATTATTATCCATTTAAAATAACATGAATTTAACAACTGGAGTCTTATGGATTACTTTTATACTGCCTTTTGGACCTTCAAAGTTCTGGTCACCGTTCACTTGCATTGTGAGGACCAACAGAGCTCAAATATTCTTTTAAAGATCTTCGTTTGTGTTTTGCAGAAGAAAGAAAGCCATACAGATCTGGGATGGTATGAGAGGTGGGTAAATGATGAGAGAAATTAAATTTTTGGGTGAGCTATTCCTTTAAACAAAATAAACAGAACACCACTTAATTCCAAGTTATTTTCTGAAATCTCTGCATTTTTATCTAAATTGAAGCTTTTTTACCCAAATGATAATACAGTGCCTAAAGTATTCAGACCCCTTTAATTTTTTTTTTCACATCAATGTACACTCCATACCCCATAATGACAAAGCAAAAGCCAGAGTTTTGATACATTTGAAAATGTATTAAAAAGAAAAATCTTTTGCTATGGCACTTGAAATTTAGTTCAGGTGCATCCTATTTCTCTGAATCATCTTTAAGATGTTTCTACACTTTGTTTGGAGTCCACCTGTGGAAAATTCTATTGATTGGACATGATTTGGAAAGGCACACACCTGTCTATATAAGGACTCGCAGCTGAAAATGCATATCAGACCAAAAACCAAGCCATGAAGTCCAAGGAACTGCCTGCAGAGCTCAGAGACAGGATTGTGTCAAGGGCACAGCAAAATCCTCAGTGTTAAATTAACACTCTTTGGTGTCTCCACGAGTCCACTGTACAAGAGTGTTAAAAACTAACACTGAGCAGTGAGGAACAACAAGAACAAGAACAAAGGAACAACAAGAACAAGAGAACAAACCAGCAGACACCACAACAATTGAATCTGTCTGACTGAGATGTACATCAACAGAAAATAAAATAGATTATTGACAACAATCAATCGAACCGGCTATTGTTAGACGATGCCAGGCTCCACGTCAAGGTCTCATATTCCAATGGACTGTGTTACAGGTCTCCCTCCCTCATGGGGTAATAAGGGGTAATCCCTATGGTTGAAGACCATTTCTGCACTCTGCCCAAGCTTCTTTCTGCTAAGAATACCACTTAAGTCATAATGGAAAATGTGTTGCAGATCCACAGATTTCCTGGGAATGTGGATTTTGACAGGGACCCTCAATTTATGTCCTATTTTTGGAAGTAATTCTGCCGACTGCTTAGGGTGTCTGTCAGTCTCTTTTCTAGGTTCCACCCATAGACCAACAGCCAGACTGACCTGCTAATCAAGATCTTGAGAGGATGTTGCGTATCCTAGCTTCTCGGAATCCCTCCTCCTGAATCTAACAACTGGCTTGAGGCGAATATGCACACAACTCCTTGCCGGTATCTTCCACGGGTCTGTCCCATTTCCATTGCTGCCCAGGATATCTTTCCCTATTCCCTTCCAAGCATGTGGTCGTCTAAGCACAAAAAAATGTGGAAAATGTACCGAGCAAATTGGGGGACAGCAAACACAACTTCACCCCACCCGGATTGCTGACGTCATTGGACTTCCTGTTGCTGACGGCACAGCACGCTGCACGCTGCACGAGAGTTTGTTTGTGGCCTGCTTAGCACTGCTTATTCTCATATGTTCAATGTTATAGTCATCGTTCATAGTTATCCTTTGTCATTGTACCGCGTCGTTCATAGTTATATCCTTTGTCATTTTACCGCGTTTCAGATTCTTCCGCTTTTTCTCCCGTTTCATCTGCGTGTATTTTACCGGTTGCTGCTGACACCTAGCTAGAGTCTGTGTTTGTAGCCTTTAATCCTTAAACATCTGCCATTTTTAAGCACGCATCAGGTCTTCCCGTATTATTCTCTTATCGGGATTCAACTGCGCGCATATTCCACCTGCATCCGCGTTCTATTTTTATCGCGGTTAAACTGCGTGTATTTTTTCAGCGCGCACCCGTTTTTTCTCCTCTGCGGTACACAGATTATTGCATCGATCTCAAAGCACCGCTTACCAAGAACAACCACCACCAACAACAAACAATTTTGTGAGGGATTCAAATCAACCTCAAAACCCTCACCGCTCAGGAACAACGAACAATTTGCGGTAAGTCATGGCATCGGCTCATGTTATTTGTTCATGCATCGCATGTCACATGTTTAAAATAGCCTCCACCGTCAGCAGTGAGGGATTCACTTGTGATAAATGTAAGGAATTAGTCAGGCTGACGGAGAAGGTTAATGAGTTAGAGACTCGCATCCGAACGCTAGTAGAGGTCAGTGAGAAAGAGAAGCCGGTAGATACTGTTTCGGATGCGGGCAGTACAGAGAGCAACACACACACTTTGGTTCCGGTTATAGAGCCCCTGCAGCAGGGCATTTGGGTGACGTCTCGGCGGCATACTCGTTCAGCAAAGAGACACCACTCTCCCGTTCCTGTTAGGGTTTCCAATAAATTCTCCCCACTCAGTGATACACCCACTGAGAATCATATTGAAAGAGCCCTTGTTATAGGTGATTCTATTGTAAGGAACGTGGAAATAGAGACTCCAGCCACTATTGTTAATTGCATTTCGGGGGCCAGAGCATCTGACATCAAATCAAATTTACAAGTGCTGGCTAATGCTAAACGTAGATTTTCTAAAATTGTTATCCATGTCGGCACTAACGATGTCCGGCTTCGCCAGTCGGAGATCACTAAAGATAATGTTAAAGAGGTGTGCAAATTTGCAAAAACGATGTCAGACACTGTAATATGCTCTGGTCCCCTCCCTGCTCGTCGTGGTGACGAGGTTTATAGTAGATTAGTGTCACTGAATGGCTGGATGTCTGAGTGGTGTCTGCAGAATAAAATAGGATTTATAGACAATTGGAAAAGTTTTTGGGGTAGACCTGACCTGCTAAAGAGAGACGGACTCCATCCCTCCAGGGAAGGTGCCGCTCTCCTCTCTAGTAATTTGGCTCATAGACTTAATAATGATATTAATTGACTAAATGGGGCCCAGGTCAGGAAGCAGACAAACTGGTTAATCCGAACGTCTGCTAGCTGCCATGAGGCGTCACACAGGTCACATAAACTACAACACATAGAGACTGTATCACCTAGATATCTCATAGAGACTGTGTCTGTTCCCCGAACTACCAAACACAATACCCTCACTAAATCATTTAGAAAAAATTTGATTAAGGTCAAACTTGAACAAAACAAACAAATTAAAAATAAACATCATATAAAAATAGGACTACTAAACATTAGATCTCTTGCTACCAAAGCACTAATTGTCAATGAAATGATTACAGATCATAGATTGGATGCGCTCTGTTTGACTGAAACCTGGCTTAAACCGGATGAATATATTAGTTTAAATGAATATACTCCCCCAGGTTATTGTTATAAACATGAACCTCGTCTGAAGGGTCGAGGAGGAGGTGTTGCTACAATTTACAGTGAAGTTTTTGGTGTTACTCAGAGGACAGGATATAAATGTAAGTCTTTTGAACTAATAATGCTTAATGCGACGCCGTCAAATAAAAAAATCTCTGTCGTCCTTTACCCTTGCTACAGTGTATAGATCACCCGGGCCTTATTCAGATTTCCTTAGTGAATTTGCAAATTTTTTATCAGATCATGTAGTTACTGTAGATAGAGCCTTAATTGTTGGTGACTTCAACATTCACATAGATAATGAATATGATACACTGGGATTAGCATTTATCGATATTCTCAACTCTCTTGGAGTCAAACAAAATGTAACAGGACCAACTCATCGCCATAATCATACGCTAGATTTAATTCTTTCATATGGAGTTGATGTTGATAATATAGAAATTCTGCAGCAGAGCGATGACATCTCGGATCATTACCTCGTCTCTTGCATACTGCAATCAGCTAATGTTACTCAATCTACACCACGCTATCGTTCAGGTAGAACTATTCTTTCGACCACTAAAGATGACTTCACTAATACTCTTCCAGATCTATCTCATATACTCAATAAACCCCAAAGCCCAGAAGAACTTGATGAAATAACAAAAAATTTAAATGCAGTCTTCTCTAGCACCCTTGATGTTGTCGCCCCACTTCGATTAAAGAAAATTAAAGAAATAAGCCCTGCATCATGGTACAATGATCACACTCATGCTCTCAAGAGAGCAGCTCGGAAAATGGAGTGCATGTGGAAAAATACAAAATTAGAAGTATTTCAGGGTGCATGGAAGGATAGTGTCTGTAGCTACAAACACGCACTCTTTTAGTAAACTCATAGAAAATAACCACAACAATCCTAGATGTTTATTCAGTACTGTGGCTAAATTGGTTAGGAATAAAGCCTCAACCGAACCAGATATTACGTCACAGCTCAAGAGTAATGACTTCATGAATTTCTTTACAGATAAAATTGAAATAATCAGAAATAAAATTGGAATTATGCAATCATCTGTCATAGCACCTCAGAAAACAGTGTCGAATAATTTCCCTCATGTGCAACTTCAATCCTTCACTATCATAGGTCATGAAGAGCTAACAAAACTTATAGAAACATCAAAAGCCACAACTTGTTTGTTAGATCCTATACCAACTAAGCTCTTAAAAGAGGTATCTCCTGTAATATCAGAACCTCTTCTTAATATCATTAACTCCTCGCTATGCTTAGGACATGTCCCAAGAAACTAAAATGGCAATTATCAAACCGCTAATTAAGAAGCCACAACTTGATCCTGGAGAACTTTCTAATTATAGACTGATTTCAAATCTCCCGTTTATGTCAAAAATACTAGAAAAGGTAGTATCCTCCCAAATATGTTCATTTCTACAGAGAAATAGTATATATGAAGAATTTCAATCAGGATTTAGGCCTCATCACAGTACAGAGACTGCACTTTTCAGAGTTACAAATGACTTGCTCTTATCATCTGATCGCGGCTGCATTTCTCTTCTAGTGCTTTTAGATCTTAGTGCTGCATTCGACATGATAGATCACGACATTCTCTTGAATAGGCTGGAGAATTATGTTGGAATTTGTGGAGTGGCATTAGCATGGTTTAGGTCATATTTAGCAGACCGCTACCACTTTGTCTATTTAATTGAGGAATTGTCAAACCAAACAAAAGTAAAGTATGGAGTGCCACAGGGATCAGTTTTAGGGCCTCTGCTTTTCTCCATGTATATGCTTCCCCTGGGAGATATTATCAGGAATCGTGGAATAAGTTTCCACTGCTATGCTGACGATACACAACTTTATATTTCTTCAAAATCTGATGAGATTTCACAATTCTCAAAATTAGCAGAGTGTATCAATGAAATAAATGATTGGATGGCCAGAAATTTCCTTCTACTCAATTCTGACAAAACAGAGGTTCTAATTATTGGACCAAAAACTCTAAAAATAAGCCACTAAAATATAATTTGACTCTAGATGGATGTACTGTTACATCATCTTCAACAGCGAAGAACTTAGGTGTTATATTTGATACCAATCTGTCCTTTGAAAATCAAATTACAAATGTTTGTAGAACAGCATTCTTCCACCTAAGAAATATTGCTAAATTAAGGCATATGCTCTCGGTTGCTGATGCCGAAAAACTAATTCATGCGTTCATGACCTCAAGACTAGATTATTGTAATGCATTACTGGGAGGATGTCCAGCAAGATCAATAAATAAACTTCAATTGGTTCAAAATGCAGCAGCCAGAGTGCTGACGAGAACCAAGAAATATGATCATATTAGCCCCATTTTGGCTACCTGTTAAATTCCGTATTGATTTTAAAATTCTGTTAACTACGTACAAAACTTTGAATGGTCTAGCTCCGCAGTACTTAAGTGATCTTCTAACACGCTATATTCCAACACGTTCATTAAGATCGCAAAATTCTGGCCTATTAATAGTTCCTAGAATATCAAAATCCACTAAAGGAGGAAGATCCTTTTCATATTTGGCTCCTAAACTATGGAATAGTCTCCCAAACACTGTTCGAGATGCAGACACACTCTCTCAGTTTAAGTCTAGACTAAAGACTCATCTATTTAGCCAGGCATACACCTAATTTATCCCACAATTAGGCTGCTTTAGTTGGGTCTGCCGGAACCAGAAACCAGAAACATTGAGCATGATCTCTAACTCTGCAATAAATTCAATGGCATCTACGCTTACATCTTTTTATTTGTTTCCCTGTCTCAACCTCGGGACTCCTATCCTGAGGTCACCAGAACCGGCTGGATCCAGCACCATTCCTGCTTCATGTTGGACTCCACTGCTACATGTCGCAGAATGATGATGACTAAATGCAGCCAGTGCCAGCCAAACATCACTTCAATCTATTATGACGGACTTCAGAGGATGAAATTATGCCAACTCCAACCTGCATCACCTCGGTCTATTTATGGACTACGATCCTGAAATGAAATGCTTAGACTAACAATTGCCAACAAAAGCCTTCATCAGCCAATTAACAAGGACAATTGCATCTATGTGAACTTCTGCAATTAATCAAGATGGACTTCAAAGACTTTGGTCATTAATCTTACAGTTCAAACACAATCTATGTTTAATCAATGACCCTTATCACTTAGTTTAATATTTTTAAACCATGATTTTACCTATGCATAATTAATATTTACATTACATTCATAATGTTAGCCAGAGGGGAACTGGCCCCCACAGTGAGTCTGGTTTCTCCCAAGGTTATTTTTCTCCATTAATCTACATCTTATGGAGTTTTGTGTTCCTTGCCACAGTCGCCTACAGCTTGCTCACTGGGGTTATTAATACAATTATCATTTAATTATTTATAAACACTATTAAAATTCGTATTTTATCTAAATTACACAATGATGATTAATCGACTTTATAGACATTACAGTTCTTATCGTCTGTTAATGCTAATATTCTGTAAAGCTGCTTTGAAACGATGTGTGTTGTGAAAGGCGCTATACAAATAAAATTGTCTTGACTTGACTTGACTTAACTGTCACGCTGGTTTTTACACATCAATGTGAAAATGATAATGAATAAAATTTGTATATTAAATAAAACAGTACATTTTCCAATCTAAACTGAACATTTTCTCATTTCTGCACTCTATCTGTAGGGTTTAATGATTATACATACAAACGGTTCGATATACTGGCAATGAGTATAGTATAAGATGAATATCACGATTTTGCTGCAAATGTCACGTCAGTAATGTGGTAATTGCAGCTTAACAATAGCTATTTTAAACCTGTCAGCAACTGTGACAACAATTCAAAGTCATTTTATATCCGACCATTATTTATCTTGATGGATTGGAATAATCCTGTTTTACTCAGATGAAGTCCTGAGGGCTGAAAACCAGGAGCCTCAGTCTTGCGCATTCCCAACAAAGTGTGTTTGTGTGTGATGCAGAAGCAGTTGTGAAGTTTGAGTGAGTGAAATTGTTCCAAGGGAAGTTTGAATGACACTTTTTGTTAAAATTCACACGGGTCACATTTTTGGGTCAGAAAAAAACAGAATTCTGGATTAATCAGGAAGAATCACATCCCTCCCTTCTCAGGAGACTGATGCCTCAGTTCCCTTATACCAAGCCTTTATCAACCATTGCCGTCGGACATGCCAATGAAGCCCTCTTTCGGTCCGGGAAACAAGCGAAGTCCATAGCAGACCACCATCGATCTAAGGCTACCATACTATATATGTCACTGGACAGAAAGGTTGTCTACCAACACTGTAAAATGTAAATACTGGCAGCAATTTACAGCAAATATACAGCACATTAACTGTAAAGCTCAAATGCAGTTTTTACTGTATTCATCAAATATGGACAGCTACTGCTTTTTCAAGGTAATTACAGTAGAGTTCTACAGTACTATATCGTCACTTCAGTTCCCAGCATGCACTGCGACATTAAGAAATTACATAATTTTTTTACTATTTAATGATTTTACTGTTGTTTTTGTTGCAGTTTTAGTTACTTGTTTTTTAAGGTTCAGGTTTTACTTTTTATCTAAAAGTATGATTGTTGATTGTCACTATTGTTGAGTTTTGTATACTGAGATTTGATATCTGTATGTGTCTAGAAAACAATTCTCAAATTCACTATTAACAATAGACACTCAGTATAATTATCTGCATTGCTGAACTCTTTGAATGCTTATAATTCAAATGTTATAAATTATAAAATTAGTAACTTAATTTATAACATTTTAAATATATTTATAGGCCTAAGTAGAAAATGATTAGGCTGCTTTGTTTTCCTTTTAAAAATTAGTACGTATAAACAACATATAAAACCACAAAATTAACCATAGATATTATTATATATCTGCCATTACTAAAACCAAGTTACAATATGGATACTCTATTGATGCTGTAGCAAAACCATGGTTAATTGTATCAAAACCTTGGTTACTGCAAAAAAACTAACAAAACAAAAAAAAAAAACATGGTTAATACAGTCGTGTTTACTAGTCATGGTTAATACAATATTACTACAGTAAGTCCATGTGTAGTTTTCATAAGGGTATAATTTATTAATGAGGATTAAAGATCATTAGCAATGTTTTAATACCCGATTTAAATAAGCCTTTACAAATGGTCACACAAGCCCATTATAATACATGTCATGTATAAACAACAGGCAGAGGTCAGTATCCAAAAAATACAGCACCGTAGGCAAATCCAATAATCGTGGTTTCAAAACAGGCAGAGGGTCGAAGCAGGCAGAAAACAATTACTAAGAGTATTCCAGGAACAGATCAAGGTCAAAAGGCAGGCAGCAGATAATCAAAACGATGATAACAGGCCAGTAGTAGAAACGCAGGCAGACTAGAATAGAAAGATGCTCAGAATTGTTAACCGAGGCAAAAACAAAACTTCGCACTAAACCCTGTGTTTGGAGTGCTTAAATAGTCCATGAAATGAGATACAGGTGCAATTTAATCAGTCCCGCTGAGGATAATGGGAATCGTAGTTCGTAAGCGCAGTTAATACTCGGGTGACGGCGCTCTCTGGTGGTTATTGAGGGGAATGTTCGTAACAGAGACCCCTCACCCCCCCTCCGCGAGCGGCTCCCGACACGAGGAAGCATACGACGCCTGGGTCTTCCACAGGGTGTGAGGGCAGGTCTTTGTGGGTGAGTCCTGCGGAATTCTGTTATGAGGTTGTGGTCAAGAATGTCCTCCATGAGTCCTCGAACTTGGTAAGCTTCCTCGCCATCCACTATTATGGGGGGAGGGGGTCTTACAGCAATGTCTTCCACCTCTTCCCTCGGACCACCAGCAGGTTTGAGCAGCGAGACATGAAATGTGGGAGAAATATTATAGTTAGCAGGCAGTTGAAGATGGAATGATACGGGAGTGATTTGTTTTGATTTTGAAGGGACCCATATACCTGAGATTACGTTTTTTGCAGAGCAGTTGAAGGCGTAGTTTGTGAGTGGAGAGCCAGACACATTGACCTGGTGTATACTGGGGACTCGGGCAAAGATGTCGATCGGACTGCTCTTTCTGTCTCCTCACAGCTCGCTGTAGAAGAACATGCACCTGGTTCCACACCTCCTCACTCCGCTGGAGCTAGTCGTTGATGGCCGGCAATTCCGTGGGTTCTCCTGACCAGGGGAACAAGAATGGTTGAAATCCCAGCACATGTTGGAATAGAGTAATTCCCTTGGATGGTTTCAGTAGTGAATTCTGGGCATATTCTGCGCACAGCAGGTACCGGCTCCAGTCAGTTTGATTTTGATGTAGAGTGTATTGCTGTTAGAATTCAGCCATAAATTTATAGACATTTTTAACAGTGAAGGACTTGCCTCTCAAGGTCCCCTCTTACAAATTGGCTCCCAATTTCAATGGTCTATCTTCCATTGTTAAAGTTATAAGCCCTGTTATGGTCTGGTTTAAATTACCCCCAACACTTCACAGAGTTCACCTGGCATTCCATGTCTCCTGGATCAAGCCTGTCCAACACTGCGCCCTGGCTCCACCAACCCGCCAACCACCCCTCGTCTTATTGATGGAGCACAGGCTTATATGGTCAAAAGGGTGTTGGAGGTGCCGAGGCTTTCTGGACCATTCCCTCATTAAAAAATTACATCTCCGGGTGCCACCTCCTCTCTTGACCAGGAGACAAAGTGACATCATGCTGAAGTTTAACTGTACCAACCATATCAGGAACTGAATTGCTGCTCCAGCGGTGACTGCTGGCAAGCATTTACAAGAACTCATCACAATCTGAATCAGGTCCTCTTGGCATAGAAATCACTTCCCAGAGTCTTTCAGCCTGTGAATGACATATTTAATTATATTTAATGAGCTCATCCACTTGGCCTGGAATGACAAGACAATAAAGTTACAGCCTTAACTTCAAGTTGTATCTCACACACTTTTCAGGAACACACATTTGCCTCCACTTTTTTACTCTGTTTTGTGTTTTTGGTGTGTGGCTCTGTGTATGTGTTTTCCAGATCTTCCTCTCTTGTTAGTTCTTGATTGGGAAAATCGGTGCACTAATGATTTTCACCTGTTGCTCGTTATCTTCCTATTTATTTAGTCTTTGTCAGTTGTTCTGCGCAAGATTGTACCAAGTGATTCAGTCCTGCCATGCTGTTGGTTTTTCCTGTTTGTCTGCTGTTGGGCTCGATCTCTTCAAAGTTTTCACTTCTGTCCTTTGGAGTTATTGCGTATTTGGATGGTTTACCTGATTTTTATGAACAGCAGACTTAAAGGGTAACTAAACACCTGCTCAGAGTCTGACTTCACCCACTAGAAATATTTGAAAATGCAGGAAAAGTGGGCAGACCCCGGCGGGGATAGAGGGAACGAACCGAGTGCGGTGCTGAGCGGGGGAGGGGCACCTGAGACTCGTAGTGACGGATTAATTGACAGCTGCTGTCAGACTCTGTTATTATTATTCCTCACACGGTCGCAAGACGACATGTACATGAATCTGGCGTGGTGAGCTGGAACCTGCTTACGTCAGCTGTCACCGCTTACGTCACAAAGTACCGCAACAGCCAATAGGAAAATTCAACTGCAGTAGCCACCGTTCAACCTGAAGAGGGCAGCACTCAGACGTTTTTACACCATATATTGTAGAATTAAAACACTTTATACACAAATGTCAAAACAATTACTTGAATCAATGACCAGTACTAATAAAGCCCCATGCTTACAGATCATTAACTAAAAAAAGTTGGTTTAGGGTTTAGTTACCCTTTAAAACTGAAGAGATAACAGATGAATCAGATATTTAGATTTATTTCCACTATGTTTACGTAAAGGTTCACTCAGTAATTTTTTTTTTCCTCATTTAAAAAGTTTCACTTTTAAAGAAATGAATCATAATTTTTAAACATATGTATACAATTAAGACCACTCATGTGAGATGAATAGTTCAGTCATATCAGTAACCTTATAAAAGCTATTTTATTCGACATGGGGCAGGGGCGCCTCATGGAGGAAGCCATGTTATGATCACATGAACAGCTGAATACTACTTGCTTAATCTCAGTAACTGTCCTGTTATTGGACTCTTTCATTCATAGATTAAATGAATCCTGGTTTACTGCCTATAATGCATTTATACAATGGCATGGGAACTGAAAACTACAGCGTTTGAATGATGCATCATCCAGGCCACTAGGGGTCAATGTAAACCAATGTAAGCCACTTCAAACAATCACTGAGTGCGCCATTAAGTCATTTTAGAAAAATAAATCACTAGTTACTTTTCAGTTCATGTTAGCTTTTCCCAATCTTTTCCCATTTTAAGATTAATTCTGACCATTGGACAAAAAAACTGTGCAGGTTTAGAATATAATAAATATCTTTATTGTCATTGTATAAATATAATTATTATTGTACATGTACAACGAAATTAGATTTGCGACTCTCCTTACGATACTATAGAACAACATAGCAATAAATGAGATTAAATAAAGTAAATAAAATAAAAAATACCAAATATATAAGGAAAGTCCAGCAAATGTAACAATAGGTATGTAGTGCACCAACAGAATCAGTAGTGTGGAAGGATAAACAGACATTTTGGGCGTGTCAGAATTCCGTGAAATTACATTTTTTAACATGTTAGTTTTAGGGCCTTACGTTTTTAAAAGTTTTAAAAATTGTGTTTTATAATTACTTAAGCAATTTGTGAATTAAGACGACATTTTATTTTGATTGTCCGAGGTTGTGACGTCAAACTGGCTGCGCCACTGCTGTCTCAAGTCAGTTTTGATTCGGATGAGGAAAGGTTGGTCTTTGCGTTAAAGGTGTTTAAAACTATACAAAACGTTCAATACTTATTTTAAGTGTTTACTAATGTGATCAAATAGCATGGTAACATGAAATTAGTGTTTAATATTAATGGTTGTAATACATTGATTTATGTGAAGTGCTAATAGTTGTTCTCTCACTATGATTGCTATTACACTTGAGGAACAGAGTGATTTAACTTTGCATTTCTTTTTCATTTTATTCCAAACATTGTAAAAGTGATAAAGAAATGGTGGATCATCTGGGACCTGCGTGACAAACTGCTGTAAAGATGGAGTTTAGATATGAAGACATGAGTTATCCAGAAACATGCAGAATAAGAAGTGAAGTTGCTGATGAACAAAGAGGTTGGTGTCAATTTTTTTATTTTTCATTAAATGTGTACTCAGTACTTTTTCCACATTAAAAATTTGCCCCTAAAGAAATGTTTTTTTTTAAAAATATATCTCTGAAAATATGTAGCCTAAACTCTCATGAAACTGAGATTTTTCTGCTTTTGTGTGCTGCATACAAGCAGCTCCAATGATTGCTGAGGAAATTAAAGGTGCAATATGTTATATTTTTACTGTACTAAAGCATAAAATTACCATAATATGTTATCAAAGCTTTAGAAAAATAGTATATTTTACTTTGAAATGTGATCCTGCCCACTGCCCATTTTCCAATTGTATTTTGACACCCCGGGTTACCAGATTAGAAACAAATTAGCGGGCAAACAGAGCGCTCTGCAGACATGGATGCCAGCGATACATCTAGCTAACATTGACAGAGTTATAAAAAATCCACAAGAGCTGGTTTATAATTGGCAAACAATAAAAACATTGCAAACATATACATTAGCTGATCAACTTACAGTTTAAGTCACTTGCCATTGTCAGTATGCTCGTTCCTGTTGCGTGTCCTCAACCCACATGAGCTTCGAGTCTGGGGAGGAGGGGGCGGGGGAGACAACACTCTCCAATATTTTTTATTTTGGACTGCAGTGCCCATTTTTAACGCTTCATGTCAATGTTACATATTGCTCCTTTAATGTAAAGTGTAAAATAATTTGGCAGACTTGGTGGCTCATTAAATTATAAAAGGCAGTAAAGAAAAGAAGCCTCGTTAAACCAATAAAAGAGAGTCTGAGCCAGCTCCTGAAAATCTCTGACAATGTTGCTATGTAACAAAAGTAATAATCATTTAATACAGGAGCTGTACAGTGATAAATGTGTCATGCGCAAAAGCTGGCTTTATGAATTACTACAGAATTCAGAAACAACAGATATGCAGATAGTTCACATCTTCGAGATGTCTGTTTTAGATCATTTAATCTGGAAAGCCTCTCAATCTAATTATCATCTGATAAATATCTTTAAACAGATCAGATTTATATATATGTTAAATCATAAATGTCTCCAAGACATCTGCTGAATGTTTTTTTAACATCCGTGAGGAAACGTCTTATAGACTTATTGCAGATGAGCAAACAACTTAAAATATACATCTTCCAGATGTAAACACACACATCAAATAGACGTCTGGATGATGTATGTGTGCTATAACAGTTTTATTGATTGAGACAAATAGACACCTTCTATGATATGTGGATGTTTTTAGTTAACCAACAACAAACATGATTTTCTGATAAACAAAAATATATTCATGACACTGTATATTTTCATTAATCATCAACAAAAGTTATATAATTCTTAACAGACTACCAGGGCTCAAGATTAAACATTGTCATGTGCTTATCTTTTGCACAAGTAAATTGGTCATTCACTTGTCTGAGTAAAAAGTTACTTAAAAATAAAAATTAAATGTTTCTAACCTAATGACAGATGCCCAACCTAATAGAATTTTTATGCCATCAACTCAGTTAAAACCCCTGAGTTACAATGTTACCCAGGGTAACATTTATAATACCAAAAAAATTAAGATTTAGAGTAATCTTACCTCAAATTTTCTCAATTCTTACCTTGTTTTATTCAAATGGAATGCTTTTTATCTTTTATTTTTAATGAAACTTTATACATTATGGCCTTCAGTCACTTGTTTCTAATGAAATTTCCATGGAATAATAAAAGTCTTTGGTCTACAAGTTTGCAACAACACAAAAGTGAGTAAGTGATGACAAAATGTTCATGTTCATGTCAATATTGACAAAATGCATAAAAACGTTAACAGATGAATCCTGAGAGAGAACATTGCTTATATAATATGTAGATTAAAGACAGATGTAATATATTTTCATACTATGTACTGTACTGTAACAGTATGTCATTTATATTTCTATATGATTAATTTTATTATTTATTTATGTACACTACCATTCAAAAGTGTAGGGTCACTTAAATTTATTGTTTTTTTTTTCACAATAATAGTACGGTCATCAAAACTATGGAATAACATAAATGGAACTATGGGAATTATGTTGTGACAAAATCAAAAAAATAAAAACTGTTATATTTTAGCTTGCAGAATGTACTCTTGACATTTTCTCAACCAACTTCTTGAGGAATCACCCTAAGATGTTTATAAACAGTATTGAAGGAGTTCCCATCTATGCTGGGCACTTATTGGCTGCTTTTCCTAATTATTCGGTCCAAGTCATATAGTTCAAAAATGATTTTTTTTTTTAAATAAAATATGTTGGCACAATTCTATTTTTGTCTACAAAACTAATTTCAAACATTTAAGCATACTCCTTCAGATCAAAAGATTTTTAAGATCATGAGAAACTTTTCAGGCAAGTGAACTGACTGATTTACATCAGATATCAAATGGAGCTCTAGAAAGATGTGTTATGACTCATGTGGGAGTGTCACGATGTGAAAGGCGGTAAAACTAGATCACTCCAACATTTGCGAGCCTGCAACATTGACAGCTTTGATGATAATAAACAGGAGTTTTAGTGCATCACGGTACAACGCCATTCTCATATCTAATTAACATCTTAAGTTTGGCAATTCTGCGACAAAATGCGTTTCCTCACAAGTGTTCAATGGGATGCTGCACGAGACAGAGAGAGTCGGATGCTGGAGAGCAGATCCAGGAATTGCAGATTTATACGGAGACAATATTATTGATTTGATTTGTTCATCTGTATGGATTAGTTTACAGATTCTCAGCTAAATGTTCGTGAATAATGTAGTGTGGGAATTCCCTGCATTTCGAACACAGAACGTGTGGGAATGATTTAAATTGTATGCTGAATTTCAGGCCCTGTAGATTATTTTCAACAGCTAAATAAGAATATTTAGGGATGCACGATATATCGGTGGCCAATATATTATTGGCCGATAACCGAGAAAATCAAAATATTGTTATCGCCCCTCTACTGGTATTGCCGCCGATATTTTAGCTGATAATTTGTTATGGTCTATTTATTCATGGCTGAAATTCTCTGACTGCCTGCGGCGTCTTTCCTTCATGCAGAAACTCGGGCAGTCTCAAGCGATGATGTGTGTGTGCATACACAGTGTGAGGATTATTTCAACATTTCTGCACCTTGTTAAATTGTTTTGGGGCTGGTTTTCGTCATCTGTTGTAAGTAATGATGGAATTTCCCATATTCTGTTTGTTTCATGAGGCAATAAATGAAATGTGACAAAAATATGCATGATTGTTACATGGCGGCTATCGTTTTCGCTTATTAATTAATGAAACATAAACAGAATGTGGGAAATAGCACATCGTTACTTACATCGCAGCATTGGGATTTAAACATGTCCAGGCACAACCTAAAATGGCACATTTAGTAAGATATACAGCGGAACTGTCACAGATGATCACTGAAGCAAGCGTCTGTGAATGAGACGCACGTAAGAATAAGCACGCACATTCATAACACACACAAACTGTGGCTGCACTCGCAGTCCGGGTGCCAGCACTAATAATACACCATGTATACAGAGATTAGGGTTTGTTTTGTGCATTTTGTTGTTTAATATTTGTTACATGCAGTTTATCACCTTATTTTGGTTTAATGCATTATTACAGCTGTTTGAAGTTCATTATTCTTTCTGTGAGCATCACCAGGATTTCTGTAAATACCTAAGTACATGGGAACCATAATATATGCAAGTGCGTTATTATTTGTTTCTCATTTAAATCAGCTCACATCTGTAATATAGGCACATTTATGGTTCATGTTACATCCATCAAACCATAAATAGCAGTCCAAATTCAAGATTTTAAATTACACCTATTCTAAAATGAGAAGCTTTTAATGAATTAGCCAGCGGTTCCATGTTGAGAAATTCCTAAGATTATTAACTTTTTAATAAGTGGCCCAGGCCTATGTTGTGCCACAAATATTGCCCTTTTTATGTTTTAATCAGGTTACTTCTCTGGTCAGGCAAATTTCCTTTCTCTTTCACTTGCTCCTTCAAAAATCTGCTTGTCCCGGACAAGCGTTAATGTAGAGCCCTGACTAGTGAAAATATATAAATCAAACTTTCGTGACATTCATAACTATGGTATATATTTTTACTATTTAACAAATAATCTGTTGAGCAGTGTTGGCTAATGCAATAATGTTTGTTAATGTTAAACAAGAAATGTATTATAAAATGTGAACAATACACTGGTGAGCCAAGAAATTATGACCACCTGCCTAATATACTGTTGGTCCTCTGCGTGCCTCCAAAACAACACCGACCCGCCGAGGTATGAACTCTACAAGACCTCTTAAGGCGTCTTGTGGTATCTGGCACCAAGACATTAGCAGCAAATCCATCAAGTACTATAAGTTGGGAGGTGGATCCCCTGTGGATCGGACTTGTTGGCCTAGCACATTCTACAGATGCTCAATTGAATTGAGATCTGGGGAATTTGGAGGCCATGTCAACACCTTGATCTCTTCATCATGCTCCTCAAACCATTCCCGGACTATGTGTGCAGCGTGCATTATCCTGCTGAAAGAGACCACTGCCATCAGGGAATACCATTGCCATGAAGGGGTGTACCTGGTCTACAACGATGTTTAAGTAGTTGGCACATGTCAAATTGACATTCACATAAATGGCCAGACCCAGGGTTTCCCAGCAGGGCATCACACTCCCTCCACCAGCTTGTCGTCTTCACACAGTGCATCCTGGTGCCATCATTTCCCCAGGTAAACGGTGCACACGTACACGGCCTTCCACGTGATGTAAAAGAAAATGGAACTCAGTGGACCTGGCATCCTTCTTCTACTGCTCCATTGTCCAGTTCTATCCCTCACGTGCCCATTGTATACACTTTCGACTGTGGACAAGGCCATCATGGACACTCTGACTGGTCTGTGGCTACGCAGCCCAATACGCAGCAGGGTGTGATGCACTGTGTTTTGTTACACATTCCTCCCATAACATCAATAACATTTCTGTGACTTGTACCACAGTAGACCTTCTGTTGGCTCAGACCAGATGGGATAGCCTTCATTGCCCTCACGCATTGATGAGCCTTAGGTGCCCTGGTTTGTGGTTTGCCCCTCCTCGGACCACTGTTGGTAGATACTCATCACTTTTGACTGGGAGCTCTCCATAAGCCTTGCTGTTTCAGAGATGCTCTGACTCAGTCGTCTGGCCATAAACAATTTGGTCCTTGTGAAATTTGCTCAGATCTTTACTCCTGCCCATTTCTCCTGCATTCAACACGATGACTATTAGAACTGATTGTTCGCTTACCATCTAATCTACCCAGACCTTGACATGTTGCCTTGTTGGATGATCAACGTTAATCACTTCTTCTGTGAGTGGTCATAATATTTTGGCTCACTTCCATTCATACATTTATATACACTTAGGTTGAATTCATTAAAACTCATTTTGTTTAACCACTTCACAGATTTCATATTAGCAAACTATAGATTTGGCAAGTCGTTTAGGACATCTACAGTTATTTATAGTCAGATTGTTTCACTTTTAATTGACTATATCACAATTCCAGTAGATCAGAAGTTTACATACACTAAGTTAACTGTGCCTTTAAACAGCTTTGAAAATTCCAGAAAATGATATCAAGCCTTTAGGCAATTAGCCAATTAGCTTCTGATAGGCCAAGACCTCAGAAAATAAGTTGTGGACCTCCACAAATCTGGATCATCCATGGGAGTAATTTCCAAATGTCTGAAGGTACCACATTCATCTGTACAAACAATGGAACGTAAGTATAAACACCATGGGACCATGCAGCCATCATACTGCTCAGGAAGGAGACAAAGTCTGTCTCCTGGAGATGATCGTAGTTTGGTGCGGAAAGTGCAAATCAATCCTAGAACAACCACAAAGGACAATGTGAAGATGTTGGAGAAAACACGTAGACAAGTATCTATATCCACAGTAAAACGAGTCCCATATCGACATAACCTGAAAGGTTGCTCAGCAAGGAAGAAGCCACTGCTCCAAAACAACCATAAAAATTCCAGACAACAGGTTGCAAGTGCATTTGGGGACAAAAATCTTACTTTTTGGAGAAATGTCCTCTGGTCTGATGAACTGTTTGGTCATAATGACTATCATTATATTTGGAGGTGAAGAACTCAATCCTAACTGTGAAGTATTTTGGGTTGGCAGCATCATGTTGTGGGGGTGCTTTGCTGCAGGAGTAACTGGTGCACTTCACAAAATAGATGGCATCATGAGGAAGGAATATTTTGTTGATATATTGAAGCAACATTTCAAGACATCAGTCAGGAAGTTAAAGCTCGTCACAAATGGTCTTCCAAATGGAAAATGACCCCAAGCATACCTCTAAAGTTGTGGCAAAATGGTAAAAGGACAACAAAGTCAAGGCATTATAGTGGCTATCATAAAGCCCTGACCTCAATCTGATTGAACTGAACTGATTGAACAGAACTGAAAAAGCGTGTGCGAGCAAGGTGGACTACAATCCTGACTCCACCAGTTACACCAGTTCTGTCTGGAGGAATGGGCCAAAATTCCAGCAACTTATTGTGAGAAACTTGTGAAAGGCTACCCAAAACGTTTGACCCAAGTTAAACAATTTAAAGGCAATGCTACCAAATACTAACAAGTGTATGTAAACTTCTGACCCACTGGAAATGTGATGAAAGAAATAAAAGCTTAAATAAATCATTCTTTCTACTATTATAGAAAATCTTAAAATACTTTGCATAAATCGTTTAATAAATTAAATGTATTTATTTTCAGAAAAATACGATGGCAGACCACTAGACCACTGCTGAAGCAGGCAGCGCGTAGACGGTGCTGTCACGTGGTACCTGTTACTTTTGGCAGCGCTGTTCAGAATGGGCCAATTACAATCAAGTGTTACTGGAGGATTTAAACAAAATCTAGCACACGCTTATGTAAAGAAAGCTTTGTGTCTCACAAAATAGGTTATTTCTGACCAGTACCACTGCTCCCTATAAGCCGACTATGCAGTCTGCGTTGGGCACCAACTCCCTAGGGGAGTCCACCGGCTGCCCTTACTCGCACGTTATACGTTATTCAAGGACCTGAAAGCAGTTGCGGAACACAGATGAATTTTCTGACAATTCTTTCATGTCAGGCTTTACAGTATTAATTTAATCCAATTAAGAAAATTATTTTTATTCCAGGGTTTTTGTAGAAAGCAGTATTCTGAAACATTATTTAAACTTGAACGGCATTTTTCTTACGCCGTTTGTGGGATTAAGCGAAATCGGTTTTACACACCTGGGTTTCTCCCCGGAATTGCAGATTGTGTGGTCATGGAAATGCATAAGCGGCATTCTTAAAGGTTTTTGAAGAGTGCACATGTGCAGGATCAGACTGGATAACAAACATCATAGCATGTAGCCCTACATCATATCAAGTAAACACAGTGAAAAGAATTCAACATTTCTGGGAAACTAGAAAATCAAACACACTAAAAACTATGCCAATCGTTACACATCAATATAAAATATCAACTACTGTTCCTCATGTCCACATATATGCACTCAAGTACAATATGTCGCCATTATCTAACAGATTTAATGACATTATCATGAGCAGTAGTTACTTGATTTGGCTGTCTTCTATTAAATTGGTGTTCATTTGTATTTGTTGTTTAACCTGTCTTCATCGGCCGCGACTGATGTCGCATCGCAGTGCCTTGAGGATGCCTACACTGGACGCGTTGAAGCAAACGTTCTGAACCATCCATTTGTATTGTTGGCAGGAGTAACGCCAGCACTTACTGTACAGTGCAAAATCGAACAGAGCATGCTTTTATCGCGCCACGCTGCTCGCGTCTTGTGTAGACAGGGTGTTTTATCTTGAATTGATTTTTGACACATAAATATGTTTATTTTAGATCTGGAGGAGCGGAAAGAGGAAAGTCAAGAACTAAATGAAAAAGTGGAGGAGAAACATCAATATCATAAACCTGATGATTTCATAACTAGTGAAAAATCTGTTAGTGGCTCAGAGACTGAAAACTCACAAAAAAGAACTCAAATTTCTTTCACCTGCCATCTATGTGGAAAGAGTTTCATACGTAAAGGAACTCTTGAGATCCACATGAGAGTTCACACTGGAGAGAAGCCTTTCACCTGCCAACAGTGTGGAAAGTGTTTCAAACAAAAAGGAAATCTTAAAAGTCACATGAGAATTCACACTGGAGAAAGCCCTTTCACCTGCAAACAGTGTGGAAAGAGTTTCACACAAAAAGGAAACCTTAAAAGTCACATGAGAACTCACACTGGAGAAAGCCCTTTTACCTGCAAACAGTGTGGAAAGAGGTTCACACATCAAGGAAATCTTAGGCATCATATCAGAACTCACTCGGGAGAGAAACCTTTCACGTGCAATCAGTGTGGAAAGAGTTTCACTCAAAAAGCAAGTCTTAATTGCCACATGAAAATTCACACTAGAGAGAACTGTTTTATATGTCTTGAGTGTGGAAAAAGTTTCACAGACATGGAACACCTTAACCGGCATGCGAAAATTCATACCGAAGAGAAGCCTTTCCCATGCGACCAGTGTGGCAAGAGTTTCAAATTGAATAAAAATCTCAAGATTCACATGAAACATCACACTGAAGAGAAGCCTTACACGTGCCATCAGTGTGGAAAGAGTTTCACACAAAAAGGAAACCTTGAGATTCACATGAGACTTCACACTGAAGAGAAGCCTTTCACATGCCATCAGTGTGGAAAGAGTTTCGCTCACAAAGGAAACCTTAAGGTCCACATAAGACTTCACACTGGAGAGAAGCCTTACAAATGTCCTCATTGTTGGAAGAGTTTCACATATCAAAGAGACCTGAAAAGCCATTTGAAAATTCATTCTGGAGAGAAAGAGTGTTCTGAGTGTGGGAAGAGGTTTGTAGATATTAACAATTTCAAAAACCATCAGCGTATTCACCCTACGCAAAGGCCATTTAAATGTGATCAGTGTGGTAAAAATTTTTGTTTGCCATCACACTTAAAGATACACATGAGGAATCATGCAGTTGGAAGACCCTATTTGTGTTTTTTGTGTGGAAAGAGTTTTAAAATGCTCTGCCATTTAAAATCACACAAGAGAATGCATACCATTTTCAGTGCTTTTAAGAGAGCAAACTATTTGAAACGGTACCAAATAATCCATCATGCCAAAAAACCTGATAAGAGTTCACATAGTGGGAAGAGTTTCACTGCTTCAGAAAAACAGAAAACACAAGAAAGTGTGCATACTGGAAAGACATCATACAACTGCCCTTCATGTGGGATGAATTTCAGCACATCAATCTATCTTCTGGCTCATATAAAGAAACATTGTTCAAAGTAGTCACAAAAAGCAAAGATCATTTTTTTTTTTTTTTTATCCAAGTGTTGCTAGTAAATAGTGTGATATTAAGGTGTAGCGGAAGATGGAATTAATCCCAAATGGGCAAATTTACCTGTAGTGAAGAAGTTTGTGCTTATTCAAGAAAGCAAGTGGAGGTCAACATATATGTTGGGGACAAACATAGTATTTAATTAACTAAATGTTAATTTTATATTCATCCATGTACTTAACAGTTGTAAGGATAACATTAAGGAATATTTAAAGGAGTAATTTAGCCAAAAATGAAAAGTCTGCCATTTTTATACCCATATGACTTTTCTTTTCATGGAACACAAAAGGATGTCATGATTGCTGGTTCCCTTACAATAGCAATGAATAGGGCTAACAAAGCACCCAGAAGTGTCATAAAAGTAGTCCATGTGACTTGTTTGTCATGTTTCAAGTTTGCTGAGGGTGTATTTGTATGAAAAGGCCAACATTTAGTTCACCCAAAAAAGGCAAATTCTCTCCTAATTTACTCAAACTCATGCCATCCCCGATGTGTATGACTTTCTTTCATCAGCAGAACACAAACAAAGATTTTTAGAAGAATATTTCAGCTCTGTAGGCCCATCCAATGCAAGTGAATGGAGACCAGAATTTGAAGCCCCCAAATGCACATAAAGGCAGCATAAAAGTAATCCATACAATTCCAGTGGTTATATCAATTACTTCAGAAGTGATATGATTGGTTTGGGTGAGAAACATCAAAATTTTAAGTCCTTTTTTTACTCTATATGTCCACTTTCGCTTTTACATCTGAATGTCACATGTGGTGCCTGTTTAGTTCCGACCGATCTCACTGAGATCGGAAAGAGTAGATTGAAATTTTATTATCTAAAATCGGCGTATACTTACCAAAATTCGTTTTTTACTTTTAACAAGTTAAAAATAGAACAATTACTTTTTTAACAAACTTTTATTCAGTGCAAAACAGTCTTGCTTGTGATTATATTGTTTAATTTTTACTACAATTACATTAATTATTTATTACAGTGAGGATTACATTTTACTATACAGTTATAATATATTTATGTTGCAATTTGTTCAATTTCAGGCGTTTAGCTTTTATTATGAATCGTGCTTTTATTTTGACGTGTATTTTTGACTGAAGTTTAACCTCTCCGGATAAACAGTTTGCTAAATGGCTCCGTGTGATCGTAAAAGCTTATTCAGACAAATATTGCAACATTTAGTGGTTTAATCATCACACTAGGACATTTCATGATTTTAATTTGATTATTTGTGCATTTCAGTGTAAATGGAGTAACAGAGCGCACACTCAAATAAGCATCTGAGCATTTGAAGAAGTCGTGTGTCAGTAAGACAGTGTGCAAGTAACAAATTGAGTCGGTGCTCGATACAACCGGTACTGTAGAAACACTGGTTACATCTTTTTTTATTTTAGTACCGACTTGGTACGGAAGTACCGGTGTTTTTGACAACACTATCACCTATCATATCGCTTCTGAAGATATGGATTTAAACTATATGGAGTCTTATGGATTACTTCTATGTTTGCTTTATGTGCTTTTTGGAGCTTCAAAGTATCGGTTACCATTCACTTGCATTGTATGGACCTACAGAGCTGAAATATTCTTCTAAAAATCATAATGTGTGTTCTGCAGAAAGTAGAAAGTCATACACATCTGGGATGGCATGAGGGTGAGTAAATTATGAGAGAATTAAAAAAATTTGTGTGAATTATCTCTTTAAAGGAATCTTCCAGGTTCAATACAAATTAAGTCATTTGACAGCATTTGTGATATAATATTGATTGGTTGAAAAACCAGAGGGAGGGGACATGTCAATGAGAATGTCATCTTTGAAATTTTAGTGTGGAAATTCAGATGACGGTGTAATTCGTATTTAATGAAGTCTCAGATTCTTAAACTGTTGACTAAAAATTATTATTTTAACTGAATTTAATTTAATCGAAATAATTAACTCTATTGACAATTTATAGTTTTCAGTCTTGTTATACAATTAACTGGAGGCATTAGTATAACTGTCAGATATTGTGCTGTATGGCTAACATTAGCTAACAAATAACAAGTGTTGTTCGGACACTGAAGCCTCTTGTTTCGGAGCATATTTTCCAGAGGGTCATAAAAGAATTACATAATGTGAACAGATTGTCCATATTTTTAAGTCAAGGTTGTAAAATTGATTACAGGCTTGCTAATGTTACCAGTTGTATTGCATTATTCAGGTAGATATTCCAGCTATTCCAATAATTCTAGATAGACTACAGCCTATTTTCATTTTTTATTATCCCCTTTTATCCCAATTTCGAATGCCCAATTCCCACTACTTAGTAGGTCCTCGTGGTGGCGCGGTAGTTCACCTCAATCCGGTTGGTGAAGGACAAGTCTCAGTTGCCTCCTCTTCTGAGACAGTTAATCCACGCTTCTTATGACGTGGCTCGTTGTGCACGACACCGGAGACTCGCAGCATGTGGAGGCTCATGCTACTCTCTGCCATCCACGCACAACTTAACACACGCCCCATTGAGAGTGAGAACCACAAATCACGACACGAGGAGGTTTCATCATGTGACTCTACCCTCCCTAGCAATGGGACAATTTGGTTGCCTAAGAGACCTGGCTGGAGTCACTCAGCACACCCTGGATTAGAACTTGCGACTCCAGGGGTGGTAGTTAGCATCAATACTCGCTGAGCCACCCAGACCCCCTATTTATGTGTGACTTTAGTGCGTAAATGCAGTGAGTTTATGCACCCATCTCTGGGATCTCTACAGACATCCCTTATCCCGTGCGAATCGAAAACATACAACAGACGTAATAATTCATCTTTAAGTCACACGTAGAAAACGTATCACGTCCAAATATGGTTTTACTTAATTGCACAGTTGTTGGATATGGTAAATGCATTCAGTCTGACTAGAAATGGCTATAACGTATCCCCTCCGGAGATAATAATGTACAAATTTCCCACCCCCACTCAGCAAAATGCACCTTGTTGATTTGCCACAAAAATACAATCTGTGTTACAGTGAGCCACTCACAAGTCACAATGGAAGTGGGCAATTTATGAACATTTGATATAAAAATAACTCTCACTGTAGTATTCCAGCATTTGTCTTTTATCCAAAACTACTAAATGTGTATAATGTGCATAGTTACTAGAAATTAAGGGACCTTTTACAATGTACAGGAAACAAATGGGATTCATATTATACATTTTTGTTTTTGCTTGATGCTGCATTCATATTAATTGATTTCAGTTATTCAGAAATTAAACAATACTCAATGAATCATGTTCATTGTTTCGTCTCGTCATTTCTTTCAACTATGGGTTGTGACAAATATGCAATTATTAAAATTAGTTTTATTTCCTCAGAGTAACTATTACTGCAAATGCACTCTGTTTAGTCTGCTTTTCCAGGCAGGTCACGCTACGTTTGACAGTTTCATAGAACTATACATGCTATAGAATATGTCTCTGCTCTTCTTTAATGATGCGCAGAATAATATCATCTTTCTATGGTATCAGCAAAGTGCGCTGTCAGGTGCTGCTCATGTTGTGAACTGTCACTCAGTTTGTTATTCTCTTGGACCATTCAGACCAAGCCTGAATTTTCAGTGCGAATGTTCGATCCGAATGAACTTTTGAAAAGAAACAATGGGTTACTATGGTGCTATTCACACCGGGTCTGACAAATCGTCTCCCGATAGTGTCGTTTCTTTTACGAAGAGCAGTCAGATATTTTTCTTCCTCTAACTGCAAAGAAAACTAACCAATGAGAATTTAGCTTAATGTCCATCTGCAGCTTTCAGTGAAGAAATTATGATGAATACTAGGGATGCCCTGGATTTGAGAAAGTGGAAAACGGCTTGCTGCGGGAAAAATGCTAGGAAGATGATTGTGGAATCACTGTTAATAATGATCTGAAATGTGTACAGACTTGTTTAGTTTTTCTTCATAAACTGATATTTTTTCAATTACAACTGAATGTAAAGGAACCATCCAGTGATATAAATAACAATGAAACAAAAGCCAGGGGGTTAAAAAAAAAGAGAATGAAAAATATTTAATAAAGATCAAATTAAAATATTAAAGAGGCACAAAGATTATTATTGTTATTTATTTTTTAAAGATGCAAATATAGTTTTTGGTTTCATAAAAAATCGCCAGTACATTTGAATTTGCATGAGTATATTTACACCTTTGCTAAAAGTAATACAATAATATTGCCGTTTTATGTTCATTAAAGCTACACAGAACATACTTCAAAACTAATAAATTATATACATAAATAACATAAAAATAACATTTTTAAATTAAGCATAATCAAATATTTGTATTAAGTGTTTTCGAAGCGTTGTGTTGTGACGTCATATGAGCTGTGCCGGATGCAGTTCTCGGCTAATGAAAGGTTAGCGCTTCAGTATTTGTGGTTTAAAAAACGATCCGAAACGTTCCAAAGGTTTAAGTGCTCCAACAACATGACAATATCACTAAGATCATTTTGAGTTAGTAATAAGATACATGTAGATTATTACCGAATGTGATATTGTAATGATTTATATGAAGTGATGATAGTTAGTTGATCTCATTAATGGCGCAACATTTATGTGTAAAGCGAATCCATACACGATGAACAGAGTGATTAACTTGACCTTGTCGTTTTATTGATTATTCACAACACCTTAAAATAGCACCATCAAATTTCCAGAAAAAAGGAAAATCTCCAGGTGAAACGACTGAGATCTGTGAGACAAACTGCTGTAAAGATGGAGTTTATTAAAGAAGAGATTGAAGACATCAATATTACACAACCATGCAGAATAAAAAGTGAAGATACTGATGAACAAGGAGGTGGGTGTGCATTTTTAATTATTGATGAATCACTGTGTAGAGCATCAGGCATTTCACCACATTAATCATAATGGCAGAAAAATAGCGTATTTTAACCAATAGTCTTATTCTGACAGAGAAAATGCCATACAAAAGTACATCTAAAGAAGCAGTGTTTGCGCGCGCGCGTCCTTGTGAGTGTGTGTGCGCGTGTGTTTGTGTTGGTAATCTACCAGACTAAATAATATTTTAGGAATAGTTCACAATTTCTAGACTATTTTCTCATGCTCATGTACAAATACACCTTCAAAGTTTAGTTAATTTTTTTTAATAATAATTATAATTCATATTTATATTGTTGTTTTTTAACAAAAACACATGTATGTAATAATTTCACATTCAAAAATGTGGCAGAATTAATTTATTCATAATTTCTTAATTTGAATGCAGCTATGCGGTCCGGTTAAACCTGAGGTGCTCACACTTTTATGGCATGAGATATACTTTATCATAATGCTTTCACAGTAAGATCTACCATAATAAGTCACACACAGCAGTTTACAGTATGATTGTTGTCATTTGTGGAGAAACGCGTATGATGCTTACACACCCTACTGAAGTCTCTCTCTTAGTAGATTTATAGACATGACCATTAGACTTCTTTTGGTCATAAATTACTCTGTTTTGGTTCAGTGTAAGGACTCGTTTAAAATGTAAAAGATGCTCATTTGTCGCCATCTACTGACGCAAAGGTGTAATTTGCAGAAATGGTCAATGAACGAATCAGTTAACAAATCTGAATGAAGCTTTTTGGTGAATGGATCTAAAAGACTTGTCACTGGGATTACTCTAAATCCCCATCACTTGTGCTGATGCACAGTCTCACTGGACTATTTGCATTGAGCCCCATGACGTACTTAGTCTTAAAAATAATGGGCTTTATTAATCGTAGTTCCATCTTTATTTTTTGCCAGGATTGACGACAAGGCTGTGAAGGATAAAGGGCCCTATTTTAAACCTTGTGCACTGTTCGGATCTTTTTGGACCCTATTTGATTTTCTTTTTTTTCTTCAATAGAAAATTTTGATTATTTTATCTGAGTTGTACAAGACTTGGTGACTTTTTCTCCACTTAGCTATCTGAACACACACACAAAAATCTGGACTTGATTTGATAAGTTTAATGGCTTGTGAATAAGAAAAGAAACACTTGTGTTCACGGTCATTTTTGACCCACCATAGGATTTGAATGGGAAATACTAAAATACAGAGATTTTTTTCATCACACAAACATGTGCACATAATTAGATTTGAAGATCAACGTCATCTGACCAATTTATGACAGAGCTTTGTCTGGCCATTTCTATACTTTAAATTAGTCTCTCCGAGCAATCTGAAAACTCTGGGACATAGAAGCAGCACTTTCCAGCATGGAGGGACAGCTGACGGCAGTCGAAGCGTTATGCTCTACTCTGCTATCCAAGAATGACAGCGTGAAGCTCAAGATTGCTGATTTGGTGAATCACTATCGGAGACAGAACCTGCTGACCATTGGCAAATCAGAAGGATTGGAAAACCAAAGCCCTGCCACTCATGTTTTCCTTTACTGAACCATTTGGTGAAAATGCCTTCTCGAAACCAGTGGAGATTGCCAAACACACCATCGAGGCACTTGTTCATGAGTCTTCATCGCTTACTAACTAAGGAACTTACTAGACCTATGAACTTCTTCACAACTACCATTACGCCCTATATGAACAAGGACTAATGAGCAGATATTGAAGAGAGATGAATTCTAATGGACTTAGCTGATTGAACTCCATCTCAACCCGTTTGTTCTGTGTGTAGGTCCAGACCATGTTTAACAGCAGGTCTCGACATTAAGCACTGGCATGTGCTTGTCCTTTGGACAATTAAATTGTTAATTCACTTGTCCAAGTAAAAAAAAGTAAAAAATGTATTAATTACTACCACGGTTCCTTTCTCATCTTTATGTAATTATTTAAAATGTAAATTTTAATGCTTTTTATTTGTTATATGAAACCACATACTGATAAGTTGTAGAAAGCAGTCTTTGGTTGTCTTATATAAATGACAAGCCAATGCATATAATTTAAATGGTTTTAGTAGTAGCTATTAATGGGTCACACAGGTTTATAGAATAAAGTTTTTTATTAAGTTTTATGCAGAGAAACGGAGTAGAAAGAAATAGTTTATTTAATATTTTGCAGCAACTTTGGACATATTTTAATGTGCGAAGTATTGAAAGTTAGTCAAAATAATTAACTTTTACAATTTGACATGATAAAACATTATACAAATTTACTTATATTCTACGGCACAATACACTTACAACCAGTAGTGTAATGATAAATTAAAAGAGGGTTAAAGGGGGTTAAGCAGAATGGTCAGACGGAAGCACCTCAGACTGTGAGTCTGATGAAACAAAGATTGAACTGTCTGGCCTCAATTCAAAGCATCATGTCTGGAGGAAACCAGGCGCCACTCATTCACCTGCACAATACCATCCCAACGGTGAAGCATGGTGGTGGTAGCATCATGCTGTGGGGTTATATTTTGGTGGCAGCGACTGGGGGACTGGTCAGGGTTAAAGAAATGCTGAACACAGCAAAATACAGAGATATCCTTAATGAAAACCTGGTCCAGAGAGCTCAGGACCTCAGACTGGGCTGAAGGTTCACTTTCCAACAGGACAATGACCTTAAGCACACAGCCAAGAGACCGAAAGAATGGCTTAGGGAAAACTCTGTGAATGTCCTTGAGTGGCCCAGCCATAGCCCGAACTTGAACCCAATCGAAATCTCTGGAGGAACCAGAAATGGCTGTCTGCTCCACATTCAACCTGACAGAGCTTGAGAGGATATCTTCAAAATCCAGAAAATTCCCAAATCCAGGTGTGTAAAGCTTGTAGCATCATAACCAAAAGGACATGAGGATGTAATCGATGCCAAAGGTGCTTCAACTAAGTACTGAGTTAAGGGTCTGAATACTTACACTGATCATCCACAACATTAAAACCACTGACAGGAAAAGTGAATAACATTTGTTATCTCGTTACAATGTCAAGGGGTGGAATATATTAGGATCACCTCAGTCCAGGTGGCGGAGGACGAATCTCAGTTGCCTCTGCATCTGAGACCTTCAATCCATGCATCTTATCATGTGGCTTGTTGAATGCGTTACCGTGGAGACACAGCGACATATGCACGCTATTCTCTGCGGCATCCATGCACAACTCACCATGTTCCCCATCACGGGCGAGAACCACATTAAGGTGACCACGAGGAGGTGTACCCCATGTGACTCTACCCTCCCTAGCAACCGGGCCAGGTAAAATGTTTTTTTGTTTTGTCTCCGCTTCTGAGACAGTCAGTCCGCACATCTTATCACGTGGCTCGCTCTGCATGACACAATGGAGAATCACATCATGGGCGGATCATGCTATTCTCCACAATCCACACACATCTTACCACGTGCCCCATTGAGAGCGAGAATGCCTCATCACAACCACGAGGAGGTTACCCCATATGACTCTACCCTCCCTAGCAACCAGGCCAATTTGGTTGCCTAGGAGACCTGGCTGGAGTCAAACTAACAACTCCAGGGGTGGTAGTCAGCATCAATACTTGCTGAGCTACCCAGGCCCCCAGTGGGCAAGCTTAAGGATCTGAAAGACTTTGACAAGTGCCAAATTGTGATGGCTAGACAACTGGGTCAGAGCATCTCCAAAACGGCAGGTTTTGTGGGGTGTTCCCGGTATGCAGTGGGTAGTACCTACCAAAAGTGGTCCAAGGAAAGACAACCAGTCAGGGCTGGACTGGCATACCGGGCATTTTCCCTGTGGGTCAACGCACTTTGGGGCCGATCATGGGTGGACTGGCCAGCGGGAGAACCGATTGGGCTGGTGGTGCGTCCACAAAAGTGCCGAATGGGCCACGATGAGCAAAAATGAGCCGTCGCGATTATGCAGAACGGACCACAAAACGGTGCTGCGATATGCAGAAATGGACAGTGATAGGGTCACAGGAATCCAAGGCTCATTGATTCACATGGGGAAGGAAGGCTAGCCCGTTTGGTCTGATCCCTCAGAAGAGCTACTGTAGCACAAATTGCTGAAAAACTTAATACTGGCCATGAAAGAATGGTGTCAGAACACATCAGCTTGCTGCGTAGCCGCAGACTGGTTAGAGTGCCCATGCTGACCCATCCACTGCTGAAAGCACCTACAATAGGCAGGTGAGCGTCAGAACTGGACCATGGAGCAATGGAAGAACGTGTCCTGGTCTAATGAATCATGTTTTATTTTGGATTATATGGATCATGTGCGTGTGCGTCATTTACCTGGGGAAAAGATGGCAGCAGCAGGATGCACCATGGAAAGAAGGCAGGCCGGCGGAGGCAGTTTGATGCTCTGGGCAATGTTCTCCTGGGAAACTTTGGGTCCTGGCATTCATGTGAATGTTACTTTGACAAATACCACCTGACTAAAGAGTGTTGCAGACCACATACACCCCTTCATGGCAGCAGTATTCCCTGATGGCAGTGGCCTCTTTCAGCAGGATAATTCACCCTGTCACACTGCAAAACTTGTCCAGGAATGGTTTAAGAAACGTGACAAAGTGTTCAAGGTGTTGACTTGGCCTTCAAATTCCCCAGATCTCAATCCGATTGAACATCTATGGGATGTGCTGGACCAACAAGTCCGATCCATGGAGGACCCACATCGCAACTTACAAGACTTAAAGGATCTGCTGCTAATGTCTTTGTGCCAGATACCACAGGACACCTTCAGAGGTCGCGTGGAGTCCATGCCTCGACAGGTCAGAGCTGTTTTGGCGGCACGAGGGGGCCCTACGTGATATTAGGCATGTAGTTTTAATGTTGAGGTTAATTGTTGTCAATTTGATATTTCAGTTTTTTATTTTTTAATACATTTGCGAAGTTATCAAAAATCAGTTTTTTGCTTTGTCATTATGGGGTACGGGGTGCAGATTGATGTACAAAAATATTTAAAGCATTAAATATTGCATAAGGCTGCAATTTGTGAAAGGGGGTCTTTTAAGGGGTCTGAATACTTTCTGAATGCACTGTGTATATTTATACTGGTACTTAAAAAAACAAAAAAGTAATTACTTGTCACCATTTGTATTACTAGCCCGTTAAATAATTGTGACTCAAACCTGAATTTCTTAGTAATAAGAACGTTTTCTCTCTGTCCTTTTTCCCCTTTATTGAAAAGAATGAAAGTATTTATAATAGTTATACTTTGTGATTTTTCTTTTCAACAAATGCAAACCCTGCTGGCTATTATATAACTATTTCAGTGTCTGGTGGTCACACCTCTAACAGTAGCATCCTTGTTATAGGGTTCTTTTAATTTGGACTTTTCTGTGTCGGTACGTTTGGCCCATTTTATCAGTGGAAAAAAATCTGCCTATTAATTATCCACATATAATTATGCACGGGGTATTCCATGAAGGATTAGATATCACCTGAAGAGATTTATACTTCGCAATTATTCAGGTTGATATTGTTTTGAATTTGGAAATATATGCTTAGAAATAATATATAAGAATAATGACTTGCCTAATAATTGTGCATGCACTGAATCTCGTTTTAAGTTTCTATGAAATTGATTGTTTACTATTTAATCTGTTCCTTTTAGATCTGATGGAAGTGAAAGACAAAAGTCAAGAAATTAACGAAGAGACGGAGAGACATCCGTGTCAAAAACCACAGAATGTTGTAACTGCAGAAAAATCTGTTAATTGCACACAGACCGAAAATCAATTCACACCAAAAATAACCAAAAAAACACGATCCGAAAAATCTTTTACCTGCCCTCAGTGTGAAAAGAGTTTCACACGTTTAGGATACCTTAAGAAACACATAACAGTCCACACTGGAGAGAAGCGTTTCACATGTAATTTGTGCGAAAAGGGTTTCACTCATAAAGGAAGCCTTAATGAACACATGAGAGTTCACACCGGAGAGAAGCCATTCACATGCCACCACTGCGGAAAGAGTTTCTCACATAAAGGAAACCTGAAGATTCACATAAGAGTTCACACTGAAGAGAGTTGTTTCACATGCCCTCAGTGCGGAAAGGGTTATACAAATAAAGAAAACTTGAAGTGTCACATGAGAATTCACACTGGAGAAAAGCCTTTTGCGTGCCATCTGTGTGGGATGAGTTTCACTCGTAAAGTAATCCTTCAGTCCCACATAAAAACTCACACTGGAGAGAAGCCTTTCACATGTCCTCATTGTGGAAAGAGTTTCAAAGATAAAGCATACCTGAAGCGTCACATGAGAGTTCACACTGGAGAGAAGCCTTACATGTGCCCTGAGTGTGGAAAGAGTTTCACACATAAAGGAAACTTTCAGACTCACATAAGGGTTCACACTGGAGAAAAGCCTTCCACATGCACTCAGTGTGGAAAGAGTTTCTTACATAAAGGAAGCCTTAATGATCACATGAGAACTCACACCGGAGAGAAACCTTTCACGTGCACTCAGTGTGGAAAGAGTTTCACATGTAAAGGACACCTTAAGAATCACATAAGAACTCACACTGGAGAAAAGCCTTTTACATGTGATCAGTGTGGAAAGCGTTACAAAGTTCAAATAAGCCTTAAAAGGCATATGAAAACTCATTCTGGAGGGGACTGACACCAGAGTGTCTCAGTGTGCCAAGAGGTTTGCAGAGAGCAGCATTTTAAAAACTCATCAGCACTTGCAATCTAGAAAAAGGACATTTAGTTATAATTATTGTGCAAACGCTAATTAGTATTCCATATGCATACTAGCTTCAACTTAATAATTCATACTGTAATGTCAACTGTAATAATGTTATGTAACCATTTTAAGTATGTAATCTTTTCATACAGTACTGTTAATAAACACTTTTCTCCTCCAAACCATGTGTAGTTAAATGGCAATGTTGATTTTGATGTTACAAATTTAGATTGCATCAAAAATATGGTTAAATTTTGCTGTGTTAAATATTTTCCTGCATATAAACATGTTGAAAGAAGTAGCAGTAGATAGTAAAAGACTAGATGTGGGAAGTTTACCGTAATGCTTTTAACATTTCTTTAGCCATACAACAAGAATCACTGAACATCTTTTACCAGATATCATGTCAATAACCCTCTTATGCATAAATTATTTAATCGCAAAGTGTAAAAATATATTGAAGGGATAGGTGAACGATATCTGAATGAATATGTACAGTTTGTAATATACGATGTCAAGAAAAAGTTTGTGAACCCTTTGGAATTAGCTGGGGTTTTTTTTAATTAATTGGTCATAAAATGTCGCAAGTATAGACAAATACAAATGCATCCCATTAAACATACACAGTACAGTGGAAAAAGTAAGTGAACCCTTGAGTTTAATAATCGCTCAATCCTCCATTACCAGCAATAACCGGTAGCTGCGGATTAGACCTGCACAATGTTCAGAAGGAATTTTGGACCATTCTTCCTTACAGAACTGCTTCAGCTCAGCCACATTCTTAAAATATCTAAATAGATCTTGTGAGGTCATACCACAGCATCTCTATTGGGCACTCCAAAAGGTGGATCATTTTTTTAACAATTCTGCAGTGGATTTACAGTTGAAATCAGAAGTTTACATACACCTTAGCCAAATAAGTTGCTGCGGTTTTGGCCTATTCCTCCAGACAGAACTGGTGTAACTGAGTCAGGTTTGTAGGCCTCCTTGCTCACACACACTTTTTCAGTCCTGCCCAGAAATATTTTTTATCAGCATGAGGTGAGGGCTTTGTGATGGCCACTCTAAAACCTTGACTTTGTTGTCCTTAAGCCATTTTGCCACAACTTTGGAGGTATTCTTGGGGTCATTGTCCATTTGGAAGACCCATTTGCAACTGAGCTTTAACTTCCTGGCTGATGTCTTGAGATGTTGCTTCAATATATCCACAAAATTTTGCATCCACATGATGCCATCTATTTTGTGAAGTGCACCAGTCCCTCTTGTAGCAAAACATGATGTTGTCACCCCCATGCCTCACGGTTAGGATTGAGTTCTTTGGCTTACAAGCCTCACCCTTTTTCCTCGAGACAAATGATGGTCATTATGGCCAAACGGTTACATTTTTGTTTCATCAGACCAGAGGACTTTTCTCCAAAAAGATTTTTTTCCCCATGTGCACTTGCAAACTGTAGTTTTTTTTTTGTTTTGTTTTTTTGTCACTACTCCACCATGAGGACTTAGAGTGCATTGGGAATTGGGCATTTCAAATTGGGGAGGAAAAGGGGAGAAAAAAAGAAGAAAAGTATGGGGAAAAAACGTGATATCAGTGATTTGGACTCAGATTGGTGCCAAAAACAAAAAACATCCAGTGAAGTTCCAGCAGTTCTGTGGATGATGAGAGAGGTCAACAGAGAATGGCCAGACTAGTTTGAACTGACAAAGTCTACCATAACTCAGATAACCACTCTGTACAATTGTGGTGAGGAGAATATCATCTCTGAATGGTAATCTGTGATGTAATTTGGTGCTGTTGTGGTGGCAGGAGAGGGGCCTACGCAGGGCCAGCCCTACCCAATAAACAACCTAAACATTTGTTTAGGGCCCTGTGATTGGTTCGGGGCCCCATCCACCACCCCCATTTATTTTATTTTTTGCCCATCAATTACTCTAATCAACAAAACACACAACCGTATCAATGAAACGTAGTATGTTTCATTTCGTATATTTTTTCTAAATTAACTAGAATTTTCTAGAAACCTGTAGGGCCCCATACACTTGTTTAGGGCCCCAAAAAGCCTAGGTCTGGCACTGGGCCTACGCAATATTAGGCAGGTGGTTTTAATGTTGTGGCTGATCCGTTTATTTCTGTACAGCTGCTGTGGAACTTAAATTTGAATCTAAATGTAAAGATTTGTCCTCAGGTGTGTACATCTAACATTACTCTTAATACTGGAAGAAAAAAGATACACAATCAAATTTTTACATCGTAAATATTTTCCAGATATTTTAATAAATTATTTTAGATTTAGCATATTGATAATATAAATATAAATTATTTCATTATGCAAACAACATGTCTTAAATTTTCTCATACAGTATAATTTGGTCTTTATACAAGAAAATAATTATATCGCTGCCTTTATAATTTAGTAATTGAATCCCTTGCGAGGAAAGCATCATGTTCGGAAATCCCAAACTTTCCATGTTGAAGACTAAACGAACACCCTCGTGCTTACTTTTTATGATATCCTATGCCATTCTTGATTTTAGACTTTTATTTTGCTTTTCTGCACCACCTGAGTTGTTGTGATGTCATAAGAGCTGCGACGCAGCTTCTCTGTTGAGTCGTTTGGTAAAAGGTTTGTGTTTACAGCGTTACTGTGTTTATGCAGAGTATAAATATACAAAACGTTAAAAAGTGGTTTAAAGTGTTTGTTTAACCGCTCCAACAACATGGTTATCGTAATGAAATCAATTTGTACGAATGTAGCTTATTACTTTATGAAATATTGAAATGCATTATGTGAATTACATTTGTTTATAATTTTATTGATTATTCTCAACATCTTCAACATGAGAAAAGTTTCCAGATGAGGAGGAAAAACTCCAGGTGAAACAACTGAGATCTGCTTGACATAAAGATGGAGTTTAGTACAGAAGACAATGAAATCATGAGTTATCCAGAACCATGCAGAATAAAAACTGAAGATACTGACGAAGAAAGAGGTTGGTGTCCATTCTTGTTTCTTCATGAATTACTGTTAATGTAGCAAAGCATCATCAAGTTCTTCTAATTTGTTAGCTTAGGAAATTATAAAAGTCAGTTAAACCAATTAAACTCAGTCAGATGCCTTATCTAAGTGCACCTATATTCATAATAGCACGCAGGCTTTGAAATTAATACCCATCAAATGCAGGTATTTAATGTGCAGTCAAGGGTAATTTTGCTCATCTACCCACCACTGTGCTGAGTGACCTGTTGAGTCGGCGTCAGACTAGCAGACTCCAAACTACTCGATTTTGGCCAAGGGTGTCACGTTGACTGTTTTGCTGAGATCTCGCTCTCTTCTGTCGGAGGTATGGCACACTTGCCATTACAGAATGGTGGAGAGATGACAGACATACCCAGTCACTCCAACTCTCTCTCTTTCTCTCTCTGATTCCCTGTCACATGGACCTCGCTGAAATAGCAACTGGAGTACCACTTGAGGATAAATAATAGCAATATAGTGATTTATGGTGTTTTTTTTAGACTTGTAGCTTGCTTGATTTCTTCCGAAACCGGGACTAATATAGTTACAATGTTGCATTTTCTTCATTTAGAAGATTTAGCTCATACATCGGTATACCAGTTAAAATGCTATACTTGTAAATGTTTGGCAACGGGTATATATATTTGAGTATTGTTAAGTCACATGGCATAGAACGCGGTTCTAGTCAGAGGTTGCACTGTAAATAAACATTTTCCGACACACGGATGGGGATAACATTTTTGTTGTGGTTAATTTTGCCCATCATTAGTTGCTTTTGTATTGAAAAGTAGCTTTTCGCTGCCTCTCGCACCCGCACATAAACACATACACACAGAATGAAGAAGCCAAGGCCTGTCACGATTATGAAATTTGGCTGATGATAAATTGTCAAACAAATAAATGCTAATATGATGATTAATTGTTGTGTAGGGCTCTCACAATTATGAAAGCCCTAAAATAAACAATCAGTCGTCATAATCGCAATTATCAATTAGACAGTTAATCTTCATAATCGTCAACGCCCTTTGAATTACAGTTACGAGTTGACCTACGGCTTTCTTCTCCAGAGATCCACCAGGCACTGTATGTTCATGGCTTTTATAGAGATATTGTTTGGTTCATTGGTCCATTGGGTCGGATTGCATTCTCACCACAAGCGTACCGCTCTAGAGGTTGTTTGCAGTTGGTCCGAGACCTTTTCGTTAGAGATGCACCGATTGCAATTTTCTTGGCCGATTCCGATTTTTTGCAAGTGTGACCTGTCGATACAGTTTTTTTTCCGATTTTCTTTCTAAGAACTATTATTGACCACATATACAAACAAAATCTACCTTTCTTTTTTCATAATAAAATTAATTATTAAACATTACAATTTCCCCCAAACTGCACTAAGTTACAGGATCTTCTCTCACTTAAACAACTCTCAAAATAAAGTGCTCTGTGACTGGAAAGAGGTAGAAATAACAATTAACTGCAAATGAGTTGCTTTATATAACAGATGTCATTTCCCACTATTTTTATAAATGGACCTTTTTCTCTTTATTACTCGTCTAACAAAACAATTATTTAGGTTTATGACCTCAACCTGGCAACCTACAACCCATTTGCACTGTTGATATCTGCTTAGGCAGTAGACGCGGGATGTTAAATCAAGCATCGCTGGTAGAGGGGAGGAGAAGACTCAGCTGGTGCTCCGCTGAAAAAAACTAAATATACATGTACATTTAACAACAGCTGGATCGAAGAATTTAATTTCATATCCCGAAGCCATATCGACAATGCCCACGCCTTTTGCAATGTGTGTCGCACTGATTTTAATATCGGACACAGTGGGAAAAATTACGTTACACAGCACATTAAATCACAACAGCACAATTTGTATAGTATTTAGCCTGCCTCTGCCATCCAGCACCCCACTTCCCCTCTCACATTTGTGTACCCAAATGTTAACAGATAACAGGCTGCGTGTGTGACATGACACAAGATTAAACAACTCGGGCAACGTGACGTCGGAAAATAACCACCTACTCTGTATCGAGGAAATGTATCAGATTTCTGATCCCTCTGTCCTCAACTATGGAAAACAGCTGGTCATCCAGGGCCATGACTTTCATCATTTTCCTCGTAATTGCTTTGGTCTTTTCGCTGCTCATTACAAGGAAAGATAGGAGAGGCTGCTGACTTGTGACTGGCTCTGAGCTCTGGCTAGCTTTAGCCGCTTTCACTTTTTAGCTTCTTTTTTAAAATGGGCATTTTCAGCTGGGTGATGGTGTTTTAAATGTCTAATTAGGTTTGTTGTTCCGAAAGTTATTGTGGTGGTTCCCCCACGGTTTACTTTGGCCTTACAATTATTACACATTTCGAACTTTATGTATTTTTCAGTCACAGTGAAGATCTTCCACGCCAATGACATGTTTACATGCGGCTTTGATGTTATTGCCTGCGCTGCTGGTAACAAAACGGACCGGCTTGGAATCGGAAAGACGTGGCCGGTCACCAATCTGGCCGAGCATGCGGAAAATCGGCTGATTCCGGTCCCTGGCCGGTCGATCGGTGCGTCTCTACTTTTCGTCATGGTGGTCTTGGACTGAATGTTTTAGTGCGGATCTGAGTGCAGTTACTGTGTTCATATATGCCTATACGAAATGAACCAAAAGAGAAAAAGCACCAGGTTTTGAAACAAATGCTCCAAACGAGGCAGTGTGAAATCGCAATTAGGATGCTATTCATGGAGTAACTTTACCTTGTGAAAGTGTGTGATTTGTTTATTTATTCCCCCACTAACAAGGGATCATTCCCATCAACAAGGCATTTCCGTCTGCAGAAATGTCACTCACAGGAGTTTTTTAGGCACCATTCTCTATATACTCTAGAGAGTGTTACGTGAAAATCCCAGCAGTTACAGAAATAACAATCATGCCACGGTTGAAATTATCTTATTTCTACACAATATTAGGCAGGTGGTTTTAATGTTGTGGCTGATTGGTGTGTGTGTGTGTGTGTGTGTGTGTGTGTGTGTGTGTGTGTGTGTGTGTGTGTGTGTGTGTGTGTGTGTGTGTGTGTGTGTGTGTGTGTGTGTATATATATATATATAATGTATATATACAGTGCATCCGGAAAGTATTCACAGCTCTTCACTTTTTCCACATTTTGTTATGTTACAGCCTTATTCCAAAATTGATTAAATTCATTATTTTCCTCATTCTACAATTCTACAAACAATACCCCATAATGATAATTTCAAAGAACTTTGTTTGAAATCTTTGCAAATGTATTAAAAATAAAAAACTGTGCATGTTCAAGCACCTTTGGCACCAGTTACAGCCTCAAGTCTTTTTGAGTATAATGCTACAAGCTTGGCACACCTATTTTTGGGCAGTTTATCCCATTCTTCTTTGCAGGACCTCTCAAGCTCCATCAGGTTGGATGGGGAGCGTCGGTGCACAGCCATTTTCAGATCTCTCCAGAGATGTTCAATTGGGTTCAAGTCTGGGCTCTGGCTGGGCCACTCAAGGACATTCACAGAGTTGTCCTGTAGCCATTCCTTTGTTATCTTCGCTGTGTGCTTAGGGTCATTGTCCTGTTGGAAGATGAACATTCACCCCAGGTTGAGGTCCAGCGCGCTCTGGAGCAGGTTTTCATCAAGGATATCTCTGTACATTGCTGCATTCATCTTTCCCTCGATCCTGACTAGTCTCCCTGTTCCTGCCGCTGAAAAACATCCCCACAGCATGATGCTGCCACCACCATGCTTCACTGTAGGAGTGGTATTGGCCAGGTGACGAGCAGTGCCTGGTTTCCTCCAGACATGATGCTTGCCATTCAGGCCAAAGATTTCAATCTTTGTTTCATCAGACCAGAGAATTTTGTTTCTCGTGGTTTGAGAATCCTTAAGGTGCCTTTTGGCAAACTCCAGGCGGGCTGTCATGTGCCTTTTACTGAGGAGTGGCTTCCGTCTGGCCACTCTACCATACAGGCCTGATTGGTGGAGTGCTGCAGAGATGGTTGTTCTTCTGGAAGGTTCTCCTCTCTCCACAGAGAAACGCTGGAGCTCTGTCAGAGTGACCATCAGGTTCCTGGTCACCTCCCTGACTCAGGTCCTTCTCCCCCGATCGCTCAGTTTGGCCGGGCGGCCAGCTCTAGGAAGAGTCCTGGTTGTTCCAAACTTGTTCCATTTACAGATGATGGAGGCCACTGTGCTCATTGGGACCTTCAATGCTGCAGAAATGTTTCTGTACCCTTCCCCAGATCTGTTCCTCGATACAATCCTGTCTCGGAGGTCTACAGACAATTCCTTGGACTTCATGGCTTGGTTTGTGCTCTGACATGCACTGTTAACTGTGGGACCTTATATAGACAGGTGTGTGCCTTTCCAAATCATGTCCAATCATCTGAATTTACCACAGGTGTACTCCAATCAAGTTGTAGAAACATCTCAAGGATGATCAGTGGAAACGGGATGCACCTGAGCTCAATTTTGAGTGTCATGGCAAAGACTGTGAATACTTATATACATGTGATTTATTTTTTATATACATCGTTTTTTATTTGTAATAAATTTGCAAAGATTTCAAACAAACTTCTTTCGCCTTGTCATTATGGGGTATTGTTTGTAGAATTTTGAGGAAAATAATGAATTTAATCAATTTTGGAATAAGGCTGTAACATAACAAAATGTGGAAAAAGTGTAGCGCTGTGAATACTTTCCGGATGCAGTGTGTGTGTGTGTGGGTGTGTGTGTGTATATACATACACAGTTGAAGTCAGAAGTTTACATACACCTTAGCCAAATACATTTCAACTCAGTTTTTCACAATTCCTGACATTTAATCATAGAAAACATTCCCTGTCTTAGGTCAGTTGGGATAACTACTTTATTTTAAGAATGTGAAATGTCGATGGAGTCCCATGGCTCCATGCAAAGTTTAGATGCATGAACTGCGAGCTCTGCGCACTTTGCTAGTTTTAATACTTTTTTGTCATAAACCGATGAGATTCAATACACCCTGTTCTATAACTGTTCTATGAAGAAAGTGTCAAAGACAGTGTCCCGGCTCGGAGATCCTCTGAGGGAGACAGGCCCGATCAATTCTGGCCAAATTTCTGAGATCACCTGATAAAGATCTTGTGTTACGTGAGGCGAGGATTAAAGAAGGCACCGTTGTCGCGGGGACTGGTAGGCGTGCATGGACTGTTTGAGTTTAGAGGGATGGATGCTGGTTGGCATCGTCGTGAGCAGGGTTAATGCGCAATTTATTTATTATTATTTTTGTGGGGGATGTTCGGGGGTTGACTGCACCAGTGGTGGAATGTGGTCTTTATAATTGAATTTTTTACATGCAATACATTTTTTTCTCATATGAGCAAATTGTCTCTCTCCATGTGGAATGTGAATTGGTTGGGGCACCCCATAAAAAGTAGGTTATTTCTTTTCTTAAATGTAAGAAATATGATGCAGTGTTTCTTCAAGAAACGCACCTTTCCCTGCAGGAAACTGAAAAAATTGGGGAGAAATGGGGTGGACATGTTTTCTTTAGTGCTGGCCCAAGTAATAGGAGAGGAGTCATTACACTGATAAGAAACATCTACAATTCAAATGTCTCAAACAGAGTAAAGATAAATTAAGAAGAGTCATTATTGTTTTAGCAGAAATTCAGGGGCAAATGTTGATTTTGGCTAATATGTATGCACCTAACGCTGATGATCAAGGCATTTTTATAGATCTTGAAGGGATGATGCATGATATAATATTGGGAGGAGACTTTAATCTTTTGATGGACTCAGTCCTTGATCATAGTGATGCAAAAGTGTGCAAGCCCCTATAGCAACATTGATGCTTCACTGGATGTGTAAATATCTTAGTCTTGCAGATATTTAGAGACTTTTAATCCATCTTGTAGGGAAAATGTTCATCAGTCCATAAACAAAAAAAAAACAAAAAAAAAGAATTCTAGAATATATTTTATTCTTATCTTTTTTTATTTATTTTTTTAATTATTTTTTTTTATATACAAGTCATTAATTTCATCTGTTGTAGACTGTTCATTTGGAAACATCTTCGGATCATGCCCTGGTGAGTTTAGAGGTGTTGCCACAAAAGACATCATATAGTTTAATGTATCCCTTTTGCAAAATCCTGAATTCCAACAAATGTTAAAGGCTGAAATCAATGTTTATATGGAGATCAACTGGTCCTTAGTGTCCTCTGTGGGCGTGGCTCGGGAGGCATTTAAAGCGTTTCTTAGGGGTCTGATCATACAGTATGCCTCATTCATCAAAAAATCCAAAGCACGAGAATTCATGGAGTTGGAAGGCAATATTAAAAGTGGCAGAGGTGATGCGCAGAATATCGTCTGATGGCCTCAGAGAATTGACCTGATTGAAATACAGATATAAAACTATTTTATCACGGAAGGTGGAGTTTTGGCTATTCAGGGCAAGTACGTCATTCTCGTGGGACAAAGCAGGGAAGCTTTTTGCTATATATATAAAGCAGAGAGTGTCTTTTTGTACCATTCACTATACCAAATTTTTACCTCGGCCATTGATATTAATAATGCTTTTAAAGAATTCTATCTTGATTTTTATAGTTCTACATCTTCAACTACTGATGTAGATATTAAACTTTTGTGGAACCATTAGAACTCCCTAAATTGACAACTGAGCAAAAAATTCTCTTGATTCTGAGATAAGGGATGAGGAGCTTGGTGAGGTAATAAAGGCCTTGCCTACAGGCAAGTCTCCGGGGCCAGATAGCTTTGCTGCTGAATATTTTTGATCTTTTACTACAGAACTGGCTCCACTTTTGCCAAAATTTATACAGAATCATTAATGAACGGAAAGCTTCCGTCAACCATGACACAAGCCCGGATCAGTCTGATTCTTAAAAAGGACAAAGATCCAAGTGAGTGTAAGAGTTGCCGGCCAATTTCCCAGATCCAGCTAGATGTTAAAATATTGTCAAAAATTATGTTGAAAAAGCATTTGATATGGTAGAATGAGATTATCTTTTTAATCGGGAATAATTTATTGGGTGGATTAAGTTACTTTGTAGACACCCTGTAGTGGCGGTTCAAATGAATAGTTTAATTTCAGATTATTTTACTCTGGATAGAGGTACCTGGCAGGATTGCCCTCTTTCCCCCTTACTGTTCTATCTGGCCCTGTAACCATAGCCAGCTGCGATAAGAAAGGAGGATGATTTTCCAGGGTGGTGGCGCGAGGTGTGGCACATAAGCTTTTACTTTTACGCAGATGACATTTTACTATTTGTCTCCAACCCCACTAGATCTATGCCTTGCCTCCACAGAATTATTAATTCATTTTCTAAATTCTCAGGATGCAGAGTTAATTGGTCTAAATCCGAAGCTTTGGCTCTGACAGCATACTGCCCAGAAACAGCTTTTCAGCCGGGTGCCTTCCAGTGGCCCAAACAGGGCATTAAGTATTTTGGTATTTTATTCCCAGCAAATTTGTACGATTTAGTTAGTTAATTTTTACACTTTAATAGGAAGTTCTTGACACTATCTCACCATTGCAAAGCCTTTCTATCAAACTAATTGGAAAAGTTTCACCCAGTTATCTCGCATTTGCATGTGGTATGGACAAAAGTGTCCAGAATGTTTAAAACAGACATTTATTTATTAATGTTGCTTTGAGTATATGGCTGAACACAAAATGGGTTATGTATTAATAAGTCCCCTTTCTGCTGTACAGATTGGATTGTGAGGGAGGTTAATACGTTCGTTAAACTATATGAGAGTGTTGAGATCCTTTGAAAATATGATTCAACATTTTAGGATTCCCAGGTCTCAATTCTTTAGATATTTACAACTGCGCCACCTGCTCTGTACTATTTTTGGGAGTAGCATACACCCCCCTAAAGCGGCAGACACTCTGGGAGTGGTGATTACTGGCTTTGGAAAAGATCATGAGGCATCAGTGTATTACTCCCTGCTAATTCAGTGTCTGGTGTACAGAGCTTCAACTTCTCTCAAGACAAGATGGGAGAAAGATTTAAACTTGGTATTGGAAGAGGGAGTGTGGGCTAAAATTCTATCTAGAATCTAGAGATGCAAGGTGTGCCTTATGCAATTTAAGGTTTTACATTGATTCTATTGGACCACCTCTAGATTGTATATGCTTGGTCTTAAAGACTAACCCACCTGTTGGGGATGCCAATTCGAAGATGGGGACACAACCCATGTTTTTTGGTGATGTGTTAAGATCCAAGAATTTTGGTTTAGGGTTCATAGATTTATGTGTGATGTATTGGGCACTCAAATTACATTTTTGTATTTTTTTTTTTATTTAATTTTGCCCCAGGCTTTGTATTTTTTGCGATGGGCTGGTGAAATCGAACCTTTTGCGATTATTAAATTTGCTAAGGCTGTGATTATTAAATTGCAAAGGGCTGCGATTTAATTGATTAAATAATTAATGTGCTCTATACACTTTATTTACACTAAACTGGCGCGTCCTGCATGAAGCATTTTTTATTATTATCTGCGATAGCAGCATCTCAGTCTCCGCAAGGCACAGATAACACAATAATAACGTGGAATACAAGATGAGGTATATTTCAAACATCTGTATTAAATGATTAATAACAGTAACATCTGTAGAGTCCAGAAACATCTCTTTATTCTCCTGTCATTTGTTTCCCTCACGAGAGAGTCACACTTATTACACTCCCCGTGGAAACAAGTGAAAGCGGAACTAATATTACCCACATCCAATAAAAGGAAGGAACATATAATAAATCTATATCAAATATTTAGTTACTATAATGTAATACATTGCTAAATTAAATATAATAAAATAATGAATAAAAATAAGTACATGAAATGGTGACAAACTATGCAAAATTTTCACTTTAAATTGAATTACACAAATGGGTTATCAGTTCAACTTCAGTTTGACATTAAGCCTCATTCTTTAGGACTATCTCATAAACAGTAAAGAATAGTTTGTATAAGCCTACTAGTTTTTAAGGCCTAGAATAAAGAGTACCATTTATATTTTGTTATCAACCAACCAACATTATTTTTGACAGCAAAAACTAGGCAACAATTATGGTTTTACCAACAGGGAAATTTAGTTAACAGTGACATTGAGCAGAAAGCTTACATATAACCAGTTTTGACAGAGCTGCTGATAAAAGTTAAATGATCAGCATCGATTGATGAGATGAAAATTGGAGATCAGATTTTAAAATCCTGATTGGAGCATCCCTAATATTCAAGTTTCAAAAACTAATGATGATGATGATTAGTGGGCTGAGACTGTCACAAAATGGACAAAAACAGGTACATGGTGGATGGTAACACTTGGATATGAAGAAGACTTTGTTTCACTGTTTATATATTTATTTGTTTGTGGTTGAACTGAAAAAAGGTCTCAGTTTGGTTCTTTATAAGAAGGCTCAAATGTGAAAACCCCAGCAGCCTTTTTGCAGTTGAACATGTGGAAAACATTACCATCATAATCGCAGTTCAAATCGCAATCGCAATATTTTTCAAAATAATCGAAATAATATGACTTTTTGTCCAAATCGTGCAGCCTTACTGATTATGTAACTAGGACAGAAACAATTAGTCGAACTTTATCGTCAACGTCGACAATAAAAAAAAATTAACAACTGTCGACAAAAACTTCTGTTGTCGAATAGTCACTAAATATGCACTAAACTTTCCAAATTTTTTTTGATTCAAAAATACAAAATAAGTAAATACAGAAGCACACTCGTTGTGGAATAAGAGGAGCTGGAGCTTCCACTGAAGCAAATCTTGCGTGTCGGGCATCTTTAAAGGAAACACCCTGGCGTTACATCTTAAATGCAGTTCTGTTTAATGCGTTTTTACTATTTTAAAGTTCAAATAATACAGATGTAAATTACTACAAGCTCCGAAAGTGTCATTTCTCTGTGCGGTCAGCGCCTCTTCTATGAGTTTTGCAATTGTTCCGATCTAAGGGGGAGAGATTGAAACTTTTGCACCTGGTTGATTGGAAATATGCAGCTTTATTAAGAAGAGTGAGTTCTTTTTTTTTTTGTGAGATAAAGATGGATCAAGGTGAACAAAAAGGTAGTCTTCACCCCATTATACACTGCAACAAAATAAGTTTTTGTTTTCTATATAAATATCTAAAACTCCTTTAAAACAACGTACATTTTCTTTAGCAGCTATACTGTAGAAGAAAGAATTGTTATCTGAGAAAGTTTAATATAAAAAAATACAAATATCTAAAAATCCTTTAAAAAAGATGCATTCACCTGAGAAGAAGCATATAAGATATTTAGACTGACTTTTACGAGAACAGATCTTGAATAGAAGGGTGTAGGGTATTTCATATATAATTTAGGGATGTGGACGGGATCAGTTAAAATCCCTGCATTCCACGTGCCATTATATGTAGGCTACTTTGCACGCATTCACCACCATTATATGTTGGGTATTACATATATAATTTAGGGATGTGGACGGGATCAGTTAAAATGCCCGCATTCTCACACCATTACATGTAGGATACTTTGCACACATTCTCCACCATTATATGTAAGGATATTTGGTATGCTAAATTTAGAAGAGAAATTTAGGGTCTTGAAATATATGAGCTATGAACTAAATTAAACTGTACTTATTGTAATGAAATGTATAACGGAATTAGTCGCGTTCGACAACCATTATAAATTAGATAAATAACAAATAACTAGATTATTTGTCTTAATAGATTCTCCACCATTGAAATCGTAATACAAAGTCTCGTTGTATCCACTCATAATTTCTACTGTAAGGAATTAGCTTTAATAAGTGAATTATAATTAACTAACTTATTGGAGTGTTATTATTCTCATGGCTTTTTGAAAATAATATCATACGTATTTAGGTACAGCTTTGAAGCGAAATCTTTCAGAAACCGGAATGAGATATTTATCAAAATATACCGCAGTCACGTCGTCTTTGAACAAAGACACACTTTTATTACTATTCTAAACATAAATCTAATCTAACACATATATATATATATATATATATATATATATATATATATATATATATATATATATATATATAAGACAGGTTGGTGAAAAGAGTGATCAGTACAATGAAAATGTACTTTACGGAGTCTGTTGACAATACCTTAAGAACCATTTATCCTTCTTTGAGTCTACATCGATTTGCTATCGGATTACCCAAATTATATAATTAATACATCAGCACTTTGAGCACAATAATGTTACTTGCGTGTCTTTGTGGTGTTTCCTTGCGTTCTTTGTGTTGCTTGGTTCTTGGTCAAAAGTTCGTTCCATCGATGTTTTGATATCTGTATGATCGAAGTTATTGTCTGTATGAATGATCATTTTGAAGCAAGGCCATAGAGAGTGATGAGTTTTTCTCAGGACATCGAGTCCCGAGCTCCCTTGGACCTCACTTGGCATGGATGCGGTTCCGACGAGATCCCGAGAATACCACGAGGGAAGAGTCAGAGCAAAGTCTGAGATGTCAGGAGAGGCCGGACGAGAGATGGCGACAAAAGAGCTGAGAAGGAAGAGAAGAAGAGAGCGTGTTCTTCCTGTTTGGAAATATTTTAACTGAAATTGGCTGCATCCCCAAAGGTGTCCTGCGCCAATTAGAAGTGACTTTTCAGAGTCACATGGTCGACTGGGCTGTCGATTTATGGTCCTTTACTTTCTGACAGTCGATTTATGGTCCTTTGTTAGAGATTCTCACTATTTTCCTGCTCAAAAATAATGCATATTTAATCATGTACTTTACATCTTGCAAATGGTACAAGAGACATGATATTCGTTGTCATCAGCTTTCTCTATGTACCAAAACAAATGCTTACATACTAAAAAATAAGATTTTTTATGGATGTTATACATGTAGGTAACAAAACATGAAAATCCCTGTTTACAAAATACTACTGGTTAATTCATGGGTTATACAACATGGATGAAACATTACACACATTTTAAAGAGGTATATCAGGCTATAATCATTAATTTGTCAGTTATACAAGTTACCACAGTTCCAAGCAATTTCAGAATTACCTAGCAAGACTAGGTCTTGTATAAATCGTGGATTTAAATGCATTCTGTACATTCTAGAGGGCTAAATCGGTATAGTGTTGTGCCTTTGTGTAAAATGTTCCTGGTTTAAAATGAAATGTCTTTGTATTCAAGTCATGCAAATCTGATGGTCTTTTGGAAGCTTTTCAAAGAGAAGTCTGCTTTAACTCTGTGTGGAAGATCAGGAGGTCAGGCTGCGGAGGGGCCTTTCTGACCAAATAGGATGACTGGGCCATTTGATTTATGACTGTGAAGAATTCCAGGATTGCAAAGGTTGAAAATCCTGGATTCAAGTCATATCGTTTCAATTCTTCTGCATGTATAATACAACAGAAGTATATTTGGTCTTTACTGCACTCACAGAAGTATAACAAAGTGAAAAAATACACTTGTATACAAAATACACTTATTTAAGATACATTCTCTTAAAGCAAGTCTAAATATCTTATATGTTGCTTCTCAAGTAAATGTATCTTGTTTTAAGGTTTTTTAGACAATTTTAAATGGAAAACAAGACAGAAACGCTTGATAACAATTGGATTTTTTGCAGTGAATTTCTTTACTGAATTAAACTTAATGAAAAGTGTTTTGTTTTTTTCAATTTAATTCAGTGAATGTCATTTAGAGGTATGTTTCAAAGATTCTTGTGTCCTCTTTACTGTTAGTAAGCATGTTTAATACAACTTTTTAAGGCTGGGCACAAGCTGAATAATCGGCTAAGAGCTAATGATTAATTGTTGCAATAATTGCAGAAAAGTCAAATAATCAGCTCTGTATGAAATGTTATAAGTATTCTGTTACTCCCAAAGTGTGTGTGTGTATGTATGTATATATATATATGTATGTATATATGTATGTATATATGTGTATATATATATATGTGTATATGTATATGTGTATATATATATGTGTATATGTATATGTGTATATATATATGTATATATATGTGTATATATATATATGTATATATATATATATATATATATGTGTATATATGTGTATATATATGTATATATGTGTATATATATGTATATATATGTGTGTATATATATATATATATATGTGTGTATATATGTATATATATATATGTGTGTATATATGTATATATATATATGTGTGTATATATATGTATATATATATGTGTGTGTGTATATATGTGTGTATATATACAGTGAGGAAAATAAGTATTTGAACACCCTGCTATTTTGCAAGTTCTCCCACTTAGAAATCATGGAGGGTCTGAAATTGTCATCGTGAGGTGCATGTCCACTGTGAGAGACATAATCTAAAAAAAAAATCCAGAAATCACAATGTATGATTTTTTAACTATTTATTTGTATGATACAGCTGCAAATAAGTATTTGAACACCTGAGAAAATCAATGTTAATATTTGGTACAGTAGCCTTTGTTTGCAATTACAGAGGTCAAACGTTTCCTGTAGTTTTTCACCAGGTTTGCACACACTGCAGGAGGGATTTTGGCCCACTCCTCCACACAGATCTTCTCTAGATCAGTCAGGTTTCTGGGCTGTCACTGAGAAACACGGAGTTTGAGCTCCCTCCAAAGATTCTCTATTGGGTTTAGGTCTGGAGACTGGCTAGGCCACGGCAGGACCTTGATATGCTTCTTACAGAGCCACTCCTTGGTTATCCTGGCTGTGTGCTTCGGGTCATTGTCATGTTGGAAGACCAAGCCTCGACCCATCTTCAATGCTCTAACTGAGGGAAGGAGGTTGTTCCCCAAAATCTCGCAATACATGGCCCCGGTCATCCTCTCCTTAATACAGTGCAGTCGCCCTGTCCCATGTGCAGAAAAACACCCCCAAAGCATGACGCTACCACCCCCATGCTTCACAGTAGGGATGGTGTTCTTGGGATGGTACTCATCATTCTTCTTCCTCCAAACACGGTTAGTGGAATTATGACCAAAAAGTTCTATTTTGGTCTCATCTGACCACATGACTTTCTCCCATGACTCCTCTGGATCATCCAAATGGTCATTGGCAAACTTAAGACGGGCCTTGACATGTGCTGGTTTAAGCAGGGGAACCTTCCGTGCCATGCATGATTTCAAACCATGACGTCTTAGTGTATTACCAACAGTAACCTTGGAAACGGTGGTCCCAGCTCTTTTCAGGTCATTGACCAGCTCCTCCCGTGTAGTTCTGGGCTGATTTCTCACCTTTCTTAGGATCATTGAGACCCCACGAGGTGAGATCTTGCATGGAGCCCCAGTCCGAGGGAGATTGACAGTCATGTTTAGCTTCTTCCATTTTCTAATGATTGCTCCAACAGTGGACCTTTTTTCACCAAGCTGCTTGGCAATTTCCCCGTAGCCCTTTCCAGCCTTGTGGAGGTGTACAATTTTGTCTCTAGTGTCTTTGGACAGCTCTTTGGTCTTGGCCATGTTAGTAGTTGGATTCTTACTGATTGTATGGGGTGGACAGGTGTCTTTATGCAGCTAATGACCTCAAACAGGTGCATCTAATTTAGGATAATAAATGGAGTGGAGGTGGACATTTTAAAGGCAGACTAACAGGTCTTTGAGGGTCAGAATTCTAGCTGATAGACAGGTGTTCAAATACTTATTTGCAGCTGTATCATACAAATAAATAGTTAAAAAAATCATACATTGTGATTTCTGGATTTTTTTTTAGATTATGTCTCTCACAGTGGACATGCACCTACGATGACAATTTCAGACCCCTCCATGATTTCGAAGTGGGAGAACTTGCAAAATAGCAGGGTGTTCAAATACTTATTTTCCTCACTGTATGTGTATATATATATATATATATATATATATATATATATATATATATATATATATATATATATATACACATATAATGAAAAATCAAAGTGCCTTGTAAATTTGGGTGGGAGATTAAAAGTTAATTTCATATCCTGATAGCGCTAATATATATATATATATATATAAAGTATTCAGACCCCTTAATTTTTTTCCATTTGTTTCAGCCTTATGTTAAAATGCTTTAAATTATTTATTTCTCATCAATCTGCACTCCATACCCCATAATGACAACGCAGCTTTTTTATATCTTTGCAAATTTATTAAAAAGAAAAAACTGAAATATCACATTGACATAAGACCCTTTGCTATGACACTTGAAATTTAGCTCAGGTGCATCCCATTTCTCTGGATCATCTTTGAGAGGTTTCTACATGTTTATTGTCCACCTGTGTCAAATTCAGTTGATTGGGCATGATTTAGAAAGGCACACACCTGTCTATATAAGGTCTGATAGCTGAAAATGCATGAGGTCAAAGGAACTGCCTGCAAAGCTCAGAGACAGGATTGTTTCAAGGCACAGATCTGTGGAAGGCTGCAAAAATGTTTTGGATGCATTGAAGGTTCCCAAGAGCACAGTGGCCTCCATAATTCTTTAATGGAAGTATTTTGGAACGACCTGGACTCTTCCTGGAGCTGGCTGTCTAGCCAGATTGAGCAATCGGGGGAGAAGGGCCTTGGAAAGAGAGGTGACAAAGAACACAATTGTCACTCTGGTTTAGCTCCAGAGATCATGTGTGGAGATGGGAGAAACTTGCAGTAGGACAACCTTTACTGCAACACTCCACTTATGGCAGAGTGTCCAGACGGAAGCCAATCCCCAGTGCAAGACACATGAAAGCCTGCTTGGAATTTGCAATAAAGCACCTAAAGGACTCTCGAACTTTGAGAAACAAGGTTCTGTGGTCAGTTTGGCCTCAATTCCAAGCATTATGTCCGGAGGAAACCAGGTACCGCTCATTACCAGTGCAATACCATCCCAAAGGTGAAGCATGGGGGTGGTAGCATCATGCTGTGGGGGGTGTTTTCCAGCGTCAGGATTCACGAGTGAGGGAAAGTGAACGTGAGATCGACAGGTGGATCTGTGCAGCGTCTGCAGTAATGTGGTTGCTGTACCAGACCATGGTGGTGAAGAAGGAGCTGAGCCTGAAGGCAAAGCTCACAATTTACCAGTCGGTGAGATTTGGGTAGTGACCGAAAAAATAAGATTGCGAATACAAGCAGCCGAAATGAGCTTTCTTCTCAGGGTGTCAGGGCTCACCCTAAGGGATAAGGTGTGAAGCTCTGACATCCGAGAGTCGGTCCTCCGGTTTGGAAGGAGCCAGTTGAGGTGGTTTGGGCATCTGATTAGGATGACTCCTGGACTCCGACCTGTGGAGGTGTTTCTGGCATGTCCAACTGGGAGGAGGCCCAGGGGAAGACCCAGAAACATGCTGTAGGGATTATATCTCTCGGCTGGCCTGGGAACGCCTCAGGATATTCCAGGATGAGCTGGAGGATGTGGCCAGGGAAAAGAACGTATGGACTACTTTGCTTAGTCTGCTGCCACCGTGACCTGGATCCGGATAAGCAGTCGAAGATGGATGGATGTCCAGAGCAGTCAGAACCTCAGACTGGACTGAAGGTTCTCCTTCCAACAAGATAGTGACCCTAAGCACATAGCCAAGACAACGCAAGAGTGGCTTAGGGAGAACTCTGTGAATGTCCTTGAGTGGCCCAGCCAGAGCCCAGACTTGAACCCAATTGAACATATCTGAAGAGACCTGAAAATGGCTGTCCACTGACAGACTCCATCCAACCTGACCGAGCTTGATAGACTCTGCAGAGAAGAATAGCAGAAAATCCCCAATTCCATGTGTGCAAAGCTTGTCGTATCATACAGAGAAAAGACTTGAGGCTGTAATAGCTGCCAAAGGTGCTTCAACTAAGTCCTGAGTTAAGAGTCTGAGTACTTAAAAATTATAAAATAATTATAAAAATCTGGTTTTTTGCTTTGTCATTGTGGGGTATGCAGTGTAGACTGATGTGAATATTTAAAGCATTATAGCACAAGGCTGTAACACAACAAAATGTGAAAAAATAAGGCGTCTGAATGCACTGTATATATTTATCGCTTCGGTAGTCTTTCCATTTGAATGGCATTAAAATGAAAGTTAACCTTTAGCAAATTAAAGATAACATAAAATTACTTTATGTAACTAATCAATCTGTTCATTTTAGCCCTGATGCAAGTGAAAGAGGAAAGTCAAGAACTGAATGAAGAGGAGGAGAAACATCAGTTTCAGACACTTGATGATTTTGAAACTGGAGAAACATCTTTTTGTTCCTCACAGTCTGAAATGGATTTCACACAAAATATAACTGAAAGAACAGGATCCAAAAAATCTTTCACCTGCCCAGAGTGTGGAAAACATTTCATCCAAAAAGTAAACCTTCGAGATCACATAAGAATTCACACTGGCGATAGGCCTTTCTCGTGCCATCAGTGTGGAAAGAGTTTCATTCATAAAGGACATCTTAATGATCACCTAAGAATTCATACTGGAGAGAAGCCTTTTACATGCCCTGAGTGTGGAAAGAGTTTTGCACAAAAAGAAAACCTTAAGAGTCACTTAAGAATTCACACTGAAGAGAGGCCTTTCATGTGCCATCAGTGTGATAAGACTTTCACACGTTTAGGATACCTTAAGAAACACATAGCATTCCACACTGGGGAGAGGCCTTTCACATGTCATTTGTGTGAAAAGAATTTCACACATAAAGGAAGCCTTAATGAACACATGAGAATTCATACTGGACAGAAGCCTTTCACATGCCACCACTGCGGAAAGAGTTTCTCACATAAAGGAAACCTTAAGATTCACGTAAGAATTCACACCGAAGAAAGCCCTTTCACTTGCCCTCAGTGCGGAAAGGGTTATACAAATAAAGAAAACCTGAAGTGTCACATGAGAATTCACACTGGAGAAAAGCCTTTTGCGTGCCATCTGTGTGGGATGAGTTTCACTCGTAAAGTAATCCTTCAGTCCCACATAAAAAATCACACTGGAGAGAAGCCTTTCACATGTCCTCATTGTGGAAAGAGTTTCAAAGATAAAGCATACCTGAAGCGTCACATGAGAGTTCACACTGGAGAGAAGCCTTACATGTGCCCTGAGTGTGGAAAGAGTTTCACACATAAAGGAAACTTTCAGACTCACATAAGGGTTCACACTGGAGAAAAGCCTTCCACATGCACTCAGTGTGGAAAGAGTTTCACACACAAAGGACACCTTAATGATCATATGAGAACTCACACTGGAGAGAAACCTTTTACATGTCTACAGTGTGGAAAGAGTTTCACATGTAAAGGACACCTTAATAATCACATAAGAACTCACACTGGAGAGAAGCCTTTTACATGTGATCAGTGTGGGAAAAGTTACACAGTTCAAGCTAGCCTAAAAAAGCATATGAAAGTTCATTCTGGATAGAAGTGATACCAACGTTTGAGTGTGCCAAGAGACAAACCTCACCTACACATTCACGCTGGAGACTGATATGATGTGCAGATAGGATACCCTATTTGTGTTCATTGTGGGGAGAGAGAACATACATCAGTGTGGAAGCTCTTGTGTACCCTAAGAATGGTAAAACCTTTACCAGAGCAGACTACTTGAAACATCACCAATCCATCAACAGACCCGTTCTTGAGAGAGAGAGAGAGAAAAAAATTGCTTATAAAAAGGAGTGATTTGTAAATTCTTTTCACCCTATGCTATATTCCAAGCTCTACAAAAACACATTATTTGATTTTTAATCTCGAATTACATTTTTAAATATTTGTTTTATTCAGATGATTGCAACATGCTTGGATAAAGCTGGGACAGTCGAGTGTTTCCCACTGTGTAACATCATCATTTCTTCTAATAACACTTAAGCATTTAAGAACTAAAGACAACAGTTTGTTATGCTTAGCAAGCTAAATCTTTCCCATTCATCCATTATGCATTGTCTTCAGCTGCTCAATGGTACAGGGCGTTATGTTCCATATTTTAGGTCAGGAATTCAACATCGTGCTCAGGTTGATTATGAATGCATACATGTGAGTCCTTATGTGAAATATTGCTTTATCCTTGTGCTTCTTGGATATTCAGTCTATCAAATTATTTTTCTATTATTCAAATTCATTTGTTATTCATTTTTAAGTTATTATTCATGCCTTTCTGAATAAGGCATTCAGGCTTTGGCCCCATCCCTAGTATCTACTGTCTCATAAAAAGGCATTGTTCAAAGTTCATATTCAGGTTCAACATTCTAAGTAGTGTATATATGATTAATAAATCATTTTGATAAGTAAACTCTAAAGCCTTTATTTTGCACGAAAAAGTGAAGAAATACCTTTACGTTTCTCCTATTGTGTTTAGGGATAAAAATGAACAAAAGGAATTTACTACCCTGCTTCTTAACTAGAAAGGACCTTTGCATTGCTAAGAAGTTTCAGTTTTGGGTGAACAATTCCTTTAAGTCTTGTTTCGCCTGGCACTGTAGCGCGACTTGCGCGTGCAGCCCGAGGCATTCATACTTGATGCGCACCGCGGTTGCACTCTTCTCCAAACGACAGATGAACCTGTAGTAGGCTTTTAACATTGTCTGTCAGTGGCTAAACTCAAACACTTTTATTTGTTAACAGTTAACATACTTGTGTTTTATATTTTATAGCCTAGTCTAGATAAGTCCTACATTTAATACAATTGTATGTACTTCAGTTTCTTTAAAACACACATTAATATTTATTTAAAAAAATATATATTTTACACAGTATAAAATAAACGTGCTATTCAGTTATATAGTAATGAGACCAAACTTTAGTGTATTGTTTAACCCTTTTTGTTCAATGTACGAAATGGTGGATAAATAAGGTTGTCTTCCTGAACAAGAATAACTAAGAAGATGCAACAGATATTTTCACTGTGGAAGAATTATTTGCAGTTTACTTATCAAAAGCACAGGCACATCTGCCCAGCCCCTTCCCTAAAATTCATCTAATGGGATTGTAGGAACCCCCCCAACCCCAAAAAAATGAATTCACGACCATAAGAAACGAAGCTTTGCGGAGGCCAGGCGACAGCCGCAGTGATGTCAATTTGTGCGTTCAAACCCTCACAAACAAGCAGCAGGCTTTAAAGTCTCTTAGCTGAGATCCTTGTACAGTTGAGGTAATATTGTCTGCAGATTGATCAGCTTGAATGTCTCCTGTTTTGGTGACTCTTTGATTCTTTATTCTATGTGGCTTTTCTAAAGCTACTGTATGGTCTCTTTTCCTAACTTACTCTCAAGTAGTATTCCACATGCATACTAGATTCAACTTTGTCATATAAACTATCTGTAACATAATCATATAATAAGAAACCATTTGAAGTTTGTAATCTTTAATACATTACTGTTAATAAACCCTTTCTCCTCCAAACCATGTGTTGTTAAATGGAAATGCTGATCTTAATGTTACACATTTCAACTGCATCAATAAAATGCTCACAACGCTGTCCCATATATTTTCCCTCATAAAAATTATAATTTTGTTTATGCAATTAGGAAAGGATAATAATAGACACACAATTCTGAAACACCATGCTGTTAACATTTGTAACGTACAGATGGCCTCTATAGAAGGTTTAGAACCCAAGTGCTTTTTAATAAAAAGTGACAAATGTACAAACATATATCCAAAACCAAATGAGAAGAAATCCTCAATCAATCCACATGAAGGGCCTTGGTTATGACTTTTACCTTGGTTCCCTAAAAGGAGGGAACGTGACTCTGTGTCAGTTACTGATGATACAAGTAACTCCTTCCAGGAGTGTGAATTGCTGAAACCCCGCAAAGTCATGCCAATTTATTGGCAGATTGCTCTTGATGCTCTGCCTCTTCATTTTTTTTCACATATATTTTTGATAACTTTGCAAATTATTAAAAAGAAAAAACTCATATCACATTTACATAAGTATTAAGACCTTTAACAAGCACCTTTGGCAGCAGTTACAGCCTCAAGTCTTTTTGGGTGTGATGCGACAAACTTTACACACCTGTATTTGGGGATTTTATGCCATTCTTCCCTGCAGATCCTGCTAATTTCTGTCAAGGTTGGATGGGGACCATCGGAGGACAGGTCTCTCCAGAGATGATTCATTGGGTTCAAGTCCGGGCTCTGGCTGGGCCACTCAAGGACATTAACCAAGTTGTCCCTAAGCCACTCTCACATTGTCTTGGCTGTGTGCTTAGGGTCATTGTCCTGTTCAAAGGTGAACCTTCGGCACAGTCTGAGGTCCTGAGCGCCCTGAACCAGGTTGTCATTAAGGATATCTCTGTATTTTGCTGTGTTCAGCTTTTCTTCAATCCTGACCAGTCCCTGCCGCTGAAAAACACCCCCACACCATGATGCTATCACCACCCACCATGCTTCACCATTGGGATGATATTGTGCAGGTGATGAGTGGTGCCTGGTTTCTTCCAGAAATGTCACTTGGAATTGAGGCCAAACAGTTCAATCATTGTTTCATCAGACCAGAGTTTGTTTCAAGTCTTTTAGGTGTTGCAAATTCCAAGCAGGCTTTCATGTGTCTAGCACTGATAGCCCGTAATGCCCAGGTCAGTGGAGTGTTGCAGTGAAGGTTGTCCTTCTGCAAGTTTCTCCCATCTCCACACATGATCTCTGGAGCTCAACCAGAGAGGCCATCGGGTTCTTGGTCACCTCCCTTTCCAAGGCCCTTTTCCCCTGATTGCTCCATTTTTCCAAACTTTTCCATTTAAGAATTATGGAGGCCACTGTGCTCTTGGGAAGTTTCAATGCAACCGAAATATTTTGTAGCCTTCCCCTGATCTGTGCCTCGACACAATTCTGTCTCTGAGCTCAGGCAGTTCCTTTAACCTCATGGCTTTGTTTTTGTTCTGATATGCATTTTCCGCTATGAGACCTTTTATAGACAGGGGTGTGCCTTTCCAAATCATGTCCAGTCAATTGTATTTTGCACAGGCGGACACCAGTCAAAGTTTAGAAACATTTCAAAGATGATCCAGTGAAATGGGATGCAGTTAAATTTCAAGCCTGAGTCATGGAGTACAACAGATGACTATGTGTGGTCTCCTGGGAGGCAAACAGGTCCACCTCTGCCTTCCTGAACATCTCCCAAATCCTCAGAACAGTCGGGTGTATGTACATCACCACTGCTTTGTGCAGCATCAACACATTTTGATAATGTGCGAAAAGCTATGGACAAACCGTAGGGTAGGACCTTGAATTGGTATGCAGTCTTCTCGAAGGCGAATCTCAAAAATGGTCTGTGGCATGGGGCTATTTGCACATGAAAGTAAGCATCTTTTAGGTTGATCAGAGGATGGACATGGACAGTCTCATTTTCAACCATCTTGAACGGAGTGTCTGGTTCAAGTGTCTCAAGTCAAAAATTGGCTACAGCCCACCAACCTTTTTGGTGACCAGAAAATAATGGCTGTTGAACCCTTTTTTATTTCACATGCTGGTTCTTGCTCTATCACTTCTTTGGCAAGGAGCATAACATGGCACATGCCACACTGTCACGGTAGATTACAGAACGCCATCGCACATAGTCATCATTTGACTGTTCGCAAAACTCAGCTGGATGTGCCCGAAAGACCACGCCATGTGTCTGTGTAGTGGGCCTGAGGATGTCTCTTGGGGGATGGTCGCTCGGTGCAACAGCTTAGTCAGTTAAAGCTGGATTTTTACTCACTTTGCCATGCAATAAATGAAAAAAGAATTCAGGAGGGGTCCAGGCTAAAACAACAAACATAAAAATATGTTTATGGAACTAATACACACACATGAGCACAAAAACCATCACATCTGGGGCAGGAGACCATGACCACTCCAGTTTTGATTGCTTGCAACAAGTATGCCCGTGACGAGAACTTGTTATGATGGTAAGCATCTCCCTCTTTGATCTTCCCAGCTTTTATACATGCTCTCCCTTCAAAGTGATCACCCGTAGCTGGTCTCAAATAAGAGGCTGAAACTGTAAGAGAGAAAGGGAAAACACAGCAGAGAAACAACACACAAGACTGCACAGTGCACAAATAAAATACAACAGTATGTACAGTCAACATTGTACGCACCCAAGTACCCATGGCAAATTTTAAGTTTAAGTGTGCTTTTTGAGAGCCTGTTTTATTAAGAAATTGATCAAATCTGATATGACGATTGATAGCACATTCATAACACTTCAGGTTGCTACTAAGGCTGTATAACTCTGTACATTTACATGTGCAGTTATAATTGAGCTACTGCAAGTTTCTGCGCAGTTGAACTTCAGTCTTCATCAGTCATCACTTTTGCCAGTTTCAGTCATTTTCCTGGCTTGTATATTGACAGGCACTATACAATTATATGAGTTCACTGACAGGCGAATCTAAAGGTGATTGTATCTAAAGGTGATTGGCTCTTTTACCTGTAAGGTGGGACTTCCTTTCTACATAAGTTAACTATTGGGCAGTTGAACTTCTTTGCTGGATGTTCCAATTTCAAACATTCATTTAACTAGAAGTGGCCCGTCTCTGCTAAATAGTCTCTGGTTAGATACACTCAGCCTATTAAGCGACATGTGCGGCTGCATAGGGCCACCAGGAGCCCCCTCTAAACCATGGTTTTAGTTTAGACAAATAATTATTTGCAATAAGTGTAAAAATAGCACTGGGCACACAGCCTGGCTATATGCATGCCAATAGTCCAATGGAACCTGTCAAAACTATTACAAATATTACATAAAGTTTGAAGAAAAGACATGGAGTGATAAGTATGTTAATTCGACCTTCCTCAGCCTAAGATCTGATGTGTTGACATTGGTAAGATAGTTCATTAGTTGTGTGGCCAATCTGGGTTCAAATCCACCTTTTGCCAATTTCACTAATCACTTTTCCCCTTACCGATCTATGTCAGCGAAGACAGACAGTACACGGCATCATTAAGTCATTTATTTTAAATACAAATGAACACAAAATGGTTAAATAAAGTGTGATATCAATGAAAGTAAACGTGGTGTTCTCGTTGTGATCGGGGGCTCACAGTGCAGAGAAGGGAGGACTGGTGCACGAACACCTTTCCCTGTCTGGAATGCGTGGCTGGCAGCTTGAGAGGGTCATGATGGCAACGCTGTTACCCGTTTCCTGGAACTGAAGAGACCGCTCCCTCTAATGCCACCCATGGTATTCGAAGACAGCACAAGGTACCATTACTTGGCACATTACGATTGTACACAGTGTGATTGTAGCTCAACTTCGTCCACCATGCAGGTATATGCCGGCTTAAGACCATAACTGAAGAACTGAATGATCGACATGCAACTCCTCCTTTCGATCAGCAGATCATTCATGGTGACTGATTCATTGAATTAATCTGTGAACAAGTTAACCAGTACATGCAGTTTGTTCATGACTGACATGACCATCTAGTTCAGTGAAGGGGTGTATTCATTCAGGGAGTCAAACCAGTGATATGCTCCTTCACATCCCGCTCTCGAATGCTATTGCCTCCTATATATGACTATAGCGTGAGGCAATAGCATCATGTTGGTTAAGTTTACTCAAACTAAGCAAATAACCTTTTGGTTTCCTTCTTCAGTTCAAAAACTGTTATAACATTCAGTGTATGTTAGTAGCCATAGCAACTTACTCTCTTAAGATAACCTGCTCCAGAGTAGGTTATGTTTCAGGGTTAGTTTATTTCAGATTATGCACATTATTATACTTTTAAAGCATTATTATGATTTCTATCTTGAAGACTCGCAGACTTGAGTGAAATTTAAGATGATAATTATTTGATGAATATAAAACAGAAATGTAATGTCTCTCTTTGGCATAAGCCCCGTCTAGCGGTCCGAAGAATTTGTACTTGGAACCGTGATATCCTGATGGAGATAGGAGGCAGGAGCGAGGAGCCTACCCCCGTGCAGGACGGGACTCAACTGGTGATGGTGGGGTGGTGGAGGTTGCCGTGTTAGCACACCGAAACAGCAATGTGATTTTGAGCAGACTTATAAAGCAATGGCTTACATGTGATTGTCTAGGAAGTTCCAAGCTAATGGTGTGATGATGTACAGATGCAACTCTTCCCGTTAGAACTAAGCTGCGCGTACATAGCCTATACTGGAATACTGATTTGCTTTCAAAAGTTAACAAATTATGTTCATTGTGCTTTTTTATTTTAACAGGAAGTTTTAACACTGTAATAATTTCAGCGTAGAACACATTGAAAATAATTTAATTTCATGATATTAATATTATTAGCATACCTATAAGTATCATAGAATAAAATGAATATAGAACCCACATTCTTTTTACAGTTCTTTCAGTCAGTGAATGGTAATATGTTCATTGCATGTTAGGTCTGCTAGATAACTAGATAATACAGTGATCATCTCATGAACCACAGATACAGCATAGAGGTTGGAGATCACTTTAATTCATGTACTCTACATGAAAAAATGCACAAATTTCCAGACGTGTTTTTTGAATTTTCATTATGTGAAAGTATAAATGAGACATGTTGTCATTTAGAGTAACCAACGGTGTCCTCCTTTAGCTGGTGGTCAAGTGGTTCAATCAAAAGATGTTTCTACTGTACATGAGAATCAAGCAAGTTTAACCCTTGAATGCATGACACAAAAAACCTACACGAATGCATAGAGTCAAAATGACTATTTTATTTATGACTGTGAAGAAATATGAAAATGGTGAATACTGGTGAGGGTCAGAAAAAAGATTTTTGAAGCTGTCATGGACGATCAAGTAAATCATTTTTTTTACTGATAAAATCTTTCAAACATCAGCCCCCTTTGGGTCAATTTGACCATCTTTTTGCATTATAGGGCCAATGCCACATCAAATAAGAAAAGGACATATAACTTTGTGGGCCTCCCATCATCGTCCACCTCTGTTACAGCAGATCTTCATCTTATAATGGACATGAATAATCGTGCGTGGCCTACTGATAAGCATTTCATTAAATCTATGGAAAATGATGACAACGTGTGGGAGATCTTACAATTGAAAGAGGTTCTATGAATACAATGACACCATCAGCATCTGTGGGAAATGGAAGATGATATGATGCTAATTCAAAGTAATTTTCAGAAACCCCAATTTTAAACGGTACATCAAATGGTATTAAGTTCATACAGTTCACATGACTTGCAGTAAAATAAAATAAGCATGCTCAGTTGTAAATACCAGTAAAATTAACCTTAAAATAATAAATATAGTAAACTGATATAGGCTTTTATTATAATATGAATTGATATTGAATATCACCATGATCGCACATATGTACTGTTTATCCAAGTAGTGCCATCTAGTGGTATTTCTTAGAACTATTAGAAATAATACAACAAGTCAATCTATGGGTGAATTCCCAACTGTATTTTTGGGCCCTTGAAGAGCACTGCTGGAAGCGGACGCCATACGAAGGACGTTCCAAACGAAAGTGAGCAACTCAACCCCTCCATGAAGGGCCCTTCCAGAAGGCCGTTAGCCAAGGATACAACCGATGGTCACTTCAAGGAAGTAATTTTATCGTTTATGATCACGAGACCCTGTGTGGTGTTCTCGTGATATATTTTAAAGCAGAACATATTACCTGTTCAAACGTGCTATAATTCCCAAAACCCTCACAAGCCTAAAATGCTTTTTAATACGATAAATAAGTTACTCTCTCCTTTCTCCACCACCTGTCTTGATACCACCACTGAGATGTGTAGCGTTTTTAAAAAATGTTTACTGGTAAAATCAAACTTTGCTTTCAAGCTTCAAAACTAGTATTGAACAGCCTTTGGAAGCTGTTGCTTGTCCCATTCTGTTAGACTGATTTGCACATATTTCTCATATAAATGGCTTGGTCCCACTTTATCTCTCGGACCTGCTTATCCATCATCATATTTCCTGGATTCTCAGATCGTCTGACAATCTTCTCCTATATGTATCACGCTCTCACATGAAGTCCATAGGAGATTGTGCTTTCTCTGTAGTCGGCCCCAGATTATGGATTCATTGGCTTTTGAGTGAAAGCGATCTGTTTTATTGCTTGTCTTGTATCTTATATTATTCTATGTCTATGTTCTTTGTTTTAATTGTTTATGTACAATATGTAAATTGACCTTGACCTAGTAAGTGCTATAGCTCTTCTGTAGCAGATATCTCCTCTGTTGTTTACATTCATCATCATACATATCCATAAACACAGGAAAAAATACCGTCTGTCACGTCTTCTGGCCGAGGATGCTGGTCAGTTCAGTCATTCACAATCACACAGTTCAGGACAGCATCGCAGCAGGCTGGATGGATGTTTATTGGTTATCCATTTGACAAAGTTGTTTACTGGCTATAATGCTTCGATATAGTATGTTGTCTGGTAGGGTTTTAATACTTTTACGAATCGAACTTTACCCGTGTGTTTAACGATCGCAAACCATCTATGTTGTGCGGTGAAGTTACTGTGTGTGTTTACTAAATGTACGACGACTTTTCATTGTTATATTGCATATTTACACATATTATTTTAATTTTTAATAAAGTATATTTTATCCGGAACATTATTGCTCATTTTTTTTTTTTTAGTTTACAGTAATGTTACAGTTTCACTTGCTTTATCAACTGAAGCTGTATCCAGTGTTAATTCTTTAAGGTTTTCGATTTAGTCATAGTTTGTCATAGACAAAAATATCCTTTAAAAATAATAAATATTTCGACATATCATATTCATTAATTTTAGTCGCTTTAACTATAATGACATATAATTTATAATTTAATATCGCTCCCTACTGGGAAGAATAATTTAAAGTAAAAATTTACTTAAATATTGATCTGTTTCTCACCCACACCTTTCATATTGCTTCATAAATATGGATTACTTTTATTCTGCCTATATGCTTCAGAATGTTGGCACCCATTCACTTGCATTTGTGGACCAAAAGAGTACTACTAATACTAATTCTACTAAAGCAATTATTTGCTCCTAAACAGGTTATGCTAATGTTTGTTCCACCAGAGATATTCAACAAAGAATGAAAACTATGCCAACTAACACTATCATATTATTTCGTTTTTATTATATTAATTTCTTGATTTTAGCACAGGGATCTCTAAAATACCGTTTTAGCCACCGCTTCTCAGCGTGTGAAAGTACTTTTATTTTGCTTTTTTTATTTTTATTTATTTATTAAGCAAACATCAAAAATATTACAACAAAATGGCATTCAATTTACAATCAGCTTAAATGTAACATGGGCTGACACACAAAAATATTAATATAATAAAAGACAAAAAATAAAACAAATAAACAATAAAATAAAAATTACAAAAAATAAATACAAATTATACAACATCATATGAAGTCACCAGGGTACTAAAAAATAATAATTTTATAACAAATTGTATTCTTCAATTGTATCTAACAAAATCAAATTTTTTTTATCTTTTATTTTTGACAGGGTTTTTAGGTATTGAACTAGACAATTCTTGAAAACTACAAACAGGGGGGGGGAGATTTAAAAAATCTACATTTAGGTATAAAATGTTTGGCTACTTCTATTTTGCTTCTCTGAACCTCTGTGTGTTTGTGACGTCATCAAGGCTGCGCCGTTTGTTGTTGTTTGGCTGAGGTATGTTAAGTGTTTTAGAAATGAAAGTAGATTAGAGTATAAAAGCGTACAAAACGTAAAAAAATACAATTTTAAGTTTAACCATTTAATTATATTATTTAGATAATTTTGGTCGATTAATATGAAATGAGTGCAGATACCGATTGTAATTTGATGTGAAGTTTTGATCGTTGGTCTCTCGTAAATGCTGCAACATGTGTGTGTTATTTTGTGTGATGCTTTACGCAGTCCCACTTGAGGAACAGAAATATGTAGCTCTTTCCTTTTAAATTCTTTTCAGGATTTCCCATCATCATAAATGTGACTGTTTGCAGATGATGAGGAAAACCTCCACTTGAAACAACTGAGATCTGTGAGACAAACTGCTGTAAAGATGGAGTTTATTAAAGAAGAGAGTGAAGACATCAATATTACAAAGGAATGCGGAATAAAATGTGAAGATACTGAGGAAAAAATAGGTTGGTTTCCATTCTAGATTCATCATTAATCACTGGTATCTAGGATTATGAATCTTAGCAACAACTCTGTTATTTGACACTTTGTCATGGATAAAATTAATAAATTTCTACAATAGCATCTGAAACTAAAAACTCTTGCATTTGAATGATGCTGTTTCCATTCCCCAGGTCCAAATCCACATAAAAACAAACGTTACTGAGTGCACCTTTAATTACTGCCAACTACTGGGAATGTATTCATCCCTGTTGCTCTGTTTAACCCTTCTGCGACCTTCAGTACATTTTTGTCTTTTTGATCATTTTGGCTGTGCTAATGCCAACGGCATACATTTTGTCAAAGGTGTGTATTTTTTGGAACCGTTTTGGGGGGGGGGTGATATTTCTGTCATCGTTTACTCACCCTCATGTCATTAAAATCCATATAACTTTCTTTCTTTTGCAGAAAAATAATGATGAAATAGTTTCATTGCACCCAAAAATGAATTTCTCTCATCATTATACCCTTATGCCATCCCAGATGTGTGCAGAACTCAAATGAAGAATATTTTGAAGCTCCAAAAATCACATAAGGCAGCATAAAAGTAATTATAAGACTTCAGTGGTTAAATCCATGTCTTCAGAAGTAAAATGATAGGTGTGGTGAGAAACAGATCACTTTCACATTCTTCTCCTTGTGAGTTTGGTGATTCACATTCTTCATGCATATTGCCCCCTACAGGTGAGATTTCAAGCAAAAGTGATATAAATATTGACCGGTTTCTCTCCCACATCTATCATGTCACTTCTGAAGATATGGATTAAAACACTGGAGTCATATGGATTACTTTTATGATTTCTTTAGGCGCATCAACATTTTGACACCCATTCACTTGCATTGTATGGGCCTACAGAGCTGAGATATTTTTCTAAAACTCTATATTTTATGTTATGCAGAAGAAAAAAAGTCATACACATCTGCAGGGTTTTCACGCATCCCCGAAAACCTGGAATGTTGCTATGCAGTTTTCCAGTCATGGAAAAGTCATGGAAAATTAGAAAATACCTAAATGTCCGGTAAAATAAATATTTGTCCTAGAAAATATTTTAGTATAATAAAATGGTTTGACTGTTGCTAGCAATGTTTTTGTTACATGTACAAAAACATGGTAACAATCAGGACTCAGAATAGGAGTCAAATATGCAAATTTGAATCGTCATGTCACTGTCGGAGGCTGTGCATTGTGCAACAACTTCAACAGTTAAGGGTGTTTACACCCTCGTGATTGATTACAGCAGTGGCCAATTGTGTGCTTGGCAGTCGTGGTCCAACCGAGGCAGATCACTTGATTGGTTACAGCTACAGCCAATCACATTCTTGGCTACAGCAGCACATGCACAGTGAGAAGCGGCACTTGAATGACCTGGTACATGTTCTGACCGACTGAGTGAGTGGGGCATGCTGTTAGTTTACTTCAGCATCAGCATGTGAATATACCTTGTTCCTTCACGCATTGAAATGTTGTAGGAAACATTCTACTGAAGTCAGCAGATTTAACATGCATATTTTAATAAAGGAGAAGGTAAGGACATTATTGATACTCATTACTATTATTGTTGTCTTTTTGGATGAAAAGTCATGCTCTGCAGTTCACAAATTAAACTGAGATATATAGATCTGCTTTGTTCTTTTAATGCTTAAACACTATATATTCGTTTGGCAGATTCCGGTCGCAAACATCTCAAAATGATTCAACGACTCACTCATTGCACATAAGATGCTGATTTGTCGCCACCTAGTGACATTTCCAGAAGGAGACAATGAGCTAGTCAGTTAATGAAACTGAACAAATTTGTGAAACAACAAGCAAGCCACAACAAAGTACCCTTTATATTTGCATCTAATTCTGCACAATTGTGCAGATAATTATAATAATTATAATCATTAAAATAGCTCAAGTTGGTGATTTTAGCTTATTCTTTAAAGAAATAACCCCAGAAAACATGTCCATGGATCAGTGATTTGTCTCACCTTTTTCGCCCCTCATGAGTTTGCATCACTCTGAGCTATAAATTTAGACATTGATTACAGTTGGACCACTGATTTTTTTCAAAATGAATTCACACTGAGTTGGTAGCGTGGTGATTTGAACTTAATACCTCTTGATGTGAATACATTTTCAATAATTAAACAATCCGTGTCAGTTTATACCATGGTTACCACATGTAGAATGCGGAAAACACGGAAACTAGTCATAAAAATGTAGTTTGCAATAAACACTGCATGCTGTGGAATATGACATATTTGGATGAAAATTAATGATAATTAAACCAAAAAAGTCCCTGTTTTAATTGAATAAATAAATAATCTGCAAGTGATGTGCGCTTCAAAAATAGCCAGCTGCTCATACCCTGAAAACACCTCATCATGATCATCACTCTTTTGTGTGAATTGACACAGACAGAGAGCACTCTGAAATTCCTAAATAAAATCTCAATTTAAATGAACCCATGTGTTTTTGGTTAAATATTACACTTGTTGGGTGCATAAAATGTCCTGGAAAATGGTGCCTTGAAAAGAGTGGGAACCCTGATCTGGTACGAGGGTGAGTAAATGATGAATTTTCATTTTATCATCATTTTGTTTTTTTTGTGACTTAATTTTTTTTATTGATTCATACAGTAAACAAAGAAAAGCAAAACATATATACCCAGAATCAGCATTCAACCCCCTTTATTTCCTCTCACCCTCCCAATCCCAAACCCACCCTGACTCTAAACAAACATTCCTGTGGGCACACAAGAGAATATACACACACAAAAAACATATAACTCTCTCTCCATTGCCCCTCCCTGAGAGCCCACCAGGAACACCAAATAGTGGCCCCATTTCCCAACATATGCATCCAAGTTCCCCAGTCTTCTAGATGACACTTCCTTGAAAGCCACCACCCTCCCCATCTCCGTGCACCACTCCAGCTGACTTCCATAACCTTAAAACGTATTGTCTAGTGATCATAACACTGGTTAGGACCCAATATTTTCTGTGTTTATTTCATCTATTATGACAGCCCAATTGCATAAAATACAGGGTCTGGGGCAAAATTAAATTTGAGTGCCGAATACGTCACATAAAACTCTGAACCTTAAACCAAAATTCATGTATCTTAACATGCTACCAAAAACCATAGGTTGTGCCTACAGCTTCTGATTGGCATCGCCTGCAGGTGGGTGTGTCTTTAAGACCAAGCCTATACAATCTATAGGGGGTCCAATAGAATCAATGTAAAATCTTGAATTGCATAAGGCAAACCCTTGCATCTTTAGTTGCAGACTTGATGTTTTTTAGAATCCTAGCTCACACTCCCGCCTCCAATACCAAGTTTAAATATTTCTCCCAATCTATTGATAGAACTTTAAGCTGTCATAGCCAAAGCTTCGGATTTAGTCCAATAAACTCTATATCCCGAGAACTTAGAAAATGTATTAATAATTCTGTGGAGACAAGGCATAGATCTAGAAGGGTCTGGGATGAATAATAAAATATAATCTGCGTGAAGCAAAAGCTTATGCGCCATACATCCCGCCACCACCCCAGGAAAATCATCCTCCTTTCTTATTGCAGCTGCTTTTGGTTCCAGGGCAAGACAGAACAGTTATGGGGAAAGAGGACAAACCTGCCGGGTCATAGTATGTCATAACATCTGTTTACAATATTTTAACATCTAGCTGGAACAGGGAAATTTGATGGTAACTCTTACACTCACTTAGATCTTTTTCCTTATTAAGAATCAGAATGATTGTGTCATGGTTGGCAGAATCTTTCCATTCTTTAATGATTCCATATAAACTTCTAGCAAAAGTGGAGCCAGTTCTGTAGCATAAGATCTAAAAACTTCAGTGGCAAAGTCATCTGGCCCCAGAGACTTTGAAGTATCACTGTCTTGCCCTGAAGAGCCAAAACTCCACCTTCCACGGCAAAATAGTATTATACCTGTATTTCAATCGGGTCAATTCTATGAGGCCATCAGATGACATTCTGTGCTTCAGCTCTGCCTCGGCACTTTTAATATTCCATTCCAACTCCACGGGTTATCTTGCTTTGGATTTTTGGTGAATGGGGTATACTGTATGGTCCAGCCCCTAAGAACCACCTAAAGTGCCTCCCAAGCCATGCCCACAGAGGATACTGAGGACCAGTTGATCTCCATATAAACATTGATTTCAGCCTTTAACATTTGTTGGAATTCAACTATATGATTACATTTTCTCCATATGTGGCAACGACTCTAAACTCACCAGGGCGTGAGCTGAGACTAAAATGTTTCCAATTGAGCAATCAACAACAGATGATATGAGGGACTTATGTATGTATATGTATAAATTAGTGGATTTAAATTTTATTTATTTTTTATCAATCCATAAGATTTATATTTATATACTGTGTGATATATATGTATATATATATATATATATATATATATATATATATATATATATATATATATATATATATATATAAAATCTTATGGATTGATAAAAAAAATTATAGTTCCTACCAGATGGGTTCAAAAGTCTCAAAATATCTGGAAGACCAAAATTATTACACATCATGTGAAGCGTCAATGTTGCTTTAGGGGGCTTACTCACTTTTGCTTCACTATGATCAAGGACTCCATCAAAAGATTAAAGCCTTCTCCCAATATTATATTATGAGGGTTGCCAGCGGTTTGCAACATCCCTTCAAGATCTATAAAAAATCCCTGATCATCAAGGTTGGTGCATAAATATTAGCCAAAATAAGGCTTTGCCCCTGAATTTCTTTTAAAACAATAATGACTCTTCCTAATTTATCTTTAATCTGTTTGAGACATTTGAATGGTTGATGCTTACTTATCAGTGTAATGACTCCCCTGCTCTTACTTGACACTGCACTAAAGAAAACATGTCCACCCCATATCTTCCCACATTTTTCAGCTTTCTGTGGGGAAATATGAGTTTCTTGAAGAAACATTATATCATGTTTCTTACGCTTAAAAAATAAATAACCTTCCTTCTTTTTATGGGGTGCCCCAACCCATTCACATTCCACGTGGAGAGAGACAATCCACAAATTTTTATATTAATAGAAAAATAGATTGCGTGTCAAAAACAAAATTATGAAGATCACATTCAAACATTAGTGCAACAATCAAACCCCAAACTTCCCCCAGAACTAAACAAACAGAGAAAAGAAAAATGTGCGCATTAACCCTGTGCATGACAGCACCAACTGGCGTCAATCCCTCTAAACTCAAACAGTCCATGTATGCCTATGAGAGCCCTCGTGACAAATTTACCATCAGATTGCTGAAGTCAGGTGTTTCTATACAAATTCTGTGAGACAGAATTACTCAACAAAAGATAATCTATAAAACAAACTCTAGTCAATAGGTGGAATAAACACAAATAATGTGTAGATTCATCCACATAACTGTCCCGAAGGTGTCCTCCTCCACAAAACAAACTGCTAGAGGTAACCAGCACAAAAAAGGTGCTCCGTTTCCTCAGACAGTCAAACGAATGTTCAGTGAGCTGACCCATTCAGCTGCTACATGAGTGCAGCAAATCACCTAATCACACCAGTGTCTTGCAAGAAATACTCCACAAAACAAACTCCAGCCACTAGGTGGAACCAGCACAAAAAGAAACAAAAAAGGTGCTCAGTTCCTCAAATAGTCAAGTGAATGTTCATTGAGTTGTCCCACTCGGCTGCAATGTGAGTACCACAAAATAACTTACTCCATTGACTTTATGAAAGACATCACTTGCTGGGGACATGTGAATGCTTTACCGCCATCCTAGCATCTATTCTCAATTTGGCCAGAAACATTTGTGCAAATGCGACCTTCCATTGATGTAAGAGTTTCTTGCATTCCTTGAATCGATCACGTTTCTCTCTTGTCGAATCTGCAAAGTCTAGTAACAAGAAAATGCTGTGGTTCTTCCAAAAAAGCCTTCCTTTACTCTTCGCCTCGTGGAACACAATATTTTTATTGAACGATCTCAGAAATTTGGCCAGAATTGATTGAGGCATGTCTCCCTCAGCGGATCACCAAGCCAAAACCCTGTGAGCTCACTTGATTTCCAGATTATGGCCTGTTATGTCGAGCAGACTCCGAAAGAGCCTGTCCAGGAATTTCACCATATCCTCCTCGGCCTCAGGAATCCCAACTATTGGGACGTTATTCCACCGGCTACGGTTCTTCATATCCTCTAACTTTTCTCAGACATGCTCCAAATCCACCATGGTCACTAGAGGATTAGCAGATAATTCCCTCTCTGATGACTCCAAATAATCGATCAGTTTTCGTCATCCTCCACTCTTGTAACCACCTCAGTGAATTTCGTCTCCATGGCAGTGATCGATCAACGTATTACAGCAAGATCCTCCAAGTCAGCAACGACCTTCATCAGCATTGCCGACATATTAAAAATTTTCAACGAATTTCCCTTATTTCTCCGATCAAATCGACTCCCAGGCTCGAGGCCCGCTCAGGGGTGCCAGCTTGAACACGTAAGTGTCTTTTAAATGTCTCCAGAGCCTGAGGATTTTGAATTCTTTGACATATTGTCCTCCTAGAACAATTATTGAACAGAGTGTATCAAATCTCACCATGTGTTAAAACTAGCAAAGTGCGTCTTGCTCGGCATTCACATGTCCAAACCTCGTATGTCGGCACGTGACTCCCCTGTCCCTCATTTTCTTAAAAAAAAAAAGCAGCGATCTATCACTTTTAAGAAATACAATCTGTTTAGGGTGAGAAACAGACCAAAGTTTAACTCCTTTTTACTTTAAATATTGACATCTGCAGTCTCCTTGGTGCAAACCTGATTTGTAAGCTCAATTACATTTCCTTTAGCTTGACGTTTTTGCAGAGCGCTGTACACACAGAACACATGGATTAAACCACTCAAGTCTAATTAATTACCTTTACAGTGCTTTTTATATACTTTCTTTGGAGCTTGAAAGTGTTTGATCCCTTGACTTATGTACTTGAATATATCATTTTGTGATTTTATCATAAGTAAACTATTCATTTAATAGCTCTTGAATTTATTTTTAACAATTTCATATTTTTACATTAGACCTGATGAAGCTGAAAGAGGAAAGTCAAGTACTGAATGAAGAGGAGGAAAAACATCAGTATCAGAGACCTGATGATGTCATTACTGGAGAACAAACTTTAAGTTGCTCAAAAACTGAAGAAACAAAATCAAAAAAATCTTTCACTTGTCCTCAATGTGGAAAGAGTTTCACATGTAAAGGAAACTTTAATCGTCACATAAGAATTCACACTGAAGGGAAGCCTTACACATGCCATCAGTGTGGAAGGAGTTTCAAATCCCGAGTAAGCCTTTTTAACCACATGAGATTCCACACTAGAGTTGACTCTTTCACATGCCCTCAGTGTGGAAAGAGTTGCAAATGTAAAGTAGGGCTTGAAAACCACATGAGAATTCACACTAGAGTGAAGCGTTTCCCATGTTATCAGTGTGGAAAGAGTTACATATATAAAAAAAGCAGTGATTGTCACACAGCAGTTCATATTAGAAATAAGTCTTTCACATGCCCTCAGTGTGGAAAGAGTTTCACACAAAAAGGAAGCCTTAATATCCACATGAGAATTCACTCTGGAGAGAAGCCTTACACATGCAAACAATGTGTAAAGAGTTTCACAAAGAAAGAAAACCTAAAGCAACACATGAGACTTCACACTGGAGAGAAGCCCTTCACCTGCCATCAGTGTGGAAAGAGTTTCACAAATAAAGGAAGCCTGAAGCAACACTTGAGAATTCACACTGTAGAGAGCCCTTTTAAATGCCTTCAGTGTAGAAAGTGTTTTACACAAAAAGGAAGCCTTAATATCCATATGAGAATTCACTCTGGAGAGAAACCTTTCACATGTCTTCAGTGTGGAAAGAGTTTCACACAAAAAGGAAGCCTGAATATCCACATGAGAATTCACACAGGTGAGAAGCCTTACACTTGCCATCAGTGTGGAAAGAGTTTCAAATTAAAAAGAGACCTTGATAACCATGTAAGAATTCACGCTGGAGAGAAGCATTTTTACATGCCATCAGAATCGGAATCAGAAATAACTTCATTGCCAAGTTTGCTCACAGACTCAAGGAATATTTCTTCAGTGACAGAAGCTTCCAATACACAAAATAAAAAGAGTAATATAAGATAATATAATAAATATTATAGCAAACAGGACCGGGTACACCGCAAAAAATCCCTGGTGTTAAATTAACACTCCTTGGTGTTTCCTCGAGTCCAGTCTACAAGCTTGTTAAAAACTGACACTTGAGCAGTGTTGAATCTACTCTGTTGTGTTGAATTGTTCAAACAGTTCATGAGATCAAGTAGACACACTCTCTGAATGATGATTGATCATTAGTGATGACACCTGCTGTTAACCAGCAGAATCTCAAAAACATAATTTGTTCCCATTAATTTATGGAATAGGGTCTTATTAATAACTTAATAAATAAATTATAAAACTCCATTTAAAACATTTAAGTAGATTGACTACAGTGAAATAAAGTTGTAACAACAGTTTCAAGAATTGTGTTGCATTAGGTTTTTTAATAATGTAAATTAAGCAAGTATAAACATTTTTTTTAGTAGTTCACATTTTAGAGAATCACATTATTCAAAATCAAAGAAAACTATTTTAGAAGAGAAACACAATTTTGTTGTGTAGATCACAAATAATATGATTTAGTAAATCGGACAACTAGCTTTTCCCATTTTTATTTTTAGTGATGCTGGCTTGGGGCAAATGTGAGAGAATTTTAGGCCAGTTAATGGAACTGTCACTTGCCATATTGTGTGCTTGATTGATCCCAGTTTACACCTGATATTAACATGCTGCAAAATGCAAGTGGTCACAGCAGATGGATTTGAGTGACTAGGGATCACCCGAGATGCATCTTAATACCTGGTGTAAAAGGGGTTATAGTCACAAAATCTTGTACATGTATTTTTATGCCTTGAGAGATACTAGTTCATGTTTGTTTTTCTGTGATGTATTGAAAGGTGTTACAGAGGATAATGTTATTTAGCAAGCAAATACATCTTAGTAATTGGGAGATTGGCTTATGATAGTTATGGAAGCATCAGTCTCAATTGGTTGAAAATTATAAACAAATTACTGTGTTATTGTTTTCTTGCAAAGGTGAATGTCTTACAGTTCAATTAAAAACCTTATAAATCAATTATTTGTTGTAAGTTGTTTAATTGTTTTGGTTGACTTATGGGACACCTGTTACTATATGGAAACTATAATAAATAAATAAAAAAAGATCTAATAAAATAGAACGTGTGTGTGTGTATATATATATATATATATATATATATATATACTAACGGTCAAAGGTTTTGAAACACTCACGCCCGTTTCACACATACTCCGTTTGCGGTGCGTATTTTTTCCGTACCCATGTTAACAGGTTAGAGCTTTTACACTGCACGCGGATGCAGTCCGTCGATCCTTTCCAGTTGCGGTGCGTAGACAGCAGTGCAGCGATGGTTTACGGACCGAGTCTATTTTTGCTGTGCTGCACTGCACTGAATTAAAGTGACAGCACATTGTTCACATTAAAATAGACATAGATTGTCAAGAAACTGTAATAATTTCATCATATACGCATAATTACAGTAAAATACATTTAATATGGTGGTACAATTATATTTTTGTCTACAAAACTATTTTCAAACATTTAAGCATACTCCTTCAGATCAAAAGTTTTTTAAGATCATGAGAAACATTTCAGGCAAGTGTTTCAAAACATTTGGCCGGTTCTGTATGTATGTATGTATGTATATATATGTATGTGTATCTATATATATACTCACACACACACTTACTGACCACTTTATTAGGAACACCTGTACACCTACTTATTCATGCGATTATCTAATCAGCCAATCGTGTGGCAGCAGTGCATAAAATCATGCATATATGGTTCAGGAGCTTCAGTTAAATTTCACATCAACCATCAGAATGGAGAAAAAAATGATCTCAGGGATTTCAATTGTGGCATGATTGTTGGTGCTAGACTGGCTGGTTTGAGTATTTCTGTAACTGTTGATCTCCTGGGATTTTCACACACAACAGTCTCTAGAGCAGTGGTTCTTAACCTTGTTGGATGTACTGAACCCCACCAGTTTCATATGCGCATTCACAGAACACTTCTTAATTGGAAAAATAAAATAAGATTTTATTCAAATTCAAAACATAAGTATATATTTTACTGGTGCACAAAATGAACCGTGCATCAACATCACTGTGTTCAAAGAACAAAACCATTAAAACATGATTTTCACACAAAAACAAAAACATAATAATGAATATTTACTGCAAATCAGTGTGACTTCTGCTGTTGCCTTTCAGAGACCAGTTCAGAAATGTGCGGCTTCACCTTGGCAAGTGCCACTCTCATGTCATTTTCGCAACAAAGTCTGTTCCTTTTCTTCGTTTTTATGTCCAGCATCCTCGAAAATGATTGCTCGCAAAGATATGTTGTAACAAACGGTATGAAAATCTCCAGAGCTTTCTTAGCAATAACGGTACGTTACCATTTGTTGACACCAAAACCTTGAGAGCGTTGTTGTTCTGAAGAGTTGCTGTTGGACCTGGCTCTGCTGAATTTCAATGATTTCATCGAGGTATTCATCATTGAAATCTGTTGTCTCAACACTAAACGTGAATGGCTGTCTCACCCATGCTGGATAAGACTCTCTTGTAGGGAAGTATCCGTCGAGAGACTTTGCAAGCTCATCTAAGTGTGGCAATTGCTTGCTTCAGTTCCGCGGGTAAAGAAAAGTCTCCGATTCCAGATACATCTTCGATCTTACATGCACAGTCGTCTAGCAGGGGAAAGTTTGCGAAGTTATCGTTCTCTATTCGTCGTTTCCATAACGGTAGCTTTTTTTGAAAAGCCTTCAGGTTTTCTTCCGCTTCGATGATGTTGACTCCACCGCCCTGCATCTGTTGATTGAGATGATTGAGAGCTGCGAAGATATCAGCCATGTACGCTAAAATGAGAATGAACTCAGAATTTTTGAAGCAATCTGCATGAAAATGTTGGTGCTCTTGCAAAAACAGGGCTAATTCCACACGCAGGGCAAAAACACGATTCAGCACCTGTCCCCGGGGATAACCATCGAACGTTAGAATGGTACAAAAGTACCTCGAATTCAGAGCCCATTTCTTTACACAGCTCACTGAAGATGCGGTGCCTCAGAGCACTATTTCGCACATAGTTCACGCATTCCACTACAATTTTTAATACTTCTGCCAATGTTGGAGGTAAGGTTTTTGTTGCCAACGCATGCCTGTGCAGAATACAATGCGTAACAATGATGTGTGGTGCATCAGCTTTCACTAGCGCACCAAAACCAGACTTTCTTCCCAGCATGACTGGAGCTCCGTCCGAACAAACTGCAGAAACCATATCCCACGAAAGATTGTTGTCTTTGAAGAAGTCATCCACAAGTTTCTTCACATCGGCTGTCTTAGTTGTTGTTGTAAGAGGCTTACAAAATAAAAAATCTTCCTTTATCAAGTCACCTTTCACATAGCGCACGAATACAGCAAGCTGGCTTAGATTGGAAACGTCTGTGGTCTCGTCGAGTTGAAGGCTGAATTTTGCCGGGCTTGAAATCAGATCTGCAACTACTTGAGCCAAGATGTCTTTGCTCATGTCCTCTATTCTGTCGCTGATGGTGTCATTTGAAAGAGGAATTTGGGATAACTTAACTTCAGCCGCTTTTCCCAGCATGATATTCGCCATCTTCAACACAGCTGGTTTTATGAGTGTTTCACCAATGGTGTGTGGTTTGCCCTGCTTTGCGATCAGGTAAGCAACTTCGTACGATGCTGTGAGGATCGGTTTGTTGATGGGTACAAAGCCGAGAACAGGCAAAGTAGCCTTTTCATCGAATCTGGCTCTCTTCACCTTGAATTCAGCGAGCGTTGTGTTCTTGTATTGTCCATCTCCATGCAGCTTAAGGAAGTGTTCTCTTAGTTTTGCTGGTGCTAGACTAGAATTGCTCAACTTGGCATTGCAAATAATGCAGTTAGGACGCTGACTCCCATCATGTTCCGTTATACATGTGAATCCATATTGTACATATTCGTCCGACCACTTTCTTTTTTTGCTCGACATAGTTAGTATGAAGGGATTAAAATATTAAGAAAAAAATCACATGACGTACCATCACGACAGTCACAAGTCGACTACTGGGCGCACCAAATTTCCTGCAGCACAGATAGGCCAAGCGATGTTGCGTGTTGCCAACGATGGCCAAGGGGGGCGTGTCATCACGAATCATATGAGTTGGGTGTGTCTTATCCTCCGCCGAACCCCTAAGACTGACTCACCGAACCCCTGGGGTTCGATCGAACCAGGATAAGAACCACTGCTCTAGAGTTTACTCCGAATGGTGTGAAAAACATCCAGTGCGTGGGAGTTCTGTGGACAGAGATGCCTTGTTGATGACACCAGAGAATGGCCAGATTGGTTCGAGCTGACAGAAGGGCTACGGTAATTCAGACAACCACGCTGTACAATTGCAGTGAGCAGAATAACATCTCAAAATATACAATTTTGAGGCAGATATGCTACATCAGCCGAAGACCACTTTGGGTTCCACTTTTGTAAGCCAAGAACAGAAAACAGAGGCTGCAGTGGGCACAGGCTCATCAAAAGATGAGATCTCAGACTGACATGCAGTTTCTTCACAGGAACTGGAGATATCCTAAGTTGTCAGGTCATGTTTTCCAAGTAAACAAAGTATCTAGCAAACAATTGCCTTTGCACTGTATATTTTGAATGTGGCAATAGCAACACAGATTTAACTGTTCAATACTTATGTCAATATATTTCAGTTTTTCTTTTTAATAAATTTGCAAACTTTTCAAAAATCAGTTTTTTGCTTTGTCATTATTGGGTATGGCATGAAGATTGATGTGATTTTTTTATTTATTTTTTAAAGCATTTTAGCATAAGGCTGCAACATAACTAAATGTAAAAACAATGTAGGGGTCTGAATACTTTATGAATGCACTGTATACGAATATGGTAATCATATTTTAAATTATCATGATTGTACCAAGGTATTCTTTGAAGTACTTTGATATACATTTACCATATTTATGTAATAATCTTTATTTACATGGTGCTTCAAAGTACCATGGTATTACCATCTGATGCCATTAGATATCACATTGTAATCTCTAAATGCTCTAGGTCTGCAGTCTGAAAGTGCAGCTGCCTGAGAGTGGAGGTCTGCAGTCTGAGAGTGCAGCTGTCTGAGAGTGGAGGTCTGCAGTCTGAGAGTGCAGCTGTCTGAGATTGGAGGTCTGCAGTCTGAGAGTGCAGCTGCCTGAGAGTGGATGTCTGCAGTCTGAGAGTGCAGTTGTCTGAGAGTGGAGGTCTGCAGTCTGAGAGTGCAGCTGCCTGAGAATGGAGGTCTGCTGTCTGAGAGTGCAGCTGCCTGAGAGTGGAGGTCTGCAGTCTGAGAGTGCAGCTGCTTCAGAGTGGAGGTCTGCAGTCTGAGAGTGCAGCTGTCTGAGAGTGGAGGTCTGCAGTCTGAGAGTGCCGTAACTGGTAATCTGTTAATCAGAAGGACACTGGTTCAAACCTACAGCCACCAACATTGTGTCCTTGAGCAAGGCACTTAACTCCAGGTTGCTCCAGGGGGATTGTCCCTGTAATAAGGGCTCTGTAAGTCGCTTTGGATAAAAGCGTCTGCCAAATGCATAAATGTAAATGTAAATGTACTAAGCCAGGCTCTTTTCCGTTGCCCCGCTTAGAAGATTGTGTGGACCGAGTCGGTTCTGCTAAATATGTAACTAAGCTCGACCTTTTAAAAGGCTACTGGCAAGTTCCTTTAACACCGAGAGCTTCAGAGATTTCTGCTTTTGTCTCCTCTGACTGACCTGCTTAGTGCTTCCAAGAGTTTTGTCTTCCAGAGTGTTAACATGCATTTGTAGCTGCCAAAGACATTCTTTGTAATACCCCAGTTCTCTCTGCACCAAATTTTGATCTACCTTTTAAGTTACAGGTAGATGCGAGTGCAACGGTGGCAAGACCGTGCTGATGTAGGAGGATGCTAGAGGTGTGGAACATCCTGTATCCTACTACTCAAATTTTTTTTCAAAGTGTCAGCTTCACTACAGTACCATCGAGAAGGAGGCTTTAGCTTTAATGCTAGCTCTACAACACTTTGAGGTTTATGTGGGTGGTAGCAGTACTCCTGTAATTGTGTACACTGACCACAACCCTCTTATCTTTTTGTCCAGGATGTATAACACCAACCAATGATTAATGCGCTGGTCATTAATAGTTCAAGAGTACAATCTAGATATTCGGCATCAAAAGGGCTCTGAAAATGTGGTGGCCGATGCCTTATCTAATGTGTATAATTTTGGGGGATAAAGATTTGTTTACAAGTCAGTGGATTTGTGGGGGTGTTACGTTCCAGAACATATCTTGTTTTGTAATATGTTATGTGCATATATGTTTGTCTGTCTCTCTTTTCGGCTCCTGTAGGATAAGTAGTGGCACCTGTTGCGAATCAACGTGATTGACTCTTCTGATTGGCACCTGTGGCTGTGTGCTCTTAAATAAAAGCTCTCCAGTTTGGAGTTACGGGAGAGACATTTCACGGCAATCTCTCTCTTGCTGGGTCCCTTTTCTCTTCTCCCAGATGCTGGGTGTTTTTCTCCCTGTGTTATATGCTTTGTGAGGTATTGTACTTTGGTATAAATTTGTTGTAAGAGAGCAATGTTACCCTGCAGGGCTTGTTGAAAAATCTTGATTCTTTCTTTAATGAGTTGTTTTAGGAAGCTGTAGGGAGGTGGGTGGCAATTATTTAGCATATCTTTTTCTCCTGTTTATGATTAGAGAGGGAGTGAGGATCACTATTAACTTTTATTTGCATCTTTGTTTTGTATACAGTTTATTTACAACTAGCACAAGTAGATTCTTTTGTTTGTTATTTTGGCATTGGCCCCTCCTGAGGTGAATTTATTGCTTCCCTGTAAAGATTCCTAAGTTTCTATTTTCAAAATAAATCTTTATTCTAATGCAGGGGTTTTCAACCGGTGGTCTGCGGCCCCCTGGTGGTCCGCGGCGGCATTGCATGTGGTCCGTGACATGCATCCCAGCCTACGTAATTTCACTATTAAAATCACTTTTTTCCATAATTTATTTGCGCATTGGTGTGAATACTAAATTGAATGAAAATATCTAAAATAATATAGAGGAGTTGAGATTCAAACTGACACAGGATAGGCTAGCTTTACATTTATGCATTTGGCAGACGCTTTTATCCAAAGCGACTTACAGTGCACTTATTACAGGGACAATCCCCCCGGAGCAACCTGGAGTTAAGTGCCTTGCTCAAGGGCCCAACAGTGGCATCTTGGTGGTGCTGGGGCTTGAACCCCCGACCTTCTGGTCAGTAATCCTGAGCCTCTACCACTGAGCCACCACTGCTAGCTTTGCACCTATCAGGTCTATCCTATGCGTTGCTAACGTTGTGTTTTGCATCCCCAACGTCATATATGTACACATTTATCTTGCGCGCGAAATAGACCAGCATCTCGGAGTTAAGTAAATACATTATTGAGGTATCATTGAAAAGACGCTTAATATTGGTGTATTAAAATTTGGAGTGGAGTGGAGCTGTTAGCTAACGTTTCTAACTAAGGCCAAGTTTGCTAGTCAGCACCAGCATGGATCGCTTTTTAGTGAAACAAAAAGCATTAAATACACGCCTGTTTGCATCCCTATGTCAAGGCTTAGGAAGTGAACACACCTCTCTCCTTTACCATTCAGAGGTGAGATGGCTGTCTCGCGGCGCGGTGCTCGCCCGTGTGTTTGAACTACGTGACGCTCTATACTTGCTTGTGCGAGAAGGAGTGCACTGAACTGGCTTACATGTTCAAGGACAGCCACTGGTTAACTAAGCTGGCGTATCTCACCGATGTTTTTGCAGAGCTTAACAAGTTGAACACTTCAATGCAAGGGAGCGATTCAAACGTCCTGCAGCTCTACGAAAAACTAGAGGCATTTGTTAAAAAAATGTCAAGATGGATAGAAAGAGTGGAGAGTGGTAACTTGGCTATGTTCCCTTCAGTTGAGGAATATTCTGACAGCACTGACATTAAAGACATTGTGTGTGAGCATTTGAGGAAGCTTGTGCTTCAGTTCCGAAAGTACTTCAATAATTCTGATGAGTGGCGCTGTGACAGCAAATGGATCCTGCTCCCATTCAGTGATGATGCAGCAGCAGGGTCAAGCTTAAATACTGTAGAAGAGGATCAGCTCATAGAGATGTCCACAGACTCTGTCAGGAGGCATATGTATGATACACAACCCCTTGTGAAGTTCTGGATAAGTTGCCAGACAGAATTTCCAGAGCTTACAGTAAAAGCAGTGAGGTGTCTTTTACCCTTTTCAACTACATACCTCTGTGAGAGCGGTTTTTCCACACTGGCATATCTAAAGAACAAGTACAGGGCAAGGCTGGAACCAGAGAATGATATGAGGCTGTCACTACCACTATATCACCACGAATAGACAGACTGTGTGGAAGTCACCACGCCCAGAAATCCCACTAACAGGTAAGGAGTACCCCCCCACCCACCCACACACCCACACACACACACACAATAGTGGGCCGCCGATTACTTGTTAGTCAGAATGGTGGTCCCTGGCACAGAACCAGTTGAAAACCCCTGTTCTAATGAATTGTGTTCAATGTTGCTGGGATGGGAAAACAGGGGCTCAGCAATGGCAGCAAGTAACGTTAATTGTATTATTATTTAGTTTCCTTAATTTTTTATTTAAAACTGTTCCTCTACCCTAAACAGGGGAGGTTGTAACACTACTGTCATTTTGAATAAAATATTAAAAGAAATCTTAAACATTTAATTGTACTTGTGTTTATATATATATATATGACACTTAAAGTATGCAACTCTTAAATACCACACATAACAATTCATAAGACGTTATAAATATAATAGTCCAGACAGCGGCCAGATTTTGTACATTTGTACAGTTCTCACTGGTCTCTTCTATCCATTTTTACAGATTCCATTTTATTAATGGATAAAAACTCTGTGCTACCACAGTGCACATCAGGGCCGGAGTGGGATTCATATTCAGCCCGGGATGTCATGTCCAAGTCAGCCAAAACCCAAAAGGGGAGTTGGAGGTGAAGATGATAACAATAAAACAAGATCACAGCAAAAAATATGCAATAAATGCAATTACTTGAAAATGATTTAAGCTCTCCATGTCATTATACCATATATGGCATTCAATAAGATTTTCACTTTGTCATAAGATTTCATTGTATGTGTTGTAAAAATAAGTGAATGTTAAAGGGATATTTGATCATTTCCTCACCCTCATGCCATCCCAGATGTGTATGACTTTCTTCTGCAGAACATGAATGAAAGTAAAGTATCTACTTTCATAAGTGCTCTTCTCTCTTTAGAGTTCTGCTTATGTTTTTGGTGATTTACATAAGCATATCGCCCCCTACTGGGCAGGGAGGAGAATTTATAGTAAAAAAATATTATTTTTAAAAAAAATATTGATCTGTTTCTCACCCACACCTATCTTATCTCTTCTGAAGACATAGATTAAACCACTGGATTGTAGCGATGTATGGATTATTTTTATGCTGCATTTATGTGATTTTTTGTACCTTCTGAGTTCTGATCACCTTCACTTGCATTGAAAGGACCAACAGAACTAAGAAATTCTTCCAAAAAAATGTATTTGTGTTCAGCAGAAGAAAGAAAGTCATACACATTTGGGGTGGCATGAGAGTAATTGATGAGAGAAATTACATTTTTGGGTAAACTGTTTATTTTAAAGATGATCTAGGCACATAACACTGTAGAACTGTAGAAACTGTAACTCTTTCAAGATGTACAGCCTCGCACTTTAAATGGTCAGTGCTTTGTATTTTAGATAATAAAATAGCAAAAGATCCAGTGAAACAATGAAGGTTGAGTGATTGTTTTTATTTTTTTTAACATGCCTTTCAAAAACGTGCCATTTTACAGCGATAAGAGTGAAATAAAAGAATAGAAATAACACATTTGTACTTTTCTTTTACTTATTGTAAATGTTCAGGGCAAAGGCAAAATGGTTACTGTCTCTTTAAGAGGGTTTTATCGCCCCGCCCTGAAGCAACCACACACAGAAAAATACAGCAACATTGGGAAGTCCATTTAACAGGTTCGTACTAGGTGCTCGAAGTACTTGAATTTGGCTTTTTCAAATGTAATTGCCGGAAAACCCTTGAAAAGAGCCATTTTTACCAAGAGTTGCTTAAAGTTCTTGAATTATAGAAAATCTTAAAATACGTTGCTTAAATCGTTATTTATTTTCGGAAAAACACAACGACAGACCACTGCTAAAGCAGGCAGCACTGTCACGTGACACCTGTTACTTTTGGAAGCGCTGTTCAGAATGGGCCAATCACAATCAAGTGTTATAGGAGAATTTAAAAAATATATATTTTATAGATACTGATGTGGCAAATTTAACAAGTATGAACACTTACAACTATAATTTTTAATAAAAAATTACTCCCCAGTGTGAAAAAAATTATATGTGGTTTAAAACATTGTGAGATTTGAACGGAGATACATGGAGACTGCAGTTCCCTTACGACTTCAGACACCATTTCCTCAGAATTTCTTCCTTCCCAATTACCTCTTGTCTCGAAGCCCTCTACCTTTGCCATTGATACATACCAGTCAGCGGACGAAATCTTCACGGCAGCGAGTGTTGTGGTTCGTGCCATCTCTGTGAAAAATCACTCTCAAAGACTTGTCGTTTTTGATTTCAGAAGAATAGACTTTATTATCAGACCATAAAGCCGAGTTGCCTGCAGAACAACTGAAGCATCTCTGGGTTTTTGTTCACTTAAATACATGTCCTCTAACAAGGTGGGGCTAATACATTCCAAATGTGTCACCATTATCCATCATCCTATTTTTTGACTCCAGTCTAATTATTTTAAGAAGTGGACAGGAGACACCTGTGAAAGAGCCTCAGCCTATATTTTCTCAGCAGGCATGAGAGCACATATGTGAGGCTATTCCTGTTCCTGCACAGGCCTCTAAAAACACACACTCACATAGTAAAAGACCTGCTTGACCATCAGAAATAATTGTAGAATAAAATGGCATTGATTATACTTGATTAATGTATACTTAACTTGATAAAAATACACCACACGAGAAGACTCCGCTCCCCTGCAGTGCTACGGCGAACATCACTCCGCCTCGCCACTTGACGCTTCACTGGTGAACGGACCTCAGCATCCTGATTCTCCACAGCGCATTGGCAGGTGTAGAGTATCCTTTTAAAGCAAAATTGTACTTGTGTGTTATAAATATATGTTATATAAATTTAAATCTATATTTATATATCTAGAAGAGCCACTTACATGTTCGTGTCTTTTTCAAGATGTCGTTCCGGAAGTGTTCCTTGAGTGAGAGACACATCCCACCGTCAGACAAAACATGAGAGCTGCGTTTTCTGTCTGGGCCGCACCCACGGAGAGTCAGCTCTCATGGAGACAGACTGTCCTCACTGTAAGGACATGAGTCTCAAGTCGCTTCGCTCACGAATCGCCCTCGTTCTGAGGGATTCAGCCTCTCGCGCCCTCCCACCACGATACACGAGGGTTCACACAAGGAGGCACGGCGGGGCCGCGAGGTTGAGCAGGACGAACTTGAGGTGGATTTCGTGCCGGCACACGCCCCACAAGCCCCTCAATCTCCATGAAGCGCATATATCCCTATACACTATGTGCGAGATGAGCTCCGGCCCTCTGATGGAGCGTGTGGCCTCGTCTCGTTTGGTGGATCTGATGCTGGGGATGATGACGATGTAATGTCTCTCGCCGCATCAGGCAAATAGTCAGTGGATGATGCTGCCGCCCCTCCCCCAGCGAGGAACGTGCACGCACCACTGACAGGGAGATGCTCCATGTCCTTACAAGGGCAGTCGAAGAGCTTCACCCTGACTGGTCTCCCCCAGAGGGAGAAACCTCTCTACAAATTTCCTGAACAGTCTCGCCTCGATGAATGGTTCCAGCAGTCCGGATGCCGTCAAATGGCAGCATCCCTCACATTTCTTCCCCGAAGTTCATAATGAACTATTCAAGTCCTGGCGCGCAACCTCATATGGCGCGCTCATGCAGTGACACCATCCTCTAATGTGGATCATGGGAAAGAAAACAGTTTTGCCCAATTACCCCCTGTGGAGGAGATGGTAGCAGCACACCTATGCCCAGCGAGTAACATGTACATCCTTCCAAACCGTGTCAACAAACGTCCGCACTGGCGGGAAAAGCTTACTCAGCTGCAGAACAAGCTGTATCAGCACTCCACACAATGGCGGTGCTCCAGGGCAGAAATGAGTGATAAGGAAAAAGCCACTCTTTTAGATGCTCCAGTGTCTCCAGCCGGCCTTTTTGGCGGCTCTATGAATAAGTTTGCTGAGCGTTATGTTGCCATTCAGCAGAAGTCACAGGCTATGAGACACGGTATGCCCACATAAGGTATATCACAGCCTGTTTGCCCTCGCTCAGGAAAGGGATATTGTTATTCAAAATGTTGTTTCCGTGTCTTGCACTCAAATAAATGCAATAACAATTGCAATAAGTGCAAAAAAGAATACAGCATTTGTTGCAAATGCACGAGATGATCACACATTCTCAATAAAGAGACTCTTTTTCCTCTTCAAAGCACACACATTATGCGCAACCACTTCCCTATAGTGAACGTTGCATCATATCATACAGTGAGCAAACCAAACAGCCCTCTGTCTCATTATGCGGATGCGTGGCGAGCCCTAACGGTATTTCAGAATGGGTGCAAAAACTATCGAACATGGTTATACGTTCTTTTTTTGCACACCGGCCACCCCTTTTCAACGGCGCTCTGTCTTCCGCGGTTTCGTCCGATGACGCGCCAGTGTTACGAGCCGAAATACACCTCTCATTGTGAAAAACGCGATAGAGATTGTGCCAAATTGTCAAGCACACAATGGTTTTACAGCCGTTATTTTCTTGTTCCAAATGACAGATGGTGGGCTTCGGCCAATCCTGGATCTGAGACATTTAAAGCGCCTATTCAAAATAATTATTCAGAAAAGGATCTTATCGCATGTACGCCCACACGATTGGGTTGCGTTGATAGATCTGAAGTATGTGTACATTCATATCCAAATTATCACAGGATGTTTTTGAGGGAACAGCATATCAATTCAAAGTCCTGCCCTTCAAACTGTCTTTGGCTCCTTGTACATAAGCACAAAGTAGATGCCTTAGTAAAGTAAGACAAATTATATCAGACAATAGACATCCTCTGTTTGATAAATTTGAGATATTACCCTCAGGTAGAAGATTCAGGATGCCAGCAATTTTTAAAAACAGGGGGAAAAATTCCTTCTTGCCACAGTCAGTAAAATTATTAAATGATAGGTAGTGTGGGTGTTCACTGAGCGGGTCTCAGTGAAGATTAGAATTTGTTTTTATTTATTTTATATATAAATCTGCATATTTGTTACATGTATATTGTTGGTCTTATATGTACACATGTTGAAACACAAGCAACAAAAATTTCCCTAAGGGGATAATAATAAAGCAATCAATCAATCAATCAATCAATCAAAGTGCATTGATGCGGATCTAGCCCCTCTGAGACTGAGCGGCATGTGCATCTTGAACTACCTCGAAAATTGTCTGTTACTGCTGCAATCAGAGGCTTTTTTATGCCAGCACAGATTTACTGCTTCAGCCATTTTAAAGTGTCTCCAACTCAGTTCAAGCTGGGGAGAACATTTCCACTGAAACTTGTTTCAGAAAGCACTGGGATTTGTGGTGGCGTCATCCGCCTCTTACACATGAGACCTCTTCAGTGCTGGCTGAAGCGCCGTGTGCCGCGACGTGCTTGGCACCAATGACATATGTGCATCACTATATCCAGCCTCTGTTCAGCACCATGGACAGCTCCTCCTGCATTTTACCAGCGAGGTGTCTCGCTGGGGCAAGTGTCACGCAGTGCCTAAAGCCATCGGCTGTATTTCTAAACTTAAAGGTTTTTCAGTCAGAAATATCAAACTGTCATGTCCTGTTTCGCTCAGACAACATGACAATTGTGGCATATATAAACTGCCAAGGCAGAATTAAGGAGACTTCACCCTCAAACTATATTGAGGATTTGGGAAATATCTGGCAAAGCAGAAAACAATCTATTTGCCTCAGTGGAAAATACCCACTGTCCCCCCTGGTACCCGAAGTCCCAAGTTGTCAGGCAGAAAGGGGTGACCACGGATGCTTCCAACACAGGTTGGGGGGTGGTGTGCAATGGACGCCCAACTTTTGGCACCTGGACAGGTGCGAGGAGGGCGTAGCACATCAACCGCTTAGAACTATTGGCTGTAATTCTAGCCTTAAAAGCTTCCAGTCTGAAATAGTGAGCTGTCATGTCCTGGTTTGCTCAGTCAACATGACAGTTGTGGTATTCAGTGGGTACGGAAAGTATTCAGACCCCCTTACATTTTTCACTCTTTGTTATATTGCCAAACTGAGCTATCGGGGGAGAAGAGCCTTGGTGAGAGAGGTAAAGAAGAACCCAAAGATCACTGTGGCTGAGCTCCAGAGATGCAGTCGGGAGATGGGAGAAAGTTGTAGTAAGTCAACCATCACTGCAGCCATCCACCAGTCGGGGCTTTATGGCAGAGTGGCCCGACGGAAGCCTCTCCTCAGTGCAAGACACATGAAAGCCCGCATGGAGTTTGCTAAAAAACACCAGAAGGACTCCAAGATGGTGATAAATAAGATTCTCTGGTCTGATGAGACCAAGATAGAACTTTTTGGTCTGATTTCTAAGTGGTATGTGTGGAGAAAACCAGGCACTGCTCATCACCTGTCCAATACAGTCTCAACAGTGAAGCATGGTGGTGGCAGCATCATGCTGTGGGGGTGTTTTTCAGCTGCAGGGACAGGACGACTGGTTGCAATCGAGGGAAAGATGAATGCGGCCAAGTACAGGGATGTCCTGGACGAAAACCTTCTCCAGAGTGCTCTGGACCTCAGACTGGGCCGAAGGTTCACCTTCCAACAAGACAATGACCCTAAGCACACCACTAAAATAACGAAGGAGTGGCTTCACAACAACTCCGTGACTGTTCTTGAATGGCCCAGCCAGAGGCCTGACTTAAACTCAATTGAGCATCTCTGGAGAGACCTGAAAATGGCTGTCCACCAACGTTTACCATCCAACCTGACAGAACTGGAGAGGATCTGCAAGGAGGAATGGCAGAGGATAAAAATCCAGATGTGAAAAACTTGTTGCATCTTTCATAAAAAGACTCATGGCTGTATTAGATCAAAAGGGTGCTTCTACTAAATACTGAACAAAGAGTCTGAATACTTAGGACCATGTGATATTTCAGTTTTTCTTTTTTAATAAATGTGCAAAAATGTCAACAATTCTGTGTTTTTCTGTCAATATGGGGTGCTGTGTGTACAATAATGAGGAAAAAAAATGAACTTAAATGATTATAGCAAATGGCTGCAATATAACAAAGAGTGAAAAATTTAAGGGGGTCTGAATACTTTCCGTACCCACTGTATATAAACAGCCAAGGTGGAATTCATTCACCGCCACACAGAATGACGCGTCACCCCCTCCTATGGAGTGAGCATCATCTCTCCCTGAGAGTGACATATGTCCCAGGCTGCCTGAATTACGGTGTACGCTAAGGGGTGATACCGGGTGAATGGAGACTTCATCCTCAAACTATACTGAGGGAGGGATGCAATGGCACACAAATGGCCGGTGAAAAACAAATATGCGTTTCCTCCAGTATGCCTGATCCACTCTGCCATATGCAAAGTCTGAGAGGACAAGGAAACGGTTCTATTAGTTGCACCGAAATGGCCAACCAGCCATAGTTTCCAGAAATGATGGAGATACTGTACAGCTCACCATGGGAAATACCACTGAGGGATCTCTTCTCAGGCGCAAGGCACAATTTGGCATCCCCAGCCCCAGCTGTGGAACCAGCATGTGTGGCCCCTGAATGGAGCGTACTAAACGCACCAGAACTGACGTGTTCAGTCATGAACGTCATTTAAAAAGCCAGAGCACCGTCCACTTGACACCTCTATGCACTAAAATGGAAGGTGTTCGTTGATTAGTGTCTCTCACACAGCAAGGACCCAGTAAACTTCCCCATACATGAAATTGTAATATTTCTTCAAGAGCGATTAGACGCAGGACTCACCACGTCAACAATCAAAGTGCATGTGGCAAATATATCTGCGTATCACGCACATGAAACCGGTGCCTCTATAGGCAAGAATGATTTAATCATAAAGTTCCTTAAAGGAGCGAGACGATTAAACCCACCTTGGCAGGTTACAGTCCCGACTTGGGACTTAACTTTAGTTCTAAAAGCTCTCGCAGGGCCCCCATTCAAGCCTTTGGACTCTGTTGATTTGCGCATGCTCTCCATTAAGACCGCACTACTGCTGGCTCTAGCCTCAGTAAAACGGGTCTGTGACCTGCATTTGGCCCTGGTCTTTCAAAAGCCACTGTCGAACCTAGAAAATGCTATGCGCCTAAGGTCCTAACCATGCCCTTCAGATTACAGGTGGTTCACCTTCAGGCCTTCTTCCCTTCTCCATTTAATTTGGATGAGGAACAATCATTGCATTTGTTATGCCCTGTATGGGCACTACACGCATACATTGAGCATACCCACCAGTTCACACTGTCTGATCAGCTTTTTGTAATCTATGGAGGATGCACGAAAGGAATGTCCATATCCAAGCAAAGACTTTCTCAACTGGATTGTTGATGCAACTGCCCTTATAAATCGCAGGGTAAGACTTACCCAGTTGGTGTAAAAGCACACTCAACTAGAGGCATGGCCTCCTTATGGGCATGGACGAATGATGTGTCCTTATGTTTTGCAAGCAGGATGTTCTTAACAAAACACATTCGCAAGGTCTCTCTCTTCACAAGTCCTCACTGTTTAGAGCGTGTAGTATATTTTTATCAAGTTAATCAGGAATAATCAATGAAAACATTGTTGATTTATACCACAGTTATGTCTGAGGGGCAAACATGCAGGTTACTCTATGTAAAGGCCTGTGACGTGATGAATATGTGCTCACATATGTTTGACTATTTGACTGTGTGTGCAGCAACATAAATAGCATTACTTAGGGGGGAGAATTGATCTCTTCCAAAGGACATTCTGTTACTTCTTAATATGGTCAAGACCAGAGTCAATGAAGAGCATGATAGATAATGCACGTAACCCCACCTTGTTTGAGGAGGTGTATTTAAGTAAAACCAAACCAGAGATAGTTCAGTTGTTGTTGGTACTGTGGTTTCACCGTAGGCAACTCGGCTTTATTGTGTGATAATAAAGTCTATTCTTCTGAAATCAAAACCCCAAAGATGCTGAGTGATTTTTCACAAAATTGGCACAAGAAACCACTACAAGCGCTTACTATTTCATTAGCCAAATATACTCATGCTCCTCCCTTTAATGATCTTAAACTTTTTACACAATCCGCCTGCATTCAGGAAGTTGTAATTTACCATAAGTCATAAGCACTTACATTATAAATAAACTCCCTTCTCGAATGGGTTTGTGAAGAGTTAATTCATACTATATGACTATAGTTAATATATTCATTCTGAGAGCCCTCCTGGCCCAACACGAGGATCACTCACTGCAGCATACTCCTGTCGGCCACCATCTCACGAGACTGCAGCATCATGTTTCCTTTCTGGGAGGTTGTCGTGTAGTGCGGCGTGATGGGATTCAGTTCCGCATATGCGTTAATAAACGCAATGTCAAGTGTGCGGAGTCGTAAGAGAACGTCTCGGTTACGTACGTAACCTCGGTTCCCTGAGATGAAGGGCACGATACGTTGTGAACACTAGCCGCACTACAAGACTCAGAGTTCTTGAGGTATGAGTGATGCGCTCCTTGTTCTCAGTCAGAAATTCTGAGGAAATGGTGTTTGTGCACCTGCTTTTATAGCAGACAGTTTCGCGCCAAAACAGGCAGGGCTCAAACACCACAGCTAATATTAGTAGGCGGTGGGCCGAGTCCCTCTATCTCGTTTAGTTTTTGATTTGATAGTTACCCAGCAGCTGTCTGGCTCATTTTTTTTATTTGTCTATATGAATAATTCACAAAAAGATTACCGATTGTTTCCAACGCCAATTGTTGCACATTAAAGTATAAAAATAGATTTAATTTCGCTAGCTGATCACAAACGTTGGCCGGAGTGAGATCCAATCAACGCTTGTGTTGTTACCTTGTTGAATTGATTTGGCCAATCACGTTATTCGTTGAATCGGCGTCGCGTGACTCGCGTCAGTCTGAAGCCAAATTAGTCTACAACCCAACCTGGAGAGAGCGGTGTGTCTCGGCAAGACAACGTCAAGGTAAGATTTGTTTTACAATGATTATACACCCCTATATCTTAATGCTTTTCATATAAGTTGTATTTAAGACTGTCGTGAATATATGCGTTGTCGTTGATGAGAACAGTAGCCACGAAAGAATGTTGGTAGTGGAGCAGTAAAGCTAGGTCTAACGGTATGTTGCTTAGGCTAATCCAAATCATTCGGTACATACACAATGAACTAAGCAAAGAGTATTCAAATACGGGATAATTACGGGTAAATATTTAAACGGGAAGACAGTAGGAAATAATTTGACAGGTATGTCAAGGTTGGATTGGTTTATAGCAAGCTACCTAGGCTACAAGTAAACTAGACTAATTATCATCTAAAAAGAGTGCAAAGCAAAACAAAGAAATGATTTCAAATCAACTTTATAGTGGTAGTCATGGAGTTACATAAGCCATTTATGGTTGATTGTCACAGTTTATACAATGACACAATTCTGTGCATGGTAGCTTATGCTTTTTGCAAGTGCAGTTCCCTCCCACACATTTAAGGGTTTTGCATTGGCAGTGCACCAGCTCTAAGACACTCTGTGGTGCTGGGGGCAGTGCCATCCAGTGCACTACCAGGTATTCTCCCTCCATCCTCCATCCATGCTGTACCGGCGGGGGTATTTATTTAAAGATGAATGTTTTTGAGCTATTTAACAAAATTACTTGTGGTTAGAACCGCAGTAGTCTTGTCAAGCTCGTTTAAGATGGTTAGCATCTTAATACAAATGTCAAGATGAAAAATGTGATTTAAAATTATCTAGTAATGTGTGCTTTCTGTGTTTATTTATCTGAATATAATTCAGTTGTTTATCTAACACACAGACACGGACAGGACAACATCATATCTCTCCACACCCAAATGACTACAGAGGTGATCGTTGACAATCATCACATCAACAGCACCATGAATGGAGCAGGTCAAGATCACGGAGTTGCTTAGTATCCACATCACAGATGACCCATCTTGATCTATCGACACCACCAACAGAACCTGGCCAAGAAAGTCCAAAAACCTCTGCACTTCCTCCCACAGTTGAGGAAGGCTCATCTCCCACAAATCCATCCTCTTAACTTTCTTTAGGGGAATCATAGAGAGCCTCTTCCTTCCACCCCCACCCTCCAATAACCTAAGGGCAGCTGATTCACTCTTGCACAAATACACTGGTAGTTTACACTATGATGCTGCTACATTGGTTTATTTTTTTATTTTTAAATTTGTTATGAACATTTGACCCCACTTACACACATATTGCACTGCCTTTTGCTACTTGTCATGTCATCCACTTGCACTGAAATACTATATTAATTAGGGATGAGTCACGATTTTCGAATATTCGATTAGTTGATTTTATTATAGAATATTGAATAGGATGTGCGGGATGATTGTCTTTAAAAACTCCCCATGTTTTAGTTGTGGTTATAAGTTGCAATCCTAAATTCACATAATATTTGTATACATTTTATAAATATATTCTTAATATTTGTTGTTTTTGTTTCTATGTTTGAGCTTATATATCTCAATATTAATAACAGTCTGGTTAATTTTGAGTCTTGAAATGTAAACTCTCAAGGGTTGGCTTTCTAAATATATGTTGGTTATGTGTAGAATGACTTCTGAACAGCAACCTTTTTATTTTGGGGATGTCATGAATGCATCACTTGCCAAAATTGGGGCTGACTAGTAAGGGGTTAAACGTATATAAATGAAACCTTTTATATAAAAATTATACATTTGATACAAACCTTCACTGTTGTTAGCTGCATTTTCTATCTTCTTACGTGCTCTTCTTATGTGTTCTTTGTTGGTGAAGAGCATGTAGCATTCTCTGTGAAATCCAACATTAGCCGGCACATCTTGGACGTCTTCGGAATTTAAGTTAAATGCCAATACGGCTTTTTCAGCTACTGTACTCTCTGTGGTTTGCAGGTTCACCCATAAATTTGTACATTGAACAATCTTTGCCCAACTTGTCTGGGAAAGGGGGGTTACAGGGCTTTTTACATTTGAGGCTAATTGGATAAAACACCTCATTTTTACCTCAGTATTACTGAACTACAGAACTAAATTTACATTTTTAATGATTTACAGCAAAATTGTAATTTCAAGAACGCAGCTTCCTGGTCATCTGTGTTCATTATTTACATTGGTTGTCAAGGAAACGGGAGGTTTTCTAACGTTATGATTAGTACTCCTGCTTATTTGCCGGTTTAAAAAAGTAAGAGTTTGTAAGGACATTTTGCGTCAAATGTGCAAACAACAAAGTTGGAAACAATGTCTGTAGTACTTATACGATTTTATTACATGACCTCAGCAAAAAAAAGACTTACACAGCTGTGAGGTAAGTATTAAATTCATAATTTCGAGGTCCGGCCCACCGCCTATAGAATATTGGCATTATTGTAGACGTTTCAACTAGGTCGTATAAGAAGGTACTCCCCATATGTGTTAATAAATGCAAGGTCTCGTTCCCTTCGTCTCAGGGAACCGAGGTTACGTACGTAACACAGACGTTTCTTCGTCTATGTATTTACATACAGTTCCTGTTCCACACGCTAGCCATTGACACCACAGAAAACAGAGAGTGGGGGGGGTCTGCAGTCTTTTTTGTGAATCAAATCAATTCAATTTATATTTCTTACCAAGAAAAACTATTTCACTATACAAAACATAGATAAGCACATTATAGCACACCAATGCAAATAACATTAATTCTTATGTATAAAATATAAGATCATTAAATTGTTTGCCAAATGTAAATAATGTCATGTAAATGAAGTTTTCTGTTAATTCCTAAATTATAATTACTATTACTGAAGATAAAATATATAAAAACTGTTACAAACCACCCGGCTCAAGGTAGAGAAAAATGAAATAGAGAGTCGACACGTGGATACAAATTTGCAAAAATAAAGGAGTTTATTAATTATTAACAATAAAATATCATAATCCAAAAAGAAAACAAAAGAGCAGATCCAGGTGCTGGTGAGAAGAGGCAAATACTCTGGGGAGAAGGGCCTTTTTATAAAGCTCAATTCAAGGCTCAAGTAATTCAATGCACTTTCTTCTAGACTCCACCCTGGACAAGAAGACAAAAATAGTATCAACACCCAGGGCCGTACAAAGCAAAATGGAAATGTGTTCTCAAAATAAAAACTAAATTACAAAATCATTAAAGAATCTAACCAAAACTAAAATGTATAACACATTTGAAAACAGTATATATATATATATATATATATATATATATATATATATATATATATATATACATATATCATATATAATCCTGGTGAAACTGCTGAAAGGATGCCTGAAAGGATTCTGAAGTTCTGGATGCCAGAACTGTACTGTAATGACTAATAGTAGAGAATAATGAGAATAATAGTAGCTGCCAGTATTTTATGAAAAAAGTAAAAAAAAGATGCATTTGAGCTTTACTTAAAAAGTACTGGCAGTACTTTTTTTCCACCAGAATGTACTACAAATTTTCAGCAGACAATGTAAATTGAAAGTTTTTTTTTCAGTGTGTACAACACATCCACGCATTCAATCTGGAGATGTTATCAGACCCAATTGCTCTAAGACTGTCTAGTGAAAAGGGTGCAGCAACAGTTGCTTGAAAACATACTTTATTTCTGCAATTCATTTGGTGCCGCTGGAGTCACAGAAATGACATAGTTCACCTTAAGTTACTCAATTTAACAAACAAGCAATTAAATGTCCTTTCTCCAGAAAATGAATTTTCATATGAACTATAAAGTCTGTTCGAACTGTGAAACTCATCCCACATTGATGACATGTAAAAGGCTTCTCTCCACTGTGGGTTTTTGTGTGAATTTTAAGGTTTCCTTTTTTATTGAAATTTTTTCCACACTGATGGCATACAAAACTTCTCTTTCCAGTGTGAATTTCTATGTGTTTACGAAGAGTGCTTCTCTCTGTGAACTTCTTCCCACAGTGGAGGCATGTGAAAGGCTTCTCTCCAGTGTGAATTCTCATGTGATTCTTAAGGTACCCATTTTTCCTGAAACTTTTTTCACACAGATGGCATGTGAAAGGCTTTTCTCCAGTGTGAATTCTCATGTGATTCTTAAGGTTTCCTTTTCTCTTGAAACTATTTCCACACTGATCACATGTGAAAGGCTTCTCTCCAGTGTGAGTTCTTTGGTGAACCTGAAGGTTTCTTTTGCAAGTAAAATTCATTCCACACTGTGGACATGTCAATTGCTTCTCTTCAGTGTGAATTCTCATATGACGATTAAAGTTTCCTTTATGAATGAAAGTCCTTCCACACTGAGAGCAGGTGAGACATTTCTTTTTGGTTCTTGTTGAATGAGTTCTTTTTTTTGAGAAATTCTTTCCAGATTGTGAGCAATTCAAATGTTGTTCTTCTGATTTGAAATGATCAGGTTTCCGATACTGATGTTTCTCCTCCATTTCATCCATGTCTTGACTTTCCTCTTTCAGCTCCATCAGATCTAAAATAAACATGGGTAGATGACATGAAATGTGGGTTCATGGGTAGATGACATGGGGTATGAAGTACCCTATTAAATGTTTAAAAGTAAAAAAGAATTAAACAAAATGTTTACAATTTGTCTATAAAAATGTATTTATGCACTTTGTATGAGCTCGCAATTGAGGCTACATGAAATATTTGTGCTTTTAAGGGGACCAAAACATTTACTGATAAAATGACAAAAAGGTGATTAAAATGGTTAAACATTTGGTGGACATGGTGACCATTTACAGGACCTAAGATACTGTATATATTTTTCCTTTAACATAAGTGTACATTTTAACCTTGAGTCATAATTTTGAATAAAAAAAGTTGGCCATGGCCATGTTATCTTTGGCCAGGGCACAGTGGTTACACCCCTACTCTTTATGAGAATTGCCCTAGGATTTTTAATAACCACAGAGAATCAGAGCCTTGGTTTAACATTTCATCTGAAGGACAGTGCCTTTTTTCAGTATTGTGTCCCCGTCACTATACTGGGGCAATAGGACCCACACTAACAACTCTTCCAGCAGCAACCATAGTTTTTCCCCAGGAGGCCTCCCATCCAGATAATGACCCGGCTCAACCCTGTTTAGCTTCAGTGGACAACCAAGCAAAAGCTGCAGGGTGATATGGCTGCTGAGGTGATAACTAGCCCTTTCACTGCTAATATCATGGCTGCTATTTCCTCACTTAATAAAAGTGTGGACACTAAATTAGTAAGCATCACAAACTCTATGCAGGCCATGCAGAACTCCTTAAAAGGCATTCATAGGAATAGTACATACACAATGAAAAGATGACAGCCTAGGAATACAGGTGTGCATCCTTACAAGCTAGGCTATATTCCACTTCATTTTAAAATTATACTTGCTAACTTCACTAAGCACTTCCCCGCCCACACCGAATCCTTGCTGCCATTTTGACCCACAACCCCTCAAATTTGACCAAGGGAGTGAGCCAACATGCATGTACCAATTAAGCAGTTCAGATTTAAGAGTTATATTGATATTTAACTGCATAATACTTGTAGCTACCTTAAACTGACAGTCATAGCCTTTGTGTTCATTGCAATGTTACCATTTTTTTGTGTAAAACTTGAATAATCCTTTCTAACAATTAATATGTATAACAATGTTTAGATATAAACCTCTGAAATTACAACTAAACTTTACCTGAATCTATGATTGCATCAATCTCTGAAGACGTTGTTTACTAAGGTGCAAAAACTGCCAAATAATTCCACAAAATGACATCAGTCCTATTGCAAAAGCGATAAGGAGTAAAGGACGTAAAAAGGAAGTGGAACGCAGCACTATTGTGGATAGGCAACAAAAGAAACAGGAAGATCTGGAATCACACCGCAGGCATCAAAACATCAGAATACTCAGGATCCCAGACAGCTCGGAAAAAAGGAGATCCCCAGAGTTTGTGGCAGAGGTGATTCCAGCTCTGCTTGGGGCAGAACATTTTTAATCACCCATGGTGGTGTATCGTGGCCATCGGACAATGGCACCTAGAGCCCAAAGTATACTTTGATTTTGATGTGAAAGTTCAGCATCTGCGTACAGTCGAACGAGAGCCAGTCAAAGTATACTCTATTTGATGCCGCACGCACACTGCGACTGCTATAAGATACTGGACTAATCCTCTTCAAGAGTTTAGACCCATAAAGATGTCTTTATATGCCTTCAGACTTGATTTATACAATTGCAGGTATCTCCTGACCTCCTCACACTGTGCTCTTGACATGCAAATCCATTGCAGCAGTTTCCACTAAGCCAGAGGGGTTTTCATCATTTGTGACCTTGTCAAGGCGGTGAGAAATCATCAGAAAACATTTGGAGAAGTCTGACGGAGATGTGAGTCAGCCAAGCTCAAGTATGGATGGATTCCTCTTTCATGTGCACTTTCGTATCAAGGTGGACGATAAGTCCTAGATCTTCGAGAATGCAGGGAAAGTAAAAGATTCCTTAACAAAAAGCTGACTCCGTTGGGGCTTATTTAATTGAACTGGGTATTTCATTTTCAAAAAGACTCACTACCTTGCTGTAGGTTTTATTTAAATTATTTGGTTTAACTAGATTTGGAAAATGTATTGTTTCAATGTTCACTGGCAAGCTGATTAAAGGCAGTAGCCAGGTACGATTTGTTAAAATTTAACTAGGGCTGGGCGATATGGCAAAACATATTATCACGATATTCTTTTTCATATCATTCGATATCGATATTTATCACGATATTTGATCACATTTGCAGATTGCACAAGTGTAATCAAGCTTGAAATCATGATCGCCAAGAAGACTGCTGTCAAGTTTATAGTGGAAAAAGGAGTTATATTTTGGTCTGTTCTCACCAAAAACAAATTGGATTGCTTCAGAAGTCATTGATTAAACCACTGGAGTCAAATGGTTTAGTTTTATGCTGCCTTGCCTTTATATACTTTTTGGATCTTCAAAATTTTGGTAACCATTCACTTGCATTTTATGGACCTACAGAGCTGAATTCTTCTTCTAAAAATCTTAATTTGTGTTCAGCTGAAGAAAGAAAGTCAAACACATCTGACATGAGGGTGAGTAAATTATGAGAATTTTCATTTTTGAGTGAACTCTCTCTCTTTATTGGTGCATTTAAGTCACGTCATCATATTTATGAGACTGGTGCAAATGAACAACACCACAAAGTTGTAAATCCACTAAGATTTTCATCGAATGCTAATTTTCTGAGATAGGGGCATGTCAATTTAAGAAGCATGGCAAGAATCAAGCAAATTGGTGACTGTACAGTTTAGATTGATGCATTTTCTCTGCTACTGATGAAGAATAAATCTTGCTAGAAAATAAAACTAATTTAGCTAGTTTATTTGAAGTGACAGGCTTGTGCAACAAATCAAATTGCCCACCAGTATTCAGTATGTGGCCACAAGAATGACACTGTTGCGTCGAACAGAGAGTGCTAAGGAAGTTAAAGAAATGTGCCTTTCACTTCTATAATACAACCTTCTACAGATAAACCTCGTTCCAAACTCTAGTTGAGCCTTAGCGCTCTCCGTAGTACATCAGTGGTATGAGCACAGCATCTCGGGCAAAGAATATAGAAGCACAAAAGTGGAAGCTCTGGCGCTTTTTTGACAACCACCGCTAGATGGCGCAGCAGTAGCGCTGGACAATGGGACAACAGTTACACAGCACACAACCTAGTACCTATTCAATATCGGCCTATATTATTTATTTTAAAAACTTGGGGATTATATTTTTTGTCGCAGTGTCCTTATTTAACTGGTAAACTTCCTGTTGCTTTGGCCAATTATCACAAACAAGCATTACTGTTCTGGTCACTTTTGTACAAACACAAATTTTATCCTAGCAGGTATTTTAAAAGGAACAATGCTAATATCATTCATAATATGCAGCCATTGTACATGGAGAATTGGGTTCGGCACAACATATTAATTGTAAACCAGCTTATTGACAAGAACGGGCAATTATATACATACCCTAAGTTTATTTCAAAATATTATTATTATTTTTTTTGTAAATTAAAAAGAATTTAACAACGTAATTAAGGCTATCCCCAATGGCATAATATTCTTAACCAAATTCTCAAATGTAGATATACATTACAACCTTAAACAATCCTCAACTTTTGGTAAATGCTCTCTCCTTTTTTAACGTTTTAATAGCAATTTTATAAGAAATTCCTCCAATCCTCAATGTAAATCAAAATGCCTTAAACTTCATTGGATATCTTGGCACAGCATTTGGACAATACCACATAAATATGTTATTTATAATAAAGTAAAATAAATAATTTACAAAAACATTCACAGATAATATCCTGTAAATGCAGCCATTAGTAGATATATTCATACGGTTTGTGATAAATGTACTTTTTGTAACACATCATTTGAAGATATTTAAAGTTTATTTTTTACTGCCCCTTTTCTATTTCTTTTTTTGGACTGACTTTAAAATAGACATGACAAAAAACTAAACAAAACTCTTAATTTAGAACCATATGACATTTTACTTTGTTTTCAAAACCCATATTTTTCTGAAAAACAAAATAACATTAATATTAATTAATAACATAATTATTTGGCAAAGTTTTATAATCATAAAACAAAAATAACTCAAAAGAAACCCTCATATACTACGTTTTGTAATTCTGATAGAGGTATAAAATACATGGCGATAAAATATAGATAATTTTGTTTGTACTTTTATAACGCAGCTCAGGATTCACAGTTCAAAATGGCGGAGGTGTTGCTCTGCTTCTGCGCGCAGATTTTGCAATGGAACGTCCTATTAGACTTCGTCTCTTGTGCTTCTATACTCATTGTCTTGGGGGCAATCTTTTTGAGGACACGCTTCCACAGAATCTGACGGGGAAACAGACTTCGACACAACAGTGACAATCCTATTTTCTATGCTCCAAAACCCGATGAGCAGCTTAAAGTTGCATTACGAGAGAGAACGTAATGAAGAATGGACACAAACCTCTTTGTTCGTCAGTATCTTCACTTTTTATTCTGCATGGTTGTGTAATACTGATGTCTTCACTCTCTCCTTTAATAAACTCCATCTTTACAGCAGTTTGTCTCACAGATCTCAGTCGTTTCACCTGGAGATTTTCCTCCTCATCTGGACATCGCAAACCTTTCCTGAGCAGAATGAGACGCGGCGCAGCTCTAACGACGTCAAAACAACAGCAGTTCGGAGAAGCAAAATAAAAGTCTTAAACATAAAAAAAAGCTAACTCAATATTTGGTGTAACAGCACCAATTCTCCTAGGTACACCTGGACACAGTTTTTCTGGTTGTTGGCAGATAGGATGTTCCAAGCTTGTTGGAGAATTGGCCACAGGTCTTCTATCTATTTAGGCTGTCTCAATTGCTTCTGTCTCTTCATGTAATCTCAGACTGACACGATGATCTGTGGGGGTCATGATATCTGTTGCAGGGCTCCCTGTTCTTCTATTCTAATCTTTTCTTTTTGCAAAATTAATGTTTGGGAGTCTAACATTTATATTTCCTATTGACACACTAAAGCTCAAGATATAAATAACCATCTCCAGACAAATGCTTTTGTGAAACATCTTATGTGACTTTTGCACAGTACTATATATGTGGAGATTTCTTGTTTACTTGCTACTCTATGTCTAAAACAAACTTAAACACCTTAGAAAGATATAATGCTAATAGTGTCGGAAAATAACTGGGACTTGGGGCAAAAATGCCACTGAAATTGCCAAAAAATATCCCCAAAATTCAGCACAGACGGCGTCTCCGCTTCTATCAATCGCATAAGTTTGGTATCGTACTCCCACGTTAAATTCCGTAACTGTTCGCCCATCTTGTCCAAAATAAACTGTCCTAGCAGGTCACACTCTCACTCATGGTGCTGCTGTTTATCTGTATGAAAAGCCTCACCGACTAGAGACCGAAAGTGTGCATGGGATGGATGTTATGTAAATAAAGTATGAGTAATCACAAAACATAATGTAACCAAATTCTATAATTTACTTAATATCTCAAAATGTTAAATAACCATAACGGTAATTAAGACTTTATTATTACAACTGTATAATACATATAATAATATAATACATATACAGAACAGCCACGTTATATGTTCTGTTTGAACTCTTGCAGCAATGCAGGTCTTTGGCATTTAGAAGCTGCTAGTTTAGGACCTGTGAGGAGTCCGTTTCTCAAACTGAGATTGTGATCTACTTCTTTTTGTTGTGCATCTGGCCGTCCACTTCCCTCTCTATCCTGGTTAGAGAGTCATTTTTCAAAACATTAATGCAAAATAGCCTTCATCTCTTTAAAACAGCAGACTTTAGGAGAAAATAGAATTTCAAGATAAATGTGTTTCTTTTTGCCTATTTTTAAAACCAAAAATTGACTTGCAAGTGTAAAGCAACTTGTAAGAATCCAATACATCAGCAAACGGGGAAAAACCCTGTATTGTGATTTCCGCATGGTAGCGCAACCATTTTCAATTGTTCTAATAAAAAGAATGTTTTCTTGAGTACCAAATTGGCAGTTTAGAATGCTTTTGTAAGGAACTGGTGACACAGTATATGTTTGCCATCACGGGTAAAGACAAAATGGAATAAATACCAATTAAAGCAATTATTTAAAATCGTAATAATAATTTGCAATGAATGATTTTGGCAGTATTTTTGATCAATTTCATGCATCCTTGGTGAAATGAAGCATCAATTTACATTCTAAAAATGGAAGCTTACATTATATACTATATATAATATGTAACTTGTAATTACTGGAGTAGTTTTTTGGCAGAATACTTATTTACTCTTACTTGAGTCATAATATTAATACTATTTCTCAGTACTTCTACTTGTACTCAAGTGAATTATTATTAGTAGCAGTACTTTTACTTAAGTAAAAAAAAAAAAAAAAAAAACAGTACTCTTTCCACCACTAGTTGAAGCAGCTTCTTTTACTGATCACATGTGAATTCTTCTCATAGAATGAGGCTTGAAGTAATTGATAACACATTTTAATATAACATTAGTTGATGTTTTACATGTAATCTTGAGCATACTCATTTTTAAATGCTCCTCTAAACACGTCCATCAGTGACATGGCTGGTGTCAGAATATTCACAAACAGTATGTCGTTGCGCAGCTGTTTCGCACTTCCTACTAGCTCTGAGTGAAGAAATTCGCCGTGAATGAATCTGAGCATTTAGGTGCTTCCTAAGGTGTCTTTCTTGTGTGAAACTCTTTCCACACGGACTGCATATAAAAGGTTTCTCTCCAGTGTGACTTCGCAGGTGCTTCCTAAGATATCCCTTTAGTGTGAAACTCTTTCCACACTCAGTGCATGTGAAAGGCTTCTCTCCAGTGTGAAGTCTTAGGTGCTTCCGAAGGTGGCTTTCTTGTGTAAAACTCTTTCCACACTGAGTGCATATGATGGCTTCTCTTGAGTGTGAATTCTCAGGTGCCTCTTAAGGTATACTTTTAGTGTGAAACTCTTTCCACACTCAGGGCATTTAAATGGCTTCTCTTCAGCATGAATTCTTGCGTGCCCATTAAGATATGATAAATTAGTGAAACTCTTTCTACATTGAGGGCAGGTGAATATTTTTTTAGATCCTGTTCTTCGAGTTCTTTTTTGTGAGAAATTCTGTTCAGTCAGTGAGCAATTTAAAGATTCTTCTCCAGTTATAAAATTATTAGGTTTCTGATGTTGTTTCTCCACGTTATTGAATTCTTGACTTTCCTCTTTCACTTCCGTAAGCTCTAAAATGAACATGGTAAATTATGACAAATGTGAAACAAATATAAAATACAGTTGAACTCCAATTTATTGTCATTAAAGGTAAAATAAAGCATTATTTATTTCTTGTTTTATGTTTAAAAAGTCACACCAGCATCAAAAAATGTACTTTTTTATTAAGGTACAATATTTGCAGCTGGATTTGATTTTCAGGGGCATTTCTTTTCTTTCTTACCATTTTAAAACAAACTGTATCTCATCTGTTGACTTCAATGGCCACAAATCTTAAAAAATTTATTTGCTGGTATGAGTCTCCAGAGACCGACTGGTGTAAAGCAGAAGCAAGTACTTGTATCTTCACATCACTTTCTGTTCTAATCATGACAAAATTGCTACTTCTCAGTATACTCATGCACATCCCTAATCTGTAATAATCATCTGTTCCCTGCTGGCTAAATGGATTGTATGTTGGCAAAATGGTGGAGGGTACACATGGTTAAATGTGTTTTTTTTTTTTATATAGACATTACTTTTGCTAGTTTTAATGATATTCAGGGGTCACAGTCTAATCTGTTCCGCAACTTTCAGGTCTGACATATTCAAACTTGTCCTACCACCTACATCACTATTGGACAAAGTTTTACAGAATTCTCTGGTTCTTAAAGGTAAGATTTCAGAAATATATGACACAATAATGTCTTTAATCAATGGTTCAATTGACACAATTAGAGCAGTGTGGGTAAAGGAGTTGGGAACTGAAATATCAGATGAAGTCTGGGATGAGGCTCTGAGCAGAGTAAATGAATCGGCCTCTTGTGCACACCACAATCTTATCAAATTTAAAGTCCTTAATTGTACATAGGCCTACTACACAAAATCTTTAAATACAGAAATTGTCAGGTTTTCAATCCACACATCACAGATTTAAAAAAATATTTACCATGAACAATCAATATGTTGGGGTAGTAAGGGAATACCCATTTAATTTCTGGATGTGTTTTTCTTGTGAAAAATGCAATAATTTATTTTATGGTTACTGTCCATCTAATCATGGTTTTACTTTTACCTTTGGTCAAACTATTGGATAAAAATCTTGTATAATCAAGCCAGGAACACACTGAATAAAGGAAATCAGGGTGGCTAAAAGTAGCTACTCTGATAAGCTGAAAAGCAAGTTTTCAACTAACAAAAAAATGATTTTTCGGTTTTGTTCACTTTACCTGAACAATTCATGTTGAATTAATGCCATTTTGGCTATTTTTCATTTCAACATGATTGTGTCATGTTAAACTGACTTAAAACTGTCACTCGTTGGTTTAACATAAAGTTTCATTTTAAAAGTACATGTTTCAATCACTTAGCTCAGTCAAACTGTTGACTGAATTAAAAAAATATATATAATACCTCACATAATATTTATAATTTATTTGAAATATTTTTGTTTATTAATTTATAGCTTGATTATAATTATAGAAGTGCAATTAAATGGTTATTGGTGTTTTTAGGTTTGTTATTTGTCTTAAATTTCTGTTAAATCAGACTGATACAAATAATGTTTAGTAAAAGTCAATCACACATATAAAATGTGTGTTTTTATAAAGTCAGCCGGACTGAATGTCAAAACAGCCTGAAAACAAACCACATTCTCAACCTAAAGGAAGGGAAATTTGTTGTGACGCAATTCTGGCGGCAACATTCATAAAATACGTTAATGCTGTGCATGTCTCAAATAAATCGCCACGCCATTAACTGGAATATAAGCTTAAAACAAACAGGTACGTGTCCATCCATTTCCATCACTGTTATTAGAAACAATATTATCAAACTGTTTTATGATGTCGGTTGATACTAATGTGTTATTACTTATTATGACAGAATGCACGATTGTAAGCCTAAATGAGATGGCCGCGCCATAAACTGTATTAAACAGCACACGAACAGGTAACTGTTAACTTAACTTATCTATCCATTTGCATCAGTGTTGTTAGAAAAAATATTAGCCAACAGTTTTATTATATTGGTTGAACGTTATGTATTTATGGCCTGATTGCACTATTTTAAGCCTAGATGACCGCGCCATCAACTGAATTAAACGGCAAACAAACAGGTAACATTTTCGTCCATTTGCATCAGTCTGATTAGAAACAATTTTAACAACGGTTTTATTATGTCGACTGATACGGATGAATTTATGACAGAATCCACGATTTTATGCCTGAAAGAGATCACCGCGACATCAAACGAAAAGGTATGTGTCTAAGTTTGCACATGTTTGTTAGTTTAATCATCTATCTTTGCACTCTGTTCATTTTCATGGCATCGATCAAAGATATTATAACAATGTTGTGTTGTGTGGTTGATGGTTCAGTGTGTTTTTAAAGCATTAATGACAATTATTATTGGTTACTGAATATTGTTAATAATAATATCAATAATGGGTATTCGCGCCTTTGGTTGCTAGAATGGTATGTATGGCTAATAATTTTTAGTTATTCATATTTGTTATTTGTGTCTTTCAGAACCACACACATTTTAAAGTTGTATAAACTAATAGAAATACTGACTGTAACCAGTACAGTACAGTGTTTTTTTGTTTTTTTGAATGGTCTCATTTTACAACTCCCATAGAGAAAAACATGAATTTGACCATTTTTGATCTCTAGGTCTAATCTCTAGGTCTGGTGGGGGCACTTTTAGTTTTCATTAAATCCAATTGGTCTAGTAGCATCTTGCTCAAAAATGTTTTTGAACACAATGTAACTACAGAAGAGTGAAGCTTTAAATAGGAAAATTATTGAAACTATTTGGTAATTTAAGTGCAAGATGCTACTGGACTAATATGATTCAGTGATCTGTGCTAAGCTAAACTAAAAGTGCCTCCGCCCTTTAGGCCTTTAAAAAAAAAAAAAAAAAAAAAACAAACTCATCTGCTTTTCTCTAGAGGGGTTGTAAAATGAGTCTATTTCCAAAAACAGGTAATGTATTGCAATATAATTAATACTGCAATAATATTGTATCATAACACATGTATTGTGATTATTATAATATGGCAACGCTGATGATGCACACGCCTTGTTGACACTAATGTATTTGACAGAATGCCAGCTTTAATGCCTGAAAGAGATCGCCGTGTTATCAGCTGAATTAAACGGCAAACAAACAGGTATGTGTCCCATCTATTTGCATTGGTGTTATTAAAAACAATATTAGCCAACTGCTTTAGTATGTAGGTTTATACTAATGTATTTATGACAGAATGCACAATTTTTTATGCCTGAAAGAGATCACCACGCAAACAACTCAAATCAAACCTCAAACAAACAGGTAACTTGTATGTCCATCCATTTGCATCATTGTGATTTCATGTCTGTCGATACTACTGCTTTTATGATAGAATAGCCATTAGGGCTGGGAGATAAAATGCATATTAGAGATAATATTGCAGTAATTGTAAGGAAAATGTAGAATTTTGGAATTTCACAAATTTAGTATATTTTAGATTCAAGCATGCTTAACTAAAACATTGTTCCAAGCGTCCAGTATTGCCCCTTTTTATATTCATTTATATGTTTTATATATTTTGTTATATATTATATATATAATATTTTATACGTTTGCATTTTACTCCATAATAGCTGTTCTAAAGTAGTTCTTGTTTTTTTTTTTGTTTTTTTTTATGGGGATACAAGAAAATCCAAATTTTTGTATTTAAAAGAAAATGCAAACATATTGAGAAATATATTGAATATAGTTAAGAAATTTGACAATATCAAGATATCAAATAATTGTGTATATGGCCCGGCTGTAATAGCTTATTTTTGTAGATAGAAATGATTATTGTTGGTAAGGTTTCAAACCATGAACTACAACAATCAACTAATTTTTTTTTTAAACTCTTTTTTTTCTAGATTGTCTGACAAATTTTCTTTGGCTTAACACTGAAAGACCCATTTAGATATGTGGAAGTGTAAGACCTGTGAGTTTTCAGCGTCTTCTAGATCAAACTTGTTGAAACATTACAAGTTAAAGCATAAACACTTTGGCCGAAGCCACTCGTTCCCATGCATGCATTCAAGTTGTCCTTGTTTTTTAAGACATGGAATGCTTTATTGGTCCATCTTAGTAGAGTCCATGCAAATCATCAAGATCCTGCACAATCAGAACTGACTACCTTCAGCTGTCCTTTGTGTTCAAACTGTGGACTTTGTTGTGAAAAGGATTATTTTGCTCACATCGGTACACATTTGAAGAAAAATGAAGTGATTACTTGCATGTTTTCTGGTTGTGATTTTCAGACAAATGTTTACGGTACCTTTAGGTCCCACAAAAACAGAAAACACACTCCCTATTCATTGAGTGACTTTAAGTTTGGTGTAGTGTCTACGTCTACAACACATGTGTCTGACAGCGACATTCACGAAAGTGTACAGGTTAATGAAGTTGCTTCTGATAATGTAAGTTTTGAAAGCAGTGCAGAAGTTCAGGACCTACCTGGTGTTATTGTTGAAAATTTTGCAGCAATGTTATTGAAATTGGAACATTTCTTTCATGTTCCAGGCATAGCAGTTAATGAGTTTTTAGAAGAGCTGCACTTTTTGTTGAGTACCTCATCCCAAACTGCTGCATGTGACAGGCTCAAAGATCTGTTTCAGGAACACAGTCTTGCCTGTGATGATGCAATTATTCAAGACATTGCTAAAGCTGTGTGTGAATCTCATCCACTGCACACAGCAATAGGACAGCATGGTCCACTAAGCACAGTGTATCGGCGCAAGGAGTTTTATAAAAGTCACTTCTGTGTTGTTGAACCTGTTGAGTACATCCTTGATTCACAACAGGGAAAAACCTTTCAGTATGTTCCCATTTTAAAGTTCCTGCAACAGCTGTTGGCCAAGGAGGATGTGATTGAAACAATACTGGCAAACCACAGCTATGAGCGTAATGAAGCTGTTTATTCATCATATCAGGATGGCAGTATCTTTAGGGAAAATGCATTCCTGTCAGGAGATGATTTAAGACTTTTGTTAAGGTTGTACGTTGACGATTTTGAAGTGTGTAACCCTCTTGGTACCTCTCGGAGAACACACAAGCTCTGTGCAGTGTATTGGACTCTAAGCAATTTGCCTACAAGTTCTCATGCAACAATGTCGTCCATTTTCTTAGCTGTGTTGTGTAAAAGTAATGACGTGAAAGAATACGGCTTCAGTAAAATCCTTGAGCCTCTTCTCCAGGACCTGGCACATTTAGAAGAAGTTGGAATTTTTATTCCTTCAGTTGGTCATTTTGTGAAGGGTACTGTTCATGTTGTGATTGCAGACAACCTTGGGGCCCATAGCATAGCTGGTTATGTTGAGAGTTTTTCTTCTGAGTATTACTGCAGATTCTGCACTGGAAAGAGATCGGAAATTCAGACTAATGAGGTTCGGTCAGGTAGGTTTAGCCTTAGAAAGAGAGAGAGCTATGATGCTCACCTGAAATCTGCACAACAGACCGGCAGCTGTTGTTTTGGTGTTAAAAAAGAATGTGTATTCTCCACACACCTTGCTCATTTTCATGTTCTCTCTGGCTATCCCCCAGATGTCATGCATGATGTTTTTGAAGGTGTTGTACCATTTGAGCTTAAGCATTGTTTGTCAATGCTTTTATCAAAGAAGTACTTCACCTTTGAATTTCTCAATGAGCGTGTTGTTAATTTCCCCTATAAATGGACGGACAAGACAAACAGACCTCATGCAATCCCTCGCTCAATGTTCAGCCAGAATACTATTGGAGGCAATGCTCACGAGAACTGGAACCTGATAAGGTTGCTTCCATTGCTTGTAGGGCACATGGTGCCAGAAGATGAGCCTGCATGGCTGGTGCTTATGGATCTCAAAGATATTGTTGAACTTGTGGTATCACCAGTTCACACTGATGAATCAATTGCATACCTTGATGGCAAAATTTCTGAACACCGACAGAGGTTTCAGGAAGTTTTTCCAGATGTGAAGTTAATTCCAAAACAGCACTTCTTGGAACATTATCCTGAACTTATCAAGTCATATGGTCCACTTGTGCATCTGTGGACTATGCGCTCGAATCCAAACATAGCTTTTTCAAGCAAGTTGCTCGGCTTACCAATTGTTTCAAAAATATCCCCCTTACACTTGCAGCTAAGCACCAACTAATGATTTCTCACAGTTTGAAATCATACCATCTTGAAAAATCTGCACTAGACGTATCAACTGTGTCAACAGTGCCTCTGACTGTTTTGAGAACAGAAATAACACAGGTCGTCCAAGACAAGTACCCAGGCACTGAATTCATCCAGATCACCACAAGTGTCACCAGTAAAGGCATCAGTTACAGAAATGGGATGATTGTTGTTTGTCGCTCTTTAGACGGGCTCCCTGAATTTGCAGAGATTATTCAGATGTGTATAGTGCAGAAGGGACAGTGTTTTGTACTTAAAGGTCTGTGTGGTTGGTATAGGGAGCATTTTAGGGCCTTTGAACTGACCTCTTCTCCATCGCGGGAGATTTTCTTTCTTGAACTAAGTGAATTAGCTGATGGCTATTCATTGGCTGACTACAAGGTTGGAGGTCTTCGTTTGGTGTCACTGAAAAGACAAATTCATTCATAACAGGTGCCATTTAAATATTTCTTGTTTAACTGTATGAATGAAGCTTATGTATCTACAGTCTAAACAATACACTTTTTTTTCTCATCAACAGGATTGTAAATATGACCTCCACCATCATCCTGCGTGTAATTCTGGGAGAGAATGATGCACAGAAAGTGAAACTTCAGAATGGTGTCCCTTGTTCTTTGGCAGAATTAAAGAATGAGATACAGACACAGTGTAATTTGTTGGGAGAAATCAGACTTCAAATCATGGACCCTGACTTTAATGAATTTGTGAACCTGACTTCCACAACTGATGTTCAGAACAAAAGCACCCTTAAGGTCATGAAACTCTGTGACTCTTTAGCAGTATCTCCATTTCCCTCATCATGTGACACAGAGATTCTGTCTTCAAGATCATCCTCTGAAGCATCATCTTCTTCATCCCTTGACCCCCAAGAGTTGACTTCGAATACAAGGTCTTCTTGGCCAACATGTTTTGTTGTGCCCCGTTTCTCCTATGATGCAGAAATTAAGCTGGAACAAGGCAATTCAGAATACCAAAAAAAAGGCTCTCTACTGAATCCAGACCCAAAGCTGAAATCAGACATTTTGGATGGACTTGCTGAAGAAATAGTAAAATTCAAAGTGTACCTCTCTGATGCTGAATTCAATGAAGTGGCAGAAGCCCTTATAAAACGGCATCCTTGCCTTAAGGAACAGGGATCCTTCACAGGCTGCAGTGGCTGGAAAAGAAGCCTTAAATATAAAATGTCAAATTACAGAACCAAGCTGCGAAATCTTGGTTGTAGTGAAGTGACCGTTAATTCCATGAAGCACAAACCTATGGGTGTAAGCAATCCAGCTTTTGGTGTCAAGAAGCCACGCAAGGCTGAAGTAAACTTTTGTCCCTCATTTCTTTCTGGTGAAACTCCTGACAGCATGGAGCAAATCAGAGTCTCCCTTCTTTCTGAGGCTAAGAAGAAGAACAATGAGCAAACTGTGAGAAGATTAATGGACCTTTCATTTGCATTGAGAAGACAAGAGGTTGTCAAAGAATCTCCACTTATTGCTGACTTTATGAGCAGATGGCCGGCTTTGTTCCAAGAAAATGAGGTAATTCACCCTAATGTCTTTAAGTGGGATTTAACATAAAATTAAATGTATTAAAATGCCAATAAGTCAAAAAATAATAATAACACCATATAAGCAAGTTAGAACACATAGGCTAGCTAGCTTTTTTGGGCATACATTAAAGGAGAACTCCGGTCAATTTTAACATTGAGCTCATGTTTTTGTACATTTGGAGTGCTGTCAGTACAGTCAAAAACGACAAAAATCGGTGTTGCCTACACCGTGTTATCCTCTTTTTAAAATTCGCACCCTGTTGACTTCAATGGGGCAAGTTCTAAACCTGCTTTTAGCCTCTTAACATCCTTGATTTGTCATTACAAGTGCACAGCCATGTGAGTGGTGTTATTAAGAGTGACCACGGTCAATCTGACTGCAGTAGATGTGAAAGATATTAATAAAAATGATGTTAATTCAGCCAGCTCACATACCTGTATTTACTTCCTGTTTTCGGTCGAAGTCCACAGTAGTCGATTATCGAGTTCGCGCTCGATCATTGGTAACTAAGCAACATCATATCATAATGTCATAGAATATCATAATATCAGAACACCACACAGCACCGTCATCGGCTGACAGTCTGAGTCTCCACTGTTGCTTAGTTACCAATGATCGCACGCGCAAACGCGACAATCGACTTAAACTTTAAATAGTTTTCAAAGATGTTCCACATAGCTCACATTGTGTTTGCTTTTCCTTTACAAAGATTATCCAGGCACATTTTGGAATTAGAATACATTTACAGACAGCTTGATGGACACAAGCAGTTTGATAAAGTTTTGCACTTCAGTGGAGGCCTGATGAACAAACATAACCCAAACATACTATTATTTTTTTCTTTGGAATTGCAGGTTACTTTCTTTTTGTGAAATGCATTAAAAGCAAACACACTTTGCTATTTTTTTTATTAATGGGTTGTTGTACATGTAGGAATGTAAACCTGTTTGTTTCATTTTGCATTGTAAAGGAAAACATTTCTGTACACATTTGTGTTTTATATAAATTGCCAAATTCTGGCTTAATGTGTTATAAGTGTTTGAAATGTTTTTGAAAGTGTGACACCTGCTTAAGCTGTTCCCTAGTAAAAAGAATTTATTACATATTTGCTGCCTCTGTAGTCATCATTGAATTATGGGGAAAACGGGTGATATTCATTAATTTATAACATAGTAGTAACTTGACTAAATGGGATTCATTGGAAGTGATGTAAACATATCGGCTTAACATCAAGGATTAAAGTTAAGATAACATGATTAATTGAAGTTCAATAAAAAACATTAATTCAAGTTAAAAACAAGTATTTAAATCATGTTTAGTGAATGTCATCTTCATGTTAAATGAACACAAATATTTCAAGCTGGTTGAACATCATCCATTGTTGTTAAGATAATGTGGTGTAATCACGTGGAACCACTGTCCACGATTAAATCATGTTCAACCAATGTGCTATTTTTTTGAGTGTGCATCAGTCTGGAGAGGCCTAAACCACTTTATTAATTTCAAGACACCATCCCTAACACTGTAGAGAACCAACTGATGACTTGAATGTGTTTTACTGTAGATTGAAAGACCCATTCTCACACCACACCACACCTGCTCTGACCTTCACACAAGCATCAACTCCTCCTGCAACCCCCCACCTCCCCCCTCCTGTTACTCAACCTGCACTTAAGATCTGTGAAGAGGTGTGCCGTGGCTTCCGGAAACCCGTCGCTCTGATATCTGTGGTCATGAAGTAATTTGAAAGGACTGAACCCTTTCTAGATCCCCTTCAATTTGCTTATTGAGCTAAAAGTTATGTTGATGATGCAGTTAACATGGGATTGCATCATATCCTGCAACATCTGGACAGACCAGGGATATAAAGGATCCTTTTAGTGGACTTCGGCTTTCAACACCATCATCCCAGCTATTCTCCGGAGTAAATTACACCCACTCTCTGTTCCCACAGCTATCTGTCATTGGATCACCAGCTTTCTGACGGACAAGCAGCAGTCATTGAGACAGGGGAATTAACTTCCAGCACCTGTACAATCAGCACAGGTGCCCTTCAGGGATGTGTGCTCTCCCCACTACTCTTCTACCTGTATACCAATGAAGGCATCGCCAAGGTCACCTCTGTCAAGCTCCTGAAGTTTGCGGATGACTCCACTTTCATCGGCCTCATCCGAGATGATGATGAGTCTATACACAGAATGGAGATTGAACAACTGAGCACCAGAACCATCAGCCACAGGAAAATTTTTCCCTCAGGCTATCCATCTCATGAACAGTTAAAACTGCCCCACTGAGGAATTATGTGCAATACACAGTTTAGTCTATTTATATATATATATATATATATATATACACTATATCTATCTATCATATCATATCCATATGCATCTGTATATACCAGATTTGCTTTTGTCATTCATGTCATTTGTATCTATATATATATATATATATATATATATATATATATCATATATATATATATATATATATATATATATATATATATATTTTTTGTTATGTTACAGCCTTATTCCAAAATGTATTAAATTCTTTATTTTCCTCAAAATTTCCTACAAACAATACCCCATAATGACAAAGTGAAAGAAGCTTCTTTGAAATCTTTGCAAATTTATTAAAAATAAAAAACAAAACAAAAAAAAAATCACATGTACATAAGTATTCACAGCCTTTGCTCAATACTTTGTTGAAGCACCTTTGGCACCAATTACAGCCTCAAGTATTTTTTGTGTATGATGCTACAAGCTTGGCACAACTATTTTTGGGCAGTTTCTCCCATTCTTCTTTGCAGGACCTCTCAAGCTCCATCAGGTTGGATGGGAAGCGTTGGTGCACAGCCATTTTCAGATCTCTCCAGAGATGTTCAATCAGGTTCAAGTCTGGGCTCTGGCTGGGCCACTCAAGGACATTGGAAGATGAACCTTCACCCCAGTATGAGGTCCAGAGCGCTCTGGAGCAGGTTTTCATCAAGGATATCTCTGTACATTGCTGCATTCATCTTTCCCTCGATCCTGACTAGTCTCCCAGATCCTGCCGCTGAAAAACATCCCCACAGCATGATGCTGCCACCACCATGCTTCAATGTAGGGATGGTATTGACCAGGTGATGAGCGGTGCCTGGTTTCCTCCAGACATGACGCTTGCCATTCAGGCCAATCTTTGTTTCATCAGACCAGAGAATTTTGTTTCTCATGGTCCGAGAGTCCTTCAGATGCCTTTTGGTAAACTCCAGGCAGGCTGTCATGTGCCTTTTACTGAGGAGTGGCTTCCGTCTGGCCACTCTTCCATACAGGCCTGATTGGTGGAGTGCTGCAGAGATGGTTGTTCTTCTGGAAGGTTCTCCTCTCTCCACAGAGAAATGCTGGAGCTCTGTCAGAGTGACCATTGGGTTCTTGGTCACCTCCCTGACTAAGGCCCTTCTCCCCAAATGCTCAGTTTGGCCGGGCGAAAATAATTAATTTAATCAATTTTGGAATAAGGCTGCAACATAACAAAATGTGGAAAAATTTAGCGCTGTGAATACTTTTCGGATGCACTGTATATATAGCTTTAATGTGTATTTCTATATGTGTAAGCATTCTTAATTCTGTGTAAACTATTTTCTAAAACCCTCTGACTATAGAAAAAAGCCTTTGTTTGTATTCAGATGACTGCATTTTAATCCTGATTAAAAGAAACTGAGACAGAAAACTCATTCCCACTGTCAGAGTGTTTTAACTGTAAAGATGAATAATGAAAATAATTTTTAAAAAAATCCATTATGACTATTTGGATATTTACGCTCTATAACTTTCGCGACATCACTTTAGTGAAAACACCTTTCTAAGAGTGAAAAAAACACATTTGAAAAATGGTGTAGAGCTGCAGCAGAAAAAAACACGACCCAAGTAGCCCAAAGCATACGAGCACTTTATAAAAAATGCTTTATAGAAGCTTCAGAGACATTTATCCCCAGCTCATAACTTACACTTTAATGATTTATTCCAATCTTTAAATATTATAAACTCAATTAAAAAAAAATAAAACAATAAAACGAGTTTCTCTCAAATTCCAAATAAAAATATTGTCATTGAGCATATATTTGCAGAAAATGACAACTGGTCAAAATAACTAAAATCAGTGACCTTGAATAACGCAAAGAAAACAAGTTAATTTTCATTTTTAAACAACACAATACTGTTTTAACTTGGGAAGAGTTCAGAAATCAATATTTTGTGGAATAAACCTGATTTCCAATCACAGCTATTTCAAGCAATATTTAATATTCCTAATATATGGACATTTATAAAAAATGTGGTAATATTGCCTCAGATTATAAGTACTTTACGCTTTACTCATTTTAATTATTGTACATTTTAGACAGCACTTAACTATCTATTTTAAAGACTCATACGGTACAAAATTAATTGCTAATATTTTTTATTGCTTAACATGCTCAAATGAGGAATCGCAATTGGTAAACACAACATCCCTTGAGTAATGTTCAATTAAAGCATGACAACCAATATAAGCTTCAACATATCTTAAATGGTTAAAAATGTCAGAGGAACCATCATATCATCCAAACAGCCAAAAACTACATGTTAACTCACTTTTTTATGAAATCTATTGAATATGATACAATATTGAATAATTATTGTGGGACAATTTATTGTTATACCATAATATTGAATATTATTAGTTTGAGGACTGGATTAGTTTTATACAGTAGTCATACAGTTGAAGTCAGATGTTTACATACACTTAGGTTGAAGTCATAAAACTCATTTTGTTTAACCACTCCACAGATATCATATTAGCAAACTATAGTTTTGGCAAGTCGTGTAGTACATCTACTTTGTGCATGACATTTTTCCCCAAATAGTTTCCAGACAGATCGTTTCACTTTTAATTGACTATATCACAATTCCAGTGGGTCAGAAGTTTACATACACTAAGTTAACTGTGCCTTTAAGCAGCTTGGAAAATTACATCAAGCCTAATTTAGCTTCTGATAGGCTAATTGGAGTCAATTGGAGGTGTACCTGTGGATGTATTTTAAGGCTGTGGCAGACAAGCCTCTTGTTCATCAGAAAATGAGGAAGCAGGAACCGGATTAACACTTAAGAAGACTTAAATAATAGCTTAAAACACTGAACTGCAACATAATAACAGGACGACACACACACACACACAGCTCCATGTGTGTCTCTCTCCAGCACTCCCAACTCCTCTTATCTCTCTCCTGTTGATTGGGCCACTCAGAACCAGGCTCCACTCACATCCCGGCCATGCACTCCTCCTCGTCAGAAAGGCCTACCTTCAATCTCAGTGCCTCTTTGTTTGACATCATGGGAAAATCAAAAGAAATCAGCGAAGACTTCAGAAAAACAATTGTGGACCTCCACAAGTCTGGTTCATCCTTGGGAGCAATTTCCAAATGCCTGAAAGTACCACGTTCATCTGTACAAACACCATGGGACCACACAGCCATCATACCGCTCAGGAAGTAGACGCATTCTGTCTCATAGTGATGAACGTAGTTTGGTGTGAAAAGTGCAAATCAATACTAGAACAACAGCAAAGGACCTTATGAAGATGCTTGAGGAAAAGAGTAGACAAGTAACTATATCCACAGTAAAATGAGTCATATTTTGACATAACCTGAAAGGCTGCTCTGCAAGGAAGCCACTGCTCCAAAACAAAAAAGCCAGACTACAGTTAACTAGTGCATATGTGGACAAAGATCTAACTTTTTGGAAAAATGTCCTCTGGTCTTATGAAAAAATATTGAACTGTTTGGCCACAATGACCATCGTCATGTTAGGAAGGAAAAAGTGTGAGGCTAGCAAGCTGAGGAACACCATCCCAACCGTGAAGAATGGGGGTAGCAGTAGGGATTGGAATTTTGGTCATTTTGTCTACTCGAGTACTCAAAGTTAAAAATAAGCTCCCTCTTTGACATGTTTGCGTTTAGTGTCAGGTAATTGTCACTGGATTTCAAATTAAGTGAAGTCACATCATGAGTGATCACTATTGACCATCATTGATCATTGCTGCCACGTCAGAGTACCCGAGTCCTCAAGTAATTGTGCCCATCCCAAGATGGCAGCATCATGTTGTGGGGTGCTTTGCTGCAGGAGGGACTGGTGCACTTCACAAAATAGATGGGACCATGAGGAAGGAAAATTATGTGGATATATTGAAGCAACACCTCAAGGGTTTAAAGGCAGAATAAAAAGTTGTGGAAAATGTCTTAAGGACAACAAAGTCAAGGTGTTGGAGTGGCCATAACAATGCCCTGACCTCAATACAAAAGAAAATGTGTAGGCAGAACTGAAAAAGTGTGTGCGAGCAAGGAGGCCTACAAACCTGACTCAGTTACATCAGTTCTGTCTGGAGGAATGGACCAAAATTCCAACAACTTATTGTGAGAAGCTTGTTGAAGGCTACCCAAAACATCTGACCCAAGTTAACCAATTTAATGGCAATGCTACCAAATACTAACAAATTGTATGTAAACTTCTGACCCACTGTTAATGTGATGAAAGTAATAAAAGCTGAAATAAATAATTCTCTCTACTATTATTCTGGCATATCTGAAGTGATCTCTGAGATTCTAATTTGTCGTTTGTCTCTCTTTTCCTGTTGGCCTGTTAAAGAGATCAACCACCATTCATTCATGATTTAATACAAAACATTATAACAAATATTTTGATAATCAGTTAATCTGTTGATTATTTCTTTGATTAATCAAATTTGAAAGCTAAATGGTATTTTATTGAGGAGAACACATGATTACACATCTTGCCCAATGTTCTCCTCCAAACAATGTGCCAACTGTAATATGTACAAAATAAATACACTTTTCACTGCACACTGCATAGAGTTTTTCACATGAAAAAAAGAAAAAATCATTTGTCCAGGTTTAAATCAATAAATGTACCTAATTATATTAAAGCAAACTCTGTTTTATAATCCCTTACAGTTAATTAAGACAAAGTAATGAGTGCACATATCAAGAACTAACACCAACCTCTTTGTCCGTCAGTATCTTCACTTTTTATTCTGCATGGTTGAGTAATACTGATGTCTTCAATCTCTTCTTTAATAAACTCCATCTTTACAGCAGTTTGTCTCAGAGATCTCAGTCGTTTCACCTGGAGATTTTCCTCCTCATCTGCAAACTTTTCTTGTCACGTTCGTGGAAGCTGGGAATAACCAACAGAACTAAAAAGAATTGTAAAGACAATCACATGATGCGTGGATGCACTTCACACACACACAAAAGAAAAGGGATATATCATCACTTCACATGAAGCATTACAATAATCTTTCTGTACTCATACACACTCATTTCACATTATTAACCCTTTAAACTAACGTAATATTACCATGTTATTGCAGCACGTTAGTAAAAGCTCAAAATCTAGTATGAACGTTCTGTTTCGTTTTATCGTTCATTTTAAATGCTGAAGCGCTCAAGAACTCAAACATTTCCACAGTCGAATCCATAGACATAATAAATACATAGACGCCCTATTGGCCGCTTTGGAACGTTGCTGCGATACGTCAACGCGTCCGCCATTTTGCGGAGGGCAAGACTGCGCTGTAATCAAATGCAAGTAAACGGGTGAGTTGCGGTTTTTCTTAGACTTATAACATTTTATTTTTTAAAGGGTAACTAAAACACCTGCTCAGAGTCTGACTCCACCCACTAGAAATATTTGAAAATGCTGGAAAAGTGGGCAGACCCCGGCGGGGATAGAGGGAACGAACCGAGTGCGGTGCTGAGCGGGGGAGGGGCACCTGAGACTCGTAGTGACGGATTAATTGACAGCTGCTGTCAGACTCTATGTTATTATTATTCCTCACACGGTCGCAAGACGACATGTACATGAATCTGGCGTGGTGAGCTGGAACCTGCTTACGTCAGCTGTCACCGCTTACGTCACGAAGTACCGCAACAGCCAATAGGAAAATTCAACTGCAGTAGCCACCGTTCAACCTGAAGAGGGCAGCACTCAGACGTTTTTACACCATATATTGTAGAATTAAAACACTTTATACACAAATGTCAAAAAAATTACTTGAATCAATGACCAGTACTACTAATAAAGCCCCATGCTTACAGATCATTAACTAAAAAAAGTTGGTTTAGGGTTTAGTTACCCTTTAAATAAGGAATTGTCAAAGCTCAGGCTTGTCATGTATTTGGCTTTTTATTCTTGGATAAGAATTGTGAAGACCCGCATATACTGAGATATAATTTAATTTTCATATTAAATGAAATAAAGTTTTCTTATTGTGGAAAAAACATTTTCTGTCTTTAATCCGATTTTAGCTTCTCTTGTGCTTACAATTGAGCCATTGAGAAAATAAAACAAATCAGCAAATCACACATGCAGGTGCTTTCTGTATTTTTATAGCACTAAAATATTGGATATTTACAGATAGATACTCCAAATATACAATAACAAAGATAACTGATGGATCCTTTATGATAATAGTACATATTATATGGACGGTCCAACTACAGTGCAGTGCAAATAGTAAATATAAGATAAAGTGAGAAGTAATAGTAAATAGTTTAGTGTATAGTCAATAAAATAAACAAACAGTATAAAGCAAATAAAATAGTAATGAATAGTATAATTATATAATATCATAAGTACAATAATATAATAATTATAGGTAATAGCATATACTTTATGTATAATTCTATAATAATACCAATAGAATATGAAATATTAATTACAGAATATAGTAAATAAAAATTAATAAGTTAAATAGTGACTAGTACAATAATTTAACACCGTAACTATAATAGATTGATAAATCGCAAGTGGTATAATATAATAATAGCAAGCACCACATGAGGCAGGCATTTTTCCTCAACTCCCGTTAAGAGAGAAATGGGAATGTTGCCCTCCGCAATATGGCGGCCCGTTGACGTACGCTCCAGCGGCCAGTAGGGCGTCTATGTATTTATTATGTCTTGACTCTTTGCCGTGTTTCTAACATTCTGTGAGGTTTTTCATTCTCGGGGAACTTACTTCTTGTAAGGGTGCCAACCTAGGTTAGAGAAACGTTAAACTTGTTCTAATGAACGTTATAATGAGGAGGTCTGGATAAGTGTTGCACTCACTTTTTGTCTACCTTAATCCATTTAGAAGTTTTAGTTTTACTTACTATATAATAGATTTTGCTTTCACGTTCTTGTTCGTTTGTTTTTATGTCATTTAAGTTAAACGGTTTTTCACTTAATGTTAGGGGAATCCGAGACTTAACCAAACGTAAAGCTTTATTTCTTTTTTGTAAATCGAAGTGTAGAGATGTCTATTTTTTACAAGAAACGCATTCAGTTGTGAAAGACGAAAGTTTCTGGTCGAATCAGTGGGGGAGTAAAATTATCTACTGTCATGGTTCCAATAATTCTGCTGGGGTTATGATTTTATTTAATCAACACTTTAATTACACTTTACTTGAATCACATTGTTCAAATGAAGGCAGGTGGTTAATTATTGTTATCCAGTTTGGGGAAAACATTGTTATTCTAGCAAATGTCTATGGCTTTAACCGATCCAGTCTTAATAGTTGTCTCTTTACAGATTTAACCTCCAAATTAATTTCTTTAAAAACAAAATACCCATCTACATCACTAATTATGGGTGGGGACTTTAATGAGGCTCCTGATTTATGCTATGATAGATTTCCTCCAAAATATGGCATTACTACTGTCAACAAAATAATTAGTGATATGTGTACCAGTCTCTCTTTGGTAGATATTCATAGATTCTTACATAATTACTCTCTCCCTTCCTTCACCTGGTTTAAATCTGATTTGACACAAAAATCACGTATTGATTTTTGGTTAATATCTGATAATCTGATTTCTTCTGTTAAATCATGTTCTATTTCCAATGCACCCTTAACTGATCATGCAGGTATCGAGTTAGAAATCTCTGACATTAAACATAACTTATTTAGGAAACCAGGGTATTGGAAATTGAATAGCTCTTTATTAAACAATTCTGATTATTGTTTGAGTATTAAAGGCATAATTGATTCTTTTAAAAAAATACTAATATTTCTAGTACCTTAAACTGGGAATTGTTTAAATATGAGTGTCGAAAGTTCTCCATAAAATTTAGTAAAGATCTTTTAAAGTCAAAAGGATTACAATTTGAATTTATATGGAAAGAAATTAACCGCATTACTTGTCTTCCCAACCCAAATGATGCAGATAAAGAAAGTTTATACCTATTAAGAGAAAAATTAGACTCCTTTTATATAGAAAAGGCTAAAGGGGCCTTCATTAGATCTAGAGCCAAATGGCTAGAAGCTGGCGAAAAAAACTCTGCATACTTTTTCAATTTGGAAAAAAAACGATCTGAACTAAAAAAAATTTCCTCTTTGTATATTGATAACACTCTTATATCAGATGATAAAATAATTTCAAAATTTGTTTCAGATTTTTACCAAAAATTATATACATCATTTTTTAATCCTGATTCAAGTAGTTTATTTTTTAACAAGATACAGCCTTACATTCCTAGTATAAATATAAACAGCAAAAACCTTTGTGAAGAGGAGATGTCATTGAAAGAATTAGATGATATCATAAAAAAACACCACTTAACAAAAGCCCAGGACCCGATGGTTTACCTTTTGAGTTTTACAGATGTTTTTGGGAAGAAATTAGAGAGTTTATTTTGAATGTGTTCAATGAATGTGCAGCAAATGGAGAACTTACAGAATCTATGAAACAAGGAGTAATAACACTAGTTCCAAAACCAAATAAAGACGTTTTGCATTTAGATAATTGGCCTCAATCACACTGCTCAACTCGGACTACAAATTGTTAGCATCTCTATACGCCAATAGGTTAAAACCATGCTTGGAGGAAATCATATCTGTCACACAGTCTGGATTTATGAAAGGAAGAAGTATTTCAAACAATATTAGACTGATCTTAGACCTTTTAGATTATTCAGATTTGGTCAATGAGGAAGCTCTTATTTTGTTTTTAGATTTTTGTAAGGCTTTCGATACAGTAGAGCACAATTTCATGTATCAAGCTCTTAATTATTTTGGTTTTGGCCCAACTTATACAAATATGATGCACACACTTTACAAAAATATTTCTAGTAGTGTCTCTTTATCTAATGGTACGTCTGCTCGTTTTGGTATCCAAAGAGGCATTAGACAGGGATGTCCTATTTCCCCATTTTTATTTTTATTAGTAGCCGAAACTTTGAATCTTTACACTCTGCATTGCTCTCAAATCAAAGGTATTGAAATAGGAGATTTCACTTTAACTATTAGTCAACTCGCTGATGACACTTGTTTATTTTTGAAAAACAAAGATCAGATCCCTGTTATTTTGGAGGCACTTAAATTGTTCTCTGATGCCTCAGGTCTAAGTGTGAATCAGGCTAAGAGTGAGATTATGGCTGTACACCAACTTGAAGACTCAAATATATCTGGAATACAGGTTAAACAATTAGTCAGATACTTGGGTATTGTAATTAGTAAATCAGATTCTGAGAGACTAACACAAAACTTCTTGAAAAGATTACAAAAAACAAGAAATATTTTTAACTGCTGGCTCCAAAGAAATTTATCTATTCAAGGTCGTGTGTTGATTTCAAAGGCTGAAGGCATCTCCAGAGTTGTATATCCAGCATTATCTCTTTATGTAGATTCTAAAATGTGTGCTGCAGTTGATAAAATCTTATTTAAATTTATTTGGAGAGGTAAGACAGAATATATTAAAAGGAAAACCATAATTAGAAGTGTATCAGAAGGAGGACTAAATGCTTTAGACTTTGACACTATCAATAATATATTTAAAATTAATTGGATCAAACATTGTCTTTGTGATAATAGCCTTCCATGGTTTTTCATTCCCAATTTAATCTTCAAAAAATGTGGTGGTCTTAATTTTCTACTTGCTTGTGATTTTAAATGTACTAAACTCCCAATTAAGTTGTCCAACTTTCATAAACAAGCTTTGAATGCGTGGAAATTAATTTACAAACACAATTTCTCTCCCCATTCATGTGTTATTTGGAATAATCAATATGTACTATTCAAAAACAAAACCATTTTTTGGAACGATTGGTTTAACAAAGGTTTAATTTTTGTTAAAGATTTGATAAATCAATCAGGTGACCGACTTAATTATAATGAATTTATTAATTATATTGGGACAAATGTATCTTCTAAAGAATACTTTAAACTTATTCGTTGTATCTCCCCGAAAGTACTTTATCTTATAAAAAAAGAAAAGATGTATAATCCTGTAACTCCAAGTTTTCTTCCTCGTCTGACTGTTGGGGGCCTTTCTATTAGAGATAAGAAATTTAATAATATATATATCAGAAGAATTTTAACCAAAGATAAAAGTTCTTCACCTAAGGCAATGGTGAAGTGGAAACAGGATTACCACTTTCTGGTTTTTAAAAATTTGTGGTCTGATATAAATAAATATGTACTCCCTAATAAAGTTAAAGAAACTCACTTTAAAATATTAAACAGATACTATCCTTGTAATGACTTTATTAGTAAATTTAAAGAAGGGTTTTCACCACTATGCAGTTTCTGTAATGAAGAAAATGAAACAATAATACACTTATTTTTTAGTTGTAATTATACTAATTTATTTTGGTCCCAAGTTTCTTGGTTTCTTTTTGAGTTATTTTATAAATTTGTCACAATAACTGAGGTAATGGTCTTGTTTATGGATTGTAACTCTGATTTATTGGAAATGAATAATATAACGAAACTTCTCATTTTATTTGGAAAATATCATATACATAAAGCAAAATGTATATCCATTGTACCAAATGTTAGACTATTTTCCACTGATTTGAAGATGTTTTATAACTCTCTAACTTCAATACAAAACAACCGCAAAGCTCTAAAGACATCAAAACTGTTGAAAAGGATACTTAATGTATTAGAAAGATGATTAATATGTGAAATAAGATGCAGAATTGTGATTTTTTTTTTTTTTTTTTGTTTGTTTGTTTCACGGATTCAAATGTCTCTGTATTTCCCTTTAACGTTTTCTCAATAAAAAAAAAAATTTATTATGTCTATGGTTGAATCATAACGGACCTGAAATCAGTGGCGCAGCCAGTTTGACGTCACAACATTGGAGAAGCAGAATAAAAGTCCTTGAATGTTTCTTGTGTGTTGTGTGGACTGTGTCCGGAAATGAGTTTTCCTTGCTCAAGAGTGTTTTTGGTTAAACTTCTGTTCATTTGTAACAGGACATATTATGTCTATTTTCCAACTATGTTTTGAAAACGTTTTGTTTGGTTTCTTTAATTAGGTCTTTATTTATGTCTTATTGTAAAGAATATTATTGAATTAATCTGTTACACCGATCAGCCATCGAACCAGTCTGGCCATTCTCCATTGTACAGACTACCAGAAGTTCAGGGCACACCTGCATCCAGGGGCCCAGGGGCTCAAGCCCCCGGTAAGCCAGTAATGCGGCCTTGCCGACTACTGGAATTTTGGCATTAAGCTCCATAAACCTGATGAGCTGCCTGAAATTGTTTTACCAAACTGTTACAGTTTCTAACAATCCGTTCCTCGTGTGTGGATGCGCACATATCAGCGTGTCACATTAAAGTAATATTCCGGGTTCAATACAAGTTAAGCTCAATCAACAGCATTTGTGGCTTTATGTTGATTACCACAAAAATGTATTTAGACTCGTCCATCCTTTTCTTTAAAAGAAGCAAAAATGGAGGTTACAGTGAGGCACTTATAATGGGAGTGAATGGGGTCCGATTTATGGAGGCTTTAAAGCAGAAATGTGAAGCACTTTTATTAATTCTTCTGTTACAACTCAGCAGGGCTCATTCAGGTTCCTGGGCACTACCATCTCACAGGACCTGAAGTGGGAGACCCACATTGACTCATTGTGAAAAAGGTCCCGCAGAGGTTGTACTTCCTATATATATATAGTCTTATTGTGTATTCTATATATATATATACAATATTTTTTATCCAATTTGTATTTTTATTCTATTTCTATTCTATTTTATACAGAATATCAGCATTAACAGACGATAAAACTGTAATGTCTATAAAGTCGATTAATCATCATTTTTTTAATAGTGTTTAAAAATAATTAAATTATAATTGTATTAATAACCCCAGTGAGCAAGCTGTAGGCGACTGTGGCAAGGAACACAAAACTCCATAAGATGTAGATTAATGGAGAAAAATAACCTTGGGAGAAACCAGACTCACTGTGGGGGCCAGTTCCCCTCTGGCTAACATTATGAATGTAATGTAAATATTAATTATGTATAGGTAAAATCATGGTTTAAAATTATTAAACTAAGTGTTAAGGGTCAGTGATTAAACATCGATTGTGTTTGAACTGTAAGATTAATGACCAAAGTCTTTGAAGTCCATCTTGATTAATTGCAGAAGTTCACATAGATGCAATTGTCCTTGTTAATTGGCTGATGAAGGCTTTTGTTGGCAATAGTTAGTCTAAGCATTTCATTTCAAGATCGTAGTCCATAAATAGACCGAGGTGATGCAGGTCGGAGTTGGCATCATTTCATCCTCTGAAGTCCGTCATAATAGATTGAAGTGATGTTTGGCTGGCACCGGCTGCATTTAGTCATCATCATTCTGCGACATGTAGCAGTGGAGTCCAACATGAAGCAGTAATGGTGCTGGATCCAGCCGGTTCTGGTGACCTCAGGATAGGAGTCCCGAGGTTGAGACAGGGAAACAAATAAAAAGATGTAAGCGTAGATGCCATTGAATTTATTGCAGAGTTAGAGATCATGCTCAATGTTTCTGGTTTCTGGTTCCGGCAGACCCAACTAAAGCAGCCTAATTGTGTGTTGAAGGATAAATTAGGTGAATGCCTGGCTAAATAGATGAGTCTTTAGTCTAGACTTAAACTGTGAGAGTGTGTCTGCATCTCGAACAGTGTTTGGGAGACTATTCCATAGTTTAGGAGCCAAATATGAAAAGGATCTTCCTCCTTTAGTGGATTTTGATATTCTAGGAACTATTAATAGGCCAGAATTTTGCGATCTTAATGAACGTGTTGGAATATAGCGTGGTAGAAGATCACTTAAGTACTGCGGAGCTAGACCATTCAAAGCTTTGTATGTAGTTAACAGAATTTTATAATTAATACGGAATTTAACAGGTAGCCAATGTAGCGATGATAAAATGGGGCTAATATGATCATATTTCTTGGTTCTCGTCAGCACTCTGGCTGCTGCATTTTGAACCAATTGAAGTTTATTTACTGATTTTGCTGGACATCCTCCCAGTAATGCATTACAATAATCTAGTCTTGAGGTCATGAACGCATGAATTAGTTTTTCTGCATCAGCAACCGAGAGCATATGCCTTAATTTAGCAATATTTCTTAGGTGGAAGAATGCTGTTCTACAAACATTTGTAATTTGATTTTCAAAGGACAGATTGGTATCAAATATAACACCTAAGTTCTTCGCTGTTGAAGATGATGTAACAGTACATCCATCTAGTGACAAATTATATTTTAGTGGCTTATTTTTAGAGTTTTTTGGTCCAATAATTAGAACCTCTGTTTTGTCAGAATTGAGTAGAAGGAAATTTCTGGCCATCCAATCTTTTATTTTATTGATACACTCTGCTAATTTTGAGAATTGTGAAATCTCATCAGGTTTTGAAGAAAAAACAATTTATAGGCGCAAGGTTGGTGGCTAATTCAAACAAATTCTTCCTCGTGCTCCGTGCGTGCTCCTGAGCCAAAATGTCTGAGCATGAAGACAGATCTCTTTATGCCACAGATGTTAACACTTTATTAGAGAAAGGAAAATAATACATTCTGAAACCAGCCAAAGGAAAATCAGATATTTGGCAATGTTTTTCAGTTGTATGTGACAGCGAGGTAAAGCACCTTCCTTTTGCCTGCTACAACAAATGCAACAAAGTGCTAACCTACAACGGGCACAAGTCTGGCACTTCAGGTCTGAAGCGTCATGTGTATTCGATTTTGAAAGGCACAATTTTCCAGACTTTCGTGGCAAGTCAATTGAAAGTGTCAAGTGCACTAAAAGATGAAACGACAGAAAAATGTGTTGACTGTTTGTGCAGACCTACAACCTTATGTCAACATCTCTGACCAGGGTTTCATTAAACTAAAGCAGCACCTTGATGACACGGCAGCCGACAGTGTCACACTATCTGGGTGAAAGGCCACAAAAACATAGAAGGGCTGTTGTAATTTACATAGATACGAACTAAGACTTGGTGTCAAGTGTGCTCTTTGAATCCCTGTTCAAGGTAGGCACTTCAAAGACTGGTGAAAACACTTGAGCTGTCTTATTTCAAAACCTCAGAGTCTTTGGAATTAATCGTTCACAAGCAAAGAAACTCAACTTCGTCACTGATAGAAGAGTGAGCATGATGGTAGCCCTGCGTGGCTTCAACATTTTTAAATCACATGCTTACAAAAAGCGACATTTCTAATCCCAAGCTGCATCAGCTAAAGATGATTGATGAAAATGAATGACAATCTGTGATCGGTGCCGGTTGATGAGTTGGGGTTTGTTTATGTTTATTTATCACACTGCTCATTATCTTTATATATGGCTAATACACATGACTCATTGAAACGTAGAAGTCTCTCTGGTCCCTTATTTTATATGCAACACCAAGTAAATTCTATGGATAGGTGTTACAGGTTAACAACATCCTGTTCATACATGGACATATTCAGTAAGCCTCAAGAAACAAACATGCATCTACTTCAGACTTTTGCTATTTTTTCCTTAAGGTTCAAGTAAAACTGTGACCTGCAGGCAAATTAAGCAAGCTTAAACAAATAGGTCTATTGCCATTTTATTGTAGATGCTTTTCATTGATTTAATTTTTATTTTTTAGCTTAATGGTGTTGAAGATATTTTCATAATTTGGGTGTATTTTAGTTTATCTTTAAGGCATTATTCCTAAAGCAAGAAAGGCTCAGGCTATTTCTTGAGCAGGCACTATAGACATAAACAATTTTCTGTTATAAAGCTGGCTTTAGAAAAACATGTTAGAAATTGTTAGAAATACATGTTATTTTTTTTAAATTTATTTCCATTATTATAAATGTATATTTCTTTTCTTGTTTCTTTGGCAATATGCCTAAATATATAGGCTGTAAAAGTTTTTTTACAAAACACATTTTTCCCTCTGCATGTTAAAATAAACATAAAAAGAGTGTTAACGAAACACATTTTTTTCTTTCTCCTTTTGCTCTTTCCTTTTTTTTATAGGTGGGAATTGGAAAAAGAAAAGCCCATGACACAAGAGCAAGACAGAATCTTACAGGAGCTCAACTGAAAAATCCTGAATGAGGTCAACTGAATGTAGAGGTCAACTGAATGTTGACCTCTACCTGCGGCTTTTGCGAGCAGGAGTGGGAAAAAAACGTAAAAGTTGAAAAATCCATACCACGCAGACTTATAACGCAAACCACCTACACAGAACAAGCATGGCTGTTTAGGGCTGGAATATCATTGAAAAAATATCCCTGGCAATATAAAATGGAGTAATATTGTGAATATCACAATGATATTACGAAAGTAAATAATACTATTAAAAGACTAAATAATTGTATGATTTATACAAGGCATATAGTATTTGATAGGTGGATTTTTTTTTTTGAAAATTGGCTTTTCATTTAGTTTTGACGCAATTCCGGTTTAAGCCCTGCCCACAGCCAGTTATATCCGAGTACAGATACAGATCCTTTTGCCATTGCAACAGATTCAGATACAGATAACGGCTTCACTGCACACCCGTAACAAGTACATTAATGAAAGGACAGTAAACACAATATCTACAGGAAAAGTTCAATCATTAAAGCATGACAACATATATAAGACATCCACAATATTAACAGAAAACATATCCAAGCTTTTAGCAAGCAACTTCAAAAAAACAAAAAAAACATGCCGATTAACGCAAGATTTGAGGAAAATTAATGATCTAGTTGTTCCATTGTTACCAGTGGTGCCGGATGTGTTCACTACCATTAAGTAAATTAAAGCAGACAACACTCATTTTACTGTTATTTTTAGTGTGCCAGTTGTTCCTGTTACGTAGCCCTTATTCGCATTCACAATAGACAAAGCCTGCACCGAAACCGTAAGAACATGGGTTGATGTTCTACTGGCTGTGTTGACTGAACTCAGAATATCACCATCCTCAGTTGTTAAATTCTCTCCATTTGAAATACTAATGGGTAGGCCTATCCCGACCCTTTGGGTCAAAGGCAGCACTTGCTCTCTCTCCACAGGTGACACGGAGGTGGTGATTGCAGAATATGTGGATTCCCTCATTAAGACATTAAATGGCATTAATGGTGATATCTCTCTCTCTTCTCTCCCTCTACCTGCAGAAAGCCCTATTCATTCTGGTGAAGTGTCTGAAACCAACAAATTTAGGTGAACCAAAGCTTTTGGGCCCAACTACTGTACTGCTGGTGACCAGAACGGGGGTGCTGACTGACCTTCAACCACAGTGGATCCACGCAAGCTGCGTGAAGCCCGCTCCAAAGGAGGGCCTTACTGATTCAAGGTGAACGGTGAAAGCACTGGAGGAGCTGAACACACAGCGGCAGTGCCCAACTGGGAATCTGTGAATTAGGAGGACCTGAGGAGGCACCCAGAATAGTCAACATGAAAACATTCCTACTGACACTCTGCATATGGTAGGGGGTCATGCTTGCCTATGCTCGTTCAGTGTTAACACAACAGCAAGGAGTCACAAGTGTAATTCCAATTCCCAGAAATAATGTATGTTGGTTGTGGATAAACTACAATGCTGGTGGTAAACAATGTATAGTGTGCTCTAGATAACCAGCATAAATTTCTTATGTCATCCCCGTGCCAATGAATACATCAACATGCCTAACTTATCAGGAGGAGCTGATTAAGAGGAGGCCTCCATGTTTGAACTATACAATCAATCTGCCACTAGCCGGAACCAACAAAACAACTCGAACTTGCACCGACCATAATGCCATATCAGTGCTTCAGAGTGAGTCAATGTGTCCTTTTATTTGTTTACTTTACAAGGCCAATGGACGTGTTAATGAAACTATGCTGGATAATTCCAAATGTACAAACTGGCCAGTGCCAGGTGCCAGTCCATCCAAGCTGGTTTCCTGGGTCAAGTTCAAGCAGACTGAATGTTACAAATTCTCAGATACGGGTAACAAAACTTCATTACATAAAAAAATGTAAAATAAAATTAGGATCAAATAGTATTCTCAGGTGAGGTGGATCAAGGCTGAAGAAATGTATTCACATCAAAGCGTCGGTTTACCCACACAAATATTACAGAACATGAGAGGGGTTGCAGATATGTGGTGGGTATGTTCTGGTAATGATTCAGAACTCCTTATTGCACCCCCCACCCCAAATAAAAACACTGAATGGATCAATTACCTATATTATAATCTGCAATGTTTCTTTAATAAAACTAAACGGGCCTTCGATTTGGTGAAAGAACAATTACATGCCGCAAGTGAAATGACTAAACAAAATCGTATAGCTTTGGATTACCTCTTGGCTAAAGAAGTATGTAAAATGTTTGGTGACAAATGCTGTACATATATCCTGGGTCACACCGATGATGATGGTGAATTCACAAAGTATTAAAGGAAATGGATAAGTTGAATAAAGAATTAGCTGATAACGCCGGTCTTCAGGGGATATGGGGAAATTATTTCAATATGTTTGGGTCATTCGCGCCCTAGATGTCCTCCATTATGTACGCAAGTTGGTTGAGAAGGCTACGTGATCCTTTCAGGATCAAAGTGGGCAATGTGGAATAATAAAGACCTCTTATAAACTTCTCTTGTTTGTGTAGCTGCAGCTGTTCCCTGTTCAAAGGATGTGTCTATAGGAATGTATTTCCTGTTTCTGTGCTCTCACGTTTCACACGTAGCTCAAACATATATGTTACCCCAATATAGGGTAAAGAACTATTTCATTGGTGGGTCCAATGGAATGTGGTTTTGCTGGACCATATAATGAAGTGCTGTACAATAAACGTTGAAGTAGGATTTGATAGCATTGGGTCTCTGTGTCATTTTTTTCTTACCTCAGCTGAGCCGCATCAAGATGGGGATTGCAGATCAAGAAAATAAATTAAATACATTGAATGACAAAAATGTCTTACAGATTGTTGCATGACTCGACTACTGATTTCTATTAGTCAACCAGTCGAATACATTAGTTGAGTCAAATTTTACTAGTCGTAACATCATCCCCCCAACCCCCACCAGAAGCAGAAATTCAACTCCCTTGTCGACTGAATACTTACAGTATACAATAAATAGATCTACATATTAAAGGGTAGATATAGCTAGTTATATGTCATTAAAAATAATAAATGGAGCACTAAAACCATGTTTATCCTCATATCCTTTAGGTCTTGTGGGCCTATACTTTTGAAAAAATATTTTTACGTAAAAAAATTGCCCCCCATTCAGTTCCATTTTAAGTGCCTCACTTGCTTTTTAATTATCAATATTATGCCACAAATGCTGTTCATTGAGCTTAGCTTGAAATGAACCCGGAATATTCTTAAGTAATATTACATTCACAAATAGACTACATTCAGATAACAATTATCTCAGTAATATAGGCATATTAATAGAGCACATGTTACAAACTATAAATAAATACTTTTAGAAAGTTTTACATCGTTTATTAAACATGAAGCGCTTAAAAACATAAACCTGTCCTTATCAGGAGACCCTGCACAGCTCTAATGACGTCACAACAACAACTGTTCAGAGAAGCAAAATGAAGTTCCCTTACTCACGCTGTCTAAAATAACAAAATATGTAGACATATATATATATATATATATATATATATATATATATATATATATATATATATGCATATATATAGACCTTATTTATGAATAATCACCATCTTTGATTTTGAATGGGAATGACAATGAGGCTGTGAGGGATAGACTTACAGTCTCTTCAATGGGCTGTACTGCAGTTTAAAGTGTTAAAAAAATTTTTTTAAATATCTTTCCAAGAACATTCAGTATACAAAGAACTCCAGACATCATGAGTTGTGGAAAATCAGATGTGATCTAGGAGCTTTATACAGCTTTATACCATTTGTGCCATTGAAGAGACTTAAGTAAGTCTATTCCTCACAGCCTCATTGTCATTCCCATCAAAATCAAAGACATTAGTAGCATGAATAAGGATTATTTGTGCCAAGTTGCATGTACATGCAGGGTTGGGGAGTAATGGAATACATGTAACAGTTACATGTAATATATTTAAAATCAAAATATAAGTAACTGTATTCCACTACAGTTTCAATTTAAATAATTGGTAATTAGACAACTGGTACAGTTACATTCAACAAGTATTTTGATAACTGAAGAGATTATTTTGCATTTTACTGTAATTTGTTTCATTTAATATTTCGTACTTTCTGATGGAAAACATTTATACATATAAATGATGCGATCCAAAGTGCATTTGAACAGCGGTGAAACACTTTCTTATGATGTGTAACATTCATATGAGCAGACAGAGAATTCTGAAGTAAGTTTGAATAAAGTTTGGAGCAGAAGAAATTGAAATAAACCTTGTGTAATTGTCAGCTTTACGCTAAGCTAAAATGCTATTTCTAGCCGTTTTACATGCACGTTACCAGAAATGAGCATATTTTTTCATCAAGAAAATTTACAATGGATCATAATTTCTTTTTCTAGTAAGATCTTTGATATTAGGGCAAAAATGTTCATATTTTTTGTATTGTTTTCCTGTTAAAATATCTAAAAATCCTTAAAACTATCAATTAGATTTATCTTGTTTTAGAAACAACACTGCGTAAGATATTTAGATTGTTCAGAGAATGTATTAACATATGTATTTTGTCTTACTGTACTGACAGAGTTTTTATAGTCAAAACAAGTGAAAAAAATCAACCAGTGCTTTAGAAGTAATCCAAAATATTTAGAATATGTTTCTGATCTTGAGTAATCTAACAGAATATGTTACAAATGACTTTTTACAGCATGTATTCTGTATTCTGTAGAGGAATACATTTCAAAAGTTACCCTCCCAACCCTGTGTACATGAACATCAAAGCACCACTTGTATACAAAGTCACAGCATATGGTAATACACCTCAAGAAAGTCACTGTAGGAGATAAATTGCTCTGCTGTAGTCTATTAATGCATAGTCTAAACTCACTGTGTTGTGGAGATTATTTTTCAGGAGTCATTCAGCAGATTCTGTCTTGCATTAAAAAATAATTGCAGTAAAAAAAGGCTCATCAACTGCATGTTGCACCACTGAAATATTTATAATCTAAATTATGCAAGTTAACAGTTATTCTTTATTATGTAATCTTTCCTTAAAGAATAAATAAATGTGCTACATCGGAAAAGGCATCTATTCTTTCCTAAACATGACAACTACAATAGTAGATTATGCACTGCAGTGCACACAACAACAACCTAAACTAACACCATAAAACAAGGTGTGGTTGGCAGGGCGGAGGGCGGGGCCGGCTTGTGATTCCACATACCCGGCCCCGCCCTCCGCCCTGCCACACAAGGATTCAATAATGATGGCCACGAAATGCACTTTATTAAACATGAAAATAATATGCAGAAATATGCTTTATAACTATTACAATAATACGTTTCCTCAATCAATTCCTTAACAGTAAATTTACAATAGAGACACGATAAACAAATTAGTATGTACATAACTGTGCTATGAAATCTGCACATTATAAACAACTTTGACAAGATGATGATACATTTTATGGAGAACTAACTAGTTGTAACTTGTACCTATAGTGACCTTTAAATAGACAGACTATTTGCTAAAAGCCAATGGAAAGTAATAACTTGTGCATTTCTGCTACTGGGGCAAAACAAATTTGAAAACAGCTGCACACGCACACTTTGGGAATCTCAAAATAATGCAATATAACACACAGAGGTCAACAATATTTGTAAACATGTTAAAGTAACGGACAGCTCAAAATACATTTCCTAGGATTACCTTAGTGAATCGGGGTTTTGAACATGGATTTTAATATAGGCCTACTTGCCCAATTATGTAATTTTGTTAATTTTTAACAAAATAATCTTCCATAGTGCAGTTTTGTGGCCCCGGCACACATACAGATACAGAAAAGTTCTTCTTCGATCACAGCCAAAAAGGAGTTCGAAACAGCTGATCAACAACAAACCGCTTGCGAACATACAAACACTGCCACACTGTTGGGGGAGGGGTTTATTTATATTTACATATGAGAAAGCTCAAGATTACATGTAAAGTATCAACTAATGTGACATTAAAATGTCAATGGCTTCATGCCTCATTCTATGAGTAGAATTCACATGAGATCAGTAAAAAAAGCTGTTTTAACAACTTGAAGATTATTTAAAATGTGATATACAGTATATATATTAGGGGTGTAATGTTCCATTTTGTCATGGTTCGGTTTGTATCATGGTTTTAGGGTCACAGGTTTTTTACAGTTTGGTATTAGCTTTGTTCAGATAAAATATTACTCCTAAATCCAAAGAATATTCAATTTAGTAAACACTTCAACAGGTTTGCCCTTAAATGACAATCAGTGTTTTACAACAGAAACCATAGTTCAACCATGTTATCTGCAGTAAAATCACAGTAACCACAAAATAAACATGGTTACTGTCATGGTTACAATATATAGTAAAATCATGGTTACTATAGAGAAACTACAGTATTACTGTTATAAAACCATGGTTAATTTTTGTCAGGGTCCTTTACTAAAAAAAAAAACTATTTCTCTAATCACTAAATCAACATTTTAACTTAATATCTGTAATGCTGGGAAGAAGACAAGAGAGCTGGATATAGGTGCATTAATGAAAATTAAAGGATTTTAATGAAAATAAACAAATACAAATAACTGGGAGACACAGGAACAAAATAAAACTTCCACGAGGGGAGACAAAAACATAGACAGGAGAAAACATCCACGAAGGGCACGGACAAAACACGGTAGGTCAGGATACATTCAAGTACACACATTCAACAACTGACCGAGAACAAGCAACCAACAGGGCATGATATACAAAAAGACTAATGAGTAGACGAAACACAGGTGGGGACAATGGAAGACAGCTGGCAGTGATGAGGGCAGGGAATTATGGGAAGTGTAGCCCATGGGGAACAGATGACAAAGGCAAAACACAGGGCAGACAACAGTGAATCGTGACAATATCTGTACTAATACTCTACATACATCATACATACATGGCAAACCTTTTTTTTTTACCTCCTAATATATATATATATATATATATATATATATATATATACATACATACATACATACACACACACAAACACTGGCGGTCAAAAGTTTGGAATAATGTACAGATTTTTCTGTTTCGGAAGGAAATTGGTACTTTAATTCACTAAAGTTGCATTCAACTGATCACAAAATATAATCAGGACATTACTGATGTAAAAATCAGCACCATCACTATTTGAAAAAAGCCATTTTTGATCAAATCTAGACAGGCCCCATTTCCAGCAGCCATCACACCAACACCTTATCCTTGAGTAATCATGATAAATTGGTGCTAGAAAATCACTTACCATTATATCAAACACAGTTGAAAGATATTTGGTTCATTAAATTAAGCTTAACATTGTCTTTGTGTTTGTTTTTGAGTTGCAACAGTATGCAATAGACTGGCATGTCTTAAGGTCAATATTAGTTCACAAATGGCAAAAAAGAAACAGCTTTCTCTAGAAACTCGTCAGTCAGTCATTGTTTTGAGGAATGAAGGCTATACAATGCTTGAAATTGCCAAAAAAATGAAGATATCATACAAAGGTGTACACTACAGTCTTCAAAGACAAAGAACAACTGGCTCTAACAAGGACAGAAAGAGATGTGGAAGACCAGATGTACAACTAAACAAGAGGATAAGTACATCAGAGTTTCTAGTTTGAGAAATAGACACCTCACATGTCCTCAGCTGACAGCTTCATTGAATTCTACCTGCTTAACACCAGTTTCATGTACAACAGTAAAGAGAAGACTCAGGGGTGCAGGACTTATGGGAAGAATTGCAAAGAAAAAGCCACTTTTGAAACAGAAAAACAAAAATGTTAGAGTGGGCAAAGAAACACAGACATTGGACAACAGATAATTCAAAAAGAGTGTTATGGATCTTAAGTGGCAAGTCCTACAGTTGTGTGGGGTGAAATGCCAAATGAGTATCTGGACAAACTGACAGCTAGATTGCCAAAGATTTGCAAAGCTATCATTGCTACACGTGGAGGATTTTTTTGATGAGAACTCTTTGAAGTAGTTTAAGAAGTTATGAAATTTGTTTCAAATTGTAATAGTAATTTTTCACATTATTAATGTCCTGACTATACATTGTGATCAGTTGAATGCCACTTTGGTGAATAAAAGTATTTAATAAAAGCAGTTTCTTTCTATAAGAGCAAAATCTGTACATTATTCCAAACTTTGGGCTGCCAGTATGCAGTAGATGATGTGTTATTTGTCATGTTTACCTTTTGCATTTATGACGCTAATGTGCTAACATTCTATTTGCGGCCATAATATCTGCCAATTACACTCTGTTATTGTAATGTATGATGACTATGATACTACTGCAAAGATGGGTGTATGAAAGAGTGTTGATGGGCAGAATACAGACAAAAAAAGTGATGATAGGCATAATCACACTTTGGACTGCAGATGGCATATGACTGAAGCAGCAAATCAAACAACAGAGTAAAGCTGCGTACACACTGCCAGCTACTTTGTCGAAGCATGTTGCCAGTGGCTGGCGTTTAGGTCACTAGTGGTGCGTATGAAGAGTAGCCTTTCCTCCATCTTTCCTTCACTGCAGGAGCTGAGAGAGTGAAGGATCACGTGAGCTCTACCATCTTCTCTCGTATTGGCTATCGCTCCCAATAGTCGCTCTTCATTTGCATAAAGTAAAACATTTCTCAACTTTGTCACGTCGCTGGACACGCCCACATCCGGTTGCCGGAAGTCGCCAGCTATCATTGAAAACGAATGAGATGAGGTAGTTTTGTCGCTGCATATTGCTGGCAGTGTGAACGCAGCTTTAATAGTCACACAAGAGTATTTGAGTAGATTTGATAATTACATTTTACTACAAAATCACATTAAATGGTCTTAGAAAATGCCTCTACGCAAATTATCGTACAGATGAAGTTAAGTTTAAACCAACTCGCTAAAGGCTCTGCACACCGGTGTGTTCATGCTGACTAATCTTAACTGACTGAACAGGAATTAGTTGTCAAACTAGGTGGAGCTCCAGGTCAAATCTACCAATGATGAGGACCAATAGCAATAAGAGGGTGATTAGCAGCCAGTAAGAGGTTTTCCTGAAAGTTCACCCAAGCTAGAAAACAACTTCGTTTTGGCCTGATTTTGTTCTATAATAACATCATACATGTTCGTTCTTCAATTTTGTAGGAAGTGTGCAGAGGCCTTTAAATGGTCTTTCTCCGGAGTGAATGCACAGATGAGTTTTGAAATTACTAGGTGTGAAACCTCTTGCTACCCTCAGATCACTGGTGTAATGTCTCTCCAGAATGAATTTTCATATGAGTTTTTAGGTTTCTTCGAACTTTGTAACTCTCTCCACATTGATGGCATGCGAAAGGTTTCTCTCCAGTGTGAATTCTTATGTGACTCTTTAGGGTACCTTTCTGCGTGAAACTCTTCCCACATTGAGGACATGTAAAAGGCTTCTCTGCAGTGTGAATTCTTATGTGTCTATTTAGGGTCCCTTTGTGCGTGAAACTCTTCCTACACTGAGGACATGTGAACGGCTCTTCTCCGGTGTGAATTTTCATGTGACGATTAAATTTTTCTTTTTGGCTGAAACTCTTTCCACAAAGATGGCATGTCAAATGCTTCTCTCCAGTGTGAATTTTCATGTGACAATTAAGGTTTTCTTTGTGTCTATAACTCTTTCCACACTGTTGACATGTGAAAGTCTTCTGACTTGTGTGAGTTCTTATGTGAATCTGAAGGCTTCTTTTACGTGTGTACGTTTTTCCACACTGTTGGCATGTGAAATCATTTTGTGCTCTTGTTGTTTGACTTATTTTCTGTGAGAAAGTCTTTCCTGTTTGGGAGCAATTAAATTTCTGTTCCTCTGCTTTGAAATGATCAGGTTTCTGATACTGATGTTTCTCCTCCACTTCATTCAGTTCTTGACCTTCCTCCTTCAGCTCCATCAGATCTAAAATGAACATGGGTAGATGACATGAAATTAGGTTATATGGGTGGATGACAAGGGCTGTGACATAATGTACCTCTTTCCCTTACAGAAAATGTATTTATAAAGCACACAGTTTTATGTGACGTTACTGTAAGACACGCCGCCATGTTTCTGACCAAAGTTCCATATACCTTCAATGTGCTGTGGAATGCGACAAAAGCCTTCAGGAGTTAAAAGCAGCTCAGAAATTCACACAGACGGCATCATCACAGATGTTTTGAAATATTGTGACCAAATCAGACCAGAAAACAACACAAAACATTTGTAATTTCTGAATGAGAGATGTTTACGGTGATGTACCAGTGGGTGTGTGTACTTGCCGGTCATCAGACACACCGGCATACAGAGATGAATCGTGGATCAAATATATTTAAATGTCCACGAAATACCAATTTGGCAATATTTACACTGACTTGAGACCTGTGCACATGTTTCCTGTGCATTCTTTACAGATCTGAATTCATGAATACATTGTATTAAGTGGAGTGGTGGTGGCGTAGTGGGCTAAAGCACATAACTGTTAATCAGAAGGTCGCTGCTTCGATCCCCACAGGCACCACCATTGTGTCCTTGAGCAAGACACTTAACTCCAGGTTGCTCTGATTGTCCCTGTAATAAGGGCACTGTAAGTCACTTTGGATAAAAGCATCTGCCAAATGCATAAACGTAAATGTAATATTAACCTCAGCGGTCCTGCTATTAACACGTGTTTTTCAGTGAAGAGTTCAGTGGAGCAGATGATGGGTTTTCACCTGTTAAGTCATGCTGTCAACTTTTTGGCCATGTGTAATATTTTCACAACCAGGATCAAAGATATAGTCACGGAGTTAAAGTTATGATTATTGGATGAATGTAATAAACATATGAATGAGAGGAAACCTTGCTACTAAATTGGTTGCTACATGTAATATACAGTAGGTACATATTGGGCCTATTCTGTGAATTATGAATGTGGATATGAGGCCTGGGTAGCTCAGCGAGTAGACTAAAACAATTTCTTGAGAGTGCAAAAGTTATCCATTTGCTTGGACAAATATTTCATATTCTAGAGAAGGCAATTCTATTTAGTAAAGAGGACTGTTGCTGTTTCTTGCAAATTATGTGGTCCGTGCATGGAGAGATGCTTAACAGCGAGCTGACGCTGACTACCACCCCTGGAGTCACGGGTTCGAATCCAGGGTGAGCTGAGTGACTCCAATCAGGTCTCCTAAGCAACCAAATTGGCCCGATTGCTAGGGAGGGTAGAGTCACATGGGACAACCTCCTTGTGGTCGCCTTTAGGGGTTCTCGCTCTCAATGGAGAGCGTGGTAAGTTGTGCGTGGATCGACAGCACGTGGAGACTCACAGTCTCCACGTGCTGTGAGTCTTAGCGGAGTCATGCACAACAAGCCACCTGATAAGATGCGTGGATTGACTGTCTCAGAAGCGGAGGCAACGGAGACTTGTCCTCCGCCACCCTGATTTCGGTAGAGGATTGCAGATCTCACGCTACATCTCACGCCACCATGAGGACCTACTAAGTAGTGGGAAATGGGCATTCCAAACTGGGAGAAAAAGGGATAAAAAAGGGTTTTTTTTCCCCTGTAATTTTCAACCCATTGGAAATAGATGCTGTTAAGAAACCTGGAACAGAGCACTTTAGTGTCCTATCTTATCAGCTTGGTTCAGTTAGGATCTCATGAGGACAAAAACAAATGGCCCAAATCTCTCTTACATTCGTCAAGCCCCGTCATAGTAAACACATATTGGTCGTACAGGACCAACAGATGTATTCAAGGAGTAGTGATGCAAATTCTCTTATAATTCAAAAAATATTCAGCTAAATGTATAAAGTCACTTCGCATGATAGAAGAACCTTCATTGAGGAATACATGGAGTGGCAAATCAAAAGACCACATAAAAATGTATGTCTTATGACGCTGGGTCATTTTTGACCCACATGCATTCTAGAGTTAATTCCTTCAAAGCTGGTGGTAAACCACAATAAAATGTTAAGATAATTGAGATCAGTGGTTCTTAACCAAGGTGCCACAATCTACAATGAGGCCTATTAAACTGAATATTGGGATGAAGTGGTAAATGAAGGAATTAAGTGGTAAAACCACTTTCTGCCTGTTCCTCCCTTCACAAATGACAATTTTACTAATTAGATTTCACCTTACAAAATATTCAACAACAGAAGTTGAGGTGAAAGACTTGTTCGAGTGAAACGCCAACCATAAAAGAAAAAAAACATTTGTCTAGTCACACAAGATTTCAAAGACTGCTCATAGGGCACATTTACACTTGGTCACTTCGTGCGTTTTTACTTATTGGATTGCTAACTGATTGAAAAAGCACATTCCATTTACACTAGGCCACATCAATGTGTCTCTGCCAAGCGGATACAAATCTGATCTTCAATTCCCACGCTTTATGCAAATAACACAGAGTTCACTTCCATGATTATGCTTATGCCGGGCAGAAAATGTAAAAGATGGAAGTTATTTTTAGAATCCAAGTGACTTTGAACAGTGCACGTGTGTCTCTATGTGTGCACATAGTATTTCCCTCCCTTTGGGCTTCTTGTAGGCAAGATACATCATGCGCGTTAGCTGCACTTATTGGCAGTGTTTAGCTTAATTTGCTGTTATCTATTGCGCGATGCGAGGCCTATGCAAATACTCCGTAGCAGCTGTTATATTTCCCGTTTTCCTCATGCTTATATAGTGCTGTTTGGGCGGAGTAAAGTTTATGCGCCTTGCACGGCCAGATGCATTTACACTTGACCAGTTTCATTTGGAATGCGTCTTAAACCACCTCCTGAAGTGGTTTGAGTGATCGGATTGCAATCTGTCTCGAATGCGTTCCTGAGGGCATCAGACAGCTATCCAATCTGTGAAAATGCATGAAGTGGCCAAGTGTCAGACTTGTTTCCACTTGTTTGTCAAGCATCTCTCCATACACTGACCACATCAATCGCAAGAAACAGCAGCAGTCCTCTTACAAAATAGAAATGCCTTCGCTAGAATATGAAATATTTGTCCAAGCAAATGTATATCTTTTGCACTCTCAAGAGATGATTTTGGTTTAACTAATTAGGTGCAATTATACTGATTTCTTGATTTTCTATGCCCTAAAGTGACTACTGAATAATCAAGAACTTACACCAACCTCTTTGTCCATCAGTATCTTCACTTTTTATTCTGCATGGTTGTGTAATATTGATGTCTTCAATCTCTTCTTTAATAAACTCCATCTTTACAGCAGTTTGTCTCACAGATCTCAGTCGTTTCACCTGGAGATTTCCCTCCTCATCTGGACCCATTCGGCAAGCTGCAGACAGGTATACTTGTAGAGACTGAACGACAGCCAGAGAAAATAATAGTTTTGAGATTTTAAACTTCTGCAAATTTAACTTCAGCATTCAATGTTTTATATCTGTAAGTACAGCCTAATAATGCATTGGCAAAGTTCACTTAAGTTTCTCTTGCCAATAAAGTTTAATATGAATGAAATCTTACCATTTGATCGTATTTTAAAAACATTTCATTTGCCCAAATCTTAATTACAACATGCCCACTGATTTTATGGCGTGTGTATACGTGTATCAAAGATTAATACCTGTAAAAAATTGTCTATTTAACTCAATCCGGAAAATTGAACATTTTAACATGTACACATTTTTTTAATTAAAATAAAAAATTACTAACCCGTTTCTTGCATGTTCTCTGAGACAAAGTAAAAATAAATAAACAAGAATCATACCTTTTCAAAGAAAAAGAGACGCGGCGCAGGCCTTATGACGTCACAACAACACAGCTGTTGGGAGAAGTAAAATAAAAGTCCCAATAAACGTGCTGTGTAAAATCACAAAATACACTGATTATTGTCTATTTCTCAACACAGAAGGCAAATATTTATTTAGAACTCTGAGAATTCCAGTACTAAAAAAAGGGGGTTAAAGTTGACACCACCACAAGAAATAGCAGAATATTAAATATCTATTGCCAATAATACTTGTCAGAAGATATATTGTAGAAATAATTAAATATAAACTGACTAATCAAAGGTTATGAGTTATTTGGAACTACATTTCCTTACATTAACAAATTAGACATTCAAAATTTTTAAAATGGATGTATGTATGTTTGTATGTATGTGTATATATATATATATATATTTCTTTTTTCCATATATATCTGTATGGATGTTTAAGTATGCACATATATGTACAGTATATTTATAAATTTAATTATGCATATTATAGGTCAATTATATATAAAAGAGAGCAGAAACTATGTAGGCCTATCCAAATATTTAAACATAAAAACAAGGAAAATATCAAAGTAAGGGTAAACACAAGTGCAGGTAATTTTGGGTCAAATGAAATGCAGGTATATGTATGGTTGATTGAATTAACATGTAAGCACATTGGAACTGTATAATTTCTTCTTTTTCTTCTTTTATATTTTTATTTATTACTTAGTTATGCATTAAGCTAGTTTTTCTTTTCAGTTATGTTTCAGTTACTGTTAATAAAAATGAAAATTTTTCCATGTTTTTTTTTTTACATTTTTACATATGTACAATAAAAATACAAATATGAGAGAAAAAAAAACATGCTGTGTAAAATAACAAAATATCTAGACAATTAATAAAAACCCAAATAAGGTAATATCGGAACAAAATGTATAAATTAATATAAATTCTATGCTGTACCATTTTAAGCCAAATAAAATACAATGTAGAATAGTAATATATTATTTATATATATTTAATTAATCTTGATTTTAACATGTCAATTCATGTTTAGTACATGTAATCAAAGTATTTTTAGGTAATGTAATTGTTCTAATATATATACAGTGTATATATATATATATATATATATATATATAGGTGCCCTTTTATGCAAAATTCACTTTTACATGGTGTTTGAGCATAAATGTGTGTTGGCAGTGTGTGGCAGTACACAACCACCCAATAATGATCAAATTCCACTTTAATCCCCATTAATCATAAGCACTGTCTCAGAACAAGCCATTTACAGATTCTGTACAAAGCGACATCACTTTTAACAGGCCCCGCCCACGACTGTAGAAGGACACTGCCGATGGACATGTTTGTTTGTGTGTGTTGTTTCGTTACACCGCATAGTGAATATTGTAACAGTATTTGTGTGTGTGTGTGTTGCTCATCCATTGTTGCAAAACTGCTGATAAAATTCTAAAACAAATAAATCAATTTATCAAATAACCATTCGGAAACTTCGCCCTATTCTGTGAATGCACCAGCTCATTTGAATTTAAAGACACACACAAAAACATCTTGTTCCCCTTCTGTCACTCACTCGACATTGTGTTGAATGAAGCGACACATGGGGTCTTCCTTGGGAGCCTCGCGTACCTCTGAACTTGAGAAAAGGCCAATGAGAAATTGGCAGACAGAATTTGCATGTCCCATCCCCGGACATACAGGTATAAAGAGAAGCGGGCATGTGTATGTCAGTCAGATTTTTTCTTCGTAGCCGAGCAGTTGTGCAGAAGCAAGCTGAAGTTCACCACTGTTCCACTCACCACTGTTGGCAAGAAGCACTGCTGTTGGATCCTACGGCACATTTCCAGCTGGCGTTCTCTCTCTGCATGCTGTGCAGTTCACGCCCCTGGATGCTTCAACAGCGCTTTCTCTGTCTAAAAGAGTGTTTTCCCTCCTAAAAGAGTTTTGATTTCTCTAAAAGAGTTTGTTTTCACTCATAAAAAAGCAATACCCAAGCAGGAGTTGGACGTCCTTTTCAGGACGTATCTTTTTAAAGATGCCCTTCCGCCTCTGTGTAGTTCCAGGATATGGCCACAGACGCTGCCTCTTGTGCCTGGGCAGCAAACATACTGAGGCAGCGTTTGTGGATGGCTCATGTACTCACTGCAAGATGGCAGCGTTGCGGTCATGGCTCTCCTTCCTTAGCACCTCAGCTGTCTAGGGCTTCAGGTCATCTACGAAAAGAGCAAGTTTGTCCCGATTCAGAGCATCTCTTTTCTCGTCTCAATGACAGCGCGCCTCGCGAACGAGCACGCACAGTCAGTGCTCAGGTGCCTCGCTCTCTTCGAGCCCGGCACAGCGGTTCCTCTAAAACAATTCCAGAGGCTCCTGGGGTTGATGTATATGAGACCGCTTCAGCACTGGCTTCAGACTCGAATCCCGAGATGCATGGCGCCGCAGCACATACCGTGTGGTAATCACCCCCTCCTGCCATCAGACTTTCAACCCTTGGACAGATGTCTGTTTTCTGACCAGAGTCCCCCTACAGCAGGTGTCCAGATGTGTTGTGGTCACCACAGACGCCTCTCAACAGGGTTGGGACACCGCGTGCAATGGGCAGGTAGCCTCTGGCCCCTGGAAAGGACCCCGGCAGCATTGGCACATCAATTGCCTGGAGTTGCTGTCTGTAATTCTTGCCCTACGGAACTTTCTCACACTATTCCGAGGCAAGCACGTCTTGATCCATTCAGATAGCACCGCGACAGTAGTGTACATAAATCGCTGAGGTGCCGTGCGCTCTCGTCATATGTCACAACTCGCCCACCATCTCCTCCTTTGGAGTCAGCAGCGACTCAGGTCGCTGCGCGCCACTCATTTCTCTGGCAACCGCAACACGATGGTGGATGCAGGTTTCGTCACCCCGGTGGTCCAGCTGATTTAGGGCCGATTCAGCATGGTACAGGTATATCTCTTTGCCTCACAGGACAACACTCACTGCCCGCTCTGGTACTCAATGACAGAAGCCCCTCTCGGGCAGACGTGTTGGCACACAGCTAGCCCCAGGGGCTGCGCAAGTACGCATTTCCCCCAGTGAGCCTTCTTGTACTGGTGCTGTGCAAGATCAGGGAGGACGCGGCACAAGTCACCTTATCGGCCCACCCGGACTTGGTTCTCGGATCTCACGCTCCTCGTGACAGCACCTCCCTGGCAAATTCCCCTGAGGAAAGACCTTCTTTCTCAGGGATGGGGAACCCTCTGGACCTCTGGAACCTCCACGTCTGGTCCTTGGATGGGACGCGGAAGATCCGAGTGACCTACCACTTGCAGTCGTAGACACGATCAACCAAGCCAGATCTCCTTCCACCAGGCAACTTTATGCCCTGAAGTGGCAATTGTTCGCGAATTGGTGTTCTTCCCGAGCCAAAGACCCACAGAGATGCGCAGTTCGGTCAGTGCTCTCATTCCTGAGAGAGAGGCTGAAGGGGAGGCTGTCCCCCTCCACCTTGAATGCCACACCACAATGCAGTGGACGGCAAGTCCTTGGGTAAGCACGGCTTGATTATCAGGTTCCTTAGATGCGCCTGGAGACTGAATCCTCCCCGGCCAAGCCTGTTCCCCTCCTGGGATCTCTCAGTGGTCCTTTCGAGCCTTCAGAGACCCCCATTCGAGCTGCTTGACTCAGTTGAGCTCAAGGCCCTCTCCTTGAAGATGCCCCTCCTGATAGTGCTAGCTTCCATCAAGAGGGTTGGAGACCTGCAAGCGTTCTCTGTCAGCTACACCTGCCTGGAGTTCGGTCCGGCAAATACTCGCGTTATCCTGAGACCGCAACCGGGCTATGTGCCCAAGGTTCCTATGACCCTTTTCAGAGATCAGGTTGTGAACCTGCAAGCGCTGCCCTTGGAGGAGGTAGACCTAGCCCTTTCGTTGCTGTGTCCGGTACATATTTTGCATATCTATTTGGACCGCATGCAGAGCTTTATATGGTTTGAGCAGCTCTTTGTCTGCTTTAGCGGATGGCGGAAAGGGAACAGCGTAGCCAAACAGAGATTAGCTCACTGGGTCATTGACGCAATCTCTCTGGCTTACCAGACCCCTTGCGGGTCCGAGCACACTCGACGTGAAGTGTGGCATCCTCTTGGGCACTGGCCAATGGCAGCAGACATCTGCAGAGTAGCGGGCTGGGCAACACCCAATACCTTTACGAGATTTTACAATCTCAGGGATGAGTTGGTCTCTTCCCGTGTTTTGTCAAGTCCGAGCCGGTAGAACTCAGTAATGCGGAACAGCAGACCAGGTGTTCCACTTGCACCCAGCGCCCTTCACTAAGTTGATCCAGTGCACTTTCTCTCCCAGGCTAGCCACTAAGCGTCGCTTCCTGGATGTTCTTCCTCCCTAGCCTTCTGGCCTGCGAATTTATAATGTAAAATTTTATGTTAACATGGTTGGCAGTGATTGGATGATGCTGGCCATTACTTTGAATCAGAATTTTTTTTACGCTAATTTCTAATTGGTAAAATGCTTCAGCGCTGGCTATCACTTGCTTGACAGTGAAATAAAAAACTTTTTTGCCTAATCAGAAAAAAACATTGTAACACAGAATTCAAATCATGTCAAATCCTTTTTATTTGAATAGTTTTTTATTTGTGCTTTTCACAATACACATTGTTGAAAAGTAACTATATAGAAACTCAGCTGTAATGTCGTAACGTCTAAAAAACGTGAATAACCAACACTCCAGAAAACATAAACAATTTGATGAAGAAACAAAAATTTTTATAGCTTGGTATTATTTAAAATTTTAAATAAAACATACATTTTTAGGAAAAATATTTGCTCTCTCTCTCTCTCTCTATATATATATTAAAAAATGTGGCATGTTTATTAGGGGCTATACATTACAAATCAAAAAGGGAAATGGAAAAAGAACACAGCAGTCACACTTGGGTCTGTGTAGGTTAAAGGTGAATACCCAGACAATTTGCCATGGACAATTTGCCAGTTTTTTGTATACTTACCATAATCTAGCAATTAAATGGTCTTTCTTCTGAGTGAATGCTCAGATGATTTTTTTAATTTCTTTTGTCTCCTAAACTCTTGCCACACTCAAAATACTGATGAAATTTATCTGCAGAATGAATGTACTAACTTTGTACTATTAAGTCTCTTTGAACAATGTAAGTCTTCCCACATTGTTGGTATGTGAAAGGCTTCTCTCCAGTGTGAATTTTCATTTGATGATTAAAGTTCTCTTTAAGCTTGAAACGCTTTCCACACTAATGACATGTGAATGTTTTCTCTTCTGTGTGAATTCTTATGTGTCTATTAAGATTCCCTTTCTCTGTGAATCTTTTCCCACACTGATGGCATATGAAAGGCTTCTCGCCCGTGTGAATTTTTACTGTGAGAATAAAATGTTTTCAATTGAGCAATCAACAACAGATGAAATCAGGGACTTAAATATATATATAAAAAAAATCTATTCTAGACTATATCTTATGTACTGATGAAAAAAATTTACAGTCCCTACCCGATGGGTAAATGTCTCTAAATATATGTAAGACCAAGATTTTTACACTTCCTGTGAAGCATCAGTGTTGCTCTGTGGGGCTTATACACTTTTGGTTCACTATGATCAATGACTGAGTCCATCAAAAGATTAAAGTCTCCTCCCAATATTATATCATGAGGGGTGCCAGCGGCCTGCAACATCCCTTATAAAAAGCCCTGATCATCAGCCTTAGGTGCCTAAATATTATCTTAAACCATCCTTTGCCCCTGACTTTCTACTAAAACAACAATGCCTCTTCCTAATTTATCATTAATCTGTTTGAGACATTTTAATTGAAGATGTTTACTTATCAATGTAATGACTCCCCTGTTCTTACTTGAGCCAGCACTAAAGAAAACATGTCCACCCCATATCTTCCCAAAATGTTCAGCCCCCTGTGGGAAAGAACTAAATTAAACTGTTCTTATTCTACATTATTATGAAATGAAATATATAATGGAATTAGTCGCATTCGACAACTATTATAAATTAGATAAATAACTAGATTATTTTTCTGAATAAAATTCTCCACCATTAAACATCTCGTTGTACCCGCTCACAATTTCTACTGTAAGGAATTAGCTTTAATAAGTGAATTATGATTAATTCTCTTATTGGAGTAATATTATGCTCAAGGCTTATTTAAAATAATATCACACATATTTAGGTACAGCTTTGAAGCTAAATCTTTTAGAAACAAGGATGAGATTATTTATCAAAATATAGAACAGTCAAATCATACAGACAAATTTTATTGGTATTCTAAACATAAATCTAATCTAACACATGAGACAGGTTGGTGAGTAGTGACAGAATGATAAATAAATTATCAATACAGTGAAACTGAACTTTATGGTGTCTTCTGACAATGCCTTAAGAACCATTTAACCTTATTTGAGTCTACATAGATATGCTATCGGATTACCCAAAGTATTCAACTAATACACCAGCACTATGAGCACAATACTAGAGATGTACTTCCATGTCATGGTGTTTCCTTGCGTTCTTTGTGTTGCTTGGCTCTTGGTCAAAAGTTCGTTCCGTCGATGTTTTGGACCTCTGGAAGATCGGATATTTATTGTCTGTATGAATGATGAGGTTGGCTTTGAAGTGATGCCTTCTCTGAACCGTAGAGATTGAGAGGCATCCTCGGGACTTCGAGTCCCAAGCTTCCTTGGACCTAAAATGGCATGGATCGGGTTCCGAATAGATCCAGAGAAGACCTTGAGGGAAGAGTCAGAGCGAAGTCTGAGCAGTCAGAAGAGCAGAAGACCTGAAGAGGAAGAGCAGAGCATGCAGTGATCTGACGAAGAGATGAGAAAAATCATCAGCTTCCTCTATGTAACCAAGCGAGCATTTCTATACTAAACATGACATTCTTTCATGAATGTTATAAGTGTAGGTAACAAAACATGAAAATCCATGGTTACAAATCATACTCTCCCTTCTTGTGGATATGTTATAGTCTCAACCAATAATTTCTGTCTGTGTGTGTTCTACATTGTGGCTGAATTATTGATTTTATTTTACAATTTAAAAAAATGCTCTGTGTTATTGTCTCACCCTTTCATTTCCTATAGTTGGTCAAATGTGACTGCAAACAACACAAACATAGCTTCTTTTTTTGACATGCGCCTAAACATCAAATCCAGTCAAATTTGTATGTGTGTGTGTGTGTGTTCAGATGGCAAATCTAGGAAAAGTAACCAAACATCGAGTCACTCAGACGAAGTATCGCATTTTTATTAAACAAAATAGATTTCAGTCAAAAATAGCTGAACAGTGCACAAGGGTTAAGTACTGTAAATATATGTGTTTTATCTACTATAACTGTTTGTATTGTACTACACTTACCTAATTTAGAGGTGAAACTCATGATATGACTGATATCAGTTCAGTTGAAGACTTTATTACGTTTGTACAGCCTCAGTCTATAATGCAATAAACACATTTCAAGTAAAAGTACATCTATGAACTGCACATGGTAAAACAGTATAAGAAAAAAATAAGAATTCAATAACTTGCAAGAGAACACAAAGTTAATCAGAACTTAAACGAAAATGCAGATTTTTCTCAGGGAAACACGAACACTTTGTGAGTGAACGCAAAGATTCTCAGGTGAACGCAAATGTTTTGAGAGAGCACGCAAAAGCATCGGTAATATTTTCCTCCTCCCTTCTTATTTTCCCCGCCACCGTGTCCCTTTTATGAATGAATAAACGTTACATTTATATTGCGCTTATATGACAATGCTATCAAAACGCATTTCCACAATCATGAACAGGGGACTCTCCTCAGCCACCACCAATATGCTCGGGATGTCTCAACACTGTCACAAGGGGCGGTTGAGGCTCATGTGTTAGAGTGGGTCGGCCACTAGTCGCAGTATTGGCGGTTCGATTCCCGGCCCACACGACTCCACATGCCGAAGACGCCGTGAGCAAGTGAACCCCTAGTTGCTTCCAGCATGGTAGCTCTGCCGTCATTGGTGTGTGAATGAGACGCAGCGTAAAGCACTTTAAATACCGTTAAGTTTAAAAAGGCGCTAAAAGTGCAGACCATTTACAACTCTCCCGCCACTTGACTACACCCACATACATTTTTTTTTTTACTTGTTTCATTCAAGTAAATATCTATAATTTGTAATGTGTAATATATATTGACCAAATCCATAATTTTCTTACAGTATTCATATTATGTTGTGAAACACTCTGTGACAGGGTTGTGTGTGTGACCGAGTTGTTTTCTGCTCAAAATGGCCACTGTTCCTCATGTGGTGTAGGACAGAAGACCGCATAGCATGCATGACATTTATCTTAATTTAATGAGATTGGGTTAAGTTGTTAAGCTTGAACATAGCATTTTACTATAATACACTTCCAAATATGAAAACAAATGATGACATTTCTTACCTGTTTCTGCACCACGCTGCTGAAGAAAGTGGAATGACGTCACATGTATCTAGGTACAAATTCAGTGAAGTGCCTCAGGACATTACAAAATGCTTGGTATAAGATAGTAAGGCATGATTTTATGAAAAAGATTTTAATGCATATTTTAATGCAATAATACTTTTCATTATTTATAATGGACATATCAACATCTTGCAAAAAGCTTTTAACATTTTATTTTAGTGAACCAAAACTTCTGGGGAGCTGAAATATTACGGAGTCCCAGGAATGACCCATGAAATGCATTTTGTTAAACATGAAAATAATATGCAGGCATATGCTATGTAATAATTCCAGTAAGAAGTTATCTTAATCATTTCTTTAGCAGTAAATGTATAATAGAGACATGCTAAAAAAAATTATGTTCATTACCGTGCAATGAAATCGTAACATTATAAACAACCTGAGATGATAACAGTATATATTCATGGCGAACTACCTTGTAGTAACCTATAGTGGCTTTTAAACAGGCTATCTGCTAAAAGGAAAATGGAAAATGATAACTTGTGCATCTCTGTGACTGGGTTAAAAGGAATGAGAAAACAGCGAGCATACACACTTACGGAAAACTCAGAACTAATTTAATAATATTAGTAAACATGTTACATTAACTTCACTGGAAAATGTAGATACATTGCGATCTGTAAACACATGAGTAAGGATCCATTCATTAAAACATGACGACCAATATAAGCTTCAGCAACCATACTAGAAAAAATATCTGAGCTTTATATCAAGTAAACAACTTCGCCAAACAGTTAACTGATAAACATCCATCCAGAGACCGATGTCCTGCTGCTGCTGTCGTGAAATGTGTGACTGCTCACGTGACAGGCGGACCTTCTTTCTGTGTTCCATAGCGCAGATTTAAACGGCCTTTCTTAAGTGAATGCACAGATGATTTTTGAAATTACTAGTCTCTGCAAACCTCTTGCCACACTCTGATCACTGCTGTAATGTCTTTCCAGAATGTTAGACAGAGTTTTTAGGTTTCTTGGAACATTGTAACTCTTTCCACACTGATGACATGTGAAAGGATTCTCTCCAGTGTGAGTACTTATGTGTCTATTAAGGTTCCCCTTCTCTGTGAAACTCTTCTCACACTGATCACATGCGAAAGGCTTCTAAGCAGTGTGAATTCTCATGTGGACATTAAGGCTTCCTTTTTGTGTGTAACTCTTTCCACACTGATGACACGTGAAAGGTTTCTCTCCAGTGTGAATTCTTATGTGTCTGTTAAGGTTCCCTTTCACTGTGAAACTCTTTCCACACTGAGCACATGGGAAAGGCTTTTCTCCAGTGTGAACTCTTATGTGATCCTTAAGGTGCCTTTTCTGTGTGAAACTCTTTCCGCACTGATGGCATACACAATTTCTTTCTACAGCGTGAATTCCTAAGTGTATTTTAAGGGTCCCTTTGACTGTGAAACTCTTTCCACACTGATGGCATGTGAAAGGCTTCTCTCCACTGTGAATTCTCATGTGACGATTAAGGTTTCTTTTTTGCATGAACTTTTTACCACACTGAGGGTAGGTGAAATAATTTTGGGCTCTTGTTCTTCGACTTCTTTTTGGTGAAACTTTTTTTCCAGAATGCATTTTCATATGAGTTTTTAGGTTTCTTGGAACTTTGTAACTCTTTCCACACTGATGACATGTGAAAGGCTTTTCTCCAGTGTGAGTACTTATGTGTCTATTAAGGTTTCCCTTCTCTGTGAAACTCTTCTCACACTGATCACATGCGAAAGGCTTCTCTGCAGTGTGACTTCTCATGTGGACATTAAGGCTTCCTTTTTGTGTGTAACTCTTTCCACACTGATGACACGTGAAAGGCTTCTCTCCAGTGTGAATTCTTATGTGTCTGTTAAGGTTCCCTTTCACTGTGAAACTCTTTCCACACTGAGCACATGGGAAAGGCTTTTCTCCAGTGTGAACTCTTATGTGATCCTTAAGGTGTCTTTTCTGTGTAAAACTCTTTCCACATTGACGGCATGTGAAAGGCTTCTCCCCACTGTGAATTCTCATGTGACGATTAAGGTTTCTTTTTTGCATGAACTTTTTTCCACACTGAGGGTAGGTGAAATAATTTTGGGCTCTTATTCTTCGACTTCTTTTTGGTGAAAAATTGTTTCCAGAATGTTGTTCTTCTGATTCAGGTATCTGATACTGATGTTTCTCCTCCAATTTAATCAGGTCTTGACTTTCCTCTTTCACTTTCATCAGATCTAAAATGAACATGAGTGGATGACATGAAATTGGGTTAAACTGGTAGATGACATGGGGTGACAAAGAATCCTTTAAAAAAAGAAAAAATCCAAATTGTCCATAAAATGTGTACATGCTCATTGTATGACCTCATAATTGAGACTATATGGAATATTTGGTCTTTACAGCTTCATTCTTGCACCACAGCACCATTAAATTAACTGATTTAGACAAAAAGACTAAAGTTAAAAAAATTAATTGAACTGGTTCAAGAGGTTTGAATTTAGAGGACTTAAGATACATACTGTACTTTAGGGCTGGGAATTGCCACAGACCTCCTGATTTGATAATAAAGCAATATTTACATGGGGATTTATGGAGCCAGAACGATCTCAGAAAGAATATATTTAACAAATAAAATTCATAAATGCACAGGACAGATCACATTCACAAAATCCAATTCATAAATCCATAATACAATTCATAAATACACAAATAAAAGCACAAATATTTCCCCAATTGTCCACACAAATACTTCTAACTTAAATTCAAAACGTTTTTCCAAATACGTATCTATCAGTTTCTTGAATTAATTTGCATCAAAGGAATGTTGATGCAATGTTGTTACATTTATTTATGGATTGTTAAATCTGCATTTGTAAATCGTCACATGTGTGGCTATTTTGAGACTTCCCTGCCAGGTTTCAATTCACAAATTGCATTGTTTTTTTTTTTATTTTATTTTTTTTAGGAAATCCTCTTTAGCTAATCACATTAAGTTTTTAATCCACCAATCATAACACACCTTGCTGGTGGATATCGGCAGTTTCCAAACATGTACATCACCCATGTGGAAAAACGAACTGCCCCCTTAAACTTAATAGCTGGTTGTGCCACCTTTAGCAGCAACAACGGCAAGCAAACGCTTCCGATAACTGCAGATCTTTTACAATGCTGTGGTGGAATTTTGGCCCATTATTCTTTACAGAACTGCTTTAGTTTAGCCACACCGGAGTGTTTTCGAGCATGAACTGCCCGTTTAAGGTCCTGCCACAGCATCTCAATCGGGTTCAAGTCAGAACTTTGACTAGGCCACTTTAAAACTTGAATTGTGCTTCTTTTGTTCCATTTAGAGGTGGACTTACTCCTATACTCCTATGCTTTAGATCATTGTCTTGCTGCGTAATCCAGTTGTGCTTGAGCTTCAACTCACGGACGGATGACCGGACGATCTCCTTTAGGATTTTCTGGTAGAGAGCAGAAGTCATGTTCCCATCAATTGTTGCCCTGGCCCTGAAGCAGCAAACATCCCCACACCATCACATTTGCTTGACCGTATGTATGATGTTCTTTTTGTGGAATTCTGTTTTTGATTTATGTCAGATGTAACAGGACACCTATCTTCCAAACAGTTCCACTTTCGACTCATCAGTCCACAGAACATTCTCCTAAAAGGTTTGAGGATCATCAAGGTATGTTTTGACAAATTTAGACAAGACATAATGTTCTTCTGGGTTAGCAGTGGTTTTCACCTCGCCACACAGGGATGGCATTTTTGGCCAGTGTCTTTCTGATAGTGGAGTCATGAACAGTGACTTTTATTGATGTGAGAGGCCTGCAGTTCCTTGGATGTTGTCCTTGGCTTTTTTGTGACTTCCTGGATGAGTCGTCACTGTGCTCTTGGAGGAATTTTGAAGGTCGGCCACTTCTGGGAAGGTTCACTACTGTGCCAAGTTTTCTCCATTTGGAGATTATGCTCTCACTGTGGTTCTTTGGAGTCCCAAAGCCTTTGAAATAGCTTTGTAACCCTTCACTAGACTGATGCACTTCACTCACCTTTTTTCTCATTGTTTCTGGAATTACTTTCGACCTTTACATAGCGTGCGACTGGATGAGACCTTTTAGCCAACTTCATGATGCTGAAAATTAAAAAACTTCGAACAGGAGTATCAAGTATTAAAGTAAACATTCTTACATTCTCGTGGATTACAGCTCTTCTCTGTATGATTATAATTAATTCATATTTTATTTTAAAAGCTACTAAATGTATCCAGCCATGAGCAATGAATGGTTTTCTTGTTGTTGATGTTAATATTAAATGACATAGACAGTGGCATGTCTATATTTTGTGTCCCGGTGTTTACGCTTACAGTGTTTTTATCAATACCTCACCAAGACTGGCATTTTGAAATATATTTGACCATCACCGAGTGCATATTTGCATTATCATGAGAACTCGTACAACACACACACACACACACACACAAGCACAAATAGAAGCCATCTGTCAAACAGAGCACTGGGGGCAAGTTTTCGAAACGTAGGGTGACAGAGAAAGAGTAATTTATATTCACAAGGAAAGTGATACCTGATTGGACGATTCAGTAATATTTATCAGGATAGCTACCTGATTGTTCAGAGAAAATATAGCCCTACCCCAATCATAACCTGAACCAATCAGGTAGAGTTTTCCATATGAATATGAATGAGTCTTCTCCTGCTATCCTTCATTTTGGAAATCCACCCACGTGGGAGCCGAAATGAGGAAATAAAATTGATCTTTAAGAATTTTGTCATAGAATAGTTTCTCTCTCTACTCTCTTTGCTGTTTGACCTGTTAATGAGATTGACCAGTGGTTGTCTTGCGATCAACGTAATGAGCACCCCTGTACTAAACCATGTATCCAACAAATTTCCTCCTCTGGAGGTCGCATTTGTCGGCCGCATACATCATCGAGGCTGTAACTTTAGTTTTTTAAAAAGTTTTATTGGGAATGCAAAAAAGGTTAACAATTGTACAAATGTAAGTGCATATACATAAATGGCATTGACAATAGATAAAAAAGCCCTCCTAAAAAGGATCTTGTAACGCCGTTGGTTAACACTCACGAGTCAAATGATTTAAAGCATTCAATATTTCAGTTAGAGTCCAACACTGACTGAGTATAAAGGTTAGTTCACCCAAAAATGAAAATGATCTCATGATTTACTCACTCTCATGCCATCCCAGATGTGTTTGAGTTTCTTTCTTCTGCAGAACACAAATGAAGATTTTTGGAAGAATATCTCAGCTGTGTAGGTCCATTAAATGCAAGTGAATGGGAGGCAAAATGTTGAAGCCCCAAAATTCACATAAAGGCAACATAAAAGTACTCCAGATGACTCTGGTGTTTAGATCCATATCTCCAGAAGTGATATGATAGGTGTTGGTGAGAAACAGATCAATATTTAAGTAATTTTTCCTTCACTTTCTCCTTCTTCGGTTTTTGAAGATTCACATTATTTGTGCATATCACCCCCTACTGGGCAGGGAGGAGAATTATTGATAAAACAAATGACTTAAATATTGATGTTTCTCAACCACACCTATCAAATCATGTCTGAAGATATGGATTAAACCACTGGAGTAATATGGATTACATTTATGATGGCTTTGTGTGCTTTATGAAGCATCAAAATATTTGACAAATCTTATCACTCGAGTTTTCTCATTGAATTTACACGCCTGTGACCAGCAGATGTCCTCAGAGTGCAGCGTTCCAAAACAGTGAACCATTTTACGAAGCAACAGGTTCAATTGGATTGAAGTACGGAAAGCTTCGTTTCTGCCATCACTAGACACAACCAATTCAAGTCTTGGCGCACACTACTAACGAGTTGGACCATGTGTGTTATCTTAGGAAAATAATAATAAAAACGTTTGCCGTTGTACAGGACCACATCATTCACAAGCAACAGCTAACCGTCCTCTCACGAAATAACTGCATTCTCTAGTTAAGTGTGAAATATTTGGCAAAACAAAATTATCTATTTTGCAGTCTTTAGAGATGATTTTGATGTAACTAGTTGTGTGATTTATTTCATGAGTTTCTGCACCCCCAAACCCGATAAACTAACGTTGTGTTTATACAAGTGACGTAAATGAATAATCAAGAATCGACACCAACCTCTTTGTTCGTCACTTTTTATTCTGCATGGTTGTGTAATATTGATGTCTTCACTCTCCTCTTTAATAAACTCCATCTTTACAGCAGTTTCTCACAGATCTCAGTCGTTCCACCTGGAGATTATTCCTCCTCATCTAGACATCTTTATCATGTTTTTGATGTTATGAATAATCAAAAGAATGAAAGACAAAGTAAAAAAAACAAAAAATTAAAGTAAATAATTGTGTTCTCTTGTGTGGACGAGAGACTATAAGTACTTCACATGAAGCTTTACAATATTACTTTAAGTACAAATCAACATTAATTCAGATTATTAAATCAAAGTAATCTGTCATATAGAGCACATAGAAACATGTATGTTACTTTTAATATAGTTTTATACTCTTCATACGCTCAAAAACACAAACCTTTTTTGAGCTGTAAGATACGCGGCGCAGCTCGTATGACGTCACAACAACACAGCGGTTCATAGAAGCAAAATAAAGGTCCCGTTAAACACGCTGCGTAATATCACAAAATACGTAGAAAATAAATGAATAAATAGATACTGAAATAAGGGAACCAAATGCAGAAATTCAGATGCATTTTTACATTTTGTCTGTTTATGACATATAAGTTCCACTTGTTTTTAACATTAGCACACACACACCCCTTAGCCAAATAAATTTAAACTACATTTAATCGCAGAAAACATTCCTTGTCTTAGGTCAGTTAGGATCACTATTTTAAGAATGTGAAATGTCAGAATAATAGTAGAGAGAATTATTTATTTCAGCTTTTATTTCTTTCATCACATTCCCAGTGGATTAGAAGTTTTCATACACTTTGTTAGTATTTGGTAGGAATGCCTTTAAATTGTTTTAACTTGGGTCAAACGTTTTGGGTAGCCTTTCATAAGCTAATCACAATAAGTTGTTGGAATTTTGACCTATTCCTCCAGAGAGAACTGGTCAGGTTTGTAGGCATACAAAATTGGCTTACCTAGCCTGTAATAGTCATTTTCTAGAGTACTTAAAGAGGGTACTAGGGTCCTTTCCCATCTGCTCAGCAGGAAAATAACTTGCACGATGCGGTGTCACATCTAATTTGCACTGTGGGTTCGGTGTGTGGGTCCGGCAATGCATCTAACTCGTGCCAGACCCTCCCCACTCCGTTTCTGGACCTACAAGGGGATGGTAGTGGTTAGAGACTGGTTTCCGTAGGAGAGGCGTGTTCAGTCAAAGGCCACAGTGATGAGGATCCATTAACTTAAGGTGCACTGCCAAATGGGGAATAGTTCTGTTGTCTGTCCTGCCCACTCCCGTCAGAAGCCTAGGAAGGGAAGCTGATCCAAGTAATGGGGCGTCAGTGACATCAGGGGAGGAGGTCGTTCAGTCACATTCAAATCCCCTCCCTCGCTGGTCATCCCGGTTGCATCTCCCATTACTCCTCTCCTTCGCTTGGATCCAGAGCCGGACATGCCTACACCGCAGCCACTCCAATGGAACTGCTTAACCTTCTCTAGTCTCCGCTTCATATGGTCGGAGTGGGCGTGTTAAAGATATTTCTCCAGGCCAGCTCTCCCTCTCGCTTGCCCCAGGGCAGGGACAGAGAAACATGAGTTAAAGATGAAAGCTTCAACCAACAGCAAGGCAAATGGCACAATTACCCTTTAGGCAGTTGGGAGACCATCACCGTGAATTCTCCGTTCCCTTCTCTTTCTGTAGAATGGCATGCGAGAGGGCTCGTGACATTCCTGTTGTTTCCCAACTGCGCCATCTCCCCCGACACTCTTCACCACTATGGGGGGGGTAAGCAAGAGACAGACACAGTGGGTGTGGCTCCAGTCCTCGATGAAGCATTTACTGTAAATAACAATAAACAGAAAAGAAGGAATAAAATGTCCATATGGAAAAGTGTTGAAAATAAGTGTCCTCGCGGTGAATAGGGCTATGTGCAGGAAGGGTAAGGTCTAAGTTATAGTGGGCCAGGTCCAGCAGTACGCACTCCCCTAACGGGTCCGAGGTGTGAGGGTATTTGACTTCACTTGAGCAGTGTGGCTTCCCTGGGCCTTGGCGGTTGAGGGGAATTGCGACCCAGCTTCCTGGCCCATCAGCCACGACTGATGCTCCAATCCCCCAGGTTTGCATCTAATTCACGCTGAGGATCCGGGCTGTGGGTCCGGTGATGCATCTAATTTGTGCCAGACCCTCCCCGCTAAGTTCCTGAACATATAAAGATGCCAGTGGGTAGAGACCAGTTTCCCTATGAGAGGCGTACATCAGGTGTACCCCATTACGTGCTGTCAAACGGGAATAGTCACCGTGCCCCTCCTCTCTCCAACCCACTCCCGCTAGGAGCCTAGGTGGCTGATCTAAGGGGCGAGGCATCGCTGACATCAGGGGAGAAGGTTGTTCTGTCACAAGAGACAAACCAAGGAGGATGAATGAAAATGTTGTTACATTTTACTTGTGATAAACTCTATTTAAACAACACTCTTACATGGAGAAATAGACTAGTAGGCCACCTATACAAATGTTTTCTCTCCAATAAACACCCATTATAAGGAAAGTTTGCTTAAATAATAAGACAGTGGCCCTGATCAAATGTATTTTTTAGTCTTGTTTTTGCACATGAAAAACAGAAAAGCTTTAAAAAGAAATGGCTGTACGCACTTCATTATTTAGGAAAGAAAATGCTAAACAAGAAATTGTCTTTCTACTTTTTAAATTATTGTCGTTCCTTTGTCAAAATTATTTTGGTTCTGCATTGTTTTAATACATTAGGTCACGTAAAGCATTTTTCATGTTCTAGGTGTTTTAGAATGTCTCGTTTCTCAATTCAATTATTTGGCTGGAAGTTAGCAACCCATGCACAATGTATATTTAACAGCAAATTTGACGTCCTTCCTTCAATTATGCATTTTGTCACGTATACATGGACAGACAGATGAAGACTTCAACTAGACTCCACAAAAAGCTGTTGTAGCTTGGTTACAACTGCGCATGTAAATGTACTGAGTGGTTTCAAAACGTTTTTAACAACTATGTATGCTAATAAGGCTGCCAGCTGTCTCAACTGTCTCGTCTTAGACAGGACAGCCCATATTTTAGCTTAAAATGAATGCATAGGGATTCCCATTGTCCCGTATTTAAGTGTCACTAGATGTGATCAGGACTTATCCATGCGATTATCTAACCAGCCAATCGTGTGACAGCAGTGCATAAAATCATGCAGATACAGGTCAGGAGCTTTAGTTAATGTTCAAATCAACCATCAGAATGGTGAAAAATATGATCTCAGTGATTTGGACTGTGGGATGATTGTTAGTGCCAGAAGAGCTTGTTTTTTTATATTTCTGTAACTGCTGATGTTCTGGGATTTTCACACACAACAGTCTCAAGAATATACTCAGAATGGTGCCAAAAACAAAAAACATCCAGTGAGCGACAGTTCTGTGGACAGAAATGTCTTGTTGATGAGAGAGGTAAATAGAGAATGATGAGAGAGTTAAATAGAGAATGATGAGAGAGTTAAATAGAGAATGATGAGAGAGGTAAATAGAGAATGGTCAGACTGGTTTGAACTGACAAAGTCTATGATAACTCGGATAACCACTCTGTACAATTGTAGTGAGAGGTATAACATCTCTGAATGCTATTCTGAGATGCGGGTTGGCGCAATTTCCAGAAACAATTAAGAGACTACTGCAAAATTATCAGTTTCTCTGGATTTAGGTATGGTTTGAGTAAAATGAAATGTTTTGTTTTGTTCTATAATGTACTGAAAAAAATTCTCCCACATTCCAAATAAAAATAGTAATTTAGAGCATTTTTTTGGCAGAAAATGACAACTGGTCAAAATAACAAAAAAGATGCTGTGTTTTCATATTCATTTTTAGACAACACAATATTAATGTTTTAACTTGAGAAGAGTTCAGAAATCAATATTTGGTGGAATAACACTGATTTTCAATCACAGCTTTAATGTGTCTTGGCATAATCGCTAACAGTCTTTCACATTGCTGTTGGGCAACTTTATGCCACTCCTGGCACTCATTGGTTTGATGGCTTATGGCCATCCATTTTCCTCTTTATCACATTCCAGAGGTTTTCAGGTCTGGAGATTGGGCTAGCCATAACAGGGTCGTGATCTGGTGGTCCTCTATCTACACCTTGATTGACCTGGCTGTGTGACATGGAGCATTATCCTGCTAGAAAAAACAATCCTCAGAGTTGGGAAACATTGTCAGAGCAGAAGAAAGCAAGTTTTATACCAGGATAACCTTGTACATGGCTTGAGTCATGTGTCCTTCACAAAGACGAATCTGCCCGATTCCAGCCTTACTGAAGCACCCCCAGATCATCACAATCCTCCACCATATTCCACAGTGGGTGCGAGACACTGTGGCTTGAAGGCCATGACCAGGTGGAGGATCGGTGATGACTGAATTGAAAATCAGGGTTATTTCACCAAATATTGATTTCTGAACACTTTAGCCAAGTTAAAACATTAGTATTGTGTTGTTTAAAAATGAGCTTGTCTTCTTTGCATTATTCGAGGTCTGTAAACACTGCAGCTTATTTCTTTTTTTCACCAGTTGTCATTTTCTACAAATAAATACTCTAATTGACAATATTTTTATTTGGAATTTGGGAGAAACGTTTTCAGTACTTTAATTTGACTCAAACACATACCTAAATCTATAGAAACTGATAATTTTGCAGTGGTCTCTTAATTTTTTCCAGAGCTGTATATAAGTACAGTACACACACATGAAATAATAATACAAAAATGAATGACATGACCCTTAAAGTAATCTTAACCATAATCTAGCGACTAAATGGTCTTTCTCCACAGTAAATGCACAGATAATTTTTTTTAAATTGCTTGTCTCCAAAACTCTTGCCACATTCAAAACACAGATACAAGTATCTTTCCATTATTAATTTTCACATGAACTATAAAGTCTTTTCAAACAGTGTAACTCCTCCTACTCTGTAGACATGTGAAAAGCTTTACACAGTGTGAGTTCCTATGTGATTCTGAAGGTGTCCTTTTTGACTGAAACTCTTTCCACACTGATGACATGTGAAAGGCTTTTCTCCAGTGTGACTTCTTATGTGAATTTTAAGGTGTCCTTTTTGACTGAAACACTTTCCACACTGAGGACATGTGAAAGGCTTCTCTCCCGAGTGATTTTTTATGTGTTTATTAAGGTTCCCTTTCTCTGTGAAACTCTTTCCACACTGATGACATGTGAAAGGCTTCTCTCCTGAGTGATTTTTTATGTGAACATAAAGGCCTGCTTTATGAGTGAAACTCATTCCACACCGATTGAATGTGAAAGGCTTCTTTCCACTGTGAACTGTCATGTGACGATTAAGGTTTACTTTGTGTTTGTAACTCTTTCCACACTGATGACATGTGAAAGGCCTCTCTCCTGTGTGAATTCTTCTGTGACTCTTAAGGTTTCCCTTTTCTGTAAAACTCCTTCCACACTGATGGCATGCGAAAGGCTTTTCTCCAGTGTGAATTCTAATGTGATTCTTAAGTTTTTTTTTATGCACAAAACTCTTTCCACACTGAGGGCAGGTGAAAGGAGTTTTGGTTCTTGTTGAATGAGTTCTTTTTAGAGAGAAAGTCTTTCCAGATTGTGAGCAATTAAAATGTTGCTCTTCTGATTTGAAATGATCAGTTTCTTGATACTGATGTTCCTCTTGAACTTCATTCAGTTCTTGACCTTCCTCTTTCAGCTCCATCAGATCTAAAATGAACATGGATAGTTGACATTAAATTTCAAGCAGGTTTAGTGGTGTTGCACTGTGTGACTTAATAAATCAAAACCTTTTTTGAATAAAAAAAGATTTCAAATTATTTACTAAAAAAATATACATACACTTTGTGGTCTCATAATTGAGACTAAATGAAATATTTGTGCACCAAAGGGCCATATAACTGTACTGGTTTAGCACTATGCAAGTCTGGACTCAAGAACTGTAACTTCCGATGCTCAAGTCAACAGCTTGACATACATATGATCAAAGCTTTTGATTGGCTCATGGACAAAGGCAAACATGCCCCTCTGGCCATCATAGTGTGCAGATCTCCCTTGATTGACAATGAGGATGACGGGCTGGCCCCACACATAGCAAATAAGAACGATTAAATGGCTTTAATGACAAAGAAACTTATAATTAAAGAATTTATCAAAATAATATCTACTGTTGTCTTGTATAATGAACACAAAACAAGTTTAAGATGCGGAAGTTATATTATTTCTTAAAATAAATGTATGATTATACCACGCATTATGCACAACAGCGCCACATCTGGCTTCTTGAGGCAGCAAATATATCATGTTTAAAGGGATAGTTCACCTAAAAATGAAAATTCTCTCATCATTTACTGACCCTCATACCATCCCAGGTGTATGTATTTCTTCAGCAGAACAGATTTAAAGAGAAATTGAAAAATATCTCAGCTCTGTAGGTCCTTAAAATTTACGTGGATGGTGATCTGACTTTTGAAGTTCCAAAAATCACAGACAGTCAGCAAAAACATCGTCTATACAATTCCAGCTGTTAAATGAATGTCTTACAGGAAGGAATACAATCGCTTTTGTTGTGGAAAAATATTAATATTTAAGTAGTTCTTAACTATAAACCATTGCATCTGGTATACGCAGTATACGTATTCACAAGAGTGCCAAATTTACGTTCTCGTGACAAATTCGCATTGGTATGTTCCAGATGTAATTTGGGGTGACTCTGGAGGGTGAGTTGTTGGCAATTCTAAGCATTCACAAATGTAAACTTTCAGACAGGCTGTAAATCAGGTGAATATACCGGTTTGTTTTTAAAAATGTGTAAGAATTATGCATGAATATTATGTTGCCCATTTTCTAGAGTCATTACGGTAGTAATTCTGGCAACATTCTCACCACAGGTGAATGTGGCCCAAATCACTCACATGTGACATCTGTTAATTGGATGACCATGTGAACAGCCACAAGAATCTGACATTTTCAAATCATTAATGCATTCAGTTCCTTTTTAAGAAAAGGAGTCACATGACACTATGCGAGTGGAGGCTGCCTAATGCCAAGCTCCGCTTCACTTTGCTACAATTATCCTTTTAATCAATATTACTTGACAATACAAGATATTGTGAACATTTATGCAGCACTAATGGAAATACGTTGGGCGACCACATATGTGGAGGCGATCACAAGAATAGACAAGGTTGAAAAGAAAATCAAGTTTCTGTAAGTGGCAGAGAAAGAGCTACAGACTAACCCACCAGCCACCAAAACTGATTTGGATCAGGTGTGGGAAAACTTAGAGGCATCTAAAAGCCATCTAAAAGAGGCATTCAAAATTAGAATGGAAGCAGATGCAGTAATGCTTGTTTTGATGGAATCCCAGGGGGAAAGGAAGGTCAAGATATGGTCAAGTTCTTGGATGGGCTCTTTACGAATTTGTTCGACACAGCGGGTTGTCATCTGGAAATAGAGTACGTGCACAGAGCTCTCGGTCAGCTTCACGAAGCAGGTGACAGGCCCCGATGCATTCAGGCAAGATTCTTGCCGTTGTCAGACAGAGACTTTCTTTTACATGTGGCAAGGAATAAAGGCAAGTTCTTTCTTTCTTTTAAAGTGGAACTTTTTGTAGTTTCCCCCCTCATTTTGTATTTAATTATGAGGTTGAAATACTTCATTTTGGTGACTTTTTTGTAAGTAATTTGTGCTGGATCAGCTTGTCTGCTAACGTGCACGCTTTTTGATGCACTGAAAATATTTATGACCATGTTGTCAAATTGCTTATCAAGTATAACAACTGTACCCTGTTAGGCAGTCTTTTAAGTAATCTATTTTAGAGGATAGAAGGATTTACTACGTAATCCCTAAAATTCTTAAAAAAAAAAAAAAAAATACTACAGCCTTTAAAATGAGAAAATATAATTTTTGTGATTTTTTTTTTTTTTTTTTCCTTCTATAAAATAATTGATTACTGTATTTATATAATTGATGATACTGTAATAATCTATCCTGTAATAAATCCATACATCCTCTGGGAAGTTACTACAACCTTTACAATGAGAAAACATCATTTTGGTGAATGAGTGAATTTAGTGAAACTGTAATTATTTAATTGATCATACTGTAATAATCTCACCTGTAGTATGTCTGTCTGTCCTCTGGGAAGTTATAAGAACATTCTGAATGTGAAAATGTATTTTACAGATTTTTTTTTTATTTTTCATGTATAACTTGCACGTGTATTGAATGAATAAGTGGACATCTCCTATGTTTTGGCGTAGTGAATGGAATTTTCAGACGGTCCCTTACATCTACAAAACCGAATGTCCAAAGAATGTCGAACGTCAAACTAACTTTACCGCGTTCAAAGATTGTGCTATGGGTGTATAACGTCAGTTGCTGCGCATGGCACCCCTGTAAAGGATTATATTAATGAGAAGAAGAAAAAACGGGCTTAAATTCTGGATCTTTGGCAGTGGGGGATGTCGTTCGAACTAACTTTTTCCCAAGGCCTGTGTAATTTTTACTGATTTCATGATTTTCTGTCCTCTAACACTAGATGAACAGATGGCATGAAATTGTTTTACCTAAGTGACGTTAATAAATAATCAAGAATGGACACCCACCTCTTAGTCCGTCAGTATCTTCACTTTTTATTGTGCATGGTTGAGTAATACTGATGTCTTCAATCTCTTCTTTAATAAACTCCATCTTTACAGCAGTTTGTCTCACAGATCTCAGTCGTTTCACCTGGAGATTTTCCTCCTCATCTGGAAATCATTATCACGTTTATGATGTTGAAAATAATCAACAGAATGAAAAAGAAAAACAATGTTAGACCCTGTTTCTCATGTGAGGACGAGTGACCAACTATCACCAAAAGACGTACTGCAATATTTAATTGAGTAAAAACTTTATTGATTTAAGATTACTAAATAAAAGTTATGTCCGTCATTTTGACATTTTAAGTTTTATATCGTTTCATATTCATGATGCACTCAAAGAACGCTTTCCAAAACAAGAGAAGGGACGCGGCGCAACTCTTATGACGTCACAACAAAACAGCGGTTCAGATAAGCAAAATAAAAGTCCCATTAAAAACGCTCGCTGTGTCTGAAACTGCCCCCTACCCACTATATAGTGCACTATTTCGGGTGTCCGCCATTTTGTAGGAGTGTCTGAATTCTGAGTCATTACTTGATTAAAGTAACATATCACATAAAGAGGCAAAACATACAGATACATTTAAAATGTACTCTTTACTTATATTTATACAGCATTTTTTATACAGCATATTTACTAAATAATTCACTTGGGTGTTATTATTTGAATCATATGAAATTATAATTCTGTGTATGATTTAAATATTGGTTATAACATGAATGTTATGATAATTTGGCCATGAAACGCTACCCAGCTTGTATTGAAGTTTAAATATACTAAAGTATAATAAATAAATACAATAACGTAGATTTGATAAAACATGCTTACTCTTTATATTAACATATAGGCTGAATATAGGTGAATGAGTGAATGATTTCGGACACAGCGGGTTTGTAATATCACACAATATATATATATAAGAGACCAGTCAGATTTTATATATATATATGTATATATATATATATATATATATATATACATACATACATATCAGTCAAAAGTTTTCAAACACACTCATGCGGCTGTGGCTCACTTGAGTGTCCTTGGGCAAGACACTGCACCCCAAGTATCTCCCAATGGCAGGCTAGTGCCTTGCATGGCAGCTCTGCCGTCATTGGTGTTGAAAAAGGTTGAAAAAGCACTATATAATTGCAATAAACACAATAAGACACTGTATGTGTGTGTGTATGTGAATGTGTGTGTGTGTATATATATATATATATATAGTAAGTAAAGTTTATTTATAAAGCGCATTTCACAGATAAAATCACAAAGTGCTGTACAGGAGGATAAGTAAAAACAAACAGTATAAAATGTATATACATATGTAAGATTAAAGTGACACTGGTAAAAACCCATCAACCAAAAGCCTTATTAAATAAACATGTTTTCAGCACCTTTTTAAAAGAGGCAACAGTGTCTGCCAGACGCATGGACAGGGGCAGGGCGTTCCACAGTCTGGGAGCTACAGACTGAAATGACATGTCCCCTCGGGTCTTATAACGAGTCTTAGGGACTGCAAGCAAGTTCTGGCCAGAGGACGGGAGAGTGCGGTCAGAGGAATACAACTTCAAAAGGTCCAGGATGTAATGTGGGGCCTGACCATTTAAGGCTCTGAAAGTCAGCACTAAAATCTTAAAATCAATCCTGAATTTTACAGGGAGCCAATGTAGATCCATTAAGACTGGTGTTATGTGAGACCTTCGAGGGGCACCTGTTAAAAGTCTAGCAGCAGAATTTTGAACAATTTGCAATTTGTTCAAAGCAGACTTATTCAGACAGATAAAAACAGAGTTGCAGTAGTCAAGTCTTGTTGATACTGAAAGCATGAATTATTATTTCCAGATCTTTCTTTGATAACATTTTGCGAATTTTAGAGATGTTCCTAAGATGATAAAAACAATTTCGGACGAGCTGTTTAGAGTGTGTCTCCAAAGACATGGCCTGGTCAAACACAACCCCCAGGTTTTTGAGGCTGGATTTGACAGAGCGGCCCAGAGAGCCAAGGTGCTGTTTGATCAGCGGGATCTTATGGTCTGGGGCAAAAATCAGAGTTTCAGTCTTGTTTGGGTTTATCTGTAAATAGTTTGTGGCTAGCCAGTCTTTGATGGAGGACACACACTCTAAAAACAGAGACAAACGATGAAACTCAGACTCGTTAAAAGAACAATACAACTGGACATCATCAGCATAGAAATGGTATGATACATCCTTGAAACAACCAATAATTTGACCTATATATATATATATATATATATATATATATATATATATATATATATGTCTTATTGTGTATTCTATATACACTTTATTTTCTATTCCAATTCTCATTCTATTTTTATTTATCTCTGTATTGTTTATGCACTGGAAGCTCCTGTCACCAAGACAAATTCTTTGTATGTGTAAACACACTTGGCAATAAAGCTGATTCTGAATGTCAGGGTATCACAGACGGTCCAATGAGAACTTTGAAATGGTGTTTGCTCCACTGACTAACAGTCACATAACAATTCACATTAGAGAGAATCCTTTCACATGTCATAAGTGTGGGAAGAGTTACACAATTCAAGAAGACCTAAATAGTCATATGAAAATTCATAGAGCATTTTAGGAGCAAGTAACGGACTCACGTTAGAAAATCCCAGTCCTTTGCTTTGTAAAATGTCTGTCTTTATTGTATCTTTAATGTAAAAGTGTTAGATTCACACCACATTTGCTCTATTTCAGCATTTCCATGTTCCAATAAATTTTTAACCCATGGTCCAACTTTTCATCACACGTTTCACTGCTTTCCAAACAGGATAAATCAGCATCCGAAGGGCACTTTGAAAGGTGAATTATCATGGCCTCCATGTTGAAGGGTCGTTCCAAACCAAAGTGCTAAAAAATAACTGCTTCAAGGGGGCCTCTCAAACAAATGTGTTCCTTGGGTTCAACTGATGGACACTTAAATCCCAAGCTATCCGGAACTAGATCTGAATGTGCACAAGGCTCTCAAGTGCATTGCAAATTAAACCAGCTGCACCTGCAAACACACTCTGATACTGGACAACCTTTGACAACATTTAATTTCTGTGGTGTATTTTATTGTGAGTTTTAGCTTGAATGCCCCATCTCGAGAGTGGGGCTGTGTATTATTTTGCTCTCATGCACTCTCATGAACAATCACAGGACAACAACAGTCAGTCAAGAGTTTCACTAATTCAATAGATTTTGGTTTGTTTCTCACCAAAACATATCGTATGCCATCACAACAAGGAATGAGATGTAGACAATCATTTATTAGACTTCAGAATTTTACTTTTGCATCCTTCATGAAGCTTGAAGAGGTAGTCAACATGAACTGCCATTGTATGACATCACTCAGCATGTTTTCACAATTGTTAAGAAAATAAAAGAAAATAATATGAGGTTATTTGAACAATGACTGAATTTTCTTGAATGACTTAAACTATCCCTGAATAATGTCTTTTAAATTAAAATATATTTTGATATTTAATTTTAGTGAAAAATGAGTTTCTAGTTAAGTCTCCCATCCATATTGACAGGCCTACCAGATGTAGTGTAGTGCACACTAATTATCCTATATTTTAAGGATATCATTGGTTGTATTTAAATGTGTTGTACTTTGTCAAATGTGATGCTAGAAGAAATTTTTAGGTAAATATCCACTGATCTATATATATATATATATATATAACTGGATAGCTCATGACGTCACAACAGTGAAGCTACTGCGCCGCCATCTTGGTATTCCCTAACGTTCTGTATTCCTGTGGGTCTCAATGGGAAATCGTCTGTTTTGGTGAGTAATTTTTACCTGTCCAGTCACATAAAAAAAAATGTTTTATGTCTGCATACACTGCAATCTTCCTAAATATGTAATTCATTATTTATTTTGACTTTCATCCCCCCCTCCCCCTGCTTATTCTAAATGTGAGCGTGTTATGTTACTCTTTATTGCAGCAGCATTACGTTCAGCGGCGCACGTGTTACCTCAATAGAAACAAGTTTAAGAAACTGAGGTAAGCTATCAGTAGACATTTTCAAACATATTTTTAGCAGGCTTTAAAGTTTTTATTCTGAATACATTTATGTTTTGTAGCTTTTGTTTACGTTGAACGTGCATTGTGGTTATTTTCTTAGGATAAATGAATATTAGCTATGCAGCTAACATTAACTTAGGAAAATAACCACAATGAATAACAGTATAACTCACCAAGTTAGCTTTTTTGGTCAAGTTGAATATCTAATTGCAGATCAACACCGGTTACATATGATAACTTTAATGTGGGCTTTCATTAATTGTCTGTGTGTGATTTGTACTTTTTGCAGTGCAGGCCTGAATACGGACCAGCTCACGGGCATCATTTATAAAGTGATCAATTGGAATAGACGAGGAGCAGGGCAGGACTGGTAATCTGGACTACCGGACATTTTTCCGGCGGACCGACGCACTTTGGGGCCGATCAGGGTGGACTGGCCATCGGGAGAACCGAGCGGGTCGCTGTGTCGGCCGCGATAAGCTAAACGAGCCGCCGCGTTAGCGAATACTCTCCTCCAACAACTTTTGGGCCAGTTATGTCAAATCCCGGGCCGATTTCTCTTTCCAGTCCAGCCCTGACAAGGAGCACATGGATATTGTTGAAGTTAAACCAGGTAAGTTTGCCATTTGGATTTCAATAAACATCGCACTGAATGTTAGATAAAACTGGAATTGGTTTGCAACAGGAGGAAAAGCTGTACGAGGAGACAGTTGTCAGCCTGGCTTCACTGAAGAGCTGTTTTAACAGAGTAAAAAATATGTTTTATTTGCAATGAAGATACTTTTGCAACATGCAGTATAAGTCTCATAAAATTACTGTGTTTCAGATAGTATAACATAACATTTTAAGTAATAACATTTAATATTAATAGAAAAGTTGACCCAAATATGTAAATACTGTCATCATATACTCAACCTCATGTCCTTCCAAATCCATGTGACTCTTTTGCAGAACCCCCAAAAATGTATTTTGTATTCCATATAAGGAAAGTAAATGGTGAGCAAAATAGCTTGTTTTGGTCACCAATGGCATTCATTATATGGACAAAAACATTTTTTAAAATGTCATCTTTTGTGTTTCACAGAAAACATCATACAGGTTTGGAAGGACATGAGGTTGAGTAAATAGCTGTGCGTAAGGTCTGAAGTTGGGGTATAAAGTTCAAGGCTTCGTAACTACTAGTTAGTTTGCATCTAAGTCGATGCTTAATTTGGTTGCTCCACCTGTTCTTAAGGCAAGTCTTAACTAGTAAGTTGTGAACTCTCCATAAAGTGATGCGTAGTCGCATACTATGACGTTTACCTGCATTGATCCAGTAAGCACCTTCATATTTGTACACAGAAGTATTAAAAATCCATGAACTTCAATGAAACAGGTAGTGCACAGAATCATCTTCATAGTTGTTTTAACTGTATGCTATGTACCCCACCACAGCCTCTTTGAACATGGACAAGCTGGGAAGACATACAGTGATGTTTTTCTCTGTGTCTTCTGTTTCAGGCTGAACGTCACTGCCTGAAATGCCAGCATATCAGAAGATGTCGCCTCCAGTGTCACTGTGCTCTCCGGTGGAGAACTGTTGCCACTAGCTCTGATGGCATGTTTTGCTACCATTCTTTTGAAAGCTGAATAATGTGGGATTGTGGTTAAATCCATTAGCAGATTTGTTCCCACATATCTGCAAATTTTTGTTGTATTGTTCAGTTTAAGTCAATTTTTGTATGTACTTGGAAGCTTTTGTTATTGAACAAATAAATATGTATGATTTCCTTGAGTGTGCATATGTCAATAAACTTATTTCTAATTATGATTTAAAAGATCAGGGGATTGTTGAAATAATTAAATGCTCACAAGCTGGTATGTACATGTTCCAGAAATGAATGCAAATGGATAATTCCATTAAGTAAAGGTAAATTAATTTATGTGTGTGTGTGTGTGTATGTATGTATGTATATATATATATATATATATATACATACATATGTATACATGCGCACACACACACTGTATATGAACTTGTGTGTGTGTTTTGTTGATGTGCATGCACCCCCCAAATTAGTTCACATTTACTATATAATCTAGTCAAAAATGATTAATAATGTTGGCAAATTATGCAGATGTATAATTTGACAACATTATGAACGAGGAGCAGCAACAGATTTAAACTATGAAGGCAGAGAAACATTGCATCCTGTAACAATCTGCAGATGGATAACTTTGCTTTAAAAAGGGGTATTAATACACTTTGGTGTTGTATTTTTACTGTTGATTATTAAAGATTATGATCGTTATGCCCACTCTACATGGGGATAAAGACTAATGTGTCTTTAATATGTACATAGTCATAAATTACAACCTGTGGGCACTTTAGCCACATCCTTAAGTGAGTGTTGTTTCGCGGTTAAACGCTGCACATGCCGCGATGCCCTCTGTCGGTAGGGAATAGTAAGATGGCCGCCAGAGCACTTCCGGTAGCTTCACCTACTGCTGGCAGTTTAGAATTCTATGAGCAATCCAGTTATATATATATAGATCAGTGTAAATATCACATGAGCAAAATATTGTTGTTGGGTGTCACTTTTCATCAATATTTACTTGGGAAACTTTATATATATATATATATATATATATATATATATATATATATATATATATATATATATTTATATATATATGTAGGCATTTTGTGATTTTAGACAGCGTGTAAATCGACTTTTATTTTGCTTCCCGGGCAGCTGTGATTATTACGTCATAAGTTCTGCGCCGCGGCTAAGTAATGTTAAATGTATTTAGTGTTACTGGATGTAATATCGTAATGCTTTGTCAAACGCTGATTGTTGGTCTGTCGTAAATTGTGCGACATTTATGAGTGATATTTTTCTTTGAGTAAAACGAATCAACACTTTGCATTTCTTTTTCGTTCTATCGATTAATTCTAGCATTTTAAAAGTGAAAACTCTGTGAAGATGGAGCGTGATGGCAGTATTACAGAAGCATGCAGAATAAAAGATGAAGAGAATGAAACAAAAAGAGGTTAGTGTTGCATTCCCATTATGCTTACATGTACTATAGTAAAAAAAAAAATGACTAATAGAAACATTTAACTACAAATAAATAGAATTAAAGTTGATAAAATATTTGTTATGTTACAATTATATTTATAAGTGTATAATTACTTTATTTTGCTTTTATAAAATAAAGTTAAGTAAAAAGTACAGAAGAATGTGAAGATTACTAACTTTGAAGTATTAAAGACTTTCTACTTCCAGGAAACCCTTTCCCTTGTGAAAATTAAGTTACTATATGAAGTAAAAAAAAAGTGAATTCTAATTGCACATTTAAAAAAATAAAAATAAACTGTTGTCAAACCTAATATATAAATATATATATATATATATATTTTCTCCCCAATTTGGAATTCCCAATGCACTCTTAAGTCCTCATGGTGTTGTAGTGACTCGCCTTAATCCGGGTGGCAAAGGACAAATCTCAGCTACCTCCGCATATGAGACCGTCAATCCGCACATCTTATATTGTGGCTTGTTGAGCGCGTTACCGCGGAGATGTAGCACGTGTGGAGGCTTCACGCTATTCTCTGCAGCGTTCAGAGTGAGAACCACACTATAGCAACCACAAGGAGGTTACCCCATGTGACTCTACCCATCCTAGCAACCGGGCCAATTTGGTTGCTTAGGAGACCTGGCTGGAGTCACTCAGCACACCTTGGACTCCAGGGGTGGTAGTCAGCGTCAATACCATATTTATGATTTCATAATGACATGAGCGGCACCATATCAATGGAAACAGGTGTGTGGCTGAAAACAAAAAGCCTATTGGCTAGGTTTTTTAAAAGGTACAAGCCATTCGACATTTCCCACTCCCACTTCCTGTTTCAGTATACATTAAAAACCAAGTAGAACTGCGCTCGTCAGTGCACTTCACTGCAATGTTTGCCTTAACCAGTTCATTTATATGGTCCTACGGTGTCAAAAAATGACATTTTAAAAGTACAAATATTGTCTCACAATTTATATGAGGTCATACAGGCTGCATACAAAACTATTACCAATATTAATAAACTAATATTAATATAAGATTATTTGAAATAATGTCAAACTGCTAAGACAGTTAAAATGTGATGTTCCCATGTTCGTTTTAGACCTGATGGAGCTGAGTGACGAAAGTCAAAATCTGGATGAATTGGAGGAGGAACATCAGTATCGGAAACCTGATTGTGTCATTACTGGAGAACAATCTTCTAATTGCTCACAGACTGAAAAGAAACTCTCACAAAAAAGAACAGGATCCAAAAAATCTTTCACCTGCCATGAGTGTGGAAGAAGCTTTCAACGTGAAGGACACCTCTTAGGTCACACGAAAATTCATACTGGCCAGAGCCCTTTCACCTGCCAACTATGTGGAAAGTGTTTCACTCAGAAAGGAACCTTGAAGAGTCACGTGAGAACTCACACTGGAGAAAAGCCTTTCACATGCCCTCAATGTGGAAAGAGATTCTCAGATAAAGGGACCCTTAAGAATCACATAAAATTTCACACTGGAGAGAACTGTTTTCCATGCCATCAGTGTGGAAAGAGTTTCACACTAAAAGTGTATCTTAAGGGTCACTTGAGAACTCATTCTGGAGAGAAGCCTTTCACATGCATCCAGTGTGGAAAGAGTTTTGTACGTAAAGTTAACCTAGAGCATCACATGAGACTTCATACTGGAGAGAAGCCGTTCACGTGCCATCAGTGTGGAAAGAGTTTCACTTGCAAAGGACGTCTCCAGTGTCACACAATTACTCACTCTGAAGAGAGCCCTTTTACATGTCCTCAGTGTGGAAAGGGTTTCAAAAAAAGGGAACACCTTAAGAATCACATGAGAATTCACACTGGAGAGAAGCCTTTCACATGCCATCATTGTGGAAAGAGTTTCAATCAAAAAGGAAACCTTCAGAGTCACATGGCGATTCACAATGAGGAGAAGCCTTTTACGTGTCCTCAATGTGGAAAGAGTTTCAAACGTACAGGAGACCTTAAGAGTCACATTAGAATTCACACTGAAGAGAGATGATGACTTAAACCATACCAGGGAATGTATAATGCAGAAACACCTTGACAAGGGCTCACATTGAGGAAGGATATATATGCATTATTTCGATTTTAGGCATGGGACATATTCATGGACTCACAGCACCTCCCGAGATGTTCTGAGATAATTTGCAGCGTTCTCATAGACGACATTATTCTTGCAAACAGTTTTCAGAGTGAAAACTCTTTACATGCGCTTGTTCCACGAGACCTGTTCCAGCTCGCGCTGCACGCCTCAGAACAAACAGCCAATCAGACACGAGCAGTAGCTCTTTCCATCCAAGGTGTGAATTTAATTTATGCGAAAAATCTGAAAAACAATGTGCGGATAAAGCAGCGTTTACATCCCTTGCGTTCAAACGAACTAAATCGTCACTTCCGGGGAAATTGTAGCGACTGTGTGACTCATTTATTAATAAACGTGGTTTAGGACGTGCAGACAAAACACTGAATTAACTCATTTCATGACTGGAAAAGACAGCACGTCACACAGTTCTGGGAGCACTATGTGTGTGTGTTCCTCCGTCATAACGTTGTGGTGGGGATCTATAAGATATTCATTAAAAGTATCAGTAAACAAGTTTGTGTCAATAAACGTACTTGCTCTGCAAACTCTTCGCAGGCGTTGGATTTTTAGGACACCGGTATTTCAGAATGACCAGGGCAACAATTCAGATGCGATGATTGGTCCGCTGGTTCGTTCAGTTATGAATTAATTATTCAGTCACGTGATCTTTTGATTCGCATCTTGTTAAATTCAATAGGAATTTATTCGGTAAATGTGTTTCCATCATAATTTATGCGCATTTCTTCTTATCAAATATAAAACGTATCCATCTCAAGTGAGCGTTTAAGTTTTCCATGCACATCTTGGAGATTTTAATCGCATCTTGGTGTTTCAATCCAGCAGATTTTTTGCGATATTTTAAAATGAGCATAAAAAAGCATTGATGGAAACATAGCTATTGACGGCTTTACTTTTGTCTGCTCTAAAAAATATAATAAAGTGTGTTTTTTAAAGCACGTGTCTTTATGACATTTGCCACCTGTTGCGGGTAGTTGAGCAAAATTACCCACGGATAAAATACATTTGGAGGAGGAGCTTGCGAACTCGATTCAGCCTCGTCGCATTTGGCGGGTGCTAGTTTCGCACCCTGGTCACTGTTTAATATATTTGGCGACTTCCCAGATCCATCGTTATACCATTTTCCAATATTGCCGATCATGTTTGTTTGGAATCCCCATCGGGATTTTTGTAAGATATCATCGATATCCGATTACATCGTCCTATCGCCCAGTTCACCATACAAGCTAGAACCACCACTGCATACACATACACTTGTACATTCTTACCGTTTCTGCCAGTTACCAAGTGCATTAATACATTTTCTATAGCTGGGTTTCCATCCACGTTTATGTGCATTTTGGGATATCGCGTAAACACTGCTGGATGGAAACGTGGAAATGTGACTATTTGCACATTGTTTTTACAATATTATGGTTTTTCTCATAAATTAAATTCTCAACTTGGATGTTGCGTTTCATGTTTTCATAAACTTGTAACAATATCTAAGCTTTTCCAAAGACAACTCCTGTATCCGTTGCTTTATATTGGGGCTATTAGTTTAGGACATTTAGGGATATTTTGGATCAACACCAAAGGCAAAGAGTTTAACACCATTTCCCAAAATAGAGGTGAATTAGGCGGCATTCCCATAAGCAGTGAAATCCTTTCTCTGAATTACATTGACACAATGATCAGGAATATTCGGAATACATTTATGTAATCATTTGCGTGTTATATATAAATATACTCTCATAATCCATTTATACTGCATCCGTTTAAAAGAAAACAGTTTTACTGCTTCAGAAACCCTGAAAGGACATGATTGTGTCACGCTGTAAAGAAGACCCCTTCATATGGGATGAATTTACCTACAAGGTGAGATGTCTCAGAGGGAAACTAACTGTAGCAGAGAAGTTTGTGCTTGTTCTAGTCAAAAGGGGGCGGAAAAATGTGTTTGGCAGTTTGCCTGTGGAAATGTCTGGTGTGGAGTTACTTTGAATTGGGGAGAATAAATGTTGGCTGATTTAATCAATTTCAATTGCTTAAGTCTTTTTATTTTGATAACTTTTTTTTTCAAAACTCAGAATGTGTTTCTGTGTCAAAGTAACCCACAATTATGTTGGTTCACAAATATCAGGGCGCTGATACATTAAGAAATGATTCAACATTAACAAATGCTGTAAACAATTTATGAAATAAGCTCCCAGAGGGCTGTTTCACAAAAGCAGAATTTAGAAATCCAGGATAAGAGATAAAGCTGGGCTTGACCTAGTGTGATCAGTGCATCCTGGCTTTATCAGTTTCACAAAGGCCAAACCAGGCTCAGGAGGAGCGGCTATGTCAAGCCAGGTGTAAGTAATTCAGATAAGTGGGTGTCAACAGCTTTCTTCAAGAGACCACACGGTCCATCACAGATTCATTGATGCTACAATGGATAAGTTGCGTGCGCCATACTTCACAGCAAATGAGCAACATCTTTTAATGGAGACTTACGACGAATTGAAGCACATCATACTCAGAAAAGGAAACACTGCCGCTATTATAAAGGAGCGAGAAAGGGCATGGCAAACAATAGCGGATCGACTGAATGCGTAAGTAGCTACTGAAAACGTCATAATTATACATTCAAGGAGTTACTTGTCATTTGCTCAAATGAACAACTGTAAACTTAAAATGAACAGTGGAAGTCAATGTTGTAACATGTGTGAATCTGACAGCTGATTAATTTATGTTACTCTTTTTGTTACACATCCTATCAATATTTATACAGAACAAACATGACTGAACCAAAGAGGACCTGGCAACAGGTCAAGATCAAGACTCGGGAGTCATGGACTGAGCCAGGCCACTTTGCCTCGATATTGCTGAAGATGCAGTCAGCATCACAGATCATCTGAAGCAATAAGTGTTGAGGTCATTTAATGCACATAATAAATGTATGTAGTTGATAGTAGGTCTAATCATAACCCACTCTTACCTGAACATTGATACTATGAAAGGATTTTCTGTTAACAAAATCACCTTCATGTGCACCAGAGGGGCGTTTTATCCTAATGTGTGTGCAGTCCAGCGCACCAATAACATTAGGGAATCCTGTATCAAAAAAGGAAAGAAAAGTATTCCACCTGTTCTAAAGTTTATTTTGTGATGTGTAGCCTAATTCATGTTACCTGCAATGTTGTAGAATCCCTCCTTGATATAGTTCATTCTTCTGTGGCCGGGGAAGGTTATGAAGATGTGCGTATATCCTTTTAATGCCAAATACACACTTCTGACGGTGCGGCAAATAGTGGCTTTGCTAAGATTTTCAGCATCTCCTACTGCATATAGGAACATACCACTAGCGAAAAATCTGAGCCCAATACAGATCATCTGTGAAATGGTCAAGGCATGGCTCCATGCGGTGCGGTGTTGAATTTTGGGACCCAACAGTCTGCACAGGTAGCGGATGCCATCCCCAGAAAAGCGGTAACGCTCTTGCAGGTAATTGTCGGGAAAAGCCAATGGGTCGGACCTGTCCCGAAACACTTTTTCACGTCTGAAAGCCCTTCTCAATATAAGTGCTTCATCTTCTACGATGTCATCCAAAAATGGGCATGCCATTGTAAAGGACGAAACATGTGTTTAGAGCTACTTATATTGCCTGACTTGATTGACAACACTTTTGCTTCTTTATCAGCCATTTCTCTAATTCCCTCATCACATACAATAGCCTATTAAAGACCTATCTGTCAAACTTAGAACAACAGCAGTCTTCAAAAACACAATTGAACAGTAACAATGCCCATATGGATAATTATTATTAATAATGGTAGGCTACCATCATAATGTTACAATAATAATAGTACTTGACTGAATGCCAATATGTATCTGAGGTATTTTAATGCAGGCTGATAAAAATTGCGCTGAACACATAGATGACAAAACGGAATAACTGACAAAACACATTGGTTTCTGATCGGCGAGACCACTGACTGAACAGATAAGGCACCAGGATTGACTAAGCCTGGCTGTTAGCCTGGTCTGGAGCAGGCTAGCTGCACAGAATAAATCGCCATGGTAACTTATGTGCTACTGCTTTCGTGAAACCGAGTCCCGGCTTAATTCAGCCAGGATATCTGGAAAATCCCGGCTTAATCCGCTATCTTGGTTTTGTGAAACAGCCCTCAGGTAATATTGTACTATTGGAATTTGTCGTTCATCAGATTGTGCATTAGTGTTTGAATACACAGAGGGGACAAAATAAAGGAAATAACTCATTCAAATGGTATTCATTTATTAGGTATTGGAATCCTGTTGTTTTATTAACATTTGAGGTGTGGGATACCTTCTTTTAATATTAATACACGCACATAATTAGGAAACAGACTTTCTTCCACATAATTTAGTTTATAACAAAGTTAATTTGATCAATACCTTAAATAACCAAAAGAGCCAAAATTATTTACTGGAGCATATAAAGACCGTCTTGCATAACAGATATAATCAAGTGACACGATCAAGTGATAACATCTGTATCATCAACCCTTGTAGTGTAAATAAAAAAACTTTCAGATACTGTTCACATGAAATATTGAAAATAAAAATAATGTCTATGTCTGAAAGCATCCGTTCAAACTCATCATATAGGCTAGCAACTTTACTTAACAGTACCGGTGTTTCCATCCACTTATTTGTTTGCGCATTTTGGGATTTCACATAAAAACTGCTGGATGGAAATGCCAAGATGTGAATAAAATCTCCAAAATGCGCATTAAATAACGTCATATGCTCGCTTGAGGTGGATAAAGATATTTTTTGGATTTTTTTGAGTTACTGTTCGATTAGAAGAAATGCGTATAAACTATGATGAAAACAAACCAAATAAACTCCCATTGAATTTAACAGGAATACAAGATGCGTGTTGAAGAAAAGTCACGTGACTGAATAAATCGTTCACAACTGGCCCGAGGACCAATCATCACTTCTGAAATGTTGCTCTGGTCATCCTGAAATAAAGGTGTCCTGAAAATCCAAAGTCTACGCAGAGCAAATAAGTGGAATACACACTTGAACTGTGCCGAAAATCAGGTTTATTGACACTTTTGAAAAATGTAATATTGATCCATGTTAAAGTCGTAAGGATGGACACATATGGTGCTCCCAGAACTGTGACGCGCCGTTGCTCCCAGACATAAGCAGAGTTCATTTTCTGTTTTGTCTATGTGCTCTAAACCACGAGTGTTTTATTAAAATAAGTCACAGTGCCTACAATTTCTCCAGAAGTGATGATTTTGTACTTTTAAACCCATGAGATGGAAAAGCCAATTTATTCGCGTATTGTTTGTTGCGATATTACGATTTTTTGCTTAAATTAAATTCACAACTTGGATGGAAACGTAGCTAGTAACTGTTGTAATCTTTCTGGGCGTCATACCATAATATTAAAGTACCCTATCAAGTTTCTTAACTTCGTGCTCAATGTTCATCAAGACAGACCATGTTAAGTCTTTTGAAGAGGTGCCCAACAGTATTTTCATACACAACATTTTCCTGAAGTTTTGGCATTTAAAACGTATAAATACATATCAGAATAATCAATATGGAATTTCTTTTTCAGTGCATTTCCAATGAATCGCATTTCTGCTTAATTCATTACTTGCTATATTTCCATCCTTTTAAAACATACCTAGCCTTCATGCATATAGTCATATTTTGTCAAATTGCTTACCAAAATGTGTCAACAGAAGCAAGAAATAAAGCCCTCCCCCAACTGGCCATGCCACTTAATACTTAGACCAAAAAATTATTTATTAAAGTTTCATCTGTAACCACTCTGTATTTGGACCTGCGTTACACCTTAAATCCTCTCTCTGATCTTCTTTCTGCCAACCCCTCAAGGGAGATAATGTCCACTTACGGTCAATAAATCTTTGGCACACAGTGGTATTAGGATCAAGAATAGCTGACCCACAGCGGCTACGGCAAACATTTAAATGTTGTTACTTCCAGAAAAGAACATTCCAGAACATTAGCCAGCAGGGGTAAATGAAAAGGGCTAAAAGTGGGTAGACGAGCGAGCCGTAGAGGTCGTGATCGAGAACTCCCTGCGAGATGACCGACAGGTAGAGCATCCAGCCCTCGGTGATGGTGACAGGAGCTTCTATGAGCTCCTGGTAGATAAAGACAGAGTAGAGGATTGTGAAGCAAGGACTGAGGAGGACCATGGCCAGCACGCCCCAGGCTCTGGCAGAGAGACACAAACACAGACAGAAAGAGGTATTTATAGAAATATGACTGGAATCACAGCCAGTTTCAAAGCATAAAAACAGTTGTCTCAGTAGAACATAGGGGTGAAATGGTTTCCGTAATAAAACCGACACACTGTACAGTTCGCAATATGAAGTTTTTTTTGGTAGTTCTCTGTATTACTGAATTCCTGTAGAGATGGAGGCATAAAACCTAAACAGATAGTGGTAAATAACCAAAAAAGGTTAAACAAATCATACCGCAAAATAGATTTACATTTAGATATTTAGGAGACACTTTTATCCAAGGTGACTTACAATATGATCTCACTGGAGCAGTTTTAGGGCTCATATACAATATCAATTTGTTTAATTAAATATTGTAATTAATTTGATAGTGTTTTGGTAGCTAACAATAAGAGTGGAGCACTCTTAGCTCTGTTTAATAAGTTTAAATTAATTTAGCAGATTTTCCCAAAAATATTGCAGAAAATGGGGGGAAAAAAAATTATGAATCAACCATCAGGCACCAAATAAATTAAAACCAATCATGTTAAAATGCATCCAATTGGTATATCCCTAAATTTATAACCATAACACCCTTAATAGAATGCATCATTAATATGAAGTAATCTTTCCTTCAGATGCAGACAGGGCATATACTGAAATCTAAAAAATGCTAAACACTTACACTGGCGGCCAAAAGTTTGAAATAATATACAGATTTTGCTCTTATGGAAAGAAATTGGTACTTTTATTCACCAAAGTGGCATTCAACTGATCACAATGTATAGTCAGGACATTAATAACGTGAAAAATTACTATTACAATTTGAAACAAATTTCAGAACTTCTTAAACTACTTCAAAGAGTTCTCATCAAAAAATCCTCCAGTGTGCATCAATGACAGCTTTGAAGATCCTTGACATTCTAGCTCTCAGTTTTCTCTTTACTGTTGTACATGAAACTGGTGTTTAGCGGGTAGAATTCAATGAAGCTGTCAGCTGAGGACATGTGAGGAGTCTATTTCTCAAACTAGAGACTCAGATGCATTTATCCTCTTGTTTAGTTGTACATCTGGCCTTCCACATCTCTTTCTGTCCTTGTTAGAGACAGTTGTCCTTTATCTTTGAAGACTGTAGTGTACACCTTTGTATGATATCTTCAGTTTTTTGGCAATTTCAAGCATTGACTAGACTTCATTCCTCAAAACAATGACTGACTGACGAGTTTCTAGAGAAATCTGTTTCTTTTTTGCCATTTTTTAACTAATATTGACCTTAAGACATGCCAGTCTATTGCATACTGTTGCAACTCAAACACAAAGACAATGTTAAGCTTCATTTAATGAACCAAATATCTTTCAACTCTGTTTGATATAATGACACGTGATTTTCTAAAATCAAATGAACAATTTAGAATGATTACTCAAGGATAAGGTGTTGGTGTGATGGCTGCTGGAAATGGGGCCTGTCTAGATTCGATCAAAAATGACTTTTTTCAAATAGTGATGGTGCTGTTTATCACATGGCACAATGTCCTGACTATACTTTGTGATCAGTTGAATGCCACTTTGTGAATTAAAGTACCAATTTCCTTCTGAAACAGCAAAATCTAGACATCTGCCAGTGTAAGTATCATCTTTACATTTTACACTTCAGGAGGAAGATACATTTACTGGATTTGCCCAAGTCAAAGTTCATAGCTTTGAAAGGTTAAAAAAAATATTCAAGAGTTTTGTTTGATAAACTAAGTAACAAGTAAACAAAATATTCAAGAGCACAGCTCTACATTCTGTATATTATTTTTGAGATTATCAGGATTGGCAAATAAGAGTATTTTGTAGTGGTAGTTCCAAAATATTGCAACAGTATTATCAATGGATGGTAAAATGTTCTGTTCTTTATGAATTCTGAATAAATATTGTTTACAATAAGTGCTTGTTTGAGTTGAGTTTTTTCTTTTTATGTGCATCTAATTTGCTTTCATAAAACGTATGTCAGTCAGTTTAGGGGAGAAGTTAACAAAGTATCAACACTAATAACTTCAATAGCTCTGTTACTTCCACAACAATAGTGTCGCTTGGTTTTCAGTTACAGATGCCACTGTAAAAATTCACTATTCACAGTAAGCCATGATTAATTAAATTCAAGAGTGAAAGTGTCCAATACCAAGATGGTTACTAAGATTACACGAGTAGTATTCAGCTGGTCATGTGAGACTAAAATGGCAGCCCCCATGAGGGCGCCCCTGCCCCATTTACAATAAAACCGCTTTTATACGGTTACTGATCTGACTAGAGTCCTCCCTCATCTCATGTGAGTGCTCATGATTTTATACATATTTTTCAAAATACCATTAATTCCTACAGGAGTAAACCTATTTTTAATGAGCAGCAAATTACTGAGTGCACCTTCAGTAGCTTGTAGCATGGGAAGTAACAATTTGAAAGTAGCTTCACCAACAATCAGCCTTCGGCCACCCTGATCTCTTGATATCAGTCTAACTGCAATAAGTATGCAACAGTGAGTGTTAGTACGAGGTTCATACTTGGACATGTATGGCGTGACGCAAGCAGCGATAGGCACCAGTGTGATGGCCAGGATGAAGCCCAGAGAGAAGTTAATGAGGGCTGTGCAGCCCAACAGCACAGCCAGATAGAGCAAAGCCGTGAGTTTCAGCACCCTCCAGCCCAGCTCCGTGCCATCTCCAGATAACAACCTGTCAGACACAGACAACATCATACAAAAATACATACAATAATAACCACCTGGAATATTAATTTTTTTGCAAAAAGCCCCAACAATTTACATATCTAAAAACATTTAAGGCATTTTTGTCACTTTTGGTAGCATTTTTGCATCGAGCCCTGGTTAATTTCTGACCATGGTCATTAGCATGTTGCTAAGCTAACTGTGCGAAACTAATACAAACAACAATACATAGCACAAACAAACATTGGGATAAATAATCAATTTTAACAACACTAAACTATATTTTATCAATACAATTTATTTTTGTTATCTTTATTGTTATACTTATGTTTTGTTATTTTTTCTCTCAGCTAATCGCAGTGAATTAAGTAATTGCCCCCTTACAATTGGGTCAAAATGAGATATGTTAGAAGGCAGCATAATTAAGTGGTCTACATTTAGAAACAGCCTTAAAGTTGGAAGCGAGCCAATGATGCCTCCGTAGGGAAATCACTAGAATTTGAACTGATTGTGTATGTGTACCGTTGTGTGTTGTGTGGTAGCGCTAGCCCTGCAGTATAGATGGCAATGGCAGTGAGCACCACAGCTTCAGTTTCAGACACAGGGAAGTGTTCCACGGCCATTTCCTGCATCTGAACAGGACACAGATAGAGTGCCACACCAGTCAGGTGACTGATGACAACTGGAGTCAACACTGACAACACCCCCAGACTGGATGCCTGGTGGGAAACGAGAGAAAACAAATGTTATGTAATGAGAAACCAGGCATCCAACACTGAATGGGATGCATTTATTACATTTTGTTGTTAAGGACATGAAGACTGAAATTTCCTCAGTTTCTGAGAGTAAACCTTAAAAAGTAGAGCACCTTAAGATGACATGGGATTTACCTGTTCCACTTCACTAACTCCATCCTCCGCAAGAGCTGGTGTTCCAAGATTAACCCAGAGGTCCAACGCCTGCACTGAAGTAAAGGAGTCTAACAGTCAGCCCTGAGTTACACATCAAATACTGGAGTTACATTCTGGATTGCATAATGGGTAATGGCTTACTGGCCCCAGGAGTTTTGTTCAGATGAGTAGTTTAACATAGTCATGAATTACACCAATCTAGATTATACACATCTATAGTATTTTCCATAAATAGTGCTGTATGCTCATAAAGCATAAGGCTGGCTAATATATCAAATATTTACTCTGTATATTTGTAAATTATTTTGTTTTCAATAAGAAAATACTGAGATTTTTTTTCAACTATTGCCCAGGTCTAATAGAAAGAATTCTACAGGCCATCAAACAGACAGATGTGGATACTCGAAGTAGTAAGATGACTGCCAGGAGGCCAAACGCTGGCATGTAGTAGCCAATGGAGACGAAGCGAGAGAGTGATGGTAAGAGATAAAAGAAGTACGACTGATGAAGACGCTCCAGAAGATTGTTGAGTTTACGGATCATTCCCTCCAGCAACCTGTCATACAGAGGTGATGAGAAAAAGAGAAATTAAAGACTGATGGATGAAATACAGGAATGGATGATCAAGAAATCGCAGAACATTTAGAACGCATGAGAGTGGCTTCACTACGTGACTTTCCCAGTGAAAAAATATATATAAGACTACACTGCAAAAAACACAAGTTGACTTATTCCAGGGGATCAAGGTTTGGCCTGACTTTTAAGCATTTAGCTCCTGTTGGTAAATGTCACAACTACACCATTGTGTGGCAAAAAAGCGTCTCTTAACAAGTCATGTTTTCAAGCTCAGAATTTCATTTGTGTGCAAAATTGGAATATCGCAAAAACAATTTGGGTATAAAGCATCTTTTCCATCCCATGTGCTTAAGAAAACAAAACCATTACTTCTGGAGAAATTCATGCAAAATAAAATTATTTGGAGCCACTGTGGCTCCTAAATGTAAATAATATCTTGGGGTTTAGATCACACAGACAAAATGCTGTGATGAACTTCATGTTGCTAGCATTCCGTGACAGATGCTTTATGTCTGGAAGCAAAAGCATGTCAAACAATTCTGGTAAAAGTTTTCAATCACTTTGATGACAAGGCAATTAATCGGCCTAACCACGAAAGCCCCGACCGAAACAGGCAATTAATCGGCCTAACCGCGAAAGCCCCGACCGAAACAGGCAATTAATCGGCCTAACCGCGAAAGCCCCGACCGAAACAGGCAATTAATCGGCCTAACCGCGAAAGCCCCGAAACAGGCAATTAATCGGCCTAACCGCGAAAGCCCCGAAACAGGCAATTAATCAGCCTAACCGCGAAAGCCCCGAAACAGACAATTAATCGGCATTTGTGTTGTCACAACACCAAAATTTCAGTAGTCGGAAACAATACCAGTTCAATTTCACGGTTCTCGATACCAATTTCAATACCACGGCAAAAATATGCTAATGTGCCATTGAACACACCAGTTACTTATTTTTTTATTATTTTAATAATTATAGTTTAATAATAATTAATATATTTTTTTAAAAGTTTAATTGAATTTCATCATCAAAATGGTGTCTAATCAATAAATTCTTAAAACTTTTAACAAGTGAAGAATCGTGCTTTTATTATGACGTGTTTTTTGCCGTATGCTTCACTTTTCTGGATAAACAGTTTGCGACAGCACAGTGTGATCACTCTAGACTTTTACGTCACGTCTGAAATCGCATCTCTTTAAACTGGCCTTTAAGTCTGACTTTTGTGTAGGAAACAGGTTTGGAGTGTTTGTATTTTAGATTACTGGTGTTTGTGTATGTGGTCATTTTGAAATGTTGTTATGTTTTATATTGTATTACTGTGATGCACTTTGGTTAACTGTTGTTTTAAATGTGAAATAAAGCTGAGCTGAGATTAGAGCACAGATGCTGTGATTTTAATTATATAAATATATATGTTACATGATTCACAATGGATAAGTACTCTGCTTGGACAACGTGAATGATTCTCAATGTTTGTGTAGTTTGTAGTGGATGAGAGGTTGGATTTATTTAACATACATACACATCTCTTCCAATGTAAGATTGCTGCCTTTACTGGTTTAATAAATAATACTAGGGCATGTCATGATTTTAATTTGATTAATTGTCCGTTTCAGTGTACAAGTAGTAACAGAGCATGCATTCAAAATAAACCTGTGAGCATTTTAAAGCTGTCGTGTGTCAGTCATACTGTGCGCTGGTACCGGATAGATTCAGTGCTCGGTACTACCGATACTGCAGAAACACTGGTATCATTACATCTTTTTTATTTTAGTATCGACTTGGTACCAAAGTACCAGTACTTTTCACAACACTAATTGGCATAATCGCAAAAGCCCTAAAACAGACAATTAATCGCCATAATTGGATAGTAATATACATCACAGTTTAAGTGCATGTCTTCTTTTCAAATAAAAAGTAAATAAATAAAAAATGTATTTGCTTCTTTTCATTTATATGCTGCATTTATACGCAATATCCAAAAATGGTATTACAGACCTCTAAGACTTGGTCACACTTCAAATGCCGTGTGGGCAACACAAAACCAACCTGCCAATGGTGGTAGCATCCGTCTTGTAATGTCTGAAACTGTTGATGCCCCGAATAGAAGCAGCTTCAATGTGATAGCGCAGGAAGAGTCCATGATCACCCCAAGAATGCCCGCTGGCCTGTTTCAGCACCATCAGCATCATGGTCTGAGCTGCATGAGTGTAGCCCTCCGCACTGTCCCAGTCATTCCTCTGGAGCTGAGGGACAATGAACAGTATATCTGAAGTGTTTAGCAAGTTAACAAGTCATTAGTAGACTCTTCTATCCAAAGTGACTTACCTTTCCCTGAATGGTGCACAGAACTCCTAACTTCTGGCAGAATGCATAGAAGAGGTTTGCCAGGTCGAGGTTGGGCAGCTGACCATTGAGCCCTTCTAAAATCAAGTCCAGGCTGGTGATGACATCACTGCTGAGCTCCAATGAGAGGGCAGCCTGAATCGACCCCGCCCGACCCTGCAGGGGCGAGTACTCTATTCCTGCATGAACATTAGAATTAGGGCTGCAACTAATGATTAGTTTGATAATCAGCTAATCTAATGATTATATGAATGATTATTCAAAGATTATTGCAACGATCAATCATCAGCTCTTAATCGATTATTCAGCTTGTGCCCCCTCTTAAAAGGTTGTATTAATCATGCTTGCTAACAATACAGAGGGCAAAATCATCTTTTAAAAATACCTTTAAATGACATTGACTGAATTAAAGGGAACATTTTTTAAGTTTAATTCAGTACAAAATTCACTACAAATAATCCTATCATCAAGTGTTTTTGTCGTTTTCCATTAAAAATTGTCTAAACATCCTTAAAACAAGCTACATTTATTTGAGAAGCAATATATTTTAATATTAATATAGCTCAATCGTGCACCTTTAACCTTTAAACCCTCACGCTTTTATTTTGACATTCGGAACTCTCCAGGAAGTCCTGTATGTGTCTGTTTGTAGGCAAGTTCACAGTAGTTTAATTCGCCTCTTCTTAAAATTCTGGTAAAATGCACCTCCAGTGCTGTTCTAAATACATATAAGTGAACCGAACTATTGAGCATCTACATCTGAGATGATGTTCGCGAGTAGTGCTCAAATATTGTGCCGCGAGTGTGTGTAAACAGAACAGCACCATTCAATAACGCGCTGGATCTGCACGTGCATTTTATACATTTACTTATTAAACACAGCCTTTTGTGATTCACAGAGCTATCGCACGTCTTCAAGTGGCTTTGAATAAAATGCGCAAGTTATATGAACTACTTTGTGTTTTAATGGTTCTTTTATGCCATTTTTGAGCTTGACCCGATCCGTCTAAAAGCTTCAGTATCTGAGCCGATACCGATCCAGGTATCGGAGCATCCCAAAAAAACAGAACTCTCTTATTAATAAAGTTGCGTATTGCCAATTTTCTTCACGATAAGAAACACAGTGACATATATTATGATTCAATAAGTTGCGAGCAATCACGTTATAATCTAGCTGCATTAAGAGTGCGTGCTTGAGGGATGAGCGTCCCCGTGACGGAGTGTGAGTCAGCCGGGTGCAGTTTCAATCTCTCCCCCTTAGATCAGGACACTTCACGCTCATAGAGAGATGACAGTTTTCGAGTTTGTAGTTATTTACATGATCTGCTTCCGTATTATTTGACGCCGGGGTGTTTCCTTGAAAGATGCTCGACATGCAAGTTTTGCTTCAGTAGAGTGGCAGCTCCGCTGATTACACAACGAGAGTGCTTCTGTACTTATATTGTATTATTCCTTCATACGTCACCTGAAGCTGTTTGGAAAGTTTGGAGTGCACCTGGACTGGTAGCAGTTTTCTTCCTGTTCTCAATCAGGCGTGAGCTGCAGCACTGCTCTCACGTGTCATCATTAGTTTAATATTTTATCTCAGGTTACGTTAAACAGGATCAAACGACTATTCGACAACTAACATTTTTGTTGGTCGATAACGATGACTAAAGGGATTTCATGGTCTGGAATACAACAGGTTTTCATTTTCACATTGTGAAGTGCAATCTGTACACACCTGTAATGTTAGTGTGATGGTAGCCTTCCAGCCAGGCCTGCATACCAATCAGATCATGTTCATTTACTAAGAATATGATGTCTTTGGCCCAATAAACCTGATCTGTGGGGAAGAAGTGGAGCAGAAAAGATCAATTTATTCTGATAATTCAGTACACATCATAAATGTGCTGGGTGCAAGTCAGAACTCATGCATAAAGAGTCTTAAATGTAGCTATTCTTTAATGCCAACATGCAACATGATTCTTTAATGATCAAAGTTGATTATACAAGATCGTATTAGCGGAAGACCTATATATATATATATATATATATGTTAGAATAGATTAGAATAGAAGAACAGGGAGCCCTGCAACAGATGTGTGTGTGTGTGTGTGTGTGTGTGTGTGCGTGCGTTTCAATATGACTTTTCATTTCATTAGGAGTAAAACTTGTTTTAATGAGGAAACAATTTCTGCTTTGGGAAACTTGGGTTGTGCATTCTGCATCACCCAGCTCGTCTCAGTCATTTTTCAAATGGTTATGCATGCAAATGCATTTTTCACAACTGTAAAGCCTCTCTGTGCATATATTCAAGTAAACAATCATTCTATTTACTTCCTTATTCATTCTTAATTATATTGATTAAATGCCGCAGCAGTAATTGCAACATGAAATCAAATTGAAAATCTCAGTACGTTCATAGAGTGAAGTATCTTACTCCTGAAATAATGTGCAAGACCCAACAGGAGCCCGACCGCCTGGTTGTTGCTGTTGCCAGGACTACATGGCGCACTGATCACCAGTGCCTCTGTCCGAGGAGCGCGAGGAGCCCGCAATATCCCATATACGTTTGTGCCTCGAACCATCTGAATAAATGAGAAAATGTATTTGAATGGATTGCACATACATTTCTCAAGCACAAATAAAGATGCGTTAATCAATTGCAAGCGTTTAGCTAACTGTTAAAGATTGAAACCTCCCTTCAACCACATGCCCTCTCTCCAAACAGCAAATAAACAATGTCAGCAAATCAAAATGTATGATGTGTATACATAATGTTTTGTGCATAATAAAGTTCATATTTACATTCATGCCATTGTACGTTTCTAATACAGACATAAACATTTGTAAAAAAGACTCACGTAACGTTCTTTGTTCTCATCGGGGAAAGGCAGCGTACGGGAGAAACTCTGAGTGAACACCTCCAGTCCTCTCGCTTGCATCGTCTTAACTAACCACTCCACTGGCATGCCACTAGAGAAAAAGAGAAGTGAGAAAAACAAACTGGAGGAATGTCCATCTCCTTGTTCCTGAATCTTAAAGGGGTCATGAAATGCTATTTGTAAAAATATTTTTAGTATCTTCCCTGAGGTCCACTGATAATGTCAGTAAAGTTTTTTGCACCAAACGGTCATAGTTTAATAATAAATGATAATTTCCCACCCTGTCTCTGGCCCTCTGACTAAAACGCTTGGTTTTGGCCTCAGCATCTACTTAAAACGTCAATGTAAACAGCAGCTGTTCTGATTGGCTAACATCGTGCAGTGCCTCAAATTCAGCCATATTTGAAACTCAAATGGAAGAGAATGCACAAGCTCTCCACAACATTATAAAACTAAATGTCAGGGTTTACACATAACGCACATCGCATCCAGTATATGACATATTCATGAATGAAACCGTTGACTCATGATTTTGCAGTCAAGTCCAGGTGTTTTTAACTGACCCATTCCTCTTCAATAACAGTTCTTTTGCAGCACATGTATCGTATTATGACTGGTTCACAAGCAGTCCACGCTGATATGAGTCGCACATACACAGTCCATAGTACGGTAAAACATGTTGCACACACGTAGGTGCACTGAGGCACAGATCAGCAGGTACGCATCCAAGCGGTCAAAGATGTGCAGCTAGTGCTTGTTTGCATACACCATCATTTAAAAATAGCGCAGATGGCCGCAAGAACAGCAAGCTGAATGAAGCCGATCTGAGTCTCCTTTTCTGAGTTGTAACTTGACACTGCGTCTTTTAAAATATACACGACTGTAGTCAAAGACGTCTGTGTAATGCATGTTTTATGCACAAAAAACTTCAAAATAGTCCAGATGGCTCCCCTTTGTGGTTTAGGAATTGTTGGTCACACTAGTAGAGGTCTGCACGGGCCTTAAAATGAAACCCGTACCAGAGACCATGTGGCCCGTCCTTACCCGGCCCAAATGATACCGTCAAGAGAATAAGCAGAAACCCACCCGCCATTGCTCACTATCTATATCATTTCTTCTCCTAACAAGTACTGTTGCAGTAGACTGTATTTTATGTAAGCATATAGGCTACATTCGTAACAGTACTGAAACAGTAAATGTACAGTTTTAACATGGCGCAGCAGCCCCTTTGTGCACTAGAGCAGAAGGGGGAAAAAACACTGCCTCACCGTTTATTTGCTGAAAATTCACCTGGTGCAGAACAATCTGGTATATTATGAAACAATGCAACAGTCACATCTATGCAGCCTGAACTTGTTCAGATTGTTGAATCTTTGTGACACCTGCGCTAAAAACAAATCGCATCACAAAGTTCTTTTTAACTTGACATGACGTTAAGCAACAAAATTGGCCCGGTTGCTAGGGAGGGTAGAGTCACATGGGGTAACCACCTCGTTGTTGCGATTAGGGGTTCTCGCTTTCGATGGGGCACGTGGTAAGTTGCGTGTGGATCGCGGAGAGTAGCATGAGCCTCCACATGCTGCGAGTCTCCACGGTATCATGCACAATGAACCACGTGATAAGATTGATTGTCTCAGAAGAGGAGGCAACTGAGACTTGTCCTCCAACACCTGGACGGACGTGAGTAACCGCACCACCACGAGGACCTACAAAGTAGTGGGAATTGGGCATTCCAAATTGGGAGAAAAGGGGATAAATTATTTCTTACAAATTGACACAGTGTTTAAAAAGTGCCAGTCCTGTAAGTCACTGAAGAAACAGCGAGACGTGGTGCAACCATCAAATACTTTTCTCCACCATGTGTTTACATAGGAAAACTAGGGGAAAACAGAACAGATACATGCAAAAACACATTCAGTGTGAACAGCCCCTACCTATCTGTTTGTGTGCGAGTCTGCGAGTGAGAGCACGAAACAAGTTCAGCAGACCGACCAAACCAGAACCCGACCTAAACCCGAAGTCATATTTGAAAAACTGACCCGAACCCACCCGAAACCCGTCGGGTTCTCAGGTCCCAATGGGCCCGGGTCTGGTTGCAGACCTCTACACACTAGGCCTGTCTCTCTCCCTCCGTTTACGATATGAACTGAAGGGCAGTGGGCAGGGCCAAGGCTGCGATGACATGTTGTGGGGCATGTAAATACAAATGAGCAATGTCTCGTGACGTCACAAACATAGTTTTCAAAACAAGACGTTTCAAAAAGTGGGAATTATTCATGCTCTTTTTAGTTTTGAAATTGACATTAAGTTTTTATAGTACAGTTACCTCTTATATGTCTAAATATCATGGAAAATATGATTTTCCATTTCATGACCTCTTTACAGAGTCCCAGAGAAAAGGATCGGCCTTTAAGGGAGCCTGTCATATTTTGCCCCAAAATCAAAAGAAAGAAATCAGAAATTATATTTGGATAATTTTGATTAAAAAAAAAAATGTAAGGTTTCTTGTACAGTGACATTATTTTCTAATTACTTCTGAATATATTCTCACTGCTGTAAAGCAAAAACTCTCATTCAAAAAAATTACATTTGTATTTAAGTTGAAAAGTATATAAACATCATGATAGTATCATGGTAGAACTCTCACACAAAAAAAGTTTAAACAAAGACTTAAATAGACCTTATTATCCAAGATGCACTTATTCTGCACAGATACTCACCCAGCCTTTTTTTTGTGACCATCAAACTCTCTGGCAGTGGACAGCGCTCGTTCTCCAGATGGGAACCGTTCCTCCACCATGGTTGAACCCATGGCGTTTTCTGACATGTACGTTCGCAGCGTGAAGGGCTCAAACGCCAGACCCATGAACCAGACTATGGCTGCCAGATAACACACCATACTGAAACAAATGAACAGAGAACCATATAAGGAACAGAAAGAGGTGGAACAGTCAAACTGGAGGGTTACGAGTAGTATGGTGTTATTTCAATGGACAATGAGCACCAACCATATGGGTGTGTTGAGGCGGGTCAGGAGGTTGGTCAGGGCCTTTCTGCGATTCGGGTCAGACAACAGACCCATGATGATAACCTGCTGCTCTACTCCAAAAGACCTGTGATGAGATGATTATACAATTCAAAATGTGAATATTTACCACACAAGTGCATCTTGAGCATTACAAAGGATTTCAAGGAATATATGGGGTTCAACACAAGTTAAGCTCAATAAGCATTTTTGGTATAATATACCAGAAAAAATTATAATATTTGGACTCATTCATTAACTCATGTTACCTCCCCACAACCCCCTACATTTTAGCATTTATGGTCTGGCCCCATTCACTTCCATTATCAAAGCCTCACTGGAACACAGATTTTTTTTTTCTTGTTCTGAACCCGGAACATTAATTTAATTTGAGTAGTTGTAGTATACGATATTTTTGGTTAAAATCATTAAAGAAAGTGTTACCAAATCGATTAAATAAATATTACTTAAAAACACAAATTCAAAAATAAAAAAGGGATCATAAAATTACGAGTGTCGATTATCAAACACGCCAGCAGGGTAGCAAGTCATATTAGTCAAATGACATACATTAAACAGCAAGACATTATTATCAGCATTAATTTTAGATTAATTTACCTGGATTCTTTGTGTGGTTTATTAGGCGTTAATGCTGATCCGCTGTATGAATGCACACTTCAGCTCATCATCTGCAAATGAGAATATAAAATGTTAAAACAATCACAACACCTGCGATATCGTTTAGTAAAAACTGAGGAATATACACGTCTGTGTGTCTGGATTTTACCGTGAAAAATCGAGCATTAGACTGCAGCTTCAATATATTCATTGATTCTCAGTTTTGTTCCGTGTTTCTAGTCGAAAGTAAAACGGTGCGGACCAACTTCCGCTAAATGGGCGGGGCTTATGTCCCAGGAGCTTTCAAAACGATTGGGTTTTATAGATTTTAAAGTCATACTTTTTCTTTGTAGGTCTCTCTTTTATGCAGTGTATATTAAAGTCATTATTCGGGTGTAAAATATTTCCCAGACGGTTGCTAAAGTACTGAAATAGCGTATAGACGGTGTAGTCACATGGTATTCGTTACGCTTCTCAGCGCTGTTCAAAATGTACCAATGAGCGTCACAGCTTGTTGAGACCTGTTAATGTTAAATTAATAAATAAATAATAATGATAATAATAAAAACATTTAATTGAGAATATCGGTCCAGATTTCCCTTTATGTCAAATGCCAGTCTTTAGAATTATTAGATTTAAGCAGTTAAATATTTCAAATGAATACACAAATGTCTCAAATAAGAAAAAAAGAAGATAAAATAATAACGTGAGGCTTTAGGAACTTTATCTTATTTGTTTTAAAATACAAATATGACCCCATTTGATGTAACCCGAGGGCTCATTAATGTCAATAAATCAAACTTTATGACCTGTTCAGTCTTTTTCAGTGAACGATAGCTTAAAGGATTATTCCGAGTTCAAAACAAGTTAAGCTCAATTGACAACATCTGTAGCATAATGTTGATAACCACAAACACTAATATCAAATTCCTGCAAAAATCTGAGTTACAGTGAGGCACTTTACAGTGGAAGTGAATGATGGCCAAACGTAAAAATACGAATTGTTTCAAACGTCCAGCACAAGACACAAACAATATGCATTTTAACATGATTTCCGTGATAAAATAGCTTACTAACCGTATATCTAATTTTACAACTTTATTGCCATGACGACACAATGTTAATACACCCAAACCCTAAAACAACTGTAAAAATACACACAGCTCAAATAACACACAAGTTTTAACAGACATAACAACATAAGTGCTTCTATAAAATCATAGCTTCACATTTCTGACTTATTTCTGCCCCATTCACTTCCACTACAAGTACCTCACTGCATCCTCGATTTTTGCTTTTTTTTTTTTTTAATAAAGGATGGGCGAGTCTAAATGATTGCTTTGGTAATCAACATTATACCACAAATGCTGTTGATTGAGCATAACTTGTATTGAACCCAGAATATTCCTTTAAAATTCAGTCTGTTCCTGGCTATAATTCACTAGAGTAAGTTGTTCAAGCTTTTGAGCTATCAATGACATCAAACTGCTTTTCCTGTGCTGAATATTTTATGATTTTGAATACGTTTACCTGATGTGTGATATTTACATATACAAAACACAAGAAAAAAATAAATCTCATCACTGAAAATGATTTTTTTTTAATTTTCATATAAATGATGTAAATAGAATTATTGTAGAGAGTCTCTGTGTCTCCACCAGGCAAAACGTAATTTTTTTTTGTGGGTTAATGTGCCCTTTTGGTCATATAATCTTCCTGCCATGGGAAAATACTAAACAGCTCAGCTTCAGTCGCTGGTAAGAACTGAAACCTCCTTCAGATGCTGCTGCACAGCAGTATTCAGGACTTCACTAAGACTTTTGCATGCCGTCATGGCTGCCTCTATTAATGTGTCCAAGTGGTCCTGATGGAGCCGGGCGTCCATCTGCAGAAGGGCGATATTCCCACTGCGGGGCAGCAGCGCCAGTGCCAGTGAAGTGCCCCCTCCAGTCTCCTCTGCATGACAAAGATCAGCCAGCGGTGTGTCTTCGACAAAGCCAGCAGTGCAGGCGCACACATAGTCACGCATGGGGATGCCAGCGTCCACCAGAGCCAAAGTAGCAGCATTGACACATGCGCTGTAGTTCCCGCCATCAGCCTGCAGAATCTACAGGACACCATAAGAGACATGGTTTATATTCTTACATATTATGCACACTAATATCACCCTTCTAAATGGTTTAATACAGTGTTTCTGTTCACAAAAGGGACAAGGGCTTTGTAGTTTTTTGGCTGATAAAGTAGCATGATCTACTGTACTGTGTGGTTGAATTGAATGCACATACCTTGACATAGATGTCGATCTGTGATCGTGGGTAGAGCTGAGTGAGAACTGCAGCTTCAAAGGTCTGTTTCAAGTGAAGACTCATCTCACTGGACTTGCGATCACCATGTGGACGTCTCTTCCTCTCCGCTGTGCTGAATGTGGCCATACTGTACTGACAGTTAATGACTGCACGATCATGCATTGATTTACTGCGGGAACCTCGTGTCTAGAGGGAGAGATACATTTTTTTTTTTTTAAATAATACAAAAAAGTAAAAGCTGTGATTATATCAGGGCTCAAAAATAAGGATGGCCGGCTGGCTAGTGTGAGAATATTTCGGAACAGTTGACGGAAGTGCCAGTGCTGTTGTCACTGAATGTTACTAGATCGTTGATATTGTAAATGTGTTTTTATGCAAAAGAAGCGTAAATATAAGGGGCCTGGGTAGCGCAGCGAGTATTGACGCTGACTACCACCCCTGGAGTCGTGAGTTCGAATCCATGGCATGCTGAGTGACACCAGTCAGGTCTCCTAAGCAACCAGATTGGCCTGGTTGCTAGGGAGGGTAGAGTCACATGGGGTAACCTCCTCATGGTCGCAATTAGTGGCTCTAGCTCACAATGGGGCATGTGGTAAATTGTGCATGGATCGCAGAGAGTAGCATGAGGCTCCACATGCTGCGAGTCTCCGCAATGTCATGCACAGCGAGTCACGTGATAAGATGCGTGGACTGACTCTCTCAGAAGCAGAGGCAATTGAGACTTGTCCTCCGCCACCAAGATTGAGGTGAGTAACCGCGCCACCGAGGACCTAGTAAGTTGTAGAAATTGTACGAAAAAGGGAATAAAAAAACATATTTATTTGGAATTCAGTGATGTAATAATGCTGTTCTGAATTCAGGTGATTGACACTTTTGACCAGTGTAAGCTGGATGATGCATACAAGTTTGTCAAAATTTTAAAAAATGGCATCAGTAAGAAGAATGGGTTTTAAACGGGGACTAAAAACGGTTCAAGGAACGAAAACCGAAAACAAATATTAATTACTACATATACTGTACATGCACAGCTATTAATACAGATTGGATGCTGCCTGGTTTTTAAATGAGAAGCAGATCTGTAATTAAATTTATACTTAACTGTTAATTAACTGTATGCTACACTGATAAGTCCACCACACAGGAAAAAATTGAATTGCTTATTTTCACTTATTTTAGTGAGGCAAGTGCTTTTTTTTCAGACCAAGTTGCTTGTTTCTCATGCGAGATCTGGCAACACTACAATTGGAAATGAGGCTGCATTACTTCTGAACCACAACGGAAAAAATACCGTTTCTGCTCTGAACGAAACGAAATTAAAAAAACGATCAGTAATGTTTTGCATTGTATGTCATCGTTATTGTTTAAGAAAAGTTAGCTTTTAATGACAAATCTACATTTTATTCTTCTTGCACATATACAGTACATCCAATACATATACATATTGACACTATAATATAATTGTACTAAATTATAGGAAAAACTACATCGTCCAGCACTGTTTACTTCACGTTCATATAAGATGCACACATACTGGGACACACATAAGTGATCATCATTTCTCACCTCATGTGGTCCATACACCACTGCCAGAGCTTTAGTGTTTCCCTGCTCCAGATAAGCAGATCCGTCTGCCTGAGCAAACACACTCATACGGGCCTGAAATTTACGCAGCTCGGAGGCTTTTCGTCCATCCAGCCGGTATCCCTGATCTGACAACAACTCAACACCTGCCATTGATCACAGTTTTATTCAACACAAAACACACAAACGCGTGGACCCACAAGTCTTCTTCTTCTGCTGTTGATTTCAGTGTCAGTGTGAAGATACCGCCACCTGCTGGACTGTTGCACACATATCAGTCCATTTTCAATCACAGGCACGGTTAGATACAGTATGTACTGTTGATTTTTACTTACGTGATTATTTTTTTCCTTTTTGCTTTGTGAAGGTCACAGTCGTGTCACAATAAGGTCGCAACTGTCTTTAGGAAACATTTTAGGATTATATTCTTATTTCAGTTCAAACTCGACCATATGTTTTTGTAATTAATGAAATAATTGGACTTTATTGGAACATTTAGTTACTTGTGTGTATTGTTGACTGTACATTGTATATTATTATTGTGTTGTGTAAGTATGTGTACATTTGATATGTAAATTGTGTTGTGTAAATATGCTGTTTATTGTAACTGGTATATGTCTCGTCACTGTCATGACTGCTATGTTGCTCAGAACTGCATACAAGACTTTCACCCACTGTTGCACACTTGTGTACATGTTAGTGTGACAATAGTGATTTGATTTGATTTATTTTCACTTGAATACGTTTTCAGACCATGAAAAATTACTGCACCTTTAAATGTTGTTTGCCTTTTCAGATTTCTTAATGAAGAAATGTAAGTTTCTTAATGAAACCTAAATCTGTCTGAAAGTTACTGAAAGTATTTTGTAGATTATATGGTCAGTAGTAAAGTGAACATCAATAAGTGAGTAAGCTTACTGCACTGCTGCAAAACACTGTGATCAAATTTCACTAAAGCAGCTGCATCCGAAAACAGGAAAATGCTGCCTTCAGTGGCTGTAAACAGAGGTAGAAAGGCACATCATAGATGAATCCTTCACTGCCTATGAAATCCCAAAACATCTGTGCTCCCAAATCCATGGCGGTTGAACTGAATAATAAAATGGCAGCCGAAGAGGAGGCTGATAGACAATTTGTGTATAAATATTAATTTGTATTCACTTTATCACACTTTTGATTCTATTTCTAGAGATAAATTAGTATTGTAGTTATGAAATATACACCCAGCGCTTCTCGCACGCTCACTCTCTCTGAATTCTACACCGCATTCAGACACTACACTGACATCATTGACTGAGCTGAATGACTACCTGTCAATAATAGCTGAACTCTCGCTATTCATAATTAATTATTTCCGACTATATTATTAAGTGTGATCAAGCCAAACCAAGTCATCCAAACTCATCATCCTCCCCCTTCTAATAAATTGAGTTTCATAACAAATTTTGGAGGAGCATGTTCGAGGGAGCATGAGATGTCCCTCGAACTCTTCACCTCCAGTGAGAAATTCTCTGACTCTCCACAATAGCTTGATGAGTCCGGGATAATCTCTCCTTCTCCCAATGCTGTTTCTTAACCTCCATATGCAAATTGGGGTTGCCAAGCTATTTGCTTGGAATCATCCACCCCCCAGTGCTGCTGCAGGAACACATCTTCTCCTCCTTCTTTGAGATCTTCTCAAACCTCCATGACTGCCGCCTCCAGCATGTCCAATTACCCAGCCATTCCCAACATTTCCAAGTGGACAGTTAATGGCTTGCGACATGCTTTAGCAGCCGCAGACATCCCATTCTCTCACCGTTCAAGCAAAACACAGCTTTACGATCTGTACGTCTCAGCAAAACATGATGATTTACTCACACCGTCAACACTTACTCCATCAACTAAACCCCCTAAACACTCCAAGTGGTCCAAATTGGCTGCTTCTAGCAAAAAAAACAACCAAAGCACCCGCAATCTCAACTAGCGCCAGTGGAAATAATATTTCTCCCAAAGTAAACACTATATCCCCACTCCCCTCACCAACCTCCCTAAAAGCAGCTGCATCCTCACTCAACAGCAGAGCTTTCAGAAAACTTACCTCTCAATACTCATCAGATCATCTTCTGTCTTCAGAATTTTCCACTTCCATCGTTCTCTCTCTTCTATGACAGCTCTTCTAAATATCTCTTTATTCTTTCTGCCAGTGTTCTATCTTCTATCCCTCCCGATCAATGGGCAACTGGAGCGGAATCCCGCATGAAGCTGCCTCTGTCGGAGGTCTATCGGACACCAAACCGAGTCCTGCACCACGCAAACTTAATGGTTATGAGCAAACCAACAAGTTATGTCCCTCAGCCCAGCATTGGCCATTCTGCTTCCTATTTCAAATATTTCAAAAGGTAGAACGTTGAGCTACTCAGCAGGAAAACAAATCTGTAACAATTTCAACAACTTTGGCTGCACCGAAGCTCAGTGCCGTTTCCTGCACATCTGTTATTTCTGTGGAGGTGCACACACTCATTCCATATGCCGGTTCAAAAATCTTCAAATCTCAAAAAGTACCTTAGCACTCCTGTCATTATTTCTTTCCTAGCCAAAGAACTGGCTAACTATCCTGATACATGTTTCTCCCAATTTTTATGACTGGACTAAAACATGGCTTCAACCTAAGGTTAGAGTGTCTTTCTACCTCAAATCTCATCTGTCATAACTTACAATCAGCGCTTGCTGAATCCAAAGAAGTCGGCAACCTATTGAGTAAGGAAGTTAAATCTGGCTTCATGATAGGCTCTCCCTCCTCTGTCATCTAAATGTCATCATGCGCATAATCCAACAAGGCCGCCCTTTCATTTCTCATCTCCTCTCATTAGCATCATCTGTCAATTCACTAAACGACCCTCTAACCCTATTCAAATCATGCTGTGCAGACTTGCAACAATGGCTACATTTTCTCAACTACTAGAATGGTCTCACCTTCTTTTATGATGATTTAATTTCCTCCGCTGACAAAATCCACTTGTACACAGACACAGCCCCTTCCATCGGATTCGGAGGATTCTACCAGGGCCACTGGTTCGCATCCACCTGGCCCCCGATCTGATTAAATTACCTCCTCACTCAGCTTCCTCCGCCTTGTTCGAACTTTACCCCATCGTGGTAGTGACCTCCCTATGGGGGCCAGAATGGTTTGCTAAAAGCATTTTAGTCCATTGCGACAAACTAACCACCGTCCAGTGCGTTAATAAAGGCAGATCCCGATCTCCAGAATTTTGCACCTTTTCTTAGATGCCTGATATGCATCTCCATCCACAACTAATTCATAATTAAGGCCAAGCACGTTCCAGACTCAAGAATTGTATGGCTTACTCTTTCTCTGGCTTCCTCTTCCAGAGATTCAAAACCTTGGCTCCAGAGGCGAACCTGAATCCAACCCCAGATCCTCCACCCACTCAGACTCCTCCTTCAAGCATCTCTGGACTCCATTCTCCAAGCCATCTCTCCACGAAACCTCCAAACATATTGGTCAACCTACAAAAGGCCCTTCCCAGAATACTCTACTTTCCATTTCATCTTTAGTCTCACATCTCAACCAATCCAAAGGTCTTTACGCTGGGACTATCAAGGGGTACCTGAGCGGCATCCATTTTTCCATAAAATTATTTTCTGCAAAAACAAATCTTCAAAAAAAAAACCCTCAAATCTCACTCCTTGTCAAGGGCATCCAAAAAGCCCAACCCACCAGAATCGACACCAGACAGCCTCTAACCATTGATCTCTTAACCAGATCCCTAACCACACTCAGTCAGGGATACATTTCAGAAAACACCATCAAAACCCTTGATGCCATGTTCATTCTCACTTTTTTCAGTCTCCTCCGCTGCTCTGAATTCACCACCACAGCAAAATTAGATTCCAGAATTCATCCCACTATCTCTGATTGGCACATCCTCAACAACGATACAATCAGATTCCACATTAAACAGAGCACAACATATCAAACCAGAAGAGGGCATTACATTTATATTTTCAACCTGCCAACACCCATCCAGCCCTTTCAAACACTCCCACAACTTGCATTACAGAGGTTCCAAGTCAAAACCCCTCTTTACCCGCTCTTTGCTCTTTACAACCAGGCAGCATCATGATTTTGGTTACAAAAACACCTAAAATCGGTCCTCCTCAAACCTGGCATCCCAGGAAATCCCAGCTTACTCCAAAAAGCCTCGCCCGCACACAATGAGGGCCCCCCAGCTAGACCGGAAGCCCTCCTGTTCATACCGCTGTAAAAGCACACCCACTTACATACATTCAAGGGCTCTCCCATTCAAATGGCAGCGAGGGTTCTCCCGTGCGACTGCTGTGTGAGCTAACTCATGTTTATATGTATCATGGGCTCTCCTGTTTATACCACTGTGAGGATTCCCGTTCGAATGCAGTGAGGGCCCCCGTTTGATCGCGGGATGCCGCTCAAGCGGCAGCCAAGCACCACACCCGTGGGGTTAGCCCGTTCGCTGTGCGGGCCACGTCCGTTGAATGACTTGCGTCTGGAGGTGGCTTAAGTTCGAGACCGGGGTGGGGCGGGCCTGAAGTCCATAAAACAATGTGAAAGACTGGTAGAGAGTATGAGAAGACACATGAAAGCTGTGATTGAAAATCAGGGTTAATCCTCCAAATATTGATATCTGAACTCTTCCTAAGTTAAAACATTATTATTTAAAAATGAACATGAGCTTTTATTCGAGGTCTGAAAACATGGCATTATTATTGGCATGGCGTTATTTTGACTAGTTGTCATTTTCTGCAAATAATTGCTCTAAATGACTATTTTTATTTGGAATTTGGGAGAAATGTTGTCAGTACTTAATAGAATTAAACAAAAATGTTCAATTTACTCAAACGCATATCTATAAATAGCAAATCCAGAGAAACTGATAATTTTGCAGTGGTCTCTTAATTTTTTCCAGAGCTGTATAAACCTCAATCAGCCACAACATTAAAACCACCTGCCTAATATTGTGTAGGTTCCCCTCATGCCACCAAAACAGCACAACCCGCATCGCAGAATAGCATTCAGAGACAGTATTCTTCTCACCACAATTGTACAGAGCGGTTATCTGAGTTACCATAGACTCGAACCGGTTTGAACCAGTCTGGCCATTCTCTGTTGACCTCTCTCATCAACAAGGCATTTCCATCCACAGAACTGCTGCTTGCTGGATATTTTTTGTTTTTGGCACCATTCTCAGTAAACTGTAGACTGTTGTGCGAGAAAATCCCAGAAGATCAGCAGTTACAGAAATACTCAAACCAGCCAGTCTGGCACCATCAATCAGCCCACAGTCCAAATCACTGATATCACTTTTTTCTCTATTCTGATGGTTGATGTGAACATTAACTGAAGCTCCTGGCCCATACAGTGCATCCGGAAATAATTCACAGCACTTCACTTTTTCCACATTTTGTTATGTTACAGCCTTTTTCCAAAATTGATTAAATTCATTATTTTCCTAAAATTTTTACAAACAATACCCCATAATGACAACGTGAAAAGTTTTTTGAAATCTTTGCAAATGTATTAAAAATAAAACCGAAAAAAATTTACATACTTATTCACAGCCTTTGCTCAATACTTTGTGGAAGCACCAATTACAGCCTCAAGTCTTTTGTGTATAATGCTACAAGCTTGGCACACCTATTTTTGGCCAGTTTCTCCCATTCTTCTTTGCAGGACCTCTCAAGCTCCATCAGGTTGGATGGGGAGCATTGGTGCACAGCCATTTTCAGATTCCTCCAGAGATGATCAATTGGGTTCAAGTCTGGGCTCTGGCTGGGCCACTCAAGGACATTCACAGAGTTGTCCCGTAGCCACTCCTTTGTTATCTTGGCTGTGTGATTAGGGTCGTTGTCCTGTTTGAAGATGAACCTTCGACCCAGTCTGAGGTCCAGAGCACTATGGAGCAGGTTTTCATCAAGGATGTCTCTGTACATTGCTGCATTCATCTTTCCCTCTATCATGACTAGTCTCCCAGTTCCTGCCATTGAAAAACATCCACAGCATGATGCTGCCATCATGCTTCACTGCAGGAATAGTATTGGCCAGGTGATGAGCGGTGCCTGGTTTCCTCCAGACCCCCTTTGCTATTCAGGCCAAATAGTTCCATTTTTGTTTCATCAGACAAGAGAATTTTGTTTCTCATGGTCAGAGAGTCCTTCTGGTGCCTTTTGGCAAACTCCAGGCAGGCTGTCATGTGCCTTTTACAGAGGAGTGGCTTCCGTCTGGCCACTCTACCATACAGGCCTGATTGGTGGAGTGCTGCAGAGATGGTTGTTCTTCTGGAAGGTTCTCCTCTCTCCACAGAGAAACGCTGGAGCTCTGTCAGAGTGACCATCGGGTTCTTGGTCAACTCCCTGACTAAGGCCCTTCTCCCCCGATCGCTCAGTTTGGCCGGGCGGCCAGCTCTAGGAAGAGTCCTGGTGGTTCCAAACTTCTTCCATTTACACATGATGGAGGCCACTGTGCTCATTGGGACCTTCAATGCTGCAGAAATGTTTCTGTACCCTTCCCCAGATCTGTGCCTCGATACAATCCTGTCTCGGCGGTCTACAGACAATTCCTTGGACTTCATGGCTTGGTTTGTGCTCTGACATGCACTGTTAACTGTGGGACCTTATATAGACAGGTGTGTGCCTTTCCAAATCATGTCCAATCAACTGAATTTACCACAGGTGGACTCCAATCAAGTTGTAGAAACATCTCAAGGATGAGCTCAATTTTGAGTGTCATGGCAAAGGCTGTGAATACTTACGTACATGTGATTTCTAAATTGGCAAAGATTTCAGACAAACTTCTTTCACATTGTCATTATGGGGTATTGTTTGTAGAATATTGAGGAAAATAATGAATTTAATCCATTTTGGAATAAGGCTGTAACAACAAAATGTGCTTGTTTGAGTATTTCTGTAACTGCTTATCTCCTGGGATTATTGGATTTATTAAGACATTATTAGTCTCATATAAAGATTGACATTTTATAAATGAACAGTACCTGTTTTGTAAACTTACCCTAATCATAAAACAAAACGTTTTGGATCTCTTCTAGACAGTATATTTAAAGGCAAAAAACATTTTGTAAATAAGATGCTTGTTTGGGAATTTAAGTTCAGACAATAAATTAAGTTTCAAAATCAGAGACAACAAATTTTAAAAATAAAATTTATTAGCATCTCTCTAATGTGTATAAATAAAAACATTTATAAGAAATAATGCATATATGCCTTATGAGCGGAACAATAACTGGATTATATGTGATACAAAGGAGCATAGGCTTATTAACCTCTCTTTTTTTTCATCTCTTTAACATTTTCAATTTCTTAGTATATGTCTGTGAGAATGTACCTCAAACTTCAAACAATACGCATACAAAGTTTCAATTCTACATTCGGTCATACGAATAAAAGAAACGATGACAGAAGTTCAACAGCAACAATGGAGAGAACATGGAATTTTGTCAGTTTTACAATTTTCATTTAAGAGAGAACTTTGCAAAACAGCGTCAACTTTAAAATGAAAAACGGTGACCAAAAAAAGTGAACGTTGTCACACGTAACTGATAAGTGCCTTACTGTGACAATAATCAAATTCATCCTACAGCAATTCTGGCCAGTTTTTCGTCATTTTAAATAAACTGCACAGTTTCAACAATTCAAGCAAGATCTTTAAAAGGCTAGTTTACCCAAAATGTAACTTTTTAATTTAAATGTAACATTTACCACCTAATGAGGGCAGGTAAATTATCCCTTTAAGGTAGTTGTTTAGATTTGAGAATAAATCTTGTGAAAAATAAATAAAAATGCACAAAAGTGGTAAAATTGACATATATATCGTGCATTTGTAACATTTGTTAGTTTATGTTCATAAAAAAAAAATCACGGTAACACTTATAACTCAATCATTTTGTGGGCTCTTACTGGGTTTTCTAAGAGTTAAGACCTCCTCTGCCATCCACAACACACTGGTTTTGGTCATGCTTTCAACACACGGGATGGTTGAAATAAAATCAAATCTACAGATTTGTACAAGTAACGAGAACTTCCAAACAAACAAATCCCAAAAAGTTGTCAGTATATTGGTCTGAGGTAAAAAGAAAACAAACACGACTAACGTGAACAAATGTGGATGCATAACACGCAAAAATGGCGACAGCTAAAAGGCAACACCTACCTTTCGAATCACAACACTGTGTGATGCTGCCAAGAAACAAAATCGTCATACTGTCATAACATGTAACAATGCTCAATTGGCCTTTGCAGTACTTTCAAGTCCATATTTTGAATGCCACACTAAAATCCTTTTTCACGAAAACAGAATTAACTTTTCAAATGGGGAACACCACATCAAGAACGGTTTTCAGATGTTGTTAGATTAAACAAAACAAATGTATAAGAAATAGTGAGCTGAATGAGTATGTGATGTGTCAGTATATTATGGTTGGGATTTGGCATAGTGGAGCATGAGAACCCTGGTGACGTCTCTAAAGCCGAATGGAATGAAGGAAGTACACAAGAACTTTGAAGAATGATGTGCTCTCTGCTCATCCCATGTCATCAGAGTGCAAAGATACCCTTATTTGATGTGTTGTGTGATACACACACACACACACACACACACACATATATACATATATTGACAATTAAATATATACGTATATATGCATATGCCTAGCTCTAGTGTCCATAACTCTGAAAAACTAAAACTCTGAGAATTCTTTTGCGCATTTTTCTGTAACAGACACGCGAATTTCTTCCTCTTCATAGTCGTCGAAGTTGCTTGTGTCCCCGGGGCCTCTGCACTTTGGTATGAATGGTGCTTCCACCTGATGAGAGATAGGAGAGAATGGTGTTTCAGCAAGTCTACCCAGCTTCTTCAATATTCATTCTCGCTAACCAGTTAAATGTTATTCAGGTCCATATGATATAAATAAACAAATATTTATGACCAAGTAGAGTCAATCGATTCCATTTTTCAATTGAATTACATGACATGCTGATTCATTAATCAAGTGAATGCATTAAAACAACAGTCCCATTATAAATATATATATATATAATATTTTGGCTCTGTTCCTAAACCTTGTGAGCTCACTGTCTACTGACTACATAGGCAGCTACCTTCAAAAGGCATCTTCCAAACCTAAGTGGAATTCATACGTTATCTCTTTATTGACAACAACTCAGCCAGACATACAAGTAGCACTCATCATGCAAAGTGCACAAAGAACTCAACTATTTTTAATATTTATAAAACGTTTTATCAATGCTTTTTAAATGTAGTGCAGCAACTAGCAATTATATTAAAACACGATTAGTTGATAATTTCTTAGATTAATCAGCTTAAAAATGCACATTTTTATCCTTTTTAATACAATTATTTTATTTTGTTCTGTAACAGTTAATCGAAATAATCGATAATGAAAATCAACAAATTTTGAAAAATAATACACGAAATAGCAAATTTCATTGTCGATTAGTTGGAAATGGACAGCATTCACAGAGAAACTGTCAGTGACGTCACTTGCAGAGTGGCTTTATTCTATAAATATAAGGGACTTTATACAGTTACTGTTCAGAATAAAGACATTAAAAGGGCTGCAACTAACGATTATTTTGATAATGGATTCATCCGATTAGTAATTTAATCGAATAATAAAAAATAAAAAAAGTGTGATTTTCAAAAAACAGAAATGATAAAGGGCTTAACTATTTGGTTTGATTTAAGGTACCGAATTCACAATTCTACTCACAAAACTTTGAACACAGCCCGAATCATGAAAAGTTAAGGTTAAATGTATTATTTGCATTACTTTCAGGACATATGCAAAACAGTTCCTTTATTTGTAAAACTTAAACAGTACTGGTCTTTAAAGAGTAAAATGATCCAGCGGTGATGGAGTGGGACTAAAAACTTTGTTTGCTTGTTTCTTAGCGCCATGCCAGCTTCGATAGCTATTTTCATGGCGAAAAACAGGTTAAACTAATAAAAGTAAAACTAAAGATGTTTAAGATGAATTTTTACTAAACATTGTAAAACTAAATTTGGACTAATTTTGTTAAAATCCTTTTCAAGGGTGTCCAAAAATTTGAAGTGTTTAAAGTGCTCGTGTGCTGGACAACTTTGGTCGTTTTCAAACACATTTCATCATGCGAATGCATTTTTCACTCCTGTATATATTCAAACCTTTTCTGTATTCAATGTATGCATAAAATAAAATAAAAAAATTGAATTGGCTTTTTATCCAATCAATCGAAGAAATGATCAAAGACTAATCGATTATCAAAATAAATGTTAATTTTCAAAAACATTTACCCGGAAAATCAGTTACATTTATTGTTGATTAATTTAATTACTGATCAGTTGTTGAAGCACTAACTGAAATGGAATACAAATATATATAAAATCAACATTGTGCTCTACACCATCCGCCATCATGGATTCTATTTTTCCGCAAAGTTCGTCACAATGCAATCATAATTTTGCTGCCTACTTTTTGGATCAGTGCACCTAAGATTCTGTTTGCATAGATATCTCACTTAGTCTGGGAACAGAAGTTTTGGAAAAAACAAAACATGATGGGATCTAACAGATAAGCTCAATAACTGAAGACAATCTCTTACCTTTCTCTCATAGATGGCTATCCAATCAGTTGTGGCAAACCATTTGTGGTTTTTGATATCATTGACACCGTTCCTGAGGTTGCCATACCGCTTGGTCAGATCCACCTGAAGCAGATTCCTCAGTAGATCTTTCAAATCAGAGCTGAAGTGTGATGGAAATCGTACCTATAAAACATGGTCAAGTTGGCATTTTGATTGGGTGTTTGTGTATGCAAATGAATTAAATTAAACAATTGTGTAAGTACAGTAAACCCAACACAATTTGCCCGTACCTTTCCGGACACTATTTTCTCATAGATCTGAATGGGCTGGTCTGCAAAAAATGGGGGATATCCAGCTGCCATTTCATATATGAGGACACCAAGAGCCCACCAGTCCACGGCCTTGTTGTATCCCTGAATTAAGACAATAAATAAGTAATTTGCACCAATTGTAAATCAGCTGTGATCAAACTGCATCTGAATGTGGCCCAAATTCTTTTTCCCCTCACAGGTCTATTTTTTGGATGACAGTGTGAACAGTAAAAATCACATTAAACCTGATATTTTTCAATTCCAATCTGGACCAGTGTGTTATATGGAAATAAATCAGATACGTGATCATGTGAAAAATGTGAATTGGTCACACTGGCCTATAGTGGGAATGTAGCATTAGATTCAACGCAAGAGAATAGTTCTGACCTTGCTGAGGATGATCTCTGGGGCCAGATACTCTGGAGTTCCACATAATGTCCAGGTTCTGCCTTTTACTCTTTTTGCAAACCCAAAGTCTGTTACCTGCGAGGGACATAACAGTTTAGTGCATTTTAAATTTTTAACCCATAAAGATGATATCTAGTATAACAGCATTGGGATGCTAATATATTATATAATACTATAGTATTGTGTTTATCTGCTCATATAATCCTTCAGGTTACCTGTATGTATCCTTGCTGGTCAATAAGCAGGTTCTCTGGCTTCAGGTCTCTGTAGATGAGGTCTAGTGAGTGGAGGTACTCAAAGGTCAGGACGATCTGCGCTGCATAAAACCGTGCATGCGGTTCACTGTGTGCCCAAGAAATTAAGACAGAGTTAGACTCAAAGCAAGAGACATAATCCACAGAACAACTTTACCATACTATGTAAAATCAAAAAAGTGTCAGAAATTAATAAGGGCATGGGGTAAAAATGGCAAAAAGGCTTATTATCTAGTTATGGGTTTAGAGACTATTATAGCTGCACTACAGAACTTTGGGCTCTCTAGCGACATCTGTGGTTGAAACCTGAAATTTAACTTGCGGAAGAACATTTTACACAAGTGGTGTTTCCGCACTGTTTTTCTGCGAGGAATAATTTTATTGTTTGTGGTTACCTGCTTTGCATGAGGTATTCACCGGCAGAGTCATGATGTGCTATCTTCATGTTGATAAGTTTTTCATTTAAAGGAGATATTAATTGCATTTTCGAAGATCAACAACATTCTTATTTATATATTTGAATATGATCATTCATGTTTACTCATCCAACACACATTAATGCTTGTACTTGTGATGAGAAAGTGAACCACCACCATTTAAAAGGTGGAATACATTTAGTGTAATTGCACCAAAAAAAAATGTATTATGAGATTTACATATAACACATTTCAAGCATATTTCAGCAACATGAAGATCAAATAGTCATACAAAACAGGATGTAAACAGCGCAAGTATGAATGAGTGCTCACCATCTAAAAGAGATTGAGGCAACCGACAAAACATTTTCTACTTTCATTGGATTAAAGGCCTGGCAAGTCATCACTCTAGCTAAACATTCAAAGATTTTTAAATCTGTCAAGTTCTCTGTTTGGTAAACAACTTCAGTACAGAAAAGTGGAAATGTACATTCTCTTGTATATTGTTAATAAGGAGAGTCCAGCAAAAAATAATAAAAAATTCTGTTTTGTTTTTCGACGTTCTGTACACGTTTTCAGCTTTCTTTTTTTAAATTCCCTTTTCTCCCAATGTTGGAATGCCCAATTCCCACTACTTCAGTATGTCCTGGTGGTGGCGCGGTTACTCGCCTCAATCCAGGTGGCGTAGGACAAGTCCCAGTTGCCTCTGCATTTGAAACCATCAATCCACGCATCTTATCGTGTGACTCGTTATGCATGACACCGCGGAGACTCACAGCATGGGGAGGCTCATGCTACTCGCCGCAATCCACACACAACCACTAATCAGGACCACGAGGAGGTTACCCCATGTGAATCTACCCTCCCTAGCAACAGGGCCAATTTGGTTGCTTAGGAGACCTGGCTGGAGTGACTCAGCACACCCTGGATTTGAACTCGTGACTCCAGGTGTGGTAGTCAGCATCAATACTCGCCGAGCTACCCAGGCCCCTTACGGTATTCAGCTTTCTTGAAATTTTCATTAAATGTTTTCAAGGTACAACTTCAAATTTCAATGATCTGATACATTTACCCAATTACTTCAAATTTAAGTGTGTCAGGAATTGGGTTGGGAACCAAGAACCGGTTCTGAAGAAAATGCCGGAATCGTATGATCTGCATGACTTTCGGTTCCGTTGACAAACTGACGTTAATGCAGTTTCACACTGAGTCAGGAGAAATGAATGAATCGCTCTGACAACTTGAACGCATCTTCACACTCACCTGAACCTTCCAATTCTTCTAAGATGTGAGAACATCTCTCCTCCTGGTACATACTCCATCACCATATATAAATTGGAGTTGTCCTATGAGAATAAATTATTATATGCAATTATATAATTTATATAATAACATATATCAACATATGTAAATTAGAATTAACTTTGAGAGACACACAGAGCGAATGACTGTAGGATACCTTGAAAGCATATTCCAATCTGACAAGGAACGGGAAGGATACTGCTTGCAATATTCTCTTTTCATTTAGCGTGTGCTCCACTTGTTTCAACTTCACCACCTTTAAATAAAAAAAATAAAAAGCCAATTCTTGAGCTGACATATGATCAGAGAAAAAACAGTGACGATGCTAATTTTGTCTCAAAAGAATGTTCTGGGTTCGAAACAAATTAAGCTCAATTAACAGCATTTGTGACAATGTTGATTACCACAAACATTTATTTAGTCTCATCCCTTGTTTATTAAAAAAAAGAAGCAATAATCATGGAAATAACATTTCAAGAAACGGAAGGTTACACAAGTTATAGCTCACTACTCCACACACCTTTTGCTTGTCCAGAATTTTCATGGCATAGAATTGATCTGTAGCCTTGTGTTTTACCAACATGACTCTCCCGAACGATCCCGTGCCCAGCGTCTTCAGTCTGTCAAAGTCATCTAGGCCAGTTGTGCTCTACAAGATACAACAAACATTAGAAGAAAAGTTCTCAGGCAACAATTCAGATATTCCATCATTACAATATTGCAAACGTAACAGAAAAAAGTATCAATTCATGCACAGAGATGGGCGAAATACGGTTAAATCGTAGTTGTGCAAAATTATGCAGTGAGGCCTCGTAAAGAATTTTCAAATGCAACCTGATGTGATAGTTCTTGCCTCCTAAATGTTTTGCTTTCTTGTGTATATTTTATATTATTTTCAACCTGTTAAAATGATGGACAGCATTTTGAAATGATAAATGTTTTAGTGATAAATAACAAAACATTCTGGCCAATTCAACCTCTGCTTCCAATCACTTAACAATACAAGAGAAAACGAGGAGCAGCAACTTCTGTGGGGTGGAACAGACCCTCCTCTATAAAGCCCAAAGTATACTTCGGCTTGGATGCGAATGCTAGCATCTTCAAACAGTCGAACAAAAGTCAAACAGAAGTCCAAAGTAAACTTCCATTTACGGTGCGCACACACACACACAGGTGGTTGGAGCATGCATGCTACGATTGCAATGGGACACCAGACTATTTCTCTTCAGGAGTTTAGACACTTTTTTTTATAGTCCTTCAGACTCGAGTTATACAATTGCTCTTGACCTCATCACACACACACGCTCTTGACACGCACACCCAATGTTGTTGTTTCCACCATCCTCTACTGTTATTTAGAGGCGATTACAAACTGATGTTTATTAATAAAAATGGACATGATTTGGGAGTCCAACTTTACTTTGATAGACTTAAATGTGAATCACTTTTCATAAAAGTTTGTATATTTCAAGAATACTGCAACAGGGGGCCAGGGTAGCTCATAGAGTATTGACGCTGACTACCAATCCTTGAGTCATGAGTTTGAATCCAGGGCGTGCCGAGTCTCCCAAGCAACCAAATTGGCCCGGTTGCTAGGGAAGGTAGAGTCACATGGGGTAACCTCCTCATGGTCACGATGAGTGATTCTCAATCTTAATGGGGCATATCATAAGTTGTGCATGGATTGCTTTGAGTCTCCGCGGTGTCATGCACAACGAGCCACGTGATAAATTGCGTGGATTAACTGTCTCAGAAGTGGAGGCAACTGAGACTTGTCACCCGGATTGAGGCGAGTAACCGCACCACCACGAGGACCTACCATGTAGTGGGAATTGGGCATTCCAAATTGGGAGAAAAAGGGGATAAAAAAGAAAAAACCATAGAGTTCCTAATAAAATGCTAGGTGAGTGAAAATTTCTGCTTAAATCACCCATCCCTACATACACTATTCTTACTACACACTCGAACAGAGCAGTCATACAGTGTCTTAAATATGCTACTAACAAACAGCAGATCTGAAAACCCAGGACAGATGGAGAAACATCAAGACAGCAGCAGCATTTTCATCAGTTCCTGACAATCACAAAAAACACTAGAAAACTTAATATATTATCCCATTTATGTTTTGTGCATTTTAAAGGATATTAGAGTGGTTAGAGCTTTTATTGCCTTGGAAGTATAACAAGAAATCAAAACAATCTACCTTCGAAATAAATTTCCTTTTCAGCTTATGTCACCAATCTCCCTTTTCAATCCCTCCCACCAACTGGTATGTAACACTCACTTTTCACTCACCTAGTAGATAGGTTTATCAACTCGTCAGACTTATGGTAGCCTGAAATAATTAGGTTGGTTTTGGGTTCACCTCACTCCGATCAAACCCATTTCTTAGGGGACGTTTACATGCATTGCTCACATAGACATTCTTGTGTTCAATACCAGCTAGACTGAGTGCAACAGAATGGAACAAAATGCAGTGGACACCTTGAGAACGCATATGCATTATATGGATCAGCATGAACAATTTTTTTTTTTTAGGGTGATCTGAGCTAAAGTACAATGATACCATTGGTGCCAGACTTTACTGTTGATTTGAAATACGCCCTTTGATTGCAATCTTGACCAAAAGCTTTGGAGATTTTGGTCTTTTGCCATTTAAGTAGATAAGAGAAACAGAAAACAGCTGCCCGGGATCTTTTCCAAGATGGCCGCCGATAATAATGACATTACTTGACTAGTCGAACGCATCCAATACATTTCTGCTGGATAAAATTTTGTCCGGCCCTACACTTTTTTTTTTTTTTTTTTATCTGGTAAAAAAATCTGTTTCACATTTACAGCAGTAAAATGGTTTACGTAAGCTGTTTCATGTTGTGCTCACCTGTGGTGGAGATTCCCATTTTCTCAAGAAATCTTCTTTGGCTTTGGCTAGAAACTCTTTGACTGCATGGAAAGAGAGGAAACAAAGTTGTAAGCTTGAAAACAGATGGTTTAATCTGAGGCACTAACATTACAGGTCTTTTAATGTATGTGAATGCTATCAAGCATTAAACGACGCTGCGTATCAAGTCAAAATAACTAATCAGACTGAATTAAATGAAGGTTATTTCTTTATTCTAGTCAGCAAAATCAGGCAATCTCACAAGGGTTGACATGGACGTCAGTGGTGAAAAGGTGTTCTTGTGATGCATGCATCTCTTTTGTAATTAACAAACACAGGAGGAGCACGATATTAACATTATTAAAGGAATAGTTCACCCAAAAATTACAATTCTCTCATCATTTACTCACCCTCATGTTATCCCAGATGTGTATGACTTTCTTTCATCTGCTGAACACAAATCAAGATTTTTTTGCATCTCAGCTATGTAGGTCCATACAGTGCAAATGAATGGGTGCCAAAATTTTAAAGCTCCAAAGTGAAAACATACTCCAGATGATTCCAGTGGTTAAATCAATATCTTCTGAAGTGATATGATAGGTGTGGGTGAGAAAAAGATCAATATTTAAATGTTTTTCCCTTCACTTTCACCTCCTGTTTTTGGTGATTCACATTCTTTGTGCACATCACCCCCTACTGGGGAGGAGAATTAATGCTAAAGAATTACTTAGGCCTAAATATTGATCTGTTTCTAACCCACACCTATAATATCATGTCTGAAGATATGGATTTAACCACTGGAGTCTTATGGATTACTTTCATGCTCACTGTATGTGGATTTTGGAGCTTCATCATTTTGGCACCCATTCACTTGCATTGTATCGACCTACAGAGCTGAAATATTCTTCCAAAAATCTTCATTTGTGTTCTGCAGGAGAAAGAAATTCATACACATCTGCAGGGGGGTGAGTAAATCATAAGAACATTTTCATTTGTGGTTGAACTATCCCTTTAAACTCAAGACAATTCCATTTAAAGAGGAAAAAACACCAAAGCAGACTTCAGTTGACTGCAGTGACAGAAAAACAATGAGGAAAAAGACAGCTAATCATTTAGAATTGACTGCATCTTGCAGAGGCCAAGAGAGTTTTTACGACTGTTTTCCGTCACTGCGGTCACCTAATTTAATTATGATCATACCAAAAGTCTCTATAGATCACCAAGGATTTTCAGGAACATTCACCCATATGGATGGGATGATTGAGAGACAGACAGACAGACAAAGAGACACAGAAAGAGAGAGACAGAGAGAGAGAGATAAAAGAAAGTTTTCTGTCAAACAGTAATATCAGTTAAGCTGTGCAAGACATGACAAAAAATACAAGTCTAACAAATGAAAAACAGCAACTAGACATGAAGCAGATGTGGATAGAAAGAGTCGACAATTTATGCAGAGTAAAGACAACGTACCAAGATGACTTTTAAATATGTTTTAGAAGTTTATGCATGATAACTAGACAACATAGATATTCATGGATATATTAGCCACAACACAGAGTCATCTGTACATGACAAATGTTAAATTTAACTAGGCTTAAAAACTATTTTGGGCATTGTATTGCCATGTAGCTTACGTATACTTAATTTCTAACAGCCAGTTTCTGTAGCTCTGACTGGACTGAAGATTTTTTACAACAGTGGATGTCTGCAGGAGGATTCTTCTCACGGTCACATCCTTTTATGGTATGTTCTCCTTCCACAAGTATGTGCAGGCCTGGAATAGGCCATTTTGAAAAGGACACCTCCTCAGAATAACTGGTTAGACAAAGACTGGAATGTAAACCAGTATGAGCACAACCTATGCGCATGTGTGACAAGTCGGTAAGAATACCAGTAAAGGTGTACAATAACATGGAATCTGATGATGTGTGCTGATCTTTTTTTTTTTTTTAAATGGACCTACTACAAATTATTGCAAATAATTCCAGCACATGCTGCGCGTTAAGGCCAAAGTCTACTTTGCGCATTCCGATCAGCAAAACGTACAAACATAGTATGCGTGGCGCAAATGTAGTCATCAGCACAGTTCGGCAGACTGTCTGCGCGTGGCCCAGATTTTGTCAACACGTGGGCAGTCCTGATCTGTGTGCATCATAAGTTTCGAAACCATTGTATTCTCTTGCGGTCATAAGAGTATACTGAGAAAGTCACCGTGGTCGATCAGGTACAATCCCATCCAGAAAACACAAAAAGAAAGTATACCCAAGCCTTAAAGCGTATGTGCAGTTAGAAAAATCGGCACGTACACGTTCGGTGCTCGAGCTCTCTGCTGATGACAGAATGTGTCACATGTCCTGTATGCATACACCCAGCATTCGCGTCTGACCAAAGTAACCAGTTTTCCTAGCAACCACTGGGCGGCGCCATGATGATTCCAATTGCCTGTTTGCCGTTTCTGGTCTTGAGATGTGATAACTACCAAAATGAGTGATCCAGACAGAACAACAGGCACTTACATATTTTTGGAGTAAAAATAAATTTCAGGCTCAACTTGTGCTATTGTTGGCTGTCATAACTCAAAGGAGTTAATGATATCAGCACCTCTAACCTGGGACTAGCCGGGCTGGGCAGTAGGATGATGTTATCGGACATCGACGATGTCTTACAAAGACCCTGATGCTTATTGCGACACTCTCTGACATACGATAATTGACAATATTGGAAACTGGCAAAACCATGGATATGGGAAGTCTCCAAACATATTAAACAGAATCCCAGGGTGTGAAAATAGCACCCACCATCTGCAAAATGCGACAAGGCTGAATCCAGTTTGCGAACTCCTCATTCAAATGCAAGTATTTCATGCACGGATAATTTTGATCATCTACCTGCAACAGGCTGGCGACTTGTAAGGTGTCTCAGAGTGACACATGACAAGAATTGCTGTTAGTAACAAAGATACATGCTTGAAGAAACACACTTTATTATAATTAAAGAACAGACAAAAGAAAAGCCATAAATCCTCGTGTCTGATTGGCTGTTTGTTCAGAGGTGTGCAGTGCTAGTTTGTCTCATGGAACAAGCGCATGTAGAGTTTTCACTCATTTTTTCTCGGTTTCATTCATCTGAAAACTGTTTGCAAAAATAATGTCATCTATGAGAATGCTGTAAATGATCTCCGATCATCTCAGGCAGTGCTGTAAGTTTAGTTACTTTATTTCCATGCAGTTGACATCCATTGTGAACGCAACTCTGCAGGTTCAGTAATATATATATTTGTATTAAAGAAACAAAGAAGAAAGGGATTAAATCATAAATAAATAAAAATCACCTTGAACCTAAACATTTGTTCTTTCAATTTTATTTTATTTAGACAGCATTAACTGTATTACCAAATGCAATACAAACACAATTTCGATAAGAACACACATTTGGCAGCATTATTTAGGGAACAGAAGGGAATTTATTAGGCTTATTTTTTAATATTCTCTAGTAGTAATTTTCCACCTGGTGTTGTTGACAAATACTTGCAAATGGAGCCGGTGAATATTTAAATAAGATTTTGTGATTACTTCTTTGTGATTAATTAGCTTTTTTTTTTTTTTATTTAGAAATGCCTTTTGTGTTTTTGTGTAAAGCAAAATCAATTAAGTAAAGAAATTAACTGACCCTCGGCAAATTTTTGCACGAATTAGTGGATCCACAAGGTGGGAATACTCACATTTGAGCCGCTGTTGTCACTAAGAAACGCTAAAAGATGTAATCGCTGGTAAATTATAAGTACAACAACAGTTGCAGAGCGCATGCGCCAACCGCCTGTGTATACGCGCAGTCAAATGGGGCATACTTTGACATAATTTTCGATTGTATACAGAGTTGCACCGCACCAAAACCCTGACAGCCAAAGATGTGACAGCAAATGAGAGTTAATAAATGACAAATTATTAAATAATATGTGTGAACTATTCCTTTAATAGTCCTTTAAATATGTTCATCTCAACATACACACCGCCTGAAATGACACCTCAGGAGTCAACTTCACAAACAATTTCCCGCCTTTTACAAGTTATCTGCGAAGAACGACTTATCTGAGGTGTTAAAAAGTATGACAGATTTCTAAACGCTGTACAAGCCTAATAAAATATCACTTTTATTATTTATGACAAACAGAACATACTAAAGCATGAAATTCTGCATAAAATGTTATATTTAATATTAAATATAACATTTACATCGGTATAACTCTGCATGGAAGTATACAAATAAACTCAAGGCTAACAAATCCTCTCACATGTATATACTTTTCAATCGTAAAACGAATTGATAAATTAAGCCGTCTTAGTCAGTAGTTGTTCGAGCGGCTATAACAAGCGTTTAATTAATTAAGTAGCTTTGTGTTATTAACTAGAGACAGACTGATGTCAACAGGCCCGATCTGACAGTTTATGCTCAACCAGATCAACGGATAATTTCAACCGCACTACCTAATGGCGACTAAAGCGACGTAAATGAAGAAAACATGTGTGAACGATAAGAGATCGCGAGTGTTTCTCCCGATACAGGCGGAGCAGCTCGTCTATCTGTCTGGGCCTCCTGTACATGAGCACATGGCCTATTAACCTCCAACCTTTGGGCTTTAATACACACCTCAAGCAGTAGTTATGAAAACAAAATGCTTTTGCATGACACTGGTTTTTCTTATTATAGCAGAATGCATTCAATCGCTTCCCTTCATGTATAAATAACTGACACTGCTTGTTTAGGCCTACAGTGAAGCTAGTTTTACTCACTTACGGGTTTCTAGATGACAAGCAACTGCTGTAGTGTAATTTACACATAAAAACCCTGTGCTAGTTTTGATCAACACAACATAAACACTCATTTCCATGCCATTGTAGTTTGAAAGCGCCAACCCTCCAGATCTGTTTCACATTTGCATGATACAAACTCACTAGCAAGCTAGCCAACTAACATTAGCCGTAACGTATTAACACTATCAAGACCTGAGCTTTGTTAAGTAATGCACCACTTTATAACAGTATGCATAGTCGCCAGCTCGTACCGCTCTCCTGTTCATTGCCTTTCTTGGCGGTCGCTGCGTTGCCCATCGTGCGGGAGACCCGGACGCTTCTCGGCCGTGAGTGCGGACTCGACGACAGTAAGTCCTTGGAGGAGATAGGATCCCTGCACTCGACACCTCGGCCCGTGTCTTATGGATAAACACTTTACACAAACGATGGTCTACAAACAGAGAAACGTGTCGCGCGATAGTTCCCCGTCCTTGCCGCAGTTGGCAGCGCTGGTCTCCGCCAGTGATCGCGGAGTCTCTTGACTTTCTTGCCGCGTTCTTCACTCGCTGAGCCGGACACTCTTCTTCTACTGGCGGGTAGGCATGAAGATTGCGCTCATCCCGCCACCTGCTGGACTTGAGGAGAGATTAGACTCCATCAATTGAGCACAGGAAAAGATTACAGAGCAGCAAATAGATTTGTTTTTGTTGTGTTTTGTTTTCTTCAAAAATGTGTTTTTATTTTTGTTTATGTCAGAAAATCAAATGGGAAAAATATTATATGCTAAAACATTTTAATGCTCTTGCTCACCAAGGAATCCTTTTCATACACAGTGGTAATTCATGTGTTCCAGTCATTTTGACCCAGGCGTCCTTTTTATTCTTACAAAAAAAAAAAAAAATATATATATATATATATATATATATATACACAGTGCATCCAGAAAGTATTCACAGCGCTTCACTTTTTCCACATTTTGTTATGTTACAGCCTTATTCCAAAATGGATTAAATTCATTATTTTCCTCAATTCTTCAAACAATATATAATGACAAAGTGAAAGAAGTTTGTTTGAAATATTTGCAACTGTATTAAAAATAAAAAATGAAATAATCACATGTACATAAATATTCACAGTCTTTGCCATGACACTCAAAATTGAGCTCAGGTGCATCCTGTTTCCACTGATCATCCTTGAGATGTTTCTACAACTTGATTGGAGTCCACCTGTGGTAAATTCAGTTGATTGGACATGATTTGGAAAGGCACACACCTGTCTATATAAGGTCCCACAGTTTACAGTGCATGTCAGAGCACAAACCAAGCAATGAAGTCCAAGGAATTGTCTGTAGACTGCCGAGACAGGATTGTATCGAGGCACAGATCTGGGGAAGGGTACAGAAACATTTCTGCAGCATTGAAGGTCCCAATGAGCACAGTGGCCTCCATCATGTGTAAATGGAAGAAGTTTGGAACCACCAGGACTCTTCCTAGAGCTGGCCGCCCGGCCAAACTGAGCGATCGGGGGAAAAGGGCCTTAGTCAGGGAGGTGACCAAGAACCCGATGGTCACTCTCACAGAGCTCCAGCATTTCTCTGTGGAGAGAGGAGAACCTTCCAGAAGAACAACCATCTCTGCAGCACTCCACCAATCAGGCCTGTATGGTAGAGTGGCCAGACGGAAGCAACTCCTCAGTAAACGGCACATGACAGCCCGCCTGGAGTTTGCCAAAAGGCATCTGAAGGACTCTCTGACCATGAGAAACAAAATTCTCTGGTCTGATGAAACAAAGATTGGCCTGAATGGCAAGCATCATGTCTGGAGGAAACCAGGCACTGCTCATCACCTGGCCAATACCTTCCCTAGAGTGAAGCATGGTGGTGGCAGCATCATGCTGTGGGGATGTTTTTCAGCGGCAGGAACTGGGAGACTAGTCAGGATCGAGGGAAAGATGAATGCAGCAATGTACAGAGATATCCTTGATGAAAACCTGCTCCAGAGCGCTCTGGACCTCAGACTGGGGTGAAGGTTCAACTTCCAACAGGACAACGACCCTAAGCACACAGCCAGGATATCAAAAGAGTGGCTGTGGGACAACTCTGTGAATGTCCTTGAGTGGCCCAGCAAGAGCCCAGACTTGAACCCGATTGAACATCTCTGGAGAAATCTGAAAATGGCTGTGCACCATGCAACCTGATGGAGCTTGAGAGGTCCTGCAAAGAAGAATGGGAGAAACTGCCCAAAAATAGGTGTGCCAAGCTTGTAGCATCATACACAAAAAGACTTGAGGCTGTAATTGGTGCCAAAGGTGCTTTAACAAAGTATTGAGCAAAGGCTGTGAATTTCTTATGTGTTTTTTTTTTTTTTTATTTGTAATAAATTTGCAAAAATTTCAAACAAACTTTTCACATTGTCATTATGGGGTATTGTTTGAAGAATTGAGGAAAATGATGAATTTAATAAATTTTGGAATAAGGCTGTAACATAACAAAATGTGGAAAAAGTGAAGCGCTGTGAATAACTTCCAGAAGCACTGTGTGTATGTATATATCACTTAATCCAAACGGAATACAATTCCTTGAATTTGTTCCCATTTAGTATTTGAGAATTTTTGGACCATTTTCTTTACATTTGTATTTTTTCTCACTTAACATTGTGTTCCCTGTCAAAAATGACTGGCCGTTGGAAACGAATGGATTGGACTACAAAATACAGAAATATATGTTCAGGCGCATCCTAATCCTTTAGATGAGCACATATGTGGCAACAATCTCTCAATATATTGTGTGAGGATTTTTTTTCATATGCGTGCAAATATTTTTTACTGAACATTAATAGATGTGTTGCTGATGTTATTTTGTTGTCACCATTATGGTGATTGTTCTTTTTGGTTAGACAATTGAATCTTGATTAATATGATCGTCTTCTGAGTAGTGCAGTGTTGTTCAAAAGAACAAAACTGTGATTGAGAGGATCCACCTAAATGGTATATCTAAGTGTAATTTCATCTAAGGTATCATTACTAAATGTGAACTCATAAAAATAAATTCATTGTTATGGAAATATAATCTTGTAACTGCTCAAATGCCCAAACTGTCCTGAAAGTATAATTTGGTGGTGGTGTAGTGGCTAAAGCACAGGTTGCACCGGGGGGATTGTCCCTGTAATAAGTGCACTGTAAGTCGCTTTGGATAAAAGCGTCTGCTAAATGTAAATGTGTAAATGTACATCAAAATTCATCAATGGTGACAATCAACAAACTCAATTTCAGATTCATGCCGCACTGCATTATGGGTGTTCCCATAGTACACAACTCAACAATGGCACCCAGCATGCATTGCAACATGAATCTAAAAATTAGTTTGTTGATATTCACCGTTGTTGAGTTTTGTACGCTGAGTGTTATTGTCTGTGTGTGTAACTATGCAAAAGTTGTTAATCCCAAAAGGTTGTTGCATCCTTCACTGACTGCTTAACTTGACAAATAACTGCTGAAGTAACTTTCATATTAACAGCATACAATGACATGATTAATGTAGCTTTGAGTTCATATAAAATAACATTTATCCAACACAATCAGTGCATTACACTTCTATCAGATACTTTTCACTATGAGAATAACCTGAATTCAGCTAATTTAATTATCTCCCACCACAATGCAATTACACTTGTTTTGATGAAATACTATTGCACTGGTTGAAAAAAAATTATTATAACAGAATAAGGTTCAAGTGAATAACCAAAGATAACACTAATCACCGTAATGGTGACTAAATAATTTTTTTTATAAATAACAAAATCAGCAACACTAAATGAAGCTAAAGCTTTATTATCTCCCAACCTTTTACACACATGAAAAAAAATACCAAAGTTACTTATAATAATAGAACATGGCAATGTTGTATTTTGAGCATTTTCAGGCATTCTCCTGTGAGATGTTGAGACATTTAATTTGTTGTCCAAGAGCTTATTTTATTTCCAATTGATGTACATCTCAGTCAGACAGATTCAATTGTCGTGTCTGCTGGTTTGTTGTCTTTTATTCCTGTTCTTGTTGTTCCTGTATCCTTCAGTAGATTCTGCTTGTTAACAACAGGCGTCATTATGAAAGATCAGTCATCATTTAGAGAGTACCTTGTTTATTAGATGAGGGTACCTTGTTTATTTAATTATCTGCTTTGGCAATTTAACTGTTACGATTCTCTGTTGTTTGCCCTGTGTTTGCCATTGTCAGCTCTTTCCCCCGAACTACAATTCCCATGATTCCCTGCCCTAATTCCCTATTGTTTTCACCTGTGCTTCATTTACCTAATTATCCCTCATGTATGTAATGCCTTGTTTTCTGTTCACCTTTGTCAATTGTTAATGTTTCTCCCCAGTTCAAGCCAGAATCTGCTCCACGCTACGTCACAGCCACGCCCAAGTCTGCTCCACGCCACTGGTGTGGCTCGCCCATCCTAGAGCCTGCGTTGCCAGCCTACTTCGGCCACCCATAGGAGGAGGAGGAGGAGAAAAGTTGAGTCTCTGCCAACGCACATGACCTCGGAGGTCGTTTCCAATCTCTGCCCATGTTCACGACCACAGAGGTCGCTCCCGAGACGCTGCTCAAGTTCGCGACCATTGAGGTCATTTCCCAATCATCATGGACTCTTAGTCTCGAGCCAGCCACGGTTCTGCCTTCCACGGCTTTGCCCCTCAAGCCTGCCATGGCTCCACCTTCCATGGATCCACTCTTCGAGTCTCCTACGGCTCCGACTTCCATGGCTCTAGTCTCTAGTCTGTGGTCACCTCCCAGGCCTCCTGACCCTGTTTCACTCTGTGGCCATCAACCAGGCCTCCTGATCCAGTCCCTACCCTGGGGTGACTCCCTGGTCTCATGGCCATCTGCCTATTCTGCTCTGGTCTACTGGATATCCTGGCCATCTGCTCTGGTCTCCTGACCGTCCTTCTGATCTGCTCTGGCTTCTTTGGTCTCCTGGCCATCTGCATGATCTACCCAGGTTTCCTTGGTCCTATGGTTGTCTGCCTGATCTGCGCTGGTCTCCTTGGTCCCATGGTCGACTGCGTGATCTACCCTGGCTTCCTTGGTCCCCTTGTCGTCTGTCCTGGTTTCCTTGGTCCCATGGGCATCTGCCTGATCTGGTCTCCTGGGTCCTCTTGTCATCAGCTTGATTTGCTCTGAACTCTTTGTTCTCTGGCACCATCTTAGCCTTGCCTCCCCTTCCTGCCCTCCTTGGGTGTCAGGAGCCACCTCTGTTGTTTGCCCATTTCAACACTAACATTCAACACTACAAAGTTTAGATTCAACACCGTTTCAGTGTTAGTTTTAACACCAGTGAGTGAGACCCAAATGAACTTGGGGTAAATATGTTCGTACCATCCAGACACTCTTTTACTGTCTTTTACTGGCGACTACAGCTGGACAAACAATGAACTGAACAGACTGATTATAAACTCTGATTTTCATTTAATACACATTTAGAATAAAAAAACGATGTAGTTAAGCACTTGAAACATAAGTAACTGTTATCAATCCAGTAGTAGGCTATATTATTTGTATGTAACTAATTGAAAAGGCATTTAAATATAAGCTGTAAAAGGGAACTATTGGTTCGGGATGTGCTGTGTTTGGAGAACTTTCCAGTGTCATCATTGAGAAGGAACATACAGTAACTAAAATGACAGTGAAGATTTCTTAGTTTGAGATATTTTCTGTTCTCTTACAATCATGTACTGAGATAAGTTCAGCATTTGAATAAAGATGATCTGTAATGCGATGCGCACTTGACTCAGACTGACGTGAAATGGCTCAGTAAAATAGACAGTATCTATAGGCACTGCTGGCCACATTCAGTAGTCGAATCAGAAACAGTATTGTACAGCTGTAAACAGGTACAGCAATGCACATAAAATGCACACTCTTCCGCTAGCTGGGATAAATTTAACAATGAGGATTTTGCTGTAAAGATTTGCTTGTTTTTGGGCTCATTTGAATCGGGATAGTCTGCTGTAAGTTAGAATATGACATTGTCTGTTATATGAATGTTTCAGGAAGTAATATGTAAAAACGTGACAACAGACACTCCTGTTTATTATATATATGTGTGTCATTGGGAATTTCAAACAGTAATACTCACTGCAGTTTGACTTATGAGTGAAACAAATTTGCTCATTGCATTCTAATAATTTAAACCCGTTGTAACGATATATAACACATTGCTATCTCCTCTTTTTTATGGTTTTACCAACTCTGAATATAATTGTTGTGATAACTAATTAGACGATGGGGACGATGAGAATGAAACAGTCCGTATTTGTCCGAAAATACAAAAGCATTATTTAAGAATTGGTAGCATCAGCTATATGCATTGTAAAGTCCAGATTCTAGGCATTAAAATGACACATATTTTGTTCAGATCAAGGTAGTGGTTATTCATTTATTATGTTATTATTATTATTATTATTTATCCGCAGGAAAAGCCCCCACTGGCCCATTATAAGTTTAGATCAATTAATCCTTCTAACAATAAAAATATATATTAAAAAAAAATTCTTCCAAAAAGTAGTAAAAAAATCTACAATAATTACTGAAAAAGAAGTTGATAAAATTATCTAATACAATATCTTATAATACTATATGCAGTATGAGAGATTTATAAAATTTTTAGTGGGCCAGGAACACAAAACGTGTTAGCACAAAACAAACACAACACAAGGGTTAAAAGCAAGAAATAAAAATAGGAATAAAAAGACACTGAGTTTGGCACGGCCGTCCACCTTTCTCTTTGTCCTGGTGAGATCCAGATTGATTTCTACAATCAAAATTGTTGTGCATGGAATAGCCATCTCTCTAAAAACTACAGACTGATGAATTTCATGAGAAATGTGTTTATTTATAATCTTTTTGGCCTTTTTGTAAAATTTACTTGCAAGTGACTTGCAATACTTCAGAAATGAGCAAATTATCTCCTTAGAATGATTTCTAAATAGTTTAAAACATTTTTAGTAGACTGTATCATTCAAAATACATAAATTCTTGATTAGTGTACAACAGTAAAGAACCCCATTCAAAAATCTGTTTATATATATTTAAATTGTTTTATTTTGCAGTCCAAACATGTTTATACATAGAGGGAATAATGATATACATGTGTACTGAATATTAATGGAGTTAAACAATTTAAGATGTTTTGAAAGAAATATTACAAACATTGGCCAAGGATGTCTCTATTTATATTTATTTCAAGCACATTTGTCATTTTATAATGTCGTTTATTTGAGATTTTATCACAATGCAAACTCACTATTCACTATCAGTTTCACAAATTAATCTCTATTGCCTTTTGCAGCAGTCAAAATAAGCCCATTCTGCACCCATTTGAAGAAGCGGCAACAATAATTTATTAATATAATGAATTATAAATTAATATAAAGACTTTATCTAACAGTAATAAGTAGGGCTGTCAAAATTCTATGCAAACTGTAAAACAGACCAGATAATTTAAGCACAGACATTTTACTAATTTAGAAGAACTGCTTTAGTCATGATTGAATAATTTGCCTCAAGAATTTGAAGCCTAATAAAAGGAGCTCTTGTTGGCTGGTGTGAATAATTGCGCTCAATCTTTCAAGGGGTTTCGAGAAGTTTGCAGGACTAAAGTAAGTTATCTAAACTGTGACTGAACTAACTAAGTCTTTTCCCCCATGAGTAACACAAGTAAACATCCCCACAGATTAAACAAAGGACAACCAAAGCAGTGGTGCTTTAATAATGCAACAAACTAAGGCAAATACAACACACTTAAAACCAAAAAGGGCTCTTCAGACTGCCATAGAAGAACCATTTTTTCTAAACATCATGTTTTGTTACATAAAAATCACTATTTATACACTCCATAAATGCATCTCATGAATATATATTATATTGTATTATGAATATTAAGTCATAATAATAAGTTGAGGGATTGTTTACACAAAAGTAAACTGAATAGGAGTGTATTTAACCATAAAAGAGAAACACGACTGAAGAGAAGTGCTTTTTTAGCATTTTAAAGCTTTCTCATGACTGAGCTCATGAATAGCCATGCCCCCTCATCCCAAAACCATAGATAATATTTAAACCAAAACCGAGCAAAAGAGCAGCATTGTTTGTTCCTGTAGCTGTCAAATTCAACAGTGGCACAATAGCTACCTCAACTGACAAATATTATGACTCATAGCCTCAATGATCCGCTTCAAATACAACACTATGAGAACAAGCAAAATGATTGACAGGTGAAAAGCAGTTTGTGGACACATTTTTGTTTGCTGTTTAGAAAGTCTACAGCTGTCCCAGAGACCTGTGAGATATCTCAGGACTCTTATTTCATTATCTTAAAGGGAGTAGGGACATTTTTTGCATACTTTTCCATGACAAAAAAAATCGCTTACAGCACCTTTAATCCATATTCGGTATGAAAGAAATACACAAGTGTAAATTAACTTTTTTTTCCCCCCTCACCTTTTTCAAAATGTAATTCATTGCAATTTAAGTAATAGAAGCGCAGCGTAGTTCTAGCGGGAAGACTAGCAGCTGTACATCATCACATCATTAGCTGGGTAATAAATGGGTAACTCCTAGCCAATCGCATGTAAGCCATTGCTTTATAAGTCTACTCACAATCTATCACATTGCTGTTTCAGTGTGCTAACACCGCAACCTCCACCACCCCACCACCACCAGTTGAGCCCTGTCCCGCACGGGGGTAGGCTCCTTGCCCCTACCTCCTATCTTCGGCAGGACATGACGGTTCTGGGTACAACTCCCTCGGACCGCCAGACGGGGCCTACGCCAAAGAGAGAGACGTTACTTTCTGTTTTACATTGATGAAATAAATAGCATCTTAAACTTCACTCAAGCCTACGCGTGTCTTCCCGATAGAAATAATATGCATAGTTAAATTGTATTTTCATCGTATTTATTCTCTCAATGCAATTGGAATAGTATTGTTTCAATTGCACTGATGCTAAGGGTGTCAAATGATTACAGTAAAAGACAGCTGGGAGTTTTTCATGGCATGGCTTGCTTTGAGCATGCAAATTCACAATCTTATTTAAAAAAAATGGTAAATGTATATTTTATAGCAATAATCAAAATTAATAATTCATATAACAATAAATCATGAATTTCAAGGGAGAAAAATCAGGCTAATTATTGGCTATTTCATATGTATAATAGCATGTGCCCAAATAGTTTGCAGTTTGTTATTCCTAGTAATGCTGGTAAGTTAACATTTAATATTTTTTAACTTTTTAATGATGTCTCATTTCAGTTGAAAGAGCTGGACTTCTGCATTAACTAGCAAATATCAGAAGATCCAAGACCCCAGTGGCATTTATATTGATTCATGGGGTGTACATTTGAAGGAAATTCACTTATCTGGTGTCATAAAGAGTTAAATAATAACACAAAGGGCCTCTGCAGCACCAAATAAATATGCATGTGCCAGATGCTTTAATCCAAAGCAAATTCAAGTTTTATTTGTATATCAGTTCTCGTGCTCCCTGGGAATCCAACCCATGAAATTTCTGGGCCAAATAAATAAATAACTCAAGGTAAGCACTATTAATTGTTTTCATCATGTGTCTCCAACTCTCCATGAAGAATGATGCTAATAAAAAAGAGCTAGTTGTGATTATTGTTCTAGACGGCACTCCTTCTGGCCTGTACTATTTTGATTAAGACATACCACTATTTTACTGCTTTGATCATTTATATTAGACTTTAGACACACTCAATAGCTCATGAGAATCAACTGAAAGGAACAGTTCATTGAAAAATAAACATAACATTTTCTGTCATTATTTACTCACCCACCCTCATGTAATTTCCAACGTGTATGCTGTTATTTTTTCTGTGGAACACAAAAGGAGAACGTTTCAACCTGGTCTTATGAACATTGCGTGACCAAGGCAACATTTTTGCAAAACGTAATTACATGCTTGGCTGCAGTTTCTCTGTGAATGTCCAGTGGGGGGCGCCAAAAGAGAGTGAAACGATGTCGTAATCATTAATCAAATGAGATTTTTAGTTGAAAGGAGGTTTTAATGAGTAAAACACACCTCCCTAACCTAAAACTTTAACATAAAAGTATTTTCCTTTCAACAACATTGCATAGTGACTGTCAAAAAGAGCTAAAGTAGTAGTCTTTACTAACTAGTGCACTAATTTAGCACTATAGCAAATAGTGAGGAATAAACTGAACTTTGAATAGTTTTTTACTGATAATCATGGTCTCCACCGAAGCTCTGGAATCTCATTTGCATTTAAAAAATGGCACGCTGAAGTGTCAACTTTAATGTTATTGACAGTAACCAGCACTGTACATACAGTACATTATCACTTTGCACTTTTATTTAATATATATAAAAAAGCACTGCATAAAGATTCTTTAAATTCTCCTTTTGTGCTCCACAGAAAAATAATAGCATATGACTTCAGAAGGACATACAGTATTATGTATTGTAAATAATTGTCATTAAGCTTGCTTGCACCTGTAGAGGACAGCAGTGTACTGTACATGAATTTGTTTGCTGTATGAATTTTGCAGCAATATTTCATCAAGCTCTGGCTAATGCTATGGACCCTCTTCGTGCTTCAATTGAGAAACACGAAGATGGCCTGTTTTGCAATATGAGGATAATATTTTGATTGCTGGCCCAACAAAGCATGAATGTTTAAACGGCGTTTAGACATTTTGAGACCTGTCTTAAATGCGGGAGACATACCGATGTTGACAAACCCTTTCATCTGTGGACATGTGGGGCTAATAAATCCAACTCAACCGGGCTGGAAGTTCCAGGAAGGTTGTCATATGGAATTGGAGTCTATTACTTCACCTTCCCCCCCTGTTATGACAGGGTAACATCTGTATGTGTTGATCTGTGACTGCGTTGAATGGGTTCATTCTTCTTACAAAGATTTTCAAACTGTTCATTAACAGACGTCTTTATTTCAGTTAGAGGTGTGCCAATGGGAAAATACCATTCTGAGTTTTGTTGACTGTTGTGAGTTAAACACAGGCAGTGATGTCAACCCTGCATCAATGTTGCCTGAGGAATGGACTATGATGCTTGTATGCATTTAATTAAATGTGATAGCAATGTGTATATAAACTGTAAATATGCTTATGGGGTTGTTGTTACTGATCTGTTTGTAAGTAAGGATTTTCTTTTTCTTCTTTCAAGTTTTTCTTCTTCTTCTTCTTCTTCTTATTATTATTCTTTTTATACCACTGTTGGGATTACAAATCTCACATCAAAAACAGATGACTGGGTTGATGTTGTCCTGCTTTCTTCAAAGTCACCAGACAACCTTTTGATTCGCATTGGAATTGTTTATTTGACTTTGCTCACATGACCTCACATTAACTACTGTGTCTGTTCCCTGAACTACCAAACACAAAACTCTCATTTAGAAGGTCAAACTTGCACAAAACAGAAATATTAAAGATAAACATCATATAAAGATAGGGCTACTAAACATTAGATATCTTTCTTCCAAACCAGATGAATGTATTAGTTTAAATGAATCTACTCCCTCAGGTTATTGTTATAAACACAAGCCTTGTCTGAAGGGTCGATGAGGAGGTGTTGCTAAATTTTACAGTGGAGTTTTTGGTGTTACTCAGAGGACAATATGCATGTTAAAATCACTTACTAACGTTTTCTGTGTGAAGTTATATCCAATTTTACAACTTTGTTGCCACAAACCCCAAAATGACCATAAAACAGCGATTTAAACAACTTTGCATCTCTAATAATACACAAGTTCTAATTAAAAAAAAGAGAAATGCCTGTTTTCTCAGTTTTAGCCACTGCAACTTAAAATGTCTGCGCATGGCCCTGGACTACATAATATACAACACTTACAGTCAGTCCTGTTTTACTATAAATTGTTCTCCCTGCCCAGTAGGTCGCGATATGCTCTAAAAATGGGAATCTCCAAAAACAAAAGAATAAAAACTCTTCTTAGAAAAGAGTGCTTAGGCGTGCAGTTTGAAGGTGGAGATTTATAGTAAAGGATGACTTAAATATCGATCTGTTTCTCACCCACACCTATCATATCACTCCTGAAGACATGGATTAAACCACTTGAGTCATATGGATTACTTTTATGATGCCTTAATGTCCTTTTTGGAGCTTCAAAGTTCTGCCCAGCCCTTACTTGCGTTTTATGGACCAACAGAGATGAGATATTTTTCTCAAAAGTTTCATTTTTGGGTGAACTTTTCCTTTATTACTATTGAAAAAGCACTGAAATTGAAATAATTTAGCAAAACCATTGCTTTCCACTATGTTAACATCCCTCTTCCAACATCACAACTTAGCAAGTTTTCCACTTGTAAATACGACTTCGCTTAGTCATTCATGTGCTTGGAACTTATAATTATGATATTTCTAACTCCAGTTGAATTGCTGAGCTTCATTCATTATAATGGGAGCTGTAGTCACTTTTAAAGATCTACCTATCAAACTGTGAACAAACTCCAACAACTCAAAATGTGGCTCAAATTTCACTCACCTACCAGAAATGTGTGCTACAGTTGCTATTACTGCACATATCAAACTCACTTTACTGCTGCAGTTCATGCGTCCATTTGTGGTTGTAATTTTGGAGATCAAAACACTTTAATTTCCGTCAGTTCCAGGCATCCAGCCACCGAACAACATGGTCCACATTTTAATAATGGCATTTTATGACAATCATGCTAAAGTCATTATGAATAAAGCGCCTCCTGCTGTTGTTTTGAATGAGGGTGCTTTATATTCATAAGTGATCATCCCTATGCCCTATTAGCTTCGAAGAATTTACACTATGAGAGCTTTGAAATGCTAAAAGGTGTGGGGCTCAAAAATAAGGGTATCTCACTTTTTAAATCACTTTTATTGGAAATTCTGACTGAAGCGATCTTACAGCATGACTATCACTATCTCCCTTCAAAGTGCCCTTTGGAGGGTGATTTATCCCATATGAAGCACAGTCAAATAGCCCGATCCAGCTCTGGTCCTGCTTGATGTCCAAATCCCATTGCTACGTGCCACTGAGCGATGGACCATGTTGTTCGACAAAAAGCAGGAAATGTTAAAGGAACAAAAAGAGGTAACTTCCTTAAGCCATCTTAAAAAGGTCTATATTGATCTGTCAAATATGTCAATTACTCAAGAAATATCCTCCGTAGCCACTGCTTAAAAACAGTAGTAATACTGTAGCCAGGCTAAACACACACACACACACACACACACACACACACACACACACACACACACACACACACACACACACACACACATTTTTATCATGTTTCCAGGAGTGTTGGTGATATATGTTTTTGAGACGTTATAGGCATTACAGCTGATTTTCAAAACGTTTTCTGAATAAACAATTCTAATTCAAAGTAATGCCAACCAATTAACATCAAATTTAGCATTAGAAATTCTGAATCTATGTTCTGATTATCATTGCTCCATGTCTGCCAAACATGTTGAGTGGTCCAAACATCATCTGCAGCCTGAAACTGAACTTTTAGTCAGATTTTAGGAGTGAATGAACTTAGCTGCATAGAAAGCTATAGCATGTCCCCTTGTTCCCTATTTAGTGAATGACTTAACCTCCAATGTACTGTCTGTCTGCACTGGTGTTAGAACAGTTTGAACTTATTTTCATCCTAACTCCATATAAAACCTCTGAAAGCATTTCTTTTTTTTTTTTTTTCAGCTTTTGGATGAACCCATTGATTCTCAATGTGAAAATGCACAGCAAATATACAGTAGAAATGCACTTACTGTTCTAATGTTTTAAGTTATTCAAAGTAACTCACTGTGGCGAGCAGGGCGTGGCTGAGCGATAAGGATGGACGGCTGGGGGAGAATTATCGTAATCAGCCGAGAGAGATAAGGAGGAGCCAGAGCCGCAGTTCCAGAGAGGGAGAGAGCCCAGCTGACAAGCTGTTTGTGTATTGTACGTTTGCCGTGTTACTGAAAGCTGCCCTGATTTGTTTCCACCTTTGATTTATTTATATCCCCGTTTTCTTTATCACTGTTAAGCAAATATATTTGTTTGAATAAACAAATTTTCCTGCGTTGGAATCAGCATCTCCTGCTTCCTCATTCCCTGGAGCTAAAGGTCTTGCCACATTGGTGTTGAAACCCGGCATTGTAGGAAGAAAGTGCAGTCATGGATTCCTTTCTGCTGGCTGAAGACCGTTCATTGGCATATTCGGGGGGCGGCAAGCCCTCTTCTCTCTCTCTCTCTGCTTGGATTTTTTAAAGTAGCGCATCAAATGAAACTAGAGTTGCTACTTTTTACAACCAAATAGGTTTCAATCAAAAAACGTAGAGGTTTTTTACCAGAGGCACTTTTGTTGGTGCTGTGCCCGTAGCTTAGTCATGCTGCCTGTAGTCATGCTATTGTGTCACGTGACTCGTGCGGCAGAAGTTTAACCCTTAAATGACAGTATAGAGTGTCGTGAACAGTATTCAGTCTGTTTAAATTAATACAAATTATGTGTTTTATATAGTGAAGCCAAAATACAATGTCCACACATGTGGATGCGAGGCCGCACAAGATTAATGGTCAAATCAAATAAAATTTTGTAATGTTGTGATTCACCTTGGAGCATGTTGGTTTAGTTTATGGCTTAGAATGCTTTAATAGAAAGGTATAATAAAATCCATTTAAAAAGTAAAAATGCTAAAAATGCTTCTGGAACCAAGATGGCTGAATTAGTGGGTCTCTATTGTAGCATTTGTTCTCTCTTGTGCAACTCTTTTGCAACCAAACATCTCAATACAGAATCCACAGAATCTTCATTCCACAACTTTTTGAGATTTTTGTAACAAAACGTCTAGGTTACAGATGTAACCTTCGTTCCCTGATGGAGGGAATGAGACGTTGTGTCGAAGAAGCGACACTAGGGGTCTCTCTTGAGTGCCGAATATACCTCTGATCTATGAAAAAAGGCCAATGAGAAGTTGGCAGACAGAATTTGCATGTCCCACCCTCAGACATACGGGTATAAAGGTGGGGAAATGTGTCTGTTTCATTCAGGTTTTTTCTGAAGAGCCGGAAATGGTCTGGCCACAACTGTGGCTCGGCTCAGCGAAGTGGCCGGGAGGACACAACGTCTCACATCCGTAACCTAGACGTTCCCCATCTGTCGCTCACTTCGCAGTTGTGTCAAAGAAGCGACACTAGGGGTCCAATTTAAATCACGCCATGCGCTGAACCATGTACGTGTACTGCTGACACAGGAGCGGGCAGGTACTTGATGTGTCAGAATGACCAGCTGTATCAGACTGCATGTACCCTTCCTCCAATGCACCATAAAGTCGTCGGAATCCTTATAGTTACCCTAGACAGGGGAACAAGGTGATGCTTGCCAACCTGGGAATGGGCAGATCCTAGCCGGGCCTCTTTTCTCTCTATGTTTCTCGCATAGAGTCAATGGCTGGGGCCCTTACACTCATCAGGAAAGGGGGTCTTACCCAGTTTCCTATTCTTTCAGGGGGAAAAGACCCTGCAGAGACCACACCTGCCCAGAGAGGTGGAGGTAAGAGTGGTGACATACACCACATGGGCTTTTAGGTCACATATGGGAAGTGGCGCGGTGGTAGATCCTGCCTCTTCGGAGGGAGGTCGCTAGGTGCAAGCGATCCAGCCGGTCAGTCCGTCAGCGTGTTACCAAGTTCTACTGGCTCGGACAGCCTCCCCTCCAACCTCTCTTGCAGAAACGAGAGCACTGAACTGAATGCGCACCTTTGTGGGTCTTCGGCCCGAGAAGAACACCAATTCGTGAACAAGTGCCAATATAGCGTGTAAAGTTGCCTGGCAGAAGGGGCTCTGGCTTGGTTGATCGTGTCTAAGACGGCAGGTGGTAGATCTGCTAGATCTTCCACGTCCCATCCAGGGGCCAGACGTGGAGGTTCCAGAGGACTGGGTGCGGATGCCAGAGCGTGCCCCGTCCCTGAGTAAGAGTTCGAGGTCTGAAAACCAAGCCCGGGTGGGCCAATAGGGAGTTACTAGAGTGACTTGTTCCTCGTCCTCCCTGACTTTGCACAGCACCTGTGCAAGAAGGCTCACTGGGGGAAATGTGTACTTGCGCAGTCCCAGGGGCCAGCTGTGTTCTAGTGCGTCTGCCCAGAGGGGAGTCTCTGTTCGGGCATACCAGAGCGGGCAGTGGGAGGTCTCTTGGGAGGCGAACAGGTCTACCTGAGCCTTGCCGAACCGTTCCCAAATCAGCTGGACCGACTGGGGTTTGCCCTGAACCAGCGGGAGAAACCTCCGCAGGGCAAAGAATACAGTCAACAACTCTAGGTAGTTGATGTGCCAGCATAGAGGGGCCCCTTTCCAACGTCCCGCGGCTGCGTGCCTGTTGCACACGGTGCCCTAACCCAATTTGGAGGCGTCGGTCGTGACCAGGACGCGTCGGGTCACCTGCTGCAAGGGGACTCCTGCCCGCATAAGGCCGAGGTCTGTCCAGGGTTGAATGTTTGGCGGCAGGCGGGGTGACCATCACACGGTTCGTGCAGCGGCGTCATGCTCATCTCGGGTCTCCAGTCTGGAGCCAGTTCTGAAGCGGTCTCATATGCATCAACCCCAGCGGCGTGACTGCCGCGGAGGACGCCATATGCCCCAGGAGCCTCTTTACATTTTTTAAAGGGACCGCAGTGCCTGGCCTGAAGGCGGCGAGGCATACCAGCACTGACTGCGTGCGCTCGTTGGTGAGGTGTGCTGACATTGAGACTGAGTCTAACTCCATGCCGAGAAAAGAGATGCTCTGAACCGGGGCAAGCTTGCTCTTTTCCCAGTTGACTGGCAAACGGACTTGTGGACTTCATGTGGGGAGGACAGAGGGTTCCAGTCCAGCCCCACACTGGCGGCGGCCTGGGCAAGCATGTCAGAAATCAGGCCGTCAGCCTGAACCTGGGCATGCTGACCCGAAGGCGGCAGCCCAGACTAGTCATCCACGTCACATGCCGGACCACTCTCCGATGCAGCGGCGAGCTCATCCAGCTCGGGGGGGCTCCAGAGGATAGGCAGGCTGGCTGTGAGGCAAGCCGCTGTTGCCTCGAGCCCGGACGGAAGTCAACGAGCGTGCCGGGGGCGGGTGGTTCGCGGGGTTGTTCCCCGCGAAACTGAGCCCGCTGCCATCCCCAGATCGCCTCCATCGCCAGCCGTGTCATCCTCAATCTCGTGGGAAGAAGGAGCGATGCAGGGGGCGGCTGGAGTGCCGTTCCTTTGGTTGAAGGAAAGCCGCGACCGCAACGTTGCCATGGTCATGTTCTCGCAGTGAGAACATGAACCATCCACAAAGGCTGTCTTGGTGTGATCGCAGCCCAGACACACAAGACAGCACCTGTGGCCGTCTGAAGCGGAGAGCACTCTACCGCATCCAGTAACTACATAGGGGTGGAAAGGCATCTTTTTAAAGAAGCGTCCTGAAAAGGACTTTCAACAAATCACTCTTTTAACAAACACTCTTTTAGTTTGCGCTGTCGAAGCCCCCAGGGGAAAACTGCACTGCCGAGCAGAGAAGGAGAAAGCCGCTGAAGTGCGCTTTCAACAGCAGATCGCTCAAGGTAAGATCGCTCAAGGTAAGAGGAACAGGTGTGTGAATCGCAGCTCACTGCATACATGACCATCGGCTCTGAAGAGAGACCCCTAGTGCCGCTTCTTCGACGCAACGTTGAAGTGAGTGACAGACGGGGAACACTGAGTCATGTGGGAGCATTAGGTCTCAAGGAAGATGATCATATCCCCAACTTCTGAGGCAGTCCGATCCCCTTAAAGTTTAAAGCTACATTTGTTAAGGGGTTAATGTGGTTCAACGTTCTATATGGGAGCATGTCATACTGTAGATACCATCATTGACTCAAAGGGTCTGATTGGGTTATTTTGTCTTGTCTATAGTTCACATAATATAATTTCAAGGACAATGCACAGTACTACCTCTTCCCCTACTCTCTATTTCTCAAGGCAGCTTTTAGTGTTTGATTAATGTGTTCAACAGACCCACTGAACAGTAGTCTAAAGGCATTATAGAAGTGTTACTTCACACCAAGTGACTTCTTCACATTTGTCATTGCTCTACCAATAATGTGTGTTCCCTGCTGAGTCCAGCTGTAAGTGCAAATGAAACCTTGTTAATACTACAGTTCTATAAGCACGACAATGCAATAAATACAAATGCATGAATTGAAAGTTTTATTAATAATCCAGTAAATATAATTTCTGTGGACAATTAAGGTCATGTTTTTGACCCACACTTATACTGGTAAAATGTATATCTTTCATGCACTGTAAGTTACTTAATTGTCTTATATTGTTTTAATAATAATAAAATAAGCATTAGTGCTTATTTCAGGACACAAAGTCTGACACTGTAGGGCACTGCTCAAAATTAGCTTTTCCTTCTAATTTCAAGGGGTTGTTGCACTTTCAAAAGTGTTTGTTATCAAATTCTTAAAGGAATATTCCAGGTTCAAAACAAGTTAAGCTTTAATCTTAATTACAGTGAGGCACTTACAATGCAAGTGAAAGGGGCCAGTCCGTAAATGTTAAAATTAGGGCAGTCAATTGATAATTTTTTTTAATCAAATTAATTACACAGTGTCCCGATTAATTAATCACAATTAATCATATTTAATCACATATACAAATATTTGCTGAGAAATCCACTCATGTAACAATAATTCAATATATAAGGATGAAATAATTATACATAGTTATCTTTAAATATAAAAAAAATTATATATATATGATTACAAATATTCAGATAATTCAAATGCATTACATTCTTGTGGCAGAAGAGTTAATCATTGATAAGACAATACCAAAAACAGCTTTAGAATACAATGTATTGTTTACTACCATATAAATGAACATAAGCCAATCATTGGTATACAGTTCACAGCAATCCATTTCACAAGTGAATTTGTCAATCAGTTTAAGATATATTATGAGGGCGTCAATGTACACCTTTGCCAGACAGATGCTTGTGTAGCGTCTCGGGTGCATTACGTCATAAACATAAAATGTTTAGGTTACTCTGTCAAGTTAAATATAGTTTAATACTTAGAACACATCTTGAGATCCCTTAGTTTGAATTTGCGCTCCATCAAGTGTTTTGAACGCAAGATCGTAATGCATGTCTGTGTTGTGCTGTCTGCTGAAGGGTTGTTTTGTCCACTATATAAACTACGCGTTGCTATACAGCTGAAGTTTCACTTACTGCCCTCTGGAGTAAACAGGTAGTACTACAAGCTTGCATTTCCTCAGGATTCTTCCTTATTACGGTCCGGGGGTATTGTGATTAATTGCGTAAATGTTTTTAACGCATTATTTTTAAATAAAATTAATCACATTGAATTAACGCATTAAATCAACAGCCCTAGTTAAAATACTCACTGTTTCAGAAGTATAGCCACAAGGTGTAAACAATATGCATGTTAACATGATTTTACTGTGATAAAATATCTTACTAACATTTTCTGTGTGAAGTTATATCCAATTTTACAACTTTGTTGACACAAACCCGAAAACCGAAGAAATGATTTTTTTCCAGCCACTAAATACATTTATAAATAATGATTTACAAACTTTGTAAAAGTCATATTGCTAATAATTAGGGGTGGAAAGAGTACTGAAAAATAATACTCAAGTAAAAGTACTTATACGTCTTTAAAAATTTTTTGAGTAGAGTAAAAGTATCTGTCCTAAAAACTACTCAAGTAAGAGTAAAAGAATAGTTAATTTAAAAGTACTCATGAGTAGTGAGTATTGAGAATTGAGTTGCGAAAGCTATGCCCCATTATAATAAAAATAATAAAAAACGATGCTGCAATTTAAAAACGTAGCACAAATACCCTAATTTACATTCCCGTTCATGTTTGCTATAAAGAATAAAAAAATATATTTTTTTGTGACTGACAACTTTTAAAATAAATAATGTATCTATGACACTGTAAACACTACATGAATCAGATTTTTTTTAAATAAATAAAAGGGCGACATGATTACAGAAATGAAAAGATAATTTTTTTTTCAATATCATAATGCATGAAACAATTACATTATATGTCAGCATTGAGTAGAAGGAAATTTCTTGATGCCGGATGTATGTCAGAATGACATATTGAACGGGAATCTGTGTAAGGCCCGGTTCAGAACTCGCAGGTCCAAGATTGGCTGCAACCCCCTACCTTTCTTGGGTACGATGAAGTAGGGGCTGTAGAACCCCTTCTCCATCTCGGCTGGAGGGACAGGCTCTATCGTGCCCTTGCGCAGAAGGGTTGCGATTTCTGCACGCAGGGTGGAGGCGTTTTTGCCCTGAACCAAGGTGAAGTGGATGCCGCTGAAGCAGGCGGGCTCCTGGTGAACTGAATCGTGTAGCCGAGTCGCCACCGTCGGGTTGGAAAGCATAAGCCACGCATCCAAACTCCGGGCAAGAAGCACTGAGGGGACGTTCACGTGTGACGTAACTGGAGGTGAGGCCATGTGGCGGGGGAGAGCACGTGACATCACGTCGGGGAGCTTTGCTCCGTCCCGAGGTGGTTGTGCTGAGGAGAGGCTCGAAGCACTTACCTTGCTCCGCGTACCTGGCCTGGGGTGGGTAGGCGACTGAGGAGGAGGTTCTGTAGGCCTTGGTCGCCAGAGATGACGTCAACCTACAGGCCTTGGAGGGGAGCGACATTCGATGGGGGAGAAGACAGAGGTTTCCAGTACAGTCCAACACTCTCGGCAGCCTGGACAAGCATAGCGGACAGCTTGGCATCGGCCTCAGACTGGGCCGGCACACCCGAAGGCGCTAGTCCTGTTGAGTCCTCAGTAGCGGAGTCCGCCAAGACACTCTCTGATGCAACGGTGAAACTCTCATCCAGCTTGAGGGCTCCGATAGAGACATCAGACTCTCCGTAAGGCGAGCCGGTCTCATCTTGGAACAGGACAGGGGCAGACGAGCGTGCTGGGGAACGGGTGGTCCGCGGGGATTTACCCGGCGAAACCGTGCCTGTTAAACTCCTGAAATAGCCTCCAGCACCAGCTGTGTTGGCCCCATACCCGTGGGTAGAAGGCGCGACTTGGGGGACGGCTAGAATTGCTTTCCCCCGGAAGAAGGAATGCAGCGACCGCAACGTTGCCATGGTCATGTTCTCGCAGTGAGAACATGAACCATCGACAAACGCTACTTGGTGTGATCGCTGCGCAGACACGTGAGGCAGTGCCCATGGCTGTCAGAAGCGGAGAGGTAACGACTGCATCCAGGAATAAAACAAAGACGGAAGGGCATCTTGAGAAAGTTGCGTCTTTAAAAAGGCGTTCAATGTCAATGTGTCCTCTTTTAGAGAAATATAGCGCCCAGGGGCGTAGTCTGCACTGGCTTGCAGAAGAAGAGAAAAGCAGCTGAAAATGCGCCGTATCTCCAACAGCGTATGAACTTATAGAGGTGAGCGGAACAGCAGTGGGTTTACTCAGCTCGCTGAAAAACAACCGCTCGGCTCCGAAGAAAATATCTGTCTGAACAGACGCATGCTTCCCTCCTTTTATACACGTATGTCCGGGGGAGGGGCATGCAAATTCTGTTCGCCAATTCTCATTGGCCTTTTCTCAAAGATAAGAGGTAACTGAGGCTCTAAAGAGAGACCCCTAGTGTCACTACGTCAACACAACGTCGATTGAGTGGCAGAGGGTGAACTTAAAACTCTCTTTTAGGAGAAAAATGTACTCGCTTTTAGCACCACACAGTGGAAATTTCACCTCTGGTCCATGTTATTTTGTTTAGCAAATATGCCACAGTCATGTAATGGGATTTAGTTTTTTATGGAAATCTAACTAATGGGAAGTATTATTTGCTTAGAAATGCAATATCACACAAGCTATGTGCCAAAATGTAATGCTTAGGATTATGGGATTTGTTCACATTACTAAACTTAAGTATAAGAAATACTGATGCTTGCCTTGGCAAACACCACTGAAATTGTTCTGCTCTGTGTCAAATCCAAATAACATGGCATATCTTGAAAAGCCACTGTAATTCTGAACGGGTTGTTCAGCTGGGAAACTTTCAGACCGGATGGGAGCTCCATGGTGAGATGTAAACTAAAGCACACCATAGATCAAGCTTTTAGTTCAATGAGCCAATGTTTACATTTTTACAATGGCAAAAGTTAAATGTATATATATACTATAACTACTTCCAACTTCGATGAAAATTTCAAGGTGCCCTCCATACGATCCACAATGGGCACGAATTTGAAAGAGTAAGAACCGCCCGCCTCTTACTTCAACCAATAAACACTGTATCCAACCTTTCTGTGCAGCTGTCTCTCATATTGGTGTTCATATGCTTCACACAGTGTGAGGCAGGCCTGCTTCAAAGCCACTGATTGATGGAGTAGAATGAAGGATGGGGCCGGTATGCCTGCGGGCCAGTTGGCTTTCTGTCCCAGGCACACAAATTGTTGGGCGCAGTATGTTGTTTTGATTCACTCGCATCTGTGTTACTGCACAAATTCATCTACAGCACACCAGTTACTGACATGACATCAAATTATGAAGCATATCTGCACTGCTCTGTGACATATGCATCTAAACACAGAGCTGGTTCATGTCCAAGATTTCATTGCACTGTAAATAGTAATACCTACTAAGAAACTTTCTTTTCATAGAGCAGCATTTCTTTTTAAGGCTGAATCTGTGGTTGGAATACTCTTCATATATTCAATATCACTCTTTTTAAAAATACAGATAATAAGTAAGGCTAAATGGTATGATGTATGTCACGCAATGGTGGAAAATAATTAAAATAGTTAAATTCTATCATAATTTACTCAGCCAAATGGCTTTCTTTCTCAAGCAGAACACAAACGATGTTTTAATGAATATCACATCCCCCAGTCTTTTCAATACAAGGACAGTTGATAGTGACTCACTTTAAAACTTGAAAATGACCAAAGCGTGTCATAAAAGTAGTCCATGTGGCTTGTGTGTCATGCTGTATTCCAAGTCTTCCAAAGGCATATAATAGTTTTTGGTAAGAAACAACCCAAAATGTAAGTAATTTTTCGGTGACATTCTTGATGTCTGTTGCATCTTCATGAGCACTATGTAAGAAGTGAAAACTTTTACTCCCATTGAGAAAAATAAACCAAGTTTAACCCCTAATCCAAACCTAAAACTAAACCTAAAGTAACCTAAAAAAGCTCTTAACCTAATAGTGTTAGAAGGCTATATTAATATTACGTGTTGTTATTATGACCGCTAGATGGCGCAATTGACTAATCACTTTATTTTTTAGCCAAGATAATTTTTTGCATGCTGAAAATGACAGAAATGTAATTTCAATTTCCAATCATCTTTCCAGTCCTCTGTTGTGTTTGGTTTTAAGTCCATCCACAATTAGTTAACCTTACAATGTGTTTATGTATACTGTTTACTTTCACTTTTCTTCCCATAGAAAGCCATTATACAGCGTATGTTGAAAAAGACCAAATAGACGGATGATGCTGTTGATCAGTGCTGAGCTTTTTATTAAAATCAGATCAAATAAATACAAGCATAACAAAACAGTGCACCAGCTGCTCCACACAGCAGACATGCCCAAAACACAATGTAAGCTTTAATACATATGCATCAACACACATTTGTGTGTGTGTATGTGTGACAGGACAGATATCATTACTGATACAGTGTGATCTGAAAGATGATCTGGCAATGGCTTCATAATCAATTAATGCATTGGATTATGATGTTGGAAGTGGATGCAGGACATAACCCATTTCCTCTGCTTTACATCAAAGCTGCCCCTCACCAGTGAATGCTGTCCTGATGGCTTCCAGATGAGCACAAGGAGACTTTTGAGTTAGTGTACAGAGAGACATGTATATAGCTGTGGCCTTGAAGGCTCTCAGCAGCTGCCGGGTCTCGCTGTGAAGTGCAGACACTCAGTGACACATTTGGTTTTCTTGTTAAATTGGAGCAAGATTAGAGGATCTTCATGGCCTGCTGTTGGTTATTCAGTTTGCATGCTGAAGAATTTGGTCAAAATCAAAATGTAACTAAATAGTCAGAGGTGTATACATGTGGTGGATTTCTGAAATTAATATCCCACTCAATTACGACCTGAACCAAGTTTTTATTAAACGCCCAAGCACACACAAGGTGAAGTGCTTCTTTGTTCTTTGCTCAGAGCCAATAACAAGTTTGAAACAGATGAGCAATTACATACTGTTTGCGAACATTCAGATACCGACCACACTGCTTGGTGATTGCCAGTTCGTGTATGAAATGTTCTTTTGAACATGTTCTTTTTAGTGAACGAGTTGAACCAGTTCACAAAATTGGACTGAATTGTTTGAAACAGCTTGCATCTCGAGTCAACACTGATCCAAATATACTCTACCTGTCTCTCGCACGTGCATGACACTACTATTTGAAATGTGCAAATAACCGGGAGTGATATGATCTTAAAACTGGTGATATCTAGCTTTTCTAAATCTTCTTTGCTATGAACCACTTCGACTGGTTGCAACAGTTCTTGAGTCAACAGTACAATGAGTTGCTCGTAACAGTTTTTGAGTCAACAACAGTACACTGAACTGAGAATCATCTCTTTCGGAGGTGTCCATCATACTGAGAACCGATGAGCTGCTGATTCTGAGCATCCGTGTGATTAAGGGATGAAATGTGTATTTCTGGTGTATTTTGCTGAACAGCAGAAAGTATAACAAATAAAATATACTGGTTTTATCAAAGTATGATGATGATCCGGTCGCATCAGTTCTCAAGTCAACAGTACATTGATCTGGGGACAACTGCAACAGTACATTGAGTCGATCGCAGCAGCTCTCGAGTCAACAGTACATTGATCTGGGGACAACAGGTCTCGAGGCAACAGTACACTGATCCCGGGACAGCAGCTCTCGAGTCAACAGTACATTGAGTCGCTCACAGCAGCACTCGAGTCAACAGTACACTGATCCTGGGACAGTAGCTCTCGAGTCAATAGTGCACTGATCCCGGGACAGCAGCTCTCGAGTCAACAGTACATTGAGTCACTCGCAGCTGCTTTCACGTCAACAGTACACTGATCCCGGGACAGCAGCTCTCGAGTCAACAGTACATTGAGTTGCTCACAGCAGCTCTCGAGTCAACAGTACACTGATCCTGGGACAGTAGCTCTCGAGTCAACAGTACACTGATCCCGGGACAGCAGCTCTCGAGTCAACAGTACATTGAGTCATTCACAGCAGCTCTCGAGTCAACAGTACATTGAGTCGCTAACAGCAGCTCTTGAGTCAACAGTACACTGATCCTGGGACAGTAGCTCTCGAGTCAACAGTACACTGATCCCGGGACAGCAGCTCTTGAGTCAACAGTACATTGAGTCACTCACAGCAGCTCTCGAGTCAACAGTACATTGAGTCGCTAACAGCAGCTCTTGAGTCAACAGTACACTGATCCTGGGACAGCAACTCTCGAGTCAACAGTACATTGAGTCACTCACAGCAGCTCTCGAGTCAACAGTACATTGAGTCGCTAACAGCAGCTCTCAAGTCAACAGTACACTGATCCCGAGACAGCAGCTCTCGAGTCAACAGTACATTGAGTTGCTCACAGCAGCTCTCTAGTCAATGATACACTGATCTGGGGACAACAGCTCTCGGGGCAACAGTACACTGATCCTGGGACAGCAGCTCTCAAGTCAACAGTACATTGAGTCGCTCACAGTCAACAGTACAGCTCTCAAGTCAACAGTACACTGATCCCGGGACAGCAGCTCTCGAGTCAACAGCACACTGATCCTGGGAGAGTAGCTCTCGAGTCAACAGCACACTGATCTGGGGACAACAGCTCTCGGGGCAACAGTACACTGATCCTGGGACAGCAGCTCTCGAGTCAACAGCACACTGATCCCGGGACAGCAGCTCTTGTGTCAACAGTACATTGAGTCACTCACAGCAGCTCTCGAGTCAACAGTACATTGAGTTGCTCACAGCAGCTCTCTAGTCAATGGTACAGTGATCCTGGGACAGCAGCTCTCGAGTCAACAGTACACTGATCCTGGGACAGTAGCTCTCGAGTCAACAGTACATTGATCCCTGGGACAGTAGCTCTTGAGTCAACAGTACACTGATCTAGAGACAACAGGTCTCGGGGCAACAGTACACTGATCCTGGGACAGTAGCTCTCGAGTCAACAGTACACTGATCTGGGGACAACAGCTCTCAGGGCAACAGTACACTGATCCTGGGACAGCAGCTCTCAAGTCAACAGTACATTGAGTCGCTCACAGTCAACAGTACAGCTCTTAAGTCAACAGTACACTGATCCCGGGACAGCAGCTCTCGAGTCAACAGCACACTGATCCTGGGAGAGTAGCTCTCGAGTCAACAGCACACTGATCTGGGGACAACAGCTCTCGGGGCAACAGTACACTGATCCTGGGACAGCAGCTCTTGTGTCAACAGTACATTGAGTCGCTCGCAGTAGCTCTCTAGTCAACAGTACACTGATTCCGGAACAGCAGCTCTCGAGTAACACATGGTTAAAAAAAAGATTCACCAGTTAATTTACGTGATTACGCAATGACGTACATGAACTGGTCAGTCTTTCATTTTTTTACCGGTTCATTGAACCAAACCATCCGAAAGAATCGGTTCACGGAAAATAATCGACTTCCCATCCCTAGTGCTTCTTGGGAATGGTGTTTGGAGGTTCATTTAAATATGAAGACATGTACAAAATAAACTAATATGACTTGTTGACATTAATATAACTAATGTGTAGTCAATGACTGCATGCCGCATTAGAATTCACACAAGATAAGTAAAAGAAGCTGCAGTACTACTCATTGAGGATTTAAAGTAATATATATGCAGTAGAAAATGTGTAATTTGTTATTTTTACCTAGTGAATTCATGGCGCTAATGCACTAACACACTATATATTATATACACCGACTACACTCTGTTATAGTAATTTGATGATGACACTGTTACTACTGCAAATATGGGTGTATAAAGTGTTAATGGGTAGAATACAGACAAAAGAATGATTACTTACATAGCTTTCATCTGCAGACAGCAGATGAGTAAAGCAGCATAAAAACAAAAGCGTGAATGGACACTTTGATATTTGAGTAGTTTTGATACCTTTTGTTGACTAATAAAAAAAATGACATGTTTTTGGAATATGTCTCTACGCGAACGATTGTACAGATGTAGGTAAGTTTCCACCAGCTCGCTTATAACTTTAAATGACGCTGTGTTCACCTTGACTGATCTTAACTTACTGTACGGGAAGCTCTCGGTCTCAAAGTAGGTGGAGCTCCAGGTCACACCTACTAATGATGTGGACCAATGGTAACAAGAAGGTGTTTTGCAGTCGGTACATTTTTTCCTGAAAGTTTGACCAGGCAAGCTATTACGAACCACTGAAACAAATGGAAAAACACATTCTTTTTGCCCAGATTTGGTTCTAAATGACATAACACCAGTTCATTATTAAAATTCATAAGACGTATGCAGGGACCTTAAGTTTATTTTAATCGAAGCCATATCAAATCTAAAAAAGTTTAACCCGTTTACAGTGTTTCAATACAATAATACAGCATCAAGCATATTCAGTGCCAGTCCTGCCCAATTTGGCACCCTAGGAAGGATGTTGGGAATTCAATGCAAACTTGTGTTGTGAATGAATTGTGGTTTGAGACATTTTAAATGCAAACTGCGAAATTAAGCTTGTGTGCTAGAAGCATCTGCTTTCACGCACTTACGTAGAGATGTTTCGGCCTTTATCAACAGCAGTTTGATGCTTTAATTCATCAAATGTTATTTTCTGTTGAGAATTAAGACCAGCGCTGTCCCGTCAAACAGACTGAATTATAAACATGAAAATAAAGTTTAAGACTGCTCACTTTCTCATTTTGCCTTTTACACATACACATTGTATTCAAACCCAAAGGGGTAATTCATTTCAAGGCTTGTCAACAGCAAATCAAGAAAGTGTTCTTCTAGATTTCTTTCCGTGCTGAGCTTTACACTTTAATCTCTGTGTACTTTTCCCAGTGCTCTCGAGCCATTACTCATTCTGCAGACACTCTGAAGTCACGTCCATACATTTTCAGTCTCAGCTGGATATTTTACAGAGGCAAAAGAGGTTAAGTACTTTACATGATACCAAAATAGCTGTAAATCCCCTCCTGGGGTATAAACTTACCAGCCCCTCATTCCGATACTCTCCCACTGTGGACGAACTCCTTGACGCTGATCTGAAATATGTGGGAGCTGCAAGGGTTGTGTAAGGTTTTGAGTTTGTGTTGGGCTGGTGTAAAGTAGGAACTTAAAAGTGGTGCATCTTCAAACTGATATAAAAAAAACAAACACATTTCCAGTTGAAGATCTTATTTGTGGGGTTTGCTAAGGCAAGTATCCTTGTTATTATTGCTTATACTTAGGGTTAGGGATTTAATCAAACCCCTTACCACTAAGTGTTAAACTTAAGAAGTAACATTTGTGCTACAGACATGTATTTTACCTCAAATCATGTGGCTTCTTGAGGAGTGGTGTGCTATTACTTTCCTATTTTTGATTAGACTGATTTGGACGGTAAAAGGGGGAAAACATACAACAGATTAAAATTGAGGGAGGTTCCTGAGCCTGACCAGGTCTAAGGACATCAAATAGGCCCGGATCTGGATTTTGTACACTTTTGTTAATGTCAGGATATGTATCCCAAGGTTGAGACAGGGAAACAAATAAAATAATATTAGCGTAGATGCCATTCAATGTATTGCAGAGTTATATAATATGAGAAGTGTTTCCAGTTCTGGCTGCATAACTATGAGTTTGAGGGATAAATGAGGTGTGTGCCTGGCTGAAGAGATGAGACTTTAGTCTAGACTTAAGATCACAGTCAGCATATGGCATGGTCAAACAAAAACACAAAAACACATGAGGCAGGGGAAACATGAGGACAGACAAAGACAAAACCGGGTTGATCAGCCTGGAGTCCTGAAAAACAGATCAATATTTAAGTCCTTTTTACTATAAATGTCCACCTTTGTCCAGCCCTGACCAGCAGGTGGCGATATGCACAAAGAATGCGAATCAACAAAAAAACAAAAGAAAAAAAATGTGGAAGTGAAAGTGGAGATTTATAGTAAAAAGGACTTAAATATTGATCTAATTCTCACCCACACCTATAATATCACTTCTGAATAAATGGATACAGAGCTCAAATATTCTTCTAAAAATCTTAATTGTGTTCAGCAGAAGAAAGAATGTCATAGACATCTTGGATAGCATGAGGGTGAGTAAATGATGAATTTTCATTTTTGGGGGAACTTTCCCTTTAACATCTTTAACATCATAATCAAAGTATTCCACAATATATTGATAGAAATGCACTAAAACGGCACCAATTCAAATAACATTAAAAGTTTTTGGGAAGTTGACCAAAAAAAGGTTAAGTATTGATTGCAATGGGCATTAAATCTTTTAATCTGTCTTCCCCACACAATATTAATCAAGGCTATTCACTTGGCTACACCAATCGAGAAGCAGCATGTGCATGATATGCTCCGTTTTGAACTCCACATGAAAAGCACTGCGGAGAACGTGCACTGAGTGCATAAATGATGCTTTATTCAAAATGTCCGTTAAGACGGAATCGCAACACGTCCCCGGGAGACGCTGATGCGTATTTTCACAGGTCATATCTGGGTTTGTTTTGTACAACAACAACAAAAAATATAGTTAAGAGGTCCTTTCTCCATTACTTGATAACTGACATGGAATCGCTGTTGTATGTGTGTTGGGTGTGTGTGCGTCAGTCTAATGACACCGGGCAGACACATCGCAAAGGTTCTGCCCTATTCCAACCAATGTTCAGAACTCACATGGAGCTGAATGAAATGTCAAATGGGTTAATCGCGATTAAGAACATTAAATGTTTTAAATTAATCGCATGCATTAATTTCGACAGCTATATTAATTATAATTTATATATTTATATAAATATACTTTATATATGGAGGAATGTCTATATGACAGGAACTCTCCGATTGAGGATGGAAATGGGGAGGTGGAGGGAAAGACTGTCACTAGAGTGAGGTATGCGGCTTATATATTCTGCAGCCTGCTGGTTGATTGGCAGATAAGATGAGCAAGCTCCTCCCGAAACTTTTGTTTAAGAACTCCATTTCACGAGTCTGCCTGTCCATCTAAACTTTGAGTAATAAAGGGTAAACGTATGTGATTTGCTGTCCATAAAGTAGGGGCTCAAGGAAGAGCTCGACTTGAGTTCCAAAAATGCTTGAATTAAAGGACAGCAAGCACTTCATCATAAGTGCTTTAGATAAATATTTAAGATATTATATACTTAAATGTGTATGGGGATATGACATAAAATGCTGGCAGGAAAAATCAGAGTAGTCCCAGTGTAGTCTAATAAGATATAGTTATTAAACGTAATACTTAAACCCCCAAAATGAGAGAAAGAAATGCCAATGTAAAGGCTAGTGGGAAGTGCTAAAGTGGAAGCGAGGCTTCTAAGACTACTGCACCACCACTGCCTTTGAAAGGGAGAGCCTACGGAGTGAACAACATGAAAGATTCCACTGCATTTGAATGGGAGAGCCTGCACTGTGTTTGAACAGGAAGGCCCACACTGCGATTTGAACTTACACTGCCTTTCAGTGGGAGATCTCAAAATATTATTCTAAAATAAACTTTAATAAAATAAATACTCCATGAACATGTAAACAGCCACTGTGACATTTATTCATCATCCTGATTACAACAACAACACTGTCCGGATAACAATAAAAACATCATATAGTCAACACCGCCTTATCATTCATAGTTCAAGAGAGTCTTCAGTCTCCAAAAAACAGTCATTCATTTACTTCTGTTACCAAACCAAAGATACCCCAAAAATACCTTTATTTTGGTGACAAGAGATGACAGAGCAGAGATGGTGGCAGTGTGAGTTTGGGAACCAAGCACCTCCTGAAGACTCTTCTAGCACCTTTTTTCTTTGGTTTGAGTATGTGCTGAATTTTTGTTTGTTGAAATGGTTAAGAGTCTTAAGCTGCTAAACTGACTTTTTTTGTGTTTCTTTGTTGAATTTGACTGTTAATTTGAATTCATTTTCCCTTGCAACTTATTGGGACATTTTTTTGGGGATGTGTGGACACGTTTGTAAATTTGAGTCTTTTTTTAATTGACTGCGTACATACTGTGGTTTTATGATTGTGAAACTATTGTTACCTCCCTTAAGGTTCATGTATATTGTTGATATTTATTTGAAAAAAATATATGGTATTTCATGCATGAAACCTTTGAATGTTTTCCTTTAATTTACTTGACTAAACCATGGGGAAACTGACACTTAATACAAACGACAGAATTCCTGTCTGGCACCCCAACATTTTAATAAGTAAATGAAAGTGGAAAACGTTACAGTTCGAATGGGAGGGCCCATACTGCGTTCAAATGGCAGGTGGAGCTGAGTAAAGAGCTTTGCTGAACTGAGGTTTGTGACAGGTGCAGATTCATAAGCTATGCCCCATGTTCATTAAAAGGAGGAAAACCTGCCACACGAGTCCAGATAGAGACGAGAGCACTATTAGAATGGCAAAGAGCCCAAAAACAGACTGGGCATTTCTGTACATTTAGGTGAACCTTAACCAGAGAAATATTACAAGTCTCACAAATCTGTGAAATATGAAAAGACTATGGGGTCTAATATCCATTGCAAATGTTGGGTTACTGCAGCTGGAGAGGAAAAACCTCATGATGTTAATGCTTATTTATGGGGAAAAGCATGCGGTCGACGTTTCAGAGACCTGAGTGTAAAGAAAAAAGTCAATGAATATAAGTGACAAAAAGGATGGCATGGCCACCATTGTGGCCACTGGGTCAACACAGAAGGGAGAAGCTTAATTGCGTTGGTGGAAAGTAGTCCTTGTTTGCTTACATTATAATGCTGGCATGGAAACATACAGGTATAAAAGGAGATGGCGTGCATCACTCATTCAGTTTTCCTTTCGAGCTGAATGCTTGTGTTTTCCATCCTCTCAGCTGTCAGCCTTGCACGGTCGAGTGTGGTGATTCCCTTGGGTGCTTCGGCAGCCTGAGTCTAAAAGAGTATATTCATTTGTGTATATTTCCTCTAAATGAGCTAGCGCAAACGCTTGGTGTTTTTTAAAGATGACCTTCTGCATTCGCGCAACTGGATGTGGCCGTTATCTCTCCCCTCCGGATACCCATGAAATCTGCCTCGAGGGTCTGGGGTGCCAGCACGCCGAGTGGTCTCTCGTGTAAGGGTTGTGTTCTTATTGCAAGAACATGCCCATGAGAACTTTGCGGTCATGGCTCACTTCCTTCTTCATGAAGCAAGGAGCCACCGCGGCTGCTCCCCAACCCGGTCCGTTCTGGATTGGTTTCTGGGCCCCGTTGCCTTTCTTCCCGGAAGTGCACGAGGAGCTAACGAAGTCATGGAAGGCAACTTTTACATAGTGCCGACAGACTTTCAGCCCTTGGTCGGACCTGGGATTTGTACAGGCAGGTGTTCCACTAGAGCATGTTTCAAGGTGCATCGTGGTCATGACAGACACCTCGAACTCGGGCTGGGGCGCAGTGTGCAATGGACAAGCAGTGTTGGGGCTCTGGACGGGCCAATGGCACATCAAGTGCTTAGAGTTGCTGGTGGTATTGCTGGCCCTGAGCAGGCTTCGGCCATTGATTCAGGGCAAGCATGGGCAGTGTGGATTGCTGACAAAGGAGGGACTACAGGCTTTAGTGTATGCATTACATTACATTTACATTTATGCATTTGGCAGACGCTTTTATCCAAAGCGACTTACAGTGCACTTATTACAGGGACAATCCCCCTGGAGCAACCTGGAGTTAAGTGCCTTGCTCAAGGACACAATGGTGGTGGCCATGGGGTTAGAACCTGTGACCTTCTGATTAACAGCCCTGTGCTTTAGCCACTACCCCATGCAAAGGGAAACTTGCGTGAATATCGATACCTCCCAGCTGACAAGTCAGGTTTTCTCTGAAATCTATCTGGGTTAAGTTTACCAGTCCATGCTCATCCCCTGGGGCCACACAAATATGTTACCATTCCTTAAACAAAAAAAGGTCTTTTTTTTGTAGGATGTCTTAAGATTTTATCATTTGGTCTGACCTATCAACACCGCCCATGTTTTTGTTATAATCGCTGATGGCAGTGGGCTGGAGGGCTACTTCTTTTGTCCAGTCACCATAATTTTTTACAAACCTAGTAATTTCGGTTGAGCCATTCGCATTGTGAAAATTGGAGAGGCATGTATCTGCATGTATGTCCTTCCACTGAATTACAAGTTTATTCCCCTCAATCCTACACCACCTCATATCACCACGAGCTGTATTGTGTTCCCATCTTTTCATGTCTTCAAATTCTGCAAGAACAACTTAACCATAAGAGCAGGGAATGTGTAAAAGTTGTCAAACCAAACATTGTGGCCCCTGTCTTTGAATGGCTGCTGTAATGATTCAACTACTTTGGTGGCCAAGTCAGTAACACGCCCATCATGACTACCCGTGTAAACATTAAAGTCAAGAGTATACCCAGAGTCTGATGTTGCAATTACCCATCATTTAAAACCCCATGAGTAGTCTTGCTCTTCATGTATTGTTTAAATCCTGACCAAGATTTAGACTTGACCATACGTTTATCTATTGCAACATTTTGGTTAGGCTGAAAGAGCTGCTGGTATTTTTGTTTGAGGTGGTCCATAAGATAACTGAACTTCCTAAGGTAATCCTGATTATCCTCTGTGGTAGGGTCTACAACATGTAGAGCTGCTAAAAGAGCCTTGTAGCGGTTACGTAACATAAATCCTCTCGCCCAAGTGACTTGGTTCCCCAATGACGATGGGAATCAGGGAATGTTAAACCCCATTTAAATGACCAAATTTGAATGAAAAGAAATTTGTCAAATTAATCGGGGGTCACCTCCATCCAAGCTCCTTGGTAGCTGGAATATGATGGACAGTTTAGGACGAGCTCCCACCCCTGAAGGTTTGTAAAGCTGCATATATAAGCAACTACAGCCTGAGTAAAAGTCTAAGCCAATAACGAATTGATGGCTAGGCTTAAATGGGAGAGGTTTTGGTGCCTGTGAATCGATATCAGAGTACAAGGGATAAGAAACAAATCCTGGTCCATAACATATTTTTCTTGTGTGCTCATGCCCTCATGCCAAGTCCTCCTCTGCTATGAAGCTGCCTTCTCCTCTTGAGGGTGCTGAGCAGGGAGCCATAGTCTTTATCCATCTCCAAAACAGAAAAAAGTAGAACAATTGGTAGCCAGCAGTGTGTTCTTCACAAATCTGTACACTGAATAGTCTCCAAATGCTTGCAGACTAACCAGAATGTCCAACTGCCGACAGCCCTCTCACACGTTCCTTGTAAACAGGAAGCTACACACAATCTAAAATCATGTCTGTGTGATGGATGGGTAAGGCTATCTGCTAAATTATAGAATTACAGATATTATTGGGGAACATATCTACCATTTTCTATTACATGGGAAAATCAACAAGCTAGAAAACTTATCTTACTAGCAGGCCAGTTTGTAGGCATGTCTGAACAGCGTCAAAAAAAAAAAGAAAAAAAGTCTGAACAGCGTCTGCTCTCTGCCTCACATTACTTCAGGTGGATTTTTCACAAGCGACAAAATTGGCAAAAAAGTAATTGATATTTAGTTAAAAATGTACATAGTATTGCAATCTAATGTTTATTTAGCAAGTTTCACAGAAACTGCCAAAAAAAAATTTTTATAAAAAGAAGAGTTTTGCCGATGATGGTCAAGTTTTTTCCCAGACAAAAAAATAGCTAGCGCTACTACAAATAAATGCATTCTACCTAAAAATGTTTGACTATCTTCCACAAGCAACAAAATTGGCAAAAAAGATATTGATATTTAGCTACAAATGTAGCTAATGTTTATTTAGGAAGTTTCACATAAATTTGCTTAAAAAATTCAGGCTAGCTGTCTGTCTGTTTTTATAGTTAAAAAAGGAAAAAAATCTACCAGTGTTGAAGAAGTAATCCAAAGTATTTAGAATACATTACTGACCGTGAGTAATCTAACAGAATACATTACCAATGACATTTACAGCATGTATTCTGTAATCTGTAGTGGAATACATTTAAAAAGTAACCCTCCCAACCCTGGCATTGAATAAACACCCTGTATGCTTTTGAAGGTTAAAAGATCAGCAGTTTAATTGGTATGAATGATTAGGCTTGGAATGCAGAAGCAGATTAGAATAGGTTAGATCAAAGGAATGGGGGTGGCATGAATCCTGTGGGGCAAGGTGGGGCACTGCAGCAGCAGTATCGAGCTCCTGCTGGAGCTGTAATCGGACTGGAGAATTTTTGCGCTTGAAGTTGAAACTCTTCCCTCTGCTGCATCGACGAAATGGAGCTAGTAGGGGTGAAAGCTTTTAACCCTGCAAGGAATGGACCTGATGACACCCAAGCAAATCCCCCATCTGAACCACGGAATGATGTGAGGGCCCGCTGCCTCCAGGTGACGAGATCCTGGCACCTCCAGTTGCGAGTCTTTCACACTGCCATCCAAATGGGAGATCCCCATGGTGAAGGGCATGAAGGATCTCACTGCACTTTGGAAAGGGAGAGCCCACACTGCATTTGCAAACTCCTGTGAAAATATAAACAAACATATATAACTTTGATAGTGAATGCAAAGTGCTCCGGTTTCACTTTAATTTAACGATCATGTATTGGCAAATGTTCCTGTTCATAAGGGTTTCATATACACGCAGTGTTAGTAAGACGCAGAGACAAAGGAGGAGACGCATAGTTACCCTATTTCTGTGGAGTGATAAAATGATTAAACAAAATCTCAAAGGGTTTCATCAAAAAGCCTTAAAATAGTGTGTGAAAGTTAGGAATTTAGGACAGAAATATTTTACTATTGCACAATATACAGTCATATAATAATGCAATATGATATAACTGCTATTCAGGTTGACTGGGTTAAAAAAAACGACAGTGTAAATCTAAAATTGACCTAGACTAAAGTTGACCATGTCGCCCGCTCCTCATCTGCTCCTTTGCCCTCTGGCGGATGCCAGCTCGCTTCTCCCCCAAAAGACGGCAGCGAGTCCTCCGGTCCCTGGTGGATGGAACCACTCCTCCCCTTCTCAGCAGACGGCCGCAGTACCTCCGGCTCTTGGCGGCAGACAGCGGCCCTTCTGTCCTCAGGCAGATGGCTGTGGAGGCTCCCTTGGCGGATGGCAGTGGTGAGGACTCTGTGACAGCATACCCCTCCTCCTTCCCAGGTTTTGGAACCACTTTAACAGGTAAAGGACAGGCAAGGAGGAGGTGGAATCCGGCTGATTAAATTAACTTAAATTAAAATAAATTAACATAAAACAACATGAAATATAAGGACACAGAAACACATGCAATGCGTCACTCTCTCACCAACTGGTGTCTCCAGCTGCCCCTTATCTCGCTCTACCGCTGATCAGCCGATTCAGTGCCGGCCATGCTCCATCATGGCCCAGTCACCCCCTCCTCCTTGTCACAAAAGCCTTAAAAGGAAATATATTTATATAATTATATATTATTTGATTTATACTGTATATTTGAAGTTAATATGTAAAAAATGACTTCTTAAGGTGTATGAAACACTAATATATCCTAAGAAATGTGACAATTTGTTTGTCTTAATAGTGAAAGCTCCAAAAACAATTAATCGTTACAGCCCTATAAACAGAAAATTAATAGTCATAATCGCAATTATTTGTTTGATAATTTAGCGTCAGCCAGATTTTATATTTGTGCATTGCAGCCCTACAGCTAAATAACTGATATATTCTGAGGATGAAAGCAAAATGCAATAACCAATAACATGTGGCAAACAGAAAATAGAGAAGACTTGTCTGCGAGATTGAAATGAGATGGTTTGATTTTACCTGTGTGAAGCATTTGTCCTGGCTGAGGGAAGAGAGAAAGTCATACGACAATCCATAATGTTATACATCTGAATAAAATTTCTTGACAAAAACACTTGCTGCATGATTATTGGAGCATCATAGTGAGACGCCTGCATCCCTCCATTAATTTTTATATGGACTACAAAGACTCTTAATCTATAACCTTGCTATTTAGTAATGATCTTTACAGGTTGAGTAGTTGATTATGAACAACCTCCTCCTGAACTTTCATTTAAGAATGCTATTTAGCTTAGCAAAATGCTAATGTCAAATTCCATTGAAATAAGATGCCAGTTCAGTACAGAGCATTATTTGTGTGGCACTTAAATTTGCTGCCTATTTAGACTGTTCTAAATCAGTCAGGTTCCGTAATGTTAGGATGCTGCCAATATAACTCTGCTTTAGGGTTTCAGAACAGAGCTACTGTCGCTGATTGCACAAATCACTATGCACCTTTACATAGACAAAATGTTATACTTACACAACGAGAAGGTTCAGTATGCAGCCGCCATCCTCAGCAATTGCTAGCATAGAAGAAAGGGAGATAATTTTGCATGACATTGTTGTCTGACTCAGGCAGACAGTCTGATTTAAGCTTTTGCAATCAAAGGTCCACAGAGATCCACAACTACTGCCTAGAAGAACATCTTTAAAACATCTAAAACTTTCTTCTCAAAGTTTCTCATCTCTATGGAATAGTTCATCAATAAGAGAAGAGAGCGAGGTACCAAAACAAAATTTTTATACCAGATGTCCTTGCAAATCCACTCCAGACCATTCAATTCTACCTATACCGCCACTGTTCTCCAGATCAGTGGCTCTCAACTAGCTTTGATTAAGGGGCTGGATTTTAAATGGTGACTCAGAATTGATTATCATACAAAAGTAAACATAAATGTGCTCGATCATTATCTTAATAGGCCCAAATTTATAAACAAGACAATAGGTGATTGGGAATTTTTTTCTTTTTCAATTTTGTTCTCAAAATGTCTCTTAAATTTAAATGATTTCGTTCAAGTCAATAATTAATGGCACTAAACAAATTGTGGTCCGCACAAACTATGTTTATCCTTTAAAATTATCCCCTTATTATTATTATTTTGCAATCCTAAGGGAAGATTTTCTGAAATTAAAAGTCGGTGTGTTCCTCACACAAAGCTGTTCCCTATCTGTCACTCACTCGACATTGTATTGATGTAGTGACACTAGGGGTCGCCTTTGAGAGCCTGAAACACCTCTGATCTTTGAGAAAAGACCAATTGGAATTGGCGAGTGGAATTTGCATGCCACTCCCCCAGACATATGGGTATAAAGTGCAGTCGTGGCTTTCCTTCCTCAGAGGAAAGGCCACCCCAGCAACTCCCCACCTCGGTCCTTCTACCTACGGGCATGAGGTTAGCACTGGAGCGATTCTGGGACCCCAATGGTAGCTATTCCACCGGGTAACCCCCCACGGACCTCCCATTCCCCAGTACGCTTGTTTGCCCAGTCGAGTTCAGGTGCACCAAGCCAAGGCACTAAGAGAACTGCGCAAGGGTAATTCTGACCGGGGATTGATGCAGGAGCTGCGCTCAGCGACCAGTGCAGACACTCGGGCAGGTGATGTCCACGCTGGTGTTCCAGGAGCGCCACCTATGGCTCAACTTGGTCGAGATGAGGGAGGCTGACAAGGAGGCTTGACAAGGGAGGCTTGACACCCCTGTCTCCCAGGTTGGCCTATTCGGCGACACCGCCGAGGACATTACCAGCAGTTTTCGGCGGTTAAGAAGCAGATGGAGACTATTCAGCTTGTCCTACCCCGGCTTGGATCGAGATCCCGCACCCTGTCTGCTCATCACCAGGGGCATCCCCCTGTGGCCGTGGCATAGAGTCACCCGCAGGAAGCAGACAACCCCCCGTCTCATGGCCTGCCACCAAGAACCCGAGGAAGGCTTCTAAGCGCCCTGGAGACCCAGGGATGTGGAGACCCGCTGCAGATTTGCAGCTAGTAAGAAGACCACTCCATCCCCTAGTGAAGGGCCGGGGGGAGAATCTTCTGTTCCCCTTTCTTCTGATTTCGCCACATGCCCGAGGAGCTGCGGTACCCACATTCTCAGAAGAAGAGCGGTTTCTTCACTCCCAGGGTCACACACACAGTATTTACGGCCATCGTTGTCACAATCGCCAGACACCACATATTTATGGCAGGCATGACGCTGCGGAGGCTGGCCCACCCAGATGTGGCACAAACACACCCACTCTAGGGTGGTTGTGACTGATTATGAGGACGGTTCCCCTCCTCCCCTGTCACTGAATGGTCCTATGGTGGGTAAGTGCTTCGATGTCTCCTGACTCAGCATGGCCATGAGCTCGGGCTTGAGCCCCGTGAATGTGGTGCCTTCAGCTCCACCCCACTGTGAGGCCCCACCCTTAGGTACAGCCGACGTGATTGTTCCCTTGGTTCCCCTCGCCCGGAGCATGGTGGTGTGGCTTGTGCTACCCAAACTGTCGTGATGACTGACTAGAGCCGTTTGACTTGGCCATGTGATTTTGTTCATCAAGCCTCCGCCCAGGTGTAGACTCCCGTTCAAATGCTGATGCAGAAACACATTTTTACGAGCATCCAGAATCAATTTGTTTCGTAGAGGTAGACCTGAAGGATGTGTACTTCCACGTCTCAATTTTACCTCAGCATAGGCCTGCACAACATCATGGTCCTACATTGACACAACGTAGAGTGATTGACAGATAGGGAACAGCTTTGTGTGAGGAACACACTGACATTTAATTTCAGAATATCTTCCCTTAGGATTGCAAAGGCTTGGTCTGTCCCTGTCGCCTCCACCTTCACGAAAGTTGCAGAGACAGCCCTTGCCCCGCTAAGGGAGGTGGGTATCCGCATCCTCAATTATCTCGATGACTGGCTGATCGCAACTCACTTTCGAGACTTGTGTGCGCACAGGGACCTGATGCTCAGACACATCAGCCGGTTGGGGCTTCATGTCAACTGGGAAAAGAACAAGCTTTCCCTGGTACAGAGCATCTCTTTTCTTGGGTTGGACTTAGATTCAGTCTCTATGATGGTGTGCCTCACAAGTGAGTGCGTGCAGTCGATGCTGAACTGCCTGAAGTCGTTCAGGCTGAGAACGGCGGTCCCACTGAAGCAATTTCAGAGGCTCCTGGGGCATATGGCATCCTCGGTGACTTGAGTCCTGACATGGGCAGGGGTCCCCTTACTGCAAGTGTCCAGATGTGTAGTGGTTATGACAGAAACCTCCAAGCATGGCTGGAGCACTGTGTGCAAGGGCCATGCAGTCGCTGGCTCCTGGACAGGGCCGCGACTGCATTGGCATATCAACTGCCTTGAGTTGCTGGCAGTATTTCTCACCCTGCGGAGGCTTCGGCCGTTGATCCATGGCAAGCCTGTGTTGGCCCAGACAGATAACACGGTGACGGTAGAGTATGTTAATCACCAAGGCAGTTTACGCTCACATCGCATGTCACAACTCGGGAAGCATGACCTGATCATCAGGTTCCTTAGAGCCGCAAGGAAGTTGAATCCTCCCAGACCACGCCATCATTCCCTAATGGGATCTCTCCGTGATCCTGTGGGGCCTGTGGGGAGCCCCGTTTGAGCCTCTGGTGTCATGTCCTTCAAGAGTGTAGAGGACCTGCAGGTGTTCTCTGTCAGCGACAAATGCCTGGAAAACTCTCACATGGTCCTGAGGCGCCGACTGAGCTATATGCCCAAGGTTCCCACGACCCCGTTTTGGGATCAGATGGTGAACCTGCAAGTGAAGCTGCCCCAGGAGGAGGCAGACTCAGCCTTTTCATTGCTGTGTCCGGTGCGTGCTTTACGCATCTACGTGGATCGCACGCAAAGCTTTAGATGTTCAGAACAGCTCTTTGTCTGCTTCGGAGGACAGCAGAATGGGAGCGCTTTCTCCAAACAGATGATTGCCCACTGTTGGCGCCATTGGTTGTTGACGCCATTGCTTTGGCATAAAACGCCCAGGATGTGCCGCCGCCCTTGGGGCTTTGGGCACACTCCACCAGGAGCCAAACAATGGCGCCTCTTTAACAGACATCAGCAGAGCAGTGGGCTGGGCAACACCCAATACCTTCATGAGGTTCCACAATCTCTGGGTGGGGCCGGTTCGTCCCGTGTGTTGTCATGTACGAACAAGTAAGTTTGCAGGACAACTGGCTGGATTTACTGCTTATGTACAGCTCCTTTTGCCTCCTGGAGGGGGAGACGTGCACTTTTTATCCCCCAGCTGTGTTTACGAAGTTGTGGACCCTGGATGTTCTTCCTCCTTAGCCCTGAAGCTGCCGAGTTTGTGGAGAAACTCGATGCTGGCCCAGTACGTGTGCTATTAGGCCCTTTACTGGGTTAGGTTCTCCACATGCACTGTTTGTCTGTATGTAACCCCATGTGATGTATCCTCCACGAGATGGTTTCCACGTTGGTAAACCCATGTATTCTAGGGCAGAGTGCCCTCTGCCTCTGAACACCGTGTTTGTAGAGCTCCGTCCCCTCTGGGTAGAACCTACCACAGGGACTTCTCCACATGCGACACTGCCGACAAAACTCGGTAAGACCATGTGACGTATTTCCCCAAAATTGCCTCCCCCTAGGGCAGGGTGTGGTCTCCACAGTGTCTTCCCCTTCAAAATGGACACCCCCCTGACGTGGACAATTATGGCCCCCAGCTGAACGATTTCCATTCTTATTTGGGGAGAAAAAAAAGGGAAGAGGCCAGTCCCCATTTTTTCCAGTCGACTTGTCCCCGAGGTGCAGGGGACAGTACAACACTTTTAGTAGCATTGGGGGAGGTTACGTGATGCCAGGTGCACTGGCTACGAGGCACGCAACGGTCTCGCACCGGTAGTTCAGCTAGTTGTGGCGTTTCATATAGGGACCATCCATCTCCATCAGGGAATGGAGGTTACGAAAGTAACCAGGACTTCTCAAGACTTGGATATAGTGTAAGTCTCATATCAACAACTTTTATGGTGCTTAAACTTGACAGTTGCCATCACCATGAATTGTTACTGGATAAATAAGAGCTTAGTTTGAAAACACACATGCATGAATTAAGTTTTTTAAGAAAATTCAATGGTTTGTAATCAACAGACTGATCACATAGTGAACCAGAAACAGTAGACTGAATTTAAATTGGACTAGCTAAAATTGGACTGTGCCAACCATAATTCTAAATGACTGCCCCCAGTGGCCAAAGCAGTAAGTGTTGTAGGGCATATGGGTACATGTGAGCTCCATTTTCTGGGTGAAATATCCATGGAGGGCTGCCAAAAGCAATTATGAAGAAAGCTGTACAAGCTGTAATACATTGAAAAGGAATGCCTATTTTTTAAACTGTTCCCCAATCCTAGAGGGAAATATGGAAAGTGGGTTCAGGTTCAGGATCTGAACCCGGGTGTTCTATGCTGCTGATGTAACATGCCACGGGTGAACATAATGGAGCCGATGCAATAATGTCTGATAGGAGATGGCGCTTGTCGGTGAGTATGCATAATGTGGCCAATCCTAGGTTACTGTAACTCTCTGAAACAATATTCATGACTTCCTGCAGGATGTTGGAATGACATGAATTTTCATTTTTGGGTGAACTATCCCTTTAAAGCTTTCTGAAACACCTGCTAAACTTCTACTATTAGAGGCAAATCTTGTGGGAAAAGCTGAGGCTGGTGTTGTGGTAGAGCTGCAAGAGAGGAGAAGTGTTCTCTGGGGAGTCCTGCTCTTTGATGATCATACATTTCATCAAGACCTTTGAAGTCAGGCCCTCCATACAGTTTTGCTTGGCTTGCAGCAAATTCACTTTTTTGGCCTCTGAGCATCTGCAATTACAAAGATCGTTACACAACATAACCTCACTGCCAAACACATGTGATGAACTCTACAGTGCTTCAATTACATGCTGAGCATGACACGAATATTCTCAATCAATATTTCACACCCTTCTCTTCAACTCACTTGGGAAGATGTGTTGCTTCAGGAGTTATAATATATAAATATATATAAATAAAAATAATATTTTATTTATATATAAAATAAATTTTATATATAAAAAAAACAGGTGGTGTCTGCAAACAAATGATGCTAGAGCTTTCCTCCTTACAATGTATTCATTATCATGAATTAAAAATTAAAGATGCTTTAACAGTACTTATGAATCTTGGTTAATAATAATTGTACATACATGTAATACATATTTTAAATGAAAAGTTACCTATGAAAACGTAAAACTGCACAAGCTGGAGTCACGATGATTGAGATCATTGACAATAGGATGTTAAAAATTGGTACTAGTAGAATGCAGGAAGTTGTTTTCTAGTAGAATATTAAATAATATTGAGCTATGCATTCCTGTGTGACCTGAGGCTGAAATCTGATATTGGAGTAGGGTTTGTTGGCTTTAATGAAGGCTTCCCATTCAACATTATTTATCTGCCTCTGGTGGCCTGCAAGAGCAGTTGCATCTGAACCTTCAAGGATAAACATCTTCTTTCCCACTTCCAAGTGGAAAAATGCATTTTTATCTCTGTGTTCCATCATTCCATTTCAACCATTTTATATTTTATATTATGGCCCCAGTTGTCTCCATGTCTGGTACAATATGATTGGTTGTTTGTCTTCGAACAATCTTCTGCAAAGCAGAAATTGATCAACGGCCGCAGGTTAGCAAAACGTCTCAGTTATGTAAGTAATTTCAATTCCATGAGACGAGGGGAACGAGACATTCCATCAATAAACTGATGCATACGGGAAGTGTTCTTCTACACAACCTAGTTGAAACCTTTCTACAATAATGCCAATTCTAATATTGGCTATGTTGTCTGAGCCCTCCCCTTTTAGGCACGAAGCTGTCTGCTATAAAATGGATGCACAAACACCATTCCTCAGAATTTTCTGACTGAGAGACCAAGAGCACATTGCTCGCACCTCAAATAACTCTTAACTCTGCAACCAGATTATGCAATGTCTTGTTTCCCTCGTCTCAGGGAACCGAGGTTACGTATGTAACCGAGATGTTCCCTTACGACTCAGTACACTTTACATTATGTCACTAAGCTGACGCATATGGGGAACAGAGTTCCATCACGCCGCACTACATGACATAATCTTCCAAAGAGGAAACATGATGCCGCAGTCCCATGGGACGGTGACCGACATGAGTATGCTGCAAGTGAATGACCCTCATTTGAAGCCAGGAAATCTTGGAGCACCGTCATCGCGTGGAGTGCTGAACCAGTTTGGCCCACTGCTGAGTATGCCTTTTCCAGCTATTGCTGACATTAGTCAACACTGCTTAGAAAGATGAATGGGGTGTGAGTTCCATGCCCTGCTACTCGCTCGGCAGAGATGTGCCACTACCACCTCTTTTGGGGGGTAGTTGGGCATAACTTTTATCTTCCCTGTGGTCCACTTTATTAAGAAGAGTGTAATCGGGGTCCTGGGTAGCTCAGAAATATTGACGCTGACTGCCACCCTTAGAGTTGCGAGTTTGAATCCAGGATGTGTTGAGTGACTCCAGCCAGGTTTCATAAGCAACCAAATTGGCCCGGTTTCAAGGGAGAGTAAAGTCACATGGGGTAACCTCCTCATGGTCGCGATTAGTGGTTCTCACTCTCAATGGGGCACGTGGTAAGATCGCGGAGAGTGGCATGAGCCTCCACGGTGTCATGCACAGTGAGCCACGTGATAAGATGCAAGGATTGTCTCAGAAGCAGAGGCAATTAAGACTTGTGGAGGACACCAAAGGTGAGTAACTGCACCACCACGAGGACCTATTAAGTAGTGGGAATTGGGTGTTCCAAATTGGGAGAAAAGGGGATACAAAAGAAAGAAAAGAAGAGGGGAATCGCTGTGCAAGAGAGCTGAATAGGACACGTGCCAGGATCTTGTCAGTTCGTTATGAACTCTCTGGAAGAGTGGGGCAGATCTGTGGAACACAGTCACTTGACGGCATCCGGACAGCACAAATCATTCCTCAAGGTAAGATTTTGCAGGCTTCTCTGGAGATTACTTGAGACGAGCTCTTTGACCGCCAGTGAAAGGGCACAAAGCATCTCCTTTTCAGTGGCGCATGCTCCTCACCATCGCTAGTGGAAGGGGTGGCAACATCATCCACTGAAAACTCATCAGATGCAGTGAGAGACATAAGATCATCCCCAACTTCAGAACTGCCAAAAGTTACGAAGCTCATCATGCACATACTATATCGGCATAGACACAATACATGGAGATCGAGGAGCTCGCGGGGCGTGTCATCCCGCTCATATTCGCAGCTCTGCCATGCTTCCTTGTGTGATCCCTCGGGAGTCATGGAAGAGGTGGTTGGGAGGGTGTGTGACGCTGAACCATCCCTCAGAACAAGGGTGATTTGCGAATGCAGATCTCATGCTGATCTGATGGCGGAGTGTGTGCCTTGCATAAGAAAACACTTACGTAACGACATCTTTAAAAAGACGTGAACACATAAGTGGCTCTTTTAGTTATATATATAGTATATATATATATATATATATATATATATATATATATATATATATATATATGCACACACATACACACAAATACATATACACAATAACACAATAGCTTATAAGTATACAAAAGTCCTGCGGAAGCTTTAGACGTTCAGAACAGCTCTTTGTCTGCTTCGGAGGACAGCAGAATGGGAGCGCTTTCTCCAAACAGATGATTGCCCACTGGGTTGTTGACGCCATTGCTTTTGGCATAAAACGCCCAGGACATGCCGCCGCCCTTGGGGCTTTGGGCACACTCCACCAGGAGCCGAACAATGGCGCCTCTTTAACAGACATCGGCAGAGCAGTGGGCTGGGTAACACCCAATACCTTCATGAGGTTCCACAATCTATGGGTGGGGCCGGTTTGTCCCGTGTGTTGTCATGTACGAATAAGTAAGTTTGCGGGACAACTGGCTGGATTTACTGCTTGTGTACAGCTCCTTTTGCCTCCTGGAGGGGGAGACGTGCACTTTTTATCCCCCAGCTGTGTTTACGAAGTTGTGGACCCTGGATGTTCTTCCTCCTTAGCCCTGAAGCTTTGTGGAGAAACTCGATGCTGGCCCAGTACGTGCGCTACTAGGCCCTTTACTGGGTTAGGTTCTCCACATGCGCTGTTTGTCTGTATGTAACCCCATGTGATGTATCTTCCACGAGACGGTTTCCACGTTGGTAAACCCATGTATTCTAGGGCAGAGTGCCCTCTGCCTCCAAACACCATGTTTGTAGAGCTCCGTCCCCTCTGGGTAGAACCTACCATGGGGACTTCTCCACATGCGACACTGCCGACAAAACTCGGTAAGACCATGTGACGTATTTCCCCAAAATTGCCTCCCCCTAGGGCAGGGTGTGGTCTCCGCAGTGTCTTCCCCTTCAAAATGGACACCCCCCTGACGTGGACAATTATGGCCCCCAGCTGAACGATTTCCATTCTTATTTGGGGAGAAAAAAAGGGAAGAGGCCACGGCTAGGGCGGCCTGTCCCCATTTTTTCCAGTCGACTTGTCCCCGAGGTGCAGGGGACAGTACAACACTTTTAGTAGCATTGGGGGAGGTTACGTGATGCCAGGTGCACTGGCTACGAGGCACGCAACGGTCTCTCACCGGCAGTTCAGCTAGTTGTGGCGTTTCATATAGGGACCATCCATCTCCATCAGGGAATGGAGATAACGAAAGTAACCAGGACTTCTCAAGACTATACAAAAGTCCTGCGGAAGTGCTGCGGGGAATCAGGAAGCTGAAGCGGCCCGTTCACCAGTGGAGCGTCAAGGTGGAGTAAATGTTCGACGGAACACTGCAGGGGAGTGGAGAGTCTTCTCATTGCATGAAGATCCTGTCCGCTTACTTGTGGATGTCAACGGCGAAGTAGAAGAGGGATTCTAGATGAGAGATGAATCGCTGTGGTGAAAGAAGAAAATTCTGAGGAATGGCATTTGCATGACTGCTTTTAGAGCGGACATCTTTGCGCCTAAATGGGCGGAGCTCAAACACCATCGCCAATATTGGAATTGCCATTATTGTTGAAAGGTTTCAACTAGGTTGTGTAGAAGGACACTCACCAGATGCGTCAGCTTAGTGATGCAATGTCAATTGTACTGAGTTGTAAGGGAACCATATAGGATTGCATCAAAGTAAATTATATTCATCTGTGGCAAGTCATAAAATGGAGTTTCCTTGCAATCGTCTAGTATCAATGGAGAAAGTATTGAAAGACTGTAAAACCTAAATAGTGCTCACAGAACATAACACTGAGTTTGTGGGTGTGAAGTGATGTATTTCAGCAGTCTTCAGATATTTCTTAAAGGTGTCATATCATGAGAAAATAAAAATGTCCTTGAATAAAAGGTTTTGATGTATTATGAAAACATATTGTAACTTTCAGAACTCAAAACTTGATCCCCAGTCCATTTAAACTAAAAAACAAAACAATTATTACAGTTCTAAAATAACTGGATTTCTGTTTTTCAGAAACTGTAAATATTACTATAATATAGCTGCAAGCAGCAATAATCAGGGCCTGCTATCATTCACTAAGCACAATCCAAAGAGCTCCAGTACAACAGAGGCAGAACAGAGAGGCCAAGGCAGGGTCCAGTGGTTCAGTGGTTGAGGCTCAGGGTTACTGACCAGAAGGTTGGGAGTTCAAGCCCCAGCACCACCAAGATGCCACTGTTGGGCCCTTGAGCAAGGCACTTAACTCCAGGTTGCTCCGGGGGGACTGTCCTGGAAATAACTGCACTGTAAGTTGCTTTGGATAAAAGCGTCTGCCAAATGCATAAATGTAAATGTAGTCCAGAGCATTATCAAAGGTGCCACACAATTGACAAGTCTGAAAGGTGCTAAAAAGATACCTTGTTGAGAGTACAAAATTATTGCTGAGTAACATTGTTGGAACAGCTAAGTGGTTTTGAATTGAATTGATGGTCTACAATTTTGAAAACTACACTTAGCGGGTTTCGAAAACCCATCCTTTAGGGTGCTAGTCCTGAGATTAACACACTGCGCCAGTCTGTTGACATGTCTTAGCAATGGCAAAGAGACATGCCATGCATCAACACACAACTGCATTGGTTAGCATGCTAATTGATTAGCATGCTAAGCTAACATTTCCTACAGATCGCATAGTAAACAATTAGCCTTAAAAATATGCTAATCTATTGTAAGCATGCTAACCTATTACCAGAGGTGTAGTGGTAAAAAAAGAGGTGGGTAAACTATAAATTCTGGTGGACCACGACGTGGTCACCCGGTAAGGTGGGCCACTGCCTACCGGTGTATGTGTATCCTGATGACATCGCTATAGGCTATCATTTGATGGTACTACCAAGGGTATCACTGGTTGTTCCCTCATCATAGGTCACACAATCACTATTCAATTCATACATTAATCTAAGTTCTTGTTAAAGAGACCCAAGAAGGAATAATATGGTTGAAATCTATAAAGTTTACTAAATGACAAAACAGAGAGAACAAAAATATTTAAGAGAGATAGAGAGGGAGGCTTATATCCAGGGCTTCCAATGCAATGCACTTGTACATAATGATTAGGGATTTGGGATTATTTTCATAGTCGATTAATCTGTTGAATATTTTCTCGATTAATCAATTAGTTGTTTGGTCTATAATATGTCAGAACAATGTGGATCAGTGTTTCCCAAAAGCCCAGGAGGATGACGTCCTCAAATGTCTTGTTTTGTCCACAACTCAAAGATATTCAGTTTACTGTCACAGAGGAGAGAAGACACTAGAACATATTCACATTTAACAAGCTGGAATCAAATAATTTTTGCCACAATATCAACGCTGACCGCCACACATTGATTTTTGATTTATTTTTTACTAAGCCTATTTAAAATCGCATTTGATTGCATAGAGCCGTAGCGCATTCGCGCAGCACTAGGCTACCTCTCGCTCGTCCCTCTCTCTCTCTCTCTCACCCGTACCTCTCGCGCTCTCTCTCCATCATGGAACACCGCTGCATAAATCTGTCCAACACAGCACTGTCAGTTATTACTTATTAGCCAGCATGCAAGGAGCCTAGCTAATAAGGAGAGCTAAGTTATTGTTAGAAAACAGCTGGATTTTCGAGGTCAGCACGCTGTATATAGCTGGTAGTAGTCAATATCGATGCACGCGCATGGGAAACACTGGCAGCAGCGCATTATGAAAGACTTCGTCTTAGGTTTAACAACCTATGAAACTAATAATGAACAATATGAAACTAAAACGACATAAGCTTAATTTAAAATGGCTTAGGAACTATCTATTTAGAGGTGGATAAACGCAATTTAGAGGTGGATAAACCCACTTTGGAGGTGGGAAAACGCTATTTCCGAATTTTGGGAGGTGCGTAAACTGCGTTTACGTGCGTTTAGCCTCCACTACATCCCTGCCTATTACACTGTAAAACCTATTGGTTAACCTTACTTGTAGCATGTAAACGGATTGCCTTAAAAATCTATGTAAATGAGCAGGAAATGTTCTTATTTGGCTCAAGTAAATTGAACTAGGAATAGTCCACTTTACTTGAGCCAAATAAGTATATTTACTTGACAATTGGCTTCCTCACATTTTTAAGTAACGTCAACTTGTTTAATTATACAGTGTAGAATTGTAGCTTCCTTAGCATGTCGCTGGCATGCTAACCATCCTAAACACACATTTTCTTTTGAACTATAAATGGTGCTGTCTCCAAACATTGGTGGCCATCTTGCGCTATCGTAAATTCAAGGAATGTTCTATAGTAAATATGTTAGCATTTTGTGAGGAACAGGGTGAATAGTAAGTGTTTATGAATTGAAAATCTGCTGTTTTAATCATGAGTGCTGAATCATAAATATTTATTTTTCATTTTTAAATGTTTCAAAATCCCCAAACTTTGCTTATTGCCAAGATTTTTAATTTGGTCTCAGGCTTTTGGACGCCACATTAGATTTGAATGATATTCCTCTCTCATTGTTCCCTGGCTTTTGTGAATGAATGTCTGTCCAGGGGAGTTTGTGGTCCACAGAGACATTTTAATTAACCAGACGTATTTGTAGACAGAGATCAGAGGCCGTCTGGTCCAGACAAAGCTCTGATGTCTTACACACTTCATCTGTCTAGTTTCTATACACTTTTAGTGCGCTATAACAGAGTGATGGCCCCTAAAGAGTCCAGAAACTGCAGGGCTGTATTGACATGTACTGTACATAATCAGTACTCTTTTTACAATGACATAGAGTAAGAACTTTTTTGTGCAATGCTGCTTCTACACTGGTAGATGTCAGCATGCCATAAACAGAAATATACGTGAACCTCTATGAAAAGGGTCCATTTGGATTTCATGTTGCCTTAAAGATTGATTAACTTAACTGAATATTGGAAAACACTCCAGAACTTTACAATTCTTAACGACTAAACCATTTCTTCTTCCCAAAATCACCAATAAGAAAGTATTCTCATGCATACAGTATATCACTAACCCTGAAATCATTGTTGGAAATGAGTACTGCAAGAATGACAGGTGGATATAAAACCACTCTAGACTCAAAGGGCGGAAGCGAAGGAAAAGTCCGATGTGAACATTCCCACAGGGATTTCTCTGCTTCAGTCCTGTCTTTCTCAAGTGGATGTTCTTAACAGATGTCACACCGAGGGGCTGCTTTTGAATGATTCAGAGTTGCAGACCTGCTAACATCAATGTCCTTTAATAGCTCAAGTTAAATGTCATGAACGCTGCAAGCTTGATTTTCAATCATAAAAAAGGTGCAACTCAATGACGAGGATAACATTTTTGTAATCTGAATATTCACTCTTTTTCATTTAGAGTCATGGTTTAATGCTGGGACAAAAAGACAGATGACCTCAAGATCTCTATAGAAATCTTTGAGTCATTTTCAGATGGTTGGAATAGTTCAAGTTGAAGCACTTTAAATTAGAATATTGGTAACACTTTACATTAATGGTTCCTTTGTTAAGGGTTTGTAAAGGGTTCATTAATGACCAATAATTCATATACAGATGCATTATACAGCATCGATATGTGGTTGTAAACACATAAAAAATGGTGACTGTCATGCAACACTTGTCAAATAGTGAGCCAGTTTACCTGACATGTTATAAATGATTAATAACACATATGGAAACATATTTAGGTGGTAATTGAGGGGTAGTTCCACCTTTCAATCTTACTATAATGGTCTATTTTTGCTGCATTGTTATACAAATCATGAATTAGTTCATTTTATGTTTTGATTAATATGTATAGTATGAATAAGTTATTAAGTATGAAATATTTATTAAGCATTTATAACACGTAAGTTCAAATTGCTCACTATTTGTCAATTATTGCATGCAAGTTTCCATTTTTATTCAAGTTGTTATAACCGCATTTCAGTGATTTATAATGCATTTCTAAATGACTTATTAGTCATCAATAGACCCATTTATGAACCCTTTATAAATCCTTAACAAAGGAAACATTAAAGTAAATTGTTACCAGAGTATATGTGCACAATGCAATAGAATACAAATACATTCCAGCAATTGTCAGTTCAGGTTTAATGGATGAAGAGATGCTTAAAACAAAGTTATTCTTGTTTCTTGTTTATTTGTGAGACATTTTCAAGGCATTGCATTTGTTGACATAATCATAACCAGTGCTTAAAAAATATGCTATTTATATTACCTTTGCTATATTGACTCATATATTGCACAAGTGTTACCAGAAGAACCACTTTTCTCTTGCAAATAGCATTTTAAGTTCTGTTTGAATTGCAGAAAAACAAACAGACCTTAATGGCTGATCGTGAGGTGATGTCTTAGTGACACGGCCTGTCATGGCCCAGACATACTGTGTCTTATTATGGATAATTTTGTGAAAATGTTTCACGAAAAACACATCTTGTAATTTATTTCATTTTATATGCTTGGCTTGGGAAAAAAGATAAACACGAGATTAATATATATAAATATTCAATCTTTTAAAAAAATTGTTTTTACATGCTTATATCGCACTGGCATTAGTCTATCATTTGAGTGCTCATTGTTTGGAACATCAACACTGCTCACAGGACGAGTGTTGCTCTCATGCACACAATACAAAATGGCAAATAATGGAAGTGAAATAATATAAATAGCAAAGCTAAAATCTGATTAATCCAAGCTTAATCAGCATTTACTGTACATTCACTATAACTAATGCAAACTAATAGTCCACAGTGATCTGTTGTGTTTGCAAGAAAACTGATGACACAATCAAAAATGTACTTTTGTAACCCAAAAATAGACTTATTTTGATAAAATGTGCATTGGTGTGAAGGGGCTGCTGATCTTATTGTGGATGTGCATGTGCAGTTGCATCACTTGTTCCTGACTGGAGTAAATAGTATTGTTATAAATCTCCTTCTTTTGTATTTTGATAAAATACAATATTAGGATTAGTATTTCACTGTTTAAAGATTAGCATAATTAGCTTAATTAGCATAACTCCTAAACGGGTCAAAATGACCCGAACTCACAGGAGGGTGAAACAGGCATGTGAGCTCTGCTTTAAACACTTGAAAATATGATTATTTTGCATTTGTATTTGTGCATACAATTTTAATTTAGCTTTCTTAATTCTTAATTGTTTTTCTCAACTATAACAATGCAGCTAATTAACTATTACTTTAAGCTATTTCTTTTGCTAATATTTGCCGCGCTATTTATGTTTATTTAGTTTTTTAATTTCCTACATATTGTATTATTCATACCTATGTATTATTCTGTACTGTTTCGCACCATAAAAGTTTCAAAACAAAATAGGCAGTTTATGTTTTTTAATCTTTTAATTTGTCGTCAATAATGCCGTCCTAATTCCTTATTCTTCCCTAAAACAGCAAAAACTTAAACTCAAAACTCATCAAACTCAAGCGCCGCTGAGCTACGAGATAAGGAAAGACAACAATAGACAAAAGTAAAATAATGTCCAAAAGTGCAATCAGTTGCATTTTAATTACAAAATTAACAAATTATTTCTTACGCCATGCGCACTTTCATACACAGTTTTCTGAAAGAAAAAAAAAAAAAAGAATGCAAAAAAAAAAAAAAAAAGGCATGACGCATCCAATGGGGAAAGATGTGTTGTAGTTTCAGTATGGGCCAGTTGGGGAAGTGTTAGTCTTTGTCAGCTGAAATCATTTCCTGGACGCTCTCTGTGGCCTGTGAATAGTGATAATAGCTCCCACAGAGGCCATGATACACTGATGAAGGCATATAGAATTCCAAACACATGGAATCATGCAAACATGCACAGCACATGCCATCAGAACCACTTATAGCCCACATACAAGAGAAAACCGTGTTTAAATTCCTCAGTCAGACACTCATGTGCATGGATTCATTAATAGACTAAAACTAGCCTGCCACATTCCCTGTACAGTGTAATAGTTAACACAATGTGCGTGGCATGCATTTTAAATGCAATTTTCGTGTTGGTCAAAACACGATTTAAACACATTGTGAGAATATTGCATTGTTTACATTCACTGTGACAGAAACAATGAGACAGATGCAGCACATGATACGAGCCTGATGACTGTATTGACTCAAGTCATTTTTGATTGTATCCCCATATAAAGGGGTTTGCATCTCAAAAGGCCTGTACGTTGAGCATTATAAAGCATTTCAAGCCATATGTGCCTGAATTCAAATCCAGATGTCATACACACAATACTACAGGTACCCACATTCCAAAATGGACAGGTTTGCCTGACATGCCTATATGCTCGAAAGTGATCATTTCAATACATTTCAATGTTTGATTTTTGTTAACTTATGGGTCTCCACTTGGAGTCCAATGTAAAATCTGTTATAACCAATTCCAAAACATGTTTCCTTGCCCAAATATACTCACATCATTCAGCGACGGTAGTGGATGTGGGGGTCTCTTCACACTCATAAACTCATGTATCGTGCTGTAAAGGCCACAGCTGTGACTTTCTGGGGAACATCTCTCAGGCCAGAATTATTCATGTGTTTATGTAAATTGTTGGCATCTTCTGAATGCAGTAGTTACTTGTGGAAAGAGTATTTGCCAGGGAGGAAAAAAACATTGGGTTGTTCATCATTGCTAGCCTCTTTAGAGCTGAAGAATCATTTGAAATATAGGCATGACATGGAGGAAGCAGCTAGCACACTATGCTGCTATATGAAATGCACATTTAGAATATAACTAGATTTCCATCTCCTGAAAGAAATACCGGTGCTTGCAAGGCAGCAGTGTTCATTTAAATAGTTTGACATTTGATTGGCAAAAGACAGTTCAAGGGTAGTCAGATGTTTATTTGATGTTAATGTAATGTCAGCTACTAAGCATTTGTATATTCTGAAATCATATATAGATGTTGCCAGTTTTTAGCACTAAAATCAGGGCAGTGTCATTAGGGAGCACCACAGATAACATATACAATACTGCAATGCAAAACACACAATACCATTATATTCCCAACTCCCAAATTGTTGTTGTAGTGACCAAATGTGCTTCTGGTAACATTGATTTCTCACAATACCTATATAAGTGATATCGGTCAGGTCTTATGAACATTTTGTGTGGTATATCGCTTGTACAGTCACTGAGTACTTTATTAGGAACACTGTGGTCTTAATAAAGCACACAACGTGGTCTTCTGCTGTTGTAGCCCATCTGCCTCAATGTTCGATGTGCTATGCATTCTGAGATGCTCACTACAATTGTACAGAGCGGTTATCTGAGTTACTGTAGCCTTCCTGTCAGCTCGAACCAATCTGGCCATCCTCAGTTGACCTCTCTCATCAACAAGGCACTTCTGTCGAAATAACTGCCACTTGCTAGATGTTTTTTGTTTTTTTGGCACCATTCTGCGTAAACTCTAGAGACTGTTGTGCGTGGAAAATCCAAGGACATTGGCAGTTACAGAAATACTCAAACCAACCGTCTGGCACCAACAATCATGCCACGATTCAAGTCACTGAGATCATGTGAATGTAACTGAAGCTCCTGACCTGTATCTGCATGATTTTAAGCATTGCACTGCTGCCACATGATTGGCTGATTAGATAATCGCATGAATAAAGAGTATATGTGTTCCCATGAAAGTGTTCAGTGAGTGTATTTCGATTATAGCACTTTTAATCGTCTCGTCTCAGTGATTTGCAGTTTAATTAATACGATAGGTTAGGGCAGGGCTAATCAACTGGCGGCCCACGGGCCAATCATCTTTGTCTGGCCCTCCGACTGATTTTTATAAAATTGCCTCACCATCTGAAATACCAGAGCGCTCTCTGTGCCAAACTCAGCGTTCCTAGGCACAATCCTCAGCAATCAGCTGTGAGTTTAACAATACTCAATGGCACATGCAACAGCATTCAGCCATTGTTAGTTGACCAGACCAGAGCGCGTGTTTAAGCTTTTCTGGCGATAGTTTAGCTACACTACTGCTTTGCTAAACATGGATCACAATGTTTAGGTAAGCATTTGATTGCATCTTTTTCAATCAAATTTATATTTATTAAATGTGTATATAATTTGTATTTATATTAATTGCTTAGTTGTGTAGAGTGCGGTCAAAACTACAGATGTAAAAAATGATCATGGCAGTTGTTACAGAAATGTTGTCAGCAGCACAAATGCACATAGGCAACAAAAGAGAAATCATTCAATGAAAATATGCTGAAAAGATTGCTTTTATTGACTATTCTTGAAGTGTCAAACTGGCATGTCTCATCTGTTCAGGGTCTGTAGGCTTGAAAATAAAGTGATAATGTGAAATGGAACCTGCAAATATCCTGATTATATTTGGTTCTATACAGCTGTGAGTCAGCTCACTCAATTACGAACAAAATCAACTCAGCTTGCTCTTCTTTTACCAATGATTATCTGCACAATTATCTGGCTGTTGTGCTTGCAATAGCTATTATGTGCAAATTCACAATATTTGAAATTGGAAGAATAGACATTTTATCTTTTTTTTTTTTACAAAAAGAAAATGGAATAAAATGCATTCTTGAGCAAAAAATCACACTTCTATATGACCATAGTTTTTATATGTGGGTTGATATTGTGAGAGGGATTCAGCAGATCTAAATGTTTCTCCTCGGTTTTCATAATTTGTAAACAATAGCTCTAAAATGTTAAAATGATTATTATGTTTTGTTTTGTTCTGAATTTTTTTTTAAGGAAACTTGATAACAGATGCTGCTCGGCCACGATAACAGACATTGCTTGGCCACGCCCACATCACCTAATACCCCCATCGCCCGACATGTGCCTATGGTGGGTAAAGGACCATCTGAAAGGTTCACAAATGGTGCTAAATCTGTGGATTTTTTTGTTTAATAAGTGTTTAATAAGATCAAACAGTGTATGAATACAATCACTGAGTCTTAAAGACAAGTACAGGTGAAGGAAACAAAAAAAATGAAAAACTGAAAAATACGTATAAACCAACCAAAATGTATACATAAGATAAAGAAGACAAATAATCGAAAAAATAAAAACAACTATATTTTTAACACAGAAAAGATGTATTTATTTATAAGTCAGGGGTCAGGAAAGTTCTACTTTTAGCATATAAAAAAAGGGTATAAATGTTATGTCAGACCAGTAGCGTAGCCAGATAACTCCACCCCTTCCTCTATGTACGGCAAGCCGCATGCGCTGAGTGCACGAAGTGTCCAACATTCCAGACTCAAATTTGACAGTCGAAAAAGTGCATCATCATCCGGGTACTTAAAGTACTGTAGCGTCCCAGCTAAACTTTGCTCTTAGTTCTGATTGGCTGTTCACGTTTCATAGGATTATGGGTACTTAATATTTCTCTCACCATCCAGTAGAAGTGTAGTGCTTTTTGTTAAACGCTTTTGTGAGTTCAGATTGATCTGTGTTAGATTAATTAAGTTTAAACTCTTGTGTATTACTCACGTGTCCCTTATTTCCATGTTGGTATATCAATAAAGGAGATTTTGTTGAATCCCAAAATCTGTGTGGTGTTACAATACACTTATTTTTGCTGCATTATTAATGTTAACATACTATTCGCAGTAGTTACACGAAAAAATTTTGTAGAATAGTGCAGAAGTGTGCAGTGTGGGACGGCAATGTACATTAACCCTGCCATCCCAGTAAAAGCAGACACCTGAACATTACAGTCAAGGTTCCATTCTTTTATTTTTAAGGATGATAAAATGACATATATATCTATATATATCTTATTTTGACATTTGAGCCGTGTGCTATAAAAAGGGAGATGTAGTGTTATATATGAGTTGGTTTGGCTGCATGAATTGAAAATGAATTCGACTCGAACATTAACTTTGATGGTGTCAGAAGCATGTGAATGAGATAAAATATCAGATAGAGAGAGAGATGACAGAAGTGTCCCTATTTTTGAAAGTGTCCATGGTGCGAGCTGTACAGGGAGGGGAGCTGGCTGCTGATGATTTTCTCCACACACAATGTGTTATCACCTGTGATAATGTAGAGACGGAGAATGAAATGACAGTGAATTCACAAGTTATTTATTACCAGTGTAGTCTAGGGCTAGTAGCAGCTCGAATTTCTCACTGAATATGCTGGATTCTGTCACATTATGCCTTCCTCAAAGTTGTCAGAATCTTCTTTTACCACAATCAATATCCTAATTAAGAGTCGGCAACAAAGCAAAAAGTCAGATCAAACATTTACACGCTATTTAATTTGGATGGCCGTCAATGGCCGTTGTTGATCCCGGAAGTAAGTTTACCCTGCAATGGGCACAACAACAACCTCGGAAGTGTGAAATTGGACTATTGCAATCAGCTGAAGAGAAACTTTATCCACTGGGTGTAGCTGTTTGACAGAATGACTGCAGAAAGAAGACTGCTAAACGCACTGTTGGAGTTCACATTAGTCTTTTATTTGTTTTAATTATGTACAGTCGTTTATTTTGCTCACCCAACTTTTTGAGGAGACATTGCCTCCCTTGCCTATTCGGAGAAATCGCAGCTGAAAAGGTGAAAGTGCTTGCTAAGATGATTACTGAAACAAAATGTTTTGGCCCCTGCCAAGTTTTTATCTGGATAATCTGTTCGCTGCAAGAAAGTAGTTAAGGAGCCCTGGGTTAGGGGTTACAAATAAACCCAAACCAAAATGTTGAGGAATATCAATGCGGTGCTGCCTTGCAAGCACTGTTAAAGCCTTTATGTAAAATGAATATAAAGCACATCCACTAAAAAGGTCAGAATCTTTGAAAGAACGGTGCACAGTAGAGTTTCATGAAAAGCAATGCTGAACTGAACTTTTCACTTTTCAGAGAGTTCAAGGGTAGTTGGGGAGCTTTTTATGTTACTGTAATATCAGCTACTGTAAAACAATTCTTGCACCTGCTTTTGTCACACTGAATTTATATATAGAGAATATTACCACTTTTTATCACTCAAATATTCAAAATATTCAAAATACACTTAATCACAATTTGTGAATGAATCAAATTTGAGAAGTGGTGGTATAATATTTAATATATAAATGTTTCACATTTTCTTGTTAGTTGAACCACTAATTCTTTGAGGTTATATGGCCATATGGATAGTGCAGTTTGCGGTCCTGGATGCTGATTGGACAGCAACATTCCAGCTGTGCTAAAATACAAAATATAGTAACAGCAATGATGCAAGAAACCTGTTCACCAGCTGCTGTGTATTTCACAGCGTAGCACATACTAACCTTAGTTTACATATCAGGGACTAAATCTTCCATCTCAATTAATTTTCTTAAAACTTAACAACAATTTATGTCTTTGTATTTCTTGTTATCAAATAACCATTATTAAAAACCAAGTAGGCGCTCTACGCTTCCAACACAATGACATGGGAAGTTGACATGTGGTTTCTGATAGCTCTGGCACCCTAGGATCGGATTATGCCAATTAACTGACAAACATCATCTCCAATCAGACATTTTTGTATCGGCTGCAGTATGTTTACCTTCTCCAGTGGGGTGTCCGGAAGTATGTTGCGTGAAAAGCGTGAAAGTCCCCGGTTCGAATCCCACATTGAAACCAGGAAGTAATCGTGTATAATCAGTGATGTTTGAGATTCTAAGGTTGCATTTTTCCATCTAATGTAACATTTGTACTCCACTGATGTTTAGGCTTATGTTTAGGGGGTACAGTTTATAAAATAGGCATTTCTTTCACTGTATTACATTCTGTACACTCACTTCACAACTCACTTTTGGCACCCCTCCATGGATATTTCATCCAGAAAATGGAGCTCACACTTGCTCATGCAGTTTGAGTTTCCTCTAAGACATTTTGGTGCCTACCAACATGTCCGGGAGTTATAAAGTTTACCAGACAAATTGGAAAAGAAGCCATTAGTTTATTTTGTGCTGTAACGTGACTACGAATAATATGCACTAAAATAATGGCACAGTCAAGTCAAATAAAGAATAAAGTTTTGTTAATTATATCTTTTCCTTTAAAAATCATGGAATTAGAGTCTAAAAAAACATTCAAAACCAAAACAGAGAACGAATCAAAAAGCTAAACTGCATTTTGCCACATATCTCTATATTTCTCACTTTGTCAAATTTCTTCCTCTTTATTTTTTATGACTATTTTCCTCTGATTTGACTTAGCACAGAAGCAGTTTGCTGCCGATGTGAATTCAAATGTGTACAGCGTTTCTCTACAGCTTAATGCGATTCTGTTAGAAGTTATAAGGCTGCTTTTTACCCACTGTAATCGTAGATTAGGACTTTGCAAGCTGTTGGGAAAGTTTAAACCTCAGTGGCAGCAAAGCGCTGTCATCACTGGGATGATGTCATCAATGGTGTAACTAAGGGTGGGCGGGGTGGGCCTGGCCACCCAAATTAGACCCAGACCCACCCAGAATATTAGAGTTCATTCTTTGACTTCAACTATATTTGTAAAATAGTTTTAAAAATACATTAATTCTGATATCTGAAAGTGTGAAAGAAATGTAAGTTCTAGCGGGAAGACTAGCAGCTGTATATCATCACATCATTAGTTGGGTAATTCCTAGCAAATCACATGTAAGCCATTGCTTTATAAGTCTGCTCACAATCTATCACATTGCTGTTTCAGTGTGTTAACACTGCAGCCTCCACCACCCCACCACCACCAGTTGAGTCCCGTCCTGCACGGGGGTATGTTCCTCCCCCCTGCCTCCTATCTCCGGTAGGATATGACGTTCCGAGTACAAATTCTTCAGACCGCCAGACAGGGCCTACGCCAAAGAGATACATTACTTTTCTGTTTTATATTCATCTAATAAATGTCATCTTAAATTTCACTCAAGACTTCTGCGAGACTTCCTGATAGAACTGTTGTAATGCGCTGCTTCTCTGTTTTTAAGGAAAATTTGGTTTAAAAAAATGTGGGCAAAAACCACCCATAAGTAATTTCGTGGCTTCGCCCTTGGACGTCACGCTATACACTTGTGGAATCAATTAAAGGGGTTGCTGATGCATCGTGTTGATATTTTCACAGGACATTGTGTCAGACCATTTTTTTATTGGTCAAACAATGGGACGTTTTAAAGACTAAGGAAACCCAGCAATACACCCAACAACATTTAAAGATTTGGCCGCTGGGGGCAGTGTTTCGAATTTCGGTAAGCACAGACAAATTTTAGCTAAAGAAAAATGAACCTACTCATTTCACTGTGAGATTAATCTAATGCTTAAATAATAATACATTGAACACTAAGGTATTAGAGGCCATGCACACGCGAAATTCCTGCTATGATCGCTTGCTGATTGAATGCATGTAATATGATTCCTTCAGTCACAATACAATAACATTACATGATAATTCATTGAAATAATTTTTCCATTGGATGTTTTCCTGGCCTTTCTGTGACCTTTTACAGAGAGAAACAGAGAGAGAGAACGAAATTACTCAGCAAAATTCTGTCAAGCAGACAGTTTTATTTTGTTAATTTTATGACTATAATAAACAAAACTTGTTCCCTTTCCATTTCTTTGTATTTCAACTCCACTGTGTCCCCTTAAAGGCAGCATTATAATCTACAACAAAGATGTGTGTGCCCTGTAATTTAATGTATGAGGACCATCACATCCTGAAATTGACACACACCACAAATTCTCATAGCAATCTCTGACAGTGATTTCTCTGAATATAATGATGCAGAAATAAATTGTGGCAAGCGATATTAGATTCTCACCCTCACACTTAGAACGCATTGCTTAGCTTTTAAAAGTGGCCGGCTTTCATGACTCGGGGGAATATAAGATGTTCTGATGAATTGTACAATATCACATATCCCGTTTGAATACATGAAGAACCACTTGGGTTTAATACAACAGATAAGATATTAAGAGAATTGGATTTTGCGCCAATATCCCTAACATCTGTATATAGCCGAGAATACTTGATACATAATACAGTTGTGCTTAGAGGATTTGTTTACGCTAACACAGACACCATTGCTCGACAATAGAAAAATGAAAGGGATTTCTACCAATGCGGAATCCATCTATGAGTCATTATAGGAAATCATCAGCTGTCAGAAACGACACTAATTACATATTGAATGCTATTTTTCTCTCTCGAGGACATTAACCAATTGAACTGATTGAATTAACATATTGAACAAAACAACGTACTGCATTCCATTCCAGTCCAATCCGATATATGTCTGTGAATAAAGGAAAGGCATTTTAATGATCCAGTGTTTTGTGTACTGAAGCCTTTGAAAATACCCTACGCTCAGATATTCAGAAAGTGTGCTGTTTTTCATGTTGTCTCTAAAGACAACTTGGCACTTGCTATACATGAATGTTCAGAAAAATCTTCTCTTTTTAATGCTTTAAATGGGTGCTTCAGTTACAAACAGTGATGCAAATTATATTTTGTTCTTAAGCGGAGGCAATTTTGCATAAACAAAGGCTAAGAGTGGTGCATTTTATCCAGTTATCCTGAAAAGGCCCCTTGTGTTCCCTAATCAAGCTGCAATCATCTGTTATGAGATCTTTGGAAGCTCATTTGTGAAACATTTTACAGCGTTATAGAAAACACAACTGGCCTGTTACCCAACGTTACCCAACCAAACACAGCTATTACAACAACTTACATTTATATAGCGCTTTTCTAGAAGTCCAGCTTTAACTCAAAGCGCTTCACATGGTATAGGGGGAATCTCCTCAACCAACACCAATGTGCAGCATCCACCTGGATGATGCGACGGCAGCCATTGTGCACCAGAACACCCACCACACCACACACCACACACCACACACCAGCTATTGGTGGAGAGGGGATGGTAGAGTGATGTAGCCAATTCAGGGATGGAGATTATTAGGAGGCCATGATAGATAGGGGCCAATGGGGGAATTTTGGCTAGGACACCAGGGTTAAACCCCCTACTCTTTACAAGAAAGTGCCCTAGGGATTTTTTTTATAAAACCACAGAGAGTCAGGACCTCGGTTTAACGTCCCATCTGAAAGACGGTGCTTTTTTTTTTTTTTTACAGTATAGTGTCCCCGTCACTATACTGGGGCATTAGGACCCACAGAGACTGTAGGGTGAGCACCCCCTGTTGGCCTCCCTAATAACACTTCCAGCAGCAACCATGGTTTTCCCCAGGAGGTCTCCCATCCAGGTACTGGCCAGGCTCAACCCTGCTTAGCTTTAGTGGGCAACCAGGTGAGAGCTGCAGGATGATATGGCTATTAATTGAATTAAGTATAATTACTAGAGCTTGATCGTTTAATCAAAAGATGTGCTGATCAGATTGTGACTTCATCGGACTGGAGTTTGGAGTTGACTTTTGGCTAAGGGCTACCTTCTAAATTGAGTCTATTTTTTTTTTTTAAAGATTTAGCAATGACTAGGTGCACGGAGCAAGGTAAGTGCTTTGAGTCTTTCTCAGCACCCAAGCCTCGGGATGCGCTTCTGCCTCCCAACGCATTATTACCTGCCCCCCAGCTGCAAAGCCCCACCCGGTACGTCAAAAACAATCGTCCCGTTAGTGCCCCTCGCACGGAGCTTGGACGTCGCTATCCAACAGGTCGCGTTGGCTGGCCAGGACCATCCGACTCGGCTGCTCGGGTCGCTGCTCGCCACTCATATTCCGGGCGACCGCAACATGACGGCGGACGCACTGTCATGACAGGTCTCGCTCAGCGGAGAGTGGAGGCTCCACCCCGAGGTGGTCCAGCTGATTTGGGGCTGCTTCGGCAGGGCACAGATAGATCTCTTTGCCTCCCAAGACAACTCCCAATGGCCCCTCTCGGTACAGACTCGTTGGCACACAGCTGGCCCCGGGGGCTGCGCAAGTACACATTCCCCAGTGAGCCTTCTTGCACTGGTGCTGTGCAAGGTCAGGGAGGACGAGGAACAGGTCTCCTTAGTGGCTCCTTACTGGCCCACTCGGACCTGGTTCTCGGATCTCACACTCCTCGCGACAGCACCTCCCTGGCGAATTCCCCTGAGGAAGGACCTCCTTTCTCAGGGACTGGGCACCCTCTGGCACTGCACCCAGACCTCTGGAACCTCAATATCTGGCCCCTGGACAGAACGCGGAAGACTTAAGCGGTCTACCACCTATAGTCGTAGACAATATCAACCGAGTCAGAGCTCCACTAGGCAGCTTTACATCCTCAAGTGGCGTCTGTTCGCAAATTGGTGCACTTCCAGATCTGAAGACCACAGAGATGCGCAGTTCGGTCAGTGCTTTCATTCCTGCAGGAGAGGTTGGAGGGGAGGCTGTCCCCCTCCACCTTAAAGGTGTATGTTGCTGCTATCGCAGCCCACCACGATGCATTGGACGGCAAGTCCCTTTGTAAGCATGACTTGATTATCAGGTTCCTTAAGAGGCGCCTTCCCGGCCAAGCCTGTTCCCCTACTGGAATCTCTCAGTGGTCCTTTCAGGCCTTCAGAGACCCCTCTTCAATCCGCTTGTTTCAGTCGAGCTCAAAGCGCTCTCCTTGAAGATGGTCCTCCTGATCGCGCTCGCTTCCATCAAGAGGGTTGGGGACCTGCAAGCGTTCTCTGTCAGCGACACTTGTCTGTGTCTGTCTGTCTGTCTATCTATCATCTCTCTCTCTCTCTCTCTCTGCCTGTCTCTCTGTCTGTCTATGTTTTTTTTTGTTTGGTCAAATTACTAATATTCTCTTGTTTAACATTGTGACTGTGAGAAAACTCTAAATGAAAATAAAAGTGTTCTAAAAAATAAAATGAAAATAATAAAAAATTATGTTCAAATATATAATTTTTTGCTGCAGTCATTAATATTCACTATCATTCCTTTATCTATCCTCTTAAGCAGTCACTTTTAGCAATAAAACACTTGTGGGACATTTGTCAATATGCACTTTATTTTTGTAAGATTTTGTGATAAATACAAAAACTGAAACAACCTGTTGGACTCTAATGTATTCAACACATGCACTGTATACTGTTAATAGGTCAGACAATGACAACATACAGAAATGCCACAGTTACAGAACATTATGTTTTCTGTCGGCTGTATGAATATGTCTCTGGCGCTGTCAGTATGATTATGTACTGTCATGAGAGCACGCCAGCTGCCCGGCCAACACAGGGAGATATTTGAATGGCGACATACCTGACATGACAAAAACATGTCATGACTGAAATAGTTTCCAGGTTTATAATTAACCATAGCAATAAGAACAGCGGTAACAGCTCCAGTGATGCGTCTCGGTTAAATACAAACATTCATATAGAAATGTCACAGCGTATGCTTGTCACGTACAGTACACCATGTGAGCACATGTAGATTTTCTGTTCTGAATGAAAGAGCTTGAACATTATATTTATCTAAGATTGACATATGTGTAGTAAACATATCAATGGAAAGTATAAGGTGGTCTTTTTCTGACGTTTAAATGCGAGACGGAAAATGTGACGTTTGCTGTAAGATATTTGGGCAAATTGTATGGAGTTGATTGGACTGTATGGACAGCTACTCACTTCTGGTTCACATAACCAGATCAAATCAAAAGAATTCAAGCACAAATAAGCTAAATGGACCGACTCATGTCATCTCCCTGACATACATAACAAATCTAACCTTGGAAAATCATCTGTGACAATTAAAAGGAATAGTTCACCCTAAAAGGAAAATTCTGTCATTATAAATTCACTCTCATGTCGATTCAAAACCTTATTGCTGTTTTCAGTGGAATGTCATGAATTAAATGTTCAGTGCCATCACATTCATTTAACACAGTAGATGCATATCCCTAAAATTGACATAAAAATGGTTTCATTCTGTTTTCTGTGATTTCTGCTGCCATATTTAACTAATTTCAAAGTATTCTATCACAAATGATAATCGTGTAATCATTATTGAATCTTTTCATTTTGTGTTCCGTGAGGCAGGACCCAAAAGGAGATTTCAGAATATGCTACCACTCTAAAACATGACCAAAGTCACTTAAAAGCATTCTAAACTGACCATTAAAGTAATCCTTATATTTGTATGCTATAATCCAAGTCTTTAGAAGCCACATGATAGCTTTGTGTGAGAAAAAGACCCTAATTTAAGTCTTTGTTCAATGATTTTCATCTCCATCCTTCGTTGTGGCCACAACAGTCGAATCCTTGCTACTAGGAAGAGATATTAGGTAGTCCAGCAGGGGGTGCTCACACTGTGGACTGCATATGTTCTAATGCCCCAAAATAGTGACAGGGACACTGTAGTGTAAAAAGGCACCACCCTTCGGATGAGATGTTAAACCAAGGTCCTGACTCTCTGTGGTCGTTAAAAATCCCAAATTCCCCCCTATTGGCCCTTATCAATCATGGCTTCCTAATAATCCCATCCCCATTTATTGGCTGTATCACTCTACACTCTCCTCTCCACCAATAGCTGGTGTGTGGTGAGCGTACTGGTGCAATATGGCTGCCGTCACATCATCCAGGTGGATGCTGCACACTGGTGGTGGTTGAGGAGAGTCCCCTGTTCACTGTGTAAAGTGCTATGAGTGTAGTGTCCGAAAAGCCCTATATAAATGTAACGATCATTCATTCATTCATCCTTGTGGGATTAATGTTTTATATATGTAGTATATTGTAATTAAAAATATTGTCATGGTATTTATCTGCCTGGAACATTTTTATATTGTTGAGAATTAATTATCTTTAGGGTTAAGGGATCTATATATGAAATATTATATTTTTATAACATAAAGGATTCATAAATATTTTTACATTTCTAAGGCTGTAAAAAGATTAAAAATATACAGTTTTTGATGCTATCAGTACGATCATATTGTACATTTCAGAATCTGTTCAAACATACAAAAACTAAAAACTTAAATTTTACATACAAATAGCAAATATCTTAATAAGATCAGTCTGGGCTATTATAGTTGTGGTTTTTCTTGTTTATCGGTTTAATGAGTGGAATTAAAATATAGTCAATTTCCTCCATTTCAACCTGAGAAGAGTCTCAGCAGAGGCAGAGATATTTGCAGTCAGCTATCTTAAGCCTTGTATGATGAAGATCCACTTCTCTCATACCACCGCCGCCTGCCCGAGCCCTCCTTATCCAGCCCATGTCCAGGCTCATGAGAGGAGTAAGGGCATGAAACTAGAGCACTGCAAGCAGCGTGATGAGATGCACCTGGTATTTTTGTGCCTCGTCAACTCTGCCATAAATACAGCTTGGGATCTTCACAAGGTGCGTTCACAAATGCATTAAAGATCCTGGTACAACATTGTCTTGTAGAGCCAGATGTTTTATAATCGGCATAAAGACTTGTTCACTTTCAGCTTATTAGAACTGCCTGGTAGGAGCCGTCTGACTGACGTGAAAACGGCTAATCACAGTTTGTTTCGTTTTACTTAGGTGTAGGCAAATCTGATATAAATAATACCACACTGGTCTCATAGTGAAAACATGTATACATGTATACAACTTGTTATATGTGTCTCCAGGAACAATTCCTTGCAGTTTCCAGGTGAAATGAACATTAGAGGCGGTACAACAACAGTGTGTTTTATTCAATTTTATAATGAAAAAATAAAAATAACATTACTTGAAAATCATGTTATGACAATAATAGCCAGTAGATGGCAGCAGTGCTCTTAGCAGTCAATATCCTTTGTAGTAATATATATTTATATATTATCAAACTACTACTTTAGCATTTTTGTTTTACTGTTTTGAAGTGTCAGTTTTAGCAATAATGTCACATTATGCTTACAGTCAAACCTGATCTGGTGTTACAAAGAGAAAATATAAATTATCATTTTGTTACCAATCATTTATTTCAAACATAAAAATTTTACTTAAAAAAACTTTAATTAAATTAACAATAATGTCAAGAAAATCAACAGTACTGAACACAAATGAACAGCAACGGACTGTAAAAATTTAATTTGTGTATAAAACAGAAGACACAGACTTTGTTCTCTCTCTCTCTCTCTCTCTCTCTCTCTCTCTCTCTCTCTCTCTCTCTCTCTCTCTCTCTCTCTCTCTGTGTTTGTGTGTATTATGTTCTGCATTCTACCTTCTGGCTGTGTTTGCCTTACCCATTTATTTCTTTGTGCATGTGTGTGTGTGTGTGTGTTCAGCATTGTGGCTGATTTATAGATTTTGTTTTTCTCACAAAAATTCTCTCTGTTACAGTGTCATTTGTGTGTGTGTGTGTATTCATACACACTCTGCATGTTTTACGGTCTCACCCATTCATTTCTGTGAGTGTTTTTCTGCATTGTGGCTGATTTACTGTATATATTGTATGTTTTTTAGTCTTTCCCATTCATTTCCAACGGTTGGTCAGTTTTGACCGCAAACAGCACAGGTATTTTTTTAACGACCACAGACTTATTGACTCAAGTCCCTTTTTCTTTGTGTTCAGATGGCAAGTTTTACATATATAATTATAATAAAAAACAAATGTCTTGTCCAGGTTTTTTTCTTTTTCTTTTCCTTTAATTTTTTTTTTGGTAATCCCATCAGAACTTTTTTCATTCAAATAAAATGTCAAAAAAATATTTTTACCTCTAGAGCTACTAAGTGTGTTAAACAGATAATCTCTGACACATTGGTTTTGGTCTCCAGGAAGTAATCATGTTCACATAAACAATGCTGAGTCTGATTTGGAGGATACATTTTCATTCAGAAAATTGCATCTTTATTCCACTGACGGTTAGGTTTAGGATTTATTAAATTCTTTTGTTCAAAATATCCATTCTGTGGACATTTTACCCAGAAACTGAAGCTCAAACAGTACGTGGCCATACGTTCATCAACACTACCAGTTTCAGCCACTTGGGGGCAGTGATTACAATTTCGGTAAGCACAGAATGATTTCAGCTGAACAACTTTCAACATATTGCCAGCGTGAGCAGTCTGACCTAGGACCTTGTAAACACTGTTTCCAGGTGGACTGATAAAAATAATGTGTGTATCCTGACTCCCAGATGTTGTGTACAAGTAAAGCAATCTCATTAGAGCTTAAGATATCAGTCAGCATGTGCCATTTTTGTCTGCAATATGCATCTGTTAGCATGTTATCTGAGGTTGAGGTCGGTGCAAATAGTTTGGCCGCCATGTTGATTTCCTTTTCATGGACCGATTCCCTCAACAGCCTGTTTTGTTTGCATTAACTCCTTCCTTGACTCTTTATTCCATTCATTTTTACATTTTTTGATTTAATGAGAAGCTTCTCCTGAGTGTGTCAGGACTAATCCCACTTCCTCTGTCTTCACCACCCACCGAACCCAATGCACCCACCAGTGCACACATCTGAATTACATGAACACCAGAATAAAATCCATTCTGTGACAGAACTGTGCGCTCACAGTGCAAGTGTACAGTAACTAAAGGCAGCATATATGCTACAGTAGGTATGTAGAGCCAGCTGTCAGAGCCAAACGGCTGAACACCCACTGCTTTTAATTAGCCCGCAATTTGTTTGACTCTACCTGGGGGGTAGGACCATTCATCGGTCAACACTTACTGTAGACATAAAGACAAAAAATACATACTCTGTCACTTACACTGAAAAATGCATTTAAATGTTATTTGATCTCCGGTGAGTATAATAGTAATGTAAAAAAATCATAATATTTAACTTTGACATGTAACTCATGCATTTATTTGTGCTACAGACATGAATAATACATGAAATTACATGTTGCAGAAAAGTGTGCATATTACTTTTCCAAGCAATTACATATATGAAACTTGCCTGGACAATAAAATGAGAGAGAGATAGAGATAGATTGTTAGAGAGAGAGAGACAACAACAACAAATTAAAGGAGGACTGAATATACTGAGCTAAATGCGAATGTTGGGACTTCAATTCCCAGGAAACATATGTTCTGATAAAACAACGTAATAAATGAAAATAAAAGCAACTGCTTAGAAATCATCTAGAACACCCTAGCATTGTGGTGGCATGAAAGAAAATGTAAACCTCTTGTTTACCTATATCCAGCTGTTAGACTGTGTGTTATACAGCCTCAAAATACATTTCAAAGCAGTAATACCATTACAATATATCTCGCTAATTAGGCTACTACAAAGTTGTTATGGAAATTCAGCATTAAAATCCTGCTTAGCTTGGAAAACACCAGCTAGGTTTGTGAAGACACACCTAAAGGCTACACACCTTCTACCTCCTATAGGCTTTGGCTGTGATATCTCACTGACTACTTAGTGTCAAGAGCAGTAGTACAAGTGTAACCCAATTACCCAGGCTTTACACACCCACCACACTCTTAATTTTAGCCTTTCTTGCACGAGCGAGCTAAGAAGCTCTCACTCTGATGTGCTGTGCGCCTCGCTAACAACCATCGGCTGCAAATGCCTTGAGAGAGCTCATTAAGGACACAAAGCTTCACTATCACTATCACGCATAATTAAAGTCATGTGGATGTAAAAGGCTGCAAAACAGCACAGTACTACACTATTTTTTGGCAATTTTACTCAAGCCTAGTGTCCAAACCTGGTGAATTCAAATACTTAGCCAGCACGAGTCCTGCAAGTGATTAAATATATTGGTAATATATATTAATTGCAGCAAACCTGCAGCAAACCTTTGGCAACAATGGACAATTTGCCACAAGTTTGCTGCAAAGCTATTGTGAAAATGGTCAGTGGTGAATTTGCGGCATGAGTGGTAGGCTATAATAATGAGTAATCACGCTCACGTAATCAATTCTGAGGTAGCATTTTCATATTTATTTTATTTATTTTTCATATATATTTTTCCTCCACTGATGATTAGGCTTTGGGTAGGGGTTTGGGCATGTAGTTCATAAATTCAGGATTCCCGATGACTGTATTACATAATTTACAACTAAAAACTACTTGCTTTACAACTTGCTTTTAGAGCTATTTCATTTGGAACTGGAGCCCAAAAACCCTTCCCGCTTCTGTCAATAGGGGCAGTAGTTCGAATTTCAGTAAGCACAGACCGATTTTAGCTGAGGAACTTTCGACCTACTGTAGTCGAATTCACAGTGAGAAAATGTTGCTGATTTTTTCTATGTAAGCAGTCCCTTTTGGTACAGGGTTTACTAGCTTAACTTGGTCATGACTGGAGTGAAAATACTGGAAATAGCTGCAGAGGCAATGTAAGTGATCAAACTAGTAAAACTATAAACTGTTTATATTTGTATAGTAGCGCTCCTTTCAAATTTTAACACTTTTTCTGGTGCAATCCCTTGCCCCATTTCTTATCTTTAATTGAATGTGCAGTACTGTAAAAATTATAAGTTTTTCTTTTATAAATTGAGGGACAAGGCAATTTCTTTTTCTGTGGTAACTGACAGTATGCCACCTACACAATCACACAGGAAGTTGGAATGCTGTTTCCGAAAGTTCCAGAACCATTGGATCGGCAACAGTATGCCGACTCACTGACATTTTTGCATTGGTTATACCTTGTTTAACTTCCCATGTGGCTCCGCCGTTAACGCATTGCATCAGCAGCTTGAGAGACCTGGGTTCGTATCCATGATCAAACCAGGAATTAATCGCATTTTCTTAAAGAGTGACAAGCAGAATTCAGAGGTTGTACTTTTCCCCATAACATTTCATTTTTACACCACTAATGGTTAGGTTTAGGCTTGTGTTTGGGTTGGGGTTGGGGTTAGAGTCCATAAAATACACATAATTTCTCTGTACCTGCTTCACAACTAGCTTTTGGCGACCTGTCCTGGACATAAATGGAGCTCACACGTGCCTATATGCCCTACGACATTTACTGACTTGGCCACTGGGGGCAGTGTTTTAAATTTCGGTCAGCACATACCGATTTTTGCTAAAGAAAAGTTGACCTACTGTTTCCAATTTCAATGTGAGATCAGGCTGATGCCACAGATGTATAGAGCCAAACACTATCAATAGAGCAGACCAGAAACAAGTTCGCTTAATACATACAATACATACTCACATTAAGTATTTTTTAGTTCTTCAAATAACCGTAACTAAAGAACACTTACAGTAAAACACCCCCCCCAAAAAAATCTTGAAGGTGTCGCAACAGACCATTGAAGAACTTTTATTTTAAAGTGGAAAGGAAGACAAGTTCTAGACCTCATGTTTGTAAAATTCAGTCGATGGACTGGGATGAGGAATCGTCATTCGTGTATATCTTTGATGTATTTTGATTAGGTAATATCATATGTATAAAAGTTACCACTAATCCTTTGCTTTGGTTCTAGGAAATGCATCCCGTGAGAGCCACACCAAGGATTTAACAAGTTTGTCTGTAAGTGATGTCCACCAAACTAGAGCGTATTATATCCAGTCAATGCACTCTGACAAGATCATTTGTGTGCGCAAAGATGAGAGAAACTTCTGGATGAAGTCAAATGCATCCAACTAGAAACATCTGTGAGATCACACCTCTGGCCCCCTGGGGAACGGACGTAAACACAGATGCCCCATACGATGAAGAAAGAGAAGCCGTCAGGAAAATGAACGAGGGAATGGTGAAGGCACGTCCAGAGTGAAATAGGGAATGATGTATCTGGCAGGGTCACGATTATATGAATTAATGGAGAACAGCTGGAGTGAGCTAGTGCTCTGAAGATGTTGGATGTCAGCGAAATTAATTTAATGCAGGTGGGTTTTTTTTCTTTTTTATTCCTTTTCTACATATTTCACTGAAGACTACCTCAGTTGTGTCGTTGTGTCTTAATCCTTGCGCGGGAGCTCATAATGTTTATGACATAGTTTATTTTCCTATCTGAACTATACAGTACCACTTTCATACCGCCCATGTTGTTCTAATCCAACCCAGGAAAAATGTCTTTTGTAATCAAATTGAAGCATTTCTCAAACTTCTTTTTCAAATAGAATTTCTAGTTTTTAGTGGAAAAAAAGGTGTGTAAGTAAGTTACGAAAGGCTAATTAAAAAGTGCAGATTTTTCTGCAAAGCCATAGTTTCACATCCAATATTGTCATATATAAATAAGTTACGAGGCAGGATTTTCTTAAAAATCAAAGCCCAAAGTATACTTTTTTGAAGTATCTGCATCTGCGTACTGTCAAATACTAGCCAGTCAAAGTCAAAGTATACTCCATCTGACGTTGCGCACATACACAGGCGGTTGGCACATGCTCGCTAAGGCTGCTATGAGACGGTGGACAATTTCTATTCAGGAGTTTAGACCCATAAAAGTGTCTTTATATTCATTCAGACTCAAGTTAAAAATGCAAATCTCCTGAGCTCCTCACACATGTGCTCTCTGTTGTTGTTTTTACCTTTGTCTCCTGTTATTTACCGGCGGTTACGTCTTCTAGCACTTCTTCGTGATAGCAATGGCTCAAATGTGAGTATTGCCACCTTGTACTGTAGATCCACTAATTTGTGCAAATAATTCCAGGCGCATGCGGATTCTGCACATTCAAAGGCGCACGGTTCGAAAAATCAGGATGTGTGGGTTGCAATAAAGTTGTCAACTTTTCGCTACTCGAGAATTTTGCCGCATCAATATAGGAAACAATGCCTTCAATACACCGTCTGACTTTCTGGAACTTTAGGTTAGATTTAGGCATCTCCCAATACATAAATGAACTGTAATGCTGATATTTAATAACCTACAACTGCTATTGCAGCAAAAGTAATCAGTTTCAACATTATGACAACACGTAAATGAAGAAGACACACCCATTTTGTCAATTTTTTTGGCATCGCTTATCCTGTGTGAATTGACAGTAAATATGACAGATATCTGCAGTAACAATTACTTTACAGACATGTGTCCGGAATGGTAATCCCATCCAAATAGTGCTATAGAAAGTTGTGGCAGGGCGGAGGGCGAGGCCAGGTCGTGATTATACACACCCGGTCCCTTATCAGGCTAATTAAGCCTCCGAGAGGGATAAAGGCTGATTGCGGACGGTGGTGCGGCAGAGAGAGATCGTTTACGGACATGTCCGTCAGTGTGTGTGTTTGTCTTTTGTTTAAATTAATAATTAAAATATGATTTATGTCGTCAAGCCGGTTCTCCGATACACCGTAGCTTGTTCCTCAGCCACTCCTCCACCCTCTAACGGACGAAAGCCGCGCCTCTCCGGGCAGATTGGAGGCAGTCCTCCAGCCCCTGGCAGACGGAACGCCCCGCCGCATTCTCGGGGAATAGAAGGGGTCTCCCACGCCCCTGGCGGTTCTCCCGCTCCAGGCGGTTGGCAGCGAGCCCCTTTCCGCTTGTGGTCGGCGGTCTCCGACCCTGCCGTGTTTCAGCGGCTGGTAGGGGACTCCTCCGCCCCTGGCAGCAGTCCTGACCGCTCCAGGCGGTTGGTTAGGAGCCCCTTCTCCCCTCGTGGTCGGCGGCTGTTCCTCCGCTTCCAGGCGGCCGGGCTCCTCGTCCCCCGGCAGATGGCCACAGCTGCTCCGTTGGGGTGGACGGTAGTCGCCAGAACTCTACTACGGCATATCCCTCCTCCTTCCTCCTTCGCCGCCCTGCCACAAAAGTAAAAGATGCTGTAATCTTTACAACTTCATACAGGATTCAAACAATGGAGAACCTCTTGTAATTATGACATTACCCCCACATCCCCAAAACTAATCCTATCCGAATAGGGCTTTTGTGTCTAAATATTATGACCCATAATTTAAAAGCCATACTTATCATTCAATGTTCTTGTGTAAGCACTTGCAATGGCAGTTTTAATGGCGCCTGCTTCCCTTCATTTGCCTATTATGTCTATAACCGTGGTATGCCAATACTGATATATTGGCCTTTGTTATGAACCATAGGCTCTAATTTGAAAATTTGCTTGGACATGTTTGCAGCGGCATCGTGGAGCACAACACCTGCATGTTTTTCCACTTTTTTCAAAGCAACAGCAGCAAAGATCAAGCGTAGGGCATGCAGAAAAGAAACTGGCCTTGGCGTAAAGCAACTCTCAGCCGTTCTGATGTTAGGTTGCCAATTTTTTTCCAGAGACAAGCCAAAGGAAATAGCTCAATAGCTTTCTGTAATTTGTCAGGGAAACAAAAAAAAAAAACCTCAAGGTATTAGCCAGGACCTCAATGCCAGCCCCAATTTGTTGTGACTTTGCGCAAACCCTCACGTCTTCCACAACGTTTCCTGGATGTCATCTCGCCGACCCATTTTTCTGCATAGCTGCTGTCAAACACATTTGAGCTGCGGTGCCACGGCACCAGTGAGGTAAATGGGAGAATGTGTTGGGGAGGAGAGCACCTCCCATTCTCATGGCTGTCTAGGGCCTAAACAATTCCAGATTTTTATGAGGTGGGATGGAACAAGGTTCATGTTATTTACCAGGCAAGGAAAGAATTTTTCATTTTTTCAGCGGGCCGTGCAGCGGGCCTCTGAAATTCTTTGGCGGTGACCTCCATCTGGATTTCCTCACTGACATCTAACCTCCACCATCTGATCCACATACATCTGCTGAACGGTAAAAGCAGAAGACAAAAGGCTGTGTGGACCTCACCCAGAGCTACAGTGAATTACTGGGAAAGAAAAGAGCCGCTCTAACTGCACTAATTTTTCCAAGTGTGAAGAAAAAGTCATTTAATACTCAGATACTCTTGATGCATAAGCAGGAGGTGCTAATGCTTTTTCACAAGTTCATACAACTTGTCCTGACCTACAGTTGCAAAATAATAATATTGTTAAAAAAGTAATCCTCAAAAATCTAGCCCTACTCTTTTACTCTGATGGCTATGGGAGCATTTCTTTGTGTGATTTAACACGGTTTAGCAGTGTACAGTTGAGATGTGTCTGCCAATGCTGCTATTAGTCTAATCACTGTTGTGCTAGTTCCATGTACAATTTGGGGGAATAAAAACACCCTGGGAAGCATTTTTTTTTACAGCTCATTTACAGTTTACTGACTCATTCATGCATTTAAAACTATCAAGAGAACAACCTAAGAACTATTCTGTGTTGTAGCACTCTTAAAATGGAAACATTTCCCTTCAGTTTTTCTCTCATAACATTTTTATGGACCATCCGTCCGTCCGTATGTCCGTCCATCCATCTGTCTGTCGACTGGTCTGTCTGTCTGTCTGTCTGTCCATCTATCTATTATCGATCGATCTGTCTGTCCTTCCGTCTGTGACTTTTTGTATTGCAGACAGTAATGTATGTATGTACGTCCGTACGGACATATAGAACGCAACTGTCTGCATTGCAAAAAGTTATAAATGTTGAACACATGGTTTAAGCAGTGAAATATGTGAAAATCTTCATTGTTCAAGTCCCTGGATATATAAATAGTAAGGCTGTTAATCGATTAAATTTTTTTAATCAAATTAATTCATTAAACAATTAATTGAATTAATCACAATTATTCGCATTTATTTGCTGAGAAAACCCATTAAAAATTTTAATTCAATATATAATTATGAAATAAATATAAATAGTTATCTTTAAATATTTACAGATTGTATCTATATATATTTTTTTTTAAAAAAAATATAAATTTTATGATTATTATCAAAAACGTTTTTTTTTTTTTTTACAGATTATATATATATATGTATATATTAGGGCTGTCAATCGATTACATTTTTTAATGGAATTAATTACATGGTGTCCCGATTAATTAATCGCGATTAATCACATTTAATCGCATATACAAATATTTGCTTAGAAAGCCCCTCATATAACAATAATTCAATATATAATGATGAAATAATTATACATAGTTATATGAAAAATTCAGAGAATTAAAATGCATTACAATACCATGGAAGAGGAGTTAAGCATTGATAAGACAATACAAAAAGCAGATTTAGAATCCAATTTATTTGCATATTATTGAACATAAGCCAATCATTGGCACACAGTTCTCATCAATCCATTTTGAAAACTTGATATCAGTTCTTGACTTGGGCTGTTTTCTTCAAAATGAGTCCTTTTCTACTTCTGTGAATTTGCTTGGGTAAATAATCCAATGTTTTGTCTCAGGTGTCCAGAACAAAATACGCAATCCAGCAGAAAAAGAATGATAAACAAGTCATTGGCAAAATATGTTCTCAAATATCTATGATAAAATATTATTTATCATTGTAAACCTGAGTATGTCAGGATGATTTATAAATTTGTATAGGATGACACCTAGATTAAGCTTCTAGTCCACTCAGAGGCCGGAGTTATTTGACAAAAGAGTGCGGAATGTGAGCTTTCACACTTCAAAAGGACACAAATGCACTCTATAAGTGGCCCATATTATTTGTGCACTATATTCCAGTCTTCTAAAGCCATCCGATATCGTTCTGTGAAGAGAAGCCTAAAATTGAAGTCCAACAAAAAAATTTTTTACATCCACCTTAGTTCTGCAAGTTAACGAGTTCATGATAAAAGTAGTAATTCTCGATTTGTGAGCGAATCTTTCCTTTGAGCAAGATATTCAATTAATTGGTTTGATGAACAAATGATACTTCCATCTGTTCCTGGCATCTTTGAACATTGAAGGCTATACATGCTGTACAGTCCCACAGGTATGAAATGAGTCAGGGTGAGTAAATTATATACTGTGCTTTTAAGACTTGTGGTGGGTGTAAGTAAAACAGTGATCAGACGTGGCAGATCGTAGCAGTTTGGCAATATGTTGTTTTGTGTATAAGGCCAACTGTGGAGTTGAGAGCAAGGTCTTGAATGAAATTCTGGCAAATAGTGAAGGGACTTGAGCAGAGGTGTAACATGAGTAGATTTTGGATGCACTCAAGGGGACGTTTTCTAGAAGCCAATAGTTTGGTAAGTTGAGAGTTTCAGTAGTCTAGTTGTGAAGTGTCTAGGGCCTGGATGAGGAGTTGAGTGGAGTAGATGTCGAGGACAAGCTTTATTTTTCTTATTTTATGGAGCATGAAGCTGCAACTGACAGATATCATAATGCGCTTCGTAAATTCCTGACAGGAAAGTCGTCCTTCACACGTTCAGCTAAGTGAGTGGATAAATGTGAATCATCTGCTTTAATTCTCATGTTCTGCCCACAATGAATTAGATGATAATGTTGATGTTCTGTAATAAAGTCAAACAGAGTAAATAGTCTCTATCTACTTAATGAATACATGCCCTGTATTACAAATAGCTAACTAATATTTGCATTATGTTCATGCTCTATAGCCAGAGGAGAACTGCAACATTGTCACATCCAATGGCATAAGTTCATCTAATGAGCGGGACTATCTGTTTAGCCTTCCAATTGTAGATGGTGGAATTGTTCAGGAAACCTGTATGAAAACAATTATTATTTTTGCCATTCCATTTAGTGCCATTAGTGGCACAGAAACTACACATTTCACCCTTAATCTAGAATAAAAGAAAGTATTTAACATTGTGAAAAACGACACCCTTCACCTTTGAACAGCTTCTGAAGTGCATGTCAACAGTTACAGACAGAGGAGGGACTGGCAGAATGTTTGCTGTGCCCTGAGCGAGAGCTGTGGCTCTGGGCAGGATGAATGGGAGCAGCTGGCAGTGCTCACTCATATTAGAGGCGCAGAGCTGCATGAGCGGCCGGCGGTCCACAGGGGAGGGCGCAGAGATTCGTGCTCTGCTGATCCACTCTGACAGTGATGGATACATGCAGAGAGGAGGGCTGATGGCTGATGCTCTCTCTATCCATACAATGCATACCAGCTTTCCCTCTTTGCTTGCTCTCCAGCCGGACAATTTCTAAAAGGATGGAATGCCGGAGACACATGTCGGAGATTGATCATCAGATTCTTCTTTGTGTTTGTGTGTGGGAATGTGTGGGCAGCCAGGCCAGAATCAGCACACAGTCAGCGATCTTCACACTTTAATCACTGTAAAATTACTATTACATCTTCAGAATGGCATTAAATCTCTTACACCCTCATCCTCCACAATATTAATAGCCAGCAGGCTATGGACATGGAAATTGGCCAAATGTGCTTACATTTTTTTACATTAGATTAATTTGACAAATTAGCATGTTTAACTAACATATTAAGCATTTACTGTGTATAAGTATATATATACATATAACGATTTTGAGATAGAAGCTTTTTAAGTAGTGGTCTCAGACCTTTGCACCCCACTGCATATAAAACACAACACAGTTTTAGTTTTTCTTTGCAACATTTTTAGCAACATATATATGGCTTCTTTACTGAAGAAGATGTAAAGCTTGTTCAAACTCAATACATTTCTGTGCTGGAAAAAACATCATCATCTTCCTGCTCCAGTTCCTGCCTCATCTAGTGGTCAGGCACTTTTTCTTGCTAACTAATTAACTGAAGAACGAATGTCCCCTGTGGTAGTAATTAATGACAAATGTATTAGACACTAAAGGGCTGGGAGGCACACATCCAATCTGAACCCCCACTCTCAATTGTTCCAGTTGTTCAGCTGTCAGGTTTGATGATTTAGCGAGACGAGTGCAGGAAAAAGTGTGTTTGTTTGTGAGCGGCCAAAAACTACTATTTACTTTGTTATTAGCACATACAGTGGCCCCAAATGCTATTTGAACACCAAAGCCACACTTACACATTTATACACAGATATAAGTTAATGTAATTGCACTGCTGTAGGTTGTTAACTGTGACTCACCCAGGCTCTAAGCCAACTAGTTGAAATTAAAAATGAATAATACTTATCAAGTAAAAATGCAAATTATTTGGCAATTATTATGCAAAAATTACTCTTTTTATGCATGTTGTTATAACCACATATAAATTGATTGATATAAATTGATTCATAATGCATTTGTAAAGAAATTATTAGTCAGTAATGTTAGTCAGTAAAGTTATTAAGCCTTTATAATGTGAGTAAAATGCTCACTATTTGGCAAGGATTCCATGAAAGTCACCCTTTTTATGCAAGTTGTTATAACAGCATATTAATGATTTATAATGCATTTGTAAATGAATTATTAGTCAGTAATATTAGTCAGTAATGTTATTAAGCCTTTATAATGTGAGAAAATGCTCACTATTTGGCAAGGATTCCATGAAAGTCACCCTTATTATGCAAGTTGTTATAACAGCATATTAATGATTTATAGTGCATTTGTAAATTAATTATTTGTCAGTAATGTTATTAAGCCTTTATAATGTAAGTAAAATGCTCACTATTTGGCAAGGATTCCATGAAAGTCACCCTTTTTATGCATGTTGATGTAACAGCATATTAATGATTTATAATGCATTTGTAAAGAAATGATTAGTCAGTAATATTATTCAGTAAAGTTATTAAGCCTTTATAATGTGAGTAAAATGCTCACTATTTGGCAAGGATTCCATGAAAGTCACCCTTTTTATGCATGTTGTTATAACAGCATATTAATGATTTATAATGCATTTGTAAATGAATTATTTGTCAGTAATGTTATTAAGTATTTATAACATGAAAAAATGCTCACTTTTTGGAAAGTATTTAATTAAATTCATCCATTTGATATATTATGTTGTTATGGCTTATCAAAGATTTATAATGCATCTGTTATAAATGCATTATTAGTCAGTAACATTATTAAGGATTCATAACTTGTGAGGTAAAAGGCTCAATACTTGCCTCGTATGAAATGAAAGTCACTCTTTTTATTTATTTGTTATAACGCAAATCAGTGATTTATGATGTGTTTTTAAGTAAATTATTAGTCATTATTGTTATTAAGCATTTATAACATCTGAGGTCAAATGTTAACTATTTGGCAATTATAGCATAAAAGTTGCTCTTTTAATGACATAGTAATGATTAATAATGCATTTGAAAATGAAATATTATTCATTATTAATGTTATTAAGCATTTATAACATTAACATAATTGTTTTTGCAAGTATTGCAAGCAAGACACCCTTTTTATTCATGTTGTTATAAATGCATATCAATGTGTTTTTTTATGAATTAGTGATTATTGTATTATGCATATATTGTTTAACATTATGAGGTAAAATGCTCAACATTTAGCAAGTATTGCATGAAAGTCACCCCTTTTATGCATGTTGTAATAACGACATATCAATGATGTATAATGCATTTGTAAATTAATTATTAGACAGTAATGTTATTAGGCATGTATAAACATGATATGAAATGCTCACCTTTTGTCAAGTATTGCATGAAACTCACCATTTTTATGCATTTTATTATAACTACATATCAATGTTATATAATGCATCAGTAGATTAATAATTTGCCATTAACGAACCCTTTTATAGACCCTTAACAAAGGGAACAATTATGGAATGCAGTACAATGCACCATTTCAGCTCAGTCAATGCTTATTTTAGTGAATTATAGAATGATGTAGACAGTTTGGAGCAGGTTGTGACTGAAAAGATGCAGCTTCAATGTGTGCAAGTCATTAACTATGACTTTGACTTGGGCACCATTACAAAAGCAGATGTAGCAGATGGGAATGGTGTACACCTGAACCCTGGCAACATAACAGAGATTAATGGCATCACCACTGTCTGCTAACACTCTTAGACAGAAGAAGAAATAGGGCAGCAGGTTAGTAAGGTATACTGGGAATAAGAAAGTCACAGAAACCATGGAAGGTTTAAAACCAACAAAATTCCAATTGTTTAGTGTGCCACAGTAAAGTGGGCTTGCTTAATTCAGCAATAGTAGTAATTCAGGTAATATCTAACCATTACCTTGGTGTAAGACAAGAGTCTTCATCCTTCTACAGGCCAAGAACCATTTGGTGGATAGAGAGAGATGGAGTAGGGACCCTCTTAAAGTTGCAATTTGTATTTTAAGCCTAATTTATAATAGCATGCCTATAGCTAATACACTCTTTTAATGCTTATATTAGATTTCTGAAAGGGAAGATTCTGATGTTGACATTCAACACGTTCTGATGGTTAAGCACCTATTTTCACTGACCATTGTATAATTTTTATAGACTTTTGAGTCATATTATGTATAGCTATATATAGCTAATTCATTGAAAGTGCCTGCAGCACATTATCATTTTAAGAATTATGAATTATGGTATTAAAGGAGGGCGTGGTGCATAATGACCCACCAATACTGATGATTATATTATGACCGAAACAATCAAGACATGAAAGAAAATCAGGTAGAGAGTAGCTTAATTTGGCTAGATAAAATAATAAAATAACGCGATACAGGACGTAAGAGCTGGCCCTCATCTTCCACCTCATTTCTGCTGGAAGGTTTAATTTTTGAGGGACAGCTATGAAATGTGAACTGCTTGTGCTGAATTAGCCGTATCCAGAGAAAATGACTCATCGTAGAGAGTGATGCAGAACATTAGTCTCCTTGAAGGTTTATTGGCAAAGAGGTCAGAAATGCATGAGCAAGGTAAAATGAAACAAAAAGCGATTAGTCTAATTTAGTCACAGTGAGTTTTTTAATATACATATTTATTGATATGCATGCAAAGCCGATGCCAAGGTTCTAGTAGTTACATGTCTTATACTTTCCTGGAGACAGAGATAGGGCAAGATCAAATTATCAGAAATACAGCATGACTCTAGGACCGGGAGCTCTTCCAAGAGGAAATGTTGCGCCTTAACTTGAGAAACAATATACTTTAATGTTCAACAGAGGTTGTAAATGAGAACAAGGACTTGTCATAGTGCCATTGAAACTTAAACCTTTTATATAATAAAAGCTGTTAAGAAGTCATAACATTCAGATTGCTGATTAGAGACATGGAAAAATAATAACTACTTTTATCAAATGTTCAAAATATGCCACTAAATGTTCATCTAAAAATTGAAAACCTTGAAAAATGACAAGCACTTTCACCGCTTCTGGCAAATGACGCAACCAAGGCATTCTGTTTTTAGTCAACAACAATTAAATAAATATATTCAAAACCTATTCCTGATTATTTAGACTTTAAAACATGTTCTGACACGTTCTGACCACAATATGTTTTTTTTCTTCACGAAAACTCACACTTAGTAGAGCAAGTGAAAGTCATTGCATTAAATAAATATCAATGCAAGTGGTATACAACTGATGCGAGAGCTTACTTAGCTTTTCTTTTAACCAAATTATGTCATCATGATTTTTAGTGGATGTAGGAAGCCAGTTCCCCTCAAGTTCAGACAGGTTTCCAACAGTAAAGTGTAGTTCATCAAAATAACGTTGGACTTCTAATCCAGATTTAGAACAGACATTTTTTTGGGCCATTGTAAATTAAACTTAACCAGACTAATGTCATGGTAAAATGACAACAGGAGGTTGCAACATTTCAAAATGTATCCTATGGGCCATCACATTTTTCATCCACTATGACATTGGTGGTTAAGCTACATGGCAGATACTGTGAAAAAGAAAATGATGAGGTGGGAATGGAAAGAAAGGTGGAAACAGTGACCTAAGGGATAGTGACTGGTAGGAGTTGTAGACAGATTCTTAAAGGTTGTAGAGCCATGGGAATGTTCCTGGAAGTGTTCCTTTGTTGTGTTTCACTGTTGTATCCTCTCCCAAGATCTGGCTTTGATGTAAAATCCTTATTTTCCAGTGAAACAATTCAATGGTTAAAAAGACCCAGCAGCCTCTCAAAGAATGTTACAGTGCATCCCAAGGTTTGAGCTGAGAGGAACGGCTTTCATCTTTAGAAATACTGAAATATATAGTTTTCTAAGCAGTGTTTCTCTGCTAATTTTTTCACTCTTTACTTCTTAGGCTGGATACATATTTTGCACAATGCAAAATTAAATGCTTGACTTGGCATTACAAGTGTGTGGCCTCATGGTGTAAAAGTTAACCTACACTGTTAATGTGACGAGGCAGGCAAGGAATGAGGATCTACATACAGCTTTATTAAACTGAAATATAAACACGCTAACTCAGGATAAAAGGAAAAACCAAAACACAGGGAACCTAGCACAGAGCATAGACAAAACATGCAAAAACTGACAAAGGAAACAGGGAAAACAAGGGCTTAAATACACAAGGGAAAACAAGGAGCACCTGGGGAAACAATCAGTAAGAATCAATCAAGGAATACAACTACAAGGACTACAAAACTAACACAGGAAACAGGAAACTAAACCAGAATTCCAACATAAAAGCACAAAAACAAAAGACAACAGGGACAGTTAAAAGGAGGTACTATATTGCATGGGGATGCAAACAATTTTTTTTTATTCACTTTCACATACATTTGCAAGAGTAACAATATATAAACCAATGAATCTTTTGCTCTTCTTCTTGGTCGCTTTCTCCATATGGTGTCTACTCATTGCACTCATGTACAGGATGAGGTTCTCATGCTTGCGCAAGATTCGATTGGGTAAGATACTGTAATAGAACAGTGATATATATATATATATATATATATATATATATATATATATATATATATATTTTTATTTTTTTTGCAGTAAATTAAAAATGTAATTTTCATTATTCTGCAAAACAGTGAAAACTAAAAGAACACATGTCCTTGTTATTATATATATATTGTTATGTATACCTTGTCTTGTTTCACTGTTGCCCTTTTGTTTGCCATTTTTGTCACTTTTTGCACTCCTTAGTTTTCACTTTTGTCCCTTGTTTAACTCCATAGTCTCCTTGTTAGCGTTCGTGTTCTCTGTCATTGTTTTCACCTGCCCTTGTTAATTTGCCTTTGGTTTCTGTTAATCACCTTGTCATCTAGTTTGTGTTCTGTTTGTTCATTGGCCCCTTTGTCCCATGTTTTTGTATTTAAACCCTGTCTGTTTGTTCAGTCTCTGTCATGTTGAATGTTTGTGAATGTTGTTACCCTGGTGTGTGTTCCCTGCCCGAGTTCTCTATTTATGTTTATTTCCCCACTGAGGGTTTTCCTTTGTGTTTTTGTTAACAATAAAGTAAGCTGCATTTGGATCCTCAACCTTCGTCTGCCTTCATTGCCTTACATTCGTGACATATATATTCGTAATTATTTATTGGTTTGTATATTCATCATAAAGACTGACAAACAATGTTCAATACATATTTTTTTTATGGGTTTTCACCAAAGTTTTCTAGTTTCAAAGTGAGGGCGTGACAATAAGAAATTGAGGACCACCAGTTACCGCTAAGTGGTCCTCAAAAAAAGAATATTACAAATTTATCTGAGGCTCACAGTAATGTGCTAACTTGTGTGGCAAGACAAGAGTGTGGCTTACCTGTCAAGAAGCAACACGGCAAGAATCGAACCCTCAAAATTCCCTCAAAGTCCTCCATCTTGTAAATATTCACTATGGTTCAACTCCGTTCTCTGTCTCTTTGTCTTTTAGGCGAAGCTGAGTTTCGTTTCCTCTGTAACACGCCTGCCATGGATGTTCATATTCTCCCGGTTGAACAGTTTACTAGTAGCCACGCCCCAAACTCACACTATAGGTTTAGATAGAAACGGATAGGTGGAGCTGAGCGAGCCGCTCAAAATATAAACATCAGTGTACCTGGGAGGCTCAATATTTACACATAAACCCATGAATGACTTACTTATAGTTGTCAATGAACAATAAACTGTGATATTAGAAGGTATTTTGACATCAAAAAAGTTACATACTTCACCTTGAACAAATTTTTGGTGAAACATACAGCGTGTCCACTGGAGTGTGGTACACAAATTACTCTTATGAATGGACTCTTTATATGTAATCAAAAACATACATCAATGTGAGAGGTTACTTGAATGAATCTTACTGACATACAAGATATAACTTTATGTCCATCTCAAAATGAAATAAGATCTCTTACTCTGTTCTGTAATGTTGTCCTTCAGGCTTGTGAGACTTCAATGAGGCATTGCGGTTACTAACTGGTTGTTCATATAACAATGAGCAGTTAAAGATGCTCATGAGTTTTGTTGTAATCAATATTAATTTAATAAAAGAAAAAAAGGACAAATGGTGTTGTCACATCATGAAAGCAGAATAAAGGCGACAAGTTGCTTGAGGTGAGACATTGCCTCCATTGCGCACTGATCCATTGCAAAGTCCATTGCATTGTCAATCAATCAATGTGAAAGTACCCACCATGGCACTCTGCCTCCTCACCACCTCTTAAGGTCAGGGGAGTGAGGTTTACACATACCGCACAGCTATCACGCACAAACTGGCTCCTGTCTACACACCCCCTTAAATCTCACTCCCATCCGGGTCACAGCTCCACTGCAAAGGGACCTGCACGACCCACTTGGAACGAGATTCGAACCGGTGTCCGCCGGCATGGGAGGCAGGCGCGCTAATGAAGAGGCTAAAGGCTACAACCTCTAGCGTCAGTCGCTAGTGCACCTCTTGAGGCCAGGGGAGTGAGGTTTACACATACCGCACAGCTATCCCGCACAAGCTGGGTCCCATCTACACACTCCCTTAAATCTCACTCCCATCCGGGTCACGGCACCACTGTACACATATATAAAGTCTAAGTTATTTTGAAGTCTATGTAACATGCATTATACAAGAATTTCATTAATTTCTGAGTTGTCATATCTGCTCTGTTGAAATCAGAAATGAGCTTATCATTTGGTTACAGACTGCTGAGGGCAGTAAATATAATCAGAAGTGAATTTCTTATTTCCAAATCATTCTTCTTTAAAAGTTCTAAAAGAATTGTTAATGGAACCGTTAAGGAACCAGAATGAGTTCAGAGGTATCAGAATTGGAACCGGGATCATTAAATTCCTTATGATTCCCGTCCCTAACCCTGACACATTTGATGATGCGTGAAATCGAGCTTGTGTAGATGCATCTGACAGCCTAAGTTCTGATTGTTGTGCCTGTGCAAGAAAATATATATAATTATGTTCCATCTACATGACCATTGGAAGTCACCGCTTTTTATAGAATCGTCTATATCCAATTCTTCTTTGCCTTTCTTTGTATTGACCTTTTGTCAGAGCTATAGAAAAAGTTTAAGACTACAACAATGTACATTCAGTCTATTGACAAGAAACGGCAAACATAGAGTTTATATGCATCAACATAATGCTTTAAGTCAGTGCTGTATTGCTGGCCCACAATACCTGGAATCACACAAACAAAGGGTTGTATTGTACGTATGGATATAAAAGTCTCTGTGAAGCTGCCACTTCAATAGGACAGAAGTATGTATTCAGTGAGCATTCAATACAGAGCTCAGAATAAAGGAATGTGACAGAACATTATCAATTTTATTTATCTTACCAAGGCAGGAGTTCACATTGATACAGAAATAAAACACACAATCCACTGTCTTGGTCCGATGTTTATGAAATGTTTTTGGCTGGTAAGATTGTAATGCTTATTTGTTTTAACACTAATTCTGGGTTTGGATGGAGGCTGACAGGCCATGCTTGGAGTGGGTGTGTGATATGTATCAGATTTCTTCAATAACTAGTGCAATAAAATCCAGATGCTCTGCTGGCCTCTCTGGACTCGTGCAAAGATTTGGCTGCTCAACATCAAGTTCTTACAATGTTTTTCTTGCCATTGAAGATTTAAGATATTCTGTGGTCAGTTTTCGCATAGAAGCTTCAAAAGTATTTGTATTACTGTATTAGTTTGTATTACTTTTTCTTATATTTTTTTAAACACATATCATTTATTAAAGCAATAAGCCACCACATTAGATGTTTTACACTATTTTTGCAACTATCTATTTTATGAACATATTTAAACAAATGTGTAGTTAATTTATATGTGTAATGCATGGAATTCTTCTAGCATTCCTTTCCTTTACAAAAGATGTGTTGATTAAACTATGAATATGAAATGTGGTGATAAAACTATGAATGCTGAAGCAAAAGCCACAAAAATGCCATGTTGTTTAGATAAATTAACAAAAGAATACTGTGCATTACAGAAATGACTACACAACCTTAATAAAATGAGGAAAAAATGCCAAGTGAATGCTTCAGTGGAGTGGATTGTGAATAAATCGATAAACATAGTTGCAGCGGCTGAAGAGCTAATGACAGAATTGAAGACTCAATGCATGGAGAGCACCTCTGTCAACAGCGCACAACACCTGTTGCCAAGTAACGTCTGCCAATCTCAGCTGCCTTATCTTGAGGAAGGGAGCAAATGACTCCTCTCAAGGTCAGGAACAAACACAGAGTCGCCACAAACACAATATCTTCATACAAATAAGACAGCTGTTTGCATATGAAGGGCTTATATTTCTATACAGTGTGAAATAAGAAAAAAATATGATTGCAGGCTTAGGCAAAATAGGCAGTAAATACATGACAACCTTGTTTCAAAAGCGGCCTGCAATAGTTTAGGTGCATAAGTGGAAGAGATCTACAATATTAAAGAACAATGGGGTAATACTTTATGATAGCTTTCTTACACTGATCAGCTTCAACATTAAAACTACTGACAGTTGCAAAGTTGCATTACAATGGCACCTGTCAAGGGGTGGGATATGTTTCTCAGGGTTCAGAAAGAGGAGGATTCAATTAGCAGGGTATGCCACGGTTTATTGGGAAACAAACAAGCACGAGCCGGACAGGATAAGGGCCACAGACAATAATGGCCTCAGAAAGCGTAGACTAGGTCCATGGAACAGTAACTCCCAGCAAAGAGCACAAGAGGTCAAGGATGGTAGCGAATGAGACGGGGGGAGCAACGGGCAGTGGTGGTAGGTGAGGTGCAGCAAAGGGGAAGGGAGATGACTGCTGGTAGGCCAAAGGTGGCAGGGGAATAAGCTCTGTCCAGCAGTGTGGGAGATAGGGAGACTGGAGAGAAAAAAAAAGAAAAAAGGGAAAAGACTAAACTGCTCGGAATGCAAGCCACAGGAGATAGGGAAAAAATAAAACAAAAACCTATTAACTATGCCAAGTTAATGTATAGGAAAAAAATAAATACAAATAATAAATAAAGATGAAAAAATCAAATCAAGGCTGATAACAAGCTGGGATCAAGACACAGCAAAAGAAAAGAAAAATAGGAAAAAACCTTGGAATCCAAAGCAAGAAAAATAAAGCTTGACTAGATAACTAGGCTACCAAGAACAGCAAGATAAAAAGCAAGACATGAATAACAACATGCATAACACGATCTGGCAAGGGACAAAAAACACAAAGGGAATATAAAGAGAGGCTAATGAGGAGTAACACGTGAGTGTAATGTTGAATTAACAAGGTAACAAGAGGGAGGGGCGACAACTGACAGTTGAACGCATGGAAAACAATACGTGCAGACACACATGGTGAACGAACACAAACACCACACGCTGAAGCGCGCAGGCAGACAAACAAGTAAGCCATGCGCTCCGGACGAACAACGACACAAACACAACTAGGCGGATCAAACAGGCGTCCTGACAATGATAGGCAGCAAGTGTGAACAGTCAGTTCTTGAATTTCCTGTGTTGGAAGCAGGACAAATGGGCAAGCGTAAGGATCTACGCGATTTTGACAAGGGCCAAATTGTGATGGCTAGACTACTGGGTCAGAGTATCTCCACCGGCAGGTCTTGTGGGGTGTACTCAGTATGCAGTGGTTAGTACCTACCAAAAGTGGTCCAAGGAATGACAACCGGTGAACCGGCAAGAGGGTCTTGGGCACTCAAGTCTCACTGATGCACGTGGGGATTGAAGGCCAGCCCATCTGGTCTGATCCTACAGAAGAGGTACTGTAGCACAAATTGCTGAAAAACTTAATGCTGGCCATGATAGAAAGGTGTCAGAACACACAGTGCAACGCATCTTGCTGCATATGGGGCTGTGTAGCCCTGCGAAACCTGTCCACCACAGAAACACTTACAATGGGCACGTGAGTGTCAGAACTGAACCATGAAGCAATGGAAGAATTTGGCCTGGTCTGATGAATCACATTTTCTTTTAGATCATGTGGACAGCCGGGTGCGTGTGCATCATTTAACTGAGAAAGAGATGGCAGCATGATGCATCATGGGAAGAAGGCAGACCGGCGGAAGCAGTGTGATGCTCTGGGCATTATTCTGCTGGGAAACATTGGGTCCATGAGGATGATACTTTGACACATACCATCTACCTAAAGATTGATACAGACCACGTACAGCCCTTCAATGCAATGGTATTCCCTGATGGCAGTGGCCTCTTTCAGCAGGATAATGTGCCCTGCCACACTGCAAAAATGGTTCAGGAATGGTTCGAGGAACATGACAAAGAGTTCAAGGTGTTGACTCGATCTCCAAATTCTCCAGATCTCAATCCAATTGAGCATCTATGAAATGTGCTGGACCAACAAGTCCGATCCACGGAGGCCCCACCTTGCAATTTACAGACTTAAATTACCTTCTGTTAATGTCTTGGTGCCAGATACCACAGGACACCTTCAGAGGTCTTGTGGAGTCCATGCCTCGATGGGTCAGAGCAGTTTAGGCGGCATGAGGGGGAGGAGTGGCCTAGGAACAAGCTACGGCGTATCGGAGAACTGGCGAGTAAGTGTTTTTTTTTCATCTCTCTCTCCTCTCTCTCTCTCACTGCCGCTCCGCGTTGGCCTTTTCCCTCTCGTTTAAATTTGACAGTGTTTTTTTGGGGTGTACTACACTGTTACAGGAAGTACCCCCCCATTTTTATTATTTCTGTTTCCCTCCCCTTGTCCCCTCCCTCGTCCAGGGGATAACCTGCCGGGAGATGGGGCTTCGGGCACTCCCTCCCCCAGGGAAGGGGGGTGTACGTCATGCTGGGGGCTCCCCTGCCTGAGAGAATGAGGGAGGAATGTGGCAGGGCGGAGGGTGGGGCCGGGTCGTGATTCTAAACACACGGTCCCTTTTCAGGCTAATCAAGCCTCTGAGAGGGATAAAGGCCGACTGCAGAGGATTGTGCGGGAGAGAGAGAGCGTTTACGGACATGTCCATCATGTGTGTTTGTGTCTTTTGTTTCACTTTTATATTAAACTATTATTTATATTATCAAGCCGGTTCTCGCCTCCTCCTTTCCATTGAACTACGTTACTGGGATCAATTCTCTTTGTCTTCGGTTCTTAACTTTCATTTGATCGTCTATTATTAAGCAAGTAAGACAGTTATATTTATTTCAAACATTTTCTGAATTATGTTTCTGGTAGTATCTGCTAATAATTATACTCCAGTACACAGATGATCTCAGTAGTCTTGATAACTATCTATGTGCAGTGCCATCTACAGACTATGATCAATGCAAACATTTATAAATTAATGGAGGGCCCCATTCCATGTACAGTACATCTTCTCACCTAATACAGGATGTCATTGATTAAAAATGAAATTACGTGCTGTATTAAACATTTCACTGCAGTTTCCAAGCTCCAAATGTGAGTGAAAAGGTGTTACAACTAGACTAAAGGTTTTTAAGGTGATTATTAGATGGAAGTTTGAATCCCTTAATCAATACCTAAACCAAACAGAGTCTCCTAAAAGCAGATGTGACATTATGAGCACATTTTCTGAAGCAACATCATTTCATGTCACTTTCGTCTTATGTGTCAGCTTGTGTTTGGATGGGCTCGGACTGCACACTTTCAAATCCAAAGTCTAACCCTCTTTCAGGTGAGCTACAGCAGAAACATATCACATTGCAATAAGTGTGTAAATCAGTGGCGATTTCTCAAGGCCAGCACAGCCTTCTCTGCTGGCATAACATGCCAAAATGTCATCCGTGTGTATTTTTAATCGCTTTACACTCCTAATTCATCTACAAATGAATAGCAAAAAACAAAAAGTTGAACCAATCAGAATTTATTCCTCGATGCTTACATGCGAAGTTTGAAATCTGTTTCACAAATAGCATGCTCCTTAGCCGAAGCAGCGCGTGAGTCTGAGCTAAACCCAGTAAGGCCTTCAGAATTTCTTCAGAATCCCTCAACAGTGCAAATGAATGAGCAACTAAAGTCAGATTGTCAGATTCATCAGCCAATCAGATTGATTTATTTGTTCTTGTAGGGTGTGGTCTTTAGGATATGTCCCAGTCTGAGGCCTTCTAGCTAGTCTTTAGAGACGCAGTTGCTTTAAGTTATGTACGCAATTTGAAAGCGAAGAGTGTGAGATCTTGCTGATGAGCCGGCTGTCACTGCCACACTGATTTTCACTTCAAGCTAATTGGTAAGTGCTTTTTGCATTGTTTTCAAAGTGAAAATTAGGCTGCTTGAGCATTCAGTGTCACATCAAGTTTTGAAAAGTAATCATGTACCCTTACGAAACAAAATGTATTGAAAGCAAATTTTAATTAGCAAATTTTAGATAGCTTTTTCTTCGTATTAGACCTACTTGGTTCTGGCTTTCATGCGTGGATGTGTTTTTAAAATGTCAATGTATTTGTGGACTACGATGTAATGTATGATACAATGTCTTATTCATTGTGACACCTAATGGCATGAATCACACTGAAGGCTTAGACGTAACCACTGATCAATTTTTTTTAATGATTCTATGAGACTTGTCTCTGAGGTAGTCTACATTTCTCTAACTTCATCTACCATCTTGGCTGAAATTCTGGGATTGCCTTCTCTATGAATGAAACATGCGATGCTGCCTTAGAATTTGACAAAAAGAAGCTATCTTCGAAGGTAGCATTTTTAAATGACTTCTACTCTAACAAACTGCATTTTTATATAATAGTAATTTGATATATTTTAAGTTTATTATTATTTATGTTTAGCAATGTTTTGTCCCTCCTGTTCATAACCCCATCAGAAGAGACCTGCGGCCCACCAGTTGAGACCCACTATCATAAAGTGTTACCAACAATCATAAAGCATTGAGTTTCACTTTAATATGGAAAACATAATGCTAAGAATTATTCAATTCCTTTTTTAAATGAAAACTTTATTGAACTCTAGCTTTTATAGGATCTCAGGACAGCAGTCCAGGACCACCGGTCCTCTATCCGAGCCCAGTTGCCACTTTGATTACCTGGCCCACCCACTCAGACGTGGGAAGGGGTGCTTTACTCACAGTGGGTCTCTGGAGTAGCATCAATTTTCAATCACTCTGATTATCTCCATATGCTACTGGCTGAGCGCATGTGCTTTTGCATTGCACCCTATTGCTATGCACTGGAAACAGTGGCATAAGTAAATTAGCTCTGAATAAGTGTTAGTGGGAGATCACCATTAATCCACGACACCCTGCTCTCCGGTGGCTGTGAGCCACCATCACTGCTCTTTCAATTCATCTGCCGAATACGAGGCAGGAAGACCATTGTCAAGCAGCAATTACTCGCAAAGCGTCTTTGATTACAAATTATGTGGAGCAGATTTGTCCAAACCATTTGACATGCCCTTTTTTGCGCCTGCCTTTGACGTGCTACAAGACATAAGATGTAAAGGCTGAATATCTGATTTACTGCCCTGTGTGTGACATTAAATGGTTTCAAGGATTAATTCAACTGAATGAAATTTCCATAAGTGTTTACTCACCCTAATTTTTTTCCAAACTCATACGCTGTTATTTTTCCCATGGAAAGCCAAGTGACTTTACACAACTTTTTCCTTTTCCAGATATCCAGAGCCCCATAAAAGAATTAGAAACCCCCACTCGAAGTCTGAATTCTAAGTCTTCTAAAGCCATATAATAGCTTTATGTTAGGAACAGATTGAAAATTAAACTGCTGATATCTTGAAGCGGAAGTATGTAACTTTTTCTGTGTTAAAATACTTTCTCCTAACCCAACTTAATATGCAGAGTCAACTATAAGTGAGCCATTCATAGGTACATTTTCTCAAAAATGTATCTCTCTGCACCGTATCTCTTTAACGCGATAAAAACCCTCTGTTTGTTTTAAGCGACCAGTCTATACAAAGACAGTTACATTGACTTGACCAATGATGTGAGCTGGGGGTGGGACTATGTCTTTGTTTGGCCAATGACAGATGGAGGAGTATTCAAAAAGCTGTTTTGAAAACAAAGTTTAATTGTGCAATTCCATTTGGTGGCGCTAGTTGCGCAGAAATGGAAGCGCAGCGTAGCTCTAGCTGGAAGACTAGCAGCTGTACATCATCACATCATTAGCTGGGTAATTCCTAGCCAATCACATGTAAGTAATTGCTTTATAAGTCTGCTCACAATCTATCACGTTGCTGTTTCCGTGTGCTAACACGGCAACCTCCACCACCCCACCACCACCAGTTGAGCCCTGTTCCGCACAGGGGTAGGCTCCTCGCCCCTGCCTCATATCTCCGGCAAGATATGATGGTTCCGGGTACAACTCCCTCGGACTGCCAGTTTCAGCCGGATTGCATTAAAATTACATGAACCTTTGATCATTTACAAAATGCTATTATGTAGCTCCAGTTCCGAGGCGAATTGTTCACTGAGTGGTGCTAAAGCGAGTTAAAAAGCAAGTAAAAATGTATAGCATAGTATGATTTTATGAGGCCAGGTTGGTCAGTTAAATTGTGATTGCAGCCACTTTAGGTAATGACTAAACTCCATGTGATTATATATGCAGTGAGATGATACTACATATTCTCCATTAAAATATGCTTTGTTTCTGAGTATGACTCAGAATGTACAAATGAGCCTTTTTATTTCTCAAAACAGCATACTGTGTCAGTTTAAACAGAGCAACCCTTTGCAGCATTGCTTCTGACTTTAATATTGATCTGTCTTTGATCTGTGCAGTTTCTTTTTTCTTACTTTAGTTGTTAAGTAAGAAGTTCATGAAGTTCCTTGACATTACCAGTTCAGGGTTCAATTGAGGAAATAACAGGAAAAAATGAATCTAGTTCATGTTACCTTATGTGAAGGCAGCGTCATGCCCTGCAGCAGAGGTCTTAACCTTCAGTGTTCCTGGCAATATGTGCGCCTCTAGCCCTTAACTTCACTCTCTCCAGCTTCATTCATACCCATGTGGATAGGGTGAGAGTGAAGTGAAGCTATTTTAGACTTAGTTATCTGACTATTGCTGGCTACAATGGCACCATGGCTATGTCCCAATTTGCATACCTGTACTATGCACTAAAATATGAACTGCTGGTGATAGGGAAGTACTTACTATTATAAGTGAGGTAAGATGCCAAGATTGGGGCAAACTGCATCATAACCTTGTGTTAGCAACAACTTTAAAAGAAAGATAAACAACAGATGAAATATTAACCACTGTGAATAAATGTTGCTGATTTAAAATGAAATTAAAATCATACCCCCAACATATGTCACGTATAATTAAATGATGCAAAAATTCTAATGCCCATCGTGTCAGTCAGTTGACATCAAAGGTTTCTCTTTGAATTAAACGCACCAGAGGAGCCTTTGGCATCTGTAGATTAACATGCTGGGCTCTTGTTCAAGTGTCAGTCTTTGACGCCTTGGGAGTGAGAATGTGTTGTTAATGACTAATCCCTATTTGTTCCAAATGTTTCTTCAACTGAAAAATGTTAAAGTAAACCTTCACAAACACGTTCTGTTCTGTAGCACGAGTGGTTGTGGGCTGTATAAGCAGAAAAGGCATGCACAAATGCACATTTCAAAAGTGACCTTGGGAAGAAATCTCATCCAGGTACCAAATGAATACTATTTTCAATGTACTTTTCCTTACGTTCAGTATAGGACTGAACATTGACAAATGTACAAATCACTAGCCCTGTGGATTTATAGAAAGTAAAGACTCGTAAAAGCATTTTTCATACTCTCCCTTTTTTTTCTTAATTGGTCTTCTAACAATGTCCAACAGCGTATACGTGCATCACAGAAGGTATATGTCATTTTTGTCATTTTGTCCTGAAAGTAATGACAATTTCCACCACAGTCTGAATTTCTGTATTGTGTTTTAGGGTTGGGGTACTCCAGTTTGGACTTGGAATCAAATCTAAGTCACGAGTCTTAATGGACTTGGACTTGTCACGGACTTGGATGCATTTTTACTCTGACTTGACTCGGACTCGAGCCTTGGGACTCAAGAGTCCAGCCGAGTCCATGACATTTGTGATTCGATGAAAAAAAATTAAATAACAAAACAGTAAATAATGACTGCATCTCTGTCTGCATGCAGTTGTATTAGCCCCTGAAGTCATAGACATAGCCTTCACGGTGCTTTAGCAAATACACACACACACACATATGAACGTACAGTGGGTACGGAAAGTATTCAGACCCCCTTACATTTTTCACTCTTTGTTATATTGCAGCCGTTTGCTAAAATCATTTAAGTTCATTTTTTTTCCTCATTATTGTACACACAGCACCCCATATTGACAGAAAAACACAGAATTGTTGACATTTTTGCACATTTATTAAAAAAGAAAAACTGAAATATCACATGGTCCTAAGTATTCAGACCCTTTGCTGTGACACTCATATATTTAACTCAGGTGCTGTCCATTTCTTCTGATCATCCTTGAGATGGTTCTACACCTCCAATTGAGTCCAGCTGTGTTTGATTATACTGATTGGACTTGATTAGGAAAGCCACACACCTGTCTATATAAGACCTTACAGCTCACAGTGCATGTCAGAGCAAATGAGAATCATGAGGTCAAAGGAACTGCCTGAAGAGCTCAGAGACAGAATTGTGGCAAGGCACAGATCTGGCCAAGGTTACAAAAAAATTTCTGCTGCCCTTAAGGTTCATAAGAGCACAGTGGCCTCCATAATCCTTAAATGGAAGACGTTTGGGACGACCAGAACCCTTCCTAGAGCTGGCCGTCTGGCCAAACTGAGCTATCGGGGGAGAAGAGCCTTGGTGAGAAAGGTAAAGAAGAACCCAAAGATCACTGTGGCTGAGCTCCAGAGATGCATTCGGGAGATGGGAGAAAGTTGTAGTAAGTCAACCATCACTGCAGCCATCCACCAGTCGGGGCTTTATGGCAGAGTGGCCCGACGGAAGCCTCTCCTCAGTGCAAGACGCATGAAAGCCCGCATGGAGTTTGCTAAAAAACACCAGAAGGACTCCAAGATGGTGATAAATAAGATTCTCTGGTCTGATGAGATCAAGAAAGAACTTTTTGGCCTGAATTCTAAGCGGTATGTGTGGAGAAAACCAGGCACTGCTCATCACCTGTCCAATACAGTCTCAACAGTGAAGCATGGTGGTGGCAGCATCATGCTGTGGGGGTGTTTTTCATCTGCAGGGACAGGACGACTGGTTGCAATCGAGGGAAAGATGAATGCGGCCAAGTACAGGGATGTCCTGGACGAAAACCTTCTCCAGAGTGCTCTGGACCTCAGACAGGGCCGAAGGTTCACCTTCCAACAAGACAATGACCCTAAGCACACCACTAAAATAACGAAGGAGTGGCTTCACAACAACTCCGTGACTGTTCTTGAATGGCCCAGCCAGAGGCCTGACTTAAACCCAATTGAGCATCTCTGGAGAGACCTGAAAATGGCTGTCCACCAACGTTTACCATCCAACCTGACAGAACTGGAGAGGATCTGCAAGGAGGAATGGCAGAGGATAAAAATCCAGATGTGAAAAACTTGTTGCATCTTTCCCAAAAAGACTCATGGCTGTATTAGATCAAAAGGGTGCTTCTACTAAATACTGAACAAAGAGTCTGAATACTTAGGACCATGTGATATTTCAGTTTTTCTTTTTTAATAAATGTGCAAAAATGTCAACAATTCTGTGTTTTTCTGTCAATATGGGGTGCTGTGTGTACAATAATGAGGAAAAAAAATGAACTTAAATGATTATAGCAAATGGCTGCAATATAACAAAGAGTGAAAAATTTAAGGGGGCCTGAATACTTTCCGTACCCACTGTAAGTCAACCAATATGCTTGAATGTTACTACAGAGACTACTGTATAACATCGACTACTGAGATGACTGGCACAATTAAAATATAAAGCTGGGTATGTGACCAGTGTAATAGAAATTTAAAAAGGCAGTTTCAGATGACACAGGACCTGACAACTGGTCAAATTGCATGTGGCATTTGTGTATTGCGGTTAAAAACTTTAAAACTTGAGTCATGTCAACCACATCATGTCTCACAGTTTACTAAAAACAGCATACCGAAATAAAAATACATAAAAATAGTATTAATATTTAATATCAATCTTTTTAGCCATATATTATCTACACATGTAGGCTTCTGTAGTCTATAATAACTTGAAAAATTAACTGTGTAACTTTAGAAATAGGGATAAAAGTGTTATTGCTAAAGCGGACAGCAACTCTAAACAGATAAACAGCACCTATTTATTATTGATTGAGTAGTTTCAAATTATTGACGAGCCGCTTTAAATACAATCTTTTACAGCATTTGTCCACCATTCACATCATTCATCCATGCACAATAAAATATTGGGATATTGTGGGCAGTGAAATGTTTTGTTTATAATTTAATTATAGACTATAAAATAAATGTATTATTCGATAACAGAGTTTGTGTGTGAAGCAAAAATTACGTGATGAATTTAGTTGGTTATGACCTTTTTATTTTAAAGGATTATTTTATTTTTATTATAAACCACAGAGTAATTTATGCATGTCTTTTTTTAGCCTATCTCTGACAAGTTTGAAGGACAATTCTGTTAAATTAATGACAAAAAATTATTATTCTCTTTGTTTTTGTAGTTAAAGAAGAGCTCAATGAAATTTTCTTTGGTTAGAATTTAAAGATTTAAGACTCATTGCAGATGAACACGGCTACTGCTCAAGCAAATATCAATTATTATTATTGTTTTTATCTTCTGCGGCAGCTGCTGTGAGACACACATGGATGCATCAGGGATTTATGTACATGAGCAGCATGCAGAACTGCCCTGTGTTGTTCGGTTTCCCGCAAATTAACTAAAAAATCATGTCCGTGAAGACATGGCCCTTATATTATCAGTGGGATTTTCCATTGTTTCTGGATGTAGCATTTGCAGTCAAATCACGAGACGTAACTTCTCAGTTAGTGCTAATTACTACAGTGTTGTCTCATTTGTATGTACTGTATTTTCCCAAATCAGTCGGCAGATAGAGACAAAAGATTCAGAAAGAAATCTCAGTATAGACTATTAATCAAATCAAATCACTTTATTGTCACACTAACATGTACACAAGTGTGCAACAGTAGGTGAAAGTCTTGTGTGTAGTTCAGAGCAACATAGCAGTCATGACAGTGACAATACATGCACCAATTACAACAAACAACATATTTACGCAACACAATTTACATATCAAATGTACACATAATTACACAACACAATAATAATATACAATGTACAGTAAACAATACACACAATATAGAATACACATACAATATAATAAATAAATAAATAAAGAGTATATAAAAATATATATACAGTAGTTATATTGTGGAGAATATAATTATGACGGTCCAGTGTGAGATAATAAGATTAATAAAGTTCAGTGCTGATGTATATTGATCGTGAGAGATCAAGTATTCAAAAGTCTGATTGCTTGGGGGAAGGACCCGGCTGGTGCGGGTCCTGATGCTGCGATACCGCCTGCCTGATGGTAGCTGTGAGAGCAGCCCATGACTCGGGTGGCTGGAGTCTCTGATGATCCTCCAAGCTTTTTTCACACACCACCTGTTATATATGACCTGGAGGGAGGGAAGCTCATCTCTGATGATGTTTCTGGCAGTTCGCACCACGCTTTGCAGGTCTTTGCGGTTGTGGGCGGTGCTATTGCCGTACCAGGCGGTGATGCAGCCAGTCAGGATGCTCTCTACAGTACTGGTGTAGAACCGTGTGAGGATGTAGTGGTTCATTCCAAACTTCCTCAGCCGTCTCAGGAAGAAGAGGCGCTGGTGAGCCTTCTTCACAACAGCCTCAGTGTGGACGGACCACGTGAGCTGTGAGTGGATTCCTCAGTAATGTGGACACCGAGGAACTTGAAACTGCTGACTCTCTCTACCGGTGCTCCATTAATGGTGATGGGGCTATTTTCTCTGTCTTTCCTCCTGAAGTCCACTACAAGCTCCTTGTTTTACTGACATTGAGGGAGAGGGTGTGCTCATGACACCAGCGTGTTAGTGTGTGCACCTCCTCTCTGTAGGCTGTTTCATCATTGTCCGTGATCAGACCTACCACCGTCGTATCATCAGCAAACTTAATGATGGCATTGGAGCTATGTGTTGCCACACAGTCATGTGCGTACAGGGAATACAGGAGTTGGCTGAGAACACAGCCCTGTGGGGCTCCAGTGTTGAGGGTCAGTGATGAGGAGATGTTGCTGCTTACTCTAACCACCTTACGTCTGCCTGACAGGAAGTCCAGGATCCAGCTGCACAGCGAGCTGTTTAAACCCAGAGCCCGGAGATTCACATCAAACTTGGAAGGCACTATGGTGTTGAATGCTGAGCTGTAGTCTACAAACAGCATTCTCACATATGTGTTCCTTTTTTCCAGGTGGGAGAGAGCAGTGTTTATTGTAGATGCAATGGCATAATCAGTGGAGCGGTTGTTGCGGTAGGCAAACTGCAATGGGTCCAGAGAGGTGGGCAGCACAGAGCAGATGTGATCTCTGATTAGCCGTTAACCCATGGTTTCTGGTTGGGGTAGATCCGTATTGTTTTGGTCGGAACAACATCCTCTACGCACTTCCTGATGAAACATGATATGCTATCAGCGTAAACCTCGATGTCGTCATCAGAGGTGGACAGGAACATCTCCCAGTCTGCGTGATCAAAACAGTCGTGTAGCGCAGAGTCTGATTGGTCTGACCAGCACTGGATCGTTTTGAGGGTGGGTGGTTCCTGTTTCAGTTTCTGCCTGTAAGCAGGCAGAAGCAGAACGGAAGAGTAGTCTGATTTGCCAAATGGTGGGCGGGGGAGGAATTTGTATCCATCCCAGAAAGGAGAAGAGCAATGGTCCAAAACCCAGTCCCCTCGTGTGTTGAACTTTATGTGTTGGTGGTATTTTGGTGCGATTGTTTTAAAATTGGTTTTGTTAAAGTCCCCGGTAACAATGAAAGCAGCCTCAGGGTGTGAGGTTTCCTGCTCACTTATACTCCCATACAGTTCCTTGAGTGCCTGGTCTGTGTCGGCTTGTGGGGGGATGTACACAGCTGTGATAATGACCGCTGTGAATTCCCTCAGTAGCCAGAATGGTCGACACAGAAGCATGAGATATTCCAGATCAGGAGAGCAGAAAGACTTGATAAAATGTTCGTTCCTCTGATCACACCATGATTTGTTGATCATAAAACATACACCAACACCACCTCTGCTTTTACCTGAGAGGACTTTCGCTCACTCCGCTCGGTGCACGGAGAACCCCACGGGTTCGATGGCCGAGTCTGGAATCTCCGCAGACATCCAGGTTTCCGTAAGGCAGATAACGAAGCAGTCCCTCGTCTCTCGTTGGAAAGAGATTCGCTCTCTCAGCTCGCAAAGGTTGTTGTCCAGAGACTGAACATTTGGCAGTAGTATACTGGGTAGCGGGGGTCGATTTGCATGACGTCTACTCTGATGAGTACGCCGGACCTTTTTCCCCTTTTCCTTCTGCGTTTCTGCGGCCGGGCAGCCCAGACAAAGGGCTCCCCTGGCGTGTTTGTAAACAGCGGGTCAGCATTGAGGAATTTGAAGTCCGGTTTACGGTGTGTAATTGCAGAACCAATGTCCAAAAGCGTTTGCAATAAACTGCAGTGTTGTGTCGGAGCTCGCAACGTAGCAGCCATACTCAGCGCCATCTTGAGTATTATTTCTTTAGATAGGGATAATTTTAAATAAAACTAAATTAAATTGAATTGACAAATTGAAAATTAAGTAAAAATAAAAACTAATAAAAAATTTGAAACATAATAACCTTGATTGTCATGACCAACGCAGCAATCACTTTCTATATTCTATGTTTGAGTGGAGGAGAAAAAGCAAAAAATAATTGAAATGTCAATAGAACGCAATAAAAATTGTGTTGAAGAACAGTTTTGTCTTCATACACCTAAAGCATACACTTTCATTCTGAAACCACTTTAAAGTCTGTTCAGTAGGATACTAATCATAAAATATATATGAAAGGCAACAGAGCTGTTTTTGTTACCTGTATATTGACAAATTGTTTTTCTTAGTTGTGAAGTTTAAAATAATCTTAAAATATTGATGTTGAGTTTACAGTTCCAAGTTGAATTCAGATACTTGAACAGATTCATTCAGAGTCTACTCGGCATGTTATGAACTTGGTCTTGAGTCCAACTTGTCCCTGTTTGTTTAAAGAGTCCGACTTGACTTGGACATGAATAAGGTGGACTCGAACCCAACACAGACACAGTGAAATTTGTAGCTAAAATCAGTCTGTACTTCTTGAAATGTAAAACGCTGCCCTCAGTGGCCAAAGCAGTAAGTGTTGTTGGGCGTATGGGCATATGAGAGCTCCATTTTCCCGATGTAATGTCCACAGAGGGGCGCCAAAAGCAAGTTGTGAGGCGAGTTGTTTCCAGTTGTACAGGCTATATAATACAGTGAATAGGAACGCATGTTTTATAAACTGTTTAAGGGTAAATTGCATCCTTTGAATCACGCTTGTCACTGATTATGTGAATGTGATTACTTTCTGGTTTCAATGCAGGATTTGAACCCGAGTCTCCCACACTCTCTGTTCGCACCACAAGGGAATGTAAAAACACAGAAGCATAATTTACATCATTGTGTACTGTGTGATGTTTATCTCAAACAGAGTGGTTAAAAACTAGATATGCTGCTGGCATTTTCATCAACTTTGAAACATTAAGACTATATCTGATAAAATGTCAGAAATAAAAACCCTTTCAATAACACCAAAGAAGCTAGGCCAATTGATTTATTCTCCAGCAATCTTCCAGAAATAAATGTCCAAATAAAGCTGATCATTTTGGTATGTGGCCAATCACATAATATTCTAGTCAGACAGATGAGCTCATTTAAGGGTATATATCCTTTTAATGTGGTCTTTCTTTCAATGCTAAATATGGAGATTAATAAAAGAGCTTTTAATTCTCTGCCATCTCCAGTATATAGGGAATGTTTTCACCAATAACACATGTGGACAGGGATGAAGCAAAGCACAGAACCATTTTTATGATGTAATGGGAACAGCAGATGTGTACGTCCAGTTAGATTTATATAGACTTTGAAATTTCAGGGCCAGCAAAGGCTTCTCTGCTGGTGTACCAGGTCTCTAAATTACAAAAGAATTTCTCACAACTCAATTGTTTATTCTCAATTTTTAGAGTAGGTGCAACAAATAAGTAACACAAAATGACAATTAAATTACATTTTTGTTCTTTCAAAAATATTCAGTGACCAATATAGGCACCCTTCTCTTCAATAACTGCCATTAGCCTTCCATCCATGGAGTCTGTCAGTTTCTTAATCTGTTCACGATCAACTTTCGCTGAAGCAGCAACCACAGCCTCCCAAATGCTGTTCAAAGAGGTGTATTGTCTTCCCTCACTGTAAATCTCATATTTGAGAAGGGCCCACAAGTTCTCAGTAAGATTTAATCAGGTGAGGAAGGGGGCCAAGTCTTTGAGGCCCTTGCTGGCTAGCCAAGCAGTGGAGTACTTGGATGCATCTGATGGAGCATTGGCCTGCATAAAGATCATGGCCTTCTTAAATGCTGGAGACTTCTTCCTGTACCATTGCTTGAAGAAAGTACTTTCCAGTAACTGGCAGAAGGTTTGAGAGTTGAGTTTCAGTCCATCTTCAACTCAAAAAGGTCCAACTACCACATCCTTAATGATAGCAGCCAATACCAGTACCCCTCTTCCACCTTGCTGGCGCCAGACTCGAAGTGGTGCCCCTTAGTGATCCAGCCATGGGCCCATCCATCTGGTCCATCAAGAGTCACTCTCATTTCATCTGTCCATAAAACCTTTGAAAAATATGTCTTCAGGTATTTCTTTGCCCAATCTTGATGCTTCAACTTGTAAATATATTCAGTGGTGGTCGTGTTTCAGCCTTCTTGACCTTGGCCATGTCTCTGAGCACTTGACAGGAAGATTGCAGTTCTGGAATATGGTAGCATTGGAGTAAAATGGGTTCCTGGTAGCTTCACGTTTAATTCTTCTCAAGTCTTTTGCAGTTAATTTGTGCCTTTTCTTCTCCATGCATTGTTTGGGCCCCAGTTGACTATTCACAACTAAATGTTTGATTGTCCGGTGGTTACGTCTCAATAGTAGATTATTCTATATCAAGAGTGTTGCATCCGTCTGAAAGGCATTTTACAATATTTGACTTTTCAGAGTCAGTTAAATCTCTTTTTTGGCCCATTTTACCTGAGTTAATGAAGCTGCCTAATAATTATGCACACCTCGATATAAGGTTTTAGTCACTTTCGCCACACCCTCCCTCATTACACAAATACATACCGCCTGAGAATGATTGAATCCAAATATGCATTACATTTTATATGGTTTGGAGTTGGAAAATGTGCATGGAAAAAATTATAAGATCAGAATACTCACTTGCCTAATAATTGGGCATGCAGTGTATATCTTTGCTTTTCCAGTTTTTATCCCTTTCCACTCTTGACACTGTCCAACTGACTTGTCCATTTGTCAGTGTATTAAATAATAGTGGCAAATGATTTATCCAACAAGAAAGCAAATCGACAAGCAAAGCATGAGTCTGAGCTCTGCCACACGATGGTTCAAATGAATAGGAATCTGATTTCAGATTGTCAGACTGAATCTGAAAATATATAGATTTTCTGAGTAATCACTATCTTTATTTGAATGATCCCAATATCAATTCTTAAAATCAATGTTTAATTTACTCTATGCAAAGTTCAACACCGAGATCATTTCAAAGCATGCAGAGTTTAAAAGTTTGGTTTGATTCAGTTTGTGCCAAAGACAAGATCCACGCATTCCATTTGCCATTGAATAATGCCTTTTTAATGCCATAAAGTCATGTGTTGATCATAAAGAATAAAAAATAAAATGTTTATTGTAATCACACATGCGCTGAAGAATACATTACTTAGCTCAAGCAAAAGCTCAATATTTAAGTTGTTTTTAATCATAAATCTCCACTTTCACTTTCTTCTTTTTTTTTGGCAATTCACATTCTCCGTGCATATCACCACATATCGGGCAGGGAGAGGGAGAATTTAGATTAAAAAAGGACTTCTAAAAATCAAAATTTTTTGTTCAGCAGATGAAAGAAAGTCATGCACATCTGGGATGGCATGAGGGTGAGTAAATGATAAGAGCATTTTCAGTTTTGGGTGAACTATTCCTTTAAAATGCATGGGCCTCCACTGATATAGACTGAATTATAGATATATTTATCTGTTAAACACATTAAAAACTATACTAATATACTACTATATGTTCAAGCACCTAAGACACAGACACAGCTCTCGAACTAAATCTTTGAAAAAAAAGCAGCTCCCACATGACTAAATAAAGCAGAACAGGGCTGGACTGGCCATCGGGCATTTCGGGCATTTGCCCGGTGGGCCGACGTGCTTTGTGGGCCGGTAGCCTACATACTTAAATTTTTTTTTTTTTTTTTTGTCTGAACGGCCTATAAAACTCGCACATCGGGCATACCGATGGTGATTTTTCTTCTTTTGTGGGCCGATGTTTTTTGTTTTTTTTGCAATGGTATAAACTATTAAAGGTGGTGGATTGGCCAATTGGTCATGATCGACTCTGGGCTGGACCAATTACAGCCGAGGAGGTCAGATGCACCCTCCCCCTTCAACGGATCAGCAATCACATATCATTGCTGCTGAACAAAAATGGAGAACAAAAAACGTAAAGGAGGAGCCGAAAAAATTAGGGCAAAAAAGAAACTAGCCCTTCAGGCAGATGCTGCCAAATGTGCTAAAATATCACAGTTGTTTGGTGGTGGCTATAGTGGAGCTTCCACTTCAGTAAAATTAGCAAGTGATGGAGGCCAGCAGCAGGTTGAAGAGGGAAAGGGGAGGCAGGAGGAGGAGAGACCCGAGGCGCCGCGGTCCAAGTGGCAGAACTGAACTTGAGGTAAGTTGACACACTTTTTTTAATGACGATAACGCGACGATGACTAGCTAAAAATGGCTGGCTGGCTCTAAGGTGACTAAAACATGACGAGACGTTTTTGAGTTTTCGTTGACGAGACGAGGGACGAGGCGGAACGAAAATGATTATAACTAAGCAAGGGCGGAGTGGCAATCGGGTGAGTCGGGGCCGTGACTCGAGGCCAGGTCTGATAATAGTTATACATTGCAAGTCTTAGCAACACCATCCGGCAGCCTGGTGTGCGCCCGCTGCCCTCTGGTCAAACTGTGCAGCCTCTCTCAACCCGTAAATAAATGCATCCATCGATGATCCGAAAGTTTTGTCTGACTTCTTAAATGGTCTAGTGGTAGATATTTTGGTAACACTTTATAATAACTGCACGCTATTAATCATTAAGTAAGCATGAGTAAACAGTTAATTCATCATTTATAAAAGCATTTATAGACATTAATAAGCAGTTTGTAAATACAGCTATAAATGCTTTTTTTCTTGATTTATAAGCATATCTATAATGTGTTTAATAATTGTATTTTCATACTTTGTTAATGATTAATTAATAATTTCTAAATGAAGTATAGCATTATTTACAAACCAGTTATTTAAGAGTTGTCAGTGGTTCATAAGATCACTTAGAAAGTGTAAGAAAATGGAGTACATTCAGGTAGTTATAAAGCATTTAGTAGTGGTCAGTTAACTATTTTTGTGAGCTCATCTAAAGTGAGGACTACTCATGCCTTGTAAAGCATTTATAAAGGAGATTTAAAGACTCAGTTATCTTCTAAACAGAAAAATGAAACAAACACAACACAGTGATACAGAACAGAGAAATTATTAACAGCATTTAAATCTCCTTTGTAAATGCTTTACAAGGCATAAATAGTCCTCACTTTAGATGAGCTCACAAAAATAGTTAACTGACCACTAGTGCACTGTTGTGTGCCGCCATGTTATTATTTAGTGTCTGCGTTTTTCCAAACAATTTTAAATATTTTTGGACCTTGATGTTATAACTATGGTATGGTATGGGGCCACCCTACTTGTAACCTTTAATAATTAAAGGTTAAAAAGAAACATATTGCATTTGGTACATTATTGTTATATTGATAATAATAATTATATTTCATTTATGTTTGATATTATTAAACAGTAATTAGGCAATTTTATCACTGATTATTGTAGTCTTTGGTCACCTTGTTATTGAGGAACTCCCCAAAATCTCAACAAATTGTGCCAATCCTTACATGTTACACCAGGTTGATCCATCATCACAAGTGGAGAAGTCTGTGACAGATGAGACAGAAGAGCAGGAGAGAGAGATGGAGCAGGAGAGAGCGATGCAAGAGCAGGAGAGAGAAATGCAAGAGCAGGAGAGAGAAATGCAAGAGCAGGAGAGAGAGATGGAGCAGGAGAGAGAAATGCAAGAGTAGGAGAGAGAGATGGAGCAAGAGAAAGAGATTGAGCAAGAGAGAGAGTTGGAAGACCAGGAGAGTGAGAGCCAGGGCATAGATTACTTTGCTCGCCCTGAACCCGACATATTACAGGCATTCTTAGATTACCACCCACAGCAGAACACCAGCAATGCAGTTGTGATGAGGGTGTTCAGCCGTAAAGATGGCACCAGCAGGAAGTGGCTTACTTATTGCAAAGGACGCCATTTATTGTTCTGCTTTGTGTGTCTGGCATTTACAAGGCGGACTGACACCAGCGCATTTATAACAGGCATGAGTGACTGGCGACATGTACATCTGTGCACAGAGGAGCATGAAAAGAACACTACACACCAGACCTGTGCAGAAGCTTTTTTCTTAAGGTGCTCAAAAGGCAACATCAGCAGCTTGTTTGCTGGCAGTCAGTTGTCAGCTCACAGAGCACAAGTGAAAAAGAGACGGCAAGTTTTGGAGCGTATAGTGGACGTGGTCAAAGTACTAGGGAAGAGGGGACTCAGCTATAGGCATGTGGAGAATGAGGCTGCATACACTTTGGGTGATAACACTATCGATCATGGTAACTTTCTGGAATTGATTGTGTTATTAGGCAAGTATGATATGTGCCTTAGAGAACATTTGAATGACTGCATTGAGAAAAGCAAGAAGTTGCATCAGTCCAGTGGATCAAGACGTAGAGGGTCTCTCGTCACCCTACTTTCCAAAACAACTGTCAACTCAGTGATTGATGCAATTGGCCATTTCATTCAAGAGAGCATCACCAGTGATGTCCAGAGAGCTGGGATGTTCTCTGTTCAGCTGGACACAACCCAAGACATCACAGGTTATGATCAGTGTTCAGTAATTATCAGGTATGTTACTGAGGTTGTGCAGGAGAGGCTTGTCTCCATAGTGAGGTGCGAAGCATCCACGGGGCAGTACTTTGTAAACTTGCTTTCTGGAGTTTTAGAGCATCTGAATCTGGACAAGGCCATGTGCATTGGGAATGCAACAGATGGTGCTTCAAATATGCAGGGCCAGTACAAAGGCTTTTCAGCACTTATGACTGCCCAGTCTCCAACTCATGTGCATGTGTGGTGCTATGCACACATACTTAATCTTGTGCTTGCTGACACAACACTAAGTGTCATTGAAAGTGGATCACTCTTTAATTTACTTAATGACATAGCTGTGTTCATCAAGGAGTCCTATCACAGGGTTAATCTGTGGGAGAAACAAACCCAAGAAGAGACAAGACACAGACGCCTCAGTCCAATAGGTGAGACACGGTGGTGGGCCAAGCATGATGTCCTCCAAAAATCTTTGGACATTTTGGAAAACCAGATGATGGCCTCTTCATTGATGTAGTGCTCACGCTGGAAGCCATTGAAAAGAGGGAAAAAGAAAAGCCAGCTGTTCGTGCCAAAGCACAAGGCTTTAAAGAGTGTCTCTTGAAGCATAAAACTGTCTTAACAGCACAGATATTTCTTAGAGTGTTTGAGCAAACAACTCCTCTGTCGAAGTACCTCCAGTCAACGGGGATGGACATTCTCTCTGCCCATCATATGGTGACTGCCACACAAGATAGCCTCAAAAGTATCGCCAGGGACTTCCCAACTGTGAAGGCAGCTGCAGACACATTTGTGAAACAGACAAATCAGAAACTCGAGGAGAGGGAGGACAACACAGACATGGAAGTGGAGGCTGCACTACCTGAAAAGAGAGCCAAGAAGAGAAAACGCATGGCCGGAGAGATGACTGAAGATGAGTGGCAAATCAATGCTGAGAAAACATATGAGGTGAAAGTGCACAACACCATCCTGGACACAGTTATTGAAGCAATCCACAGACGATTTGTCACAAATGGCCCTCTTGTTGCGGATTTGGCATGGTTGGACCCCAGGAAGTTTAGCCAGGTCAGAACAGTTTCTCTTCCTAGTAATGCACTTCAAAACCTCAGCACATGTCTCCTGAAATTTGACAGCAGGGCTACAGTAAATAACCTTCAGTCAGAACTGAAAAGTTTTGCTGGACAGTGGGAAAGGCTTAAGACATCACATGTAGATGACTACAGGACCAGAACAGCAAAGGATAGATCTGAAGAATGGGACGAAGAAAGTGAAATTGTGATTCTTGCAAAAATTGCCCACTGTGCTGCTATCAAATTCTCAGGCGGTTCAACATGCTGTCTGATGCCTACTGTCTCCTTGGGCTGGCATACAAGTACCTGCTGACCCTCTCTCTCACTCAGGTTGCCTGTGAAAGAACATTCTCTACACTCAAATTCATTAAAAGCAGACTCCGAAGCAGCCTGTCTGGAAACAGGCTTGAGATGTTTATGCTGATGGCCACTGAAAAAGACATTCTCATGTCATTGGACTCCGACATGGTCATTGACAGGGTAGCTGAGAAGAGTGACCTGCTGAGAAAGCTGCTTTTGTAACCTGGTGGGGTGAAATAAAATTATCAAAACATTCCTAATTATGTTTCAGTTAAGATTAAATTCAACTTTATTGTTATTGCCTAAAAGTACAGTCAAATGAATAGGTTTTGTATCTATCTTCACTTCAAAAAAGTCACATGCTCAGAAAATGCTTAGAATGTGTCCATTTTAATAGGTTTTAATGCATAAGACAGTAGATAGAATAAATATTAGATAATATAAATATGAGAGTTTTCTTACAGCCTTAATCTGTCATTGTTTCGTTTCAGACTGTCAGTCAATTTTGGAAGCCTGAAGTAGAATATGATTCAACCATTTCTCTAGAGTAAACATACCAGTAGTGTCATCGTCTGAAATCCATTAAGTGCAAGTCTTTCTCACCCTTCGCTGTCTGTCCTTTCACTTCTTAAAGGTTTCCATATTTCATATGTTAAGATATGTTCAGTGTTGCTGCTGTGGAAGTGTTGTGGATGACTTTTTATTGATGCAGTGAGTAAATAGTCTTTGGTGATACAATTCAATCACAATCTGTCCTTAATAGATTTTATTATTTATCTAATCGTTGTTCCTCTCTGTCCTGTTTTTCAGGGTCTAATCATACTTTAAGAGGTTCTCTAGACCATGCAACTTTTTAAGTTCCTACGTAAGTACTACTGTATATGATTCAGCTATTTTTGTGGAATAAAGATACAAGTAGTGTGATCATATGAGCAAGTCCAACAAATGCCATTCTTTCTCACCCTTCTCTGTCCTTTTTACTTGTGTCCTGTTTTTCAGGGTCCCATCATAATTTCTTAAGAAGTAAGTACTGTATATGATGTCAGTATTTTCCAACATTTTCTAAATACTGTACCAGTACTGTGTAAAATGCCATCAAAAAGTCAATTAAGTGTTATTCTTTCTCACCTTTCTTTCTCTGTCTCCTTTCACTTTTTAAAGGCTGCCATGTTAAAAAAAATATTTTGTGCTGCCATGCTGTTTGTTGATGTGGTAAATAAATAGTTTATGAAAATACCACTAAATCTGTCATTTATTAATTTTAATATTCATTAATGATCATGTCTCACCTCTAGTCTTCTCTGTCTTAATTTCAGGTTTCCACCATGTGTTGTAGATAGACAGTTCAGGAGGAGGTTAACTTAACCAAGCAGTCTTTTGTTTTCCGCTAATTACTGTTTAGAATACCAGAATAGGGAGGATGGTGTAGGTTTAAGTTTATTAGATTGATACATATATACCAACAAGACAGTGTACATCGCTGTCAGAACAGCGTTTGTTTTCATTCAAAGGCTTTATGGCTTTGCCAATAATACCTGGTGGGCCGGTCTCTAGTCAAAATGCCCGGGCCGATTTTTTGTCCCAGTCCAGCCCTGAAGCAGAATATCCATCCTTCAGGTTGCCAGGGGCCATGCAGGGGTCAACTGTGGGACTATGGGCCAAGTAATATTTCCTCATCCCCTTCGTCAGCACCTTTAGTTCATCCATAGCCCTGAGCTTGCAACAGCTCAACCCATCACCTTTCATTTAAACAGCAGAGATACACTGCAGATCAAACTAATATGATGTCAGACACCCCAAGGCTGAAACTACAGCTGACCCCCCTGACCATGTCATGTACTTCAATAAAGTTATAATGAACTCAAACCCTGTAGCTTGAAGTTTTTAGGTAATCATTTTGAAGTCAACATAAAATCAAAATTTAGCTCATTTACTTAAGGGATAGTTCACCCATGATATCCCAGATGTGTATGACTTTCTTTGTTGAGCAGAACACATTTGATGAATTATAGAAAAATATCTCAGCTCAGTAGGTCAAATACAAGTGAATGGAAATCTGACTTTTGAAGCTCCAAAGATGACAGTCAGCATAAATGTCATCCATAATGCAGCGACTCCAGCAGTTAAACGAATGTCTTCTTAAGCAACAAGACCACTTTTGGTGAGCATGTGACGTAATCGCATTGGCATTTGAAACATGCAAAAACTGAGTGTAAGGGGTTACGATGGGCAAGGAGGAGGCGAGAACCGGCTTGTCAATATAAATGATAATTTAATGAAAACTTAAACCAAAAGCACAAACATGAACACACACATGACGGACATGCCCGGAATTCTCTCTCTCTCGCCTTTATCCCTCGCTCGCGCCCTATCAGGCCGATTGGGGACCGGGCGTGCAACATTCTAGCCCGGCCCCGCCCCCCCTCCGCTCCACACTCCTCCCGGCGTTACCTCAGGCCGGGGTGCCACCTGCATGACCTACACCCCCCTTTCCCTGGGGAGGGGCGTGCTTTGCGCCCCGTCAGGTCATCCCCGCCTTCTTCGACATGGAAGACAGGAGGGGAAAACAACAACAAAACAAATAGGCGAGGGAAAAGGCCAACATGGTGTGACAGAGAGAGAGGAGAGAGAGAAGAAGCTCACTCACCGGTTCTCTGATGTACTGTTGTGTGGTCCTCGAACGCTCCTCCACACTCTCCGGTGGATGACAGCCGCTCCTCTCCGGGCGAACCGGAGTCAAACCTCCAACCCCCAGCGGACAGAATGCCACTCCGGCACCTGGGGACATTCCTCCGCCCCTGGCAGCGGCCCTACCACTCCAGGCGATCGGGGAGTTACTTCCCTCCTCCCCTCGCGGACGGCGGTCTTCCCTCGACCCCTTCGCGTTTCTGGGAGATGGCAGGGCACTCCTCCGCCCCTGGCAGTGTCTCCATCGCTCCAGGAGGTCAGGGAATCCAGTCCCCACTCGCCCCGCAGACGGCGGCCGTTCCCCGCATCCAGGCGGTCGGGCTACTCCATCACCTGGCAGATGGCAGCGGCACTCCCCTGGGTGGACGGTAGTGTCGAGGACTCTGCGACGGGCATCCCTCCTCCTTCCCGAGTTTCAGCACCAATGTAAGGGGTTACGATGGGCAAGGAGGAGGTGAGAACCGGCATGTCAATATAAATTATAATTTAATGAAAACTTAAACCAAAAGCACAAACATAAACACACACATGACGGACATGCCCGTAATTCTCTCTCTCGAACCGTTGTCACCGGCCGCCTTTATTCCTCGCGCGCCCCATCAGGCTGATTGGGGACCGGGCGTGCGACATTCTAGCTCGGCCCCGCCACCCTCCGCTCCACACTGAGGCAAGTGCCGGAAGACCAGCACTGTTTACAAGTGAGTAGGAGGAATGCTGTAAAGAAGCTTTGTTGGTTTTGGTTTAGATCTGTATTTATCTGTTTCTTTACTCACACTGGTGAGTTTGTGTGCTTATCCTGGATGTCTCAACCGAGAGGAGAACGTGAGAGTATGTCTGTGACATGCCAATGCAAATACGTCACACGAGAGACCGTGTGATCTCCACTTTCTCGTGAACATGCATAAGTTAAAAAGTACATAAATATTGATCTTTTTCACACCAAAAGTGATCGTATCACTTTAGAAGACATTAATTTAAGTGCTGGAGTCGTATCGATGACGTTTATGCTGACTGTCTGTGATTATTGAAGCTTCAAAAGTCTGATCACCATCCACTCGCATTTTAAGGATCTACTGAGCTAAGATATTTTTCTATTTTTCTTCAAATTTGTTCTGGTGAAGAAAAAAAGGCATACACATCTGGGATATCATGAGGGTGACTAAATGATGAGAGAATTTTCATTTTTGGGTGAACTATCCCGATTTATGCACATTTCTGGTTTTCTTGTGCACGATGCACGTTATTCTAATGAAAACATGTTTGACCTCTATATTGATATTTCATGAAAATGTTATAACTAATGTAATAATTTATGTAATTTACCTTCAAAATTAGTTTTTGGTTGATGTCGCTAATCCCTCTCACTTGATATTTCATTTTTTTATCACAGAACTGAACTCTAATGTATTTGCACACACTGTAGAACTGAGACAATAGATACGATAAATCAAGACACAGGAAGTAACTGTGTAAATAAGCCAAAAGTTTTCACCTTTCAAATGCTAACTGGGTGCAAACTAACTGATGTGTTTCTAGTTTAAAACATACATGATCACATACAGAAATATTAATCTTTGACACTACATGACATTGAGGTAAGAGCAATCCTGGAACACACACACTCAAATGTAGACTCTTGTGCGAAATAATATTTCATTTTTGTGGACTCTCTGGAAACCTCATCATCGAGTGATCAACCTTTGCTCCAGCTGGGCCAGAGTTTATTTGTTTGACTGCACCTTTATTTAAGCAGTGTCAGAGGAGGACCGGCGCCTGCTTCACCCACATGATTAAATGACAAGCATATTTGGAGAAGGCAATCCTTAAAGGTATAGTCAAACCACCTGGTCAAAAGGATATTTTTTTTCTCTAGTGCTTTGAATCTTTCATCTCCCGAAGAAAAACAAGGGAGAAAAATTGACAACCGTGCGTCCTGCGCTTAAGTTTTCCTATGTCGCATTATATTAAACTCTATCTACCACCCTCAAGTTTCCATCCCACCGAGACCAGATGAGATCATTGCAGATGATCCAAATCCAGGACTTTAAACTGCTCTGATTTGACACAGATAATTAAATCCTTGACTAAACTAATCTTCAGCAATCAAACTAACAGACTTTGAATAAAGGGTAAATCATAAACTGGCCCTGGCCAAATTGATGCCCTACGCAGAGTTCCGCGATAATCAGATTTAGGGGTTGGTGGATGCGAGGCGATAATCTGAAGTGGCGTGAGCTGCGAGGTGATTGTCTGTGTTCCGCGACTGCTATCGGGTCTTTGAATAACATATAATGTGTGAGGAAGGGGAGCAGGTGGAGTTTCTGGTTCCCCCTACGGTTGGATGGTACCACCCTATGGAGTTGGTGCTCTTCTCAGACTGCGTAATATGCATATAGGGAGCGGCGGTACTGAGAGTAGTATTGTAATAAGTTCAGTGTAGGACACGCATTAGGCTTTGATGTTATGAGTGGGCTGCATAACTGGCCATAGCTTTTGAAAAGTCAATCACAACTAAATTGTATTACTGTTAAAAAATAATATGTAATTTGGCAAGGAATCAGTTTTGTAGGAATCCTTTTGCAAGGAAAATTGGAAACAGTAGGTTGAATTTTCTTTAGCTGAAATCGGTCTGTGCTTATCGAAATTCAAAATACTACCCCCAGTGGCCAAAGCGTTAAGTATATGGACACATATGAGCTCCATTTTCCTGGTGAAATGGCCACAGTTGTGAAAAGAGTTGTTTTCAGCTGTACAGTCTGCTATAAAGTGAGGATGAGTTATATAACTGTACCCTCCAATTAAACCCCAAACCTAAACCTAACCAACAGTGGAGTAAAAATTTTATGTTAGAGGGAAAAATGCAACCTCTGAATCACGCTCGTCACTGATTATGGGAATGTGTGACATGCTGCACTTATACATTTGGATGTTCAAATAATCTATTATAAAATCCACTTAGCTCATAAATCGGAGGAGGCACGTGTGGATGAACATGAATTTCGCCTCTGTGTGTGAAGAGAAAAATCAACTGAAACAGTGAATTATTTCACAGTAACAGTTTTGTTATATTGCTGGACTTTTCCCCAGAATGCACCATGATGAGCTCGGCGGAAAAATAAATCCAAGATGGCGGAAGAACAGAGAAAAATTTAGATTATAAATATACTTGTAAACCATTCAATACTGAAAAGTATAGATAAATAACATTTTGACATGACACAAAACTGACTATTTTACCCAAAATGTGTGTCGTGCTTATTTGTGCCATTAGAGGATCGTGTCATTTCCCTTGCGTCACCTGTAGTGAAATCAGTTGTCCAAGTCAAGTGTCCCATACGCTGCGTGTGAGGGGTGCTATTTGAATGATGCACACTGTAGAGTGTTCTAAATTGCTCTCTTATGAAGCATCTTTCAGTAAGGATGCTGCCATTGAAGACAGCTGCCTAGGTAGGCAGAAGACAGTGAGGCAGCTCACTAAGTTTTGGAACAGACCCCTAGTTTGATTTGCCATTTTATTATGCCATTGATGCCTGGAGCATTTTTTGTTGTTGTTGTTTATGTTCTAAAACATTTAGCAAAACAATGAAGAAGTGAATTAATGTAGTGATAAACACTTTTCTGATATCAGCAATAAAATTGTTTGATAAGTGTTGCCATAGAAACTAATAACTTTTGAGTTCTAAGGACGTAAATAGCTTTGAGTATGTGTTGCCATCTCATAATAACAGTAAGTTGATTGTTTCTATGGTAACACTTACAACACCAAAATGGCTTTGTTTTTTAAAACAGCCAAATGTTTATCACTTCATTAATGAATTAACCTCTATATTTTCTTGCTAAATGTATCAGATAAAACAAATGCTTCAGGCATCAATGGCATATTAAAATGGCATATCAAACTGAAATTTGTGTTCACTAATTTCAACTGTTGAGGCCGCTGCCATATTGGTTCTTTTGACATGACGTTATGACTGTCAAGTCAGAGCTTTCATAGAATTCATAGTATACAATTTGTAATTACGAGTTCTGTGAGGACGTGAATGCTTTGTACAATCTCATAATAATGGTAATTCCGACATGACGTGTACGCACCATTAGTTAATATTGACATATTCAATGCTAGCTACATGAATAACCTAGTTTAATTGGCACAGACATTTAAACATAAATCCAGCACCCTCTTGAGTACAGAGGTTTGTTACCGCCAAAGACTGCAATGGGACTGTGTGCTTGCAATGGTCTGGCCAAGCATTTGCATCTGCATACTTTTTACATTTTTAACCTTAGTCAAACATCTCAAACAGACAGATGGATGAGTGACTCCCCCTCAAACACATGCACTCTTAAACTTTTTGTCAGTTCTGGAATTTGTGGTATTGTTTATATATTCCTCATCTCAAAAACACATGTTCCCATTTTCCATCAAAGGAAATCTTTGACTCAAATGCTCATTTGCAGCAAATTTGCGTCAAGTTTGCGGCTAGTTTAGTAAAAAAAAAAAGGGCAAAAATTTGATTTACATGGATCATTAAAAGTGAAATGGTTCATTTCTGCACCACAAACGAAAATGTATTTTTTTCCAAATATTCCACCTATCTTTCATTGGTTGGACAAACAGGTAGTCCCGCCCTAAACTCACACCATTGTTTGAGCCAAAGTTGTCCTGCTCACAGCACATCCATTAGGGGAATCAGTTGATGCTGCATAAGTGCATTGGCATGTTCAGGTGAGAACTGACGCAATAGACCTGGAAGTGCAGCACGATTGGTTTACAAGAGAACTCTGTTCACAAGCTTCATTGGGTTTGATTTCATTTAAACATGCCAATGCACTTACAAAACTTAAGACACACATTGGAGAGCAACTGGAAGTAAACAATTACTTTTACAAAATTGATGAGAACATTTCTGAGTCTGTGCCAATATTGATGAGAAAATTTCAGAGACTGTGCTTTTTGGAGGTTTAAAGTGCTGATTACCATTCACTTGTATTGTATTGATCCACAGAGCTGAGATATTTTTCTAAAAATCTTCATTTGTGTTCAGCAGATGAAAGAATGTCATACACATTTTGGATGCATGAGGGTGAGTAAATTATTTTTGGGTGAACTAGCCCTTTAAGTTCTACCTGTGTGTGCAACTTGTAAACAGCTACTGCAGGTAAAGACTTTATAAAAAAAGTCCCAAGTTTTTGGACGTTATTATTATATTACTGTATATGAATATGGTAATCATATAGCAAACTACCATGGTTTTCTTTGAAGTACATTGAAGCACCATGTAAATACAGAAAGGTACATACATATGGTAATTGTTTCCAAAGTACCATGGTATTACCCACAAACTCACACAAACACAGACAATTTGGCCTCTGAACAGAAGCCGTATGCTTTCAGAAGACTCAGAATATGATGCATAAGTGTCATGGACAACTTTTACGATGTATTTGGGTGATTAAGCTTTAAAGTGAGTCAGTATCAAGTGCAAATAAAATTTACTCCAAAATAATGTCACATAACGGAAGTAAAATGAGTTGCAAATGCTGTTCCATGTTGAATTAACTACTTTAAATTATGAGTAGCTTGTTACTTGACAAGCTTCAAATTAGTTTTTGCAACTCTGATTCAATCCTCAATATTAGAACCAAAAATGCTCTTTGGAGAAGATATTAGGAACAGTGTTTCTAGTTTTGCTGTTCCTCCGCTTAATTCGCCTGCCTTAAGGTGCTGGGTGAGGAAAGACATTCAGGGTTCACCGATCCCGGGAACTCACGTGGACTTAAAAAGTGCACGTTTCCCTTGTGGAGGGGAAAGGTGCTGTGTGCAAGCGGTACACCTTGCCAGCTGCATACGTATCTGCTAACATACAGGAAACTGGCTCAACCCAGAGATTTCGCAAAGGTATTGGGTGTCACCCAGCCTGCTGCTCTACAGATGTCTGTTAGAGAGGCGCTGTTTGCCTGGGCCCAGAAGTGGTGCCGCACTCTGGGGTCTCAGGATCAAGTGAGAGTATGCCGGGCCGGACCGTACTCTAGGCACGTTTCACTGACAGAGAACGCCTGCAGGTCCCAACCCTCTTGATGGAAGTGAGCGCAGTTAGGAGGGCCATCTTCAATGAGAGGGCCTTTAGCTGGACTGACTCCAGGGGCTCAAACGGAGCTCTCTGTAGGCCCAGCAGGACCAAAGAGAGATCCCACGAGGGAACGAGGTTTGGCCTAGGAGGATTCAACCTCCTGTCATCTCTAAGGAACCTGACGAGCAGGTCGTGCTTCCCCAAGGACTTACCGTCCACCACATCGTGGTCTGCCACTAAAGCGGCCACATATACCTTCAAGGTTGAGGTGGACAGCCACCACTCCAACATCTCCTGCAGGAAGGAAAGCACTGACCTGACTGCGCATCTCTGTGGGTCTCAGCTCAGGAAGAACACCAATTTGCGAACAGATGCCACTTCGTGGCATACAGCTGCCTTGTAGAGGGAGACCTGGCCTGAGTGATAGTGTCTACCACTGCCAGTGGTAGCCCACACAGGTCTTAGGCATCTCATCCAGGGGCCAGACATGGAGGTTCCAGAGGTGTGGGCCTGGGTGCCAAATCGTGCCCCCTCCCTGAGAAAGGAAGTCCTTCCTCAGGGGAATTTGTCAGCGAGGGGCTGTCATGAGTAGCGTGAGCTCTGTGAACCAAGTCTGTGTGGACCAGTACGACGATACCAACACGACTTGTTCTTTGACCTCCCTGACCTTGCACAAAGTCTGTGCAAGCAGTCTCACTGGGGGAAATGCATACTTGTGCAAACCCCTGGGCCAGCTGTGTGCCAATCCGTTTCTCCACTCTACCCTGAGTGTCACTTGTCATGACAGTACATCCGCTGCACAATTGAGTTTGCAGGGATGTGAGTGGCCCGCAATGACTTCAGTCAATGCTGACTCCAAAGGAGGAGATGGCGGGTGAGTTGTGACATGCAACATAAGTGTAAGCCGCCTTGGCGGTTTGTATACACTACCTTCACCGTGTCGTCTGTCCAGACAAACACATGCTTTCCCTGGATCAACGTCCAAAACCTCCGCAGAGCCAGCAATACCGCCAGCAACTCGAGACAGTTGATATGCCAACAAAACGGCACCCCAGCCTGACTTGGACACATCTGTCGTGACAATGACACGCCTGGACACTTGTTCTAGGAGAACCCCTGCCCGTAGAAATGCAATGCTTGAGTCTGAAGACAATGCTGAAACAGTCTCATATACATGAGTAACCGCTGCCGAGGACCCCATATGCCCCAGGAGCCTCTGAAATAGTTTCAGTGTGACCGCTGTTCTTCCCCTGAATGATTTCAGGCAATTCAGCACTGACTGAGTGCGCTCACTTGTGAGGCGGTCTGTCATAGTGACTGAGTCCAACTCCATCCCAAGAAAAGAGATGCTCTTCACCGGGGAGAGTTTGCTCTTTTCCCAGTTGACCTGAAGCCCCAATCGACTGAGCACCAGGTCCCGAGAGTGAGCTAGAATCAGCCAATCATGAGGATGCGGACACCCATTTCCCTTTGCAAGGCAAGGGCTGCCTCTGCGAAATTCGTAAAGATGCGTGGTGACAGGAACAGACCAAAGGTGAGGACCTTGTACTGATATGCCCGGCCCTCGAAGGCAAACCGAAGGAACGTTTTGTGTCAAGACAAAATCAAGACGTATGCATCCTTCAGGCCTATTGCTGCTAACCAATCTTGATGCCGGGTACTTGACTGAATGCATTTTGAATGGGAGCCTGTGCAGGGCCAGATTCAAAGATTGCAGGTCCAAGATTGGTCGCAACCAACCGCCTTTCTTCTGTAAGATCTCAGCTGGAATGATAGGCTTTATTACGTCCTTCTGTAGAATGACTGCGATCTCCTACCGAGGTGAAACGGATGCCATTGAACTTGGGCGGGTGCCTGGCGAACTGAATTGTGTAGCCGAGTCGGCTCGTCCTGGCCAGCCAGCATGATGGGTTGGAGAGTGCTAAACACGATTGCCAAGGAGACAATTGCCTTTGACGTACCTGCGGATGGGGCCTCGTGGCAGGGTGGAGCAGGAGCTGCCACATCGAGAGGCCTCGTGTCCCAAATTCGTTGCTGTGCTGAGAGAAATGTTAGAGCACTTACCTCCCTCCGCATACCACCCATAGGATTGGTCAGTGACTGGAGAGGAAGCGCCCTACGCCCTACTCCTTGCTGCCGCAGGAGGACACCCTCGACGATGAGCAGATGGGGTGTGGGATCTCGGCGACCCGAAGGATGAATCACGCTGGGACAAGATGTGCTGGATGGCCTCCATCTACTTCTTGAGGGAGATGGGGGCAAGGTTAAGCCACAGGTGGTGCTCCTGGACCACCATGGTGGACATCACCTCCCGTGACCTTCATCACCTGTAGGGCAAGGTCAGTCGCCAAGCGCAGCTCCAGCATCACTCCTGGGTCAAGACTACCCTAGTGCAGCTCTTTCAGTGCCTTGGCCTGGTGGACTTGCAGGAGGGCCATGGCATGAAGGGCAGAGGCGGCCTGTCCAGCTGCACTGTAAGCCTTGGCTGTCAGGGACGACATGGACTTACAGAACTTGGACGGGAGCCTAGGACAGCACAGGTGCACTGCAATTGCCTGCTCCACCTGAGGAACCTCCGTGTACCCCCTGGCAGGCCCACCATCGAGGGTAGTGAGAGTGGAGGAACTCGGAAGCTGGGTCCAGGCAGTAAAAGGTGCATGACGCTACTTTGTGAGTTCTTCATGCACCTCCGTGAAGAATGGAACTGGGGCAGAGCGTGGCTGTGAGCGGCTCAGGACAGGCTCAACGTTCACGGTGGCCCGGGCAAGCTCTGCGTCGGCCTCAGACTGGGTGACCACACCCGATGGTGGGAGCCCAGCCGAGTCATCCACATCAGACTGTAACAATCTCTGATGCTGCGATTGAGACCTCCTCCTCCTCCTGAGCCCCAAAGTGAGGCTGCTGAAGCGCCCAGGGGCATTCTCTGCACTTCCCTGTGTGAGAGGGGGAGAACCCGCTGTAATGTGCCGTATATCCAACAGCCGTCTTAACACTCTTGCTTCGCTCTCGTAGTCAGAGGTGAATAGAATGGCAGTGGATTCCTCAACACTGCTCGGCTCCGAAGAAAATATCTGAATGAGTGGTTGCAAGGTGGCTCCTTTTATGCCCATATGTCTGGGGGAGTGGCATGCAAATTCCACTCGCCAATTCTCATTAGCCTTTTCTCAAAAATTTGGGGCTCCCAAGTATGACCCCTAGTGTCACTACATCGACACAACATCGAGTGAGTGACAGATAGGGAACTAGAGTTACTGCAAACTTGCAGCCAAGTCACAAATCATTTATTTTCACATAAAAATGAGCTTTGCAGCAAACTCTCATTGTTGCTAAAGGTTTGCTGCAGGTTTACCACTACCAGTGATGAGCTGCAAACTTATGGCAAAATTTTGCGGTGAATCACAAGCTCATTTGCATTTGAAAAGAATGAGTCGTAGCAAATTTGCCACAAACTTGCCGCAAATTGTCAGCAAAGGTTTGCTGCTGGTTCTAGGGTCTGTACAAGGTGCTTGAAGTACTGGAATTTGGCTTTTTTTATTTAAGACCTTGAAAACCATGAAAATAAATTTTGTTTTAACTAAGAGGTGCTTAAAAAGTGCTTGAATTGTATAAAACTTTAAATACATTGAAGAAATCATTAAATAACTTAAATAACAGAAACAACCTAACACCACATCCCCCTTCTCCTACTTCTCGCGCACACAGACACTGTTTATCATGAATCATTGAGAATAAAGAATGTATTTGATGAATATGTCATTGCATACCTCTTTGTGTGTGAACTGCTTCCAAAAAATACCGAAGGAATTTCATGACTTTCGGTTCTGTTAACGGTTTTCAGTCGGGCATTCTGGTACACACATGGGAGAATTCACGAAGGATGAACTGCGCCCATTAAATATGCTATTTAATAGCACACACTTTGTGTGCTGGTTTAGCGACCCACTGAAGGAATTGTGCAAATCAGCCACACACCCACAATATCTATGCTTAACGCAAATTGCAAATGCAATCCTGATCTTGCAGGCTGATTCTGCATTGATTGAGCTTGCTAAAATAGATTGCGGGTGGTTAGTGAATAAGACACATAGGTATTCACGCTGAAATAGCATGCGCAAAAGTGCCACATAGTGTTTCTGGAAACGCTATTTAACTTTGTGGGCCATTGCTGAATTTAAATCAAGAGACACTGCAACAGTGTAGCACTTTTTGTGAAAAAATGACTCCTGTAAGCCGGTTCTTTGAATAAAAAACATACAGGGCCAGATTAATCACATCCTGTATTTTTCTGTATTAACATTGTATTTTTTTATTTAATGTGCATTAAGTTTTATCTGAATTGTACCTGAATAAATATAAAATGTATTTTTTTATATGATTTAAAATTAAGTGAAGTGAAGAATTTGTCTGATTAATGACATCTTTTGCATAGTCCTTGAAAACAATAAAAATGTGCTTGAAAAGCCATTGAAAGTCCTTGAATTTCACTTTGAATCATCTGTATGAACCCTGTGGTTCTCCACTGCTGGTGAAGAGCTGCAATCTTCTGTCAAACATTTGCAGCAAATCACAAGCTCATTTGCATGTGAAAATAATGAGTGGCAATTTTGTGCTAGTTTGACAGAATTTAAGATTTTTGTAAGGGAAGGGTTATTTCTCTGGTAAGTTTATTTCTGAAAGTCAATGTCTGTATAGACACATCCTATTATCTTGACCACGATAAAACATACAGTTACCACACTTTGACCTCTTGGGATAACATGTCCTATTTGTGGGGCATGTTGTCGAACTAAAGTTGAGAGTCTTTAATTCACTGCAAATAATTTTAACATGCAAATGAGCTTTGTGGTAAACCTGTGGCAAATTGTCCATTGTTGCCCAAGGTTTGCGGAGGTTCTCCACTACCGGTGAAAAGCTGCAAACGTCTGGCAAACATTTGTAGCGAATCACAAGCTCATTTGCATGTGAAAATTATGAGCGGCAAATTTGCGGCTTTCGATTTTTTGTAAGGGTGAACCTATACTATCAGCAACTTGTCCCAGACTGATACATATTAAAAATATAATTGACTTGAGAACATAGTTCAACTAATCAGTTAAAATCTACCTTCATTCATACCAGTGATTTTCTCAAAATAGGTAACTCCAGCAAGATTATACACACATCTGAACGGTCATGAATGTTTTGTTTGATGTTTGAAGATGGACATGAAATAATGAGGAGAAGAGAAACACGTTTGAGCTCACTAGTGAGATCAAAGCCATGTTGAGTGTCATCATCTAATATATAAACTTGTGAGGGTTAATTTGACTTTCAATCAATCATGCAGTTTCACAGTAGGGTAAAAAGCTACCCGTTTACTCTGATATTAAATTCTGTTTGTTATAGTGATGTTTCCTAATTAATATCTCGCTGTAAGTATTCTCTAAGCTAAATAATGCACGCTCACAGATGGTGCTTTAAGACTAATAACATAGCTTTTATTGTGATTAAAAACAAATTGATTTGCAGTGTTGGACTTAGCATGCTAATCTACAAACTACTCAACAGAAAATTATTTAAGCTAAGCTAAAAGCTACACATCAGAGAAAATAGCAAGTTACATTACAAGCTACATGCCAAAAGTAGCTTGCTACATTTAAGCTACTTCATATTTTTTCAACCGCAGATGAATGAAGCACACCGTCATAGACCAAGCATCTAAAAGACGTAGTCACATGAAGTTTATCAAAGCCATGGTACAGTATATTGGGGTGGCTGTGGCTCAGGTTGTAATGCGGGTTGGCCACTAATCACAGGGTTGGCAGTTCGATTCTCGGCCCACACAACACTGAACCCCAAATTAAACTATACAGAAATACAGCAGATAGACACAGAATTACAGGATATATCATCAGAGGCCAAATTACCAATGTGTGTGTGTGTGCACATATGTGCAATAACAATGTGATTTCTGATGGTATCAGATGGTAATACCATGGTACTTTGATATACAATTACCATATTTATGCACCATTCTGTAGTTGAATGGTGCTTCAAAGTACTTCAAAGAATGTTACTATTATGGTAAATTGATATATGATTACATATTCATATACTATTGTATTTACATGGTGCTTCAAGTTAAATAAATAAATAATATGTTACTTCACTATATGATTCCCATATTCATATAGCCTACCATTGTTAACATAGTGCATCCAGTTAATGGTAAATGTACAAAAAACATGGTAATGCCATAGAACTTGTATTATGTGTTTTCGTGTAGGCTAATACATGTGACAAGTTCATTTTAAAGAACCGACTCAGAAGAGCGATTCATTTGTGATGAGACATCTTTAGTTTTGATGCAAAACTGAAGCTAGTAAACACAGAGTACAAGGTATGATGTAGCGGTGTAGCTTTTCTAAATGCTACACTGCTACCTAGTCAAAAATGTAGCTTTGCTACTGAAAAGCTACTTGATTTAAAAACTAGCGAAGCTACCACCTCACTACTCAGAAACGTATTTAAGCTAATAGCATTTGTTTATCTTACTTCACAGGCTTCTGGTCTCATTTAGCTTATTACAGAAATGTAGCTGTTCTTGTGCACATTTAGCAAACGTACGATTTTGATGTTTTGTATAAGAGAGCTGACTGAACTCTCATGGACCAACAGCATACAGTAATGCTTGTTTGAAATGCCAAACAAAGTTTTCGGACAATTAAGGTTTGAAACAGCGTGTACCAGTATGTAGCAACTTTGTTGAGTTCAAGTGGAATTTTGGCCCATTCTTAAAGGCCAATAAACTGCATGGTCATGCTACTGGACAATGGACTTAAGATCAGGGATTTAACTGGGGAATTCAACCTCTCTTGTGATCATATGGCTTTGTGTTTAGGATGATTTTTTTGGCCCAAAGCTGAACTTCAGGTTGGTTAGCTCTTTCAGTATTTCTTTGCATTTTGCAAGACCTATTCTTCCTCACCGGTCATTTTGACTCAGACAACTATTTTTTTTTTTTTTTACTTAATCCAGTTGGAATAAAATTCCTTGTCTTTCTTCACATATTGTATCTGAAAACACACAAGAAATATAGACAATTTCCTTTACATTTTATTGGTTTTATTTCACTTTGTTACACTTGTTGTGTTCCCTGTCAAAAATTACCGGCCATTGGAAATGAATCAATTAGACAAAAAAATTACAGAAATATGAAGTGTTCAGAAGCATCCCAATCCTTATGTGGATATGTGGATGTGTGTTTGCACATGCAAAGTCCTCAGACATGTGCACACTTACACACACATATACAATACAAACACAATGTTTGTTGAGTGCCCTTTTGTGCATCCTCTTTCCAATTACACTTTGAGTTAATATTTCAAGATCTACATATATTATGTTATGTTTGAGCTCGTTTGAATCGGGATAGTCTGCTGTAAGTTTCGATATGACACTGTCTATGTTCTATGTATGTTTCAGGACATAATAAGAAAAACGAGACAAAAAGCCACTCCTGTTTATTATATTTATATGTGTAAGTGAGAATTTCAAACAGTAATACTCACTGCAGTTTGACTTCTGAATGAAAAAAGCTCACTGCATTCTAATAATTGAAACCTTTCCAACGATATATAACACATTGCTATCTCCTCTTTTTTATGGTTTTACCAAATCTGAATATAATTGTTTTGATTACAAATTTGCAAATGATGAGAATGAAACAGTCCGTATTTGTCAGAAAATACAAAAGCATTATTTAAGAATTGGAAGGACCAGATATATGCATCGTAAAGTCCAGATTCTAAGCTTTAAAATGACACATATTTTGTTCCAATCAAGCAAGTGTTTATTAATTTATTACGTAACTTATTTTCTACAGGGAGTGCCCCCACTGGTCCCGTGCACAAGGGGCAGTAGCCAAAGAGGAACACAGCACAAGGTTAAAAGATGCCCTGTCCATGATGCTGGAAAGCAGACTCAAGGCACAATGCTTCATAAACTTAATTTGATCATACAGTAGGAATAGTGTATTTGAGGTGTGGGCATTGTTAAATGTGCACTGAAAACTGAATTACAGCTAAAAAGCTCTATCTTGGTCTGCAGAATCTCTTCTCACATCACAACTGGGTTGCTATTGTGCTATTTGGTTGACTACAGACGTGCTTTTTCAAAATTGTCTTTGAGTAATGGCCCAGTGTTGTGTCTTTACTCCATTCTCTGCTGCTGAAATCTATAGCTCCTATAAAGATATTGTTGATAGCAGAGGTTTAGAGGAGGACCTTATCTACTGTTGGTAGTGTCTTGGTGGTTCCTGATAATTGGACCAGTTGGGACACATCTAAACAGTCTGGATATTGTTTTCTGCACACTTCCTAATTGCTGCATTTGTTTGCTTGTATGTGTAACCTCGCTGAATGCTCTGTAGTCTTCATGTTCACATCTGCCCTTTAGATGCACAGTCTGAATAATGATCCCTTAACTGTGGGATATTTACACAGAAAATGTGGTAGTTATTTTTAAGATTGTCATGTATATGCCAATTTAAGGCAAATACATTGCCATTAGATCAGTGTAAATTCTTCTTTGACACATGTTTACATAGATGTAAGAAGCTTCTGTATACTAGTGCAGGAAGAATATTTAAGCTTTTGATTTGGATAAAAATGACCAGAGGCTGTTAACACTTATGGAGCCCCAAATAGAAAAAATATTTCTATAAATTCTGAAAATATAGCTACAAATTTGAATAACTAATTTAAAATCTAAATAAAGTTGTAAATCTAAATATAGTTAAACATTTGAACAATTGTAAAATGGATATATAATTAATAATAGTTATAAATCTGAAGACATACTTGTATATATGAATATATGTAGTTATAAATCCTGAATTAATAATTGTAAATCCTAAATAGGATTTAGTTGTTAATCCACATATATAGTTATAAATCCTGAATATATTGCTATTAATCTCAATATATAGTTACACATTTTAATATGCATAATTATTCAAATGAATGTGTAGTTTTAAATCTGAATGTATGTAGTTATAAATATCTTAATATACAGTATAGAAATATAAATTCTGGATATATAGCTATAAATCCAAATATATATACAATGTATATATATATATATATATACCATATGTCCAAAGTCCAAAGTCCAATGGCCCATGTCCAAACAGGCCATGCCTAGAAGGCAGAGGAGGTTGTAAACTGGACAGTTTCAAGACTGACATAACAAGACTGTTGGAAGAAGCCAAACAGGAAGAGCTGTGGTCAGCAGCCTCTAAAAAACAGAAGACAACGATGATAGTGACTGATGTAACAAAGATGGAAGAGGAAGGGTATATGATTAGAGCAGTCAGCCAGCAGCAGCTAGGGGACTGGACAGGATGGGAGGGTACATCTAATAGAGTTTTAGGATGGGCTGACCTGTGGAAGATACCCCAGGCCAGGCTACGTTTTCTAATAAGATCCATACTCTCCAAGCCCTGGGAATGCGTCTCTGTGGTATGGTAAATAGGAGAGTTGTCCCCTCTGCAAGGCCCCAAGAGCAAATCTGCAGCACATGTTGGCTGAGTACAAGACTGCCTTGGCACAAGGACAGTACAGGTGGTGGCATGATCCGGTTCTGCAAAAGCTTGCAAAGATCCTTGGGGTGTGTAGAATAAAGGCCAAAAAAGGCCATAATGCTCCTCAGAGGAAGTACATTGAGTTTGTTAAAAAGGGAGATGCCAAATGAGGCACGGCAATGTCAATTCTGGCACATGGAAGTGATCACTTAAGTGATTTTAAATGACTTGTGATGTTTGATATTTGTGCCAATGAAGGGTAGATCACCTAGTTTGATATTATTGCATTCATCTTGTTCCAGTTCAAGCCATGAATTCTGAAAAGAGTTAGGATGTATACATTTAATAAGATATTGTAATTGGTTTACCAAATAGTATATATCAATATATCACATGCGTCCAGTCCTCCCTGAAGTTTATTTTCTGAAGAGTGGATAGGCTGATTCTTGCCTTATTATTTCTCCAATAAAAGTGGGATATCGATGAGTTTAGTGATTGGAACCATTTAGTTGAATCATTGAGAATAAGTAGTTAATTTGAGGAAGGATTTTCATTTTGACAGCTGCAATCCTTCCCATTAGAGAGAGTGGTAAACTATTCCTGCGTTTTAGTTCATTGCTTATTTTAGTTAAGAATGGAGTCAATTTTAAATGACAGAGATCTGACAGCCTGAATACCAAAATATTAGATATTGCCAATCGGGAGTGAGAAATGTGGGTGTTGGGATGAAGGATTCCACAAGCTGCTTGTAATATGAAGCTTTGTTGATTTTGTCCAGTTTATAGTGTAATCTGAGAGTTGCGATAAAACTCGTATGAGATTAAATGCTCCTGTCAGAGATTTGAATGGGTCTTGGAGGTAGGGTAAGACATCATCTGCGTACAAGTTGATTTAGTTTTTCTGAATTTGTAGATGGTATACCTTTTATCTTGTGATTTTGACGAATAGCTGCAGCTAATGGCTCATTAAAGACTTTGAAAAGTAAAAGGGAGAGAGGGCATCCCTGACTAGTTCCCCTATGTGGTATAAAGCTTTGTGATGTGATCCTGTTAGTGATGGCAGAAGCATTTGGTGCATTATAAATTGTCACTCGATTATGGCGCCACCCTGTGGACATTTAACCTCAACAACATTTACAGCTTCCGGCCACTGGGGGTAGTGGTTTGAATTTTGGGAAGCACAGACCGATTTCAGCAGCAGTACTGTCACCAAATTCATAGTGAGATCAGTCTGCTCAGAATGATTCCACTCATACTCATAGGTATTCATACATTACATTTTTTTTAATGTTTTTATAGACACTGAAAGTACAATATCTACATATTGAGAGCATGTAAAACTTAAAGCCTTTAAAGAATGCACAACTTTAGAGACGTACACATCTTTACGAATCCTCTGAAGAGTGGTCATTTTAATCAGACTCCATTTATCAGTGAATGATGGAATATTTATTTAGAAATGAAATCCTAATGGGACTTAGAGAAGTGAAGTCATTTGCATGCTTTGAATGGCTAAAGTGAAGTATCATTAAAGCCCAACAAGTATGAAAAAAGTGAAATACTCTCGATGTTACAGTGTAGTATTAAATAATGTTACACTTATTTAATGAAACAGTTATGCCGAATTAAACACATTATGCCTTAAAAAAATAAAGGTGTTGTAACAAGGTAAAAGGGAAAGGAGGCGGCAAGAACTGGCTTGACAATATAAACAATAGTTTAATAATAAATATAAGACAAACACACACACACACACACACACACACAGGTGTCGGACAGCTGCCCGTAACTCTCTCTCTGTCACACTGCTGTCTCCGGTCGGCCTTTATCCCTCTCGGAGGCTTGATTAGCCTGATTAGGGGCCGGATGTGCGGAATCACGACCCGGCCCTGCCCTCCGCCCTGCCACATTCCTCCCTCGTTCTCTCAGGCCTTCCGCCATGTCTGCCGGCCACATTCCGGTGGATGGAAGGGGCCTCCCCTGCCCCTAGCACCGTTCCTCCTGCTCCAGGTGGTCAGCCAGGAGCCCCTCCCCTTCAGCGACTGGTAGGGGACTCCTCCGCCCCTGGCAGTGGCCCTGACTGCTCAAGAAGTTCAGTTAGGAGCCCCTCCTCCCCTCGCGGTCGGTGGCCGTTCCTCTGCTCTCAGGCGTCCGGGCTCCCCCGTCCCCCGGCTAATGGCTGCAGCTGCTCCGTTGATGTGGATGGTTGTGGCGAAGACTCTACTATGGCACATCCCTCGACCTTCCCTGGTTTCGGCACCAGTGTAACAAGGTAAAAGGGAAAGGAGGAGACAAGAACCGGCTTGACAATATAAATGATAATTTAGTAATGAACTTAACCAAAAAGACAAACACATATACATAGGTGTCAGACAGCTGCCCGCAAATCTCTCTCTGTCGCACTGCCATCACCAGTCGGCCTTTATCACTCTCCGAAGCTTGATTAGCCCGATTATAGGCCGGGTGTGCGGAATCACGATCCAGCCCCACCCTCCGCCCTGCCACAGTGGTTAAATGTATTTAATTTATATAAATAAAACCAATAAATTCCATGACTTGAGAATCCTAAGAACGTCAACGTATTTGCAAAGCTTTGCAAGTCTCTAAAATCGTTCTTATGTGGTTACATTTTAGAAGTTGTCAATATGTTGCTATTTTACGTTCAGTGTTTATCCAAGCACATAAAAAATGTGTGCTACAGTACATTTACATTAGGAATATAGTAGGACAACAATTTATGTAATACCTTTAAACACTAATGAGATCTATACAGTTCAGCACAGATAATAAAGCCATTTTCTTTCACAGATAATCACTTTTTTTGGCCTAATGCTAAACAAATGGCCCAAAAATGTGAACTGTGTGAAAAATAGACAAAAGATAAAACTCTCTCCCAATAAGTTTGTGCTGATTTGTGGCCCATAAAAACAAGCAATACTAATGAACTCTCTATGCAAAAACAAAATTTCAAGATGCGGAGTGATTATATCACGCAATAAAAAACAGCAAGCTCAGAGTTCCTCCAGAAATCATTCCCTACTTAACAGTCCTTGACAACAGCCACCTACTGTCAAAATTGTTGTAATCAGGATGTGCATAAAACACTAACACTGTCATCATGCAAAATGGATTCAACTACAACATTGTCAGCAGTTTGCAGCCAGCGGTTAATTTGCCCTCTGCTCCACCTGAGGGGTGATAATTTCATAGAAATAGGATGGGACGGGCTGTTTTCTCTACAACAATGAGCCAATATATATGCATAATACCCTGCAAAGCTTTTTGAAGGTGTTTAAGACTTTCATTAAGTTTGGTGTTGTGTCTTGTTTTTAGGGCCCTGTTACAGGTACACATCATGTTGGCGTGTGTGTAAGAAAGAAAGCTGATGATGTCAGGGCAATTGCTTGACTTTAAAGGGCACTGGTCAAAATGTTTTTGGAGTGCCCCATTAATAACCACCCGCTGAAATCATTGACTTAATATTTGTTATACCTTCTGGAGAGACTAAACATAAACAGATGTAGCATTGCCCAAGTCCTCTTCTGAATCAATCTATGAAACCTTTGTTTAGCTAATGAGTACATAACATGGAGTACAGAAAAACATCAAGCTTTATTGCTAGTATGGTGGCTTGAACTGTGGCAGAAATGTGTGGTAAGCAGTTCTGTAACATTCAATATCTCGTATATGGCGAATGCTCAGCCTACAGACACAATCTGTTCTTTCTATTTAAGAGCAAGTCGTGGGTTTCTTTAAAAGACACTTGTTAAGACACTGAATGGAAATGGCATAGTTTACCTCATTTATTTCTTACACTTCAAGGAGAGTTATTTAATGTGGACATGAAAATAAAATTCTTTCTATTTACTTTTTTAATACACAATCCTGGCCTTACTGTGAACGATTAATCCGTGCATATCAAAGGAATTTTGTTGTGTGAAACAACTCCTTTTCAGCTGACATCATCAATGCTAGCTTCATTTAAATGTAATGCTGGTTAATAATACACTGTAAACCCGAATACGTTAGCAGAACTCAAACAATTTGAGGTAATCAGTTACATCCACGTTTTTAAGTTAATAAATTACAAGTTTAAGTGAGCAGAACTGTCAGATTTTTATTTTGCGTGTTGTTGTTTTATTCTTCTTAACTTGAAATATTAAATAAGTTAAATTCCATTTCATTGGTATTTAACTTTAAATTGAACTCTTTGGCTAAACTTAAAATCCCCATATAAGTTCATCTTAAATATGTCAAGTAGAGGGAACCTTGCTAGCAAGTACAAGTTAGTACAGTAGGACAGTTCGGTCCTAAAGTATCGATAATTCCAAAACTGATGTTGTATCAAAATAACGATCCTCACATAAACATATCGATTCTAACGTTTTTTCATTTCAAGCTTCAAAGTGAAATAAAAACAGTTGGGCTATATTAGCAAATACTTGTGCAGGATGGGAACTAATTCTTCTTCAGCTTATCTTAACATGCATGAATGCTGAAGACACAAGCAGACAAGCGCTTCCGCCGTCACATGACTCGTTCAAACAAGAGGGATCCATGCCTTATAGAGGTAATGGGAGAAAATCAGAAACACTGTTTCTGGAGTAAATTCACACTAAAATAACAACATATCTAAAGTTGACATTTCTTATAATGTGTTTGTGGGTAATTGTTGTTAATAAATAATAAAATAATTAAACATGGTTTTACTACAGTAATGTACCTGTCCTCAAACTAACCTCAAGCTCCACTATTCACCATAATGGTGACCCCCAAAAAACTTTAACATGACAGAAACTACAAAACATTAAAACTAACAAGTTTCCCCAATTACATTCATTTTGCACAAATACACACTACATAACACTTAAGTTTCACATTTACTCTCCCTGTCGAGTGCAGGTAAAGCATGCTGGGAAAAAAAATCCCCTTCCCAGTTTCAGTTAAATTTAAGTTCCTGTAAATTTTTAATTTTGAGTTCATTATAACTATTTAAGTTAAGGTAACTTTATGCAAGTAGACTTTACTCAGATGTGCTACTTAAATGTTATTTCTACATAATAATGTTAATTTATATATATATATATATATATATATATATATATATATATATATATATATATATATATATAATGTTATTAATTTTATCATTTGTATTGGTATTTTCCACCAGTTGTCATAGAGTGATTTTTAAGTCACTATAAAATGGACCGGTGGAAAAAGTTGGAGAGGGTACATTGTTTGGAATTGGAGTTTTTCAGCACTTTGAATTTAGAAATATTTTTGGTTTAGTTTTTTGTGTTTCAATAAATGAATTAAATTTTTCAAAATCGACCAGTAGAAGTGAAGTGTGTGCTGATACAATCACTGTTAATACTAACCATGATTTGTGTGTCAGCAGATTATTAACAATAATAGATTATTGAAATTATTAACAATACATACATTCTCTAAAGTTGTATGGAGCGTACATTCAAATCTTGACGAGAAGCACATTTTCCATGCATATAAAGGGAATGTGTCACTGTCATAATATCCCAGACGTTCAACAACTACGCAGTTGATGCACAAAAGAATGTAAGTTCATGTTTCTAATTATTGTATAAAACTTTTTATGAATGTGCAGTCTTTGTTCCCCTTCTGTCACTCACTCGAAGTTGTGTCAATTGTAGTGACACAAGGGGTCTCTTCTGAGAGCCTTGCATACCTCTGAACTTAAGAAAAGGCCAAAGTCAAGTTGGCAGACAGAATATGCATGCCCCGCCCCCGGACATACGGGATAAATGGGAGCGGGGGAGCTTATGTCAGACAGATTTTTTCTTCGGAGCCGAGCGGTTGTGCTACAGCAAAGCTGAGTTCACCACTGTTCCACTCACCTCTACTGGCGATAAGCACTGCTTTTGGATCTACAGTTCATTCCAGCAGCTTTCTCCTCTCTGCACACTGTGCAGTCCATGGCCCTGGGCGCTTTGACAGGGCTTTCACTGCCTGAAAGAGTGTTTCTCCTCCTAAAAGAGTTTATTTCCTAGAATTTGAGTTTCCACTCATAAAAGAGCAATACACAGCAGACGTTGAACTTCCTTTTCAGGACGTGTCTTTTTCAAGATGTCCTTCCGCCTCTGTGTTGTTCCTGGATGCGGTTGATTTCTCTCCACTTCAGACGGTCATAAAAAGCTACCTCTTGTGCCTGGGCTGCGGACACAAGCAGGCAGAGTTTTATGAATGGTTCATGCTCTCAGTGCAAGAACATAGCCATGGGAACATTGCGGTCACAGCTTTCGTTTCTTACGAGAGAAAGCCACTTCAGCCGCCCCATCCCCCCGCGTCGTTCTTTCTTCCTATGGGATTGAGTTCGACCCGGCTGCCGTTGAAGGCGATTCGGGGATGTTGACGGGCTCTGTTTCTGCAGGTAAAACCCCCCAAACCACCCGCTCCCCGGCACGCTTGCTTCCATCCGAGCTTGGGATGAGTGCGGCTCGCCTTGCGGCCAGCCGGCATTCTCCTTCGAGCCCCCGGAATTGGATGACGATTTCGCCACTGCATCGGAGAGCATCACAGCGGCGTCTGATGCTGATGATGCTTTCCCGGGCTGCCAGAATATAGCGGAAGCTATATCTAGCATCATGCCTCAACGCAGCCCGCACCCCGTATGCCCGCTGAGGGCGCCCCCTGTGACTAAACCAGGCAGCTCCGCTTCAAACAGGCCCAGATCTCAGCCCAAGCGTCGAGTGCCCCGCAGGCAGTGTACTGCCCCCGTCTTCAGGACCCCCTCTAGGACCCGTGAAGCTCCTAGGCGTCCCTGAGACGGAAGACCCGGGCAGTCAGATGTTCGCTCCGGAGCTGGTACGAAGGCCACTCTGTCCCCCGGTGGAGGGCCGGGAGGAAAACCCTTGTTTTCTTTATTCTTCGTTGCCGCAACCTTTGGGCTGCGTTACACACATGGTTATTAAAAGAGCGATTTCCTCACTTCCTGGGTCATCTAGCCAGCATGCACCATTCTCACGGCATCTCGGCACCAAAGTCTTACAGTCCCGGCTCCCTGGATGCAGTCATCTCTCCTCCAGACCCGCGACTGTCCAGCTCCGGCAGGCCAGCACTTACGAGTTCCAAAGTCCTCCCTACAGGACCTCCTCCTCAGTCTCTAACCCTCAGCGGAGGAATTCGCCGCTAGACCCACCACGAGTCGAGTGCTCCGTGTTGGGCTCCACAGGCATAGTACCCGCTTCAGGCAACTCCCTGTGATGTATTTTCTGCAGTACGGTCCTCGCTGCCCCCGGTCACCGTGTCTGTAGCAACTCCTCCCTTGTCAGGCAGGATCTACCACCGCATCATTTCCACGGGTGGCTTGACTACCCCCATATGTATTAGCCACAAATTACCTCCCCAGTCTGGGCAGGTTGTGGTCTCCGCAGGGCCTTTTCCCCCTGAAAGAATAGGAACGGAAAAGGACGCCTTCCCCGACGCGTCTATAGCATTAAGATAGAGTTAAAAAGCGGCTGGGGCTATGACGAGAAACAGAGAGAGAAAAGGCGCGGCAGACTCCCATACAAGTCATGTCGCCTGTTCCCGTATGGGTGTTGGGAACCTAAGAGCAGTATATGACACCTTTCATTGAGGGCGTTGGGGAGGGTTACGTGCAGCCAAGCCAGCTGCTTCTAACACGCAGCAGGCTGCTTGCACCTGGCTCGGCAGTCACGTAACATGGGTAGCATGGCGTTTTGACGTGGGACCCCTTGTGTCACTACAATCGACACAACGTCGAGTGAGTGACAGAAGGGGAACGTCATGGTTACTGTTGTAACCTCTGTTCCCCAATGGAAGGAACGAGATGTTGTGTTCCCTTTGCCACGTCACTATCCTTACCACTGTAATGCACCGTAACCTTATTCTTGGCTCCTCAGTGAGAACCTCCCCTTTATACCCATATGTCCGGGGGCGGGGCATGCAAATTCTGTCTGCCAACATGACATTGGCCTTTTATCAAGTTCAGAGGTACACGAGGCTCTCAGAAGAGACCCCTTGTGTCACTACAATCGACACAACGTCTCGTTCCTTCCATTGGGGAACAGAGGTTACAACAGTAACCATGACGTTTTTATTGCTGGTGATTGGCTGGTGCCAGACGGGCTGGTTTGAGTATTTCTGTAACTGCTGATCTCCCGGGATTTTCACGCCCAGGACGTTACGGGGGTGATTTCACCAAAATCACTTGCGCCAAGACTAGCCCTTGCTTGGACAAAAATACCAAAAATTATGTCCATGCCCACCGACTTTGCGTGTATGACTTATAGCATAGTGCTGCACTTGCAGCTCTTAAAATAGGGCCCTGTGAGTCAATCATTAAATAAACTTATTTCTCCACAGAAATGCCTGTACTTCAGTTGTACATGCACAAGAATAATTGAAACTTTACATTTCAAGTGTTGTTTAAGTAAGACAATTAGATTTTTCCAGTAATGACGGCTTGCAATATTTCGTGGCAAGATTTTTACACAGTAATTTCATGATGGTTAATGTTAATGTAACAAAATTATGGCAAAAACAGAAAATAGGTTTATAGCACTGAAATATGTCAAGATGCTTCTTTTTTTTTTACTCTAATCACGTTTCACTCTGTAATATGCCATATCACTGAAGTAAAATGGGTTTTGAATGCTAATTCCCAAATATTCCCAATACATCAACAACCAAGAAATATTTTTTTTAGTTTGATGCTGCACTGATTGAGGGCGATATATTTGCAAACAAGAAAAATTCATCACATTTATTTAATATCAAACAAGAGTTGAATTTACAACAGCGTATGACAATGGGCTCTTAGAAAAGATTGAAATGAATATCAACAGTGTTACATCACTCACACGTCCGTTTCAACCCTTTTATTCCATATGTCATACTTCATCTAATAAATTATTTTGTGTCAACTACTGAGATATGTTCTCAAGACATCGTGTTGACACATATTAATATTTTTGATCCCTGACAAATACTGTCAAGCATTTTTTTAAGCAAAATAAATTACGTACAAGTCCAATTCACTCCAAATTTGTGCAAGATACAGCTTTTGTTCAGCTGAAAAAAATAAGGAAGCTTCTTTTTGTACAAATACATTGGCAAACACAATTTTAATGGCAAAATCCATAAATGAATGCACCGTTTACAAGTGAAGATGTGATTATGGGTTGAACTGGCTTATTTCATAAATGTTTCTACAACATAGGAAGTAGATGGAAAATCGCCCACATTTCAACAGAAAAACGTGCAACAACTTCCCTAAAATCTGTCTGAAAATTTTCTAAAATGGTCATAATTCCTTTTGCTTGACTCTTTTTTTTTCTTTACACTCGTGGTACTGCAAAATATATTTTCTTCAGCTGTCATTCGTACAACAGTAATATGTGCAAATATAAGGCCTGAGTCTGGAATAGTGGTTCTTTCTTTTTGATTTTATCTTTTTTTTTCTTCTCAGTTCTTCTCATCTGTTTCAGATCAACCCTTTGCTCTGTATTAGAGAACCCCTGTATTTCCAAGACGGGAAGCTTCACCTACAAACTGGCCAGGCGAGTTTTCAAAGTTCTACATAAATCAGACATTGGCATGTTTAGTTATTTTTTTTTACAGTATATTGTACAAAGCTTTTGGCAGATGTGGATGATGCCAGTCTTAAAACAGACACTTCCATCAGCACTCGCACAACAGAGTTTTACAGATTGTGAATCATGTTACAAAAAAAGTCATTGTACCATTGACGAGTCACTCGCGACCCTTGTTTACAGTTGAGTGGAGAGAGTTGGAGAAGCAACAGAAGAAAACGGATGGAAGGGAACATTGTCTGCTCAAAGGCTGGTGATTAGCTGCATCTGTCCAGACCTTTCGGCCTCGTCCTCAAGTGGGAGGCAGCCGTCAGGGAGCCCGGGCCCCATACAGCCCTCGCTGGTGCCCCGTCGGCTAATCTGATAGTAGGAAAGTGGTTGGGTCCCGTCACCCAGGTCGGGCAAGCTCTTGTGGCAGAGTTCCTCAGGTTCGCTGCCGTTGGATGGGCAAGGGGACCCATCATCCTCACCGCTGGCAGGGTCAGACGAGGGGGAAGAGTCTCTGAGATTGGGCATGCTTGTATACACCGAATCCCTGTTATTTTGCGAGGGGGTGTTTTCTTCCTCTCCTGCCCTCTCTTCCTCTTCTTCCGCCTCTCTGCTGTCATCCTGCAGCCTGGCTGTCCGTCGAGAAGCCCTTTGAGCGCAATAAAGGAGCGAATGAGTTCGTTGGGGCAAAAGCGGGACATCAAGGGCCTCCCGGTGGTTCGGGTTAAGGAGAAGAAGCTCCAGCGCCGGATGGCTATTGGATGGAGGCAAGGCGGAGGTGTCGGCATCAGCGACTATGGCGTCATCTTCGCTCCCGCTGCTGTTCCCGACACCCCCGTCGATGCTAACGCGGGTCTGCTGCGGCGCCGGTTCTCTTTCTCGGCTGCGATTGGAGCCTTGCTCGCATTTTGCACTGCTTGGGTTCCGTGTTGGCCCGCGAGGCCTCAGATTGTTGTGAACCAATTCAGAGATGATCATCTTTTCAAAGGCAGCGTCATCCAGGCCTAAAGTACACTCGGCCGGGCAATGCAATGCGGGGTCTTCGTAATCATCCTCACGCAGTGAGTAACTGTTGTTGAAGTTGCCGTTGAGAGGGAGTGTGTCCATGGTGCTGACATCACGGCTGTTAGTCCTTGAGTGCTGGCCTGAAATGACAAATGAAACGTTCAGTACCACAACAATGATGAACATAGCAAAGAAGAGCCTATATAATATGACAGACAATAAATATTGGGTATTTGTTACTGTTATGGACAAAATTTCTTGTCAAGCTCATTACATGGTAAGTGTTGATAATATCAAACTGGCCAAACAACATCGGCCTGGCCGATATATCGGTCTATCACATCTAAGATCTAATAAAATAGTATATTATATATTAAAATATAAGAGCCAAGATGCTTTTCTCACAAAGAAATAATGGGTGTTAAAAGGGATAATTTTTTGTTCTGTTCATTTATGTTGTGCTTTATTTTGTATTTGGATAAATAAAGTCTTCAATCATTTTGCAGAAATGTCCAAATATCATCTGATTAATCTTCCTGGTCGATATATTGGTCTATCACTACTAAGAACCAATAAAATATTGTAAAAATATATCAAATATAAGAGTCAGAATGCTTTGGTCACTTAAAAAAAAAAAAAAATGGTAATTTTGTGAAATTTATGTCCGTAACAGTATAGCAATGATAACAAAAAATGGTAAAAGGCAGCCAAACAGCTTCTTGCACTAACACACTCAGATAGACATTCACAATGAAGTAAACACAAGCTGTTATTGTAAATAAAATGGCAAATGCAACAGCAAAAATGCAATAAAACGACAACTTAAAATGTGCTGCAAACGTTTGCACAGAACACAACAGAAATAAAGCATGTGAATGGAGCACACAGACGGCCAGGCACACAGAGCACAGACAGCAGGCAGGGTGCAAACACTCACATCATGTGTGTCTGCTCAGACTAGCTGACCTGAGAACTGCCCATGTGCGAAAAGAAAAAGAGTGAAACAACGCCTTTTAAAATCACAGCAATGACAGAAAAGTGAGAAATCACCAAAAAAGAAAGCTTACAAATTACAGGGGCCTGAATTCAGTCCGTTCATCAAGATCCACGTCATGTGTTTCAATTCACTCACAATTTAAATAAACCAGTACAAATATGAATAGAGAAATATGCAATCATTTTGCAAACAAAGCCAGGCTTATAAAGGCTATTTTCATGGCCTTAAATACGAGATGATAAAAATATCCACTGTTGTATTGGCTCAAAAATTAATCGGCAGTAACTAAGTGTCCATGATATGATTGTTCTTAATAAAATGTGAATGGCACTTTCCACAAATAGAATACAATTTGATGTCCCAGTACCTTTTTCTTAAAAAGCATTATAGCCATAAATCCCATGCATTTTGTGTTGTAATACTCCATTTCAGGTCTCACACTCGAGTCCAGCTCAAGTCGCAATATTCATGACTCGTGATTCATCTTGGAATTGAACATTAATGACTCAGACTCGGACTCTAGCATTGGAGGAGAGGACTTGTTACAACCGTTAACTTGTTTAGTGAAGGGTTTTTGGAAAGAGAGGGCGTGGCTAATCCAATGGCTCAGCTCTTTGAAGTTACAGAATGGCTAGAATTGTATACAGCAACTTTAAAGTCATTCAGCCAATACAATAACTTTTGCTAGCTAGCCAGACACCTTAAACGTTACATCCACATGCCTTATAACATGGACTCATAAGTCAGACTTGTACAAAGTAAATTGGGATTTGACTCGGACACGATATTGTTGATTTGGACTAGGACTCAGATTGAGCATTGAGGACTTGAGAATCGACTTGGAATAAAGATCTAGAGACTTGACTCCAACACTGTAGAGAACTGATCAGATATGGTAGATGATACAGTATCTAACATAAAATAGACATACAATGTTAAAATCACCTAATTTTGGCCTGTTGCGTGGTCATGACTTTCTCAACTTTTAAATCATACAATGTCGGAATTTTGACATAATCTGTCGAAGTGATATTCAATTCATTGAATTAAAATTGTAATTAATGATTAAAGAGAAATTGTTTTAATAAAAAATAGCAAAAAACCTGGCCGATATATATCGGTCTAGCACTACTAAAAACTAATAAAATAATAGATTATATATATAAAAATATGAGTGTCATGATACTTTTCACTCTAAAGAGAAATTGTTAAAAAAAACTTTATTCAGTCATTTTGCAAAAATGGCCAAATATCTTCTGAATAATCTGCCTGGCCGATATATTGGTCTATCATAACTAAGATTTCATAAAATATTATATTGTATATTTAAACAATAAGAGTCAGGATGCTTTTCTCACTAAAGAGAAATTGTTAAAAAAAAATTTATTCAGTCATTTAACAAAAATGGCCAAATATCTTCTGATTAATCAGCCTGGCCGATACATCGGTTTATCATAACTAAGATTTCATAAAATATTATATTGTATATTTAAACAATAAGAGTCAGGATGCTTTTCTCACTAAAGAGAAATTGTTAAAAAAAATGTATTCAGTCATTTAACAAAAATGGCCAAATATCTTCTGATTAATCAGCCTGGCCGATATATCGGTTTATCATAACTAAGATTTCATAAAATATTATATTGTATATTTAAACAATAAGAGTCAGGATGCTTTTCTCACTAAAGAGAAATTGTTAAAAAAAATGTATTCAGTCATTTAACAAAAATGGCCAAATATCTTCTGATTAATCAGCCTGGCCGATATATCGGTCTAAGAGTCAGAGTCAGCAATATATTATTTAATATATTTTGCTGAAACAACAAAATCACTTAAATCAGGATTTTAAATTGAATTTAGACATGCCCAAAATAAGCAAGGCTGATTGAATAGAATTTGAAAATAAATAGGAAATAAAGCAGTGTAATATTTAGTTTGACCTCCTGAAATTGACAATCAACATGTTCTAAAGGTTAAGCACCTTTATTTTGTTCATGTATTGAAAAAGAAAAGAAAATGTACTTAATTTACAAGAGTTTAGACCCTTTTTGTACCCTATTGGTAGAAAGTGCTGAAGGCGAAATGCAAAGGAGATTCAAGGAACAGCGTTTTTTAATCAATGTCATTAGCGCTTCCTTTCTAACTGATGTGTGAGTTCACTTCATTAATGAGCAAATCCATCAGAAGACTGAATTCAGGATGTGGCAGGTGTAACGGGGCTCAGCACCCAAGCAATCTTCAACAACTCATTTCTGTTTACGCTCATATGAACCGATAAACATCTCAAGTCATAGCAGTACGAAACAGCATTATCAACAGTTGCTTTTATTAGCCATAAAAAAATCAAGATGACAGAAAATGTAAAAACAAATATAAAACGGAGGTGGAGAAAAAACTCAAAAGGGGGAAATCATAAATGTAATGTCACTCTGTTTCATGCAGTGCACTGGATGGATGTAAAGTTCTGGAGTCTGAACGCTGACAAGAATGGAAAACATATCTGTGTTTGGCTGTGAGATAAGGAGAGTCTCTTTTGTGGAGCACAAAGAGAAAGCAGAAACAGACATCAAAGACTTGAACCAGAGCAGAGAGGGACAGAGAGGCAAGCAACCGTGAAACATCGTCTCAGCCAAGATTATTTGCATTTGTTTATGCATGGCCAGTGAGTTTAATCCAGGCAGGTATTGTCTGGAGAGACGCAACGACAGATGCAGGCGGAATACTATTGGACACGCTGGAAAGGAGGAAGTCTGGGAGAAAGGCCAGAGCAGATCTTTGATTCTTCAGTCTCACGGTCAAATTCAAAACGGCGCAATACTTCATGCACTCAAAGTGCAGGCATGCTTACATTGAGCATAGCTTTTGTTTGTTCTGCTGCTGGTATTTGTATTAATGGAACGGAAAGAGCAGGAGGTCTCGCTGAAATTGTATTTTGGTGGTTGAAGCTAGCTGTGCAGATGCATCGAGAGCCTGACGTTGGGCAGGATGGTATGACAGTATATAACAGAGTCAAATATCTGATGCATACAAACGTTTTTCATTTGTTCATGCCTTTTTTCAAGCACCATGCAATCAAGTCTTGAGTAAAGTTGAGATGAGACTAGCTTACTTATTTTTCATGTGGTAACTCTTATCCGCATGGCTGTGCTAATGGAATGGCATGTAAACAGCACTGAAATCATTGGCAGTTTTTTGTATTTTCAAGCATTTACGTTCCCAAATGCAGTGATGACACTGAAAATTCAATTAATTTTATCGTAGATGTCAATTTTCATGCTCTACCACAAAACTGTTAATGTATGAAATACCTTGTTTTTTTATAAAACAGGATCTATGTGAATAATGTATTAAATTACAGTCTGTTTAGTCTACTGAACGCAGATTTGTAAATTTTGTCCTAATGTGGACTTCTGTTTTACACTCCAAGTGCCTCAGAATGTCGACATAATGTGATATAAATATTTAGAATTGAGTACATGATGAATAATATGATGAATATCAGGTTGGTTGTTTTAGAATCGTGAGAGCATTTGTGGTTAAAAGCAAAAGATGATTTCCATTAGTAGGTCAGAGACCAGAAACATCACAATCTGGTTTTGATTTAACAGTCAAAAATGATTGAAATGTACTGTATGTTACCAATTAAACGTTTGGACACACTTTACTGAATTCGATTCTTGTGATCTTAAAAAGGTTTCAATCTTAAAGCTTATGCTGATATGTTTTTTAATAAATATAAATCGTACCTATGTGTGAATTCCTCAACAATTTATTTAATTTTTGTTGAAATCAATGAAAATAATTCTGTAAAACTGATTTAGAATGCTAATTATTTTGAAAAGCATTAATAATAATATTAATGTTCTGTAATATTCAAATATTGGGTAGTGCAAAAGAGACCCTGTGAACTTAATACAAAGTACAGTAAATATTTTCCAGATAATAATACAGTTTTTGGTATTGGCTTTTGTACAATAACAAATAAAAGACAATAATTTCATTTTGGAGGTAAAATGTTGTCTTTATAATATCACGCTAACAGTATTAATGGTTCTGTATATAGTACATCAAATATATGTACTCCTTGTTATGTTGGGAAGAGGGTCCTTTGTAAAGGGATCATCAAATTTGGGGTCCCTGATATAAAATAAAGTTTGAAAACCCCTGATCTAGACAGAGGATATATATATATATTTATTCTTTTTTTATTTTTTTATTTTTTCACTGCACAATCCACATGTGTTATTTCATATTTTATAAGACTTTACTAATATTCCAAAAGGCGTTCTATTAGGCGTTATCTAGTAATAAACACAAGTCCAAACGTTTGGCTGGTTTTGTATAATGAATACAATTTAGCAATCAATTTGCATATACAATATTTTTAATGGGATAGTTCACCCAAAAAATAAATATTCTCTCATCATTTACTCACTCTCATGCCATCCCAGATGTGTATGACTTTCTTTCCTCTGCAGAGAACAAGTGACGATTTTCATCAGAACAATATTGAAGTAATTTTTTACTCTAAATCTCCACTTTCACTTTTACATCTGAAAGTGAAAGTGGAGATTTAGAGTGAAAAAGGATTTAAATATTGATCTGTTTCTCATCCATAACTATTATATCGCTTCTGAAGATGTGGATTTAACCACTGGAGTCGTCTGAATTAATTTAATGTTTTCTTTATGTGCTTTTTGGTGCTTCAAAGTTCTGACAAATATTAACTTGCATTGTATGGACCTACAGAGCTGAAATATTCTTCTAAAAATCTTTCAGTTTGTGTTCAGCAATAGAAAGTAAGTCATGCACATCTGGGATGACATGAGGGTGAGTAAATGATGAGAGAATTTTCATTTTTGGGCAAAATATCCCTTTAAATAAAAACGTCTCAAAAATTGTTTTACTCGCCCCAGAAAACAAGAGTCCGTTGCCTCTGACGTGCTTCTCTCAGTGAAGTTCCAACAAGAAATTTCTTAGTGAATTTGCATTTTTTCCCCATTTATTTTGGTCTGAATACTTTTTAGCATGTATTTGAAGACATTTTAGAAGACAGTCCATTTGTTTCTGAAGCGTTGTGCTGTCAGAGGCAGCAGTAACTGTCAGCTGCAGGAATTGCACTGTTCTCATGCGTAGCCTTGCGGTAACCTCTCGCGAGGAACTGAACGTTTACGCTCTGCGCTTTCTATCAGTACGATGATTAGCTCACTGTCTACCACTGACAAACGGCATGATGGGAATGCAGGCAGATGGATGTGACTTTTTCTATTTCTCTCAAAAGCCTGTTTACAATGTAAATGCAAAGACCAATTTCCATTTATGCCAATGCGAGGCGTCAAGCGCGAATGCCAGGTTCCTCTAAAAGCCACCATTTCAGTGCTGCGTCTTTTATTTTATTTTCCCCCACCTCACTTTATCACCAAACCATTAGGGATTTGATGCCTATCTAGTGACTGGCGATACAGACTCGGGGGCTGATGGGAAAAGTACGTTAAATGTTAAACCTGTTTGTTGCTATTTATTTTGATGGAAGGGTAAAGTATATAATCAACACTGACAGAACCTGTCTGGTGAATAATATAAGGCGGGAAATGGAAAAAAATAACAGCCCACCTCGCCGCATATGTCATTCGGAACACATGTTGTAAAATAAATGAGAATTAGAGGGTGTGAACTAATGACTTACAGAAAAAGAAGAAAAAGCAAAAGACTCATGCAGCTTTGTGTAAAGGAAAACGAATCTTTTGAAAGGGGAAAAAAACCTTAGATGAAAAGAAGACAGCAAAACCACCACATGGCCGTTTGTGATTCCATAACAGATTCTCAGCAAAATTACAGTCCTGTGTAAAAAGTGCTGTGAAAAAGCCTGCTTTTATCCAACCCACACCCTCCCTTTACATTCCCAAATGGCAGGCAGAGAACGAGAGGAGGCCGTGCAACACCTGGGGAGTGGAAAGCCGGAGGTGAAGGGGTGTTGCAGACGATGGTTTCAGCGAGAAGGTTGTTATAGGGGTTGTTAGTGTCGTGAGGTCGGAGGAGAGGGTTAGTTAGGAGATAGTTGCCGGTCATTCCTGTTGAATAAATAGAGGAGAGGTATCAGAGGGGTGGTCATGAACGAGAGAGGAAAACATAACAAAGAATACAGTGCAGGAAAGGTCATTTTAGGACACGCCTGTGTATTTCAGGAGCTTTTAACGGATTATTTTAGAGTTCAAGTCGGATTACATTTGATCGACCATAAATAAAACAATGCAAGGTCTTAAAAAAGTGCTGCGAAAAGCGCTGAAAAATAACTAAAGTAGTCCAAATACAATTGGATTAAGTAAAGCTAACAAGACACTTTTTGTTCATTGAAACAACCCCGATAAATGAAGTTCACTTGGTTCAGTGCATTTGTTTAGTAATATGGACAAGCGAGGATTCGGTAAAACTGACTGAACAAGTATGAAAACTTGATTTTTGTAATCTGGTATTGTAATGCAGATTACATGTAATCCGTTACTAAGCAACACCATCAATCAGTGACTGATTCATATCGATAACTCGTGTTGAGGCTGATTCTTAAGTCTTTAAAGCCGATTGATTTAAGGAACCAGCTCATAGATGTGATGTTGACCGGTCACACTTCAGATATGTGTAGGGGACCCCTCCAGCCCAATGCTTTATTTGGACAGTAGTGAAAAAAAATGTATCTTTCACTAGTACTAATATTCGAAACTTTCAGATAACAATGTCTCTGATTACAACGTGCTTTGACATACTTGTTCTTTGCAACCCGTCTCCAGCCGAAATACAGCAAAATATTTTCAGAATATCAGACACTTGAGCGCTTCAAAGAATGCTTGTTCTTAAACTATTACATAAACACTCATTCCCAAATCCCAGCGTACTGAAGTGCGCATCAGAGCAGTGCAAACTTTTCCCGAGTTGTACCTAGGTAAGTGTTTTCGGAGGTTAGTATGACTCAAACACACACTCTCGCCCGACACACATATGTCTGAAGGCTTGTCAAGGTCAGTAAGAGTTGAACATCATACTCTCATCTGCAACACTCTTGCCCGGTCTAAATAATTCATCAAAACATTTTTAAAACACAGTCTGTTTGCTGTGCAACCAAGGAAAAGACCACAGGACTTCACACAGACTTGAGGAAGAATTGGTTTTGTCTCTACAGGCGATCGTGATGATTTAAACCATTTCAAGTTTCATAAAACATATGTTTGAGAATCTTTCCTCAGAGTACTTTATATGGATCATTGTGTATAAATGAACCATAAGCACATGACAAAGACATTCCTTTGGCCAGAAATAAATGACAGAGTTACAAGTGCCTTACAAGAAACACTGCTAGGATAATCACCAATGATATAATTTAGCACTGGGCCAAATTGGTATTCCATAATACTGTACACTCACCTAAAGGATTATTAGGAACACCTGTTCAATTTCTCATTAATGCAATTATCTAATCAACCAATCACATGGCAGTTGCTTCAATGCATTTAGGGGTGTGATCCTGGTCAAGACAATCTCCTGAACTCCAAACTGAATGTCAGAATGGGAAAGAAAGGTGATTTAAGCAATTTTGAGCGTGGCATGGTTTTTGGTGCCAGACAGGCCGGTCTGAGTATTTCACAATCTGCTCAATTACTGGGATTTTCACGCACAACCATTTCTAGGGTTTACAAAGAATGGTGTGAAAAGGGAAAAACATCCAGTATGCGGCAGTCCTGTGGGCGAAAATGCCTTGTTGATGCTAGAGGTCAGAGGAGAATGGGCCGACTGATTCAAGCTGATAGAAGAGCAACTTTGCCTGAAATAACCACTCGTTACAACCGAGGTATGCAGCAAAGCATTTGTGAAGCCACAACACGCACAACCTTGAGGCGGATGGGCTACAACAGCAGAAGACCCCACCGGGTACCACTCATCTCCACTACAAATAGGAAAAAGAGGCTACAATTTGCAAGAGCTCACCAAAATTGGACAGTTGAAGACTGGAAAAATGTTGCCTGGTCTGATGAGTCTCGATTTCTGTTGAGACATTCAGATGGTAGAGTCAGAATTTGGCATAAACAGAATGAGAACATGGATCCATCATGCCTTGTTACCACTGTGCAGGCTGGTGGTGGTGGTGTAATGGTGTGGGGGATGTTTTCTTGGCACACTTTAGGCCCCTTAGTGCCAATTGGGCATCGTTTAAATGCCACGGCCTACCTGAGCACTGTTTCTGACCATGTCCATCCCTTTATGGCCACCATGTACCCATCCTCTGATGGCTACTTCCAGCAGGATAATGCACCATGTCACAAAGCTCGAATCATTTCAAATTGGTTTCTTGAACATGACAATGAGTTCACTGTACTAAAATGGCCCCCACAGTCACCAGATCTCAACCCAATAGAGCATCTTTGGGATGTGGTGGAATGGGAGCTTCGTGCCCTGGATGTGCATCCCACAAATCTCCATCAACTGCAAGATGCTATCCTATCAATATGGGCCAACATTTCTAAAGAATGCTTTCAGCACCTTGTTGAATCAATGCCACGTAGAATTAAGGCAGTTCTGAAGGCGAAAGGGGGTCAAACACAGTATTAGTATGGTGTTCCTAATAATCCTTTAGGTGAGTGTATATGACGAATTGGCATTAATTAAATGGAGTGACTTCACAGTGCAACACTGATTGCCCACTCCCGGATTAACATACATTACATTAAGCAAAACAGCATATAAAAATGATCAAAAGACTGAAGGTACAAGATTGTGTATTTCAATTATTTTATGAGTGGTTGAACGACTCATCTCATGAATGTTGTAGATGACAAGCAAATCAAAAAACAACAGTACAGTGGGAGTTTCTTCAAATTCGGTCATAAAAATTCCCACAACTTTGTCATTTCCAGCACATCTCAAATTCTGTAATGGGATTCATAGAACTCTTTGGTGGAAATGACGTTTTTACCAGTTTGATGTACAATTACAGACTCCTTTTGTCTTGCTAAGGCTAATTTTATAGCTAATGTTTTATTGATCATAAACACAACAATTATTATTTCTTTTATTTTATTTTTGAGGTGTAAAGGACAACTATGGGACAAAAAATGTCGTAATATTTTTTTTTTGTTATAGACATAATTTTCACACTAAATGTTGCAATGTTTCATTATTTTAGTTTTAAAGTATTAAACATTGAATGTTTAAATAAAATGTACTTTTATAATCACATTTATATCTTAATATTAAAAGTCTAGATCCGTGACAAGGCTAAAACAGTCAAATCTACACATAGAGACATTTGAAAAGTACAGAAAATAAATTATTAAAATGTTTCCATTTCAGTTTTAATGTTACTACCTTTACATAACTGCAAGAAAAAGTTTAAACTTGTTAGTTTTAATAAAAGTCAACCCCTGGGATCTGACATTGCGTGAAGTTAAAGAAAACCCCAAGTATAAAATACCACCTATTGAAATTTTATTGCAAAATATTCAACTATTTAAGTTGTTTGAGAGTGTTTACGACTCGATTACATCATTTGCAATGCATCATGGGAGTTGGCGGTCTATGATGAGCTCTCTTGACGCGATTTTTGAAGCCATGTTAACAGCGACTTCTCTGATTGGCGGATTGCGCTTCAGGATTATGGGTAGTGTAGTTCTCTGATTGGCAGATTGCTCTTCAGGATTATGGGTAGTGTAGTTCTCTGATTGGCGGATTGCTCTTCAGGATTATGGGTAGTGTAGTTCTCTGATTGGCGGATTGCTCGTCAGGATTATGGGTAGTGTAGTTCTCTGATTGGCGGATTGCTCTTCAGGATTATGGGTAGTGTAGTTCTCTGATTGGCGGATTGCTCTTCAGGATTATGGGTAGTGTAGTTCTCTGATTGGCGGATTGCTCGTCAAGATTATGGGTAGTGTAGTTCTCTGATTGGCGGATTGCTCTTCAGGATTATGGGTAGTGTAGTTCTCTGATTGGCGGATTGCTCTTCAGGATTATGGGTAGTGTCGGTGCACAGTTTAGTGGGTCTTAAAAAGTTTTTGTTAAAAATCAATTTGAGTACAGATTGGAACGAGTCAGGTTGCAAGCTAACATTGATAAATGTTGGGTGCAAATTGTGCAAAAAAAAAGGAATAGAATAGGCCTGCTGAAAACATCTGAATTCAAGCCGTGTATGTTATTATTCACAACGGGATGCAAAGAGCATCTGTCTAATTTAAAACGCTGATGAAGGCATGAGGAATTAGCATAACTGAGTGAATTTCACCTAATTATAAATATAGTAGATTTGAGCTGATGTGTAATAAAACAAACTCAAAATCTACAGTGTTGTATCCGAGAACAAGCTGGCACACAGATCCGCACGGATGAATGTTTGTGTAGGTTTGAGCCATCACCTTGGTTTAGTGTGGAAGTGCTGTTGATGTCTCCGGAGATGAAGGAAGACTCTGACTGTTTCCTCACCGTATCGTTCCACATCCTCCTGATGCGACTCTGCAGCGGGAAACACACGCTCGCTGATTAATGCGCCTAATATTCATGCAGCACCGACAAACAGCTTTGTAACACAATTAGAAGCTTTAAAGTCTCAGTGTTAGCAGACTCGATCATTACCGACACATGTGGAATAGACGATGTCTAAACACACAACACAACACATTGGAAAGATTACATCTGTTGCAGCTTGTTAAGATTCCACACGGCACATGCAACAAGCAATTTGCGACAATAGAAAACAGCATTAATTAAATCTTCAATACACAGGAAATATTTCTAAACGACTGCACTCATACAACTAGAAATTTATAATATGTTCTAGTAAAGGAACGAAATCATAAACACAGGAGGTTTCATGATAAGCTTTCATTGTGTGCTATGTAAAACTACTAAAACATAAATGTAAGGATTTGCTTTGTTATTTGATTACCTGTAACAGTTGTGCTTACAAATCAAGAATTAAGAAATAATCAACCAGAGCAACATAACGCAAAGGCAACCTTGAAGGGATAATCCACCCGAAAATGAAAATTCTCTCATCTTTACTCACCCTCGTGCCATCCTAGATGTGTATGACTTTCTACTTTCTGCAGAACACACATTATGATTTTTAGAAGAATATCTCAGCTCTGTCGGTCCATAAAATGCAAGTGAATGGGTACCAAAATATTTACATTCCAAAAATCAAGTAAAGGCAGCATAAAAGTAATCCATAAGACTCCAGTGTTTTAATCTATATCTTCAGAAGTGATATGATGAGTGTGGGTGAGAAACAGATTTTTTTAAAGTCTTTTTTTGCTATAAATTCTTCTCCTTGCCCAGTAGGGGGTGATATGCACGAAGAATGTGAATCACCAAAAACACAAGAAGAAGAATGTGAAAGTGATCCGTTTCTCACCCACACATATTATATTGCTTCTGAAGACATGGATTTAACCACTGGAGTCTTATGGATGACTTTTATGCTGCCTTATGTGATGTTTGGAGCTTCACATTTTTGGTCACCATTCACTTGCATTGTATTGACATACAGAGCTGAGATATTTTTCTAAAAATCTTAATTTGTGTTCTGCAGAAAAAAGAAAGTCATACACATCTAGGATGGGATAAGTGTGAGTAAATGATAAGAGAATTAAACATTTTGGGTGAACTGTCCCTTTAAGCAAGACTTATAATTTCCCTAGGATTAGAATTGCAGAATTGTCCCAAAGAGATCATGTCCTCAGCTGTGAAAGCTTCTTTTAAAACTATACAGAGAACAGCTTCTCAAGGGCAGGATATTATGCTGCCGCCTCAAAATTGAAATGCAGTGTGAAAAGTGCTTTTAATAAGAACACATTTCATATGTGACAACTCAACTCATTTCAAAGGACATAGAACCCTTTGGCAGGGTAGTGTGGTATTTCTTATGGGAGGATATGAGAGGCACAAGCTGTACCTGTGTAGCGGACGAATATCGAGCCGTGGATCTGGACGCTGAGGCTTTGTTAACGCTGTGGGGTCCGTCAGACGGCAGACCGCCACAACACTGAGACTGCCGGAAACACTTGTTGTACTCTTTACGCACCTGTGATGACAGAGTCAGAAAACAACCATTAGCAAGACACCTAACAAAGATAGATGATATATATCGGTCAGGCCAATTAATCTGCTGATTTTGGCCATTGTGCTGACCTGGCCAACATTTTTTTTTTTTTACAAGATTGTTTAATATTTTAGAATTTATTCCAATAACTTTTTAAAGGTTAAAAGGTTTATTTAGTATCAGAAATTATTTGTGAAACTGTTAAATATTAAATATGAATTGTAAATACTGTAGATGAATTATAATGATATTTAATATTACAAATATTAATATTTAATATATAAAAAATATTATAATTATTACATATAGTTTTTATATATATATGTCATTTATAATTGAATATATTTTGGGGTATTTGAAGCATAACATGTCTGAGATTTTAGGTTAATTATTTAGGTTAGGTTCTTCCCCATTTTTAATCACATTTCTGTCATTACACATTCATTATCACTGTCCTGTGGTGTGATAAAAGTCATAAAATTAAAATGTATGTATAGCAAGTCATATTGTAAGTCCTTTTTTTTACTATCTACACTTTCACATTCACATTCTTCTTTGGCTTTTGGCCATATACATTCTTAGTGCATATCACCACCTACTGGGCAGGGAATAGAATGTATAGTAAAAAAGGACTTCAGTATTGATCTTTTTCACATCTGGAGTACTTTTGTGGCGCCTTTGTGCTTTTTAAAGCTTCAAAGTTCTTCCCAGCATTCACTTGCATTGTATGGACCTACAGAGCTGAGATAATTTCTAAAAATCTTAATTTGTGTTCTGCAGAAGAAAGAAAGTCAAACGCATCTGGGATGGCATGAGGGTGAGTAAATCATGAGAAAATTTCAATTTTTGGATGAACTATTCCTTTAAATCAGCCATCAATCCCTCTAGACACTGGCATCGACTATTAAAAAATTCATGTACATGTATGTGCATTATACTTAACCTTCAAAAAGTAATGGGGAAAACGTGATTTTTTAATTTATGTTTGTATTCTCCAAACATCACCTCTTAAAAAGTCTTTGAAAACAAGGTTACAACCTTGAAAACCGGCATTGTCTTTTAGCAGAGAAAAAAAATCCCATATATATATATATATATATATATACACTGTATATACACACAATTTGCTCTAACCTTTTTTTTGTTTTTTGGATGTGTGCTTGTGAATTAGTGCCGGCCCCTTGAAGCAAGCATTATATTTCCCATCACAGCGACTGCATCTTTAACCATCAGCTCAAAGGATTGCAATTTAATTAAACAAGACAAACAAACAGAAAATGGCACGGCAAACTCTAATCATCACTCAACACAATCAGCAGCCTTCAGACCTGTATAATAATAGACAGTGAGGTATGATGCTTCACCTTCTTCTGCAGCAGACAGTGGAAGATGAAGATGAACATCCCTTGTAAGGTGTTGAAGATGGTGAAGAGGTACGCCATCAGTATCGAAGAGTCGTTTAAGAAAAACAGGCCAAACGACCACGTCAGGCCAAGAAGACACAGCAGCGCAAAAGCGCCCAGAACCCAGGACCTGAAAATGACGAGATTATAAATTGTTAGAGCAGCAGATGAACGAAAGTCATACACATCTGGGATGGCACGAGAGTGAGTGAATGATGAGAGAATTTTCATTTTTGGGTGAACTGTTCCTTTAAATGTTGTTGTTTATCACCAATGTTAGGTGTAATCTGATTACAAAGTAATTACTTTAATTGAATTATTTTCAGTTAAAAAACTAGTGTAACGCATTACGTTTTAAATTTGTTTTAAGGTAGGTAAGGTTGATGTCGTGATGAGTGTATGAATTGAGTACGACAATAAACAAGCGGGAAATATTGACTATTTATGAATATAGAGGAAAAATATTAATTTGTATTTGTTGATTGGAAAATTAAAAACTAGTTTGTAAAAAGTGTTTCAGAAAGTAATGAGTAATATGACTACAAACGTATGAGTAGTGTAATCTGATTACAATTTGTAGAGAAATAATTACCTATAATATTTGCCTAAAGTAATTACATTATTTGTAGTGGATTACTTTTTAAACAAATTCCCCAAAACTGTTTATCACTATGTTTCTGTTCAAAGTTTAGCATTATTTATGCTAAAATACTTTGTTTCATCCTAGTTTATGGCAATAATGTTTACAATTGCTCCCAAACCAAGTTCTTACAGTCAAGTGATTTACGAACACTTCACGGATCGGTTTGAATGAATCATTAAAAAGAACTGGTTTAAAACAACAATTCATTTGTGAACGAGACATCACTACAAAGAAGATTACATAAAGAATGAATATCCATTCATAAACTGGACCCACTCCTACAATCAGACCACCCAGAGACACATAAACTTCAATTCAAGACAGTCATATATCAATAGACTCTTTCCCATAAGAGATTCCAGTGACTATCTGTGAGGATCAAATGTCCTGTCTTCTAGCCCCGGACGAGCCCTTCATATGGACACATGACAAAACGAGATTTTTCCATCTCATGTTACCCCCCAGCTGCACTTTAAACAGAATTACGACTTTGGGTCCAATAAAACGTCCTGTTTTAACATCATACACTGTATCGTCCATCTGGAAATATGCATCTGGTTTCCAAGGACAATGTTTATAAGAGGGTAAGATTGTGCTATGACATTGCCGGCCGCTGATGCTAATGAATAAGTTAATAACATGGTGCTCGAAAGGTTAATGCTTTCCTTAATTATTCCCATAAACCCAAATTAGTGTTTACCACAAGTCCAGCCCCAGACGCAACCTCTACCCCATGCACAACCTTCAACTTGGAATGCCGTCCATTACAACGAAACCAATTTGCACGGCTGGAATGTAATTGTCACGTTGTGATTAATACAATTATAGAGTCTTGCCACTTTAAATGATGCAAGCAAATTAATAAAGAGGGCGAGCGTGACTGCTGTGTGCGTTTCCCATTTCCCTTTTTGATTTGTATCTAGTAGCTCCTAATACAGTTGCAAAAAAATTAAGAAAATCTAGGGCAAATACTTTTCATAAAAAATTATGTCCTCATATGTGGGCAGTGGGACTATGTTGTGAAATTTTAAATATTACCAAGCTATATCACCGCCAACCATGCTAATATAAAATTATACATTATAAATTCTGAATCTATGTACTGATTATCATTGCTCCATGTCTGCCAAACATGTTGAGTGGTCCAAACATCATCTGCAGCCTGAAACTGAACTTTTGACCGGATGATAGAAGTGAATGCACTTAGCTGCATAGAAAGCTATATGATGTTCCCTTATTGCCCATTTAGTGAATGACTTAACCTCTGTGTGCTGTCTGTCTGTACTGATCTCAGAACAGATGGAAATGCACCTTATTTTCATCCTAACTCCTTTTAAAGCCTCTGAAAAAGGGTTTTCTTCTCAGTGTGAAAATGCACAGTTCATTTTTTATTTCTAATGAAAATCTAGCACTATTGTCCACTACAGTGGTCACCGCGTTTAACAGTGTGCCATTTCGCAATAAATCGATCAAATTTTAAAAACGGCATATTGGATGAAACTAGAGACTGTAATCTTTTGACTCAAACAGGTTTCAATGTAAAAAGGTCATTAGGTTTCTTACCAGATGTGGTTTTGTTGGCGTTTCTACCTAAGACAAACTCCGCTGTGATCAGCGCCATGTTGTTTTGCCACATGTACTCGGTGCGTCAAAAGTTTAATCTTTTACTGACACCCCAGAGTGTCCTGAACTGAGATCAGTTGGTTTAAATTAATTTAAATTATGCATTACATATAGCAAAGACAAAAAAAAAAAAAAAAGATCTCACTGTAAATGCTTGAGGGATGAGATGAAAATATTTTTGTCCACTGGGCTTCACTTATATTGAACAAGAACTACTTTTAATTCCTGGATTTATTGTGTATGATTCATCAGGGTACATTATTCCAAGGAGAGAAAAAAAGTTTGACTTTAATCAGAATTTTTGCCAATCCCTCTTATCCCCCCCCACCCCACACCCACACACACACCCCCCACATCCCATATGGCTTCATTCAGATGTGTAATGTCCACTTTCCACTATCCAAACAATACCTGCTGGACATTTCTTTGTCACATTCTGGAAGGACAATGTCATTTGAACACTGTTTCATGTTGACTTTAAACTGTGTAGGCAGCTGCAATAAAACCCAGGCTGGGAAGTGCATGCAACGGTATTGAAGGTCGATCTTACCGTATGCTCTCCAGTCTGCTGGAATCAGGTTTCATAGACGTCGAGTGTTTTACCATCTTGTACATAGTCACCACCAGAAAGATGAGGTTGAGCTGTCGGAGAAGATAAAGCATATTGAGAAGACCACACAGCTTTCAAGCAGTTCCTGGAACTCACATTTGAGATCCATCACTCGAATGGCATATTTGTCAAACATCATTCAATATTCATATTTCCCAATTTTGCAGCAGGACGTTTGCAGGGAGAGCACTATGTAACAGTTACACGGGCAGGAATAGCAGTGCATCTCTCTCGGGATCTGTGATCACCAGGCTATTAGACGACTGTAGCACCACCATTAAAAAATAAAAATAAACTGTGTTTTAGGTTGACCACGGTACACTACGATCTGCAAAGTATAGCCTTCAATAATTCATAAAGTAGACAGGAACTGCAAAAATGTCAAAATGCAAGAACAGACAACTTCTACTGGAAGCTTCCAAACTGGCAAGCTGTTCTGTCTAAAGCATTTGGAAATGTTCAGGCAGCATTCTGTTTGTTTAGACTACAGAAAAACTCTTGCAATGTCATTCCAAACCCCCGTGCAACACAAAGGGTGAAAGTTTTGAAGAATTGTTAGTTCCATGCAAAAAACATTCTTAGTGACTTTATTTACCATAGACCACATGTTAACCAGAATTTGACAGCCCCTGGTTAATATGGACTGTCACTGTATGGCAAGAGTGTTTTAATAATGACAAAATGTTCATTTTATGGGCAAACTATTCCTTTAACATGACGTAAATCTTGGATGAGGACGTTGTTAAAGTCAGAGGAGGATCTGTTGAGATACTGCAACCTAATCTGTTTTCCGATTGCCAGTAAGAACATTAATATTCCCTCAGACATAAAATATCAACCAGATAATAAAGTGCTACCATTTGTTCCTGATTTGGATTTTCAGGATAATCCGAGACAAACTGCCCATTGGCGCCTTCTCAGACTAGTAAGTTATAACTGTGGCCGTGGACATGTCTGCTCGCTGGCAAGCACTTGTGTTTTTCTTCACCGCCCTGAACATGGGAATGTAATTCAGGCAGGCCAGAGGAGACCTCTTAACGGAACAACTGTGTGGGACAAAAAATGTGTCCAGAAGAAAAAAGCACCCACTTTTTCAAATATGTGGAACAGAAACAGAGAAAGTTCTGCTAAAACAGACTGAGGAGGGCCTACATTCAGTTGGAGGTGAGGATGGTCTGTAGAGGACCGAAGAGATTTTGCTCAGTTTTGGCTTCTTCTCCCAAAACGTTCACACTTAAATATGAATATTCTGATTTTATACACAATTTACCTACTGGATAATTTTCATGGAAAATACTGAGTGTTTTTCGGCTAGGGCAAAGAATACTAATCTCCAGTTAATCTGACTTCTTTCTGCAACATTATGACTTTTTGGAAAGAGCTGAAAGCAACACAAGGAGCTTTTGAGAGATTGCACTTTGAAGAAACCAATTCAAGCTTGCTCAAAAGCATCCGTGAAAAAGCCCGGTAATTATTCCTCTGCAAGTTTTGTGTTTGAGTGTCTGTCTCTCAACTTCTGAAATGAGGTTGATTTGAATGTTTCCGAAGAGTTGAAAAATTCCTTGGAAAGTCTCCATGTTTTATCCCAAAAACCGGGTCACATACTAACAATGTAAAACGAAATGGCGAAACTACCAATTCAAGTTCTGTCTATGCGCAGGTTGGCAGAAGGACACAGGTTGTTAACTTGGTATATTGTGTTTGGATAAAATCCAAAAAGAGAAAACCTACATGACAAATAGGTCAATTATAAGCACATTACAGCTCTGCAAAACAGTGAGTGAAAAACACACATTTATCTTGTTTATTCCTTAGAGGCACAGAAAACCACACAGTGTGAGCTGAGACAAAAAAACAAGCATATGTCCATTGAAAGGAAATTGAAAAGAAAGTCAATGAATTCTTTGCTTCATCGATCATCAACAAAAACCACACATAAACACTAGAAGAATTCAACGCAATTTATCAGAGCCTTTCAAAAATGGGAGAGGAGAACACCCCTTCCTAATAAAAAAGAAAAAAGAAAGTTACTAGGGTGATCTTAAAGTTTTTTAGCGTGTTGCTTTGCAACTGCTTGAGTGTTCTGAAAGTTTTTAGCATCTTTCCATGCAGTCACTATAGGGTTTTCTAAATGTTTAACATGTTGATGTACAGTTAGGGTTTTCAGGATTTTTTTTTAGCTAGGTTCTATGCAGTTGCTTGGGTGTTCTGGATGTTTTCTTAGCATGTACTTTTTTAGCGTGCTAGAGTGTTCTGATGTTTTATTAGCATGTTGTTTTTAGCATGCTAGGGTGTTCTATATATTTTATTAGCATGTTGTTTTTTTAGCATGCTAGGGTGTTCTATATATTTTATTAGCATGTTATTTTTTTAGCATGCTAGGGTGTTCTATATATTTTATTAGCATGTTGTTTTTTTAGCATGCTAGGGTGTTCTATATATTTTATTAGCATGTTGTTTTTTTTAGCATGCTAGGGTGTTCTATATATTTTATTAGCATGTTATTTTTTTAGGATGCTAGGGTGTTCTATATATTTTATTAGCATGTTGTTTTTTTTAGCATGCTAGGGTGTTCTAGATGTTTATTAGCATGTTGTTTTTTAGCATGCTAGGGTGTTCTGGACGTTTTATTAGCATGTTGTTTTTTAGCATGCTAGGGTGTTCTATATATTTTATTAGCATGTTGTTTTTTAGCATGCTAGGGTGTTCTAGATGTTTTATTAGCATGTTGTTTTTTAGCATGCTAGGGTGTTCTGGATGTTTTATTAGCATGTTGTTTTTTAGCATGCTAGGGTGTTCTATATATTTTATTAGCATGTTGTTTTTTTAGCATGCTAGGGTGTTCTAGATGTTTTATTAGCATGTTGTTTTTTTAGCATGCTAGGGTGTTCTATATATTTTATTAGCATGTTGTTTTTTTAGAATGCTAGGGTGTTCTGGATGTTTTATTAGCATGTTGTTTTTTATCATGATAGGGTGTTCTGGATGTTTTATTAGCATGTAGTTTTATAGCATGCTAAAGTGTTCTAGATGTTTTATTAGCATGTAGTTTTTAGCATGCTAGAGTGTTCTAAAGGTTTTATTAGCATGTTTTTTTTTTGCATGATAGGGTTTTCTGGGTGTTTTATTAGCGTGTTGTTTTTTTTAGCATGCTAGGGTGATCTAAATATTTTATTAGCATTTTGTTTTATTTAGCATGCTAGGGTTTTCTGGATGTATTATTTGCATGGAGTTTTTTTTAGCGTGCTAGGGTGTTCTGGGTGTTTTATTAGCATGTTGTTTTGAGTACTAGGGTGTTCTGGATATTTTAGCTTTTTTTTAGCATATTATTTTTTGATATTCCTTTATCTAGACATTGCTCAGGTCCCTCCATAAACACATAAGTCTGTGGAGGTGTTTGCCCATTATATGGTCTACCTGGCAAAAATTGTGTTTGATTGCTTAGTAAAGAAAATAACATCTCTTCATATCAAGTACATCACACAATTTGAGATATCATTCAAGTCTGTAGCAAATACGTCACAGGATGAGTTACTGTGATGGGTTAGCACTTTGTTCAAATTGTGTCCAAACATGCAATATGATCGAGAAACAACCGGTAGACTATTTTTCCATTTGAATCTGTTCATTAAGTTTAGTTAATTTAGTGATAAGAATTTTCACTTTCAGTGTAGACAGACAAATTATTTGTTGCTTGGAACTTGTCACATCATGCTTGTTAATAGTGATAATAATTCAGCGCAAAAAAACATGTTATTTGATTGTAGTTGTGCTGAAGAATAGTTCAGTATGGCTCTGTTGAGTGTTGTCAGCGAGTCACCAAAGCCACTTTATTCCGGTATGGGTGGAGAGACTGAAAATGCATTTAACACAGCCTGCGAGTGATGACACAGATCTGATGAGACAGCCAGGCAGGCCAGGCACGGCACGGGAGGAAGCCAGGTCAGCCGTCCTGCCTCAGCCCTCCCTCTGCACCACCCTACACCGCCCATCCCCCCTTGGCCTACACCTCCCCAAAATAGAGCCACAAGAACACGGCCAATATAAAGCATCCTGTGTTCAGATAGCACACTTAACTCTGACATCTGAGCGAGTGTGTTAATGAATGTATTAGTCTTGCTGGGTTTGTATGCACCTTTCTGAGAAAGAATCTGAGACAGCTTAGTATTTGGGTGAATCTCACAAAACCTGCCAAGATCATGTCTGGGTCACATTTCACCCAAAAACCAAAAGACAGAAATAAAAAATTACAATTTGCTTAAAGGAAGATTTTTTTTTTTGCAATGTGAAATTTTCACCTCACCTCAATACGGGTGGCAGGGGACCAGTCTCAGTTTCCTCTGCTTCTTAGACAGTCAATCTGCGCATCTTACCACGTGGCTTGCTGTGCATGACACTGTGGAGACTCACAGCATGTGGAGGCTCATGCTACTCTCTGCGATCCACACACAACTCACCACGTGCCCCATTGAGAGCGAGAACCACTAATCCCGACCACTTGGAAGTTACAAAGTGTGACTCTACCCTCCCTAGCAACAGGGCCAATTTGGTTGCTTAGGAGACCTAGCTGAAGTCACTCAGCACACCCTGGATTCAAACTCGTGACTCCAGGGGTGGTAGTCAGCATCAATACTCACTGTGCTACCCAGGCCCCGAAAATTAATCCTTTATTGAGAATTATAATTTTTTTTGTTTTTTGTTTGCATTAAACACAATTAATAATTACTGTAATATGAAAAAATATATTCTATTATGCAGTATATTATTAATATATTATATAACTGAAATGTACACATGATAGTAGTGTTTGTTTGTTTTGTAGTATTTTTATTCCTTAAATTAATGCTAATAAAAATGTAATTGTAATTCAGGCACCATTCACTTTTAATGTTGAAAGGAGAAAAAGAAAAAAATGTAAATTTAATTGATTTTGACCTGCAGTGAGATAAGACCCAAAAAGTGTTTTTTGTGAGATTTAGTCAGGAGGTAAATTGATGTATTATGTGTATCTGATTTTTTTAGCTGTTGTGTGAACATTTACAGTCTGACTATGAATCCCCTGAACAGCACTGACTGCACACTTCAGTATCCCTGTGCTGCAGCTATTTTTGCACTTTCTAAAATGGCATGAATTTTTGTTTTTTTAAATCTATCCTTGTGCCATGTTTTATCCATCTGTGGGAGTTGTGTGAAAAAGTCCTCCTCACCAAACAAAAATATCCCCATAGTGGTGCTATAATTCATGTCAGTATGGTTAAAACTCCAGCAATCCATAGCTGTCAGTCCCTCCAGCTTTGTTATCTTTATACTCGTCTTTCTCGCCTCCCTTTATCACCATTTTTCAAGAATGAATGACCTTCAGGTCTGCAAGTGTTTCTCCTGTGATCTGTCTAGTGCAGTGCAATCATGAGACGAGATCTCATTTAGAATGAAGACTGACAAACACAGCATACTGACCATACATACTGATTACTGGCTTATAGGAACTTTACTAACATTACTAACTATAATATAAGTGGTCAACAAGAAAACCACAGTCAACATTACTTACAATAAACACAACAGTACACACCCACTTTTTCAGCCAAATTGGAAGTTTTTTCCCATAAATGTTTCCATTGGGATTTCATATAATCCTTCATAATAAAGTTCAAAGATATGAACTGAACCAATCAGCTCCGAGGTTTATCGCATTACAAACTTTGATTGTAAGCAAAAAGTATTTCAAAACTGGACCCCCCCAAAAAAGTACAAAACTTAACAAGTGAAATGTGGGAATGAACTACAATCCCATGAAGCATTGCAAATCACATAATCAAACTAAAAATGCTATAAAAATATAAAACTATTGAAGTGGCTGTTTAAAGTCGCTGATTATAAGTATAGAAACAGAATATTTTGATACTATTGCAAAATATTAAGATATTTGCAAATATACATGCAAGTTGTGAGTCGACGAAGTCGCTGCAGAGCTCTTTGGCACACTTTGTTCACCACATTTCTCGGATTGGTGGATAGTTTGTCTGCTGTTTTATGCAATTTCTTAATTTTGTTTTTCAAATAACATGGACTGATGGCTTCAACAGGAGCATATATCATTGATTACAACCTCTGTGCTCACAGTAGGTCTGTCTTTAAATGTTTATACAGTGAGTTATTAGTAAAAATCAATTCGCCAATGGAGAAAATGAACATATTTTTAACTTCTGGAATCAGACTGCTGCGCTCTATAGGAAAATACCATATATGACTGATGAGAAAACAGCATTCACTGCCGACCAATAGGAACACATCATATATTACAGACTATTAGAAACAGAGTATAATTTAGTGACCAATGGGAACACAGAATACATTATTAAACAAAAGTCTGCACCACTGTCTGCAATTTGCGTGTTTTCCTAACATTTCTGGTGCCCATTCTATCTACTGTATGTACATACATGTAATGATGTTAAATGTTGCAAACTTACCATAATGATGAACGAAACTGGACCAATGAAACTCCAGATGAAATGATTATCAACCCTTAGCCAACAGCTGCAAAGAGAAAAAATGAGAAGCAAACATTAGTGAAGCAATTACACTCCAATGTAAAAAATCATAATAAAATAAAATAAATCAGAACTACAATGACATGATTCAGATTTTTCTGGACATATCCACAACTTTAACAGTGGCAATGATCATGTTTGATATTTCTTTGCATATAAAACACTAATTGTGTTATTCTGTTCTGCGTTTGATATGCTGTTAATGTGGTTTATTAGTATCTGAATCCCATACACTGGAGTTTACTGGTCAATGCATTCTGTATGTTTACAAATCCCATTTCACAAATCTAAATCTCAGAGTCTTTAAACTGAGCAGACAGATCAGTAAACTTAATTGAAATCTCTGTGAATATTTGCTTGGAGGAGAAATATTCTTTGCTATGTTTGTGTCATTCATACACATACACAGGGCTCTTTTGAACTGAAGCTTTCTTTTTAAAATTCCTGCACAAAATGTGATTTAATATTAGTGAACAATATGCTCATGTAAGTATTATTCATGCACCTCTGAAGAGGAACACAATAATTATACTACACAACTCTCTGGAATACAGGATTCTGATCGGTCAGTGGCGCCATCTAGTGGTCTGATATTTCTCAGTAACAACTGCACATCCACATATCAAACTGCTCATCTGGGTATTGCAAGCCATCTCTCCTGCTTCTCGCATCACTTTGCGATCTCTACAAGTAAGCTAACAAAATAATTTCAATGCACATCAATGTTTTATGTACATTTATTAATTTGTTTGGCAAGTAGTCTTGTAATAGGCGGGCTAATGAGGAGTCAGATGGCCATTTTCACAGAATAACAGAACTCCGACGCAAACCGGAGGTGGATTTCAGCTGTTCAGCGATTTCTTTCTCCTCACATAATTACATAATTTCAATGCAAATCAATATTTTATGTCCATGTTATATTTGATTTATTTGGTAAGAATCTGTGTAATAAGCAGGATAATTTACGGTCAGCTGGTTATTATAGCAAAAAAAAAGAAAGACCTTCAGGGCGCTACAAGACCCTTCTGCTATGTGTCGGGATTTATTTAGCGAGACCAACCGGCTGACAGTACATTATCTCTTACAAAACAAACTCACACCTCACTAATTTATAATGCGGTAGTTCTGTGTAAGGGAACAAAAAAGAACATTAAAAAAACAACAGCCTAAGGTGGTTTACTGGTCTCAGCTAGCCTCAGCCTAATTAGCTGAAAGTTAACTAAGTTATCAGGTCCAAGCTAAAGACTAGCTATGACTTTTGCTGTTTTTAGTTTTTTTTTGCAGCAAAGACTTCAACAAATAAAGTCCCTTACGCTTTCTTGGTTCCGTAGCTCTTGTAGTCGATGGCTGCCGAAATCCCAACCACCACAGTGGGGAACAGGTAACCGGATGCGTAGTAGTACTTTCGTCTGGAGAATTCGCTCTCAAAGACCTCCACGAGCATAAGGAACAGCTGAACACCCTCCAAACACATCCACGCAAATGCCGCCAGAAAGAAGAAATGAAGAACTCCAGCAATAATAGAGCACACAATCTGTTCAGAGAGAGATGAGAGACATGAGACGATCATTCAGAAGTGTGTCCACATGGTTTTAAACATACTGCCTTGAGTTTCAGAGTTAAAATGAGAGTATATTTGGAGCATTTCATGTTTGTAAGAACTAGGGATGCATCTACAGTATATGAAAAATGTTGTCTGATACGATTCCTTACAAAAACTATAGGCCGATAAGAGAGTCACAATGAAAGATAAAAAGATACAAAAAATAATTAAATATGATAACATGCTGATTTATATGATAAAAGGTTATTCTGTACATCTAAAACATTTTTGCCCATCTGTTTTTGCAGTTCAAAACAACAAAACTTACATTTGATGAAACTACTTCATAGTTGATTCATACTATGCATATGTTGGAAAATTCCACAGAATTGTCAACCTCATCATGGAAAAATAAAACATTTAACCAAATAATCAAAAGTCCCATTTAAATGAAATAATGCCATTCAGACCGCAAGAGGGCGCCGCTTGCTCACACAGCACTGACTGAAGCACTGATTGCAGACTATATCTTGAAACACAGCCTTTTAGTAATCTTGCAAATCCATTTTTACAATTTTAACGATTTTAATCATAAAATTCAATCAATCGTGCAGCATTAATGTATATCATAACGATGTCTCAGAAGTCAAAGTCTGCTGGTTTGAAAGCGTTTTGGATGGTTTCTCCTCATCATGTAGCCTATACATAAACTGCCACTTTCACAACTGTCAGGTCTGTTTATGCATATTTAACAATTGTAATTAGCTCTGTCTATTTTATTGATGATTTTCAGTTACTATATATTTATAGTTAATATACATTTTATGTGTTTCGAAAATAATTGCTATGACACTGCAAATCACTGTAATTTGCAGTGGCAATTTAGATTTTTTTGGTCAAAACGAGGTATCTTACAGAGCTATGCTGCCAACGAAACTGCTTATCTAGGAAGCTCACTAGGTTTTCAAACAGAGCTACTGTCTTCAAACCCATCTTGTTTTTTTGTTTTTGTTTTTTTGGACTGTCACATTTACAACCAAAATATGTTTGTGTACCGGGGGATCGGTCATGTTGATGCCCACAAGGAAGAGGAGCTCAGCGATGAAGAGGTTGATGCAGAGGTTCTTGTGGATGGTGTTGCGGTCACTCTGGAGGCCACGGAAGAAGCAGAAGGTGAAGATGCTAATGGCGAGGCAGACAAGCGAAATGGCGATGCCCATTCGCGTGATGACTGTCAACAGCAGCTCGTGAACGCTTCCCTCGCCCTTGAAAAACATACATTAGCATTAACAGTCAGGCCAAGATTCACTTAACTCTAATACTTCACTTGTCAGAATGTAATGAGTGAGCTACTTTTTTAATTTTGAAGTACTGAAGTTTCAAATCAGAAGATTAAAAAGACAAAAATCACTGAAACTGGAACTCATTTATGAAACACAAGCAGAAGGAATTTGTGAAAATTGTTCATAAAACCATTCTTACACAATGAAAGATTTCCACAAATATGTTTTGATTTTTTTGTATATACTAGGGCTGTCAATCGATTACAATTTTTAATCAAATTAATTACATGGTGCCCCGATTGCTGAGAAAGCCCGTCATATAACAATAATTCTATATATAATGATTATACATATTTATATCAATATATAATTATACAAAGTTATCTTTAAATATTTAAAAATGATATATATATATATCATCTTGAATGTTAAAATGCCAGCCTCAACAGGAAACGGTGACATTGCCATTCATAATATGATACCATATATTGATATCCCCACATTTTGAAGAACACAAAGATAGTGTCTTGGCACACTCTTGAGAAGGTTTATACAATCAATTGTTTTTCAATGTAACCAGCTTCAATTCTAGATTTGTTCAACACAACCAACCAGTTGCCATAAGCATAGTTTAGAGTCTTGATTTTTTCATTAAACGTCTCTCATGGTGGGCTTGAACTTTCTTGATGTCACTATGGGGGCAGATGTGTTTCAGGGCCAGTGCTTCAGGTTCTTGATTATAACTGTGGTTAAATTTACAGCCACCGAAGCAGCGATGGGGAAAGTTCATGTGCCAAGAGCATGTAAGTAGTCGCACCACAAATCCCATAATTTCCACATTCATTACAGCTTCAACGATTCCTGCGTATGATATCATGTCTTACAGAGGTAATTGCATTGCTCCCAGAAACTTACACATGACACAAGTGCTTCATTGATCAAAGTAGAGCAATAATTATTTTTGTGCCCAGGGAAAGTGCTCCATTATGTTTATTTCTTCACTTGAAGAGATACGTTGCTTGTGATGAACGCAAATTAAGCCCAATTTAATCAACCATTTCAACAGAATAAAACGATATTCTGAAAACTCAGACTTAGTATACACACACTGAGCACTTTATTAGGAACTCTATGGACATAATAACGTGCCCAACATGGTCTTCTGCTGTTGTAGCCCATCTGCCTCAAGGTTTGACGTGTTGTGCATTCTGAGATGCTATTCTGCTCACTACCATTGTACAGAGGGGTTATCTGAGTTATAGAAATACTCAAACCAGCCCATCTGGCACCAACAATCATGCCATGGTCGAAGTCACTGATATCCCATTTTGATGGTTGATCAAAGTGCTCCTGACCTGTATCTGAATGATTTTAAGTATTGCACTGCCACCACACGATTGGCTGATTAGATCATCGCATAAATAAGTAAATCTGGTGTGATTTATAATATAAAGTTAACACGTTAAAACATTATTGCATTTCATATAAGGCAAACACAGCAAGACGGAGCAGAATGCAGTGGTCTCGAGACACGTTTTGAAAGTTTCAGTCCACATTTAACTTGACAAAGCATCCTAAAACCATGGCGCGAGATGCTAAAAAACAGTGAAATGCGACACAACCACAGTGAGACACACCAGTAATTAAAAGAAATTGATATTGTGACAACCTTAATCATATGAGCAGCATACAGAAAGAAGGAATTGGTTATTAGAGAACAGCTGTTGACTTGTTCTCACATAACTAAGCCATGTTGATGTCTTCTACCGGAAGTCCCTTCACAGGACAGGTCACCTAAAGGAACCCACAGCGCCTGATACTCACCGCATGTTCTCGGTGGGCCATGAGAATGGCGAAGTTGGTCAAGTGACTGCAGGAACAGGTAGTGTGAGTCTTGTTCGTTGCTAGGAGCTTGCAGCCTTGTGTTGACCAGTATCCCATCATGCGCCGTTCTGAGTAGTTCCAGAAGGAGCAGTTTGGGTTGAAGTAATTCTCAGTCTGATAAATAGATAAGACACAAATCTTCATCAGTCAGTGCAACTATAACAATTCCAATATTTTGTTCTTTGAACCTTTAATAGTACAGGTCAAACGTGTATTACCCAAATAGTGATTCTGGATCAATCCCCTTTGCTGTCCCTAGAACAACATTTCTATCAAACAATCCTAACCCTAGCCCTGAGCTCTACCCTTCATTTCAGAGGGCGTAGCTTGGTTGCATAGAGACATTTGCTGCAGAAATGTGCATAATATACAGTACTTCCCCTTTATACTTGGAAGTATACAGACTAACCTTGTATTGGCCATTATTTTTCTTTTAGCACCTATTTAATAAAAATGTATAAAAACAGGCAGTACGAACAAACTCACGAACACCTTTTACGAAAAGGTTTGTGTAGCTCAGCTGGTAGAGCACATGCATTGCCATGGCCATGGGTTTGATTCCAAATGAACGCACATTCTACAAATGTATACCTTGAACTGTAAAATACTCTGGATAAAAGTGTTCATCAAATGCATAAATGTAATGTAAATAAAAACGTCCGAGGTCTTACATCCAGATGCTCTAGGGTGAACACAACAGGCTCCGTCACAAACACACGGCTGGACTCTTTGTTGATGGAGGCGGAGAGGATGTGGGAGTTTACAGTGAGGGTGTGGTTTCTGACTCCGCCCTCACCCATCAGCCTCACTGTGGCATTCTCCATACTGAGGAAATTCCCTAGGTGCTTATAAAGAACGAAAACCAACTTGGCAACACCTTGATTAAATAGAAAACAAGAGAAGAGCATTTAAACTGGCTGAATTTCGAAAGGAAAAAAATAGTTAAGTTCTACTGAAACTATCTTTTTGCAATCAATTTGGTTCAAATGTTTTCAAGGATTTCCCTCTAAAATATTTACATTTCAGTTCACTTGAACTTCATAAATGCATATTTGTAGGAAACTGTCAAGCTTTCGGCTTATTTGAGCCCAAGGTTTGAGCCTTCGTCCCCATATTGTGTTCCAATATGTATCAGGCACAATTCATAAGACAACGCAAGGACGCAATGTGTTCCCAGCATTGCCACAAGGGGCACAAGAGTGGATCTTAACACAAACTGTCTTCTACAGTTGTTGGATCAATAGTTTGAAGAGAATCATGCTGAGCAAGTATGCTACATTTAAAGTTGATATAAATAGCTAGCTATCTGATTAATAATACATTTAGTTTAAGATGCAGTTTAAAGTTTAAGCTAAAGGAATATTTCGGGTTACATTGTCATGGCAACAAACGTGTAAAATTGGCCATAATTTCGAGTCAAAATACATTTTTGTGGTCATCATTATTATGCCACTATTGCTGTCAATTGAGCTTAACTTGTATCGAACCCAGAATATTCCTTTAAAACTTGATGGTGACGCTTATCGCCACCTTGAGTATTGATGTTTGTCACCGGTGTTATGGATCGTCTGGGGATCGTGTTAACTGGGGATGTGCACGTGCATATTAATAATTTTACTTGCCCTTTCAGCAGATTCGTTCGATGTAAATTGCCAAGCAGCAAAAAAAAGACATTTTGCACTTTTAAAAAAACATTGGCATCATTAGCCCGCATTGTTTCATTGATTTATGTTCTAATGACTTTGACACAGTGTAAGAGCAATTTTAACGGCTTCACAGGGTTACGTGGTTGCCCGTGTTAACGTGGGACATTGGTTTGAATGGGAACTGGCGATTACACTTGTCAGAGCAGTAAATCACTAGTGCAACATTAAAGCATCATAGTCTTTTCTTTACTCTTTGTCAATTCACATTGAACATATCTGCTGATAAGTTAAGTAAAATGATTCACATGCAAGCGCACATCCCCAGTTAACACGATCCCCAATTGATCCATAACACCATAACTATTTACAACAGGAAAAACACGCTTACAATGCGTTCGCCAAACATTCACGTCCATGTTCTTGCATAGAGTTTGTTTCAGTTATTTGTCATGGTACACCTTGCTCTACATTTTCAAAAATCATTGACTTCATCCAAGCTGTAAGTGCTCATCCACTCACCGTTTTTACTATTTAGCTTGACAGTGTTTGCTGACAGTTGAATCGTTGCTCCTCTCTTGCTGGTTTGTGGAAATCTAAAGTCCTGAATTTGTCCATCGGTGCTCAACACGTACACATCCAACACTACGTGAGGAGAAATAGACAGACATGGATTCCTATGAGCACTGGTGAAGATACTTTGGGATTCTTTAAATGTTTTTATTCTTTTTTATTTTTAGACAGTGGCACAAAGCATACTTCCCCGATCCACTTGATCACTGCTAATCTTTTATTGTGTAGTTACAGCAGAGTGATACTGGAAAAAATTGTCAATTTCTACCAAAGCTGATGTTGATCAAAATTCTTTCAGAGTAAGGTCATTCTAATAACAACCCGGGACATCATTGACCTCTATTTCCGACAAAGCTCAAGAAAATAATTATCATACATTCACTGATACGTGCACGGCGACACGATACAGAACTTCGACCAATCAACTGAGAATCTGATATAGAGAAAAAAGAACCGTCTGCCGCCGTATGAATGTCAAATATGCCCGAGATCAAAACTATCACTGGGTTTTTACTCGGCTTCTCCCAGTGGGTTGAAATAACTCAGAGCTGATCTGGGTTGAGCCGCTGAGTGACTGTGGGCCGCTCGAAAATGCCTGCGCTGTCTTTGATGTGTGAAATTACCATAGGGTCAGGAGGATGCCGGTCTCAACGCAACCACCTCCTCTCCGCTCAAACACGCTCCGCCATTACCTTTCCTCTGACAGACAGAAATAAAGCACCATCTACTGCGTTCTCTACCTCTCTCTCCATTTCATTAAGTCAATATGTGGTAAACACTGTTGAGCAGGAGCTAATTTAATTAAAAAGAGTGATTGTGTGCATAAAAGAGAGCGAATCGAGAAGAAAGCAAGAGAACTGTGTCAAAGTTTTTTAATGGGCCTCAGGGCACAACCAGCACACTCTCTGCAAAGCTGCATTCATACTGCATCGTATAATTTTCAAATAAAAGGGCAGAGAATGATTTTTTTTCGGAGGAGGCTATCGAGATGAGCACAGCAAAATATTCTCTCTTTAAGCCGGGAATGCTTTCTCATTAACAATGACTGCTGTTATCATGTTCCAGAAAAATACCAGCAAATATGTAATTAAATAAAGTTAACCGTTGATTTAATAACAAACACTGGCTACTTACAGTACCTTACAGTTCTAGGCTTGACCAAAATGAATAATTAAACAAACAAGAAAGTAATATACTTTTGCAGTGGGTTAGAAATAAAGCAAAATTATAATATATATATAGTAGCCACTATATACTGTATATATATATATATATGTGTGTGTGTGTGTGTATATATATACACTCACCTAAAGGATTATTAGGAACACCTGTTCAATTTCTCATTAATGCAATTATCTAATCAACCAATCACATGGCAGTTGCTTCAATGCATTTAGGGGTGTGGTCCTGGTCAAGACAATCTCCTGAACTCCAAACTGAATGTCAGAATGGGAAAGAAAGGTGATTTAAGCAATTTTGAGCGTGGCATGGTTGTTGGTGCCAGACGGGCCGGTCTGAGTATTTCACAATCTGCTCAGTTACTGGGATTTTCATGCACAACCATTTCTAGGGTTTACAAAGAATGGTGTGAAAAGGAAAAACATCCAGTATGCGGCAGTCCTGTGGGCTAAAAATGCCTTGTTGATGTTAGAGGTCAGAGGAGAATGGGCCAACTGATTCAAGCTGATAGAAGTGCAATTTTGCCTGAAATAACCACTCGCTACAACCGAGGTATGCAGCAAAGCATTTGTGAAGCCACAACATGCACAACCTTGAGGCGGATGGGCTACAACAGCAGAAGACCCCACCGGGTACCACTCATCTCCACTACAAATAGGAAAAAGAGGCTACAATTTGCAAGAGCTCACCAAAATTGGACAGTTGAAGACTGGAAAAATGTTGCCTGGTCTGATGAGTCTCGATTTCTGTTGAGACATTCAGATGGTAGAGTCAGAATTTGGCGTAAACAGAATGAGAACATGGATCCATCATGCCTTGTTACCACTGTGCAGGCTGGTGGTGGTGGTGTAATGGTGTGGGGGATGTTTTCTTGGCACACTTTAGGCCCCTTAGTGCCAATTGGGCATCGTTTAAATGCCACGGCCTACCTGAGCATTGTTTCTGACCATGTCCATCACTTTATGGCCACCATGTACCCATCCTCTGATGGCTACTTCCAGCAGGATAATGCACCATGTCATAAAGCTCGAATCATTTCAAATTGGTTTCTTGAACATTACAATGAGTTCACTGTACTAAAATGGCCCCCACAGTCACCAGATCTCAACCCAATAGAGCATCTTTGGGATGTGGTGGAACGGGAGCTTTGTGCCCTGGATGTGCATCCCACAAATCTCCATCAACTGCAAGATGCTATCCTATCAATATGGGCCAACATTTCTAAAGAATGCTTTCAGCACCTTGTCGAATCAATGCCACGTAGAATTAAGGCAGTTCTGAAGGCGAAAGGGGGTCAAACACAGTATTAGTATGGTGTTCCTAATAATCCTTTAGGTGAGTGTATATACAAAATAATAATTATTATTATTTATGCTGTTCCAAACCCATATGACCCTTTAATGTCTTCAACAAAACACAAAATATTTAGAAGGATTTCCAAGCAGCTTTTTCCCTCCATACATTGAAAGTGTATGGGTACTGGGGCTTTAATGCTCCAAAGTTGAGAAAAGCTCAATATTAGTAATCCATATGACTTGTATGCTATATAAGACTTCTGAAGCCATAAGACAGCTTTCTGTGAGGAACGGAACAAAATGTAAGTAATTAATCTTACTTGCAATGTGTATATTTAAATACGCAAAGATGCATTGTTCCAGCTTTAATGTAATTGGAATGTCAAGAGAAGCAACATTTCAAATAACTTTGCAAACACGTTTTGAAGCTTATTGGAATGTAAGTGAATAATTACAGAATTTTTCATTTTGCCATAACTGGAGTTGCAAGTTCGAATCCAGTGCGTGACGAGTGACTCCAGTCAGGCTTCCTAAGCAAACGATTAGCCCGGTTGCTAGGGTGGGTACTGGGTAGAGTCACATTGGGGTAACCTAATCATGGTTCCTATAATGTGGTTCTCGCTCTCGGTGGGGCGTGTGGTGAGATTTGCGTGGATGCTGCGGAGAATAGCGTAAGCCTCCACATACGCTAGGTCTCCATGGTAATGCGCTCAACAAGCCACACGATAAGATGCACAGATTGACGGTCTCAAACACGGAGGCGACTGAGATTCGTCCTCCACCACCTGGATTGAGGTGAGTCACTATGCCACCACGAGGACCTACAGCACATTGGGAATTTGGCATAACAAATTGGGGAGAAATCTCCATAAAAAATGTTTTACTAAAAAAACAGGTGTACTAGTTCAGTGCAAGTTTTAGCAGAATTTCCATGCAGCTAACTTGAAAATCAAGGGGGAGGAAAAGCATTGAGCCAAGGTTAAAGGGAAAACCATGGCAACCCATAGGCCTTTGCAGAGAAATGACAGTCGAGTGCACAAAGCTGACTTATATGAATGAGATCACATTACTAATAAACTCCGCAGGCAAGGGCCCTGGGCTGGATTCCATCTATGTGAACGGTGAAATCAAGGCTGCTGCATGCTGAGACCAGAGCTAAATCTATTCAGTTTCAAATCCCACCTCTCACTCTGTCTCAATATTTTCACCAGCAGTGACTGCATTCATGAATAATGGCAAAAAGAACAATATCTACCTAACTGGATGCACTCAAGGAGACAGCTTTACCTAAATCGCACTGTAATGCACAAAATCCAGAAAACACAGTGTGACTGTGACATTTTTACTATGTTATGGATTCCCCTTCTGATGCCTATACACAATTCCTGAAGGATTAATTGACTTAGCAACCAATGTAGTTTTTAAACATTGATTACAAGCAGGTGCAAAGCCATACATTTCAACCAACAAGCAATGTGTCTGTCTACACTGCAATTGAACATGCTACATGACGAAACAGCAAAGCAGAATACATTTTCTATCGGGAAGACACGCAGGCTTGAGTGAAGTTTAAGATGCCATTTATTTGATAAATGTAAAACAGGAAGAAAAGTCTCTCTTTGGCGTAGGCCCCGTCCGGCGGTCCGAGGGAGTTGTACCCGGAACCGTCATGTCCTGCCGGAGATAGGACGTAGGGGCGAGGAGCCTACCCTCGTGCGGGACAGCGCTCAACTGGTGGTGGTGGGGTGGTGGAGGTTGCCATGTTAGCACACTGAAACAGCATGTGATAGATTGTGAGCAGACTTATAAAGCAATGGCTTACATGCGATTGGCTAGGAATTACCCAGCTAATGATGTGATGATGTACAGCTGCTAGTCTTCCCGGTAGAACTACGCTGCGCTTCCATTTATGCTTAGTATACAGCTTTGTGAAGCAGAATTAGGAGTAGCGAGATAGTCTTATTGGTCATCGCAGCTGGTTAAAACGTAAACTTGCTTGATGCTTTCCTTGCATCGCAAAGACACAGTTTAAAGTAAAAGTGGTTTGACCCGCCATTGTATTTATACACTAAACTTAACCTTAAACTTCTGTTACATGTACACAATGCACCTGATCCCAATAATGGCCATTTAAACTCCTTTTAACACTCTAAATTAAACTTGCTTACATTAGACTTGTCATCATTATTGCCAGACGTCTATAAATGTCTGCATCAAAATGTTTTAAAAGTTAACCTGAAAGAACATTCAACTTATTTTGCTTCCTTAATATGATGTAATGGACCATGAAAAGTAGGTGTTCCACAGTCACATTTGCAGCCAATACACTCTTTGGTTGAAACTTTGGTTACTTCAGCTGAAAAGGTATCTAAACTCAAGAGGTGGAACAAGTTTTACATGGTTATAAAAAATCAGGAATAACATGCACAGAAGCATGCACAATAAGACTAACTTGATTTCATGTTTACTTTACACACAGACCTTTCCACTTTATCAGTTTACCATCAGATATTATGGAGTTTCAGTTTGAAAGGGCATCTCACTCAAGTTCAGATAAAGTCTCCCATATTAAAAGAAAACAAATTACATAGGGAATCTAAACTGGTGGCCTTTCAGGTTTCATGGAATAATTTCTGTATGCAGGTGTGTGCCGACTCCAACCAGAATGCCATACCTTTCCTTTTTTAACACAACAAACGCATTCTTGTTCAATATCCACCAGACTGAGCAACTACGGAGCCTCTCACATTTCCTCTGTGTTTAGCGTCACGTCAATCATCACATAGAATATTTTATTGGAAAATATTAGCTGTCTATCCATCAATTCCACTGCTATGATGCAAACTATTCTACTGAAAGACTAGAACTTTTATGGCCAGTAAAGGCAGGCAGGCCTAAACAAACTAATCTCATTGTCGAGGACACAATGCATACACTTTCTCGTGGAAAAGGACCATCCAACTGTTATTAGTGTCAGGCCTGTGTCTGTATGGGCCAGAGGTAAGTGCCCATGGCATGGGTAACTTGCACATCTGTGAGAACACATACTGCCATCTAGCACCGTCTTTTCCAGGGACGTCCCTGCATTTTCCAGCAGGACAACTTCAAACGACATACTGCCCAGATTACAAGTGCATGGCTGTGTAAGCAGAGAGTGCGGGTGCTAGACTGGCTTGTCTCCAATTGAGATTAGTGCATTAGATGGCAATGAAGACCCCATATATCTGTATGAAAGAGCTAAACACGTACATGAGGCAGAGTTTTGCTCAATTGGGGCTTCTATAGCAGGAGCTGCTTAAGCTGCTCTGTTTGATTTCCATACTGTGTAATGTGCATGACTGATTCATTAATAATCTATCTCCCTCTACACTTTTCTTACCTTTCCTCTGAGGATCTGATTCCAACTTGCAGTCCCTGATCCAAATACATTTTGGAAATTAAGAAAGATACTGCCTCCGAAGAGTTCTAACTTTACCACTGCTCTCCTGAAATCAGTCCAACATGTCTGAGATACTAGCAGTTTACTGTTAGAATTCATTAAACTTAGCAAAACGGAACCAGAAATATTGAACTACCCAGTGTTTTAGGTGGGACTCCACCGAATGTCTTTAAATGGACCTTTTTTAGGGTAGAAGCCACATTGAATTTGAGAAACATTCAAAGAAGTCTGTGAGGGATAGATGTATTGTCAGATCAACTGATTGTACTGTTGTGCACCTTGAAGTCGATCATTCAGCTAACAAAACATAGAAAATGTCTTTTCAAAGAAATGTCTGTGGATAAAAAACATTCAATGTGACCTTAGACAGTTCAACCGTCTAAGCCTTCTTCTGTAAGGTTATGGAAACCTGTTTGATAACAGTCAATATTTTAGCAATTCAATTTGGTGGTGCTAGTGCCAACTTTATAGATTAGCTTTAAAGTTGAGCTTTTTGTGAACCAAGCCTCGCAAAGTTCAAATGTAATATAGACGTGGCAAGGCTCTGTACTGTATGAAATCGTTGGAAACACTAGAGCCTTCTCCAAATTACAATACAATTTGGACTCCTCACTCTGAAGGTTAACTTCACTCCCTATACACACTAGCCAAATGGAATTCCTTCTGATTAGGTTTTCATAAACAGCCATTACTCCTGGTACAGTGTCATTAAGCAGTGGTCGTGCCAGGTGGCTTAAACTAAAACCTCATCAGATGTTTCTACAGTTGCCTCCTCAGATTAAATGACTCACTGATGTTCTCAGCTGGCACTCTGACGACGGCAGGCTCAATCAGGTTGTCTGCAAGGACAAAGGCTCCTTCCTCCAGGGTATCAAGTAACATGGTGGCGGCGTGTGTTTGCTCTGTGGAATTCATGTCCTCCCAGGATTTAAGGGCTTCTGGCCTCAGGAGGTTGTCAACCGTGTCCACAATGGCCTGTAACCATGGAAACAATAGAAATGACAGGCAGTTGATATTTTTCCCTCTCATTCCTTGGAAGAAAAGACTCAGCACATGTAGCACACAGGGGACAACAGAAGCAAATGAGACTTGTGACAAGCAAGAACAAATATAATGGGAAATGCAACAGTTTTTGGATCTGTAAAAGAAGTGTAACCAGTGCAAAACATATCGCTTGGCTTCACGACTGGACAGTAAAAGTGTTGCGTGTTTTTATGCCACCCTTGTCATTAGAGATCACAGGGATTTTAAACACAAACTCCGAGATTCCAAAATAAAGAACTTTTCTTGTACGGTAAAGGCACATCATTGTACTAATTAAATGAATACACACTGATTATTTCCAAACTACTGTTTGTTTCTAGCACCTTTATTCTAAAGATCAGTTATCCCTGATTACGGTTTCCTTCCACAAAGGCTGGACATATAATTCCTCTTGGGTATTCACGCATAAAGTCAAACCCACTACAGCTGCCCACTGCTTCGAAGACACACATGCTACACAATGCACGATTGCCATATTACATTTCCTCTGGGGATCTATAAAGTATACCTTCCCATCTGTAACAGGATCAAACAATAAGACTGTCAAAAAAATCTTCCCATAAAGAAAAAAAGCACTATCAGAGTGGAAGCTGCTTGCGGAATACGGATGGGAACTTCTTATTTGTATCCAAGAGGAACTGTTTCATTTCATAAGGCCCTGACCAGGATTTAATTGAATTAAAGAATCCCAAGGCGACTACAACACTGCAGTGCTCTTGAGTGTAGAGGATAATTTTAACAGTGTCAATCCACAGACATTTTCAGAGAGGCAAGTGCGGTAGCCAGGAAAAGAAACAGCGGCTATTATTTTGTATTTAAAAGACTTTGGGCCTTATTCATGAAACACAAGCAGAACACATTTGTGTGCAAATTGTTTGCAAAAGAATTCCCAGGAAAATTGTCATTTAACTGAAATGCAGCAATTTATAACAAGAATTATTTTACCAGCAATTACTTACATTTATTTTGCTCATATTTTACAAATAAGGCCCTTTGATTTTTCAGTTCTCACAAAAGCTTTACAAGGAACTGATGTAAATTTAAAATGTTTAATTTAAATATGCAAGTTAAAACTTAAACCTAAAATGTATCTTTTAAAAATGTATACATCTTTAACATGTTAAACTTAAAATATTTTCAATTTAGTTTTAGATTTTATTTTTATTTTAAATATGTAATTTATAATAACAAATTAACATATTAATAATACATTTAACATACTTCATAAAAAGGTACAAAGGATTAAAAATTTTAAATATTTAATTTATACAATTTTAAATATGTAATTTATAATAACACATTAACATATTAATAATACATTTAACATCATAATAAGGTACACAGAATTAAACATTTTAAATATTTAATTTATACAATTTTAAATATGTAATTTTTAATAACACATTAACATATTAATAATACATTTAACATCATAATAAGGTACAAAGAATATAAATAAAATGTTTTAATTTATAATAACACATTAACAAATTAATAATACATTTAACATACTTCATAAAAAGGTACAAAGAATTAAAATATTTAAAATATTTAATTTATAACACATTAACATATTAATAATACATTTACCATACTTATTAAAAAGGTACAAAGGATTAAAATGTAAAATGTAAAATATGTAATTAATAATAACACATTAACATATTAATAATACATTTACCATACTTATTAAAAAGGTACAAAGGATTAAAATGTAAAATGTAAAATATGTAATTAATAATAACACATTAACATATTAATAATACGTTTAACATACTTCATAAAATGGTAGAATTAAACATTTTAAACTTAAAATATTTTCAACCAAATTAAAAAACTTTAAAATATTCAAATAAGAATACTAATAATACTTAAAATGTTTAATAACAAATATTTTAAAAACTGATTTTAAAAAAGTACATAATTTAACATTTCCAACTTAATTAATAAAACGAATCCTGTGCATTTTGTCACATTAATTTTTCATTTTAAAATTGGTTCTCGTAAACAAAAAACGATATACCTTTTAATTTTAAGTTGATGTAATATTTAAATTCTAATTTCAACTTAAAATTGATTTCTTTAAAAAAGAAACTTGAAAATGCATCTTTAAAAAAATTATTTACATTTTAAAATGTTCTAATAATTTCTATAAAAACAATCTTGTGTAAACTGTCTCATTTGAATTGCTGCATTGGCAATTAGTCAATTTAAACTTTACAAGGTAAAAACAAAAATGACCTTGAAACCTTTAAAACAACAGCCTTAACTTAAAATAAATCTCTAACTTACTGTAATATATACAATTTAAATTTAAACTTAAAATGAACAGTGAACCGAAATTGATCTTTTTAAAATATGAAAAATGATTTAAGCATACCTCTAGCACAGATAAACTAAGTGGCTTACATGAGCCCATGCGCTCCTTCAGCATACAAACATTTGTATAAAGCCCAATTTTCAGTGTGCAAAACAGTTTACGCTCCTCATAGATTTTATGTCAGATTACGAGAATGAAAAATTGAACACATTGGATGGTGATGATTCAACGCACTGGAAAAAAACCACATTGCAGCATCAATCTTTCAACCTGAATCTCTCCACTTGAAAAAGGGTCGAGATGACAGGAGTGATGGAGAAGTGTAGCGGTTAAGATGCTGGGCTGATAATACAAATGTCGCTGATCGGGTCCCAGACGGGGTGACCCGTGAACTGTCGAGTTTCTGAGAGGATCCTATTACCACAGAGCCCTTGAGTGAGACACTTAACCCAAGATTGCTCCGGTGAGACTGCCTCTGCAATTAGTGTACAGTAAGTCTCTTCAGACTCAAAGCATCTGCTAAACCACAAGTCGAGTCGCAGCTGGACGGCTGTTGATTGAGTACTGTATGGGCTGTCTGAAGTACAAGTGACCTGGTGGGCTGTAAGGATTCCTCTCAGACCTGTCACTATCCTGAAGGACAACCGTCACATGAGCCGCCACCAATTACAAAGACCTCACCATTATAACAAGACAGACTCAAAAATTAGTCTGGCCTCTTTGCAGTTGCAATTATGCAGAATTTTCAAAGATGGAATTCACAATAATTGAAAAGTATATTATATACACCCTAATTTACATTGAAATGTAATTAGCAGCTGGTTAAACTGGATTCCGAGTGATTAGTAAAAAAAGAAATGCATGTTTTTGCTCTAAAATATTGCATGCACAAGTGAGTTCGCCCCTCAGTCTCTAATATGGTTAAGTGTTGGAACACAATCTGGGTGAAGGTCAGGGAACTCTCAATCAAACTAGTTTTATGCATTTATGAAGATGATGAAAACTGGTGCTTAGTGCATTCTTAATTTGCAGCTTGTTTGTTGAGATTCAGACAGTTTTATGAAATGTTACAGTAATGGGTATAATTAAGACATTTTAGAGACAAGGCCATTGTGAATAGTTTAAGGCACCATCTCAGACCACTCTAGATCAGAGAGGCCACCAACAGGCCAATGACAACTCTCAAAAAAAGCAACAGATGTTTATGGCAAAGGATGTTCATTTGGCGTAGGGGGCTAAAGCACAGAACTGGTAAACAGAAGGTTGTCGGTTCGATTCCCCAAACCACCACCATTGTGTCCTTGAGCAAGGCACTTAACTCCAGGTTGCTCCGGGGGGATTGTCCCTGTAGTAAATATACTGTAAGTCGCTTTGGATAAAAGAGTCTGCCAAATGCATAAATGTAAATGTAAAATGTAAGTCACTTTGTTTTCTTAAAAGCACCTTCAATCTTAAAGGTTCAGTGGCCGATAGGCAAAAGGTGGTTGGCTGTGATTGGCTGAGCCCAAAATCTGGTGGCTGGAATACAAATTGGAAAATCTAACAGACATTATCTTATCATGCAAACACATTGCTGCAGAAAGGCACAGTGGTGTCGGCGGACGCCTTTTGTTTGACTTTTGGGGATTGAGGCACTTGTCAGGATAGAAGAGAAGGACAGAAATTCTTCTGCAAAGAAGTTGAAACTGGATAGGATAAAAACACAAATCACATCTCCAAAACAACTGTACTGTGACTGAAATGGCGAACGTTTAGTAGCCTAGTCATATCCCAAACACAAAATCCAAAACAAATCCCAGTGACAGTCCATAAATAACCGACAGACAGTTTGATTGAATTCGAGCAATTCAGAAAAGGATGATGCAAATATTCTAGGACAAAACAATTGATAGAGGGCTGTGATTCAAGAATAAGATGACTTCATCACACACGCATCTCAATGGGCAATATTGAGAATGGTGGGCAGAGTTGGTGTAAATAGCTTTCGCACGTAGTGTAAATAGACACCGCCTTGTACTGTATTTGGATTTATATTTCTCTTGGATGTTGTCAAGCTGAATGGGTAAAAGACATTGGGGAAAAAGGGCAACAAAGGTAAACTTTTGAAAATGGGGTGGTGACCTTCAATACCCACTTTATACACCTCATATATTTGTGCAGTGTGTGATTATACCATTACTCTTTTTACAGATTTAAAAAAAATTGTGAATGGAACAAAATCAAAGACACTAAAGGAGAGAAATGCATCAAAAACCAACAAATATATGAACTTGACCCCCATTGAACAGAACTGAGAAACGTCTGCTATAGAGAATAAAAAGGAGAAGAAGGGAATAAACAGGAGCATGAAACATTGAGATAGCAGCAGGTGAGAGAGTGAGCGCATAAGCACTTTGATCACGCCATCAGCTGACAGGACAGAGCAATTATGACTGCAGGAAGACAATTACTCATTCACTGAACGACAGCAGAGAGAGAATAGAGCACAAGAGTATCCAGCATTCCTAAAAAGAAAGAGCAGAGAAAACCGAAGTGGAGACAAAGATAATTAGAACACACAGAAAAAGAGTGTAAATGTGAGGAAGACAAGCGTTGAGGAGTATGAGGGAGGGGGATGGGGAAAGCACAAAAAAACTCAACGACATTGAGCAGAACTGCTTCAAAAGAGCACCAGATGCCAGCAGACAGACCGGCAGGAAAACAGACAGATGGATTTCCAGCCAGACAGTGACAGATAGCCCTTTTCCACCGAAATGGTGCTGATTCTCGTGGCGGGACGGGTGCTCATCTGGTGCTCGTCCAGGATAATTGAGAATTGCTCTGAGAACCGGCCCGCTTTTAGTCTCAATTGAGAACCGAGAGCGTTTTCGGTGGAGGAAAATGGCGTTCTAGTGTGGACGAGAGGTGTAAATGAAATGAAAAGGAATAAACTAAATTTTCGAAATGCTCAGTTTTTGGTGGATGAAAAGAAAACGGCAGTCTAGTGTGGTTTTTGATTGAGGAAACCCCCGTTTTAGTGTGGACGAGAGGCGTAAACTAAATTTATAGACGTAAACGAAATTTCCAAAGTACGCGGTAATGGAGAGCATTTTAAAACACTGTTTTCGCAGGAGGAAAAGGTTTGTTGTAGTGTGGACAAGAGGCGTGAGCGTAGTGAATAGTGTATTTTCAAACAAAAATCGATTAGTGTGGGCGGGGTTTAAAACGAATAAGTATCACTACATCTACTACTAAAAATATCATCTATTTTCAGTCCATTAATGGGAAAAATAAAGTGGCTAGAGCAGATTCAACGTGACATATAGAAACGTGTCACATTGCGTGTTTCTAGTGTAGAGAGCTTCATTTTCGATGGAGGAAATTAACGTTCTAGTGTTGACGAGAGGCGTAAACGTAGCTAAATTAATGAGTTTTCAAACTAAAATGGAAAACAATCGAAAGTTTATGCATGCATCAATGCATATCTGCTAATAATACCATTTTATTTTTAAAGAATGGCGAAAAAAGTGTCCGGAGCTGATAAACACGACATACCGATAATAGGAACGTGTCACATTGCGGCATCATGCGTTTCCAGTGTAGTCAGCTTTGTTGAGTGCAACGGGAGCGATCTAGTTTTGTTTTGGTTCAGTCTTGCCAATATTAATTACTGTTTTAAAACGCTATTATTTGCAAATATTATACCGCCCTCGTGCCTGTGACCTTCGCGGTTTCTGGTTTGAGAACAACAGGTTTATGGGCCCAGAACTGCCTTTACTGTGGTGGAAACAGTTCCAGATCAGGCACCATCTCCAGAACTTAAATTGGCATACTGTCGGTGGAAAAGGGGCAAATGATTAGCTGCATGCAATAGAGCAGGTGAAGGGAATACTGGGATTGTGTCCGTATATACCTTCATATAGGCCCTGCAAGTCCTCTCTCTTTTTTGACGCTTTTTTGGTTTAAAACACAAACACGGAAGATTAGGAACAGCACAGACAGATAGAAAAAGAGGGAAAGATAAATAGAACAAATAAGACATGTGTGTGACAACCATGTCCATACAGTCAATCCTGAGGTCATATAGCATATGTAACAGAGATGCACAGGACACCACAGAGCATGTCAATTGCAACTGTTTAATTGAAAAGAGTCATTCTGAATGTGCATCTCTTTTACCTAGAAATTTGTTCAGGGAAATACGAAGATGGCCGTTGTGGATCGTGCATTCAAATAAAGCCAGAAAATTAATTAAACTAAATACTGGCGGCCAAAGCAGGTCACTTGAATTTGATTGTGAAGATGATACTTCTATATGGCGATGTGATTGTTTCAAACTGTGATTGCTGTCAAAAAGTTTCCTGTTGTATCTCTTGTTCCAAACCACAGGAGCTGGATACAGATTTTATGTCACAAAATTTGCTGACTGAGATTAATTCCAGAACAGCTCTAAGATGAAATAAGAATTTTTTTCACAAATCCACACAGCATTTTCCTGTTATTTTGTTGCACTTTGAGCCGTGAAGTTTTGTTCACCTGAATGATGCAATGATGCTGAAGACACTGTCACCTCGACTCTCTGTGCCAGACAACCATTTACAATATCTCATGCTAAAGTTAAGAGGAAACTGGATTTGGAACTGATTTCTTGGAGGTTACGTTTTATAACTCAGAAAGCTTAATGAAGTTATGTTTAAGTTTCAATATTGTCTAAAATTCCTTAAATATATAAAATAATAAAAATAAAAAAATAAAATATAAAAATCTTTTAATGTTTTGATGCACAGGAAGAGTACAGATAAAATGAATGTAGACACTAGGGATGCACCGAAACAATATTTGTATGCCGACACAATATTTAGAATAATTGACCAAAATCTGCTTATAGCTATATGCAGTTTTTTAGAACAATATCTGCGGATACCAATATCTGAAAATTTAGATCAATCAACCAGCATCTGCTGATACAAATATCCGATTTTTAGAACAACATCTGCCAATACCGATATCGGATAATTTAGAACAAACAACCAGCATCAGCTGATACAGATATCTGATTTGTTTAGAACAACATCTGCCAATACCGCTATCTGATCATTTAGAACAAACAACCAGCATCTGCTGATACAAATATCCTATTTTTTAGAACAACATCTGCCAATACCGATATACGATAATTTAGAACAAACAACCAGCATCAGCTGATACAAATATCTGATTTTTTAGAACAACATCTGCCAATACCGATATCCGATAATTTAGAACAAACAACCAGCATGTGCTGATACAGATATCTGATTTTTTAGAACAACATCTGCCAATACCGATATCCAATAATTTAGAACAATCGACCAACATCTGCTGATACAGATATCAGATTTTTTAGAACAACATCTGCCAATACCGATATCTGATCATTTAGAACAAACAATCAGCATGTGCTGATACAGATTTCTGATTTTTTAGAACAACATCTGCCAATACCGATATCCGATAATTTAGAACAAACAATCAGCATGTGCTGATACAGATTTCTGATTTTTTACAACAACATCTGCCAATACCGATATCCGATAATTTAGAACAAACAACCAGCATGTGCTGATACAGATATCTGATTTTTTAGAACATCTGCCAACACCGATATCCGATAATTTTGAACAATCGACCAACATCTGCTGATACAGATATCTCATTTTTTAGAACAACATCTGCCAATACTGATATCCAATAATTTAGAACAATCAACCAACATCTGCTGATACCGATATCAGATTTTATTAGAATAACATCTGCCAATACCGATATCCGATAATTTAGAACAAACAACCAGCATGTGCTGATACAGATATCTGATTTTTTAGAACAACATCTGCCAATACCGATATCCGATAATTTTGAACAATCGACCAACATCTGCTGATATAGATATCAGATTTTTTAGAACAACATCTGCCAATACCGATATCTGATCATTTAGAACAAACAATCAGCATGTGCTGATACAGATTTCAGATTTTTTAGAACAACACCTGCCAATACCGATATCCGATAATTTAGAACAAACAACCAGCATGTGCTGATACAGATATCTGATTTTTTAGAACATCTGCCAATACCGATATCCGATCATTTAGAACAAACAACCAGCATGTGCTGATACAGATATCTGATTTTTTAGAACAACATCTGCCAACACCGATATCCGATAATTTTGAACAATCGACCAACATCTGCTGATACAGATATCTCATTTTTTAGAACAACATCTGCCAATACTGATATCCAATAATTTAGAACAATCAACCAACATCTGCTGATACCGATATCAGATTTTATTAGAATAACATCTGCCAATACCGATATCCGATAATTTAGAACAAACAACCAGCATGTGCTGATACAGATATCTGATTTTTTAGAATAACACCTGCCAATACCGATATCCGATAATTTAGAACAATCGACCAACATCTGCTGATACAGATATCAGATTTTTTAGAACAACATCTGCCAATACCGATATCCGATCATTTAGAACAAACAATCAGCATGTGCTGATACAGATTTCTGATTTTTTAGAATAACACCTGCCAATACCGATATCCGATAATTTAGAACAATCGACCAACATCTGCTGATACAGATTTCTGATTTTTTAGAACAACATCTGCCAATACCGATATCCGATAATTTAGAACAAACAACCAGCATGTGCTGATACAGATATCAGATTTTTTAGAACAGCATCTGCCAATACCGATATCTGATCATTTAGAACCAACAATCAGCATGTGCTGATACAGATATCTGATTTTTTAGAACATCTGCCAATACCGATATCCGATCATTTAGAACAAACAACCAGCATGTGCTGATACAGATATCTGATTTTTTAGAACAACATCTGCCAATACTGATATCCAATAATTTAGAACAATCAACCAACATCTGCTGATACAGATTTCTGATTTTTTAGAACAACATCTGCCAATACCGATATCCGATAATTTAGAACAAACAACCAGCATGTGCTGATACAGATATCAGATTTTTTAGAACAGCATCTGCCAATACCGATATCCAATAATTTAGAACAATCAACCAACATCTGCTGATACCGATATCAGATTTTATTAGAATAACATCTGCCAATACCGATATCCGATAATTTTGAACAATCGACCAACATCTGCTGATACAGAATCTGATTTTTTAGAACAACATCTGCCAATACTGATATCCAATAATTTAGAACAATCAACCAACATCTGCTGATACCGATATCAGATTTTATTAGAATAACAGTACTGATATCTGATTACTGCCGATAATGATATCTGCTTATTTACAATAATCAACCAACATCTGCGGATTTCTTTATCTGATTTTTTGATTTATCGAACATCTGCCAATATAATACTTTGCTTGTTTTGTTTTTTATGCAACCTTGTTTTAAAACACTGGTAATGAGTTACACAGCTTCAAAGAAATACAAATAATACATTTATTCTCTATGTCTCTATGTCTTACATTTCAGAGTAACTGGTCTCAGTTATCAACAAAACACTGAAACAACTGACTCGCATTAAGATTCTTGTTAACTCACATTAACTTAATTCTGAATGATGAAGCTGAACATTTTTAATAGAATTTCATACCTTGTGAATTTTAGTAGTGCAAAGCTGTAGTCATTGTCATCTAATTCAAAGTAACACAAGATACATTTTCCTTCACACACAGCACAAGTTGTAGGCTAATTCTCTAACAAGTTTTTTACAACCCCTTTCTACCCATCGGTGCATCTCTAGTGCATATTGTAGCTCAGATCTGAATTTCAAGAGAAATGTTCATATCGAAATCTCTGACTTTTGATTGCAGACATTGGTATCTTGGCCAGTCTTAGCACAGTTTGAGACATTGCTGAGATCTCTTCAGAAACACATGTGGAGATACATCTGAGAAACAGAAGACTTTGAAAATTGGGAAATTGAGATATTAAACAGATACTTTGAGTGATTTGTCTGTCCGGTGGAACTGCATTCCTGAAGGAACTAGCTTAGTTTCTCCAATTTTTAGGTGTTCCTTGACATTAATGCTGCATTTTACTGTGGAACCAGGTGAACTGGGCCGCACTGACCCTGTAATTACAGATAGATTATCTGGAATTTATATGGGTTGAGACACACAGAATACCCACTTGAAAAATCAAAAACAATTGGATTAAACATAGGAGTCAAATAGTTTATAGAAATTCCATAATGTGTGTTGGTGGGACACAAATTCTAGTGACAGAAAACAAATATTTCTCAGGATTTTTTGCAATGAAGGATAAATTAGCCTTGGGAATTACCAGCACAATCGGCCTCAGGAAATGCATAAAATTGCTGATATATAAGCCTTGATAACACCATAGTGCTTGTAAGAATAGGAAGGCAATTTCAACTAACAATAGAGAATGGTGTTCCCATTCTCATCAACTTCGTAAGAGTTTAAGGGTCCATTCCCTGACCATCTGATTTTAATCTGATTAAAAGTTGTCTTTACAAGGTATTGAGCACCTGAGGAAAACCCCCTAAACTTTCCATTTATCCAAGATTCAATCAAGTGTCCTCACTAAACAAAAGCAATATGATGCACCAACTCTAACTTGTAGGACACGGGATTGGTGTGTACTCTACCTTGTTGAAGCTGCGTCCTGCTGAATCTTTCTCGCTAGGTTTTAGCTCTTGCAGTTGTGCATCAAGTATATCCACCAGCTGCTCCATGAGCCGAACAGATGAGCTCACATCTCCCGCGTACACAGGGCCCTGAGTGTGACGTGCCAGCTCATTGGCCAGATTTGCAGCATTTTCTCCACTCCTAATCTGAAATTGGATGAAGTTGGTAAGAGAACAAGTGAATGCTGATAAGTACATTATAGTGCATCCTTTTTTGGCCAATAAAGGTGAAGTCAAAAGCTATGTTTATATACCCTAAATGACAGGAGATTGACAGCTACAGCGATTAAATGGCCGGTATTTGGTTTTTTTGTGCTTTTGTGCATCGACCGATTTCTCTAGTAGATTGGCAAAACTGCTTCCTTTCATGTCAATTCAAAAACTATCCACAAACTTGTCAATAAATTACAGTATGAACACTTTCTGTTTCTAAATATTTCAAGTGAATTTTGAGTGGTGGTAGACTGATATACGAGCCAGGCTGATTAACAAGCTTTTATTTGGCCATTTTGAGACTATCAGCATTGGCTGATAACAGAACAGAATCGTATATCCCATTTTGAAATCTTGTGACTGTCTTGTCTCTATATGTAATTGTTTTTGTGCCATCGTTAAATTAATATCAATATCAGTATCAATATATATGTATGCATTTATGCAAAACTTATTTGACATAATTTGCCATAAAAAAGCTATATTGGCATTATATTGGCAACCCTACTTTCTAGAAATCGATAATGGACATAAAAACGTAGAGGTCAAACACTTATTATTGACAAATTTGAGCTTAAATTGTCCCAAGGCATATGGAAAGCTTTTAACACTAATCTCTTTTCTCATAAATGAAAAAGTGAAATGAGATGTGAAAAACGAATGCATGTCTTGGCAGTAAACGTCAAAGTCAGTTTCAGATTTACCTTCTGCGCCACCTGTGTCACCCAGTGAGAAGTGCAATTACTGAGATCAGGACCCTTCGGATTCCAGATCCCATCAACAGCCATACAGAGAAATGAAGCAATGCCTAGTGAACAACACACACACAGGAAAAATGTGTTCAATACTGATTTTAGGTCAGCAGCACTATGGTCCTCATCTTGGTAATTATCACATCAAAAATGTTTTCATTTTGAGATAACAACTTTATTTTAAAGTTAATTAGAACTACATCTGGTGGCATTTGAGATAACAAACAAAAAAGTGTACTGTGGAGCAATTTCTATATTAAAAGCACTGTATACACAAAGAGGAAATGACCTGATTTGAACAAATAAATAAAATCAGATAAATTACTTTAATTCATTACGGAACGTAAATGTTGCCACTCTTTAAAAATGAATAAGTCAGTAAATTAGACATTGACACATGGATACCATTCAAATGAGCAATACCACATGTCTTATTCTAGTGATGGTCGGCCACTCAATAGACAAGTCTATCCCATTTTTAATATTTGTTTTAAGAGTTGCTTTAAAGGAGATTTCATTTAAAGAAGGTTTCACACAAGCAACTTCTCAGGATCTCTACCTAAGAATGTGTGTCTCTAAATCCCCTTTATAACTTTAACAATACATTTCAAGACAATTACTTACTTAAATCATTTGCTTTTCCCATTTTTATATATAATCCAAAGATTTATGTTTTGTAAGGACTTGTGTTATAGGTGATATAGCAATTCATCTTCAGTATGTGCTATTATTTAACTGTTGATAGTTTCACATCTCGGTCTGTTTTTCAGTGTCTTGCATCATGAACGTTGCATTTAAGACACTGTGCCAAGTCAAAAATAGTCCATGTTTTTGAACAGCTTCCTGCGTGAAAACCCTGTGTCGTAAGAAACGTATCTAATAGTGGCCTGGTCGACCCAAATTATTCGAGCTTCCTTAAGGCCGACTAGCCAATCGTTTAGATAACCAAATGGTTGATTTTAATAATAATAGGGCCGGGTATTGATACAGGTTTCCCGATTCAGTTCGATTTTGATTTACAAGCTCTTGATTCGATTTGATTCTGATTTCTTTTTGATTCGATTACATTTCGATACATATGGGTTTATTTCAGTTATACTGTCCCTTTTGCTTACATATAAAATAAATAATCTCCCAGCTAATGGGGTTAATTATACAGGGGACCTTTTAACTAACTGCCAACTGCCGTCCATCCCTCTAAACTCAAACAGAAAGAAAAAGGCCATTAAGTTTCCTCGGACAGTCAAACGATTGTTCAGTTCGACTGCTACTTAAGTGCAACAAATGACCCAATCACTCCAATGTCTTGCAAGAAATACTCCACAAAACAAAATTCAGCCAATAGGAGGCATAAGCAAATAGAATGTGCAGATTCATCCACAACAATGTCCCGAAGGAGTGCTACTATACAAAACAAACTCCAGTCGCTAGGCACCTGCACAAAAAAAAACAAAAAAGGTGCTCAGTTTCCTCGGACGGTCAAGTGAATGTTCAGTGAGTCGGTCCACTTGCCTGCAATGTGAGAACCACAAAATAACTTACTCAGTCCACTGGCTTTATGATTGCTTGCTGGCAACATGTAGATATTTTATGGCCATCCTTAGCATCTATTCTCAATTTGGCCGGGAACATCAGTGCAAAAGTGACCTTCTGTTGATGTAAGAGTTTCTTGCATTCCTTGAATTAATCATGTTTATCTCTTGTCGAATTGGCAAAGTCTAGGAAAAAGAAAATGCTGTGGTTCTTTCAAGAAAGCCTTCCTTTACTCCTTCCCTCAGGTAACACGAGATCTTTATCGGATAATCTCAGAAATTTGCTAGAATTGATCGGGGCCTGTCTCCCTCAGCGGATCGTCAAGCCGGAACCCTGTGAGCAAATTCGATTCCCAGCTTATGGCCTGTTATGTCGAGCAGACACTGAAAGAGCCTGTCCAGGAATTCACCATATCCCGACATATCTTCTTCGTCCTCAAGAATTCCACCAGATTCACGGTTCTCCAACTTCTCCCAGATGTGCTCCAAATCCACCATGGTTGCTAGCGGATTAGCAGCTAATTCACTCTCCGACGACTCCAGATAATCGATCCGTTTCTCGACATCCCCCACTCTTGAACCACCACAGTGAATTTTGTTTCCATGGCAGTGATCGATTAGCAAGATATTACAACAACATCCTCCAAATCAGCAACGACCTTCGTCAACATTGCCGACATGTTCAACAATTCTCACCGAATTTCCCTCACTTCTCCGGCTAAATCGGCTCCCGGGCATGTGGCCTGCTCTGGGGCATCAGCTTGAGCACATGAGTTTCTTTTAATGTCTCCAGAGCCTGAGGATTTTGAATTCTTTGATATATTGTCATCCTAGAAAATTAAGGATCAAGATGTATCGAATCTCACTGGTTTATGACCTAAAAAGTATTAAAATTAGCAAAGCACCCCTAAATAATAATATGTCGTTTTTGCTAGGGGTAACCAAATTAACATATTAATGCATAATATTCATAAAATGTCTTGTTGTTCATGCCAATTTTAATATTTAATTCTGGTTCAACTTCAACCACACACTCTCTCTCCAAAAGCACATGAGTGCAAGACGCTAAGAAACAAAGACATCCATATAGCACATGATTACATAAAAAAAGAAAAGGAAAAATAGCACAGACAGACCCAAAAACGCATCCTGTGTGAACAGCCCTTTAAGAGCATTGTTGCAGAACTCATCTGCATTTGTACAGTGTACAGGGGTGTAAAGTAACGAATTAAAAATACTCACGTTACTGTAATTAACTACTTTTCCAAAGAATTGTACTTTTTTAAGTAGTTTAAAAATTTTATACTTTTACTTGAGTATATTTTAAGTAATGTAACTTTTACTGCACTATTTTCCCACCGTCCCTGTTCCCTGCCCTGAGTTTATTTTTATCTATCAACATGATTGGCTAGGGAGAGTCTCGTGACTCCCGTCAAATCATATCACATGTAAAAAACTTGAACGGCTGCACCAGATCTGGCACCAACTGTGGAGAATGCAAAGCACAGTTTACAGCCGAACATAACCGGTCGCACCTAAAAGGGCTTTTCGCAGTGAAAAAGGCCAATTGCTTGATCGCGTCATGTGAGTTTAACTTGCTCAAGCCAGATATCAGCATTAATCCTGCCTCTAAAGTTGAAGAAACATATTGAGGTAAATTTCATATTTCTGCTTACTAGATTCTGTGTCTTTAACGTAGCTGTAATTTATCTATCTATCACTGAGACTATTGGGCTGCTGTGAGAGATTAATACAATGATATCAATAGGGCTGGACAATAAAATTATCTCAATGTTTATCGGAAAAAAAGAGAAATGTCCTTGATCAAACTTTTGTGTAGTTTTCTACATTTAGCCTATGTTCTACATCTAGAACAGGGGTGTTCATTTCATTGATCATGATAGCAAGAGCCCCACTGGTTGGTTGATCAAGATGAAATATAATTTAATTATATTTATAATATAATATAATTTATTTCCTGACGTCTGTAGCTGCGTGTTATTTGATTGACAGGTGGCTAATGTTTTAGCGCTAATGCGCTAATGTTTGTGCCTAAATGATCAAATACACTTTATAATTCTGCCAATGCCCGTCTTGATGAGGATTGAATGTAAACGCAGTCATTTATGTCTAAGGTGAATTTAAAGAGTGGGACAAAATGTCGGAATTGAAGTGTACATGTAACCGAATTGAGCACTGTCTAGTAGTCATATAAAGGCTATTAATCCACTCACTACTTTTGGCCGAATAACTTGAGTAGCTTTAGAAGTATTAATGTAATATGAATAAAACAGTGACATTTTTTATAATAATATTTAATGTTCATTTTTTTAATAATAATGACCCCTGATGTAGAGAGTGTGTTAATTGGTCAAATAAATTACCAGGAAAGTAGAGATGATAAAATAATGTATAATTATGCTTAGCCTTTATAAAGATAGAGAAGTAGCAACATTTTCAGAACAATATTTCAGCAGAACATTCCACCTGTTACAAACTTCAGAAAATTGTGCATCATGCATGAGAATGAGAACACAACTATTTCTGGGCTTAAAAGATACAAGAACTAAATCAATGTGGAACATTGTTTCTCAAAAGGAGGATAATGTGGCACATAATTTGAAATAATTCACACAAAAATGAAAATTATCTCATCATTTACTCACCCAGATAGCCATCTGTCTATGACTTTCTTTTTTCAGAACACAAATTAAGATTTTTAGAAGAATTTTTCAGCTCTGTAGGTCCATACAATGTAAGTGGTGCAATGTGAAGGGGTGCCAACATTTTGACACTCTAAAAAGCACATAAAAGCAGCATAAAAGTAATACATACAACTCCAGTTGTTTAATCCATGACTTCTGAATTTATATGGAAGGTGTGGGTGAGAAACAGTTTAATATTTAAGTCAATTTGTGCTAGAAATTCTTCTCTCTGCCCAGTAGGTGGCGATATGCAGAGAATTAGTAAAAAAGGAATTAAATATTGATCTGTTTCTCATCACATCTATCATATCTCTTCTGAAGACATGGATTAAACCAATGGAGTCACATGGATTGGACTACTTTTATGCTGATTTATGTGATTTGTGGAGCTTCAATATTTTAGCACCGATTCACTTTCATTGTATGGACCAAAAGAGCTTAGATATTCTTCCAAAAATCTTAATTTGTGTTCTGCAGAAGAAAGAAAGTCATACACATCCAGGATGGCATGAGGGTGAGTAAATGAGACAATTTTTATTTTTGGGGTAATTATTCCTTTTTAAGCATGATGTAGCCCCTGTACCAAACAACTTTTTCCATGCCTGCTCTACCTCCTCTATTGTGCAGGACATGACATGCCACGTAATCCTGCTTATTTAGCCTTTTTTTTGCATTCCTTGCATTGTTTGAACACGTTTTATGCACAACAATAACTCTCTGTCGGCATTAAGGGATATTTAGACTCACGCATAAACTGTTTTTAATATAATTGTTTCATACATTACGATTTAAAATGGTGATCAGTGTATTGAAAATATTTGTTTTATATTTTAATTTCTGTTATCATGTCTCCCTTTTATTTTATGGTATCAGATTCATGTAGTGTTAAATATTCTACTCTTTTACTCTTACTTGAGTAGTTTATAGGACAGCTACTTTTACTAACAGTACTGTTTTTAGTAACAGTACTTCTACTTAAGTATGTTTTTTTCAGTACTCTTTACACCCCTGATGGTGTATTTTACATTTTATGCAAGATTTTGCAAAATTCAGTAATAAAACACCTTATATTATTTCCTTATAAAACTAAATAGCTTATTAAATATTTTACTCGACTGACAGCACTAGTTTATGCACATCGCTACCTGATAGCAGGAACACGGCTGGAAGAAGGTGTTGAATGTCACTAATGGCAATTACAAACATAATTAAAATAGCTGTATCTGCTGCAGACATACCTCGAGTTCCTTTAGGACATGGTCGCTCCACCGTCGCTCCTCTGTGAGTTTGTGGCCAGGAGATTTCTCTCCGGTCTATGCCGTCACAAAAACGTTTGCTGGAGGGTGGAAGGCTGACAGTGGTGGGCTCCGCAGACTCAGGGTGATCCACTGCTGTGTCTGAGCTTCCTTTGCCCTGCTTGGGGTTTGACGTGGTAGGTATGTTCACTGGGTGTCTGTGGACAGTGGTGGTAGTCATGACAGGAGGTGTTGTTCTTCTCGGTTGCACCGTTGACGTGATGTCATCTGAGATAGTCGGCACTGTAAGAACATAATTGAGTTTCATAAAGAGTTTATTAGGATGGACAGAAAAGACTGACATATGATTTATGAACAAGATAAAGTAGCATCAATTTGAATTGAGCAAGTTTTATTTTTCATTTGAAAAATGAATACTCTGTCCTCATTTACTCACTCTTATGCCATCACAGATGTGTATGACTTTCTTTCTTCAAAAAAACACAAATTATGATTTTTAGAAGAATATCTCAGCTCTGTCGGTCCATGCAATGCATGTGAATGGGTGCCAAAAAGTTTATGCTCCAAAAAGCACAGAAAGGCATCATAAAAGTAATCCAGACGACTCCAGTGTTTTAATCCATATTTTCTGAAGTGATATGATAGGTGTCGGTGAGAAACACATGCATATTTAAGTAATTTTTTTGCTTGAAATTCTTCTCCCTACCCAGTAGGGGGCGATATGCATGAACAATGTGAATTGCCAAAAACACAAAAAATAGAATGTGAAAGTGATGTTTCTCACACACACCTATCATACTGCTTCTGAAGACATTGATATAACCACTGGATTACATTTATGCTGTTTTATGTGATTTTTGGAGCTTCAACATTTTGGCACCCATTCACTTGCATTGTATGGACCAAAAGAGCTGAGAAATTCTTCTAAAAAAATGTATTTGAGTTCAGCTGATGAAAGAAAGTCATACACATGTGAGATGGCAAACAGGTGAGTAAATGATGAGAGAATTTTTACCATAACTCATTTAAATAGAGTAAGAGTAAAGTAAAACAGAACTTCGCTACTTTTTATTCTTCACTTCATCTTTACAATTTATGTCTTCAAATTCACCAGCACAGACAGTAAACAAAAACATTGTGGCATCAAACTGAATTTTGTTACTTTATTCTTAGTTATTTTATATTTAATTGTCATTTAAGTTATTTGCATAGACAGTGAAGAACAATTCTGTAACGTTAAAGTGAATTTTACTACTTTTATTGTTTGCTTAATCATTAATTGACTTTAAAGCTGAAGTGTGAAATTTTTTCTGTGTTAAAGCATCAAACTGAATTTCCACCAGTGGCGTTGCAGGGGACGGGGTTGAGGATGGGCTTGGGGGCTTAAGCAATGTCATTTGCACCGACAATGAAGATATCATAGCTTTAAGCTAAATTAGTTTTTAGATAATCTACTGCAATCAATCTACTGCAATCGATCGTTTTATCAAATCTAAACCATATCTAAAGCATTGTCCCCTTCACTCTGGTATAAATATCCTGATATTTCCCCCTAAAAAATATCCACACACCACTAAAATTGCATTTTTCAGGTATCTGTTCACATCAGTGTCCAGTAAAAGTGCCGACTCATCTCCTGTTCATGAAGCAGATTGGACATCAGTATCCCACGCAAAGACATCTGCGGTTCATTTTAAAAATCTGAAAACATCTTGACAAATGCCTGTACTCTGGTTTACATCATCTGCTGAGCTTAAATCCAGACGGAATATTGGAATGATCTGTGGATTCAGCTCTTCACTTGCTCTCTTTTCTGTAATCTACGAGCACCGTTAATGAGCGGGAAGTGCTTTTGCTGTATCAGGCCCTCATTTATATGGAGCGATGTGTATGTGGGACCAGATTAAATGTCGTCCAGGACAGCCTAAGCCAGCCTGCATTGTGGGTTTTACCCAGTTCATCTCTGTGAATATATATGAGGCCACTTAAATGTGATACAACTGGAAAAATGCTTGCATTACGGTAATGATAAGATGATACAGCACTGCGGTTATGCAGGAAATGTGTGTGTGCTTTTCATCTTAATGTAGGTTGACTATATGCTCTAAATTTAACCACAGCAAAAGGAATAAAATTACAACACAAAAGGGTACTAGCAAATCTGTAAAACTTGATATGCCACTAGGCCTAGATTTTACAATGCTGAAGAAAATGTGAGGTTGTTGCCAGTGTAAAATCGGCATCTCATATTCTGGTGTCTAGATATGGCTCGGGTTCCTCCTTCAATGAATGTCTTTGGGATTTTTTTGTGTGTGCCTATTTTATCAATGCAAGGCGAAATTCTTCTAATTTATCTCAAATTAATTTAATACATTCATGCGGGAAATGCAAGCAGGATGCATGTCCAGTTATGCACCAAATTTTAATAATACTCATGCACACTTGAAATGGAAGAACAAACAGATCTGGCCATAAAGAAGGTGCTTTTGAGTTTGTTTTGGTGGTTTTGTAACTAGCAAAACATTGAATCGGCTGCTAAAACTGCCATTGGTCCTCGTCATCGGTAGGAGTGACCTGGAACTCCATCTACTTTGAGGCCGAAAACAAATTCCCGTTCAGTCAGTTAAAGATGAATTATGTAAGATTTTTAGGTTTATAATACTTTCTTCGATCCCAGCTTAATGTGCAGAAACAGCTATACAGTGAGGGAAAAAAGTATTTGATTCCCTACTGATATTGTAAGTTTGCCCACTGACAAACAAATGATCAGTCTATAATTTTAATGGTAGGTTCATTTGAACAGTGAGTGACAGAATAACAACGAAAAAATCTAGAAAAACGCATGTCAAAAAATTTTATAAATTGAATTGCATTTTAATGAGGGAAATAAGTATTTGACCCCCCTGCAAAACATGACTTAGTACTTGGTGGCAAAACCCTTGTTGGCAATCACAGAGGTCAGATGTTTCTTGTAGTTGGCCACCAGGTTTGCACACATCTCAGGAGGGATTTTGTCCCACTCCTCTTTGCAGATCTTCCCCAAGTCATTAAGATTTCGAGGCTGACGTTTGGCAACTCGAACCTTCAGCTCCCTCCACAGATTTTCTATGGGATTAAGGTCTGGAGACTGGCTAGGCCACTCAAGGACCATAATATGCTTCTTCTTGAGCCACTCCTTTGTTGCCTTGGCCGTGTGTTTTGGGTCATTGTCATGCTGGAATACCCATCCACGACCTATTTTCAATGCCCTGGCTGAGGGAAGGAGGTTCTCACCCAAGATTTGACGGTACATGGCCCCGTCCATTGTCCCTTTGATGCGGAGAAGTTGTCCTATCCCCATAGCAGAAAAACACCCAAAAGCATAATGTTTCCACCTCCATGTTTGACGGTGGGGATGGTGTTCTTGGGGTCATAGGCAGAAGTCCCCCTCTCCAAGCATTGGCAAAATTGGCAAAACTTCAGACGGGCCTGTACATGTGCTTTCTTGAGCAGGGGGACCTTGCAGGCGATTCCCGGCCCACATGACTCCACATGCTGAAGTGTCCTTGGGCAAGACACTGAACCCCAAGTTGCTCCCAATGGCAGGCTAGCGCCTTGCATGGCAGCTCTGCCGCCATTGGTGTATGAGTGCGAGTGTGAATGTGTGTGTGAATGGGTGAATGGGACACAGTGTAAAGCGCTTTGGTAACCTCTAAGGTTAAAAAAAGCTCTATATAAGTGCAGACCATTTCGTCCATTTGCGAATAATCGCACCAACTGTTGTCAGCTTCTCACCAAGCTGCTTGGCAATGGTCTTGTAGCCCATTCCAGCCTTGTGTAGATCTACAATCTTGTCCCTGACATCCTTGGACAGCTCTTTGGTCTTGGCCATGGTGGAGAGTTTGGAGTCTGATTGATTGATTGCTTCTGTGAACAGGTGTCTTTTATACAGGTAACAAGCTGAGATTAGGAGCACTCCCTTTAAGAGTGTTACAATATTGTTATGATGGACAAAACATTTAAACTGGTTGCATAAAATACTTTATCAAAACAAAATATTCTAAATTGGCAGCTTTAAAACACTTCTACGTCTCTATGACTGATGTTTTCATCTGTTTTGGTGCACGTGTGTTTGACTGGCCAACATCAGTTACGTATATTATATGTACGTAATTATGTATATAAGCCACAGTGTTTGGGAGTAGCTAATTATATGTAGCAAGGCTACTAACTTAACTACCTTTTTCAGTAGCTTGACGGTAGCTCAGCTGCTTTTAAAACAGAGAAGCTTTTCCAGTAGTGAACAACTTTTTCCAGCAAGTAGCGGTGTAGCGTGACCAAACGCCACATCATGATTTGGTCAGATTATAACTAATAACCTTCTTTATTGAGTAGAAGCCAAATTTCGACCGGCAATATATCTGACGAGTTTGAAGTGTATTCTAGCTGCTGTTCAGAATCAGGCAGTGTCTTTATTCTTCTTCTTTTGTAATGGCAGATCACAAACTAAAATAGTGCATGATAAAATAGTGGCGTTGATCCATGATGGAGGATGATAATTTTTGTTACATTAACTCTATACCCTGTTTAAAAGCTACACTTTATATAGTTGACCAGCTACTGGAAGCTTTTAACTGTTACACTTGTGTAAAATCACCATGCAACAACTGCTTGATGCAGCACAATGAGCTAGTAGCTAACAGCTAGCGGTTGTGTTTTTGTTTTGGTCAGTTTGTGTCGTGCTTAAGATGATGTCACGGCAGTAGAGGTGGCGCAACTATGGCGATCAGCCTATAATCCCACCTAAATTGAGATGACACTAAACTGCAGTGGAAATGCAACCTCAGCAACGTAAAAGAAACTTAGAAAAGAGCCATTATATTCTGGAAAATACGGTATGCACGTTTTACCCCTGAATTCTCAGTACCGTAATGCAAAAAAGACGGCCATTATACTATTCTCAGTACTGCAGAGTGAAAAAAGTATTAGTTTAATTGTAAAATATCTGTATATCAATCTAGTACTCTCTTGTCTTTCATTTCTGCTCATTTTGATTTGAAAACATCATTTTACAAAAGCATCTTATTTCCTGTATGTGATGAGGAGGGTGGAGTCGGGCCGTGTCTATGCAGCCCGCCCCCCAATCGAGCTAATCAGCCAAGGAGAGGAATAAGTGCAGCGTGATGCGGCAGTTTGGGAGAGAGAGAGAGAGAGAGCCACACGCAGCTGCCGTGTGTGCAATTGTTTTGTGTGCCTTTTTGTTTCATTAAATATTATTTTGACCGTTCAGATGGTTCCTGCCTCCTCCTTTCCCATTTTAACCTTGTTACACTGTAATAAACCAAGTTATGAGAATCATCTTTGAAAACAATGGGAACGGTGAAAATAAATTTTCCAGAAGCGTTACAGAAAAGAGAATAGGGTTTCATTTTCTGTATGCAAAACATATCCAATTTGACCAAGACATTTTCTTGACAGGATTCATACACCAAACCCTAATCATGAGCAATAGTAATAGTGATGCTTGCCTTGGCAAACAGAACTAAAAATGTAATCAGCAGTGCAAATTTAACCAAATAAATAAAAGGACAAGATAAGAAATAGTAAACAAGAGAGATTCATAGCTAAGGTTCAAACAGAAAAAATTTAATAAATTCCTCTTGAGCATTAGTAAATATTGCCAAATACTTATGCTTGTTTATAATTTTCAAACAGATTTAAGAGTTTAAAAGAAAAGTCATATAAGTGCACTGAAATGCACTGAGCTGTCTGGGTAATGTGCAGAGCTGTGGGTTGGCTGTTGGCAGTTAAGGTCAGCCAATGCCATTTTGTTAGCGCTCCCAAGGATGTAACAAGCCAAACTGTTTGTGGAGGACTGATTTGACGCTGGAGAATGTGCTTGGCACAGGAACAATATCTCATATCTAAGATCCCATCATCAGATTCAGATCTAATAAATCAATGGTTACACACACACACACACACACACACCCTCCACACCACCACTCTGGAATATCTCTGGTTTTGTTTCTCTATTTAGCAAAATTACTTCATTATGATCCAGTCCTCTCCTGAATGTCCCAGACCGAGAAACACCTTACAAGGCACTTGAAACATGGAGATAAAGAGCAACCCAGGAACTCTAATTAAAGTGCACTGTCATGGGGGCTAAAACAAAGGGACAAGCTGTTCTGCCTGTGGAACCGTAACACACTATTTGCTGTCTTTTTGAGTTACCAGACACACTCTAATTAGCCTAGATAAGTGCACAAGTCAATTTGTTTGTTGACCATTCAGTCCGATTTGTCGCCACTATACACCTAGCGCAAACATGGGCTGAATCCCAGGATTAGGAATAAAGTAGGGGTGCACCGATCGATCAGCCACCTATTGAAATCAGACAATATACGTATTAAATCGGTGATCGTGCTTAGAATCAGGGCCAATCTTTTTTGCAACACGCAGGGAATCACACATACACTGCTACTCTAATGTATGTGCGCTTGCTCAGCTCTTGAAGCATGACAGTGTGGCCTTTGGAGGGTGCGTTGTTGGTAATTCTAAGCAGTCACGAATTTAAACTTTCAGACATGGTGTAATTCACATGAATATGCCGTTTTGTTTTAAATATTTTGTGTAAGAATTACATGTGAATGAATATTAAGTTGCCCATTTTCTAGAGTCAATACAGTAGTTATTCTGACTCGTTGCACAGTGAGCAGGAAGAGGATAAAGAGGCTGCTAACGGGTATAAAAATGAATTAACAACAAATAAGCATGCAAATACAAATCTGAGTACACGTGATGCAATGCGAGTTGTGACAATCAGACGTTGTGTTCAGTGATATAGACTGTTTCAGACATCATGAGCACCCTAGCTGTCAATCAAATATGCACACTCTGCCGGTGCTCTCAATATCTCATCATCAGTCACTCATCTCAGAGCTATACTGTGAGGATCCCAATTTAAATCAGATTAATGTGAGTCACAATATCACTAATAACAGATACAATTGTTTACCTTCAATAAAGGCACCGCGTCTTCACACATTTGCTTAATATTTAGTGATTTGTGTTACAACAGATGCCAAAGACAGTAAACAAATAATAGATATTAACAATTTCTCTGATAAAAATATCTCTGCTGTGTGTGATGCTCTCAAGTTTTTTACTGCTTACCAGTATATCACAATAGCCTTTTGATATTGACAACATAACTATTAATAACGGCTTTCAATACAAATAAATGTAAAACAAATCAGAGCTCGTATCGGCCTCAAATTTCCTGATCGGTGCACCACTAGACTAAAGTATCCCAAATCGCAGTACATTTTTAAAAGCATGTCAAAATGTCTAGGTAGTCTCGGTATTCTGGCCTACTTCTTTCTCAAACATATGAAATACCATCGCCAGCACAATATACGTGGCTTATACTTAAGGCTTGGGTATACTTTTGTGTAAACTTGGGTTCTTCAAAGTATACTCTTATGACCATGAATAAATACGAATGCGTTTGACGTATGCATACTACGACTGTTCTGTGATACTATTTTAGTAGTCAATGACGGGCACAGGCACCGATGATTCGCACAGATGAGGACTGTAGAAGTGTTGAGAAAATCTAGGCTGCATGCCGACAGTCCGCACAGACTATGCTGATGTTTACAGACAACCGAAGTATACTTTTGCCTTTAGTAGTGTAACTTTATTTGGGATTCTCATACGTACTTTAATCAAACTCTTTTTAGCAAGTCAGGTCACTCAGCGGCCATCTTTGGAACAGGCCATCTCCCAGGCAGCTATATTCTATGTAAACAAGCAGCATGACAGTTCAGCTCCTATCTAGTTGAATGGGGAAAGACTGAAATCTCCAAAACGGTTGGTCAAGATTACTATAAGTGCACATAAAAAACGACATTTTCCCGGCTTGTATAGCTAATGCTAGGCAATGTCTATATCTAAGAGGTAACTGGCTCATTTAACTTTACGGCGGGGGCTTCCTTTCTACATAAGTTGACCATTGGGCGTTCCAATTTCTCCCATTAATTTTAATAGAAGTGACCAGTCTCTGCCAAATAGTCTCTGGTCTAACTTAGCCGAGGGTCAATATTAGCAAGCAGACACCAAAACCAAGTACTCATATTCAATTTTCGTTAAATGTTTTGTTCATTTGTTGATCACGCACATTCAGTCACTCAAATCTTTGATTCCCCACTTTCTCCACTATATTATTTTACGACATTCCCAAATGTGATTTTAACATATAAAGGTTGCAGGTCCTAATATTGGCATCCTGGCTTACCTCACACTCAAAAGTACGAATTTTACTAAATTGGGATTAGCAAACTAAGTTCAGTTCTCTGATGTTTTTATCAATGCACAATTTGAAGATTTTGTAGTAGGTCTCAAAATTGGTAAGGCTGGGGAAGGGGGAAGCAGCAATACTGGGATACTAAATATAATATAATAACCTACTAAAATGCCTGTCTCGGTAAACAGAATGGGACAAAAAGCTGACATGTAATAAAATAAAGGACTTGAAGTGTAAATGCAGCCTAAAAGACTTGCACTGTCTGGTATGTCGTTAATATTAATCAAACAGCAATAATAAGAAAACAAGAAAACCACTCACTGGTCTTGGCTGGACCGCTTTAGTAGCTTTAAAAAGTATTAATGATCATACAGTGAGGACTAGTCATTTAAGTAGTTTTGCTCCAATTCACGACTTGTTTCTTTATTCTTACTTTATTACTGACTGTTTACTTGTCTTGAATAATTACCTGATTACTTGAATCAATGTTTACTTGAATTTTACTCAAAACGAAACTCATGGAATGCCATTAAATTCTTAAATCTCTCAGTGCGGCAACTGCATTCTCCTATTGTCCACTCAAACATTCTACTTTAGTCGCAAAGCCGTAGTGAACAAAAAAAAAAGAGTGGACGAGCGAGAGTGAAAATAAATACAGAGGTAAATGGCTTGTCAATGGCCGAGCCTGCCTCATCGCTTTATTTTGACATCTCCTGACTCATGCCTCTACAATTTTCCTTTGGTTATGCCGGGCAATTTCACCGGCTGGCAGGAGGGGGAATCGCGGGGCATCATCCATCAGCGCTCTCAGGAAAAGGAGCCTCAATTAGCTGTCATTTCATGAGTCAGTGAAATCACCCTCGACAGAGAAATCACAACGCAAGGACGCATAGCCTATCAAAGGCAAGACCACTCAGCAGCCCATGACTGTTAAGAGTCCAAGTGTGAATAGCAACTCTGGACAGTCTGCTGAGAAATTGGGATTTTTAGATGAAAAGTGTTGAGAATGCTAACGAAAGAACGAGTGCTTGTTATTGCTCTGAAGGCATCCCTGCTGGTCTTAAGAGGGTTTAGCTGGTGTCCCAGCCTGGCCAAACTGGTCTTCAGCTCTTGTTGATGGTCAGCCAGCTGGTCCTCCAGACTGTTTCCTCTAAAACCGGCAAACCAGACCAGCCAGAAAAACCATTAGACCAGCAAACTATCTTTTGTGCTCTCTTGTGGCTTTTATTCGCTGTCTGTAGCGTTTAGGTCATCTATATCCTAGTGTACTCCAAAAACAAAATTAGCTTTTACCACATATGTGCATTTAAAATGTACAGTCTTAGTACGTATCAATGAAAAATGGCCCCAAAATTCTGATGACTGATCTAGTGCTCAGGGGCGTATCCTAATACTACCTGCAACTAACTAGCAAGTAGGAAACCATGGTTCATGGCAGTGGCAAAAACTAAAGGATACTAAAAAAGAAATGGAACAAGCCCTTCGATATGCCCCACCCCACCTTTCTTTTTGTAGGCACAATAAAAAAATTCTGGCTTGAAATTTTTTTTTCACACAGAAACATACAGGAGTTGCCAAATGTAAATGTGGTGTTTATCCAATGTATCCTCCAGCTGGAGTTTTCAACTGGCCGTCATTTGGAGGCGGGTTTATTACAAGCTAGCTGTGTCACAACACAATAATAATGTTGGACCAGCATGTGTGCCTGCAGTCTGGGAGCACCATTTTATAATACCATTCCTTTGGTGCTTCCAAGATCTGGCAAGTGTATTTTACTCAAACATTGTGTGACATCAAAATAGAATAAAAAGTCCAATGAGACCTTCATAGACACTCTGGATGTATATAAACATGACTGGTCCATAGTAACAAATGTGGTTTGGATTTTGAGAATTTGTCTTTTCTCACTATTTGCAGCTAACTTCTCTCTTGTACTGCACGTTCAGCTCTCAAAACTCAATTGTTTCTTTAAAGATCTCTTTTAGACCGTCATTTGGTAGTGAATGCAGGTCTTATTAATCATCAGGGGAAAATTCATCAGTAGGTTCTCAGCTGTACCATCGATTAAATGACTGAATTTCTCTTGCCGTTGTTGACAAAGAGTGAACTTCCCTGACATCTCCAGCAGTAATCGATGTGTGATTGAGACAGATGTATGCTCTATCCGGTCATCTGAGGGAACGGCCACCTTCACAAAGACTCCAGATCACCTCTTTTCTAAACCGGATTCACCACAAGCTCAGTGACATCAACACCTTCATTAATGATCGCAGATGTTAAAAAATGCACTCAACAAATTCTATAACCACCGTGTGTTATAGAACAAAACATATACTGTATAAATCAACTGTTTGGGTGTTACATTCAGATGTCTGATTCGGACAGGGTTTCGTTTTAGCTAATTTATTAAATGGATCATTTCAAGTTTAAATTCCGATTGGATAAGTTGACTTCAAAGCGGTTAAAAAGGCAGATTTTATTTAAGGGTGTTTCTTCAACTTCGGGCACATGGATTTCAAGAAAATAAAGTCTTGTTGAAATATTTGTCGCACTCTCAGTAGTATTTGTATTCTAACAATTAAAGGTTGACCGATGGTGGATTTTGCCGATAACTAAAGTGGTGTGAAAGGCCAATATCCGATTAATCAGCTAATAGTTTTTAAAATTGATTTATAGAATGTCCAAAAAAAAATCTTAATCTTTCCTTACTATGACGGGCACTGACAAAGAGTCCTAAATGAATAAAATCCCAGATGCAATTTATTGTTCAACCAAAATCCCCAAAATAATAAGATTTGGTGCATAACTTTGAACTTTTAAGTATAGACGTTTTCAATAATGTAAACAATAATAACGATACAGCGCTGGACCTGAAGAAATTCCGGAAGATCATTAGCTCCGCCCACTATTGTATTGAATGAGATTAAAATGTTCTAGAAACCCAAACGACGACTGAAATGGTCTATAAACCACCCGAAACACACTGGGTACTCTTATTTTGAAATGACTAAATTATGAAAAGCAAAGTATTCATTGTGTAATTGGGTCAATGACGTATAAGGCCTTTGAGAGGCCCATTTTTAAAATACTTGAAATAATAATATATTTGGCTATTTTCTAAACATTTGGAGTGTAGTCTACACATGCATGTGTGTGAAAACTTCAAACAAAGATATTTTAGTGCTTTTAAACTGAATAGGGCAACGACCTTAAAAAAGTCATTTGGGGCGACCGTAATTTATCTTAAAATTAATAGATTTCCTTTACATAAGTTATATTTTAAGAAGTATCAGTAATTAATTGAACTGTTTACGAAAGATATACTCATGTGTCCTTTCATTTATTGCAAATGATGTTAAATACATTTTTATCTATAATGGCAGTGTCACCCTCATAAAGCAATTACATATTTTTTTTACTCATATAATCCATAAAACTGATTTAAAATGTGTAGATATAGTATCCACTTATTGATGTTATACCAATGAATTATATTTCAACCAAAATGGACAGACATTATTTTTTGAATTTACTACAGAATTGAATATGGTTGGTTACCCCACATGACAAGTGGTCGCCCCACATGATGAAAAACAGCAGGCAATTAAGACTATTCAATGATTTTGATAGTTAAAACACATTTAATGAAATTTTATGAATCAGCATATCCATTTCATTTGACACATTTCATAACATTAACAGTTTCCTCACTATTTCATTTGACACATAACCATCATATTAATATTTTCAATACTAATGCATTAAACGCTTGGACATAACATTGAACAGCATTTTCCTTTTTCATTTTCATTTCATTAATCACTTAAACATACAATGTTTGCCTTTTCATTACTATTTCATTTAACAGCTGAACATAGCAGCATTCTGCAGACACATTGAACAGCATTTTCCTTTTTCCATTTTTATTACATTAATCACTTAAACGTACAATGTTTGCATTTTTCTTACTATTTTATTTAACACTTGAACATAACAGCATTCTGCAGACACATTGTAGGCATTTCTTTAACCCCAGCAATTTCTGAATGCTACCCAGTCTTGGCAGGTCAACTTTGAGAAGCGTGAAGTTGCTGGCTCGGGTTCTGAAATGACAGCATGAACATCTTTCCTAAAGTAGAAAGTAACATCTGGAGTTTTTGGCCATAAGAAAAAGTTCTTGTCATCAGACTGTCGCATACAGCTTATCTGCAGTTCCTCTTCCACAACCTTTAGGACCTGACCTACATATGGAAGCTCGTCGTAGGTTACTATCACAAACCTTCCACATAGATCTTGGACACTTTCTTCTTGCCTAGGTGGCTCAGGTGGAGAGCTTGAGGGGTCCCCAGGTTTCTCGGTTTGCTGTATGGTGGCTTTCAGGTCTACCATTTTTGGCTGGTAACAAGGGCATGGACTCATCTCTAAGCGCTTGCAGAAGCAAGATACTTCCCTGTGTGTTATCTTTGCAGGCTGTGATGACACAACTTGGTGTATCTTCATGGTGCCTTTTACAGCCTCCAAATTGCCAGGAATCAACTTGTCACATTTTTCAATGCTCTCACTTGTCACCCAGTAGAGAGTGATACTTGAGCTTCTTTTTGTCAGCATCTCATAAAGAGCTTTTGGTGTCTGCAGCTCACCTCCTCTGTTAACATAGAGATCCGCTTCTCTCTTTATTGCCCCACCAATCCCATCTGGGGCCCCCTTTCCATGAGATTTTTCAGAGTAATTCCAGGTCACATTTGTAAATCCCGAGAGGAAAGGCACAGTACTGAGCAAGTAAAAATTATTTTTATTTCGGTACTGTGTTACAGGCCCGTCACTCAGAATATGGAGGGTAGTGATTTGTGGGAAAGATTCCCGAAGCTCTTTCAAGATCGGCTCTAGATGTGCCCACACTGCCCATTCATCATGGCGAAGGCAGTCAGACAGTGTTGCATAGGATTTGGTTCCACGGACACTGTACAGGACTGCTGTGTGAATCGTGGCCTGTTGTCTACTGCCGCCAAAGTGAAAGGACTGGATCTCTGTGCGTAGCTTACATGCATAGTTTTCTGAAAAGTCTATGTGCAGCACAGCTTCACACTCTGTGATGTTTTGTTTGAGGAGGCGGAAGTGCTCTGCCTGGTGGAGCCAGTTGAACTGGTGGACTGCCAAGGCTTCTAGTTTTTGATGGAAAAGCTCAGTCAAGTCCTTTATGGTTCCGGTCGAGGTCTGTTTGATCACGTTGGAAAATGTTTTTTCTCCATTAGTGGATGTCACCCTCTTCCACTGCTCCCAGGTGACTTGTGTGCTGGTCTCTGTGTCAAGGCACTTTACCTGTTCAAAACAGCACTTGGTACATGTGCGATCCATGCAGGCTTTATTTTTGGTGTCACAAACTATCATGCCCAGCAGCTCAGAGATGCTTTTTGTTTGTAGTACTCTGTAGTGCTGTAGAGCTTGTTGGCCAGCAGGTGCACATTTTCATGCCCCATACATGCACATGTCTCCCTATCTTGGGCCCTTGGCTCTGTTACATAGAATGGCCGTCTTCGGGTGAACTGCCTGTAAGATAGATGGAGACTCTTATCCATCTCACTGTTGTAAAGTGTATGCAGCTCTTTGAGTGGCTTTGTAAGCACACGTCTTTGATACTTCAGTTTGTTTTTGGTGATAGTATCTTTTTTGCCAGCTAAAAGGCGACTGTTCTCATCTCTTGTCAAAAAACTAACAACTGCTTGCGCTCTTTGTGTTGCATTTTTTTCTTTCCTTTGGGTTTGAACTTCTCACTCAGCCGTACCCTTTCTTTAGCCCTCATCTCACTCTTTCTGGCTTTTTCCTTTTCCTTTATCATCTCTGCTAGTTTTTCTTCCAGTTTTCGGTTCGGAAATGTAGAAAGTTATTTAAAACAACTAAATGCATATAACGAATGAAAACATTTGCATACAGAAACTACAAATACATGATATGTGTTTTCTATCATTTAAGCAATCAGTGGCGGTCGCCCCAGATGATGCTCGGTTGCCCCAGATGATGTTTTCAAGTTTAATCAAGTATAACAGACTAATGCTTAGCTATAGATATATAGCTTCTCACCACATATCACTGACAAATTTACATTAAAAATAAAGATTTGCGTATAAAAATTATTATTATCAGTTTTAGGTTGGTCGCCCCACATGATATCAAAATGTGACGTATACACTGCAGCAGTTTTAAAGAGGATTTGTTTGTAAAAATGAGAGTGACTACTCACCTGCTAGTTGTCTCTGTGGGACCCTCACCATGAGGCTGGCTGATGCAACATCCTCTTTGAGATGATTGTCAAAATAAAAGTCCCTTAATTGTATTTTCTTGATGGTCGCCCAAGATGATATTTCAGACAATGAACATCTTCGGACAAGATTTGTTTGTTTATTATGATTGAAATGTGTGTACAAATGTTTCATAACTTTGTAAATCAATGGAAAACAAGTTTAAAATTATGCCAAATAGGGTAAGGATTATATTTAAATTATTTTAGTTTGATTTAAAACCAGTTGTCCAAACAGAAGTCAAGGCCGGACGGTCGCCCCACATGATGTTTTCACACTTCAGGTGGCAGAAAATGGCCAATAAGCCAATTATTTTTAAAGCAATAAGAGTGGGCATATGTATAAGGGAGGTGGTAGACATACATGTTATAATTTTATTCATTTTAATGTTTATTAATTGGTAAAAAGTTCAGTCGGACAGAAAAAGCAAGCGTCACGTCTTTGACCCAATTACATTCTCGTAAGATTGACATTTGCTTCTACTGAGGTAAAAGTACTGGTACGTTTAGGGGTAGGGTAAGGGTTGAGGGTAAGGGTTAAGGGAAGTGTTAGTACTAGGATTAGGGGTAAGGTTAAAAGGGTAACTACAGATGTAATTAAATGCAGGCACTTTAAATGTAAGTATAATGCAACAACATGTATGTATGTAATAAGTATAAAATGCGTAAGTACTGTACATAGTAGTTAAAGACACCTAATATAAAGTGGTTCCCTGTATTGTATTTAATAGAATTCTTGCCAAGACTAATTTCATGTCTAACATTTTATTTATCCTAAATATCAAAATAACATTTTATTTTCACACGTTTTGCACAGTTTGCAAAATTATAGCTTGATTGGAACATTTACATGACAACCAGGGCTGGACTGGTAATCTGGCATACCTGCATTTTCCCGGTGGGCCAACGCACTTTGGGGCCGATCAGGGGCGGACTGGCCATCGGGAGAACTGAGCGGGCCGGTGGGTCGGCCACGAAACGGGCCAAATGAGCCGCGATAAGCTAAAACGAGCCACCGCGTTATACAGAACAGACCACAAAACGGTGCCGCAATATGCAGAAAAGGCCCCCCTTGCTCAACAACTTTTTGGGCCAGTTGCTATGTAAAATCCCGGGTCGATTTCTCTTCCAAGTCCAGCCCTGACGACAACGATGTACTAAAAACGTAAACGTTTTTCCTTTGTGTTTTTGAAAAGTTTTGCATTCACACGGATCCGCGAAAACGACTAAACACGCTGGATTATGCGCGCCAGGCCAGTAGTTGGCGATGTCACTTTGTAAAGAAACAGTACGCGTCTGCGCACATAAACATTCTTCCACAGAGCGGTGAATATAAACAATGAAGATGGCGAAAGCATCGAGCAACTTTGTCTGGACGGATGATGAGGTTGCTTTATTACTACAAGTCTTGAGCAGCACAAACACAGTCCTGCAGTCCACCATTGTAGTTTTGAACGTCTCGTGCATTATTTTGAAGTTCTTGCCCACAAGAATATAGATTGAACACGTAATACGCGTACGCATGACATCATCGATTTCATAAATTCGCGTTTTTGTATGTTGACACGATACGGTATCGTTTTCAAAAACGTGCATTTTGAAACCCATTTTCAAAGTTTTTAGTTTTCAGGCCCCAAAAACGCCATTGTCATGTAAACAAACAGCCAAAACGCATTTCTCGAGTTTTCAGTTGAAAATGTAAACGGCCCTTAAGATCCCTCCTTAATGTTAGTCTATGATTACTGTTGCCTGCTTTATCATCTGCCAGGTGAAAATAGTTAGCATGATCTTTGAGAAAAGTAATAGCACACTCCTCAACAAGAAGCATGATTTGTGGTTTCATTCATTCATTTTATGTAGCACAAACAGTTTGTCTAAACCCCTAACCCACCGTGCGTGCAATACAAATAATGATGCATGCCTTAGCATAGACTAATTCATCTTTAAACTTTTCGTTTCAGACTGTCTAATCAGAAATAAATAGTTAACTTGTTAACCCGCCTACTGAAGCATGCACCATCTGAAACACACAGCAATCTCATTGTGCTGTTGAAGCATGCAGCACTTGCTCCATACGCTGCTGTTCTGTGCACGTGTGAACAGCAACACCTGTTTTGCAGAATGTCTTGAGATTTAAAGCCTTAGACCCCACTAAACACATGGGCATTACATTTCCACTAATCACCGCTGACTAACAGGTGTCAAACGCTCCAATGCCAACCAGCAGCATTACCAGATTGACTGGTGTGTCCCCGTGACGTGCTGCTAAAAGAGCCACAGGCAGATAAAAAGCTGACGGATCGCTGCCAGAGACTATTTAAAACTCTGATGTATGCATGCTAAAAGGCCGCAGAGAAATGGCAAAATGTGGCTTATCAATGGAGGGATTGACACTGCCTCCAGGAATATAGTGCATATGAGAGGCAGGGAAAGGGAAAGTAGAGGCAAACATTAGGAGGCGGGGAAACGCGACTGAGGCCCAACAATAACGATTTTTGACTGCTGGCTCAATCAAGCCAGTTCTTCAGATTTTTACTTCGAAAATGTTGTCCAAGTTTCAGTTTCCAAAATAAAAAAAGAAAAGATGAGGCTTTCCGGGCCAGTGGGCCATCCTTATTGTTGAGCCCTGGAGTGCAATACTCTCTTTCTCTACTTGCTAGCAATTCTCAGCTCTGTTTACACTGAATGTTTCGCTTCTAACCAAATGTGTCTTGCACTGAGACTCAAAACACACAGAGGTGGCCTTGTGAGATTTTGTAGATGTCAGTAGTCCTTCTTATGTTACTTAAATCACCTAAAGTCAACATGAAATAAAAAATGAGCCCATTCACTTACTTAATAGTGTGCTACAGTCAGGTTCTGGAAGTCAAAATCCCATTCATTTTTCTTCTTCGACAAATTTATTTTGTGCGATCATGTATAAACCCTCCAAGACATGACATGAGCTCTGAGGTTAAGCAATGATGTATTCTTCTGAAGAAGCCATATGTTGTGTGATTTCAACTTTATATATATAAAAAAAGGAGATTAATAGCTGAATTCTTGGTGAAAAACTACACAACCCATAATCCTGAAGAGAGATCCATCAATCAGAGAATGTTTTTCAACTTGTATCTGGACTTTAAAGGATTCAGATAAATTTTTTTGTTCAATTTAGTTGTAAGACATCAGTCCACTTTTCATGCACACAGTTATTTTTTGGATCCCATTCAACTTAAATATTGTTTTAAATTGTAAACAAATACTAATGATGAAAATAATAATAAATTGTTATTATTATTATTATTATTATTATTATTAACCTTTAATTGTAATTTTAAAAATACAAATTACAAATTAAATACAACAGTAATATATTTAAATCATGCACTTTTTAACCATCAAGCTTTTATTTTGACATTCGGAACTCTCCAGGAAGTCCTGTAAGTGTCTGTTTATAGGCAAGATCACAGTAGTTTAATTCACCTCTTATTAAAATTCTGGTAAAATGGTCCTCCGGTGCTGTTTTAAAAGTGTATTTTAAATTAACCGCCCTATTGAGTATCTACATCTGAGATGTTGTTCTTGAGTAGCGCTTAAATATTGCGCACCGCTGTGAAGGCTAAAAATAGCCGCGAGTGCATCACCAGCCTGTGCGTGAGTTTGTGTAAAACAGAGTAGCACCCTTCACTTAAGCGATGGCGCTGCAAATAATATATATTTACTTATTAAACATATATAGATATTTTACAACTAAATTGAAAAAAAAATAAAAAATCCTTTAATCCAGATACAGATGAATTTTTTTCCCAAAACAATTATATAAAAAAGGCTTCTTTTCTACTGATGACTTATTCTGGAATTACTGTTAATTTTGCTGCTACATTATCCAGTATAGTGTTAATAATAAAGTATTTCTTAATAATCTATACATTTATATTGAAATAATATGTAGTTAGAGGTTTGTGTTTCTTTACATATTAAAGAGTAAACCCAATTAGTTCCACACAATAATGTAAAATATTCTAAACTGATTATGCAAAATACCAACACTGGTATCGGATAGGTATCGGCCGAAACTGAGATTTCCGATATCGGATCGGAAGATAAAAAGTGGTATTGGTGCATCCCTAGTTTTATGGTTCTTTTATGGCATTTTTTGAGCTTGACAGTAATGAACATGACCATCACACTGTATCGGATTTGGATCGGGCTCATCGGACCGATACCCGATCCGTCTAAAAGCTTCAGTATCGGAGCCGATACCGATCCAGGCATCGGATCGATGCATCCCTACTTATAATGGGTTACAAATGCTATTTCATGTTGACTTTAAAAGCTCCAAAATGGGCTTTGTTAATTTCCCCATTAAAATCATTCAAATGAAATAAATCAAAACATAACTTTTGGTGGTAGCTGAAGCCTCTCCACACCATTTTACGTTTTTACGGCACGCCATCTTTACCGCTCAGATCTAAAGCAAATTACTTTTCTCCCTTTTGCCCTGCTTTACCTCTGAAAGTTCCTGGCAATTATTGCCTCGTCTGATTCCGTCTTTTTACCATGTTGAACAAAGACACAACGGTCTTTGTGCATCCCTGACAATGGCTTTTATGTGTCAATATAAGGATCTTGAAGCGTCAGGATTTAGGTACGCATTTTATTACCGCTTCCTAGTAGCTTCCCTTTGAAGAAGGTGCCATCAAAGAGACTTAAAAAATAAATTTGATTCCTTTTGACTTTCTCCTCCTGCAAAATAATACCATAGTGATGAGGCTCGAGACTCTATTCTATGCTGAAAGCCCAAGTGAAATGGTTTGCAAGCCAGTTTACGTCTGTAATCAGATGTATTTGCAAATTAAATGGGCTATTCAATGAGAGAGAAAAATGTAGATTCCAATGGGAATTCATTGAAAAGAGGATAGAAAAGGGACAGAGGGGAGGTATTGAAAAGTAAGATAGATTGGTGACGTCAGATAAAAAAGTTAAGTCAATTTAGAGACCGAGCAAGTTTTTATAAAGATTACAAAAGACAAATTCAAACCCCTAAAAGCAAGGATTTAACGCTAACAATATTATTGTCTCCAATACATCAATGGACTAATTAATGGCATTTATGAGACGACAGTAGTTCCTTTCTTCCTAATAATGAACAAAAGTGCGATCTTGTTGTTCTACAAGGTCTACGTTTCCCAATTTGGCTTGCATTCCAAACTTTGAATGAATCAGATGATGATTTTGGAGCACTAAGTCTGTTCATTTTTGCAGGGAAAGGCCCACAAGAGCAGCACACTTTTCACTGCACACCAATTCCACTATAAATCAGATGCGTTTTCTGTCAGTCTTCGCCCTCAAAGAATTATATGAATAGCAAAGAAGGATTATAACGTCACCAGTTTTAACTACTGTTCCTCGACTTGAAGTAGCATTTCTTGTGGGTACTTATAGAGGTACAAGAGCACAACAGTGTCCCTGGTACTCTTTTAAAGGCTAGAAATTGTGCTAACATGTAATTACCCAAAGTATAGCTAGCAATGGAGGCTTAATAGGTAGCTCATAAAGTCCGGTAATGAGATTTAATCGCTCCCATAGACACATCTAATCTGAGTTTTGGTCCATGTAAATTCTACAGATGCTTTGCGGACAGGTATTGCTGTGGGACTTTACCGCAAGCCCGGTGAATCTTAATGGACGCAATTAATTTCATCTTTGCGCTCAGATGCTTCTCTATTTCTGCAAAAGAGACATTATTTCAGCACCATTAGATTCCCTTTCAGAGCAGGTTATTTTATTACATTCTATATGGAGAGCTGAAATAAAATATAATGGTTTCATATTGAGGCAGTTCGAGGAGAACTGCATGGCTATCTATATACATTAACAAATTAATTGATTTTAAACACTGACAAACAAGTCCTTTGTATATGTTCGGCATAAGCCTGTCGCTGTAAAGCTACATCGCTTTCATCACGAAACATAGCAGATGTCCTAGTTTAAGCTTTAGGACCACGATTGCTGTAATGAGTATTAACAGTCATACTGCAAAAAAATCTGTTCTTGGTGAGTTATTAAGTGTTTTTTTGGCAAATTTTCCAGTAGATAAATATAAGAAACAAACTTGTGTAAGATATTAAGGCTCATTTCCAGAGAATGTATCTTTAATACAAGTGTATTTCGTCTTGGTGAACTGGCAGATAAAAGTAAAAAACGATTAAGTATTAACAAGTGGAAAAACAAGAGAAAAAAATGCATTTATTAAAGTTACATTCTCAGAGAACAAATCTAAGTATCTTTTGCAGTGTTGCTTCTCATCTAGTTTTAGGGATTTTTAAAAGTACTCATCCTGCTTTGGCTTCGTTTAGAACTATTTTCATAAGCGGAGCAAAAATATCTGAAAATCAGGCCATATTGTGTCTAAAATCGAACTTACTTAATGTAATCTTCTTGTTTTTGGAACTGTTTTACAAACCAATATCATCCAAAAAATTCCCTGCAGCTCATATGATTAATAAATTTAGCAGGGATGGAATGCAGTATTGACCAATCAGCATCCAGAAACTGGAAGTATCCTGGTTTAAAAACAAATTGTCTGTGCAGCATTTGCATACATACTGCTATTGAACTAAGCCAATAACTTCAAAAAAATTATGGAAGTAGATGTCAATTTCGACTATTTATATGATGTGGCGGATTAATGGACGTTCAAGGAATATTCTGGGTTTGGTATAAATTAAGTTCAATCAGCAGAATTTGTGGCATAATATTGATTGGCACAAAGCATCAATCAGACTATCAAAAAAAAAAATATTTAGTCTCACATTTACTATAAAAAAAAATGCACTGGGGCACTTGCAATGTGGGGCCAGTCCATAAAAATTGAAATGCACACTGTTTCAAAAGTAAAGCCAAAATATATGGGCTGGGTTTCCCAAAGCACTCAGTAGAATGTTAGTAGCACTTAAGTAGTACTTAATCTCTAAGGCGCATTTCCCAAAAGCATCATTATCCAAGTAGTTCGTAAAAACGTTCGTAAATTAACGAGAGCTTTGAACCGCTCTTAAGTCCATTAAGTGCAACTTAAATGTATCTTCCTGGCATATTTCAGTTTATCAAAGACAATGGGGAATATAATAAATTCTATTAATATATTTGGATCATTGGAAAGCCATTGTAAACTATTTCAGTGGATAAAAACGTGTTGAAAAATCGCTATGAAATCAGTAGACAAGTCTCCACAGTCTGCGCATGCAACGGGATAGGTCTAAATTACAAGACACGTAATACAGTATAACGTTATATTAGCTTTCTTTGATAAGCATAATTGTAATGGCAATAGAAAGATGATATGTTCTTATTAAACAGTTATTTAAGAAGACATGAGTAATGTAATGTGACCACGCAGTTAAAACTTAAAGAAATATGCCTTAATAAATAATTAAAGTTTGGTTTGAGGAGATCAGAGTGAGAGTGTGCATTGAGATATTCCCTTTCTCTCTTCCTCCTCCTCCTCTTCCTCCTTCCTCCAATGGATGATTCAAATTGGCTCGCCTATAGTCCTTTTACAAGGCTGCATGATGCATAATGGCTCTAAGGCTACAAGAACAAGGTGCATTGAACTGTAACCAGATGATCTATGAATATTTAGATAATGTAGGTCTATGAGTAGTTTAATTCTGATGTTCGTCATTTTAATCCTGTTCTGTGCGCATTTGTTCAGTTTCCAGCCAAAAAACGTTAGGCTTTGTGAGAGCGGCTTATAATTCACATCGTGTTCATTCATGTTACATGCATTTATTGCGTCACTTTCATTAATCTCTATGATTGAGCATCAACACATCTGAAACTTCGTCTTACTAAAGCCATCATTATTTCTATAATTAAATTCTGTAATAGTTAATAAATTTCGGTGCTTCGACAATGTTCCAAACAACTTCCATGTTTGGCAGTATTTCCACATTATTTTCATGTTGACAAACTCTATAGACACATTTTCCAAAGTGATCAGCAACTTTGGACTGGACAGCTCCCATAGCAAAGCACTTAAAATCTACTTTATAACGAGCGATCTACGTGGTGGTTTGGGAAACAGATGTTACTTCATCGTAAAATAACGAGCAACGTTCATTAAGATGATCGTAAAAGCTTAAGTTGCAACGTTATCGGGAAACCCAGCCCCATACATTAAACATCTAGACACAATTTTTTACTTACTTTAACTGTGTTGTCATAACAACAAAACCCCACAAGCATTGTTAACATGTATGGTGTTTACGTCTTGTGTCTATACTTGTATTTTATTGTTTATGGATTCCCCCTATTCACTTCTATTTGGCAGTGCCTTACTTTTGCTTTTTTGTTATGACAGGAGGGGTGAGTCGAGTAACTTGTACTGAACCCATAATATTCCTTTAAATGTTGACAAGAGTGCATAGCATATGTTAGGCACAAGGTCATTGCTGTAAAGCTATGTTACTGTGAACAGGATTCTCTAATTATGCTTTCATCATGAAACATAACAGATGCCCCAGTTTAAGATCTGGTTTTATAACCGCTGTCGCTAAAATTGACACGGACATGCAAATTTTAATGCCATGTATGACAACACCTTTACTTTGAGGAAACTGTTTCCTTTTCCACTGAATTCTACTGTAACTGAAAAAAACTGCTGCTAAGATTCTACAAAAACTGCAGTGTCCTGGAATGATGTCTGTGGTGTCAGAAAAAAGATGAATATTTAAGCTTCTCATTGGCAACCTGCCACAATCCTGACTCGACTTCACTGCACTGCCGTGATCACCCACGGATGGCAATTATGATAATTCAGTTGTTAATCACATTTACATACATGCAAGCGCCAGAGAGAAAATGGGCTGAATGCATGCATTCCTCTTCATGCATGGCAAGCCATCTAAAATACTAGAGTCTACATCGACTTAATTGTGGCTTGGCGGGGCAGGGGGTCGACCTCTACATACAAATGGGTGGAGGACAGACAAAAGCAGACAGAAACAAACAGCCCTGGTGAAAAGGGGTCACCGCTACTAAAGGATGACTGGCAACAGCACAACCACTTTCTGTTCTGAGAGGTAGGTGTGAATAATTGTGCTTATTCTCCTCTTGTTGATAGAGGAGAGCTGTCTAGTGACACATCTGGTGCCACTCAGCTCTTAAGAGATGAATTTCAAATTCGGTCTGTCTAGCTAATGGCCCTTGATGATTGAGCACTGCTTCTGTGGCGAGTCATTCCTCGAGCCTTGTCGCAGCCAATGATACATGTGTCTTGCCGTGAACCGACTACGCATTTCCCTTTACCACTCGTGAAATGACGTTGGGATTGTCTAAATTTATTGCAAATCGCATCCTCTGAGAAACCATTCAGGTAGGCATGACAATTTTCGCCTTGGGTCATCCCTAGGCTTCTAACATATGATGAATTTTTATGTAGCACGGCACTAGCGCACTCGCCCCTGCTGTTGGTGGTCTAAGATTAGAGGTGAGGTTAATAGGGTTACGGCCTTAATAGATGGGAATGGGACCGCAAGAGCAGCCACTTGATGAGTCTTTTAAGAGTGAGTCACTACTCACATTATCTAAGATAATCAGCCTTTGCTGTCACAGTCACTGCAACCTTCACACATAACAATATTTGTAAACCATCCCCAGAGCCTGGGTCTGCTATTTTTGTTTATAGGAGGACTCTCTTTAGGGGGCTGGGAAAGAAAAGCTCTCCTCCATCTCACACTTGTATCACTACTCGAAATTAAAACTCAGCCATCCGAAACATCCTATGCTTCGGGCATATTAGGGCACACACATGAAAAATCAGACCACACCACAAAGCCAAACCGAGACCATAATAAGTCTTACCTTCAGCAGGATCAGGTGGTCCGAACTCAAGACTGTATCGCAGAATGTAAAAATTATTCCACACGTAAAGGTGGTTATCCCTAGGGTTGTAATCCACAGCTGCGATGTATTGATACTGGTTGGGAAAGAGGATGTCAGTATACTCCCCTTGCCCCAACTTGGTGTTGTACACATAGTCTATCTGGCTCTTACTGGCCTCACTTTCGTTCTCCTCATAGGTGGAGCGCACTACATGTAGTACCCCACACACCATGAAGGCGTTGGAGGCCGAGCGTTTATCGTAGGCCGTCTCCCACATTGCCTCAAAGCGCAGAGTGTAGGGATTGAGTTGGCTCAGAACGATACGTCCATTGTTCTGCTCAGTGGCATAGATGACCCACAATCCACGCTCATCTACCGCCAAGTCGATGTCCGTCTTGCCTCCCCAACGATATGGCGAGGTGTCGTGGTAGTTGGCGTTGGCGACAATGGCCTCTCCGCTCTTGATCCGAGTCCGCAAGTCGAACTTGACGATATTTCGTGTTCGCTCCTTGTTGAAGAAAATGGCCCCATCGTAAGCCACAAATCCAGTTCCGTCCACACGGTGCGGAAGCTTGTAAGTAGTTGTCTGTCGACTGCTCCTCAAGTCGTCGAGTGAGGCATATTCTATGAGAGTGTCTGTGCGGTACGGAGTCCATGGCATAAAGTAGATCTTGTCACCGGCCTGCAGGGGGTCTTTGCACCAGGCTCCAGACTGCTGTTCTGCCTCAAAGACAAAGGCCGGATCTCCCACAGCTTTCAGAGTTCCAGGACAAATGAAAACTGGAAAAGAGGTCAGGAAGCAAGAGGGAGCATTAGAAACCCAGACACTACTGCACTCTGCACTAATCTTCTCTACACATATTCTTTTGGTCCAATATATGTATTAAATGCAGACTTCATAGACTAAAACATCACAATCTCATTTTGGAAGTGTGGAAACTGGTGTTGCGTGCATAGTCAAAAGGAAATACAAGAGGTTAGGTGAGAGCAACTGCACAGAAGGTTTTGAGTTGGCCTTGCTCCCTGAGATTGTTCTCAAACACTTAAAACTGAGAGGAACAGACAAAAGGGAAAAGGGGAAACAAACAAACAGCAAAAAAGCCCTGCAAATGAAAAGAGATGAGAAAGACGGCGCTAATGGAAAGATAAGACTCATTTTGGAATCGCTACATAATTTTTTTTGCATCAATGGCACTTGCCATCAGATTACTGGGTTTGTTGGATTGGTTCGCAAAAGCCATACCTTTGAAAGTAAACAAACATACATGGATTATGTCTGAGGAAAGAACTGACGACACATGAGAGGCAAGAGGAGGGGACATAGAGGTCAAGGACAGGGGGCAGGGTGACAATGCTGTTCAGGACAGATAGGATGACAGCCAAAGGGAAACGTCTTCACTTAATCACTGAGGAATACAAGGTACGAATAGGAGAGCTAGGCCCTTTGCCAAGCGCACCACTGTCTGAACCAGTTAGATTTGTCTGCAAAGTCTGTGGTGAACAGCATATGACATGCAAATGGCTAAAGGTTGTTGGCCTCTCTCTCCCATCAATATCATGTGACCAGAGGTGCCATGGAAGGAAAAAGCCAAATCAAATTAAGAAAGATTTCATTGTCGATGAACAAATCACGACGATGCCACAATCTTCCTTAAAGGTGATGTGTGTAATTTATGCACCACTAGAGTCTCCAAAAGGAATTGCAAAAATAATGATTGATAATGACAGGTTTCAGAAAACTCCCCCATATCTGTCAATGTTTGTCAAACAGATCGAGCCACAGTGCTTACACTTTTTGGGGGAATCAACAAATGGCTTGCTTATTGTAAATTACTACACAAATCACCATAAAAAATTGGATAATAAGGTTGTTTTGTCTGAGACTTAAGTTTCTTCAGGTTCAAGTTGGACAACCCAAGACACTAGAAGATATCTATATAGGTGTTGAGAAGAGCTTTTAAGTCCGTTTTAAGATTGTTTTAACGTCCAACCCAACGATTTGTTTCTTATCTTTTTTGGGGTTTTTGATTTGAGAGATCTTGTCGATATCATGTAGGGAGATGGGTGGGGGTGGGGGGGTGTCGAAACCATACAACACAAAACAAGGAGCTGAGGACTGAAAACCAGAGCAGTCATTTACCTTTTTGTTCCACTTCTATTTTGAGCCGTGCAAAACAAGAGAATTGAAAGAGCGTCAAGGGAGGGAAAAGATTAGAAAAGTCCAGAAAACTTCAACATTTGCATATACAGGCCAATGTGTTTCAGTCATAGAAGAGAACTTCCAATTGGAAAGAGTAATACAGCATATTCTCGGCAAAATGTTCATAGGAAAACACTCAGGTGCGACATCTCTGCTACGTAGAATAAGGGATAATGAATTACATTGCTATCAGTGGACACCTGACGACAAATAGAAAGGTACGTGGTTAGATAGAGAGAAAGAAATGTACAGAAGCAGAAAGTACTATTAAGTCTTAAAAGCCAGTATTAGAATAAATTTAAATGACACACCAGCATTTGATCTTTTCTTTATATCATTAATTACAAGTTTGAAATTCATCACACATTGCCAGAAAATGTTTTCCATAAATAATATTCAGTACATGTATATGGGCAGTTGAACTGAAAACTACATTTTTGGTTGCATGACCTTTAAATTCATTAAAGACTACATGGAGTATTTCTACTTATTCTGTACAAATATATTTGTGCTTTGGTCTTTGAGACATAGTTTTATGCAGCCGTTCGCATTTTGTTCCCACATGCACTGCAGCCAAGCAATGCAGAACTCAAAAAGTGGAGAAAGGGCAAACTCAGAAATGTCTAAAATGTGGGTGCACGTCTCCCCCAGTTATAATGGTTGCTAGGCCCCTGCTGTAAACCCTTATACATTTAGATGAATTTTAACCTAAAACCTTGAAGTTGAAAAGCAAGTTAATGTAAATGTTCTTTGTCAACTGCCCATATATTGAAAAAGCCAGAGATAATCATGCATTCATGCCATGTATTTATTTATTTATTGTTGTTGAGAAAATCAGTATCAAGTGGTGCAATATCTCCCAAAAAACAAAAAACACAACATAAAATCTCTTGGATAGCAAAATGGACAGGATCCTCCAAACAACCGTCTCTGAAAAACTAGAGGCTTCACTAGAGAGACAAACATGGAAAAAATATATGATTCAAAAGATGGAATGTTTTATTCATCAAAAGATGCATCGGGGTAAACAGCTGCAAAACGCGGCATCTGGACAAGAATCCGAAACCCTAAAGATAAGTGGAAGCTGAATTATTCAAGGCAGAGTAAAAATCAGATATTATTGAGGGCATGTAGGGCAGCCTTGACATTAGTCTCCTGTCATCAGTGATGGAGAAACAATGGCAGAAGATCGAACGTTAAAGCAGACACTGGCTCTGTTCCAAACCCTAGTGAGCTACCTACGGGCATCATCCCGATGCAAAAGCTCTTCCAAACAGTAGCAGCAACATTACGCTGCCTTCAAAGATATCTTTGGCCAAAATCTAAAACAGCCTGGACCTCCTTTGGGAATTAAATAATCCCAGAAAACCTCATTTAAAACATGTTTTGTTCATAGAAATGTAATCTGTGTCTACGTTTGTTTTTATAACTTTTAAAAAAAGCATTTACAGCATTTTCTACCAAAATAAATAAATAAAAGCTTTAATGTTTTTAAAAATTTAAAACGTGTCTATAGTCATCCCCTCTGTTTGTTTGTTTTTTCCCATAACCACACATAACTACAAAATGTCTACTTTCATGTTTGTTACACTGCCTGACTTACATTTTTCAAACAACAATAATATTTTTAAACAAAATAGTTCCACTGCTTATTTATTTATTTATTTTTGAGAAATAATAATGAAAGATTATTCAAAACTACATATGACAACACTTCTTTCTTTTTGTTCAAGAATTTTAGCTTTTAATGAGACTTTAATGTATTTACAGTCTCTGGACAGTTATACCTTTTAGACATTTTAGCTTCAAGTCCCAGAAAGTAAATCAATAAATCAATAAATCAATAAAATAACTTTGAACTAAGAAATTGAAAACATGTTCTTTAGTGTATTCAAGTTATTGTTAGAAGTGGGAGCTGCGTTTTAATGTATTTTTGTATAACTTAATAGATCAGTCTCACGTCATTGACCCTTAAACCAGCCTTAGCCTTGCTAGTTTAGCTGGCCGACCAGCAAAACCAGTTGGACACAAGCTTGGTCAGACTGGGCGACCAGCTTAAACCAGCTAAGACCAGCAAAAAAAGCTTAGAGTTTAAGCTCCTTTTAATTTTTCAGCACGGTTATTAGAGTACCACATTTGTTAGCTTAGCAACATGCTAACATCAAACTCTATTGGAATCAACTGTAAGAGTTACACAAATCTCTTATACACTTCAGTAGGCAGTAGACAGCGAGGCAGCTCACTAAGGTTTGCTACACAGCCATGATAAGACAGAGAATTACCTGAATTAACTTGTTAGCAATTATGCAAACCACATTGACTAATGCTAAGTTGAAATCACTTCTTCACCGTCATAAGATGGTAAGACCATAATACCACATATTAACATTTTACTGTGCTGTTTTATTGCATGTTGAATAGCTGAATAGTAAAAATAACAAAATAGATGATTTTAATCTTTAGTATCAAGTACAGTATTACAATACGGTATTCGATTTTTGCAATTGATATAACAACAAAACGCGAGATATTGGAAGATTACTTACTATAAGGGACACATTCGTACTGGACCTCTAGATACTTGTACGTCCCTGGACATGGATCCGGAAAGACATCCGAGCCTGTGATGACAACACACTGCGTCCGATTGTTACACCTGAAGAACAGAGCAAAAGTTGTATTACACTCAAAGAGTTGAACTCGATGATACTCATTGAAACTGTGTTGGGGGTGATTACTTCAGAAATGTAATTCGGTACTGATTTCAAACTAAAATTGTAATCAGTAACATGAACTTTAGATTACTTCTTTTAGCTAATATAATCAGATTACTTATTGCATGCTTTACCGAAACCATTAAGCACACTAAAGACCAAATAACTAATTTACTTCATTAAACATTCATGTGAAATCAAACAGCAATTGAGTATTTGTTAGTCGCTGAAGCTCAACCCCCCCCCCCATGGCTAATGTGATGAACTACACCAGTAGTTACTCGGCTAGGAGACTCGTGTGGACTCACAAGTGCTTCAACAGACAGACATTTTGAAGGGTAAAATGTGAGGAACTTGCACAAGAGAGTCTCTGGTATGATAATGACATTGCTTCATGGTTTCTGAAAGAGTATGAGTTTGGTTAATGACCTACGAGTGAAAGCGCAACACAATAAACACCAGTCGAAAAGCATTCTTCTGTTAGTTTCTTGGCAGAATAAAATCACCTGAAGTGTTTTGAAAGTGAATAAACAGTGCATTTGTATTCTACAGCTGGGAAAATACCCATCATACCCTCAAACAATCTTCACAGTAAAGACGGCTAACAAGTGTGCATAGCCAGAGCCTGTATGTGCGACACGTAAATAATGGATGAAATTAGTGAAACTTCAATTAAGCTTCTTATATGCGCAGGAATTGGTGGCAAACAGATGACCTTTTGTGCGAGACGGAGAGAAAAAAGCAAACTGGGCCTCTCAGCATTTCACAAAGAGTAATAAATATTTCAGAAGGTGGAAACCAAAGTCAATAAAGTTTTGAAAAGACAGTCCCCTTAAGAGTTCTATATTTATTTTATTAAATTTTTTACAAACTTTGACAATGTACTGCAAAATCTTCAGATATGTGTGAAAATATAAGTACTTTGAGAGCTTAGAGAGACCGAGTGGTCGCTACAGAGCTTGTTGGATGCACTTTTATTGCTGCGATCCTCTGATTGGTGGATCTTTGAGGAGGATCATGGGTAGTGTAGTTGTTCACCAATAACTTACTTTAACTTAACTTACTTTTAAACAGGATTTCTAAAAAATGAAGTTGAAATAACATGAACGGATGGCTTCAGCAAGAGCATATTGTACTGATTAACAACCTCGGCGTTCATGGTAGGTCTGTCTTTAAAGGTTTAGAAGTTATCGGTTGAAATGAATTCACCTATGGAAATAATGAATGGGATTTTTTGCTAATATTGGCCATCATTGATATAGTTAGCAATATATCATGCATGTCTAAAAGCACACTAATTAATAAAATCAAGTCAAGTTTGACTTGATACAAACACGCCTCTCCTGAGACCTGATATGACCTTTTCTAAAACACTTAGATTTGTTCAGCGTCCATCAAGTGCACAATCTTTACATTGCCTTTGGATAAAGACGCCTTGTAACATTTTTGTCAATTGCGTCTTCCTTGCATCATGTTCTACAGAGCGGGGTTGTATCATAGCATACTCACGTGCAGTATCCTAGATGTTAACCCCGAGACTGCATGGCTTTGGGCTAACTGAGAGCTCCAGAAAGAAAATATTAATTAAGAAAAAAAGAAATGTCATTGCTTCTTGCCAAGGGCCAAAGACTGCAGGTTATTCTGATAGGGAATATAAAACGCAAGAGCAAAATGTGCAAAACACCCTGAAGGATTGCGTCTTTCAAATCCCTCAGCACTGAATATAAATAAGACGACTTAACTCTTTCCTGTGGTGACAATAAGACATCACATCGGCCAATCACCATGAGAGGAGCTCCGCTCATTTGCATGCAGAGTCAAACATCTGCTCTGAGGAGAAGAGCTGAATTACTGTCATTCAAGCGTCAGAGGTTTAACCTTGACTCTTGCAATGTTAGTCATTCAGTCACTCGGAGTTCACCAGCAGACTCAGACTCCGAACAAATGAACCAAACACTTCATGTTTAGCTGTGCAGTTTAAGGGTGAAAAGAGCCATTTGATGTTTATTTATTAATTTGTTTAATAATTGCCCACTCACTCTATAGTGTTATATAATTTTGTCAACATTAAGCAGATGTTTAGCATGCAGATTGACAGTGAATAGTCACTTAACGTTTATTTATTCATTTATTTAATAATTGGCCTCTCACCTGTAATTGAAAAAAAAAAAGAAAAAATTATACTGGAAATAAACACGATAAATGTATTTCTTTTTTTATAGGTATACAACACACACACACACACACACACACACACACACACACACTCACACACACATTAGTGCAGCTATTATTTTGAGTACTTTCCATAGACATAATGATTTTATACTGTACTGACTATAGATTCTGTCCCCTAACCTTCACCCTTACAGAAAGACATTCTGCAATTTTACATTTTCAATAAAACTTTGTTTAGTATGTTTTTAAGAGATTTGAATTATGGGGACATGAGAAATGTCCTCATGAACCACATTTCTAGCATATTACCCTTGTAATTACCAGTTTATAACCTAAAACAAATGTCCTCGTAAACCACCTAAACCTGCCCACACACACTCACTCTCTCTCTCACACACACACACACACACACACACACACACTAATGAACACTCACACACACACACACACACACACACACACACACACACACATACACTCTACACACACACTCTCACACACACACTCAAACACACACACACATACTCTCACACACTCTCTCACACAAACACACACACTCTCACATACACACAAACACACTTTCACGCACATACACACAAACACTCACTCTCTCACACACACACACACACACACACTCTCACACACAAACACACACTCTCACGTACACACACACACACTCACTCTCACACACATACACACATACACTCACACACTCTAACACACACTCTCTCACACACACACACACACACACACACACACACACTCAAACACACACACACACACATACTCTCACACACTCTCTCACACTCTCACACACAAACACACACTCTCACATACACACTCACTCTCACACACACACTCACACACACACTCTCACATACACACACACTTTCATGCACATACACACAAACACACACTCTCATACACTCACACACACTCTCATATACACACACACACACACACACTCTCACACACACACACACACTCACACAGTTGTGTTTCCATGTTTTATGAGGACTTTCCATAGACATAATGGTTTTTATACTGTACAAACTTTATATTCTATCCCCTAAACCTAACCCTACCCCTAAACCTAAACCTCACAGAAAACTTTCTGCATTTTTACATTTTCAAAAAACATAATTTAGTATGATTTATAAGCTGTTTTCCTCATGGGGACCGACAAAATGTCCCCACAAGGTCAAAAATTTCGGGTTTTACTATCCTTATGGGGACATTTGGTCCCCACAAAGTGATAAATACACGCTCTCACACACACACACACACACACTCACTCTCACACACACACACACTCACACACACACTCTCACATACACACACACACATACTCTCACACACACTCTCATATACACACACACACACACTCTCACACACACACTCACACACACAAACACACACTAATGAACACACACACACACACACTCACTAACACACACACACACTCACACACACAAACACATACACACACTAATGAACACACACACTCACTAACACACACACACACTCACACACACAAACATTTTAGCCACTCACTTGAAGTAAAAAGTAATTAAAATTGGAATTCCTGGAAAACTCTTGAGTTAGACAACTTTGTCAACATCAAATTACTTTTTAACATGCAATTTGAAGGAGAATAGAGTCACTTGGCATTTATTATTTTTATAAATAAAAAACATTGTTTAGATCTCCGGAGAAACTTATTGTCTATTATTTTGTCAACATTCAACACCTTTTTAGCTTGTAAATTAGGGGTTAATACAGCTATAGTAATGTCAGTGTTTGAAAGAAATATATTTATACAAAATTAAATTGTGTTGATTCAACTTTATAGCATGTCATTTGACGATGAAAAGAGAAGTTTAATATTAATGTATTAATCTGTTAAAAAAAATCTCTTTCTGGGTGGAATTAAAAACACGCTGATCGTGTGTGTCTCTTTAAATGCAAATAAGCTGTGGCTCTACAATACCCTTTAACTTCTTATCCTGCACTACCTGTTTGGCTACCAACAACCTAATAGATCATAGTGGTAGAATGCAGACTTTAAAATGCTCTATAGAGCTAAAGTCAGGTTTATGGGCCTCTGACTCTGGCCAAAAATAGGCCTTCGACTGCAACTCACTCGTGCAGTCGCTACAGTGGAGTTTTCCGCCACAAATAGAGCTGGTTGGAGCTGGTTGCACTTATAAAATGTTAATATCTGGATAGCTTTAGATGTACAGCATCACAGCAGCACAGCGAGGAGTCTGCGGTCTGTGTGTGCGTGTGTGTGTGTATGTTCACACACACTCTGGCAGTTGCACAAGAATGTCCTGAGAGAGCCAGCACAAGCACAAGTGTCACTAATATAAATGGTATGAGAGCGCAGCATTACTCAGGACCACAGGTCTATGCCAACGCTGCCAAGCTCTGCCATTGCAGTCGAGATTTTCAAGAGTATACGACCTGAAATCGGAATGGAATTAAACTCCATGTAGACTCAGAATTTAAGGGCCGGCATCACACAGCCGGCACAAGCAGTCCTGGAAAGCAATTCATATTTCAAGTCTATTACAGAAAAGGTGTTGAGTTTTCCCCTCAAATCCCAAACTAATTTGTCAAACATGGACAAAGAGGCAGAATAACTTAGCACTTAGAGCTTCATAACTTAGCGCTCATGTCAAACCCTAATGAGGTTTCAAAAAATGACTTTTAAAGTGAACTAAATAGGGTTTGGTAATACAAGTGGTGCCTATTTATAAAGAACTAAAAAAATTATTCTCCACAGGAATTTTATTACGGAATTTCTTCAACTATGGGCACCATTATTTTATTAAAACTTACCCCCCCCATCTATTATAGATTTGTGAAAATCTATAATAAATTATTAATGAAAGTAAATATTATATATGTAAATATTATTATTATTATTATTATATCTATTGTTGCTTTGGTTCCTTGTAAAAAAAAAACTTTTAATCAAACTATGAAAAAATATATAATAATGTAATATTTAAATAACATTTACATAATTTATATGTTCAATTCTAATACATTATTATTATTATTATTATTTATTTCCTTATTAAAAAACAATAAAAAATTTCTGGTGTTATTATTATAAATATAAGTATTACGGTATTTCTTCAACTATGGGCACCAACCTGGGGTTGATTTTATTAAATCTCACATATCCCCCATCTATTATAGATTTGTTAAAATCAATAATAAATTATTAATTAAAATAAATATGTAAATATTATATATGTAAATATTATTATTATTATTATTATTATTATTATTATTATTTCTATTATTGCTTTGGTTCCTTGTAAAAAAAACGTGTAATCAAACTATGGAAATCTATAATAATGTAATATTTAAATAAATATTACAAATATTATATGTTAAATTATAATACATTATTATTATTATTTATTTCCTTATTAAAAACATTGTGATTATTGATTATTGGTGTGATTATTGTAATTATTGCTGTGGTTCCTTATTACTTTTTTTTTTTCACTTTTAACCTAAAACAATGAAATTATAGAATTAGAGATCTATATAATGTATTAAATACTTTTGATTAAAAACATTAAATTATGATGTATAATAATAATTATTATTATCATTATTATATTATTATTGCTGTTGCTTTGGTCTTAAAATGTCATCTAAACCTATGAAATTCTATAATTTATTAATTAAAATAAATATTATTTTATATATTATTTTATATTAAAATATATATTATTATTATTATTATTATTATTATTATGCTGTGTGAATTAAAACTGTGGCAATTTATCGTATTTGTCGTATTTATTCTCTCAGTTGTGCGTTCATTTCCATCACAAACAACAATTTTCCCAAATCAAAAGTTATTCTATTTTGTTACCAAGGAGATGACGGTCTCAGCAAAGAGCATGCTTGAGATGAAATATGAGACGTGTGATATCTCAGAAACAAAAACTCAAACACACGCATATAATCTGGTAAATATCACTTGAGATTTCCAATCAAGCTTTAACTTTGTCAAATTATTCTAATAGTGTGAAAATATTATTTCATTGTGTGTATTTAGGATGCATAAAATGCTAGCTATGAAATCAGCTTTAGAAAGACAAAGGAGACAGCCATTTTGTTTCAAAATAGTTTCAAATGACATTGTGGCAGAAATAGAGGTGATGGTTAAGGGGGAAAAAAGACAAAAAAATGACAGTTCTCAAGTGAAGCATGCATATCCAATCAAAAGTGTGTTTTTATTAAAGTATTTTGGCCACTGGGCCAAAAGTGCCCATAATTGGATAGACAACCATAAAACATTTTGAATGTTTAGATCACTCAATAATTGCATCATCAACAAAAACACACACACAAAAAAACTTCAACACAAATAATGTGCTCGGTAAAATTCAGTATCTCAAACCAAATCGGAAGCATGGAAATAGCGTGGACATTTGGACTACAGGCAATGCTTGGCACTTAGCCCTTTACCTTTGAGATATGATTTTATAGGCGTCTGGGAGGTAGCAGTTAATGTTTTCCATCTGGAACGGGTCAGCGTCGCAAATCTTGTTGTCTGTGCGGCCGTAGTTGGCTGTTTCTATCATGATGACATCACTCCCTGGGCAACGGAGATCGATGGGGTAACCCTCACACGACAGCTCTCGCCGCACCAGACCAAATGGTAAAGCTGCCCGACTGAAAGCTAAAACAAAGGAAAGAACGATTAGCTGGGTTTGGAACATGGCGGTAAGATTCCAAAGCAGTGAATGGGAAACCACAGGAAAAATGACTTTTGCATTTCCATTTGCACCAACAGTAAATGTTAAAAAAAACAATATAGCTACAAGCAGCAACTATTGGGCCAGGCAAACCAATGGCAAGCAGAGTGGTGAAAAAAAGACCTTAGTTCAATGACTTATTGTGTAAAACAAGTGCTTATAACTTATGACGAACAGGTGTCAATGTCACCAGATTGATATGGTATTTTAAAGGCTTGGTCACAATGTAACATATGAACTTTAATTTCAATACGCCAAAGCGTTCATGAGATACTTATTGCCATTTTATTCATTTATGCGATACACGAGAACAGTTTGACCAAGGAGGAGTTTGAAAAAATAGATTTTCAATTACATTCAAAATGGCAGACAGGAAGTATTGCAGACCATGGCCAATTGGGTATCATTTAACTCAGTATGCCCCAAGGAATCTGAAGTATTGATCTTTGGCCAAACTATTCATAATTTATAAGCTGTGCCAAAACTGTGCAGGTAGTCTCACGCTTGTGATGACATACACCAAATTTCGTGTCAATATGCTGAAGCATTGCAAAGATTCAGCCTAACGTCCATTTTGGCGCACTCGCCATCAAATTTGTTGATGCTGTAAATGGACTGGATGAATGGATTGGTGTATTATCATACATCTCAAATTGTTGTAATGACTGTCTATAAATGATACATGCTCAATTTCAGGCAAATCGGACATATGGTCTAAGAGGAGTTTGAATTGAATTCAGAGTTCGGAAATTCAAAATCTACTGGCCGGAGCATAAAAACCATGCAGCCAATGGGGAATTGGCATGACCCAAGGGCTGCAAAAAATATTTGTTGTTTCTAGGACTTTCGATTCAAAAGTTAAAAGCCGAAACGTAAGTGAAATTTTGAACTGTTGGAGGCGCTAGAGGGTTTGAGTTAGAGACCCCAAATTTTGTGTGGGTGCTAATCATACCCATTAGGTGACAATTAGTGTGCCAAATGTCCACATTTTCCTACAAACGGTTCTATGGGCTGTTATACACTTCAAGAGTGGACACAGAACAATAAGAAGACTAACAGAAACAATATGTGCTTGGCCCCCTAAAAATCCAGTATTAGGTTTCATTGACTTTCCCAAAGAGGAAAACAAAAAGAAAGCTGTAGATTACAACAGTTAGAAGAGCGATACGTTGATATGTTTATTTTGTTGTTCCCAAAAAGATGACTTCCACAGGTAGGCAATGATGTGTGTAACAATACTGTGATAAATCGCAATTTGCAAATAAAAACTCTAAGTGTAGTGCTGTAGTGCTAAGACCAGTCAATTACTGAAACCACAAACTGCCAAGAGACGCACTTGACTAATGCAGCTGAGCTGTTTGTAATACACCGATCAGCCACAACATTAGAACCACCTGCCTAACATTGTGTAGGTCCCCCTCGTGCCACCAAAACAGCGCCAACCCCCATCTCAAAATAACATTATGAGATTCTATTCTTCTCACTACAATTGTACAGAGCGGTTATCTGAGTTACTGTAGACTTTATCAGTTCAAACCAGTCTGGTCATTCTCTGTTGACCTCTCTCATCAACAAGGCGTTTCTGGCAACAGAACTGCCGCTCACAGAATGTTTTTTGTTTTGGCACCAGCCGGAATAAATTCTAGAGACTGTTGTGTTAAAATCCCATGAGATCAACAGTTTCAGAAGTACTCAGACCAGCTGTCTGGCCCCAACAATCATTCATTCACGCACAGTCTCTAGAATTTACTCCGAATGGTGCCAAAAACAAAAAACATCCAGTGAGTGGCAGTTTTGGTGGCATGAGGGGGACCTACACAATATTAGGCTGGTGGTTTTAATGTTGTGGCTGATCTGTGTTTAATCAGGACTACAGCTGACTCATAAGTATGTTTGTCACTTGTTACTGGAATATTCATTGAGGTCACAAAAACAAGTTACTGAAAGACAAAACGGTCAGGGAATTATACAATGACTTTTTATACATATATAAGTAGTTTTTCAAAACCAGTGTAGTAGCGAATCCAAGTCGTCATAGTTATAAATCATGGCACATCTTAAAACCCAACCACTAGGCATTTATCGCTTGTAAAGCAAATAGCAAACAGCTTCAAATATTAACTACGACTCATAATATTTTGATACGTCTGCAAACAGTTTACGAACATAAGGTAATTCCAAGTGCCCCTTTCAGAGTGTACCTTCAGTATGCATTAATGTATGTCAACAGATCCTGCGGTAAAGTCACAACATTATTACTAAATTGCATCAGTGCATGATGCGGTCCCGAAATATCTAGTAATACAAATCAGATGGGTTAGCATGTATGAACTGTATTAAAAATAAGAAACACACAGACAACAGTCCACTGAATTCCTATTCTGCTAAAAGCAAAAATCTTATTATCACTAAACCAATGCATTAAAATAAAATAAAACATTGCAACATTTTAATTTAGTTGAATGATGTCAGTGCATGTATTATCATAGTTGCATGATTAGATGCATTACTAACGTACTTGAATGACATCAGAAAGCATATTATAATGAAGTTCCATGCCATTATATTGCATGCACTAACCAGTGTTGGGTGTAATCTGATTACAAATGAATTAGTCAGTAATTATAGTAATCATTAATTAGAAAATTAAAAGTCATCAGTAATATGTAGTGGATTTATTTTCTTAGTTACTAACCCAGCACTGGTACTAATATATGGACTTGACTTGACTTGACTCTGCTTGCTTTTTGGGGGATTTCCACTGTGGATAGTACCTGGTACTTTTTTTAGTACCACCTCAGTCGAGGTTCCAAGCGAGCCGAGCCGATGCTAAATGTGACGTCAAAACCCTGCAGATCACTGATTGTTCAGAGAGAATCGTCACTACCAGCGTCATTGGATTTGCGACACGGGACATCAACCCGCTAGTTTTAAAGTTGGCAACAGTGATAGCAGTATCATTTGTTCACGTGACTTTCAAATTGTAAAAACAAATGGCTGTGCATAAAACCACGCCGTTGTCAATAAACGTGTTGCAAACGTTCCTCTCGTTAGTAGCCGAGGAGGGGCTCAAACAAGAGCTGGATGTGGCGATGCAACTATGACGATCAGCCTATAATCCCACCCATATTAAGGCTGCACTAAACTGCATTGGAAAAGTAAGCTCAGAGAAGTAAAGCCGAAAAAACCGAACCATAACGTGCAGTGGAAAAGTGCCAATACTTGAATGATGTTAAGCAGAACGTTTATATGTGCAGTTTTAATCGAGCTACAGGGGGTTTGGCGTAGTCGAGAAACAACTGCATTATCTACGTCTGTTTGTCTGTCCGTTTGCATGATAATTTTGCATGATGTAGTGTTGATTAATTATTGTTGTAATAATAATACACAGATGATGTCAGAGCATGTGCTAATATAGTTGATTTCGCAATGTATGCATTAACATAATTGCATGACATCATAATGCACGTACTAACGTAGTTGAACGATGTCATAATATATATTATACCGATATTTTGACCAGGCCGATTAATTGGCCGATATTTGTCCATTTTGCGATTATCGACAACCGCCTATAACCGTGAACACTTGGCCGATAAACAGAAGTGTTAACTTTCCTGTGTAACGGGGCCTGGTTAGCTCAGTAAGTATTGACGCTGGCTACCACCCCTGGAGTTGCGAGTTTGAATCCAGGGCTTGCTGAGAGACTCCAGCCAGGTCTCCTAAGCAACCAAATTGACTTGGGAGGGTAGAGTCACATGGGGTAACCTCCTCGTGGTCACAATAATGTGGTTCTCGCTCTCAGTGGGGCATGTGGTGAGTTGTGCGTGGATGCAACGGAGAACAGCATGAAGCCTCCACACGCACTAGGTCTCCACGGCAACAAGCCACGTGATAATTGTAACTGGGATTCGTCCTCTGCCTTCCAGATTGAGGCGAGTCACTACGCCACCACGAGGACTTAGAGTGCATTGGGCATTCCAAATTAGGGATAAAAGTGTAGGAAAGAAATAAACTTTTCTGTGAGACAGTGTCGAAATCTACCAATAGACTTGTCAATAGGGATGGGAATCGTAAGGTATTTAACGATTCTGGTTCCGATTCCAATTCCTCTTAACGATTCCGGTTCCTTAATGGTTCCAGTAATCAGTGTAGGCAACGGCCATTGAAAAATGTAAAGGTACTAACACAGTTGAATGCAGTGGCGTCGCGAGAGGGAGGCTTGAAGGGCTTTTATCGTTAACACCCATGGAGGGGAACCCCCCCCAGGACTGACGGCGAACACCCATGGTGTACCCCCACCCCAAGCAATGTGAAGTCAATGCATGTGCAGTCATGATAACAATAGATTGTTTGAAAATGTGCTGTAAAATGTAGCATTCCCAGCACTACCCTGCTCATAGACGTTAAATCTACAGCAAATCGCCACCAGCAATACACATCATTCGTTACAAGGCTTTCACTGGAACACATCTTTTCCTGTACTTAAGTATTTGTGAGTAAGATAGAGAAAGACAGCAAGAATGTGAGCAGCATGAAGTGTAATTGAATGTATTTTACAGAGGTGTCGATCGAAGCAGGGATGTCTGGATTCCACACGGGAGGAAAAATCTATACGCTGCGCTCCGCACATTTGACAAATCAGCCAAATAGCTGTGCAATTTGAAAAAAGAAGTCTTTTGCTCAACTGTGTTCTGCACAACAAATGAAAATAAAAAAAACATTTTAGAAAAAAAAGAGAGACTTTTTCATAGACGTCCTACTGAGGTTTTATCTATAGATATAATTACTGGAAATAAATGGGAGAAAAGGCAAACTCAAACCAGCTTCACCTACATGAGCAGGTGCAGACTAACCACAGCACCGCGGCTCTGACCAGATGTGCTTGACGCAAGGTGCTGCCACATGAGCATACTCTCAGTGATCACAGTTGTTAGCGGCCACATTTCATCCCGAGGGCTGCAGCTGCCATGCGTCTTTTCTGCTGTGTGCTCTCCAATTAGCCTCTCTCAGCCGGCTGCCTGCACCCGGTCTCATATAGCCATTCACTCACAGCTCTGTCATGCAAGCAACTACTAGTAGTTGGATGTCTCGCTTCTTTATTTCAAGATTAGTCTAATAATAACAACATTTCACTTTGCCATGCACAGACATTGCTGTTGTACTGTATAAGGGCAAGTGTATATTTTAGGTCCTGGTCACCATTTTTTTTTACCACCAATTCAGTTTTTATGGTCCTGTATTGTGACAAATGAAAGCACAAGATCGGTGGCATGTTGTTGTGACACACGATTCGGTGCATCAAAAGTTTAACCTTTTACTATCAGCCCAAAGTGTCCTGAACCGAGATCAGTCGGTTTAAATGAAATCAAATTATGCATAGCCTACAGCGAAGACAAAACACACAGTCCGCGTAGGAGGTTGAAATAGTTTCAAATGAGTATAGCGTTTAGTAATTCATGTCAACTACCCACAGATATTTAAACAGCATGGTGGTCAGTGGCTAATATTATGCCTTTTTATACATAAAGTTTTTTTGTATTACTGTAAATAAAGGTAAAGTTACAGAGTCTAGGCTTGGAAACCAAAAGTGGGTTCTTGTTCAGAACTAGCACCATTTTATTTTGGATCCATGACAAGTGTAGTCTAATTCCAGGATGAATGACTCTCATGAGCCAGTTTATTTGAATATAAAGCCCGAAACACACAATGCGACCAGTGTGGATCAATTAACAAACGAATGATTCTTATGAGCTGGATCTTTTTTTTGTTTGTTTAAAAAAATAAAATAAAAATAAATGTTCATTCAGAACAATATAGTTAGGAATGATTTTTTTGGATTGTAAGTATGCCTCTAAAACGTCTTTGAAAGTAATAAAAAAAAAAATGTTTGTGCAATAATTGGATTTCATTATCTCTTTCAGATCTGAAATTATCTCATCATTTGGCAACAGACTGCAACACTCAAAATAATTTTAAGATTAACGTATTTCCATTTTGTAACAAAAGTCCATCAATATGAATTGAGTAATAATAATAAAAAAAATATTAATAATTAAAAAACAATATATATATATATATATATATATATATATATATATATATATATATATATATATATATATACACACACACTGTAAAATTATATATTTTTTAATTAATTTAATTTGTTTAAAAATTACACTTCAATTTGATGGAATTTTCATATGAAATTTAAATGCATAAATCTTAAAATATTTATTTTTTAGCGTGTAAATATTTTCCATAATATTTCTTCCTCAAAAGTAAAGATCGTTAATTAAAATGTCAAGAAATGAGAATTGCACAATTCCGTACAATTACCATCCATACCTGTGACAGACAGTCAATTGAAAATATGCTATATAAATTGCACATATTATATACATTTATTCTACAATGTTTGGTTAAAAATGGTGTATTTTAATGTTTATCGCATTTCCCTTTCTAATTTCAAAGCAAGCTTATACTGTAACTTCAATCACAATTTCTTTGCTTATTTTACTTTTTATTTATTTTAAATAACAGATGCAAATTAATAATTTGTTCTGTTGTAATTTACATCATTGTACACATGCTGTTGATAGAGCTCATCTTGTATTGAACCTATAACATCAACATTCCTTTAAACACTGCATGGCCAAAAATTAACAAGTGCAAAACCAGCAAAGGCCACTTTGTTCCCTGAATTCAGATGTACATGTGAGCATATGGAATACGGTACAAAGCATGCAATGTATGGATTTCACTTGCTGCAATGACTCATATTTCAAAAGAAAACTCCAGTGTGATGTGACATAATGTTATCTGCTGACCTAGTTTACATTCACGGCTGTATGACCTATAAAAACCACAGTGAACCACACTAGTCCCTGATCTCTTGGGCCTCTAATCACTCCTCCTGTGTATTAGCATGATAATTAAATAACAGGTAACAGTTAAAACACCTAAAAGATCACTAAAGATGAACAAATATTAACAGCTTTTTGCTCCAATCAAAAAGATAATTCAAATGTTTTTGCTTTTGAAGTATACGGCAAAATAGGTCCAAACTGATGCATGTGTCATTTTCCAAAAAATGCATAAAGATCTGAAGCTACCTGCTCATGTCAACCCACCCAAGGCCAAACAGCGAGAGCGCTACAGCACAATAAATTCAAAAAGTTTCCTAGTTAACTTTCTTTCAGTATTTACGTATTTTATAAGATCTTCTGGTATTTTTCACACTTTAAAGCAATTCCTTTAAGCTGGCAATTTGAAACAATAAGAAAACTGTTTAAAGTAATATAGCTACAGTTTCCATTATTATATTCAGTAATAAATAAAATAATCCTCAATGAATCTCCAGATCCTCAATGTGGTCTCAGACATTTGGACACTACCGCAGATCAGGCAAAAGAAAGTTTGGTCATCTTGGTAGGTTACAACCAGTTTATGAGTTTTTAAACATTGTGCAGAATAAGGGATTGCATGTTTTGTGGCTTTTCAAACAAGCTGTTCATTCTGTCTTTGCACCCTTGTGGCTGCTCCACCAACTCCACCTTCACCACAGAAGCTACGCACATCCATCAAACACATGTGGTCTGCTCCCAAACAACTGTCAGCAGAAAGGCCAGAAATTGATGAGGTCTGTTTCTGGAGCGCCGGTAGTCCCCCTACACATGACGCATGTTTCAGGGGCCCTGAGGGTCCAAGCAAACTGTTAAATCAATACAAGGAATTGGGAGTATCTGGAACTGAACCTGGGAGCCCATCTAACAACTAATTACAAAGCCAACCATAACTTCACCCCCTGGGGTCAACAAACTACTCGTGACACAAATATACTCTGATACAGGAAAACTAAACATGTTCCAACTTTATCATAAAGTCTTAAATGGGAACAAAATTCTTATGAGTTTCTGTATTGAGTCTGGCTTAGGACATTTCAAGAGATTGTGTTGGCATATATTAAATGGCAGACAGGGGTGAGTGTTTTGGATATGTCTTTGAAAATAGTTTTGACAACTCTGTTTAGTGCCACTAGTGGTTCAGAAATAACACGGATTTCTGGAATACTTGATTCTAAATGTTCAACCACAGAAGTCTGCATTTAAAAAATTTTGTATCTTGAGCTCACAGTGAAGTCGGAAACAGCAGGTTGACTTTTCTTTAGCGGAAATTAGCCTTCGGTTACCGAAATGTGAAACGCTGCCACTAGTGGTGAAAGCAGTAAGCGTCATTGGGCATGTGTACGTGTGAGCTCCAATTTCCAGATGGAATGTCCAGAGAGGGGCGCCAACAGTGAGTTGTGAAGCGAATTGTTTTTAGCTGTAGAGCCTGTAATACATTGAAGAGGAATGCATGGCTCATTAACTGTATCTCCCAACCCAAACCTAAAACTAACCAACAATGGAGTAAAAATGTAATGTTAGAGGGGAAAATGCAACCTCCGAATCGCACTCGTCAAAGATTATAGGAACACAATACTTCCTGGTTTCAAAAATGTCCAATAGGAGATGCCGCTTGTCAGTGAGTCGGCACAATGAGGCCGATCTTAGGGTGCCAAAACTCTTGGAAACCCAATGCCGACTTCCGATGTGATCATGCTGGTATAATCGACCGTCGACAATAAAATCAAATTTCTCTTTATTTGTTACCAGTTCTCTTGCATCACTCCACAATCTTTCTACCCAAAATAATCTCACAAAAATGTCAAGAAACCAATATGTCCATTCATTCATGTATTTGGTAACTAGTCATGTAATTATTACGATAAAGCACAGTATGCTTTATTTCGGTGTCCTGATCGCCCTCTCTGGGTTTATTTTGTGATAAAGACTGGCTTTACCAATTAGCGCATTTACATGCGCGATCTAACATCAATTATGCTTATTAATCTGGCAACGTGTGGTCGGCATGTAAACACATTAATCGTTTTCCTTTATTGGGTAAGGTCTTAAACAGTTTAAGCATAAATCGATCAACTCACTTAAATGTTTGCCAATTCCTCTGATTCCATGTTAAGACCTTTACCAGCATTCTTACTGGCCAATCTAAAGTGTGCAAGTGTTGTGCGCATGCCTGTTTATGTTCTTACAAACAAGGTTTCGGGGGTACTTCCTGTAACAGTGTAGTACCCCCCGCAAAAAAACACTGTAAAATTTAAATGAGAGGGAAAAGGCCAATGCGGAGCAGCAGTGAGAGAGAGAGAGAGAGGAGAGAGAGATAAAAAAAAAACACTTACTCACCAGTTCTCCGATACGCCGTAGCTTGTTCCTCGGCCACTCCTCCACCCTCTAACGGACAACAGTCGCACCTCCCTGGGCGGATCTGAGGCAGACCTCCAGTCCCTGGCGGACGGAACGCCCTGCCGCGTTCTTGGGGAACAGAAGGGGTCTCCCCCGCCACTGGCAGCGGTTCTCCCGCTCCAGGCGGTTGGCAGCGAGCCCCTCCCCGCTCGGCGTCTTAGACCCCGCCGCGTTTCAGCGGCTGGTAGGTGACTCCTCCACCCCTGGCAGCAGCCCTGACCGCTCCAGGCGGTCGGTTAGGAGCCCCTTCTCCCCTCGCGGTCGGCTGCTCCGTTGGGGTGGATGGTAGTGGCGAGAACTCTACTATGGAGTATCCCTCCTCCTTCACGGATTTCGGCACCAGTGTAAAGCAGTCAATGGAAAGGAGGAGGCGAGAACCGGTTTTACAATATAAATAATATTTTAATGAATAACTTAAAGACAAACACACACATGATGGACATGTCCGTAAACTATCTCTCTCTCCTGCACAATCCTCCGCAGTCGGCCTTTATCCCTCGCGGAGGCTTGATTAGCCTGATAAGGGACTGGGTGTGTATAATCACGACCCGGCCCCGCCCTCCGCCCCGCCACACTTGCGTTGTCTGATTTTTTTGAATAAGCTGATTTTCAGTAGCTATCGATGTATTGGTGACAAAATATTCAGCGAGAAAGTTTGTAGGGCAAGACCTCATGTGTCTTTTGGAATTTGATTGAATTGTGGATGTTAGACAATCAAATTATTGGGTAATGTAAGTTTTCCCAACCTACATGGCCTTGATAACATCAGCAAAAAGGCTGTTTCGGAAGCAGAGAAAGATGTTTAATTTTGATGATAGGTTATAAGAACACACAAACATACATTATTTTCTTTGACGTAACTTGCACTGATAAATTGCACATAATAAGACCAGACAAGTCTACTTTATGTTGTCCACTCTGTAGTCCAATAGTGTAATAGGCTAAAAAATGTGTCTTGTCTCTCTTTCTGGCTCCCTAGAGTAACTTTTTTGAGTTTTTCAAACTCTACATCTCAGCAAACCATTGCCAGCAGCAGTCAAGATTTACATCAAAAGCTGAGAAGGAAAAGAACCAACAGCAGCCTTCAACAAGCCTGCCAAAGCTTGTCCCTCTTTATTTCACGCTCTCTGATAAATTAGATCATGTTAAGGGGGTATCCTGGGCCGTAAATAATATATTATATGGAATGTTTGATTATATTGCCATGGCAACAGTTCTAGCCAAAGCATAATTGGAGGTGATCCCATTCCCCTGGCCTTGTTGACATTGAAGTTTATCAGGCATTCTGGTCAGCGACTTGGAAAAGTAACTTTTGTACTGCACCTTCCTGGCACCCTCTCTGCAAGCAAGTGTCAACCCATACCGTCACACAATATAGCACTTTTTGCATGACTTTGTGTTCTGTTGGTTGACAGACAATAATTTGCGGGTAAGACCAACTCTATAATATAAATTTGGTTTTCTATCAACACCCATGAAATTGGATGTCACACTTTAGCTTAGATGATTGCATTTCATAAAGTTTAAACGAGAAAAACAAAACAAATGCTATGAGGAAAACAGACAGGCAGTAATGTATTGCTACAGTTGTTGTTCACAGATTTCGAGGTATTAGATAACTACAGCTAGGCACATCGAATGTGTCATTTCAGCTATACAGACTAGACTATCAAGTAACAAAGTAACATTGACCCGAGCAAGTCATCATTCGACATCAAAATGTCTTGGTTTGCAGCTTTGTTATTATAAACAACATTTACAGAAAAATGACAGTTCTGTCATTATTTACTGGTAATGGTTGCCATTTTCCATGCAATTACAATAAATGTGTACTGGAGTTTTCAAGCTTCAAAAAGGATGACAAATGGCCATAAAAGTGGTCCATATGACTTTAGCTGTTTACTGGAGAAACAGTACATCTGGATGATCTGGATCATTGAATCGGTGAGTGGAACGGGTCATTCAGACTTATGATCCCAGTTCAAAACAAAATATTGAATGAATATTGAGTTGAATAATTACATGAATGAATCATGTAAGACCAGTTCTATGAACCAAATCAATCAAGTCATAGAAAAATACCTAGTTCAAAACAATGGTTTGTTCCAATTCATGAATTAATAAAATAACACCAGTATTGTGAACCATATCAACCGATTCATGGAAAAATACCCATTTCAAAACAACAACTTGTTTTGATTTGTGATTAATAATATAGGACTAGTTTTGTGAACTAAACCTACCGATTCATGGAAAAATACCCATTTCAAAACAATGATTTCCAATTTGTGAATGAAAAATACAAGACTGGTAACCAATTCATGGAAAAATACCCAGTCCAAAATAAAGATTTGTTCTGATTCATAAATGAATCATATAGGCCAAAGACTGATTCTGTGAATCACATCAACCGATTCATGGAAACATACCCAGGCATTGTTACTTTTCTCCAGAATGCTCCAAGGAGAGCAAGAGCAGATGTTGAAATTTTCTGTGAAACACAACTAATGTGTTTGTGAAAGCTATCGTATGGCTTCAGATGACTTGGAATACAGAGCAAGAGTCGTATCGTATGACTACTTTTATGGTGCTTTTGCATCATTTCGAAAACATACAAAAAATCCAGTTTTTGCACGGAAAAGAGTAACAAGTGCATTCTTCAAAATGTCACATTTTGTGTTCCAAAGAAAGAAAGAAATTCACACAGGCTTGGAACAACAAGAAGTTTATTAAATCATGGCAGAATGTTTATTGCTGAGTGAACAATCCCTTCAAGATAAAGATTTCAAACCTTTCCAGCTTCCTTCTGAAAATGATCCCAGGTCAGTGACCATATGGGTGGAAAAGCATGGCCACCACCGTGCAAGTAAGTGTGTGAAGGCTGGTCCAAACAGGAGGTCTGGGCATCGGGTGATGCTTGTCACCCTCCATTAAAGCAGCTTTGATTGTCCTTTGTGGCTGTGGAAACAGAAAACAGCTGCATGCAAATCCAACACACTCCCCCTCAGATGGCCCCCATTGTGTCCGGGACTCCTTGGTCTCCATAGGGGAATTTCTCAGAGAGAAAAAGTGGTGGAGAAGAGAAAGGGAGGGTGTCACCTTTAGAAAAGTATGAGAGGCCCTGGAGGACCCAGCAGGGACTTCTTGAATCCACTTGTCTCTTATGTGATTTCATTCCCAGTATTACGAAACGCCAACTGTCTTCGGAAGAAAAGGAAAATGTGCGACCAAAGCACAATTGCACCCATGTGTCCATAATCCAGAAAACAGAGCAATGCAAGGCTTAATGTACAGTAGACACATCCAGGGGTGAAGTCAGGATTTGCAAAAAGAGGTTCCTGCAAGGGGGGGAAGGGGGATGGGGGACGCTTTCTTGTTAAACTTCTTTTAACATTAGAAAAATGCTTGTCTTTTCTTTTATCTCAGCATTCGGTCTGTACATTTTGCTCGCAGCACCTCTACAGAGGAATTTCTCACAAGCGGTACATCTGAACATTGTAAACAAAGATTACAACTCAAATTTCACAAAATAAGAAACTAAAGTACCTTTTAATACAACAAAGTCTATTAAACAATCTGCATATGTTTCAAAACGTAGGTCAAATATTTAAGTTTTGAAATATACGGAGCCCCTCGTAGGTCAGGGAGGTCATTTATTTTCTGAAATAGTTTTGCATTCCCTCCCAATTATTTTGGGTTCCCTCAACACAGCTTTACACATCTCTTACAGAAATAAAAAAAATTCTACAACAGTAACCATTGAGCAAAGATATTAATTGTAAAACAATAGAACCACACAATTTACCTGGTTTTACTACAGTAACAATAGTTGATCTATGGTTTGTTGTATAACACTGGTAATAACAAATTTCACCATGGGTTTACTACAGTTGCTATACTTGAACTATGATATCTGTAGTAAAACTATTGTAGATATAGATATTATCGAGACAGAAGACAAAACTAATTGAGAGAGAACGCAAAATATTGAGAGGGGAAGTAAAACTTATTGTAGGAAATGCAAAGGATTGTAAGAGTACGCAAAACCTTTTGGTTATAGAATGTAAATCTATTGTGAGGTAACACAAAACCTTTTGCAAGCGTGGGCAAAACTTATTGCAAGTGAAGGAAAACTGTTGCGCGGGAGTGCAAAACTTCCTGCGAAGGAACGCAAACAATTGCAAAGGGAACGCAAAATTTATTGGGAGAGATTGCAAAACTTTTTTGGAAAGAATGCAAAACTTATTGTGAGGGAAAGCAAACTATTCAGAGGGAACACAAACTATTGAGATGGAACGCAAAACTTTTTACAGGAAAACACAAAATTTATTGCGAGGGAAATGCAAAACTTATTGCGAGGGAAAGCAAACTATTCAGAGGAACACAAACTATTGAGATTGAACGCAAAATGTATTAAAAGGAAACGCAAAACTTATTACAGGGAAATGCAAAACTTATTAAAGGGCAACGCAAAACTTATTACAGGGAAACGCTAAACTTATTACAGGGAAACGCTAAACTTATTACAGGGAAACGCTAAACTTATTACAGGGAAATGCAAAACTTATTACAGGGAAACGCTAATCTTATTGCGAGAGAAACGAAAAACGTATTACAGGGAAACGCTAAACATATTACAGGGAAACGCAAAACGTATTACAGGGAAACGCAAAACTTATTACAGGGAAACGCTAATCTTATTGCGAGAGAAACGAAAAACGTATTACAGGGAAACGCTAAACGTATTACAGGGAAACACAAAACTTATTAAAGGGAAACGCAAAACGTATTACAGGGAAACACAAAACTTATTACAGGGAAACTCAAAACTTATTGCGAGAGAAACACTAATCTTATTGCGAGAGAAACGAAAAACGTATTACAGGGAAACGCTAAATCTTATTACAGGGAAACGCTAAACTTATTACAGGGAAATGCAAAACTTATTACAGGGAAATGCTAAACTTATTACAGGGAAACGCTAAACTTATTACAGGGAAACGCTAAACTTATTACAGGGAAATGCAAAACTTATTACAGGGAAACGCTAAACTTATTACAGGGAAATGCTAAACTTATTACAGGGAAATGCTAAACTTATTACAGGGAAATGCTAAACATATTACAGGGAAACGCAAAACTTATTACAGGGAAACGCTAATCTTATTGCGAGAGAAACGAAAAACTTATTACAGGGAAACGCTAAACTTATTACAGGGAAACGCTAAACTTATTACAGGGAAATGCAAAACTTATTACAGGGAAACGCTAAACTTATTACAGGGAAATGCTAAACTTATTGGGAAATGCAAAACTTATTACAGGGAAATGCTAAACATATTACAGGGAAACGCAAAACTTATTACAGGGAAACGCTAATCTTATTGCGAGAGAAACGAAAAACGTATTACAGGGAAACGCTAAACGTATTACAGGGAAACGCTAAACGTATTACAGGGAAACGCAAAACGTATTACAGGGAAACGCAAAACTTATTACAGGGAAACGCAAAACTTATTGCGAGAGAAACGCAAAACGTATTACAGAAAACGCAAAACTTATTACAGGGAAACGCTAAACGTATTACAGGGAAACGCTAAACTTATTGCGAGAGAAACTTAAAAGTATTACAGGGAAACGCTAAACTTATTACAGGGAAATGCCAAATGAATTACAGGGAAACACAAAAGCTATTGCGAGAGAAACGCAAAAATTATTATAGGGAAACGCAAAACTGATTACGAGAGAAAAGTAAAACGTATTACAGGGAAACGCTAAACTTATTACAAGGAAACGCAAAACGTATTACAGGGAAACGCTAAACTTATTACAGGGAAACGCTAAACTTATTACAGGGAAATGCTAAACTTATTACAGGGAAATGCTAAACTTATTGCGAAAGAAACGCAAAACTTATTACGAGAGAAACGCTAAACTTATTACAGGGAAACGCTAAACTTATTACGAGAGAAACGCAAAACATATTACAGGGAAACGCAAAACTTATTACGAGAGAAACGCTAAACTTATTACAGGGAAACGCTAAACTTATTAAGAGAGAAACGCAAAACTTATTACAGGGAAACGCTAAACTTATTGCGAGAGAAACGCAAAGCATTAGCAAGGGAATTAAAACATTTTGCTAGGGAACACAAACTATTGTGAAGGAATGCAAACTATTGCCAGTGAAAGCAAGGCTTTTAGCAAGGGAATTAAAACTATTGCAAGGGAACCCAAAATATTGTTTTGTGAGGGAATAAGTTTTGTGAGGGAAAGCAACATTTGTTGTGAGGGAACAGAAATCTATTGCGAGGAAATTCAAAAATATTTCATAAAAAAATTACCTCCCAGACCTCTAAGGGCCTCCGTAGTAATCCTTTCCTTTAAGATTTCCAATTTCAGAGAAAGCTAGTTGTCTTAGAGTCAACATGAAATCAAAATGGCCCCTTTTTACTAAAAAGCATGTTCCTGGCCTTAGCAGTGCCCTTTTTCAAATTAAAAAAGGTTTTGTTTAACATACATTTTGTCGTTGAATATTCTGTTTCAGTAAGTAAATATATCACAGTAAGTAAAATGGGTTGTGAAACTGTTTCACATTAACATAACTATTGATTGTTTAGTTTTGATATATCATTTGACAGTTGAAGATCAGCACTGTGCTGTGAAATGTGAGCAATGTGTGCAGAGAAATGTGCACAGTTGTAGCTAGCTACTTAACGAACTGGAAGGGAACAATAAATCCGAACAGACAAAACCAACCTTCTGGGCTTGCTATTGATAATTCCGGCCTGCCATATTTGCATTCGAAAGCACCCAAAACTCTGAGACCTCTGTGAGAGTCCATTTAAACCAGTTAGATCTTCTCTCAAACATGCTTACGTGCCACTAACAATGGCCTCATTTCAAGATCCTGGACAGCGACTTTTATTCAGGACAAAATCCTTCCCTCCTCTTTATATAGCTACTGTAGCACCCCCTCCCCCTCCCCTTTCCCTTAAGACCAGCAGAGAATGACGGCATGCTGTGCACGATGATTCGGGCCTCTGGAATCAGGAAAGGATTTTCCTTTTTCCTCGGTTCGCTCAAGCTAACCGTGATAAAGTACATCAGCTAGGTAGGAATACACGTAAGATTTCAGGTCCTTTTGTGGTTTGGAATTCAGCTCCTGATCCTTCCCCTCTAGCGTCATAAAAACATGTGAGATAAACATACCAACAATGGCCTCAAACGAATCTCAAATGTGTCTCCTTTTAGCCAGTTTGAATGACTGTTTGCTTCCATGGACAAAGAATTAATGCTTTGAAATGCAAGCAAAAGCATTTGCTAATTAGCGAAAAGGACATTATCTAATGCAGAGGCTCTCAACGGATGGGTCGCAACCCAGAAATAGGTCGCAGGTCTCTTCTGATATGGTTACAAACAGCAGATAAAACAATACTAAAGCCAAATGCCAACATGGATAGGTTGCATGACATACCTTTATCCTCAAAAACCATGAGGAAAACTACATAAGGTGAAAGAAGAAACAATCCAGACTACATTAAATACAGGTCCGCTTGTCAAGAGACATTAATATGCACAACGGAAAACCCTGAGCATCACCGAAATGTCAATACATCATCCAATCTGGAAGATGTCTTTATTATTATTTATTTTGGACATCTGCAAAAGATTAATGGTCAATTGATTTGTTTTTTTCTTAAAACGGTTGATTGGATGTCTAGTAGGGTTGCCAATAAAAAATATGGGTTTTTCTTCGACTTCGGGCAATTTCACGTCCCAGGGGTTGCTTTTCAAATGCCTTTTATGTAAATATTTGATTGTTTTAGTCTTAAATTATGAAAATCCATTGTAAAAATTTTAATTTTAAGCTATGATCATTTCAACATAGTGAAATAAACAAACCATTTCAATATTTATTGTGAAATTATTTCTATAATTTCTTCAAAAACTGCAACCGCTGCAGCATCATTTCCACCAAACAAAACAATTTTGCTCCGAACTAAGTTTTTCAAAAGTTTTGAAAAGTGTAATTGCTAACCCAGTCAACCAAACTTTAGTGAAATGCATGCTTGAGATTAATTATGAGAAAACAAAGAAAATTCAAATTTAAATAGACACTAAGCACATATTTGGAACTCTATAGCCTAATGAAGTGCCCGACGTGGTCTTCTGCTGTTGTAGTCCATCCGCGTCAAGTTTCGATGTGTTGTGCATTCTGAGATGTTATTCTGCTCAGTACAATTATACAGAGCGGTTATCTGAGTTGTCGTAGCCTTTCTGTCAGCTCAAACCAGTCTGGCCATTCTCTGTTGACCTCTCTCGTCAACAAGTTTCCATCCACACAGGGGCGAAAATTTCATCAAAATGTTGGGGGGGACAATAAACATAACAATTCTCAAGAGCAATTTTTGAAGGGGACACCAAGGGGTTTTTTGCTGTTGCCCCGTTTGCATTTGTATCATTTTATTTCTTAACTCTTTCCCCGCCAGCGTTTTTAAAAAAAGTTGCCAGCCACCGCCAGGGTTTTTGACGATTTTCGCTAAATTTTAATGGCCCGCAGAATATTTTCTTCCATGAATATATGAAGATGCTATATATCACAATAAAGATCTGAGCCTCTGCTTTTAGGCAAAAAAAACGATTTTATTTTATCTTCATTTGTTCTTTTTTTATTGCGACTTGAACAGAGGTCGGTTTTGTCAAAAAACAACATTTCAGACAAAAAGCTGAGAAAAAGGCATGTTTATGTCTGATATTTTGAGCTTCTCATACTCCACTTCATGTTTGAGACGATCGCAGTCTGTTTCTTTGATCAAAGAGTTGCGTACTCTTTCAAAACATGCGGAGGGGTCTTCCTTACCGTATAACACCTAAAACACGGAAACCCGGAAAATTCAGTGTTTGGCGGGGAAGCGTTTTTTGGCACCATTCCGAGTAAATTCTAGAGAATGTTGTGTGTGAAAATCCCAGGAGATCAGCAGTTACGGAAATACTCAAACCAGCCCATCTGGCACAAACAATCATGCCACTGTCCAAATCACTGAGATTTTTCCCCATTCTGATGGTTGATGTGAACATTAACTGAAGCTGATTAGATTAATCACATGAATAAGTAGGTATATATATATATATATTTCAGTTCCAAAAACAACAGTGTTGACCAACAAGAGTTGACCAACAAGAGACATCAGTATTTAGAAATCTTTTGATTTTTAAAGCATTATTTTTCATGTCATTCATAAGTAAGGAAATCATATATCCCTATTTTAATATTTGATTTACATATTTTAAGATAAATTTGTTAAAATGACTTCTTAAGGGGTATGAAGCATGCACATTAAGAAATATGACATTTTATATCACAGTTAATCTTGAAAGCCCTAAAAGAGACAATTAATCATCAGCCAAATTTCATAATCATGACAGCCCTACTAACAATTAATTTACACAATATTTACTCAAAATTAAAAAAAAAAAAAATGTGCTTTAAATATATTTAGAAATGTCTTCACACAATAGTAGAACTAGTACCTGAACAAAAATCAGTTTGTTGGGGAACTATACCATTTCCAATGAGGTGTAATTTTTCCACCTGGGACATTTAAATAAGCTTTGACATAAGCATGTTGTGTTGTGGCGGCAACACCTGAACTTGATGTGATAACAGCTGAGCCAACTCACTCAAAAATATTGGAACTGACACCAAGCAAAATGACCACTTCTGTTAATCGGCCCAACTAAAAGCGTTGCATATTGGATGTAAGAATGACATATGGCAGATGTTTTCACTATGTTAATGATTTAGAATGCATGCAAGTCTGCTCTATTTTCACAATGTTTATGTTTATACACAAATATGACATTGAAATTAGAATCCAATACTTTCCAGATTAGCATTATTTTACATCTCGGCAATGCACACGTGCCTACTGGGAAAACCCTCTCAATGGCAACAATGCAGTTTACCCCAACACGGCTTCAACTGAATGAGGATCAAACTGGCCTCTTAAAAACAACCAACGCACTATGATGTGCCATTCGTGATTAATGCCTAGCTCAATTATATATTTATAGGCCACCTGACTTGACCTAAAAGCCCCCCAACCCCTCCCACAATCACAGGCAGTGTGTTTTCCTACATAGAGCTGAATCATAATGAAGCATATTCTCATAATCCTCAAAGGATTACAGAGGTAATCTATAATAAAGCTCATCATAAAGTCAGGGTAGAATTTACAATTATTGGATGCATTCCAGGAAATGAGACAGCTTTAAAACGAATTGTTCAGTCTTCCTGTAGTTAAACTGCATGAGTTCGAGCAATAAAGGAACCCCCAATTCTGTGCCAACTTTTTTAATTATGCCTTAACCACTGAAATTGATATGGAACAAATTAAGGCCAGTTTAATGTATGCAGATCACACAATGACGTCAATGAGGAAAACGGTCAATAATGTCTACACTATAAATACTTTCCTGTCTGTTCAGCTTGCACAGAATAAAAACAATCAGACAGTGTGAATGTTAGACAACTAGTAGTGTCAATGATCGGATGTCTCCATCAGAATGCCGTTTGGTAGCATGTTTATTTTTTGGCTTCTAAACATGTAACAGATAGATGAACGTGTGAATCCAGTCATGTTAGGGGTGTCTGAACCAGCTTTCCTTTCCAGCCGCCTGCTGAGGCCGAGCCAAGATTTAAATTTCACTTTCACGCCAACACAATTTAGAGACACTCTGAATGGGTCCCTCACTGATTCCCTACAACAGTAGGGGAGGGCAAACACAATCCAACCATATTCTGTCCACAAAAAAGACCCTATTATCTTCAAGAACATAGTCACCCTTTCTTACTGAGTTAAGCTCACTGACCTTGTCCAGAACCCCCCCGCACTCCCATACAAACAGCGGTGTTAGGCCTTTAGCAGTTGAGCCTTCAGTCTGTTGAGGTCTCGGTTGGGTCCACCCTTTCCATCAGTCTCTCTGGCCCATGAACTGCCCCATGTGACAAAACCCCTCCAGTGTCAGAACAGTGATAGTGAAGAGTAAATAAGAATCTGTGGGATTCCTTTCATAACATGAGAGTCTAAACACATCAACTGATTTCAATGGAGATGGTGCGTCACAAAGACATAGAGCAAAAACCCAATGGTCTGCAAAAGTGAAACTCTGTCATAGTTGAGAAAATGACAACCTTGTCTCATAGAATCACACTATTATAGCTAAATGGTTGCAAAATGATATTTACGTGGCTCGTTGTATGTTTCGCAGCAGGTTTCTGGCGAAATTAACTCTAGAGGCGCTACAACAATGACTTTAATTCACTTTCGCACAAATCACAAGTAAATGTCAGATTGTCAATTCTTAAACACTTTTAATCCTGCTTCCTTACGACAGCTAAACACTAGGGCTGCAACGGTACACAAAATTCACAGTTCAGTACATACCTCGGTTTTGGTTCTGTCTTTTGCCTTTCAGTTCACCACTTGTATTTATCACTCTATTTCAAGTTTTATTTTTCAGGAAAATCTGAATATCCACATTATCATTGGAGAGGGCGTATCTGTTAGCACTTACAATGTCCCCTGCTGGACAATTACAGTGTGTGCTTGTTTATACAGAGTTGAAACTACAGAATAGCTCAAATGCATTCTTGTAGGAACTTTATAACAGGACTCAAGAATGTTAAGCAGATGCTCAAATACTATGTGGGTTCCACATTGAAGAGCGCATCTAAACGCGTTCAACAGGTGATGCGGATATAAACACAGAGACAGTACGCAACAGTGAAAGCGAAAGCCGGCGGGGCACCACGCGCTGATGGAAGAACTGTCCGCCCCCTGTCCGAGCCAACACACAGCCTTTGTCCTGTTCACTACTTGTTGCACAGTATTACTGTAGTTTACTGCGAAACCATAATGCTTAAACATAAAACAAATTTATATTTTGTTTAGTTCCATCACAGTTGGCTAGTATAAACCTCACTTCGTTTCTAGTTTACCATGTTGCGCTCTGTTCTGTTAAGTTTTGGTTCGGTGTAGTCCCATGTTGCTCCGCAATCTTTTTTCATTTTAGTTCTATGTTTTAGTTTGTGTTGTCCATCATATGTTGTTTTAATATTGGTTTCACACATGCTCAGTGATGTGGTTTCTTCAGTGATTGCGTTTTCATCTCGCATTTTCTTTTATGACACTATAGGTTAGGGTTAGGTTTAAGGTTTAGGGTATGTAGGTCGTTTTTCTTGGTTTAAAACTCGATAAAGCTCTAACCTTAAAAACCTCATTTGTTGTTGGTCTCTCATTTGATTGTACTGGCACTTTTGGATAGGCTCATGTTGGGGAGGTAGGTTTTGTTTATTTAAAACTCAAAAGAGCATCAAGGCCAAAGCATACTTCAAACGTCCACATTGCGGATCGCTCCGCGTCCAGTATGCATGATGTAATTTTTGTCATAATCCAGTCCATGTGGCCTGACCGCGCGCACGCCGGCCGGATTTTCTCAACTCGTGGACACAGTCATCGTCTGTGAGCATCATCGGTGCATGTGCCGGCCATTGACTCTACTAAAAGAGTATCACAAAGAATGTGGGCATGCGTAAAACGTGTTTGTATTCACTTGCGGTCAGAAGAGTATACTCACAAAGGCGACGTGGTTGACCAGGCACAAGCCGATCAGGAACATGCTAAATTGAAGTATACCTGGGCCTTTAAGCTTAAAAGCCTAATCTATTTGAGACAATTTAAATAGTTTTTAGCACCAGCAAAAAGTAGATGTTTAACTTTGAAACTGCTGCGATATGCGCAATGCACCACGTATTATCATTACGTCATTTTCATCAGGCTAGAGAATGTAAAGACAGGTGGGTCCAGCTGTGCTTTTGGAAATTCACTGTATTTCATGCTTGATTTAAAACAGACCAGGGTCTTTCCATGCTTTCAGAATGAATGTTTCGCAGTCTTAACCATGAAAACACTCCATCAAATCATCCGGAAGGGTTTAAGCGCCTTTAAACGACAGTTTAATATTTTGGGTTAGGGGTTTGTTCAGATCGCCAACCCTCAGTGTGAGCAAAAGTATAGTGATGATTGCTTCTTCCCTTTTATTATAGTGCTATAACAATATCAGTCACATATTTAGTCCAGTTGTAAAATATAATGAATATTGAAATATGAAGATTCATTGCTGGGGTCTTAACAGGCCCCAGTCTTAATTGGTTTATTGAATTAGGTAGTTCAGAAGACCATAACTCATTAAAAATGATTTTATTTGAAACGACTGAAATGTAATGAATCAGCCTTTATCAGCCATTAGAAAACTTAAGCATTGAAAAATAAAATTACATGTATTTTTTCAAAAATAAATGGTATTGTAATTTAAGATTTTTAAATTCAACAAAATAACAATACACCAGTGAAACACCAGTTTTGGACATATGTACATGTAACTTAGCTTTATAGACAAATACAAATATGGGATATATATATGCAGAATATATATTTTGACCCTTTCAATTACAAAACAAAATATGACCATGATTTATGACTATTTCTGGTGTCCATTACAATGGATATTGGTTCTGAATTATGACATATCACTTTTTTTTTGCCTTGTGTCACATGCAGCCATGCTTTATTTCAAAGCATTTTTTTGTTGTTGTTGTTCAAAAAGTAGCAATATGTGACACGGCAATCATTTTGATTTACCATTTCTTGGTCACTACATAATTCTAGCACTTCAACTGATGATATGTTGTAGTTTTGATTACATTAATTGGACCAAAAATTATTTGGAAAAATAATAAAGAAGGAGTAAGTGTCTCCAAACTTCTGTCAGTGTAGTAAACTAGTGGTATAATTTTAGTATAATATCCAGCTGAATTCAATTCCAAAAGTTCACATAAAAAGGTGATACAAATCCATTTTCATAACAGAAATAATCACAACCTTTACTACTCAGTTGCCACACTTGTCATTTTAACAATTCAGCAGCCAATAACTCTTTATTATTCTGAGCACTTCTTTGAACAACATCAACAAACAAATGCTAGCAAGAGTGGCGTTTATTGAAGGAACCAAATAAAGGCAGATGTTTTCCAATCACAATTCTCTCTTCATGTCGAGACAGCCTTGCGTTGGGTAAATATCAGTTGAAAAGCCGATCGATATCTTTTATTGTTGAAAGGCGGCCCTGACAACTAAACTTAAACTTAAAAAATTCTTTGTGATATTAAAAATATCGCTTATTCAGCTGTCAAGTACGTTGACGGCGGAACACGAGACACCTCGGAGCGCTTACATTAGAGAAAAAGAGTGCTCTTTTATATCAAGCTCCCATTCTGCATTTTATCTACAGACGTACACAGGCGAGAAGCCTCACACAGAATGTAATCTCCTCTGGCAGAGACGTTTATGGAACCAAATTGACTGGATAACCTGAAGGAGGTAGTCGTTGAATGTGTGGCTTATTCACCAGAGGGTAAAAGCTAGTGTCAGGAGTGTTGATATAAGGCCATCTTAATCTGTAAAAATCAAAATGTCAAAAGCTGTGGCTCCCACACCATTAGACGCAGCACCTGTTCGTCATCGCCACATAAAAAAATGGGCAAGCTTTACAATCAGATGTAAATGGACAATAAAATTGAACTCAAACAGGGAGTGGAGTGGACAGCTGTGGGCTCTTAAAACCTCCATCTATGCATTTCTGTATCTCGAGACCAAAAAAGAAAAGGAGAAAAGGTATTTTTTGTTTCCTATAAAATCAAATTTCCGCTTTCCACCTCAGTGTTTTCAGCTTACAGTGTAAAGCTGTTTACACTGCATTGCATCATCGCTGATTCATATTCTTTGGGCTGTTTGAAGTTAAAAACTGGAATCAAAAATATGCATCTTATTAAAAGAGTCTATTATTGCAATTGCATTTCTTAATAATGTGATTATTTTAGTGGTAAATAAGTTAAAGTTTGTGCAGTGTTAGACACATACTGGTGGGTAATACTGTGGGATAATACATGAGTTTTAACAGAAGAATGAATGTAAATGTAAGTGCAGCGTATTTCTAGCGGGAAGGCTAGCAGTTGTACATCATCACATCATTAGCTGGGTAATTCCCAGCCAATCACATGTAAGCCATTGCTTTATAAGTCTGCTCACAATCTTTCACATTGCTGTTTCAGTGTGCTAACACGGCAACCTCCACCACCCCACCACCACCAGTTGTGCCCCGTCCCACCTGGGAGTAGGCTCCTCGCCCCTGCCTCCTATCTCCGTCAGGATATGACGGTTCCGAGTACAACTCCCTTGGACCGCCAGACGGTGCCTACGCCAAAGAGAGACATTACTTTTCTGTTTTACATTCACCAAATAAATGTCATCTTAAACCTCACTCAAGCCTGCGTGTCTTCCCGATAGAAGTCCTTTTATAAAATTACAAGCTTCACATTTCCGCCTTTAAACACAAAATTTGAAGCATTGATACAATTTTAACACTTGTATTAAAGACCCACCTATGGTTACGCACAAATTCCAATGTTATCAGCTTGCGCAGTTGCTCACCTCATAAAGCCTTGGACTTTGAAATCGGGACACCGCAGTTCAAGCCCGCCCAAAGACACAAGCTGAAGAAGGGGCACGAAATTACGTGGCTGCTTCGGAAAATTTGATGTCGCATTTTCTTTTAGGACACGATTGGCTGGGTTTAGGCTAAAGTTTTAGGTTAGGGAGGTATGTTTAACACATTAAAAACTAAATCTTATAATCCCTTTAGAACACTCATCTGATTTCAACAACATTTCACTCACTTTTGGCTCCCCCCACTGGACATTTAGAAATTGCAGCCAAACCAGTAATAAGGCACGTAATTTCCAATTACAAAAATGCTGCCATGGTCACCTAATGTTTATGAGATCAGGCTGAAATGATCAATGTTTAAACTATGACAATCTAAACAGGGTGAAATAAACAATCCACTTACTGTTTAAAAATTATATCAATCAATTCCAGATTTCCACCCTACATTTTTTTCTCATTGAATATTATGTATGATTGACATTATACAAAGAAAATAGGTTTGTGACATTTCACATTTCATGTGTGCCAGGAAAATTCCTGTCTGATCCAAACCCTGGTAATTTCCAAAATTTTTGAAAAATACCAGACAAAAAACAAACAAAAAAAACCACACAAAAGCTGATTATCTGACCATTGAGATACGTTCTAATGAAAATATTTCCACAAAAACACTCTGAACCTACTCTGAACTCATCGGGGATGAAAAAATCATCTCTGTTTGCCAAGAGAAGAAAGAAGTGTGCAGATATTGAGGTGAGCGGGGGGTCCTCGCTGAAGGGACCCCTGACGAACGACACATTCCTGGAGAATCAATATGAATGAGTTTACTGTGATACAATAAGACCCAGATCGCAAAAGCAAAGCTGTGTTGTTCTGAGACACATTCCTCCTGGCCCGTCGGACGTAGCGGGAGATAAGACTTTTCTTGTTTCATGGATGATTGGCATTGAGGCAGAACAGTGTGTATGATGGATAAATCATATCTTGGTGCGATTTATGATGGTGAACTGGTGCATCCATTGTGCGCGCTTCTCCCATGGCAATGCAGTGATAATTCATGATAGCCATGTTACATACCCCCATGATTCAGCGAGCTACAGAAAGCTATAAGAAAACAAAGACAAACCGAGCATGAAAGTGTTTGCCAGGGTGGACGTTTACGGCACAGTGATCAGTGCTTGCCAAAAATCCCTCTCAATCCATGAGAATCGGACTATGAGATTATCAACTATCATTCTATTGGAAAATATGCCAAACAAACCAGAAGAGCACTTAACACAGAAACGAAACATTTAAATTGAGTCTTATTTCAAATTGATAATAATCGTAAAACATAATACCGTTGGAGGTACCTTTTTTTAATCACAGGTGCATGTTTAGAGTGAGATCTGAGATTTAGTCTTTTCATATTATGATTTGCACATTTCCATTAACACTCTTCATACAGCTCATACTCATGGCTCAATGCTTCAGTGGCTTCAACCTTCTGTCTTCGAGCCAAATATTCAGCAAATAATGATGACAGATTGCTCATTCTGTGTGTTTGACTTCTCTCAATTTACATCAAACAGCTGCTTCACTCAACTATTACTATAAAACGCATATGTTCACATGTACATGAAAACACACTTGCCTATATACAGCACGCCTTGAACATCATAATTACACCCGTCACTGCAGCTCGACAGGTGTTAATGCATCCTGCAGTCAAATGTGGCTGCTTTATACAGTTGCATTGTAATTTGCAATGTCTGTGGTTACTACCATACATACAAATATACAGTAGAAGTAAATATGATTGTATGAGGCAGCAAAAGATGAAGAGGAGTAATCTTCAGCAAAATGGTAAAATACATTAAAATCAGTAAATAAACAATTATGGACTTTAATATATACAGTGACGGCTTGTGACTACACTTCAATGGAAACTTTTAAATTTAACATGGCCATTCTCATAAAAGTGTTCAAAATTTGATTAGAAACCTAAATGTTTCTTTTATTTATACTTGTTTATTTTATTTTACATGATAACATTTTTTGGTCTACATTGTAAAAAAAAAAATTACATCTTAAAATGCTGTTTATTATCAGGTTTTAGTGTGTGTGTGTGTGGGGGTAATTTTCTATGTGAATAAAAATAAAAAAGAAGAAACTGAAGGTTCTTGTGTGATTGATCACAAAGTCTAACATCAAACACGCAAGAAAACAATTAGTGTGATAGACCCTTTTGTGAAGTGCTGAACTGAATGTGGTATGTTGTGGTATGAGGGTTCTGTGTAACGTTCAATGACTTGTTGATAAATGAGATATTTTCAGAGGATCCCACCACATTCCTCTATTGAAGGATTGGTGAGTAATCATTCATTGAGAAGAGATCCTTCACATCAAGAGAAACCAAAAACTTTCAATGTCTGAAAGCTAAAGGCAGTGCCAAGAGGGGGGGGGGGCACTAATTTGTTTGACATTAGCCCTCAATCAGGGGCGGACTGGGAAGAGAAATCAGCCCTGGAGTGTCGCTGACCCAAAAGTTGTTGAGCGTGGGGGTGGGGGGGTATAGTCGCAGTTCTCCCTATGGCCAGTCCGCCACTGCACACGATTACAATTATACAAACAACAAAAACATGACCGAAAGTTGTCTAAATGCTGCTCCATCATAATGAATCTGATCCAAACCAGTCCCTACTTAAAATGTGATTTGCTGCTTTTGTATAATTAATGTTTGGCATTCAAGTGTGTGATTAAATCAACTTTGTTTTTCCGAAAACTGCGAAAAAGCAAGAAATAATGATTGAGATTATGCAAACATGCCAAGATCGGTAGTTCTGAAGGAGTGTGGAAGAGCCACCACGAGACTGAACACCTAATTATGAATCAACATGCTAATCAAAACCAAATACTCGTTGACTAAAATAAAAAAATTGAACAAGATTATTTCAAATATTGATTTCAGTCCGTCATCGTCATTTTGGCAGCAAGCCAAAGCATGCGCTTGCTGTTCTCAGGTGAATGGATAATTATGGCGCCAGGGTTTCAAACTCTTCAACAGGCATAACATAAAATTCCTCCTGAACGAGATTTCTCTGCATTTGCCTGCAGAAATGTGCGATTGCAAAATAATAGAATCAAAGTAGAACTAATTACATTTACAAACTAACCCAACACAGTGACGTGTCAAGAAAGTGTTCCAAGTTTCCTAAATACAGTTATGTCTCAACATTTCAGGGGTGTCACTTCATGATTACAGCAGTCTATACAGTAGTTCAGAACCCTATAAACGCACACAAGAGATGAGCTCACCTTCTGAACATTGTAGAAAGATCACAGTCAACAAAAGTCTATGCACAAAGGGACATTTCCACAGTGAAGCAGCCATTTTGGTTATCGAAGTGTTTAGATTGTAAAAGAGAATTAAAAACAGAATGAAGGCCAAGTTGATGTCAGCGATCTGTTGTCCTTCGCGATTCACCAATCATCTTCCATCTGAAAACACATGAAAAGACATTTTTATTAGCAATGTGAATTAGGGCTGTTTATCGATAAAGGTTTACTTTTGATTTTGATATGATTTTATTAAATTCTGATTCATTTCTTCATATTAAAGTTATAATGTTCATTTTGCTTGAAAATGTATATTTTTACCCATCTCTAATGTGAATTAGGATGTACAAAGTCAATTACATGTATCCAACAATTGAAGTGCACTAAACCCAAAACCTGTTAGCAACTTGTAACTACACATGTAACTATTTACTTGTGTCATCTTGGACTTACAGTGTCTCCTAGTGGTGTGGATGCAACATCATTCAAAATCAACAGTTTACAGTTTCAGATGCCATTGTAAAAATTCCCTGTTCACAATCAGCCATGATTAATTTAATCCATGTGAGAAAGTGTCCAATAACAGGAGTTACTGAGATTAAGCGAGTAGTATTCAGATGGTCATGTGATTCTAAAATGGCAGCCCCCATGAGGGTGCCCCTGCCCCATGTAGAATAAAACAGCATTTATAAGGTTACTGTTATGACTAGGGTTAGTCAACCTAAGTTATATTGTTGACTATGAAACGATATTGACAAGAGGCCAAAATTGGTCTCGATAACAGGAAAAGCAGAAACCATTTTGGTTTAAATTCTTCCACCACATCATCATTAGTTCAGAATATTCCAACGTATTAATTTATAATTTCATTTATTTGTATTTAAGATGGTACAATGCAAATGATCAGCACTTCATCGTACAATAGGATGTTATAAAACCTTACATTAATATGGTTTTCAAAGTTGCCTTTTCAGGCAACAGTTTCACAGAATGACTCTTTGAAATAGCAAAGCTACATCTCAAAACATTTTTCACTAAATTCCTCACGAACATTTGAACTTAAAGAATGCTGCACTCTACATCATGAACGTTGAGCCCTGATTTCCTTTCAAGCAGTAGAACTGATGCAGAGATCAGATACGGATTTACATATATCAAAGAAAGAGACATACCTCGGCTACCTATACAACAAAAGCAAACCAGAAAGAAACAGAATATCAAATCAGTATCTGCGTTTGATTCAAAGACAGCAGAGATAAAAGCAACGGTCTCAAATCAATTAAAATCAAAATCTGTTTCAGAACTACCATTTGGGAGCAAGAAAGTGTAGAGTGTGTTAATCAATGGTGATTCTAAACTAGATTTTTACTTAATATTTTTAGGAAAATGCGAGTGGTGTCTGTAGTACAAAACTTACCACCATTGCTAAGAGATCATTATCGTGTTCCGAGTGGTTGTTGATGCATTGCTATGTAGTTGCTAAGGTGTTCTTGATGGTTGCTAGGGTGTTGCTAACGGGTTGATATGCCATGCTGTTGCTATATAGTTGGTCGAGTGCTTTGGGTGGTTGCGAAAGAAATGCTTAATGTTTTCCCAACTACCGTTACATCACTTAGACAAGAAGTAGCATACCTCTTGACCTTATCTCATTCATGTCCATTGCATTAACATTGCCACAGTGAAATGCGAAAACATTTGGCCAAAGCTGAATTTCGAAGGCAGTTCGTAATATGCCGCATTAATGCGGAATGTTCTCAGGGTAAGATGGGTTTCAAGGGAAGTCACATATCTATCTTTGGACATCTGAATGGCATTCACACGCCTAGACTTGCACTTCTAATTTCACTGTGTTTATAAAGATTACAGGCACTTCCTTCATTTCTCATCATCTCCCGCATCCCCTCGACCGACCCCGTGGTAGATAATAATTACTCTGGAAACTGGTTTGGGCGGTAAACTATTAAAAACACCTCTCTTTGTGTGTGTTTGCTTTTGTTATCTCGTGGGGGTGGGACAAACACATTCAAACTGCTTTGTCTGTGTTGGAAAAGGTTACTATTCGAGACCCTGGGGAGCCAGAGCTCATTATAGCGCAATGTCAAACGTTGAAGACGGATGGCATGTCAAACTCACTTTGCCTGCAAATTCATACCAACTGACACACACGTGCACATACACACAAACATCCACCCACAAGCTAAATAATACTTCCATCTTTCCAAAAAAAACTAACACTGCCCCTTCTCACACATGGCTCAGTGCGTATAGTGCAGGTAGTTTATGGGTTTGACTCATATGCATTGCCTGCCGAATTTCACACTTTTAAGTGTGCTTCACCAGAGCTTCAGCGTGGTTCCTCATCACCGAGCACTGTGGTTATTTTATAATGAACCTAAAGATGAACATTACGCCATTATCAGAGCTCCACTGATGCTGATTAAAAGAGAGGATGAAAAAGTTCGAACAAAACGATGCATACAGAAGACAGAATTTAATTAAGTTTCATTATATATCCTGCTGCAGGAAATATTGTTTTATTTTTTCTTCCTTTCAGATGCATTTAAAATCAGACTTGGGCAGGTGGAAGCAATATTGCTTTAAGGACATAAATTATATATAATCAAACTCAAATCAAAACTTTATCTATTTTATCATTAAATAATTAGCAGGGGCACGTTTAAAACCGAAAAACAACGGTACTAACATTTATGCACCAAGAAGGCTAAATGTTTTTCACATCTTCCCATCAACTATTACACAAAATTGGGCTTATCAAAACGTGTAAAATTAATAAAGAATTCATGCAAGCGAGGGGGCCTGGGTATCTCCGTGAGTATTGATGCTGAATACACCCCTGGAGTCGCGAGTTCGAATCCAGGGCGCGCCAAGTGACTTCAGTCAGGTCTCCTAAGCAATTAAATTGGCCCGGTTGCTAGGGAGGGTAGAGTCACATGGGGTAATCTCCTCGTGGTTGCAAATAGGGGTTCTCGCTCTCAATACGGCACGTGCTAAGTTGTGCATGGATCACGGAGAGTAGCATGAGCCTCCACGTACTGCGAGTCTCCGCAGTGTCAGGCACAACGAGCCACGAAATAAAATTTGCAGATTAACTGTCTCAGCAGCAGAGGCAACTGAGACTTGTCCTCCATCCGGATTGACACAAGTAACCGCACCACCACTAGGACTACTAAGTAGTGGGAATTGAGCATTCCAAATTGGGAGAAAAAGGGGAGAAAAAAAAGAAAAGAATGCATGCACGCATAGCAAGTGAGGCATGCAAAATTTAAACATAAAACAGCATCCAAGCTCAAACGCAGCTAAATAAAGACATGTTGCTGCATTTTTTATGTGACTAAAGGCCGAAAACAAGTTTAAATGTAATGTAATTACAATTTAATGTAAATAAATGTAACAAATTACGTCTGAATTACACCATAAAAGCTCCACATATTTCATATTAGCATTTGACAAAATAGAGTCCATTTAAAACTGGACACTCGTGTAGAACTAAGACAAATGGAAGTTGTGCAATGTCAAAATTGTCAGGCAGTAGCGATGTTGTTTTAAGGACGACATCTAAGAAATTGAACTCTCCATCTCTTTTCTAAGCCCATTTATTAGCATTTAAGTAATTAGTAGGAGCGTTTTTAAAACCGAATAACAACACGGCTAACTTTCATAATCCCAGAAAGCTAATCGCCTCTTACCATCCACTAATACACTTACTTAGGCTAATCAAAGCTTGATTATATAAAATTAATAAAGAATGCATGCATAGCATAGCAACACAAGCATAGCACATGAAGCGGGCCAAATGAAATGTAAAGCTGCATCTAAGCTCAAATACAGCTAAATAAAGATATGTAGCTGTGTTATTCAACTCGCTTAGGCTTTCAAATGTGGATTTACAAATGATAAATCTAAATTACAATGTAAAGGCTCTGAGTAATTCAAATTATAATAAAAAAAAAACTATAATAGTGGAAACACTTTTGTTGAAAGCATTTAAAATCAGACATTGGCATAGAATGAAGACAAAAGAGAGCATGGGCAATGTCAAAATCAGCAGGCGGAAGCAATGTTGTTGGATGACATCTATGAAATCAAACACTCCAAGAAGTAATTAGTAGGGGCATGTTTAACACCAAATAACATGACTAACTTTCATGGACCCAGAGGGCTGAAAAATTTTCACCTCTTGCAAATACTCTTAATTAGACTAATCAAAGCTTGATCATATTTATTTAACCGGCCTTATAATTGAGCGCACATTCAGGAAGGAAATTCACTTAGTTCACTAGATTACAGGATCAGGATTCCAAGTATCTTGCAGTAAAAGCATGAAACCATGCCAATCCCCAAGCAGGGTGTCTTGTGTGTGGCTAAGGATAGTGTTGGACTGTACTTCAGTAAATCAGCAATCATGGACATAACCTGCTGGAAAATCCCACATCCTGCTGAGATTGCCGAGACGCTGATCCCGGCAGACGGGAGGCATGAAGGAAGAGGGGAAACGGTGGGGGTCTCGAGGAATGTGAGGGTCTGTACCGTCTGCCCGACATGGTTTATTTCTCTTCATTACAATTTTCAAACCCTCACCCTGCTGAGGAACATGCTCGCTTTATGTCTGGAGGCTTAAATCGCAGGAGCAGACCATTATCATCCCGCTAAACACCACTTTGTTTGGCAGATTTAGGACTGGATTTGTTCTGACTTGAAATAAAAGGATTAAGCGATTAGCATTAGGGAGCTTTGCATCATTCCTGACTGATGCATCATATTTGTACCAAGGGAGAAATCAGGAATGAGTGAGAGTCACTTTCACGAGTATGAAATAACTGAAACGTACAAACCAGCAATATCAAAATTTAATTCCATGTGATAATTCGTAGGGGACAAAAACTTGATGTTTACCCCCACGTTCAACTTTTCCAAAATTACCCAAAATATTTTTTGATAGTTTCCCTTTCATAACTGATTCCACTATAAAGTCAGCAAACCGTGATAATGCCAATTCTAGGATTCTAGGGTAATTCCGAGAGGCTGGATTGGGGTTGAATTTGATCGGTCATAAATCAGAGACATTTATTTGCTACATTTTTCTAAATTTTTGTCAAGATAAGAGGAATAACAACCTTTACATCTCACTACAAATCTACTCTAGTCATCTAGACAAGATGACAGATGTCATCATTATAGTAAAGTTTAAAAATGAGTGCGCACTGCAAATTTCCCATGTTATCCGAGTGGAAAGATGGCAATTAAATTATAATTAAAATGAATGGCTGGGAAAAAGTGGCAGCCAGGAAGCCTTAACATTAAATATGGGTCTGTTTGTGAATGTGAGATTCATCACTGTGCTTCCAGCTTCCTCTCTCAGGCTGGGGTGGACACTGGTGGAAAAATAGCCAAGGAATCCTGGTTTCTAAGACAGGGAGAAATTGAATGAATAGGAAAGAAAAGAATGGAAGAGAAAAGAAAAGGGCGGGCGGGTCAAACAGAAAGATTGACAGCTAGTGAGTGTTGCTTGACCTCTCAGAGTTCGCATCCAAGTATTCTTGACAGGTTTAAAGAAGGACAACATAAAGGAGCAGGAATGTTAATTTAGATTCAATTGTCAGGGCCAAGATGGGAAAGAATAAAGAATGCATTTATACATGCATAACAAGTGAGGTTGGCACAAATGAAATTTTGAAAGCTTAATCCAAGTGTAATTTAAAACGCTGCTAAATGAAGACATGGAACTGTTTTTTAGCATTTCGGAGACCGGTTACTCTATCAAATGTAGAGAGTAAAATCTGCAAAACCAATTAAACTGCCACAAGATTAAAATTACAACTTTACATTCGAGAGGAAACAGATCCTCAAAATGACAACATTGAGGCTCAAGGTCATATTATCTGGAATATTTTTCAATTATCAGTGCCAAGATGTAAGAAACTAAAGAATGCATACATACATGCATAGTAAATGAGGCGGCACACATAAAACTTAAGCTGCATCCAAATTAAATTCAACTACCGTTAAATTAAGTCGTGGGTCCAATTTGGAGGCCACTTTCACTATTAAACATGGATTGAAAAATCTGCAGAACAAATATCACAAAATGAATATGAATTTATTCTTCTCTAAGTATCTATGTCCTCTCAAATGTTTTCTTCGTGTGATCAATGTGATGGCTTTACATTCAAGACAACATAGATACTCAAAGCACAAGTCTCAATTACAACATAGAGACTCCAAGTATTCCATATTAGCTTTTAAAAAAAAAAACAAGGACATACTTTTTGCTAAAAGCAGGGGTAATTATCTAGCAGACAAATGCGCATAGAGAGGTGTAGAGCGGGCGTGAAGGAGATCTCCTTGGATACTCTTGACATTCTCAGTGGGTGACTCTCGAAGGCATTGCACTTTGTCATGACACTCCCTGACAAGACTACGCCAGGCTGGGTCTCCCCCTCAAGGATTTAATGTCATTTTCTCAGCTCCGGCGATGTTGCAGAAAACTTGTCACAAGCCACGGCGCAAGGGAGACAGGCATTGGATGCCCGTGTCAGGTGGGGTTGTCAACACCAGGCAAAGCCACTGAAAAGTTTTGAAATGCAGGTAAAGCTGCTGGTATGCTGGCACTGGGGTGGTGTCACAGAGCTCAAGTGTCAATCAGAAAACCAATGATCTAACCTCAGATTTTCCTGCATGGAAAATTGTGTCAGCACTCTCTCTGCGCAGACTGATTAAATGGCAGGAAGATTCACCCTGAGCCAATTTTTGCACAAGCTAAGCCATATACTTAATTTTTATTATCTTCTCCATTTCATTGTTAGCAATTAACACTGGGTTCTCCAAAGACTAGATGAGAAATGAAGGGATGTGAAAATCTCCAGCATACCCCGAGTGATTTGTTCATGTTAGCGGATCTTACCAAGGAGTCATGATATGGCATGTTATGTATTACATCCAATAATATTAGAGTTAAACTAAGAGTAGTCCAAATGGAAATTATTTAAACATCATACTTATTAACCATTAAAGATGCTTTTTGTGTGATACTGCAATTCTTTTTTATGTCACAGCCCTGAATCCTTTGCTTTTTAAAAAGAATTTAAAAAAATTTAAGGTTATTTGTTTTCCTGGATTGAACCGTACAGCACCCGCAGCGACTCATTCCTCTACATACTTCAGTTGTTCCCTCACTATTCACTATATACAAGAGAAAATGTAGTTGGCTTGACAACCGCACATTTACCACAAGCACAATAGGCCATAATGTGTCCTATCAGTCATGTGGTGAGTGAATGGAGAATACCCACAGATCAACAGTTAAACACCCTCCAGGCCCATCTTCAACTACCATCATCACTCCATTTTCTCCACAAAAATACAGGGTGCCATTCACAGTAACACCTGAGCACTTGGGACACCAAAAGAAAGCCATTCGCCACCTCTTTGAGTACACTACCCAAGCAAAACTTTGAGGACATCGTGGAAAATAATTAAAATCTAACCTGAAATAGTAACCTTCATATTATGAAGGCTAATGCAGTCCTTCCTCCTGGGAAGTTACCTTCAATTTGGAATTTATAATTACAATGCATACGATATGCAATGTGATTCTGGTTGGAATAAAAATTGGTATGTTGTGCCATTATATATATAAAAACAATGAAAGGATGCTTTTTAGTGCAAAAATAAAGATTAAAGGATGTACATTAGGTGTGTATGCGTCCACAGAGAATGATGGGGACATGTAGTTTTGCTGCACAAGCACATAATTAATCTTCACAATTAAAAATTATGACAATACCTTTTGCCATCCACCATGATTTTTGTAATTGACACCCCCCATCACAGAAATCTCTTTATTACATCCTACAACACTATATAGTTATATCACAAGAAAAGTATATCAAATCATGACTATAGTGTGAAGATGGCAACCCTTACAAAAATTGAGTTCACAGCAAATTTGGCACGGATAATTTTCACATGCAAATGAGCTTCACTGTTGCCAAAGATTTGCCGGAGGTTCACCACTACCGGTGAAGAGCTGCAAACTTCTGGCAAATATTTGTGGCAAATCACGAGCTCATTTGCATATGAAAATAATGAGCAGCAAATATTTACATGTTTGCGGCTAGCTAAAAAAATGTTGTAAGGGAAAATAAATCTTTTAACATGCAGGAGTGATTATAAAATCATAAATGTACTTAATTTCACATAAATTATCAAGATGCCAATGTTTTTACTGTATTGCAATTCATTTGCTATTTATTCATGTTTTCAATGTTGTTGAAATGTGTATATGTGAAACAATTCTGCTGCATTGACTTCATATGTATCAAACAGAAAAACAGACATCAAGAAAATGTCTTTTACGATAAAATGACGAAACCGGGCTTTAGCTATGAAATATACATACAATATGAATAGATTCAAATGGTGAGAAACCCCCTACACAAACTGCCACTAAATTCTTAATTTTTTCCCTCATCACAAGAGTCTTCAGTGCGGCCGCAGGCTTTTCATTTCATTTTCTGCCCCCAATCTTCCTCAGCATTTTACCCTCCTCTCTTTCCCAGAACATAAATCCTTCTTGCATTTGCATGGCATCCCTTAGTTACCGTATAGAAGATAAAGCGACGCAGTCAGTTAAAAGCTTGTGCAGTCCCACTCAAAAACAAACCCTTCAATAATTGTATGTCATGGGAAGCATTATCTAACAGGCCAATTAAAGTTTTAGCAAGGCTTGTAACAGCACAGGAAAACAACTTCATAGCACATCTTAGATGCTGAAGAAATGATAGGGACATTGCTCAAGTTCAAGGACTAGGAATGGGAATGTAAGAAATTTAAAGATTCTTGTTCAAATTCCGATTCCACTTAATGGTGCCGATTCTCCAACAATTCCATTAATGATTCTTTTAGCACTAGAATGATTCTTAAAAAATAACAAATATGTAATCCTACTATACTTTGTATATATACACATTTTAAACCAAAAATACACAAAAACAACACTACTTTAGGCAACATATTTTTATTTCTTTTGAAGTAAAATTTTGTACAACAAAACTATTTCTAACTATATATTTTCAAACGAAAACCCGTCAGTGATAGCACGTATGTAAAGTGTAAGGCCTAAAGCACATATCTGATATTTACTAATTTTCATTTTCAACCAATGGCGTGTGTTTGGGGCGGGACTATCTGTTCGACCAATGGAAGACAAAGGGGCTGTGGGGGAAACCTCTTTGAAAACAGTCTTTATTTTTCATTATTTGGTGATGTAATTCAACTAGGGCTGTCGATTTAATCCAGTGCCATTAATTATATAAAAAGTTAAAAAATTCAAGTAATTATGTCCCCGGACCGTGACACGGAATCTGAGCAATTCAAGCTTGTAGTACCACCTGTGTTCTCCAGGGGGCAGTAAGCGAAACTTCAGATGTTTGGGCAATGCTGTTATACAGCGAAAAACCACACTCAACTACAGCAAAAAAAAAACAAGATCAGAACACATTCTTGCAAATACGAACACAAGGATCTCAAGACGTAACAAACACAACTTTTGATTTGAGAAATGTATATGTTGAAATGAATATTAACTAAGATTAAAAAAAGCTGTAAAATGATTGCGCATTGTTAGTTCATGTTAACTAATGTTATTAACTAATGTTAACAAATGGAACCTTATGTTACCATATTTTGTAATGCTTTACTTGTGCACCACAATGATGTAATGCATTTTAATTATCTATATAATTTTTTTTATATTATATATTTTATTTACAATGATTTAAATATAACTATTTAAAAGTATTTAATCATTATTTAATGAAATATTGTTATTTGAGAAGCTTTCTAAGCAAATATTTATATACATATATATATATACACGATCAATTGCAATTCATTCAATTAATGACTCGGCATACCATGTAATTCATTCGATTAAAATCTGTAATCAATTGGCAGTCCTAAATTAAGCACTTCACCTTTAAGTACAACATATTGGTTCTTGGTTTATTTCAATTAGCCTATGTTAAGTAGATAAATGGTCTGACTGATTAAGTTAGTGACTCGTTTCAGAGCAGCCAAAATATTTGAGACTCGTTTTTGAGTAATTCATTAAAAGCACTTTGATCACAAATCAGTAGATACGCTGGTTATGCTGTATGTTTGTTGTTGCATGTAACTAGCTAAGACAAAACAATAGAAAGACATGTCTGTTTACTTTTTCAGAATGGTTTATGAAACTAAATGTCATGAAAATCATTTTGATACAGCATTTTGTTAATAATAGAACTGGTTTTGAATACGAATCGATACTCAATTCCCAACCATATTCATGGTAAAAAAGCAAAACAAAACAAGCAAGTAAAAAAATCATCATCAAATCCCACCTTACACTGACTAAAGGAGCTTTAAAGTGGAATTAGGATGAAATATCAAAGAGTATATTTAGACAGTTCTTTCGTTCATGCAAAACTCATGAGTGGTTCAAGCCTCAAACCCCTCCCTGCCAGCTGAAGTAAGGACAATCTACATGGCTAAGATCAATTAAATTCAATACCAAAGTAATTAAAATGTCTGACTTAAGTCTCTGAACTCAAGACTGGGAGCTACAGAGTGAAATTAACCCAGAAGCGGGTCTGTATCACCACCTGCATGTGCCAATGAAAGAGCTTTTCAAGGAGCAATGCAAGATGAGGATATACATGTATGTACATCTCTGCAGTTAACAATGGAATACATTTGCCATATTGAGAACAACAAGGAATAAAACTGCCTGAGAGATGTTTGACATTTACATTTACATTTATGCATTTGGCAGACGCTTTTATCCAAAGCGACTTACAGTGCACTTATTACAGGGACAATCCCCCCGGAGCAACCTGGAGTTAAGGGCCTTGCTCAAGGGCCCAACAGTGGCATCTTGGTGGTGCTGGGGCTTGAACCCCCGATGGTCAGTAACCCTGAGCCTCAACCACTGAGCCACCACTGTTTGAAGCATTCTAGTGTTGAATGTGTGGTGAAACTTGGTTATCGGTTTAATGGAATCTTGACAACTCTTACAAAAGTAACAGATGGCAATTGTGAGTTTCTTGACATCACGACAGTTAACAAAAGTCTCAACCTGCATTTGCAGGAGAATGTACCGTATGACAACAACAAAAATCTGCCTGAATGATGCTTCAAGCAGTGTTGGAAGTGTGGTAAACTGGTTTAAAAAAGCATAATCATGTGTTGATCCAGTTAAAAGAACGTGATGGCACTAAAAGGTAAACAGGCGGCAGTCGTAAAGTACATGATATCTTGCATTGCAAGACGATGACCTCATTTACATGCACTTAAGATAACTTATTCCAGGTTTTTTGCACTTAAAAGTGTAAGCACTGTTCTTAGGGGTGTGAATCTTTGAGTTGAAAGCGAATGGATTCGATTCACGATTCAAAGTTTTTCGATTCTATTGAAAAACGATTTTTGCCAATTTAAAATGATTCACAATGTAATTCGATTGGATTAACGATTCAATTCTGCATTTTTTTTTAATGCATTTATAGTATTTTTTAAAGGTGCTGTAAGCGATTTCAGCCGTTCTACACCCACAAGAATGAGTGGGAGGTGTATAGCTGCACACAGAGCTCCAACTCTCCAGCAAAGATATAGGGAGCCCCTTATCTTACCCTAACCCTAACCATCTGTGGAGGTTTTGCCCCCTTTTGGAGTTGGCACAATCCCACACCCTTCTGGAGAAACCACGGCCTATTTGAGAGATTCCGCCCCCCATTTGGAGATCTCCGACCTGCAGCTATACTGGACTGAGGCATTTAAATTTCTACACCCTATTTTTCCAAAACCTTACACTTCAAAGTTAACAAACACGATTTATTGAGACCGACATTGTGCATAAACAGTTGTTTAAAACAACAGCAGCAAAATAGAGCCCTCAACCGACAACTGTTATGAGCAACATGACATAAAAATGGAAATATGTCAAAATTTGCCCCCTGCATTGATTTTCAGGGGCATTTTTTACCTTTATGATGGCTTAATTTTTTCTAACAATTCAAAAAAACATGAACTGTCTTATCCGTTTATTTCAAAATGGCAATTTAATCGATTAGTTAATACAAATTCAATACCTGGCCATTTTTTGCCCCCCACATTTTGAATTTCGGGAGCATCTTTATGATTTTTAATGCCATTCTTGCCCCAAGATCCTCTTAATTTCCGACCATGTAGTGGCCACGCAGCGAGTTGGCAGCTGTATCAAAAGATTTGAGAGCTATTGCGACCTGTAATTTGTTTGTGAGATAGTGGCCATCTGGAGGATATATCAGATACAAGGTGCTTGAAAGACTCAGCTGCTCAGAAAAAGTTTCACTGACAGTTTCGAATGGAATGGAGAGTAGGTGCGATCCTGTAAAGGGTGATGGAAGAGTGCAGCACAGGGCGCGTCTGTTAGGGGAGGCAAACTTGTGACAGATTGCCCATTGTTGCCAAAGGTTTGCCGGAGGTTTCACCATTACCGGTGAAGAGCTGCAGAACTTCTGGCAAACATTTGTGGTAAATCACAAGCTCATTTGCATGTGAAAATAATGATCTGCAAATTTGCAGCTAGTTTCGATTTTTGTAAGGGTACACAGTGCATGTAGACGTGAACCTTGCATTCGTGTTTTAAGCATTCTTGCAATACACAGTTTCTGGTGCCCATGTAAGCAATCTCAAAATGGTAAAACAGGGTAAAATAGAATTATGTGTGTTGATTCGATTAACATAGTGTGAAAACTTGATAGCTTGAAAAACCTCTTTGCAGTTATGCTATTACAATGCGGCTACATTTGTACCTGATAATCTCATGCAACTCAAGCAGACGATTACGCTGATAGTAAACACCGACACACCAAACCCAAGAAATGCTCTCTGACACAATGGTAATTACATTCTAATTTTGTTCCATTTTACCACTAACCACCACAAGTGATCATATCATTTTTTAAGTAATTGTGTAGAAGTGTAGAACAACATAAAATTCCATTTACCATTTTTATGACTTTCACCATTAGCACAATAATAGTGCGCTGCCTTGAGAACTTTTAGGAGCTCATGATTTCCATAATTAAAACCCTGAGCAATCAGCAATCATGCTACCTCTCACCCGGGCGATCTACACTGACTCTCTTTAGCGATGCGTGTATAGTGAGACGGTCATGCCTCCCTCTTCACAGGCCTGTTTAAAATGGAACAAATCAGTGCCAATCAAGAGGGCGGCGATGAATTAAGAGCTCTTATTTCGCTCACACTATACACCACAGCACTGTGAGCTCCTTTTACATATACTTTTCTATGTTTGAATTACAAGAAACAGAGTGCACTTTTGATTTTCACATCCATAAAATGTAGGACATCAGAAAAGCACAAGTTGCAAATAATAAGCCTCTTACCCGCAAGTAAATATTTCATAGGAAACAAGGGCAAGATGAAAACAGAACTTAGTTCATTCAAAAACAAAATGATTACCAGGCACATTTTTCTTTTCGTTTGAAGAACAAACACTTTCTTGCAGAATATACTTCTTTTTATAAAACTCAGAGATGTGGCCTAGCAGTAGTAGTGCTCATGTGAATTATTGATGATTCGCAGAAGAATAGTTCTTTTGAACCCATGACTCGATCAAACCGATTCACAAAGCTTTGGTAGATCACCCAACTATAAGGAATTGGTTTAGGAATAAAACTGTAAGATGAGAACAAATGTTGTTAACAAAATTGGAATAATTAATGTTAATAATTTACATAATAAACACTGGTAACACCTTTGTTTACTATGCTCTTAATGCTGGAACTTTTACACATTTTGACACAATCTACATAAATCATATTGAATAAATGTGATTTAAAAGCCATATTACCACAAAAATTAAACAATAAAATGCTACATTATCACAACAAAATGTCAGTTTTAAGTGACAACTCCTTTTGAATCCTTTATATGTTCAATGAAATGAACCATCCAAATAAACAGATTTGCTGAGCAAATTTTGCTCAGGGCACCTGAGACTCGTAGTGACGGATTGATTGACAGCTGTTGTCAGACTCTATGTTATTATTATTCCTCACACGGTCGCAAGACGACATGTACATGAATCTGGCGTGGTGAGCTGGAACCTGCTTACGTCAGCTGTCACCGCTTACGTCACGAGCACCGCAACAGCCAATAGGAAAATTCAACTGCAGTAGCCACCGCTCAACCTGAAGAGGGCAGCACTCAGACGCTTTTACACCATATATTGTAGAATTAAAACACTTTATACACAAATGTCAAAAAAATTACTTGAATCAATGACCAGTACTAATAAAGCCCCATGCTTACAGATCATTAACTAAAAAAAGTTGGTTTAGGGTTTAGTTACCCTTTAATCGGCCAATAATAAAAAAATAATTAATTAAAAAAAGATATATAGAATGTAAAACAAATTTGTAGTCTTTATTTACAATGGCGGCATGTACAGTCAAAAATGTATAAAATCCCAGAGGCAGTTTATTGCGCAACCAAAATCCCAATAATAATTAGAAAAATAGAAAGATCTGGGGTGTACTGTGGGACTTGTATCTGTCCAAAACACTCAAGGGACCATTATTTTGAAATGATAATGGCTCCGTTGCATTTTATTAAAGCATTTGCAAAGTTCAGAATTGATTTTCGCCAATAACAATAGTTCCAAAAAGCAACTATCAGCACTGATTAATCGGTAAAACCGATATATCGGTCTACCTTTAAAAAACATAGTTCCAACTTGAAAGGGGAACTTTTGGGGCTTACTTATAGTCGTCTCTTCATACTAAGCTAGGACTGGAGTAAAATAATATACACACTTTAGATATGAATAAGGACTGTAATACTTGTTTTTTTAAATGTGCGTAAATTAAAGACAGTACAACAAGAACTACCGTAATTTTTTCGCACTATGGTAATTCGAAAATGGGCCGAAAATGGGCTGAATTTCCTTGTTAATATCAAACTACAAAAAAAATACATTTTAAGATCCTGCATTTGTTTCTTTTGATTTTGAAATGAAATATGACCTGGATATGTTCTGGGCAGGTTTTTGTGCACTTTAGGACATCAGCATGAAATAATGTGCTGTGCATAAACACATCAACCTGAATCCACGCACACCGCTCTCCACTTGGCATAATCAGCACAGACAACTGACTCTAGTACCGCATTAACCGACACACACACAATAGACGGTGAACATTCCCTGCCAATATCGTTGTGCACATCCCTACGGCTGAAAAATAATAAAAATACATTTCAAATTCCCACAGAGGGATAAAAATATATTAGCGCTCTGGGCTCCGATGGGCCTGTGGTCTCTATCTATGCTAATGTAGCCATTTGTTGTGGTGTGGGAGCCCAAGGGCCGGTGGAGACATCTCTCAGGTCAATGCTTATCCCTTGATAGATGGAGCTAAAAGACCTTTAACCATTTATCAACCTCCAATTCACAGCTCCAACTGGCTGTGCAGTGCCAACACAAAGCGCTTAATACACAAGCAAAAAGGTCTCGCAACTATCCATCATTCAAACCTGGCAGCTCCAACAAGGTGTGTTTAAAAGGCAGTTTTTCTGCTCTAAAAGGCCGTAGGGAGGTCTAATTGCCAAATGCGCCCCCCGTTTACCAACACAGTGATCAGATGGTGGGAGAGCAACACAGGTCTAAACATCCACAACCACAAACACACAATGTCCTTGTGCGTCATTTCGAATTCCAAGATTGTAGAGGAGAACAAAGGTGGGGTTAGAAAAAAAAACATGAACTAAACTGTGAACAAGTATGAGGTATAAGAACTGTGGAGCCTGATCTAATGAGAATTATGTGATTGTGGCGCCATTTATGCGAAACAATATGTTGTTCCTTTCACGTATCGTGGCAGTTCTGAGGTGAAATGTTCACTGTGTGGCGCTAAAAGAGAGTCTAATTTTCTCTCAAGTAGATTAATGCTCAATCAAGTTTTAAATCAACACAACTGCTTTCAACTAGCTTTCCCTACTATCCTCAAATCATTATTTTCAATTACAGTACAAGATCAACTGGTGAAAAATCATCAACAAATGTTGAGAAGGACAATTTCCACATCATTTCTGTCACATATAAACACAGAGTAATGGCCGTGACTTCTAAAGAAGCATAAAAATCTATATTTCAATTCATCTCTTGTACTCTTTTGTTTCATCATTCAAACGGAGAGTGACGTCTGTCAAACCGTCCCGCTGCGACTGAAGACACCACTTAACTCTGAAGAACTGCTGATTTACCATCAAACACCTCAGATCAGGCCAAGAACACAAGACACTAGGCGTCTTTTGTTCTCTCGTCTCCAAGCAGCACTTTTACCACTGCGGCTGATGGAAGAGTCCGTAGTTGCATCATTTCAGCTTTCAGCTCTTAAACTTCGAAGAAATCTGGCCTGCTGGGTAGAGATTGATTCTTCCACCGTCTTCATGTAATGCAAAACACTCAAATGAATAATAACCAGGACAAGAGAGGGAGGGTTTTTTTGTTGTAAGATCTTTCTTTGAAAGCAATATTTTAATGGCCTTCACTCACCAAAAAGTTCTAAGGCCGATAAATGGTTCTGGGTAAAATCATTGTCACTCAAGGAACCCTATGTGTTCTTCAGAACTCCGAGGGGTTTCTGGCAGAAACATACGTTTCTTCTCAGCTCCTAAAGGTTTTTGGCAGCAACAGCAAGACTTTTACCAATTCAAAAATGGTTCTGACAAAATATCAAAAACACGACTGTTATTAATTTCAAACGCTAGACTGATTTTTGACAGTTCCACTTGCATTTCCATTCTTGTTTTTGAGTTTAAATTGAAATTATGTGTCATAAAATATAAAGTAAATGATTCTGTTAATTTATTATAATTATTATATATTTATGTTGCTAAAGCAAACAATTCAGCATGACAGTTTCATTTTCATTATTTGTTATTAGTATTATTTGTAAATGTGCCTATTAAGTTATGGTATGTAACTGAATTGTACGTAACCTTTGAATATTGGAATATAAGCCATTGACAAATAAGTTTGTCTGAGGTGATAAAAATGAGAAATCCTTTAAAAATCTAGTTTAAAACACGTGTCAAGCGGAAAGTTTTTTTTTTTTTTAAACGTCTAACAGTTTTTTTTTGACACATGACAATAAAATGCCTACAAAAAATATATATTTTATAAATTCCTACATTTCCTCCTTTTTGAATCAAAATGTTTTAATCTCAATCAAATCAAAATGACCTAACTCAGAAACTGGAAGCATGTTCAATATGTAAGAGGTGTATTCAATTAAATATTTAGTGTGAATTGCATCATTTATCTATTTTTGAATACCTTAATATATCCGGACAAAAAATTATTGTCACGTCATTGACCCATATGCTAAGTTACTTTTCCAATTCTCGTTGCTTCCTTGACTCTATTTTGATGAAAAATATATAATAATGTAATATAAAGTGACTTCCTCTCCATGCAATTTCAACATCATTTTGACCCTCCTCATCTTCCTTCACCGTTTATTATTATAGCTTCATAATGGATGCGAAAGTGCTTATTTTGTTTGACATTTTCGCAGAAAATTGTCCTATGTGTTAACTGAAATAGCAATTTGTTCTAAAGCGCCCTGTTTTAGAAATAGTACATTTTTATTTGTGTATCTGAGGAGTTAGAACACACTCCAATTTTGAGCATAGGCTTAAAGTTTAACTTAGGCCATGTAAATGTACTAAAGAACATTGCATTTCAATGTGTAACCAAAACAGGGAGCTTCATCATTTTTGGCAAGACAAATGCATAAAGTTCAAGCTTCTGTTTTGATAACTATTAAATGGTCTATATTTCTTTTTGTTTGTGCCATTATTTGGATTACTTGTCCTATGAAACTGTTATTTTAGGCTGTGAGGATAAAACAAGCATGCCTTTCTAAATGTAGTAGTAACAATTACTTTAGTGCAATAGCGCTGTAAGCACTGTTATTTCATTTTATATAGCAACTGGCCATAAAGCCAAATTTAAATGAAGTCTAGTAGGTTTCAAATCGAAAAACAATCTATTAAGAAAAGTCTTTGTAAAGTAACACTCAATGTAGAAGCTTGTTTGTTTCAGGATGTCTATGAAGTGAAATGTGAAAGTCACAAAAACCTTCTAGGACAGCAGAAATGAGATCTCCGCGAGCACTTGAGTAATCCAGATCATTTCTGTGGGAACACTAGCACACCAGAGGGATCAGCCTCCGTTCTAAGCCTGCAACTGCTTGTGAGTTTAAAGAGTGAACCATATTCAAAGCCGAACCGGGAAAACGTTGATTATTTCAACACATGTCAAAGGTTGCCGTGAACATGTGTGCATGCAATGTTAGCTCAGGAATTCACACAATCCATGAAGCGTATCCCGAATCCCGCATTTGTGAAATCATAATACTAATGATTCTAATTAATCATCTGTGACAAGCATCACTCTGATGTGTAATAACAGAGACCTGAAATGCACATTATCGACATTCCTCATGCATGAAGCAGACAGCCCAGACATTAGCTCGAAAATGACACGTTCCCACCACACGGCATTCAATTGAATTCTTCCACCGTGCAAAAATACTCCCAAAACATAATTATTGAACTTTTCCAGACACGTCATTCCTCATTCCAAAGAGCTCCATCCCTTTTTTCACCAACTCACTCAAGTATAGAAAACAACGTCTTTCTGCCTTCTGCCATAAGTTCTTGAGCCATCATTGCTCTTGACAAACAAAGGCTTTTGTTGGATGGAGTCAGTAAATAGTGGTAAAGGAAACCAGTGGTGCAATATGATATGGCTGAATGCAGTTTTCAAGGCAGTTTTCTTCCGATCAGCCGTGCTCTGAATCACAGCATTCTTTCAAAGATATGATAAGCAGCCCGTTTCGCACATTCATTGTAATGTAATGTAATGAGTGAAACTGCATTCAATATATGCCAAATCACTTTATATCTGTGTTAGGAGCACGATCATACCATCTGAATGGCGAACTACATAAAAAAAAAAAACATAGAATCAACATTTAAATTGTTCAAGCTGAGTGCAGTTTGGGAATCACTGAGATCAACTGGTGCTACTGAAATGGTATAATGGTATAGACAATAACTTTACACACAGTAGTACAGCAACCATGGATGGCATGTCCACATTAGAAATTGCATTTACTCAAAAAATACAGAATCAAACCAATTGTACATACAGTGTAGAGTGAATAATACATTTACTTATAGCACACGTGAAGCGCTTTTACCTTGGGCTGCATCCAAAAACGTAGTCTGCTGATTTGCTACCTTGCTGCCTAATCAGTTAATGGCTTAACTGACATCTGTTTTGAATGAATGGAAACTGCTCTCCGAACAGTTTTGAAAAGCACCTTATTTTCATCCTACCGCCGTATACAGCCTCCAGAGGCAGCATTTTCCTGGTTTTGTATGCAGCCTTGAAGTTGTACACATGCGCTTGTGCGGATCCAGCAATCTACTGACAGTTTAAACAGCCTGGATCACCTGCTTGGAGTAACAGAGTGACCATCATGATTTGTGAATCAGAGGAACGTTTGATCCTGATCCTGAAGTTTTTGATTCTGACTGTTGGAATGCGCACTTCAGGGGAAGATATTAGATGAGCGCTCAATGGGAAGAAAATGCTGGATTTTCACGGGGTTCCTGAATTACGTCTTTTTAAATGAGATATCTGCATACTTGCTGATGGTATATAATAGAAGTTTTATTGATATTTGCCTTATATCATTAGAAAGGTTAGAGGGAACTGATGAGGAGAGACTGTTAGAATATGAGCTTCCACAGGACGCTGGATCTGCTGAAGTTGTGTGAGGTTGGTTTATTACATCTGTTTAAACGAGATATGCGCATATTTGCAGATGGTATATGGAAACGCAGCGTAGTTCTAGCGGGAAGACTAGCAGCTGTACATCATCACATCATTAGCTGGGTAATTCCTAGCCAATCGCATGTAAGCCATTGCTTTATAAGTCTGCTCACAATCTATCACATTGCTGTATCAGTGTGCTAACGCGGCAACCTCCACCACCCCACCACCACCAGTTGAGCCCCATCCCGCACAGGGGTAGGCTCCTCGCCTCTGTCTCCTATCTCCGGCAAGATATGACGGTTCCGGGTACAACTCCCTCGGACCGCCGGATGGGGCCTACGCCAAAGAGAGTGACATTACTTCCTGTTTTACATTTATCAAATAAATGGCATCTTAAACTTCACTCAAGCCTGCATGTCTTCCCAAAATAAATTATATTATTTTTATTGATATTAGTCTTTTTACCATTAGACAAGACAGTTAAAAGTTACAGGGAACTGTTGAAGAGAGGGAAAATGAAACAGATGAGCACTTTAACTTTATGAGCTCAAAAGCATCTGCTGCGGCTCTGATATGAGGATTGTTTAAATGACACAGTGTTGCACACCGGTCTATTATTGTAGATGGCACGATGCCACATAACAACAAAATGAACTGTGACTGGTCGTTTACAAGTCTCAGCCACTTCACATGCAAGCAGGCGATTTTCTGCACTCTAAAGAAACAAATCGGCTAAACAGGAAAATTTATTAGCCGATACCAATAATTAAAAAAGTCTGAATATCGGCCGATTTATCAGCCTCTGCAATATATAATCAACCACTAGATTTCACTGAAAACGTCACATCTGTGTACATATATGGAACACACATTTCAAAATACTACAAAGAAGTCCATTTTCAAACATGTAACATATGTTTTCCCAAATACTAGTGGAATTTTAATATGTACACAATGCTCAAACATATGAACTATAAAGTAATAAATAAGTTCATATATAGCCATTCAACAGATTTCTGCACTCAAAATAAAAATTTAAAAGTTTGCACATTTTAATTTAATCGAAAAATTCCATCAAACTGAATTGAGTAATTTAAAAAAAACGAAATTATATATATATATATTTGATGGAATTTTTAAATGAAATTGAAATGTGTACATTTAAAAAATAGTCTAAAATATTTTTTTGAGGGTGTGTGTGTGTGTGTGTGTGTGTATATATATATATATATATATATATATATATATATATATATATATATATATATATACACATACACACAGTATATATTATGACACTAATGGCTGGATTCAATATACCAAAGTTTTACTGTGTGGCTTCCATAGTAAAAATAAGGCTAAACTATTACTTTAACTCTTAAATCTAAATCCTGCTCGACAGCTGTATGGAAAGATTGGAAAATGCTAGTGTCTGCATTTCATCAGCTGCAACAAACAACACAGTCTCGGCACACATATTTTATGGCATTTTGTGACAGAGGCATTGAAACAGTGCATGCCGTTCTTTCCACTAGACGACACAATAAAATCACTTTGATGGCTTAAAATGGCAAAAAACATTCATTAGAAAATACCAAAGTCCAGCTCTGAAAAATCACAAATTCATAGAGAATCAAATTAATAAACAGACTTTCCTGTTTTTCTGATCATTTCTTCAGAATCTCAGTGCTTGAATCGTAGTGGATTCTTTTTCTTTTTTTTAGTCCATTAGGATCTTTATTGGATCCAAATTATGATAGAAATTCCATTAGCAATCCTGTACTCATCCATTAAGACTTTTTGACTAGGGATTTAACACAAGTTCAGTGATTAAGCACCCAGAAACCTTTTAAAATCATATTTGATTTTTTATTATGATCTAGAGACAAATAGCTCCATGGGAAAGCAATCAGACTGAATCGTTTTATTATAATGGAAAATCTTTCAGCTTCAAAGTTCCATGGATCCAACTCTGAGTAGTGTGACTCAGGCCGGCCAAACTTTGGGAAGGGGGATGGGGTTGGTGGCTCATTGAGATTCGAGCACTTTGATATGTAAATGAGTGCTTGGAAAATGAAGCGCTAGAAATCACAGGCAGTTGATGTGAGCTGAGATGGCACTTCCTCTAAAGACATGCACAACAAATGGAGCGAATGAGAGCGCACCACAACAGTGCATTTGTTCATGTGAATCCACTCGCCGCATTCAAATGAAAGAGTGCCTAATAATGACTCATAATACTGATTAAATGCACTGTACATGGAAGCCCAACATTTCACGCATTTAAAATGAAAACTACAGGGTTTTCATATGGATGAAACCTTTATTTACTCCCCTATAAGTTTAGCTTCTCCTCATACTTGCCAAATTAGTTCAAGTAAATGTAAACCATTTGGTTCAAGAGGGTAAAGTCTGGGCTATCTTTCTAATTGTTGACCTATGTCATCATTCCTTTGGATGTCAGTTTATCTTTTAAAAATGTTTGTCCCTATATCTTGCTGTTTTTTAACCCAAAAAAGTATTCTGTGCACTCTAAATAAAATGAAATTACATTTTGTCCAGCTTCTGGGTTTTTTTGAGTTACACATACTACAAAATGTACTTTGAATATATGTTGTTACAACTAGTCAATCATAGTTGTCTGAAGAAATTATTTCAAATTGAAAAATGCTACTGATTTGCGAGTTTCCTGTTGTTGCCACAGTTAGTCAGTCACTTTTAACTTAATGAGGTTTGTCGATTGCCACCGTTATTAAGAATTGTGTGTTAAGTGTTGAAATCTATTGTGTGTCTATGACAAACAGTTGTACGTACTGCTATGCAACATGTTCCGGTAACACTTTACAATAAGGTTCTATTTGTTAACATTAGTTAACTACATTAGTTAACATTAACTACCAATGAACAATACATATTAAGCATTTATTAATCTTAGTTCATGATCATTTCAACATTTATTCATTAATTTTTAAAATCAAAAGTTGTATTAGCTAACATTAGTTAATGCACTATGAACAAACAATGTAAAACTGTATTTGTATTAACTAACATTAACAAACAATGTAACAAATATATTGTTAATTGTTTGTTCATGAAACCTAATGCAGTTACTAATGTTAACAAATGGAACCTTATTGTAAAGTGTTACCCACATTCCTCTCATCAGAGGCAAATGAAAAACAAGATAATTTCATGTTTAAGTAATTTAAAACATACATTGGTATGGTGACAAAATGAAAGTTCTCGTATTGCGAATTGATAGTTGGCTGAACAAGAAATTAGCCGTTCTCTCAACAAGAATTGTTGCGTTTAGTGAACAAAGAAATTCAAATTAGCAAAACAAAGCAATGTTACAGAGCACAATTACGAAAACAGTTGTTGAGAGAACTCAAAAATCGTACTGCATCATGTTGTCTCGATGTTTTTGTAACTTTGCTCAAACATTCCCTTGTAACAGTGTTGGGACGCTCCTATTTCTGATTACATTTCGACGACCGCGCTAATTTGTGTTTCAAAATAACGGTCAAAGGGTGCTTCTAGCCGCTTTGAGGTCATTTAATGGCTCCTCAGGTCAAACATTTGTCGAAATCTTTCTCTGCCTTCGACTCATTGTGTTAAATCGCGTTTGTGTGGCCTACGAGAGTAGAAACCGACTCAAACTAGCATAATACTTGAATGTGTGTGTTTGTCTCACTCAGCGTGACATGAGTAGCTCATGACATGGTGAATAATGCATGTGAGGTAAAATGATCTCATTTTTGTTGCAGCAGAAGGACTTTACAAAGACAATCAAAACCAAAATAAACCACGATACCCTTTATGAAAAGCAGTCGTGTCATACAAGCTCTGTGTCTATGCTATTGTATCCCCCCCCTTTTACTTCGCATTGTTTTCGGTGCAAACACCGACTGCCTTGGTAATATTACGCATTATTTGCAGTCAGTAAAGCTTTTGTTCATTATCAATAAAGACTAGATAGTGCTGATCAAAGCAAGAGCGGACAATAAATACGGATTTCTATCCGCTTTTAGTCAGTTTGATAAACTACTACCTCTACGGTGTCTTGCCCCTTACATTTCCGTTGATTTATTGCACTGGCCTCCACAATTCTTCTACAAAGATAAATCCAGCAGAGATTATAAGGAGATTAACCACATCTGCCACCGTCTTGCTCTTTTATATATATATATATATATATATATATATATATATATATATATATATATATATATATATATATATATATATATATATATATATATATATATATATATAAACTAATGTATTGAGATAAACTACTGTGTTATGAATATCACTGACTTTGGAATAGGACAAAAGCACTAGAAGCTTGGACTAGATGTATAAATGCAACTTTTAAATGTAAGTGTTAAACGGGATCTTCAGGTTGCCGATGGAATGTCTGGTTTATTTAAACACTGCAGTTTTGATTCTCCCTGTCCCAGTGTCTTTTCAGACTCCAATGGAGTCGGTGGAGGTGTGGAAATGGTGAAAGCGCTGTTATGTGCACGCGTAAGTCTATGGCAATGTGAGTGCACAATGGAGATATGCAAAAGGTTGAATAAAAATAATACTCACTTGATTGAGGAATAGTCCTTGCTGATCGTTTTGGCGCAGTATAAATCGAGAGGGGTTCTAAGTCACCCCTAAAAGCTGCGCACAAAGACTTTCAGCGCGTCCAGTGCGTTCGCTCAGGAAGCGTTCCCAAAAGATCCGAGCAATCCAAATAACTCCATTAGGCCTACGGGTAAGGCATACTGAGAAAATGAATAAACTAGTTCACGTTTCAATGGAGCATTTCGGCGTTTCAGGAGAGGTCCATGCAGCGCTCGGTTTTGGGGAGAGAGCGCACAATGAATTCGCGTCTAAATCACACCCGCGCGTCCTCTCGCCAATCGCGCTGGCCCGACCGGTTTTGTTGAACTCTAAAAGCCGTCGGGACTCGCCGCACACTCACTCCGGAGCGTGTTTTTTGAACTTAAGGAAATCCCACTCGCTTCGTACTGCGCAAAGTGATTCTCGACCCAGGAGCTGAAAGAAGGCGAGCGCGTCTAGCCGGCTGCGTGTCGCTCTCTGCAGAGGCGCGCTGGAACACCCGGCCTGGAGCTCACCGCTGGCGGATCCGGATCCTGGAGCAGCACCTGGCCTGCAGAATCAAGCCCATTCATGGGGTCATTAACCTTATGGAGGAGTCTTTTCACAACAACTGTTTAAACACTGCCAAACTTCCTCTTACACTGTGCGCTGTGTACACACCTCTCCATATGTACACTTCTGTATTGATATTTTGTTGTAAAGATAGTGTAGAGACTGTGTGCTTACACTTATACCATTTTTTTTTTGTATAATTACTATTATGTATTTAATGTATTGCCTTATGTGAGACATTGAAAATGGTGCAGAAGCATTAGATTTATACTAAATCTATCAGGGGAATGAAGGAATCTGCTTTATTTTGTAGTACAAGTATTGCAGTTATACACTTTACTGTAAATGCGTTTGGACTATATATTTATTTCTAATAGCAAATATGCATTAATCAAATTAAAATCATGATATGTCTTCGTGTGCTGATTAAACTACAAAAGACATTTAATTTAACAAATATACGATTTGCATGAGCTGCACGCTTCAACAGTATAGTGATTGTGAGAAGCTGCTGCTACACATTATATGATGTTTAACCTCGAGAATTTCATAGTTTTTTTTTTCATGTATAGTAATTTCAAATCAGATGATTGCAACACGCTCCAGAAAAAGTTGAGACAGGGTCAATTTGAGGAGTTGAATTAACAAGGCGATGTGGAACAGGAAATGTTAAACAGGTGAAGCAATCGTGTCATAATATATAGAGAGCCTCTAAAAACAGCCTAGTCCTTCAAGAGCAAGGATCATTCTGGACTTGTCTTCAGCAGATAATCCAGCACTTTCAGAACAATGTTCCCCAAAGACAAATGGGAAGGAATTTGGGCATTTCACCCTTTACAGTGCACAATATAGTTAAAAGATTCAAGGAATCTGGTCAAATCTCAGTGCGTAAAGGGCAAGACGAAAACCATTTCTGAACGCGTGTGATCTCTGATCCCTCAGACGTCACTGACTTAAAAAACATCATTCATCTGTAATGGACATCATGAACATGAGCTTGGGATATCTTTAGTAAACCTTTGTTAGTCAACATCACTCACCACTGCATCCACAGATGCAAGTTAAGACTTTACTATGTAAAGGAGAAGCCGTACATCAACACTGTCCAGATGCACTGCTGAGCTCTCTGGGCTCGCTCTCATCTTGGAAAGTAGAACAGTGGAACTGCGTTCACATTTCATAGTTTGTGAAAAACACAGCCATTGTGGTATCCTATAGGGAAAAGACCATCCAAGCTGTTTTTAGTGTCCGGTCCAAAAGCCAGTGACTGTATGTGTCAGGGGTGTGTCAGTGCCCATGGCATGGGTAACTGTGAGAACACCGTGAATGCAGACAGATATGTACAAATATTGCAGCATCCAGCACGTCTTTTCCAGGGACGTCCCTGCATTTTCCAGCAGGACAACTTCAAACCACATACTGTGTAAGCAGAGAGTGCGGGTGCTAGACTGGCCTGCCTGCAGTCCTGACCATCTCCAATTGAGAGTGTGTGCACATTATGAAGTACACCATCCGGCAATGAAGACCCCGTACAATTGGGCAGCTAAACAAACAAACATGTATAAACAGGGGGAAATTCCACTTTCTAAACTTATCAAACTTTTGTCTTCAGTGCCTAAATGCTTAATAAGTGTTATAGGAAGAAATGGTGATGTTTCACATTGGTAAACACTTGACTGTCCCAAATTTTTTCGAGCATGCTGCAATCATCTGATTTGAAAGGACTGTACATTTAAAAAAAAAACAATGAAATTCACAAGGTAAAACATTATATATTGTGTAGTTGTATTGCTTTCAATATAGCAAAGGGTGAATATAATTTACAAATCACTCATTTTTGATAAATGATAATAATAAAATACTAATAGTAATTATATTATATTTCAGCAGTATCTCACAAGCACGATAAAAAAATCATGCATAATATGGCAAAAGTCATTGTTATGTTTTAATTTGATTACAATTCTAAGAATTCATTTGATTAGACTACATTTTATTATATATAAAAAAGAATAAACTTTAAGAGAATTCAGAGAAAATAAAATGCAAAACACGGAATTTGGGAAAAACTAAAATGGATTTTGGAAAATGAAAAGGATTTCATACGGCCCTATATTATCGATCATAAATTTGGATTTATTATGCCTATGAATATGAAAAAAAAAATTTCTTAATGATTACATATTTATCTAAACTAAGTTCTGTCAAAATTAATTATCAGCCATCAAAACAGATTTAAAATTTTGCCATACCACACCACAAAATATCCATCACATTTTTCAGGCAATTTTATACAATATATATTTCATTAAAAAAAGTGAAATAAAAATGTAGAGAATATTTGTAGCCTATATAATTAATTACACATTTTTAGGTGGCATTTTAAACATAGTTTCTTAAACACTGTTTATAAGTATTATTAAATGTTTCTAGAAATATAAATGTTGTATGCATAATTTATACTGAAAAATTAAATACATTATTAAAAACTAAACTTAAAGCAGTTATTTGAATTTCTTTTAAATTCATTCCATGTTAATAGTACTTCTACATAACTGTATTAAAATAAAACAATTATTTTAATTAAAAAACAAATCAAGAAATTGAACTGAAATTTAAAAGGTATTCTGAATGCTGCAAAATGATGTTTGCTGATTAATGTAGGTAAAAAATGGATGAAAAAATGATTCTTTGGTCATGTCGTTTCTTTCCTTGGGCACATAGTGAGCCTGGATTGCAATTGTTGGCCCCTCATGAAAAGAAAAAAATATGTGCGTGACACCTCTGGTCCCTTTGATTCCACCAGGAATTTTGGGGGGCAACCCTTACGCTGATGAATTATGTTTAGAGTAGAGTCAGATCAGCAGGAAGTGAGTGGAGTACAATGACATTCACTGGGAGAGAGTGAAGCAGGAGAGATATGAATGAGGCGACTCAGTGGTAACTCTAGCCCCATGCAGTCATGTCAACACTTCCAGCAACAAAAAATGTTTGTCCGGCCATTTGTTCCCCTTGGTGTCAGTGGTATCCCCCCTGAGGAATAGCTCTTGGAGCACCAGCCCACTCCATAATTCCAGAAGGCACCAAGATTAGCCAAGGGAAATGATGCTATGTGTTATGACAAGAGTCGCTTCTTTGAAACGTCTCAGACACACCCCATGAGATTGTGCTTTGTCATAGCGATTCCTGTTCAGACAGAATACCTCACAAAAGCAGCAAAGAAAGTTTTCATTATGAGGACTGGAGTTGGAGTCATTCAGCAAGGTCTCCTATAAGAAGAAAAACAGACTGAATTTGCAGTCTCTTGGTTGGTTTCAAAGACACTCTCTTGTTTGCCTCACCAGAATATATTTTCAATTAGAAGAACTTTTATGTCTCCTAGGATGATTTTAAAAGCCAGAAACCCTTCTAGTTCTAAAGGATATTATATAATAGCTTTAATCTCTTTGTAACACTTTACATTCATCGTTCCTTTGTTCTGAGTTTTTAAAAGGTTTCATTAATGAATAATGTCATTTATAAATGCATTATAAATCATGTATATGCAGTTATTCCAACACCAATAAAAAGACTGACTTCCATGATATACTGTAAGTGCCACATTGTGATCATTTTAACCTACATGTTATAAATGCTTTATACACACACTTGTTCAAACTTATATGAATAAAACATAAAATGGCTTATGTCACTATGAGATTAAAAAGGGGATTATGTGATATTGTGGTAATATTTATTACTGTAATGGATTGCCTCACATGTGTTGTAACTTTAATTGTAAATAATTGTTATTAAATATTAAAAACATGTGCGTTAAAATGCTCAACATTGGCTAGCAAAAGTAATAAATGTGTGTGTCCATTTTACATTAAGGTACATTTGCATAGGTAACTAATGTTGAATATCTGTTATTAAGCATTTATAACATGTAAGTTAATATGCTTGCCACAAATAATAAACATGTCTGTCCACTTTAAATTAAGGTACATTTTTATGGGTTTCTAATCTTTATATTAATTAACAATACTAATAAGATTTATTAAGCATTTGTAACATGTGAGTTAAAATTCTCACAATTGATAACAAAAATTAACAAAAGCCTGGGTCCACTTAACGTTAAAGAACATTTTCATTGGTAACTTATGTTAAATAAGTGTTATTAAGCATTTTTTAACATGTAAGTTAAATTGCTCATCATTGGCAACAAATAGTAATAAATGCTTCTGTCAACTTTAATGTACTTTTTCATAGAAAACTAATATTAAATAAGTGTTATTAAATATTTAAAACATTTACATGAAACTGTGTTACATTGGCAAGCAAAAGTAAAAAAATTTATGAACTGTAAGATTAATGACTAATGTCTTTGAAGTTGGAGTAACTGCAGAGGTTCACATAGATGAATAGTCCTTTGTTAGTTGGCTGATGAAGGCTTTTGTTGGCAATTAAATGATAGTCCATGTATTCCATTTCAAGAGTGTAGTCCATCAATAGACAAAGGTTATGCTGGCAGAGATCATCGAGGTGCATAGCAGTTCAACCGGCAGGTCATTTTGGTGAGGTTCAGTGGGGTCCATCCTAAATCCAAGGTTTAGGCAGTGGCACATGAAGTATCCGATGTCTTACAGTTGGAGTTGGCATCAGTTCATCCTCTGAAGTCAAAAGACTGAAGGCTGCATTTAGTCATCATCACTCAGAGGCACATAGCAGTGGAGTCCAACACCAAGCAGGAACAGAGCTGGATCTGGCCGGCTCTGGTAACCTTCGGATATGAATCCTGAGGTTGAGACATGGGAAAAAAATGGAATAATATTAGTGTGCATGCCATTCAATTTATTACAGAGTTATAGATCATGGTAGAAGGTTCCGGCAGACCTAATTGTGAGTTGATGGAAAAATTAGGTGTATACCTGTCTAATTATATGAGTCTTTAATCTAGACTTAAACTGAGTGAGTGTGTCTGTGTCCCGAACAGTGTAAGGGAGACTATTCCATAGTTTAGGAGCCAAATAGGAAAAGGATCTACCTTTTCATTTGTGGATTTTTATTTTCTACGAACTATTAACAAGCCAGAATTTTGTGATCGTAATAAACGTGATGAATATAGCGTGTCAGAAGGTCACTTAAAGTAATATTTCACCCAAAAATGAAACTTAGCTAATAATTTACTCACCCTCAGGCCATCTAAGATGTTTCTTTCTTCATCAAAACAGAATTTAAGATTTTTAGGATTTTATTTCAGGCCTCCTCCTTTTAGCAGTGCAAGTGAATGTACTCTTGTGAATGTACTTTTTTTACGGTCCAAAATGTATATTTAGGGTGCATCAAAATAATCCACACTACACCAGTCGACAAATAAAGTTCTTCTGAACCCAAACGATTGATTAGTTTTAGAAATAAAACAAAACTTATATACTTTTTAACTACAAATTGTTCACTTCCTTACATGTCTGTGAGGGATGGGCTCATGAGAGTGATGACGTAAGGTCGTTGGTTTGCTCATGCGTGGAGGAGGAGGCAGGAAGCACGTCATTGTGCTGTACATAAGTTTAATTTTCTTTGCTGTAGATTTGTATTTGTATAAATGTATTGTTCAGAATGGTCGTTTGGTGTGTGTCTGGCTTATCACGCTGAACCTGGATATCAGTACACCACTACGTTCTCTAAAAATATTGGAGGGTGTGCAGTGAACATTTTACCCCTGAGGATTTCAGACCATTGAAAGAAACAAAGGGTCGAAATCTTGGTCTGTGCAAGTTTCTCTTGTAAACAATGACGCACTTCCTGCCTCCTCCTCCTATTTTTTTTAAGTTCCTTATATTAGAATCTCCTATAACAAGGGTGATTTTTAGTGGGTGTATCACTGAGTGGGGAGAATAGATTGGAAACCCTCAAAGGAATGGGCGAGTGGTGCCACTTTGCTGAGCAAGTATGTCACCGAGACGTCACCCAAATGCCCTGCTGCAGGGGCTCTACAGCCGGAACCCACATCTGAAACAGTATCTACCGGCTTCTCACTGACCTCCGCTAGCATTCAGATGCATGTCTCTAACTTATTAACCTTCTCCGTAAGCCTGTCTAATTCCTTATAATTATCACATATGAATCCCTCACTGCTGATGGAAGAATATGTAGTAAACATGTGCCATGAAATGCACATTTACATTTATGCATTTGGCATTTGGCTTTAATCCAAAGCGACTTACAGTGCACTTATTACAGGGACAATCCCCCCAGAGCAACCTGGAGTTAAGTGTCTTGCTCAAGGACACAATGGTGGTGGTGGTGGGGACTGAACCAGCAACCTTCTGATTAACAGTTATGTGCTTTAGCCCACTACGCCACCACCACTCACTGACTTACCGCAATTGTTTGTTATGGTTGTTCTTGAGCCATGCGGGTTTGATACCAATGTGAATCCCTCACACAATTGTTTGCTGTAGTTGCGGTGGTTCCTTATAAGCAGAGGATTGAGATTGATGCAATAATCCGTGTAAAACACAGAAGAGAAAACGAATGTACGCAGTCAAATTTCAAGATGTAGACAAGTGGGAAAAAAAGGCTGCACGTGGTAATATACACAAAGTTGAAATGGTAAAAAAGTGGGAAAAAACTAAGCATGTGGTAAAATGGTAAAGGATAAAACGATGAACATAGAGGAATAAGTATTGCTTAGCAGGCTAGCAAGCTACAAACAAACACCGATTCGGCAGCATGCCGGCAGCTTGCAATCCATAGTTGATAAACAATAGAAATGTAGTTTTAATTCAGCTGTGACTTTGGTAATAGGGTAAAATACAAAATAATAATCAGCAAATCAGTTAGTAAAAGAAAAATAAATGCAAGCCAATTTCAATGAATGAAAATACAAATTTAATAAATTTAATAAATAAAATGTAATAAATCTTATCATGACAATCCATTTCACACTTCACTTCAGTGAAAACATTCATCTTGAACTATAGCAGAAAAAAAGTTTAGGTAATATACATGGAAACAGAATATTCCAATCCAGATATAATCTTTAATGTCCTTTGATTTGTCAATGACATGATGTAAGTTTTGTGTGTGAGTGTTCATGTTAATTTATTTATTTAAAAAAACATATAAAATGTGGAGTCACACGACACCATGCAAGGTTCTGAAGTGTGAACGGCAAGCTCTGAACACTTTGCTGGTTTTAATAGTTTTTATGTCATAAACTAGTGAGATTTGATACACCCTGATCCTTAATTGTTATAGGAAGACAATACAGTACTTTGCAAAAGTTTTAGGCACTTGTGAAAACTGTTGCATAGAGTGCATGTCTTCAAAAATAATGACATACATTTTTTTATATATCAATTTACGCCATACAAGGTGCAGTAAACATAAAACAAGCTGACTCAATGTTTGAGAGTCTAAAATGTATATTTCCTATTGACACACTAAAGATGAAGACATAAATAATCATCTTAAGACAAATTTTTTGCACAGTACTGTATGTCAAAGAATTCAAAATCCTCGTGGTCTGGATACATTAAAATACACTTATGTGCTCAAGATGACTCCACAGACAAGGCCACAGACCAGGGACTCGAATTGGATAGAGAAGTGCGGGAAATTCTGTGAGAATTGTTGAACTTGCAATGCTAACGAAGGTCATGGCTGACTTGGAGGATCTTGCTCTAATACGCCGATCGATCACTGACATGCAGATGAAATTTACTGAGGTGGTTACAAGAGTGGGGGATGTCGAGAAATTTAATGTTTATCTGGAGTCATTGGAGAGGGAATTAACTGCTTATCCGCTTGTGGCCATGGTGGATTTGGAGCACGTCTGGAAAAAGTTGGAGGATTTGGATAATCGTAGTTGGTGAAATAACATCCGGATTGTTGGAATTCCTGAGACTGAAGAAGGTCAGTATGTGGTGAAATTGCTGGACGGGTTCCTTCCGAGTCATAACAGGCCATATGCTGGAAATTGAGCAAGCTCACAGGGTTCTAGGTTGGCGATCCACTGAGGGAGACAGTCCCAGATCAATTCTAGCCAAATTTCTGAGATCATCCGATAAAGATGAGTTGAGGAGTAAAGGCAGGCTTTCTTGGAAGAACCACATCATTTTCTTGTTCCCAGACTTTGCAAATTCAACAAGCGAGAAACATGATAATTTCAAGGAGTGCAAGAAACTCTTACATCAACGGAAGGTTGCTTTTGCACTGATGTTCACGGCCAAATTGAGAATAAATGCTAAGGATGGCCACAGAATATTTACATTTACATGGACTGTTTGTGTTTAGAGGGATGGACGTCAGTTGGTGCTATCGTGCGCATGTTTTTCTTTTTTCTGTTAGTTTGGTTTCGGGAGGAAGTTTGGGGTATGATTGTTGCACTAATGTTGGAATGTGGTCATTATAATTGTATTTTTGTCACACAATACATTTTTCTAGTATGTCAAAATGTAAAACGTTAATATGAGAGGATTGTCTCTCTCCACGTGGAACTTAAACGTAAGAAATATGATATAGTGTATGCTGATATAGAAATGCCTCTTTCCCCACAGGAATCCGAATAATTTGGGAAAATATTGGGTGGACATGTTTTCTTTAGTGCTGTGTCAAGTAAGAGCAGGGGAATCATTACACTGATAAGTAAGGATCTACAATTAAAAAATCTCAAACAGATTAAAGATAAATTAGGAAGAGTCATTATTGTTTCGAAATTCAGGGGAAAAGTCATATTTTGACTAATATTTATCCACCTAAAATTAATGTTCAGGGCTTTTATATAGATCTTAAAGGGATGTTGCGAACCGCTGGCACCCCTCATTATATAATATTGGGAAGAGACTTTAATGTTTTAATGGACTCAGTCCTTGTTCATAGTGAAGCAAAGGTGGGCACTTAAAGGGGGTTCTTAGGGGCCAGATCATTCAGTATGCCTCATTCACCAAAAAATCCAAAGTAAGAGAACACGTGGAGTTGTAAGGGAATATTAAAAGTGCCAAGGCAGAGATGAAGCATCAAATGTCGTCTGATGGCCTCAGAGAATTGACCCAATTGAAACAGAAGGTGGAGTTTTGGCTATTCAGGGCTAGACAGTAGTACTTTGAGTCGGGGTACAAAGCAGGAAAACATTTGACTAGATATATATAACAGAGAGAGTCTTTTTCTATCATTCCCTCAGTGAAATCTGCTGGTTCTGAAATATTTACCTCAGCCATTGATATTAATAATGTTTTTAAAGAATTCTATCTTGATCTCTATAGTTCCATGTCTTCGTCTACTGATGAAGGTATTAGAAATGTTGTGGAACCATTAGAACTCCCTAAATTGACAAGTGAGCAAAACAAATCTCTTGATTCTGAGATAACCTTGGAGGAGATTGGCGAGGTAATTAAGGTCTTGCTTACAGGCAAGGCTCTGGGGCCAGAGGGCTTTGCCACTATTTAGAACTTATGCTAGAGAACTGGCTCCAATTTTGCTAGAAGTTTATACAGAATCATTAAAGAATGGAAAGCTTCCGCCAACCATGATGCAAGATCGGATCAGTCTGATTCTTAAAAAGGACAAAGATCCAAGCGAGGGTGAGGGTAAGTGTTACCGTCCAATTACCCTGATCCAGCTAGACGTTAAAATTTTGTCAAAAATTTTGGTTAACCGATTAAATAAAATTATGACATCTCTTATGCATACATATCAGGTGGGGTTTATACTGGGCCGTAGCTCTTCTAAATACAATATGCGTTTCATCAATATCATGTGGTCAGTGGCGAATGATCAGACTCCGGTCACTGCCATCTCACTTGATCCTGAAAAGGCATTTGATATGGTAGAATGGGATTATCTTTTTAAGATTTTGGAAATGTACGGGTTTGGGAATATGTTTAGATACTTTATAGACACCCGGTAGCTGCGATAAAAAAAATGGATTAATTTCAGATTATTTTACTCTTTATACTTTCTCCATTTTTTGTTCTATCTTGCCCTGGAACCATTAGTAGCTGCGATAAGCAAGGAGGTTGATTTTCCAGGGGTGATGGCGAGAGGTGTGCCCCATAAGCTTTTGCTTTACGCAGATTGTATTTTATTATTCATCTCTGACCCTACTAGATATGTGCCTTGCCTCCACAGGATTATTAATTCCTTTTCTAAATTCTCAGGAGTTAATTGGTCTAAATCTGAAGCTTTGGCACTGACAGCATACTGCACGGTAACAGCTTTTCAGCCAGGTGCCTTCCAGTGGCCCAAACAGGGCATTAAATATTTGGGTATTTTATTCCCAGCAAATTTGTGTGATTTATTTGGAGTTAATTTTGACCCTTTAATTAAATGTTCTTCGAGCGATGTGGGCAGGTGGGCGTCATTACATTTATCAATGATTCGGAAGGTTAATGTTAATGTCAAATGTAAATGTCAAAATTCAACTACCTGCTACAGTCTCTCCCCCCTCTCTTATTTCAAGCAATTTGATAGCATAGCAAAGTCCTTCATTTTGAATGGTAATTGTCCCAGATTACATTTCAGTAATAGTGGACAAAGGTGGGCAAGGCCTACACAAGATTTTGTTTTATTATTATTCGGTCTCAGACATTTGGCTCATTAGTCGCTTCCACCTGAGAGAGAGCCCCTCCCTGGTTTTGTACTGAACAGGAAGTTCTTGCCTCTATTTCACCATTACAAAGCCTTTCTATCAAACTAAAGGGAGAAGTTAAGATACACCCCTTTATCTCGCATTTGCACTTGGTATGGTCAAAAGAGTCCAGAGTGTTTAATTCATACATTTATTTAAATGTTGCCTTGAGCATATTGCTGAACCCAAAATGATGTATTAATGAGTCCCCTTTATTCTGGTCAGAGTGGATTGTGAGCAGGGTTACTACACTCTGTGACTTATATGAGAGTGGGGTGTTGAGATCCTTTGAAAATTTGGTTCAACATTTTGGGATTCCCAGATCTCAGTTCTATAGATATTTACAGCTGCGCCACCTGCTGATATTTACAGCTATACCGTCCGTCCTCCCCACAGCCATCACGGCTGGATGATTGGTTCCTTGGGTCTGCGCGCCGCTCACAGCCACCCCCCCCCAGTCCCTTTCTTCCCGGAGGTGCATGATGAGCTGACGACTGCATGGAGAGCACCCCTCACCACTCATCACAAAGCCCCTCACTCATCCGCTCTCAATACCCTCAACGGCAGAGCGGCCCATAGGTACACGGCGATTCCCCAGGTGGATAGGGCGGTTGCGATCCACCTATGCCCCGAGAACGTCACCACCTGGCGGGGTCACCCTGTGCTCCCCTCCAAGGCCTGTAGGATGACGTCATCATTGTAAGCCAAAGCCTACAGCGCCACTGGACAGGCCGCATCCGCCCTGCATGCCATGGCCCTCCTGCAAGTCAAGACACGCTTCCTCGCTGCCCCTGTCTCCCAGTTCGGCCTCTTCGGTGACACCGTCGAGGACTTCGCCCAGCAGTTCTCCGTGGTGAAATGCCCACTGAGGCATCCTCCTGTGGCTAAGAAACTCGCAGCTCTGCCTCAACCCGGGCCCAGCTCTCAGCCCCTTCGTCAAGCGCCTGGCAGGAAGCACACGCCCCCCATCTCACGGACCCCCTCGAGGACCCGGAAGGCTCCCAGGCGCTCCTGAGACGATCGACCCAGAGACCAAGATGTTCGCTCCGGAGCTGGTAAGCAGACCACTCCGTCCCCCGGTGGAGGGCCGGGAGGAGAATACTTGTTTGAATTTATTTCATCCCACATTCTCAATAAAAGAGCTATTTCCTTTGTCTCTGGGTCACCTGGCCCGCAAATGCCGTTCTCACAGCACTCTGCCACCACACCTCAACAGTCCCGGCATGCTGGATGTGGACCCCCCACCTTCAGCCCCATGACTGTTCCCCAGCCGGCCGGTTCTGATAAGACTAGAGGACGCCTCCACCGGACCTCAGTCACTAACCTGCCCCCTGCTGGGTGTGTGGAGCAAGGTAAGTGCTACGAGTCTTTTCTCAGCACCAGAGCCTCTAGACACACCTTTGCCTCCCGACGCCGTACTACCTGCTCAGCCCTGCAGGGTATGTCAAAAATAATCGTCCCTTTAGTGCCCCTAGCACGGAGCTTGGATGCGAGGCTTTCACTTCCCAACCCATCACACTGGCTGGCCAGGACCATCCGACTCGGTAACACAATTCAGTTTGCCAGCCGCCCCCCCCCGTCCGCTTTACCGCAGTACACGGTGAACATGCCAAATCCCTGCGTGCGGAAATCGCGACCCTCTTACTCAAAGACACGATAGATTCTGTCTCTCCAACCGAGATGAAGAAGATCGTACCCAAGATAGGTGGTGGCTTACAACCGATCTTGGACTTGCGAGATTTCAACTGGGCTTTGCACAAACTCCCGTTCAAAATGCTCACGCAAAAACACATCTTAACTTGCGTCCGGCATCTTTTTCCGCAGCGGTAGACCTGAAGGATGAGTACTTCCACATCTCAACATTGCCTCGACATCGACCCTTTCTTTGGTTCGCATTCGATGGCCAGGCATATCAGTACAAGGTCCTCCCTTTGGCATGTCCCTGTCCCCTCGCATCTTTATGAAGGTCGCAGAGGCAGCCCTTGCCCCGCTCCGAGAAGCCGGCATCCGCATACTCAACTACCTCGATGACTGGCTCATCCTGGCCCACTCGCCAGAGTTACTATGTGCCCACAGGGACCAGGTGCTCAGGCACCTCAGCCGCTTAGGGCTTCAGGTCAACTGGGAAAAGAGCAAGCTCGCCCAGGTTCAGAGCATCTCTTTTCTCGGCATGGAGTTAGACTCAGTCTCAATGTCAGTTCGCCTCACCAACAAGTGCTCGCAGTGAGTGCTGCAATGCTTCGCCGCCTTCAGGCCAGGCACTGTGGTCCCTTTAAAACTTTTCCAGAGGCTCCTGGGGCATATGGCGTCCTCCCCCAGTCGGTCCAGCTTATTTGGGAATGGTTCGGCAAGGCTCAGGTAGACCTGTTCGCCTCCCAAGTGACCTCCCACTGCCCGCTCTGGTATGACTGAACAGAGGCTCCCCTCAGGGCAGACGCACTGGCACACAGCTGGCCCACGGGGTTGCGCAAGTACACATTTCCCCCAGTGAGCCTTCTTGCACAGGTGCTGTGCAAGGTCAGGGAGGACAAGGAACATATCACTCTAGTGGCTACCTATTGGCCCATCCGGGCTAGTTTCTCGGACCTCATACTCCTCACGACAGCACCTCCCTGGCAAATTCCCCTGAGGAAAGACCTTCTTTCTCAGGGACGGGGCACGCTCTGGCATCCACACCCAGACCTCTGGAACCTCCTCGTCTGGCCCCTGGACGGGACACGGAAGATCTAGCTGATCTACCACCTGTCATCATAGACACGATCAACCAAGTCAGAGCCCCTTCTACCAGGCAACTTTACGCCCTAAAGTGGCGCTTGTTCACGAATTGGTGTTCTTCTCGGGTCGATGACACAAAAAGGTGTGCAGTCAGGTCAGTGCTCTCATTTCTGCAGGAGATGTTGGAGGGGAGACTGGCCCTGTCCACCTTGAAGGTGTATGTAGCTGATATCGCAGCCCACCACAACGCAGTAGACGGCAAGTCTTTGGGTAAGCATGACTTGATTATCAGGTTCCTAAGAGGCGCCCAGAGGTTAAATCCCTCCCGGCCAAGCCTGTCCCCACCTGGGATCTCTCAGTGGTCCTCTCGAGCCTTCAGAGACCCCCCTTCGAGCTGCTAGAATCAGTTGGACTCAGGACCCTCTCCCTAAAGATGGCCCTGCTGATCGCACTCGCCTCAATCATGAGGGTCAGGGACCTGCATGTGTTCTCTGTCAGCGACACTTGCCTGGAGTTCGGTCCGGCAGACACACATGTGATCCTAAGACCACGGCCGGGCTACGTGACCAAGGTTCCTACCACGCCCTTCAGAGACCAGGTAGTGAACCTGCAAGTGCAGACTCAGTCCCTTTGGACCGCACGCAGAACTTTAGACGTTCTGAGCAGCTCTTTATCTGGTTTGGTGGACAGCAGAAAGGGAACGCTGTCTCCAAACAGAGGCTCTCCCACTGGGTGGTGGACGCCATTTCATTCCATTCGCTGTGTCTGTAGCAACTCCTCCCTCCGAAGAGGCGGGATCTACCACCATGCCACTTCCCACATGTGACCTAAAAGCCCATGTGGTGTATGTCACCACTCTTACCTCCCCCTCTCTGGGCAGGTGTGGTCTCTGCAGGGTCTTTTCCCCCTGAAAGAATAGGAAACTGGGTAAGACCCCCTTCCTCGATGCGTGTAAGAGCCCCAGCCGTTGACTCTATGCGATAAACATAGAGAGAAAAGAGGCCCGGCTAGGCCTGTTCCCAGGTTGGAAGCATCACCTTGGTCCCCTGTCTAGGGTAACTATAAGGATTCCGACGACTTTATGGGGCAATGGGGGAAGGGTACGTGCAGTCTGATACAGCTGGTCGTTTTGGCATGTCAAGTACCTGCCCGCTCCTGTGTCAGCAGTGCACGTACACGGCTCAGCGCATGGCGTGATTTAAATTGGACCCCTAGTGTTGCTTCTTCGACACAACGTCGAAGTGAGCGACAGACGAGGAACGTCAAGGTTACGGATGTAACCTCCATTCCCTGATGGTTCCCTGTCCTCCCTGCCGCGTCGCTGAGCCTAGCCACTGTTGTGGCCGGACCATTTCTGGCTCCTCAGAAAAATCCTGAATGGGACATGCAAATTCTGTCTGCCAACTTCTCATTGGCCTTTTTTCATAGATCAGAGGTATATTTGGCGCTCAAGAGAGACCCCTAGTGTTGCTTCTTTGACACAACGTCTCGTTCCCTCCATCAGGGAATGGAGGTTACATCCTTAACCTAGAGGTTCACTTTTCAAATTGTAAAACCACAGAAAACATCATGTTGTTTGTAACAAAACAATAAAATAATTCCTTTTACCGTAGCTTCTGTTTTAATTATTTTAAATGTAATTAAAAATATTATTAAGATGTGTATACATTCACACTCATTCAAGATTAAATGAAAATGTTATTTTTTTGGCTATTTAAAGGGGTCATGACATGGGTTTTTTTATTGTATTATTATGTTCCCTTAGGTGCAATTATAGTATTAATATATTTTTTTTTAAGAAAAACTTTTAAAATCTAGTGATTTATGACCTTTTCCCACCCTGTTTCTCATCCTCTGATTCAAACAGTCTGTTTTGGGGGCGTTTTCCATTTAAGACTTCAGTGTTAACACCCACTGTTATGATTGGCTAACGTCAGTGCCTATGTATCAATTATTGACGCTCCCAGCCAGAACAATATGCAAGTAAACTAAGTAAAAACACTGTGATTATTCATAATGAATGAAATTGCGCTTTAAAAAGTAGTTTAAAGTTTAAAATAGATTACTTACAGTTTGCGTCGTCGTTGTTCCCAGAATAGTCGGCACGGACTTATCTTTGAGCAACAGTTTTCTGGCAAAGCCAGCATCATATTGAGATTTGTTCTCAAAACAGTCATCCTTAAAATGTACAGAACAAACACTTAAGTTAACACTGCCGTGACTGGGACGTCCGCAAAAAATAAACTGCATCCATTTTTCCCTGACGTCTGGATCTTTCGGCAGCTTATTCAGAGGTTTTGTTTGACCACAGCCAGGAACAGCACATCTGTGTGGCATCGTAATTTTCCTGTGCACAAGTAGTCTCTGTCAGAGCTCGCTGTCCATCGACTGAACACTTGTGAGGCGACTGCGATACTGAAATGAGCGTAGTTGTTTTGCGCTTAAAGCGTAGTTATCTTGTGCTGGAGGCGGTCATATGCAAACGCTGGTACGTCACTTCTAACCGTCACGTCACTTCTAACCATGAATCCAGAACGAGCTGTAGTTTGAGCTTGATTAAATAAATGATTCGTTTAGAATGGGGAGGACGTCTTAAAATATTAAACTTGCAGGACGTTTTAATGATACAAAGACCTCTTATATACCAAAAGATCAAGGCAAATTTGGTTTCTCATGTCATGACCCCTTTAAAAGGTTATGTTTCTAATGATAAAACCCTCATCTTGAAAATATGTCATTTACCCACATACAACCTTTCGTTTTTAATTAATACTGGCTTTACTGTCTGAAATACAGAGTAAAAATGCGATCCATTCAAATTAAGGTCAAATAATTCCTTTTATGTGCTCATTTAAAGGTTTTCACCAATTCAATTGCTTCAAAAAAGTTGATTTGAAATGCAGCATGTTTTGATAAATCTTTGGATCAGTATACGCCCCTCAAAATGAGTTAGTGCTTGTCAAGTCAGCAACTTGTGAGTTTTGTGTAGATTTATTTTCCATATAACCTCCTCACAAATTCTATAATGATTTACATCCATACCACATACTCAGCATTGAACAATTCAATGAAAAAGGGCTCTTATTTGAAAAATCTGGCCTGCCCAGAATCAAATGCAAACTGAGTTCCTGTATATGACACATATGTATCTAAATAAGCAAAAGTGTGGCTTAATCTACAGAGGAATTCCAGAGTGTAAATGTTTTAATTATTTGAACACTTTCCTTTCTCGTACAGATGCAGATCTTCCCACCAGCCTCGGCTTTGCAGTCTCTCTTTTCATACATGTGTTTTCCCTCTCTGATACATTGTTCTCTGTGTTGGGAATGCCTCACAAAGGATTGAGAGCTTTTTTGAAAGCTTCGCACCACTAATAACAGGGCAGTGGATAGAGCTGTGGTAAAATGTGTCATATATCATTATTCTGTGGTTATTCTGAGTTCAAAAGAAATACATTCAAAGCGGTCCTGAGTTATAGTGAGAAAGGAGAATACTAACTTTAACCAAGAAAAAAAAAACTTCTTTGACTGTCATGTAGATGATTTTCCATCAAAACTTTGTAATGAAACACATTACGAGCCTTTTCAAGGCAAAGTGCATGTCATGCACTCCATAAGCTACAATCTCTCATGAGCCGCATTTTTAATCGCATGCTTTGCAGCTGAATTTGACTACATCCTTCAGCAGACTGCTCATCAAAGTCTATAGGAGCCTGGGAGCCCCTGAAAACAGTGATGAAAGCTGAATTAAGTTAGCTCTGATGAGCCAGATCTTCTCCAATTGAACTATGTAGGCCAATGTAAATGACTTCTCAATGCCAAAATGAAATGTAATAGACCAAAATTAATTTACCTCATTGTTCTCATCTTCTAAACTAAATGAAAGAATAATTAAGGTGTTTGTGACAATGTTCACAGGTCCATGACATGACTTATTAGGGTTGAGAGAGAGAAAAAATAGATGTATTGGACAACATTTTTACTTCCAAAGTGATTTCTGTCTGAATGTTCACAATTAATGTTGAGAGAATTTTAAGGAGGTCAAGCTCCAATTTTGTTAGACAGCACACCTACGGACCGCCCACCGTATGTTCACTGACCATCTGATGTATAATTATTTATATAACTTCAGTGAATAAGGTACATAGGTTATTTTTGTATTATTTCATTTATTATTATTTTTATAAACAAAGTCACATTAATTAAGGTACAGGTTTGATACAAGGAACCTTTAAGGGTAAACACTGGATTTACCAAAATTGTTCAGGTTGGTGACATAAAATCTTTAAAAGATCTTCAGAGTTTTGTTTAAGGCACTCTATAGGAAGTAAATCAGAATTAGCTTTAGGTTTTAGGTTTTCTTTACACATTCCAAGGAATCTATCTTGGTGACAGGAGCTTCCAGTGCACAACAATATAATACAGCAACAAGACAGAGATAATAATAAAACAATAATTACAAATAAATAAATAATTAAATAGAAAAAAAAGAAAATTGAATAGAAAAAAAAGTACATATAAAACAATAAGACAATAACAATAAGACAAAATACACACACACACACACACACACACACACACACACACACACACACACACACACACATACATATATATGTATATATATATTGTCTTATTGTTAGAAATGTCCCTTTTTCAGGACACTGTTATTTTAAAGATAATTTTGTAAAAATCCAAATAACTTTACAGATCTTTATTGTAAAGGGTTTAAACAATGTTTTCCATGCTTGTTCAGTGAACCATAAACAATTAATGAACATGGACCTGTGGAATGGTCATTAAGACACTAACAGCTTACAGACGGTAAGGTCACAGTTATGGCAATTAAGGTCACAGTTTTAAAATCTAAAGAGACCTTTCTATTGACACTGAAAAACACTAAAAGAAAGATGCCCAGGGTCCCTGCTCATCTGTGTGAACGTGCCTTAGGCATGCTGCACGGATGCATGAGAACTGCAGATGTGGCCAGGGCAATTAATTGCAATGTCCATAGTGAGAGACGCCTAAGACAGCACTACAAGAAGACAGGAAGGACAGCTGATCATCCTCACAGTGGCAGACCATGTGTAACAACACCTGCACAGGATCGATACATCCGAATATCACACCTGCGGGAAAGGTACAGGATGGCAACAACAAATGCCCGAGTTACACCAGGAACACACAATCCCTCCATCAGTGCTCAGACTGTCCACAGTTGGCTAAGAGAGGCTGGACTGAGGGCTTGTAGGCCTGTTGTAAGGCAGGTATTTATCAGACACCACCGGCAACAACGTCACCTATGGGCACAATCCCACCTTCGCTGGACCAGACAAGATTGGCAAAAAGTTCTCTTCACTGACAAGTCACGGTTTTTATCTCACCAGGGGTGATGGTCAGACTCGCGTTTATCATCAAAAGAATGAGCGTTACACCGAGGCTTGTACTCTGGATCGGGATCAATTTGGAGGTGGAGTGTCCATCATGGTCTGGGGCGGTGTGTCGCAGCATCATCGGACTGAGCTTGTTTTCATCGCAGGCAATCTCAATGCTGTGCATTACAGGGAATACATCCTCCTCCCTCATGTGGTACCCTTCCTGCAGGCTCATCCTGACATGATCCTCTAGCATGACAATGCCACCAACCATACTGCTCATTCTGTGCATGATTTCCTGCAAGACAGGAATGTCAGTGTTCTGGCATGGCCAGCAAAGAGCCCGGTTCTCAATTCCATTGAGCACATCTGGGACCTGTTGGATCGGAGGGTAAGGGCTAAGGCCATTCCCCCATAAATGTCAGGGAACTTACAAGTGCCTTGGTGGAAGAGTGGGGTAACATCTCACAGCAAGAACTGGAAAATCTGGTGCAGTCCATGAGGAGGTGATGGCCACACCAGATACTGACTGTTACTTTTGATTTTGTCAGAGGGGGTCCTTGTTGGTGCATTCATACAATGAGAAGAGTATTGGGGAGAGCACATATCCCTGAAGGGCACCTGTGCTGATTGTACAGGTGCTGGAAGTGAATTTCCCCTGTCTCAATAGCTGCTGCCTGTCTGTCAAAAATCTGGTGTTCCACTGACAGTGAGAGGTGGTATTAGAGAGTTGGTATAATTTAGTCTGGAGAATAGCTGGGATGATGGTGTTGAAAGCTGAACTGAAGTCCAAAAAAGGATCCTTGCATACATACCTGTTAGCTCGATAAGCAAATTGAAGGGGTTCTAGAAAGGGTCCAGTGATGTCCTTAAGGTGGGCCAACAAAGCTCTCTCAAATAATTTCATGACCACAGATGTCAGGGTGATGGGTCTGTAGTCATTAAGTCCTGTGATTTTGGGTTTCTTTGGGACAGGAATGATGATTGAGCATTTGTAGCAGCATGGGACTGCTCTAGTGATCTACTGTATTCCGGGTCCAGGTATTGTTGTTCTATGTCTGTGATTTGATCAGCCAGCTGTTGCAGCATGGCACTCCCTCACACGTGTGGTGGGATATAAACACTCACCAGAATAAACGAGGAAAACACCTGTGACGAGTAGAAAGGCTTACAGTTAATAAAGAGCATTCCAAATTAGGACAGCACATCTTCTTTAACGTTGTTACATCTGTACCCCAACTTTCATTGATGTAAAATTATGTTCCACTGTCTCTCGTTTTCCCCGTTAACTCCATGATGTGAGCCGCTCTGAACAGCTGAAAGTCCGGCAAATGTAACGCGCTGTCCGGAATGATAAGCGGGCCACCAGGGGGAAAAGCAAAGAAGAGTTTTTTTGTTTGTTTGATCTTTAAAGTATATTAAAAGCTGTGAGTAAGACTAGGGCATCTGTTATGGCTCAGTTGGACTGGTAAAGGGGCCCCTTGTGTCCCAAGAAGGAAGGGAGATTGTACCGATCCCTTAACATATCAGTCAGATGACTCTTCCTGTCAAATCGGGCTGCGGTTCTTGGTCAGAATAAGCTGCAGTATGGACCAGAAGTATTGCCATAGTGAAAGGTCTGGCTACGAGGATCTACAATTAAAACTGTAGCTCCAATCAAAGAATACATTTGTTTCCAGTGAGATGATTTTGCTAGCTAAATGGCTGTATAAGACACTTTTAATTCAACATGGGGATTTTTTTTGTTACAGATAATGGGTTAATGGAGTGTATGAGGTTAGGTGTGATTTAAGTTTGTTCTTTAATCAACAACAGCAAAGTCACCATAGTGTGAAGTGGTGTAATAAGAAAGACAAATCAGGTAGCATGTCGTCTATTGAAAAGGAGTGGTTTTCTATAAGCAAATAAGCAAGAACAAAGTATTGTTTATATCTTGTTTCGTCAGTCAAGAGAACATGAAATTGACCTTAGCATTTGAACTAAAGTGCCATCTACCACAGACGATAGTTTCAAAGAAGCTGTGAGTAAATTTTGCCCAAAATCTTCTGTTTTCAAGAGACTTTACTGAAAAACACACTTTCTATGCACACTTTTGTTCTGGCAAACATGCATATTAATTTTTAGTTCTAATACCCATGATAAAAGTTGCATTTTAACCAATATGTCTGTCGCTCGCTGACATGGTTTTGACCCCTGAGAAATGCTGTATAAAAATGTTGTGCCTGAGAGTGATTTTCAAACAATAAAGTTATTTGAAGATAAACTGGTTTAGTGTCTGGTGCACAAATGGCAGTTTTGCACTTGGAGCAATACACATTCAGTGTTAATATATCAATGCACACTGCCACGGCAAATCTATATGAATATGGCAATGCAAAGTCATTGTTCCAAATGGCTCATATCATTTGCATTTCAGTCACAGGCAAAAGCATCATAACAATGTCAAGGTGAGATTGCTCCAATAAATTATTCCTCTTCATAATCCTGAGCAAAAGGCCATTGTCAAATATAGGAGAAAGTATTCTGCAAACACTACCAGTCAAAAGTTTGGTCACATTTGACTGGATTTGTGTTTCTCATGATCTTAAAAAAACTAATTTAATCTAAAAGCTTATGCTAAAATTCTTAAAGATTTTTGGATGACTAGTAATATTGCCTATGAAACAGCCAGCTGGAACGTGATAGTTGTGCAGTATGTGAAAACCACTCTCCCTTGGCCTCAAGTGACGCACTAGCAACTGAAGCTAGAGGCTGTAGCTTATAGCCTTCTCATTAGTGTGCCTGCCTCCTATGCCATCTGATGCTGGTTCGAATCCCGCTCGCAGTGGATCGAGCAGGACCGATTACAGTGGTGATGTGACCCGGATGGGAGTGAGGTTTAGGGGGTTGAGTGTAACGGAAGCCAGCTGGTACTGATAGCTGTGCAGTGTGTTTAAACCTCACTCTGCTGGCCTCAAGAGGCACACTAGTGACTGATGCTAGAGGTTGTCACCTTTAGCCTCCTTGTTAGCGTGCGCACCTCCAATGCCAGCTGATGCCAGTTCGAGGAGGACCGGTTACACCTATGTAGAAAATGTTATGTATAAATTCCATGAAATAACAAAAATTTGTATCATTATCATTACTATTATTGTAATTATTGCTGCTGCTGCTACTGCTGTTGTTGTTGTTTTAGTTATTATTATTATTTATATTTTTTGGATGGGTTGGACCAGATAAAATAAAAAATATTATAAAAAATTAGATGTGATTGGTGACAATAGTTTTGGTGCGAAATGTGTTTTTCTGAACATTTTACAATTTAGAGTTGTTTAGTTGCATCTATGAATTCCTTCAAAGTGAAGTCTGAAATATGACATTTCCCAAAAGCATAGCAAGCTTCAGTTGATCATAGACCACTGGCGCCAAAGGTTTCTATGATCTACTTAGCTTAAGATGCTTTTGCAAAACGCAACCCAGGTGTGTTAGACAGTTAAAGGAAAAGTTAAGCAAACTAGCCAATGGGAAATTAGTACCCATGAATTGGGTTATATAAGGAAATTAACAGATAAATAAATCAAAATCAACATTAAATAAATTATAAAAAATGTTTAATACTCTCAGCACTTTTAAAGACATAGTGAAAATAAAATATGGATTCATTCATCCATCCACAAAAAAAAAAAAAAACTTTTAAGTTAAAAACTCCTGATATGATCTATATCTCCAATGTCAGATTGCCTAATATACCACGAAAGCATTGTAACCCATCTGTAAGTTGGCAGCCTTTCTGTTTTGGTCTGAAGTGGTTTAGTTGTGTAGAGTATGAAGTAAAAGGTTTCACGGCTTATTGTCATTAGTGTGTGTTAGGCCAGGCAGGAGGGTGGAGGTAGCAGAAAGACTGTTGTGCATGTCCAGATCGCTTTTGAGCAGAGGATGGGGCCAAATAGAAACAGATGCTGCTCGTTGGTGTCCCAGCAGAGAAACGGCGATAGATGGGCTAGAAGAGGGGGGAGGAAAAAATAAAGAGCGAACAAGCAACCGAGAGAGACAAAAAGAACAGATTTACAATGTCTAATGATCCAGTTCCTCAACGCCTGACCGCCCAGTTCGCGGCATTCATTTTCAGTGTGAATACTTGGGATTTCAACAGTTTGTTTACTTCGGTAGCAAGTCTATACTAAAATAAAAAATATAACAATATATGATAGTACCATACATACTATTTGAGCTGCTGTTCCGCATTAATTCTGTAAAGAGCACTAACGCTCTTGACTAAACAAAATTACTGTTTTAAAACAGGTTTCCCAACCAAACTAACCATCCAGCAGAGCAATTTTTTGATGATGAGACACAGTGTTTACAGTTTTTGGGAGAATCAACTAACAAATGGCTCACTATGTATAGTATATCAACTTGGACTAGTTAGTATTTGAACTTATCTCGACCCCTGCATTCTGTTTGTGCGCTGTCCAGTATTTGAATGTAACAGCGAACTTTGCAGTGTAAGGCTTGAGTTAGTGTGGTTTGCTTTTGCCTGTATTGCACATGCACAGCTGGAGTTGTGATGAATGTCCCCTGTTGACTGTTACAAAAACAAAAAAGTTGAAACTTTAAGCTTGAATTGCTGCTACATCACTGTAAAGGATGCATATTGCTTGTCCCACGTGCAGCTTTAGGACTCTTTGATCACTGTCTGGTTCATCTTCTCCTGAACTACATGCAGAAACTAAAATCAGCTAATCCTGTAGTAAGGACTGTAAAGAGGTGGACTAATGAAGCAGAGCTGGAACTACTGATTTGACTGCAAAGCTAGAGTGTTTTTGAAGCTGCAGCCACAGATCTGGACGAGCTCACAGATACTGTGACATCATATATTAGTTTCTGTGAGGATATGTGGATCCCCACTAGGACATTTTTATAATTCAATAACAATAAACCATGTTTTTTAGGAAAACTGACAGATTCATCATGCCAAAGAAAATGCTTATAGTAGTGGGGATAAAATATTGTACAATCAGGCCAGGAATACAATGACTAAGGAAATCAGAGTGGCTAAAAGAAGCTACTCTGAAAAACAAAACAAAAAAAAAAAATAATCCAATGAGCCAATGATCCTGCATCTGTGTGGAAAGACCTGGAAAGCATCACCAAGTACAAGACCGCTCCCCCTTGCTCTGTAGAGTCAACTAATGGCTGATGAACTGAATGTGTTTTACTGCAGGTTTGAAAAGCCCAGACTCACACTCCTCCCATGGTCTGATCTTCACTTCTCACACACACCAAAACCTCATGGAACCCCCTCCTCCCCCTCCTGCTACTCAATCTGCACTTATGATCTGTGAGGAGGATGTGTGCCAGGTCTTTCTTAAACAAAAGACTAGGAAAGCTTCAAGTCCAGACAGTGTTTCACCTGCTTGTCTGAAAGTTGCTTTAACATGTTATTTTAAAAGTAATTAATAGCATTAAACTAGCACATTAAATCGACAGCCCTAATTTCAACATCGAAAAATTACATACTTCACCTTTAAGTCAATGCAAACACTGGAAATAAAAAAATAGGACATGCATTAAAAATAAGATCTGGGCATTACACCACATCTCATACATGATATCATGATGGGAGAGCAATGCAAATAAATATGTTTATTTGCAGCTTAGGGAACACTGATCTCCCACAAAAACTAAAGTTTTTTCAGCTCAAGGCAGATTTATGGGGCTTTATCTAATATTATCACGAGGATCTGAGACACCCTGCATACAGTAAAGACATGGCACACTCTGATAAGATAAATCATTTTACTAACAGACAGAGGGGCAAACAATCTGTCCCATAATTTACCAGGTGGACGCATTACCGTACTGACAGTTTCATAGAGAAGGGTGAATTTGATAGAGATGAAATCTAGATATACAGCATTGTATAAGTCATCGTCTACTATTGCTGACATATAATGCAGAATCTCCAGTAATTCAAGACACATGCTGCAGGGAGCTCTTAAGTTTTTTACTTGATAAAAGCCTTGTGTGCAAAATACTCTTTGTTGACCTAAAATGTAAACCTTGTTAATCACGAAGATGTATAATATTTGTGTCCATATATATTTGTGCAAGAATTGCAACGAGGCCTTGACCTTAATGAACTCCATTTATGACAGTAAACAAGGAATGGCCTTCCTGCCACTTATTTTTGGTTTGAAGAACGTTTGTAACTGTGGCATAGAGTCATTTTTAAATTACACATTTACATTACTGTGCCCATATTATACATATTAGATGAAAAATTATGAATTGCAATATATTATACATTTATTAGAATTTTAGACATTATTCTGAAAATAATAATAATAATAATACAAATCTGTGGGTTTGCTAAGTTGTTATAGAGGCGGTTGCCAGGGTATTGCCATGTGGTTGTTAGGGTGTTCTAGGTGGTTGCTAGGGCCTTCTTACACTGATTGTAGGTGATTCTGTATTCATTTTTTAAAAGGATTTTACAAGTCAGAACTAAAAGGAAATGTGAGGTACATATCATCGGGGTTGCTAGGGGATTCTGGGTGGTTCCTAGGGACTTTTCAGACTGATAAAAGGTGTTCTTGAATTCATTTATTAGGATTTTACAGAAGTAACGTTTAGATTTTTATTTTTTGAAAGAAATATGTGTGATAAATTGCTAAGGTGTTCCTAGTGTTTTTAGCACACTGCTTTGCAGTTGCTAGGGTTTTCTGGGTGGTTGTCAAGGCCTCCTTACACAGTTCAATGGAGATCCTGAATTAATTTATTATAATTTTACAAGTCATAACTCAATTTTTGAATATGTCTTATGGAAATGTGAGGTGCATGTTATTGTAATGGGGTTGCTAAGATGTTCTTCATGGTTTAGTATGTTTCTATGGAGCTCTGACTGATTGAAGGTGATCCTGTATTAATTTATTAGGATTTTACAGAATAACATCTAGATTTGCACACTTTGTGAAGCAAATGTGAGTGGCACAGTTGTTTGGGGGGTCCAAATGGTTTTTAGCACATTGCTATGAGATTGCTAGGGTGTTCTGGGTTGTTGCTAAATCCTTCTAACACAATTTAAAGCAGAGCCTGAATTAATTTATTATGATTTTACAAGCCAGAACTCTTTTCATTTCAATAAGGTTGCTTAGATGTTTTTCATGGTTTTAAACACATTGCTATGGGGTTGCTAGGTTGTTCTGGGTGGTTCCCTTGGCCTTTTTAAACTGACTGAAAGTGCTCCTGTACCAGTTTCTTAGGATTTTACAATTATTTTAAGGAAATGTGAGTTGTGCTTGTCATTGCTGTGCAGTTGCTAATGTTTTAACCATGTTGCTATGCAGTGTTCTGGTTGGTTTGTAGGGTGTTACTAGAGTCTCTATGATATTCTGACATCTAGATATGGCTCGGGTCCTTCCTTCAATGTATGCCTATGGGATTTTTGTTTTCATCTGTTCACAATGAGAAAATCATCACTCTGATTGGTTAGAAAGTAATAAAACAACTCTCCAGAGCATGCTATATCATTTGTGGTACAATTTATTTCACATAAAATAAATTGCTCCTTTTGTGGGACAAAGTTTAATACTTATGCATAGCCAAGTGGAGAAATTTCATGAAATTTCACTCTAGAAATAAATTGGAGTTTTGGGACTCCAGAGTCCCAGCTTTCCAGCACTCTCTCATGTTAGAGATGTGAAAACATACATTGGGCAAGAGAGCTCCCGTTTTGTTTTTCATCGTTTCAGAATTCTTGGGTAAATATACAATTTTACACAAAATGCTTATAAATTGCATTATATATGTGTTCAGAAGAGTTGTATGTTAAAATTGAGTGTTTGTCATTTATCATTTTTGAAGGATGCATATGGATCGTATGTGTTGAGTTTGACTATGTTGTGCACATGTAAGGACTGGGCATGTAAATGTAGAATTAAACATGTCTTTTTTAATGATTTATAGCCCAGTTTAATGATACATTTCCAGTTTAATGTATAAGTTTAATACATGTTATATGTGTAATGACAATTGTATAGTCTTAAACTGTTATACTTGTCCTTAAAACCTGGTAAAAAAAAAAAAAAGCTAAATACTGTGAGTGATTTAAGCATGTGTAAAATGCATACAATCCTTTGAGTGATTTAAGCAAGTACATGGATAAAATTACGTGAATCATATAAGCATGTGTTAAGGTGATGTATTCTGAAGTATAGGCTAATGCTCTGTTTGTATTTTCATTTGACATTAGCCTCTACCGTATTTCATTGTACCTTATTTCATTCCCGTATTTATTTTGAATTTTTTTTTTGTATTTCATTTAATTTTATTTTATAATGTATATATGGCCCCATCAATTGCTGTTTTTATTATTTTATTTTTTTTAATAAACAGCCATCAGATTAAACCCCAAAATATATTTTTGTATCCTGCGTTGTTTCTTTTAAACCCACCGGCTACATATGGTTAGGGATTTGTTCAAATCCTTAACCCTAGCATGATCACTAAAATTAGTGATGCTTGCCTTAGCAAGTACGAATAATTAATTGCAATAGTAATTGTACTAACAAACGTTATGAGCAGTTCCACAAATGTTTAGACTACATGTCAAGTGCATGCTTTTCATTATTACTTGGTATTTATGCAATTACATGACATAAAATTTGTGTGACCCACATTTTTCTGCATGTTTAAATGTACACACTATTGCAACGGAATTATTCAGGACTAATTGGATCATCTTAACAACATTTTCATAAATGTTTTAGTGAGTAATCTCAATGGGATCCCCAATCTAACTTTTCGTCTTTCAAGTTTCAATAACAGGGATATCTACTGCTTAGATCTGACCGGTTATAAAATGAGATTTATTAAATACAGGGTCTTTGGAGTAGCTGCTCTGTGAGATGCTCAAACATGCAAATGTAATTACAATGACAAATGCAAATCCAAACCCATTATGAAACCCATCAAGAATAAGATTACTTAGAAGAAAGGAAATGGCCTATACACTGGATGCTGGAAAATGAACAGTGATTACAATACCAAAAATTACTTTGCAAATATTACTGGTAATTAAGTTTGTGTGTTTGAACTATTTCTGTTAAGCTTTAGAATTTTTTTTTTTTTTTTTATATGTTTTTTGAGTAATTACTTCAAAGACAGTGTCAAACTAGAGTCCAATCAATTTGTGGGCCCTTTAAAGGAATATTTTACATTAAAAACAAGTTAAGCTCTATCGACAGCATCTGTGTCAAGCTGAACACTGTTAGTTAGATCTTCTAGCAGAACTGTCATGTGATTTTTGCAGATTTTGGAGGAGTGACTGCAGAATTCTTCTGTGTCTTCCTGAAAAAAAAAAAAAAGTTTTTAATGGAGAGCACCAGATGGAAGGCTTCTCAGTCAGTGTTAAAGCTTCTATGGAACAGAACTCTAGTAAAAATATGCTTCAGAAGTAATTTTACAATAGCAGCTGTTTTGAGACACCTCTACTCTTTCCGTAAATGTCATTGAAAAGGAGATTGTGTTTCACTGGCGCATGGTATAATAGGCTTAATTCACTTTGCATACTTCACCTCTGTTCCAAAACCTATTAAGCTACCTACATAGACAGCATTGTAAGGGACCATTAGACACCACAGGTGCTCTCTTGACATGAAGGCTGTTCCAAAAGGTAAGCAGCATGAATATGCTGCCTTCTAAGACATGTTCTTTTAGTCAAATTCTAAGCCATTGTCGCACATATACTTTAAAGTGAAGCCAATCCCTGAATATATTATTGTGAGCTTAGTGGGGGAAAAAAATCATAGATGCCATTTACAGCAATAGAAATGACACTGATAAATATATTTCTTTCAATACTGAAAAATATCAATACACAATAGTTTACCAAATCTTCGCTGTCCAATGAAAAACACATATCTCCACTTTTGACAATTTTGAAATTTTAACACAGATGGAACCATTGAAAAGATGTTTAATCTATCTGTTTAACAAGTATCTCCACAGGCCTTGAAAAGTGTCCTTTAAAACCGTTTAGGTCCCACCCTTATGTTTTGAAGAGTGTCAATTAATTTACCTCAGCTGTCTGGCTGAAGTGTAGTGAAGAGATTGCCTACATCACCTACTAACTCTGTGATTTCCCTGACAACCAAAGCCATTTATGCACACACAATGTCAAGGTGGCTTTAAAAAGTAGACTATACCAGATATATACGGTTGCCAGATTTCCATATTTGCGAATTCGCTTCTCGAAACCAAACTGGTCACTAAACAACCCTAATAAAACTGATTTCAATCGAATATAGTACGTGAAAGCTCAGATTATATACAAAATTAAAATCTCTAGCAATCGATAACCTACCTACTGAGTTCTGGAAACACGAACAGTAAGCCTCGAGTCCGTAAATTAACATGCGCCATTGGAACCCATGATAAGAAGACCGCGTATGTCCACATTTGCTAACAAAAAACCATGTAAGTCCAATTAAAATATAGAACAGTTCACTAACAGATGTGTAATGTATAAATCTATTTATGGTGCTAATGGTGGCTAATTATGCTATTTATATAATGATGTTGTATTGTTCTAGATATACACTACCGTTGAGAATGAGTAAGTGTTTCAAAACCTTTGAACGGTAGTGTATGTACTTTTCATCAGACAGCGATGAAATGTTTGTATGTAGTTTTGCTTTTTAGAATATCATATCAATAGCTTAGCAATATGCTAACATCAAACTCTTTTAAGGTTGCCAACTTTTCACCAAGTGAGCTCAGGATGCTTGAGCATTTTGAGTGCTTCAATAGGTTACATTTCCGTAAGGATCCCCCTATAGAATTTTGTTGTCTGAATGGGGATGTGGGTTGTGTCCCCCTTGAGCATTATTCCACTTTAATATAGAACAAGATACTTTTAATACAGGACATTTCGCCCTTCTGACCTGTAGGCATTCTAGCTGTCCTATATTGCCCAGGACATCCCGTATTTTGGCCGAATGTCACCACCGGCGAAATGCTTGTGGGTTCCCATTCCCCTTGGTCTGATGCCGAAATCTACCACATTAAAGCGCCTTAAATGTGAAAGACATCCCGCGTGGAGAAAAGCTGGCACATCTTCATTTAGGCCAACATACGGGACATCCCAGCTAGAAATGGTCAGACATGGATTTACAGGATGTTCCAGCTAATATGGTCGGATGGTGAAACGTCCTGCATTGTCCATGCTTAAGGGTTACACAACCCCTAACACTGGTCAGATGATGCATTGCTCATGAGGGATCCAGTTGGAGACATCCCCAACTAAAGCACTCAAAATGTTCAGGTGTTTCATATTCGCATTACATAAAATTGGCAGTCCTAAACCCTCAAGCATTTCTCCATCCATTTAGGGGTGGGAGGGGATGTCCCCCTCAAGCATTTGGCCACTTAAATAATTAATACATTTCGGCCAAAATATGGGACGTCCTGGCTGTGAAGGCAGTAGACAGAATGGTAGCTCACCAGATTTTAGATCAGAGCCTTAGTGTAACTTGCTTCCTTTAGTGTGATAGTACATTTCCATTCAATTGCCTTCTGAGTTATAAAGCAAAGATGACAATGTCAGAAACACCACAGCTTTAAAACGCATCAGTGTTTTTCCTCAGAGTTGGAACTGGCAGAATTTGAACGATACCATTAGTCTTTGTCATATGTATGGCTTCTGCAAGCAGTGAAGGAAGTGTGAGCGGATGTGTTTCTTAATCCTGCCCCTCCTTTCCCAGTTGCAGCACTTAACTTTAAATGTGATCTACAGTATAAGCAGGCCACTCTCACTCACCGATCACATAAAAAGAGCTCATGACAGATACCTTAGCTCCACCTCAGACAGTTACAGCAATGGCAGCCCTTCGAGACAGTAAAAATGCTTCAGATCAAAAGTGTTCACCCCTCGGCAGGCGCCAGACTGTCTGACACTGGACCAAATTGATTCTTAATCAGGTTTGTATGGACTTTTAACCCCTTGACTGGCCGGCTTCGCAGGAGAGTTTACTTGCTCCCATACTTTCTCTGGTACAGTAAATGCGTTAACACAATGACAAGTCACTATATGTGACACAAATATGCCGTTATTAAAAAAGACGATAAGCCCTTGCCTGTATTTTCCAGAATAATGGCATGATATAAAGCATTCCTTTGTAATTGAAGCTGAGTTGCTAATTTGTACTTAACACTCAGCTGGGTGGCTCCACGAAAACTGAGTTACGAAGCCATTAAGGTGCTAAAGGGCGTTATGATCATGTTTGGGCATTATATTTTAAAGGACCGTTTTAATGCATTTATCTGAAATGTATTTACCAAAAAAGTATTGTATTACATCTGTGAACCTTTTCGAGACCTCTTACAATTGATTCACCTCACATTAAAACCATTTACATTGCATGAAAATGGTGTAAAAATAAATTTTCTGTGCAAGACATGGGTCTTCAAATCTTTTTTAACCCAAGTACCCCTTGAAAGAACTATAATATCATATTTACTAGGGCTAAACATTTTCAAATTAATTACATGAGACACTGAATTATTAATCAAATTAATTACAATTAATCACATTTAGTCATTATTTGTTGAAAAAGGCCATCAATTAAAGATAATTAAATATCAATGAATATTCTAATAATTCAGATTGAAATATACTGCATTATTGTAGCAGACAAGAAAAGCATTTATTAGAAAAAAAGGGGCATTAGAAGTCAATATATTAGGTATTTTATTCCCATATCATTGAACATAAACTTACAGTCGACAACAATCCATTTTGCATTGAGTTCATCAATCTGTTCAGTTTTCACAGGTGTTCTTGTGCTACGTCTGTTCTAGGTGTGACTCACTGGTTTTCATAGTCATATACGCTGTGTTATTAGGACGCTGTGTCAAGTTTAAAGTAGTAAACTTTGAAAAACTTATCGTGATGTCTGTATTCACCTCATTCTATGGCTGCGCTGCTTGTGAGTTTTGATGAGGCGGGCTGACTGCCGCCTACTGATGCAGCTCATAAAAACACATGTACTTTAAGCTTGAACAGCTACGATGGTAGGAAAATACTTAATTTAATGACAGAATTAATGTACAGGTCAGAGGGCATGATTGTGTTAATTGTTTAACACGTTATTTTTTATATAATTAATCGTACAAAATGAATGTGTTAAATCGACAACCCTAGTATTTACATACCTTGTTATGGTACTGAAATTGCAAAAGCCAGTAAATTAATGAGTATTAAAGAGTCATATACACGTCATGTCATGTCATTTTTAATTGTATAGCGCATTTCACAACACACATCGTTTCAAAGCATCGTAACAGAAAATCATTCTTTAACAGACAATGCAATGGTAATATCTATAAAATCTTAGGGTCATCATTGTGTAATTTGATTAACTATGATTGTAAAATAAATCAATAAATAATTAAATAATAATTGTATTTAGAACACCAGTGAGCAAGCCGAAAGTGACTGTGGCAAGGAACACAAGACTCCACAATATGTTGGTTAATGGTGAAAAAATAACCTTGGGAGAAATGTATAGGTTACTGTTGTAACCTCCATTCCCTGATGGAGGGAAGGAGATGTTGTGTCGAATGAAGCGACACTAGGGGTCTTTCTTGAAGGCCTTGGTTACCTCTGAACTTGAGAATAGGCCAATGAGAAATTGGCAGACAGAATTTGCATGTTCCTCCCCTGGACATACGTGTATAAAAGGAGGGAATCATGCATCTCTCCATTCAGGTTTTGCACTGTGGAGCCGAGAATAAGATTCGGCTGTTACAGTGGCTTGGTACAGCGTCGTGGCCGGGGGGACACAACGTCTCGTTCCCTCCATCAGCGAACGGAGGTTACAACAGTAACCTAGACATTCCCCCACTGTCGCTCACTCGACGTTGTGTCGAATGAAGCGACACTAGGGGTCCCTATTGAATGTTGCCATGCGCTGCACCATGTACATGAGCTGCTGATGCGGGTACGGGCAGGCAGTTGCTGCACGTACCCTTCCCCAATGCCCCATAAAAACGTCATAAACGTCATAAACGTTTTTAGGTTCCCGGCATCCCTCGGAGGGGGGAACAAGCGAAGTGCCAAGCATGGGAGCAGGCGGCGCCTATTCTCTCTCTATGTTTCTCGCATAGAGTTAAAGTGGCTGGGACCATTTAATGCTATAACACACATCGGGGAAGGCAAACCTTTCCAACTCTTTCAGGGGGAAAAGACCCCACAGAGACCACATCCTGCCTAGGCTGTGGGAGGTTATATGTGGCAAATATGTCACATGGGTTTTCAGTCTACATGTGGAAGTGGCGAGGTGGTAGATCCTACCTAACAAGGAAGGAGTTGCTACAAACACAGTAACCGGGGGTCAGAGGGGACTGCCCAAGGGAGACGCGGGCCAGCCGGCAGGGGGACCGTACCACGGACAATACACACAGGGGGATTAATCCATAAAGGCCAACCCTGTGGAGTACCCCTAGTGGTCTAGTCGGGACCTCTACTCCTCCTCTAGGGAGTAAAGACATCAAGGGAGCGCGAGTTTAGTTTCCTGGGAGAAAGAGCACACATGATCGCCTCAGTGGAGGGGATTGGCGCTATGTGCAAGCTGAACAAACAGTCAGTCGTTCTGTATTCCCGAGTTCTACGTGCTCGGACCTGAGAAAAAATACGGAACGAAACCGACTCAACCCTGATGTTGTAGAATCTCGTAAATGTATTGGGTGTTGCTCAGCCCGTCACTCTGCGGATGTCTGCTAGGCAGGTGCCGTTGGCCATTGCCCACGCGGATGCCACACTTCTCATCGAGTGTGCTCGATCCCGCAAGGGGGCGGGCATGGCCTGGATCTGATAAGTCAAGACGATGCCGTCGACAACCCAGTGGGCTAGCCTCTGTTTGGAGACAGCGTTCCCTTTCCATTGTCCACCAAAGCAGGCAAAGAGCTGCTCAGAACATCTAAAGCTCTATGTGTGGCCCATATAGGTACGCAAAGCATGCACCGAACACAGCAATGAAAAGGCTGGGTCTGCCTCCTCCCAGGGCAGCACTTGCAGGTTCACTAACTGGACCCTGAAGGGGGTCATAGGAACCTTGGGCACGTAGCCCAGTCGAGGTCTTAGGACAACATGGGCGTCTGCCGGACTGAACTCCAGGCAAGTGTCACTGGCAGAGAACGCTTGCAGGTCCCCAACCCTCTTGATGGAAGTGAGCGCGATCAGGAGGGCTGTCTTCAAGAAGAGGACTCTGAGCTCGAGTGATTCTAGCGGCTCGAAGGGGGGTCTCTGGAGGCCTGAGAGGATTACGGAGAGATCCCATGAGGGGAACAGGCGTGGCCTGGGAGGGTTCAGCCTCTGGGTGCCTCTAAGGAATCTGATGATCAGGTCATGCTTCCCTAAGGACTTACAGTCCACTGCGTCATGGTGAGCTGATATAGCAGCTACATAAACCTTCAAGGTGGAGGGGGACAGCCTCCCCTCCAGCCTCTCCTGCAGAAACGAGAGCACTGACCCGACTACGCATCTCTGCAAGTCTTCAGATAGGGAAGAACACCATTTGTGAGCAAGCACCACTTCAGGGCATAAAGTTGCCTGGTAGAGGGAGCTCTGGCTTGGTTGATTATGTCTACGACAGCAGGTGGTAGACCACTAAGGTCTTCCGCATCCCATCCAAGGGCCAGACGTGGAGGTTCCAGAGGTCTGGGCGCGGATGCCAGAGGGTGCGCCGTCCCTGAGGAAGGACCTTCTTTCGCCAGGGAGGGGCTGTCGTGAGGAGAGTGAGATCCGAGAACCAAGTCTGCATGGGCCAGTAGGGGGAAACTAGAGTGACTCCTCATACTCCCTGACCTTGCACAGCACCCGTGCAAGTAGGCTCACTGGGGGAAATGTGTACTTTTGCAGCCCCCAGGGCTAGCTGTGTGCCAGCATGTCTATCCCGAGGGGAGACTCCACTAGGGAGTACCAGAGCAGGCAGTTGGAGGTCTCTTGGGAAGCGAACAGGTCTACCTGTGCTTTGCCGAACTGATCCCAAATCAGCTTGACCGCCTGGGTTGGAGCCTCCACTCTCCGCTGAGCGTGCCCTGTCACGACAGCACATCCGATGCCGCATCAAAGTTGCCCAGGATATGAGTGGCGTGCAGTGACCTGAGTGACTCCATTCAAAGCTTTGTATGTAGTTAACAGAATTTTTAAGTTAATATGAAATTAAACAGGTAGCCAATGTAACGATGATAGAACGGGGATAATATGATAATATTTCTTGGTTCTAGTCAGCACTCTGGCAGCTGCATTTTGATCCAATTTAAGTTTATTTATTGAACTTGCAATACATCCTCCCAGTAATGTATTACAATAATCTAATCTTCAGGTCATGAAAGCATGAATTTCTTTTTTCGGCAACAGCAACAGAGAGCGTGTGTCATAAATTAGAAATATTTCTGAGGTGGAAGAATGCTGTTATACAAACATTGGAAATTTCCTCCTGAGCTCTGCAAACACCCTCTCTGGTCCAGGGTGATGCAAACGATTATCGTAGTCTTTGATTATCAGCTTAGTGAGCGGGTGATGTGGGTCAAGCACAATGGGATGAATGGTATCTTCTTCTAGATCACTGATCTGTCGGAGACGACCACCGACACGTATGAGCTTTGTACTGGTATCTAGTTCAGGGGCTAGGCACAGCAGTCGACTGTTGCTTGGCAGAGGGTTACCAGATTTCAAGTGGGACACCTCTTCAGGAAATGACTCGGCTTGGATCTGACTGAGGGCCATGAGCTCGGCTTCTTTATAATCCTCTGCAGTTGCGATGGAGGGTGAGCTCCCGTTGTATGGTTGTATAAGGGCCCTTAGGTAGTCTGTGAAGGTGTGAAATTGCTGGCAGTTTGTGGCAGTGAAAGAAACGAGGTTAACAGTCCACAGAAGGTTGACTTTTAGCTCACTGTCTTGATTCATGTGAGCTAATGGTGGCATCTCTGGCCAGTTGTCTGGTGTCTGTCTGAAGAATGCTGGGCCTTGTTCCATCTGCTCTCTCTGTTGAGATCAGAGGGAGACTTCCCTCTTGTAATGGCATCTGCAGGGTTGTAGAATGACTGTACATAACGGCAGGGGTCAGATTCAAGTCCTGTATCTCTGCCACTCTGGTCCCCACAAACACCTTAAAGAGGCAGGACTCTGATAAAAGCTTGGTCAGTACTGTAGTGGAGTCAGACCACAGAGTGACACTATTGAGTGGTAATGTACCTCTGCCTTCAGGACCTTAGTAAGCTGTGCCCCCGTGAGTGCCGCACACAGCTCAAGACAAGGAATGCTCTGTTGTTTCTTAGGAGCAACACGGGACCTAGCTGTTACAAATGCCACCTCCTCTTCACCTTGAGGGTTCTCGGTTCTTAAATAAGCCACAGATCCATAAGCCTTTTCTGAGGCATCACAAAAAATGTGAAGCTGCCTAATACTAGTGGAGCAGTCCAGTTCTTTGCTGAAATAACACCTGGGCAAAGTGATGTGCTGCAGGCCTTCCAATTCGCTCTCCCAGTGTTTCCAAGAGACTAGTAGGTCTTCTGGCATCCGTTGGTCATCCCAATCCCTCCTTTGTCCCTCAACCTCTGTACTAACACACTAGCTTGAGTGGTGAATGGTACAATGTAGCCAAGGGGATCATATTTGCTAGTAAGAATTTTGTAGATTGTAGCACTTGACAGTCTGGTTTGCGTCGTTTATACGAGTGGGTGTCTGATTGACCATTCCAATGAAGAGTTGATTCCTGGGCCTCATGGTGACCTCCACTGAGCCAGAGGATGCTGCTCTGAGATTGAATATCAGCCGGCAGATGGCTGATAACTGAAGGTTAATTGCTAGCCTACTGTCGTAGCTCAAATCCGCCAGATGCTAGAAGACTACAGAGTTTGTCAACATGATTCTTGGCCATGTCATGGGAAGCAAATCTCTGAAGACAATTGTCCTTATAAAATTACTTCTCCACTGAAACCCGTGTGTCATCTCCAGGCTGACTGTAATCTAGTACATGCTTCTGTTAAGCGAACAAGTCAAGTCAAGTCAAGTGGTTTTTATTGTCGTTTCAACCATATACAGTTAGTACAGTACACAGCAAAAGGAGACAACGTACCTCCAGGACCATGGTGCTACATAAAAACAACAAAGGACCAACACAGGACCACATGAGACAACACAACGAAATAAAATACCTATATAAAATACCTATATATACCTATATAAAGTGCACGTGCAAACATGTGCAAAAAGTATGGGACAGTACGACAAATTTCTGACAATGAACAGGACAATAGACACAGTACTCAGTAGTGCAAAAAGATGACAGTTTCTAAAAATGTAAACATAACATACTATGAGATAGTGTTCTATGCACATAGCAGTTATTGGAGTAGCAGACAGTTATAAAGTGACAGTAATTAAAGTGCAACTCAGGACACGTGTGTGTGTGTGTCAAACCAGTCTCTGAGTATTAAGGAGTCTGATGGCTTGGGGGAAGAAGCTGTTACACAGTCTGGCCGTGAGGGCCCGAATGCTTCGGTACCTCTTGCCAGACGGCAGGAGGGTAAAGAGTTTGTGTGAGGGGTGTGTGGGGTCGTCCACAATGCTGGTTGCTTTGCGGACACAGTGTTTTTTGTAAATGTCTTTGATGGAGGGAAGAGAGACCCCAATGATCTTCTCAGCTGTCCTCACTATCCTCTGCAGGGCTTTGCAGTCCGAAACGGTGCAAGTCCCAAACCAGGCAGTGATGCAGCTGCTCAGGATGCTCTCAATAGTCCCTCTATAGAATGGCACAACAATGGAACAAGGCACAACACAGACTGCAAGTAGTCCCGAAAGTCAGTACCTGCCATTCGTAGACATCAGAAACTCTGTCTCTTTGCATATCTCTCCAGATCTCAGCAGTGGTCTATCCTTTGGCAAGAGGCGTACCTGATGGAACATGCCACAGATGTCACTACAGATGGCAATAGAGTGCTCCCGGAAATGCAGAAGAACTGCCAGAAGTGACGGACCAAGAGTTGGACCTGGTAGTAGGAGCTTGTTCAGGTTGTTCCCTTGGTATGAGAAAGACCACCCTATTCTTTCCATTATGTTTACCATATGGTGCAGGATATACCAGGCCTCTCTGGTTCTGTCCACCTGCTCCTGGCTTAGCTTCACTACATAACCAGCTTGCACTAGCTTGGCCAGCTCCTCTTGGTATGCAGAAGCTAAATCAGGATCTCTCTCCAGATGTTTTTCAATTCCCCTGAGCTGTGGTAAGACAGCTTCCTTACATGCATAGAGATGAGGCGTGTTCCTGACACGAAGCAGAGTAGCAGCATACTGCTGGACACCATCAATATCCATTCTCACAGTGTTCTCCTGGAGGAGTTGAATGGATTCTTTGTCTTGGCATGACCTGATGATCACCTTTTCACTCTGGTAAGTAGAACATCCATTTGCCACAATCTCTCTACATTTGCAAAAAGGTCATTGATGGGTCGAAGCGAGGTGAAGAGGCATTGTTTAAGGATAAGATGGCTGTTCAGATCTTGAGCTGGACCTTGCAGTGTCCATCCCAGACGTGTCCTCACTGCCGCCGGTCCACCAGGGGGACCCAGTCTGACTGGCTGTATGGGTGTAATGAGGTTGGGGCAATCAGAGCCAATGAGAAGCACCGGATGTACATTGTCCAGCTGTTGTAGAGGTAGCCCAGCAAGATGCTTGAATTTCCTTTGCAGGACACTGACTCTGTGTATATGTTCTGCCAGACCCAGTGCCTTGGCTGTGAAGGCATTACGGATCTTGTAGGCTTTACTGGAATTAACAGTTGGGGACACAGTAAAGGTCACAGTCGCCCCGTGAAGGACCTGGGTATCTTGTCTCACCGTGCAGAGTACAAGATCCTCTGGTTCTCCCATGAGTCTTAATTTCTGCACTGCATCATGCAGAATGATGGTGCACTCTGATCCATCTTCTAATACTGCATAGGCCTCAATTGCTATGTTGCCATTTCTGATCAGCACCTTAGTCACTTTGAGCAGCACTAAACTGCCAGAGGTTGGGCAGTTGACATACAAAACTGCACTGGAAGGAACTGCACTCTGCTGAGGTGGCAGATATTCTTTAGCGTGCAGTTGGCTGCTTGATGTCCACGACCACAATGCCAGCATCGTTTTTTTTGTCTTTATCCAGTCAGTCTTCTGGTATTTGCTGAGAAGCTTAAAGTTGTCACAGCCATTTAAATAATGCTTGTTATTGTCGCAATATGGACAAAAAGCTCTCAGCTTCTCCTCTCTAACTCTAATTGGTTTAGACGTGGCTGACAACATAGGTGTGGACTGTGACTTTTCAGTTCCAAACAGAATAGTAGTCAGTTTATGAGGCTGCTTAGACTCTCTTCTCACCTCTCTGCGGCTCACTGAGGATTCCTGCCTTGGGTGACAAGCATAGTCAACATTGTCTTCCTGTACTTGAAGCTCATATTCCAGCCAATCAACAAAGTCCAGCAATGTGGGAATACTAATTTGCAGAGGGTGGGTGTACCGCTTAAAACTAGACCTGAGATCATGTGGCAGTTTACTCAGCAGTCGAGACACATGTGATCCACATTCCAACTCTACACTACCTTTGTGGCCCAGCTGTTGCAACATACTGATAAGAGAGCGCACCTGAAGGCTTTTACATCTCCACTCCATATGTTAGGTCCATCCATCAGCTCAGCAATTAATTGCAGGGCTAATTGGTGAGGTTGACCATCCATTTTATTAAGAGCTTTCATGGTGTTCGTGAAAGGAAACCTTGCATTTCTCTAAGAGTCCGCCACCAGGAGTGTCTCCTCCAATTTCAGATGGTCTGTGAGGATTTGAAACTTGAAATGTTCTGTGGCATCATCAGGCAGGATGTTCTCCAGGCTCTCTCGTATGATGAGGAAGAAACGTTCATATTTCTCAGATCCTCGTTCAGCTCTGGGCTTTCCACTGGCACTGCTGGGCATGGCTGTCTCTTAGTGGTGGGTGGTGGCAGCCTGGAGCGTGGGGCTTGTATTGGGCGGTATGGCTGTGGAGTCTGAATGTGGACTGCTGGAGAGTGAGAGCATGGTGATGGCATCTGTGAAGTGACTGACTCAGGTGGAGCTCCCCACTCCAATTTTAGGCTTTAAAGCTCATGACTAAGTGAAGCATTCTGTTGACGCATCTCTTGGAGTGCTGAGATTATCTCAGGGAGCTGGCTGGCTTGCAGTTGCAAGGCTGCGTTCTTTTCTCTCAGCTTTTCAGAAGTGCTGTCCCATTGGTCGGTCATTATCCATTCTGAACACTCTGATGTTTGGCTGATTGGTAAAGTGGATCTGGAATAACCTGTAGTATTTAGTGGTTCGTCCTCCAGTACACCCCGGTAGGTAGGCGACTGTGTTTGCTGTCGACGAGGCCCAGGTATGCTGAGCTCATAGTCTTCGAAGTAAGCTGGAGGGTTAACTCGTCTCCTTGGTCGCACAGCAGGGGCTTCTCTTTCTGGGTGAGACATGTCTGTAACAATCCACTATCCGGCTCGAAGGACCATGTAAAAACTGCTGTTCACTTTTGATTCTAACTCTGGTTCAGAGTAATTAAGATTAAGATTCAACTTTATTGTCATTGTGCAGAGTACAGGTACAGAGCCAATGAAATACAGTTGTTTTTGCATATCCCAACTAAGCTGGGGTCAGAGCGCAGGGTCAGCTATGAAACAGGTGACCTCTTCCTCTACCATTCAGATGAGGCTCATGCTTATAACAATATCCTAGGGGAGTAGATTCATGTAAACTAAAATTCAGTTTAAGCCAGGTTTCAGTCAAGCAGAGCCCATTCAAACTATGATCTGTATTAATTTTTATATACAATTAGTGCTTCGGTTTAAAGAGATATAATGTTTAGTAAATATTTTTTTCTAAATAATTTAGTGAGGGTTTTGTGTTTGGTAGTTCGGGGAACAGACAGCCACTATACAATATCTAGGTGATACAGCTTCTATGTGTTGTAGTTTATGTGACCTGTGTGACGTCTCAAGACAGCCAGCAGACATTCGGTTTAACCAGTTTGTCTGCTTCCTGACCTGGGCCCCAGTTATTCAAATACTATCACTATTAAGACTATGAGCCAAATTACTAGAGAGGACAGTGGCACCTTCCCTGGAGGGATGGAGTCCATCTCTCTTTAGTAGGTCATGTCAACCCCAAAAAATCTTCAAATTGTCTATAAATCCTTTGCTATTCTCCAGACACCACTCAAGTGCAGCCGATCAGTGACATTAATCTACTATAAATTTTGTCACCTCAATGAGCAGGGAGGTGGCCAGAGCATATTACAGTGTCTGACATATTTTTTGTCACACATCTTTAACATTATCTTTAACATTATCTTTAGCGATCTCTGAATCGCGAAGCCGAACATCATTAGTGCCAATGTAAATATAAAATTAAAAAAATCTCTATTTAGCATTTGTTCTGATGTCAGATGCTCGATCCCCAGAAATGTATTTAACAATGTTAGCTGGAGTCTCTGTTTTCATATTCCTTACAATAGAATCACCTATGACCAAGGCTCTTTCAAAATTATTCTCAGTGGGTGCTTCGCTGAGTGGGTAGAATCGACTGGAAACCCTAACTGGAATGGGAGAGTGGTGTCACTTTGCTGAGTTATGCCGCCAAGACATCACCCAAATACCCTGCTCTGGTGGCTCAAACAGAGTGTGTGTGTGTTGCTCGCTGTACTGCCTGTATCCAAAACAGAATCTACAAGTTTCTCTTTCTCACTGAGCTCCACTAGTGTTCAGATGCTTGTCTCTAACTCATTAACCTTCGCCATCATCCTGACTAATTCCTAACATTTATCACATGTAAATACCCCACTGCTAAAAATAAGTTATAGTAAACATGTGGCATGCAATGCAGGAAGAAATAACATGAGCGGATTCCATGACTTACCGCAATTGTCTGTTGTTGTTGTTGTTATGGTTGTGCTTGAGCAGCCAGGGTTTGAGATTGATGGGGTTCGATGGTGTTCCTGATCAGCAGAGGTTTGAGATCGATGTAATAATCCATGTAAAACACAGTGGAGAAAACAAATCCAGGCAGTTGAGATGCAAGATAGTGTAGCGAATCAGCTCTATATTCTTCCACCATTAGGTAGTGAATCAGCTCTATGAAATATTAATAATCAATCATAACTTGTTATAATCAATTATGAATATTTGGATCAGTTAATCGGGTTAACTTGATGTAGCTACATTAACATTACAACCAAATACTCGGTTCATCCCGTGAACACTCAATTTTGGTTATTAATTAATTAATTAATTAATAGAAATGTACATTTCCGGGCAAGGGAAATGTCTTTCTTACTAAGTATTAAGAGCAAGTAGTCAAAATCTATGATTAGTGACTTTAGATATGAGCTTGAGACACAGACAACTTTACATGTGACATGAACAAGACTTTATTAACTAGACTAAACATTTAAACTACTCTAACATACATATACATACATTCATACAGTTTACCAAGGGAAAGAGGGCTGAAGCAGAATACAGGAAGGCAAGAAGTTATAGCATTGTTTGAAGTTCAGCAGATCAACAGCCTGAGCAAACCATCATATTAGTTCTGACACGCCCTTTTTAGAAAGGGGTTAAGGATACTTAATGTATCAAATAATGAGACTAAGTTTGATACTTGCATGTCCCATTTGAATTAAACTGTCCTGATGCAATTTGTTGAGGCTCCAGTTGATCTTTGATGATGTTGTCTTGATGAGAGAGAACCAGTGAGAGTCAGAGGATCTTGGTGAATGGGCAGTCAAGGCCGTAGCCTGGCACACGCTTGGGAGTCCTTGGGGCCTTCTAGTTTGGCATAGTGAGAGAGCACAAGGCTCAGAGAACCAGAAAGCAAGAGATAAGCGACAAGAGAGAGGGCTAAGAGCGAGAGCTAAGAGGGGGCGAGGAAGTGGGCGCAGCAATTTTATACCCTCAGGAAACAGGTCCCACCTCTCATTGGCTCGACCAATAAGAAGGGTTTGAGTTTTTTTGCCCAAAATTGCCCATTGCATGTGCAAGAAAGAAAATAGGAAATATACTTGTAATACTAATATGTTGTGGTTATCGACATATCATGTACACAGTCATTTCAATCTTCAAAATACCAAGTTATAGAGACCAAATATGCCACACATATGATTTTGGTTAACCATAGTATGCAAAGTCTGAAACATTAACCCATTAGTTTGCAAGAAAACATAGATCAAGCACATTTAAGGGAAAATGTGAAATGGCACATTAGATACATGTCAATATTTATCACATGGATATATAGAATATATATATAGGATTAACAGGGTTCATTTCTCTTTCTCAGTAAGAGAATGAAGTGAGGGTCAGCACTTCTCTGAACATTCCTTTGGAGGTCGTAAAAGTCTCCCTTACTCTGGGCATGAGAGAGTTCCTTTGTCAAAGCTCATTTGCATGTTTATGACAGTAAGAGATTTTGGGCTGAATGACTCAAAAGATAGTAAAACATCGCGTAATTCATTCTACAGAGATCTTATATTCGAATTCAGCTCGGACAAATCGTAAGGTTTAATTTGATACCAAGAAACATGTGTTTAGTACACTTAGAAAGGGAATATACACTGAGGCTATTAAATATGAGGCCTCAGAGTTTAAAACACACAACGAAACAGTTCTAACGAGTTTGATATACCTCAGAAATACACAACATACAGGGATTACACATATTTCATTAGCAATATGCAGTTCTGTGTTTAACTGAAAAACACACACACACACATTTTTACGTTCAAAGTTTCCCCCTTCCTGTCCACACGATAAGCACGTGGTGAGCATGCGGATGTCACATGCGGTTCTCTGTCAATAGTTCATTGTCTCTTTGTCAATACATTTATTGTGCTTGTGGAGACTGGTTGGCGCTATTTCAGTAATTAGGGGAGTTTTTAACAGTAAGTTCTTGTTTGTTCGTGAATCTGTTAAGGCCACTGATCCTCCGCCATACCTTACATAGAGACAAGTGGAGAAAAAAAGAAAGAAAAAATAGTTGCACACTGTAAAATACATGCAGTTGAAACAGTAGAAAAGCAGGAAAAAATGAAGCACGCAGTAAAATGGCAAAGGATAAAACGATGAACGTATAAGAAGTATATGATATGCTTAGCAAGCTAGCAAGCTACAAACACAGACTCATGCCGTGTGCTGGCAGCAACCGGAACAGAAAGTCCCACATTTACATTTTACATGTGGGAAAAACAATTTAGTCACTTTAGCTTCTTGAGTATACGTTAAAGTTACTGAATAATGTGTTTACACATTTTTATATTTTCACAAAATTATTTTGAGATCAAACAACAATTAGTGTATGCACTGCTGAAGACCCCCGTATTAAAACATAAAAGTGAGAGTTTTAATTATTACATTTCCAATCTTTAATGATGTGCTTATGTGAAGTTACTTTCCATAAAACACATAGCCAGTGTTTGGGTCGTTTTAGTTGACTTGTTCTCTGTATGGATGCTCATAATTACATATCCAGAAGGCACAGTTATGTAAAGGAGATCTGAAATCAGGATTCATAAGATGGTTCATCAGTCTGGCACGGTTAGTGTAATATTGCTGCTGTTTTAGGGGGAGCGTCATTACTCATGTCTGGTGGAGGCAGTCAGTTTCTCAAACTCTGTGGTTAAATGTCTTTAAGGGAGTCTTGTCTTTTCTGACAGTTATAAATCATCTGTTATAAATCTGCTTTGGAGACTTGGAGACTGAATCTGTTTTTCAGAATACCTAATATGGAAGAATTAGTTTATATAATTTATTTTTTGGAGACATACACACTTGAGCAGATCAATAAAATTTGTGTATCAGTCACACACATGAGTGATTCAGTTAGTGAAGTATATGATTTTTATTCAAGTGTTCAAAACACAATAAAGGAATAGTCCACCAAAAACGAAAATTATATCATCATTTATTCACTTTGTAATCATACTTACAAAATGATTACCAAAACTAATTACATTACAACTAATTACAGGGGCTGCCAAATTCTGAAAATAAAAAAGCACCATAAAAAAAATTCCTCAAAATTTATGAGCTATATTCCATGTGTTCTGAAGGCATACAATAGTGTTGTGTTAGGAGCAGACTATATATATATATATATATATATGTGTGTGTGTGTGTGTGTGTGTGTGTGTGTGTGTAAATATATATATATATTATTATTATTATTATTCAAAAATAGCAGATACGTCAGTCTAGGTTAGACATCCTCAGTAATTCCCAATGCCATTGGTTCTCTCACATCACATGACTGAACATATCTTCATGCAATTTTGACTATGTGGAAGTGCAAAATATGTATGCAAGTTATGGGGGAGGGGTTATCAGCACATTTTTTCAAAAAACTTTTGTCTCTTTCTCACACAAAGCTTTTGGAGATCGAAGATATTCAGCCCCGTACCCATTACTTTCATTCAAAGGCGTAGCCAGGAAATTACTTTTGGGTGGGCCTCAATAAAAATTGATGGGCCAAGTTTTAGCCCCTATTTTTTTTTTTAACCAACATTTTCTGAAAAACAGAGAAGAGAAGACTAAACACAGTTCTTTCACACTTCCAGTAATATTTATGCATTTTTTACAACTATTTTATAAATATATATCTGAAGTCAAAAAATTATCTCTAATATTCTGGGTGGGTCTGTGTCTAATTTAGTTGGGCCTGGCCCACGCTTGGCTATGCCACTGCTTTCAATGTATGGAAAAGAGCTGTACGTGTTCCACATAGGAAATAAAGTCAGACCAGTCAACACTTTATTCTAAATTATATGGAAATGAAAGTACAATTTTACATGCAGTATGGTTTTGGGTTAAAAACTGAGAAAAGCCATTTAATATAAATTGTGATTTTGATAGTTAGCTTTGAATGCTAACACATGCTAGTGTAGCTGTTTTATTGTCTTTCAGATTGTTTTAGCATGCTAGTCAACCATTCAGAGGGTGGGCGCATCTTACCAGCCTCTTGTTTAAGTTCTAAAGCATTTCTTGCATGCACCCTAACCCGCTATATCATACAGACAAGAGTTGTTAGCTAGTTTGAGCAGCAGCAGGGATTGTCTGTGCTAGATTAACTATCATACACAGCTGTCCTCTGGTCTTAATTTCAGAGATGCAATTCGAACACAGTCACTTATGGATGCTTATTTTAATAGAGACAATTTCCAGAAGCTCCCTTCACCTGAAAAGACAACTAAATACAGCCTGATCTCATGAAAATTATGTGGTGACATTTTTGCAAAATTATATTATGTTGTTCATTACATGTCTCAGTTCTGGAGTAAAATGTCTACTTTGTGGACATTATGCTAAGAGTATTGCTAGGGTGTTCTGAGTGGTTGCTAGGTGGTTTCTTACTGGTCCAAGTCAAAAGATCCCATTCCAAAGCCTTTAAGATATTCTAGTCTCTAAATATGGCATGTCTTTGGGGATTTATTTCACCCCGTTTAGTAACATTTGTGCCTGCACAGCGCACATAGCGGCAAGTTATGGGTTTGTTTTAATCCCTAACACTCCAAATGAGCAATAGTAACAGTGATGCTTGCCTTAGCAACCACCACTGATTCACAGTACTGAAAGAAAAAATATATGGAATAATGAGATGATAATAGAAATGTTGTGCCTATAAGTGAAAAGGAACGGATCATTAGTGGCGGTATGGTTTGAATTGTTTTGTTTCTTTGTTGTGGGTTCACTTTTATGAATGTCTCTTTCTCTGTGTAAACCACACTGTGGCAGCACTTTCAGTTGATTTAACAGCAGCGCTCCCTCGCTCAACGCACCATTACCATTTCAATTTGACTATAGTTGCTTTAACTTGCCATAAATAAGAGGAAACAAAGATTCTCAGAGAACAGCAACTCATCCTTTACATATGTGAGCTTGACTGAGTGAACGAGCACACTTTGATCTCTCTCTGTAGGAGTACCGAGCTGCTGTCGAGCAGCAGGCCTTGCCGTAAAACAGCGAGCACCCAGGGTCCCCTGGGTGGTCCTCTCTCATGTGAAGCAAGGGTGGGCATGATTGCACATGCCCAGGGAAGCCATCACCATCACTGCCTTTCTATTCTTGGGTGGGGCTAAAAAAAGAACGGCCGGGAATGATGCACTGTAAAGTCATGGTGGTCTCACTCTGCTACCCCTAGGTACAGCCCCAGGATGTTTTGGGATGAAATATAAGTCACTTTAAAATGACTGACAGTGTTCTGTCACACCATTTTTTTTAGCTCACATTCTTTGACATCAGAAATGTTGTTAGTAACTTGAAGTTTTGACTGCAGGAGTGGTTTTATAATCATAGTTTAAATAAGAAATAGGACTGTCTATGTTAGTTTTCAACTGGGTTTGCTTCAGGACCAAGATTTTACATCGTACATTTTAACATAGTACCAACATTGAAATGTATTGATATTACGGTTGATCTTTATTTACAGTATGTGTACTTGCAGTATACTTACAGTGTACTACCCAAGAAAGTACTGAGTAATATAAGGTAACTACATGTACTTAATGCCATACCTCGAGTGGTGGTGGCGTAGTGGGCTAAAGCGCATAACTGTTAATCAGAAGGTCGCTGGTTCGATCCCCACAGGCACCACCATTGTGTCCTTGAGCAAGGCACGTTGCTCCAGAGGAATTGTCCCTGTAATAAGTGCACTGTAAGTCACTTAAGCATCTGCCAAATGCATAAATGTAAATGTTAATGTGGGTTAAAGTTAGGGTTGGGTTTAGTACCTAGTAATTACTGTAGTTGTTGTAATTTATATAGTTTGTAAATGTAGTACTGTAATATACATGTACTTATAAAATAAAGTGCTACCAATATTACCATAAGCTGCATAGGCCAATCTCATGAGTATTTTTTATTACATAAATTGTGGCTATAGTAGGTGTACATTGACTTATGTTTGCAAAGGCACTAACATGTATACTGCTGACCCATTGAGAGCATCTAAAAAGTGATAATAGTAGCACTTTATTTTACAGTACTGTTCTACATTCACATACTATATAATTACAATAACTGCAGTAATTGCTAGGTACTAAACCCAACACTGTAACAAAATTAGATTTACAGTAAAATACTGGCAGCAATTTACTGCAAATATACAGCACACTTAATGTAAAGCTCAAATGCAGCTTTTTACTGTATTTATTAAATATTGACAGCGACTGTTTTTCAAAGTAATTACAGTACTGTTCTGCAGTACTATGTCGTTGCTGCAGTTCCCATCATGCACTGCGACATGAAGAAATTACATACAGTAATTTTTTTACTATTTAATGGTTTATTTTGCAGTTATTTGTTTGCCGTTTTAGTTATTTGTTTTTTAAGGTTTAGGTTTGACTTTTTATCTAAAAGTATAAATAATATCACTATTGAGTTTTGTATGCTGAGATTTGATATCTGTATGTGTCCAGTTGACAATTCACTATTAAAAACAGACACTCAGTATAAAAATCTACATTGCAGAACTCTCTTTGAATGCTTATAGTTGAATTACTTCTGTATTGTATAATGCTATTGCCTCATTTTATGGCATTTGCAAGTTATGATCAGACTCATAGTCTGACCTTACATTTAGCTTTTTCCTTCCAAGCAACACAGTGAAAATGTTTGTATTGAACTACAACACATTAACACTAGCTGGAAGAACATTAAGAAAAAAAAAAAACAAGGCGCACCAATGAACACCAATCACCATAATGGTGACTTTAAATAAAACTATTTAGGATAAAAACATATATGAAAAAAACACTAAATAGTGCTCTGAACTATATTAATTCTGGATGAAAAATGTTGTACATGTCCCCATAAAACCCTGATGCAACCCAAACATGTATAGTACTTATTCAAGCACAAGACCTGATCTGCATTTCACAATTTTATGATCCCACAATGCAGTGCAATACTATTATTTTACATTTATACAGTATTTTTAAAGGTTTAATTGTACTTTTAAGTGAAGAATGAGGGTGACAGGGTTGGATCCAGTATTGTTTTTATGTGTCAACAGCGTGAACACTGACAATAAGCCACAGATCTGTACCACACTTTGGGTTTCAAAATATATGGTTAAACATTTTACTAGCTTTCAACAAGATGGTACTAGGATTTTAATGTTCATCTACCCAAAATGCTTGGCAAATAACAGCTTTTTACTGTTAAACTCACTTCACAATGAGCCTGCGCTTTATTTCCCAGAATGCATTATTTTTTATTTTTTTTACAGCAAACTGTTGTATTAAAGAATTACAGTAGATTGCTGTTAGAATTCAGCTATAAGTTTACAGAAATGTGTAACAGTGCAACTAACTTTAATCCACATTAAGTACACGCAGTTACCTAATATTACTCAGTACTTTCTTGGGCACTGTAAGTATACTGAAAGTACACGTACTGCAAAATAAAGTGCAACCATAATAATTTTACATATAAACAATGTATTTTTTTTAATGACAATTTCTATATAAAATTGCAAATGTTTACAAATCCTTGAATATTGAATACATGGAATTAAGCGGTTGGTTTTATTGCATTTATGATCAGTGAGATGAATAACATTTTCAGTGTCATTACATTGATTTAACTCAGTTACTGCATTTGCCTAATTGTACATTATAACATTTTCATTCTATTCAGTGTTATTTCTGGTGTCGTATTCCACTTGATTCAAAGGATTATATAACTTTACCCAAGTGAATTAAAGAAACTGATATTGTTCAAAGGTTTTTATGTTTAAGGTTAGGGTTAAAGGATGTAACAGTTCTATAAAAAGAGTACAAATTTAACTGTACACATACAGTATTTTTAGAATATATAGGAATGAGAAATACATTTTTATGTTTCTAAAACTGTAGCTATTTAAAAATTTGGGTTTATCAACTTTTTAATCAAATTCATAAAATGATATACCAATTAAATAATGGAATTGATCGCAAATATAAATATTTGTTAAAAAAAGTTCCTCAAATAAAAATAATTCAATATATAATGATTAAATAATTATATTTAAATAATTATAAATATACTATGTGTGTTGCATTTTTGTCGGCACGAGGTGGACCTACACAATATTAGGCAGGTGGTTTTAATGTTGTGGCTGATTGGTGTATATTATCCACCGTTACGGTCCAGCTGCAATAGATGTCCAGAAACAGAGCACAATGAATTCAATAAATGCTAGCATTATTGTGCTAAAAGGTGTATGGACATGTGCTGAAAGTCTTTTTTTTACCTGAACTCTCTGGGAGTATTGATGATGTTTTCAACTGTTTTCATGCTGTGATGCTAAATGAATAATTCTACAGTGGAAGACCATAATTATAAGATGAGACATGTACAGTACGTTTGAAATTAACTGTATTCTGAGTTTCCTCTTCTGCATTTTTTCTGCCGGCAGTTCACTTGTGTGTTTGCAGAATGTGCATGTCTTCCCTTGAGGGGAAAATGTATTTGGGAAACAATGTTGACATTTATTCAGTATCAATTAAATGTATTTCTACGGAGACATCCTGTTTTATAGTTGCTTTACAGAGAACATTGAACTTTTGTGTACAATGTGTATAATAATGTATGTCCAAATAAATATGTTTATTTTATGTAGTTCTTTTTGGACGGTACGGTTTATTGTGTAGCAGCTACTACATCCTTATTTCCTACACAAGAACAATATATTCAATCTACCAACAGGATCAGTTGCTCAGTCAACACTAAAACATTTCATGTAGGTTATAGCATTTAAATACAGATGTTATGTATGTAAACTACATTTACATTTACATTTATGCATTTGGCAGACGCTTTTATCCAAGCGACTTACAGTGCACTTATTACAGGGACAATCCCCCCGGAGCAACCTGGAGTTAAGATGATTATCAGATTACCAGTTATGTGATTTAGACCACTACACCACCACCACTACTAACAATTATAAAGCTAGATTGAGTTTACTACACATTCATCTCCCACAAAATAAAAAACGGCAGCATGACGGTCTCATCGCCTGAGTCCTGTAATACACGAGCATCATGCTGTTTAGACCTCCCCTGTATCTGCAGTAAGTGCATTATCTCGGAACAACAAACTCTTCAGATTCTGACTAGACTCCATATATGCTTTAAAATAAACATAAATGTCTACAGTTCTCAAAATATATCCAACTAACATAACTTTTCAGGTTAATCTGCTCAGGTTCTTCTATCGATGGATAAAGATTCAACAAAATAACCAAAATGCTTCTATTTGCGATATTTGGCCATTTTTCTCAAACCTATATTTATTAATAGATAGGTGAGGAAGAACAATATTGGCTCACTATATTTCTGTGATCATTTGTTCTCGAGTTTCTGTCATTTTTAATGCTGCGTTAGTACATAACATAACAATTGTTTGTTTAACCGAAAGTTCTGCCCACATTGCCTGCAAAGCACCATGTGTAAATTGTTTTTCTTTTATGCATTGACTTGCATTAAGTAATAATTAATTTTTAAATTGACAGCCCTAAACTGCGTTTGCAGTATGATGGCATGTTGTATACAGGAAAGCACCAGTTACATTCTCTCCATAAAATGCGAAAATCATTTTTTTGTTCTACAATATATTGGTGGAAACTATGGTTACCATGGTACCTTTTGTTACAGAAGGATCTATGAAACACAGAATGTGTAACTAATTTGATGTCCAATGTTAAAAGACTCAACCAATGCAGAACATGACCTAACATTGTACACAATGGTCCATTAGAACTGTTTCGTTGAGTAAACTGACAAAATCACCTGACTGATTTCATAATGAAAGCCAGTCACTAAAACTCTTGCCAAACATCTGTTTACTTTCTGTTGAATGAGAACAAGAGTACTGACAATGGACATTTGTACAGCTTGAGAAAGAATCATGCCATTCTACGAAGAGCTCACTGCCAGACTGTGTCTTATCAGGAATCTGGTCCGGTATGAATCAGTTTTGCAGTATGTACACAGCAGTGTTTGGTCTGCTTGTGTGACAGAGGAGCCGCTGCTGTTAACAGATAGGAAACAGCCATCAACTCTCTCTAAACAACAAAGCCATGCCTTTGCCTGTAAGCCATGCCTACATTGTTTTCATATGTAGATGTTATGATTTATTCTCTGTGATAAATGAAAAGTGAACAAGGAAATGTAGCTGCCAAGTGATTTATTAAGTCCTTCATAACTCCTTCATTATCAGACTGTGACAAATCTACCTGCCATCTTTTAGGAAACAGTACCATTACAAAAAGTTAGTAATACAGTATAAAGTGATACAAAAATACAATAATACCAGAAGTCATTGTTATACTGTTAAAGTGTAACAAGATTACAATGGAGCATAGATAATAACAGTGCTTGGGGCAATAGAGCACGTCTGGTTCCGGAAGTAAACATCGCATTAAGAATTGAATATAATAAGCGCTAACTTATAAACATTTAAACGCAGACCGGTTGGTCTGACAGTTATGCAGGTTGCACATCTCCCATCACTTTAGTTGCATCCTAACCCCTAGGAGATGTAATATTGTAATACTCCGTGTTTATAGGCGCAAGCCTCAGCAATCAGTGGTAAGTTTGACAAAGCTCAATGGCGCGTGCAACAGAGCATGGCCAAAGTTTCAGTTACACTGCTGGTACCGTTTAGGTGAGCATTTGATCGCATTTTATTCAATCAAATGTATTTATGTAAATTGTTTAGTTGTGTTGAGTGCTGGCATATCTACCTGTGTTAAAAATAAACATTGGGTCAGCACTGTGTTAGTGTACGATAGAGAAAAATGGGAATATACTGAAAGTTTTCTCTTTTAAAAAATAAATAAAAAATTCTTAAAAATGACTGCTCATGTTTTCATATGTGGGTTGATATTAGAGGTTGACCGATAGTGGATTTTACCGATACCGATAACAAAATTGGGCAGTACCTGCCGATAACCGATTAATTAACCGATAGTTTTTCAAATTGATACTGAATGAAAAAAATATGTAATATAGTGCTGAAACTTATTACAAATATAAACAATACTGATTTAACCATGAAAATGTATTGCACTTTTTAAAATTAAATATATAAATATCAATATATTTGAACAAATATTTGAATTTTAAAGTCCACAAGAGGGCGCAATAAATACATAAACCATTCAGCACCGTTATATTATTGCATAGAACATTCCTATCCTGGGAGGGTGGGGAACGCTTCAATAGACAGTTCACGTGCACCGGGTTTCCACCGTCGGGCCGAACTATTCTTGTTGAGAAACCTTTCTATTCTATGCCAAACTGGGCCAGCCAGCACGTTACTGATTTTTTTTCCACTGCGGTGCTGAAAACAGACTACTAATGTACACAAGAAATACATCAGTCATTACCTTGGTAACTCCAGAGTTTAAGGACAGTGTGAGAAGTGTGTTTACTTTGCCCACATAGTGCCCTTGGCCAGCTACAGAGAAAAACGGGTAACCTTGGCAACTGACAAGTGACCAATCGGGAGTCGCAACGTCACTACAGGCATTCCACCAGCACAGTTGAGCATGGTTGTCCAACCATGCTGAGAATTCTGGGCAGAGAACGGTTTCTAATCGTGCCGAATTGTGCCAGGTGGAAAAGCTACTGTAACCATTTCTCCCCATGCTCAGAACCGTTCAGCCTGATGGTGGAAAAGAGACTATGATGTTGGACTTGCACTGATTCCTACTACTTCAGAATAAAGCTTCATAATAACCACATTGTTTTTTATTCTTTACAGTTGAATGTAGGGCAGCAATATTCACAGATAGCAGTGGTATTCGACTAAACTCGGTGGTGAAGTTGCTCAGGGAGTCCAGGCCAGGGGGCTGTTGAAACAGATGGCACACAACAGACTGTATCTAATGTATCTAATGTATTTGATGTATCTAATTAGAAAGAACTTTAAAAGAATATTGAGACACCTGTTAAAGTGTATTTGTTGTGCTGTGTTTAGCCTTTTTTAGTGCAAGAATGTGATCTATCTGAAGTCACTGTATTACAGTGAGGATACATTTTTAATTGAAATCAGATGCATTTCTGATTTGTTATACGTTTCTCTTGGCTGCATGAAGATATTGATTTGCTTTCTCATGTCACTAGCTTTAAATATGCTTAGCTGGTTAAGAAGTGCATAAATGTGATCAGCTGGATATAACTAATGCAAGTAGATATTAATAGATTGTAACAATCGTGACATTTAAGCTTTTGGATAGGACTTTTGCATTTTTTTGCATTGTGTATTTGTCACATTGTTCCAACTGCTTAAGGTTAGCTTTAATGTTAGCATCCTCTCAGCCTTGTCGGCAAACATACTGCTGTTCTCTATTAATGCATCATCTAGTCAACAAATTCATTACTTTATAATGATGTACTGTAGTGTATTATAAACATACCTTTTCGTTGTTGATGTTTTAAATCCACATCTGAACTGTTCCGCTCTATGCTGTGTGTAGTCTCGAATGTCAAAACAAACACCACAAGACATCAGTGAAGTTTTTATTTCACCTCTTGAGGCCGTTCTCATACTGTATAATGACAGCGGACCCTTCCCAGCTGCTCCAGCACTGGACTCAATGGGGAAAAACTATTGGTGTGGATTTTTACTGATAACCGATATTTCCAGAAATCTGTTATCTGTACCGATTAATCGGCAAAACCAATATATCGGATGACCTCTAGTTGGTATTGTGAGAGCTTTTGCAAATCTAAACACTTCTCTGCTATCATCACTTGTAAGCAATGTCCTTAAAATATTAAAAAGATAATTATGTTTTGGTTTGGTTTTTTCTAAGTAAAGTTGATCAAAACCGATTTTTGTAAATGATTAAATTTACCCAAAATCCTGCACACTATCTTAGAAATCAAATCAAAGAATACCACAAACATATATTGCATGTTTTAGGTTTATTTTTATTCACAACATGGTATGAACTTGAAAATGGTGATGCATGTGCTGATAGGGGACGTTTCCATATAGTCACATTTTTCTTTTCATACTCGCGCTTCAATTTAGAACACTTGATGTGAGGAAAAAAATATGGATGAATATTGTCAATAATTAAAAAATTTAGATACAGAAAATCCCCACGAGGTGTCAGTGATTGTTTTTCTTTCACCGCTAGAGGCCGCTTTTAAACTTTAGAACTGTTCTAACTGTAGAATCCTCCAGTGCAGCCACAGAGGAACACATATATAGGAATATATATATTTGGAACTATTGGCATAGATTTTTTTCTCCGATAAGTGATAGTTCCTATCCTAAAACAAATATATATCCACCTCTAGTTCATTCCCTCATTACAAGTTCATAGTTTTGTACCTTTGTCTTTTTGTCCAATTTTCAAATACGTTTTTAATTTCAAATCATAGCCTGATGTTATCACAAAAAAAACTACTTCAGGGTGATCAGGACCCTGACACGAAGCGGAGTGGACTTGTATCAGCCTGAACTGGTTTGGAGATGCGGGAACATTATCAGGCTTATTACATGCTACTAACCAATTTATACATGAACATAAAATATTGATTTGAGTTCAAATGTAATTATGTGAGAAGAAATAAATTGCTGAACATCTGAAGTTCACCTCCGGTTTGCTTCGGAGTTCTGTTAGTTTATGAAAATCACTGTCTCACTCCTCATTATCCCGCCTATTACAAGACGACTTGCCAAATAAACAAATAAATGGACATGAAACATTGATTTGCATTGAAATTATGTAATTATGTGAGAAAATGAACTGAGATCTGCCTCCGGTTTGTGTGAAAGTTCCATTGGTTGTTATTTTGTAATTAATGACATCTGACTGTTCGTAATGTATCATTTTATCAACTTGAAAAAATTTTTTTTTTAGATTATTAGAGATCACACAGTGATCTGAGTTGAAGGAATGAGCAGTCTTATATGTGGATGTGCGATTGTTACTGGGAAATATCAGACCACTAGATGGCGCCATTGACCAATCAGACTGAAGTATTCCAGAAAGCTGTGTAATGAATATATATCATACATATGGAGACTCTAAATTTAAAATGATTATATTTTTTGTATTATTTTTAAATCCATCCATCAAATGTGCATTACTAAAGGTTAAAACGTCTTAGTGTGAACGTTGCCTGTTCCCCTTCTGTCAATCACTTGATGTTGTGTCGATTGTAGTGACACAAGGAGTCTCTTCTGAGAGCCCAGTGTACCTCTGAACTTGAGAAAAGACCAATGTCAAGTTGGCAGACAGAATTTGCATGCCCCACCCCCGGACATACGGGTATAAAGGGGAGCGGGTGAGCGAATGTCAGACAGTCACTGAGGAGCCGAGAATAAGGTTACAGTGCATTACAGTGGTAGGGATAGTGACGTGGCAAGGGGAACACAACGTCTCATTCCTTCCATCGGGGAACAGAGGTTACAACAGTAACCATGATGTTCCCCTTCTGTCACTCACTCAACGTTGTGTCGATTGTAGTGACACAAGAGGTCCCACTTCAAGACGCCATGCACTAACCCGTGTTACGTGACTGCAGAGCCAGGTGCAAGCAGACTGCTGCTAGAAGCAGCTGCGTCGGCTGCATGTAACCCTCCCCAATGACCCCAATGAAAGGTGTCATATACCGCTCTTAGGTTCCCAACACCCGTACGGGAACAGACGACATGACTTGTATGGGAGCCAGCCGTGCCTTTACTCTCTCTATGTTTCTCGTCATAGAGTTAAAAAGCGGCTGGGGCTATCCTAACGCTATAGGCGTGTCGGGGAAGGCGTCCTTTCCCGTTCCAATTCTTTCAGGCGGAAAAGGTCCTGCGGAGACCACAACCTGCCCAGACTGGGGAGGTAACTTGTGGCTAATACACACGGGGGTTGTCAAGCCACACGTGGACATGGTGGTCTGTTTTTCACTTTATCTGCTTTTTTTTATTTTAAATGTTTTTATTTCTAGTCTATGAGGTTAAACACTGATGACAAAATTCATCAAGAGTGACCTTTCCAGGAACAATAATTAAATTAATACACATGTATACATCGTGCACAGTGTCACTTACACAAACACAAAACACCATCCCGGTAACACATGTGACACTAAAATGATGTAATAAACATGAACTATACTGCAGAAAATATAGCATAGAACACCCCATTGTACTGAAATAAAAAAATAAGAAGAAACATATCTATTTCCATAAAATATAATGAAATGTGATGGCTCTTGCAGGGACTTCTGGGAATGCAAAATTATTGTTTTTCACTGTGATTTTAACAATAGTTTACCATAAAAGTATGTTATCTCTTATTCATAATCTCTTAATTATATGGTACTTTTACATCTAAAAAAATTTTTGTACAATATTTTACTGTAAAATTGCATGTATTGTCTTATTAAATGTATTCTTATTTTTTCCTGTGTACTTTAAGGTAACCTGTTAACCAAGTAAACCTTTTTTACAGTTACATATTTGCATGCATATTTTTATGGGGGATTAACACTTTTATTAAAAATTTGTATTTATTAATGTTAAATTATACTATATTTTCTCTGTAAAAATATATATTTTTTACGCTGGAAGAAATCTTGTTTTTACAGACATCTCAGGTTAAAATGACCTTTTCATTTTACAAATGTGACAAATGTGTTGTTTACCTTCATTTACATTTATGCATTTGGCAGATGCTTTTATCCAAAGCGACTTACAGTGCACTTATTACAGGGACAATCCCCCCGGAGCAACCTGGAGTTAAGTGCCTTGCTCAAGGGCCCAACAGTGGCATCTTGGTGGTGCTGGGGCTTGAACCCCTGACCTTCTGGTCAGTAACCCTGAACCTCAACCACTGAGCCACCACTGCCCCATTTAAAGGAGAATGCCTGTTTTTGTCACTAACACATCAGTTAAGTAACCAGGAAAATGTCCATTTGGTGTGAATACATGTATTCCACACTTTTATTGAAAAATGGGGAACGATTGTTAAATGAAACTATATTTTCTCTGTAAATATACATTTATTTTGTAAATTTACAGTGTAGATTTAAGATTGTTAAAGGGATAGTTCACCTTTCTGTCATTTACTCACTGTCATATTGTTTCAAAGTTGATGTCAGGCAGAATGCATGATTTTGGAACAATGTGTTCATCATGGTTGAACTATTCCTTTAACCATGAAATACACAAAACTAGTCCTCTTACAGGTTCAGCAGAGAATGAGAGGAGAACTATGGATGTACCCTACCGAGAGTTATTTTAGATGAAGCACTGCATGTCAAACACTAATCAAACAAGAATTTTGAACTTCAAAATCCCATTGAAATTCAGTAAAGTGCAGATGTATTCATAAGAAAAAGTCAAAGTGAAAAGTAGGCTTTGATCCTCCACTTGCCACAAATCAATATTTCCATACAGCAAATGTGAGCGTGATATATGCATTTATCTTTCTCTTCAAGGCATGGGTGCAGATAGATTGATTTGCTTTGAAAACCACTTTATTGTTCATTTTCCTCTTGTTTGGGTTTTCATATGGGTATGCATATTTAACCGAGATTTTTTAACAGCTCAAACTGAATATGGCACAAACTGAAATAGAAGATTGACACTTTGCTAAGTTCCACTCGGTTACAGTTGCTCACGCAGATGAGCTACAGAACGTCCTAAAAATAGTAAAAACTGAATGGATGTTATTCGTACGTGGGCTGGAATGAAGTGTGACATTGTAAAGCAATTATCTGCTGTTTATCTTTAAAGAAATTGTTCAATTAAGCAGTAATGTGATTAAAAACTGCAGAGACTGCACATCAGAACTGCTGCAAACGCTTATCAGTCAAGTTAAAAGAGAAAAGCCTGACTGCGATTACAATGGATAACATTACTGTAAGTGAACAGAACTATTCCTAAAGTTTCTTAAACATACTATGGAACAGTGAACTCTTTAGTTATATGACCTCTGCCACTAGTCACTAGTATTCCATACAGAATTCTGATATCCACAGTTTTCTTGAGCAACCACTGGGCGCCATAATGAGTCCAACTGCCTGTGTTCTGTTTTTGGTCTCGAGACACATTGTTAAAAATAACCGAAATGAGCAATTCAGATGAGAACAACAACCCTTTAAATGTTATTTGGAGTACAAATTAATTTCATGCTCAACTTGTGCTGTTGTTGGCTGTCATAACAACTCAAAGTAGTTCATGATATCAGTGTAACTAACCTTGGACCATCGCTTCATGTCATCAACTCAGATGAGGCACTGTCAAAAAAACAAATGTCATCTCGACTCTGTGAAGTATTAGCGTTATAGATTCACATGTTTTTCTACAAATGTAATACTTTACCTGTGACATTTTATCAGTGAAAAACATATGGACATATATTTGTTTTCCATACATTGCATATGATTTATGTATATTAACCAGCATTAACATTGTCATGTGATAAAATGTTCTGAGGAACTGAACATCAAAGAAAGATTATGTGCCGAATTTAAATGAAAAAAAGAAATGGTTGAAAATAAACTTTAATAATATTGATATGGGCAGCTTCATAACTCCCCTCTGAAGACATACATCTGCTAAAATCAAATTCGTTTTTTAATGTCTGCAAATTTGAACCAGGTCAGGACTTGCAATTTAGGCAGTAATCTTTTATTTCATATATTACACGTACTAATTGTAGTCATGCTTGTTTAGGAAACCCTCAATGTATGTATCCCTCATCCCTCACCGTTTGTGCTTTGTAGAGGCGTGTTATTATTTTCAATGGTTTTTATTATTTAGAAATGATCAGACTCAAGATTTTAACCTGGTGGACTATAAAACCAGTGGAAAAATCCCATAGAGAGACACAACAGAGTGTAGCAGTCTAGTTTCCAAAGTAAAAATCTCATTCCTCCATAGAGGAATTAATGATTGACTATAATAAACCTATAAAGACAGACCTGCCGTGAGCTCTAAGGTTGTTAATTGATGGAATATGTTTCCATCGAAGCCATCAATCTACATTAATTGTACTTTGTTTTGAAAAATTTGGTGTTTAATGGTGGAATTCCTGGTGAAGAACTAGACTACTCATTATCCTGAAGAAAAACAACCAACCAATCAGAGGATCGCAGCCAACAAAGCACTACATAAGTGACTGGCCACTCCCATGACGCACTGTGAATGATGCAATCGGTCTCCCTACATTCTCAAACTACTTTTAGATATCTAAATATTTTAAGAGAGTAGAAAGGGTAAATTTTGATGTAATTTGTTAACATTTAAACTACTAGCCAGCAGTATATACTGCAGTAAGCAATCTTCCATTTCAAACAGCCATATTGTGGACAGAATTAGATTATACCCTTCACCATGATCTCATCGGCCCCTGTGGTAGCACACATTGTAGTTTAACAGGCTTTCGCCTCTGCCATCTAAAAGTCACTTCCCTATATTTCCATGGTTGCATATGTTTTAATTGAATAGACTGGTTAAAAAAAGATACTCAACATGCCCCAGATTTAGTGACTTAGTAGCAGGCACAGTGAAATCCAGATGACACGCTGTGGCAGTAGCGCGTCAATGTTCCTCAGGCTAATTATATTCAGCAGGAGAGAGACCACAGTCACCATCTACAACCATCAGGTGAACGAGCGCAAAGCATGGGGTTTATATTTAAAGATCTGAGTGAACAGGTTTCCCTTGAGAGAATGTTTTAGAACAAATCTGGCTTCCAATTTGGTTCCCAGACAGGGATTCAATGCTCAGAATGAAATCTTCAGACAGGTAGTGTAAACATCATTGCTATAAAATAACAGATTACTACCTAAATTGTCAACCAGACCTGGTTCTTGTCTTCAAAAATGCAGACATTATTAGCATATTTGATTTGACTTAAATAACACCTCAGTACTGCAGTTTAAGATGTAATATGTCTACAGAAGAATGAGTGCCATTCTATGCATCTACACCCCATTGACATGTCTTAATTTATTAGATCAAATATTAAAATTACACTTTTAAAAGATGGAAATCATATTAGTTTGTTTTCTTTTATCATGTTGTTCAGTCAACGGGTGAATTTTCCATAATTTCAAAACTTTCACGCCACTCAACTTCAAACACGAAAACTGGCAATTTAATAAAAAATAGATATATTCCAGATTTTTCTATATTTTTTCGCTTTCTCATCAGATTACTTACATTATTTTTATTTGAATAATGTTTTAATTTGTAATTAATAGGGATTTTTCTATATCCTAAATACCAAAATACCTAATCCTAAATATCACTTGCTTTACATTCATGTTCCCTTTATTAAGGGTTTATAAAGTGGATCATTAATGACTAAGAATTCATTGGCAAAACCATTATAAATGATTTATATACAGTTAAGTGGACTGTTTTGCACAAACATGGGAACTTTCATATAATACTTGCCAAATAGTGAGACATTTTACCTTACATGTTATAAATCCTTAATAACACTTATTCAACATTCATAAACGGACTGTAGAAAAATTTTATAATCCCTCCATTTAATCTCACATATTATAAATCATTAATAACACCTATTCAACATTCATAAACAGACTGCAGAAAAGTTGTATAATCCCGCCATTTAATCTCACATATTATAAATCATTAATAACACTTATTCAACATTCATAAACAGACTGCAGAAAATTGCTATAATTCCTCCATTTAATCTCACATATTATAAATCATTAATAACACTTAATCAACATTAGAAAGTGGACTGTAGTAAAATGGCATAATCCCTCCATTTAATCTCACTATAATAATCTATTTTTGCTGCATTGTGACATAAATCATGAATTGGGGCATTTTATGTTTTTTATTAAAATAAGTATGAATAGTATAAATGCTGAATGTATGGCAAGTGTTGACATAAAGTTGTCCTTTTATTGTTCATGTTGTTATAACAGCATATAAATGATTTATAATGCATTTATAAATCACTTAAGTTTTAATCAACCCCATTTATAAACCCTTTACAAAGGGGACATTAATGTAAAGAGTTAGTATGTCCCCCTCCATTCTGTTAATCAATATAATAAATAAAAGCTAATTCCTTAAAGACATAATCCTCCAGGATATGACATCATTGTTGAGATTTAATGCATTCTAGCATCAAACTCTTGCAGTTTGTTCAAAGCAACGTTTTAAAATATGGTTACAAATTAAAGTGTATTTCCATCCTGTTATGCATCCTTTTCATTTTTGTGTTACATGTGTAAATAATCAAGTTAAAAATTAATAAATTTCTGATACACCGTTTTAAAGAAATACTAAGTTTGCTTTTCCGAACATTGCCTATTTTTCTCCAACTTCCTCAGTTCTCCTAGGAATCTCCTCTTAGCCCATGACCACTTGTGACCTCTCTGGTCATCTGCTCTACCTCAGCTCAATCTGAATGATAAATGAAATTCCCTTTTCAGTGTGGGATGGCCCTTGGATTCGGGGGCTGGCGCATAAGAGGGGTATTTCAGTTGCCACGAACGTTTCCAAAACACACAGTCTATCAACATTTAAAAGTGGCACTCGCTTTTCCTTTCCTTGCAGTTTCTTTCTGAAGCAAAATATATTTGAAGAGTGAACTGTGAGTGTGCAGAGCTCAGGCTTTATTTTGACATGTGATGATGAATCCAAAGGAAGGGCAACTCTGTTTTCTATCAGAAAGGGGGCTCCTTTGAAAGAGGCATCACGCTGAGTTAATCTTAACACAAAACACCCCCCTCACCAACTCAAAACTCACCACTTGCTTCCAAACACAATCACACCAATGGGTGCCAAACTCAAGCATAATTAAATAATACAATCCCACAAAGCTACACAAAGCAAATGTTGATCATTAATCTGTTTGGCTTTTTATTTGTTTCACATCAAAGCTAATGATTATTTCACAGGATATGAAGCCAAAAGACAAAACTTGCGGGAATCAGTGACAATGACACATAACCCGTGAGATCATCCATATAAACATGATTTTTTGATATCACAACATCCACAGCTGGAGTTGGGTTGTAGTAGATTATGTTCCGTGAGGTTCCCCATCAGGGCCCCCATGCTAAGATTAAGACCAGGATCCTATATTTCCCCCTTTTCCCATTTTCAATTGTAGAGCTCTACAACTACAGAAAGGATATTGCTGCTAACGCATGAAGTCAAATCGTTAATTATGAAACCCTTAACCTCTAGAGAGCTGGTCGTGCCATGGTAAGTTTTAAAAAAGACATTAATTATTTCAAATGTTATTCTTTGCAGACTTAAAGGATGCTCCTAAATGTTGTGACGTATTGTTGAACGTCAGTTGCTAAACATTCTAGTCTATTGTTTAGCAATAGTCTAAAGTCTATTGTTGCCAGGTAACACGTTGTGAAGAATATTTTGTTCTAAATCTAAATTAAGTGGATTTATTTGTCTGAAACATTATTTAATATGACTGAATCAACCAGTCTGCATTAGGTCACATCAACAAAAGTCACTTTTAAAGAATAAATTCACTCAAAAAGGATTAATTTACTTGCCTAAATGTCATTCCAAACCTGTTTTATTGTCTTTCAGCCATCAAATAAAAAATGTCTTTGGCATAAGGTCCAACATAGTCTTATGAAAAATTTTAATTATTTGTACGAGATAGCGAAATCGTAAGATTTCATATGATTTGGCTCTTAGGAAAAGGTACGTAGAAACCAATCAATCAACAAACAGAATTTCAAATCAAATCCAAGAGGCTTCAGATATCACTTATAGCTTCTTATACAATATACAATTTATTTGAACTCAGAAATCATCAATGAACAAATTTGGTTACTCATATTTATTTATGCAATAAAAATGACTGATGTGTGTCAATAACCCGTATTATGCTTCCCTTGACCTGTTTTTGTTTTATATTCCGTGGGATGGCAAAAGTTATTTTCCTACAAAAAGAAATATTTATATATATTATGTTTGGGGTTAGGGGGTTACACTATATGGTTATTTTTGTTTAGGGGTTAAACTTAAATCGTAATAACATTGTTGGTTTTCTTTCATTTTCTCTATGGAGTACATATCATATGTTTTGGTATGAGTCAGCTCGTATAATTTCTTACGATTTTGCCATCATGCATAATGTCTTTTGATTTGACCATATCGTATGACTTTTTATGATTTCACCATTGTGGTGGTGGGGGCCTGGTTGAGCTTGTGAATGGAGAGCGTGATCAGGAGAAGAGAATGGTAAGAATCATCACCTGGCAACAGCTGTTGTAATTGCAGTTAGAGTTGGAGACGGATTTCAGAGCTAGTCAGACACCAGCCAGAAAGAAAGGGAGCTGAACCTGAGTTTAGTGTGTGTGCTGTGGAAGTTTCACTGTCTGGCTGAAAAGCAACAGTTTTACAGTGGATGCTGAAAGCATTATTTTTGTTTGAATTGCATCTACAGTGTGTAAATAAACTCACGAAGTTCACTGAAGCCAACTCCCGCTTCCTCCTTTCCCCGTTTACGAACTTGTTACAACTATCATGAATAAGTTCTAACGATCTCTTATACATTCTTTTGATTTTGTCATTTAGGATGACTTTTTATGATTTCGCCATCTCGAACAAGTTCTAACAATTTTGCCATCTCGTATAATTTTTTTAGATTTTGTCATTTCGGGTGACTTTTTATGATTTCGCCATCTTGTTCAAGTTCTAACGATTTCGCCATCTCGTATAATTTCTTTTGATTTTGCCATTTAGGATGACTTTTTATGATTTTGCCATCTCGATCAAGTTCTAACAATTTCGCCATCTCGTATAATTTCTTTTGATTTTGCCATTTCGGATTACTTTTTATGATTTCGCCATCTCGAACAAGTTCTAACGATTTCGCCATCTCGTATAATTTCTTTTGATTTTGCCATTTAGGATGACTTTTTATGATTTCGCCATCTCGTATCATTTGTTTTGATTTTGCCATTTAGGATGACTTTTTATGATTTCGCCATCTCGAACAAGTTCTAACGATTTTGCCATCTCGTATAATTTTTTTAGATTTTGTCATTTCGGGTGACTTTTTATGATTTCGCCATCTTGTTCAAGTTCTAACGATTTCGCCATCTCGTATAATTTCTTTTGATTTTGCCATTTAGGATGACTTTTTATGATTTCGCCATCTCGATCAAGTTCTAACGATTTCGCCATCTCGTATAATTTTTTTAGATTTTGTCATTTCGGGTGACTTTTTATGATTTCGCCATCTTGTTCAAGTTCTAACAATTTCGCCATTTCGTATAATTTCTTTTGATTTTGCCATTTCGGATTACTTTTTATGATTTCGCCATCTCGAACAAGTTCTAACGATTTCGCCATCTCGTATAATTTCTTTTGATTTTGCTATTTCGGATTACTTTTTATGATTTTGCCATCTTGTACAAGTTCTTACGATTTTGTCATCTCGTATGATTTCTTATGATTTCGCCATCTCGTTCCATTTCTTAAGAATTCGCCATTTGTATGATTTCTTACAATTGTGCCACCTCGTACTAATAGCGGATTACAAGAAATTGACATATAAGCAAATTTATTCACTGATATTTATTTCCTTAAAATAATGTTTTTGATAGGAGGCTACGTAAAAGTGTTTGCCTGATTTGTCTCATTACGAAATTATCTTGATTGATTGGTTGGTCTCTATGGGAATAAATGTCATACCTTTTCATATGAGCCAATTCATTCGATATCTTACGATTTAGCCATCTCATATTATTTCTTGTGATTACACCCTCTCGGATGATTTCTCTTTTCGAACGATTTCTTACAATTTCACCATCTCATACTAATTATTACTTTACAAGTAGCAGATTACAAGAAATGTACATCAGTCATTTGTATATCATTAATACATGTGGAATGAGTTACCACATTTTTTCACTGATATTTCCTTTCTTAAAATAAAGTCATACCTTTCAAATGAGCCAAGTGCTACGTTATGATCTCTCGCATGAATTATGAGGCTATGTTGTTAACTTTCTATAGTGTACATGTACTCTTATAAATTATTTATTATAAAATGTAATCCTTTATCCATTGTATTGTTTACTCAACTGAATTATGTAGGCTATTGTACAAATTACATATGCTTTCTCAGGGACAGTAAATAATGTAATTATAGTATATAACAAACACTCCTTAGTACACAACGTAGCTTAGTATTAGTTGTATTTCTGTCTGTTAACTAATCTATGCTTTCTAATTAATAAACAGTACAGATAAAATAATTACCATGCAACCAATCACACTCTTGGAACTGCAATATTTAGTTTAGTCTAGTGCAAGCACACAAGCATTATAAGTGCAGATACACATTCACAATTTCAATGCTAATATTTACGGATGCATTTTGTGTTTTCTTTGTATATATAATGATCTGACTAAAAAAAAACTAAAACTGTAAAAAAGTTTTTTTTTTATTATTATTATTATTTATTTTTTAGTAAAGCCAGACCATAGCATTTTGTGATGTAAAAAACGAAACAAAGATTAATCATATCAGACTTTTGCAATGCCACTGAAAACCAAAGTGACACATTTACATTTCAGAGAATATTTATTTTAAAACCCTTAGAATTACTTAATAATTCGCAGAATTGTGAACACCCTTTTATAATTGGGTATGTGGCTGTGTTCAGAATCAACCAATCATCAAGCTCATGTGAAATAGTACACACCTGTCTTCACCCGAAGTGACTCTGATTAACTCCAAATAAATCTCAGCTTTTCTTGTAGGAATTTCCTGACATCTTCTTGGTTGCATGCTACTACAAGAGCCATGGGCCACAAAGAGCTTACAAAGCATCAAAAGGATCTCATTGTTGAAAGGTATCCTCAGGTGAGGGCTACAAAAAAAATTCCAAGGCATTAGATATAGCATGGAACACAGTGAAGACAGTCATCAACAAGTGGAGAAAGTATGACACAACGGTGACATTATCAAGAACAGGACATCCTTCCAAAATTGATGAGAAGACAAAGAGAAAACTGGTGAGGGAGGCTGTCAAGAGGCCTACAGCAACATTAAAGGAGCTACAGCTCTTTCTGGCAAGTACTGGTTGTTCCCTACATGTGACAACTATCTCTCTTATTCATCTGTCTGGGCTATGGGGCAGGGTGGTAAGACCAAGCTTTTTCTGATGAAAAAAACATCCAAGCTTGGCAAAAACCTATATCCAGTCTCCCAAAACTATGTGGAAAAATGTATTATGGTCTGATTAGACCAAGATTCAACTCTTTGCCCAACATTGTAAAAGGTACATGTGGCAAGGAGGAGGGCGAGGCCAGGACGTGATGACGTACACCCTGCACCTAATCAGGCTAATCAAGCTCAGGAGAGGGATAAAGAGGCCGGAGGTGGCAGTTCGAGAGAGAGAGAGAGAGAGAGAGAGAGAGAGAGAGAGAGAGATAGAGCTACAGGCAGCTGCCCTGCAGTGTGTGTGTGTAATATGTCTTTTGCTTTAAGTTAATAATGATGTAATTATTTATATTGTCAAGCCGGTTCTCACCTCCTCCTTTCCCTTTTACCACGTTACAGTATATTTAGTGCAAAAACAACACAGCACATCAACAAAAGAACACCATACCCGCGGTGAAGCATGGTGGTGGCAGCATCATGCTTTGGGGCTGCTCTTCTTCAGCTGGAACTGGGGCTTTGGTGAAGGTGGAGCGAATCATGAATGGCTCAAAGTACAAGTCAATTTTGGCACAGAACCTTCTTGCGTCTGCTAGAAAGCTGAAAATTAAGAGATCTTTCACCTTTCAGCACGACAATTATCCAAAGCACACATCCAAATCAACAAAAGAATGGCTTCAGCAAAAAAGATGAATGTTTTGGACTGGCCCAGCCAAAGCCCAGACCTGAATCCTATAGAAAATATGTGGGGGTCGGACCTGAAAAGGGCCGAACAGGAGTTGCCTTCGCAATTTGATAGATCGGGAAAATTTTTCCAAAGAAGAATGGGAAAATATTCCCAAGTCAAGATGTGCCAAGCTAATAGACTCTTATTCAAACAGACTGAGTGCTGTAATAAAATCAAAGGGTGCTTCAACTAAGTATTAGTTCAGGGATGTGCACACTTATGCATTTAGGTCATTATACGTTTATTTATTTATTTATTTTTTTCTCTGAAATGTGTCACTTTGGTTTTCTGTGGCATTGGATACGTTGTAATTTTTACATTAAAAATGCAAAAATGCTGATATGATTTATCTTTGTTAATTTTTTTACATCACAAAAACCTGCTGTTTTAACAGGGGTGTGTAGACTTTTTATATCCACTGTATCTTCTCTATGCTTGTCCCTGTTCCAGCATGGAATGAGACCCCTACCCCTTACTCAATCCTTCATTAACCAGGACAAAATTACAGACCACTGCATGACATGGCCACTCAGATGCAGAAAATTCCTTCAAGTAAGAGCTAATCAATAAATTACCAGAGTATCTAATCATTAAATATTTATCAAATTAAAATAGACAAATGTGTGAGATTCAACATTTTATTTATGTGTATTTATCTTTCATTTGTCATTTCATTCATTTCAGATGCATTTAGACTTAGGCCTTGAATTATTAAAGGTTTGTGTGTATAAGAACGTGCAAACTTGATAGCACGTCACATAAATGTGAAAATAAATGATTTCTCATGAAAAAACGGTTTAATTTGGTTATTTTACAACTGAATATCATGACTCATAACATCCTACAACTCCTTTAACTTTTGTGCGTTCACGTTCACCGATCTTGAATGATTGAAGAAAGTAACTGGAAAAAATAAGTTGGCATTAAATTAGGTGGAGCTCCAGGTCACACCCACCGATGACGTAGACCAATGGCAATAAGAAGGTGTTTAACGGCCATTCCAACGCTTTTCTGAAATTACACACTGGTGGGCTGTTTCAAACTCGAGGAAACCTTCTTTTTGGGCAGATTTTGTTTGAAATTACATAACACCCATTCATTCTTAATTTTCACTGGAAGTACATGTATATTGCCGCTTTTTAGTGTCAGTACCTTTACCAAAAAAGGTGAAACAACCTTCAGCTGTGAAATAGCTTCCCAACTTGTTGAGTATCAATTTAACTGAATCAGCTGGTCAACAGCAACCACCAGGGCACCAAACTTCAACAAAGACCAGTAACAGTCTTGTTAATAAAAACAATGCTGTTATTAAGTCACTGGATGAAGATTATGTCCACAAGTGTAAGACAGTTAGGACAGAAGATTTACAGATGAAACATTCAGAATAAAAGACAGGCGGCTACATGTCATAGTAGGAGAGTCAAATATCAAGCTGAGTTAGTGTCAGGGGTGTAACTCATTACCAAATGATTTACTCAATAGTTGTTAACAGAATGGGTAGATAGTGTCAACAGACCGGCTCATGTGTTTTCTCAGATTTGTTTCTCATGAGAGCGATCACAGGTGTTAATGGCTTTGCCCGTATGACAGCTGTTACAGCCACACATCCTATTGAGAGAAGACTAAAGTGTCAGAAATGTCAAAACAAAGAAACAGCCTCTTACATGCCTCACTGAACTCAAAAAGAGTGATCTGAGGGTAAAAGAAAAACATTGAATGCTGAATAAAAAAAGAAGGAATCTTTCAAATTTCTGCTATCTTTATCCTGTTCTGATAAAAGTGTTTTTTACTTTTAGGCAGGTGTTACATTGAGGCGGAATGGTCAGGAAAGTCGTTCGATTCCAAAAAGAAAAAAATGTTTCCGCTATATCCACCTGAAGCACCACGTGCGCTCCATTCAAACAGTACAATCATTGAGAAGAAATGTGTAGCAATTCCACCAACACCTCCTGCTCACCTTGAAAATCCTAATTTAACCCCTGCTTTTAGGGGAGACCGGGATTAGCTGTCACACAGGGAAATTGTCACAAGCGCTTTCTACGTAACTACCGTATACGGTTTTGGGGTAAAAGTTCAGTTACATGTATGTTTTCTCTAGCACTCCATTTTGGTTAAGTGTTGGGAGTAGTTAACTAAAAGCATGCTTCTAGCTTAACTACAATTTCGTTAGCATGACAGTAGCTTTGCTGTCCAATAACATGCTATGTTTTCCAATGAGTAGTGCTGTAGCATTACAAAATGCTAGATTTGCACATTGTACTGAAAAGCAGCAATGGAGCTAAGGTAGAAATCAAACACGCACTAAGGAAAACCAAATAATTTAAGGGAATTGGTTCTTTCAGATAGTTCATGTAAACAAACCGGTTAAAATAATTGATTCTTATAACTTAATAGCATTGTGAATGCCGATTTATTTGAGTAAGTCAGTTCTTTTGAACGGTTCATATAAATTAAGTAGATTATATATGATTCACTGATTCACTTAAGCCCCTCCAAGTCAGTCCACTTGGCGGCCATCTTTGGAACGCTCCTGGGCAGATATTTTCTATGGAAACATGGAAGCAACAAACAAGTACAGCTCCTATCTACAGTACTTGAATGGGGAAAGACCGAATTCTTCAAACAGCTGGTCAAGATTACGATCAAAGAACATATTTAGAATTAGCAGTAAAATCTGATAGCACTGTTATCATAAATTGAGCTTCTTTAGCTCACGCAAAATTTTTTAATAAAAACTTTTTCCCATATTGTCACTATGCAGTGCAGCTAGATTTTTTGTAAGGTTGGCTCTTTTACCTGTAAGGCGGAACTTCCTGTTCTACATTAGTAGGCCATTGGGCTTTTCAATTACTCTCATTAATTTTAATACCAGTGGTCCATCTCTGCCAAACTGTCTCTGGTCCTGTATAGCCTTAAAAAGACTTTGCCTACTCTTTTTTGAAGTGAAATAATTATTTGACTGCTGCTGTTTCTCGAACCATCAGATCCTGCCTGAAGGCAATGATGGCAGGGGATAGGGGCTTACCCCTTACAGGAGGATGGGACCTAAGCTGGTGGTGTTGGGGTGGTGGTGGTGGGTGCAAAAGCAACGCAGCATAACAAACAATGGGAGACAGCTGTAGTACCTTATAAGGCATTGGATAGATCATGATTGGATGATATGCCAGAATTTAATGAATGGATGACGTAATGCTACTACGAGTCCTCTACGAGGATAATCGCAAAAACACATACAATTTAATTATTGGGAAAGCAAAGAACAACAATTAACTTATTTTTCTCATATGGATGCACATAATTATATATACAGATGCAGAAATTAGAACTCTGTAGCATAAACTTTCTCAATTTAGGTGCATGCTAGGTTCCTCAGTCTTGAGCTCTGCTCCTGTTGCAAGAGCATGTGTATAATTGGAGATGGCCTTATAACAGGTATTATTATATTCTTCTTTACAATCGATTATTACATTCTGTAATAGGTGCACTTAAGTTTCAGCATCATATTGATGCACTTGTACATTCTTACATACTAATATATATATATATATATTTTTTTCCCCCCAATTTGGTATTGATAATTTCAAATGCTCTTCTCGTGGTGGCACAGTTACTCGACTCAATCCGGGTGGTGGAGGATGCATCTCAGTTGCCTCTGCTTCTGAGACAGTCAGCCTGTGCATCTTTTCATGTGGCTTGCTGAGCGTGTTACCACGGAGACTTAGGGCATGTGGAGGCTCACACTATTAATGTTGGCATCCACACACAATATGTACCACGCACCCCAAAGAGAGCGAGAGCCACCATATAGCAACCACGAGGAAGGTTACTCACGTGACTACCCACCTTCAACCGGTCCAATTGGTTGCTTAGGAAGCCTGGCCGGGGTCTCTCAGCACACCCTAGATTCAAACTCGCAACTCTAGGGGTGGAAGTCAGCATCTTTGTTCACTGAGCTACCCAGGCCCCTACATACTAATATATTAAGCAACAAAAATTTCATTTAGGTGTGCAAGCTGAAGTTTTTGGCAGAATTTGTATACCCTGGTGCATCTGTGGCTACGCTACTGATGAAAACGTACACCAGTGTGACAACATGCTCCATTATATGTCAACATGAGATAAAGGTGCACTCAGTAAGTTGCTCATGCCATCTTGGACTTGGACACTGACACCTAATGGCATGGATGCAGCAGTCAAACGTGATAGTTTTCAGTTCAAGATGTCATTGTAGAAATTCACTATTCACAATCAGCCATGATTAATTGAATCCAAGAGGCAAATTGTCCAATAAGAAGACGGTTACAGAGATTAATTATTTTTTAGCTATAAAAAATGAAGGGACTTTCTACATGTAAAATACAACAGCTTTTATATGGTTACTGATATGATTAGAGTCCTCATCTCATGTGAGTGCTCATGAATTTATAAATATGTTTCATGAGTGCTATTTATATCTAGGAGTCAAAAATTTTTGATTAATGATGTAAAAATTACTAAGTGCACCTTTAAATGAACAGTATCTTTATTTCTATCGGGAAGACAGGCAGGCTTGAGTGAGGTTTAAGATGCCATTTATTTGATGAATGTAAAACAGAAAAAGTAATGTCTCTCTTTGGAGTAGACCCCGTCTGGTGGTCCGAGGGAGTTTTACTCGGAACCATCATATCCTGCCGGAGATAGGAGGACGGGGCTCAACTGGTGGTGGTGGGGTGGTGGAGGTTGCCGTGTTAGCACACTGAAACAGCAATGTGATAGATTGTGAGCACACTTATAAAGCAATGACTTACATGCAATTGGCTAGGAGTTACCCAGCTAATGATGTGATGATGTATAGCTGCTAGTCTTCCCGCTAGAACTACGCTGCGCTTCCATTTCCGGGGCAGTAAACGGTGGAAATGTTCAATGTTTTCCTTTTTGTCAAGACTTTAAGGTATGTGCCTATGCAGAAACTTACATTCAAAGTTAAACCCACAATGATACATTTTCAGTGGAGTAAAATGTGTGATAACTAGCCCTGGTTGCCCCAAAAGTAGTGTTTTATATACATTACGAATGTCAATTTTAGCTAAATTCCTTGATTAAACAGCTGAATAGAGCAGCAATACCCTGAAAAATCAGGTAAACATGTTTTCAATATTTTATTTTGGACTTAAACACATGTTTGCCACACTCAGTCCTGGTTTTTGATTTATTTCCATACGTTTTTCTTTGTTTGGCAAGTTTGTGGGCTTATGCATACAAATACAAGAGGAAAGAGAAAAAGCCAGCATGAATTTGTTTGACAGACAGTTGGGACTTGTGGCATATGGGCTCACAGGCTGGACTCAGTCCAGAGGCCTGGAAGCTACAGAGTGAGAGAGCAAAGGAGAATGTGTGTGTGTGTGTGTGTGTGTGTGTGCTGAGAGAGAGAGAGAGAGAGAGAGAGAGAGGGAGAGAGATGGGGCCCCTAGGCAGCCTGCCCTGTCTTTGTTTACAACAAAAAGCCATTGTTTGATGTGGCCGCAGAGCCCCTGCTTCAAACCAGGCTTCCTCTCTCACAGGATGTGCTGTGGCTAAGATGCTAGACAGAGACTGGGGACTGGAAAACTGATGTACACCAAGGAAAGCGGCGCTCAGGCCATTGGAAGCTACATGCTCACCATGCATTCCCTGCACTGGAGCTGCCGCCCCCGGGACTGTTCGGCGCTGAGCTCCCGACTGCAAAAACAAAAGCTTGATTGTTATCAAGCCAAACCTTTCTCTCCTCTTTCTCTTTGTCTGTACTTAAAATGTAACCAACAGAATTCGCCAAATGTTGCCATGTTACTTCCTTTTGAGTCGAGCCCTGCAGTAGTATGTGTTGTGGTTTGGGGGGCCAGAAAGGAAGTTGATGGGCTTAGCAAGCCAAGGGCATAAATACATGCCAGCAGAAGACACTCTACATTCCCTCTGAACAGTGAAGGCGAGTTACTCTCTAATTATTGTGAGCATTTGCCGTAAATCCCTGCATCCTGAAGTTTAACTTCTGTTAAGGGGAAAACATAATGAACTATAATGAATAATGGATGACAAAATTAGAAACCTGGAAACTGGTCAAATGTGGCAACAGTGTAAATATATATATATATATATATATATATATATATATATATATATATATATATATATATATATATATATAAAACAAAAAATAAGTAAAATTGAAAACTTAAGTTTACTTTATGTCTTAAATTAAAGTAAATTATGTCTTAAAGTAAAATGGTACCAAAGTGGTGCCAAAGTTATAATCTGCAGTGTGAAGTTTTATTTTATTTTTATCTTTTTATTTTATTTATATATTCTTTGCAACTTCAACTTACGGATTTAAGGCTTTAATATAAAAGGGGGAAAACACAATGAACCATTATGAATATATATATATATATATTCAATATATTCAAAGCAATTGAGACAGCCTAAATAGATAGAAGAACTGTGGCAAATTCTCCAAGAAAAACTGGGTCCAGGTGTACGTAGGAGAATTGGTGCTCTTTTTGAAGTCCCAGAGCCTTTGAAATGGCTTTGTAACCATTCCCAGACTGATGTATTTCAATCACATTTTTCCTCATAATTTCTGGAATTTCTTTCGACCTTGACATAGTGTGCTACTGGGTGAGACCTTTAGCCAAATTCATGCTGCTGAAAAAGTTCTATTTAGGTGTTGATTTGATTAAACAGGGCTGGTATTAATCAGGCCTGGGTGTGTCTAGTCCAGCTGAATCCCATTATGAATGCAGTTTCATAGAGTTAGTTACTATGGACAAATACTTTTTCACTCACGCCCAGTTGGTATTGGATTTTTGCTCCAATAAATACCATTATCATTTAAAAACTGTATTTTGTGTTTACTCAGATGCCTTTGTTTTGTGTTAGATTTTGTTTGAATTTTTGAAATAATTTAGTATGAGATAAACACAAAAACAGAAGAAATCAGGATGGGGGCAAATATTTTCCACAGCACTGCACATATAAATCTACCCACTAAAATGTAAAACTGAACTTTACTTGAGATAGAGCCTTAAAAGTCAAATGCAAGTTATAAACTGCAGTGTGAAGTTCATTTGTGTACACTTTTTCAACTACATTGAATTTAATTACTGATGAAGAAAATTAGGCTGAAATTCTAAAAATGTCTCAAATTGAGTATGTGAGAAAGAAATGATGGTGACAAGATAAATGGATGGAAACAAAGTTGTTATAATCCTGAAAATGTATTTTTTTCAGTGTAGATCAAATCTGTTTTGTTTTTTTTTACTTTAAAATTTGCCTGAAGAAGACACCCTAGAGTTACTCTGAGCAGTGAGTTATTCTCTTTAAATCCTTGCATCCTAAAGTTGCATTTTTCTGAAAGGCGGAAACATAATGAATTCATCATTGGTGTGGCTTTCACACTGAAAATGTTCGAATGCCATCAACTCCTACTCTCCATTTCCACCTTTTATGCAGGTTCTTTTTGAAGCCGGTTGCATTCTGTGGTTTTGAAAAGGCTCGCCTTTCATTCTGTCTATCAGGAAATTAGTGCATTTCACTTTTGATTCAATGAAGCAATTCAAATATTCTACCCATCTGTCCCAATGCTTCCTATTCCAATATATTAGCAATGTGAAATGAACAATGTGCTGAGACCAGAGTGGTTTTCTTAAGAAACATTACTTCACTTCTATGAAAGTGATGTGAAGGATATACATGGCGGTTTTCTGTTTCAAACCCTGAAAAAAAAGAGGCTAAACTGTATGTTAATGTGCCATGTGCTTTGAATCATTTCTGTGGCACCATCTTATGAACAATTCAGAGACAGCGCCCGTTTCAGAAAAGCTTTCTCTGTATCGGAATTAAATAAATAAATACATAAATTGAGTCCGTTTAATGAAGACCATATTAACAGTCTTTTGAAGGTTTTTTCTAACATCAATCGATACATGAGGTAACCGAATGTTTGATTGAACTGACAGAACTGCGTCTCTGTGGTTAGCAGACTGAATTTTCCACTCCCTTTTGACTCAAATGTTAAACAATTAACAAACAAACAGACATTTTTTCTTGGGTACAATTTTTTTTGGATCTCAACTCACCCATAAGAGACAAGATAGAGAGCCAAAGTAGCAACCTGAAAACTAAAATAAATGCTAAAAAAAACAGTAGAACAAGTTGAACCAGAATCGTTTTCTATTAACTGTCTTGAAACAGCTTAAAATATTTTTTGTAGATTTGATTTGATATTAGTGCAAATATGAATTGACACAGTTCTATTTTATTGTAAGTCCAATATAGCAGATTTTTTGACTTACTGTATTTGTAAAGTCCTATTTAGCAGACATGTTGACTTACTTTAATCTTATAAAAACAGCACAAAGTCTTTTTAGAGATTTTATTTTATTTTATACAGAGTTGCAAAGGGGACAGAGCTCAAAATTGAGCAAAAAAATTTATATATATATATATATATATATATATATATATATATATATGTTTTATTTTTCCAGTATGCATTTTTCTCTTCTGCGGATCCTTTGGATTTCTATTTGAAATTCCACAGATTTTCCTCAGAATTCTGAATGCATGCATTCTGTTCGGGTTTGCTTATTAGCACCAGCTGCACAGACACAAAGCTGTAACTATAGCCAGTATGTAGGGCTAATCTCAGCCTTTCAGAAATTCTGTAACAAGGAGCTGGATTTGGGGGGTGGGGATGGGGGGATTGGGTGAAAATGTGGTTGGAAGCCGTGCTAAAATCCCCCCAACCCTCATCTACCCTCTGGTGTCAAACTGCCCCTTAAACTCAGGAAACCGCCTTTTCACTTGCTCCATGGCCAATTGCGTGGAGTTTGCATAGTCACCTAAGAATCCATTACTTTGCATATATTTCCTTTTATCTTGCATAGAGAAGGGCTGGAGCACTGGAGCAATGAAACTACACAGCACTAGGGCAGATTGTTTTGTGTTTTGTCCAAGGGCACAACAGTGGTGGTCAGAGGAAGAGCCCAAAGCACGATCTCAACTGGCAACATCTTGGTCATGGTGATGGTCTCTTACCATTCAGCCAGATGCCTCTATTTTTGTGTCCAATTTTCTCATTATGAGGTGTTGTGCTGTATAAAGGCTTTTGCACTCCAAACGCAAATTTCCATCATGATTTCTTACTGCAATCAAGATTTTAATGGAAACAATGGATTCCTAACTAGACATTCACACCTGTAGTGAATGTGCGTGTTGAATTGCATGGCAACAAAGCAATTATTTTTTATAGTGGTTTTTTTTTACAATTTGTTTATTCTTCACCTTCTTCAAAATCTGTGCTGCTATTAGTAGTATCAAAGTATCTAATAATGGGTAAGACTGAAGGGTTTTGAGTTTAAATGTCACGTTACATTTTATAGCAAATGTATAACACATGTAGAAATACATGGAAATAAGGTATAATCAGTATTGTTCCATCTGACAACGTCTGCTCTAACAGTCATTATATGCGTGTGCATTACACAGATATTACAAACAAAAGTGCATAAAGGGATAGTTCACCCAAAAAATTTAAATTCTCTCATCATTTACTCACCCTCATACCATCCCAAATGTGTGTGACTTTCTGTCTTCTGCAGAACACAGCTGAAGATTTATGATCAATATCTCAGCACTGTAGGTCCATACAATGCAAGTGAATTGTGATCAGACCTTTGTAGCTCCACAAATCACATAAAGGAAACATGAAAGTAATCCATAAGACTCCAGTGCTTAAATGTATATATTCAGAAGCAGTTTAGGTGGGTGAGAAACAGACCAATATTTAAGTCTTTTTACTCTAAATATCCACTTTCTCTTTTAAATCTCATATCTGAAAGTTAAAGTGAGGATTTATAGAGTAAAAAAGGACTTATATTTTTATCAGTTTCTCACCCGCACCTATTATATTGCTTCTGAATATATACATTTAAACACTGGAGTCATTTGGATTACTTTTTTATTTGCTTTATGTGATTTTTGGAGCTACAAAAGTCTGATCACCATTCACTTGCATTGTATGAACCTACTGAGCTGAGATATTGTTCTTAAAATCTTGATTTGCGTTCAGCAGAAGAAAGAAAATTATACACATCTGGGTGAGTAAATGGTAAGAGAACTTTCATTTTTGGTTGAACTATCCATTTATCGTCTGCATGGCAGTGGCATATAATCAGTATTATTCCAATTTATAACATATTTTAACTGTTAATATTATTTTTTACACTCAATTCTTTCTAATCACACCTGTGGTAATCACAGATGGTAATACTGCCAGTCAATTTGTCCAGCAGGTGAAAATAAATAGTTTGTGAAAAAGTCTTGAATGTTTTCTTTCTCGTTGAACAAATCAACAATCCAAGCCCAAGAACAGTGCCAATCTAACATGCAAGGAAAAGCAAGCCAATTTATTAAGCATATTTATTAATTACCAGATTTATATTTTCTAATAATTTATTCATTTCCGATCTGCCTTTTCCCCATAATTATAAAATCTTCATTAAGTCAGAGTTTGCACATTAACACTTCCCAAAATGGTCTGATAAATAGACATGGCATGTGGGAGCATTTAAAGAAATTATAATATTTATTTAGATTTCTGTGACTTCATGTGCCTCTAGGCTTGGGCAACTGGCAAGGGTAGGGTAATAAGAAGATTGCAGAAGTGTTGGGAGGAGGGGCTTTTGATGTCTATATGATTGACAGCAGGCAGAGAAGATTCCCAGTAGCACTACAGAAAATTGCTGGCAGTATGCGATAAGGTTCTTATTGCATCGCCACTGCCATAAATCAACCATCTCTCTATCCCCAAAACCCCCTTACACAAATGTATGTCCTCAAGGTCTAAGAATGGAGTGACAGTCAGACTGTCAGTATATGATGATGACCAATTAGCATACGCATACTGCCCTATATGGAACATTCCTTCACTCCCTGTAGTAGATTGTACAAATTTGGCTGCGTTTAAATCAATTTGCAATTATCATATTTATATTTATGTAATGGCATGCATGAACATCACAATAAAGTCATAATTATCATTAGGAAACATTGGGATTTCGGAGTTGGGGGTGTGTCCATTAAAAGTCATGGAAGCAAATTGGTTGTAATTTTGAATGCTGATTGCGCAATTTACTTTGAATGCAATTTTGTTCTGTTGTGATAAAGCTTGACTGAAAATATTACTCATTTAGTGGGTTTTATGAGGAGATGATGAGACTCGTGTAACAGAAGTGTAAGCGGAAGTTCTGTCAGGAATACTTGTGGTGTTAATGTCAACATTTCATTCATAATTTCCTTAAACCAATCACTATATACCTCTCGCTTCATAGGTTGTCAGCAGCCAACCACACTGCTGCCTTCAGGTGCCGATGTTGCAACACTCTTATTGCAGCACCATGTCTGACTCAGATGTTTTTTTTCTGCAGAAGAACAAATATAAACTGTAGTTACAGAAGTTATTGCTAATTCTATTCCCACTCACCAGGATATTCCTGCCCCTCATCGCAGCTCGCGATTACAACAATAGGCATCTCCACGGGACAACTGGCCATTAGCGAAAATCATGGAAATGTCATCAAGATGCGGAATTCCAATAAATCCCGATCTATCCAGGTCTGAAATCAATCAACTCACTCAAAACGTCTTGGGCTGTCCTTCGACACTGGTAGATGACCACACGTCCTCCATGCAAGCTTCCATCCCCACAGCAAAATCTACAGGGAGGAAACGTACAGCCAAATCAAGATCTCCTATTCGTTTCCAGCCAAGGAAGAGATCCACTCATGCTGCCGCTCCTTCAACTTCATGGGCCAGGTGTCAAGATCCCATCTTGGAGGCTGTGCATTCTCTAGCAGATACATTAAAAAAGCTCCTCCAGATTATAATCTCTGGAAACATTTTATCATTCTCTGCTTCCTTCAGCTTCCCATCATCCAACAATGCCAAATTCAGTCCAATCCATGCCTTCATTGACAGCCGATCTGCCTGTTAATGCTGTTTCTCCTTTCTGCCAAGTTTCCTCCCCGCTCCTCCATCAGGTATGAGTTTCATTTCTCCAGCTGCAGCCTCCGTATCAGCCATGCTAAGACCACAGATCATCCAAGGTAAAGATGTTAATTTAGCATCCCTCTTACTTCCATCTCCTGAATGTGATCACTCTTTGGTGGATTGTGTAGATGTAGCCATAGTACTCAAGTCATCTGATCCGAGATTATTCCCCAAACTCTCCTTTAGAGAGTTTGTGGTCACTTTTGCCATAAACAGAAATGTCACATGCAGTGTTTTTCCTGAGAGGAGGGAAGAACTCTCGACTGCTATTTAGCATTGTTAGCTGATTTCAACCAGCAGTATGGAGGGTCTTTATTTTACGAGTACCACAAATCCTTTTCTGCAAAATCGGCAATGTTCATTACCCTTATTAGGCATTTCGTTGGCCACAGCATGCTTACTTGTGCCATCTGCAGCTCTCACTGCCACTCTTCTGACATGTGTCCAAAGACTGTTTTCTGCGCTTCTGTCTCATATGTTTCTTCTAAACACAATCCATGTTTGCAAAGACCCCGATCCGAAGCCCCGCCAGTTTCGCCCTACTCAGGGTAAACAGGGATTTCCCCCAAAGAATAATTAACTCTCATCCCCTCTACTCCTTTCAATATCCTTGTTCTCTCTTACTTTCTCTCTTCTCACCCTGAAACTATATTTGTAGATTACCTCTTAACAAGCTTATCACAGGGATTTTGGGTCGGAGCTCTTTTCCCTCTTACTAAATCACTAATCTCAAAAAATTTGCAATCAGCTGTACAGGAGCCTTCCATAATTTCTGAATTGTTGCAAAATTAATTGAGTAAAGGATACCTCTTGGGCCCTTTTCAGTTCTCTTCCTTTTTCTTGCTTCAGAATCAATCTCATCGGATTAGCTGCTTGTAAGAATTCTGGCAAGAAAAAAATAATTTCAACATGTCGGCTCCAAGGTCCGGGCACTTTCCCAGCATTAACTCACTAATTCCCCTCGAGCAGTTTTCGTAGATTGTAGATCATGTTATCAAACTGATTAAAGTAGCAGGGTACGGTGCTCTTTTGGCCAAGGCTGATATCAAAGATGCCTTCAAAATCTTGCCCATTCACCTTGCAGATTGGCCTCTATTCGGTATTAAATGATACTTCATGTCAGATTCACATTCGGGTGCAGTAGAAGTCCACACATCTTCAATAATTTGTTTGAAGTTTTGTGTTGGATTTTACTTAACGTTCACAAACTCTCTTTCATTTGACATTTTCTGGATGATTTCTTGCTGATTGATTTCCCTTATAACAACAGCGCAATGCTTGATATTTTGAAGTTGAGTGTTCCCCTCTCAAACGAGAAAACCATGGGTCCCGCTACTTGCCTGGAATTTTTAGGGCTCACACTCGACACCGAAAAAATGCAGGCTTCTTCACCTCTAGATAAATTGGATTGTGTTAGATCTCTTTGCGATTCCACTATTCAATCAAACTACATCTCTAAATGTGACCTTCTGTCTCTGCTTGGACATCTCAATTTTGCCATGAGTATTATGTCTCAAGGCCGTTGATTCATCTCCTGCCTTCTATACCTAGCCCATTCTGTGGCCAATTTGTCAGACAAGGTTAACTTAAATGAAGGCTGTCGCTCCGATCTTAAATTTTTGGCCATGTTCCTAAACCAATGGAATGGCATTTATTTTTTCTAAAATGACATGTCTTTTTTAAATGATGCATTTACCTTTCTTCAGCTCTTTTATAAATGTACCCCACTGTGGTTGCCAACGTCCTATGGGGCTCTCATTGGTCACGCAAGCATGTTGTAGTTTATTGCGATAACTCCGTTGTACTCATAATAATCAACAACGGTCATACTTCCTGTGGTTTGGTCATGTCCATATTGACTTGGCTGACAATTAACTGCAATTTTATCCTCTCATCGCAACATATCCCTGGTATTTGTAATTCTATTGCTGATTCTTTGTCTCGCTTTCATTTTCAGGAGTTCCGTCACCTCTGCCCCTCAGCCAGCGTTCTCCCAGTATTGTATCCTCCTTTAGCAGACCTTCTGCTTGATTAATCCCCTCCCTTTTGCCCCTGCTAGATTACGCAAAAAATTTGATAAGGCATGGTACCACCCCTTCTAGGCTCAAGACTTATGGTTCTGACTGGTTTTAATATTCTTCATTTTGCAATTCTCACTAGACCCCTTTATTTCCTGTGTTAGCATCTACTGTCTGTACATCCTTCTGTTTCAATGTCCAGTTACTGAAACCTTTATCAATTAGTAAGACGTTAGCAGGCATTCAGTTTCTTGCTAGATGTCAATCACCCAAATTCCCTAGCCTTTTTTTTTTACCCATCCAATTAGCTAATTCTTAGAAGTATCAGCAAATCCTCCCCTACCATTCCTGACAAACGGCTTCCCATTAATTTTAATATTTTTCATTTCTACACTCAGAGCAGGTGGTTTTTCCAATTCCGATGACACCCTCTAAGAAGCAGTTTTCCTCATGGCATTCTATAGCTTTTTGAGGTGTGGGGAATTCACGTCAGACTCACAAGTTTCTTGCCCTCTCGCCATTAAATATTTTAAGACATTTCTTTTGCTCCTAATAATTTTTTTTTATTTCTCAAGCATTCCAAATCAGATAGTTTAGGTTGTGGCCACACCATTACTATAGCTAAAATCCCCAATAGTTCCTTTTGCCCATTCCTTCAGAATCGGAGCTGCCACAGCTGCTGTTAAACAGGGACTCCCTGAGTCTTCCATCAAGATGCTCAGAACGATTGTTTTTCATCATCATAAAAGAAATACATATGTCCCAACCTTCATTCAGTCAACCAAGCACAGCTTATATGAAGCAGAACCTCAAAGGTAAATTTATTTCCAACAGATCTGGTGGTGATAGGGAAATTCTTTATCATTAAAGAATCATAAATCATAATTCTTTAAATTCTTTATCATGTAAAAACACACACACAGGTGTCGGACAGCTGTCCGTATATCTCTCTCTCTGTCCCACTGCAGTCTCCAGTCGGCCTTTATCCCTCTCTGAGGCTTGATTAGTCTGATTACAGGCCGGGAGTGTGTAATCACGACCCGGCCCCGCCCTCCGCCCTGCCACATAGATTTATAGACCTGATAATTTTCTGAACTGTATTCTGACATTTTTCCTTATTCAGTTAAAGCAGTACTCAAGGGAACGATTAGGCCATAAATTGCTTTTTCCTCCACTACAAATTGACAGAGACATGCCTATGTGATAAAGTATGCCAATGACTGCAGGAATAAAAGTCTGATGAACAAAAACAATGTGATATGGCACTTCCTTAACAGCTGTAAATGCACTAAGCTTGGTGGCTAAGCACTTGTTGCCATAGCTGCTCATGTTTAGAAATCATGATATTTTATTGCAGCAGCTCGTATAGCATAGACACTTTAGCTGACACGATAATCAGATTCCTTGGCAAATTATCGGAACCGCATATGGCCCAATGCTTCCCAAGCTCACAGATCCAATGAATGATGACGCAGAGAGGCTGGTTGGGGTGAACTCAATATGTCACAGTCTGAAAAGTTTGCTGCCATTAAATGTTCATATTGCCAGGAGCAGTTCTGTAGTACCACAAAATGATCAGAGAAGACAAAGTGGGTGTCCTAGGCTGTAAACAATCTGATTCTTTGTGAAGTAGTTGTAAGTGCTTGACTAATGAGTGGGTGACACTTCACAGGCATTCACCATTCTTTTGTTAAATTAATTCAGGTTTGGCAATTGTTCATCACAGTGTTAATAAAAACAAAAACAAAAATTAAATTTCGTAATAAGGTTGTATCCCTAAACATTAACTAACTACAATAGTTAACATGAACAAACATTGGACAATACTTGTTCAACCCTAATTAATCTTGATTATTGTTAATTTCACCAGATACTACAAAACATGTTTTTTAATGAAAAGATGTACACTCACCTAAAGGATTATTAGGAACACCTGTTCAATTTCTCATTAATACAATTATCTAATCAACCAATCACATGGCAGTTGCTTCAATGCATTTAGGGGTGTGGTCCTGGTCAAGACAATCTCCTGAACTCCAAACTGAATGTCAGAATGGGGAAAGAAAGGTGATTTAAGCAATTTTGAGCGTGGCATGGTTGTTGGTGCCAGACGGGCCGGTCTGAGTATTTCACAATCTGCTCAGTTACTGGGATTTTCACGCACAACCATTTCTAGGGTTTACAAAGAATGGTGTGAAAAGGGAAAAACATCCAGTATGCGGCAGTCCTGTGGGCGAAAATGCCTTGTTGATGCTAGAGGTCAGAGAAGAATGGGCCGACTGATTCAAGCTGATAGAAGAGCAACTTTGACTGAAATAACCACTCGTTACAACCGAGGTATGCAGCAAAGCATTTGTGAAGCCACAACACGCACAACCTTGAGGCGGATGGACCCCACCGGGTACCACTCATCTCTCCTACAAATAGGAAAAAGAGGCTACAATTTGCAAGAGCTCACCAAAATTGGACAGTTGAAGACTGGAAAAATGTTGCCTGGTCTGATGAGTCTCGATTTCTGTTGAGACATTCAGATGGTAGAGTCAGAATTTGGCGTAAACAGAATGAGAACATGGATCCATCATGCCTTGTTACCACTGTGCAGGCTGGTGGTGGTGGTGTAATGGTGTGGGGGATGTTTTCTTGGCACACTTTAGGCCCCTTAGTGCCAATTGGGCATCGTTTAAATGCCACGGCCTACCTGAGCATTGTTTCTGACCATGTCCATCCCTTTATGGCCACCATGTACCCATCCTCTGATGGCTACTTCCAGCAGGATAATGCACCATGTCACAAAGCTCAAATAATTTCAAATTGGTTTCTTGAACATGACAATGAGTTCACTGTACTAAAATGGTCCCCACAGTCACCAGATCTCAATCCAATAGAGCATCTTTGGGATGTGGTGGAACGGGAGCTTCGTGCCCTGGATGTGCATCCCACAAATCTCCATCAACTGCAAGATGCTATCCTATCAATATGGGCCAACATTTCTAAAGAATGCTTTCAGCACCTTGTTGAATCAATGCCACGTAGAATTAAGGCAGTTCTGAAAGGGAAAGGGGGTCAAACACAGTATTAGTATGGTGTTCCTAATAATCCTTTAGGTGAGTGTATGTTAATGCATTATGAACTAACATGAATGGTTAACCATTGTATTTTCATCAATTAACATTAAATAACATATATTAACCAAGTAACCATTAGTAAATGATGTAACCCTAAAATAATAAAAAGGCCATAAACTAATTTGAGTTCCCCATCTGTCACTCACTTCGATGTTGTGTCAAGTGAAGCGACACTAGGGGACTTCCTTGAAGGCCTCGGTTACCTCCGAACTTGAGAAAAGGCCAATGAGAATTTGGCAGACAGAATTTGCATGTCCCTCCCCCGGACATACTGGTATAAAGGGAGGGAATCATGCCTCTGTTCATTCAGATTTCTTCTTCGGAGCCGAGCGGTTGTGCGATCAGCGAGCTGAGATCACTTACTGTTCAACTCACCTCTGCAGAGCATATGCTGTTGGATCTAAGGCGCATATCACGGCAGTGCAGCTTTGCACCTGGGCGCTTCGACAGTGCTGCTAAAAGAGAATATTTTGTAAAAGAGCATTACACAGCTGGCGTTGAACGTCCTTTTCAGGACGCATCTTTATAAAGATGCCCTTCCACCCCTGTGTAGTTCCTGGATGCGGTCGATTTCTCTACACTCCTGACATTCACCTACCTACTTTAGATGCCAACACCCTACGTGCGGAGATCGCGGCCCTCTTACTCAAAGATGCTATAGAGCCTGTCCCTCCAGCCAAGATGAAGTAGGGTTTCCACAGCCCTTACTTCATCGTACCCAAGAAAGGCGGTGGCTTACGACCGATCTTGGACTTGCGAGTTTTCAGCCGGGCCTTGCACAAACTCCCGTTCAAAATGCTCACGCAAAGACACATTCTAACTTGCGCTCGGCATCAAGATTGATTTGCAGCGGTAGACCTGAAGTCTCTATCTTGCCTCGACACTGACCTTTCCTACATTTTGCATTCGACGGCCAGGCGTATCAGTACAAGGTCCTCCCCTTCGGCATGTCCCTGTCCCCTCGCTTCTTCCTGAAGGTCGCAGAGGCAGCCCTTGCCCCGCTAAGGGAAGTGGACATCCGCATACTTAACTACCTCGATGACTATCTCATCTTAGCCCACTCTCGAGAGTCACTGTGGGCCCACAGGAACCAGGTGCTCAGGCACCACAGCCATCTAGAGCTTCAGGTCAACTGGAAAAAGAGCAAGCTCACCCTGGTTCAGAGCATCTCTTTTCTCGGCATGGAGTTAGACTCGGTCTCAATGACAGCGTGCCTCAACAACGAGTGCACACTCGTGCTGAAATGCCTCACCTTATTCAATCCAGGCACAGCGTTTCCTCTAAAACAATTCAAGAGGCTCCAGGGGCATATGGCTAGGTTACTGTTGTAACCTCCCTTCCCTGATGTAGGGAACGAGACGTTGTGTAAAAAAACAAAAAAACAATTAAGACTCTAAATATTATAAAAATGTATGAAAAAATTTAAAATGAAATGGTAAGTATTGTCTTCTTCAGGAAATGTGCATCTGGACTGTGTGAATGTACTGTTATGCCTTTAATGCACATAGCAGCTGTTTATTAGAAAGATATAAAGAGTTGTTCTGGAAAGGTAATCTTTGAAAGAGGTGTTGCTTCATTAACTTGAAGTAACACCTCATCATCTAGTGCTTCATTAATCTCACGTTTGACCTTATTTGTATGATGAAAAGCAACTTTGCTTATTGCTTGATTTGGTGTCCCATTAATTTCTTCAGATTCTCAAATGGCATGGTGCATGGCATTAATAATAATAATAAAAGACAAATATATATATATATATATATATATATATATATATATATATATATATATATATATATATAATAACAATAAATAAAGGCAGTGAAAAAGAGTGTTCCAGTAATGCTTGTAAAAGTACACACATTGTAAATAAAATCTGATTATTGATGGTGTCCCCAAGGAGGTCTGTAATGCTTGAGTATAGCAATCCATTCGCATATCAATGTTCCCATTCATCTTAGTGGATGTTGCTTGGCTGGCACATTTACAACTGGAAGTACCTACCAGGGCACTTATGCTGCCTACAAGTGCACATGGAAATCTCCTATGTCTGCATTGGAAATTAGTTATAACAACATGTCAAGCAAGTTGGAAACAATTAAAATAATAATATTAACAATGTTAAAAATAGTAGCAATAATAGTTTCTTCACACTTAAAGGTGCTAAATGTGTCACTTTGAGCCACTTGACGTTAATTCGTGTTCATTCTAATGTGTGACTTCAATTTACAGTTTTTCGTGCTGGTATACAGGGACTAAAAATGAAATATTTTTTATTTTGGTTAGTTCCGATCAGAAACAGTATTATTTTGTTCCATTTCCGGCATTACGCAGCCTCCTTTCTAAATAGTAACTGGTTAGAATGAAATAAAAGATAGTTAAAAACATTCTTTTTAAAATGGCATACTCTGTGTCTTTCGTTTTCATTTTTCGTTCCTTGAACCGTTTCTAATCCCTGCCGGTATACACGGTGGTATGGGTAATTTAGGTCTGGTATCTATTGTAATGGATGTATTAATTAATGCATGTTTTCTAGAAAATTATTAAGCTAATCTACATAAAACAAAACACAAAATGAAAGTTTTTAGCTAAACATTAGACCACAAGAACACAGTCAATGACTGTCCTCAACTGTGACATCAAATGCAGCAGACTGAGAAAATCTATAAATCAATAAAAGCAGAAAAATCTAGTACTGGCAAAACTTGTACTATTATAAATGAAATATATTTGATCTATATATTGCTTGCCAAAAAATGTATTTCGTCTGAGTGCTGAATTGCCGATTAGGAAGAAAGATGCTTTTTGGTCCCATAATGCTGTTACTTCCAGCAGGACTTGAACATGATGATAACCAGCTACAACTTGACCCTTGGTTGTCCATGTCATTGTACATGTTGGAAGGGTTCATAAAAATAGAGGTACAGTAAGTCCTGAGGCAGAGGGGCAAGTAATTGAGTTGGTAGCGGTCCAGTTGTTGCGCACAACACACCAACACATCTGATGCAGGCACGGGTAACCGGTTATATGTGGGAAAGATATGATGCTTGATTTTTCTATTTATATGACACTAACACACACTTTTTATACCCAACAACAAATCCATTTCCTCATTCATTCCACATGCAAGGCTGTTAGCCAATGATGATTTGATTAATTTGTGCTAAAAGGTTCGATACGCTGCCAGAATTCCTCTCAGTTCTCATATGTTTACACCATAGAAAGCACTCAGCCTACGATAATCAATTGCACAAGTAGCTTGTTGAACATTGTTGACAATATAATTAGCAACTCAATGATTTTGTTTGTCTCAATTGAAAATGACAAGTATAATTAGCTTTGGCAAAATGTCAAGAACTGCACCACATTCATCTTCCTACCACTTAATATCAACTTGCCATTTGGAAACACAAAAAGGTGACTACATAATCGTTGGGATGTGTCATTTCAAAGGGCACCTTGCCTGCCTTGAGTAAATCATAGCAATGGAACTGTCCAAATCCGAAGGGCATCTGTACAGTTTTCCAACTATCTGTAAACGTTATCCAATAGAGCTGTCTCTAAAATGTCTTAATGCGCCACAAACTACCTATACTGTACTGACAAAGACACATTTAGTATTGAAAGGTTGGTAAGGTTTGTTTATACCAACATTCGTCTAACTTTCATGCATAAAGACAAAGTTTAAGGACAACGCGAATAGTGTAGGAAGCATGGAAAAAACTAAACAGACAAAAAAGATCCAAGGTTGCGTTAAAGTCTACAGTAGTTAACACAATGTGAAATTTCCATTGAGTGCAACCGTTTGAACACCAAAGAAAATATTACACTGATGTGAAATGGGATGAAGCTGGAGAAAACGTTCAGTAATTCATAATGTATTCCAGCGAGTGTACTGCAATTGAAACATACACCAAAAAAGTATAAACTTTTGAAAGCACCATCCCTCAAAAAGATGTTTAGTTGTTTTCAGCAACCTCTTTTGAACGCTCACAATGAAACACAAGGGACAGCTGTTAAAAATAAAGCATCAGTTAGTAAGATGTGATTTTGTTGAGTGAATACCGTGAAACTCAAAAGAGAGAAATGCAAGACGCAATATTGTTTCATGAATTTGAATGCAGCTAGCCCACTGCCTATTGCATATTGACAGTCTGGTCAAGTGCCAAAATGAATGAGATGCACAATGCAGATATGGTATTTGAACTGGCTCTGATATTGACAAAATCCACTGGCCCCTATTCAGAGTTGTATATCACCAACTTATTTCTATTCAGTTTTTTTTTTTCAGATGTTTAAATGTCTGAATAAAACATTTGCATATATTCCTTCCAACTGAGTAGCTAAACTCCATTGCTTGCCTGTTCAGTCAAAGGGGTCAAGGTCTAGTGGGTCAGCAGAGATAAATCAGACTCATCTCTCAGTGAAATCGGAAACAGTATGTTGACTGTTGGGTGTGTGGGTGCATTTGAGCTCCATTTTCTGGGGTATTGTTCACAGGGAGGGGGCGAGTTTTTTTCAGCTGTAATACAGTGAAGTGGAATACATGTTTTACAGTGCAGAATTCTCCGGGCTGAAGTTAGTGTGCAGTTATGACTTGCTCTGAATCAATATATGTAGACTATTTCAAAATAAAGAAATAGTTGGAACTCATGAAGATTGGTCAATTTTGTACAGCAATGGTCTTACTGGGGATATGAATGTGGGTGCTTTCTCCAGAATCAATTTGGCTAGCACTGGCTAGCAGTGCACTTCTGCACTGTTTTACGTCATATTGTAGCAGAAGTAGTTTGAGTAAAAAAATGAATTTTTAACACTGAAAATGCAAAAAAAAGTTCAATTATTCACTTCTTCAACCATCAAAACGATGTGTGGAATGTTGGACACTTCGCGCACTCAGTGCTCGCAGCTTGCCGTATGTAGCGGAAGGGGCGTAGTTACCTGGCTGCGTTCCTTAACTGACAAAACGATTGTAAATAATGGAGAATGTACTGGCAAGTGAAACATCAGTGAAGACTAGTGTCGAACTGAGGTTGGCTAACGTGCTTAAGCAAGTGGCAACACAATGCATGCGTTTGAAACGTCACTTCCATCAGCTGTTAAATGGCGAATGCTTTGGTGTAGAAAAGTGTAGGTAATGTTCAATTTAAAATTTCCTACACTACATGGCTGAGTGTACAGTGTAAAATGAAAACTTTTTCAGATATAAGACGGTTGACAGGTACAATTGGTAAGAAACAGAGTGACACCAATAGGATTTTGGACAAAAGCTGAGTCCTTTGTTAAGGAAGACCTGCAAAATAAATGCAATTTGACAGGCAAAGTGGGGGAAAGTATTATCAGAACAAAAAGAACGAGGGAGGAGCATCTCCTCTCTGTGAGCTCACTAGAGGAGTTTGAGGACAGAGCAGCGGGAGACGAGGAAGTGTCATGCTGAGCATTGTGTCCATTCATTCACTGATGACCGCCCGTTATGCGCACTGCAATCAAAATCACCATGCACCCCAATATACGCTCACTGACACTAACAGCACAGACTCAACCTGTCATAGTCCACCATGAAACCTGCGGGAACACACACTAATCCCTACAACAGTGTATATTACCATCCTTTTTTCTCCCCCTCATTCCTCCTGTACAATGAGAGATGTATGCTCATGCTGCTTTTGATTCCTGATGGCTCTGAATGCAGAGAAAAGGATTTTGGTCTTCACATTATTTGCGATACAACCAATGCTAGCTGGGTTGACATGATATTTTGGACAATTATTTCCAATTATTACATACATTTTTGAAAAGCTATTTTTTAAAACAATAGATTTTGGTCTGCGTTCATTTAAAATAGCACTATATTAGGAAAACCTGTACACCTACTTATTTTTGCGATTATCTAATCAGCCAATCGTCTGGCAGCAGTGCTTAAAATCATGCAGGTTTGGGTCAGAAGCTTCAGTTAATGTTCACATCAACCATCAGAATGGGGAACAAATGTGATCTCAATGATTTCAACCATGGCATGATTGTTGATGCCAGATGGGCTGGTTTGAGTATTTCTGTAACTGCTGTTGATCTCCTGGGATTTTCATGCACAACAGTCTCTAGAGGTTTCACAGAATGGTGTCAAAAACAAAAAACTTCCAGTGAGCAGCAGTTATGTGGACGGAAATGCCTTGTTGATGAGAGAGGTCAACAGAGAATGGCCAGACTGGTTTGAGCTGACAGAAAGGCTATGGTAACTCAGATAACCACTCTGTACAATTGTATTGAGCAGAATAACATCTCAGAATGCACAACATGTCAAACATTGAGATGGATGACCTACAACAGCAGATGACAGTGTTGGGCACTTTATTAGGTCCATATGTTCCCAATAAAGTGCTCGATGAGTGTCATTTTCAGTTTTGTTCAAGGTGATTAAATTAAAAGTTTTATTAATAACTGTCTAATAAGTGATAGAATGTTGTGGCAGCAGGGGCGTGGTCAAGCCAAGACAGGCCCAACACCTGTCTCTAATTCCACTGAGCACGGGGAGAGCGAATAACCAGCAGTCGAGAGAGAGAGAGTCTGGGGCCTGAACAATTGCGAAGCTGTAGCAGTATATATATATATCAGAGTGTTATTGTGAAGCTAAAGAGTTAATGTGAAGCTCTAAGCTCAGAAGAGTTGACAATTAAGTATCCTTACCTGAGAGGAGCTACTCGCCTTCCGTGTCCTGGTCTTGGCGCAGCTCAATCAGGGATTGTTGGTTCGCCTGATGCATACCGACGAGGGACTGGAGGATCTCGGGCAACTGGGAGGACTCCATGGGGTGTACTTAGATCCCGGGTTTCGGCACCAGTGTAAAGGGTTTGGAAGGAGGACATGGAAGGTGAGTAGCTCCTCTCAGGTAAGGATATTTAATTGTCAACTCTTCTGAGTTTACCCACATCTTTACAGTTTCACAATAACACTGTTACATATACAGCTACAGCTTCACAATTGTTCAGGCCCCAGACTCTCTCTCTCGACTGCTGGTGGCGTGGGTCGTTTTATCCGCTCTCCCCGTGCTCACTGGAATTAGAGACAGGTGTTAGTTAATTTAGCTCAGGTGTAAGTGCCCTTACCGCTTCTCTCCCTCCGGACCGGCACTTGACCACGCCCCCACTGCCACAGATGGTATTTGGGGTGATAGATTTGTTATGAAAAAATTTCAAAGTGGGCTCAAACTGTCTGATCCAATCACAATGGAGATTATTATTTTTTTTATATAGAATACTGTTTTAAAATTCGAAATGTGAAACTAGGAAATGGTGCACTCAACTCTGAAGTGGTTATTTTCAATAAGCATTATCTTAATTTTTCCCCCTGTAACTACAGCCCTTTAATCTACACTATATCACTATTACCCCCTAAAAGCCCCCCTCGCCACCGTTTTGTTTTTAAATTATTTTGAATCAAAACAACCTTCCGTTATGATTTATTTCCACACAAATGATATTGCTTCATCAATATGCAATAAAAACAAGCATTTTGTAAATTGTGGTACACATTGCAACCAGAAAAAAATGCTGCAATGAATATGTTTCACTTGGAATCTTGTCAACTTGGTAACTTAAGTTGCGAACATTGGTTCATGCTGACTTTAAATAAGGTAATAAAACTAGCCTAGCTTCAGTTCATGATCAGTTTACCTCAAAATAAAAACAAGCCCTTTTTTGTTGGGTTGTGGATAATGTCTTAAGGGTTTACTTGTAATTTGAGATGAATGTGTGACTACATTTCCATTGTTCCCTTTGCTTCCAAAACAACCTTAAAGGTTGTATTTTGAAAGTTAGCATGCTAGTTGTGTTAGCTAAGTTTCTTCCTTTTAATGAGGCTTGACTTCCTCTAGACTCACTAGTCAGACATGATCGCTGCAGAGGTCTTTAGGTTCATACTGCACTAAAGTGGAATTTTCTGAAAATCATAAACACATGGTTAATAAAGTCATAAAATATCTACACACAGGGTCCTACTGCCATACAGAGACAGATTCCATATCACCATGATTTCGCATCACCACACCCTATGTCCTAGAGAAGTATGCAGTCTAAAAGGGGTCAGAAAACAGGACATTGGATGTTTATTTGAGTGGTGTTGCCCTTTTATTAAATTCCAGTCATCACTACTTAAGGTTCACACCCTTGAAATATTGACCCACAGCACTGCACAATTTGGGACAGCTCCCTTATTAAATGAACACACGTGATTCAGCTCAACAGCTCGTGAGTAAAGAATGCCACACTCAATGCTATATGTTTTTACTGTATACACTGTAAAACGTATTTTGCTGTTTAGTTGTATCAACATACTTTTTTGAGTTGACACAACTAAGCACATTCAAAAATTTGAAAAGATAAGTTGTCATTGTTTTAACTTGTTTGTAAGTAAAACATAAAAACTGTGGGTGCTGCAATGCTACTTGGGTGACCCCTGCTGCCAGAATATTCAAGTTATTTGAACAAATCGTGTCAAGTCCACACAACTTAAAATAAACAGTTTTGTCGGTGGATTATTTAGTTGTCCCAATAAAAAAATTAATTTAGTTGCCTCTGCGTCTGAGACCGTCAATCCGCGCTTCTTATCACGTGGCTTGTTGAGACATAGCGCGCGTTTGGAGGCATCAATCACAACTCACCACGCGCCACCGAGAGCGAACCACATTATAGCGATCATGAGGAGGTTACCCCATGTGACTCTACCCTCCCTAGCAACCGGGCCAATTTGACTGCTTAGGAGACCCGGCTGGAGTCACTCAGCACACCCTGGGATTTGAACTAGCGAACTCCAGGCGTGGTAGCCATCTTTACAATTGAGCTACGCAGGCCCCCCCAATAAAACAATGCTTGTTGAGTCCACTCTAATGGTATGTCAGATTAATATTACTAATATTATTATTAATATTAAAATTAATATTACTGTTCAGTTAACTCAAACCTTTAAGGCAGCGCGGTGACTTTTATTTTTTTTGTGATTAAAAATCATAAGCGTACAGTTTAAATTTGAAAGAAAAATATGGGCTAATTAGGAACTTAAAAATAATTCCTAAATGTCTAAATGTAAAAGGGTACCAAAGTAGAAAATAATTGTTTTGGCTAACATATATTACAATTAATAAATAATATAAAATTACATTTAAAATAGAAAATTGAGACGTGATATATGAAATGTGATCGACTTGCACAGTGAAGGCCAGATAAAAGCTTATTACATCACATGCCAGGCAAACATTTCACTGGATCTTGATACTTGCTACAATGCCAGATAATGTCTGATTAACTAACACTGTATCTATTGTAAAGTTTATATTTAGTGCAAAATACTAAGTGTAAATTCTTGAGCTTGGTCTTATATTCCCTATTAATAGAGAAATCTGCCATATCTGTAATACAATCCAGCCTCTCTCTCTCTCTCTCTCTCTCTCTCTCTCTCTCTCTCTCTCTCTCTCGCCCAATAGTAGGCTACAGTGTAATCCAAATAACACGGCTATTACTTACTATTTTATAAACAGACTGGGACAAGTAGAGAAGACACTTATCAGATGCTGGGTTGCAGGGGTGACTGTTTTATTGATTGATCTTGTGTAAAGTTCATTCAGGGTCTGTTTTGATATTTCTCGTGAGGTAAATAGTCTTTTAGAGCGAGACTGCACATAGTGCAGCTGGCGGAGCTGGTATTTAGATTTCATCTGCTGGGGATTAGATTTGTTTTTCAGCCAACTTCCCGGGCATGCTGCATTCATCTTGTTAAGGTGCTGAAAATAATGTATCCTGAGCTGATGAGGTGATTAGAGATGTTGATGATGACGGAATGACATCATGATTGTTTAATATTGTGCATGATTATTATTGCTCTGTATGTTGATAAGTGTCTGAAATTCACTTTTACGTAAAGGGGTGATATTTGTCCCTGGATTTATTTTTTTATTTTTTTCACCTATCAAGATATATGTAATATTAGGAACTATTGCAGATGTTACAAATGTAAAAAAAAAAATTATAATAATAAATTGTTACGAGGGCATTTTGCCATTTTTGGTAGCATTTTTGACCCAAGCCAACCTTAATTTCTAAACCCTGATGTGGATAATAAAGCAGTTATTTAGCTCAGTTTATAAAAATCAATGCCCAAAACCATAGAGCTTAAGTTTTTTGCATATTTGTCAAACCCAGGCAGTAGTTATCAATGTAATGGCAATAACTATTTTTCTAATATAAACAATAAATATTATTATTGCTATTATTTACATAAACAAATTAACCTCATTAAATGTATCATCCATATATTCTGTACTCTCCTATATTAATAATTGGTTTGAAAGACAATACAATAAAATGTTAGTGGAATTAATTAACTTCCTTATGTTCAGTTCCTCATGTCCTGGGCTTATTTCACTAATTTTCTACATTTTAGTTTTATTCTTGTGTTTTTTTGTGCAAAGAACAAAGTATTTTTCTTCATTCGGGATCAGAAATTGACAAAAATGGCAAAAATGCCACCAAAAGTGACAAAAATGGCAAATTCTCCATTTTAGATATGGTATACATATTCTTGCATAAAACATAATATATAACTACTCAGATTGACAATTTATGTTAATTGTTTGAAATATTTAGAATTTTCTGAGTAGAATATGCCCTCACAAAAGTCAACAATGCCCCAAAATTAAAATCCAGGGTACAAACATTACCCCTTAATGGACAAGTTCAATTCTGACACTGATTTAGTCCATATGCATTTTACATTGACTTGGAAGGCCGTACAGTAATGTGAATGATAGAAAAAAATATACTCAAATAAGCAATTTTCTCAAAAATAAATATCACGCCGACATTTCATGTTTGTCACCACAAGTCTGTCTTTTGCCTGCACAAAATGGCACCCCCAAAGAGGATTGTTTCTGTCAGTAAAGAAAGATTCACTTATATGGAGCGCACAATATATTTGGGGGGAGTTTCTGAATTGCTTCTTTTTGCCCGTTGTTAGGTGTATCTATCTCTCAAACAAGCCTGACAGAAGATTTGACACTAATGTCAGTCAATTGGATATTTAGTTTTGACATTCTTGCTGTGGTCGTTCGGTTTAGCATCTCGCTTACATTATGCCCCTTATTCTGTTTTAGTTTTCCTCGTCTTCGCAGCGCTAGCGTGGCGTGTTGTGTTTTCTGTTGTTTTGTATACCGCTGTTTTGTCCGCAACATTGTAATTTTGCTATTGACAGCTGTATTTACATGGGACCTGAATGCGTGTCAGGATATAATACAGTGACGAAGTAGAAGGGTGGATGCTGACAAATAGATTATGTCATTGCGAGCGAAAGGGGAAACGCTGGTTTGTCATTAGGGTGCTGGGAAATTATACAGCACCGAGATTGCGAACGACACGGAGCGACAGGAACAAGCTGCTGAAGATGTCTCACATTCCAGGATAGTACCCATACAAGACAGGATCAGTGTCAGGAAAGATTTGACTCACAATTATTGTGTTTTGGTCACCTCCTCCATGGCCCGCAGCTGTCCTCCACATCCCATTGTAAGGAGCCATTGTATTGTGTATATGCAAATGTTTTTGAGGGCCAATTTTCAGACCTGACACCTTAACTTTAGTGGAAAGTTGATAAGTGTCATTTTAGTTTGCAACTGTCCATTATCTTAGAGACCCATTAGCCCATTCATGCATTTCATGTAGCAGAATTACATTTCAAATATTCTTGGCGTACTTCCTGACATATTATAGCTTAAAAGGAAACAAGTAGGGCTTAATAATCAATTGCAAGTTCATTTAATTGTGCATTTATTAGTTGTACTTGCTTAGATACTTAAACAAACCCTTAACCATAAGTATTAAACTTAAGCTCATAGCTTATCCACTGTTTCAAAGTGTTAAGAAGAGTTGTACCACTACTTTTCTAAGTGAACAGACTTACGATTGTTGCCTGGGACGAACACATTAGCAACCACGACAGTCTCATTTCAAAGACGATTCCATCATAGACTCATCATAGATTTATCATGCCTTATTAACTGCATGTTTCTTTATACTTATAAATATAGTATTTTAGTTACATTGCACTATCATAGCCATATTTTAGATCCCTTAACCCAACCCCATTCCAAAACCTAACCACTTATCAACCAACCCAATCTCAATGAATTTTGCTAGTTTTTGCATTTGTGCATGCATACGAAATCAAACAAGTTTTACACCCATCAATGAGAGATGCCTCGCTCATGTCCGTGTAGTTCCTGATGTGGCATTTGTTTCATGTTAATCCAAAACTGTGTTTTGTAACTTTAACCCCTAACCCCATCCCTAAACCTAACCATAGAGTGTAACACCTTACCCTTCCCAGAGAGTAAACAAAAGCATGATATCAATATGAAAGTTTTTTTTAGTTACAATTAACAAAAGTTCATTACATTTGGGTACATAAAAATCCTTGTTCAAAACCCTGTCCTTGTCTTACTCTGATTTATATGGTAAGCCTACAATAATGATTTTTATTTCGAGCCATCTGGATGGATTTGGCTCAAAAACGCAGGCATACATCATTCGTCCTTGCATGTTTATGGAGTGGTGGTGGCGTAGTGGGCTAAAGCACTGAACTGGTAAGCAGAAGGTTGCTGGTTAGATCCCCACAGCCACCACCATTGTGTCCTTGATCAAGGCACTTAACTCCAGGTTGCTCCGCGGGGATTGTCCCTGTAAAAAGGGCACTGTAAGTCGCTTTGGATAAAAGCGTCTGCCAAATGCATAAATGTAAATATAAAAGGTAAATGTTTACCTCATGTCCATAAGCTCAGAAAGAAGGATGGGCTGTGGCGTGACTCGCATGAATGTCAGGGAAGCAGGAAGCGAATGCAACAGCTGTTAAGCAGTGGCGTGAAACATTCTCCTTATGTATTTATAACTGTTTTAACTGTTTGGCGAAGTTGTTTACCTGCTTTAATGCTTGGAAATGTTTTCTGGTAGTGCTGTTGAAGCTTATATTGTATGTCATGCTATTATTGAACCGTGGTCATGTGTACTGATCACAGCTTCCTTTTTTCAATGAAGTTACTGTAACATGTTAATTAATATTTATGACTTCTTAGTATTTTAGAACATTGCTGCAGTTTTCAGATTCCCAAACTGTATACTGCTTGTTTCTTAGGCAATTTTTTTTAAACTCAGTAACAGAAATACACAAGTTGCTGTCACTGTGCATTGTCCTTTTAGCAGAATTATTATTATTTCTTTTTTTAGACCTAATGGTATAAATGTTGCAAGCAAGTGTAAGCCGATGAAGTATTATTGGAGCAATAAATTAGTGTGCAAACAGGCAAATAGCCTATTTAAACAAATCTATAACCATTTTAAGTACAAGGTACAGATATGCAAGCTGCATCGAAAAGCCACAGCTTAAACTTCACTTTCGGTCTGGGTGATCTCAGGATGGTTTTGAGTTTGGTAAAGGCAACCCAGGTGAGGGAGATTCGATCCTCAACATCTTTCTCGGTTGATACAATGTAAGACCCCAAATACTTGAAGTCATCGACAATTGCGATTTTGTTTCCATCGATGACGAGTTGTGTTTGAGTTCGGGATTTGTTGTTCAGTTGAATTTGGACGGTCTTTTCTACATTTATCTCAAGCCCTACCACGGCAGCGTTTTGATTGTTCATAGAGAGTTGTTGTTGTGCCCGAGTTGAGAATGAAAGATCGTTCAAATTCCGTTCAGGTGTTTCTTTTTCCTTTGTGCAAGATTGTTGTGGTCGTTGACTTTCGTTGAGATGTTTCTTTGTGTTTTAGGTAACCAAAATCACCTGTGGATTGTTTGGAGACATAATCTATGACTACTATAAAGAGGAACGGTACTAGAACGTCTCCTTGTAGGACTCCTGTTGTGATGATGAAAGGTTCTGACAGCTCACCTCCAACATATTTGACTTGTCGATTGATCGAACGTGACTCTGATTGCACCAACAATTTCTGCTGGTATTCCATAGTGACGCAAGATGGCAAACATCCGATCGAGTCAAAGGCTTTCTTGAAGTCAATACATGTGATGTACATTGGGATGTCTTGTGCTTTTGGTACTAATGAAGTATGAATAGGTACGAATTTGCCTCTCCGTAGTTTTGGGATGAATTCTCATGAGACTAAGTTGCATCGACAATATAAAACATGCAAACGGTAGGCAAATGTAGTCACAATAATTGTAGTCACATATAATATAGATATTTTAGAGCACCTAGCCCAACCCCTACGCCTAAACCTAACTAATATCACAACAAAAGCATAGAAAAGTATAGTAACAATAATGTATTCAAAAAAAGGCAAAAAAAAAAGCACTTTTAAAGTATTCCAAACGACTCGTGATGTATTCAAAGTCCTCTGAAGTCATACGATAGCTCCGCATTTGGAAGAGAGTGAAACGTAAAGCTGAAGTAACTATTTCTGTGTTAAGCTACTATATATAAGCCATTCATAGATCAGTTTTCTAGAAAACTGTAAACACTGTCTCTGTGGCACTATAAAAGTTGTTCTCTTCGTTAGGAGCGCTGTTTGAAGCTAGCTATGTAGCTATGTTAATTTTTGCAATAAAGTGGCGCTAGTCGGACAGGAATTACACACTTCGGCGTTAAGGTTGCAATCGCGACAAATCTCTTTGTGCAGGCAGTCACATCTGATTCAAAACTATGCATCCAAACATTTGCATGTCGCAGTCGGTCACAGTACACGCGAGAGCCGATGGCGTTTGGCATCACTGACGTCAAAGCTTTCATAACATTTGATATCGAAATGAGTGTGTGTTGAGATCTGACTGTTGTGGCAGATGGAGATGCTGAATGTCGCATAAAGATTGAAATATGCATCTGTTCCTCACACAGAGCGGTCACACAACCTCAGAAAATCTGGAATACAGAAAACAAACAGCATGGATGATTTTTATAGTGCTTTTCTCATATGTTGTGCGGCAAATCAGACATTCTGAAAACTCCCTTTGTGTCCCACAACAAACAAAACAATCAGCAAATAAGTAATAAATAAATGAAGCAATGAGTAAATGATGATGGAATTTTCAGTTCTTTTTATTTTAGAATGTACCTTGAGCCTTGTTATGAGTGTGTTGTAGCAACCCTTGCATAATGAGTTTTTGTGAGTTTTCTGAGTTTTGCATGGAAAAGCACAACTCACATTTTCTATCTAGTTTAGCTAGGCTCACTACATTTGATATGCCCACACATAACATTGTAAAAAAAGCTTTAAAGTGGTAGTCTTTCCCTGTGGTGCAGGAAGCCAAAACAGAACGTTCATTTCATCCTGACAAACTCATGCACTTATATGTGAAATGAACATGAACTTTTATATTTCAAAGTGCCACTTGCTTCACATATTTCTGATATTTATTTTACACTCACAGTTTAAGGTGGGGTTTTGGTCAAATAAAGAAAATAAACATCTATAATTTCCATTTTTCCATCACTAGTGTTTTAAAGCACATAATACAAGTTTTAGTTATTGTTATAGTTGGATAGGAATGTAGATTAATCATCGAAATTCCTGTCACAAAACAAGCTAAAAATCCTTCTATACAGCAAAGATCATCCAGCTGAAATCAAATTCAATTCAGTTCAATTCAATTCATTTAAATATTCAATTAAATTCATAATAAATGCAGTATTCTCTTCTTGACCCATATTTGTTCTATCTTAATGCCATCTACTGGATGCAAATAAAATATATTGTTTATTTTTTAAACACTTGTTCATTTTTGTTCCACTGAGTTCTAGCTTATTATAAAGTTAAATGACCTCCATATAACATATGATTGGTTTGAAAGGCTGAGTCGGGTTTAGACCAGGCAAAAGGTGGTTTCTCAACAATGAGAATCGTGCAGTGATATTATGAGTCTTCCAGATTTACAAAACCCTTACTTGCCATCTCTTCCTTTAAAGACTGTGAATGCGTTATGAGAAGAGTTGTTTTCCAGTTACCTTGTTTAAATTTAAATCTCACAGAACTTCATTCTACAATGCATTTCTGAACAATCCTGTATGCGTTTTACATATATTTAGCAAAATGTTTCTATCATCCAAACATGTTCAGGACCTTGCAGGCACAGAACGCACCGACTGACATTAGAGCACAGCTACATGACATCTTATTCTAGAATCTGGCCACTTGGAGAGAAAACGGCAGCAGTTGTAGCAGACTTTAAATGTTTTCCCCCAATCTTGTTCAAATTACCGTATGCACTGGCATACTTCAGTTTCATTCCAGTGGTTAAAACATACAATTCAGGACATACAGATACAGATAGAAGAATAACTGAATTAATACAATATTGATCTTATAGAAAATTAAATGTATGCATTTTGGGAGAAATTTGTAGTGCATTCAAGGTATACTTTTTCCAGTATGTGTAATCCCTGAATCGAAACCTCAACCTAAATCTTGCAATTGACAGGGTTGGGGAGTAATGGAATACATGTAATGGGATTATGTATTTAAAATATAAATTATAAGTAACTGTATTCCACTACAGTTACAATTTAAATAATTGGTAATTAGAATACAGTTACATTCAAAAAGTATTTTGATTACTGAAGAGATTACTTTGCATTTTATTGTCATTTGTTTCATTTAATATTTAGTCTTTCAGATGATAAACATTTATAGGCCTACATATAAATGATGTGATCCAAAGTGCATTTGAACAGCGGTGAAACACTTTCTTATGATGTGTGACATTCAATCGAGCAGACAGAGAAGTAAGTTTGGAGCAGAAGAAATAGAAATAAACCTTGTGTAAATTGTTAGCTTTATGCTAAGCTAAAATGCTATTTCAAGCCATTTTACATGCACATGTTACCAGAAATGAGCATATTTTGTAATCAAGAAAATTCACGTTGGATCATAATTAATTTTTTCTAGTAAGATCTTTGATATTAGGACAAAAATCATATTCTTGATAATAATTTGTGTAATGTTTTCCTGTAAAAATATCGAAAAATTCTTACAACAAGATCAATTAGATTTATCTTATTTTAGAAACAACTGTGTATAAGATATTTTGGTTTTTCAGAGAATGTATTTTTGTATTCTGTAATCTGTAGTGGAATACATTTAAAAAGTAACCCTCCCAACCCTGGCTATTGACATGCTCTGGTAGAAGCTACAGAAACAAGAACGTAATGTATTAACTTGTAAAGTTAAATAAGTTTGTATTACATTTAATAACCCCTAGAAAAAGTCTGCATTTTCAGTTTGGCCCATTGCATTGTTAACAAATGCAATGTTATTATAAAGTGCTACCAAAATGTCAATATACTTATAACAATTGAGCAATATTTTGGTAAGACTTCACATTAATGTTCCCTTTGTTTATAAAGGGTTTATAAAGGGTTTATTAATAACTAATACACCATATACAAATGCATTCTAAATAATTAATATGTTGATCAAGATGATTAAATCTTCTGTTAATGTCATGAACCCAATATGTACCCCAAGTTTAGTAAAAATGAGTGCATTTTGTAGTCACTGAACTTTTCAAAAGAAATGAGTATTAATGGTTAAAAAAAAGAAGTTTCAAGATGAATATTTTCATTGACTGCATCTTTACTTCTCATAATCCCCTCCTATATACTGCTGTGCTGCTAAAATCCCTCTAAATGTGGACGTGTTTTACACTGATGTCTGGAAATAGACTCCATGCAAATGTGTTGGCTTGAAAAATCCTTCAGAAGTAATGGAAAAAAAACACAGGGAAAAGTAGGTCAGCATCGTAGACCCTGCAGTTTGTATAGAGTAGACAGATCTTTCTCTCTCTCTCTCTCTCTCTCTCTCTCTCTCTCTCTCTTATACCTCTAAAATGGAAAGCTGAAATGCAATATTAGGTTGTAAATGATAAAACACACAAAGAGACCAACAGGGGCATCTAAAAGAAAAGAAAGATTAAAAAGAGAGAAAAGGTGGCTGTGTTTGATAGAAACGCACATTGTCAAAGTGGGCAGAAATGACCACCATGAACTCTTGACAAATTAATAAAGATGTGATGTCATATGTCTTGACAGGAAGAGTTCTACAAGTATCTTTATTCCATTAGTAATCTAGTCTAATGCTCTTGACCACAAAAATAAATCAAAAATAAGTTAATTATTTTTAGCAAAACAATAAAGCAAAGGATTTTAAAGTCCCTTTTACAAATAGATCTAATACAGATTAGCATTTTCCATTTCTATCTTAAGTTAAATGTCTCCACATTTTCTTTAATTTATGTGATCATTCTTGGAAAGTATATCTTCTTCTGTGCGTATGTATGTACAGTATACAGTCTTATACTCAAATGCCCATCAGAAAGGTTTCAGGATGCAGAGTTTCAGTTTTCTATTTCTGTCGGTGGGTAATGCAAAGAATATGATCATATCATTATAGACTTTTTGCAAACTATTTTCAAAAGGGCATGTTAGTGTCATATAATAGCAATAATAATAATAATAAAACAAATAAAATAACGAATAAATAAAATCTCTCATAAAGACTTTTTTGGTATTTTGACACTATGTTCATGACAACAAAGCACATTTTCCCACACATTTCTCATTATAATAATGCAAAAATAAAACCTCATCATCACTAATGCCATGCAAAAGAATAATAATAAGAAAACAAACATGCAAATATACATGAAAATTATTTAAACCATAAATAAGTATTGGTACAGCATGCTATTTGTTGTGCTGTCTTTTGTTGATTTAAATAAACGAATAATTGAATTACAGTACAGTATCATTGAGAATAATGCTAACAAACTCGAAAATCACATTAACAAGATATTGTATCGAAAATGCAAAATTATGTCAAAATGCAAAACAATTTTTACAAAAAATTAATAGTCCCAAAATAGACATTTTCTTCATGCAAAACAAAATTTCATATTTTTCTTTTGATTTTGGGGGTGAAACATGACCTGGAAATGTTTTTGTCAGATTCATTCTAATATAACAATAAAGGTGCTGTAAAGATTATCATAATCATAAAACATTTATTATGAGAATAATACACAGTTGGTTCTTATTGTAATGATGATGAAGGTTTATTCTTCAATTTTTGTGGGATTCTAAATGTTTTCCCTATCCGATTTCTCCATAGTTTTGCAATGCCTGATCATTATAATCAGTTGCCATGGGAGACACCCTTTTAATGCATTTCACAAGCACGTTCTCAGCTAAATATGTTTGCCTTTAAAAGGCTATCAAGAGATTGTGGAAAAACTGCTCCCAGTTTTAAGGACGCTTACAGCAAAATGCTATTTATGAGAAAAAGAAAAATCAAATTCTTTCAGTGTCCTCAGTGTTTATTTTATTTCTAAATAAAAAAGGAGTTGATGTAGCTACATAAAAGGCTCTCATTCTTGTAGATTCCAAGGGTTGATAGTGAACTAGAATATTTTCATTATAGGGGACATAGCATGCCCCGTATTGTGTCACAAGTTGTCACAATGAAATTTGCCATTGAACAGTCTATTCTATAGCTTATTTTAAACAGTAAAATATTTAAAAGGTAACAAAAATACCAAAACATTGTTTTGGCCACATTTATTGTAATAAATAAATTGTTTATATTTATAACATCATAAACACATAAGAACTAGCCCCAATAGAATTTAGAAATGTTCCTTGACCTTACTATATATCTATGAAAATATATAATTAATATACCTTTCAATACATTCATTATAGAGTTGAGCCTTGCCTGAATGCCAGTGTGGTTTTATTGTATATAAAATATAATTTTATGTACTCCAAATTTAAATTTTAATTCAAAAGTCTTATATATATATATATATATATATATATATATATATATATATATATATATATATATATATATATATATATATATATATATATATAAACTAAAAATACAATAATAAATTAATATATAAATAAATGAAAATTAAAAATAAAAGAGAGAGGAAACCTAGAAAATTGGACTTTTGACTCAAATCCTCCGAACCCTTGTGACAACGTCTCAGTGTGACAATCATTAAGGAGTTTTGTTTTAACTCGGCACTTTGCAATATCAGTAATACTTTAAATTCAATTTAAACTTTCAACTGCATTTGACATCATTGCTACCATACATAATCTCTCCTGCAACTCATGAACATTATAGTAAGGTTTTCAATTCTGTACTTGTGACTCAAGGTGAGTGTGTTCTTTACTTTAGCTAGATGTCTGTATGAATTTGTGTAGAACACATTTGAAGTCTATTGAAATGACTATGACACTGAGATGTGAAACGGCATTGAGGGCACATACAATTTCTCAGAAGGATGCTGCTGCTACATTTTCAGTTTCATGTCCTCCTCACTGAGGCATGATTGTTTTTTTATGTGATTATTTATAATTGAGCAATGTTTTCAATTAACAAAATATTAGAAGCTAATATTTTAACAAGCCATCTGATTATTTACGATACAGGTCTTCCGCTGTATTCAGTGCTTTTACCAAACCTCTCAGAACCCATTCTATAAGACTTGATAAAGACAAATGTATCTCTCATATATACAAAACAAAGATAAGAAAATTATAACATGTCAAAACAAAAACAAAAAAAAAACTAACAGAGTAAAATGTAACAATACATCAAACTTTTACTCTGCATTTTAAACAGGGATGGAAGAAAGTATAAAAAAAAAGACAGAGCTGAAAAATGGGACAGAGCTGCATCTGAAAAGCACCCAACCCAAGCACTCTATATCTGTCATCAATTCGCGTCACAATTGACTGAACTCCTGTTGACTTCCTGTTCTGCTGTTGCTGCCAGCACACTGCATGAATGTTTGTAGCTTGCTAGCCTGCTTAGCATAGCTTGTGTATTCTGCGTGCATTAGTTTCATATCTGTCACTTACTCTCCATTATATCGATGTATTGAAACTAGGGGTCGCTCTTGGGAGCCCCAAACTCCTATGATCTTTGAGAAAAGACCAATGGGAATTGGCGAGTGGAATTTGCATGTTACTCCCCCGGACATACGGGTATAAAAGAAGCTGACTCGCAGCCACTACTTCAGATTTTTTCTTCAGAGCCGAGCTGTTGATTCACAGAGAGCTGAATTCCACTGCCAGTCCATTCACCTTCAGGCTCTAGAGTCCCCGCAGCAGGGCGTTTGTGTGATGTCTCGGCGACATACTTGCTCAGCAAAGCGACACCACTCTCCTGTTCCTGTTAGGGTTTCCAATTGATTCTCCCCACTCAGTGATGCACCCACTGAGAGTCACATTGAAAGAGCCTTAATAATTGGTCATTCTAGTGTAAGGAACGTGGAAATAGAGACTCCAGCCACAGATAAAATGTACAAGTGCTGGCTAATGCTCAATGTAGAATTTTTCAAATTGTTATTCATGTCGGCACTAACAATGTCTGTCTTCGCCAGTCGGAGATCACAAAAGATGTGTGAACTTGCAAAAACTATGTCAGACACTGTAATATGCTCTGGCCCCCTCTCTTTTTGTCATGGTGACAAGGTTTATAATAGATTAGTGTCACTAAATGTTTGAGTGGTGTCCGGAGAATAGCATAGGATTTATAGACAATTGGATAATGTTTTGGGGTAGACCTGACCTGCTAAGGAGAGAGAGACTCCATCACTCCAGGGAAGGTGCCACTCTCTTCTCTAGTAATTTGGCTCATAGATTTATAGTGATAGTATTTGACTAATTGGGGCCCAGGTCAGTAACTAGACAAACTGGTTAATCCAAATGTCTGCTAGCTGCCTTGAGACGTCACACAGGTCACATAAACTACAACACATAGAGTCTGTGTCACCTAGATATCATATAGAGACAAAAAATAAGATAAACAGAAAACATCTTATAAAGGTAGGGCTACTAAACATCAGATCTCTTTCTACCAAAACACTAAATGTAAATTAAATGATTACAGATCAATGTTTGGATGCGCTCTGTTTGCCTGAATATATTATTTTAAATGAATCTACTTCCTCAGATTATTATTATAAACATGAGCCTTGTCTGAAGGGTCGAAGAGGAGGTATTGCTACAATTTACAGTGAAGTTTTTGGTGTTACTCAGAGGACAGGATATAAGTTTAAGTCTTTTGAACTTTTAATGCTTAATGTAACACCGTCACATATAAATAAAACATCTTTGTTGTCTTTTACCCTTGCTACAGTATATAGATAAACTGGGCTGTACTGAGATTTCCTTGGTGAATTTGCTAATTTTATTTGATCAGATTTAGTAGTTAATGTACATAGAGATTTAATTGTTGGTGACTTCAACATTCACATAGATAATGAAAATTACACAATGGGATTAGCATTTATTGATATTCTCAACTCTCTTGGATTCAGACAAAATGTGACAGGACTAGACCTCTGCAAATGTGACTCATCACCACAATCATACGCTAGATTTAATTCTGTCATATGGAGTTGATGTCGATACTATGGAAATTCTACCACAGAGCGATGACATCTCAGATCATTACCTTGTCTCTTCTTTGTTGCGATCAGCTTATGTCACTCAATCTACACCACACTATCGTTCAGGTAGAACTATTAATTTGAGCACTAAAGATAGTTTCATTAATAATCTTCCAGAATTGTCTTACATACTCAGTAAGCCAAAAAGACTAGAAGAACTTGATGTAATAACAGAAAATATACTGTAAATACAGTCTTCTCTAGCTCTTTTGATAGTATCACCCCCTTCAATTAAAGAAAATTCAATACAATGCCCACAACATAGTACAATAATCATACTCATGCTCTCAAGAGAGCAGCTTGGAAAATGAAGCACAAGTGGAAGAATACAAAATTAGAGGTATTTTGCGGTGCATGTAAGGATATTGTCTGTAGTTGCACACAGGCAATAAAAGCTGCCAGGTCAGCATATTTTAGCAAACTCATTGAAAATAATCACAACAATCCTAGGTGTTTATTCAGTATTGTGGCTAAATTGATTTGGAATAAAGCATCTACTGAACCAGATATTCCATCGCAGCACAATAGTAATGACTTCATGAATTTCTTTACTGATAAAATTGTAATCAGAAATAAAACTGGAACTATGCAATCAACTGTCAAAGCACATCAGAAAACAGTGTCTCATAATTTTCCTCAAGAGCAACTACAATCCTTCACTGTCATAGGTCATCAAGACCTAACTAAACAAATACAAAAATAAAAAACACAACATTATGTTAGATCAATACCAACTAGGCTCTTAAAAGTGCTATTCCCTGTAATCTCAGAACCTCTTCTTAATATTATTAACTTCTCGCTATCTTTAGGACATGTCCCTAGAAACTTTAAAATGCCAGTTTATTAAAACTGCTTATTAAAAAGCCAAAGCTTGATCCTGGAGAATTGGCTAATTACAGACCGATTTAAGATCTACTATTTATGTCGAAAATACCAGAAAACGTAGTGTCCTCTCAACTATGTTATTTCTACAGAGAAATGGTATATATTAACAATTTCAGTCAGTATTTAGGCCCCATCACAGTATTGAGACAGCACTGCAGCTGCAAAGAAACTGTCAAATCAAACAAAAGTTAAGTATGAAGTGCACAGGGATCAGTTTTAGGGCCTCTGCTTTTCTCTTTATACATGCTTCCCCTGGGAGATATCAGGAATCATGGATTTTCAATTTTGGTGAAGTTTTGGTCAAACATCAGAAAACACCTTTAAAGGACTCTGGGCAGGCACAGCGGGCACCTGCTGTGTGCCCCATGAGGAAATGGATTGAAAATAAAAAAAATAAATAAACAATTTGTGCCAGGAATGCCAAAAAACACACTTATAGGGTGTGTGGGATGCCTGGGGGCTTCCCGGCATGAATTAGGGCGATGTATGGTATCGGGGGGCACACTGGGGGAAAATTCATGCCAAAGTGGTATTTAGTGGGTAAGGGAAAATAAAATAGTTGGTAAGGGAGACACAAGAAGTGAGTTTGTGGACATTAGGAAGCCCATTTAGAAGAATAGTGGGTAAGAGGTACACAGGAAGTGAGTTCATGGACAAGAGGAAGACTTTGATGAAGACTAGTGGGTAAGAGGGACACAGGAAGTGAGTTCGAAGAACTAGTGTGTTTGTGGACAAAAAGGGGCTCTGTGGACACTGTTTACATTACTAAATGCCCCGTGGGAAGTAGGTGGTTCGTGGGCATGGTCTGAAGTGACTATGACAACCCGAGAGTGCCCCTAGAGATAAGGAGTAAAATGAAGCTTACCCCAAAGTAATGGCAAAGTGACAGATCACCACCAAGTTAGTGGGCAAGTAGGAGTCCACAGAATGGGTACGATCCATTGCCCCTACTATGGGTCCAATGGCAATTCAAATGAATAGGGCTCGATCCCACAAACCACCTATGTTCCCTTATCTGGAAGATGGACTTCTTCAGCACCGAGTAGTCGAGGAGGTTTGCGACAGAAGATGGACCACCCACTGTTCCGGTGGCCATTTCAGAGCTTTGGCGGTGTGCTCAACGAGCTCAAGGTAGGCCTCCAGATCATCTTGAGGCCCCATCTTGGTGAGCAACACGTGGGGGTGTGCTGCTTCCAGGGACAGGGAGACGGCCCCCTCCTGGCGTACTAAGCTCTGCAGCATCAGCTGGTCCTCCCCCTGGGCCCGAAGGAGTGCCTCAAATCACTGTTGCTGCTCTCTCCGAAGCTCCATGAGGGCCTAGTGTTGGCCCTGATGGATGCTGGCAAGGGACCGGAAGACTTCCTCCAACGGCGACGACTCCATGACAGCGTATCATTCTTCGTCTAATCCCAGGTGTTCAAATAAACACTCAAACCACTTTATTTAGTGGGACTGGCAGCTGCCAACAAACTCAAAGCTTCAGCTGGGCTCTCTCTCCCTCACTCGGAGGTCTGGCCCCGTTTATTTTACCTGTCTCTCACTGTGAACAAAGAAACAGCAATTACTAGCAATTCATGAAAACCCTTACCAATTTCTCTCTCCCCAGATGAATGCTCGACCATGCCCTCACCTCCACAGATGTAGAGTTGAGTTGTCAGTTGCAAAATGACAGTGCAGAATTTTTTGCATGAGTGGTGCAAATAGTCACATGACCAGAGCTATTTAATTCCACTGTGCTCCTGGACAGATTATGTCTGTCAAAACTCATGTCATAATACACAACTACCATGTTTTTTACATAATTGGAAATGAGTTGTGTTGTCTTCATTTTCTGTTGATCAACTTTGTTGGTGAGGTAGGTTTTGAGGTCTTGATGAAGCATATTTTGTCACCTCATGCGATTAATCCCAATTAAATATTTAAATCATTTGACAGCCCCTAGTCTCAATACACCCTAGGATGTGTCACAGTGAAACACTGTAACTTAAGGATTGTTTTATTTTGCAGCACACAAAAGAACTTGAGGTATAAAGGAAAGGGGTATTTGACTAATGAAAGGGCACTGTCATGTCCCCCATGGGGAAATACAACTCACTCCATAGAGGTCGTGCCATGTCATCACTGTCTGTGCAATCCTGCCCACATTGTGCAAGGACCACAACATCCCTCAACCAAAATGATGAATCTTTTGATGATGGCCAAGTCACTCTTCACATGCTCCAACACCTGCTGTTAACAAGAAGAGTCTACTGAAGGAAAGAGGAACAACAAGAACAGGAAAATAAGAGAACAAACCAGCACACACCACAGCAATTGAATCTTAGATGTACATCAGCTGAAAATAAAATATGCTATTAGACAACAATCTCTCAATATGTTGTGTGAGGATGTTTAAGAAATATGGTTTATTTTATTTTTTTTCATATGTGTACAAATGTTCTTTTTAATAGAGGTGTCTCTCTATTTAGTGTTACGGATGTCATTTTGGTTTCATTTGAAGTCACCATTATGGTGATTATTGTTGTCTTTGGTTAGACAATTGAACCTTACATTAAATTAATATTACATTTTCCAAGCAATGCAGTATTGTTCAACAGAGCTAATACAAGACTCATTAATACAGAGAATCCTTCTGGATGTTATTTTGTACATCTATGTCAGATCTCATCCAAAGTATCATCATTAAAATTTAAAATGTAATATGAAATCCAAAAATACTATGGAAAGATATATATTTTAACACTAGTCAAATATTTTAATTAAAAGGGTCAATTCAATGCTGTTATAAAATGAACAGAAACTGTCTCTTAAGGATATTTTATTGGCTGTCAATGATACAAACAGACATCAAGACTCAGCATACAAAACTCATCAATGGTGACAATTATGGGTGTTTGCATAGTACAGAAATCAACAATGGCACCCAGCATGCACTGCGGCATAAAACAAAAAATTAGTTTTGATGATTGTCACCACTGATGAGTTGTGCACGCGAGTGTTGATGTCTCTATGTCTAATTCTGTCAAAAAAATGTTTTTCATAAGCGGTTGTTGCATCCTTCACTGGCAGCTGTAATTCTTTCATATAAACTGCTATTGGTATGATTAATGTAGTTTACATTTTTTTTTACAGTGAGCAAACATAAAATGTAATCACCTCATCAGACTTCTAACTGGCACTTTTCACAATGAGAATAACCTGCTTTCAGCTGATTTAATTCTCTCTCATCATTCAACAATTACACTTGTTTTGATAAAACATTATTGCACTGGCTGGAAAAGAACTTGATAATTATAAAAAAAAGGTTCAAAACCTTACTTAGTACTTACTTAGTTACTTAGTGTGTCTGGTTCTGGTTCATCATTGGGAACAATTTCCAAATGCCTGAAGGTGCCTGTGGCAGCGGGGGCGTGGTCAAGCGCCCGTCCGGGAGAAAAAAGCGGTAAGGGCGCTTACACCTGAGCTAAATTATGTCTAACACCTGTCTCTAATTTCAGTGAGCACGGGGAGAGCAGCATAAAAGGCAGCCAGAGGGTCTCCATGGGGGAGAGACTGACTTAAGAAGTACTGTGTGTTATTAAACTTTCTTTGTAAAAGTGCTGTGTGCACATTAATATAATAAAGAACATCACCTCCGAGCCACTGCATCAAGTGTCATCCCTTGGAGGAGATCGATACAGTGCCACATTCATTTGTACAAACAATAGTACGCAAGTATAAATATCATGGGACCACGCAGACATCATACCGCTCAGGAAGGAGATGAATTCTGTCTCCTAGAAATTAGCATAGTTTGGTGTGAAAAGTGCAATCAATCTCAGAACAACAGCAAAGGACCTTGTGAAGGTGCTGGAGGAAACAGGTAGACAAGTATCTATATCCACAGTAATACAAGTCCTATATGGACATAACCTAAAAGGCTGCTGAGCAAGGAAGATGCCAAAGCGCCAAAACCACCATAAAAAAGCCAAACTACAGTTTACAAGTGCATATGTGGACAAAGATCTTTTCGGAGAAATTTCCTCTGGTCTGATGAAATTAAAAATGGAACTGTTTGGCCATAATGACCGTCATTATGTTTGGAGAAAAAAAAGGTGAGGCCGTAGAACACCATACCAACCGTGAAGCATGGGGGTGGCAGCATCATGTTGTGGGGGTGCTTTGCTGCAGGAGGGACTGGTGCACTTCACAAAATAGATGGCATCAGGAGGAAGGAAAATTATGTGGATATATTGAAGCAACATCTCAAGACATCAGCGGTGAAATTAAAGCTTGGTCGCAAATGGGTCTTCCAAATGTACAATGACCTCAAGCATACCTCCTAAAGTTGTGGCAAAATGACTTAAGGAAAACAAAGCCAAGGTATTGGAGTGGCCATCACAAAGCCCTGATATCAATCTGATAGAAAATTTGTGGACAGAACTAAAAAAGCATGTGTGAGCAAGGAGGCCTACAAACCTGACCCAGTTACACCAGTTCTGTCTGGAGGAATTGGCCAAAATTCCAGCAACTTATTTTAAGAAGCGTGAGGAGGCCTACCCAAAACATCTGACCCAAGTTAAATCATTTAACGGCAATGCTACCAAATATTAACAAATTGGATGTAAACATCTGACCCACTAGGAATGTGATGAAAGAAATAAAAGCTGAAATAAATCACTATCTCTACTATTATTCTGACATTTCACATTCTTAAAATAAAGTAGTGATCCTATGTGACCTAAGGCAGGGAATAATTTCTATGATTAAATGTCAGGAGTTGGGAAAAACTAAGTTTAAATGTATTTGGCTAAGGTGTATGTAAACATCTGATTTAAACTATGTAATAATAGATCATGGCAATGTTGTACTTTGAGCATTTTTAAGCATTCTCCCATGAGATGTTGAGACATTTAATTTGTTGTCCAAGAGCATATTTTATTTCCAATTGATGTAGATCTAAGGATGTGTGACAGTAAGACAGATTCAATTGTTGTCGTGTCTGCTGGATTGTTCACTTGTTTTCCTGTTCTTGCTGTTCCTCTTTCTTTCAGTAGACTCTGATTTTAATGTTAATTTAACACCAGTGATTTTACTGTGGAGAAGAGCAGGGGGAGAGTGGTAGGAGGGAGAGGAGCAAGAGGGTCAGGATGAAGATGATCGGGGAGAGGATGCACAAAGTTGGCATTAATACTCACTGAACTTCTGGCCCTGAAAATGAAAACAAATATATATGTCATATATTTTGTAGAATCCTGGTAAACTTTAATTAATACTTCATACATTAATTCTAATTAAATCCAAAGTATCATCCATCTATATCTTTATTTCAAGTAAGGCCATATGTGATTACTTCTGTGAGTTAAATGACTGTAGATGATCTTACACTTTAACTTCATTCAACAACATCATAGCTGGATCAATACTCCCCTCCACCCCTGTTATGCTTGTGGCCGAATGCCCAAGGATGCTGTACACAACTGATGCGATTGGAGTTGTGGGCTTAGGGTGCAGAGACTCAACCTATATAAAATCAATGTTTTTGACCAAATATATGTATATGCACTGGCGGCCAAAAGTTTGGAATAATGTACATGTTTTGATCTTATGGAAAGAAATTGGTACTTTTATTCACCAAGTGGCATTCAGCTGTTCACAATGTATATAGTCAGGACATTAATAACGTGAAAAATTACTATTCAAATTAGATTTCTAACTTCTAAAAGTCTAAAATTCTGTTTTCAGCATTGTTGTGGATGTCTAGTCTGGCATTTCTCACTCATCTTACAGTCTAGCTGATCCCACAAAATGGGGTTAAGATACATATGCCTTGGTTACTTTTGTAACCTCTATTCCGTGATGGAGGGAACGAGATGTTGTGTTGATGTAATGACACTAGGGGTCGCACTTGGGAGCACCAAAGAAAAAGCCAAATTAGCGAGTGGAATTTGCATGCCACTCCCCTGGGCATATGGTTATAAAAGGAACTTTTTTTTTCAGTTTGTGCTTAGGAGCCGAGACCATTTCAGTCGGTAGTTCAGTGTTGTGGCAGGAGGGACACAAAGTCTCATTCACTCCATCAGGGAACAGAGCTTACAACAGTAACAGAGATGATCCCTATCTGTCACTTACACAACATTGTATTGATGTAGTGACACTAGGGGTCCCTATACAAAACGCCACAACCAGCTGAACTGTGTTACGTGGACTGGCTGTGCAGGCAGGCCACCGCATGCCTAGTAACAAGTGTACTCGGCCCCACATAACCTTCCCAATGCCCACAAACGTGGCAAGGTCCCTCGTACCTTAAAAAGGGGGGGGCAGACGTACTTACAACTGGAACAGGCCGCATCACCAGATTTGGCTTTCGAAAGCGAACCGAAGAAACGGTCTGTATAAATGCAAAATGGAGACGTGGAAGTACGCATCCTTCAGGTCTACCGCCGCAAACCAATCTTGATGTCGGACGCACGACAGGATGCGCTTCTGCATCTGCATCATGAACGCGAGTTTATGCAGGGACCGATGCAGCACTCGCAGGTCCAAGATTGCCGCAACCCACCGCCTTTCTTTGGTACGATGAAGTAGGGGCTGTAGCACCCCTTCTTCATCTCGACTGGAGGGACAGGCTCTATCGCGTCCTTCTGTAGATGGACTGCGATATCCGCACGCAGGACAGCGTCGTCCTCACCTCTTACCAAGGTGAAACGGACGCCATTAAACCTGGGCGGTCACCTGGTGGACTGAATCGCATAGCCGAGTCGGATCATCCTGGCCAGCCAACAAGACGACAAATACCCATATGTCTGGGGTAGTGGCATGCAAATTCCACTCACCAATTTTCATTGGACTTTTCTCAAATATCAGAGGTGTTTGGGGCTCCCAAGTGCAACCACTAGTGTCACTACATCGATACAACGTCGAGTGACTGACAGATAGGGAACACTCTTTTATCTGCTGTCCAATGTCTGAGTTTCTTTGTCTCCTCTAACCTTTCTTTTTGTTTTTCTGTTTCAAACGTGTCTTTTTCTTTGAAATTCTTCCCACGGCCTGCACCCCTGAGTCTTCTCTTTACTGTTGTAGATGAAACTGGTGTTAAGCAGGTAGAATTCAATGAAGCTGTCAGCTGAGGAAATGTGAGACATCTATTTCTCAAACTAGAGACTCTGATGTATTTATCCTCTTGTTTAGTTGTACATCTGGCCTTCCACATCTCTTTCTGTCCTTGTTAAAGCCAGTTGTTCTTTGTCTTTGAAGACTGTAGTGTACACCTTTGTATGAAATCTTCAGTTTTTTGACAGTTTAAAGCATTGTATAGCCTTCAGTCCTCAAAACAATGATTGACAGATGAGTTTCTAGAGAATGCTGTTTCTTTTTTGCAATTTTTGACCTAATATTGACCTTAAGACATGCCAGTCTATTGCATACGGTGGCAACTCAAAAACAAACTCAAAGATAATGTTAAGCTTCATTTAACAAACCAAATTTCTTTCAACTGTGCATTTATTTTTCCTGCATTAACAAAAAATATATATATATAAAAAAACTACCTGGGTTACAGTGAGGCCCTTAAAAGGTAGATTCCTGAAGCTCAACTGGCAGAACATGGCACTAACAATGCCAGGGTCTTGGGTTTGATTCCCAGGGAACACTCAAACCTATAAAAAAAATGTATAACTAGAATTCGCTTTGGATAAATCATCTGTAAAATGTAATATGTAAACAATGAAAGAGAATGAATGGTGCATACTCCACAAATAGCCACAAGATGTAAACAACATGCATGTTAACATGATTTTAGTGTGATAAAATTGCATACATGCCTTTTACATTTTCGTTGCCATGACAATGTTACACTGTAATTCCTGCACCCCCAGTAAATGACAATTTAAACAACTTTACAGCTGAAGTTTTAACTGAAAAATTTATGGAAGTGCTTTTATAAAATTATAAGCTCCAAAAATTGGCCACATTTACTTCCATTGTAATATTTACAATGCTAGCTATATTTTAGCTTTAATTGTAGTTTATATATATATATATATATATATATATATATATATATATATATATATATATATATATATATATTTATTTATTTATTTATTTTATTTTTCTTTTCTTTGCTTTATGTATTATAGCTTAGCACAATTCATTTTCATACATGCACAGTTTTTGTGATTGACAGAGGATCATAGATGGTATCTCAAGCTCCAGCTGAGTTACTGTCCGCTCTGAATGCTCTCTGAATGTGCAAAGATGAAACTAATCTTTCACCCCTGCCCTCCTGCATCTAACATGTCTGCCTCAGCAGGATGGTGCTAGACAGCCATTTCTAATCCTCTTTAATGTACATATCTTCACTGCATGTTTGGTGTCACTGAATTATGCTATGATACCATGCTGCGTCATTACATTTAGGTTACAAAGTTCAAGGCTCTCAAAGTCAGAGGTATTTTGTACATAAAACCACACACTGTAGTCATTACATTTTTACCAAGCACTGCAGCAATTGTACATACTTACTGAAAATTCAGAACTCAATATCTGGTTCTAATAAGCAAAATGGATGACCAGCAAAAGTCACACGTTCAAAAGAACGTTTATATTCACTGAGTTTACTTACTGTAAACTGTTTTATTCATTACTGCATATTTCCTTGTATTGAATCTCTGATTTTAAGACATTTGAAAAATAGTTTACATCTTTGTTTTTATTTTAAGATACATTTCAGATATAGATACACTTTCGAGTGAAAGAAGATATTCAATAATATAAGTTATAGGACGTGGGATGATTTCCTTCATCAGGAATTGACTGGACCATGAAAAGTGGGTGTTGCATACTAGAATGGAGCCAGGTGATTGAATGGAAGGGGTTGAGAAATAAGAATATGATACTGTGATTGTGAGTCTCTTGGAATATAACGAAACATGTCACGGCCCAGTTGTTGTTGACTGATGTGACGATGTCTATTTGCAGCTGAATGTATCTAAAACAAAAGACATGATTATTGATTTTAGAACTGAAGCTATCTCTTAAGCTCACTCATATTAAGGCCCAGAAGGTGGAGTGTGTGAATAGCTATACAAATCTGGGAACAACTATCGATTATGGTTTACCTTTTGATGTAAATACAGAAGCGCTGTGCAAAAAGGGACAGCAGTGTCTATACTGTCTTAGGAAACTAAGATAATTTAATGTAGACAGGACCTTGATGGAATTGTTCTACGAATCCTATATTAGAGTCAATGTTGTCTTTCTCCGTAATTTGTTGGCTTGGGAATCTTATTGTGAAATATAAAAACACACTCAACAGCATTGTCAGAAATAGTGAGAAGATCATCGGTAACAAACAGAGAAGTCTGTCTGATCTGTTTGACAGAAATGTTCTAAATCGAGCTCTAACTGTGCTCTCTGACAGTAATCATACTCTGTATTCAGAGTTCACTATTCTGCCTTCAGGCTCTCGTTATAGACCACCAAAGATTAGGAGTAATCATTACAAATACTCGTCTGTTCCCAGTGCCATCAGATTGTTAAATAGTCTCATAGGAACTATTTAAAAAGATTTGTATCTGTTTAGTAATAATGCATGGTGCCATGTAACACAAGGCAAAAAATGGCTATTACATCTTAAAACTTAAAATAATACTAATACAATTTTTTTTTTATGAGATCTCCATTATGATAGACAGTGGAACTCAATGTAATGAAAATATAAGCATACTGCTGCAAAACTGATTCAACTTATTACCATATGACTATATAAATAGAATGCCATGATAAACATACTGGTGATTTTGCTGGTACGAAAATATATTTTAATAATTGAAACATTCTCACCACGTTCCATCAGCGAACAACAATAAGGTTGCTACGAAAATTCTGGACTCACACTGTTACATTGGCGCATCGTAAATCGACAAAATTACAACATTGATGAGTATGGTCCATTCTGGTTACGTCATCAGTAACTGTATTAGCTTCTTGACTCTGAGAGCACTGAAAAAGGCAATGGTGTGAAATAACACTACTCTTTTTAACTATTGATATAACACTTCAGCAAGGTGTTTGATCTTTCTGCACATAAAACAGACTCAGAAGAGCAGATGATAATCTTGCATTTTGTAGGAGGCTGCAGCTGATTAATATTTGACTTTCATAACAAGCTGATTGAAGAGCCTTCAAGAGAAGACTCCCTGCCCTGCTCCCCTCTTCAGGTCCTTAAGGAGCATGGCAGCAGAACTTTTATTATTACAGGTCATTGTGAGCCAGTCTTATGCATGCCAATGCATAGACTAATTTGGCTCATCTTTATATTGTTACTGTTTTGATCATATTATCTTTCATTAGTAGGCTTCACAAAATTGACTGATCAAAATCAGTTGGATGATCAGATCAACACCAGTTTGGATTCTTAAATGTAGATGTAGAAATTGTTTGGCCACACATGGACATTTAGGGTACATTGTATTTCATTGTGGCTTTGCAATTGCAATATTCATCTTGCAAGCTTTTGTAGACATGTTTGGAGCTTTGCTCAATACATTTTTCAGTCATTGTGACATCCTTGTTTACTCATTTAATTATGAGGAAACCATCAGTCATGTATGTCTGGCACTGAAGACATTCCTTGACAAAAAAAGCTACACATCAAGGTGAAAAAAAAAGTGATTTCCTTCAGCCAGCAGTTTCCTTCCTTGGTTACAGTACACTCTGAGCTCCAGTGTACAAATATACAGCACTATGGTAAGAAAAACCCCAGTGGTCATTACTCTCACTAGATTTTTTTCACTTTAATGAACACTGAAATACACTAGAACTGCTTCAAAGAACACAAATAGATGTTTTATCAAGGCAGTACGAGACCCCAGAGGCCACATTTTCAAAGCACACAACTGAACCACCACATGCATAGTGCAGGGTTGCCAACTCTCACGCATCTGGCGTGACACTCACGCATTCAGCCTCACCGTGAGATTGAGGCTGAATGCGTGAGTGTCACGCCAGATGCGTGAGAGTTGGCAACCCTGCATAGTGACACCAGTAAGATTATGGAGGATATTCAAAATGGTATATTCCTGCAGACATACACCTGTTTGGTTTCAGCAATATAAAGACTACACTTAATTCAGTAGATCCACCTATTTAAGTTTGGTAATCTATGTAGCAAGGCAACGGTAGCCCTTAAAAACATAAACTTACATTTAGCAGACACTTTTATCCTAAGCAACTTACAATGCATTCAGGGTGTCCATTTTGTCTGTCCATATGTTCCTTGAGAAAAACTCTTGACACAACTATAAGTTGTGCCACAAGAAAAGGCAAATACATTTGATGCACATGAATTGATGCAAAAATGTCTGATGGAATCTGGAGCTTGTACGTAATCCAGCAGAGTCGATATCAGGAACTGGAACATTCGATAGCAACACGTTGAGTTCTTAACGTGATTATGTTGGCATTGTTTGCTCTCAGTCCAATTCAAGAATAGTAAATTAACCAATTGATAACAAGACACTAAATAAAAGCCACCAATAAAGCCATATAGTTAACGGTATACATAGTAATACACAATAGCTTTGTTTCAAAACTTATAGAGCTCTCTAAGCATCTACTATTTATCTAAGGCAGAATTCTAACCATCATGGGACCTCATAAGTGACTTGATTACCTAATCCAAAAAGGAATGTGTTCTAAAGATTCTACCTTATGATTAGGTGGGTAGCAAAGTCTTTCTAGCAAGTCAGTCCACTGTCGGCCATCTTTGGAACGCTCTCAGGAGGCTATTTCCAGTCATGACAGTGCAGCACTTGTCTACTTGAATGGGGAAAGACTGAAATCTCCAAAACGGTCTGTCAAAATTACGATCAAAGAACATATTTCAAATCAGCAATCAAATCTGACAACACTGGTATCATAAATTGTGCTTCTTAATATCACGCCAAAAAACAAGTTGATTGACAGGCGATGTCTGTATCTTAAAGGTGATTGGCTCTTTTTCCGTTCTACATCTGTTGACCGTTGGGCATTCCAGTTTCTACCATTCATTGTAAAAGAATTGACCCGGCTCTGGTTTAACTGAGTAGTTCATCTGAAACTTAAAAATCTGTCAAAATGTACTCATCCTCACCTTAATGAATACTGTGGGCCATCTTTTCAATACAATGGCATTGGATAGTGCCTCACTTTAAAGACATAAAACATATCATAAAAGTAGTCCATATGACTTGTGCGTCATATTTCATATTTGAGGTTTTAAATGGATGATTTTACATTTGGATGTTTGGCAGAGCTCATAATCACCACCAGTGAGAAATGCAATGGTAAGATAAATAACAGAAATTTGGGGCAATTATTTTTAGGCTGATTAAAAAGTAAAAGTTGATTTAATGTTTGTATATGTTACATTAGATGAATTGTGATGTGAAAGTGTGTAAGAAAATATAATCATTAATTTAAAATATTTTGTAGATATTTTCTACAGAATAATTTTCACTCTGTCCCACTTTGCCAAAACTGATATTGAGTATTCTTTAATTTTTGCTTTTGACTGAGGTAGAAAACATCCAAATCTTTATATAAAGATATAATGTCAGGTTATGTGTCATTTGGATCATAATTAAAAGTGACAACAAAAAAAAAAAAAAAGGAAAAAATGCCCATACTGTGAATACAAAACTAAAACTAAAATTATTTTAAGGTAATTACAAAAATTATGAGTTAGTTTTATAGTTATGAAAAAGTATTTTAGTTTAGCTTCAGTTTTCCCAAAATTAAGTTGCTTTTTTATTATTATTATTATTATTATTATTAATGAAAAAGGGAAAATGTCTTGGAATAAGGGTTGCAAATTACTTGGGTTTGATGAGTGTAGTAAATAAAACATGGTACCACAAGCCCTCATATTGTGGCCAAGATATTTACATCAGTGGGAGTAATGGCTAAATCTATAATTAGCTAAGTGTAAGGGGAAGTTCGCTGCCTTGTTACAGAAAACCTTTAACAATTTACAGCTGGATTGGCTCATTGTAGCAGCCAGTGTTTACAGCCATGCAATATATTAACCTGAGTTATTATTACTGAACAGACACCCATAAAATTTTAATAACTCAGATTGAAGAACATAGTTGTGGTCCATTTGAAAGTTTACTAAAAATCCACAATCAAATCCAACAGTCATAATTCTTTCAATTTCCCAGGCTTTGATATTTGAAAGCCAACAAATCCAGTCCAATAATGTAAAATCTGTACAAAGGGAAAGCATAACAATACACAAAGAACTACATACCAGTTGTTTGCACAAAAGAATATAAAATAGGGCTGGTTTTGCTTGTCCCAGTGAGTAACCAGTATTCAGTACCACAGTAATGAGGACTCAGTCCTGATGTAATGAACTTATTCTGTGGCAAACTTAAAGGGGACCTATTATGCAAAACTCACTTTTACATGGTGTTTGAGCATAAATGTGTGTTGGCAGTGTGTGTGTGTACACAACCACCCTATAATTATAAAAATCCACCCAGTCCTTTTTTTAAAATCCCCATTAATCATAAGCACTGTCTCAGAGCAACCCATTCACAGATTCTGTACAAAGTGATGTCACTTTTTACAGGCCCCGCCCACGACTGTTGACGGACACTACCGACGTACATGTTTGTTTGTGTGTTGTTTCATTATAGCGCATAGCGATCATTGTAACAGTATTTGTGTGTGTGTGTGTTGCTCATCCATTGTTGCAAAACTGCTGAAGAAACTTCCTGGTTCATTCTCAAAGTTGTTGCTTCTGACGGAGTCTCTCCCTCATCAGTGTCTGACTCCGGTTCAAACATACAGGGCTGAACACCAGTATTTTCACTATCATTCATATTGTTTATGATGTCGAGTTATCCGAAGCAGAGATGTCAAATCTCCACCCTATTCTAGATACGGGGCGGGGAGCACCAACTCATTTGCATTTAAAGACACACACACACACAAAAACAGTTTATTTTTATTCCCACCCAAAAATTTGCAGTTTCAACGTGGTATAATAAATGATCTGTGAGGTAATTTGAGCTGAAATTTCACAGACACATTCTTGGGACACCAAAGATTTAAATGACATCTTGTGAAAAGGGGCAGGATAGGTGCCCTTTAAGAATTGACAGGAATGTATGTAACATTATTAACAAACAGAAAATATCATATGAATGCAATTGTTTTGTTCCTGTGTCATGATCATTTAAAAGTAGGCCACTTACCAGAGATATAGCTTTGAATCAATTTATGATTTAGTAGACAAGTAATACATTTTCACTCAATGACATTTAGTTTAGTAATTTCAGTATATGCATATTCTGTTTTAATTTCAGTTTTTTTAAGACTGCCAAAGTGAATGCATTAACTGATATCATTTAAATATTTTAACAGCATTAAATTCTGCACACTTTAAAACCTATGTTGTCATCATGAAAAAATCACATTGTCTTGAAGGCTCAAGTTTTGGGCTCAAACTCAAATATGTATGTTCATTGAACTTATTTATCTTAAAAATCTATAGATTTAAGATTGTAAGTGTTAATAACTCAAAAGATTGAGTACACAATTTAGGCTATGGGCAATACCCATAATCCATCGTGCTTCAATTATTAAATTGTGTTTCCTTGGTCAAAGGGAAATTATGGGGGCACCAATCCGCTTCTAAGAAAAGCATTCTGACACACTAATCTTCTCACCACAATTGTACAGAGTGGTTATCCGAGTTACTGTAGACTTTGTCAGTTCAAACCAGTCTGGCCATTCTCTCTTGACCTCTCTCATCAACAAAACATTTCAATCCATAGCACTGCCACTCACATGATGTTTATTTTGTTTTTGGCACCATTCTGGGTAAATTTTAGAGACTGTTGTGTCACAGGAGATCAGCTGTTACAGAAATCCTCAAACCAGCCCGTCTGACACGAACTATCATCCATGAGATTATCTAATCAGCCAATCATGTGGCAGCAGTGCAGTGCATAAAACCATGCAGAAATGGGTCAGGAGCTTCAGTTAATGTTCACATCAACCATCAGAATGGGGAAAAAAAATCTCAATGGATCTCAGTGATTTTGAACATCCTGGTTCTCCCTAAGGCCAGTCCACCCCTGGCAACAACTTTTGTACAGTAAGCTTTTATCTGTTATTTTTGCTCTGTAGTCTGTATTCTTCCTCTAGGCTCATACTGGCTAATGCCATTATGATCCCATGCACAGGCAAACAGCTTTGATGTTAATACCTTAACATTCCGACAGCCTCCCTTGTGTATAATCCTCATACTCTTGCTCAGCCCCTGGACTGCAAGCTTGAGAGATGCTTTACAAAGGGAATTACAGAGCAGCCTCTGCATTAACAAGCAAGCGTGTCATCTGCAGCGCCGAATCACATGTAGAGATTCACACATTAACACGGCTGAGAGATAATAACAGATAACAACAGATAATGACTTTGCAACAGATAATGACTGATAAACTGGACTAGCAAAGAGCCAATGACTCAAACAGTGATATTTTATTTCAGCAAAGAGCCAAAGAAGATGGATCATTTTTTTAACTGTATTATCTTGGCTTGGACTTGACCTGAATTTTTGGACATTTCCGACCTGGCTAAATTTTCATTTTCTTAAAGACTGCACTGTTAAAACTGTATTTAATACCACAATAAAATCTGTAAAAATAACTACAATAGATTACACCAATGGCTGTCAACTGGTTTTGTTTCAGAGCACAAATCTTGCATTAGAAATCAAGTGGCAGCCCAACACAATGATGTTAAATGTTGTATGGGTTGTGTTTTCTTTTAAAATAAGATTTACAAGGGTGAAGGGGCCAGATGTATCAGTAACACAGAGAAGCATTCTCAAATCACAATGCTACTCCCAGCATGCTTCACTGTGCGGATGGTGTTCTCAGTGCGATTCTCAGTGGCACAGGTTTATACCGCTTGTCTCAGACTAAAATCTTCCTTCAAATTGCTGAGTATCTCACATTCTTCTGGGCTGACTCCAGCTGAGAGCTGATATGAGATTGTTTCAATAAAGGCTCTGCTACCCTTCCATACAGGCCAGATTTATGAAGTGAGTGCTATTGTGTTCTCATCCACACTGTCGCATCACTGTCAGGGGGGCCTGAAACTCCTTTAAATTGGCTCTTGCCCTCATCTTGCCCAGACATTCAATTTTGGAGGTTGACCGGTCCTGGGCAGATGCACAGTTGTTCCACATTGTCTGACTTTTTAAATGATGAACTGTGATTCAATGTCTATATTCAGTGCCTTGAAATTGCTCATATATTCTTAGCCTGGCTGGCATATTTCAAGTGTCTTTTCTTCTGCCTGCTGGGCTTGCTCATGGGTCTTTACGTCTTGGAATTACACAGAGCAAAGACGCCCCCAAACAAATGTGTGTTTAATATGAATCCATGCAACTACCACAGCTGCATAAAGGTGGATTCCTATCTAAAAATATATATTTGAGTTTGAGCTATAAGTTAAAGCTATACTTCTATGAAAAATTTTTTTCCCTATGATATTGAATGTTTTCTCATATAATGGCTTAACGTGCAGAGGCTCTATGTATCAATCAAAACATTGCGCTATTTGTTTGAGCAGTCAGACAATTTATATCGGGAAGACATGCAGGCTTGAGTGAAGTTTAAGATGCCATTCATTTGATTAGATGTAAAACAAGAAGTAATGTCTCTCTCTTTAGCGTATGCCCCGTCCGGCAGTCTGAGGGAGTTGTACCCGGAACCGTCATGTCCTGCCGGAGATAGGAGGCAGGGGCAAGGAGCCTACCCCTGTGCGGAACAGGGCTCAACTGGTGGTGGTTGGGTGGTGGAGGTTGCCAGTTAGCACACTGAAACAGCAATGTGATAGATTGTGAGCAGACTTATAAAGCAATGGCTTACATGCGATTGACCAGGAATTACCCAGCTAATGATGTGATGATGTACAGCTGCTAGTCTTCCCGCTAGAACTATGCAGCGCTTCCATTTCTGGCTTAATTAATGGCATGAGTTTGGGTATGGAACTACCTGTTTGTTTGGAAACCTGCATGAAAATAGCCAGATTTTTTTATAGTTCTGTTTTTTGCCACTAATTCTGCAGAATTTCTCAATTCAGCTTTCATTTCAGTATAAAATGATGTTTGCAAACCATATTACTTCTGTAATTTGACATATTTCTGTGTGAAACAAGATTTTCAGCAAGAAGAAAAATGTCAGGTGGGACTATATTTTATTCACCAGATGTAGATTGGATTGTGATAAGAGGGCGTTATATCCCAAAATGGAGCAAGATGATTGGAGGGGAGGGGTTTGAAAAGTGAGTTTCGTCTTGCTGAGTATTTTTGCATTTTTTTCCAATAAATACATCCTTAAAACATGGGGAAAATACTTGAGAAGCAGAATGATATAGGATATTTTGTCTTGTTTTCAGAGAAAACACGCAATTCAGTGGGATTTATGCTTAAAACAAGAAAAAAAAAACATATTTGCCAATGGGATAAGAAAAATAAACTTTTCTCTTTTAATCAAGTTTTTTTTTTTTAGAATCTGGTGAATATTTTAAGCATAAACGTAAATCAATTTGGTTAGATTTCTCTGAAAACAAGACAAATATCTTGTAATTTTACTGTCAAAGTTCAAAAATGTACTAAAATAATTATATGCAGTGCGAGTTCAATCGAAAATGTACATAATTTAAAAAGCGAAGCATGTTAACATTTTTATAAAATATATTAAAATTACAAAATAGTAAAAAAATAAAAATTAATACATTTTAAATTTGCACTGATTAATCAAACGCCATAAAACCAGAATACGTCGTAAGAGGGTTTTGATTATTAATTTCATGTTAACTTTATTAAGTTATACAGTATTTTCTGATTTTTCTCACTTTGACATTATACAATACATTGCTGATGGCTGTGCTGATATTGGGCAGACACATTTTAAATTAATTACATTATGTTCCTAATAATGATGAATCTGTGTCATGTATTCTCCAAAAAAAAATACATTTTTAGAAAAAAAGTGAACTAAGTTTAAATCATTACTTTTATGGTTTGTGTGCAAGAACTTGAGCATGATTGTGACAGCTGACCTGCTGTGATTGATGCCTTTCTGTGCTTTTACAGTATTGCATCCCTGCACTGTTGCAGCGGTATCAGCGAATATTGCTCCAAAGGGACAGTTCACAATCTCTTATGTGCTCTAAATTGCAATGCCTCCATCAAGAGCGTAACCAACAGCTCCCAAAGGAGCAATAAAATGCATCCACTAACCCATTTTAACACTATTATGGTCAGATCCGCACACCCTTTATAAAGGATGTTTGTCTGGTTTGAGTAACCTGCAGTTATTTGTTTGTTTGTTTGTTTGTTTGTTTTGTAGGGCAGCACCATGCCACGCTCTCATGCAACATTTTGATTAACTAATTTCACCCATACATTTCTATTGTTAATAAAGCATGCACCATGGCAAGAAATTATGATAATTTTTTTTTTAATCTGTTTTATTGGTTCTTGCATTGTTTGTACCACTGTGGTTATATTTGTTGTCCATTTGAGTTAAGAGTACTGTGGTGCATTTTTCTAGTCACCATCATTGTGGTCTGTGTGCTGGAGGTGAATCAATGTCAACTTCCTGTAAAATGTTTTCTTAGTATTTCCTTATATTTAAGTAATAGTTTATTGATTATAATTTATGTTGAGAGGGAAACTCTATTTAAACACCACTAGTATGCAACTTTATCCTGGAGTATGTGATGTTAACCACACTATACCACCCCAACACACACCAGCTGTAAGTGGAGAGAGAGAGTGTTTAATGAATTATTAGGAGGTTGTCTATTGGTTTTATGATTGATAAAGCCAATAGACAAATCTGGCCAAGATTACAGCCCTACTGATCAAACAAACAAACAAATAATGGGGTATTTCATGAAAACAGAAAGTCAGGGGTCAGTCCCAATAATAAAATTGGCAACATTTGTATTTTCCTACTTGCGTTACATATTACCAGTATATTTAGCCACAGTATGCAAGTAGGACAATTTAGACTTTTGATTGGCTGTTGGGACACTCTTGTACACTTGACTATGATGGTCTGGGTTGCTGCAAACTTGTTGTTGTTGGTCATGGTGACTGATAAGTGTACACTACAGGATTCTGAGTTCTCTATCTGTGATTGAAACCTAAACTCGCAAGTTATTTGCGAAGGAATATTCTTCTGCTTTTTACCTCAATTTTTCTTTGGCACTGCTCTTCTGTGCAGCTGAATCTGGTGGTTTGAGGTATACTCATGATTGACTGTGATCATCATATCAAAGCAGATCTGATTAGCACCCAATAAAATATGATGAAATATATAGGTTTTCTTAGCAAGAAGCATATCAGACCTTCTTTTCTTTATTTACGGACATGACGTAAACACATGGGCGAATGACGGAAGCCTGAAATGTCCTGAAATATCAAACCAGACAGCTCTGAATGTAAAATCAATATTGTATTTAAAGTGCCTTTGGAGCTTGACAGTCACAATTACCATCCTCTCATCCTACAATCTTGTTTCATGGATCAAAAAGTCATACTGGTGTGAGTGGAATGAGGAGGGCGAGTAAATGACTATGTTTTTTGGTTTGTTTTGTTTATAAGAAACCAAGTAAAAATGTTTTATTGATTTATGTAACACAAAAAGTATACAGAACAATGTAGGCCAAGAGATACAAAATTCAGATTACATTCAGATTATTATATCAAATTAATTAAAATGAATAAAAGCTTTTTTATTAAGCAAAACTGTCAAAACTGAAGTACAGTTAAGGCTTTAAAAGCAGTTTATTCAATAAAAACGAAAATGAATTTCAATTTTTTTTTTAATGAGATATAATGGGGGAGGGACACAATAGTTTCAAGGGGGGAGGGGGCAAAACATTTAATAAAAAAGGAACTTACCCAATTTTCATTACTTTGTTCATTCCTCATAAAAAAAAGAAACAATTCGATTTTCAATACAAATAAAGATGTTCAACATTGTAAAATTGTGTCATCACATACTATATGTGAATTTGACAAGACAGAATGAGAGCAGTAATTCATATAACACAATTATTAATTTTCAATCAGAATTTCTATACCACACCACAATGGCTGAAAAATAACCAACATCACTCTAGCAGATCTACTTTTAGGCAAGAACAAAGAAATGGAATACACCTAGCCCCAAATAACACTGCAAATAATGATTATGTTTAATGTAGTGTAAGTGTACATCTTGCACATTTACTGAATACATTTATTACAAGTATGTGTATTGGGACAGATGCTAGATCTCAGTTTAACTCATTTGACAGATAGTGCCCTTTAAAAGTATTGTGTCCTCAACCCTACTGTACTGTACTGTAATGGGGCATTAAGACCCACACCGACTGCAGGATGAGCACCCCCTGCTGGCCTTAACATTTTCAGCAACAAACTTGAAGACATAGTTCACACAAAAATGAAAATTCTCTCATCATTTACTCACCCCATTGGCATCACAGATGTGTATGATATTCTTTCTTCTGCAGAACACAAAAAAAATATTTTAAGAAGAATATTTCAGCTATGGTGACCAAAACGTTTAGGCTCCAAAAAGCACATAAAGACATCATAAAAGTAATCAATGTCACTCCAGTGTTTAATCAAAGTCATCTGAAGCAATCCAATAAGTTTTGGGGGAGAACAAACCAAATGTAACACCTTTCAGACTGTACATGTTACTATTGCAGTATCTTAACACTATCATGATATCAAGCTCGATTACACTTCGTAGCGCTTGATAGCTAGATGGCACTAGGAAGTGTAATCAAGCTTGAAATCTTGACACCAAGGTGACAGCTGATGTCAAGACATGCTGATGTGATTTGAAAAGGAGATATATTTTGGTCTGTTCACACACAATATCGATAAATAAATCACAATGTAAAGTTTTAATTTGGGAATTAGGTGTTAGGTATGGCGTCCAAGTGAAAACACTTTTATCACTTTTTTCTCTTATTTATTTTAATTATGTTTTTCATTTTACTGAACGATAATATTGTCAGTCTTTCTCCTTCATGATTCCTAGGACTCTTATTTTGAAGAGTTTTCCCAGACTACATTTCCCAAAATGCACTGCCCTCATCACTGCCATCTGTTCCTGATTGTTCTCACCTGTCTTCCATTCCCTCATTTGCTTTTTTTATGTATAAATACCCTCTAGTTTAGTTCCTTCTTTGTCAGTTCCAGTTTGTTGACTTATCATTTTAAAGCCTGCACATAAATCCTACATCTCCCGTCTCAGCAACCATTTGCTACAAATAAGATGTTTTTAAATGTGTTTTCTTTGTTTAGAACAAACTTATTTCAATCAATTTTAATTATTTAATAATGACAGTTCTGCTTAGTGTTAAATGATAGTGTTTTATATGAAGTCACTATCGTGAAGATTAGTGCTCCTTTTAACTTGGGTAACCCTTGTGCAATGGACTGAAGTTAAGAGTACTGACTTATTTAAAATACATTACACAAAGCCTCTTATATGTATTGTAAGTAGGATGAATGTGATACGGTCTTACTAGATCAGACTTTACTAATTTACATTTATTCATTTGGCATACGCTTTTATCCAAAGCGACTTCCAAAAGAGGAATACATTATAAGTGAACCATCTTAAGGAGATAGTGTACAAAAAGTGCTGCATTACAAAGTTTCACTAGCATCAGAATAGAAGTATATAGAAGACATATTAGCGCAACAAGAATTTTATTTTTTACTCATGGAAAAGCTGTTTTTTGAAGACAGAAATTGAGTCAGCTTCATATATGGAGTTAGGAAGGTTATTCCACCAAAGTGGCACAATGAAACTGAAAGTCCAGGAAAGTGTTTTGGTGCCTCTGAGTTGGAACAACAAGGCGCCATTCCTTAGCCGACTGCAGGCTTCTGGTGGGATCATAGTTCTGCAGAAAATATTTTAGGTATGCTGGAACAGACCCAGTGACTGTTTTGTATGCCAGCATCAGAGCCTTGAATTTGATATGTGCAACAACTGGCAGCTAGCGAAGAGAGACAAGGAGTGGTGTAACACGTGCTCTCTTTGGTTCATTAATGACCAGACTTGCTGCTGCATTTTGGATCATTTGCAGGGGTCTAATTGCGCATGCAGAGAGGCCTGCAAGGAGAGCGTTACAGTAGTCCAGTCTAGTGACAAGTGACTGAACAAGAATGTGTGGCATGTTCAGAGAGGAAGGGTATTATTTTCCTGATATTGTAGAGTGTAAATCTACATGACCGTGCTGTCTTTGAGATGTGGTCATAGAAATTTAGTTGGTTATCAATGGTTACCCCTAGATTTATGACCGTTTTGGAACCCAGCTGCATGGTGAAGTTGTGTTCAACAGCAGGGTTGGCTGGAAAGACAAGGAGCTCAGTCATGGCTGGGTTAAGTTGCAAGTGGTGTTCCTTCATCCAGGCCGAGATGTCTGCCAAACAGGCAGAGATTCAAGCAGTGAACATTGTGTCATTGGACTGGAAAGACAAATAGTGCTGGGTGTAACTGACATAGCAGTGGTAAGAGAAACCATGCGCCTGAATAATGGGTCCCAGTGAAGTTGTGTAAATAGAGAAGAGAAGTGGCCCAAGCACTGAGACCTGAGATACCCCAGTAAGTAGCTGTTGTGACTTGGACACCTCTCCAGGCTACCTTGAAGGACCTACCTGAGAAATAGGAATTAAACCAGTCAAGCACATTTCCTGTGATGCCCAGAGAGGGTGGAGAGTAGGATCTGATGGTTGACTGTGTCAAAGGCTGCCGAAAGGTCCAGTAGAATCAGGACAGATGATCTTCATCCAGCTCTCACCTGTCTCTGTGCTCATCTGTGACAGACAGCAGGGCAGTCTCGGTGGAGTGTCCACTTTTGAAGCCTGGCTGATTGTCATCCAGCAGCTTGTTATGTGAGATAGGCAGAGATCTGATTGAAAACTGCCCTTTCAAGTGTTTTTGCCATGAATGGGATGAGAGAGACTGGTCTGTAGTGTTCTACTTGTGTGGGGTTAAGTGCAGGTTTTTTCAGCAGTGGGGTTACTTGAGCCTGCTAAAATGTTTTAGGAAAAATGCCTGTAAGTAGAGATGTGTTAATTGTGTGTGTGAGTACAGGTAGGATGGATGGAGATATGGCCTGGAGAAGGTGGGAAGGAATGGGGTCAAGGGAACAGGTGGTGGGGTGGTTGGAGATGAGGAGTTTAGAGACATCAGTGTCAGTCAGAGGAGAGAACATAGAGACAGAAGAGCTGGATAGAGGAGGCGGGTGTTTGATAGGGTGTGGTGCTGAGAATGTATTGCTGATGGCTGTAAAATTATTAGTAAAAAAATTTGCCGTCAACATCTGCTGTCACTGAGGTGGTGGTGGTGGTGGTGGGGGTGTCTGTGGTGCTGTTGATCTTGTTCTGGTAATAGGAAGTTTTGGCAGATTTAAAATTATCTCAAAACGTTGAAAGCAGAGACTGATACTTACCCAGATCTGTTGGATCTATACATTTCCCCCATCTCCTCTCAGCCGCCCTGAGGTCAGTCCGATGTTCACGAAGGACGTCAGAAAGCCAGGGGCTGGGTGGTGTCATAAGCGCTGGCCTAGAGGAGAGAGGACAGATACTGTCCAGACAAGTTGTTACAGTAGAGCTTAGTGTGTCTCAAAGTTATTGAGTGGTTTAAACAAAAAAAAATAGCAATTTGTATTTTCTCAAAATATATATATAGGACAAAAGCAATTCATTTAAAATAATTCTGTCATAAGACAACTTGTGCAGTCCTCTTGAAGAACCTGTCAGGGAGATCTAGTCAAACAAATAGCATCACATTGTAATAGAATGTGCTACTGGGAAACTGGAAATGAGTAATGTTTGGTCAATCATGTCACACTCTGTGTACATAGCGCCCTCTGCTGTTTTTTGGGTTCGGTTACATGCTGCAATCGAATACTATTTTAAGGATAAACAGTAGACAAGTTGTGTAAGGAATTTAAATCTATTTGCACATTGGTTTGCATATATATATATATATATATATATATATATGACATTGTGAATATATTTTTAATTACAGAACTTAAAAGGGACAGATTACTCAAAAATGAATATTATGTCATCATATACTCACCCCCTTGTTGTTCTATACACATATGACTTTCTATCATTTCCATCTATCATGACTTTCTGTTTGGCATAATGATAGTCTCAGTTACTATTTTCTTTCATTTTATGGAAAATGATGCAATTAATGTTCTGCCTAACATCTTAAGTGCTCCACAGAAGACTGTCAGTATAGATCAACATAAGGGTGAGTAAATGATGTCAGAACATTCTTTTTTAAGTTCTGTAGTTAAAAATGTATGTAATGAAAATTGTGGCATCCAACCCCAGTCTCCCCTATCATATTGATTGATCAGGCAGGAAGACAATTGATCTATTGAGAATCATATGTATTCTAGCAAGCACCCGATGGAATCCTTATTTAGGTTGAATCTGTTTGATGCACCCAGATTGTATGCTGTGACCTGATTAGCAGTCATTATGCTCTGAATTATGTTAATGTTTTTAATTATGTTAAAATAACTTATGTAAATGTGTTTATAACTATGTTGACTTCATAGCAATGCCATTGTTCAAAATAGTATTGTAAAAAAACCTCATTACATCTTTGATACAATAATTTGATTGATTATACTGATGTTAATATGCACACACAGTATACAGTATATTGTAGATGTATAAGACTAACACAAGGCTGCATTAATCTGTATTGTAAAACTGATATAAACTGACAGGTGCGGTACTGAATGCCGTTTGGTTAATATAGTGTTCCAGCAGTGCTTTAATACATGCTATCGCTCAAATATTAAAACCTTCAATGAACTTAATACAATTAAGGAAAACTTTTCATCCAATTTAATTACATTTTCCAACAAACACTAATTTGTTTAAAAAGATTTAATCAAGACTTGGTGCTGTACACACCTAAATTCAATTTGTCACATGTACTTCATAATTTTTTTTAATAATCTTCATTTAGTTATGCTCAGAGACTAATTATATTTTACTATTATTGTATTTTTCTAACATTTGTATTGCAAATGATTGTACTAGTCACAACAGTACAAAAATTCTTCTTAAAAAAAACATTTTAAATTCAGGCAGTCTCATGGTCCTGTAGGGTCCTTCTCATCCAACACACAAACCACAATGACGGGGATACTCAATAATCCTATATTTATGGAAAGAGATGCGTTTACCTGTCACAGAACTCAAACAACACCGCCTGTGCCAAAACAGCAATTAAAAGCAAATTTTAAGACATTAAATCGGAAGTTTTACTCATGATGCAGTGCATATCATTTCAGCAAATGGATTAATTGAACTTCCTTTTTACGAATTTAAATTGACTGACAATTTTTGTCCTGAATACATTTATTAAATTTTTAAAAAAGCATTAAGGCACTTAAGGCAATGCTTTATAGGCAATAAACATAGTCACTACGCATGCATTTAAAGCGATAGTTCACTCCAAAATGAAAATCCAGTCATTGTTTACTCACCCCTGTGTAGTTATAACACCATTTGTATTTCTTTCTTTTTCTCAACATAAAGGGAGAAATTGTGAAAACAAAATTGTGCTCTGTGATGTCATACAAGGGCATTTTAAACCAAAATCGTATGTGTTATTTAGTGAAACTTTTGACCGACCGTTGCTCTCCTCTGCGCGTTCATGAGACTGCATGAACAGTATTCTGTGGTGAGATGGGGCGTTCAAGCGAAAACCTGTTTTGTTTATCCAATAACAGGTAGACCACAGTGAAATTAACAATAGATATGACACAACTCCACACCAACCAGAGAACCGAGCTAACAAAACATGTCTGATATGTTTGTAGTTGGAGAATAGAATGCATTTCTATGCCCAGTCTCATATGTTTGAAACAGAGTATTCAATCAAACAATGAGAGAGACAAGAGGCTGAAGGCAGCTACAGTGTCCTAACCTGACGAGTGACAGTACATTCTGTTAATGGCTTGGTTACTATTTTTTGCATCTTGCCTGGAAACCCCATCCGCTATGAACTTGGTCCTATAACGTTCTAATAACAGTATACTGAAGCCAGCTTCTCACTAGCTGGTTAAAACGACTTGATTTTGGCCAAGAATGTTTTCACTGAGGTATTGCTTTCATCAGTCGGAAGTCTTTCACAAATGCTCCGGTTCAGAATGGAGAAGAGGTGGCAAACATTCATTCTTGCCTCCTCTATCTCTATCTCTGTTTGATTGAGTACTCTGTTTCAAACAAATGTGGATGGGCATAGAAATGCATCTATTCTTCAAGTCATCAGACATGTTAAGTAAGTTTGGTTCTCTGGTTTGTGTGCAGCTGCGTTGTGTTCTCTTGTTTCTATCACTGTGGTGGACCCGTTTTTAGATAAACAAAATAAGTTAGCTTAAATACCCCATCTTGTGACAGATACTGCTCTCGTATAGTCTCACCCTTACGAAAATCAAGAGTTTGTGGCAAATTCACTGAAAAATGCTGCAATTCGCCACGGATAATTTTCACATGCAAATGAGCTTTGCGGCAAACTTGTGGCAAATTTTCCATTGTTGCCAAAGGTTTTCCGGAGGTTCACCACTACAAAGAGCTGCAAACTTCTGGCAAACATTTGCGCCGAATCAAAAGATGATTTGCGTGTGAAAATAACGAGGGACGAATTTGCGGGAAGTTTACGGCTAGTTTAGATTTTTTTGTAAGGGCAATCCGCAGAGGAGAGCAATGGTCGGTCATAAGTTTTACTAAATAATACATTGGATTTTGGTTTGTTTTTCACCAAACCTCATCGTATGCTTTCATAACAATCATGGGTCTCATGAAATAATTTATTAGACTTCTGAATACGTTTATGTCCTTTTGAAGCTTGAAGATGTGGTTACCATAAACCGCCATTGAATGACATCAACAAGCACAACATTTTGTCCCAATTTCTCCCTTTGTGTTAAGAAAAAGAAAGTCATATGGGGTAAATAAACATTAAATAAATATTTAGATATGATCCAAACTTTGTAAGTGTAGAGTTTATGCACATAAATATACATTTAGAATCTATGTAAAGTAATACTCCGGCTCTGGCACAAAAACAAAGCCAAGTTAAATTTGTAAGAAGTAGGCCTATTTAGACCAAAAAGGCCCCACGCAGTGAACAAAGTGTTAATACAAGTTATTTTGTCAAATGGGGTGACTTATAAGCTCTCACCCCCATCTTTTCGCCCTGTCAAAGCCACAGATGAGACTGTACATTAACAAGCCACCCTCTCTGTATGTCTGGGATGAAAGGCAGAGAAAGCCAGCAGTGAGATGAAATATCTCTGAAATATTTCAACGTGGGCCATCCTACCGTGGGCCTGTTGCCTGCGCCTGCAGCTTTGCTCGGATTTACTTCAACATCTCTCTGTAGATCTGCTGTCAAAGACTGGATTTGTGAACAGCCTTCAGGAAGTTCAGAGCTTTGGCATATTTGTGTGATATGACATCAAATGAGAGACTCTAATAGACACAGTGGGGAGTGCCTGTGGATGCTCGACCTATGGGCAGGCGCGGAGAGAGACACAGCTGAGCCTGTATCACCATCATATCACATCCATCTGGCTGAAAGAACACATTTAGGGGTCTGTTTTTTCTAAAACCACTGCTAGAAATGTTTACATTTTGGTAATGAAGCAATAAGCTTCTAGAAGGAATGAGAGAGCGTTATATGGAATTTACCACCGGTTAGGTACATCCTTAGGCCCCAAAAACACACTCTAAACTAGTGCATGAAAGCAAACGCTTCTATAAAGCTCTTCTCATATAATCAAGTTACTATAACTACATTTTTGCTAAATAATTTTACATTGCTCTTTGAACACATTGCAGCAGTTTCTGATGAAAGACTAAAGGCGCTACAACAACAATTACTTTTATCCCTTTTCACACAAATCACGAATAAAACAGCAGATTATCAGTTCATATACACTTGCTTTTTGCCCTGTTCCTCACACAACACTGCTGGAAAAAAACTGCTTAAGTTGGCAGCTGTGTTTTGGAACATGGTAGCTGGTTTAAGCTGGTCATAAACTGGTCATAAGCTGGTTTTCTGAACATGGTAGCTGGTTTAAGCTGGTCATAAGCTGGTTTTCTGAAGATGGTAGCTGGTCGACCAGAATATGACCAGCTAATGTCCATCTTTTACCAGCTTATAACCAGCTAATGTCCATCTTTGACCAGCTTATGACCATCTTAAACCAGCTATCATGTTCCAAAACACATCTACCAGCTTAAGCTGGTTTTTCCACTAGGGAATGCTATCGATCTAATGACGTCTAAACACTTTCACTTTAGTGCATATAAAGCAAAACAAAAATTATAATAAAAAATTTAAATTAAAAATAATTTTGCAATACACACCCAATTTACAAGCTTGTTCGAGTTGATCAAAATGTCTTTTTTCTGCTTAAATAGCTTTTTCTGACACTATATCTGATGGGATATTGTGGTGGGGGAAAATTAGTATGGAGGGTGAAAAAAACGAAGATGATTTTTCATGCTCTTGCTAAATATTTGTGTTCCAGAGAAACTGCATTAGCTTGCAAATATTTTGTGTTCTCTTACCAAACTTTTGCTGTCTTATTCATTCCAACACTTGACTGCTCTGCAGTTTTACTGTTTAAGAGATAGATTGAGATGAGATGACAGATGCCAGTGTCTACTTTTGGATACTTCTGTATTATCTAAAGAGGGAAAAGATACAGTGACTATTTGAAGCCATACAGAATTCTGATGTACAGTACATGCCAAACAATTATAAAATGTACATTGTATGTTCATGTAGGGTTTTCACAGATTCTTCTTTGTACACATATGCAACACATTTCAAAATGCTACAAAATTGCCGTTTTTTACATGTAGAATATGTTTTCCCAAATAACAGTGGAATTTGAATATTATTTGCTCAAATAATAACTTCACTAACATTTTATATGTATGTTTATGTATGGCCATTTTTTTAATTTCTGTAGGGGCACCAGCAGATGGCGACAAGTGAATGTGTTAAGAGTGAGTCATTGACTCATTAAGTCAACCAATTCATTCAACATATATGATGCCTCCACAGGGCACTTTGGAAAAAGTCACAGGGATGGTCACTTCGGAATGGAACGTAACCTGCGACATGCTTGACCAAAACAAATCTTATCATCCTTTATTTTGTAAAATCATCATGACTATAGATTTACTAAGAGACCTTCTATGACTTTCCATGTTTATTAAGCAATTTTTAGGCCTATTTATGAAGGGAACATGGCCATCACAACAACAACAAAAGTAATGTGCAATTTCCTTGTTTACAAATCTACAAAAAGCTTAAGCAAAGCATAACTGTATTTTTTTATATTTTATCAACTGCTAGGCTTGACTTTTAGGAAGCTATAGAAAAGGTGCAGCAAAATCCCATTTTCATAAACACAAAAATTGCATTCCATTCCAATTAGACCACTTGTATTTAATGTAATTTTAACTGCAAGGCCAGTGTGATAATTAAAGTGCAAAAGGTGGTTATTTAATGAAATATATAGTCTGTATGTGCTTTGTACTACAAAGTTAATTAGTATTTTGCGTCCCGTCATCTGTAAAATACAGAGCGTGCAATGCTAATGATGGTGTTTTCCGTATAAATGAATGTGTGTGTGTATATATATATATATATATATATATATATATATACATACACATACACACACGATGTGTGTGCATGATTTTACAAGAAAGACACTTCTTTAGGGAAGTATATAACATATTCAATGTTAGGGAGTAACGGAATACACGTAACGGGATTACATATTTAAAATACAGATAATAAGTAACTGTATTCCACTGCAGTTACAATTTAAATAATTGTTAATTAGAATACAGTTACATTCAAAAAGTATTTTGATTACTGAAGAGATTATTTTGCATTTTATTGTCATTTGTTTCATTTAATATTTAGTCTTTCAGATGATAAACATTTATAGGCCTACATATAAATGATGTGATCCAAAGTGCATTTGAACAGCGGTGAAACACTTTCTTATGATGTGTGACATTCAGTCGAGCAGACAGAGAAGTACGTTTGGAGCAGAAGAAATAGAAATAAACCTTGTGTAAATTGTTAGCTTTACGCTAAGCTAAAATGCTATTTCTAGCCATTTTACATGCACGTTACCAGACACGATCATATTTTTTTTATCAAGAAAATTCACGTTGGATCATATTTTCATTTTTTTCCAAGTAAGATCTTTGATATTAGGGCAAACATTGTACACATAATATTTTGTATTGTTTTCCTGTAAAAATATCTAAAAATCCTTAAAACAAGATCAATTTGATTTATCTTACTGTACCGGCAGAGTTTTTGTAGTCAAAACATGTGAAAAAAATCTACCAGTGCTGAAGAAGTAATAGAAAGTATTTAGAATACGTTACTGACCTTGAGTAATCTAACGGAATACATTACAAATTACATTTTACAACATGTATTCTATAATCCGTAGTGGAATACATTTCAAAAGTAACCCTCCCAACCCTGGATATATTATAGTTCAAACTTCTACCTACAAATAGGACTGATGACAGACCAGCCACTCTAAAGATGGTGTGCACAAGAGCCCTCATACTTGCACTTCAAGCATTGGTTTGAGGTCAGTGCCCATTCATTAATGCTACCTCAACACCCAGCGGGGTCCAGGAACATTCTGTTATTTGAATGTTTTTGGATAGATTTCCAGATGTGATATATATGACAATATATGGTATATGGTTTTAGGCACAGTCTGTATTTATATTGCACTGGTTGCTATGACAGTGGTCTTGAACTTTATAGTGACACCTTCATAATACAACATCAAAAGTTTCCACAAATAACTGTGATTCATTTGTTCTGTGTGAAAGCATTTAATAAAAGGTGGGTTACTTAAGCAATGTTTGGCTGGTCATAATCATAATGTAGCAGTTCCCATGAGGCAACCTACACCATGTCAAATCAAACAGCTTTCACTAGGGTACAGAGTGTATCCAATTCGAGTCGAGCTCATACAAACTATTCATGTGAAGGGCTCTTTGAGCTGTAATACCTTCGGTGTACTGACTCTGATTCTGTCCTTATAGAGGCCAGTGGAATGAGCTCTTGGAATAAGGCAGCAACACTGTAATCTGAAACAAATTGATTAAATGGAGTATTATAAACAAGGTTCAGGAGGAGCAAGGTCATTTAATCTGACCAATCACATTGCTAGAGTAAGCATATATAAACAACTGTTTAACTATACATGGCGTCGAGTCTTCCAGCACTCGGCCCCGCCCATTGCCTACGAACAGACGCATGTGAGTGCAACTTTGCTGCAAAGCATTCGCTTTCACCAGAAGAGCTCTTCCATATAAACAATCTCATCATTTAACAGAAGCTGCCACAGCAGCTCATTTGTTTTTTCAGTACTGACGGCTGTCACGTTAAGTGTTATAATTTTACTCTTTCTTTCTATGCTCCATTCACCGAAGAAGTTTATAGCATGAAGCTGCTTCCAAACACCGGCTGCTTCGGCACTGTATACATGTGAAACAGCCCTCTACGACTGCTCGTATGTTCTCTTAAGTTCACCTGGAGAGGTCCATCGCGTGAGCTGCCTCTGCGAACGGGGGCATCTCAAGCTCATACCACTCTAATTCATTCCCAGTTCATTTGAACAAGAGTTTAACTATTTAATTCAATCATCATTCAAATTCTCCCCAGCATTTCAATCTGATTCTCCCACACAGGTGTTTCCTGTCAGCCTCATTACCTCACCGTGCAGCCCGTTTAGGGCATGATCCATTCAGCGATTCTGTTTGTCAACTTCTAACATGAATATCACAATCATTCTCCCTTCAAAATTCCATCTGGAGTGTGATTTATTCCATTCGGAACACAGGGGCAATCATGCAACAGCTCATTCTTTTCAATCAACCGATACGCTAATTACAACTGCTTTTCAAACTAACGAAGACATTTTAGCGTGTGCTCGCTACCGTGCAGCACTCGCTCGGTCCATTACACAGCACACCGCATTTTTACACAGCCTCTGCCTGCTCGGAGCCCAATTTGGTTCCACAGGAGGTGGATCACGTGCCTCATCCCAACTCATTCATAATCATTCTGTAAACTCATCTCGCCCCATTAACATGAAGCAAGTGTTGCTGCTACAAACCTCCACTCATCTTTACACTATTGGCTAGTTGATTTTACGAACGTTCCATGATTGTCAGACGTCACTGGTGGGCGATGGTATTTCCGGTCTAACGCTACGTTAGGTTAATCGACGACGCCGGTAACTGTCAGGTAAGACTAGGACCAGATAAACATGGCTTCTTCCCTTCAACATCTGCCAAGGATAACGATAAATGACGTACACCGAATAATTCAAGCGTCATCATCGGCTCCCAAGAGCAAGAGGGAAAAGGGTTTCAAGATATACGTCTCTTCATTCATTGACAATTATGAAGGTAAGTTATGCTATGTCTTTAGCTAGCTGTAGCCCTAACGTTAGCGATGATGCTAGGTGACGTTAGGCTAGAAAGTAACCTTTACAAAATACTTATTAAACGATTAATTTTAGTTGTTGGTCACATGTGGTTTATTATATGTTCATTTTACTATCTGACATTGAATAAATGTATGGGCGTTTCTTCAACAAGGGGCACTTTTAGGCTTGTGAAGTTGAATAAAAAAACTTGTTCAAAAGTCACGTAACACCGTCTCATAAGTTTAAATTATTTGTCTAGTTTTAAGGTCTGTAAGAGGACAAACTTAGATTACAAGAGAAGTTATGAGACTGTGTTAGTCTCATAACTAAGAAGTTATGAGTTATTCTGTTTTTAGATAACAGCAGTGAAATGTCATTTCCACCACATCTCAATGCTGTTATTTAAAAACAGAATAACTTATGTCAGTCAAGAATTGTCTAGGATCATTTTTGTAACTAGTTTTATCAGTTTTTCCACAATGTACAATAATTATACATTTGTCAATGAGATAAATTAACTGCCCTAAGGACCAAACGGTGAACAGTACACCTGTCACACTCTGAAATTTAATATTGGTTTGGGCAAGAGCTTATTAGAAAATAAATGACTTGCATTTTTATATTAAGTAGAGCATGATCTCGTAAATTGTGGATACATTTTTAATGTGTGATGAGAACTTTTTATATATTTTTTAAAAATGTGGGTGGTGATGGAAATTACAATGAATTAACGTGAATGTAGAGAAACAGTGGAGATGTTTATTAGAAAAACAATTAAACTCATCACACTCAGTAAACTCAATTCACAAAGCCATTAAACATAACCACAACTGTTTTTAGTGTAGTGCTGAGTTTGATGTATACAACTGATTTGTCTCACAGATGAACGGTTACAGTGCGTGTAAATAACTGACACAACTTATGGCAAGGCAAATATATAAGCAATAAATGATGCAACAAAATTGAATTTTCATTCATCTAAATGAAATCAATTAATATAAAAGTATAATTTAGAAATAAAAATAATATTATAATCTAAATATAAAAAGTATTGTAATGTATTATAATATAAAAAGTATTACACAAATCTACTCTTGCAATCCATATCAATTGTACTTTGGTCATATTTTTAAAAAATGACATTTTTGGTTACAAAGTACATAAAAGTGCCCATAGTCTAAGAATCACCCATATACTAATGACTTGTGTTGTTCAGTTACATGTATTGACAGTATTTGGTTATCCCCAGTATCAAGTGAAGACAGACAGGGAGAGTCAGCATCCGTGCTACCTGTCATAGATCTTTGAGGAAACATGAGAAACCTCACACCATCAGAGTAGGATGAAAGACAGTTCAGTTGTTCGTCTGATCCAACCAGTTCTGTTCTGGGGCTTCAATTTGGCAATGATGGGTTAAACTGGCAAACAAATGTATAATTACCTAAACAAGTTGAACATCTTAGACAACTATCTAGCTAGCCAAACGTTTGAAGTAGGTAACACTATGATGACACTTGCCTGCCCTATTAGTGTTCTAGTAGACCTACCATTCCTATATGAAACCCCAGAAGCTGGTTGTTGAGACAGTTGCTTTGCTGTTTATATTGTGTTGTGTTTAATTTACTTTCTTACTAACCCTAAAGTAACCTCATTCTCTAACTCATAGTAGCTAACTTGAAAAATAATGCAAAATGCACTTTTGACTTTGAGATATCTGATCAGTTTGTGATCTCTGCTGATTATAACACACTTTTTTGTTTTTTAAAAGATTGTCCTAGAAGACTCCACTCCTGTTCAGCTCTATGAGGTTGAGTGCTCCTGTGTGGCTGGCAGAGCCTTAATCATAATGTTGCATTACTGTATCAGACTGTACAAAACATGTGTTTGTGTGAAAATCAATGTAAATAGTTCTCTTTAAGAAATGCACATGTATGTACATAAACAACAAACCTATACAAGGTACCTTTTGTTATTATGAATTCAGTGTTAGTAGTTATTAGATTACATTAAATTTTATTGTCATTTAGCAGAGTACAGGTACAGAGCCAATGAAATGCAGTTGACATCCAACCAGAAGTGCAAAGAAGCATTAAAGTACTGTTGAGTACTGTATTATGTGCAGTTATGTGGACTAGTTATCTACAAACTCATAACTCATACAAAATGTCAAACGTTGCATCACAATGTTACAATTATAGGAGCCATGTTATTGTTGAGTGTAGTATGACAGCTTGTGTCTTTGTATAATAAATGTCTGAATTAACTCATGTATTTGTGTTCCTCCTGGCAGTGTAAAAGACAATAAATGACATGTAAACATTGTCAATATTTCAGACAATTTTCTGAAAGGTATATCACAAGATACAAAAAACAAACAGCATAGTAAATTACAAAATATATAAGCAGTATATGGAAGCTCATAGAGAAAAATACAGTCCTTGGCGCTGGTAAACAAAAATTGTTCCACTCAAAAGACATGGCACAGCTCCTTGAACAAGTTTTCAAGCGTCCTGTGGTTATGATGAAATCTTCTAGCTTAAAATGTCGACTGCATACCCGGGTGTTATTGGTAGGAGTGAACTTCTCGCGTCTTATCTTGACTAGCCACTGAGCTCGTACCTCAGGCTGATGCGGAAAACGATGAAAACTTCAGAATTATACCTCGATGAAACGGCACATCGAGGAACACTACAATGTAATTTAGAGTTGCCAATTTGATACTGATATGTAAGACGTTTCTTATTTACTGTTAACATTTTACATACGGTACTCACTGATAGCTTGCCACTCACTCTTCCACAACATCTACATCGGAAATACCGGTAGTAACCTAAACCGGAAGTCCCCCCGCCCACCACGCAGATTTCGAACGTTCGTCGCGTCACCTGTGCACATAGCGAATAACATCAGTTTCCCTACTCCCGCCAGGACAACTACTCCACACAGGTAAAATCAATCTATCACTTTATTTTAGACTTCTCTACTCATATCATTGGAGTACAAACTTTTATTTACAAGCTCGACCATACAACTTAATTGCTGCATGATTTTAAAAGCATTCAACATCTGCCATAATTATACGCTCCACACAATTTTAAAGTAACAGGTTTTAATCAACGCTGAATAACACAGCTTGGGACCTTGTTTTATATTCCAATATTTCAGTTTATGTAGAATTATACAAAAGTCATCAATATAAACAAGTCATTTTATTCATCACACTACTGCAAACAGTGCTCTTATAGTATCAAATAAATCCAACTCTCAGGCACAAACTCCTACGATTTCATAAGTCCTCGTCAAAACGAAACGAGTCACCCCGTACCATTTTTACAGAGTCAGGAAATGACACACATTACATTGGAAAACAAATCTACAAAGCTCCAAATCATACGCTTGAGTTAAATAAACATCAGACCACGGAATTCATCTCGGCACTCATTTTCAGGTGCCTTCTAACTTCATGACAAACCAACTTTAAATGATGTTGTTCGTATGCACACGCATGCATGTTTCCTGACATCATTTCACATGTTCCTGACATTTAATCTAGCAAACAATTAAATTCAGGTGTCTGCAGACACTATGTATTCCATGTTACCATGTGTTCCATTAGCTCAAAATATCCCTAAGCAGCACATATGTGTTGCCTATGTGCCACCTTTCGGACTGTATGACCAAGCCACCCACTATACCATAAAAAGTCCAAAGCGCTGTCCAAGCGCTGTAGCTGTAGCATCTTTCTGGCCATGCAATAAACCCCCACTACACTGCAAACAGTGCAAATGTGCTTCAAATGCTCATATGCCACAACTGCAGCATGTCTTTCAGACCATGGGTCTCAGCCTCCATGTCTCTGTAACCCATATTATGCCACTCATACCAAACGAACCATCACCTCCATTCCTTAGCAACTGACAACAATCTGGCTGTTTCAGGTCTTCCCTAAACAGCTCAACAGAAGCCTGCATCTTTGCACCAATCAATTTAATTTGAATATAGCCTACCATACGCCCTCATGTCGAATGCTGTGCTCAACCCATTTGTATAAGTGAGTGAGTTTTGCTTATTTGCAGTGTAAACTTTTCACACGAATGCATGGGTTCATCCTGTTAAATGGCATGCTCAAGTTTTCATCCCATTCATCCTACCATCGTATGCCATGTAGGCCACGGCTGTGGAGCCAGCTGCTCACAGCTTCGAGCAAGCTCAGCAAATTTTGTATAAACATTCTCACACAAATCGTATGCTCTCCCATTGAAAGCCTTGTGGTCCCGCATCTGAGGATTCAGCCAGTTCATTTCACAAATGCCATGTAAGCACGTATCCTGACATTGCCTCACATACGTTCCAGATCCCTTAGTTTTTTCCATGCAACCTATTCTCTCTGCTAACATCCATCCCTCTACCCTTACTATCCACGGGCCACTACAGTGGATTCCCATGTGAGGCTGCCTCTGCTGGTGAACCCTGCTCCAGACCCATTCCCTTCTTACCTCATGTGCTCAGATAGGAGACAATGGCAGTCCTACATACCATCATAAAGCCTTACTGAGGCCTGTAGGAACACTCAAAGCCTGATTACATAAAACAGCACCAAAATCAAACAAAGGGAGTCCAAACAGACTACAGATCCCATCAAGCCTTACTCAATTTACACCTAAGTGTAAAATTCTGAAGGATCAAGCTCTCAATTCCTATTGGATGAAACGCCCAACAGAACACGTCCCTCAACCATGATGTCATTGAGAGTATAAAACCCTGGAGATTCCTCCTAAGCTTGCTTCCAGCGACGGTATTCACCACGTCTAGTTGCAGCCCTGCTGCTCCCAGGTGCCCAAGGAAGTAACGTATGTACTTGAACTTTGGCCATACAATCTTCATCTCAATGGACGAGCAGAGATTCTCCGTGTTCCACTGAGCATGCTAAAGGATCCGAAGGAGACTGCTGAGCAATCCACATCTCACCCTTTTGCCTGCAGAAGTGAAGAAGATTTATCTTCCTTCTTCAACCGAGTCGACTTTACCAACCAACCCGGTGAGAATCAGCCACCTTTCCGCCCACCGATAGAGTTGAGAAATGGCCTCCCGTCATCACCCGAGCTTCAAGGAACCGAGTCGGAGTCAAATGACAGATGAACACACATTCTACACAAGTCCTCATGTGACTCAAGTAAGAGGTTTACTTATGGACAGAAATAGATTATTATAGTGTGTTATTCTTGTTTACAAGGTTATTGCTTGCACAGTTTGCGGACCACCGAGTCCGCTCATTGCTGCTAATAATACTCAAGGTATTATTGTAGCTTACTCTTCCCATGAACGAGATTTGCTGTGTTGTCATCCAACCACGTTGGGGTATTTGTGAATTCCGCCATCACGGGTGAGACCGGCACACTGAGTTTATCCATTAAAGAACCAATGACTGCGACAGACCTTTTAAGAGCTGTTCACTACATCTCTGAGTGATAAAACTAATGGTCACTGTCTCTCCCACAATCGCTAAACCAGCTTTACTGCCTGGTTATTAGTCCCTGATTCCAGGGTGGTGCCCCAGCAATATTAATCCTTGAATGAATCCCCAACAACTTTATCTTCCTCCCTACTACCATTTTAATCTCTCTTACTCCGGATCCATTCCCTGCGCGGGGCTGTCTCCGCAAGCATTCTTCGTCCCAAATCCCTCCTCAGATAACCATAATTAAAGCAGAAAAAATTCAGTCTCAAAAAACATATTGCTGACTCTCTCATTTTCCTTGGCCCTAGAAGCAAACCCGACACCAACCCCAGTTCTTCCCGTCCAGAACTGAAATTCCTAGAAATCACCCTCTCAGACTCCTTCTCCACACCCCCCCCAGGACTCCATTCTTCAATCCATTTCCCCCCGAATGCAACAAACATATCAGACAGCTTGGAAATGCTTCAAAGATTTCCACCTAATTTACAATCTGCCATTTTTAGATTTTTCTTTCCTCCATATTATCCTTCACCTCACACATCAACAAAACTGAAACTACTTACTATCGATCTAATAACTTGTTGCCTCAACTCTCTTCGTCATGACTACATTTCTCTAAACAACTCAATTAAAACTAGCGCCATGCTCATACTTGCCTTCTTTGACTTCCTGCGTTGCTCCAAACTCATCACAATTACAAAATTCGACCCAAGAACCTAACTCACTATTTCGGACTTCCACATTCTAAACAACGACACAATTAAATACTGCATCAAACAAAGCAAAATATACCAAACCAAAAGAAGGCACCCAGTTTATCCGGCTCAATTCCGGCATCTCAGATAAACTATACTCAAGCCATTCCTTTCGCATCAGCGCCTAAACCATAGCAGCCAACAAAGGCCTGCTCGAACACCAAATATGATTATGGGGCCACTGGTCATCCGACGCATATCTCTCTGCATTATCCGCAACAACTGTCTTCATATCAGGAAGGCCCATCGAGCCTTGATTAACTAGTCACAAGTTATCATCCAGGGTCAGGGGATGCTTGCTTCATCCTTGACTTCCCAACAGGCCGGCCCCACCATTCTGACGCAGCAGGGGTCCACCCCAGTCTGATTAAATGACCTTGCTCCTCCCGAACCTTGTTTATAAAACTAAATTTCAGTAGTTTGCAAGGGGGTACACGAGGTATCATAAATATTTCATCTCATCTCAAATGCAAGAGGTATCATAAAATAAGTTGTCTCATCTCAAATACAAGTCTCCATCTATAACAGCTAGCTGTCCCATTTTCTGGCATCTTTTGGGGGGGGTTGTGCTCAGGTCAAAACTCGAGCCTCAGGCCCTTTACCCAGGACAGCGAGCCACAAAATTTTACACTATCCTCTAAGCAGGATTATATTAACTTGTGAACTACTGAACTTTTGTTTTATAAACAAGGTTCGGGAGGAGCAAGGTCATTTAATCTGACCAATCACATTGCTAGAGTAAACATATATAAACAGCCGCTTACCTCTATATGGCATCGAGGCTTCCGGCACCCCTCCACCTTCACTTTCTTCTCACAGGACAGTGAACCACAAACATTTAAACTATCCTCTAAGCAGGATTACATTAACTTGCAAACCCCACATAAGTTTACTACACAAAACCATTTGTGAAAAGGAACATCTCAGAACGGAACTGCATTAGTGCTTCATTAAGAATGCTAAGACTATATATTCAGAGATAATTTCTATAGTTTTTGATTTGGAGATGTGTTTAAATTTTTTTTGTCTTCCTACCCACAATGATTAGCATTGATGCTCTTTTCTGAGCAAGAATCAGGCACAGACATAGGATTTTGTTCATAGATCTTTACACTTGATGAGTGTTCTGCTGTTTGCTTTTGGCAATGTAGAGGAAAGGAGTAGGATCAGAGTGGTGTTTCTGGATTTTAAAATATGAAAAATGATATAGGTACCATAATGACGGTGACGTGATTTGTTCTTTAGGTGTTGTTTTGTTGTCAGCAAGTGGCTGGTTTTCCACTGGAGCTCATTTGGTCTCGGAAACCTTTTATAAGTGTCTGATTTTCGCAAGGACAGAAAATAATGGAAGACTTTGATTTGATGTTAGAGTCTTACAGTACTTATTGTTTTTAGCTGAAAGGAATTTCTCCTTCAAGAGTGTTGATTTGTTGGCACATGTTGATTATGAAATTGGTGGCATTTTCGTTTTATTTTTTTCACATTATTAACACCTAACTTGAAGAGTATTCTGAATGTGTACTTTAAGCAAGACCTTTCTGTGCTTTTTAAGTTCTTTAAATTCAAAGATGGCTCCGCCGCTCTTAGCACGCCAGTGCAGTGATGTTTATTTTGACAATGCAAGATATTCCCAAGAAGTGCAAAAAACATATATCCAAAGTGCAAGAAAAAATAAGGTTTGGGGAAAAAACTACTATATTTACAATATTTAAAGAAAATCACTTTTATAACAGCAATTGACTGAGGTCCTTCCACAACAAGGTTCACAACAATGACTAACCACAGAAAACATTGGGATGCCTTTTAAAGCTGAAGCTCCACCCACTCAGCACATACCATATATAATATTTGTTTTTCCTGGTCAGGTCTGGAACAAATCAGGTAGCTCAAAAGACATCACAAAGCCCCTTCCGTTGCTCATTTCCCAGGTGGTCCAAGAACAATCCTGCTTGGGGTTGCTGTGTCTCCATGTCATATTCCTCACCATCCTCATCATAAGGCCCCACCTTAAACACCATCAAGGCTGTCTCAATGGTAGACTGTCTCTCTTTCCACTCTTTGATTTGGTCTTGTTGAGCTTCCCGCATGTTCTCTCTTGATTGCTCTCGATACTGCTCCAGGTGGTCTTGCATCTCGAGCACATAGAGTACAATCCTCTTCTCTGTTGACTTAGACTATGTGAACTCCCAGCTCTTCTTCAGCAAGACCAATGAATCCTGCACTGACCAGCCATACACCAACTTGAATGGGGAGAACCCAGTCAATGCTTGAGGCACTTCCCTGTAGGCAAAGAGCAGAAAGGGAATCCACTTGTCCCAGTCCCAGCCAGTGTCGCAGATGACCAAGATGTACTGGTAGCCAGCAGTGCTTTTCTCCAATGGCCCAATGATATCCATGGCAATATGTTGAAACGGGATGGAGATCACAGGTAATGGATACAAGGGAGCTCTATCAAACCTGCAGACAGCACATGTTTTTTGACGTGGGGCATGTGGTGCAATATGTTTGGACGACAGTGTATATGGAAGGTCAAAAGAATCATGAACTGACTCTGAGGTATGTTTTCTGGTGTGCTAGATGTCCTGTCTAGGTGTGTGCGAGGTGTAACACAAGTGGTCTACAACACTTAGGGGCAACAAGATGTTTGACACCATCAGACTGAAGATACACTTGACAACAACAAACATTTCCTCACTGCAAGACACAGACTTAGACTTAGATTCCTCCTTCCTCCTGTCATTGGCCACAACAGTTACCTCTACACTAGGATGCTTTGCTTGTCACCATGAACGCATTGAATGTCTGTGGTTTTTGAATAGTCAATGAGGCTATCTGGAACCTAGGGATGGGTGATACCACTTATTTTCTTTACGATCCGATACCATTAATTTAAAATCCAATATCGTCGACATTGATACAAATACAAATTTTTGCAATTTCTTGTGACAAAATGGGTAATTTTAAATATTAATAAGTCATACATTTTTAAAAACAATTTTTTTTTTACATTTGTGAGCCTGAACAGAAAATTATTAGACTTTTATTTTGTTTTCCCCTACAAACATTAACCATGGTTTCACTACAGTAATTATATTTTAACCATGATACTGTATTTAGTTAAACCATATTTACCACCCAATATTACTGTAGTAAAACAATGGTTAACTATTTTATTTTACTATTTATTAACAACAATTACCCACAAACAAATAAGAAATGTCACCTTTAAATATGTTGTTATTTTAGTTGGAATTTACTCCAGAAGCTGTTTCTCTGATTTTCTATCATTACCTCTACAAAGCACTGATCCATTTGTTTGAACGATCCTTTTGATGGCGGAAGTGCTTGTCTGCTTGTGTCTTCAGCATTCATGCATGAAATTTTAAGCTTATGATTATTATTTATGTTCATGGTAACCAAATAATATCCCTAGTTTCATTTTTTTTAGAATCAATATTCTTGTGTGAGGATCGATTTATTTATTTATTTATTTTATTTATTTATTTTTTATACAACATCAGTATCGGAAGTATCGATACTTTAGGATCGATCCGCCCATCACTATAATTTACAAGTGCCACTAAATGAGGTCATTAAACAACGCATAAGTAGGCCTAATTGAATTATAAATATTCAAAGAGACTTCTGCAATGCAGATTTTTATAACCGAGTGTCTATTGTTAATAGTGAATATGTGAATTATCAACCAGACACATGGAGATATCAACACTCAGCATACAAAACTCAACAATGGTGACAATCAACAATTATACTTTAAGATAAAAAGTAAAACCTGAACATTAAAAAAAACAAGTAACTAAAACTGCAACAAAAACAGCAGCAAAATAAACCATTAAATGGTAAAAATAAATTCATGTAATTTCTTCATGTTGTAGTGAATGCTGGGAACGGAAGCAACGACATAGTACTGTAGAACTGTACTGTAATTACTTTGAAAAACAGTCGTTGTCAGCATTTGATGAATAAATGCTTTATATTAAGTGTGCTGTATATTTGCAGTAAATCTAATGAGATTTTTTTTACAGTATAGACAAATTCCCTTCCTTGAAAAACTTAAAACTTCAAAATTTCAGTTAGATCCTAGGTTCAAGGAACTGGGATTTTGTAATAAAAGCTGTGCTCAGTTAGCTGTACAAAAGGCGTCTGCACGAGTGTGTCAGCTTCATTGAGCCTGGGGCAACAACATGTTCACAGGACCCAGCAGCAATTTCAGGAACATCAGAGCAACAAAATAGCCTCTGGGCCCAGCTGGACTCAAGTGTGTGCACAGCAGTGGGTGACAAGTCCAACTGCCAGTGCCACTGTTCAGGTCCAGAGGTACTGTATGTTCTATGCTCATTGACTGCTGCTGAATGACCATGACATTTCTCCTGAGATCTATGCATCTTTATATTCTTTTAAATTAAGTAAGAACCAAATGTTCCATGGTCACAGGACCCTTTGGAAACTAGGCATGTGTAACCCCGTTCAACACCGTTCTACATTTTTGTTAATTATATGCAGTACCTATATAAACTGGTTGACTGAGAAGAAAATATTAAGAGAAGACTGCATATAGCTGATACGCACGAGGTGATCAAGTGCTGCTTTTGAAGTACTAAAATGCGTGATTTTCTGACAAATAGAGTTTAAACTTTTCATAAGATTTATGCAGTATGTTCATGGGTTCAAAAAGGAAATTCCTTTGATTTTATTGAGAAACTTATGCGAACTCTGTTTTTTTTTGTTGCCTGATTCCATTCTGTGAAAAGATCAACTGTGAGATATGGCGAGCCGGACCGTGATTTGGTGAAGGGCCTACTGCGTTCTACTGACGTTCAACCCGGACCAGTTTCCATCTGTTTGCATCGTGGGATTCATTTCAATTACAGCTAAGCTGTTACTTGACACACACTACCCGGGTAGTAGGAAAAGGCCTTCCATATACAATTAACTTTATCACACATTTATACACACATCAACTTTCAAAGGAACCAGGAAGACTTTTGGACATTTTATTTTTCTTTATTTTCATTTTTTTCCCTTTTTATTCTTGGATCTTTCCTGCACAATCTGGACTAAATATTGTTTTCAGATAATGTTGTGACGAGACCTCAATATATTTTGCAATTGAAGCATTCGTTTATTAAGTTGTTCAGTCAAATAAATGTGCTGGCTGTTAGCTGATTTACACTATTTGGCCTAAACTTTATTTCTATCCTCCTAGAGTCGAACCTAGTCTTATATATACTCAGAGTAATAGAATACTTATGTGTTCTATTGACAACTTTAACATTGTTACACATGCATCCTCATTTTCTTGCTAGTCCGTTCTCAAGCCCATGACCCAAAAACTGTTCAAAGTCTGCCATCATGAAGGATGTATCAATTCTCTAAATGCACCACAAGGTGAGGACTGAGGAAGCTTGAGCGAGGAAGCACAGGAGTATATGCGGAAGACTTTTTGGTCAAAGAACCTGACACCCATAGATTCTCCTCCCCCTTCACATCTGACACAATATTCTTAATTCATTTTTCACCATTCCCATTTAAATAAACAATAATTTTCAAATATTTTAACAGGGCATGTTGAATTATTAGGTTTTATAATTGAAACATCTATTAATCAAGTTTCAAAAACATAACGGCAAGCGCTCAGAGGTACTTTTGATGGTCAGAGACATGCTTGAGTAATCTGGAAATTCCATTTTACAAATACATCTTGCTTCAGATCTTCCATCCTCATTTCCTTTCCTTGCATACTTTCCTTGTTTACTAAAAGGGAGGAAATAGGAAGTGAGCAAAAGAAGGATGCACAATTTCAGAAACCAGAAGCACCAACAATCACGCACAGAGCCCATTAAAACGGGTCCCTGTTGTCGTTACAAACAATGTTCCTGAAAGGATATTTTAAACTTTTGCCACAACAAATATTGAGAGAAGAAACTCAAGACATTAAGTTCAGCGTATACAATAAAGGTTTAGAGCAGTGAACCAAAGTTTAACCCACCTGGTGTTTATTGATTTCATAGTTGAACTGAGTGATGTGACATTGCAGACTGTTGTTTAAGTGTTTATGTATAATCCCTTTTTTGTTCTATGTATTAGTATTAATGCTATAAAAATAGCCATATCAGCACATCTTTGGCAGGATGTGGCTGACTTGGCTGTGCTGGGCTGTGTCTAGATTGTAACTGTAAGGCAGGTGCCAGTGAGTCTGGGCTGCTCCTCGAGATAACAAAAGGCTCTCATGAGAATTAACATCTGAACTCTCTCTTGCACATGTAACAGCAACATCTGAGATGCAACAAACTGTGCAGCTAACACCTCCCTTCTAAAGTCTCTTCATCTCACTCCTCCTCCTCACTTAAAGCTCACTAAAAACCTATGCAATGTGAAGTGTGTAAAAAAAGTAACTATAACATGTTTGGTATCATTTAAAGTGTCTCAGTGCGCCTGGTAAACTGCTCTCATCCTCCCAGCCATAATAAAAAGCAAAAAGAAGTAATAAAATATGAGAACTGTGGTGTGCCCCTTAAAGATGTGCCATCCCCCATATCCTCCATACCTCCTGTATAAATCTACAGGAACCCCCTCAATAGGGGACCAAAATCTAATTATAATGACAGACACCACCATTTGGTAAGCATATTGAATTATCTGGGTATTTAAGGAGATGTGATACATTGTTCATGGTTCTCTGTAGTCAGACGAACCCACACCATTTACTGTGTGTAATTTATATCAGGTGATTGCGATTCGAATTTCTTTGGTTTTGATAAAATGTCTAAATTTGACTTATCACTGTCTAATTGGAATTAATGAATTGATTGTTACCTGGTCAATAAATTGTAACATTTGATTTTATTCTGACTGACTCTGACATTGTTTTCCCCAAACAGATTAAATGATTCGTATGTTACCGCAAGTCTGCGTCAGATTAGTGACGACTAATATTTGGCATCAATTCAAGTGTACTTGGTTTGCAAAGACAAAAAGGGAATTTCCATTTAGAACAGCAAACGCTGCTTGACCAATCTAAATTTGGGTGTGTCTTACCTCTGTTTTAATTTGATGTTTTTCCAGATAAGTGTACGTGGGAAACCACGCATGGCCAATCCAAAGCTATTACAAGAGGAGTTATGTTGGTCAACTAACATCTGTAATAGTGGCCGTGACCTCTACTGAAGAAAACGTTAAGTTAAATTCAAGTGTATGCAATTCCAAGGGGGCTATACTGAAGTATCTTTGAGTGAATGTGACCGATCTCAGGTATATAGCAATTACCTCTGTTTGATGATCCAATACTGGCCGCTTGTGATAGGGAGACCCGCGGTGTAGAGAAAAACACACGAGGACCTCAAAGCGACAAAATGTCCTAATCAGAACGGGTAAAATATAATTAAAGGAGTTAAAAGGAATAATCAAACTTTCGCTCACTTTTAATGATGCTCAGATATCATTAAAACCTTTTTCATTTATGGAGTCAGATGAAATAACGAGGTAATACATAAGAGAAAATGTATTTCATTTAATCTTGTTGTGTTGCGTAACAAGAAAGACAGTAACGCGCAGAGACCTTCACCCATATTATTGGAGACCGCCAATGGACCAATAAACGGGCTTACAAAACCTCCCTGCAGCCAATTTCACAAGAGTCTCATTCGCTGTTACTAAGGTTTGGGTTAAGACCAAAGTATACTTCAGTTGGCCGCATTCCAGATCGCTCTGAGATTTCTTCAATAGCACAGTCTGCACGGACTGTCACCACATGGCCCAGATTTTCTCAATACGCGAACAGTCCTTGTCTGTGTGCACTGACTGTAAAGGGTTTCACAAAGCAGTCGTATTGTGCAAGCTGTGACCACATTCTTATTTGCTCATGGTCAAAAGAGTATTCTTTGAAAGGCTCAGCAACCCTGTTTAGAAAAACAAAGTATACCAAAACCTTTATGATTAGATTTAGGTGTAGGGTTAAGTTAGGTTTAGGGGTACATGCTCCACCAGAGACAGAAATTGCTACACAACAATAAAGGATACATATCGCTCTGTCCCTAGAGCAGCTTTGGGATTCTCTGAACACTGTATGGTTCATCTTCTTCCAAACTACAGGCAGAAACTAAAATCACCCAAGCCAGTAGTTAGGACTGTACAGAGCTGGACCAATGAAGCAGAGCTGGAACTACAAGCCTGCTTTGACTGCACTGATTGGAGTGTTTTTGAAGCTGCAGTCACAGACCTGGACACGCTCACAAATACGGTTACATCATGTATAATTTTCTGTGAGGATATGTGCATTCCAACTAGGACTTATTTATCATTCAATAATGATAAACTATGGTTTACAAAACTCAGACAGCTTCGTCATACCAAAGATGATGCTTACAGGGGTGAGGATAAAGTATTGTATAATCAGGCCAGAAACACACTGAATAGGGAAATCAGAGTGGCTAAAGCTGGAAAACAAGTTTTTAGCTAACGACCCTGCATCAGAGTGGAGTGGCATGAAACAACTCACAAATTACAGGACTCCTACACCAACCCTGTGATGGACCAACAAGGGGCTGACGACCTGAATGTGTTCTACTGCAGATTTGAAAGGACCAATCCCTCACCCAACACCCGCTCTGACTTTCACGTCACAAAAACACCTCCTGCAACCCCCTCCTCCCCCCTCCTGCTACTCAACCTGCCGGGTTTTTCAGAAACAAAATACGAGGAAGGCATCAGGCCCAGATGGCGTCTCACCAGCGTGTCTTCGATCCTGTGCTAACCAAATGCCCCCTTCTTCACACAGATCTTCAATAGATCACTGGAGCAGTGTGAAGTCCCATGATAATTCAAATGCTCAATCATTATCCCTGTCCCAAAGAAACCAAAAATCACAGGACTTAATGACTACAGACCTGTCGCTCTGACATCTGTGGTCAAGAAATCATTTGAGAGACTGGTGTTGGCCCACCTGAAAAACATCACTAGACCTTTTCTGGATCCCCTTCAATTTGCTTATCAAGCTAACAGGTCTGTGGATGATAGTCAACATGGAATTGCATCATATCCTGCAACATCTGGACAGACCAGGAAATATGCAAGGATCCTTTTTGTAGACTTCAGGTTGGCTTTCAACACCATCATGCCAGCTATACTCCAGAACAAATTATACCAACTCTCTATTCCCATGTCTATCTGTCAGTGGATCGCCAACTTTCTGACAGACAGGCAACAGCTTGTGAAACAGGGGAAATCCAGAGTGAGGAAAAAGGCTAGAAAAGTCACTCGGGACCCCACTCACCCAACCCACTACATTTTTGAACTGTTTCCTTCTGGCCGATGCTTCAGAGCTCTGAGCACCAGATCCTTCAGGTGCAGCAACAGTTTTTTCCCCCTCAGGCTATCCATCTCATGAACAGTTAAAATTGCCCCATTGAACAATTATGTGCAACACACTGTTTAGTCTTTTCTATATTATCCAAAACATCTACCTCTTCTGCCATTTCATTCCTCAGGGGAAAAATAGCACTGTACATAACAGATTTGTATTTTGCACAGTACATAACTGATAACATATTTGTATTAGAATTGCACTATGTATGTGTATCTGTGTGTGTATGTATGTATGTGTATAATTATTGTCTTGCTGCTGTTTTTGTATTGTTTTTGTATTGCTGTGCACTGGAAACTCCTGTCACAGAGACAAATTCCTTGTATGTGTAAACATACTTTGCAATAAAGCTGATTCTGATATGTAGGGTTTCTATGGGACTCCAAAAAAACACAATAAACATAGAGAGTGAACAATACTTGCAACAGGGGGGTTCAATTCAAGACACGACCGCTGCTCTGGTGGTGCTGTGCTAGCTACCGCGAGTGAGAGTAATGCCATGCCTGATGTCACAAAGGCTCGAGTAACAATGTGCTTTATCTTGAGTTCAAAAAGAAATTATTATGTGGCTAATAATTCATTGATGTTCTTTAACCGAGTCAAAAACATAGGGATAAACAGCTGTAATTTCCTAAATAATTTGCTTAAAAAAAAAAGACAGACTTCGAACTGAATCATTTATTTAAACTGGTAAAAATAAAATTTGATAATGTGCTTAATTTATTTTCAACATTTATTTTTTACTTATTTTCACCAACAAGCAATGATGCATGAAAAGTTACATTTTGCAAATCACATCAGTCAACAGAAATTCCAGTATGACAAAAGCAAAGAATGTGTGAGCATGAGGAGTGAGTTGTTTATTAGAGATGTCCTGATACCGATACTGTGCCTAAGTACTGTGCAATTGTATTCATGCACGAAAAAATGCTGGGATCCAAAAAAAGATACCATCTGATGTATGAATGTCATCACATTCGTTAGTCATAAACATTCAGTGTACAAAATAAAATGTGTCCTAATGTGATTATTAACCTCCTGAGACCCAAGCGTGACTGTTGTATGCATTTACCACTTCCCTATTTGATTTGTAACTAGTAGCACATAATAAAAAGAAAAAAATTGTAAGCAAATAATTTTCCTAAAAATGTAAGTCCACAGATGTGAACAGTGGGACTAAGTTGTGAAACTTTAAATAATACCATGATATAGAAAGTCAGATTTTTTTTTTCATCATATTGTTTATTTCCAGGAGTGTAGGTTATTCAAGTTTTTGAGCCGTTACAGACATTACAGCTGATTTTGACCCACAGATGTTTTATTGTTGAAACTTATTCAATTATTTGAGGGAATAATGTCCCAAAATCCATGTATGTGGACATCACGTTTATCAGTGCGCTGATGCACAATAAATTAATAATTTTTTAAAGTGCCATAAAAAGCTAAAGTAGAGATGCTACTCTTTACACACAGTTTTCAATGAAAAAACTTGAGGTTTCTTACCAGAGGCACTTTTGTTGGCTCTGTGTCCATAGAAGTGCTTCACTGAAATCTACGTCATGTTGCTGTGTCACGTGACTCGGTGTGCCAGAGGTTAAATCCTTAAATGATAGTCTAGATTGTTGAGAACAGTATTCAATTATGCATTGCGTCTAGGAAAGCCAAAATACAACGTCCACACATGTGGACACTGTCGCACAAGGTTAAACAGAAAAGCTGTGATTTAATGAGATAAATATACACTCACCGAGAACTTTATTAGGTACACCTGGAAAGTATACTTCGCCTCATGCGATTATCAAATCAGCCAATCATGTGGAAGCAGTGCAATGTATAACATCATGCAGATATGGGTCAGGAGCTTCAATTAAGGTTCAAATCAACCATCAGAATGGGGAAAAAAATTTCAGTGATTTGGACCATGGCATGATTGTTGGTGCCAGACGGGCTGGTTGAGTATTTCTGTAACTGCTGATCTCCTGCGATTTTCATGCACAAGTCTCTAGAATTTACTCAGAATGGTGCTGAAAAATAAAACAGTGGGCCTCATTCATGAAACACGAGCAGAACGAATTTTTGTGTAAATCGTTCGTAAATTCGGTTTGACTTACATTTTTTGAATCATGATTTCATGTATTTTTTGAAAATGTTAATTGGTACAAAAACAGTGCTTTAATTTATGTTTCATAATTTAGTATAAACATCGGTAAATCACATTCAGTTGATAATGTATAGTCAATCGTAATGCTGTTAAACTCATAAATAAACACATTTTGGCTAGTGCTTACACAATACAATGGAGAAAAAAGAAAAAGCCTGCGGTCATATAGCTTGCAAATCTGTAATATCTTACAGCGTTTCGGTCAAAGACCTTTTTCAGGCATTCTATTAATTTCTTTGAAGATTTTTCCTGTTGCTCGAGAAGTTTCTCCAATGACGCTGGCGAGGCGCTCAACTGAACCAGAAAATTAAGGGGGAATTATTATTCCACTTTTTACATATTGTAATAGAAGTCTCATGTTTCCCCAGAATGTGTCTGTCAAGTTTCAGCTCAAAATACCTCACAGATCATTTATTCTACCATGCTTTATACCCCTGTTTTGTAGCCCTGTTCCAAACGGGCTGTTTTAGTGTCTGTAGATTTCAATGCAAAGGAGCTGCTGCTCCCCACACCCCATTCTTGAAGTGGGATGTGCCTTTCCTGTGGTGCCATGGATACCCCGGGGAGAACAATACAGGATAAAACAAAATTATAAATAACACAGTCAGGGCTGGACTGGTAATCTGTCATACCAAGTATTTTCCCAGTGGGCCGATGCACTTTGGAGCCGATCAGGGGCGGACTCGCCATCGGGAGAATCCAGCCTTTTGTTAACCATCATTGATGAAGCAATCCAACTTAGCACAAGCAGCTCTAGCGAGGAGATACATATGGCAAACTGTGCAACGCTCGCTCAGGTTTTAATGAGGGTGGATCTCTTTGCCAGCTGTGGGCAGTACCTTTATCCTTTTCACCTCATAAGGGGCTGCAAACCTGAACGGCTCATTCAGAGACAATGTTTTTTATTGATAAGGAAAGAAAAGAAACGAGAGCATGGTCTTTTACCATATTTTGTGGTTGTCTACACACACTGGGGACACATAAATATGTCAAAAAAAAAGAAAAGTGGATTTTGCATAATATGAACCCTTTAAGGTTAATGATGGTGGACATCCTCCTGACAGCATGAACAGACATTTTTTCACACTATAACTACATCTCATACCATTTTTATTGACCTTTTGGACTGTTTAATTCACAAAAGAACCTCTGATGACAGCAAAAGTGATGACTAGGGTTGCAACTAATGACTATTTTGATAATCGATGAATCTAATGCTTATTAGAACGATTATTCGACTATTCGCAGATTATTGCAACAATTAATCATTAGCCCTTAACTGATTATTCAGCTTGTGTCCCATGTATGTATGTATGTTGTTTTAAATGATTTTTAGATATATTTATTGGAAAACAAGCCAAAACCAAATCAAAAAAGTATTTTGTTGCGGTGTATAATGTTGCGAAGACTCTCTCACCTTTCTGTTCACTTCAATCCATCTTTAACCCGCTGGGGTCTGAAGGTATTTTGGGCCCTGGAGATGTTTTGACATGCCTTGACATTTGTGCTTTTTTCAGTTGCTTAAAAACACATTAATGGCTAAAGTCTGATAACACTGTATTCAGCAAACAATAAGTTGCGAGCCATCACTTTATAATCTAGCTGCATTAAGTGTGTGCACTTGATGAGTGTCCCTGTGACAGAGAGTGCATAAGCCGGGTGCAGTTTCAATCTCTCCCCCTTAGATCGCGACATTTGCGCAACTCATAGAAGAGGCGCTGAAAGCACAAAGAAATGCCAGTTTCTGAGTTTGTTGTTATTTACATGATCTGCTTCCGTATTATTTGAACTTTAATAAAGCTAGAACGTATTAAATATAACTGCATTTAAGATGTAACACCAGGATATTTCCATTAAAGAGCTCTGGCTCCGCTTATTCCACAATGAGTGTGCTTCTGAATTTACCTATTTGGTATTTTTGTGTAATTCCCTTATACTTTGGGATCTACATCACCTGAAGCTGTTTGTAAAGTTTTGGGTAGCTCAGAGAGTGTTGACTACCACACCTGGAGTCACGAGTTCGAGACTGAGTGACTCCAGCCATGTCTCCTAAGCAATCAAATTGGCCCGGTTGCTCACATGGGGTAACCTGTTCGTTGTCGCTATAATGTGATTCTCGCTCTCGGTGGGGCGCGTGACAAGTTGTGCGTGGATGCCGAGGGGAATTGCTCGAAGCCTCCACATGCATTGTGTCTCTGCGGTAATGCGCTCAACAAACCACTTGATAAAATGCGCGGATTGACGTCTCAGACGCGGAGGCAACTGAGATTCGTCCTCCGCCACCCGGATTGAGGCTATTGAGTCGCTACACCACCACGAGGACTTGGGGATTGGCGCATTGGGAATTGGGAATTCCAAATTGGGGAGAAAAGGGGAGAGGAAAAAAAAAATCTCACATCTGTGAGGCTCCATTATGCAACACTTTATTTGACCAAAAATAACTTCTATGTTGTATTAAAGCATCTGCTGAGTGACTATATGTAAAATGTAAACGTAATGGCTGTTGACATGAGATCAATACATAGATATACACTCACCTAAAGGATTATTAGGAACACCATACTAATACTGTGTTTGACCCCCTTTCACCTTCAGAACTGCCTTAATTCTACGTGGCATTGATTCAACAAGGTGCTGAAAGCATTCTTTAGAAATGTTGGCCCATATTGATAGGATAGCATCTTGCAGTTGATGGAGATTTGTGGGATGCACATCCAGGGCACGAAGCTCCCGTTCCACCACATCCCAAAGATGCTCTGTTGGGTTGAGATCTGGTGACTGTGGGGGCCATTTTAGTACAGTGAACTCATTGTCATGTTCAAGAAACCAATTTGAAATGATTCGAGCTTTGTGACATGGTGCATTATCCTGCTGGAAGTAGCCATCAGAGGATGGGTACATGGTGGCCATAAAGGGATGGACATGGTCAGAAACAATGCTCAGGTAGGCAGTGGCATTTAAACGATGCCCAATTGGCACTAAGGGGCCTAAAGTGTGCCAAGAAAACATCCCCCACACCATTACACCACCACCACCAGCCTGCACAGTGGTAACAATGCATGATGGATCCATGTTCTCATTCTGTTTACGCCAAATTCTGACTCTACCATCTGAATGTCTCAACAGAAATCGAGACTCATCAGACCAGGCAACATTTTTCCAGTCTTCAACTGTCCAATTTTGGTGAGCTCTTGCAAATTGTAGCCTCTTTTTCCTATTTGTAGTGGAGATGAGTGGTACCCGGTGGGGTCTTCTGCTGTTGTAGCCCATCCGCCTCAAGGTTGTGCGTGTTGTGGCTTCACAAATGCTTTGCTGCATACCTCGGTTGTAACGAGTGGTTATTTCAGGCAAAGTTGCTCTTCTATCAGCTTGAATCAGTCGGCCCATTCTCCTCTGACCTCTAGCATCAACAAGGCATTTTCGCCCACAGGACTGCCGCATACTGGATGTTTTTCCCTTTTCACACCATTCTTTGTAAACCCTAAAATTGGTTGTGCGTGAAAATCCCAGTAACTGAGCAGATTGTGAAATACTCAGACCGGCCCGTCTGGCACCAACAACCATGCCATGCTCGAAATTGCTTAAATCACCTTTCTTTCCCATTCTGACATTCAGTTTGGAGTTCAGGAGATTGTCTTGACCAGGACCACACCCCTAAATGCATTGAAGCAACTGCCATGTGATTGGCTGATTAGATAATTGCATTAATGAGAAATTGAACAGGCGTTCCTAATAATCCTTTAGGTGAGTGTAGATGGGTTTTGTTTAAAGTGTTTACCCTGAAAATGAAATTTGCTCAGTATGACAACTTTGGACAAGGCTTTTTTAGATGTGTCTGTAGATTACTCGACTGGGTAAAACTCTTCCCACATGACGTGCAGTGGTATGGCTTCTCTCCAGTATGCACTCTTTCATGTGCTTTCAGGTTTCCTAACTGAATGAAACCCTTTCCACAATGTAAACACTTGTACGATTTTTCTCCGGTATGGATTCTTTGGTGCTGTTTCAAGTCACGAGCTCTGCTGAAGGCCTTACCACACTCCGAGCATACGTGAGCTTTCACACCGGTGTGTATTATCTTGTGATCATTAAAATAGTTCAGCCGTGAAAACTCTTTCCACAAATAGAACACAGGTAAGGCTTTACATTTGCATGAGTTTTCAGGTGCATCTTTAGGTGTGAGTCCAATGTAAATTCTTTGCCACAATGATCACAAATGGCTTTAATCCAGAGTGAGAGTGCAGATGAGTTGTGAGATGGCTTGCTTGTGTAAAACTCTTTTCACACTGAGGGCATGTGAATGGCTTCTCTCCACTGTGAATTCTTCTGTGTTTTTTGAGGCTCTCTTCTTGTGTGAAACTCTTTCCACACTGATTGCATGTGAAAGGCTTCTGTCCAGTGTGAAAGTTAAGGTGCCTCTTAAGGTTTCCTTCTACTGAGAAACACTTTCCGCACTGATTGCATATGAAAGGCTTTTCTCCAGTGTGGGTTCTTCTATGATTTTTTAGGCTTTCTTTTTGTGAGAAACTTTTTCCACACTAAATGCATGTGAAAGGCTTTTCTCCAGTGTGAATCCTCAGGTGCCTCTGTAGATCTCCTTTAACTGCAAAAGACTTTCCACAATAACAGCAGGTGAAATCATTTTTGTTTCTTGTTCTTTGAGTTTTTTTCATTTCAGTCTGCAAGCAACTAGCAGACTCTTCACTGGTTATGAAATTATCACATTTCTGATCCTGATATTGTTTTTGATCCATGAGATTCAGTTCTTGACTTTCCTCTTTTACTGCCATCAAGTCTGAAATGAACAGTAAATAGTGACAAATGTGAAACAAATGGAAAACTCAAGTTTAATGACAAGCATCCACTGAGTCCAAATACTCCACTGTACCAATTTATTTCATTATCTCTGATATGCTGAAAAGTAGTTCTGTCAATCTCATGTTAGAGGGAGATGGGGAATGATGCAACAAGCAAGAGAGCACAAATATTACACACAGCGAACACGGTCTACGGGGACTCCGAGACGTACGAGCATGATGCTATTGAGCGCGCAGAAACGAGCGAGCGCATAATATACTGGAATGCTGGCGTGAGCACACAAGAGCATACAGACACTGAGCATGCTCTCATCTAACTGTCCTCAATCTATTCAAAGTGTTAGTAGCATCAATTCCAATGGGTTAAAAATACATTACTCGGCATACTAATGGTGTTTAATATGAAATAAATAAATAAAAATCACTATGGCTTTTATTATTATCAGAGCTGTTCTGTAAAGCCCTTATATGGGGTTACATAAGGCCTTAAGCTGACTTCAAAACAGCATGTTAGTAGTAAAAATGTTGCCAGGGCAAGTAAAAATCTAAACCAAATCCTTAAATAGAAAACATCCTTAGTGTTGAGCCATGCATAATAACAGTTCAAATGAAATAAATAGAAATTAATATCCATAGCATCCTCTTTAAGTATCAGTATATTGTGTATCATACATTAGGTTGCACCAGAATCATGTAAATCAGATTTTATGATGGTCAAGTCTGCAATTCTTAACTGTCTAAAGGCTTGACATCATTTTCTGGAATTTTCCAAGCTGCTTAAAGGCACAGTTAACTTAGTGTATGTAAACTTCTGACCCACTGGAATTGTGATTTAGTCAGTTAAAAGTGAAACAATCTATCTGTAAACAATTTTTGGAAAAATAACTCTTGTCATGCACTAGGGTTGTGCCGATGGACGATATCATCGTCCATCGTGATGGCTGACCAACATCACGATGTAGAGCCACCATCGTGATGCCACGCCCCCTTTTGCGAGTCTTGCTAGTGTGACTCACTAATCCTAGTCTCTTCTATAGTTAACCTAAAAACTTTGCAGGGATTGCTCTGTAAATTAAATTGAGAATATAACTAATGCATATATGCTATTTTAAATACTGTAGTATATGCCAGAGACGTGACGTGTTAGTCTGTGAAAATACCGTGTCAGGCAGGCTACACAAATATTGATCTTGACATTGTTAGCTTCTTGTCTTTTTTTTTACATATCTTACACTGTACATTTAGATTAAAATATTTTATGTTGTAGGATTCAAGAAAATAGCCTTTATTAATTAATTATTAGTAGTTGTAGTGTCTCAGAAAATCTTGCTCATTGTCACATAGCTCTTGTACACACTGAAGCGGCAGTTTAAGATAAACCCAGACCAGCGAACGTCAAATAACTTTTGTCTGGTTAATACTTTTAAAGAAAAATTTCCTTGGCCATAAATCCATAATGTCAAATCAAATGAAAGAAACAAGGTGAATATGAATAACACACATTTATTAAAACATAGAACAACAACAAATAAAGAACAAGAAAACGTGAACAACACTCAGACCGAAACTCGGCATTAACATTTCACTTATAATTAGCAGCACAATTAACTTCAGCACAGGCTACAAAATAAATTATGTTATTGAAATATTGTAAAGTGGTCATATGAACTACACAAATGAACGTTTAAAAAATAATATGCAAAATCGAATAGCTCCATAGCGGATGGCGAAAAATGCGTAAAGAAGTCTAATATCTTTCACCATAGACCATGTTTAAATTTCGATGTTTCTGGCCAGAAATACCAACATATTCACTTTATCTGGTTTTAATAAGCTGCGGATTGGAGTAACTACACTACCCGCTGTGCTGAAGACCCGCTCTGATGGAGTACTGGTAGCACATATGCACAGATATTTCCGTGCTAATCTTGCCATGAACGGAAACCTTTTGTCGTTCGTTTTCCACCAAGTCAGCGGGTCCTCTTCCCCATCAATGGCCATTTCCTGCAGGTACATGGTCATTTCTGCCTCGACCTTTTGCTCATCAGTGAGCGTGGCTGTGGCTGCTCTCTTCGCAAGAAGGCTGCCCAAAGACGACTTTTTTTCTTAGGCGCAATATATTAAAAAGCCTGGATGAGTACTAATTAGTTGAGCTAGTAAAATAATGAAATTATAGTTTTTCAGTAAAAAAAAAAAATATCTATGTAAAGAGATATTAAAATAAAAAGTGCTTAAAAGTGCACAACTCTTCTTAAGTGGAAGAAATATTTTTCCCCTTACGTGCAACCTATTGGAAAGCCGGATGAGTCAGTTGGGATAGTAAAATAACGAAATTATAGTTTTTAAGTGGAAAATAGTATTTATGTAAAGAGATATATTAAAATAAAAAGTGCACAACTCTTCTTAAGTGAAAGCTAAAAAAAAAAAAAATGCTTCACGTGTCGTGCAACCTATAAAGCGCCGACGATGGGTTGGGTTAGTAAAATAACGAAATTATTATTTTTCATATAATTTTTGATAATCGCCCCCCCCCGACGATATCATCGTCCATCGCGATGTTTTACTGTCAACATCGTCAACTGCCAATTTAGGGGACATCGCCCAACCCTATCATGCACAGAGTAGATGTCCTAATGACTTTCCAAATATATAGTTTGCTAATATGAAATCTGTGGAGTGGTTCAAAAATGAGTTTTAATGACTTGAACCTAAGTGTATGTTAAACTTCTGACTTCAACTGTAAACGGTACTGTGCAAAAGTTTTAGACTCTTGTGAAAAATGTTGCATAGTGAGGATGTCTTCAAAATATCGACATAAATAGTTTTCATTTATCACTTAATGTCATACAAAGCTAAATCAACAGCACCAATTCTCCTAGGTACACCTGGACAAAGTTTTTCTTGGTTGTTGGAAGATAGGATGTTCCAAGCTTGTTGAAGAATTGGCCACAGTTCTTCTATCTATTTCGGTCTCAATTGCTTCTGTCTCTTTATATAATCTCAGACAGACACGATATTCGGTGGGGGGCTTTGTGGGGGTCATGACATCTGTTGCAGGTCTCCCTGTTCTTCTATTTTGTTACAACAGGCCTAAAAGCCCAAAGTCCAGCATCTCTCAGCCTATTGCAGACAGACTGAGCACTGATGGAGGGATTGTGCATTCCTGGTATAACTCGGGCAGTTGTTGTTGCCGCCATCCTGTACCTGTCCCGCAGGTGTGATATTTGGATGTACCGATCCTGTGCAGGTGTTGTTACACATGGTCTGCCACTGTGAGAATGATCAGCTGTCCTTCCTGTCTCCCTGTATCGCTCTCTTAGGAGTCTCATAGTATGGACATTGCCATTTATTGCCCTGGCCACATCTGCAGTCCTCATGGCTCCATGCAGCATGCCTAAGGCACGTTCACACAGATGAGCAGGGACCCTGGGCATCTTTTTTTTTTTGGTGTTTTTTTAGAGTCAGTAGAAAGGTCTCTTTAGTGTCCTAAATGTTTATAACTGTGACCTTACCGTCTGTAAGCTGTTAGTGTCTTAATGACCGTTCCACAGGTGCACTTTCATTAATTGTTTATGGTTCATTGAACAAGCATGGAAAACATTGTTTAAACCCATTACAGTAAAGATTTGTGAAGTTATTTGGATATGTACAAAATTATCTTAAAAATGCAGTGTCCTGAAAAAGGGAAGTTTCTTTTTTTTACTGAGTTTACACACCGTATATATAATGTGCTATGACAACTGTAGATGTGTGTACAAAGTCTACAACAACAACACTGGTAGATGTTTCTATTTATTTCCTGTTATATTATATTGGGTAATGCATCATCATCCTAAACATCTAAATCTATATCTAAATATAGTAAATGCAAATTGCTCTCAATCTTCCCTTAGTCTCACAAAATCAGGTAGATTCTGGTATTATTTGTTTGAAACTGCAAGATCTAGCAACCTACCTGCTTTTCTACCTCAATGTTCCTCAAAACTGTCAATGTGAAGAATCATGAATGACCACCACCCTCTTTGCTCCTCATTATTTTCATTTTTCAGTTTGCATGCTTCTTTTTGCTTTTCAACGGCGGATTGTAAACTATTAAAGCACACTACCGCCACCTGCTGTTAGCTCAGACCAGTGACTTTCTGTTTACCTTCCCCCCCTCAGACCATCAGAGCTCCCAGTTACATCTGGGAGGTGCATGTTCAGCTCCTCAAGCTTTGACTCAGAACCCTTCTCAATACCAAGAGAAAATAGAGATAAAAAATACTTAAAGTAGGCAATATAATATACTACAGGCCAGGGTAGACAGAGTACAGTTGTAACACTGTGAATATTTCCCTTCTCATGCATGTTTGAACAGTTACTATCAGTGTGCAGATTCACATTAGCATCCTTTTCATAGTACTGTACTGACTCTTTAATTGTGACTGACCAAGAAATGTCCTTCCTTGTTGTAATCACTGATTATTCAATGCAAAATAAACATATTTTGAGACACACTAGGATTCAAGGTCACTGAAAAAAATCAGTCAAATGTCACTAGGGTCTGAGGCATAAGGAACACATTACAATAATTGTTTATTGAACATCAGATTTCAGAACATCACAGATCAGATTTTTTTTTCATTCAAAGATCATGTTCTTCTTTAATACAGTCTGCAAAACTGCCTTAAATAAAATATTATATATATATATATATTATAAATTGTATTTTATTAATAGGAAAGGGGACCTGAGCAATACACAGTCAGGGGGCCCAAAATACCTTGCTACAGCCCTGCTTATGTCGTTTTAATAAATTTGCAGTTATCAAAAATATGGGTTTTGCTTTGTCATTATGGGTTATGGAGTGCAGATTGATGTGAAAAAAAATTAAAAATAATTGAAAGCATTTTAGCATCAGGCTGCAACATACCAAAATGTGAAAAAATGAAGGGGTCTGAATACTTTCTGAATGGACTGTATATATTTCTATGAACATTTTTAAAAAGGATCAAATATTAATTGTAAGTACAAAATTATAATATACTACTTAGTACTTAGTTTTTCCTAATTTTTTGATTTACTTGTTTGTTGAATGTTAAACTGTTATATAAAACCAATATCACACAATCATGCTGTGTGGCCCTAAATCAGCACAGCTGTAATTACCTGAGCCACTCAGCCTGCGGACTGGGCTGGTCTGGGAAGAGAAATCGGCCCAGGATTTTACATGGCAACTGGCCCAACTGTTGGGGGGGATGAGCCATTTTGTGGTCCATTCTGCATAACGAGGCAGCACATTTTTGCTTAGTGCGGACCATTCCGGCATGTTTCGCGGCCGACCCACCAGACCACTCGGTTCTCCCGATGGCCAGTCTGCCCCTGATTGGCTCCAAAGTGCGTCAGCCCACCGGGAAAATGCCCGGTATGGCAGATTACCAGTCCAGCCCTGGCTGTGCTGATATAGAGCAATACAGTACACTTGCTCGTGTGATATTTCTTTAAAAACTGTAAAACTAAGATTTAATAATCTGATTATTCTAGCCATCCTTTGAAGACATTTCAGAACATAATAAACTTTTTTAAATAAAATGACTTATGTGAGGTGTCATTTATATAGTAAATCATTAAATATTACTTAAACTAAAACTTTTGTCTCAGCCACAGACATGCTGAAATCTCAGAAATTGTGTGGTTTTAACACTATGAACGTTAAAATGAAATAAAAAAAAACAGTAAATATCTGTTGCCAAACCAAAAAAAAATAAAAAAATTGTCGAGTCAAATACATTTTTTTTCCATCATTATTTACTTGATCTAACAAGAAAAACCCCATAAGTTGTATATGATGACAAGTTTGAAGTTATACTGAAAAATATAATATTTTTTTTTAAAACTAAACAACAGCTGCATGAAATTAATTCCATTTTAATTCCTTTAATACTAATTTGAATTGCAATTCTACATCCTACTAGTTACCTCAATTCAAATTCAACTGAATGGTGCACAACTCCGCTTTATCCGTCCTCTAAAAATGACCTTGGGACTGTTTAGTTGAAAATAACTGCAAAAATCCCTCATAACAATGAAGAAAGCAAGCAAAGTCTCAGCCAATATTTAAATTGTTCTAAAAAACACCTCAGAACCAATGTAAATGATTACCTGTCTGCTTCCTTTACACTTATGAAATAAAACACATGATTTTGTGAAAAGAAAATAAATACTAATAATAAAGCAGATCACGTTTAGTGCGTATTTTCAGGAGATGCTGCATGAGCTGCCTCCCCTGCTCCTCTGTGATCTCAGATTGTTGATCTCCATCTGCAGGCGTGAAGCCTCCTGCTGGAAGCCCTGCTGTAGAAGAGCCTCCTTTTCCTGTAATACAATGGAAACTATTGAATAGAATAGATGACACAGATCCAAACCCTCACTTTGAAGAGGGAACTGCTCACACATTCACTGAAATGACAAAGGCCACATTTGGAATGTTATACTACCATTCTACTCTTACCATTTCTGCCTGGGCCCGTATTCACAAAAACGCTAAAGCTAAATGTAGCTCCAAATGCAGAAATGAACTCGTAAAATTACGTAAGTGTTTAAATGCATTTTAACGCTAAAAGTAGGTCCTAAACTCACGACAGTTTATAAGTTGTCCTGAGGACTTCTAAATCCCTAAGAGTGACTCACAAATGATCCAAAGCATGCCTTCTGTCATCAATCCACATTAAAAACAATGTATTAGAATATTATTATGACATATACCTTTTACAAATGTATCGCCTGGAGCGTAATTGAGTGGATGTATTTTAATAATATAAAACTTTAAGTAAACTTAAACTTAAACTTAAAGTAAAAACTATGGAAGCAGTAAGGCCGTGTGTCCACCAAAGGGTTTTTTGCTGAGGCTGGTATATTTTTTCAATTGTTTGCAATGGGAGCGCAGCGTATTTAAAAAAGCTAGCAGGGTGATGAGTCGCTGAGTATCTATCCCATGTTGAGCCATGTGCACTTTGCATTTTTTCTGGACATTGAGAGTTTAATAATTTTCAACTTTGGGTAAAACGCAGCACTCGTCACTGTCACTTTTTAACCCAGCTGCGTTCCATTCCAATTACCATACCATACTGTTATTATTATTTCTGCCAAGTAGTAAGTATGAAGTAGTATGGGTAGTATGCCATTCCAAACTCATCCTAATGCTGCATTCCATTCCAATTTCCTACTTGGAAAAGTGCAATGGAATCCATCTTTAAGTCAGATTTCCAAATTGGAAACTCGTGCAGAAATCTTTGATTTTCACAGAGATTTTATTAAATTTTTTCACTTTAGCAAATGTTTGCAGAGACAGAGTTTCTAAACAAGGTGAATTATACTCTATTAACGTATACCTGTAGATCAAACCCTAGCATTGCAGCATCGTTTAACAGTTTGGTTGCTAGGAGATGACAATCAAATACCTGCTAAGCTAACAGTAGTGTTGTATTTTTGTTTCCTTATACATCATCTTCTGAGCATCAGTCAAAGGAATATTTGATGGCCGGAGATATCAAGTAGGAATATCCCACAACCGACATTGAATGTAACGCAGTATACGTTCAGGAATGAAACTCACCATGGTGCAAACTGAGAGGTTCTTTAAACTTGTTAAGCCAATCAGCTCACATGGTGTAAGCTGATTTTTCTCTAAAAATACTATTTGCTCAGGTGGTCGCTGGGGTTTTCTTCTACCAGCTTGCACCGTACGGTCAGCTTTTGACCATGACACAAAGAAACACGTTTTTAACCAGGTCATCTTTTGCCAAATCTGGAACTGGCACACGTATCTTAGGTCAATAGTTTAAATAAATACATAGCTAGGATAAGTCATTTGTTAAATAAACTCTGGGCTTTCCTAGTCCAGATACACATTTTGTATCCAGCCACTAGTCCCATTAGGATTTTGCAACACTTTTTCCTGATTATTGTTGCCCAATATGTTTTTTTTTTTTGGCGATAATCGCCTTAAAAAATGTCGCGATTATTTGATTACATCGTCAACCCCCCTGCCAAGGTTCGGTGAATTCTTTTTTTGGACTTATTCATTTTGCTTATATTTAATTCCTTTATTCAAATATGTAAAAACATAAAAGACATTTCTAAATTCAAATTGTACTTTACACTAAATGAAAAAAGCAATAAAATAACAAAATTATAAATAAAACATATTTAACCACCTCCCCAAATCCAAACATTTGCCATCTCCAACGGCTCCATTTACCATCACACAAGCATCCTTCAACGACGACAGGTGGAAAATTACTAATAGTCTACAGATTAAAAACAAAGACAATGATGAATGTAAACACAATAATAATTAAAATAAATAAGCCAAATAATTGCCCTTTTGTTCCCCAAATAATGCTGCCAAATGTGTGTTCTTATCGAATTTGTGTTTTTATTGCGTTTTGGTAATACAGTTAATGCTGCCTAAAGAAAATAATATAAAAAAAAATGTTTGGTTCAAGGTGAACGTGTCTTGTATTACTTTATGATTTAATCACTTTCGTCTTTGTTTCTTTAATACAAATATATATATTACTGAACCTGCAGAGTTGCGTTCACAATGGATGCCAACTGCATGGAAATAAAGCGAACTAAACTCACAGCACCTCCTGAGATGATCGAAGATAATTTGCAGCATTCTCATAGATGGAATTATACTTGCAAACAGTTTTCAGATGAATGAAAGAGAGAAAAAAAAACCCACGCCCCCACAACCACATACCCCCATCGCCCGACTCAGGCAAGGGAGCCATCTAGCCAACCCAGTACCACCCCCCCACCCCCTCATTTCTGGAGAGAAAATCCACCACGGTCTGTGGACCACTTCAAACTTAAAAGACTGAAGAGCCAGATGCCAACGAGTGATCCTTCATGCGATGGAGCCACTGAAGCGTGGCGTGGTCTGAACAGAGGGTTAAAGCCAGTCCCAGGAGATAGTACTGAAGGGCAAGGACCACCCACTTGATGGCCAGACACTCCTTCTCAATGGTGCTGTACCTCACCTCTCTCACTGAAAGCTTATCGCTGATATACAGCACCGGGCGCTTCTTCCCCTCGACCACCTGGTACAAATTGGTGTAAGCCAAACATTGTGGAGAAGGCCATTTTTTTCACAGGACATTGGTGTTAAGGGGATCTACCAATAACCCTTTGTTAAATCCAGTGTTGAATAAAAGCAAGCCATGCCCAACCGATCAAGCAGTTAGTCAATATGAGGCATTGATACATGTCAAATTTAGAGGAGTGGTGGCTTAGTGGGTTAAAGCACTGAACTGGTAAGCAGAATGTTGCCGGTTCAATCCCCAAAGCCACCACCATTGTGTCTTTGAGCAAGGGACTTAACTCCAGGTTGCTCCAGGGTGATTATCCTTGTAATAAGTGCATTGTAGCTTTGGATAAAAGCATCTACCACATGCATAAATGTAAATGTAGAACCGGACCGAGCCGTCACTCTTCAGAACCAGTACCACCAGGCTGTACCAGTCACTGTGGGATTCTTCTATTATCCCCATAACAAGCATTTACATTTATGCATTTGGCAGACACTTTTATCCAAAGCGACTTACAGTGCACTTATTACAGGGACAATTCCCCCGGAGCAACCTGGAGTTAAGTGTCTTGCTCAAGGACACAATGGTGGTGGCCATGTGGATCGAACCATCGACCTTCTGATTAACAGTTATGTGCTTTAGCCCACTACGCCACCACCACTCCAAGCATGGCCTTAAATTCTTGTAGTCCCTTGATCAGTTAGGATTTGTTTTGGAATCCTCACTTGGGAGATAATTCTGAAGAGTGCCTCCAACACTACGTGCAGAGATGTTGCGCAAAGGCACTGCTTTCGAATATTGCGTTGCGTAGTCCACCAGAACCAACACAAAGCGACGCCCATGTGCCGTACGCTCTAATGGCCTGACAAGGTCCCTACCAATTCTTTCGAATGGGACGTTGATCAAAGGAAGTGGGCGCAAAGGCACTCTTGGGGTGGCCGGCGGATTCACCAGCTGACATTCACAGCATGCCTCACACCATCTGCAAACATCCCTGCGAATGCCCGGCTAACAGAAACGGGCCATTAGATACTTCAGTGTCTTTTCCTGCCCTAAGTGACCCACCATCGGATTATAATGAGCCGTCTGGAATAACATTTCTCGACAGTTCTTCATTATCAATAACTGGGTTGTATCTTCCTTTGTCTGAGCATCCTGCATCGCTTGATACAACCAGTCATTTATAATAGAAAAGTGCATCACAAATCACACACCGAAATGCTCTGTTACAGGAACCATCCGCACAAATTTGCCTTAATAACGTGGGAAAAAGCTGGCCAATTCATGCACAAAATTAGCGAATGGGTGAGTCGCGAACTAACCACACCCTCGACACTATGCTTTTGTGCCAGAAATTTTATCATCACGGTCACTACAGGATAATTGTGGATATCCCCATGCACATACCTTACCTTCACCTTGTGACTAGCACCCAAAGGTGATTGTCAACAATGATGACAATCAAAAATCATACTTTTAGATAAAAAGTAAAACCTGAACCAACTAAAACTGCAACAAAACAACAGCAAAATAAACCATTACATAGTAAAAATTCATGTAATTTCTTAATGCCGCAGTGCATGCTGGGACCTGAAATGACGACATAGTACTGTAGAACTAAACTTTAATTACTCTGAAAAAGCTGTATTTCATGATTTTAGTAAAAAGCTGCATTTGAGCTTTACATTAAGTGTGCTGTACATTTGCAGTAAATCGCTGCCAGTATTTTACTGTAAATCTAAGAGGTATTTATTTACCGTGTACTTGACATATTTGTTCTGTGTTCTAAAAGAAAAAAAATCAGATCAACCACAATATTTCCCTTTATATTTTAGGAGGGTTGTCCCTCACAAGGGGAACATAAAAAGATTGAAAACCCCTATGCTAGGCTGAGATAGATTTTCTAGGGATTTCCAGAAGTCAAAATGTGAGTTGATGGAAAACAGTTTATTAGCAAAAATGATGATGACGTTTTGAACATTTGAGCACAAGAGTGGCCCAATGAAAGTCATAAAGGGTTATAAAACACTAAAGAGATGTTAATAAATATGTGTTGCAGGGTGACCACATTTTTAATGTCTCTAACCAGGACCATTGTTTTGTTTTTTTGTATTTTAGGGGGGTGTTAGGGTTTCATGAAGACAGACAGACAGACAGATAACAATGTGTTCCCTCTTCTTACCTTTAGTTTAGCATCCATCACTCGTACATTGTCTTGCCTCGTTCTCTCCTGTTCTTTCTCCATCCTCTCCATGAGCTGCTTCACATTCTCATCATGGGTTCTTTGCATGTCACAAAGCATCTGATGCTGTAACTGGTTTTGTTCCTCTAGACCCTTTTGCTTCTGTTCTAAAAAATCCTTCTGTAAACTTGCAACTATAGAGACAGACAGAAAATGAAGGAAATCAATCTGTTAGAATGATCGAGTCAAATTCCAACATTTCAACCTCACTGAGATGCTGCGCTCTGATGGGACCTTGGAAGCAAACACTCTTGGTGTTGTAATAAAGAGTGGGTTAAAAATGAATAATAATTGTAATAAGGGAATTTCCTACTATCAGAGCAATTCAAGATTAAAGAGCAGCAGAGAATGTGTAAGGATCTGTTCACACAGAATGTTTTTGCATTCAAAACAGCTAGATTGCAACAGATTGGAACTGAACGCAGGGGTCTCAAGATTTTGTATCTCCAATTTAATTTTCCTAACTACAATTTTTTTAATTTTCAATATAAATAATAACAATAATGTTTAAAAAAAAAGATTTGTCAAAGCAATTCAGAGTTATGCGCCAAATAAAATTATTGGGTTTGGCCCATTTTCGAACATTATCTTTAAATGCAAAGACCAAACTTAACAAAACTAGGTAAACTTTGACAAAGACATTTTAAGGATGCATGCTAAATTTCATCTAATTTTGCCCATAGTGGGCACTTAAAGTAAAAAATTACAGAACTCTGCAACAGTTTCCTCAATGAAGCTGGAATATGGATTTGAAAAAAATAAAATTTTATTGGCCACCCGGAGCCAATCTAAAAATGTCAAAATTTCAGCAGCTAATAAGTTGCATTGTAAATAGCCATGAAAATTGGTATCTAATTACAGGTTTCCAAAATTTGTATTGCATTTAAAAGCCATGATCTACATGTGTACATAGACCAACAATAAAAAAATATGGAATACAACAACTGGTCTTGTGTGAACGGCCCCTACCTCAGATAGATTCACAATTGCTGAATTAATTTCTGAAGACAGCAGGCTAGTGGTAAACTATGGCAATGAAATAGAAACATAGTGTTTTTTTCATCTGTCCAAATGAATCATCATTTGGTAGCTTTACTCTGCAAAAAATTAAAAAATGCGATTTTGTTTAATTTGATTGATTAAAAATGTTAATCAATTTATTATATGCCAATTAATTAATCAACAGCCATACCTAATGTTTTGGACCTGGTATGGACCAGATGATTTGTAAATGTCCTGATGCATAAAATTACAAAAAACACATACTTTCTTATTCACAGATTAACCGGCATGTTGTTTGGACGGTTTAGACATGTAAATGAGACCAGTATATGCACTTTAGCTTGAAAATCAGCATGTACATCTGATATTCTAAGTCAGATTTCATTACCGCATGTATTCAGTGTGAATCTGATGTTTACCCTCTTGCTGGTGTTGCGCTTCAGTCAGAGATTCATCAGCAGCTAAAATTATCATTCCAGAATTCTCCTTCTCTTCCCAATATTTACTCAACACCTCCTCACTCTGTAGAAACCACACACATTATTACATATTATTATTCTTTTTTCTCAGTAAGTTTATCTTAAATGCGTTTTACCTTGTTTATGACAATCACTTTATTTGTTAATTATATTTATCTGCCCAAGATCTTAGATTACCTTTGCCCATCTTTAGCAAGTATTTAAAAGTTATCTGCAGTGATCAGTACTGTTCTTACGGTGACTGACTTCAAGATAATATATATATATATAAGAAATGCAATAGTATTCATCAGTGTGTGTTTATATTTATAAGTGTGTGTATTTTGTACCATTATTAGTGAGTGTGCTTGTGATCTGTACTCCTCAGCCAGCTTTGCAAGTGTGTCTCTGAACTGTCTGTATCCTCCAGGTTTCAGATATGATCCATCACGGAGGGCATTTTCCAGCGGATCAAACACACAAAGCAGAACTGTCTGACACTCGCTCACAGATGCTTCCTTATTCTGTACACAAAAATCTTCATATTCTTTTTGAATCTTCTCCTGCAGAGAGCAAAATTGAGAGGGATAAACAGAGGGAATAAGACATGTTGTACTGTATACTGCTACAATTTTCATACTGTATTTAATGTGTTGTTGTGGGAAAAATTATATATAACCTATAGGCCAAATTGTTCAGATTTTTCAGAACACAAAAACACTAATAAGTCAATGCCTGACACAGCTTTTCAATTACTGACCCACAGCTACTGGTGTGTTTAAATCGCCATGTCAAAGTCCAAAGTTTCAGCCACACTGAGATGCTGTGATGGGATCTTTAGAGAGCCGTTTGAGGTCTGCTATCTGTTACGGTCAGTTTTTCAACTAAGGGTTAATGTCTAGTTTGAAATTAATAAAAAAAAAAATTACATAACTTGTTTTGTATTTTTCTATCAGAAATCTAATGCCAGTCCCCACTTCTGAGGGACTGCATGAGCAAGGGAAGCAATGATGGGAAATAGATCACAGAGAGTTTGAGGATGATTTACTGCCAGCTCAGGTCTTGCATCTCTCTTCTTCTCTATCTCAAACAGCTTTGCCTATTCAGTATGACCTTGACAATCTGCACCCCACTGTCGATGCACATGGTTCGATTATGTTTGGCAGAGATGACAAGGGGGATGCTATATCACTGGAGGTCTCTGATGGTGAGGCCTGGTTACACTCTGCTAAAGCGGCCACTGGTATTTCCCCTCCACGATGAAAAACTGGGCCAGAGTGGCCTCTGATGTGGAGTTGAAGGAAGTTCTCAAATAGGCGATTTAGAAATTTAAGCTCAACTGGCCCATACTCAATGCACCAGTGTCTCAACTCGATGAATGTTCTTTACCGAGTCGGCAAGACTCCCAAGTCCTACCATTCGGTGTCGTTCTTCCTGGAGTTGCACAAACAGCTGGTTAAGAAATTGACCTACTCAGTGAGAGTGTATGTCTCCAGTGCTGCAGCCTTAATGATGTTTGATAGCACTGAACAGAGAGGCTATTTAGAGCTTCCCCCAGTCGAAGAGGCTGTGGCATTCCACTTGTTCCCTCCTTCTCTGGACTGGTGAGGAAATCAAAGCTGGTGCTTCCGTCCAAGCCTTTGGTCAGATAGGGTTATACTGCGGCAGGCTAGGCTGGTTCGACCCTGCACACAATGGCAATCCTACAGGTCTACCAAGCGAACCTTTTAAAGGACATGGGTGAACATGGCCCAGACCCAGAGTCCTTGCTGAGGGTGAAACCGCAATGGCAGTGGCCAAAAAATAAAATTGTGCTTTCAGGACCTCGTCCCAACAGAAAATCTCCTTCTGGGAGAGCAAAGCATTCCTGATGGTCTGTGGACCTTGAAACAGGCACTAAAGCTTGTGGAAACTTCCGTGTCCCCAAAACAATTCTCTTGCTCAAGAATACGAATTTAGTCTTATTACTGCTTGTACTGCTGTTGGCAATGTGCCATCAGACTGCCATATCCAAACACAATTGCCAATGCCAGCAGTCAGGGAGGAGCCCCTGTGTCCATTGACTCATTGCCGGAGGATTACCTGGCCTGAATCTGGAAGTGGAAAAGTGTGACGACTGGCCCTGAGCTGTCTAATCAGTGGGAGAGAGATAAGGAGGGGGCGGGACGCCAGTTCGGGAGAGAGAGAGATATGCAAGTGTTGTGGGTGTCTTTGTTTTGTTTGCTGCTTTATGTTATGATTGAGTTATGTTCTGTCATTACAGTTTCCATTGCTGTTCAGCCTGTTCCAGTCTTCTCCTTGCCCATGCTGTGAAACTTGTTACCTAACCCTAACTTGTAAGGAAACGTCTCGGTTACAAGGTGTAACCTCAGTTGTCTAAAAGGAGGCAATGAGATGCTGCATAGCTTTGCCACACAACTGATTTCTTGCATATAAGGACCAAGAGATAGCTTATCCCTTCAGTCAAAAAATCCTGACAAAAAGGAGCTTTGCTCTTATTGAATATTGTGCACACAAGTGTTAGAGCATAAAGCACCATCTGCGAATAGATTGGCATGATTCTACAAGGGCTTCAGAGATTGTGACTCCTGGGAGGAGCTTCCATAGCATCAGCTACTGATGCAGCATCTAATTTCCTCCTTTCAGGGAACTAAGGTTAAACTTGTTATAGAGATGTTTAGGCCTTAAATTTGAAGGTACTGATCAGGTTGGGTCACATGGTGGATGAACAATATCTTTTGGAATTTTGTTTAAAATGCCATAAAGAGAAGTGAGCCAAAGAATAAAAGCCATACATGTATATACACAGAAACAATTAATTGATGACCTGGAACCATCAAAGTTCCAGCTGGTTATAGGGGGTCAAGCTGATTTTTGGCACATGGTTGCTGGTCCAGGCTTGCCTACATGCTCAGCAAGGTCCCCACTGATTAGTCAATGAACTTGCACCTTGTTCCAAAAATAAGTTTCCCTTTCAAGTTGGATCAGACAATATGGGAGCTCCTCTCAGGAGTAACAATCTCTGAAACCCTATAAAATCACAGCAATTACATATTGGCAGGTGGTGTTTGGGTATTCCCCTCCTATGCACGCAAACCACGTGCATATAAACCGGGGTACAATGCCTCATCTGCAGAATTTTTCAACTGAAGGGAGGAGAGCACATCTTTCCATCCCCTAACAGCGAGAAATCAGTAGTGCGGCAAAGCTAGGCAGGTTCCCTCCTTTCAGGGAACAAAGGTTACCCAAGTTTATTCATTACCGAGAAGTTGATTGCCCTAAGCTGTCAGACCCATTTGGGCCAGCGACTATAATCTAAACACCAGCTTGACAACTTTAAGCTAGTATTACAAGCTAGTAGCTGGTTTGTTGGTGGTGCAAGATGACCTACCAGATCAGTATTATAAAGAAACAAGAATATCATGAAGAAAGTTTGTAGGGTCTGTGGCGGAACAACCTGCCCCTCCCTCTACAATTTAAAAGCCTTATTTGGTCAGTGGATGATGAGGCACACCTGATGTGAATATAGCCTCATAACTGCTGCCATTAAAACACAGAGTGCATCTCTCCTCCTGAAGTTGGCTTCTATCTCCTTGTGCATACATAGATCCATGAATGGAATGGGGAAAGTCCGGCGCAAGTTTAATGCTTCGCCAGACCCTCACCCCAGACCTCCGGTGCAAATTAGATGCAACGCCGGGGATTGGAGCACAGCCGATGGGCTGGGGGGCCGGTCCGCCATTTCCCTCACACACCATAACCCCAGAGAAGCCGAGCCATTCTGTGGAAGTCACCGCCCCTTGTCACTGCCCATCCAGGGTGGGCCTGCGTCGTGGCCGCCAGACCCAGCCCATTACACCTGGACCTTACTCACTCTACACTTCCCACTGGCTGGGACGCGTGCTCCATAGCCCCATACACAGTGAGGATGCCAGATTTATATTGGTCTCTTGCTCACCCCGCTACAGGTCATTAACTTTGCCTGGAGTTTAGTTGGTGTGGGTGTTAAAGGGTTAGTTCACCCCAAAATGAAAGTTATCTCATCATTTACTCACCCTCATGACATCCCAGATGTTTAGGACTTTCTTTCATCTGCAGAACACTAAGATTTTTAGAAGAATATCTCAGCTCTGTAGGTCCATACAATTCAAGTGAATGGGTGCATTGGGTATAATTTGAAGCTCCAAAATCCATATAAGGGCAACATAAAAGTACTCCAGATGACTCTGATGGTTAAATACATATCTTCTGAAGCGATATGATAGGAACAGATCAATATTCAAGTCCTTTTCCCTTCACGTTCTCTTTCTTTTGTTTCTGATTCATATTCTTTTGTGTATATCGGCCCCTACTGTGCAGGAAGAATTTATTATGAAAAATGATTTATTGAATATTGATCACCCACACCTATCATATCGTGTCTGAACACATGGATTTAACCACTGGAGTCATATGGATTACTGTTATGCTCCCTTTATGTGGATTTTGCTGCTTCAAAATATTGACACCCATTCACTTGCATTGTATGGACCTACAGAACTGATATATACTTCTAAAAATCTTAATTTGTGTTCTGCAGAAGAAAGTAAGTCATACACATCTTGGATGCCAGGAGGGTGAGTAAATCATGAAAATTTTGATTTTTGGGTGAACTATCCCTTTAAAATTCTATAATGACTATCATGGTCGTGCACACCAATTTACTTAATTTTTCAAAAGCATGTATAAATGAGAGTAATACCTCCAAACCTGAGAAAAAAATTCACCACTAACTACAATCTTCTATCTACTGATATGTTTGCAGGTACCGCAAGCTCTCGTTGGTAAATATGTTCCATGTCATTGAAGGATGTGCTCATGAAAACTGCAATGGCTTTCTTCTCTGCACTTTCGTGGATGTTAGACAGCTGTTTTGGATCGACTGGAATCTGGATTAAACTGAGAATCTCAGTCCTGTAGGTTTGCAGGGCCTCATCCACAGCTTGGACATTATGGATCTGAGCTAGGGACACCACTGCATTTTCCAGACATGGAACATTTCCTCTGCGGATTGCCTCCACATACACCTCAGCCAGACTACCCAGAACTGCCAAAAGACAAGATACATTTTTAATCGGTTATTCAGTCTTTCATTTGTTAATTATATCATGTTCATTAAGGAGTTATCTAAGATTGTCATGAAATTCTGCAGTTTCATTCTTTAATGATTTTGGTTGTAGCTACTCCTATTGTGGGGGAACCACTATAGGAGCTATTGGGAAACATTTAGAACATACACCAAGAAGAAGATCTAACGTTCATACTGTATATTCTGGATATCCATTAACGTTAATGACTGTCGTTAATGACTGTCATAAAATTTAAAACTTAAAAATAGACTAGAAAATAGTCTAGAAATATAGAACAGAAAAATACACAACTTAAAAATGCTATGGTACGTTAAGTGTTTATTTTTTTTAATGCCATGGTTTGGGAGGTACAGATTCTGACCAGGTCCGGAGACTGTGCGACCTTCCATGAGAGTTTTTGACTCTGAACAGCTGTAGATGTATTTGCAGAAATGTTTTGCCTCCTGCAGGAACTCTTGATCCAGATCTGCTTCAGTCAGCTGCTCCATTCTTCTCATATCCTTCGTTCCAGCAGGCCGAGGAAACACAAAACACTTTCTCACCGCAAAGAATTTCTGCAGACAGCGCCGAGGCAGGTTATACTGCTCAATCTGAGGTGAACTGCCTTTAAAAAAATAAAAAATAAGAGTAAAAAGCCAACAATTTTAAATATACAGTGTGAATTTTTTTTCTGCTGGTTGGGAAAACTTTTTGTGAATTCACAATATGGGTTTGAACTTAGGAGCTCAGGTTGGCTGTTTGAATCAGAGTCTCTTTCTCAGAGAATCATAGAGTGAATCAGCCATCAGGGAGTCACAAATGGTCAATTATAACATGCAATCGCTGATGATGATGCCATTTTGTTAATGAATTAATGATCCTTTTGTTATATGAAAATGTTCCTTTTTTTAGTGTTTATATTGCAATGTGTTGTAAATCCCATCTCTGTTTGTGTGAGCATCTTGGAGGGCACAAATGTAAAAAGAGTCCTTGGAGTATTTCAGGCTTGTTTATAATTCAAAGTCCTGTGTTATGAACCAAATATTTGTTTTGTATTTTTGTTAGAATTGATGTTGTGGTAGCACAGTAAACTGCATCTGGACCTCTGTGTCTGGGCCACCTCATAACAGTAAGGAAAGTCTTTTTAATAATTTTAATATACACACACACACACACATATATATTTACATATATACTGTACAGTATACACAATATATAGGCAGATTAATCAGTTATCAGCTGTCTTGTCCACTGTGTCTTTACTTGACATGTCTGTGACAGGGCGGAGGGCGGGGCTGGGTGATGATTCTGAACACCCGGCCCCTAATCAGGCTAATCAAGCCTCAGAGAGGGATAAAGACCGACTGGAAGCTGCAGTTCGACAGAGAGACACCTGTCCGACACCTTTGTGTGTTTGTCTTTTTGTTTCAGTTTTATATTAAACTATTATTTATACTGTCAAGCCGGATCTCACCTCCTCGTTTCCAATAATCCCTTTAAAGTGCCATAGTTATTTTTAGATTTATTTTACTATTAATTTATAGTACCAAACAAATGTATTGTACCAAACAAAATTATGCTGTTGATACAGCATCATTACAGTACTACAGAAGTGAGTGAAAGGAGAGTGTGTCAGTGATAGTATTTACATATGTCATACAGTTCCCTTCCGAGGGAACTTGCACTGCGTCGTTGAAAACGACTCTTTGGGGAACGCTCCTTAGCGTGCACCTCTGAATTATGAATGAAACTATTCCAATCTTGATTGGTGTTGCGTCATGACGTAACATGTGACGGCATAACCGGATGCATAAAAGTGACGCCGGTACACACACACATTAGCTTTCGCTCTTCAGCAAGCGCTCTGTTGAAATTGTTTGTCTTATTTGGTGTTGTTTGTCTGATTTAAAAATATTATGGCCACCGAACAGTTCAAGAAGTGCGTGCACCCCTGCCCTCGTTTCATTACGGGTAGGGACACGCACGCTTTATGTGTGAACTGTTTGGGAGCGCAGTACGCACTGAGGCAGCTCTCGAGGGATCTGCCTGTGAAAGTTGTGAAGCACTACCCATGAGAGTGCTGCGCTCCCGGTTGGCGTGCTTTGATGAGCACGGTCAGGCTCGCGTTCCCCACGGTTTTGGTCCCGCGTCTGTTGAGGCAGCGCGGCGATTGAGATCGCGGGGTTCGCAGCGGATTTTGCGGATGAGAATGAGACTGCTGCGGCACTTTCTCATTCTTCGCTTGAGGATCCCGAGCCTACTGTGAGTGGTGCAGAAGCCCGCGTCGCGGCTTCTTCTGCCCATGATCAGGTCCCGATGCTTGAGCTCACTGCTTCCGAGGAAGTGGATATGCTCAGCATCGATGCGGATCGACCGTGAGCCAAGCACGCCAGTTTTTGGCCAAGCTTATGAGGAGCTGATTGAGGTTGTGACGCGTGCCGTGGCCAGACTGAATATCAGCTGGCCACAAAATGAGCAGGGAACGCAAGTTGAAAGCAAATTAGACGTGCGCTTCCTGCGGCACAGATCACAACCTCAGCGCCGGGTTTGCCGCTTTTCCCCGATCTCCACAAAGATATCTAAAACGAGATCGTGGGGTAAACCGCATTCGTCCCGTGATCTCCAGCCCCAGTGTTTGATTACAGACGATGTTTTGGGGGCACGGGATATGGGCTAAAACCCGGCGCTGCCTAGTAAGCCCTGCAGAGATACATCTGCTTTAATAAGTAGGGCTTACATGGCGGCACACAATCGGTGTTGGTTTCCCGCCGTCTCTGACGCTCGGGCCACATCAATTTCCAGCTGAACGCACACCGTGCCGTTCGTGTCAAAAAAAAAAAAAAAATATATAAAAAAACAACAAGCATCAATTGTGGTCACAAGAACCGTATCGACTAAATCCTGCTGGTCTCTCGCTTCAGAAAGTCGGGAACAGTGCTCGAAAAACACCCGAGACCAGCCTCAAGAGGCTGGTTCCCTTAGTTGAAGCTTCGGGAAAGAGGTCCTACCGAGGTGGTAGAACCTCGGAGGGCTGTCCCCCCCCCGCTGCAGAGCAACCGCGGTTGCTCTCGCAGCGGAGTCCTCAGGAAATCGGTGTCGGTTCCCGCCGTCTCTGACGCTTCGGGCCACATCAATTTCCAGCGAACATGAGAGGCTGGTTCCCTTAGTAGATTTTGTAGAGGCATGGAATCATCTTCCCAACATATCTGCATGGGTCCTGGATATAATAAAATCAGGGTACAGACTGCAGTTCGGGCACCGCCCCCCCAAATTCTCTGGGGTGGTGCAGACTACAGTGGTTCCGGAACAGGCTCAGGTGATGGAACAAGAAGTGCAATCTCTGTTGCTGAAGGAGGCCATAGAACGTGTTCCTCATTCAGACAGGGAGTCCGGTCTTTACAGCCGGTACTTTATAGTTCCAAAAAAGGATGGGGGGTTGAGGCCGATTTTAGATCTCAGAGTTTTGAACCGGCCTTTGAGGAGGTTCAGGTTCAAAATGCTTACCATTCCTGTCATCGTGAGTCAGATCAGATCCGAGGACTGGTTTGGCACGATAGATCTAAAAGACGCCTATTTTCATGTACCCATCCTTCCATGTCACAGGAGGTTCCTGAGGTTCGCTCGGGGCTAAGCTTACCAATATCGGGTTCTTCCGCTCGCCTAGCACTCTCTCCCCGCACATTCACCAAATGTATGGATGCAGCTCCTGCTCCTCTGAGACTTCAGGGCATACTGAATTATATCGATGACTGGCTCATTCTGGCCCAGTCTCGAGAAATGGCGGTTCGGCATCGAGATGTCGTCCTTGGCCATATTCGAAGTTTGGGGTTGAGACTCAACACAAAAAAGAGTGTGTTACAACCATCCCAGTGCACAACGTTTCTGGGTGTTGTGTGGGACTCTGTTACGATGCAGGCACGCATGTCTCCTGCACGTATCGAGTCCGTTCTGGCGATGGTGTCCGGGTTAAAGCTAGGCCAGGCCATCACTGTAAAGCAGTTTCAAAGACTGCTGGGCCTCATGGCAGCGGCATCCAACATTATACCTTTGGGCCTTCTACACATGAGGCCCCTCCAGTGGTGGCTGAAAGCCAAGGGGTTTTCCCCCAAGGGGAATCCATTTCGTATAATCAGAGTAATGCGCAGGTGCCTTCGTTCTCTGCTAATATGGAAGAAACCTTGGTTCCTGTCCCTAGGGCCAGTGTTGGGAGCGTCATGTCGCCGGAAAACCGTTTCGACAGACGCCTCCCTCACTGGCTGGGCGCGGTCATGGACGGCCGCTTGCCAGGGGTCTGTGGCAGGACCATCATCATTCTTGGCACATAAACTGTCTAGAGATGTTGGCTGTGTTCAGGGCTCTGAGGAGCTTCCTTCCAGACATCTAAGGTTACCATGTCCTAGTACGTTCGGACAATACATCAGTGGTAGCTTATCTGAACCAACAAGGGGGACTCAGATCGCGCCCTCTGTGCAGACTGGCGCATCAGATAATTCTTTGGTCCTAAGGGTAAATACTGTCTATCAGAGCAATGTATGTTCCGGGGGTTCAGAATCAGGGAGCAGACATCCTATCGAGGCAGGGGCTGAGGCCCGGGGAATGGAGACTTCATCCAGAGGTGGTGAAGTCGATAGGGGACAAATTTGGACCATCGGAAGTGGATCTATCCGCGTCTCGAGGGACGTCCCACTGTCCACTTTGGTTCTCCCTCTCACATCCAGCCCAACTGGGGTTGGATGCCATGGTACAGGCCTGGCTGAGGCCTTGCCTGTACGCATTTCCCCCGATCGCTCTGCTCCCGGGAGTCCTGGAAAGGGTCCGCCAAGAGGGCATCAGTCTACTTCTGGTTGCCCCGATGTGGCCGGCCCGAGTATGGTTCTCAGACATAATTTCACTCCTGATAGCTCCGCCACGGCAGATTCCTCTGAGGAGGGATCTGTTGTCTCAGGCAGGGGGCACAGTTTTCCACCCTCATCCAGAGCTGTGGAAACTGTGGGTCTGGCCCCTGAGGGGGTTCAGTACCTAAATGCTGGTCTATCAGCGGGGGTGGTTGAAACCATACTTAGCTCTAGGGCTCCGCCTACTAGGAGATTATATGGCCTAAAGTGGAATGTGTTCTCCACTTGGTGTAGAGAACATGAATTAGATCCAGTTAACTGCCCGGTGGCTTCAGTTCTGGAGTTTCTTCAAAATCGTTTCTCTGCGGGTCTCTCCCCACTTAAGGTGTACGTGGCTGCCATTTCGGCTTTCCATGCACCACTGAGTGATGGGCCTCTGGGGAGGCACCAGCTGGTCATTCGTTTTCTCCGTGGTACATGGAGGATGAGACCGACAACCAGGTCCAGGGTTCCTGCCTGGGACCTGGCGGTGGTTCTCGAAGGGTTATCCCTGGCCCCCTTCGGACCCCTTCAGTTGGCTTCGCCCAAGGACCTGACGTTCAAGATGGCTTTTCTCTTAGCTATTACCTCTCTAAAGAGGGTGGGAGATCTTCAAGCCCTGGCAGTAACACCAGCTTGCTTGGAGTTTGCCCCTGGCGGAGTTAAAGCCATTCTGCACCCGAGACCTGGCTATGTGCCTAAGGTGCCTTCTAACACGGCACGGTCCACGGTCCTGCAGGCTTTTCATCCTCCACCTCATGTGTCGGCAGAAGAAGAGAGGCTCCATTTGCTCTGCCCTGTCAGAGCTTTGGGCATTTACCTCGAGAAGTCCTCTTCTTGAAGGAGGTCGGACCAACTGTTAGTGTGTTTTGGGTCACCTAAGAAGGGGCTCCTGCCTCGAAACAAACCATTAGTAATTGGATTGTTCAGGCTATTATCTCGGCCTACAAGGTGCTAATTTGCCTTCACCTTTGGCCATAAGGGCTCATTCAACTAGAGGCATTGCATCCTCTAGGGCTCTCTTATCGGGAGTGCCCTCCAGGAGATCTGTGAGGCAGCCGGTTGGGCTACCCCGCACACTTTCATCAGGTTTTATAGTCTGCACCTCCCTAGTACGCCTGGCGACGTGTGCTCTCGCCCTAGTTGAGTGCCTGAGTTCAGTTTCACTCTAGGGCAGGCCTTTTTTCGGTGCGTGGCCTAGTGGGCATTCGTCCCCAAAGAGTCGTTTTCAACGACGCAGTGCGAAGTTCCCTCGAAGGGAACGTCTTGGGTTATGACTATAACCCTTGTTCCCTGAGAAGGGAACGAGACACTGCGTCGTCCTGCCACGCCCCTCAATGCCTGAGAGCGGCTTGCTTCATCGCTAGGCTAATGTGTGTGTGTACCGGCGTCACTTTTATGCATCCGGTTATGCCGTCACATGTTACGTCATGACGCAACACCAATCAAGATTGGAATAGTTTCATTCATAATTCAGAGGCGCACGCTAAGGAGCGTTCCCCAAAGAGTCATTTTCAACGACGCAGTGTCTCGTTCCCTTCTCAGGGAACAAGGGTTATAGTCATAACCCGAGACGTTTCCCTTACCGTTCTTGAGTTTCAAAGCTCCCTCCAGATATGCATCAGATGTGATCGGTTCATCGTCCTTTATTAGTTCCAGAGTGAAATCACGAACAGTCCAGACAAAAGCTGGAAAAACATTCATGAATTGTGTAGAATCATCCTTATTGTCTCGCACCGACTTCACACGGATGTGCTCTCTCAGCTCTGTCACATAACTACAGGCAGTTGCATTTAGGAGGAATTACACTGTGTGCTTGTAAATGTATATCATTTAGTTAATACACCGATCAGCCACAACATTAAAACCACCTGCCTAATATTGTGTAGGTCCCCCTCGTGCTGCCAAAACAGCGCTAACCCACATCTCAGAATAACATTCTGACACGCTATTCTTCTCACCACAATTGTACAGAGCAGTTATCTGAGTTAACGTAGACTTTGTCAGTTCATTCTCTGTTGACCTCTCTCATCAACAAGACGTTTCTGTCCAATGAACTGGCGCTCACAGAATGATTTAAAAAAAATAATAATTTGACGCCATTCAGAGTAAATTCTATATACTGTTGTGTGTGAAAATCCCAGGAGATCAGCAGTTACAGAAATACTCAAACCAGACCGTCTAACACCAACAATCATCCATGTGATTATCTAATCAGCTAATCGTGTGGCAGCAGTGCATTGCAGAAAACCATGCAGACATGGGTCAGGAGCTTCAGTTAAGGTTCACATCAACCATCAGAATGGGGAAAAAAAATGTATCTCAGTGATTTGGACCGTGGAATGATTGTTGGTGCCAGAGTACTTCTGTAACTGCTGATCTTGAAGAGATGAAAATGGGGGCGGAAGATGATGCGGAGGCCTTTATTGATCTCTTCGAGAGGACAGCGGAGATCTGGGGCTGGCCGCGTGTACAATGGGCGGCGAGGCTCCTGCCACTACTGTCCGGCGAAGCACAAATTGCGGCCCAACAATTGCCGATGGCTAATCTCTTAGCCTACGCGGACCTAAAAAAAGCTATCCTGCAGCAGGTGGGTTGCGGTATCGTCAGCTGTTCCAGTCTTTGAAGCAGGGGAAAGACGATCGCCCGTTTGCTTTCTCGCAGCGGCTCCGAGACGCGTGCAGGAAATGGCTGCTGGCAGGGAATCCTAACGTCAAGGGAGTGATCGACTAGGTGGTGCTGGAGCAGTTGGTCCATGCACTGCCGAAGGGGACAGCGGAATGGGTCCAGTGCCACCACCCCTCGTCACTGGAGGAAGCTGTCCAGCTCGCGGAGGACCACTTGGCGGTGTACCCGAGGACTGAAGAGCCCTGTTCTCTCTCTCTCCCTCTTCCCCCTCCCCCTGTGTGTTCCCCCTCTCCTCCTCACTCTGCTCTCTCCCCAGAGCTCGTTCCTGCCCCGCGCAAGGCAGTGGACGACCCCCGCCTCTATAGAATCTCGCCGCCCTCCCCCTCAGGTGGAAGTGCCTGCCGACACAGGTGCGGGCGTGGCGTCTGGGCCGGCCTGCTGGAGCTGCGGGGACCCGGGGCACTTCCGGGATCAATGCCCTGTGATGGAGCTGGGGACGGAGGTCCGGATCCCCAACGCCCCGCAGGCTGCCCCCAATCGAGCAGGAGCGTACCGGATACCGGTAAGAATCAAGGGGGGTACTTACCGAGCATTGGTGGACACCGGTTGTAATCAAACCACTATCCACCAACGCTTGGTTCAACATGGGGCATCGGGTACACATAAAACAGTGAGGGTGAAGTGTGTGCGTTAGGATATTCAAATACCCTGTGTTGACCCTTGCAATTAAATTTTATGGAACAAAGCATAGAGTGGAGGCCGCTGTTAGTTCCCGCCTGATTTTGGGAACTAATTGGCCTGAATTTAAAAAGGGATTAAAGGGAATGTGCGCAGATGGGTCCTGCATGACGTGAGGGGGAGTGAGGCTGCAGCCCCTCCATCCTCAGGGGGATCCCTGAAGGGGATTTCCCTCTGGAACAGTCGCAAGACGAAACCCTCAAGCATGCCTTTGACCAAGTGAGAGTAATTGATGGTCAACAACTCCGCCAGGGTGTCGCACTTTCATATCCCTACTTCACAATTATAAATGAGCAGTTGTATAGTGTGACGCAGGACGCTCATACAAAAGAGGAAGCAACCCAGCTTTTGATCCCACGGCTCATTATAATCCCATGGCAGGTCACCTAGGGGAAAGGAAGACACTACTCCGTCTGATAGCCCATTTTTATTGGCCGGGCATTGGCGGCGATGTCCGCAGGTGGTGTGCGGCGTGCCGCGAATGTCAGCTGGTAAACCCACCGGACACCCCAAAAGCGACATTGCGCCCCTTACACTGGCTATTAGAATGGACAGCACGCGGACATCGCTTTGTATTATTCCTGGTGGATTACGCAACGTGATATCCGGAAGCAGTGCCTCTGAGCAACATCTCAGCACGTAGTGTTGCAGGGGCACTCTTCAAAATTATCTCCCGAAAGATTCCGAAAGAAATCCTCACCGATCAGGGCACGACTTTTATGTCATGTACACGCAAGCTTTATGAATTGTTGGGCATTCACGTCTTACGTGAAGCCTGGGAGGAGGCTTCAGACAGTAAGAATGAAATACAATACGTCCTTAATCTCAGAGCAAACTCCACACTTTGGGGAAATTAACACAGGAGAATTTGCTCCAAGCCCAAGAACACCAACGCCGGTTGTATGACAGGGGTACTCAGCTCAGGGAATTTGCACCGGTAGATAAAGTACTCATATTGCTCCTAACATCGAGCTCTAAATTATTTGCCAAGTGGCAAGGACCCTTTGAGGTCAGACAACGAGTGGGTGATCTCGATTATGAGGTAAAACGAACCGATAGAGGGGGCGCACGTCAGATATATCATCTCAACCTCCTGAAATTGTGGAGGGAGAAGGTTCTTGTAATGATAGCTATGATAGTCCCGGAGAGGGCAGAGCTTGGACCGGAGGTAAATAAAAACCACAATCATAACACCCTGCTCACTTGTGGAGACCACCTCTCACCATACCAACTTGCAGAAGTTGCCGAGTTGCAAAAGGAGTTTGCAGATGTGTTTTCCCCTCTACCGGGTCGTACGAACATCATCCAACACCACATCGAGACTGAGCCGGGAGTGGTGGTACGTAGCCGCCACTATCGCCTCCCCGAACACAAAAAGAATATAGTTCGGCAAGAATTGGATGCGATGCTTGATATAGGGGTAATAGAGGAATCCCACAGTGATTGGTCCAGCCCGGTTGTTCTTGTTCCCAAGAGTGACGGGTCGGTTCGCTTCTGTGTGGATTATAGAAAAGTCAACGCGGTGTCTAAATTTGACACATACCGATGCCCCGTGTTGATGAGTTGCTCGATCGGTTAGGTACTGCTCGATTTTATTCGAAGTTGGATTTGACAAAGGGTTATTGGCAGATCCCCTTGACACCAATTTCCTGCAACAGCCTTCTCCACGCCGTTTGGATTGCACCAATTTGTGACGCTTCCGTTCGGTTTGTTTGGGGCCCCAGCTACGTTCCAGTGTCTCATGGACCGTATCCTCTGGCTGCATTCAGCTTAAACAACACAAACAACATCTGAGGGCGGTCTTGAGGTCGCTGCGGCTGACGGGGCTCACAGCAAACCCCAGGAAGTGCGCGATTGGGCGTGTGGAGGTACGGTATCTGGGGTTCCACTTGGGTCATGGCCAGGTGCACCCCCAAATTGAAAAGACCGCAGCGATTGTGACCTGCCCAAGACCCAAGACCAAAAAGGGGGTGAGGCAGTTCCTGGGGCTGGCTGGCTATTATAGGAGGTTCGTGCCTAATTATTCGGACGTCATCAGCCCGCTGACTGACCTCACTAAAAAGGGGGCTCCAGACCTGGTCCTATGGTCGGAGCAGTGCAAACAGGCGTTCACGCAGGTTAAAGCCGCACTTTGTGGGTGGGGGGGGCGCTTTTACATGCACCTGACTTCTCTCTCCCTTTTGTATTGCAGACGGACGCTTCAGATAGAGGGCTGGGGGCCGTACTCTCGCAGGTGGTGGAGGGGGAGGAGCGCCCAGTGCTGTACATCAGCCGGAAGCTCTCCTTGAGGGAGACCAAGTACAGCACGGTAGAGAAGGAAAGTCTAGCCATCAAGTGAGCGGTCCTCACGCTCTGATATTACCTGCTGGGGCAGGCCTTCACTCTCTGCTCGGATCAGGCCCCACTCCAATGGCTCCACCGCATGAAGGATGCTAACGCACAGATCACCCGTTGGTATCTGGCCCTCCAGCCCTTTAAATTTGAGGTGGTCCACAGACCGGGGGTACAGATGGTTGTCGCTGACTTCCTTTCCAGAAATGGGTGGGGGGTGGTAGGCAGGCCGGATGGCGCACCGGCCTGAGTTGGGCGGTGGGTGTATGTGGCAGCGGGGGCGTGGTCAAGTGCCCATTCGGGGGAGAAAGCGGTAAGGGCGCTTGCACCTGAGCCAAATTATGTCTAACACCTGTCTCTAATTTCAGTGAGCATGGGGAGAGCGGCATAAAAACGGCCACAGAACCTCCAGACGAGGGAGAGTGACACGCGTCAGTCCAGTGTTGCCGCGTACAGAGAATCAGAAAAGCTTTATGTTAATTGAGAAGTTTTGGTTGTGAAGAAAAATATGAGTTGTGAGCAGTGCTGTGGCCATTAAAAACTTACTTGTGAAGAACTCTGTCTTCGTTCCCTCCTTGTCGTCATACATCTTTACAATATCATAGAAGTAGTTCATGCAAGTCATGCGTCATATTCCAAGTGTTCAGAAGACATATAATTGAGTCCAGATTTTAGCTCAGATTTTAGGATAGTTTGCATCTGCATAATTCCAAGTGAATCTAAACTGAACTTTAAGTGGCTAATTTTTTGTGAATTCCCCTCTGTGTTGAAAGGATACTGCAGTTTTTCCAGTGCCATACTGTCTATGACTCCTAAGCTGTTGTACACCAGGGTGCTGCTGAGCAGAAGAGCCAGACAGAAGATCCAGGTGTCGTGTTTTGCATCCCCCTTAAACATTCGGTCACAGGAAAAAAATTATATTAATGGAGGTGAGGCTGTTACACCTCAGGTGGGCATTTGTTTGCAAGAATTAAACAGTCCTGAGTTAGTAAGTCTGCTTTTATCAATGTTACCACATCAGTGCCTCTAAAATGCTTGCATATACAACTATTTCATCATGCCACTGATTAAGTTGTAATTATATTTCAAAACTTTGCAACAAGATCATGACAAAATTATATAACTATTAGTTGTGCAGAATTAGAAAATGTATCAACCCCATTTAAAGGGATAGTTCACACAAAAATGAAAATGTTCCCACCAGAAAATGTTACTCACCCTAAAGCGATCCCAGATGTGTATGACTCTCTTTCATCTTCAGAACACAAATTAGGATTTTTAGAAGAATATCTCAGCTCTGTAGGTCCATACAATGCAAGTGAATTTTGACCAAAACTTTGAAAAGGCACATATTTTATTTAAATATTTAAAAAATGATTTGTGTTCAGCAGATAAAAGAAAGTCATACACTTGTGGGATGGCATGAGGGTGAGTACATGATGAAAGAATTTTCATTTTTGGGCAAACTACTGTATACCTGTAAATGTGTTTCAACAAATCAGAATCAAGAATTCAACAATGCTCTGGTATAACAACATTCATGTCATGCTCTCCTATTCTATCATTGTTTTTATCAAATGTATTTTTTTTCTGTCAAAGGAATTGTTCACCCCCAAAAAATCCCATAATTTATTTGTATTACTATTAAATTATACTGTCAATAGGGTTGTAGATAGTCTGTTTTGATGCTGTTGGAGTAGTCCTCACCTTGTCTATGTCTCCAAGTCCCTCCGTGTCCAGCAGCACCAAAGTGTGTCCTGCTTTAGAGGGGTGAGGAACGCACCACATCCAGATGCCTTTAGTCTTCGATTCGATCGTGCTGCCGAGAGCAAAGCCTGAGACCACAGAAGTGGTAAGTATTATTATTATGTGAATACTATTGTTCTGACATGTGAAATAATTTGCACAGTGTTTCTCTCACCAGACTGTTGTCCTGCCAGGCGGTTCATCAGGTAAGATTTCCCTGTTCTGTAAAGTCCCACTATAGACACCACCACGACCGGCTCTCTGATGCTGTCCAGAATATCTTTGGCCTCTTTTCTCACACATAACAGCCCATCACCATCAGTTTCAATGAAGCACACTGGAGCTGACATGAACTTTGTAGACGCCATATCTATAAACAATACGTTTACAACACACACAACAGACAGAAACAATGAGTACAACATAAGCATAAAACACAACATCAACAACAGAACTCACACGACACTTATAAATCACCATTATATCAATATGGCAACACCAATATATATGTTATCCGTTTCTATTCCACTAATACGTTTTGAAGATTGTATACTAACATGAATATGTTACATTAGATCCGATTAACACAAATTAAATCTGATTGTTAATTACCTTGAGGGTCAAATGATCCTTCAGTTTAAAACAACGTTTCGGCTTTACTATTCTGAGGTACTATACGTCTGAGATCAACTATGAGATGCTCGTTTTGCATCATTAGTTCAGTCGTAAGACTGTGATCAATAACAATCGAAATGAAAGTGAAAGTATGTCACTAGAGCTTATTTAGCAGAGACGGGTCACTTCTATTAAAATTAACGGGAGAAATTTTACCGGTCAACGGATGTAGAAAAGGAAGTCCCGCCCTAGAGGTAAAATAGCCAATCCCCTTTTAGATACAGACAACGCCTAAAAATCAACTCGAGAACGCGCATGAACATTAGCGATACAAGTCGGGGATTTTTTTTATTTTTATTTATTTTTATTTATTTTAAGCATGCTCTGTGGTAAAGCAGCACAATTTATGACACCAGTGTTTTCAGATTTAACTGCTGCTTTGAAATATTTTCTTTGATCGTAATCTTGACCATCCGTTTCGGAGATTTCGGTCTTTCCCAATTCAAGTAGATAAAAACTGCACACTCATGCAACTTATAGAAAATACCTGACTAGCTGAAGACACTTTGATATCACTCCCAGAAATTCCGTGTTTTCCCCATTGTTGTTATCGCTGAGCTCCAGTGTTTCTCCCTTAACGATCTGCACTGTTTCGAAAGTTTATTTGTTCATTTAATCTAATCTAACATTGACAGAAATCTTTGGTAAAAAGACCTTTGATTTAAAGATTTCTAAAACAAAAAACAAAAAGAAAAATATATATAATAAAAGAGACAAAGAGAGACGGGGGAAATAACTGAGCAATGTAATCTACAATACTAACATAAATGTTACATTAGATCTGATTAACACAGAATCTGATTGTTAATTACCTTGAGGTCAAATGATCCTTCGGTTTAAAAAGTTTCGTCTTTACTGTTGTTTTTCTGGAGACAACTCCACCAGTCTGAGCTCAACTCTGAGATATCGTTTTGTTTTGTTTTTGTTATTTGCTCCTTATTTGGCATCATGCATTCAGTCATAAAACTGTGATCAGCCAATAAGAATCGAAGTGAAAGTGAAAGGATGTCACTCGCAGAAACCCCCCACTGTGGGTTTCCCCTGAGCTCCAGGATTTCTCCTAAATGATCTGCACTGTTATGAACGCTCATTTCATCACTTACTCTTATTGTAACGTTGGGGCAGGCAGGAGCAGTGAGTGTGCGCATGTTTGCGTCGCTTTAACTCCTCTTTGTAAGTCCCGCCTTCTCGCACACCAATTGGTCGATTATAAGAGGCTTGCAGCAACTTTTGGCCAAATTCTTGCCTGTCAATCTCTCCGCGAACGCACGAAGCGCTGTTGTGTTCGGCATCAAACAGTTGCTTGACAGTAGCAGCAAATGACAGCTGAGTTGAAACAATCCCCAAAGAAAAGTGCAAATTTACAGAAGATTTGCACAAAAAATTCCTATGCTTTCGTCCAGGTCGAGATCCGTGGGAAGCAGATTGTATGACATGTAAATGGCACTTATGTGTCAGTTGCTAATAAAGGTGCAAGTGATTTAGAAGCACACATTAGCTCTGCGAAGCATAAAGTGTCAGCAAAAGGATAAAGTTCATCAGGTAAATTAACGGACTACTTTTTCTGACCAGGTAAAATTGTTATCACATTGCTTCATTTTCCAAAGCCATTCAAAATAATAGTAGGCTAATAGTAAATGAAGGTACACTAATGGCATCAAATATTTTATTTTAGTACATGGACATTCAAAAGAATGTTGGAAATTGTTATTTATTTATATATACATGTTATATATATATATATATATATATATATATATATATATATATATATATATATATATATATATATATATATATATATATTAACATGTTATGCTAATAGAGTGTCTTTTTCACTTTGTTAAAGTTTGCATTCATTGTAACACGGTTTTGAACCCTTTGTGTGTGTGTGTGTGTGTGTGTGTGTGTGTGTGTGTGTGTGTGTGTGTGTATGTGTGTATGTGTGAGCGTGTATTTATCACTTTGTGGGGACCAAATGTCCCCATAAGGATAGTAAAACCCGAAATTTTTGACCTTGTGGGGACATTTTGTCGGTCCCCATGAGGAAAACAGCTTATAAATCATACTAAATTATGTTTTTTGAAAATGTAAAAATGCAGAAAGTTTTCTGTGAGGGTTAGGTTTAGGGGTTGGGTTAGGTTTAGGGGATAGAATATAAAGTTTGTACAGTATAAAAACCATTATGTCTATGGAAAGTCCCCATAAAACATGGAAACACAACATGTGTGTGTGTGTGTGTGTGTGTGTGTGTGTGTGTGTGTGTGTGTGTGTGTGTGTGTGTGTGTGTGTGTTTGTCTGCAAACGGAAAGTTATTATTCTGGATCTACCAATACTTGACCTCCTTCTTGAACAGGAAGTAACAAAGCAGCAGAGCGGATCCAGTGTTGTCCAGACCAGAAACTCACAAGCTTCCTTTGAATTTCTTCTATAAGTCCCGTAGGTGGCTGTAACACTGCTAGTTTATGCCAAAGATTGGAAGCAACCAAATTATTGGTCACAGCTCTACTGTGCCCTCCCAGTTTAACTTTTGAAAAGTATCCGACCCCAAAAAAATTCCCAACATTTAAATTCTTTCTCTGCCCCACCTAAGGTCCCATGGCAATTTTGGGAGACTTTCAAACTTCTCTGACCCACACAAAATGATATGTATTCCAGTTTACTTAAGCTGATGAAGCTTTCTCATTACAATTAAGAACTTCAGATAACCTATAAATATCCTCATAATGATTTACAAAAACTGTAATATCATCAGCATAAGCAGACAGACATCTTTGAGACAACAGAAGATCCAGGCACATGCAATCCCCATCTTGACCACTCAAGAAGCATCAGTATATAACAATTGCACCAACTTTAAGAAATTGTCACCAAAACCAAAGACCTTTAACACATTGAATAAATAGTTATGGTCAACACGATCGAAAGCTCCAAAGAGACCAAACCAACATTCATATTAAAAAACATTACACATATCCAAAACATCTCACACTAAAAATAAATTGTCCTTAATAGACCTCTTAGGAATACAACATGATTGATCCTTGTGTACAATCAATTCTATATCATTTTTTAATCTATTTAACAAGCATTTTGAGAACATTTTGTATTCAGTTGTAAGAAGTGCAACAGGACGCCAGTTCTTTACAAAAAGCTAGATCCCCCTTTTCTGGCAATAATGATAAACAGTAGATTGACAGGAAGTAGGCAAAACACCATCTCTTATACTTTAAACTTTAAACTTTAAACTTTATTACAGGCTCTAGGCCCAACAACCGGACATACATCACAAAAAAAAGAGAGAGAGAGAAAAAAAAAAAACAATTACATAAACATATACATTACACACTTTTTCACAAAAATCTTAAAAGGCACTCATACCAATGCTTCCATAGGTGTGATTGATATCGGACCGAGCTACACCTGGGACTTGTGAGCCTTACTATAATATAGTTTCTTGACTCATCAAGTCGACCCATAAACTTAAACATTAGGTTCCTCAAGAGGGCCTGTAAACAGCTTAGCCTCAAGTCACAAAAAAGCTTACTTGCACTGCTGCTCCTGGGCTTCTTCAGCAGTATCCTCAGACAATCATTATATGCTACCTGCAGTTTACGCATGGTCTCCTTTCTGTAGTTGACCCATAATGGGGCGGCATACATAGGGGTACAGTAAGCACTGAAACAAGTGCACTTTCATATCATCAGAGCAGTAATGAAATTTCCTGACTAACATGTTCGCTTGTACATACAACATTCGTCTTTGCCTATACATGTCAGCATCATCTTCCATCTTGTCAGTAATGATATGCCCAAGATATTTTGTACAGTTAGATACACAGATACATTGCCCTGACAGGTAAAACATAGGAAAGTGCAGCTTCTGATCTTCTCTAGTCCTACAAACCAACACAACACTCTTCCTTGCATTGTACTGTACATCAAACTCACCCCCATACTTGGAGCATATATCCAACAACTGCTGGAACCCAATAGTACTGGGGGACATAACAACTAAATCATCTGCGTACATCAGGTGGTTTAACAGAGTGTTCCCTATTACACATCCCGTCTTACATATCCCCAACTGCTTTGAGAGATTATCCATATATAAGTTAAACAGTGCCGGAGACAAAAGCCCCCCCTGCCGTACTCCATTCCTTACACTAAATGGTGACGATAAGCGATTTCCCCATTTAACCTGCATGCTTTGTTTTGCATACCAGTAAGCCAGTATACGTATGATGCATCCCGGCACACCCCTAAGCATAAGTTTATCAATAACAGACTCAAAACAAATTTGTCTACATCAGGAAAGAACTGGGAGGCGTACAGGTCTACCTGTGCCTTGCCGAATCGACTCCAAATCAGCTGGACCGCCTGAGGGTGGAGTCTCCACTCTCCCCTGAGGGTTATCTGCTTTGACAGAGCATCTGCTGTGACTTTGAGGTTGCCCGGGATGTGAGTGGCACGCAGCGACCTGAGCCGCCGCTGATTCCAGAGGAGGAGATGACGGGTGAGTTGTGACATAAGACGGGAGTGTAAACCACCTTGGCACAACATCGTCGAGGTCTTCCGAGGCCGGCCTGAGAGATGGGGGCATTGAGGAACCGTGCCTTGTCTGCCTCCCTCATCTCGACCAGGTTGAGCCATAGGTGGCGCTCCTGGACCACAAGTGTGGACATCGTCTACCCGATGGCTCGCACTGTGACTTTTGACACTAGGAGGGTGAGATCGGTCGCCGAGCGCAGATCTTGTAGCACACTGGGATCAGAACTACCCTTGAGACTAGAGGGGGGCATGGCCGCAAGCGGCGCGCCTAACCCAAATCCCAGTTGTCAAGCCATGAGTGCTCATGGGCGGGGGAAATGTTCCACTCAAGCACACCTCTCGCGGCAGCCCGGGCAAGCGTGGCGGTCAGCTCCGCGTTGGCCTCAGACTGGGCTGCCACACCCGAAGGCGGCAGCCTGGTCGAGTCCTCGGCGTCTGACATCACCAAGGTTCTCTCCGATGCAGCGATCGACATCTCATACGGCTCACGAGCTCCGGAAGAAACATAAGGCTGACGGTGAGGCAAGCCTGTCTCATCCCAGTGCTGGACAGAAGCAAATGAGCGTACCGGGGAATGGGTAGTCAGTGGGGAATTTACCCGGTGGAACTGTACCCACCGAAGCCCCCGAATCGCCTCCAGCATCAACCAAAGTGGTCTCATACCCGTAGTTAGGAGGAGCCGCGAGGGGGACAGTCGAAAGAATTAAAGCTGTGACTGTAATGTTGCCACGGTTATGATCTTGCAGTGAGGACATAAACCATCCATGAACGCTTCCTCAACGTGCTTATAGCCCAGGCATGTGAGGGAGTGATCGTGACTGTCAGAGGAGGAGAGATAACGACCGCATCCATGAACGGCATAGAGACGGAAATGCATCTTTAAAAAGATGTGTATTTAAAAAGACGTTCAACGTCACTGTGCCTGCTCTAATAGAGGAAATACAAATTATTTTAGAGGAAAAGCTCTTTAAAGCACGCCCAGGGGTGTAGTCTGCAGCGGAGTGCAGAGTGGAGAGAAAACTGCTGGAATGCGCCGTATATCCAATAGCAATGCTTTGCAGAAAGGTGAATGGATGGCAGTAGTATTCAGTTTGCTGTTAATACAACCGCTCGGCTCTGAAGAAAAAGTCTGAATCAACTTGCCTGCTGGCCTCCCTTTATACCCGTATGTCGGGGGGAGTGGCATGCAAATTCAACTCGCCAATTCTCATTGGCTTTTTCTCAAAGATTTCAAGGTGAATCGGGCTCCCAAGAGCGACCCCTAGTGTCACTTCATCGACACAACTTAGAGTGAGTGACAGAAGGGGAACTCATCACACTTGTTTATGGTTATGTTAACATGTTTTAATTGCTTCCCTCTGATCCCCCTCCACACAAATCTCAATCTCTATGGCTATTAGGATTGTCACTGTTTTATTAAACCATAAATTTGCCCTAACCATGTTTTGACTTTGGCCATCTTCAGACTGCCACTAAGGCTATGTTCAGACTGCAGAAAAATCAGATTTTTTATTCAAATCAGATCTTTTCAGGCAGACTGTCCGCACTATTAATTGCAAGTGATCAAATCAGATTTGTGCATTCAGACATAATCAACCTATCTGCATGGGTTGTTTTGGTATCGACGTAGGTCTCTCTGCAAAAAAGTGCCCTGCCCAATCGCAGTGCAGAACTCCACCATCACACAAGAAAAACTCAGCGACGGAGGAGACTGGTAAATATTGTAATGTTTAGTGCTTCAGTCACCGCATTTGAAACCACCTCCCAATGTGGTTTGAATCAGATTTGGAAAAATCAGATTTCATGTGGTTTTTTGCTGTCCAGACCATCAAAACTCATCTGGATATGCAAAAATCTGATTTTTAGTGACAGTCTGAACAAGGCCTAAAAATTTTTAGTTTATAGTGCGGACAGTCTGCCTGAAAATATCTGATTTGAGAAAAAATCTGATTTGCCTGCAGTCTGAACATAGCCTTAGTACTGCTGGGTATTTGCCAAATGTCCATATTGTACAAGCACACTACGCAATTATTTCACAAAAATACAAATATATTTTTTTTTTTTGGCTAAATTACTTTTCAAATTACAATACTTCCATTACATGTTCAGTGATTTCACTTACATTAGCACACATATAGAATTATTGTAATTTAACTAAAACAATCCATAAAAATTAGATCAATTACTTTTTTAAATTCCAGTATTTGTTACTGTGGTGGTGAGGGTGTGGCTAGGCGTGGCTTGTGAATGGAGAGCGTGATCAGGAGATGAGAACAGTAAGGATCACCACCTGGCAATGATTGTCTTTAACAGCTGTTTGGTATTGCAGTGAGAATGGAGATGGGCTTTAAGAGCAAGCAAGTGAGGGAGGGAGAGTTACCACACCTAAAAGAAGAGACTGTGCTGAACTGTTTCTGCTGAAAAGCATGTTATAGACTGTTGCAGCTGAAAAGGTTGAATTCTGAGTATAAAAGACAAGACAAGTAATTTTTATTTGTACAGCACTTTTCAAAGCACACATCAAATCAGCTTTACAGGAAACCATGGATTGACAAAAAATTGAAATGTATTGTCTTTAACGTCTTGGATTGATCATTGTGTTGTTTGATTCAATATGATTGTAAGTTGTGTATAAACATTTTATAATTGTATTTAGAACCCCTGTGTGTAAATTTAAGGAACACAAAACTCCATAAGATGTTGGTTAATGGAGACAAGTAATCTTGAGAGAAACCAGACTCACTGTGGAGGCCAGTTCTCCTCTGGCTAACATGATGAATATAATGCCAATATTAGTTATTTGTGTGCAGTGCAAGTCCTAAACATACAGTTTCAGTTGGATTTGCCATCTCCGGCTTCCTCCTTTTCCCTAACTGTGAACTTTGTTACAGTTAAATTTGCAGTAAATTGTATTAGAACAAATAGACTATAACCCTGAATATGTTTACAGTGCAAGGTTTGGGAGGGTACAATATGTCTTTGTTTCCCTATCAAAGCGAGCTGGCGTTAGAGGAGGTGTTCTTCGGGTATCCACTTTTTTGTCTGGGGACAACTTCCAACCATCCTGACATTGTCAGCTTAATCCTGGGCATTCTGGGACTTGCTCCTCCCTGCGGTGTAAGTGTGGGCTCATCTCGTCCCCTTTTGTCCTTTCAGGCACCACCTGTCTTGGGGCCCCAGCTTTTCTTGTGGTGCTGGTGGACCATTATCGAAATGACCGGCTCCCATACTCAGCTCTTCAGGGGTCCAAATCACCAGGGACCCTTATGTCTCTCAATGAAAAACTCAGTAGCAAGATTTTTTTGCACAATAGCTATTTATATATCAAGTATTTGAACAAAGCTGGAAATATTGACCAATCTGCACCCAGTCAGGGTGATCAGGACCCCAACACAAAGCATGTTATCCCATGTATGACACTGCTACTAACCAAATGCATTAATAAATGACCATGAAATATTGATCTCATGTGCACCCCATTCCATCCAATAATTTAAAAGTTCTAAGGCTGTCCCCTTTGTTCCAGCTTAAACCTAATGGGACTCAATGCTTGTAAAGTGTTGCTATGAATGAATATATAATAATTGAATGCAGCTGATAATTGTTGATGGTGCCAAGATATTAGATCTCAGAAATTGGTGCATAAATAGTTGCATTAGGAAATGTAGCCTTAGCTACCTTCCAGAGCCCTTGTAGTTGTTTGATAGCTGTCTTTTGTAAATCCTGTTCTCTATTGTTTATACCAACTGACAGAATTGCTTCTTATGTGTTAAAGTTAGGGGGAAACTTCTGTAGAATCTTAGCAATGTGTAAATCATTGGCTACCTGAAAACTATTTACTTGTTAAATGGAAAAATTTGAATCTCCAAGAAACATTAAAATGTTAAATGGTCTGCACTTATATAGCGCCTTTTTAACCGTAGCGGTATTCAAAGCACTTTACACTGCGTCTCATTCACCCATTCACACACCAATGACGGAAGAGCTGCCATGCAAGGCGCTAGCCTGCCATTGGGAGCAAATTGGGGTTCAGTTTCTTGTCCAAGGACACTTCGGCATGTGGACTCGTATGGGCCAGGATTCGATCCACCAACCCTGCGATTAGTGGCCAACCCGCTCAATCAACTGAGCCCTATAATTGCTTCTATAAATATAATGACCAATCAAGAGTGTTCCTATTGGTGTTTGGAAGTCATATGTGTTTCTGTAAACACAAAGGGGTGTTCTTTTCTGCAGCTGAATGGGTAAATCTTGTCAACTGTGAACAATTTCATTGATTGTTGTGGTTGTGTTGAGAGGATTTAGATTGGGCTTTCCTTGTAACAATTTTCCTGCTCATCATCTCATTCCTCCCCTCCTACAATGGCCTTGTACATCAACAATACTATATGTAGAACATGTCTGATGCTCTAGTTGTGCATTAACAACAATGGTTTTGCAGGAGCTGCTCTTACAGTTTTTATATCCAGAGGAATTTTATTGTGCTTCTGTGGAGAGCTCCATATCATCTGTGAAGATGTGTGAGATTCATTTTTAAATGACATCTTAAAATGTCCTTTTCCTGTTGTACTATTTGTGGTAGAAATGTCAATTTATTTTACCTCTCATTTGTACAATTATATCCCAACTGCTGTAGTGCTACGAGAACTGCCCATATGTGGAAAAAAACAAACAAACAAAAAAACACCAGAAACCTGAGGCTGTATCTGTAAGCACCACATGGAATTTTAGACTCAGTAAGTACAGTAGATCATTTACTTTGCCTATTGATTTGTTTCTGAAGTTTCTATTTGATTTCTATTTTTTGTTTAGTTATTTGTGCTGTTTTTCTCTCTCAATGTATGTGTAAACATAGCTTTTGCCCATTTGTTAGCCATCTACTCTGCTAACTAATTATCAATATTTGGTAAACTGTCCCTGTAACATAAGAAATGTCGGAAAATTGGAGGCCATAACTGCAGCTGTTCACCATATGTTCAGGGGAGGGAGCCATACACATATCAAAAAGGGAAAACCATGGAAAGCTATATTGAGTTATATAAAACACTCTTGATAGCCTATGCTCTTGATATTTGTGTTATTGTGCAACATACCACTCTATCATAGTCTACACTCGATCAAGGAATCAACATCGAAAATGTAAGCAATAAAGGATGAGGGGCTGTGACTGTATTATGACTGGACGTTGTGTGGTGAGAAAAAATAGGTGTTTTGCATCATAACTGTTTCTGTATCATGTATTTTAAGATGGCTGGATATCCATATTGATCAGAAAGCACCCTGTCAGGGTGATCAGGACACCAACACAAAGCTTACATTATCCCATTTATTACATGGCTACGTAACAAATAAATCGATAAATTAACATGATATTTTGATTCACATTTTTTATAATTTTATTATGTGAAATAAAACTAGCACATATAGGAAATCGGTTGCCTGACAATTAGTAGCAGTCAATTATACAGTGTAGTGGTCTTTGTATAAAAATATATGACCACCGAATGCCATGATTGACCAAGCACAAAACATCACCAAATGAACACAATCCTAATATGATGGTATACCACTAAAAATAATACTGTTTCATTGTAAAGTTGGGGCCCCTGACCTATGCAATTTGTAAAAGTGCTCAAAAATATGAGAGCTGAGCAGAACATATTCAGTGTCTGGATCCCACCTTATCCATCTTGAAAAAGAAAACTTCTCCATGTAATGCTTTGTAAGCCTTGTAATAATGCTGCTGTCATTATTGTTCATGTTGTGGAAACCCGTAGGAAAAGATCCTTCTTCAACTCTGGTATTAAGAGTATAAATGTATAATCTACCTTATGGAAGGATGTTAGGGACTATTTTCTGTAGTTCGATGGAAAGGAGGAGGCGAGAATCGGCTTGATAATATAAATAATAGTTTAATATAAAACTGAAGCAAAAGACAAACACACACATGACGGACATGTCCAAAAACAATCTCTCTCTCGTCGCACCACCGTCTGCCATCGGCCTTTATCCCTCTCGGAGGCTTAATTAGCCTGATAAGGGAGCGGGTGGGTATAATCACAACCTGCCCTCCGCCCTGCCACTTTCCTCCCTCGCTCTCTCAGGCTGGGGAGCCCCCGGCCTGACATACACCCCACCCTCTTTCCCTGGGGGAGGGCGTGCTTTAAGCCTGGTCTGCCGGCAGGTCATCCCCATCTACCTGGACGAGGGAGGGGACAAGGGGAGCGAAACAGAAATAATTAAAAGGGGAGGGGTACTTCCTGTAACAGTGTAGTACCCCCCAAAAAAACACTGTAAAATTTAAACGAGAGGGAAAAGGCCAACGCAGGGCGACAGTGAGAGAGAGAGGAGTGAGAGATGAAAAAAACAAAAAACCTACTTGCCGATACACCAATACCCCGTCACATGGTCCTCAATCACTTCTCCACCCTCTCAGGCGGACAACCCCCAGAGGTCAGAACGCCCCTCTGCTTTTTCAGCGACTCGTGGGGACACGCCTCCGCCACTGGCAGAAGCCCTACCGTGGAGATGAATCAACCTACTAAATGTTGCTGCATCTTAAAATGTAAGGTACCTTTACATAAAGCATGGTGGTAGACTTCTTGAGAGGAGTCATTATAGTGTCTATTTGCAGCTATTTGCACCACAATAGTCTGGTGGAACCACAGGAATATATATAACAAACTAAACAATAGGTGATGCTGCAGTGGCGTGGGGTGTTGTCACAGTTTTGTGTCGTCTGCACCTTGTTTCGTGCCGTCTGCACCGTGTTTCGCGTTGTCTGCCCCGTGTTTTCTGTTTCACCCGTCACTAGTCACGTCCATGTCACGCTCCCTTGTTGTCCGCTCCGTGTTTTCTGTCTTGCCGCTCACGCTTCCTGTCATGTCTTCCTTGTTGTCCGCCCGTGTTTCACTGTCTCTGTGAAAAACTACATTTCCCTTCTTCCCGTCTTTTCCGGCCCCGTCACTGTGTTATTGTCCGCACCTGTCCGTCATTTTGTCATTACAGACATTACCTCTCCCAGGACTCCGCCTCTCGAGCCTTCCAGGGCTCCGCCTCTTGAGGCTCTCGAACCACCCAGGGCTCTGCCACTCAAGTCTCTCGAGCCACCCAGGGCTCCGCCCCCCGAGCCTCCTATGGCTCCGCCTCCCGAGCCTCCTACGGCTCTTCTCCCAGAGACACCCGAGCCTCCTATGGCTCCGCCTCCCGAGCCTCCTACGGCTCTGCTCCCAGAGACTCCAGAGCCTTCTAGGGCTCCGCCTCTAGAGCATCCTACGGCACCCCCTCCCTCAGCTCTGCCTTCAGAGCCTTCCAGGTCTCCGCCTCTGAAACCTCCTACGGCACCACCTCCCTCGGCCCCGCCTCCAGAGCCTTCCAGGTCTCCGCCTATAAAGCCTCCTACGGCGCCGCCTTCCTCGGCCTCACCTCCTGAGCCTTCCCCAAGCCTTCCTCCTGAGCCTCCTACGGCTCTTCTCCCAGAGACTCCCGAGCCTCCTACGGCCTCGCCTCCTGAGCCTTCCATGAGCCTTCCACGAGCCTTCCTCCTGAGCCTCCTACGGCTCTTCTCCCAGAGACTCCCGAGCCTCCTACGGCTCCGCCTCCTGAACCTCCCTCGGTTCCACCTCCAGAACCTCCTTCAGTTCCGCCTCCTGAGCCTCCCTTGGCTCCGCCTCCGGAGTCTCCCGAGCCTCTCCCGGCTCCGCCTCCGAAGCCTCCATTGGCTCCGTCTTCAAAGCCTTCTTCGCCCTCGCCACCTTCGGCTCCGCCTCCTGAACCTCCCTCGGTTCCGCCTCCGGAGTCTCCTTCAGATCCACCTCCTGAGCCCCCCTCGGCTCCGCCTCCAGTGGCTCCCCCAGCTCTGCCTTCTGAGCCTTCTACGCAATCGCCTCCCTTGGCTCCGCCTCCTGAGCCCCCCACGGACCTGCCTATGCCTCCTTCGGCGCCGCCTCCCAAGTCTTCTACGGCTTCACCTCCGAAGTCCTTCTTGGCTCCGCCTCACGCGGCACCGCCAGCCTCTGCCCTGCGGCCACCTCCCAGGTCTCCTGTACCGGCCTCTGCCCAGAGACCAGCTCCCAGGCCACCCAGACCAGCTCCTGCCTCATGGCCCACTCCCAGACCACCTAATCTGAATCTGGTGCTCACCTCGTGGCCAACTCCCGAGCCCCCCAGACCTATCCCCACATTGTGGCCGCCTTCCAGGCCTCCTGAACCTGCCCCTGCCCGGTTGACGTCCCCCAGGCCGCCGGACCCGGTCACCTTCGCACACCCCATAGACTGCTTGCCTGTCCTCTCGGCCTCCTTGGTTTGCCTGTCTGCCCTTTGTACCCCCGTGGTCTGTCTCTGTGCCCTTTATGCCTCCCCGGTCTCCCTGTCTGCCCTTGGTACCCCCGTGGTCTGTCTCAACGCCCCTTGCACCCCCTGTGAACTGTCTTTGTGCCCCTTGTTCTCCCCCTGGTCTGTCTGTTTTTCCCCCAGTCTACCCCCTCTCTCCTTTTTTTTGTTGTTGTTTCTTGTTTTTCTTTTAAGACCGTCTGGAATCCGGTCCTTTTGAGGGGGGGTTATGTCACGGTTTTGTGTCGTCTGCACCGTGTTTCGTGCCGTCTGCACCGTGTTTCGTGTCATCTGCCCCGTGTTTTCTGTTTCACCCGTCACTAGTCACGTCCATGTCACGCTCCCTTGATGTCCGCTCCGTGTTTTCTGTCTTACAGCTCACGCTTCCTGTCATGTCTTCCTTGTTGTCCGCCTGTGTTTCACTGTCTCTGTGAAAAACTACACTTCCCTTCTTCCCGTCTTTTCCGGCCCTGTTACTGTGTTATTGTCCGTCATTTTGTCATTACCGTGTCTCGTTATTTAAACCCCGCTGTTTTCCCTTCCCTTTGTCGTGCGTTGACGTTCTCTGTTCGTCGCCCATGTCTGTGCTCGTTACCCTCGCCTTCGTTCTCTGTTCATGTTTCTCCACCTTAGTTTGCTTACCCTCGCCTTTGTTCTTTGTTCATGTTCCTCCACCTTAGTTAGTTTTTTTCCCATTGTGGACCTTTTGATTTGCTCCTGTGTTTGTTTATTTTGTTATTACCTTAATAAAACTGCAATCTGATCCACCTGTCTGCCTGCTCCTGCTTCCCACACTAACGTTACAGGTGTAAAGTGTCCTAGCAACCGCGGTTCAAATCCGCCTTTTCTCCATCTCTTTTTCCCCCATCCGATTTAATTTCCACTCTTAATATTTCCTTTAATACTACTTAAAATAATAGACAAAAATGAATATTAATGTTGATTTCATCGTAGTGATTTGGTCACGGTGAATGTCAAGGAGTGCAGAGAAGGGTTTGATCAAGATGCGGGGTCATCGTCATTGATTTCTCTCGTTATCTCCCGTGGCCCAGCCTCGCTTATGTAAAGATTGCATTACTGTATTACTATATTAATATTGTAGTAACCATGTTTTTTTTGGCAGAAACCATTGTTTTATGGTTAATTTTGTGGTAACTGTAAATTTACAACAAAATACCATAGTGAAACTATGGTTACTTTTAACATTAGAAAGGAAGTCATGAGAGCTGGATCTAGGTGCAGCAAAATAGTATTTAATAAAGTAAGCAAAGTACAGATTAACTGGATAAACACAGGCACAAATGAAACATCCATGATGGGGAAAAACATAGGAATGGGTCAATGAACAGGAGGTCAAAATATATATAACAACTTACAAGGATTGAACAGAAATCAGGGCATTATATACACAAAGACTAATAAGTTAATGAAACACTGGTGAGGACAATCAAGGACAGCTGGCAGTAATGAGGTTAGGGAATTATGGGAAGTGTAGTCCAGGAGGAACAGATGACAGGGGAGAAACATATGTCAAACAACAATGAATCATGACATTACTGTAGTAAAAAACAACTTAATTTTTCTAATGTAAGGTTTGGTTTAGGGGTAGGGGTTAATGTAGTGTGTCTGTGGGACTCTAAATAAACAACAAATATACAGCTGTTATGCCCATACTGTATGTTAATATTTTAATATGGGTGCAAATAGTATCTGACGCTATGTGCACCAGGGTGAAATTAGTATCTACCATTATTTGCACCAGGGTGCAAATAGCATCTGCCTTACTGCCTTCATTTTCACTTGTCTCCTGTTGTCTAAGTCCAAACTTCCACTTTGCCCTATTTTTCCAATCCAGTCAAGCTCACATAGGTTTACTGCACAAGAAACTGAGCTTGTGCACCTATAATGCAACGTTGCTCATAATTACATTAGGAAAACTGGAGGCAGTGGTGGCTCAGTGGTTGAGGCTCAGGGTTACTGATCAGAAGGTTGGGGGTTCAAGCCTCAGCACCACCAAGATGCCACTGTTGGGCCCTTGAGCAAGACACTTAACTCCAGGTTGCTCCGGGGGGGATTGTCCCTGTAATAAGTGCACTGTAAGTCGCTTTGGATAAAAGCGTCTGCCAAATGCATAAATGTAAATCGATTTCCAGCCCAGAGTAACCCCTTCACAATCTTTCAGCTATTTGTTTCTTTGTCCTTTGTGTCAGAACAGATAAAAGTCAATATATGATTGAATTATATCTTTTATACAACAGTTCAACAAACAATTAAAAGATAATGGCTGCATCAGAAATCAAAGGCAGCTGTCTTGTTGACTCGCTGCCATATCAGTCAATGACTCAACAGACAGCATTTGCATATGAAAGTACCTCTAGAAACTGGTATTAGACAGGCTACTGAGGCAGTATAATGTCACATCCTTGCTAGGATAACAGCAACTGATTATTGCCATCTGGTGTCCACTAAAGGGGCTTCATTCAGTTCAACCCAACCACAGTGGTCTAATGATCTAGAACAAATTCAAGAGAGTTTTGGTTATACACAAGTGCATATTTCATAACAACGAAGCTACTTTCTCGCTATAAATAGAATGAAAAGTTGGAAAATTTGGGAAAAACATACATTTATACACAAATTGGCTATCAGCCGACTCTTCAGCCGCCAACCGAGAGAACTGGCTTGACAACATAAATAATATTTTAATATAAAACTAAAAAAGACAAACACACAAAGGTGTCGGACAGCTGTCCATAAATCTCTCTCTCTCGCACTGCAGCTTTCAGTCGGCCCTTATCTCTTTCTGAGTCTTGATTAGCCTGATTAGTGGCCAGGTGTGTAACATCACGACACGGCCCCACCCTATGCCCTGTCACATACTGACAACATTTTTCCCAAATTCCAAAGTAAAATATTGTAATTTAGAGCATTTATTTGCAGAAAATGACAACTGGTCAAAATGAGTAAAAAGACCTTGAATAATGCAAAGAAAACAAGTTCATATTAATTTTAATAACACAATACTAATGTTTTAAAAGATCAGAAATCAATATTTGGTGAAATAACCCTGATTTTCGATCACAGCTTTCGTGCGTCTTGGCATGATCTCTGCCAGTCATTCACATTACTGTTGGGTGACTTTATGCCACTCCTGGAGCAAATATTCAAGCAGCTCGGCTTTGTTTAATGGCTTGTGACCATCCATCTTCCTCTTGATCACATTCCAGAGCTTTTCTATGGGGCTCAGGTCTGGAGATTGGGCAGGCCATGACAGGGTCTTGATCAGGTGGTCTTCCATCCACACCTTGATTAACCTGGCTGTGGCATGTAGCATTGTCCTACTGAAAAAACAAAACAATAGTTATGCTGGTAGCACATCCTGATAGGTATTATCTGCCCGACAAGATGTGCTACCTAACTTTTTAACACACTTCTTGCTGTTGTAATAAATACCGACAGGTTCTCCTGTGACTCCCAACATGTGCTACCCATGCTTTAACTTTACATGTCAGTGTTGTTACTGCTGGTAGCACTTCCTGAGCACGTAGCACAGATTGTCAGAACCCTATGTTTGAATGGTGCAGCTTCTAGGCTACTAGGTGTCACTGTAAGCCAATGTAAATCACTTCGACATGCAAATTTTTGTAGGCTTTCATGTAAACTTGTATGATATTTATGATAGAACTTAAGTCCAGTATGAGAGACAATGCAGTTGTTCCGACCTGCTCACTGACAGACAACGCAGACTCTCTTTCTCAATGGAAATTCACTTAACTGAATACACAAATTGTCCCATTTAAGCCTGTCAGATGGCGAAATCGTGTAAGGGGGATCTGCTTTATATACTTCTTAGACTCTTTACAAGGGTTAAGAACAACACAAGATGAATATGTGAATCTTTTTAATACGCTTTAAGACAGATGCCATCTCCATCCTCTCTGGAAATGCACTTTATCAGTCGTATAAGATAATTCAGTAGTCTACACAATATGTAAGATAATATACTCTGTCTGATTATTGTATGACTTCCACCATAATCTTCCATAATCTTTAATAACACAGCAGAGAAAGGCAGAGCTTATCTCGTGGTCACAAAGATTGATGCCTCTAATATTTGCTGGACTGTTATGTCAACATCACAACCCCCCTCTAAAACCATCACGTGGGATGTCCATCATAATAATATTCTTATCATTAATCTCTCAGTGAAACAAAGAAAAGTGCACTGGGCCAAAAGACTGGGGTCTAAATTTGTGTAGGCCTATTGTTCGCAATCTTTTTCATTCGGTCTGGTAGATTTTTTCTGTTACTACAAACGTTTGTTAGGCTAATATACGTATTTAACCGCGACCTTATTTTTGGATTGTCAGTCCTTTACTTCTCTGTAAACACAGCAGGTGTAATGATGGCACAGAGGTGCACATTTAATTTTACAGAATGAGTGCTCTCTAAAATATTTAGAATCTCTGATCTACTGTATTTTATTTGTATACAGTTGTTTACTGAGGCATTGCCTCCCTTGCCTCATCTGAGAAAACGCAGTGCTTCTGTGCACATGGTTTTTTCACACTGCTTGACTCTGGGTTAATGTCTTTTTAAATTCTGTGTTAAGGCCATATTTAAAGACCCCTGAAATAAAATAAACATTTTGACTGTTGTTTGTTTTTACCCATAATCTATTAGCTTTGAATCTCTTGGAATGTTATGCATGCGATTCGCATGAGCTACGTTTATGATACTTTTAGGTGCTTTTTAAAGCTTTAAAGTGGTTCACTATTTCACGCTTGTTCGCGCTGCTTATCAGCAGCACCTGTTTCCCATTACCTCACTGCCTCCCTGTCTGTTTATTTTGTGCGTGTTTGTGTGTGTGTGTGTGTGTGTGTGTGTGTGTGTGTGTGTGTATTTTCTCTCAGTCGCTGCTTCACCATGCTGGTTGGCCCTGTTGGTTTAATTTGGATTACACTCAAGCCAGTTTCACCTTTACTTACCTTACAGACTTATTATTCTCTCTCTCCACCCAGGTGTCCCAGTATTCATGCCATTCTCGCCTCTCTTCTCCAGCCTGTGCCTGGTTTCCCATCTCAACCCAGTCATGAGAACGTTGCCATTGCCTTTATTCTGTGTGTTCATTAAATATCAATTGACTGTTAATCTCTGCCTGTGGGTCCTCCCTTCAGATATTGTGAGTTAACATTCTGGCCACCATGGACCCAGCGGAAGAACCCAGTCATCACTATGCACTTGCTTAATATAGGGTCTTACTTGGATGCCATTAAGTACAGAACTCCTCCTCCAACCAGGCTATGGAAGCCATAGTGACGCAGATAGTCAAGTTATTATCGCTAGTCCAACAACTTGTATATGTATCTGCATTATGATGAAGAATTACAGTGACAAGCTGACCTGTAAATTTCTTCTATGTCCATTGTTTTGGTGTGGATCCAATTGCAATTGCTGTGTTCATATATGCCTATACGAACAGAACCAAGGGAGAAAATGCACCAGGTACTGAAACTAGTTCTGCAAATGAGCCAGGAGGGAAGACACCACAGAGACCACACCCTGCCAAGAGAGAGGGTGGGGGGTATTTTGAGTGGAAATACGTCACATGGTCATGCCGAGCATTGTCGGAAGTATGTCATGTGGAGAAGTCCCATGGTAGGTCCTACCCAACCGGGGAGGAGTTTCTACACACATATTGACTGGGGCAAAGGGGTCTCTGCCAAAGGAAGATGCAGTTTACCAATAGGGAAACGTTTTAGCGGAAGATATACGTTGCATGGGGTTACCTACGGGGGACCAGCACAAGCGGAGCACCTACCCCAGTACAGGGCTTAGTTAACACATGTACTAAGCCAGCAGTGAGTTTCTCCACAAACTCATCATCCACAGGGATAGGAGGAAGTCATACAGGGAACACATTTCGTGAACACTACTGGGAGTCAACAGCGCAGCTCAGGGGAGGTGAAATGCACTATGCGTAAGCAATACACCCGGCCAACTGTCCCAGACTTACCTGTTATTTCCTGCCAAGACACAGGACAAACACTGCTCCACCCAGAGATTGTAGAACCTCGCAAAGATGTTGGGTGTTGCGATCCAAATGTATGCGTAAAGCATGCACCGGACACAGCAACGTCAGGGCTGGGTCTTTCTCCTCCTGGGGCAGCGCTTGCAGATTCACCAACTGATCCCTAAATGGGGTTGTGGGTACCTTGGGCACATAGCCTGGTCGGGGTCTCAAGATCACATGAGAGTAGCTCGGACCGAACTCCAGGCACGTTTCGCTGACAGAGAACGCTTGCAGGCTCATACCCTCTTGACGGAAGTGAGCACAGTCATTAGGGTAGACTTTAAGAGAGTGCCTTAAGCTCAGCTGACTCCAAAGGCTCAAAGAGGGCTCCCCGTAGACCCTGATGGACTACAGAGAGGTCCCATGAGGGAACAAGGCGCGGTCTGGAGGGATTCAACCTCCTGGCACCTCTCAGGAACCTGATGATCAGGTCGTGCTTCTCTAAGGACTTACCGTCCACTGTGTCATGGTGTGCTGCTATAGCGGCTACATACACCAGCAAGGTGGATGGGGACAGCCGTCCCTCCAACCTCTCCTGCAGGTAGGAAAGCACTGATCCGACTGCTCATATCTGCGGGTCTTCGCATCAAGAAGAACACACATAGCGAACAGATGCCACTTCAAGGCTTACAGGTGCCTCATAGAGGGAGCCCTAGCCAGAGTGATCGTGTCTACCATGGTGGGTGGTTGGCCACTTAGATCTTCGGCGTCCCATCCAGGGGCCAGACATGGAGATTCCAGAGGTCTGGTCGCAGGTTCCAGATGGTGCCCCGTTCCTGAGAAAGAAGGTCCTTCCTCAGGGGATTTCGCCGGGGGGGCAGACGCGAGGAGCGTGAGGTCCGAGAACCAAGTCTGGGTTGGCCAGTAGGTCCACTGTAATCGTAACCTCCTCACAGGTGTGGTAATGCAGTGTTTAAAACTAATTCCAAGGTAAAATAACACAAAGCATTATTTTATAAATTTACACTCAATATTGGAAAAAATTATCATATTAAATAAAATATTCTAGATTTACGCTGTGGTTAGGTGGAAATGCAAACACCACAGTCTGTGAAAAAGGTAAATTCTTTCAAATATATCCTCAAGTGTTCCTGAGAAAAGTTTCTCAGGTTCAAGTTCCTTTTATGGAGAAAATCCCAGCTACTCAAAGCCTCCACCATCAAATCACAAAAACTGGTGCGTTATCCCTCAACACCAGCACAATGGTGCAGTTGCTAGGTAAGTGATTAAGGTTAAAGTTATGATTTGGGTTATGCTAGGATTACAGTTAAAATTCAGATTAGGCTTGCCTATATATTACTACTCACAATTTTGAATATAGAACAATAGTGCACTGGTTTAAAATGCATGCATTCTTTACTTATTTGCCTAGTGAGTGCTTAAACATGAAAATGTTCAAATGAAAAAGAGATCAAATAAATTTTTAATGCCTGCTTTCATCATGTATATATGCAAAAACAGCGAATGGCTAAACATAACATAAAAGCAACTGTAATGGAAACCGCTTCTAATTAGGCAGCTGAATTTGCTCAAAGCTCCTTGAAATGGAGCTTCATATTTTCAGACGCTGGGGGCAGGAATGGAAGATGATTTTATAGTCAAATAGAATTCTTAAAGTATATGCTTAGATCTCCCCCTGTCTACATACAAACCCATATACTCCCTCTACCTATGTACATTACAGGAATAGTTCCCCCAATAATGACAAGTTTGTCATGTACTCATTTCATTCCTGGGGGGGGGGCTGGCCGAGAAATGAGGCTGAATGGGCGGTGATAAGCTGAAAAGGGCTGCCGCGTTATGCCGAACTTTTTGTAGGGCCGTGACTTTCTGTAGAGACTTTCTGTAATTTTTTTACAGATCAGCGCAGTATATACTTGCTGATTCCCCCAATACAAACATGGTCTTTACACATTACTTTATTCCTTTTGCAATGACATTTGGATGATGGGGTCATGTGGATTGGTGTGACACTGGAAAGTATAATACCGTTATTATAATTTGCATTGCTAATCAGCAGTCCCAAACTGAATGGAGAGCCTGAAAGCAGGCAGCTACAACAGATCAAAGCACCCCCCAACACACACACAAATCCCTCTTTTCACTGTGCTCTAATTTCAGGAGGAGAATTCCCACTTCCTGAAAAAAAGTGCATATGTGTGTGCACATCTGTCTCTGGGAAACTCTGTTTAGAGTGTCTAGTTCAGAATATGAGCATCTAAAGCAATTGCATTTGAATAAATGGAGCATGATTGTGATTCTGGCAAGAGTCAATCAGGCAGATAACTTGATGGCAGACTGAAATTGTATGTTTGTGTTCTGAAGCTTTGCGTATGTGAATCTGTCTTTGTATTACATTTCCTTTTTTCTCTCTCATTACAAATAGAGTACTTCAAATAGTCTATTAGTTGTAATTATTAGCTCTTCCTATCTAAACACAAACTCCTTGGTTGATTAGTGGTGTCTGCTGAGGCAACCATCACTATTACTTAGGGTAAGGGGAAGTATGGCCATCAGAAATATCCTAATGCGCACTTCTGAAGTTGCAGTTACGAGTATTTCACTTGTATTGAAGTGTTTTGTTGTCAGAGAGAAATTCTGGAGGACGTCAGGTTCATTGTTGCATATTTCTTGGAAAACTCTTATATTGACACTGTAATATTTGTATGTCAACTTGTTAAAGATAATGGAAGTTTGTCAAATGCATGCTGTTACAATATGCATCTACTGTTTTACATAAATTTTTCTGACAGAAATGGCAGACAAAAACAAGGCAGCTGCATTTAGAAAAATGAATAAAACGTAACATTCCCATCTCCTCCACCATTATGATTCTTCTCAACTTGGAAACTCATGTATCAAAATTACCTTCAAATTTCCCAGTCTCAATTAGAACTTGAGAGGGCGTTCGTGTGCAATATCCAATTGGGATACTTGTAATAATGGTAGCTCCAATAGCAAGTGAATGCAGAGAAATACCGATGTTCTGACACTGGGTAAATCCGCTCAATGACAACTGACAACACAGACACTCTCTCGGAGACAGAAACTCACTCATAACACATAAAATATGGTCATTTGTTGCCATATCCTGGCATAAATGTGTAATTTCAGTTCAGTTTCAAACAGTAAATCATCCCGGTTCCGTTGGACTCCTATATCAGCATTCTTGAAATGTGTCTCATCTAATTAGATTTGCAGAAAGTAACGGAACTAACTGTTGTATAAAAATGATAAAACAAACACCAGAACTCATTTAGCCATGCATGTACCTAGTGTGCACAAAATTATGCATCATTAAAAATACAAATATTAACATTTTTACAGTAACAGTTTATGATTTGACATTCCATTTTCACTTATCTGACCTCCCACATCCTGATGCGTGACTGCCGTCATTTCAAATTAAATTGCAACTTCAGTTTTTATACAAACGTTTTTGACTTTGACACTAGTGTCGCTAATCGTTACTAATTGTAACGTGTTTTTTACATTTTATTTTTTAGCTTAAATTAAATTAAGGAAGTTGATTGAACATGTAAATTGAGTGTGAATTTTTTTATGTTATATTTTAAATAATAATTCACACTCTGTTTACATGGTCAATCAACTTCCTTAATTTCCAATTAATTGGAGCAATACAAGCTTGAAGTACAAGCGTCATATCTTTGTGACTCGCATTCAGAAGGGGGCAGTCAGCACAACTCCAGCTGTACAAACCCACAGCTGGATGGAGCAGAGTACAGGGGTTTCAGCTATGCTTATTTCAAAGTTTCAAACTTCACTTAAAGTGACACCGCATCCTAAAGATTTAGCGATTATGGCTAGAAACTGTGAAAACCAGTAAAATGTGATACAACCACAGTGAGAGTCTTTTCGAAAGCATCCATCTGATGCACATGTACATAGACCAACGACAATAAAGTGGTTGGAATGCAAAAACATGTCTTGTGAGAACAACCCATCTCGATCAGTTTGACAGACTGAACTGTAAAATGGATTTCTGTGGACTGTAGGCCATTGATAGTCTTATGTTCAATGATATGGGGGAAAAAATATTGACTTCTAAAGCAACTTTGTATGGTCAAAGACATTTTTCTCTCATCTGCCACAATAATGTAATGTCTTGGAATTATATGAATTGCCATTTATTATACGTATAATTATTTTTATTTATTTACAATTACTTTTTGTGGCAAATGTATATATAAGCAATTCATTATGATTTATTAAATTAATGTCACACAATTATTTCAATTACATTTTTAATTGCTTGACTGCCCTATTTATTTACTTTTTTTTATCCATGTCAACAGGAAAAAATATATGTTAAAGGTCTTGTCTCAGACCAAAAAAAAAGAAATTAAAAAGGGGATCTCTGCAAATATTTAGGTCGAGAAACATTATACTCTGACATTAGCGCTGAATCTTTATCTAAAAGTAACATGGCAGTATTTTGCAAGAACCTCAAGGTTAGTGTTCCTATCTTTTAAACTTTAATTCATTAGAGGACACAAACAATCAAATTGAAAGCACAATATTTTGAAGAAGAACATGAAATGAGAGTATGATATTTTATTGAATGAGTCCTAATGTGTTGGAAAATAGTAATAAACTGATTTGCTGAGATATTTTTATGTTCCTGCCCCTATAAGGATTACTCGGTCACTCCTGGTATTATTGTGCCCATCTTTACTCTCTCTCCACACAGAGCAACTGGAGTCTGCACACTGCTCCTGAGTGCTCTACAACACTCCTACCGCTGCACAGATTGAGAGTACAGTTCAGCGGTGTAGTTACACAGCCATGTGACGTGTAGGTCGCTGTGAGGTGCCCTGAATATCACGGCTGTGAAATTTAGGTCAGAATTGCATGCAGTGAGCTCATAACTATGCAACAGCGCATTATGAATGCAGATCACAAACCGCTTTATCTGAGATCCTCACAATGAAGCTAGCAGAACCACACATTTCCATCACATCTTAAATGTATTGTGTTTTATTGTGTATCATTCTGTGCATTTTATGTGTCCTAAATACAAACAGATTTTTTTTTTTTTCAGAAATAGATAGTTTCACACATTTTGCATAATTTGACAAAAGTATAATTGTAACACTTTACAATAAGGTTCAATTAGTTAACATTAGTTAATGAATAGGTGTCATAAATAAACAATTAACAATATATATTTTACATGAAATATAACAACCTTATATATATATATATATATATATATATATAATATTAAAGTTGAAATCTGTTAGTTTAAATAACAATCAACCCTAGGGACAAAGAAGGGTTAGTGAAGTGAGAACAGTGAAACCAAGCTCTTTAACATCAATTAGAATGTTCCAATCAGATTAGAGAACCGGAACAAAAAAATTTATAAGAAGAAAAACACACTGCAGACTGATAACCAGAGGTGGGGACAAGTCACACATGGTCAAGTCCAAGCAAGTCTCAAGTCTTAACCATCAAGTCTCGAGTCAAGTCTCAAGTCGCAGTTCAGATAAATCAAGCAAGTCAAGTCAAGTCAAGGGTTCACCCAAAGCAAGTCAAGTCAAGTCCTGATAAGTTTCAAGTCAAGTCACACTACTAAAATAAATAGAGGTATATTTTTTCGATACATATTTATTTTTGCACAGAAAAGATGAACTTGTATACATATATTATGTATCTTATTTATTATACATTTGCTACATATTAATCATATGCATATCTGTGCTACATTAATATCTGAAAATAAAATAAAATTGTGTTGTTTACAGAAAACGTTCAGACATTAACATTACCTGTAAACATTAAAACAAATTTATTTTCGTATGCACAAACATTCTTTACATTTTTAAAAATAATGTAATTTAAGGAAAATCAATTTGCAAAACCACATTTATCAATCAAATCAAATCAAATCACTTTATTGTCACACTACCATGTACACAAGTGCAACAGTAGGTGAAAGTCTTGTGTGCAGTTCTGAGCAACATAGCAGTCATGACAGTGACGAGACATATACCAATTACAATAAACAACATACTTACACAACAACAATTTACATATCAAATGTAGGCATACTTACACAACACAATAATTATATACAATGTACAGTAAACAATACACACAATATACAATACACACAATATACAATACACACAATATACAATACACAATATACAATAAGTGGGAGTATATGAAATATATATATATACAGTATATATATATATATATATATATATATATATATATATATATACATATATATATGAAGTAGTATATTGAGGAGAATATGTTGACAGTCCAGTGTGAAATTATAGATGAATAAAGTGCAGTGCTAATTATTGATCGTGATAGATCAAGTGTTCAACAGTCTGACTGCTTGGGGAAAGAAGCTGTCATGTAGTTGGCTGGTGCGGGTCCTTTATGTGACCAAGTGTAAATGGAATCGTTTTGATAAATCAGAATCAGCTATCCGATCTGAGAAAACGCATGAAGTGGCCAGGTGTAACGTTAAACATAGGGTTGCCAACCACAACAGTTTTCTGTAGCCTTGTGCAAACTTATTCAATAGAATTAGACTTCTAGAATGTTCTTTCAAGTGCCAAAAAATATATTTTTTTAATTTAGTAGTTTTTCTTATCATAGCCAACAAATGTCTTCGGAAACTCCTTTTCCTCGATTTACTGAAGCCTATATGTAAAACGCATTTGCAGCTGCACAGCCGTGTATATATCTATGCTGCATATATCTATGCCGTAATTGGGAAAAGATTTGGTCCTTACCACAAAAATATTTTTTAACGAATAAAGTAAAAGAAGTATCCTTCAAAATAATAAATAAATTTTACCCTGCTAAATATTTTATGATTAAATATAAAAGTAATATTGACACAAGATGCTCATTTTGCCAAGTTCACACTGAAACTGTTTATCATTTATTTTGGTCCTGTTTCTATACTAAACGACTATGGGAGAATATTGAAACTTTTATTAAAGACAATACTCAGCAAGATATATCAGTAACTTTTAAATACATTATTTTTGGATACTTTGATTCTGATCCCATTAAAAAAAAACCTGCTTTGTAACTAATTAAATTTTTTTTATTGTCAAATTTTATATCCATAAATGTAAATTCACCAACAACAAACCAATCTTTATTGTTTTTTGAAAGAGTTTGAAATGTACCTTAACACCATCTCGTCCTCAGTAAATAAGAAGGCGTTAAAAACATTTTTAATTTGTAATGACCTTAATTTATTTAGGCCTGCTCTAAGTGATGTATAACATATCTCACCCTCTTGACTTTTTTTTTTTTTTTTTTTTTTGTTGTTTTTGTATCTTCTATTTTTCATTTATTGTTATTTTCTTCTTTGTTTTAGATGACACTGTACATATTGTTGTTATATTTGTACAGTTTTAATTACAATTTTGTTACAGAAGTGTATATTATGATTGTTATCTTTGTATTGTTTGTATGCATAAAAAAATAAATAAAAAAAAATATATATATATATATATATATATATATATATCTATGCCGTCTGGCTCGCTCATAGGCTGTGCTGCGGCAACTGCACAGCCAATGGCGCGAGCGCGGGTCAGAGCTCGCCAAGGGGGCGCCAAGTCCCCGAATTTTGCATTAAAGCAGGTCTTCGTTCATTCATAGTCTGTCTGACATGTATATTAGAATAGAAGCTATGTGTCTGTCATGGATTTGCACTGAATTGATCCTCAAAAATACGGAACAAAGTGCGTTCCGTATCAGTTCAATACGGAACAAGACTTTTATGTGTCAAATACGGAACGATTCCGTATTATACGGAACGGTTGGCAACCCTAGTTAAACAGCCCCTTAGAAATGTTTAGGTGCGTGCTAGTGATCACATCGGCGCCTCGTTAGCCTGTCATGCAGTAACGTTATGCGCAATGCTTTATAGTTTCCACACGCAGTCCACAAACTTGAAAATGCGCACATTTAATACATACATTATAACCTAGATGTAATATTGAGCTGCCCGCTCATTTTAAGATGCCAATCAACATTAAAAAATTCAGGCTACGCCACTGTTATAATCAAATTCCCCAATAAGTTACATCTATTTAGACGTAACAGTATAATGATAATGCCATGGTCACATTTCTAATAAGAAAAAAACATAATATGCCATCAAGGCCAAATTATGACAAACAGAAAAGATTAATTCATTACATTAGTAATCGTTATAACGTAGATCTTAGTGAAACTGACTATAAAGAGATTACTTTCTTACCTTTCCTTGTGGTTCTTCTTGATATGTCGAACGAAATTTGATGTTGTGGTTGTCGTGTCAGATATTCGTGCCTTGCATATTTTGCAACTGGCAAATCTTTTTTTATAGGCACGGTCCAGTTCAAAGTCTGTATAGCCAAACAAGACAATTTGTGGAGCTCGACTACTGTCTGCCATGTTTGGCGCGGTTTGAATTGAGCAGCGTTAAAGGCACAGATGCCGATAGTGATGCTGACGTCACAATATATATATATTTTAATTAATTGTATTGCTGTTTGTTTATTATAAGTTCAAGTCATTGTCGAGTCTTCCACTTCAAGTCAAGTCAAGTCTCAAGTAACTTGTTCTCAAGTCAAAGTCAAGTCAAGTCATTTTCGTACTTTAATCAAGCAAGTCACAAGTCCTGAAAATTGTGACTCGAGTCAAGTCATGTGACTCGAGTCCCCCACCTCTGCTGATAACACTGTGAATTCGGCCACAGTAGGTTGAAAGTTTTGCTGCTGAAATCAGTCTGTGTTCACTGAAATTCAAATCACTGCCCCCAGTGGCCAAAGATGGAAGTGTTGTTGAGCGTATGGGCACGTATGAGATCCAGATTCCAGGTTAAATGTTCGAGAGTGGCGCATAAGTTGTACTTTTAGTTGTAAATAATGTACTACAGTCAAAAGGAATGCATGTTTTATTAACCCTACCCCCTAACCCAATCAGACCCCAACCCTAAACCTAAACGTCGGTGGAGTGAAAATGCAATTTTAGAATAAAAATGTTAGCTATGAATAGCACATCGTTTATGTGAACACGATTATTTACTGGTTCCCACAGGACCAAAACCCATGTCAGTTACACTAAAGCGAAATGTGTTAGTTGAATGAATCCAAAAATGTCTGGTGGGGGATTGCACATGTCAGTAATTGGGCTGAATGGAGTTGATTTCAGGCTACAGGAACTTTCAAAAGCAACATGTCGACTTCCTGTGTGATCACATTGCACTCTGTGTATGTACATTACATTCTATGCTCCAGCTATTATTATTTTTGTGAGGAGGTGTGTGTGGCCAGGCCGTGATGATGCATGCCTGGCGCTGAGTTGACTAATCAACTGGAGAGAGATGGGGTTGGGGGGAGACACCAGTTCGAGAAAGATTGAGCGAGAGAGACGCACAAAGCTGTGTGTGTGTGCATCTTTGTTTGTTTGGCAGTTTGTTATGTTTGAGTTCAGTTTGTTATTAAAGATTTACATTGACTGTTCAGCTGGTTCCTCCCTCCTTCTTGCCCCATCTTAAGAATATTTTACAGTCATAATCTGGATGAGGCCTCTATACTTGATTAGGTCTGTTAAAACAATGACAAAATAGGATTGAAACAACATCCTACACAGTAGAGACATTAGAAGTACATTTTAGACTCACATTTAAGTTTAATGATAACAAAATATCAGTCCAATTGGCACAAACAAATTATGCTAGAGCTTTTTACAGAACTAACTTCACTTTTGAAAGGCACATTTACAATGACTTTTCACAAACTTGTCACAAGGTGAATTATAGTGGGTGTATAAAGTCAGTTTCCTTCAAGTTCACACAAGTATCCTAGCCACAAGGTAACAACGTGTGTTGTTCAGCACAAAAAATATGGACATATTCTACTAAAAGTCGATAACCACAAAGTGTCAAACACAAAGTGATTGTTATCTAATGCAATGACATTCAGACAATTTAAGTGTGACATAAGTGTGCTAATACTTTTTTGGCAATGCTGTTTACTACATTATTTTTTTTTTCTTTTACTTTCTTTGTAAATGTTGAGGAAAATATATAGCATAGATATGGTCAGGTTGAGAGATGTGTCTGAATCTATTAAACACTGCAACATTTCAAAGTGCTATCTATTTTCATGCAACACCATTATCTATCGTGTACGCTGCTTTCACAGGGCACCTCTATACCATACAACATTTTACCCTAACCTTTCAGTATGACATTTCAACTTCAAGTGGTACTTTAATCTGCCATTAAAACCAGCAAGAGAGAGGCTTACTAGTGTTTCTCTCACAGATCCACTGGTAAAAGTGTTGCTATCTGATATCCCACAGGATTAATGCTTCTACCACCCTGTGACTGGTGGTGGGAGAGAAAGGAACTCTCAAGGACTTTGGGGATGGGGAGGAGTAACGCCCAGAAATAAGTGTAAAATTTAATTTTCAGGGACATGATTTCCCCATTCATATGCTGTTTTATGTTTGTGCTGCATTTACTCCAGCAGAGAGGTAGATGGATGACCTTTACAAAAGCACTTTACAACATACCAAATTAAAAATAAACCTTTCAAAAGTATGGAGAGGCAGATTATTCCAAAGCCGTAGGGCTGCAACTGAGAAAGCACAATTTTAGGCATGATGTGGGGACATTCAACTGTAAGCAATTTGATGACTGTAAAGGTCTAGAAGTCTGATATTGAGATCGAAGATCGGAAATATAATGACGTGCCATACCATGCATGCCCTTATAAACAATCAATAAAACTTTTAACTGAATTCGATATTGAACAGGAAGCCAGTGGAGTGAAGCCGGCACTGGAGATACATTCAGGTCCATAAATATTGGGACATCGACACAATTCTAATCTTTTTGGCTCTATACACCACCACAATGGATTTGAAATGAAACGAACAAGATGTGCTTTAACTGCAGACTTTCAGCTTTAATTTGAGGGTATTTACATCCAAATCAGGTGAACGGTGTAGGAATTACAACAGATTGTATATGTGCCTCCCACTTTTTAAGGGACCAAAAGTAATGGGACAATTGGCTGCTCAGCTGTTCCATGGCCAGGTGTGTGTTATTCCCTTATTATCCCATTTACAAGGAGCAGATAAAAGGTCCAGAGTTCATTTCAAGTGTGCTATTTGCATTTGGAATCTCAACTCTCAATATGAGATCCAAAGAGCTGTCACTATCAGTGAAGCAAGCCATCATTAGGCTGAAAAATCAAAACAAACCCATCAGAGAGATAGCAAAAACATTAGGTGTGGCCAAATCAACTGTTTGGAACATTCTTAAAAAGAAAGAACGCACCGGTGAGCTCAGCAACACCAAAAGACCCAGAAGACCACGGAAAACAACTGTGGTGGATGACCGAAGAATTCTTTCCCTGGTGAAGAAAACACCCTTGGCCAGATCAAGAACACTCTCCAGGAGGTAGGTGTACGTGTGTCAAAGTCAGCAATCAAGAGAAGACTTCACCAGAGTGAATACAGAGGGTTCACCACAAGATGTAAACCATTGGTGAGCCTCAAAAACAGGAAGGCCAGATTAGCCAAACAACATCTAAAAAAGCCTTCACAGTTCTGGAACAACATCCTATGGACAGATGAGACAAAGATCAACTTGTACCAGAGTGATGGGAAGAGAAGAGTATGGAGAAGGAAAGGAACTGCTCATGATCCAAAGCATACCACCTCATCAGTGAAGCATGGTGGTGGTAGTGTCATGTGTGGGCATGTATGGCTGCCAATGGAACTGGTTCTCTTGTATTTATTGATGATGTGACTGCTGACAAAAGCAGCAGGATGAATTCTGAAGTGTTTCAGGCAATATTATCTGCTCCTATTCAGCCAAATGCTTCAGAACTCATTGGACGGTGCTTCACAGTACAGATGGACAATGACCCGAAGCATACTGCGAAAGCAACCAAAGAGTTTTTAAGGGAAAGAAGTGGAATGTTATGCAATGGCCAAGTCAATCACCTGACCTGAATCCGATTGAGCATGCATTTCACTTGCTGAAGTCAAAACTGAAGGGAAAATGCCCCAAGAACAAGCAGGAACTGAAGACAGTTGCAGTAGAGGCCTGGCAGAGCATCACCAGGGATGAAACCCAGCGTCTGGTGATGTCTATGCATTCCAGACTTCAGGCTGTAATTGACTGCAAAGGATTTGCAACCAAGTATTAAAAAGTGAAAGTTTGATTTATGATTGTTAATCTGTCCCATTACTTTTGGTCCCTTAAAAAGTGGGAGGCACATATACAAACTGTTGTAATTCCTACACCGTTCACCTGATTTGGATGTAAATACCCTCAAATTAAAGCTGAAAGTCTGCAGTTAAAGCACATTTGTTCGTTTAATTTCAAATCCATTGTGGTGGTGTATAGAGCCAAAAAGATTAGAATTGTGTCGATGTCCCAATATTTATGGACCTGACTGTATATTTTCTCTTTTTTGGTTCCAGGGAAATGCGTTTGCATCAGCGTTCTGAACTAGTTGAAGGCGTGACAGGAAAGACTGAGAAATACTCAGGTAACATGCATTGCAATAATCAAGTCTAGATGTAATAAAAGCAAGCATCACATTCTCCAAGTCCCTGAATGACAGAAATTATTTTAATTTTGCAATAATCCTAATCTGAAGGAAGCTGCTTTTGACCACATAATGTATTTGTTTATCAAATTGTAGATAAATCAAAGATAACTCCTACATTTTTTGCATGTGTTTGTAAATTACCGGATAAAGGTCCCAGATTACTGACTATAGTTTTTATGGAATCAGGAGGACCAAATACTATGACATCTGTCTTGGATTTATTGAGTTGGAGAAAGTTGGCTGCCATCCATCTTTTAATGTCCTTAAGGCAATCAAACACGTATTGTAAAACAAAGGTATCAGTTTACTTGAGAGGAAGGTAAATCTGAGTGCCATCTGCGTAACAGTGGTATGATATGTTATGTTTTATAAAAATAGTACTCAAAGGGATCATATATATACAGAGAGAGAGAGAATAGGACTGGGCCTAAAATGGAGCCTTGTGGAACCCCACAGGAAATATGTGCAGAAGGTGAAAAATAAATTCCCAATCTCAACTGAAAATGTTCTCTCATTGAGGTAGGACCAGTTAAGTACAATGCTCTGAATCTCAACCCACTGCCGCAGACATTTTAGAAGGATAGCATAGTCAATAGTGTCAAATTCCATGAGAAGATCTATAAAAACTAGGATGGCACACTTTCCAGAATCAACATACAATCAACAGTAATAAGTAATTTGACAGTTTAAGGAGAGCAGACTCCATGCTGTGTTGTGATCTAAAGCCAGACTGATATTTATCTAAAATGCCATTTTCCTTTAAGAAAGAAGAAAGGTGATAAAAAAAAACAACCTTCACCAATACTTTAGAAAGAAAGGGTCATTTGAGATTGGGTGAAAGTTTGTTAAAACTGATGGAACAAGATTGGACTTTTTAAGCAGGGGCTGCACCACAGCAGTCCCACTGATTAGACAACTGTGTACTATAGACAGTGTGCTGGGGTCAATGATGTCCAGTGCCTCCACAAGAAGACGAGGAGGGACAACATCCAATGAGCAAGAAGTTGGCTTCATATTCAGGACAATGTCTACCAATTGTGGGAGTGATACAGGCTCAAATTTAGTTAGATGAAATAAACATGGTTACCTCAAAAACATCTAATGCAAGGGGAGAGATGCTAATCCATATTTTATCGATCTAATTAGCAAAAACCACAAAATAAACTTTGTTGACTGCAGAATTATTTAGTACATTTATTGTACTGAATAAAACCGACTGCTACAGACAAGTCTCACCGATCAGTAAGGCGAGGCACATTTGAACCCAAACAAAGCTTTTGACGTGTAATCTGTGTGGAAGTGGGGGTGTGGTTGAGTGCCGGCTTGCCTCGAGCTGTGCCCGGAGCAGGAGCAACGGTTAATCGCACACTTCCAGGCCCAAGCGGAGGACTGGCAGGTGCTCTGGAGCTTGCTACCCCAGGAGGGGGCCGCTGCTGAAACCCCATACCCCGCAACTGCCCCAGCCCATGTTCCACTGGTCAAGATGGGCCCCCAGGATGATCCAGAGGCTTTCCTGGATCTCTTTAAGCGGATGGAAGGGGCATGCAGTTGGCTAAGCACCCATTGGGCAGTCTGCTTGTTACCACTGTTGTCCGGGGAGGCCCAACTCACAGCGCAGCAGTTGCCAACAGAGAACATCCTGGTGTATGCTGATCTCAAGAAAGTAATCTTGCAATGTGTCGGACAGACGACAACAACAACAACATCACAAAAGCTTTAGCCTGGTTATTTTTCAGGACCAGTGCCCGGTGATGGAGGTAGGGGCTTTGGGGAGTATTAATCAGGGTACATACCAGGCCTTGGTATAATCGAGTTGCAACCAATCATCCAACAATGCCTGGTTCAAGATGAGGCTTTGGGTGCTAGAGAAAGTGAGGTGTATGCATGGTGATATCCATGGTTATCCTCTAGTGACTGTGACGATTCAATTTCAGAGACAAAAGCATAGTGTCGATTCCCACAGGTGATCAGAGCAGACATGAGACGAGACCCTTCAGCACGCCTTTGACCAAGTGAAAGTGATTGATGGTCCACGTCTTCAGCCAGATATTGCACTCGCGTATCCGTAATTTTCTATTATAAATAACCTGTTGTATTGAGTGATGTAGGACAATCAGACAAAAGAAGAGTACTGGCAGTTTTTCTTGAGTATCATCACTTCTTAGAGTCTCCTGGTATGATGTAATGTTTTTATTTAATGTAAATCAGATATTTGATGAGGCCCACAAATCACTTTTACCTGACCTTCCAAATTATTTTGCTAAAATCGCAGTAAATATCAGAGTGCTCCCTGCGCAAAACTCAGCAGTGAGTTTAACAACACTCAACATGTGCAAGAGCATTGGTGGTCGTCAATTGATCCGTGGTCCTATTCCAGAAGAGCGCACATGTTTAAGCTTGTCTGGGCATAGTTCAGTTACACACTTCTCCAGCAACTTTGCAGGTAAGCAAAGTTATAAGGCGGCTCTTCCTGTCTTATTTTAATGTACATAAATATATTATTAACAGTTTTGTTTTTCATGTTAACATATTAGTTACAATAAAAGTCTCAAGTAAGATATATACTGAAAAAGACGTTTGGACCTAGTTAATTTTATAAAACCCCAAGTTTATTTACTTATTTTTAAATAAACAAATGTTGTGAACAAAAACTGCTACTGCACCTCAGAGTATTTTTCCCCCAAAAAATCAAGTTTATTACTAACAAGAAGAGTACCTGCACTTTTTTCTTCCACTTCAAGTACTGAGCATTGCATACTGTATATGTGACGGTTAATTATTGACCCCTGCAGAGGAGTGTTGCACATTTGGGTTTCTGCAACAGTCAGTGTCATCATAAGCTGCCAGATTCAGCTTTTGTATGTCGAACACAGAGTTGTGCTGGCCATGTGCCTATAATTCATATTCTGAATATTCATATTCAGTCTTTAAGCATTATGACGTATATGTTTATTTTATACATTAAAATGGTCACAAAAATACCACAATAAAAAAAATTATAGCTTATATTCATACATAGTCAACACATCATGAAACGCTATCATCCACACAGCCATGTCAGCTTATTAGTTGGTTATTCAGATGTTGCTCTTAAGTCCTACCAACAGCTACTCAAACAGTCTTTTCAAGCACATGACATGTTTGTTTCATGAATCAGACAGCTAAATTACCACAAAAGCATCACGATATGCATTTACACCTCATATTGTACTGATGCAGACACACCAGAACTGAGGATACCAATCACGGAATCTTTAACACTGAGAAGCACAACAGGTAGACAACTTCACTGGAGGAAGACTTGATGACAGTAGACAAGGATGTAAATTGCAGCAGACTATATGAAAACTAACGAACGACGGCAGAGGTGACGGAGGATGATGAATATACAGGTGCTGGTCATATCATTAGAATATCATCAAAAAGTTGATTTATTTCAGTAATTCCATTAAAAAAGTGAAACTTGGATAATGTATAAATTCATTCCACACAGACTGATATATTTCAAGTGTTCATTCCTTTAATTTTGATGATTATAACTGACAACTAATGAAAAACCCCAAAATCAGTATCTCAGAAAATTTGAATATTGTGAAAAGGTTCAATATTGAAGACACAGTGCCACACTCTAATCAGCTAATTAACTCAAAACACCTGCAAAGGCTTTTAAATGGTCTCTCAGTCTAGTTCTGTAGGCTACACAATCATGGGGAAGACTGCTGACTTGACAGCTGTCCAAAAGACAACCATTGACACCTTGCACAAGGAGGGCAAGAGACAAAAGTTAATTGCTAAAGAGGCTGGCTGTTCACAGAGCTCTGTGTCCAAGCACATTAATAGAGAGGCGAAGCGAAGGAAAAGATGTGTATGGAGTATGCTACTCCAAAAAATAGTACAAAGCAGGTGGTGCAGCTGTAAATACCTATAAAACCGAGATCTGGGAATCCCAAAATGTTTCAACAAAAAGGATCTCAACACTCTCATATAGGTCACCGAGATTAGCAACCCCCACACAATCCACTATGACCAGCAGAAAGGGGACTTATTAATACATACGTTTAGGTTCAGCCATACTCTGGAGGCAACATTTAAATAAAGGTCCGAATTAAACACCCTGGACACTTTTGTCCATACAGAGTGCAAATGTGAGGTAAAGGGGTGTAACTTAACTTCTCCTTTCAGTTTGATAGAAAGGCTTTGCAATGACGAAATAGGGGCAAGAACCTGTTCAATACAAAACCAAATGTCTGAGACCGAATGCATAATAATAAAACTAAATCTTGTGTAGGCCTAGCCCACCTTTGTGAATCAGACTATGTAACTTATTGAAATGAATCTTGGATGCTTACCATTCCAAATGAAGGACGATACTATGCTAACAAATTGCTTGAAATAAGAGAGGGGGACATCAACAGGGAGAGATTGTAGCAGGTAGTTACATTGGAAAAATATTCATTTTAAAAATATTCGTTAGTTGAAGAAACATATCATATTTCTTATGTTTAAGAAAATAAATGACCTTCCTTCTTTTTATGGGATGCCCTAACCCATTCACATTCCACGTGGAGAGAGACAATCTGCTCATATTAACATTTAACATTTTGACATATTAGAAAAAATAGATTGTGTGTCAAAAATGTAATTTTAATGACCACATTCCAACATTAATGCAAAAACAAACAAACCCAAACATCCCCCAGAACAAAAAAAAAAAACCAGAAAAAAGAAAAATGAGCGCATTAACGAGCGTCCATCCCTCTAAACTCAAACAGTCCATGTACACCTATGAGAGCCCCCGGGACAAATTTGCTGTCAGATTGCTCAAGTCGGTGCTTCTATACAAATGTTGTGAGACAGAATTACACAAAAGAAAATAATCTATAAAAAAAACCTCCAGCCAATAGGAGGCATAAGCACAATAACGTGCAGATTCATCCACAAACTGTCCTGACGTTTTGTCCTGAACCAGCACAAAAATAAACAAAAAAATGCTCAGGTTCCTCGGACAGTCAAGTGAATGTTCAGAGAGTCAGGCTCACTTGGCTGCATCGAAAGTACCACAAAATGACTTTATAAAGGGAATATAAGGGAAAGGAGGAGGCGAGAACCGTCATGAAGATATAAATAATAGTTTAATGAAAAACGTAAACAAAAGACACAGACACACATGATGGTCAGCTGACCATAAACAATCTCTCTCTCATCGCACCACCTTCCGCAGTCGGCCTTCATGTCCCGCAAGGGACCGGGTGTGTATAATCACAACCCGAACCTGCCCTCCGCCCTGTCACAGGCTGGGAAGCCCCTGGCATGAAGTACACCCCCCCTTTCCCCGTCGGGCGTGCCATCCAATGGGTTAGCAGATAATTCCCTCTCCAATGACTCCAGATAATCGATCCATTTCTCGACATCCCACACTCTTGTAACCATCTCAATGAATTACGTTTCCATGGCAGTGATCAATCAATGTATTACAGAAAGATCCTCCAAGTCAGCAACGACCTTCATCAGCATTGCCGACACGTTCATCAATTGACGCAGAATTTCCTTCACTTCACCGTCCACATTGACTCCAGGGCTTTCAGCCTGGGGCTTCAGTTTGAGCCCGTAAGTGCCTTTTAATATCTTCAGAGCCTGATGATTTTGAATTCTTTGACATATTGTCTTCCTAGAACAGTTAAGGATCAGGGTGTATCGAATCTCACTGGTTTATGACACAAAAAGTATTAAAACTAGCAAAGTGCGCAGAGCTCGTCATTCACACGTCCAAACCTCGAATGGTGCTTCGCGACTCCCCCACGTGACCATGTCCTAAAGGATTTTGCATTCCTTTCATTCTGTTGATATCTTGCACACAGATATTAACTCAATCTGGGAGGCATTCAGGGGAATTTAGACCCTACTCATGAAAAGGTTAAAACCATTTGTATTAAATAAGGTGTACAGAACGACACTGACAGTCCATATGAGGTGTGGTTCTGGAAAATAACACAGATGGAGGTCTGGAATCATTCACAAATTCAGATGTTGTCTATCTTCAAATTAGTAGCTCTGGAGAAAAATTCATAGGTACCAAGTTGATACAACAAGTGCAAATCGGTAAGAACTAATAATTAGATTTTTCCAAATTTTCCAGGTTAGTCACATCAAATCTTTGAAAGATTCTCACAAATTAGTTTGAGGCACTAAGTAGCAAGTACACAAGATGCAGTGGAAGTAAATAGTATGTAAAACCTTTGGAATTACCTGCATTTATGTATACATTTGTCTTAAAATCTGATCTGAACTTCATTTTGCAATAATGAAGTTACAATAATGAACAAACGCAATCTATTTTAACTAATAACACACACATTATTGTATGGTTTTTGTACATATTAACATCATTCAAACATTCACAGTGTAGGTTGGAAAAAGTATGTGGACCCATAGGGTCATGACATCAACAAAAGCTAATTAGAGGCAGCAATTGGCAAACCTGGCATCCAATTAATAAAACAAGATTTGAGGCATGGGTTAGAGCTACTTTGATGCATAAAAAGCACTCAAACATTTTGAGTTTTCTGTTCACAAGAAGCATCTGCTGACATGGACCATGCTTTGCAAAAATCTCAGAGGGCCTACAATCAATAATTGTTGCTTTGCATAAAGCTAGAAAGGGTTACAAAGTTATCTTTAAGAGCTTAGATATTAATCTGTCCACAGTTAGACAAATTGCCAATAAATGGAGATGACTTACTTATGTAGATACTCTCCCTAGAAGTGGCCAAGATGACTTAATGGGCACAACGCAGAAAAAGAACCCTATAGTGAACGCTTAAGAATTGAAGTAATCATTAGAACTGGTTAACATCTCTGTTCATGAGTCTACTATATGGAAAACATTAAACACCACGAAGGAAGCCGCTGCTATCCAACAAAAACATTGCTGAACACCTGAAGTTTGCCAAAGACCACCTTGACACTCCACAATGCTACTTAGAAAATGTTTTGTGGACTGATAAAACTAAGGTTGAATTGTTTGGGAAGAACACACAACACTACTCTTGTGTATAAACGGCACCACATACCAACATGAAAACATCATCCCAGTGGTTAAGTCGTTGAGGGAGCATCCTGATTTGGGGCTACTTTGCTGTTTCTGGGCCTGAACCGCTTGCAATTTTCATACCAGACCTTAACCCATTAGAGAGGCTGTGGAATTATCTCAAGAGAGCCATTCACACCTGACATCTTAAAAATATGGCTGAGCTGAATCAGTTCTGTAAGGAAGAATGGTCCAAAATTTCTTATGAACAATGTGCAGGTCTAATCCACAGCTACCAGAAACGCTTGGTCGTGGTTATTGCTGCCAAAGGAGGATCGAACAGTTATTAAATCCAAGGGTTCATTACTTTTTCCACTGCACTGTAAATGTTTAATGGGATGTGTTAAAAAAATATAATAATTATTTGTGTGTTGTTCGCTTAAGCCCATTGTGTTTTCATGACTTTGATAAAATCACATTTTATGACCAATTAATGCTGCTTTGTTTTCTTAGTTTAGTCTGTGCAATAATAGTCTGTACTTATTTCATTTACAATACTGTACTTAAAGACTCTACACATTTATTCCACTAATCATCAGTGTGTCGCTTTTACAATTGTTTACAGAGTTTGCCTTACCATTATTAAAAAAAAATAAATAAAAAAAAAAAATATATATATATATATATATATATATATATATATATATATATATATATTCCACTGTCTATTATTGTGGAACAATCTATCTCAGGCAAACTTGCCCATAAAAGCCACATAACAAACAAAACTAATTGTGAATGATTGCTTTACAGGCCAATCCCACAGCTCTTCTGGTCTTATTGGGCGGTTCTTGGCCATAAGCTGCAATGTGGATTAGACTCTTTGCTGTTAAGGCACTGCTATGCAACACTATGTCACTATGTCAGCTATCACAGGAATGACTGCACATGTGAAAGGATAATTTAGTGGATTCAATGTGCATTTGTCACTCCTAAATATGCACTTGTCTCAGCCTTATACTAGCTGCATTTGCTCACTGCAGACCATCTCTGGAAGAGTCTGGATGACAATTTCAGTTGCACCTCGCATACAGAAATGTTGTTTTGAGCTAGTACTCCACCACAACCTACAGGTGGTGACATTTGAACTGGTTTTTTATATAACAAAGCTTAAGGTTGTTCCCTGTGTCGTGAGATGTCATATGCAGTATCTTACAATTGAGCAGGTCTTAGAGTATATTTTTGGTTCTCAGTGTTCACGGTCACCAAATAGCCAGTGTCCAGCCTACCTGGATTGTCAAATTGTTGCTATGGTTACTGTAGTCAGCTGGATATAATGGAAAACAGGCAAGGTTTGTTGAAAGTGGTAATACTGCATAGACGTGCTTTGGGCTCTAACTGCAGTACTGCCCGTGACTCATGTGCTGACAAACCTGGATAACATAATTGTTTCTATGGTTACCATAAATCAGTTAGTTTAACATTGCCCAGAACAGATGATTGGAGATTTATGCACATTTAGAGAAAATGACTTCAGGTTGGTTGTAATCAATGTAAATATATTTTTCTTTTCCTTGTTATTTCATCAGCTCTAGTATAGAGATTCAAATGGAACAGACAGAGATAATTACGGACAGTCTAGGAAGGGACATCACATTTGTTCACCACAGTCAGTAGCTGAGTACAACTGCAGATATATACAGAGTGGCAGAAGGACAGACAGTGACATTTGGGAAAATGAAATGATCATCCCTAGTAAAATTCTAAATGGCCCAAATGGAATTATGCGCAAAGCTCGGAGCATGTTGATGACTTAAATTTAAAATTCCTTATGTTTGTGTAGAGAATTGTCAGTGATCCCATGATTAAAAAAACCCATCAAATAAGCCCCCATGATTACAATATCACACTCAGGCCATGTTAAATATATCTTATATTTAACGGAGTGGTGGTGGTGGTGTAGTGGTCTAAAGCACATAACTGGTAATCTGGTAATCAGAAGGTTGCTGGTTCGATCCCCACAGCCACCACCATTGTGCCCTTGAGCAAGGCACTTAACTCCAGGTTGCTCCAGGGGCATTGTCCCTGTAATAAGGGCTCTGTAAGTCGCTTTGGATAAAAGCGTCTGCTAAATGCATAAATGTATATAAATGAATGTATAATGTATATCTTATAAAATAAATAGTTTGGATTCTAAATTCTGATTGGATGAGCTGCACTTGATGTTGTAAAATGCAGTTGTAAATGCAGATAAACGCACCTTTGAATGCACATTAGCCCTTTAAGATGTCATTTATTTTTAAACATCCAGAACTGGCAGCTAGCCCTTAAATGCATTGGAGTTTCATCAAACATTATTACATATGTCAGGTCTTTAGTAACACAGCACGTATGTCGATCACAAATGGATCTACAAAATGGCCAGATAGTGTAAAATGAGTCTAGATTTTCTAAGCTTTTTCAAGACAATTAGATAAAAAATATGTTATATTTTGGTGTTTCATTTTTCGGATATCAAAGTTCCTTACTTCCACACTAAAAAGTTATGAGAGCACATAAGCTACACATATGTATTTCCTCAGGCACTTGTTGATTCTAAATAGACACACAACTTAAATCACTTCAGTCACTGGCAAGGCAGATACTGTTCATGTTGTGTACTACAATAGTTTACTTTCACATTGTTTCTTCATCAAATAGCAATTTTAAATGTAAATCAAGTCAATCGCTGAAACAACAGCATCATCTTGAGTAACAAATATAATGTGTACAATCATATCGGTTACTGATAGTTTACCATTGTTGTGCAGAAAATTGCTATATAATATAGTCGACATTTGTATGAATACAGAACAAGAATATGTCTTGTCATGAACAAAGAAATAGAAATCATTTCATAGTAAACTTTTAATTTATATTAATAATTTGGAATGATCATGAAAATATAATATATGAAAGCGCAAATATATATTGCAGCCGCGGTTTGAAATAATTTTGTTGTGTAAGTATGTAAGTTATAAGAGGCATGAATATCATTACATTTCCTTCAGCAGCAGCTCCGAGTCACCCAACATTCACAGAATTTTCAATGCAGGAAAAATCCTGAAAAAACCTCACCTAACAAAGTGGTTAGTAGGAGTGACCCGTCACAGCTGATTTTTGCATGCAGGCGGGTGTTCATTTCAAACCCTGATAGCGACACTACTACATATCTTGGGGTCACTAAAGACCCTTTACACTTATACACGTGAGACACAGGACGTGTCCCAATACACCCACTATTGGTCTTGCCTACTTACCCACATGTCTTAGGTATTTCTGGTTTTTGGCCACTAGTGTGCGAGTAGATGTGAAGACTGCGAGTGTGTGTATGACTTTTGATTGGACGTTGGGACACTCGTACACTTAACGATGTTGGTGCTGATGGAATATATACATTTATCGGTGACGTGCGGTGATGTCTTAAAGAGGCTAGGCACTGAGTTATGAAAGCCAGATTACCTGATTTATTGTTTAAGCTAATAATACGTAATAACAGTAAACGTTACGCACAAGTGCGGCATATCAAGAAATGTACAAATCAGGATGTATATCGTGTACTCTCTCTCTCTCTCTCTCTCTCTCTCACACGCACACACACACAAGCGCGTAAACAGTGAACGTTACACATTTATCAGATCCTTCAAATCCTCACGGTTTTCCTTTACCTTTTCATTGTGGTAGGTTATATTCAGCTTCCTTTGCTCATCAAGTGCAAGGTTGATCCGAGATTTTCCAAAGGTTTTCAGTGTAATTTGACACTGGATGTGAGCTGACGACTTTTCATGCTTGGTTAAAGCTGCTGGCAGGTTGTTCAAATCACAATATCCTGCTGAAGTCCAAACAGTCTGACAGGTTGAAAAAAGCAGGCAGGGATAGCAGTACAGCCGCTGATTGTTAGCACAGCCACATAGCCAATCTTTTCTTACATACCAATCAGTTTGAAATGATCGGATAATTTTTGGGCCCTTTTGCTGTGCTAGTCCATCTAAGGATGGCGTAGACCTCCCTCTTGCAATTAACTCATATTTGGTTATAAAATTTCCTAATTCCATGATTACGGCCGGTGTTCTGTCATTTTGAATTTGGCGGGGATTAGGCATGTACGCTAGCTGTGGTGTAATGACGTTAGCTACGCAAATGTCCAGGAATATCTCGATTTTAATTGGTCCATGTCTGATACGTAACGGAGATGATTACGGGCATAACATATTTACGTCAAAAGGCACAGCAGATTTGTGCTTTTTGCCGAACATGTTAAAGAATACAGGATCGAAGTGCATTTCTGTTTAATGCACATCACTGGATAAAAACAAAACTGTTTGTCAGCTACTTAAAACTAACATGCTTACATCACTGTCTTTGCTGTTTTATCCCAATTCACACTTTTAGGCTATGCCCACAGCAATCCCACATCTAATAATGTTGTAGTGTAAATTAGATTGAATGCTTGTGGATCCCATCAGACTGATGAAGTCACTCAGATGCATTTCTCTTCACTGAATTATTTACTTTTGATGCCACTTAGAATGTTTTATAGTAATTTATTGACCTCTAATTCCTCATTTTACACTTTTTAGTTTCAGAATGCTTTGCTAAAATGTGCCTGTTCCTTTCAACTCAACCCAAGACAACACTGACTCATTGAAGGTAGGGGCATTTTTATGCATATTTGCCACATTGCTTTGTCATGGCATAATTTTTCTGACACACGTCCCGCAGGATATAGCAGCCCAGAAGAAAAACTTCAAACTGTAATATCACACACTGCCATAACAGTCAGACATTCCCCATGTGGCCTTTCTATCAGATCTGTGTATTGCTGTGATACAGTTGGATTACTGTGACTGGAGGAATGGCGTGGGACATACTGTATGTCTGTATTCACTCTAGGCTCAATACTGCCTGCCCTCCATGTTCTATCCATCTAAACACAAACAAAAACTGGGAATCAAGGGCAAGGGCTCTGTGACAGTCAGAAATGCACATCTAAGTGCAGTGTCCCTGCTCATACACCTCATGACTTACATACGTGATGTATAAGAGTTATATGGAATAGACACAAGCATGCAATATATTGTTTGAACTGTAAGCAGTGTGTCCTTAATCTTAAACATCCAACATCCAACTGAATTTAAAATTTACCCTTAGATTACTCAGGGAATTTGTTTTGGCTAATTGCAATGTACAGTATAATGTAAAATATAAAACAGATAGTTCCGGTCCTGGATGCTGATTTGTCAAAACAGCGTTCCAACCAAGCTATAATACAGTATAAGTAATAACAATTTGCATTAATGTCATCTTTGTTAAAGGTTCATAAAGGGTTCATCAATGAACAAAAATATAAAATACACAAATTACTGTAATTACTGTCTTAACTCGCAAGTGTTGTCACTTTACTTGTCACACTGATGTCAAAAGAATGGTTTTACCAGTCCTAGATACCTAAAATCCTCTTTATGCTCATTCACAGCATATTGTATATAATATTAATAAAGCCTGATGATGGGGCCTGGGTAGCTCAACGAGTAAAGACGCTGACTACCACACCTGGAGTCGCAAGTTCGAATCTAGGGCATACTGAGTGACTCCAGCTAGGTCTCCTAAGCAACCAATTGGCCCTGTTGCTAGGGTGGGTAGAGTCACGTTGGGATAACCTCCTCATGGTCGCCATAATGTGGTTCTCATTCTTGGTGGGGCGCGTGGTGAGTTGATGCCGCGGAGAATAGCATTAAGCCACCACATGCGTTTTGTCTCCGCGGTAACACGCTCAACATGCTACGTGATAAAATATGCAGATTGATGGTGTCAGACGTGGAGGGAACTGAGATTTGTCCTCCACCACCCGGATTGAGGTGAGTCACTACGCCACCACGAGGGCTTGGAGCACATTGGGAATTGGGCAAATTGGGGATAAAATAAAAATATAAATAAATAAATAAATAAAGCCTGATGACCATTAAACCATACCGAACTTTATGTACAAGTTGGCATCTCTTTAAGAAATTATTTATATATGTCCACTTTACAAGGTATATTTTATAGATTACTAATGTTGAATAAGTGTTATTAAGCATTTATAACATGTGAGGTAAAATTATTCACTGCATGAAAGCCTCAACTTTTATTCATGTTGTTAGAACTAAATCAAGCATTTATAATGTATTTGTAAATGACTAACTAGTCATTAATAAATCCCTTTATAAAACATTAACAACAAGCTATTATGTAAAACATCTGTCTTCTTAATTACTACACTATGTCTTTCACTGTGCAGTACTTCTAATCTAGTGGAAGGATGCTACTTAATAAATTACTATAAAAAGATAATGTTTTAATGAATTTTGTGCCCTTAATATCTTTATTATGTACAACCCCAATTATGAAAAAGTTGGGACTGTATGAAAAATGCTAATGAATACAAAAAGGAGTGATTTGTAAATTACTTTGCTATGTTGAAAGCACCACAACTACACATTATATGATGTATTTCCTTGTGATTTAAAAAATATATATATATGTTGTACAGTAATTTCAATTGAGATGATTGCAACACACTCCAAAAAAGTTGAGACAGGGTCAATTTAAGACTAATAACAGTTTGAGGAGTTGAAATAACAAGGCGATGTGGAACAGGAGATGTTAAACAGGTGAAGCAATCGTGTCATAATATATAGAGAGCCTCTAAAAACAGCCTAGTCCTTCAAGAGCAAGGATCATTCTGGACTTGTCTTCAGCAAATAATCCAGCACTTTCAGAACAATGTTCCCCAAAGACAAATGGGAAGGATTTTGGGCATTTCACCCTTTACAGTGCACAATATAGTTAAAAGATTCAAGGAATCTGGTCAAATCTCAGTGCGTAAAGGGCAAGACGAAAACCATTTCTGAACCTGTGTTAATACTTTATATGTCTTGTTCAAACAATGAATTTACAGAGCATTATACCATGCACAACCCCATAATAGTTTTAATTCAGTGTAGTTTATTACTAATTTATTTCTGTTTATTTTCCCTGCTTGGCTGACAGATTGCATAATCATGATAACATCATAAATGATTGCAATGCCTGATGTACAATGAGACTTTAAGGGTGTTTCTGAATGGCAACAATAGAGCAGCAACGGTTGCAAGGCGGCTATGTCAAGGGTCAGTTCCTTTCCATCAATGACAATTTCAGTGTATTTGAGCTTGAATGGGCTCTGATTATTCACAGGGGTGACACAAGAGTCAAAGAGAGGAAATTGCTTTTTTTCTTTGTCATTTTAATGCAATTATTGTCCAAGTTGACTGAAACAGTCATCCTTGTGCGTAAATGAACTTGCATCTCTTTGGCTAACATTGTAGAATTTTTTTACATTTTGTATTAATCATTTGAAATAGGCTTCAGTATTTACTCCTGTGTTTTGTTTGCAGTCAAATAATTTGTTCCTAGTATGTATTGTTATTTGGCCAGTTGCCTGTATGGGTGGCATTTTTTTATGTGTGTTTTGAGAAGGTTTTTCAAGGACAAAAATGTGAACAATTTCAGAATCTTAACTTAATTCATCCAGTTTCATTGTAAATCATTCAATGCATTTTATGTAACAAATTATATACATTTTAATATAATGTTTTTACTCAACATATGATATATGTACAAAATATAATAAAAATATTGAAGTAAAATATAAATGTAATTATTACTATTATACTTATTATTATTATTTATATTAATTAATTCATAATAAATTATAACAAATAATTAATTAAATAAATAATAGTATTATAAATCAATAATTCTATACATTTTTATCCATTTATTAAGAATACACTTGAGGTCATAGAAATTTGACATCTCAGATGGAAATTAGTATAATCCATCCATCCATCCATCGTCAACCGCTTATCCTGTGTACAGGGTCGCGGGGGGCTGGAGCCTATCCCAGCTAACATTGGGCGAAAGGCGGGGAATTAGTATAATCACAATACTAAATTCACACTTTATTTGTATTTGATTAATTGATTGACTGACTGATTGAAAAAATGTGAGTGCGGCATGCCCATGCAAAACTCGCCAAAAAGATGCCAGGGTGTTCTGTGTGGTTACTAGTGCATTACTTGGTGATTGATCAGATGTTGTGGGTGGTTGCCAAAATGTTTCTTTGCATTTGCTAGGGTGCTCTGTGTGCTTTATATAGTGTGTTAACTTGGTAGTTGCTGGAGCATTTTGGTGGATGCTAACTGACCCAAGTTAAAAGAGCCATATCCCTCGATATGACTCGGTTCCCTCCTTTAATGTGATTTACTCTTCTTTCATCTTTTTTACCCATTTTAATGTAAATCCCATATTAAAGTAAAAACACTCTTCTCCTCAAGCCACATCATATGAAGTATAGCATTCCTTTCCTTAACACAAAGTTGGACAAGTTACTTGCCAAAGTTTTGGATTAGGCGTTTGTTAAAGGTGAATTCTGTAATTTGTTCGCCATTAAAAAACTTTTAATCTTAAAGAAATGAATTGTACTTTTGAAACATATGTATAAAATCATGACCACTCACATGAGATGAAGATAACCTTATACATTGCAGTGGAAAAGTATTTGCCCCCATCGTGATTTCCTCTGTTTTTGTGTATATCATAATAAATTATTAAAGAAATTCAAACAAAATCTAACATAAAACAAAGACAATCTGAGTAAACACAAAATACAGTTTTTAAATGAAAATGTTATTTATTGATGCCAAAAATATTTATTCAATGCCAACTGGTCCGGTGTAAAAAAGTATTTGCCCCCTTAGTGTCATGGAGAGTCTCACATAGGCAGAGATATGAATTCAATTGCAGGGTTTATTGAACAGGTGATTTGAAGCAGCGATGTAAACGACAGGTGAGATAATCCAAGAACAGAATGCGATGATAACAGTTGGTTGTCAGCATGTACATGTAGCAATGTACAGATGATTGGTAAACTCAAGTTAAGTCCTCTGATCCTTTCAGGAAACGTAAACAACACAGGATGAGCAAACTAGGGAGTCTGTAGTCATAGGTCTAACATAGACGAGAGGTCTGGAGTCTCTTAGACACTGATGATGACAACAGAACATGATGTGAGTGAGAGCAGGGTTTTATGCAGTCCTTGATTAGCCGCTAATGATGAGCAGGTGCATGTGATCAACACTCAGGGGAGAGTGAGTGGAGTGTGTTGGCAGTGAGGGAGAGAGAGAGAGACAGAGTCCAGTGGATCCATGACACTTAGTTAACAAATCCCCAAATCTATGAAACTGCATTCATAAGGGGGTTCAGATGGACTAGACACACCCAGGCCTGATACCTGCCAGCCCTGTTCAATCAAATTAACACCTAAATAGAATTGTTTTCAGCATCATGAAGTTGGCTAAAAGGTCTCATCCAGTAGCACACTATGTAAAGTTCGAAAGAAATTCCAGAAATTATTAGGGAAAAGGTGAGTGAAGTGCATCAGTCTAGGAAGGGTTACAAAGCTATTTCAAAGGCTTTGGGACTCCAAAGAACCACAGTGAGAGCATAATCTCCAAATGGAGAAAACTTGGCACAGCAGTGAACCTTCCCAGAAGTGGCCTTTCAAAATTCCTCCAAGAGCACAGTGACGACTCATCCAGGATGGCACAAAAAAGCCAAGGACAACATCCAAGAAACTCTGGACAGGCCTCTCTCGCAGCAATAAAGGTTCTGTTTCTGTCGCTGTTCATGACTCCACTATCAGAAAGTCACTGGCCAAAAATTCCATCCATGGAAGTATGACGAGGCAAAAACCACTGCTAACCCAAAAGAACATTAAGGTCCGTCTGAATTTTGCCAGAACACACCTTGATGATCCTCAAAGCTTTTAGGAGAATGTTCTGTGGACTAATGAGTCGAAAGTGGAACTGTTTGGAAGATAGGTGTCCTGTTACATCTGACGTAAATCAAACACTGAATTCCACAAAAAGAACATCATACCTACGGTCAGCATGGTGGTGGTAGTGTGATTGTGTGGGTATGCTTTGCTGCTTCAGGGCCTGGGTGACTTGCATTAATTGAGGGAAACATGACTTCTGCTCTCTACCATAAAATCCTAAAGGAGATCGTCTGGTCATCCGTCCATAATTTAAGCACAAACGCAACTGGATTACGCAGCAAGACAATGATCTAAAGCATAGGAGTATAGGAGTAAGTCCACCTCTAAATGGAACAAAAGAAGCACAATTCAAGTTTTAAAGTGGCCTAGTCAAAGTTCTGACTTGAACCCGATTGAGATGCTGTGGCAGGACCTTAAACGGGCAGTTCTTGCTCAAAACCCTCCGGTGTGGCTAAACTAAAGCAGTCCTACAAAGAAGAGTGGGACAAAATCCCACCACAGCTTTGGGAATGACTGATCTCCAGTTATTAGAAGCGTTTGGTTGCCGTTGTTGCTGCTAAAGGTGGCACAACCAGCTATTAATTCTTAGGGGGCAGTTAGTTTTCACATGGGTGATATACCTGTTGGATAACCCAGTAGTGGGGTAAGATGGCCCCTTTTCATAATCTTTAATTTTGTGCTATGACTACAAATGTTAATTGATAATATGTTGGATTTGTTAAAACACTGTACCTTATTACTTACTTAGTTTACAAATTTTAAACCATGACTTGCACTGCACACAAATAACTAATATCGCCATTATGTTCATCATGTTAGCCAGAGGAGAACTGGCCCCCACAGAGAGCCTGGTTTCTCCCAAGGTTATTTTTCTCCATTAACCAATCATCTTATGGAGTTTTGTGTTCCTTACCACATTTGCCTTTGGATTGCTCAATGGGATTAGAATGTAAAAGCTCTGGGATTATTTCTCAGTATGTTAGAATCCACATGTCTGTCATCAATAGCTGGGACTGGCTGCTGTCTCAAGGGCTGGAGGCCAGTGTCTGGACACAAACAAAAATAGAATTGTGGGAGAACTAAAATCTCACCCAAAATTTAAAATTCTGTCATAGTTTGCTCACCCTCCATAACTTTAGTTTAACGCAAAAGGAGATGTTTTGCAGAATAGAGACTGACAGCCTCAGTCACCAATCACAGAGCAAAATTATTCAATAAAAGTGAATGGTGACTAATTTTTGTGTGAACCATCCCTGTTATGACTAGTCCCAGTCTATGTTGGGGAAACCATAAAAAGGTTGTTGTTCCCATCTTCTGTTCCAACACAAAACAAGGCATTTATTTGATGAAATGACAAGGGAGGCAAAAGGCCAAAATAACAAAACTTCACAAATTCTTAAAATGGGAGTCAACTAACTTACCTAGAAAAAAATTTAAATAACATAAACGTACCCCAACTCCCTCTCTACCCAAAAATAAGAGAGGAACACTCAATTTAAGACAACTGACTCACTCACTCACTCACTCACACACTCACAAACAAACCCTCAAGAGTGTACAACACATCTGAGAGAGAAGATGGGAAATTAAGCTTTCCAGCAGCTTTTATGGTCCACAGCTCACCACCAGACCAATCAGGAGAACTCTTCATTTATGCTCTCAACCAGTAGTGATTAGAGTGAGAGAAAGAATGAGAAAGAGAGAGAGAGAGAGAGAGAGAGAGAGAGAGAGAGAGAGAGAGAGAGAGGAGAAAAGCCATGGGAAAACAGACATTCAAATCTAAACATTCCCACCCCAAAATACACAACCTAAACAGATACCATTTGAAATGTTACACCATATTGAATACATCTTACGAGTAACAATCCCCAAGGGAGAACTATACCTTATTTTCATCAATATGTCTTTACTAATTCCCACACTAAAGTGTACACTAGTTTTTTAACATTTTCAATATTAGTTATCTTTGAAAGTAAGCTGCAATGTAGCCATAAATATACCAGTTGTTAAGACATACTGTATATGGTATCAAAATTGCATAAGATGTATTGCGGTCATAGATACAAAAATAATTTACAAAAAAACTAAAAAAGAAACATTAGAAAATGTTTTGCAAAAAACTGAAAAATGAACGCAAAATCATCAGAATTGCAAACAAAATAATGTTTTCCTTTGTTATTTTATACTCTTTTTGCTCTCTCTCTCTGACATTTTTGTCCACAGTTATGCTGAGTTCCCCATCTGTCGCTCACTTCGATGTTGTGTCGAGTGAAGCGACACTAGGGACTTCTTTGAAGGCCTCGGTTACCTCTGAACTTGAGAAAAGGCCAATGAGAAATTGGCAGACAGAATTTACATGTCCCTCCCCCGAACATACGGATATAAAAGGAGGGAATCATGCATCTGTCATTCAGATTTCTTCTTCGGCGAGCTAAGATCACTTACTGTTCCACTCACCTCTGCAGAGCTTATGCTGTTGGATCTACAGCGCACATCAGCGGCTTTCTCCTTCACGGCAGTGCAGCTTTGCCCCTGGGTGCTTCGACAGCGCTGCTGAAATCGAGTATTTTCTTAAAAGAGTTAATTTTCTCCAAAAGAGCAATACACAGCAGGCTTTGAACGTCCTTTTCAGGACGCATCTTTATAAAGATGCCTTCCGCCCCTGTGTAGTTCCTGGATGTGGTCGATTTCTCTCCACCCCTGATGGTCACAGGCTCTTTCTCGTTTGTCTGGGCAGCGATCACACCGAGGCTGCGTTTGTGGATGGTTCGTGTTCTCACTGCAAGAACCTTACCATGGCAACGTTGCGGTCGCGGCTGTCCTTCTTAAAGAGGACTTCCGTCCGAGCCCCCGAGCTGGATAATGAGTTCACCGCTGCATCGGAGAGCTTTCCGGTGTCTGACACGGAAGACTCGACTGGACTGCCACCTTCGTGTCGGCACGCCCATTCTGAGGCTGACGCGCAGATGGCCTACATGCTTGCCTGGGCCGCCATCAGCGTGGGGCTGGACAGGAACCCTCCATCCTCCCCACAGCCTTCACGGCTAGATGATTGGTTCCTCAGGTCCGGGCACCTCCTCCTCAGTCACTAACCCGCCCCCTGCCTGGTGTGCGGAGCAAGGAAAGTGCTTCAAGTTTTCAACCAGGCCTTACACAAACTCCCGTTCAAAATGCTCACGCAAAGACACATTCTAACTTGCGTCCGGCATCAAGATTGTTTTGCAGCGGTAGACCTGAAGGACACATACTTCCACGTCTCTTTCTTGCCTCGACACCGACCCTTCCTACGGTTCGCGTTCGACGGCCAGGCGTATAAGTGCAGTCCTCCCCTTTGGCATGTCCCTGTTCCCTCGTGTCTTCACGAAGGTTGCAGAGGCAGCCCTTGCCCCGCTAAGGGATGTGGGCATTTGCGTACTCAATCAGAAAGTCACTATGCACCCACAGGAACCAGGTGCTCAGGCTCATCAGCCGTCTAGGGCTTCAGGTCAACTGGGAAAAGAGCAAGCTCAACCCGGTTCAGAGCAACTCCTTTCTCGACATGGAGTTAGACTCAGTCTCAATGGCAGCGTGCCTCACCAACGAGCGCACTCAGTCGGTGCTGAAATGCTTCACCTTATTCAAGCCAGGCACAGCGGTCCCTCTAAAACAATTCCAGAGGCTCCTGGGGCATATGGCATCCTCCGTGGCAGTTGTGGAACTGGGGTTGATGCATATGAGACAGCTTCAGACTCGAGTCCCGAGATGGGCATGGCATGTACCGTGTGTTCATCACCCCCGCCTGCCGCCAGTCTTTCAACCCCTGGACAGAACTCTGTTTTCTGCAGACAGGAATCCCCATACGGCAGGTGTCCCGACACGTTCTGGTCACCACAGAACACTGACATTCCTGTCTTGCAGGAAATCACACACAGAATGAGCAGTATGGCTGGTGGCATTGTCATGCTGGAGGATCATGTCAGGATGAGCCAGCAGGAAGGGTACCAAATGAGGGAGGAGGATGGCTTCTAATTATTGGACCAAAAAACTCTAAAAATAAGCCACTAAAATATAATTTGACTCTAGATGGATGTACTGTTACATCATCTTCAACAGCGAAGAACTTAGGTGTTATATTTGATACCAATCTGTCCTTTGAAAATCAAATTACAAATGTTTGTAGAACAGCATTCTTCCACCTAAGAAATATTGCTAAATTAAGGCATATGCTCTCGGTTGCTGATGCAGAAAAACTAATTCATGCGTTCATGACCTCAAGACTAGATTATTGTAATGCATTACTGGGAGGATGTCCAGCAAAATCTATAAATAAACTTCAATTGGTTCAAAATGCAGCAGCCAGAGTGCTGACGAGAACCAAGAAATATGATCATATTAGCCCCATTTTATCATCGTTACATTGGCTACCTGTTAAATTCCGTATTGATTTTAAAATTCTGTTAACTACGTTCAAAGCTTTGAATGGTCTAGCTCCGCAGTACTTAAGTGATCTTCTACCACGCTATATTCCAACACGTTCATTAAGATCGCAAAATTCTGGCCTATTAATAGTTCCTAGAATATCAAAATCCACTAAAGGAGGAAGATCCTTTTCATATTTGGCTCCTAAACTATGGAATAGTCTCCCAAACACTGTTCGAGATGCAGACACACTCTCTCAGTTTAAGTCTAGACTAAAGACTCATCTATTTAGCCAGGCATACACCTAATTTATCCTCCAACCCACAATTAGGCTGCTTTAGTTGGGTCTGCCGGAACCAGAAACCAGAAACATTGAGCATGATCTCTAACTCTGCAATAAATTCAATGGCATCTACGCTTACATCTTTTTATTTGTTTCCCTGTCTCAACCTCGGGACTCCTATCCTGAGGTCACCAGAACCGGCTGGATCCAGCACCATTCCTGCTTCATGTTGGACTCCACTGCTACATGTCGCAGAATGATGATGACTAAATGCAGCCGGTGCCAGCCAAACATCACTTCAATCTATTATGACGGACTTCAGAGGATGAAATTATGCCAACTCCAACCTGCATCACCTCGGTCTATTTATGGACTACGATCTTGAAATGAAATGCTTAGACTAACTATTGCCAACAAAAGCCTTCATCAGCCAATTAACAAGGACAATTGCATCTATGTGAACTTCTGCAATTAATCAAGATGGACTTCAAAGACTTTGGTCATTAATCTTACAGTTCAAACACAATCGATGTTTAATCACTGACCCTTAACACTTAGTTTAATAATTTTAAACCATGATTTTACCTATACATAATTAATATTTACATTACATTCATAATGTTAGCCAGAGGGAACTGGCCCCCACAGTGAGTCTGGTTTCTCCCAAGGTTATTTTTCTCCATTAATCTACATCTTATGGAGTTTTGTGTTCCTTGCCACAGTCAGCCTACAGCTTGCTCACTGGGGTTATTAATACAATTATCATTTAATTATTTTTAAACACTATTAAAAATCGTATTTTATCTAAATTACACAATGATGATTAATCGACTTTATAGACATTACAGTTTTATCGTCTGTTAATGCTGATATTCTGTAAAGCTGCTTTGAAACGATGTGTGTTGTGAAAGGCGCTATACAAATAAAATTTACTTGACTTGACTTGACTTCCCTTTCAAGCACAGCATTGAGCTTGCCTGCAATGACAACAAGCTCAGTCTGATGATGCTGTAACACACCGCCCCAGACCATGACGGACCCTCCACCTTCAAATCAATCCTGCCCCAAAGTACAGGCCTCGGTGTAACGCTCAGTCCTTCGACGATAAACACGAGTCCGATGGGCATCTTTCTTTTGCTATATTTCACAGTCAGTAGAAAGTCTCTTCTGTGACCTGTAACCTGTTCTGTAACTGTGACCTTAATTGGCTACCGTCTGTAAGCTGTTAGTGTCTTAATGACCGTTCTACAGGTGCGTGTTCATTAATTGTTTATGGTTCATTGAACTAGCATGGAAAACATTTTGTCAATAAAGATCTGTTAAGCTATTTGGATTTTTAGAAAATTATTTAAAATACAGTGTCCTGAAAAAGGGACGTTTCTTTTCTGAGTTTATATATGGCTTGATGTTACCAAGTAAGAGCTATTAAAATACTTTCTGCTCCTTAAATACAAGTGTGTAAACTTAATCACTAATTTCAAACATATTTTTCAAGTTACATTTTTATTTTTATTTTTGAGTCGCTAATATGAAGAAGTTTTCTTAGTGTTACTCCATATGACCTGAACTAAATATTTGTAAAAGGGATTTATTTTCTTCTTCTTCTTCTATTTTTGGTCACTTGAAAACAAAATGGAAACCTACACCACCTGACTTTGACAAAATATTTTTTACTATTAATAATATTTTAAAACAAAATATTTTTTATAGGAAATATAATATAAAGAGTCCTAATGCCATAATTTTTTAAATAATGTCTAGCTTTAATGAGACTTTTAATTTATGTATGCATTTATTTATTGTTTACACTCTGTGGATGGTTACACTTAAAAAAAAATTACTTTAAGCCCCAGAAAAATTAAAAATATATCAAAATGACTGAACACATGTGCATCATGCATTTATGTAATTGTTTTGTGTGAATTTAATTTTTTATATATTTATGAATAACTTAATTTCATAAATTTAATTGAGCCATATAGCTTTATAGGCAGCTGTTCTATATATTATATTATCATTTGAGCATTAGGCTACAGAAAATTACAAAGGCATTAAACATTTAGCTTTAAAGGGCAAACCAAAATGCAGAGATTGACAATTGATTGAGAAAGCTTAAATTATTGCTTGAAGGGCTCATATGAAATGTGTCTCTAGCTGTCACAAGTTTGAGCCCCCTGCTGTAGAGGCTGTGTAGCTTTAAAAAAAAAAAAAAAAAAAAAATAAAAAAAACACCAAAATTAAATGTGTGAATTAAATTCAACAAACTTTTACTCAAATCTCTGAGAGATTGTAATAGTTGTTCTGAAATCATAAAGACTCCTATCATCGCGTACTGTGTGTCATAGCCATCTCCAATAAAAAGTGGGCATCTGATGCATGAAAGTGGGCATCTGATTCCCCTTTTCCACTTAATCCTCCTCCCATCCCCCTTCACTCATCTCCGCATTATCCTCTGTGCATTTGAATCATTTTGTCACGGGGGTCTCTCTCTCCTCCCGCCCCCTCGCCCCATTTCTGTTCATAGCAGATTATTCGGGCTGAGAAGAAACAGTTCATTCCTGTCTAGCGTCATTGCGCCCATTGGCATCGATTATAGGGGTGATGTTCAGTCGGAGAGGGTGAAACGGAGCAACTTAAGATGCACTTGTTCGGTCTGCATTTCACAGTCAGATGTGCTGAAGCAGTAATACAATGGATTTAACTCTGAATTTGACCATGAGAGCTGCTGGGACATCGACGATGTTTGGAATAAAACCGTTACATTAGAGGAAAACGCGACGTCTGGCTGTTCTTGAGGTGTGTATGCAACGCGATGTTTCTGTTACAGGTGCGCAGCGTTTCAAAATGAAATCTTTCGTTTGTAAGAATGTAAACTTAAACATTTCGACTCAATTATTTGGGTAAAGTGTACGTTGTTTTCAGTGCGCCGTACTGCAGACAATTAAGTTTAAGCAACGTGTATTTGATGCCGACTTTGCCTCGGAATATTCCTATAAAAATTATCCATTATCGATTATCGAAACACTTCAAGGGGCATAATTATTATTATTAACATTAATTATTAATATTAATAATAATAATAATAATAATAATAATAATAATAATAATGATGATTATTATTTATTTATTTATTTGCATAGTGAATTCGCCTCCAGTAATTTTAGTTTCTAGTATTTTCTTTGGAAATTGCTTGACAAATTGTGTTTTAGGATTAAAGTCGCAATTTCCCTTATATGTTAATTCATCTTTGTGCATTATTACAGTATGTTGACACTCAGCCAGTAATTTGGTTACTGGAACGTTCTGTGAACGTTGTTTTATAGTTATGAAAATTAAACCCTGAAAATCACCATTAGATATCTGTATAAGTTGTTATAAGTTTATCACATAAAACCCTCCGTACTAGAGGTTTTCCTAACATAACTAACATTCCTAGAACGTTATGAAAAGGTTCCCCCTAAAAAGAACCAAATGTGAACCTACGGTATAATGAAATGCTCTGTATTCCCCAGCAAACAGACCCCTGCAACTATTATTCCATTCATCCTAATATCTGTGCACTATTTAAAAAGCATTACATTTGGGTATTTGAGGAACAATGAATCTGGAACCGTCAGATGGTGTGATCCTTGCTCAAACTGCCATAATATGCATGTCCGTATGTATTCAGCATTCAGCTGTATGCTGTAGGTTTTTTGGTGGTGGGGGTTGGGATGCGGATATCTTGGCTATCACTCACCTCATGAAAATAGACGAGCTACATCTGAACTTGCCTTAAAGTTGATTCAGCTGATGCTTAATCATAGGATACCTCTGTACAAAATAGATAAGTGATGATGGAACAGTAGAATAACTTTCATTAATCTAAATATATAGGCTACATAATTGGTATCAGATCTTTGCTTTGTCTGAATGGAGAAGGTTTTCCCCAGTGTACTGCAACTGTTGTATTGATTGATGATGAAATCCTGTTGATTGTCATTAAGTGTATACACTAAAGGGATGGTTCACCCAAAAATCTTAATTAATTAATTGTTTAAAGTTTCCCTTCTGTCTCACCAGTGCCTCCATGGCAAAGCCCCCCTATATCTAAAACAACTCATCACCCCCCTTTCCTCATCACGCCACATCCGCTCTGGACAGGCCAACCTCCTCCAGCCTTTGAGGACAAGGCTTCGTACTATGGGTGATCGTGCCTTCTGTTCAGTTGCTCCCAGTCTGTGGAATGCTCTCCCTGTCCATCTAAGGGCCCCACAGTCTGTGGACTCTTTTAAAAAAGGCCTTAAAACCCATCGTTTTAGTAAAGCCTTTTATTGCTAATAGTGTTATCTTAATGTTTCTGTTTTTATTCTGTATTGCATTGTAGAACTTTGAGGTCATTGAATTGATGTAAAGTGCGTTATAAATTAAATGTATTATTATTATTATTATTATCACCTCTGTGCTGTTAAAACCTAATATGACTTTCTTTTCTTAACATAATAGGACCTTGTGACAAAATGTTGTGCTCAGTGATGTCATTCAATGGTAACCACCACGTCAAGCTTCAAAAGGATGCAGAAGTATAATTCAGAAGTCTAATAATTTGTTCCATAAGACTCATGATTGTAATGAAAGCATACCATGAGGTTTGGTGAGAAACAAATCAAAATCTAATGTAATATTACGTGAAACTGTTGACCAACCGTTGCTCTCCTCTGCGCGTTCATGAGACTGCATGAGACCAGCAGTTCAGGCAGCCCTCTAGCGAAAAGGAGCATTCACGCAAAACACGTTTTGTTTATCTAAAAACGGGTCTGCCACAGTGATACTAAAGAACAGAACACAGCTGCGCAAAAACCAGAGAACCAAACTAACAAAACATGTCTGAAGAGTTTGTAGTCCAAAAATAGATTCATTTCTATGCCCAGCCTTATTTATTTATTTTTTAATCAGAGTATTCAATCAAACAGAGAAAGAGTTGGGAATGTCTGTCACCTGTTCTCCATTCTGAACCTCCGTCTGAAGAGAGCTATACCTCAGCAAAACATTTGGTAGGGGTGACATTCTCGGCCAAAATCAAATCGTTTTTAACCGGCTCATTAGATGCGAATAACAGAATGTACTGAATAACAGAATGTACTGAATAACAGAATGTACTGACAACAACTCTGATGATTAACATCAGAAAAGATACCTTTTATCGCATATCATGTTTGCCTTCAAGTTAGGACACGGTGTGACTGTAGCTGCCTTCAGCCTCCTCAGTAAATGGCTGCATCCGAAAACTGGAAAATGCTGCCTTCTGAGGCTGTTTACAGAGGTATGATGAAAATAAGGTGCTGTCCTGAGACCAGTTGCCTTAAGAGTGACATTCATTCATAAACGCTGTCGGTTAAGCCGTTAACTGATTATGTTTTCGGATGGAGCTCTTTACCCATATCTGCCTGATTTTATGCACTGCACTATTGCCACACGATTGGCTGATTAGATAATCGCATGGATGATTGTTGGTGCCAGACGGGCTGGTTTGAGTGTTTCCGTAACTGCTGATCTCTGTACAATTGTGGTGAGAAGAATATAATCTCAGAATGCTATTCTGAGATGTACTGTAGGTTGGCGCTGTTTTGATGGAACGAGGGGGACCTACACAACATTAGGCAGATGGTTTTAATGTTGTGGCTGATCAGTGTATACTCGCAATGGTTTGGCATATTATGACAAAACTTGGGGGTGTCTTTGCCACCATGCCCTGGGTAAAAACTTTACAGACGAGATGGTATTCTACTTAACGTGCAAATCACAGCCAGCATATATTGGTTTAAATTAATTGTGAAACATATGGTGACAGGAATACTGCTGTTTTATTCAGAACTTTTGTAAGTTAATGCGTGAATTATGAAAACGTGACCTGCAACATCTGGCATGTAATGGGGGATTTGAAATTGGGTGGCAGAGGCCATCTCATCTGCCCTAGTCACTCAGAGACACATCTCTGCCTATTCCCTTTCTGCCAGTCATTCCTCATCTGTGATGTAAGATCTCTAGGGAGGCAGAGCATACCAAACTAATGAATCGTTATGTTGACCGGGAGGCATTAATGCAGCATCGACTGAGTCACATTCTTCAATATGTGCACTTTAATGGAAAATATAAAACCCTGTAACAAACCAGTTGTGTAAGATTGTCTCTCAACAAGCTCGGCTTGATCAATCTGTGGATTTTTGTCACCAGTGGAGATGTTGAGAAACTATTATTTGTTTACAAATTATAACAATATTTAAGTTGATGCTTCTGTAAAATGTGACCGATATTTGGCAATTAGTCCTCTAGTATATGGTGAGCTTTTTAAATTTGGGTGAGAAACTACAAAATAGTATAATTGGTTCATAAAAAACACACAAATGCTCTTTCTCACCAATGGTGTAAGTTTGGGATGGAGCTATGCGTTTTCCGACCAACGGCAATTGATAGTTTATTAAAATAGATTAAATTATGTATTAAATGGAAATAACTTCAAATAAAAACATTTGCTTTTTATGTTTTAAATTTTGATATAATTTATATCTTGGAATATCGGAAGGCTAACAAAACCAGGCAACATCCAGTACAATCATTTTACACAGGATGAAAATGTGTAATTTGCTCCAGTTTGTTTAGGCATAGTAATGGTACACATTATATCTGGCCTTATGAGATGTCTGTCATGTGTTTCAAAGTAGAAAATTGTCTGTTTAATTCCAGCGAGACTGAGGTGTTGTGGTGTGTGCTGCAATCCACTCTGCATGATCCACAATCCAGTTGACACTGATTTATCAATAGCCGCGTTTCCACTGTCGGGCTAAAAGAGGCCGTGCTAGTGCGTGCCAGGGCCATTTGCATTCCCACCAGGGCTGGACTGGTAATCTGGCAGATAGATTTTCCCAGTGAGCACTTTGGTACCGATCAGGGGTGGACTGGCCATCGGGAGAACCGAGTCGATCTCTTCCCAGTCCATCCCTTGTTCTCACTGTCACTTCTGAGGCTTAATCATGCCTCCTCTGGGCTTCCTCTAAGCCAACAGCCAATGGCCTTTGGCCTGCCGAAATCCCTTGGGCAAAATAAGGCCAACTGGGATTGAGGCAGGGTCACTGTCGAAGGCCGAGTTTAGCGAGATACTCATGCTACGTTTCACTCAGGTCGGATGTGGGATATTCCTTGAATTCTCTGATCTCCGACCATAAAGGAAAACAAGGTTTGTCATTTTTGCTCCCAGTGTCAGAGATCACATTAAAAAAACTGGAATTTATCTAATTTATATCTGAAAATAAACCCATTTATCTTTAGTAAACAAAATACCTTAAGTTTTAGAATAGAAGTAGGCTGCAACATAGTTTACAACCTCACTGATTCCTAAAAGATAAATTAAACATGAGCCTGAAGCAGCACCTCAGATATACAGTAGATAAGGTTATTGCTGTTGTTTATTGTTCCTTGAAGGGGCTGCATGTTTAGAAGACCCTGTGAGTGATTCAGCATGTGAACTGCTTTTTCCCTCTAGCGTTTTCTCTTCTGTGCAGGTCAACTGACCCATATAATTTGTTTTCATAGCTCTTCCAGCTATTATGACGTATTAGAGTGGAACAAAACAAGGATAAACAAGACACTTCAAGATATTAAATAGATTTTATTCTATATCAGTACACTAAATTAAGCTTTATGTGTCCTTTATCACAATGATGTCTCAAATGAGGTTTGCTGGCACAAGTCACTGATGGATTAGTAATAGTTATGGCTAGCAGTGTGACAAGCTGCCAGTAGGCTGTAATATTCATTATCAGCTGTCTGTGAAGAAGGAACATATTGAAATATTTCACACCTCCCGTGATTCCAGGATTTAATCACATCATAGCCTAATTATTTGTTTGTGTGCTGAAACTGCATCGTGCAAATAATAATTACACCAAGTGCTTAGATTCCAGGGGGAATGGGGGACGTAACCACCCCAATAAATCAAAACAAGCAAGTACCAAGTGTCCATCAAATGTGTCAACTATACTAGAACAGCATTTTTTGTGAAACAGAGCAGAGCAGTCAACACTTGGTGAAGCCATGAGCACCGGCTCTATTTCTGACATGTAAATGGAACTATCCAAGCTTTACGTTCCTGGGTTAAATTGTTCAAAAATATTGGGCAAAAAAATAACTGGATCTGTTCCTCTGCCTGGTACTCTGAAACTGTACCTGCCAATGACAATTTAGTGAGGCATGCCATTTACTCTTTGTAAAAACATCACTTCGGCGTATTTTTTTTAAAACATTGCTTCCTTTCAGGCATGTCAAAAAGTCCCCTTGTACAATAAGGGAAGGCCAAGTTAATTTATGTTTTTGAGAGGCTTAATTTAGATTTGAATTTTTCTTTCAATTGTTTTTTTAAAGTGATGGATTAGTTTTTGTGTCCAACTCGGTTAAATGGTAAGTTTTTGTTTCAACATTTTTTTCTCAAAACATGGACTTGTTGTTTATTTGATCATTGGAAAGTCTTCCAAGTCCACATAAAGCACCTTGTTTTTTAAAACGATATGTCACATATTTTGGCTGCTGTTTGCAATTTTTCTCACCCAAATTTAAAAAGCTCACCATATACTAGTGGACTAATTGCCAAATATCGGTCACATTTTACAGAAGCATCAACTTCAATATTGTTATAATTTGTGAACAAAAAATAATGATAATAATAAAGAATTATTATTATTATTATTATTATTGAATTTTAGAATTTTAAAATACAACAGTATTATACTTTAGTCGTGCACCATTCATTTGAAAACCCTAATGCTTTTATTTTGACGATTCTAACACTCCAGCTTGATTTGCTTCTTATTAAAATTCTGGTAATATTCCCTCCGGTACCGCTCTAAATGCATATTATAAGTGAACCGAACTATTGAGCATCTACATCTGAGATATTGTTCATGAGTTGCGCTCATATATGAAAATAGCTGGGACAGCCTCACCATCCTGCGCGTGTTTTGTTTGTGTGTCAACAGAGCAGCGTCGTTCACTAATGAGCTGCACATACATACTACCTGTGTATATTTACTTGTTAAACACAGCCTTTTGCGATTCATAAAGCTATTGCATGTCTTCAAGTGAATTTGAAAGAAATACATGAGTCATCTGGACTACTTTAATGGTGCTTTTACAGTATTCTTTTATGTCAGTTTTGGAGCTTGACAGTGACGAATATGACTAACACATTATCGGATTTAAATGGGGCTCATCGGATAGACACCCGATCCATTTATAAACGTCAGTATCAGAGCCGATACCGATCCAGATATCGGACCTGTGCATCCCTAGTATATTTTATACAATCTTATTATGCACATACAATTTTTATCCTGTCTTTGAAAGCATGTAATTCAGGCTTTGTTTGCTCTGTGTCCCTGTAAAAACTGTTAATTAATTAAACTAGATGGCAGCAACTACTAGGAAAATAAACTTTGTAATTGTTAGATTATATATGCAGAAGAATTCCAGCAACATGATTTGGATCTAGAAAAAACCCAGCCTTTCAGTTTGGAATGTTTCCACGTCATAAATTACAGGCCCTCTGCTGGATCCCCCACACAGAGTAAACCAGACTGTTCTGTGTAAGGTTACAAGGACCATTAGATTTGCATGACTCGAATACTAAGAACTAAGACAATCCAGAAACATCTCACACAAAGTCACAGTACATTGCTGAATCAACCTTCCAAAATGTACAGAATGCATTTAAATCCACAGTTCATACAATACCTAGTCTTGCTAGGCATTCGAACAATTGCTTTGAACTGTGGTAACTTGTATAACTGACAAATTAATGATTATAGCCTGATGTACCTCTTTAAAATGTGTGTAATGTTTGATCCATGTTGTATAACCCATGAATTAACCAGTAGTATTTTGTAACCATGGATTTTCATGTTTTGTTAGCTACACGTATAACATCCATGAAAAAAATGTAATGTTTAATATGTAAGCGTTCACTGGTGTATGCAGAGAAAGCTGATGACAACGAATATCATGTCTCTTGTACCATTCTCAAGATATAAAAGCTCATGTTTAAATGTGCACTGGTTTTGAGCGGGAGATTTTTAAGAGTCTGAAACAAAGGACCTTTTTATCAACTGTCGGAAAAGATAGCCCAGTTGACCATGTGACTCTGAAAAGACACTTCTGATTGGTGCAGGACACCTTTGGGGATGCGGCCAATTTCAGTTAAAATATTTCCAAACAGGAAGAACACGCTCTCTTGTCTCTTCTCTTGTTTCTTCTCGTGGCTCTCCGCTCTTCTGCCTGCATGTGCTTCATCTGGTGGCTCCACTGACGGCCAGGTCCCTCGCCATGTGAGGTCCAAGGAAGCTCGGGACTCGACGTCCCGAGATAACTCATCACTTTCTATGGCCTCGCTTCAAAATCATCATTCATACAGACAATAACTTCGATCTTACAGAGATTAAAACATCGACGGAACAAACTTTCGACGAAGCGCCAAGAACCAAGCAACAAAAAGAACGCAAGGAAATACCACAAAGACACGCAAATACATCTCCAATATTGTGCTCAAAGTGCTGGTGTATTAATCAAATAATTTGGGTAATCCGATAGCAAATCGATGTTGACTCAAAGAAGGATAAATGGTTCTTAAGGTATTGTCAGCAGACTCTGTAAAGTTAATTTTCACTGTACTGATCAGCTATTTTACATTCTGTCACTTTTCACCAACCTGTCTCATGTATATATGTGTTAGATTAGATTCTAAGGTTAAAACCGTGAAATGTTTATCAAAATAAGAATTGACTTTATTGCCAAGTAAGTTTTCACATACAAGGAATTTGCCTTGGGGTTTGATGCAATCAATAACAATAAACATAGTAAGATAAATAATATTTTATATAAATAATTATTAAAAATAATAAACTATATTTAAGATACATTATATAGAGAAAAAGTCAACTGACTGGTTTAAATAAAGGAGCTGTACAGTTGTGCAGAATATGAACCATAGAATGTGCAAATGTTCACTGTTCACAGTTGTTCATAGTTCACAGAAAAGTTCACAATTTGAGTATAATAAAAAGTGCAATAGAAGAGATAAATGTTCTTTAAGTTAATGTAAGATAGATGTGGAAACTATGTTAATGTAACGTGTAGTGTCTATGGACGTGGGATAAGAGACAGTGTCAGGGGGGGTCCTAGGCCTTGTTTATGAGGCCAGCTGTAGACGGTAAGGAACTGTTCCTGTGGCGTGAGGTTTTGGTCCTGATGGACCGTAGCCTCCTGCCAGAGGGGAGTGTCTCAAAGAGATTGTGTCCTGGGTGGGAGGGGGTCGGCCATAATCTTTTCTACGCGCCTCAGGGTCCTGGAGGCATAGAGGTCCTGGAGAGATGGCAGATAGCAGCCAAACACCTTCTCAGCAGAATGAATGACACTTTCCTTGGCAGTGGCAGCAGCGTACCAGATGGTGATGGAGGAGGTGAGGATGGACTCAATGATGGAGGTGTAGAAGTGCACCATCATTGTCTTCCGCAGGCTGAACTTCTTCAGCTGCCACAGGAAATACATCCTCTGCTGTGCTTTTTTAATTAGAGAGCTGATGTTCAGCTCCCACTTGAGGTCCTGGGAGATGATGGTTCCCAGGGAGCGGAAGTACTCACACCGCGGCATTCTTAGTGCTGGTTTAAGTGGTAGACCAGTATAGCCATACTGTTAACCAGATAAACAGCAGTGAGGCTGGTCAGCATGGTTTTTCCCACACATGCAAAAATTACTAGGGCAGTCAATCAATACAAATTATTTAATCTAATTAATAACATGGTGTCCAGAATATTTAATCACATACATAAATATTTGCTGAGAAAGCCCCTCAAATAGCAATAATTCAATACAGAATTATGAAATAATTATAAATAGATATTTACAATATTTACCAATTATTTTATTTTATATATATATATACTGTATATATATAATAAAATAATATATATCCAGACTTAAAAAATGACTTAGGAGCCATTGATTCCTAAACTGAAACATTAAGCAGCCAAATGGCGGTTTTAGTCGCCAAAATCACACAATTGCTTGATTTAGATTTCTTTTCAGAAACAAATTACGACAAGTTGAGAAGATAAGTTTGCATTCCCTTTTGTCTCATAAATGTTCACAACCCTTTCATAATTTATACAAATATAAGATATAAAATATATTTTATTTAGTACTGCTCTTCAGAATCCACATTACAGATATTTACATAAAGTACAGTATGCATATAGTATGGGCATTCAGTTCTCATCAATCCATTTCGCAAGTGAATTTGTCAATCGGTCAGATTTATTATGAGGGCTTGTCTAAGGATCCGTCAATGTACACCTGCGTCAGATGGATGCTTTTGGAGCATCTCACTTTGCATCGTGTCGTAAACATAACATTTTTAGGTCACTGTGTCAAATTAAACGTAGTTTAATACTTAGAAAAACACGTCTTGAGATCCCTCAGTTTGGATTTGCGCTCCATCAAGCTGTGTTTTGAACATGTTTTGTCTGCTGAAGGATTGTTTTTTCCTCTATGTAAGCTGTGTGTTAGCTTTACAGCTGAAGTTTCGCTTACAGTCCCCTGGTGAAAACAGGTGGTACTACAAGCTTTAAATTCTCAGGAATGTTCCTTTTTAAGGTCTGGGGACCAGATTTATTGCGTTAATTTGTTTAATGTATTATTTCTTAGAAAACATGTTAAATCTACAGTTCTAATAATTACCTTAAGTAACTATTTCTGCTCGATCTAACCCTTAAAAATGACTTCCGTTGGGGCAACCTAATGTAGTCAGGTTGATTTAGGTTGAATTCTTCCTGATTAAGCTAATTAAGAAGATTGGTGGAAACAGCACACCAACATCCCATGATCCCATATGATGACTTTTTCAGAAGGGTGAGGAGTGCATGTTTCTATTGTTGCACAAATGTATAAATGTGTAATCCTAGGCATTTTCAGAGTCAGCCTTTTGAAATCTCTTAAAATCAGCTTTTCCTCATCAAAGCCAGGAGCTTCAGGGGAATTCTGTTAAAGCACATGTTAACGTAAAGATGAAGAAGAGTGGAATGCCCCTTAAATCTTCAACTGTGACTAAGAAATGAAAGCATGACCTCTTTCTAAAGAGCTGTGAAGAAAAGCTTGATATATTGAGGCACTGGGTTCCCGATACCCCATGTGAATGATACCTGAACATGTGCTGATTAGTTCATATCTGTTATTGAAAAAAGTTTATTTTTATGTTTTAGAAAGAATTTTGTTCTTGGCACAAAGCACAAGAATACTGACTGTAAGTAATGTGATGTAGGCTGCTGCTGATGTTTGGCATAGCTAAGGCTGTTATTATTTAATGCAAGAGTTCTTTTGTGAATTTGTGAATTTTTCTCGGATGTCCTGGACATTGTTGGGTAAATTACTCAAAATAAGTAATCCACTGCAAATGACTAAATACTTATTTAATATAATAAGATTACTTAAATGATTACTTCATAGAAAAAGTAATCACATTACTAATTACATTACTTTTAAGGGACATTTCATACAAAAGTTTTTGTTTTTCTGATTCATCATACATCGTCGCACACTCTTCAGCTGTAACAGAAACGCAAACAGACGTACATATAATGTCGTAATATACTTAAAAACTACTTAAAAGTCAGTAAATGTAATCTGATTACTAGAATTTTAAATGTAACACGTTAGACTAAATTACAGACGTAACAGCATTATTTTCTCTAAAGTTGCTTTAAAAGGATGTATTTTGTGAAAAGTGCTATACAAATAAAATAATTACTTGAATAAAAAGTAATTTTATTATGGTAACTAATTACTTTGCTATTGGATTACACCCAACACTGGTCCTGGATGACTGAAAACCTTAGAGACATGAATGATTTTTAGGTATAGTGAAATGATCATGTATTGATTGTAGGAATGTCATAAAATATTGATAAATCTATTATTGATTGACATATTATTTTCTTAAGGTTTTTGAGGCGTTGATATATTACTGTTAGCCAACATTTAAATTAGAAACCTAATTTGTGTGCTTTCCAATTCACAGTCAGTTGGTCTTCCTTTTAATGTGTTCTGGCGTAATAGCTTTGGGAGTCCACAAGGGGGTGCTATAACATTTATTGTACTTCATACTAGGTTAACGTCACCTCTGTCACCCCTACATTTGTGCAGCAGAAGTAAGTCGTGGGTAATGTTATGGTGAAGTATCATATAGGAGAGTTTTGGAGAAAGTGCAAATGAAGCGATGTTTGGAGTCATTTCGGTTTACCTGGATTAATCAAAAACAACGTGTAAAAGTGCAAGGCAGAATTGCCTTATTCCAGGAACACAACCAATGTAATATCCCAAATGAACAGATAGCATGTTGACTGGGAGGTATGTGCTGTAAAAGTAAGTAAACAGGAAGCTTTGAACCCTAGGATAAAAATATCAATTGATTCGCCACAGGCAAAGAAGCTAACATAAGTTTACAGTCTAATATAAGCAGCCGCTTAACGTGGTGATTTAGAGGAGATGAAACCAGAGTAACCCTGCCACTCACAATTTACTAACGTTGTGTTGAGAAATATGTATGAAGAGACTAAGAATATCGTGTGCACACGCCTTGAGAAGGTGAAGCGCATCACACTTACTACCGACTGCTGGACTTCACGATCAGCTACCGATGAACATTGTTAAGCCTTTGCAGTAGATTTTAATGTATGGGTTAGGGTTATATATCTATATCTATATCTATATATATATATATATATATATATATATATATATATATATATATATATATATATATATATATATATATATATATATATATAAATGAAGAATTTTATATTTAAATGCAGGATGATCCGTATTTTACGGGATGTGTGGCAACCCTACCTGGAGGTCTAATGAATTCTCATGAGCAAAGTGTGGATGCAGAACATCGTGAGTTTATCGGGAGAAATTGTAAATCGGGTGTACAGTGGGAGGAGGGGTGTAAAAACTGGAGAGACCCGGTAAAATCGGGAGTGCTGGCAGGTATGCAGTAAAGTGGTACAAGAGACGGAGGAAATGGGACGCTTATGAACATGTTATGAGCACATCCTGTAACCATGGCACCAATGCAAATGCATTTTAAGGTTTTCTGGAAAGTACAGTCCTTTAAAATACATCCAAATTAGCTAAATACAATGATCTTTTTGTTGTTTCTATGCATAATTTGGTTTGACATACAACATACTTTTTTTTTCATCGATCATAATACGTCCTACTTTCAATGTGAGTGCTCTTTTGTGATTTGAAACAGGGCACTGCCAGCTCTCAAATATGTGGCCTTCCCTTTATATCACTCCAGAATGAATAGTAAATTGGTTGTCATATTCCATCCCACATCTTCACAATGCCAATTTGTTAGCTAATTCATATTTCACACCCTTAAAAGGGCGAGAAACCATGTGTGTCAAAGCAAGCAAGCGTAAATCAGAGACACTTTTCTGACAGATCAAAAAGCAGCACAACGGAGACTAGTAATGACCCAGATGAGAGGTGATGCTTGAGCTCTTTAAACACACAGCAGATTGAGCAGCGTGGTGACCTAGTTACCACCGGTTTGAAGAGCAGTCATTCATTACATTAAATCATTCCTCCGTCTAACACAATGAGACACGGCTGGCATGGTGATAATAAAAATCAAAGTATTTCACAGAGTGAAATTGTGTGCCTTTTCAGTTTTTTTGGGCGTATGAACGCGTTGATAGACACGTTTGCACGTGTTCAGATTTAATCTTTTGATTTGTTACTTGTCTTCAGGAGTCTGATCGTTCAGGCTGCTGCATCTCTACCTTCAGTTCTTGGTAAATTAAAGGTTGTGTGATGCATGAGCGCACCGGCAGAAGGGCTCAAGGCTTTAAAGGGTAGAAAAGGTTTTTTTTTTTTTTGTGGTCAAAGTTGGTGAATTAGTAAAATGAGTGAACCGTGTTCTTCACTTGGTGAAAGTGATATTCCAGTTGCGACCAGACATTTTGTAAATTTTCATAAATACTTTTGTCTCTGAGGTTATATATAGAAGGTTTTAGGTTTAAGAAGCTGTTTTAATCAGTGTTGGGTGTAATCTGATTACAATGTAATTAGTTACTGCAAACTATTAAATATTTTGGTTAAAAAGAAGTTTAATGCATATGCCTAATGAATTACATTTCAAAGTTGTGTAATCAGATAACAGTTACTGACTTTCAATTAAGTTAATTACTTTTAAGTACATTATTTGTGTTACAAATGTCTAAAATACTATTATTTATGTAGAATGCATGTAAAACGTGATCTATAAACATCTGTTTGCATTTCTGTGACAGCTGAAGGGTCATTAATGAGTCAACGTTTGGTGCAGAGTGTACAGACTGATCTCCCAGTAAAATTGGAAATATTAAGTTGACTTTTGTTTAGCTAAAATCAGTCTGTGATTACCAAAATGCGAAACACTGCCTCTAGTTTCCAAAGTGGTAACTGTTGGTGGGCGCATGGGCACGTGAGCTCAATTTTCCGGGTATATTGTCCACAGGGGGCGCCAAAAGCGAGTTGTTGTAAAAACGTGAAGAGGAATGCATATTTTATAATCTGTACCTCCAATCCAATCCTTAAAACTAAACCTAACCATCAGTGGAGTACAAGTGTAATGTTAGAGGGGAAAAGCAACCTCAGAACCACTGCTGTTACTGATTATCTGAACATGGTTACTTTCTGGTTTGAACATGAGATTAGAACCTGGGTCTCCGATACTGCTGATGCAACGTGCTTCTAGTCAACCACAGGGGAAAGTAAACACATTTGAGCCAATGCAAAAATGTCTGATAGGAAATGCTGCTTGTCGGTGTATCTGCATAATGTGGCCGATCCTAGGGTACTGGAACTTTCTCAAACAACGTGCCGACTTCCTGTGAGATCATGTTGGAGTGCATGACTTGAGGGCGACAATGAAAACTTAAAAGTAATTAGTCATGTAATTTCAATTAACGTTTTCGAGTATTGAAACTTCTTCGGTGTAGTAATCAGTAAATAACCTTATTACAAGTATTTAGTCATTTTTAGTGGATTACTTTTTGAGTGACTTACCCAACACTGGTTAAAATACAATGTTGTATGTTTCTATCCAAACCTACAAAAATATACAAACGCCTATGAATGCTAATGCGATCACATTGAACGGTTAGCACACTTGTTTATGTGGGTAATCCAAGAAAAACGAAATCCTGAAAAGTCTGGTCAGAAAGGTCACTTACAAAACAGTAAATAAATGCTTTCCTCTCCATTTTTTTAAATAAATTCTTATGAGTGTGTGAACTGAATTTTTTTTATAATTCGTGTGCATAGATATCGGTAGCATTTGTAGCTATCTGTGATAAATGCCTTAATTGAATCATCACTGTCTCTCTCCAAAGGGTCTCAGCTGAGCGGTTTGGATTCATTTTATGAATCATGTGATACTGTGAATGCAACTGGATCTGCTGTGAAGACATCAGAAGAATACTACTAAACTTGAATGCTGAAAATACAACACAAATACAGACAATCCCACCAACTGCGCCAATTTCATCTGTTTACTGTTTACTGCATACTGGATATTAAGCTGAGATGACTGGACCAGTGCAACTTTGTGTTGAATTATCCTCAGAGGACTAGAGGACTGACTCCATGCTCACCATCTCCATGCTATTGAGAGGAATACAGACACAGGAGGATGTCAACAGAGGCAGAACTTCAACCAGATGTCAAACTCAGTGTGAAAAAGGAGTCCAGGAGAAGAGGTCAGTATCTCGATGTCTTTCTCTCTCTCTTATACGCAATAAAGATGCTTGAGAAATCTGAATATAAAAATGTGATAATGATATTGCATCTCTGTCCTGAATGGGTTTATGAAGCCTTTATAGTTTGTTGGACTAGAGCAGCAGTTCACAAAATGTGAATGCTGAGTTTGCTTTGGGGATGCACGTGACAATATTTGGGTGGAAAATCTTGTAAAAACATTATGTCATAGGCCAATGTTTCAGAAAAAGTTTGATGTCTTTTGTACCCCCTCAGCCCCATCGGCAAGTATTCCATCAATGCCAAACCAGAAATGTCTTTCTTTTAACTGATATTGTACAATAAGCTTTTATAAGTTCTAAGTTTTTAAACAGTTTTTATACATTTTTAATAAAGATTTTGATACACATACAGTATATTCAGCTTAAACACTCAGAAACTGGGGTATTACCTCTTGAATTTGTATGACTCTATTTAAATGTATAACTTTTGGGTACATAATTGTACCCTAAGGACCTAATGTGCATCTTTAAATGTACATTTATATATTTTCTTTCTCAAAACACACTCTCATGACCAAATGTCGCTGGGGAGACTTTTTACCTCCACCACTAAAATATGGCCCGCTGGTCTGTATATGAAATATCACTGTGATGCTGTATTCATTTAATTTCTAAGCATTCTATTGCTTTACCCAACGCTAAATATTAATATAACATTTTTGGGAAATTTCTCATTGCTTTATTTATTTATTGCTTATTTACTCATTGGTTTGTTTTCTGTGGGGCACTAAAGGAATTTCACAATATCCGAGTTGTAGATCAAAAAATACGGAAAGCACCATAAAATGATCATGAAAAATGCTTTTGTATGCCTGATCTTCCGATGCCATGTGAATGCTTTGTGTGAAGAACAGATCCAACTTTAAGAGTGTGCAACATCTTATCTCATTTTTGCGAGAGCGCTAATTCTAAGTGCAATTTTCATGCCAGCGCAAGTGGGCATGGGTGGGAGTGTTTGTACTATATGTGGGTGTATGTGTAGCACCCTCACCGCCTGATGAGGGAGATATTAAGTGTTAATTGAAACACAGCACACAGAGCTGCTGCTTCACTGCCAGTCTCTGTATTGTCTACAAAACATTAAAAGCAGACTGAACATTAAACACACTTTAAAACAACTTTTTAAACACACTAAATAATGACACTTACTGATTTGATACCTTAAACAATTCACAATTATTAATATGTTTCATTTATGTGTGTTTCAAACCTGATGAGGTTGAGATATGAATGTTAAATTAGAAGACCCAAAACACGATGCTGCTACTTCACTGTTAGTCTCTGTATTGTCTGAGCAGCGTGCCCTCTCCCCCTTCAGGTGAACACTACCAACAGAAAAGCGATCAGTTTCGCCACTGGACAATTTTAAACAGGACTAAAGAAATAATTATAAATAATAAAGGATTATTTTATACCTGTTTGAACAGAAATATTTGTATAACCACATTTGAATCAGGATAGTAAAGAAATATTTGTCTATTTAAATAATTTATTTTCCTTTTATTATTTCATTTTTTTGACTACAAACATTTGTTGACGATATGCTCGCAAATTCTGGGTGTATTGTATGTTAATGAAGTGGGGCAAAGTGCCATTTATTTTTTCCAGAGAAATAGGTAATTGTGTAAACCCACATCTGTTCCCTATCGATTCACTTCACTCGACATTGCCATTAGAACTATGGCGAAGTCCTTCTAGACGACCTTGTTGAAACCCTTATACAATCGCACCAATCTGATTGGCAATGGTGTCCATTTCTTCCAAATTTTCTTCCTTCAAGACTGCAAACATCGTCTTTGTCCTGGAACCATTACTGCTTCGCTGTTGATATACACTTACAGTGGACGGAACTGCTCAGCGAGACGTAGACAGGACTAATCGTCGCCTGTGCTCAGCGCCTGCACTGAGAGGCTTTCCGCTCCCCTGTGTGTTTCAGTGTACAGTTCTCCACATAGCCATCGAAGAGGCTCTCAATGAACAGGTTCTTCTCTTTAGACGCTCGTCATTGATCAACGTGGTGCTTAGGCAAAGACTCCTACCTGCTTCCCACAGTGCTCTGGCTGGAGTTACTGTATCTTTTTTATTAATACAATATGAACTAAAAGAGCTGCTTGCATGATACACATCTTTTTAAAGATGCTGTTGTTGTGTGCACTGGCTGGATCGCACCCACGCACAAGCAGCACTCATGGAGACAGACTGCCCTCAATGTGAGGGCCTGAATCTCCGGACGTTGCACTCCAGGATCGACCTCATTCTGAGGAAAAATCCAACCTCTCATGCCCTCACACCCGCCCCTTCTGTGTTAAGTTCTGAGGGGCCACATGAGGAGGCACGGCAGGGAAGTGAGGTTGAACTGGAAGAATTAGGATGATCTCATGCAAGCGAGAGCCCTGCGAGCCCCCCGAACCTCTGATCTAACATCCTCGCCTGTGCAATATGTGTGTGTGATGAGCTCCGACCCTCTGTTGGAGTGCACGGCCTCATTATGTTTGCCGGCTCTGGTGATGGGGATGATGATGTATCACTCGCAGCTTCAGGCAAGTGGTTTATGGAGAATGTTGCCACCTTTTCCTCCAGCGAAGGCGAAGAACTTGCACTCGCCATGGACAAGGAACTTCTTTGCATCCTCGCGAGGGCGGATGAAGAGCTCGGTCTTGAGTGGTCCCCTCCAGAAGAGCAAGAAAATTCTCACCTGGATGAATGTTTTTTGCAAACCGGCCACCTTCAACAGATCCATGTGGAGCTCACAAAGACCTGGTGTACACCTTAGTCTTCACGCTGTCGGAGGTGCTCCTTTCCTCACTGAAATGGACCATGCCAATGAGAATGGCTACTCAAAGCTTCCCTCTCTAGAACAGGTGGTCGCAGCTCACCTCTGCCATAATACTGCCATGGGATGTAAATTCCGCCCCGCCCACCCCTCCAAGCAGTGTCGACTGATGTCTGCAATGGCTGAAATAGCTTATACAGCTGCGGGCCAAGCTGGTTCAGCTCTTCACAATATGTTGCTGCTCTTTTTCAAGCAAAGCTCCTTGAACATATGAATGAGCAAGGCTCTGATCCAGAGCTGTTCAAAGAGCTCCGCACCGATGAACAACCTGGTGGTTCTGGATCGGCAGATTTGTCTAACTCTCAAAGAGATGACACAGAGAAAGCTGCCCTCCTGGACACCCCAGTGTTGCCCGACGGTCTCTTTGGCAATGCCATAGAAGGCTTTTCTGAGTGCTTCATAGCAGTGCAAAAACAGTCTCAAGCAATGAAACACTTTCTGCCAAAGACAAGTAGCACTTACCCTTTCCCAGCACGCTCCCGATCTAATTCTGTTCCGTGCCCAGCAAAGAATCCATCTCTTACTGCCCCAGCACAGCCGAAATCTACTATTGAGCCATCAGTGAAGCCACGCAAACCGTGGTCCAGGTGTGAGCACCGGCCGTCAAAAACGTTCCAGACATCCCCAGCCCCGTGAAGAGGAGCCCAGAGCTTGCCTTTATTCATGGCCCAGAGCCAAAGAAGGCTCGATTCGAGGTACACAGTGTTTTTCCCTTCTTCCCCAAAACTGTTCATAGGGAAAAGACATTGTTCAAAATGTTGCTTCTGTGTGTATTACTCAAACTGAGATTGTTCTCATAAAATAGAGAAAAGTGCCCGCTGTACAAACACAGGATTCTCATATATTCTCAGAAAAAGAGTCATTTCCTCTTCACATATCATGCACCCCACACATTATGCTCAATCGCTTCCCTATGGTGATCAGCAATCTATCTCCTATAGTGAGCGAATCAATAAGTCCGTTGTCCTTCTGCATGAATGCGTGGTGAGCCCTCACGGGCATGTCAGACTGGGTGTTAAAAATTATTCAGCATCGTTATATGATTCAATTTGTTCACCGGCCACCTCTGTCTGTCTCAGTTCAAACTGGGGAAAACACTGCTGCTGAAGTCATTTCAGAGAATGCTAGGTTTGATGGCGGCAGCTGCAGCAGTTTGCTATTACTTTTTAAGTGATCTGACTTGTGACTTTCGCCTGGCTTATAATAAAAATGATAAATAGAGGGTGAAAAAAAATACCAAAGACTTGTTGGTGGAGGGTTTTTTTTTTGAGAGAGAGAGAGAGAGAGAATCATTATGCCACCACCCAGAACATGACTATACAGTTTGTGTCTGTGCATATGTCTGAATTGAGCTTTTGAAAAGCCAAAAGCCAAGAAAGGGGGAGTAGAAAGATAGAAAAAGCTGTCACAATGACTGTGTAATGTCATTTAAGCATAAAGATGGTTTGCATGTTTGTTCATTTACATTATGAATGAAAAAAAAAATGTGCAGAAGCTTTTTCCTGAAGTTCTTGATTTTTGATATTTCTGCTACTCAATACTGAAGATGAAAATTTGACTTTTCCAATAGTACACTTAGGTCCAGCAAAATTACTGTACTCCACAAAAGACGTTCTTCACATCTGATATGACATAGTTACTGTATGAAATGTGTTGGATTTTGTTCTAGGTATTTGTCTGTAAAATAACTGCATTACTTGTCAATAAAGGTCCTGTGTTTACAGGTAAAAAAAAAAATGCTTTCAGGACACTCTTATACATTTTAAAAAACAATACAATTTTCACTTCATTAGCATCCGAACTGGTAAAAACCAGAGAAAGTTGTGTTCATATGCTGTTGTTGTTTCTGATATATCTGAGAATCTGTATACCTGTGTTTTGCTCTTGCTGCCATAAATGATCAATTAAATCGCCTCATCCTTGAATTTTTTCCATCTCCATAGCAACTGCTGCTTACCGACAATAATCCATGTGAAAAATGATTCAAACACACAGCTGTCACCCAAATACATGTACACAAGCTACACAAATACACACATACCCACATAAATATAACCTGAGGCCTGACAGAATTTTAAATTTTCATTAAAAGAAAACACATCCTGAGATAATGGCAACAAGCATAACACTGAGGCACTTCCAACACCTTCATCCTTAAATAGATGACACCACATAAGAAAAGTGTGCACATTTTTTAAAGCATCATAGTTGCTGTTTGTGATCTCACTCTTACAATTTACACCTCCAACTTCGAGCATTATAGGGCACATTATTCCCATTTACTCATTAGAGACTTGCATGTTGCGAACTGCAATTCACATTGGGTAAAGAAATTACAAAACATAAATTGTAACCATTAGTATAAATCAGGAGTGTTCAAAAAGGGTAAAAATATATAAATGTCACTATACTATATATTGTCATGGAGAGAGATTAATTTACACTGAATGTGAAAAATTTAAGACATTTTAAATAAATGGCTTTTGTATCGATAATGTACTAAAGACAAAACAACATTTGAGTAATTTTTTATGTATAAACCTGAAGAGAAACATTTAGATTAAACTGAAATGGCAATAATGTAAAATTATTAAAACTTACACATTTAATATATATATACATACATATATGCAAGTTAATTCTATATAGACACATTTACATTTTTCAATGACCCCTCGTTGCCCCCTGGGTTTGACCCCAGTTTGAAAACCCCTGGTATAAATCATTATTATTAACTGGGAAGCAGCATATGAAGGAAGAATATAGTTTGAACATAGTTCTTTGTTCAGTGTTGTCCATATTTTATTGATAGATTCGTTTTCAAACTTTGTCTACTAACTGAAAAATAATGTCATAGATGATATAATTGTCTTGGGGACCCAGTTGTCTTATGAAAAAAGGCCAATGGGAATTAGGCAGACAGTATTTGCATAACCAGCCAATACTGTAGCGCTACTCTTCTACTCAAAGACGCGATAGAGCCTGTCCCTCCAACCGAGATGAAGAAGGGTTTCTACAGCCCTTACTTCCTCATACCCAAGGCGGCGGCTTACGACCGATCTTGGACTAGTGAGTTGTCAACCGGGCAAAATGCTTGTGCAAAAACACATCCTAGCTTACGTCTGGCATCTAGATTGGTTCGCAGCGGTAGACCTGAAAGTCGCGTACATTCACATCTCAATTCTGCCTCGACACCAACCTTTCCTACGGTTTGCGTTCGACGGCCAGGCGTATCAGTACAAATTCCTCCCCTTCGGCATGTCTCGGTCCCCTCGCGTCTTCACGAAAGTCGCAGAGGCAGCTCTTGCCCCGCTCCGAGAGGCCGGCATCCGCGTACCTCGACGACTGGCTCATACTGTCCCACTGCCGAGAGTTACTATGCACTCACAGACACCAGGTGCTCAGGCACCTCAGCCGCTTGGGGCTTCAGGTCAACCGAGAAAAGAGCAAACTCACCCCGGTTCAGAGTATCTCTTTTCTCGGCATGGAGTTAGACTCAGTTTCGATGTTATCACGTCTCACCAACGATCGTGCGCAGTCAGTGCTGGACTGCCTCGCCACCTTCAGGCTAGGCACAACGGTCCCTTTAAAACTTTTCCAGAAGCTCCTGGGGCATATGGCATCCTCCGCGGCGTCGCACCGCTGGGGTTGATGCCTATGAGACCGCTTCATCACTGGCTTCAGACTCGAGTCCCAAGACGAGCATGGCGCCACGGGGTAACAATCATCCCCGCCTGCCGCCATACGTTCAAACCCTGGACAGACCTCTGTTTTTTACGGGCAGGAGTGCTCCTGCAGCAGGTGTCCCGATGCGTCCTGGTCACGACCGACGCCTCAAGATCGGGTTGGGGTGCCGTGTGCAACGGGCACACAGCCGCGGGCCGTTGGAAAGGGGCCCCGCTACACTGGCACATCAATTGCCCAGAATGTTGTGCTGTCACAACAACATTGGCCCGATGGAGAGTGGAGGCTTCACCCCCATTCGGTTCAGCTGATTTGGGAACGATTCAGCAAGGCCCAGGTAGACCTGTTTGCCTCCCAAGAGACCTCCCATTGCCCTCTTTGGTATGCCCGAGCAGAGGCTCCTCTCGGGGCAGACGCGCTGACACACAACTAGCCCTCGGGGATGTGCAAGTACGCATTTCCCCCAGTGAGCCTTCTTGCACAGGTGCTGTGCAAGGTCAGGGAGGACGAGGAGCAAGTAACCCTAGTGGCTCCTTACTGACCAACCCGGGCCTGGTTCTCGGTTCTCGTACTCCTCGCAACAGCCCCTCCCTGGAAAATTCCCCTGAGGAAGGACCTTCTTTCTCAGGGACGGGGCACGCTCTGGCACCCGCATCAAGACCTCGGGACCTCCACGTCTGGCCCCTGGACAGGACGCGGAAGATCTAACTGGTCTACCACCTGCATAAACTTTACATAGATCAAAGTCATATTCGGCGCTAAAGAGAGACCCCTAGTGTCGCTTCTTCGACACAACGTTTCGTTCCCTCCATCAGGGAACGGAGGTTACATCCGTAACCTAGATGTTCTTAATTAAATCTGATACATTTTTCTCTATGAGTCATGTATAATTTGTGGTAACTCATCTCTTGGGGGTTGAAAGGTCAATGAGTTCCTGTGCCAACCCTTCAAAAACTAAAGAGCCTCCTGACAGATCGGGGTGTCTAGAGAGAGATCTTCCTCCTCCCATCTGCTGCCATCTGTGCTGCTCTCACTGAACTGTTGAACATTTGAGGCTGCCTGACACATTTCATATAAAAGGACAACAGAGTCCTCTGGAGATATACTGATCTACTTTCATGACAAGGGGTACAAAAAGATGATGCATTTTCTTCTGAGAATGGAACAGAATACTGTGATGAGAGACGGTTTTGAGCAGAGCACAGATTTCAAATTGTAGCACAGACATTCCAAAAGTTCTATGGATGAATCTCATGAAAACTACCAAGATAATGTGCCCATTTACCATAAAACAAAAACTAAGAATAATAAGATGAATGCAAGATATAATCTGTATAAGTCTACACTATCAAAGTGATCTCATGAGAAAAAATTCTTAATTTTGCATAGAATTTGCATAGACACTGAAATGTACAATATTGGTGAATTGACAGTATCTGAACATTAGGATCTGATTCGTAATAATTTAGTGAATTAACAACTTTAGATTAATAATCAATTAGATTAATTAAATGTTCAATGCTAATACATTTATTTAAAGTAGATTAAGCACTTATGTATTTTCACTCATTCTGTTCTGTTTGATTTCAGGTGCTTTTTTGAACTCATTTCGATGGAATAAATTTAACCAAGACTAAACTTTAAACATTTAAAACGTTTACTCATTATTACATTTTTATTTTGTTTATACAAAATTCGTTTTCTGAATAAATTGTGGCTGAAAAAACACAGCCTGGTCTCGTGAAAATTACGCAAAATTACATGTTTGACTGCATTTCCTCAGTGAAATGTCTAGCAGGGGGCACCAAAAGTGAGTGAAATTGTGTCTAAATCAGACAAAGTTTTTAATGTGAATGTTAGATTGAGGTTTAAATGATTAGAACCTACCTCCCTAACCTAAACCTAACAAATAATGTCCTAAATGATACATGAGAGGTGAACAAAACAGATATCCTTACCCTTAACCAACACCTAAACGATAGTCCTAAAAGCAAATGCAACATCAAAGACACATTTTCTGAAGCAACCAGGTCATTTTGTGTCACTTCTATGACACTTTTGTCTCACGTGTCAGCTTCGATGTCATAACATAGCAGTGTGAGCAATAGAGTGAAAAATAAGGACTTATAATGAGCCATTGTACTCCTGATTTGTATGCAAGTTGTTGTTTAGCACCTCTAGTGCAAATTTCACCAGGAAACTGCAGCAAAATGTAGAACGACGCACGTAAAACCAGAGAGTATTTAGCAGAGTAACGTATTCTAAATATTTTGGATTACTTCTTCAGCACTGGTAGATCTTTTCACTTGTTTTGACAATAAAAACTCTGCCAGTACAGTAAGACAAAATACACATTAGAAATTACGATCTAACGTGAATTTTCTTGATAAAAAAATATGATCATGTCTGGTAACTTGTGCATGTAAAATGGCTACATATAGCAGTTTAGCTTAGCATAAAGCTAACAATTTACACAAGGTTTATTTCTATTTCTTGCGCTCCAAACATCCTTCAAACTTACTTCTCTGTCTGCTCATATGAATGTTACACATCATAAGAAAGTGTTTCACCGCTGTTCAAATGCACTTTGGATCGCATCATTTATATGTATAAATGTTTTCTATCTGAAAGACTAAATATTAAATGAAACAAATGACAATAAAATGCAAAGTAATCTCTTCAGTAATCAAAATACTTTTTGAATGTAACTGAATTCTAATTACCAATTATTTAAATTGTAACTGTTGTGGAATACAGTTACTTATAATTTATATTTTAAATACGTAATTCCGTTACATGTATTTCGTAACTCGCCAACACTGCGCATTAGCTATACAAGTCAGGATGCACCCCCTCCCCCTGCAAGATGGGCAGCTTCCCATGTTGCCCATGCCTTAATCCGTCACTGGTTGGCATCATGCCATCCTTTGTGTGATTTGAAAGCATGCCCTCCATGTTTGCCATGTTTTTTTATTCATCTTGCCAAAGATGTTATTAGTCACTGCTTCAGCTGTCTCTAAACTGAAAGGAATTTCTCATCCAAAAATAAAAATCTTGTCATTATTTACTCACCGTTATTTACTTTGTTAACAAACATTATTTACATGTCTTTTTACATGTAACCTGTCTGCCAAACAACATAAGTTCCTAGTGACCATGCACTGTCAAGCTCCAAAAAAGGCACCAGTAAACCTTCAGTCTGCTTGTGTTCTCTGAATATCAACCGTATAATGTTACAAGAACCTTTTTGCAAGCTGTTCAGTCTTCACTCCTGGAATTAGGTCATTGTTTAACCAGTATTAATGTATGATTAATATATATAAATATAGTTTCCCTGGAGCAGTTCCAAGTAATTATATTTTGGTTATCTTCTAACAGAACGCTATATGCTATACAGTCAGCCAGTAAGATAATTCATGTTTGTACTGGATCAAGGATGATACTGTATACAGTTTATCAAGGACATAGATTTACCATAGTTTTATTTCCATTTGAATCATCAAGGCTAGAGCAACTGAAGGAAAAATGAGGAAAGTGTGTATGCGAACAGCTGGAAGTGTTTCTGTGGGAATGTTTATTTATTTATTTAGTTATTCTGCTGCCGTGAGATTGGCATGTGGTGTTTGCCCGTGTTCTTAAACTTCATCCGCTTTAATATCTCTGATCCGGCCTTGAATCCAGTAGCCTTTTCACTGTAAACAGCTCAGCTTAACAACCCTGGCAGTGTCTAAATCCAGAGTGAGCTGTTGCTAGCCATGCACTGTATTTTCACACTATTTACTTGCTCATATTTTGGCTGAAAAGGACCAGGTGCCAGATGTATCTGTTCTTTTTAAGAGTCTGATAGTGTTTTTGTTCCTGTACTTTGATTGGTCAGGTGGTCTTCCCTAATGACCCATCTGTTCACAATCACATCCGTTAAACCCTTTATGTGTGATTGATGTTGTTGATTAGTTTGTTGCTTGTAGCTTTGTCCTTTGTTGTGTGCGTTTGTGGTCTTAGGTTGTTGCTGACTACTCTATGTACCAGATGTTTATTTGTTACCTTTGTTATATTCATTTTGGAATTTGTAGCTAATTTTGGAATTTTACAGTATGAAAAAGGGGATAGTTCTGTCAACTTAAGCTGCTTTCTGTCGTAACAATCCACTAGATGCAAGTAGTGTAAACAACTTCATTGATTATAATTGGAGCGGTAAATTACTTTTCATGCTTTGCGATGAACAGCTCACTTTCATTATAGCAGACTGATCACACTGTGAATTCGGCAACAAGAGGTCACAAGTTTTGCCGCTGAAATCAGTTTGTGCTTATCGAAATTAAATTCAATGCCTCCAGTGGCAGAAGCTGGAAGTTTTGTTGGCCAGTTTCCAGGTGAAATATCCACAGGGTGGTGCTAAAAGTGAGTTGTGAATATTTTATCTAATCCCAAAGCCTGAACCTAACCATCAGTGGAGTTAAAATGCAAATTGTATAGCGAAAATTAATTTTCTGAATCATGCTTACCATTGAACGCAATAACTTCCTGGTTTCCATAGGACCAGAAACCTTGTCTCGGAGCTTGTTTGTGCAGAGCTCTATCAGTAGCACCACAGAGAAATGTGAAGATGTCTGAATTGCTGCAAAAATGCCTGATGGAGTGTGGTGCTTGTCAGTAATTCGGTAGAATGGAGTCGACTTCATATGAACATTCGGAATGGAAGCAGCATGCCTATGTCTTCGATCATGCTGAGTGTAATCAGGGTGTTAGGCTGATGTAAGCTCAACATTACATTGCTTATTCATGTTCTTCTTATTTAAACTGAAGTATGTAATGGCTCTGTGTGGTGGCGTAGTGGGCTAAAGCACATAACTGGTAATCAGAAGGTCGCTGGTTCGATCCCCACTGCCACCACCATTGTGTTCTTGAGCAAGGCACTTAACTCCAGGTTGCTCCGGGGGGATTGTCCCTGTAATAAGTGCACTGTAAGTCAGCTTTGGATAAAACCGTCTGCTAAATATGTATATGTATTTAACTATTGGTGTCTTTTGTCATATTGATATTGCACCATTTATGAAAACATAAGCCACTCAAGGTCTCTTTAGGACATTTACATGCACTTTAAAAAATGTATTTAAAGGGATAGTTCACCCAAAAATGAAAATTCTCTCCTCCTTTACTCACCCTCAAGCCATCCCAGATGTAGATTACTTTCTTTCTTCTGCAGAACAAAAAAAAATAAAAAATTACGAATGTATCAACTTTTTAGGTCCATACAATGCTAAAATGCAGTGCCAGAACACTGACTGTCTAATTATCATATAACGAAAACATAGCAATAATCCATGCGACTCCAGTGGTTAAGTCTATATCTTTAGAAGCGTTTAAATAGGTGTGGGTGAGAAACAGATCAAAATTAAAGTCCTTTTTTACACCTTTTTACTAAATCTCCACTTTCTATTTTACATCTGAAAGTCACGTGTTGTGCCTGTTTAGTTTCACTTTCACATCTGAAAGTAAAAGTTAAAGTGGAGATTTAGAGTACAAAAAGGAATAAATATTGTCCCGCTCCTCACCCACACCTATTATATCGCTTCTGAAGACATGGGTTTAAACCCTGGAGTTAATATGGATTACTTTTATTTTTCCTTTATGTGATCTTTGGAGCTGCAAATGTCTGATCACCATTCAACTGTATTGTATGGACCGACAGAGCTGAGATATTGTTCTAAAAATCATCATTTGTGTTCTGCTGAAGAAAGAAAGTCATACACATTTGGGATGGCATGAGGGTGAGTAAATGAGGAGAGAATAACATTTTTTAGGTGAACTATCTCTTTATTTTGGACATCTATAATAAGCAATAATTTGTCTTTTTAAAATATCATGTAAACACTTTAGTCCAACTGAAGTCGGATACAATCTGATTTTTGTAAAGTCGCACTAACTAGATAATGTGATTGTAGCTCGACTTCTTCCATCATGTATACACCTTAATCGTGTGTATGTTAAGATTGATGACAGTTAACAGAAGAATCACTTCTAGGTGATTATTTAGATAGATGGGATGGCTGACTACCATACTGCTCTTGCTCTTTCTATTATATCTGTGTTTGGCAAAAACAGTGAGAGAAGTATGGATAGTACGGCCATTCACTCATGAGCACAGGGCTTGTGAATCGGAGCTATGCCCAATGTGTGAAATAATCTCTGTTTTGAGTCGGTTCTTCTCATCGAATTTGTCTAATGTGAAATCTGAATCGTTTGAAGCGCTTTGCCGTGCAGTAAAACAGTAACGGGATGATTTAGAAGACAGAAGACAAAAACAACGCATGTATACAGTGGATATTTACTTGAAACAAAACCCGCAGCTGCATTGAATTGTCACATGCGATTGCGTGCACAGTCTGCGAACTGTCTACTGCAGGTTAAGACATTTGTATCAAAATACTAACATTACATGCAAGCGTTTAAAATACCAAAAATTACCAAGCCAATACCATGTTTATTGGACATGATCCTTGGAGTACTCTTCCATAGAGATTCCATGACCTGTATTGTGTTAATTGATTGAGTTAATTTGCAGGGCTTTATGATTAAGTGTTAAGTGGTTTGACTTACTGAAGTAGTCCAATTTCACGTTTAGACTGCAGATGTCACATACAATTGCCCAGACGCACACTCTCAAATATTTGATCACACATTGGGTCATGCATACTTTTACAGACAGTAAACTTATCAGCATCTTCAATGCAAAAACCCATTGTAGCTCAATTATAACTACTCAAACATACTGAGTGATTTGACCTGTGGTGAAATCATTGGAATGCATGGCTTCTTTTATGGCTTTTTTGGATGAATCACAGTGAGTTTCTTCATAATTGCTCACAGAGGATCATTAGAGAAAATCAAATACTGTTTCTTTTCATGTATGTATTTGAGTGTTTTCTATATTATTTTCCTTTGATTTTATGTTAAAATGAGTTCTTTAATGGGTAAATGCCAAAAATGCAAACCCGACTGTATGTTTTAGTTCAGCCTCTACACACCCACCAGTCCATGAGCGTTTCGGTAATTACCATTTAAGAGGCGAAGCGAGAGCAATACACAGTCTGCGGCTCAAGTCTATAATCTCCTGAAGCTGAGATTTATGAAGAAAGGCGAAAGATGGCCAAGATCACCGTAAATAAAGGGAAAAGAGCCTCTGCTAGACCCACATAACGCTCCTCAAAAGCGTCTTTCACGCGGTGGTACATCAAAAGACCCCTTGAGCAGTGCGGACTGGAGGTGACCCTTAGCTGCTTATTCATTTCCTGAGCGTTTTTGAGCGGATCTGTCCTCCTCATGCACTCAAAAGTGCCATTTCTTTTGTAGCATGTTTTTTTGTGCTCTTCTTAAAAAACGTGTTCATTATTTGAAATGGGAAACCTATGGTCTTGCTCTTTATTTGTCATGTTAAAATGATTAAATCATGTAAAGCTCTATCCACATCATCAATGTAAATACAGAATAGAAAAGATTTTGTGTTTGAGTTACCAAGGTGTTGGTATGTGGTTGCTAGGTGCTGGATAACTGACCCAAGTTCAGCCCAACACCATGTCTCCATGATATTCTGGAGTCCATTCTTGAATATCTGAGAGATTTTTTTGCACATTTTACCAGGAAAAATGTCTGATCGGTTAGAAAAGTAATATCACACCTCTTCTCAAAAAGCTACATTACAGGTGAAACTCGAAAAATTAGAATATCGTACAAAAGTTCATTAATTTCAGTAATTCAACTTAAAAGGTGAAACTAATATATTATATAGACTCATTACAAGCAAAGTAAGATATTTCAAGCCTTTATTTGATATAATTTTGATGATTATGGCTTACAGCTTATGAAAACCCCAAATTCAGAATCTCAGAAAATTAGAATATTACATGAAATCAATAAAAAAAAAGGATTTTAAATACAGAAATGTCGGCCCTCTGAAAAGTATAATCATGCATATGTACTCAGTACTTGGTTTGGGCCCCTTTTGCATTAATTACTGCCTCAATGCGGCGTGGCATGGATGCTATCAGCCTGTGGCACTGCTGAGGTGTTATGGAAGACCAAGATGCTTCAATAGCGGCCTTCAGCTCTTCTGCATTGTTTGGTCTCATGTCTCTCATCTTTCTCTTGGCAATGCCCCATAGATTCTCTATGGGGTTCAGGTCAAGCGAGTTTGCTGGCCAATCAAGCACAGTAATACCATGGTCATTGAACCAGGTTTTGGTACTTTTGGCAGTGTGGGCAGGTGCCAAGTCCTGCTGGAAAATGAAGTCAGCATCTCCATAAAGCTTGTCTGCTGAAGGAAGCATGAAGTGCTCTAAAATGTCCCGGTAGGCGGCTGCGTTGACTCTGGACTTAATAAAGCACAGTGGACCAACACCAGCCGATGACATGGCTCCCCAAACCAACACAGACTGTGGAAACTTCACACTGGACTTCAAGCATCTTGGATTGTGTGCCTCTCCATTCTTCCTCCAGACTCTGGGACCTTGGTTTCCAAATGAGATGCAAAATTTGCTCTCATCAGAAAAGAGGACTTTGGACCACTGAGCAACAGACCAGTTCTTTTTTCTTTAGCCCAGGTAAGATGTTTGACATTTGAAGCCCATGTCCAGGACCCGTCTGTGTGTGGTGGCTCTTGATGCAGTAACTCCAGCCTCAGTCCACTCCTTGTGAAGCTCCCCACACATTTGAATGGCCTTTTCCTGACAATCCTCTCCAGGCTACGGTCATCCCTGCTGCTTGTGCACCTTTTTCTTCCACACTTTTCCCTTCCACTTAACTTTCTATTAATGTGCTTTGATACAGCACTTTGAGAACATCCAACTTCTTTTGCAATTACCTTTTGAGGCTTTCCCTCCTTGTGGAGGGTGTCCATGATGGTTTTCTGCACAACTGTCAGGTCAGCAGTCTTCCCCATGATTGTGAATTCAACTGAACCAGACTGAGAGACCATTTAAAGGCTCAGGAACCCTTTGCAGGTGTTTAGCTGATTAGAGTGTGACACTTTGAGCCTACAATACTGAACCTTTTCACAATATTCTAATTTTCTGAGATTCTGAATTTGGGGTTTTCATAAGCTGTAAGCCATAATCATCAAAATTATATCAAATAAAGGCTTGAAATATCTTACTTTGCTTGTAATGAGTCTATATAATATATTAGTTTCACCTTTTAAGTTGAATTACTGAAATTAATGAACTTTTGCACGATATTCTAATTTTTCGAGTTTCACCTGTATTGTCTGTTGCACAAAGGATGTAGGAAGAATTACACATTAAAGTATAATACTAAGAGTTAGGGGTTTAGAAATAAGGACAATTTCTTCAAAAAGACATTTAATCAAAAGCTAATTGCTAATAAGCTCTGTCATTGTTTTAATAATTGTATATTCCATTTTCATTCATGAGATGTGGAATTGCTCAGACATGGTTTGCAACACTATACCGTACAATTATGTGAACTTACCCATAATCTTCTTGAAGGCTCACAAGGACACCAGCACACACTCTGAAGGGGTAAATGTGTGCATGATTTATCAGTTTGAATGGATTACAGTCACAATCCATCTCTCTGTGTAGGTCAGGACTGTAGTGAACAGGCCCTGATTCAGCGCTTCAGAGGGGATGGCATCAGTTACAAGGCCAAGCTGATCGGGATTGATGATGTGACGGCGGCGCGTGGAGACAAACTGTGCCAGGACTCCATGATGAAGCTGAAGGTAAAGATTTCTGATTGAAGAGAAAGGAGCTGGAGGTTTGATTGCTGGAGGGAAGCCATGTTAGGATGTATAACAAAGGCTTTACTTTGTACAAAATAAATGTGTGTTTCTTCATCTATGGCTACTTTTGACCATGTAGTAAATCAACTCCCTTAAACACACTTTTCATTCTTTTCAGTTTATTTAATTTGTCCACTAACAATGTCTACATTAAATATATATACTACATCACTGGTTTTGTCATTTAATACAGGGTCCTCTGATAATCTCCATAGAGTTTAACGTCCTAGATTCATGGATAGATCAGTTTGTTTGATACAGCAGGTTCTTCAATGTGATACCAGGTATCAACCAGTTTAGAATGAAGAAGAACGGATTTCCGATAGCATTCCCACAAAGCCATAGATTACTAATCTACTGATCCTTAGCTGTCAGGAAATGTCCATCTCAGCATCGCTTCTCCCTTTGTTCTCGAGTCAGTGCTCAAATGGATTTGACAGCTCATTGAGGGTGAACACAGGCTGCTGGCATTGGTAGCTGTGTATGTGTGTATAATAGTTAAGCTGTTAAGCATTGACTTAAGAGAGATGTCAGGAGATCAAAACTGCTCCAAGTGACCATGGAACGTGTTACGAATTGCTTCTCATTATACAACAAAAGGCCAAGGCAATGAAAAAGTCTTCTTCAAAGGCTTCAGTCTGCACAATCTGTTTAATTTCTGCAATCAAAGAAGTCTGAGAATATTAGTAGTCAGTGTTCTAGACACGTTTCCATTGAGTCTTTTGTAGTGCTGAATATAAAGGAACAAAAGGGACCTGACAAAAATGATGTAGAACTGAAAAGGTGTCTGTTATGTAACACATGCAACCATCCCCCCCATTCAAACTATGGCAACCTCTTCATATTTCACTACCTTAACTGAAGATGTTTTCATTGACGTTTGCTTTCAAGCTGAAGTGTGTAATTTATGTGGCACTGCACCGTGTCACCAAGCGGAAATGGACAAATAATCACTGATTTTAAACAGATTACAGAAAACTCCTCCCGTCTTCCATTGGTTGTGCAAACAGATAGTCCTGCCCCCAAGTATTGGAGTGTTGGAGGAGTAGTGGGATAAAGCATGTAACTGGTAATCAGTAGGTTGCTGGTTCGACCCCCACAGCCACCACCATTGTGTCCTTGAGCAAGGCACTTACAGTAACTCCAGGTTGCTCTGGAGGGATTGTCCCTGTAATAAGTACACTGTAAGTCGCTTTGGATAAAAGTGTAATGGAATGTAAGTCACACCATTGGTCGAGCCAATGTTGCTGTGTTGGGCTGGATGGGTCACTCAAACAAACGTAAATGTTTTGATAGTGCCACAATGTTAGACATTTTAGAGAAATCAGCCTACAAATGGCTTACTAGTTTTCTCTGAAGATTATGGTGGGATACAAGAAAAAATTACACACATCAGTTTTAATTTGGTGCACTTGGGAACATCCATCCATCCATCTATTTTCCAAAGTGTAAAAAGGGTACTCATCCTTTTTTTTCTTTTAACTTCTACAGGGAATTGCTACCTCGGCACGGTCAAAAGGGAACCACAAACAGAGAATTTTCTTTACAGTGTCCTTCGGTGGAATCAAGATTTATGATGAGAGATCAGGGGTGAGTGGAGGATACATTTTATTTGATTGTTATACACATGCACTTTTAAAGAGGTCATACTTTTGTAGCATTTTATCATTATCAAGTCCCTCATGGCTGGATGTTAACCATATCTAATGTTCTGGCAAGGAACATTTGAAAGTTCACACCAAATCCTGATGAGGGTCACAAAATCCATGCATGGCATAGACTTCCACCTGAATATGAGGCCTCAGATGACTAACAAAGACATAATTTTTTTATTGCACCACAGATTCACACTACCATTTTCCACCCTCTTTCTGACCCTCTTTTCAAGTAAAGGCTGCTAATGTACCTTGAAGACTTCTAGATGTAAATGTGAATGTTCTATAATGTGTGTTAATGACTTATAGGTAAATTATCTCTTGTTTTAATTGGCTAACCTTTTCACACCTGAAATTAGTGTAGTGACTCAACTGCACTCCCTATGGAAGTTTATCCAGGACTATTTTCTAAAGGAGTTTCAAATTGCATTTGAATTTGAGTTTTCTATTTGTGGACGCATATTTGGGGACATTATTTAAGTGCAATCGTGTTTCCCCATCGTGGACGTACACTGTCTGCCAAAATTCTAATGGAAATGCAAAATTCATTTGCAATTAAATTTCCAAGTCTTACGAGCGATGACCCTGTCATATTAAAATAGTAATTGCAATGTCTCCATCTGCGATTTTGTTTCCTCCACGTCACGTTACAATCCCACCAAAATTAAAATGGAATGGCAATCCCTTTTTCAACTTCATTTGACAACCACTGACATACTCAAAAATCTTTCACTATCATCACTTTTACTGAATTCTCCCTTGTTCAAATTACTCAACAAATGCAAGTTAAGAATAATTTAAGTGAACTTAATTTGAATGAGTTTATGAAATACAGTGTCTTGTCAGCTTTGCTTAATCACATTTCATTGGGACAACATGAATGTTTTTGTTGGTAAATGTTTAAATTAAGTGTTTTTTAACTGTTTTTGGGCAAGATGAATACAGGGGGAGAGTAGTTATTATGTCAAGAGATTCTGTTGGAATTTTGAGGGTTACGACTGTGGTGAAAAATGGAGCTTGAGTATAGATTGAGGACTACTAAAGAATTACTAAACAAAATAATGTTATATTGCTTTGTACAATAAGCATTTTCTGTTTCACTCACAGTAGAGTGATAAGAATCAACTTTTTTGTGATTCAAGCCAATGCTTGAATCACATACATTTATCACATCGACAAAAACTGTTGCTAACCAATTATTAACTGAAAGAATGAATTGTAACTTGTAAATTCAATGCTTATTATCAAGTAAAATGAACATATAATACATAACACTAACATGTCCAAATGCTTTGCAAAATCAGAGATTTTATCCAATTAACATGAATTTCTTTAGTTCTTAAGGCCTGTTCACACCAAAATCATCACCAGTTTACAAAACGAACTACCGACAACATGTCAATTTAGGCAGAGACTGAAATAAATTTAATAAAAACTATGTCACTCCTGTACAGTATGAGGCGCTGTTGCTGTTAAGGCATTTATTTATCTGATTTGACATAACTGTTTCATTATTATTTACATGAAATTTAAGGGGTATTTAATGTGGGTTTTTTTCATGAGTGAAATGAGTTAAGAACGCTTTTGCATACATATACATCTCTTCTTTAATGTATGGATACAATAACACAAGGTACAGCGATATAAATACACATTGAATAATGTACATTAAGGAAAAACTGGTATAGAGAATATGATGCATTACATAAAAAAATCTATTAAAGAAAAAACAGGCTCTGTGTCTTTGCTTTATTTAATTATTACATATTTGTATTGAATTCAGGGTTTCTTGTGCATGTAATAAGAGCACTGTTACAGAGGGGTATTCCAGAAAGCAAGATTAATTTACTGTGACATAAACCCTGAACTCTCGGTTGATTAACCCCAAACTTGCTTACTTGTAGTATGTGGGTTCCAGAACACCTGCGCTGGGTTAGTTCACTCAAACGTGAGTTTGAAACTCCGAGTTTGTGCAGTTTCACAGAGAACTCAGAAAGGCATTCTCAGCAGATCGCCGAATTATCGAGTCACCATGGAAACAGACGTTAAGAATAAAGGTGTGCCATATTGCAGTGATGCAAAACATGAAGCTTTAATGACTACAAACAAGCATTATTTCATCTTCATGGGTAAGTTGCTTAATCTGCTTTCTGGAATACACCTCAGGAGTACTTTGTTACATTACCCTTTCAATAAAAATAACAGTGAGGTTATGCAATTTGTTTGTTCACAGTAAATTATTTTATGGGATATTTTACTATGAGCTTAGTCCAAATGAATTGCTGAACCTCACTGCTATTTTTAACATCAGGATAATGTAACAGGCACAGTAATATATATATTAAATAAAGTAAATAATCACAAAACACCAGGTATATTATAAAATATGCGGTATCAGCACATTACAAAAATCCAATCCAATGCTGGTGTTTGCCAGTTGATTAGAGCCACCAATGTGCTGGATTGAGTAGCTGCAGCCACTCTAGAAAAATTCTAAAAAGCTTGTATCTCATTGGTCAGTTTTCATCGCAGTCCGAAGGGGAAAACATCAGACCCGATTTGTCGGACCCACTGTGAATATCACCATAGGAATGTATTCCAGTACAAAAGCTCATTCGAAACCAACAATTGCAATGTAAAAACGGACTTGGTGTGAATAGGCCTTTACAACTTAACCGTGGCTAATGACTACTCAACCCTATTGCGTGGAACCCATTAACACTGTAAATCCAAAAGTTTATTTTTTAGTGCACCTGTTAATCAACCTTGGGGGTGCTCACACATGAGCTTGGGGTTTGCGGTCTTGTCCAGTGTACTGTAGTTAGGACACAGCAGCAAACCCGACACACATCCAAGGAAGTCCCATTTCCCATATGGAAACATAAAGCCACAAATGTGGCTCAGTTTGATGTCTTCCTCTAGTGAAGAAGGGTTGCATAAATATACCTTTGGCAATGCAAGCACAGTAGAGATAATGATCATTATTATCTTTTCTGATCATTAGTGCTCTGTAAGGGTTTTAGAGTCCTGTGGTTATTTCATGCTTTGTACTCATCAACCGCATGCACACACGCGCGCGCGCGCGCACACACACACACAGATCAGCCCAGCATCAATCATTAGTAATCATGGTTATTTATTTAAAAAGAAGCTTTTATCTTTGAGGTCATAATTATTCTACTGTAAATCAACTTTTAGCAGATTAACATTAGCAGATACATTTACAGTCCATTTGCCATTTAAAAAGACAGGCCCTTCGATATGTTCTGCCTTAACGTCCTTTTTCAATAAGGAATATGCTGAAACAGAAAAGAAAACTGCTCGTCAAACCATTTCTTTGGGATTTGAAAAGATGGTGAATTCAACCAGATACAACCCGTATCAGTTATTTTGGTTTTGAGACACACATAGGAAGAGTCTTTAGCCTAGTCCAACATTATAAGAAAGTAGGGCCATATAGCAAAAATGAAATAATTGTGGCTTAAAATCCAGTGCAGTAAGCACATTTGTAACAGGACAATATGGTAATGCAAATCTAGACCATTCATCACCAATATAAAAAAGTGAAAGTGAAAACATTATCAATCCACAGGTCTTACAACACCAGCACTCTGTGCACGAAATCTCCTATATTGCCAAAGACACTAGGGACCATCGCGCCTTTGGCTACGTGTGTGGAAAGAAAGGAAACCACAAATTTGTGGCAATCAAGACGAGCCATTCGGTCAGTGGTTTTGGTCTAAAACATCCTAATTGTTCTCTTGGTTAAAACTGCAGTTATTCCTCTTTAACGTCAGTGTTGCTCCTCCTGTAGGCAGAGCCGGTTATACTGAACCTTCGTGACCTGTTCACCTTGGTCTATGACATCAAACAGAGGGAGGAGTCACAGAAAAAGACTCAGAAGGACAAACACTGTGAGCCAGCCATCTATCAGGTAGATCCCAACAACATGAGCCTGAACTAGCCTGAAGTCTTTCAGGTCAAAAGTGCATTTCATACATTCAAGAAAGTGTCAGAATGCTTGATATTACGTTTGATATTTTATATAAGTATATGTAGATACGATATTGGGTGATGTTGACAATAACATTGCACCAAAACCTTTTTATTGTTGTTGTTTCTGTTGGTTTACCTCTAATGTCTTCTCTACCAATATGCTCCCAATTATGCCTGTTTGTCTCGATGGCTGACACAGAGCATTCTGGAAGATGAGATTGATGATCCAGTGTATCAGGTGGGCAAAATTCACATTTCTATCAGTAAATGTGTCATGTATGTTGACATGTACATGTAACCTGATTTTATAAAGAATAACCGACACATTCTGCTCATATTTTAATCATTTAAATTTCATGTAGTAGCAGTAGATACCCACAGAACATGAATTTCTGTTAATCATTCAACTCCTGCCATTGCCAGTGAATATGCAGTCATGTTTTGTTGATTTGTGTGTATGTTCTACGGAGAGTCATGTACACTCCCACTGGATGTACTGTGATCTTTTCAATCCAGTGCTCTCTCGCTCACACTGAATACAGACAACCTTAACCATCTTTTTGACACCCGCATTTTTTCTTCCACCAAGATGGAAGGTCTCAAAATGACACTTTTATTTGCACTATGAAAAAAACTTGAAATGATCTCATTTGAAATGTTTTTGTATCACAGTTGTAAATTAAATGCACAAAGTTCTTTCTAACTATGATATTTTACTCTATGATCTTGGAGGAAATTTTTTGCTCAGAGATTTCTCTTTCTGACTTAATAAAAGGTATCATCTTTGTCTCAAAAGTTTCTCCTAAAATTCCTTCGAAGAAATAAAAATAGACACATATGAGGCAATTGTTGAGAAAACATCAAATGTACTGTATGTGGACTGCATCGCTTAGATCATTTCCATTGGATGAATTTAATGAGAAATGGTTGAGGTTATTTTGAGATCTTTGATTTTTGATGGCAATGCTGACAAATCTGAGCACAGTTTGAGACATTGTTGACATCTCTTCTGCAACTCTAGACAAAATGTGTGAGATTACTGGGGTGATTTTCTCAGGAGAAAAATCGGAAAAGCACGAACCTTAAGCGAAATTCTACATTTACTCTCTATGTAAACTATTGTTGTACAGGGGAGTATAGCAGAGATCTCATTTGGGATCTTTCTCTCTTGTTGTTCCATAAAAATAAAAACATATATGGATAAACAGTGAGTTTTGAATGTCGTTAGTGTTGTCGTGTCTGACAAGTTCCCTATGGGGTGTCTCTCGTTTTCTTTCCCAACTCCTCATAGTACATTGTGTTTGAAGCTGGACATGAGCCCCTCCGTGGCCACCAATCAGAAGAGAGCGTTTACCAGGTACTTTGTTAAGCCCCTCCCCTTTCTGACCACAACTGTACAGTTAGAGTATCACAAAGAGATGGGTAGAGTTGCTTTTGATTTTGATTTATATACATTTTATATAAATGTTTCCAATGACTTGTCAGTTGAAAAATCAGTTGCTCATGTTTTCTCTTAGAAGACTGCAGTAGTCTTAAAGGAATAGTTCACTCCAAAATGAAAATGATTTAATAATTTACTTACCATCATGTTGCTCCAAACCCTTATGACTTTCTTATGTGAAGCAGTTCATCTTTTCAATACAGTGGCAGTTGATAGTAAGCGTGGGAATTTTCTATTGCCGTTTCTGAATTGTAACTAGTAGCACCTAAGAAACAAGCAAAAAATATAAATAATCTAAAGCAAATAGTTTTTCGAAAAAATTTATGTACAATAATACCGTTAAAAAGTCAGATTTTTTAAAATCAAATGGTTTATTATGTGCCCAGGACTGTTGGTTATTCATGTTTTTGAGACATTAAAGACTTTACATTTACGTGATTAAATTGATAGAGCATTGCACTTGTGATACAAAGGACAGGGGTACGAGTCTTGAAGAGACTGCGAGTCGCCATATGAGCCCAAAGTGTCATAGAAGTACCATAAAATGACACATAAAACTACACAACTTACAGGGCATTAGGAATTGGGCATTCCAAATTGGGGAGAAAATAATAAATAAATAAAATTGTAAGGAGAAAAAAGTACTCTTTTACTTTGCAAATGTAATTAAGTAAAAGTACAAGTATTCCGTTTAAATTGCACTCGAGTAAAGGACAAATCCCAAAAAATAATCCATCCATCCATCCATCGTCAACCGCTTATCCTGTGTACAGGGTCGCGGGGGGCTGGAGCCTATCCCAGCTAACATTGGGCGAAAGGCGGGGGACACCCTGGACAGGTCCCAAAAATAATATTTAAGTAAAATACTTAAGTATTTTTACTCAACTATTCACCGCTGAAAACAACCCAAAAATGAAAGTCAATTTACAACAACAATATTGATGTCCGTTGAGTGTTCATGATTGCGTGAAAGAAACTCGGTCGCAGCGACATGTTCAGCCGAGAAACAATGTAAGTGTTTATGCAACAGATGAGTTTCACTGAAAATTCTAGATATTTCTTGTTGTTTCTAACCAAAGCTTATCGTATGCCTTTAGAAGATTTGGAATATGATGCCCAATGCCGCACAGACTACCTTTATATATCTTTTAGGTTCCTTTTTTTAGCTTTAAAACGAGTCACTTGTGTTTAGCATAAGAAAGAAGAAAAAAGTAATACAGGAATGGCAGAATTTTCATATTTGGGTGAACTATCCCTTTAAATACCCCTGCTGAAAACCCCCCAGCTTAAACCAGTATAAGCTAGATTGCTGGTCTTAGCTGGTTAAAGCTGCTCTAGTTATCCTTTCCCCTGGCCAAGTTGCTGTTCAGCTGGTTAAGCTAGTAGGCCAGCTGGTCAGTCGTGGATGGTTCCCCAAACCCCTCTACAGTCAGTCAACAGACCAGCATGGTTTAAGGTTTAATTATATTTTATTAAATTGGGTGTGGGGGGGGGGGGGTAGGTCAGCAGGGACCTATACATTTCCTCATTAAAATATTGTTTGTAGCAGAAGCCTTTTTTTGATAACCTATTATAATTTCTAGGTCCCCACAAGTCAGCAGAAAGAAGGAGCCTATGACGTTCCAAAACGCCATTGTATGACTGTAGGTGCTTTTGTACCTCTAACATTCACCCAACCTCCCTGACCCTTCACCATGTATTTAGTGTTCATCTATTGTCTGGATGTACTGCATGGGTTTAGAAGGACATTTTTTAATGAAGAGTAGTTTGGGCAGAAATGAATGAAGTTAAATATTGGCTCTAAAAGAACACTCATCATTGCATGGACAATTAATGGTTGTGGCCATCAACCGTCGTAAAAGACTGAAGAATTGAATAGTTCTCACAATTAGTACTGAGTTTGCTAAATGCATAATCATTAAACTTACTGATAGAACATTGAAGAATCAGGCATGCATTGCAAAATCCCAGACCGATCTATATCAGTCGCAACAAAGGCTTGCTTTCACCTGAATGAAACTTGTTACTATCAATCCATTTCACAGAGTGTTATTGCTTGTCTGTTCATTCAGTCGGAGCCTTTTGAGTGCCTGGAGCCGCCCTCACATAAATCCAAGTTTCCCCTCTGCAATGTTTGCGGCAAACATTGATCCTTCCTGAATCTATGAACACTCAAGCCTTCTGTGTGATTTGATGAAGGCTACACTAGTTTTCTCTTTAAAATACATATGTGTTGTTTTTCTTTTTGTCCTTTTACACATGCATCTTAGTTCTCATCACGTCATATTTATACCGATTGTGTTGTGTTTGGATGTGTTGCCTGATTCCCTTCAGTTGTTGATGTTATGCAGTCATTCATAGTCAGTTCTTCCCCCTGGTACCCAATCATTGTAGTCTTTTTAAGTAGCAGTATTATTTCCCATTCAAGCCCACCACTGGATTAATAACATCAATAATCACTAAAACTCTAAATCAAAGACCCGTTGTGAAGTGCTCATTGGTGAAATTGATTTTGTGCAGACATTCTTCCAGCACGGTATTATATCTTATTTATGTTCCTCTCTGACTGCCTTGCAGAATATAAACCAGTTTGATCTCTTTGGTGACATGGCCACCCCTCCAGACATCCTGTCAGTAAGTAAACCTCAAGAGAACATTAGCAAATCATGTTTTCAGTCTCAGGATTGTAAGATGAGACACATAAAAACCTTAAGAACTCTTTTCCAACAGAACATTGCGTATTATTCGCAAGTGATGTTTAGAGGTTTCTTGTATTGTTTTGTTTTTTCATGGATAGTTTTGTTTAATTCATATTTAGCATTAGCCATATGTGGAGCCAAATATTAAATAATCATATCAAATCTGAATTAGTAGCTGTATACTTGAATGTAGTTATAAATCCTGAAAATATAGTCATAAATTTGAAAATATATTTATTAACCCATATATAGTAACTATTATAATTTATATTATACTAATATTGGTGTTTCTTCAACTTTGGGCACATTCATGTCCCTTTTTTCTTGTTGTTATATGAAGGTCTTGTTACAATTGAATGGGAAAGTTTTCACGAGGCCTTTACTCTTTATTTTTGATACTTTTCAAAAGCCTTTTATGTATATATTGTACTGTTTTAGCTTTTTATTCTGTGTATTGTGATAGTATCACCTCAGTGTACTTTTTCCATGTCAAATCTACACCTTTACTGTGGTATGGTAATGAAAATAATTTGAGGTCACAAATTACACAACCAAAATGCCATCATTGTCATCACAGATGCCAGCGTCGCCTGCTAACACACTGGATCCCGAGAGGAGACGACATCAGCACCCCCCAGAATTCTTCACCCATTTCAGCCCACCAGCAGTGCCCTCAGGTAACCCACAAGTGCCATTTCTTATTATGAGTAATCCAGAGACAGTTTAAAATAGAACTTTCATAAAAGTTGTTATATTTAAGTCCAATACTATTGATGACACATATACAGTCTGGTACTGGAAGACAAAATTCTATTAATTTTATCCATTGGGGAATAGATTTTTAATGATAACTTATCAACTTTTAAATACAGGCCTAACATGAACTTCAAGGATGTTAATCGATGGTATGTGCTTCTGCTGAATCCATCAATCTCTGTTTGTTTAATTGTGTTGAATAGCATAGTTTCTGGTGAAGAACTACATTACCCACAATCCTGAAGAGAATTTCACCAATCAGAGAATCGCAGCAAACAAAGCTTGCAAAAAGAGCTCTGCATCGACCTCCCATGACGCACTGTGATTGGTGCAATCTCTACACACTCAGATTACTTAAAGATGTGTATATATCTGAATATTTTGCAATAAAATTAAAATCTATTGTTTATATACTTATAATCAACAACTTTAAATCAATAGTTAATGTTTTTTCATCATTTATAGTTTAATTACGTCACTCACAATGCTGCATGGGATTGTAGTTCATTCCCTTATTAAAAGACGTTAAGTACAGTCTTGAACTTTTGGCTTTTTGTCAATTTTTAAAGAGTTTTTTTGCTTCAAATCGAAGTTTGTAATATTGTGAGTCTTCTCGGAGCTGGCTGGTTTGGTTCATTTCTTAGAACTCTTTTAAAAAGAATTTTGTGAAATCAATTTTGGTAAAAACTTCCAGAAACAAGATGACTGAAAAAGTGTGCGGGAACTGTTGCACTATTTATCATACATAAAATATCAATGGCACATTTCGTACATACCATAGACTATTTCAGCATTATGTATACTGGTGCAGATTTTCTGTATGTACTGTATGGATTCCCAGATAGCATACATACATCTCTGAGATGTCTGTTTTAGATCTTTTCATCTGAAAGCATCACCAATTAACATCCGATCTTAAAAAGATCAGATTTACAAACAATTCAGATTATAAAGACCTCAAAAACATCTGCTGAACATCTTTTTGACATCCGAGACATAATAATTGACATTTTGAAGATTGCATTGCACTGTGCATATCAGCCAAGTTAAATATCTCCTTTTGACTATTTATTATGATTATTATTATAATATACTATTAATTGACTAAATGAATGCTACTTACTAAATTAAGTATACAACATAGTGAGTTCATTTGACAACAACGTTAGACTAATCACACTGTAATTTTTCAGCATCTGTAGGTCAAATATTTTGCTGCTGAACTCTCTATGGGCCTACTGAAATTCAAAGCAATGCCCCCAGTGGCCGAAGCTAAAAGTGGTCTTGAATGTTTGGGCAGATTTATGCTGTAGTTTCTAGGTAACATGTCTCCAGAGTGGTACCAAAATAAAGTTGTATTTTTAGATACAACAGGAATGTGTATTTTATTAACTCTTCCCTCTCATGTTAGGTTTAGGATTGAGGTTTGGGTTTAAGTAATTTGAGAGCAAAAATGCAACCTGAATTGCACTCATTATTTTTTATGTGAACGTCATTATTCATTTACTTCCTGGTTTCCATGGGATCAGAACCTGTGTCACTGAGGTTTCTCGTGTAACATGCTATCAGAAGCACTGCATGGAAAATGTGTTCACTCTTGAATTGACACAGTCTAATGGGGGGTGGTACTTGCCTGTAATTAAGATTAATTAAATGAACTTTAATAAATGACCATTTCCTGTGTGATCTTGGTACTACTGTTTGAAAACTCTATCATTGCATAATGCATGTTTCACAATTGTTTTTAAATAGTAAGCAGTATACAGTATATTGGTGTTCTATTCCAAACATAGCCAATGACTGGTGCTCAGGAGGAAGGGTATGATCCTCATTCTTGTTTCTCAGGGTATATGACCATGGGTGCTATCCAGGCAGCTCACTGGGCTCAACAATCCTTTGCTACCCAGGCTGCTCCAATGGCCTTTGGAGTTCAGGCACCGTTGCAGGTGGCCCAGATGCTTCCTGGAGGCCAGCCTGTGATTTGGGGTCAGGCGAACCTCTTCCACTCTCCTACCACGGGGCAGCAGCAGTGGGCTTTTGTCCCAGCCCAGACGGTGGGCATGGGAGCGCATCCAATTCCAGCCGCTGTGCTTCAGGGTCTTGTCCCCATAGCGACCATGCGGCCCCACTCCTGTGAGCCCCCTGAAACATCCTCAACCATTACGAGTCCTCAGCATTTTGTTGCCTCTACTCTGCGGCGCAGTAGATCTAAACAAGCCCTGAATGAGGACACTCAGGAGGAGACGATAGTAGTGCACATGCACACAAGACGACCGGAAGCTGCAGCAGACCCTGTACAGCCCTCTAAGAAACAGGAAGTGGAGGAACTGGATCTTTCACAGATGAGTTTGACTCCAGGGTCGTCGATATCTCCATCCACGACTGACTCTTGTAAGTTCAAAACACCAAAAAACGCTCATAATTGTTGCACTTAAATGTTTGAGATCCTACATAAACAAAGATTGAAAATGATCATGTATCAAGGGTGTTAAGTAGTTTAGAAATAATGTACAATTACTCAAGTATTATTTTGGGGAATATCTACTTGAGTAATTTTGAAACCAAATACTTGTACTTTTACCCAATTATATTTCTAAGGACTACAACAAACAAATTACTGATTGAAGGAGCACTCAGTAATGCGCTTTGAAACCTAGCAGTGTGGATGCAGGTTCACACAAAAGTACAAAAGCCGTTGCAGAAATGTAGTTTATCTGGCATTTTCCCCCAACCTGTTCCATGTACAATAAAACAGCTTTTATTTAGGGCTGTGATATATGATATTAAATATAACATAAACATATTAACGCAATTAGTCAAGCCCCCCGTAATAAGGAATTTTCAAACCATCGGTTCAAAACATGCTTGAAGTACCACTTTCATGTTTTTACAAGTTTTTCTCAGTCAGCAGGGGGCAGTAAGCGCAACCTACTGACAGCACAAGATGAGGACATGTTCTTGCATTCAAACATGCAACTCTGAATATAGTTGAGACTTAGTTGAGATATAATTTCATCAAAAATTTGTCTCCTCCTCCACCAACTCTAGATCTTGGAAAGCCACACTTGTCCAATCGTATTCGAGGACCAGAACCAACATAGTTTTATAATACTATATACATGCATTATGTCCATTTCCACTAATTTGATTATCCTTTTATAGGTGCTACTCCTGAGCCTAAACAGGAAACTACATCCCTAGCAGCAGCCACCTCAATTGAACCATCACTGCTGGAGGCAGGAGACAGCTCAGGCCAAGTGACAGAAGAAGGATCGGTAATAGTTCTGTTTGTTTCATGAGAGATTGCTTTGCTTTGAGATTATTTCTAATCAGTTACCAATTTTGTCCACATCAACACTTAAAAAGTTTGTCCAGGATTCACCAAAAACCAGCTCAGATCATCTTCAGGAATTTTTAATTCCATTGACACAATGCCTTGATAAATCATATTAATTTGTACACACAAAACAAAATACAAATCTACTCTACCTAGCAAGGTACTGGAGTTTTTGGTGCTGTAATTGCTGTTTGCACCTACATATTTTTAGATACATATTTACTTTATTCATTTTTCTTTTTCTATTCTAGCACATATATAATGGAAAGGCTGCTTAAATTAATGTGAATTTTACATTTATTTCAGTTTTACAAGCATACATGTATATCATATTGCCATTCTATTTATGAAGTTCAGTCATGACAACTCTCTGAAAGATTTAGCACGTTAATGTGGGTATGACATTTTGATAGGATATTGGTTTTGGTGGATTAGATCTGCTAACGCTGCTGCTGCAGAGCAAGTATGGAGACTTGCTACTGCTAGAAAATACATGTACATATGATGTTAGCATGTGGACATGCTGCTGCTGCTGCACAATTAGACAAAAACAATACATGCTGCATCAAGCAAGTATGACATAGTGCGGCAAAGTTAGACATTCCCCAAGTAGCAGATCTGGACAGGTGGTTCTGGGGTTGAGGTGGATTTCAGAGAAAAACACTAGCAAGCGTGCTGCAGAGAAACCACCTTATATGCAAAACTGAGCAATTAAATGTTATACAATGAGAGAGACATAAATTTAATGGTTACCCAATTACAAGTCAAAGGACAAATCAGCTTACACCATGCAAGCCGATTGGCTTATCATGTCATGTGAGTGAGCCGATTAGCTAACAGATAACAAGTCAACAAACCTATCAGCTTGTGCCACATATAGATTCATGGCTAAACTTTGGTTATTTATTTTATGTTATGAATGTTTTGTGATACTTTTAAATTGTTAATATTTATCATTTTATATTCTGATATATTTCAAATGTCTGTTTGAGTTTCTTATTAGTGGTCTCTTTGTCTAACAGGAGGTCTGTTCTCAAGCTCTCAGCTCTGATGTGATGCCAGCAGATGCTCAGACGAACATGCCAGACTCTTCACAGCCAGATGTCTGAAGAGAAACAATTGGTGGGTCTCCTCGATTTCCTCACTTCCTACATCAAATGAGAAATATTTGAATTCATAGTGAAATATCAGACTTTTAATTAAAGACTTTGGTATCTTAACAAATCTGAGCACAGTTGAAGCCACTGTTGAGATCTCTTCTGAAACTTTAGAGGATACACATTTGAGATTACTTGGATTGCTTTAGACAAATCTGAGAAGCAGAAAAGTAAAGAAAAAGTCTCCATTCATTCACAGGTCAAGACATGTTTTTTAATATAACGCTTCTCACAAGCAAACGAATTGCCGAAGCTCACTGCTTTTAAAGTCAGAATAACATAAACAGTTAAGGTGATGTACACATTAAATAATGTAGGACATATTAAGACAAGACACTAGCTATCAGTGTCTTGCCCAAGGACACTTCAGCATGTGGAGTCGTGTGGGCCAGGAATTGAACCACCAACCCTGCGATTAGTAGCCGGCCCACTCTACCACCTGAGCCACAGCCACCCCAAATAAAGTATGAGGTATAAGCACATTATGTATATATTCTAAAAAGAAAGCATGTGTTAATAGTCTCTATATTATTTATTTAAAGCATATTTGCATTGAATTCAGTGTTTTTGTTTGTGAGATGAGTAATAGAGCTCTGGAATACAATGCCGGTGTTTCATGTTCATTTGCCACAAACACGCTGGATTTAGGAGCAGCACATAGGTCAGTCCATCCAAGAAAAAACAAATCGGACTGTTCTCCATAAAACATAAAAGGTGTGAATAGCTCCAAAGGAATCCATTGTTTCTATTCAAAATGTTGTTTCCAACATTCACCCCAAATATTCGTCTTGGTACACGAATAGACCTTAACACTGAGGTCATTCATTAAAACCTCTTGAGCAATTACATTTCTGTCAAGAACTGTTTGCCATTGTTTTTAATTGTTTTTTATCTTCAGTTAATGTGCATGGGCAGTGTGTACAGATGGTGCTTCAGTAAGCAGACCCCTGCTGTCTCACAATGTGTGTATGCACACTTACTCGAAGTCTTCATTATATTTCTGGGCTGCGCTTCATGCTTTCAACAACCTAAAACAAGGAAGCTTTCAAATTGATCTCAACAATTAGATTTTATAAGTGTTAACTGGCTTTTTAGTGGTTGTAAGACATTTTGTAATTTGTAGTGATTTTTTATAATTTTGCAAAATCTATTTTGCATTTATTTATAATTTTTGACTTATCTAAATGTAAGCAATCAGACGTCTTTTGGGGTCTCAAACATCATCTGTAAAGAGTAAGGTTCATGTGATTTATGAAAGGCAATGTCTTTCAGTGTTAATAAATTGCACTGAATGTTTAATATATGTTTGGCTATAGCTACTGAATTTCTTTAATAAAAGTAAAATGCTGACAGTTTAACAGTTATTTAGCCATTACAAGATTTATACACAAGATCATGATAATTAGTATGAGTTTATTAGAAAGAGAATTTAAAGCTGATATTTCCAAATATATCCACTTTTTAATTGCCAGTTTTTTTCAATACAAAATCATGGTAACTCTCAGGAAGTTTTTAGATGAGGACCTAAATTGCAGAGGTAATATTATGAGTTTATTGATGTATACACAAACAGGTGACTGAGCAAAATGTCCATCAATAAACTGTAGAACTGAGCGGGCAGGAACTGTAGATGATAGATGAAGGACAGGTAAGTAAACAAACAGGTTACAGTCCAGTAATAATCCATAGAGGTAAATCCAGGTGGTGAAATAAGCACAGTAATCGTCCAGACTAGGGAAACTGAGAGAAAGTGAGACAAGACAGGCAAGACTAGACACGCCAGCTACACCAAAAATCTGACAATGAACACGAGAAACGAGAAGGAATGTATAGGTAGGGATAATGAGACACTCGTGAAGACAATCAACTGTGAGCGGCGCAAATGAGCATTTCCAAGGAAACACAAACCGCGTCACCCGCATGGCAGAGCGAACGCACGAGGGAAACAAAACAACAACACATAGACACACGGGAACTCAACTCACAAGTGCTCTCACCTGGACCATGACAGTAATAGGGATTACATTTTAAGATTTGCAATCACATACTGACAAACCAAACAATATTCAAGATATGGTGATAAAAAAGAGGGGACCCTTACTTGTACCTGTAGAGTTCACATCCTGAGAGGAGGATGTCATTATGACAATTTTTTTTTTTAATAAATGATATTGTACATTATTTTAATAAGGGGGAGTTATGATGGGAACAGGGCTGGTACATAACTTGTAAACACAACCTTAAGTCTTTAAAACAATATAATATGTCCACTAAAAGATATAAGAATATATAGAGAGAATAAATACTAAATACTAGATTTTGTTTACAAGTAGTTCTTTTTTTAATCAAAGTTTGTACATTTGCTAACACCAAAGGAGAAGCTGGAAAAACAGGGCTGGGGACAGACCAAAAGCCATCCCCATAAAGAAAGACATAAAAACACCTTAATAAATAAAGTTACTAGATATTTGGCTGGTGTGTTCAGAAAATTGTCTATAATAACACATTGTCAAAGTTGGCATCAGCTATTTATTGTAAAGTCATTATTTACACAGGTGTCAATGAGGGACACGAAAGGCACTGAGTTCATGGAATGACACATTAATTATAATCCATGATTTATCTCAAGGCACAGCGGAATACTGATGCTACCAGAATATACTGAAACATTTGTACAAATAATAAGTATATGATCAATGGTCAAGCTTCAGGTTTGGGCTCAAGGCTAATAATAATAAATGATGTTGGTACAATGCAGGGCTGCTTCCATGCATATAATATACGACTTAAACTGTCTTTGAAAATATTAACTCTGGGGGAACTCCATGGTCCCCAAATGAGCTGTTAGCACCCTGGAACGTTTTGACCTGAGGTGGGACAATAGGATTTCTTGAAAGTTTAATGGTAACCTTTTCAAAATGATATCATAAAGACAGTTTGTGGCTGTCTTCACTTCACCGAAGAAGAGGGACTTGGATTCACAAAACGTGCATATAAGTATTTTTGTGTGTTAGTATCTGCAAAATGTAGATTCCCTATGTTGTTTTTGTTGTCTAAAGCTGTATTTGTATTCTCATCTTTAGGAAGAGTTACTCTGGACATGCAGGAGTCAACGCTGGACAAAAGTCACACTGATGAACATCAAAACAACCCTGTACTGAGAGCTCTGAGGAATATCTCACAAACTCTTCAATTTAATGACTGTGACAACCTGAAGGTCCATTTTATAACATGACAGTCAGATTAATAGATGTAGATGGACTAACAGAGGACAAAAATCTATTTTTCATTTTAAATAAATGAAGTGCACCTTTCGTTTGAGATGGACTTTAATATTGGCTGTCTACCAGTAGCCGGCAACAATCCAGACTACTTTAAAAGTGAAATATTTTTATCTAAAACAATACTAATCTGTCACGATACTGGAAATTGGATCAGATCTAAGTGTAACTGTGAATTTGATGGACTGTAAGACTTAAGCATCTTTTTCAATGTCTGCAGAACTGCTTAAACATTTGTAATGCACAAAGTTTCTGCCATCAGGTTTAGACCTGGAGTGATTAATCACTTTGACTGTGAAAGTTGCATTATAAATACGGAGAAGCCAAAAACATAGATTAAAACATTGATGCTTTTGTTTTTTTTTTCACAGAAGGAATTAAATGTTGATGTGTGTGGTTTTTTTTTTTTTTTTCATCAAAACGAACAGAGACTTCCTGAAAAGGAAACCGATTTCCTAACATGGACCATTTGCATGGATTTGGTCAAAAGTGACGAAGACATGTTCTCTTTTGTTTTTAGTTTTTATACAATGATATATAGTATGAGTATTAAAAGCAAACCATTTTAAAATTATTTTTTTTTAGCTCTCTATTATGATGCTGTTAATAGTATATGTTTTTGAATGACAAACTGTATTTGTCTATTGAATTTTAAAGAGCTTTTTGTGCCATGAGATTTGCTTGTCTCAGTGTTGCAAGCTTAGTGTGATTCATGAGCAATACTGTATGCATATATCTGTACCTCTTCAGGGTTCATGTTTGTTTTACTGACAGACCTTTCCATTCTGCATTTGCCTCCTATTTGAACACTGTTGGGTAGAAACAGACTAAATGTAATCTGGATCCACTACTACTTAATCGGATTACAAAAATCAGATACTTAGAATGCATTACATTTTAAATACATCCATTTAGATTACAGTTCAACAAAAAGTTATTTTGTATGTATTACATGATTACATATTTGCATATCAGTCAACAACAATAAATACGTTTACTGATAAATTGTCATTATGTACTGATTGTTAATGAAATAGAGTTGGAAGTGAACGGGGGCAATCTGTAAATGTTTAAATACTTTCAAAAGTTTAGCCACATGACGTAAACAATATGCATGTCAACATGATTTTATTGTGATCAAATCTGTTACTAACCTTTTCTATGTAAAGTTATATCAAATTTTACAACTTCATCACCATGACGTTGTCACACCATAAACTCAACCCGGTAAATGATTATTTAAACAACTTTATAGCTCAAATAATTAATACGTTTTAACATAAGAAATAAAGTACTTTTTTACTATAAGTTTAAAAATTCTGCCTTTAAATCCTCCAAAATTAGCTCCATTCACTTCCATTGTAAGTGCCTCACTGGAAGGTTGATTTTTGATTTTTTGAAATAAAGGAGGGATCTTATTGTTAAAATAGCACAAGATTATGTATTAGATCAATGGCAGATTATATCTAAAACATTTTATCTAAAAGAATGTTACTAACTACAATTTGAATTTTGTAATGGGTAATTAGTACCAGATTACATTTCCGAAGTTATCAACCCAACGCTTTTTGTGAGTCTGTCAAAGTAGAAGGTCCATGCTTAGGGTTTCACTATTGTGATTGGAAAACAGTGCTGTAGTTCAACTGGTTCAAATAACTGTCTGGATATTGTCTGCTTAGTTTGAAGTGTTTGGTTGACAGTCACAATGAGTTTTGCCCAATATCCTCCAAAATAACATTTACTGACCTTACATTGAACCAGCTCTTTGTTGTATTATTAGTCGCCTTCTCAAATGACCCTCCTTTACCTAATATACAGTATATATATATATATATATATATATATATATATATAAACAAAACATTTGCAAGTTAAAGTGCCATTTTAATAAGTTATGTCCTTCACTATACTGATCAGATCTGCTATTTAAATTTTGCCTTATACTGTCAGGAAAAAATAATAATATCAACATCATATTTGGGATAAAAAAAAATAGTTAAACTATCCATTTAATTTTCTTTAAAAAAACATGACTGTAAGTGTTATGTAGGCTACTTATTCAGTTCGATACAAAGAGGAAAAACTGAACTAACTGTGATAAAGCTGTCAAGATTGCATCTTAGATAGCAAAGCAATTGAAATAAAGCAAATAATGTAAATTGTTAATATGTCATGGGCTAGATTCACTTATATTTATGATAGGCATCTACATGCTTTTGTCAGTCATTTATGCACTGTCCAAATAAAAACAGTCGTTACAAAACATTCTTGATTATCGTTGTAATTATATTTTGTCCTAAAGGGTTTATAGGTATATAACTTTTTAAATAACTGGTGTTAGTCTTGCACTGTTTGAAATTAATAGTAAAACAACCTCACTGCATGTTATTTGGCCACAAATAAAAAAGAAATTAAATATCATCATCATTATGAACACTCATCAATGTGCAAGCCCATACAGCCTCTGAGTGCAAAGATTTCCTCAGAATTATCTGTCTTTCCAAAAATTCTACATATCCGTGCTTCTTTAGCAGGGCCGGCCCGTGGCATAGGCGGAATAGGCAAATGCTAGGGGCGCCGCCCACCCCTTGGGGCGCCTGAGCATCCAAAGGAGTTTTTTTTTTTTTTACAATACAACTTTAATACTACAGATTATATATATATATATATATATATATATATATGATGATCGCTTTATATATATATATATATATATATATATATATATATATATATAAAGCGATCATCCCACAAAAACATAACTACATTGCTTTCCGATCCACCCCGGTCCGAGTGACGGATCAACCCCCCTATTTTTCACATAATAATTTTATAATATAAATGTATTTATATTATATTTATAATTTAGTTGTGTGTGTGTGTGTTTGTTTCCAAAATATTTTCAAAATAAAGAAAAACAAGACAAAGCTGCGCAGTTTGTTTCTGTGTGAGTGTATGAACACAATGATCAGTGGTGGAATTGTCTGTGATTCCAGGGGCACCAGGTGAAATCTTGCCTAGGGCAGCAAATTGGCCAGGGCCGGCCCTGTTCTTTAGTCAATATTTTGACTAATTTGATTATGCTTTTAACTACAGTACCAATATGAGTGTAGTAATCCTAGCTCCGTTTGACACATTTCTACGTGTTTAAATCTGTTTCAGAAAATTCCAAAGATTTCATCCAAAAATAAAAAAAATAAATAATAAAATGTGGAAAAAAGTCAGCAGAGTCAGAGTTATAAATTTGAAGTCTGCTATACCCTACTATTAAAGTGCAAATGTCACACTTTGGATGGAAGGAGGACGAAGAAGGGTGTCGGAGTGTACCCAAGTGCAGTTTAATAACAAAGCAAGACTATATACATGAACTACAAAGAAAACACTGAGCACTATATAAAAGGCAAAACAAAGTAGAATATTGAACAGCAAACATGAAGACCAACAACTATTAAAATATAGTGTGATAAGGGATGGTGATCTGAGACAAATCCTGATCCTGACTGAGTGAAAGAGGTGAGATTATATATAGTCCTTGATGAGGTGATTGGGAAAATGAGAGTGCAAATGACTTGGAGCTGATGATGGCTGAAGATGGGGAGACCGATTAGGGTGTGACAGTACCGCTTGGGAACCAAGGGGGCTGTCCAATGGTGGGAATGGGGTCCAGCAGCCGCAGAGGAGGATGGAAAGGGACAGGGTCCGCCGGCCATGGAGGAGGTTCCAGTAAGGGGTGGGGTCCAGAGGTCGTGGAGGAAGGTCCAGTAAGGGAGCGGGGTACGGTGGCCAGGGAGGCAGCCACCGGGAGGAGGCTTGGGCTGTGGAGTAGGACCCGACGAGGTAGAGTGGCATTTAGGAATCTCCGGGGGTTGGGCTGCTGGAGACTCAGGGAGCAGAGTCAGCAGATGGATTCTCAGGAGGTGGAGCCACAGGGGGTGGAGCTGTATGCGGCTCAGGAGGCCGAGCCGAAGGAGGCTCAGAGGATGGATCGGACGGAACCGCAGGAGGCTCAGGAGGCAGAGCGGGTGGAGCCATGGGAGGCGGAGTGGTTGGAGCCGCAGGAGGAGGAGTGGTTGGAGCCGCAGGAGGAGGTGTGGGAGGAGCCGCAGGAGGCAGAGGATCAGAGGGCGAGGCCACAGGAGGTCAAGGATCAGAGGGCAAGGCCACAGGAGGCTGAGGATCAGAGGGAGGAGACTCAGAGGTCAGGGCAGCTGGGGATGCAGAGGTCTCAGGCGTTAGCTCTGAGATGGGCTGTCATGGTCCCGGTGAGTTTCTGGCTTTTTCCTGTGCTTGTTTTTATTTCCCCACATGTTGCACAGCATTGCCGTAGAACCTTGGCCAGCGGCTGATCAGCTGAACAGTGACAGTTGTGGTTAATTTTCCTTTTTTCTATTTAAACTCCCCAGTGTGTCATGTTTATTGCCAGATTGTTGTGTAGTGTTTAAGTTTACCTCACTCTGTCTCACCACGGACTTGTCTCTCCACTGTGCTGTTTCCTCCAGTGTCAGGTTCTGTTGGTTGGATTATTTGCTTGTCCTTGGATTGCTCATTGCCCTTCGCTGCGCCGGCTGCTCGCCCATTTGCTCTACTTGCCAGGGGGTCCAGTCTCACCACACCACCTCCCACTGCTGGTCAAGTTCAAGATACTGCTCTTCACCTCACTGAAATCTGTGCCGGTTGACTTCTTCAGTTTGCTCAGTGATTATTTTGCTGCTGTTGTTACTTAACTGTGAACAGCTTCCCTGCATCTTGGGTCCTTCATTACAATCGGTGACATGGACAAGGCTCCAAGCGCTGGCTCTGGAATGGCTGAGGCTCTAAGTTCTGGTTCTGGGACAGAAGGACAGGCGTGGGATTTGCTCATGGACTTTGGCAGGCATGGACGCTGGCTCGTGGACTGTGGCAGGTGTGAGTGCTGGCACGTGGACCACGACAGGCATGGGTCCTGGTTTGTGAGCCGTGGCAGGCATGGCCACTAGCAAGTGGACCATGGCAGGTGTGGGCACTGGCACATGGGCCGTGACAGGCGTGGCCACTGCTTTGTGGACCGTGGCAGGCATGGCCGCTGGCTCATGGACCTTGGCAGGTGTGGGCTCTGGCTCATGGACCTTGTTGGGAATGATGGGGAACTCTGTCATGGAATCCACTGTAGGAGGGTCGGTATCCTTCAAAACCTCTACCGTGAAGTCCAGTCTGCTCAACAACAGATCGATGACTTGGGCCAGAGTCCATGAGCTTTGGCCATAAGGCATGAGAGACTTAACTGGCCCATTTAGCCAGTCCGAAAAAGGAACTTAAGAGCCACATCAAGTCCACTTCATTGCCAATTCACAAATGTCCACCACATATTCCTACAGACTGATTCCCCTGATGCAGTTTAAAAAAAGGCTCACTGCTGGGTTCATGTCTATCAGTCAAGTCTTCTGTCACACTTTGGATGGAAGGAGGATGAAGACAGGATTCAGAGTGAACCCAATTGCAATTTAATGACTTGGAAAAACAAGACTATATACAAGAACTACAAAGAAAACACTGAGCACTATATAAGGCAAAACAACGAAGAAGAATATCCAACAGCAAACACGAAGAAGAACAACAACTACTAACATATAGGGGATATTAGTAGTGTGATAAAGGATGGTGATCTGAGATGAGACTCGATCCTGAGTGAGTGAAAGAGGTGAATATACATATAGTCCTTGATGAGATGATTGGGATTAGGTGTGGTGGATTAGACTGGGAACAGATGATGGCTGAATTTGGGGAGACTGTTGAGGGCATGAGAGTATTGCAGACTTTAAGAAATATGCTCTGGCCAAGCTCATGCATTTTATTAAAATAAAGCCTGGTTTATCAATGGTTCTCAACTCAAATGAAGATTATTAGAAGAATATTGCAGCTCTGTGGTTCCATACAATGCAAGTGAATGGGTGCCAAACATTTGATGCTCCAAATAGCACATAAAGACAGCATAAAAGTAATCCATGCGACTTCAGTGGTTAAATCCATATTTTCAGAAGTGATATGATAGGTGTGAGGAACAAACAGATAAAAATGTAAGTAATATTTTGCTTGAAATTCTTCTTCCTGCCCAGTAGGGGGTGATATGATGACAAATGTTAATCACCAAAAACACAAGAAGAAAAATGTGAAAGTGATCTGTTTCTCACCCACACCTACAGTATCACATCACTTATATGATGTAGATTTATAGAGATTTAACCACTGGAGTCGTATTGATTACTTTAATGCTGACTTATATGCATTTTGTAGCTTAAAAATGTTGGCACCTATTCACTGGCATTGTATGGACCTACAGAGCTGAAATATTCTTATAACAATCTTCATTTGAGTTCAGCAGATAAAACATAAATTACTTGACTTAGCTTAAACAACATTACACCAAACAATGAAACATTATGAGGGTTTAAATACAAGGGCATGGGTAACCACATGACATAAACAACCAATGACGAGACTGAACTAATAACAAGATTACTAGATACTAAAACATGAACCAATGACATGCCAAGACTGATAATGGGTTAACAAGAAAATAGGCCAATGAAAACAAGACACATGAACATGGAGGGAACTAAACTTTCAAAATAAAAGACATGAATACAAAACATGAGCAAAACACATGTGACACAGTGTGAGATTAATAAAGTGCAGTGTTGATATATGTTGATCATGAACGATCAAGAGTTCAAATGTCTGCCTGATGGTAGAGCTGCCCATGGCTCAGGTGGCTGGAGTCTCTGATGATCCTCCTAGCTTTTTTCACACATCGTCTGGTATAGATGTCCTGGAGGGAGAGAAGCTCACCTCCGAAGGTTTGTCTGGCAGTTCGTACCACCCTTTGCAGGGCTTTGCGGTTGAGGGTGGTGCTGTTGCCGTACCAGGATGTGATACAGCCAGTCAGGATGCTCTCTACAGTGCTGGTGTAGAACCGTGTGAGCATTCCAAACTTCCTCAGCTCAGTCTCGTGAAGAGGAAGCACTGAGCCCTCTTCACAACGGCCTCAGTGTGGACGGTGAGGAACTTGAAGTTGCTGACTCTTTCCACCGGTGCTCCATTGATGGTGATGGGGCTGTGTTCTCTGTTTTTTCTCCTGAACTCCAACACAAGTTCCTTGGTCTTACTGATGTTGAGAAAGAGGATGTGCTCCTGGCACCAGCATTTCAGAGTGTGCACCTCTTCTCTTATATCAGGGATCAGACCTACCTCCATAGAATCATCTGCAAACTTGACAATGGCATTGGGGCTATGTGTTGCCACACAGTCATGTACAGCCCTGCGGGTCTGCAGGGTTGAGGGTCAGTGGTGAGGAGATGTCACTGCCAATTCTGACCACCTGGCATCTGCCTGACAGGATCCACCTGTACAGCAAGCTGTTTAAGCCCAGAGCCTGGAGTCTCAGAGCTAAGTCGTCAAGCATGGAGGGCACTATGGTGTTGAATGCTCAGCATTTAATTAATTTGTCAAAGGCCTTGGGATCAACCAAACTGCACTATTTTTGCAAATGCATGCGACTGTTGTCAAAAATGAGACATGAGAGGCTCGGAGCCGATGGGGCTGAGGACCAAAGTGGAGTCGTAGGGATGGAGGTCCCACGTGAAGCAGAGCGGGCCTGGACCGGTGAACAGAGGTTTGCTTGTGACATGGAGCAGTCTGGGGTTCGACTAAAACATGGCATGGGGCAGACTGAAGCTTGGCTGTGACATGGCATGGAGCAGGTAGAGGTGTGGTGGTGACATGGTAAATGGTCTGCACTTATATAGCGCTTTTTTATTAACCTTAGAGGTTACCAAAGTGCTTTACACTGTGTCCCAATCACCCATCCACACTCACATTCACACACCAATGGCGGCAGAGCTGCCATGCAAGGCTAGCCTGCCATTGGGAGCAACTCAGGGTTCAGTGTCTTGCCCAAGGACACTTCGGCATGTGGAGCCGTGTGGGCCAGGATTTGAACCACCAACCCTGCGATTGGTAGCCGACCTGCTCTACCATCTGAGCCACAGCCGCCCCTACACATGGCATGGAGCAGACTCAGGCATGGTGGTGACATGGCTTGGAGCAGACTCAGGCGTGGCAGTGACATGACATGGAGCTGACTCAGGTGTAGACAGAGACTTGGAAACAACCTCTGTAGTCGAGGGCAGGGACAGAGTCTCGGGAACGACCTCTGTGGTCAAGAACACAGGCTGAGACTCAGAGACCAAATCCCCTCTCCTCCTCCGTGAGGCCAAAGTTGGCGGTGCAGGCTCTGGGAAAGACGAGGCTGGCAACGTTGGCTTGTTGGATGTGGCAGACATGGGCATTGGCTCGTTGGCCATGGCTGGCATTGGCTCGTTGGCCATGGCGGGCGTTGGCTCGTTGGCCATGGTGGGCGTTGGCTCGTTGGCCATGATGTGAAACTCAGGCTTGGTGGCCATGACGTGAAACCATGGGCTTGATGTCCGTCTCCCCCACAGTGAATGTGGAACCACTGATCTGCAGGGCGAGGTCGATATATTGGGCCAGATTGAGGGGACTGCGACCGCCAGGCATCAAGGAGGAGATAGACTCAATCAGTCCAAAGCAAAACATTTCTTTGAGGGCAACCTCATTAATGTCCACTTGGCTGGCCAGAGAGCAGAAGTCCATCACATAGTTCTCCAGGGGACGATTCCCCTGACAGAGGTTCAGAAGCTGAACTGCTATGTCCATTGTGAGGTTAAGTATTCTGTAACATTGCTGAACAAAGAGACTATGACGATGACGTGAAGAACCCAAGTGCAGTTTATTAAACAAAACGTGAATTCCAAAAACCCTAACAATGAACAAAAACTAAACATAAACATGAACTTGACTATGACTAGAACAAAACAACAGTGTTACATTAACAATATGCGACAAAGGACAATGGCAAACATGAGGGTATAAATACATAGACTTGGGAGAACACATGAACAAGATTACCAATCACAAGACTAAACTAATAAACAAGATAACAAGACAATGACCATGAACAATGAAATAGCTAGAACTGATAACAACATAATAAAACAATTAACCAATGAAAACAAGACACATGAACATGGAGGGAAAAACAGGACATTGCATGACTAGGGGAACGCATGACATGAACAGGAACTAAACTTTTCAAAATAAAAGACAAGGAATCAAGACATGAACAAAACCACATCTAAACATGACAAATATAATGAAGAAACTGATGTCATTTTGGCAAAGAAAACATTAAACCCATGGCCAAAATTCATACATTTATTTTCTGTCTGTGTTGTCCTCAGAAAAAAATTATTTATCCAGTCTCACGCTGAGCTTGAGGTAGCACGATATGCTTTAAAGACAGAAAGAGTTCCTCCCTGCCACTGGATTACACATACACGAGTATCGACAGCTTTCCAGTGAATATAGGACACATTTAATTAAAGAGGCAATGCTCGGTAAACACTTTGAGTATACCGTCATGTTCAATGAGGAGAAATTTGACAAATCTGGTAAGAAAAATAAGTTGGAAACCAAAAGCTTATGTCTACATTGATTAAAATAATCACATTTGTCATCCAAATCGAATAACTTGCATATACTTCTTATATATAAATGCACAGTATAAGTACAGTGCCTTTGCAACTATGTACCACTGTCTATTTGACAAATAAAACTTTGACTTTGAACGTGTGGTTGCTGTCTTAGACCAAGACATGTATTCAGATTGGATTCAAAGTCGAGGCCAACACAGAAGGAGTCTATGTGAGCGGAGGACTTTCTGGAGGTGGCTATAAAGGTCTACTGAAAGAACTTGGTTGCGCAAAAGCCAAAGTTACACAGTTTAAATTAGTGAATTTGTCATTGAGCATGTTTACGTGCACACCAATACACTGATTACTCTTAACAATCAGCTTATTTCAAATTCTGACAAAGCTAGAAATCTGTGTTTACATGACATTTGAAATAATCATGTTATTCTCTGCTTTTGACGTCAAACTGTGAAGAGGCATGTGCACAACACGTGCACACATTAATTCCCCTTCTGTCACTCACTCGACATTGTGTCGATTGTGGTGACAGAAGAGGCTTCTTTCGGGAGCCTCAGATACGAATAGAATATGAAAAAGGCCAATGCCAAATTGGAGAACAGAATTTGCATGTCCTGCCCCTGGACATACTGATATAAAAGGCGGGATGTGCTTCTGTTCAGTCAGATTCTTTCTTCGCAGCCATGCGGTTGTGTGTGTTCAGCGAGCTGAAACCTCACTCTGTTCTACTTCACCTCTAGAGAGCTTTCCTTTTGGAGCTACAGCGCATTTCCAGCGGCTTTCTCCCTCCACTGCACACCAATGCAGTCCATGCCCCTGGGCGCTTCGAGGGTGTCCCCCTGCGGCAGCAAGAAACCAGCAGGTAGCTCCGTCGCATCCAGGGCCCAGCTCTCAGTCCCGGCTTAGAGCCACCCACAGAAATGTGGATGCCCCCCATCTCACGAACCTCCTCCAGGACCTGGAAGTCTCCCAAGCTTTCCTGAGATGGACCGCCCAGGGGACGAGATGTTCACTCAGGAGCTGGTACCCAGATAGCAATAAGTCGGCGGGCCGCTGGCAGTGCTCCGGCGGCAGTAGAAGCGGCAGAATGGCGATATCGCAAACACGTTTGACGGTGCACCGCCAGCGGCAGCCGCTTTTTAAAAGCGGCAGCCGCCTTCCTACCGCCTTCGTTCCGTGGCCGGCCCGCTGGCTATCCGCCGTTCCGCCGCCGTTATATCGAAGGCGGACCGACGGAGGCAAACGCTTTTTCCGAGCGATCTGCCGCCGCTTATTGTATATATATATATATATTTATTTATAGCATGCAGTTTATCAAGAATAATGATTGATCAAACCAGACAAATTTCCATTTGGCGTTTTAATTCCACATTTCAAAGTACAGTAACTGTCATTGAAACAAGATGTCAGATCACTGAACTATAAATAACAGAAAAATACAAACATTATATACACACACACACACACACACACACACACACACACACACACTAAAGAACATGCAGGTTTCCAATTCAATTTTGGTAAAAAAAAAAATATATTTTTTAAAAAACACTATTGTAACACTTACAATAATTGTTAATAATATAAAGAGGTCAGCTCTGGGATAAAAAGAATTACCAGTAAACATAAGCAATGAGGATATTTGATACCAAATAAATTGAGGTATAACATCATATTTACAAGTCATTTCTAACAATAAATTAAGTGGTAATAATTTAGAGTAAAGCTCTGGAGTAGAATATACCATTATAACTGCAATGCTGACCTGTGGCACAAGGATTTACAAGCTATATTTAACAATAGAATAACAGTTAAGCACACTGATGGAATGAAAGTAGAATTTTTGGTACTAGTTAATGTGCAATATCAAGTATCAGAGGTATGAAATAGGATTTACAAACTATAATAGAATCGTTAAGCACTGACGGAATGAAATAAGCAATACTAAAGTCACGGTAAGTAGAATATTTGATACCAGATAATGTGCAAATATCAAGTATTAGATGTATAATCTAGGATTTACAAGCTATATTTTAAAATAGAATAGTTAAGCGCTGTAACAATGAAATAAGCAGCAAATTGTATATGAAATAATTGAGATCTTTGGTATCAAGGAATGTGCAGGATAACAGGTATAATATACATTTTGACATTCAACTTGCACATGACAACAAGTGGGAATAAATATAATTAACAGCAGAAAATCTGGCTGTAGAGAACACAGCCAATCAGAATGTCTGGAGAGGTTGTGGACTGCGTGGCGTATTGGGCTAAGAATCACCGGTTTTCCCCGACCTCCAGAATGAGGCAGTGCAAATTGGCATATCTTCAGTGATTCCTCGTGCGCCTGTATAAAAGGACAAACCATCCCATATTCATCCAAGGAGCTGCCCTCAAAGCAGGATCACGAGAGAAAAGAAAAAAAAAACGCAATTTCCACAGTGAACAGTGTGGATTGGGTGAGTGTATTCTGACACTTTTAGCAGGCTTTTTTAGGGGTCTTGATGTTACTGACTGCAGGATAAAGAAAGGGTTCCAGTTGTCAGTGATGCTGGGGTGTCAGTAGTCAGCCTAGGTTTAAGGGGTCGGCTGTGGGTCCCTCTTAGCTGTGCGGCGCCTTTTTCCACCTTCATGTTCAGATGCTCCTTTCAGGTAACGCGTAACGTTAACCTGGATCGCCTCATCAGTGGCATCCTGGGTTGCCGGGTTCTTCCGGATGGCTCCTGTAGAAAATAAAGATCTGTCATTCCATTTGAATGGCATAAGGTCATACACATCTACTTAAATGTAAAAAAATATCCAACTTACTTTGAACAATGGTCTTCAGGAACATGTCTCTAAAACATGCTTTATCCCCTACACCAGTCCAGGTTGTATTGATGGAAAGGTGATTAGAGAAGATACTCTGAAGCATTCGCCACACGGTTGTCTTTAGGTCCCTCCCACATTTGATTGCCAAAAACCGAAGCTGAAAATACAAAAAAAACATGTTACAAATTACATTTCTCTGAAGCTTCTCATAAATTTAAAATGTGACAGGCTGTGGATTCAGACTGTACAATATGCAGTGTACAATCTTAATTTTACTTTTTAGATTACCCTATGGCGTTATAAACGAAATCGGCACACTTACAAATCGTTGCTGGAGCTCTTTATCTTGCCTCAAACTGTTGTCAAGCAACGCCAAATCTTCCTGGGTGTCTAGGGGGGAGTAACAGATCCCCTGGCAGGGATAACTCTCCAACAGACACATTGGCACTGAAATGTTGCAGCATAGCATTTTGTTGTCCATGCTACGCACAACATCGCCAAACTCCAAGACGTCGCAGCATTAGGGTTTGATCTGCACCTACAGGGATTCCCAGAATAAAAGAATAAAGTAGTCAGTCCTGGTCCTTCAACTACTAAACTATGACATTTATATCTAGGTCTACTACATGTAAAGGTGGCCCCAGTGGGAATTAAACCAACAACCACAGGTGTTGTTTGCAAGTTGTACCCGATTGCCCAGTGCGAGCAAATGTCTTCAACATTGTCCCAACTTGCTTCACCTGCTCTATAAGTGAGCCGCTGTCACCTGGGAAGTAACAATATATTGATTAGCAATACACTAAATATAATAGTAATATAATATAACCACAATTATCATACCAGTAACTTTCCCTGTAATTTCTATCCACAGTATGTTATGCATGGCATACAACAGGGGTCGGGAACCTATGGCTCGCGAGCCATATATGGCTCTTTTCCGGATTTTATATGGCTCTCCAATTTTCAAATGTTGACTGAAAATACACCCTCGAACATGATGATAAAATTATTTGGAAACTATTAGCATTTCTGATTAATGTATAATTATGAATGTGTCAAATTAAATTAAATATGTTCAAAATATTTAGGTAAGAGACTCGCAGCTTACCTTTCAGAGTGCTGAATTTTAATTGACCGACGGTTAGGCCTGCGTCAAGTCAAGATCAAGTTAAACAACTACCTAGCTGGCTGAATTAAAAATCATCATCATCAACGAGAGGAAAATGGCGAAAAGAAAAAAAGACGACGATTACCGTTCATTTCGGCCTGAATGGACGGATCAATTTGCATTTGTGGAGAAGTTGGGGTCCGCAGTGTGTCTCATTTGCAATGAACGTATTGCGTCGCTCAAAAAGTCAAATATTAAGAGACATTTTGAGACGCACCATGCAGCATTCGCCGCAAAACATCCCGATGGAGAATGCAGGAGAAAAGCTTGCGCTGAGCTTCAGCTGAGAATGGAAACCGGACAGCAGCAGCTGCTATCATGGAAGGCGGGAATCTGAATTCTGCGAGCTTTGCTGGTGCTCTGGAGATTGTGCGGAGTGGGAAACCATTTACAGATGGAGACTACATTAAGGGTTGCATGCTCAGTGTTGCAAAAGAACTGTTTAACGACCTCCCAAACAAGGATAAAATTATCCACATGCCTTTCTCTGCAAGAACTGTTCATGATCGTGCACTGGTGATGGCACGCCAGATAGAGGAGATGCAAATCAACGACATCAGTTCAGGTAGTTACTTTTCTCTTTCCTTGGATGAGTCTACCGATGTGAGCAATATAGCGCAGCTAAGCATAATCGGGCGGTATGTGACGGGTGATACAGTGCGTGAAGAGAGTCTTGTTGTTTTGCCGATGAAAGATACAACAAGAGGCGAGGATGTGTTAAAATCTCTGATGGACTTTGCTGCAGAGAAAAAGCTCCCACTGAATAAGCTTATATCTGTGTGTACTGATGGAGCACCCAGTATGTTAGGGAAACATAAAGGATTCGTTGCCCTTCTGTGTGAGCAAGAGAAGCGGCCCATCTTAAACTTTCATTGCATTGTGCATCAAGAGGCACTGTGTGCTCAGTCGTGTGGAGAGGAACTTCGCAAAGTGATGTCATTGGTCGTTCGCATTGTGAACTTCACTGTGGCCCGAGCTTTAAATGATCGCCAGTTTAAGGCCCTGTTGGATGAAGTGGGGAGTAATTATCCAGGGCTGCTACTGCACAGCAATGTGCTTTGGTTATCCAGGGGAAAAGCACTCGCCCGTTTTGCTGCCTGTTTAAATGAATTGAGGGCATTTCTGGAAATGAAAGGAAATGTTCATCCCGAGCTCAATGACATTGAGTGGCTCCTGAAGTTTCACTACCTGGTGGATATTACATGTCATATGAACCACCTCAACGTGAAAATGCAAGGCATTGGAAACACAATCTTGTCCCTGCAACAGGCAGTGTTTGCATTTGAAACAAAGCTGGAGCTGTTTATCAGGGACATAGAAAGTGGCCGTCTCCTGCACTTCGAAACATTGCGGGCATACAGAGAGGAATGCTTAGCGAGGGACGCCGCTCATCATTTTGACCTCCGTAAGCTCGCAGCCTTTACGTCTGATTTACTGATGTCATTCAAATCACGCTTTGTGGACTTCCGCAGACATGCCGATTTGTTCAAAGTGATAACTCATCCACATGTGTGCACCGTGGATACACAAAACCTGAGTGTCTTCCCTGGAATCTCCATCTGAGATTTTGAGCTGGAAGCTGCTGAACTGAAGGTGACGGATATGTGGGTGTCAAAATCTTTCACTTTGAATTCCGAACTGGAAAGCCTCGCTCGTCAGCGGGCAGAAATGGCAAAGCAACATAAGTGGGCAGATATGAGAAAACTCCAACGTGATGACAATCTCATCCTGAAAACCTGGAACGAACTTCTAGCCACTTTCAGCACAATGCGTCGCGTCAGTGTTGCTGTCCTGACAATGTTTGGCTCAACATACACATGTGAGCAGTCCTTCTCACATCTGAACAACATCAAAACCAACCTGCGTTCAAGGTTAACAGATGAAAGCCTTAATGCCTGCATGAAGCTGAATCTCACTAGTTACGACCCCAACTACAAAGCACTCAGCAAAATGATGCAGCAACAGAAATCTCATTAATGTAAGTAGGGTGCAGTGCACTTCTTGTTAATCACTTGTTTATGATGCCCGTTTCTCAATTTTTGTGGTGTCTTAGGAGTGCTAGAAAGTATGATAGTATGAAGTAGCCTTAGCTTGGGTGTCAATGAGTGAAATAAACTGCGTTATTGCCACCTACTGGTGTTGTTATTAAATAAAAATTGGCAAATATTTCTAATACACAAGTGTAAACTTTGCTGTGGCTCTTTTGAAAAATTTCTCTAAATTTTTTTGTTTGTTTGGCTTTTCTTGGTAAAAAGGTTCCCGACACCTGGCATACAAGTTCATAATGAAGAACCCTTATGATAACATCAATTTAATTTTTTTTCTTTGAAGCAGAATATTTGTTTGTAAAAGGGGAGGAAAAAGAAAATAATGAAATATTGGTATACAGATTTTGGTTGATATATCATACTGTACAGTGAAATTTGCTATTGTTGTATCCCTACTCACCTGAAGGACGGATAGATCAGGCCTTTGTAGAGTGTGTGCTCCTGCATATCCACAGGTATTTTAATTCAAACATGCAACATATTGTAATAAATCTACAATATTCAGCCTTTACCTTACACCCTCGGTTGTTGCTCTACACTTTTATTATATTAAATACTTATTTATATAGCTTGCTCACTGTATAATCATGATGGCCTAATACTTATAACACAAGATTGCATCTTAAACGAATGACTGAGTTGAAAACTTGAATAAGAACGCATTTTACACAGAGGGGACCAGCTAGGGAAACTTACCTGCCTACAATAACTGTTTTCATTTGATCTGAGTTACATTAAACATGAATAACCTTAGCCGGGTCCCCAGGAACATCGGGCTATTAAAGTAACAAGCCTGTAACTGCGGTCTTATCAATTCTAGCTTCACCATACACTCAAACTGTGAGGTTTATCTGCTTTCCTCGTGGACCTGTAGCACAATGCCCTGACAGTGACTTCACCTGTGCCCTGATCTTTATTAGAAACTGAGAGGAGAGCAAGTTAATATAATTTATATTACAATTATCACAAAAATTAACAAACAGTCTGCTTTAAAACTAAGAAAAAACAAGCTTCTATACTAACCTTACATAAAAAATGAACACGTGGCTGAACTAGCTTAGCCGCTATCTGCCGGCACACCACATTAGATTAAAATACTTACCTTTGTAGTTGTGCAGATAACTCGATATGTAGAGTTTAAAGCCCTTGTCCCTCTTGCTTGTCGGAGCAGGGGACCAGGCATCAACAATGCGATGAACATCGCTGACGCGTATTTTCGGAAGATTCTGGAGACATCGAGTAAAAACAGACATTTTGGGCGACGCGCAAGTAAACCGGAAACAGATATGGCGACAGCGGAACTTCACAGTTCAGTCTTTGTAATGTGTTTTAGCAATACATTTAACATTTATAATGCGTTTAGATTTTTTTTTATTGCCTTTACAGGGACTTTAACACTTTCTTAAACATTTGTACAGGTCATAATTGCAAAACCTGTAAAAGGTAAAATAACAAAAAAAAATCGAGGTTGGAAAAAATGTAGACATAAACAAAATTTCTGCGCAACTGTGAAACCAGAGGATAATTTCGCTTTTTCATTGAGTTTATCCTTCACGTCAAAACAGGGATTTTCATGTTTATGACAGATATCACCATGGTTGCAAATTAATAAAAAAAATTAAAGTATACCCGAGATTTTGGCCATGTTGCAGATGTCTTTCACTGTTCACTGATAGTCAGGCATTCGTGAAAAGTCTAACTTCATCAATTTATTCTGCTAAATTGTTCATACCATGAATTAAATATCTATTTTAAAACCTAATCATAATCATAAAGATATTTATTGCTAAGTAAGTTTTACAAAAGGAATTCTTTTTGGTTTATTGGTGCATGTCTCAAATGCGCAGCAATCAAAGAAATGTAAACAATTTTCAAGTGCATAAAATAATTCAATGTATTTTACATATATTACTGTATAATCGCTTCAGAGTTTCAAAGTAATTTAAATGTAATTTCCTAAACCTTACCTTATCATGGAATCAAGAGTCAAGCCTCGGTTATAAACCCTAATGGCTTTGGAGCAAAAAATAATAATAGCCAACATGGCTGGTCGATTTTGAGAGTAGAAATCCTTGTATTTCAAAGCGGCTTGCCGCCAGTATGGGCATCCGCATACTCCACTACCTCGATGACTGGCTGATCCTAGCTCACTCTCAAGAGACACTATGCGCCCACAGGGACCAGGTGCTCGGGCACCTCAGACGTCTAGGGCTTCAGGTCAACTGGGAAAAGAGCAAGCTATCCCCAGTTCAGAGCATCTCTTTTCTCGCCATGGAGTTAAGACTCAGTCACAATGGTAGCGCGCCTCACAAACAAGCACACGCAGTCAGTGCTGAATTGCCTCTCTTCATTCAAAATTTTCACCCCCCTCTGCCATCAGTTACTCAACCCCTGGGCAGATCTCTGTTTTCTGCAGACAGGAGTCCCCCCGCAGCAGGTGTCCAGGCACATGGTCACCACAGATGCCTCCAAACAGGGTTGGGGCACCGTGTGCAATGAGCATGCAGCCGCCAAGTCCTGGACGGGACCGCGGCTGCGTTGGCACATCATCTGCCTAGAGTTGCTGGCTGTATTTCTTGCCCTGCGGAGGTTTATCCTGCTAATTCAAGGCAAGCATGTCTTGATCCGTTCAGACAGCACTGCAACGGTAGCGTGCATAAATCGCCAAGGTGGCATGCGATCGCGTCATATGTCACAACTCACCCGCCTCCTCCTCCTTTGGAGTCAGCACCAACTGAGGTCACTGCACGCCACTCATATTCCAGGCAGCCTCAACACGACAGCGGACACGCTGTCACGACAGGCTCTGCTCAACGGAGATTGGAGGCTCCACCGCCAGGTGGTTCAGCTGATTTGGGACCATTATGGCAAAGCACAGATAAACCTGTTCATTTCTCAAGAGAACTCCCACTGCCCGCTCTAGTACTCCCTCAGGTCGGAGGCAAGTACCCTCGGGACAGATGCATTGGCACACAGCTGGCCCCGGGAGCTGTGGAAGTACGCATTTCCCCCAGTGAGCCTACTTGCACAGATGCTGTGCAATTTCAGGTAGGATTGGGAACAAGACACTCTAGTGGCCCCTTATTGGCCCACCTGGACTTGGTTCTCGCAAAGCACCTCCCTGGCAAATCATAGAGAAACATAGAGAAAAGGCCGCCGCTGGCATGGCCTGCTCCCATGCTTGCCACGTCGCTTGTTCCCACCCACAGGAAATCCTTGGCCAGATGCCAGGAACCTAAAAAAAACAATATGATGTCTTAATGGGGTGTCGGGGAGGGTTACGTGCAGTCTGATGCTCATGTGCCTTTGGCACGCTACAGCCAGCTGCACAAGCATCAGCAGATCATGTAATATGATCAGTGTAGGTGGTGCTATTGCATAGGGACCCCTTGTTTCTCTTCAATCGACACAACTTCGAGTGAGTGACAGAAGGGTAACATCTAGGTTACTAGTGTAGTGTATTAGTGTTCCTTGATGGAGGGAGCGTGACGTTGTGTCCCCCTTGCCACAACACTGTACTAAGCCTCTGTAATGGCTGAACCTTGTTCTCGGCTCCTCAGTGCAGAACCTGACTGAACAGAGGCACATCCCCCACTTTTATACCCATATGTCCGGGGGCGGGACATGCAAATTCTGTTCGCCAATTTGGCATTGGCCTTTTTCATATTCAGAGGTATCATAGGCTCCCGAAAGAAGCCCCTTGTGTCACCACAATCGACACAACGTCTCGTTCCCTCCATCAGGGAAAGGTTATTACACTAGTAACCTAGACGTTTCACACAATTGCAAAATGCCATTTCATGTTGACTTCAATGTTGCGAATATAAATATTTAGTTTGATAAAAGTCCTGTTCTGTGTCTGGTGCTCAAACTTATTGTGGTGAGAGCATGTGACAGTGAGACAGTTTCACGTCTAGCAGCAAAAGAACTACCAACTCCAGACATCATGAAGCTGTGGGGTGATGCTGTCTTCTACAGTCCTGACCAGGGGCGATTTCCGCCTATGGTCCTGACTTTATCTGCAGGAAGGTAAACCTCTCATCCAGCATCTGTGTTTCTATGAAAAACAAAAAATCTTCTCATGATTCAGGGACAATTTATTTGAGAAGAAGTGTCATTGTACTCTGAAGCTGCAATATTTCTGTTTCTTTATACTTTGAAAGTCTGCTACCCAACCCGAGCCCAACGGGAACAACACTTATGAACTGACGAGTCTGTTCTTCTGTGTAGAGGGTAGAGGGATGTCTTTCTGTTGTTTCAGCATCTCATGCAGGGCTGCTGCATATTTTAGACACCATATCAATTTGAAAAACGGATAAAGACACCTGTTTTCTGTATTACTTGTTATTACCACAGGAATAAAACTGTTTATGTTAACTGTTACTATAGGAACGAAAACCAAAAACAATTGTTTTTGTTTTTTTTGCAGAATGAAACCGAAAACTGGAACAAAGTTATTTTTGATTGTTCCGGAGTGAAAACTTTATTTTTAAATGCTAGTAACTGGTTATAACTGGTTAATTTTGTTCTGATCATTTATTCATGACACAGGCCAAAGGGTTTATCACAGTACGTTTTTGGAACTACATCACTTCATGTTGCCCGAAAAGATTCTTTGATTCTGAAGGAAACTTCTGCATCACACATTTCTTTGCCTAACTGCCTGTTGTAGATTAAGCATTCTCTGAATGAAGACCTTTTTAACACTATGTATAATTACTACATATACTGTACATGCACAGCTATTAATACCGATCTGATGCTGCCTGGTTTTTAACTGAGAAGCAGCTCTCTAATTAAAATTATATTTAACTGTTAATTAACTGTTAATTAACCACACAGGAAAAAATATAATTTTTTAATTAATTTTCCCTTATTTTAGTTATTATTTTGGGCTTGTTTTATTCAGACCAGGTTGCTTGTTTCTCGTGTGAGATCTGGCAACACTGCAATTGGTATTTCACTGACCCATTAGCACAGAGTACTGTAATTTTAAAAAGAACATTATTAAAATGTTATTTTGTTCTAACTGGTTACCGTTAGGAAAGGAGGCTGCCGAACTTCTGAACTCTGTTGCAATCTCTTTTTCCATACAGAAAATGTGCTTCTGTTATTATATGCCTTAATTTCACTTTACAGTTTGCAAAGTGAAGAATATAACATTTGTGTTGGCAAAATAATGTTGTTACATGTGGGCTATTTTAACAGATAGAGCTGCTAAATAAGATGGTGTTGTCGCATGACTTCTCTGATGCTAACATCCTGAAGAAGAACCTGAGGAGAGCTCTGGCAGAGTACCTGAGAGAAATCAGCTCCTGTTGCTGCTTGCTGGTGAGAAACATAAACCATTAATAACTAAAGCTAACCAACATTTTTATTTAACGCAAGCATTTACAGGGTAACCACATTTGCAGGCTGATTTTGAGTGCTACATTGCAGAGAATCAAACAGATTATGACCGGTTATAACACTCTTATCAAATTATTTACATATGTTAATTATTTAAATTAAATTATATTAATTCCGTGTTAATATTTGCTGAGAAAGGCCCCGAAATAAAGATAATTCAATATAAATAATTCATAATTCAAACAATTACTGCAAAAAATATTATACTAATATATATATATATTAGTATAATATTTTTTGCAGTATAACGTGAACATTTACTATCACAATTTGAAAAAAATGTGCAGCAATGACAGCTTTGCAGATCCTTGGCATTCGAGGTTTCAGTTTGTCCAGATACTCAGGTGACATTTCACCCCACACTTCCTGTAGCACTTGCCATAGATGTGACTGTCTTGTCCGGCACTTCTCACACATCTTACAGTCTAGCTGATCCCACAAAAGCTCAATGAGGTTAAGATCCATAACACTCTTTTCCAACTATCTGTTGTCCAATATCTGTTTCTTTGTCCACTCTAACCTTTTCTTTTTGTTTTTCTGTATCAAAAGTGTCTTTTTCTTTGCAATAAGTCCTGCACCCCTGAGTCTTCTCTTTACTGATGTACATGAAACTGGTGTTGAGCGGGTCGAATTCAATGAAGCTGTCAGCTGAGGAAATGTGAGGTGTCTATTTCTCAAACTAGGGACTCTGATGTACTTATCCTCTTGTTTAGTTGTACATCTGACCTTCCACATCTCTTTCTGTCCTTGTTAGAGCCAGTTGTTCTTTGTCTTTGAAGACTGTAATGTACACCTTTGTATGAAATCTACAGTTTTATGTCAATTTCAAGCATTGTATAGCCTTCATTCCTCAAAACAATGATTGACTGACGAGCTTCTAGAGAAAGCTGTTTCTTTTTTTGCCGTTTTTGACCTAATTTTGAGGGTAGAGTCACATGGGGTAACCTCCTCGTGGTCCATTAATATGTGGTTCCCGCTCATGGTGGGGCACGTAGTGAATTGTGCATGGATGCCACGGAAAATAGCGTGAGCCTCCACATGCGCTAGGTCTCCGTGGTAATGCGCTCAACAAGCCACATGATAAGATACACGGATCAGAGGCCGAGGCAACTGAGATTTGTCCTCAGCCACCCAGATTGAGGTGAGTCACTATGCCACCACGAGGAACTAGAGCTCATTGGGAACTGGGCATGCCAAATTGGGGTGAAAAAAGAAAATAAATCTCAAAATATTTGTCATTGTCCATTACCCACTATCACTCAAATGAGCATTGATAAAATGTTGCAATGTCATTCTTTTCTGTTTCCCCTGGGGAGTTTGATTCGCTGCACTCATTTAATGCAAGACTGCACAGAGTTTTGCCCTGAACAAAACCATACTGCATAAAACAGATTGCTTCAAATTATCAATAAATCATTTTTCAAAAGTGGTCTTGACTGAACGGATTATGTTTTGCCTTTTTTTTTCTTTCTTTCTCTCATTAAGCTCCAGGTTTGTCCAGTTGGTTTCAGTGGAGTGAGCTGTGAAATAACCCAGAGAAAAGGTTTGTCTGTGTGCGGGATGTTATAATGGAGAGATACAGTAGAACAGCTTGTCTTTATGATAATAAGCCATCAAGCATAGGGTTTCTCAACAAAATGTGCAAATCTTTTGTTGAGAAAGCAATGGCACCTACAGCAATGGCATAGATGGCAGTTGGAGCTGTTGGTCTTCATGGTCCACCTACAGGGAGGACCCAAAATCGCACCCACCAATGTAACAATCCAGGCCCACAAAATTGTGGAGTGATGTGCATGGGACCTCAAGAGGAATCAGCTGATTGTGTCTAACATACAATGTCACAATCAATGCACGTTGTATGGAAAAGACATATAAAGTAGTTTAATAAAACCACACAATTATACGTTATTGAAAACTGCCTATTATGTGTCATTTACATCACCAAATATGGTTGGCATAAGTCAGTAAATCGAATTCTTTAAGCAAATCTGTAATACTGGAAACGTATTCCAATGCATAGAAGTCCATTGGTTAAGAATATCTCAAGCCCTTATGGTTCCAGAGTTATTAGCAAAAACATGAATAATCTCATTATGATATGGTCTGATGGATATTTTAAGGATATGTTTGCACTTGCACCCCAAAGAAGATGCATTAAACTGCTTCAATTTAACGATTGCAGAGTTATAACAGGTTTTTATTTGTAGCGCCACCTATAGGTGAAGTAGGTTAAGTTTGGACAAAAAAAAAGCTTTTTGCTAATATCTTTGAAACAACTTTTTGTCAGGAGGGTTCCTATGATATATGCCTAATTTTGTGTGATTAAGAGTTCAGAAAAGAGTGTTTTTCAGAAAATGTCAAATGCTGGGGAAAAGAATAATACATGTACAGATTCTAGTCCACATGGTTCCTCACAGAAACATTCCTCACAAACCACATTAACCACAAAACATCTTATTTTGTTTAAGGCAGACAGAAGTTGTATTATCTTATTTTTGTTCTGAACATGGCTTCCTTGACTAGGTAAACCACCAATGTTTTTTGGGGGGTTGCTGCATGGTCGTTTTCTTGTCTTTGTTCCAGATATGCAAGGGGACCAGACTTCATGTGTAGGACCTGTAAGAAGCAAATATTTTAGAGTTTGAACTATGATAAGCACTGTGAGATAATTCACTAAGAAAGAATTGCACTGATTGCATTATTTACATGCCCTTGCTAAATTGTTTTAGCAAGGGACTAGAATAGTATTTGTTTTTTTGTTTGCAGAACATAGCCAAAAACGGCAACAAAGACCATTTAAATTGTTACAGAGTGAAATGTAAACTTTTTAAGCATATATTTTAGGTAAGGTATATTGCTTATTTTGAGTTACTTTTTCCATACCAGGTCACTTGTTTCTCTTGCAAGATGTTGCGACACAGGAATGGTATATCACACAACCTTTGTGAGCTGTCATTTTTAAAAGAACATTATTAACAATTATTGTATTTTATTAAAACCGGTGACCATTTGGAAAGGATGCAGCGGAACAAACTGTATTGAAAAAAAAAATTATTCCCTGTCTTTAGCACTCAAAATACATTTTATGCAAATCAGGTAATGGCAAAAACAAAATAAAGTGGCACAGGGCAACTGGGCCATTTTCTCTGCATGGAAATGTGCCTAAGAAATGGACAAAAGACAAGACAATGCGCATTAAATTTTAAGACCAAGAAAATGATGTTTGAATAAAAGATGCTATAAATACAGAAAAAATGGCCTGGCTACAATAACTTTTGCAATGACCACAAAATTCTTTAGACAAACTCTTTTAAAAAATCTTTTGGCAGCTTTCCATTGGCAGGAATATTGCAATGTCCACATAAATTACCAATTACTTCTCTAAAAAATGTAATCAGATTACTTTAGTGATTACTTAATTGTAAAAGTAATCATATTTCTACTTGCTTTACTTTTAAGTTCCTTACTAAAACACTTTTTAAAGAAAACGTTTTTTTTTTTCAGACATTTAATCTATATTTCATTGATGCACACAACTGATACACTCCGAATTTCTCACCCTTACAATGAACGCTTTAAAATAAGTTGGGTGTGAATGAGCGCAGTTTAATAAGCCAACAACTATTGTGGTCATGTAAATGCATTAAACTGCTTTCTTTATCTGTGTACGGTCATAAACAGCCTAAGAATAAACCATAATTACATTTACATGAACTGGTCAGTAGTCAATAGTCAGCATATTGGTGTGCAAGTAAACTGGCTCAATGACTTGTTAGGGGCACACATCCATCAGCTGTCACAGAAACATAACAGACATACATATGAACATAAATCAGGCTTTAAATTCAACTAAAATAATACTATTTCCGAAATAAGAAGCCCACGAAATTTACTTAAAATAATCAACTTAACTGAACGTCAGTTACAGTAATCTGATTATTAGAATTTAGAACTTTTCTTTTTTTTACTTCATTTGCATTGGAAGGACTCATATACATCCAGGAAAGAATGACAATTACTTAATTTAAAGCTGAAGTATGTAATTTTTCAGTGTTCAAATACTTTCTTCTATCCCAGGTTAATATGCAGAGACAACAAGCCATTCAAAATTGTAAACACTATGGCTCGATTTTCATGAGTGTGCAACATTTTCTCCAATTTTCATGAGAATTCTAATTCTAAGTGCAATTTTCATGCCAGCGCAAAGCTCAAGTGAGCATGTGCAGGAGTGTTTGCACTATCTGTGGGTGTATGTGCGCAAACTGTGGGTTTATTCTATGTTAATGAAGTGTCACTGTGCTTTGTGCTAGCGCTAGTACTCTTGAAATAGGGCCCTGTGTCTCTGTGGTGCAAAATTCAAAATTCCTGTGTTTGTTTTGAGCACCTCACTTAGACCTGCCCCAATAACATTACTCAACCAATGGTGTGAGTTGGGGGCAGGACTATCATGCAGGTTGAAGTTCTGTATATACTCCACCCATGCATCTTCAGGTGGGGCAGCTTTGAGCGTAGCTGCTCGGCTGATGTGCTTAAAAGCACCAACACCATTCATACATCGGTAGAATCTGCAGTAGAAATAGTGACCAATAATAATTTTCCCAGTGCACTTCTTGTAAAGAGTAGGGGTATTACCCTGGTGTCCTGGCCAAATTCCCCCCATTGGCAATTATCTATCTCCATCCTTGAATTGCCTACATCTAGTAGCTAGTGTAGAGTAGCTAGTGTGTGGTGGGTGTTCTGTCGCACTATGGCTGCCGTTGCATCATCCAGGTGGATGCTGCACACTGGTGGTGGTTGCGGAGGTTCCCCCTATACTATGTAAAGTGATTTGAGTGCCTAGAAAAGTGCTATATAAATGTAAGGAATTATTATTATTAATTATTATTATTTTCAATTGGAGGACCATAAAGACACCATGAAATTAATCATAGCCTGTGGATCCGCCCTTCACAAAGCCAAAGACATCCTCATTAGTACTACTGGATTGATCACCGTCTGTAAAATAAAAAGAATAAATAAATAAATATCACTTTATTTGAAAGAAGTGGAACATCAAAACAACTGTGTCAGGTCCCCAAGTTACATACTTTGATTCAACATCCCATATTTTCTGCATCGGTGCAACTTTAATGCTGGAATACTGACTGATTGACACTCCAAGGCACATTCCAATCTGTTGTCCATCCATTTCTAATAGTGAAAAGAATGTGATAAATGCACATGCTCTAAAAAACATAAATAAACATAAATATTAAAATATAGCCAAGAACAGCAATTGTCTAGATTCAAGCAGATTGGAAAAGTGCCACTATTGTCAAAGTAGAATTGATATTGAGTAGTGGCTGAGATTTGGAACCATCTCGCCTAGTTTTACAGTCTCTGACACCCAAACTATCAAGGCAGAAAAATAGGGAAAAAATTTGAACAAAACAATAGGATTGCAGCAGTTATATTAACAATCAAAAATCCATAATGTCCATTGCACATTTAGAGCTGAAAATTTTACTCACTGTTTCTTTTCATAACATTCTTGTTCACAACTGCAACATAATCCAGGAGCCCTCACATAGTTCCCTCTGTGACATAGTGTGTGTTATATTCATTAAAGAAATTGAAATATACTCCAAAGTCATACTCATCAGGAAGATCAGTGAGAGCCCAGAGCATGTCCTTGTCCAGCATCAGGCTCCTCATCTTAAACTGAGCTGTCTGCACTGTTGAAAACAGCCTGACAAAACCAATTACCTAAACATGTATGTATGTACAGTCATTGGATGTATATAAGACAAAATGTATTGCTTTACCTCACTATTCAACAGAAATTTGTATACGAAACTGGGTTTCAGTCCAAATGTCCAACCGTCATCAAAATTAAAGGATCTCTCTGTTTGTTTTGCCTTGAGAAAGCTGACAACATAATAATCAGATGCATCCTCAATAGTTGTGTGTGCCTGGCAGGAACAGAATCACAGTAAATCTGGTTTAAACCAAAATATTTGAGCATATTTACAGGTAAAACAATTGAGAGTAATTTAATTTCTTACTATTTTTAGTGTTAATATCAGCATTCACTATTAAGATTAAATAAAAAGATTGTTTTACTGACAGCATACTGTGACGTTTTACAGTTGATGTTTGGGGGTCATTGTCAGGAAACTGCTATTTGGGTGCTATATGTGTGTCCCCATTTCTGATTACTAATACAATTAACAGGACACTGAACTTAGTCACATTATTCGATAGATTTGACTCTGTTTTTTGTGTAATACGGAAAAGCACTTTAAGAAGCAGAGCTGGGTGGAGTAGCCAAAAACTTTACTGAAGTAAAAGTACAATTACTTTAAAAAAATTATTACTTCAGTAGAAGTAAATGAAATGATGTTAAAAATTACTCGAGTAGAGTAAGAAAGTATCCAATAAAAAGAATAATCAGGTAGTGAGTAACTAGTTACTTTCGCATATAACGTAACGTCCTGGTTACTTCCGTAACCTCGTTCCCTGATGGAGTTAACGAGATGTTGTTTCGATGTAGTGACACTAGGGGTCACTTTTGGGAGCCCGAGACACCTCTGATCTTTGATAAAAGGCTAATGGGAATTGACGAGTGGTATTTGCATGCCACTCCCCCAAACACACGGGTACAAAGGAGGGGCGTGCATACCACTCATTCAGATTTTGTGCTGAGGAGCCGAGAATAAGGTCCTGGCCATTTCAGCAGGTAGTTCAGCGTTGTGGCAGGAGGGACACAACGTCTCGTTCCCTCCATCAGGGAATGGAGGTTACGGAAGTAACCAGGACATTCCCTATCTGTCACTCACTCAACGTTGTGTCAATGTAGTGACACTAGGGGTCCCCTACAAAAATGTCACAACTAGCTGAACTGTGTTACGTGGATCGGCGGTGCGAGACGGGCAGACTACTGTGTGCCGCGTAGCCAGCGCACCGGGCCAGCACATAACCTCCCCTGATGCTAGTATGAGTGTCGAACAGCCCTTTGGGGACAAGCAGACTGCCCAAAGGATAGGGACAGGCTAGCCCAGTCATGCCTCTTTCCTCTTTTTTCTTTTTCTCCCCAGAAAAAGAGAAAAATCATAACCTACTGGGACACCAGTGGCTACGTCGGGGGGGTGTCACTCCCAAGGGGAAGACACTGCAGAGACCACACCCCGCACAGAGAGGGGGTATTTCGAGTGGATATACGTCACATGGTCTTGCCTAGTGTAGTCAGAAGTAGAGTATGTCATGTGGAGAAGTCCCATGGTAGGTCCTACACAATGGGGAAGGAGACTCTACGAACATGGCTACTGCCCAAGGAAGACGAAGTTTACCGACAGGGAAATGTTTCAGCGGAGATATGCGTCGCAAGGTGTTACCTACGGGGAACCGGCGCATGCAGAGCACCTATCCCAGTACAGGGCTTAGATAGCACATGTACTGAGCAGGCAGTGAGTTTCTCTGCAAACTCAAAATGCACATCTTCAGCTCAAGGATGGTGAAAGGTGCTATGCGCATGCGATTTACTCAGCCGGCAGACCCGGACTTACCTGTTCATTCCTGCTAAGACACAGGACGAAACCAGCTCAACACGGAGATTATAGAACCACGCAAAGGTGTTGGGTGTAGCCCAGCCCGCTGCTCTGCAAATGTCTGTTAGAGAGAAAATGCTGTTCAGAGCCCAGTAGGCTGCCACACTCCTGGTAGAATGGGCCAATAGCCCTGCCGGGGGTGGCACATGCTGAGCTTGGTAAGCGATAGCTATGGCATCAATGATCCAGTGGGCGATCCTCTGCTTGGAGACAGTGCTTCCTATCCGCTGTCCTCCAAAGCAGACAAAGAGCTGCTCAGAAGCTCTGCGTGCAGTCCAAATAGATATGTAAAGCTTGCACCGGACACAGCAACGTAAGGGCTGGGTCTGCCTCCTCCTGGGGCAGCGCATTCCTTGGTGAATGGTCAATGATTGTCTCTAACAGTGGTTTGTCATTGTAGAGAGTGGGAGATGGTTTTAAGAATGAGCCATATGCCAGTGAAGGAGGAGAGAGACACACGCAGCAAAGCGCTCTGTGTACAGGTTAAAAACTATTTGTGTTGGAAAAAATAAATACCCTTTTGAGTTGGATCTCGCCATCTCCCTCTTCCTACTTGCAGGAACCTGTCACACCTTCTAATAGGGGAGCATTCAAACTTAGCCTAAAATAGCATAACGCAGCGCTCCCATTGACATTCTATGGGCGGTATACTGACAAGGAGACAAGAGGCCATACTTTTTGAATTGATGTATATGGAGAGCTACCTCAGTGTGCTGAATAAACAGCTTTTGTGAGGAAACAGCCCATCACTTAATGAATTGAATGCCTTTTAGCTCATCTTCAACATGTTTTACACTAAACAATGCTTTTAGAATGAATGTGTGGAGTCTACAATGATACATTTACATTTTATAATAGAAGACAATTTTGTGGCAAGTAGGTATCACTTTACGGCTCTCCCCACTCATTTATATCGTATGCGCAAATGGTGACTTACTGACATAACACGTTAGTTGACCATTACACTCTCTCCTATTGTAGAGCTGTGGAGTTGTATATAGTATAAAATAATCTCCTTTAAAGCCCTATTCACTCCGCTTGTAGCCAGTCACTGTACTGGTCTGTTTGTTCTTGATATAAGACATCTGACACATGGCCGGATCTGGGTGCTTTACCCTAACCCTTGCTGCCCGAGTCCACCATGACAGTTGTTGACTGAAAGAAAATCTGCTCTAGCCCCCCTTGTGGAAATGCATAGAATTCAGCGTGTACTTGCGTTGGGTTATGAATTGAGCGCTGACACATTTTACAATGCAACAGTGCCTGAAATCGAGCTGGCAAGGTACGTCTGCGTTACTTGCGTAGAGTATGTTTGGACCTTTAAAGCTGAATTATGAAACTTTTTCATTTAAACACTTTCTTATATCCCAGCTTATTATGCAGAGACAACTGGAAGTAAGCCATTCATAGCTTAATTTCTCAAAAACTATAAACACTGTGTCTCTGTGGGGCTATAAAAATTCCTTTGTTTGTTTTGAGCGTCCAGCTTAGATCCGCTTACTCAACCAATGGTGTGAGTTGGGGGTGGGACTATCTGTTTGTATGATCAATGGCAAATGAGGGCCATATTCAGAGAGCTGTTTTGAAAACATTGTTTTTTTTTGCAATTCCATTCATGGCGCTATTGTCGCAGAAATTAAATACTTCAGATTTAACAAAAAAATAAAATGAAAACTAAATTAAACCATTTTCGTTAACTCTGTTTAAAAATGAATACTAAAACAGATTACATAATATTTATATATTAAAATACTAAAATATATACCAAAATAATGTTTCATGACAAGCACAATGTGACAGAAGGGAGGGCGGGGCCGGATCGTGATGCTACACACCGGACCCTTCTCAGGCTAATCAAGCTTCAGAGAGGGATAATGGCCGACCGGAGACTGCAGTGGGACAGAGAGAGAGATTTACAAGCAGCTGTCCAACACATTTGTGTGTTTGTTTTTTTTTTGTTTAGTGCTTCATTAAAGTATTAATTATATTGTCAAGCCGGTTCTCGCCTCCTCCTTTTCATTAATCACTTTACACAAAAATAAGTTTGTTTTAGTTTTTGATTACACAGAATGCTATGAAATGTGAAACTTTTACAACCTGCCTAAATAAATGACATAGATATGACACTAAGTCATGAGACGTTTATCGGCATTAAACATATTTTGGCAGCTCTGAAATACTAAATTTGTATTATTATTATTATTATTATTATTATTATTATTATTATTATTATTATTACGTTCTTTTTATTAGAGTTAAAAATATATATTTTTTAAACTGACAAAAAAACTACATTTAAAAAAGCTCTAATGAAAACTAAACATTTCAAATAAAAAAATTAAAATAATAAAATTCTGGAACACACAAACGTATGGACAGAAATGCAGGCAGACATGCAAACAACAGTGGTCTTGAGGCTCACACTCGCCCTCTTCTGAACAAAGTCTCTCATCACACTTTTCTTTTATGAAGTCTTTTACACTGTTCAGGTCCTGTGAGTTATTTTCAGTATGAGTGGATATACTTGTGAGGACCACATTTTTTAAAATGTCCTCACAAATATAGTAAAACACGAGAAACCCGACTTGTGAGGACCATCACTTGTGATCAACCTCCTCACAAGCAAACAGGCTCATAAATCAGCTAAATTATGTTTATCTTTAAATCGAATGAAGTGCTCAGGTTTCTGAGAGGGTTAGGTTTAGGGGATAGAATATATCTTTATAAAATACATGAAAGTCTATGAGATGTTCTCACAACTATAGTAAGTCACAAGTCAGTCATGACTTAAATTTGTAGGCCAACACGTAAAGTTCATTCGTCATGGGTTCCTCCACGGGTTTTCAGAATAGCGCTTTATAAGGACTGGGTTTAATGTTATTAAAGAGACAGATTTTACAGCATAAATTACACACAGTCGTACCTCAGTAGTAACATTTGAAGCCAACATAAGTTGCTGTCAATTTGCTAATTATGGACTACTAAACGTATTAGACCACAACGTTTTTTCACGAAACGTAATTAATTTTCATGAGCCGAGCCCTTTGCCACAGCGCTCACTTCCCGATGCCTGTCTTCCAGCAAGTCATGTCAGATCACTGGGCGGACCTCACGAAACTAAATTAATATTCATGAGGCAAGCCTTGTTAATTCGCCAGCTGACCAGCACTCACATGCCAGTGTCTGCATTTCAGCCAATCAGATGAGACTTCTGAGGGAACGACACACAACATATCTCAATATAATTGATACAACATTGTCTGAACGCGTTGTTTGAGTTCCTCGAATAACTTCGTATTATGCAATATATAAAGTGGTAAAACAGCAATGGAACAGGTAAGGAAATTGTTTTGTTAGAAATAACTAACAAACTACAAAAAAAAAACGCCTTGTTGGTGTCATGCCAAATGGATGGATGAATTTCAGTGGAATGTTTGGTTGTTTAGATGTAACCTACCTTCCGTTTCATCACAAACGCATGCCTTGTTTAAGTTTATAGTGTTATAGTTATCTAAATTATTTTATTCATGTCTACTAGATGCATGAATTGAATCTATTGAATTTTATTTAATCAAATTGTGGAAGTTTAAATGTATATATTGTTTAGTGAGTCAATAGTTTGATCAATCTGTTATTTTTTCCTTTTTTATTTTGGCTATAGGAAGTCTCCCACTTCAAATCCATAAGGGCAAAGTTCCAAGAGGAGATCCAAGTGAGAAACCGACCATTGTTACCTGAGAAACCCAAACGCCTCCCAACAGCATCTGTAGGCCGCTCTGGTCCATTGTCCACCATGAGCTCCAGCTCAGCTGTGGACACCAAAACCCATAGTCTTGCTCATGTCATTTTCAGAAATGGAGAAGACCAGAAAGCACACTTAGGAAAACACCCTATTTCGTTCCCCAGCTTTCCTTACGCAACTCATGAACCCCATCGATGTGGAGATGGTGGGAACCGGCAGTCGCTTAAAGTCCGGCATCTGCCACTCATGTTGCCATTTTCAAATGAGCCAAAGCATGATTCTGTAACTCCTTCATCAAAGGCAATCACCTCACCTTTCAAGTACATCAAGAAACCCATGCCGGCACCATTCAAGCCTACCATAATTTCAATGTTTGGCAAAGAGATTGGAAGAAATGGTGGAGAGCATATGAAACACGGCAATTTTCAGGCAGTAGAATCCAGCATAAAGGCTGTGAATACAGAAGCTGGAGAGATCCACCAGGCTAGGGTATCAGATCCTGGATCGTCGGGTCACAGTTCAGAGCAACCATCTTCATCTTCTCCAAGCGAATCGCTGACAGATTCATCTCCTGGTAGTGTTACGCAGTTCTTTGACCAGCACGTCCTGAGCACACTCGAGAAAGCCAAGAGGAAGCTTTCCCACAAGAACCTGCTGATGTGTGGTCGACCAAAGGGCTTCTACTATAGTAAATTTGTAGTTCCCTCTGAGAGTTCTCCATCTTCTACTGAATCTGAGAACCCAGAGACAGTGTTACCTTTCCAGCCAAGACATTCCACCTATGGTGTACCTGTCTATGCCTCCACTTCTCCATTGAAGATCAATGGAGCATCAGGCAGTAAGTTTAGAAGAACTTGAAGGTCTTGTTTAATCTAAATCATTGATACAGAGATGAACATTTTCTATTTCATCTTGCTTTATATGGATTGCAAAGTTACTTATTCTATAATTTTTTCCTGATTGTAGAAATTAGCCATGAATTTCTTAAAAGCAGCTGTGATTGTGGTGTGCACTACCAGCCAAAATTTTGGACACATTTACACTTTCTTGATTTTTCCACATTTTAAAATAATAGTAAAGTCATTGAAGCTCTTATATTTTATATATAAAATATATAAAATAGTATTTGTCTATATGCAGTTTTACACACTGTTCATTGCCTCAAACAACTTTGAGGGGCATCCTGAGATCCTCTTATAAAGTACTGAATGAGATCTCATGTACACCGGACACTTGTTGACTTCCTTCTCTATCAACTCCTCATCCATTTCATATGAATAGTTTAATATATAATATATTAATATGTAGATGCAATTTACATTTGAAAGTGCAAGTTAGTTTGACAATCAAAGCATTTTTGAGGTCTTGAGAAACATTAATTTAGTCAAGTGTGTCCAAACTTTTGAATGGCTTGTTTTTCTACTTGCTTTCAGGTGCTATCCTTGGTATGGAGCTAAATGGTGTCACAAAGCCTGAAAGGGAATGTTCTCGAGCACGCAAACCTCTTCCTGACCTCACATCCTTGGGACCTCTGCCCACAAAGCCCCCTCGACCTCCATATGTGGATCTCAGCAGATATAAAACTCGAGCGCATGTCATTGATTCAAGTGAAATAATTCCTATTGGTTGGTAGAAGTTTATTCACCTGCCTTGTTTGTATTTTTTCTGATTTGTTACATGACATTTACACACACAAAAGCAGTTTACTTCAGAACCTGTATTCAGAATTGAAACAGGTGACCTTTTAATTGACATAAATTATTAAATGAATGTTTTGGGTTCAATACAAGCTAAGCTCAATTGACAGTATTTGTGGCACAATGTTGTTAACAATGAAACATAATTGACTTGTCCGTGTAGGTTATAGTGAGGCACTTACTATGGAAGTGGGTGGGGCCATGTTTTGATGGGTTTAAAAGCTAAAATGTGGAGTTTATAATTTTATAAAAGCACTTACATTAATTCTTCTGTTAAAACTCATGTATTATTTGAGCAGTAAATTTGATTAAATCATCGTTTTCATGGTCGTTTTAGAGTTTAGTGTCATCATGGCAACAAAGGTATAAAATTGTCTATAACTTTACACAGAGAAGGTTGGTAAGTGAATTTATCTCACTAAAATCATGTTAACATGCGTATTGTTTGTCTTGTGGCTATATGTGATGAGGAGGAGGGTGTGGCTGGCCCTGAATCAGCTGATCAGCGGGAGAGTGCAATAAAGGGCCGGCCGGAGGCACCGGTTCAACAGCGAGAGATGCACGTGGCCACACAGCACGTTTGTTTATGTTGGTTTTAAGTTTACCATTAAACTTTGTTTACTCTTCAACCGGTTCTTGCCTCCTCCTTGTCCATTCTTTATATGTTATAGTAGTGCCGAGACCCGGGAGGTAGGAGGGATGTGCTGTTGAGGAGTCCTTGTCACTGCCATCTACCAGGGGAGCAGCCATCTGCCTGGGGATGGAGGGGTTGCTGCCAGCCGCCGAGAGCCGGAGGAACCACGGCCGTTTGCCGAGAAGGGGAGGAGTGGTTCCGTCCGCCAGGGGCCAGAGGACTAGCTGCCGTCTGCCAGCGGTTGAAGAACGGGCGACAGCGTGTCCTGGAGCTGGCGAGCAAGTTTTTCACTCTCACTCTCACTCTCACTCTCTCTCTCTCTCTCTGTCTCTATAAGGTTCACTGGAAGCGGGCTGGGCCAATGGCTGACAGAGCAACCGGAAGGGCAGCGTCCCCCCCCCACTCCTTGTTAATCAGACTAGTGGCGCCCTGGGGGAGGAGCACGGTCGATAAAGAATGGCTGGCACTGAATCAGCTGATCAGCGGAAGAGCGAGATAAAGGGGCTGCTGGAGGCTCCGGTTCAAGAGAGAGAGAGAGAGAGAGACACTCGTGGCTGTGCTGCGCGTTTGTTTATTTTGGTTTTAAGTTTATCATTAAACAATGTTTACCGTTTAGCCAGTTCCCGCCGCCTCCTCCTTGCCCAACCTTTATGTGTTACACTATACTTTTGAAACGGTGAGTATTTTAACGTTTACGGATTGGCCCCATTCACGTCTATTTGAAGTGCCTCACTGTAACCTTGATTTGTGCTTTTTATTTTTATTTTTAAAGAAAAAGATGAACAAGTAGAAATACATTTTTGTGGTAATCAACATAAAGCCACAAATGCTGTTGATTTGAGTTTAATTGTATTGAACCCCAGAATATTCCTATAAGTGCTTTGGCTGAATGCTGTGACTGAGATTGTTGGTTTATCTATTCCACAAATCACAAGATCATGTTTAAGAAACAAGTCATGAGAGGTCATGCCATTCCTTGATTTCACTATGGGTATGGGGTGTTAAGAGACAAAAAGTGGAATGTGTAAAAACCTCCATGAACATGGAAAAATCACTAATGCATGACCTCAAGTGGCTTACTGCTTTTATTAAATGGTGACATCTGAAGTTTTATTCATTTTGGAGTCGTTGTATTAAATGCTGGCTCATCTTGCTTATTAGAATTGAAACCTAAACAACCATTGATGTATATTGTAATCCATGCAACATCCAATCATTCTTTTTTATGTTAAGGAACCAGGACCAGTACTAGATGCAGTCTTTGGGGGGGCATTTTGATCTTTATGTGGGCAAGTGGTTGTCTCATTGGACTGGTGGGATGGGGGTGTCAGATGTTTCTAGGGGGACAAAAGTAAAATCTCAGGGGGGCAGCCCCCCATAGCCCCCATTTATACCCACCCATGCAATGAACCAAAGTAAATTGTGTTTATATTTAAAGATTTGTTGTTTAATAATTGATTTGATTGCATTCTTTCAGAATTTGTACCGGAGGCTGAGATTTTGGCTGTCAGTAATGCACCACTTGAGAATGCAACTGTGCCGCCCCCTGAATTTCCAGATTTTGACATTCCTACACCAGGAGACACAGACAGTAGCGCCATAAATCTAGCAGCCCTGGAATTAGAGGCGACTGAATTTCCTGAGTCTGACTCCTTGCCTCCACTTCCTGTGCCAGATGAAGACAATAGTTTGGACTTTCAGACTGTGGTCATGCGGTCAAGAGATGGTCTCGCTGGATCTATAGAGTCATCGAGAAGTGTAGAGATCATGACGTCTCTACAGTCAGTCGTTCCTCCAGAACCTGTGACCTCTGACCTCCAAATGAATGGATCGCACACTGCTTTCAACTTGAGCATTGAACACCAACTTCCACCAATGTAAATTAAGATGTTCATTTGTTTCGCTATGTGGCGTCATATCACTGTTGCAAGAAACTGCAATCATTTATGTATGGACCATTTCGGAAATAGATTTGGCGAAGTATAAAAGTTAAAAGTTATTTTAAGGTTTAACCTCAGATTATTTATTCACTTTATAATTGTATACATCATGCATACATTGTTTTCTGTATTAGTCAAAAGTAAAACCTGTGCTGCTTCTCGTCCTCATTCATATTTCTTTCCATTTTGTCCCTCAGTTCTCAGCCTGGACATTTACATGAGAGTTGTGACAATGTCTATGAGGATGTGGAAACAATCCCCAAATTCCCCTTTTCCCAAAACTCAAAGAAACGCAAAGGACCTCCAAAAAGTGAGTGGTACACTAGTAGTGCAGTTACTGTTGCAGAAAGTTTTAATTCATTAGTGGTAACATCATTTTTATGTATGTTTTTCAGATCCGTATGCTGATAGCAGCCATGTGGTCAGTAACAATTCTTTTTCTTATTGGAGAGAAATCAAACCCACATGTCTTATGCAGTAATTCAAATTCTTGATCGATTGTAATTATACTTCTGATACATCAATATCTGTTTTTTTCCCTCCAGAATGATTTATAAGCAATCATAATTCCAGCATTATAATACATTGTGATACTATGTCCTTCAGAATTACACTTTCAAGATTTATTCCATCTTCCATCTTGCTGATGGACTTGATCATGTTTAATCTCCCTACTCTGTCTGATGCCTGCATGAAAAACACTCCAATTGCAGATCCAAAGTTTTGATTTTTAGATTTTCTTTTTCTTAACAGAAAGAAGAAACACGGAGGCATATATGGCACATCACTCAATGGTTTGTTTGCATTTATGTTTTAATGGGAACTTATTATTTGTGAAGTAACAATACATTTTCAGACACATTGCTGTGTTAGAAAAATGTTAATATTAAATCCTATATTATTTTTATTCTTGAGATTTGCTTTTAAAGTCCACTATTTTGCTTTAAAGGTCTAGTGTGACTGAAGATCAAAATGGGCAGACACAGCATGACGGGTAGCTATCGGTTTTGTTCACTTAGGCCAACTGTACTGTAGCATGGAAAAATGCTCATTCTTATTACCATAGTGCAAAGGGAATAACTGATGGTAGTCATTTATTTAAAACAAATTTAATTGGAAATTCTGTATGTCCAGATAGGAAGATTTGCATGGATTAGATTAATGAGAGGCACCATTAAGAAGAATAATAAGAATTACAAACTCAAAACGTAAACATCTGGGCACGTTATAGGAATGAGAACAAATGTGCGTCTTTGTTTTGAAAATGTCACAATACCAAAACAAAGTATTAAAATATGCTTCAATTTATTGTGCAAAATCAAATTCATTGGTTTTGATTTTGGGATGGAAAAATGCCATTTTGGTGAGATTTACCCTTATATTTTTCTGTATATACACTGCACTGGCTTTGATGCATCACACTTAAATGTAATTTTCGATGGAGAACCTCCAAAACTGGCCTGCAGTCTTTCTTGATCATTTTATTTTTCAGAAAGGAGCAGCAGAGCCCTGATCACCACGATGAGAAAGAGCAGAAAAAGAAAGAGAAACAGCGTCTGGAGAGAGAGAAGAAAGATCAGAAAGAGAAGGAGAAAAAGAGAAATGAGATGCACAAAAAATTTAAAGTACGTGAAGTCACATACAGTACACTTAAGACTCACTTAAGTAGTGTAGGTCCTGGTTATAGAGCTCTGACATGTTTCCCATCTACATAGATCACTGGACTGGAGGAGCCCATGTATCACGCCAGAGTGCTGGTGGCCAGCAAACTCCGCAAACACAACCTGCCCGTTAAGAGCGGAGACGTCATTAGTATCATACGAACCATCAACTGCCCCAAAGGCAAATGGCTTGCCAGGGACGCCAACAACAAATGTGAGAAATTTCTGCTTGAAATTCAGAGGAACTAGCCACCTGTTCCGTTTATTTTATGTATCAAAAGTGATTTAAAAACCGTTGCTTGAAATTAAACACTTGAGCTGCATCTTGCCCTCTAGTGGCACTCGTGATGAACTTTCCATTTGGCCACAGTGGTGAATGCGTTGTTGGAGCTCCAGTCCCAGATTAAAACATGAAAATGAAGCTTTGAAGAAAGTTTGTAAGGTTGCTGGTTTTATAAGATTACTTTCTGAGGTCAAGTCACAGAATGACGTTGATTATTGTGTGATTTTGTTAAACAGATGGATGAAGTAAATTAGCCTGCATTCGTGGTTTTAATATTCACTCAGTGTTTTTTATTAAGAATCATTCAGTGGGGGGCCTGGGTAGCTCAGCAAGTAAAGACGCTGGCTACCACACCTTGAGTCGCAAGTTAGAATCCAGGGCGTGCTGAGTGATGCAGCCATGTCTCCTAAGCAACCAATTGGCCCGGTTGCTAGGGTGGGTAGAGTCATGTTGGGGTAACCTCCTCATGGTCGCTATAATGTTGTTCTCGCTCTCAGAGGGGCATGTGGTGAGTTGTGCGTGGATGCCATGGAAAATAGCATGAAGTCTCACACGCGCAACAAGCCATGTGATAAGATGAGCGGATTGACTCCGATGCGGAGGAAACTGAGATTCGTCCTCCACCACCCGGATTAAAGCGTGTCACTACGCCACCACGAGGACTTGGAGCACATTGGGAATTTGGGAGAAAAGGGGAGAGAGGGGGGAAAAAAAAGAATCATTCAGTGAATGGGGAGAAAAACTAAATTCATAAATATGATTTCAATATTAAGGTTTTAAATTTGCAGATATAAAAGACACATCTTCACATTTACTGTAATTACAAAAGCCTTTTGTGATATATTTGCAACCTATATTATCATTTCTCACTTGTACATTCATAATTGTCCAATCTGTCACAGCAGCAGGTGTTTAGAATAAAGTGTAGGATACAAAAATATTTAAATAGATATTTCTCATGCAAACTATCTAGTCACATGAGTACAAATATTTAAGCTGAAGCTCAGGTTGAATCCCAAAATTCTGCATATGCAGATAGTCAGACCTCAGTGTAGTCCCCTTGTGACTCTCCTTTGGATATGACTGATGTCTGGTCTGTTGTTTGTCAGATGCAGTGATAAGGCGGCTTTTGGGTAACAAAATAGTGCCATCACTGCTGGATCAGCTTTGGGCAAATTTTAGAATTGGTATCTATTCAATTCACAAGTTGCAATTGGAATTTAATAAGCCTCACCTTACCGAAGGTCAATTTGATATTTTTATTTGAATCACAGAAACAGGAGTTCACCAAATTGCAATGCAAAAAAATTCAGTAAAAAATGTTTTGTAACCTTGTTCCTGTTCACCACTGCTTTGCTTTTCTCACTGATGCAAGTAACAGACTTGATCATGTCATTGTTTTTTGATGGCTATGTAGATGGCTACATATCTGTGATGAATGTGGAGTTGAACATTAAAGAGATGCTGGAGCTTGGAAAGAGGGTATCACAGGCTGCCGGACGAGGACAAACTGATGGAGATAACATCAGCTTCAGTAGCAGGTATGGAGATAGAGGAACTATCAACAAACGCACTCATTCCTAAACAAAATGACATATTCATGTTTTAATTGACTGTGGTTTTCAGGTCAAGTACCACCTTTGATCAAATCAGAACAGTATTATGAACTAATATTTCTTTTTACCCTGCATTGAGTAAATTATAATCTCTGAAAGTGCAAATTTTAAGGTGCACTCAGTAACTTGTTTTTGTGTCATCTTGGACACTGGCACCTAGTGGTGTGGATGCAGCATCATTTAAAATCTATTATTTTCAGTTTCAGATGCCATTGTAGACATTTAGTATTCACAGCCAGCCATGATTACTTTAATCAATCAATCAATGAGTGAAAGTGTCAAATACCAGGATGGCTACTGAGATTAAGCGAGTAGTATTCGGCTGGGTATGTGATTCTAACATGACAAGCCCCCATGTGCGGACCCTCTCCATGTAGAATAAAACCGCTTTTATAAGGTTACTGAGATGACTGAGTCTTCATATCATTAAGAGTGCTCATGATTTCGTACATATATTGCAAAATTTCAATTAATGTCTTTTAGGATTTAAACTTTTTTTAAAGAGGAAAAAATTACTGCGTGCACCTTTTAAGGACTAAGAAAAACACACATCAGTGTTCCTGTAGTTAACCCTAAAACAAAGCTAACTTTACTTCCCTATAATGCAAATACACATGTAGAATGTGGATTATTTGTGTTTACGCGAAGACTATAATTGTAACATTTTAGAAGTTTTACCATCCCATTAAAACAATATTTTACAAGACAATTTGAACATTCTAATTTAATTTTTATATATATATATATATATTATACACACACACACACTGGTGGCCAAATGTTTGAAATAATAATAATAGGTGAAATCACTCTTATCATTCTGATTGGATTATAAGATCAGACTGATTGCTATAAAAGGAGGGAAGTAGTGCTTCCAATCATTGTGTTCTTGTTAGCAATGATTACCTCCTAAAGAAAGACATGCAGCCATCATCGCTTTGCATCAAAATGGCCTCACATGCAAGGAAATTGCTGCAAAGAGTATTGCACCTGAAAGAACAATTTACCGGATCAAGAACTTCAAGGAGAGAGGTTCAACTGCAGTGAAGAAGGCCATCCCAGAGTGTCCAGGACGGTCTTCTGCTGAGGAGTCCGCTACGGAATCGTGTCACCAACAGTGCAGAGCCTGCTCAATATTGGCAGCAGGATGGTGTGAGTGCATCTGCACGCACTGTGAGGCGAAGACTTTTGGACAATGGCCTGGTGTCAAGAAGGGCAGCAAAGAAGCCAGTTCTCTCCAAGGAAAACTTTAAGGACTGACTGCAATTCTGCAGGAAGTACAAGGATTGTACAGCAGAAGACTTGTGCTAAGTTATTTTCTTTGATGAAGCCCCCTTCCGACTATTTGGGACATCCAGCATGATGGAGCACCATGTCACAAGGCAAGAGTGATAATGAAGTGGCTCGGAGATCATTACATTGAAGTTTTGGATCCGTGGCCAGGCAACTCCCGGATCTTAATCCCACTGGGAACCTGTGGTCAATCCTAAAAAGGTGAGTGGACAAGCAGAAGCCCACAAATTGTGATCAACTCCGAGCACTAATAAGGCAAGAATGGATCGCCATCAGTCAGGATTTGGCCCAGAAGCTGATATCCCGCATGCCAGAGCGAATTGCTGAGGTTATGAAGAACAAGGTTCAACACTGTAAATATTGACTCTTTGCATATATTGAATGTTTTTGCCAATAAAAGCCTTTAAAACGTATGAAACACTTATTGTTGTTTTCCAGTATACCATAAAAACATGTAAAAAATAATGTACAAATACTGAAGCAGAAAACTTTGCAAAACACAAAATGTATGTCACTGCCAATACTTGTGTGTAGTTTTTTTTAATGAAAAATAACTTCAATATCTTGCTTCCATAAGTATTTAACCCCCACACATTAAAAGTTGGTCAAGCCACCTTTTGCTGTAATAACTGCTTTTAAGTCTTTTGGGGTACATATGTACCAGCTTTGCACACAGTGACGGTGATTTTGGCCCATTGGTTGGATTACACTTGTAGATTGCAATTTTCAAATAGTGCCACAGATTCTCAATAGGATTGAGATCATGACTTTTTGTTCTTTAGCCACTCCAATGTTGCTTTGGCCTTGTGCTTGGGGTCATTGTTCTGCTAAAAGTTGAATTTCCTCCCAAGCTTCAGTTTTTTTAGCGGACTGAAGCAGGTTCTCTTGCAGTATTTCCCTATATTTTGCTCCATCCATTCTTCCTTCAATTCTAACAAGATGCACAGTCCCTGCTGATGAGAAGTATCCCCACAGCACGATGCTGCCACCAACATACTTCACTCTAGGGATGTGTGTCTTGAGGCATAGGAAGTGTTAGATTTGCGCCACATGTAGCGTTTGAGTTTGGGCCAAAAAGCTCTATCTTGGTCTCATCTGACCACAAAACCTCTTCCCACATTGCAGCTGGGTCACTCACATGCTTTCTGGCAAACTCTAGACATGCTTTAAGATGGTACTTTTTGAGTATCGGCTTCTTTCTTGCCACCCTCTCATACAGGCCACATACTCTCATATGGTTGACTGGTGCACCATTAATTCACTCCCAGACACTGAACTCTGTAGCTCCTTCAAAGTGATAGTTGGCCTGTTTGTGGCTTCTCTCATAAGTCTCCTTTTTGTTACAGTGCTGAGATTTGAGGGACGGCCTCTTCCTGATTATAGATCCAATTGTGCTCACTGGGATATCCAAACATTTGGATATTATTTTGTACCCTTTCCCTGATCTATGCATTTGTATTAAACTATATCTTACTTCTGTGGAATTCTCTTTGGTCTTCATATTACATCATATTTACAGCCTGACCAATTATCCTTCATGGGTTTTTTTCCAGAAAATTTGATTTGCAACTTTAATGATTCACAGGTGGATGCCAATGGTAAAGTAATTGTGTCCTCGTTAGGGCAGTTTCTTTCATGGGTGTAATCTGGCAGTTTCCAAAGCACAGGGGTTGAATACATATGCAAGCAAGATATTTAATTTTATTTATTTAAAATATATATGTGTGTGTGTGTGTGTGTGTGTGTGTGTGTGTGTGTGTGTGTGTGTGTGTGTGTGTGTGTACTTCCCAACATACAACCAATGTCACCTAACAATAATTGATTTTGAGTCCCAGTGTTTTAAAATTTAAAAAATGTTTTACATTTCAATGCATTTGTAATTCAGTAATATGAGATAATCGGTCAGGGGTCTGAATACTTATGCAAGGCAGTGTGTAAAATATATATATATATATATATATATTAGCATACATGCATTTATAAAATGTTTCCTGTCTCTTAATTTGCTTGAAACTGCTCTGTCAGACTGGTTACATTATTAAACCATACTCAGAATTGAATCCAGTGGTTGAGTCAAAAGACTTATTCACTTTGAATCATCTCATCTTTTTGTTCATCACCGCATGATCACCATAACAATGTTATGCAGGTGTTTTTTTTTACAAATATTTTCCCTTTTGTAGGTCCTCTCATCAGAATCCCATGTTCACAAGCAGCTGTAAGTTTTGAAATTTGTATTTATTTATTGTAGATGACTTGTTGCATCTCCAGTATATTATCAGTAAGGTTATATATTACACAAGTTTTTTCCTGTCCTTGTGTGTTGTTGTTTTTGGCTATCAGTCACCGATGACAGTGAGGAATGGACATGTGATGAAGAAACATTGTCGCCATCTGCTGACAATTTGTGAGTTTGACAATAGCTCTGATTCAATTTGTGTTGCACGATCAACTCTGAAATATTTCAAAGATTATGCACAAAAACAGAATTGTGTTAATATTGCAAAGCCATGTATTATTACACCTGGTAGTACTTGTGAAGTTTGAGATTCTACTGCAGCAATTTGGCAGGTTGATGTTGAAATCTGAAGGATGTTTTATAAAAGCAATAAGCCACAGTGACTTTACAACTATTCTTTAAGGGATGTCATAAGGTGCGATCAAAGTCTTGAGTGGCTGATTGTTTTTATGAAACCGCGGCAAAAGTTAAAGGGATGGTTCACCCAAAAATGATTTTCTCACCCTCATGCCATCCCTGATGTGTATGACTTTTTCTTCTGCAGAACACAAATGAAAATTTTTAGAGGAATATCTCAGCTCTACAGTACACCCAGACAGTATTCACAGCGCTTTTTCCACATTTTGTTATGTTACAGCCTTATTCCAAAATTGATTTAAATTCATTATTTTCCTCAAAATTCTACAAACAATACCCCATAATGACAATGTGAAATCTTTGCAAATTTATTACAAATCAAAACCAAAAAGAATTTACATAAGTATTCACAGCCTTTCGCTCAATACTTTGTTGAAGCACCTTTGGCACCAATTACAGCCTCAAGTCTTTTTGTGTATGATGGTACAAGCTTGGCACACCTATTTTTGGGCAGTTTCTCCCATTCTTCTTTGCAGGACCTCTCAAGCTCCATCAGGTTGGATGGGAGAGTCGGTGCACAGCCATTTTCAGATCTCTCCAGAGATGTTCAATGGGGTTCAAGTCTGGGCTCTTGCTGGGCCACTCAAGGACATTCACAGAGTTGTCCCACAGCCACTCCTTTGTTATCTTGGCTGTGTGCTTAGGGTCGTTGTCCTGTTGGAAGATGAACCTTCACTCCAGTCTGAGGTCCAGAGCTCTGGAGCAGGTTTTCATCAAGGATGTCTCTGTACATTGCTGCTTTCATCTTTCCCTCGATCTTGACTATTCTCCCAGTTCCTGCCGCTGAAAAACATCCCCACAGCCTGATGCTGCCACCACCATGCTTCACTGTAGGGATGGTATTGGCCAGGTGATGAGCGGTGCCTGGTTTCCTCCAGACATGATGTTTGCCATTCAGGCCAAAGAGTTCAATCTTTGTTTCATCAGACCTGAGAATTTTGTTTCTCATGGTCTGAGAGTCCTTCAGGTGCCTTTTGGTAAATTCCAGGTGGGCTGTCATGTGCCTTTTACTGAGGAATAAAAGTTGCATACAGGCCTGATTGGGTGAAGTTCTGCAGAGATGGTTGTTCTCCTCTCTCCACAGAGAAACACTGGAGCTCTGTCAGAGTGACCATCGGGTTCTTGGTCACCTCCCTGACTTAGGCCCTTCTCCCCCGATCGCTGAGTTTGGCCGGGCGGCCAGCTCTAGGAAGAGTCCACAGCCCTGGAGGTGGTTCCAAACTTCTTCCATTTAGGGATGATTGAGGCCACTGTGCTCATTGGGAAATTTTTCTGTATCCTTCCCCAGATCTGTGCCTTGATTTAATCCGGTCTCGGAGGTCTACAGACAATTCCTTGGACTTCATGGCTTGGTTTGTGCTCTGACATGCACTGTTAAGTGTGGGACCTTATATAGATAGACACAGGTTTGTGCCTTTCCAAATCATGTCCAATCAACTGAATTTACCACAGATGGACTCCAATGAAGTTGTAGAAACATCTCAAGGATGATCATGATTCTGAAGATATTGATATAAACACTGGATTACTTTTATGCTGACGTATGTGATTTTTGGAGTCCTCTTTTGGTCCATACAATGCAAGCGAATGGGTGCCAAATTTTGACAGAGGTATTCTTCTAAAAATCTTAATTTGTGTTCAGCAGTTAAAAAAGTCATACACATCTGGGAATGCATAAGGGTGAGTAAATAATGAATGCTCATTTTTGTGTGAACTATTCTTTAAAGCTGATGTCATTTTTGTTATGTTAAATACTTTCTCCTATCCCAACTGAATATGCAGAGACATCTATAAGTAACCCATTTGTTGGTTAATTTTCCAAAAAACTGCTGTGGTCCCATTAAAATTTCTCTTATTTGAGCATTCCTACCAGCCAGACACCGCAACATTGGCTCAACCAATGGCGTCCGTTTTGGGCGGGACTGTTTGTTTTTTAACCAATGGCATACTTAAGATCATTCTGAATATATGTCTAGTTCCAGAAATAAAAACCCCAGTAATTTTCTTCTTCTTGATTATTAACCATAACTTATAAACCTTTTAAAGACAGACTTGCCATGAGCTCAGAGGTTGTTAATCGATGGTGTATATGCTTCTGTTGACGCCATTGGCCTACGTTATTTTAACTTAATTTGTTTAATAGTGGAATTTCTACCAACACTTTCCATGATCCTGAAGTGCAAAAAATAAATAAACATAACTACTTATTTATTTGTATATGTCTGAACATTTGGTATTAAACTTAAAATATATTGTTTATATACTTAAAATCAGCAACTTTAAAAGAGGAGTGAACTACGATCTAAACAAATTTGAATTTAAAGATATAATTTTTGACCTGTTGATCTGCAATTTACACTGTTCTTGACTTTTGTATTTATCTTCATTTGTCTTTATATAGGAGTCAGAACAGGGCTGTGTCTATGCCTGACATGTGTGAGTATGCACTTTCCCTTTTTGTATGTTATGCCATGCATTGGTGATTAATCATTACTTTCTCTCTATATCCTCTGTCAGTTTACAGTAACTCCTCTGCTCATTATACTGTCAGTGATGGCAGTATCGAGGATGTCCACATACAGTGAGTTGAAAGGGATAGTTCACCCAAAATGAAAATTCTGTCATCATTTTATTCACAATATTTTCCAAAGCCGTATTACTGACTTCTGTTCTGTGGTGCACAAAAGCAGATGTTAGACACAGTGGCCGCCTCAGTCATCATTCATCTTCATTGCATATTTTGTTGTTGTTTCCTTACAGTGAAAGTACAACATGAGGGTGATTTTAAATGATAACCTATTTTATTTTGGGTGAATTATCTCTACACATACACGCAAAAGTTTTTTTTTTTTAAACGCCAATATGAACACCAATAAGTTTGTACAAGCTTTGAAGTGGACATTAATGTCAAAAATATTCTTGCTTATGCCAGACATGAAGCTCTGCAGAAATTAGCGGTCTTTTTCCAGAACACCAACGAACACAATATCACTGAAAATGAATCGTCTCTCCCGAAGTAATGTTTTCATAACTAGATATTTTTTAAAGTTATATTTTTAAACATAACTTGTCCTGTTTCATTCAAATTTGTGCATCATTTCTTTTTTTGGGTTGACTTTTGTTCATTTTTTCTGCAGCTCTGATGATCCAAGTAAGTGATCTTAATAACTCGTCACTTCTAAACACTTTCTTTACAGTCCACTCATATAAGGCTTAACCGAATGATTTTAATGTTTACTTGTTAATTAATATTAAGATATTGTTTTATGAGCTGGTTGTCATTAGTTTGTCTGTTTAATAGGTTTTCTGAGTGCTGTGGATGAGCCCCCATACTTGTAAGTAAATGAGAAATTGAAATATGTTATAACCTCTACAGTACATGTAGCCTTGAACTACAAACTACAAAGCAAATGCCAATGTAGACTTTCCAGTCTGTAATTTGGGGTCAATTTTTCTAAAGAAACAAAACATACTTTACTGTATATGTGATAATGTCCCATCTTCATTAACCCTCTGTGTTTATGACAGAGAGGCAGAAGACTTCCACTTTGCAGACATTGATCTGCTGCCACCACCTGAGCTGTACGCTGACTCTCTGTGAGTGTTGTGTATGTGTATTACTGATTCATTATCTTATTCTGATTGATCGAGGTCATACGTGTATGATTTTAACCCATTGTAGGCAAAGGACTGTAAAATAGCAAAATCATTTAGGGTTTTAAGTCCTCCATTTAGAAATCTGTAAGAGTCACAAGTGTTGTTTCTTTCCTCCACAGTGAAACAGACCTCTGTTGTTAATGAGAAATTCACAGCATACAGTTCTTCAGTAGGTGGTTACTAAAAAGCAACTATGTAGCACTTGCCTTTTTTATTGAAAGGAGTCAAATTAGACTTCATTGCACATACAGGGGACATAATTCTCTTTGTTTTGCAAAGTTTATGCACTGATTCTAAGAAGAAGAAAAAAATTACTTTATTGTGACATTTTGATGAAGATGAAATTTCAAGTTTAAAACCTCAAGTTTGCATTGTGAGGAAGGATGGGTAGATTGAGGATGCATGACAGACAAGTGCAACTATGGGTAAAGAATTCAAATTAAACTGGGATAAGGCACTTTTTCTAGTAATTATTAAATGGAAAAACTTACAACATTTAGTGACTTGAAAGTAAATCTCTATTCTCTGAAATCCACCTTGGATGAGCTAATTTAGCTTTTCTTTGAGTCATTGTGTGGGAACTTTGGAAGTTGGTGTTTTGATTTGCATGTGCTTTAATTCTTTAAAACATGACTGGTGAAGGTTAATATGCAATAAAATGATCAATAAACAGCAGTGATTCTGACTTGCTGGTGATTTGAGACTGTATAATGTCTAAACGCCGTTTTACCATGTCCATGATATAATGCAGGCCTGACCAGGGGTTATTTTTTACCCAATTGTCAGCCACCAGAGGACACTGAGTATTTTATGAATGGTTATATCAAACTGGTTTATCATGATAAAGGTTCCATATTTTCATCTTGTTTTGTGCATGTAGTTTAGTGCATTTTTCTGTAAGATTGTCTTATGTGTAAAAATAAATTTACACCGATCAGCCACAACATTAAAACCACCTGCCAAATATTGTGTAAGTCCCCCTCGCGACGCCAACAATTGTACAGAGCGGTTATTTGAGTTACTGTAGACTTTGTCTGTTCAAACCAGTCTGGCCATTCTCTCTTGACCTCTCTCATCAACAAGGCATTTCCATCTGCAGAACTGCCCCTCACTGGATGTTTTTGGCACCATCCGGCATAAATTCTAGAGACTGTTGTGTGAAATCCCAGGAGATCAACAGTTACAGAAATACTCAAACCAGCCCGTCTGGCACCAACAATCATGCCATGGTCCAAATCTTTATCACATTTTTGTCCCCATTCTGATGGTTGATGTGAACATTAACTGAAGCTCCTGACCTGTACCTGAATGGTTTTATGCACTGCACTGCTGCCACACAATTGGCTGATTAGATAATTGCATGGATGATTGATGGTGCCAGACTGGCTGGTTTGAGTATTTCTGTAACTGCTGATCTTCTGGGATTTTCACACACAACAATCTCTAGAATTTACTCACAATGGTGGCAAAAACAAAAAACATCCACTGAGAGGCAGTTATGCGGACAGAAAAACCTTGTTGATGAGAGAAGTCAACGGAGAATGGCCAGGCTGGTTCGAACTGACAATGTCTACGGTAACTCTGATAACTGCTCTGTACAATTGTGGTGAAAAGGATAGTGTATCAGAATGCTATTCTGAGGTGTGTGTGTGTGTATATCTATCTACCTATCTATCTATCTTTATCTTTTTGTACAGTTTAAGTCAGAAGTTTACATACACATAGGTTGAAGTTGACTTTATTGTTTTTTTAACCACTCCATAGATTTAATATTAGCAAACTATCCCACTAGTTTTGGGAAGTCATTTAGGACATCTACTTTGTGCATGACACAAGTCATTTTTCCAACAATTGTTTACAGACAGAATGTTTAACTTTTAATTGAATATCACATATCCAGTGGGTCAGACCTTTACATACAGTAAGTTAGCGGTGCCTTTAAGCAGCTCGGAAAATTCCAGAAAATAATGTTAAGACTTTAGGCGTTTAGCCAATTAGCTTCAGATAGGCTAATTGACTAATTAGATTCAACTGGAGGTGTACCAGTGGATGTATTTTAAGGCCTACATTCAAATTCCATGCCTCTTTGCTTGACAAATTGGGAAAATCAAAAGAAATCAACCAAGGCCTCAGAAATTTGTGGACCTCAACAAGTCTGTTTCATCCTTTTGTGAGCAATTTCCAAAAGCCTGAAGGTACCACGTTCATCTGTACAAACAATATTACGCAAGTACAAACACCATGGGATCACACAGCCATCATACTGCTCAGGAAGTAGACGCATTCTGTCTCCTAGAGATTAATGCAGTTTGGTGCGAAAAGTGCAAATGAATCCCAGAACAACAGCAAGGACCTTGTGAAGATGCTAGAGGAAACTGGTATCTATATCCACAGTAAAATGAGTCCTGTATCAACATAACCTGAAATGCTGCTCAGCAAGAAAGAAGCCAGTGCTCTAAAAAAGACAGACTACAGTTTGCAAGTGCACATGGGGACAAAGATCTTACTTTTTGGAGAAATGTCCTTTGGTCTGATGAAACTAATTGAACTGTTTGGCCATAATGACCATAGTTATGTTTGGAGGAAAAAGGGTGAGGCTTGCAAGCCGAAGAACACCATCCCAACTGTGAAGCATGGGGGTGGCAGCTTGTGGCATGTTGTGGGGGTGCTTTGCTGCAGGAGGAACTGGTGCACTTCACAAAATTGATGGCATCATGTGGAAGGAAATATATGTGGATATATTGAAGCAACATCTCAAGGCATCAGACAGGAAGTTAAAGTTTGGTCGCAAATGGGTCTTCCAAAAGGACAATGACCCCAAGCGTACCTCAAGTTGTTGCAAAATGTTAACAAAGTCAAGGTATTGGAGTAGCCATCATAAAGCCCTGGCCTCAATTTGATAGAAAATGTGTGGACAAATTTGCTAACAAATTGTATGTAAACTTCTGAACCACTGGGAATGTGATGAAAGAAATAAAAGCTGAAAGAAATAATTATCTCTACAATTATTCTGACTATTCTTGTTCTTAAAATAAAGCAGTAATCCTAAATGACCTAAGACAGGGAATGTTTTCTATGATTAAATGTCAAGAATTGTGAAAACACTGAGTTTAAATGTATTTGGCTAAGGTGTATGTAAACTTCTGACTTCAAGTGTGTGTGTAGTGCATCAAATAATCTGAACTGTTTTTATTAAATTGGGTTGAATTGATAGTAGAGCATTTAATAAGAAGCAAGGAATCAAGCTGCTTTCATCAAGTAGAGCTGACATAATCTTATGAATACACACAAGCTATTTAGTGGAGTGAAGTTTGTACTAATCTTTGGAAATTATTAGTTAAGCTGACAGTTACACAAGTAATTTTAACTTAAGTCATCATAGCTCTTTTCACGATTTGACTAACTATTTGTATGGGTAGATGCCATTCTAACTTTTAGGAGGAACATCAGTCTACCTACAGACTTGCTGTTTTACATTCTCTGCCATTATTTCTGATCATTGTTCTTACAGCGAATGAAGGGGAACTCTTCATTTCTGCTTCTGCAATGTTGCTACAGGTGTAGCCTTTGACACACATGGGAATGGCCACAGTGGAAAAAATATTTGTTGAATCGGCACATTTCATCATACACCACTAGGTGGTCAAAGAGTATGACGTCTATTGTCAATGCCTCCAGTAACCACCCATGCTGCCAGAAGACTTGCATGCTGTTGTTGATGCATACCTGACCAGTAGTCTAATATCTTTTTTTTTTTTTTTTTATAAAAATATATATTCTCTCGAATATATGCCTCAGTGCTTCCTATGCTCCCTGTATGTGAACTCTTTCCTCAGCTTCTGAAACTGGAAAATAAATTCTATGGAGACACTGGACCCTGATGTCCACCTACGTCCCCACTCCATACTTTACTGATAAACTTCCTAATTTTCAATTGTATTTAGTGAAAGGAATCTTATTTTGTGAACATTGGGGCAATATAGTCACAAATATTACAAGGACAAGAGTACCGTGTCCCGGTTTTGCTTCCGACGATAAGCGTATATTTTGTATCTAATTTTATTGCATTGGTGTATTATAGAATAGAATAGAATAGAATCCTTTATTTTGGTCACACATTATACACACAGTTCTTTGCATATATACAGTGAAATGTATTGTTACATATCCAGCTAAGCTGGGGTCAGGGTCAGCCATGATACGCCCTGGAGCAGATAGGGTTAAGGGCCTTGCTCAAGGGCCCAACAGTGGCATATTGGTGGTGCTGGGGCTTGAACCCCCGACCTTCTGGTCAGTAACCCTGAGCCGCAACCACTGAGCCACCACTGCCCCATAGAAACTAAAAGAGCATGCATGCTTAGCATGTTATTTTCAAGATGGCATTTTGCAAGTGTTGTCCTAGCGATTTATTCCTCTATCTGGCACAAGCTCTTTGTTTGCCTGGGCTTAGCCCAGAGTGCAGGGAACTCAAACGCTTAGTGCATAGAGCATGGAGAACTTGAGGATGATTTGTTCCTCTCCCATTCTCCATTTCACATAGAATGTTGTCAGGGATTCACTATTAGCTGAGAGTGGAAAATCTCCCCTGTAAACCAGGATGATTTTGCTGTGTTTTTACTGCTGTTGGCTTCATGCCAGAAGACTGCAATGTCGCAACACAGAGATTGCAATTTTATCGCTTTCCCAGCTGTCGCGAGCTGAGAAGGATTTTGTGGCATGATGCTGTTTACGTCATTGCCTGCCTTGCTACTCTTAGCGATGTTCCAGAAAACTGCCATGTCGCAACAATGGTTTCTGTTCTCAGGAAGGCCCAGGAAAACACCTCCATGTGACTATGGCCGGCCCTCTTGCTTTACCCTCCGTCACGAGCCGGGAACGTGTTGCAGAATAATGAAGGTCATTACAATGCCTATATTTTTTTTATTGTTGTTGGTGACTTGCCAGAATGTCACTATGGTTGGGGCATACATAGATCACCAAGAGGATTATTAATTGATGAAGAGTTTCCCGCTCGCCCGAACTGCAGGGCAGACTTGTTCTCGTGTCAGATAGTCAGACCATAGGAGTAGAGACTCCATCCTTAGACAGTTCAAAGGATTTGGGAGGGGTTCTGTGAAGCCAAGGTGGACCTGTTTGCCTCTCTAGAGATGATGCATTGTCACCTGTGGTACTCCATGACTCATGCTCTGCTGGGTGTTGATACCCAAGCTCACAAATGGCCAGCAAAATGTAAGTAAGTGCTGCTACTAGTTTTAGCTTCAGTTAAATGTTTTGGGGCTTGTCGGTCAAAAGGTCCAAGCAGAGACCTTCTCACTGGGTTATTGAAGCCATTGCGCTTCGCTTACGATTTGCAAGAGTGCATTGCCCAATGGGTGTTAAAGGTCATTCTACCGGGAGCATGGATTCCTCTTGGGCATGGGTGAAAGGATTGTCTCTAGAAGATATTTGTCTTGCAGCAGGCTGGGCTTCCCCCTAAAACCTTTGCCAGGTTTTATAACTTTGATGTCCCTCACTCTCTCTCCCCAGACATTGGCTGAGAAGAAGGGTTGATATGTTGATGATTCACTACCCTACCTTGGCTAGTGTCATGCTTCTAGTGTTTTACCTGATTTATTACATGGTGTTCACTCTCCACATTTTTGCCTGCAAAGAGGAGCTCATTTTCAATGTCTTCACTACCTTGGTTGGCTAATGGCATTGTTGGCAATGTTTATTTCAGGATTGGCAACCTATGTGTTTCTCCCTCTTCCTTCCCATTTGTCAATGTGAAGGGAAGTGTGTTCAATGATTTTTACTATCCTGTTGGCTAGAGAGCATGGTAATATGGTATACGATTCCCAGAGATGGCTCATCCCTTAAATCAAAATATCTTGATGAAATGGTGCTGTTCTCCGGTTTATATGCTTGCTATGACAAGTGCATATGGGGTAGAGTGCCAAGTGTCATCTGAAAATGAGCCTTTCAGTGAACTGAGGTTACAGTCGAAACCAAAGATGTTATTCACTGCCACACAAACCCCATCCACTGAATTCCTTACCTGTGGTCTTAACACCCTGTTTTTGTGTCACATTTTTATTCTTTTGTCAGACACGTTTGTTCAAAGTAACTTACAGTGCATTTAATGTTTTCACTGGGAATTGAACCCATGACCTTGGTGGTGTTAGCACAATCCAAACAAATGGCTTAGAAAGTTTAGTGGCTGGTGTGGCTTAATTGTTAAAGATATCACCTTAAGGTTGTAGGTTCAAACCCCAGAAGTAGTATTTTATGCGCTACAATGATTGTGTGCCTGAGCAAGGCACCTTAGAATAAAATCACGTTGACAATCTCTAGGTGTGAGTTTACTGCATATTTGTGGAAAATGCTTGTATAAAGAATGCATTATGAACTTAGATGGGCTGATTTGTGAAATAAGGACTAAATCTAGTGTAATTGTGTGCAATGTTTAACTCCAGATGTGCTATGCAGAGCCTACGTTTTCCATGTCGGTTTAATGGACACCATGTGGTTTGAGTTAACTACAATGAGAAAGAGGTGGGCTTCAGTATCAGGTTTTTGTCATTTCGTAAAAATGAGGCAGTCACAGCCGCTAAATGTGGAGAGTTTGTGAAAGTGCTCAAGACTAGTGTTTAGGTCAGTAAGAAGGGAATGAGTTTGAGTTGACAGATTTTCCTGTGAACAAATCGCTGTTTTTCATCTGCACAAACTAGCATTCATATTTTTAAGTCTTTTGAGAAAAGATCAAGTTAAATCAATGCAACAGTTACTGGTGGAGAAAGACATGACTGCGGACAGCAGAAACGGACTGAACAACAGTGACTGCAAAGATTACAGACGAAATAAACTACTGGTTGGGCTGGACCTTTTCTGTCTATTTCTCGGTGAGTTCTATATATTTTTTTTATTAACTTTTTTTAAGTGCTTAGTGATTGTCATAATTGTTTTTTCTTTGTTTTCTTTACTAAAGAGTTTGAATGGTTATTGTCATTTTATGGTTTTGCTTTTTTTTGAATGTTTGTTATGTTTTATTTTACACAATGAGGCCATAAGTAAAAAATAACTTATCACTTCACTAGTTCATTTAAATGATTCTGTGGCATTCAATTGAGCTTAATAAATTAATTAATTGGGCTTAGTTAATATAAGGTCATAAAAACTGCTTGGTAAATATTCTATAATTAGCCAAAAGCAGTTTAAAACTTAAATGTAATTTGATATTGGTGCAACACCTCAGGATATATAAAACACTGTATTCCCAAAATGAAGACATTTTTAAAAAGCATTGTATGTTCTTATTGTGTTGAAGCTACCGAGCCCTCAATCGACAGACTAAAATAATTACCTTTTGTTCACATTTCTGATTGACTTGCTTTAATAGAAGACACAGTAACCACAAACTCAGACCGCCTTTCCTGTTCATGCTCTCCTTTTTCACTTATTATTTATTTTTCCACATTTCTTGCATACCTCCCAACATCTGCTTCCTCATTCTCCAGTCATTCTGTGAGCAGCACTCGTATGTTTTTAAGGTGCTAGTGAAATGTGAGAATGAAACACTTCTTGCACTCTACAGAGAAGCTAAAATTTGGTCAAATTCTCAAAGCCAAATGATGTTACTGCAGCGTGAAACAAAAACTTTGCCAAACTGTGTCATTGCATCACAATGTTATGACTTATATTTGGCTTAAAGGAATATTCTGGGTTTAATACAAGTTAAGCTCAGTTGACAGCATTTTGTGGCATAATGTTAAGTACCACAAAAATTTGACTTGGGAAAAAAAAAAGGTTACAGTGAGGCACTTACAATGGAAGTGAATGGGGGCAGTTTTTGGAGGGTTTAAAGGCAGAAATGTGAAGCTTGCATTAATTATGTTAAAACTAGTGTATTATTTGAGCTGTCAAGTTGTTTAAATTGTTAATTTTACAGTTGTTTTAGGGTTTGTTGACATTACATCTACAATTACATACAATTGTCTATAACTTTGAACAGAATAGGTTAGTAAATGGTTTTGTCACACTAAAATCATGTTAAAACTCATATTTTGTATGTCTTGTAGCTATACTTTTGAGAGTGCAAGTTTATCATTTATGGATTGGTCCCATTCACTTCCATTGTAAGTGCCTCACTGTCACCCAGATTTGTGCTTTTTTTAAAGAAAAGGAGGGACAAGTCAAAATAAATTTTGTGGTAGTCAACATTATGCCACAAATGCTGTTGATTGAGCTTAACTTGTATTGAACCCGGAACATTCCTTTTAAGATCTTTTGTTAAAAAAGGTAAATGTCACCATTTAATCAGCTTATAGAATGATTTTGTATTCTTTTAAATCCCTAATAAAATGCTGAATGTGGCTGGCTACTTCCTGCAGTAAATGGGGTCTCCTACAGTGGCCATTTGGTAACTTTTTCAGCCTTAATCACGTTCTAGAACTACAACTGGAATTTTGGTTAATTTCTTTTTCAAACTTTTTTAGAAAACTGCTCAATGCCACTCTGGATGCATTTTGGCACTTACCAAAACCCATATTTGCCCACTACTGCTGTAAGTTTGAAGTAGCAGGTCTATAGGAATAAAAAATTTTTTTCCTGTTTATTCTCACCAACCAAAAGTCCAATTGCTTCTGAAAAGTAATAGCACGCCTCTTCCCAACAAACCAAATTATTTGAGGTATCATTCATGTCCACAGTACACATTTTTAATTGTCAATGTTTAATACTATGGGTTTGTTCAAACCTAACCTCCCGTATGATCAATATTCATAGCTATTCTTGCATTTGCAGGGCTGATAGGGCTTCATGGCTTTTAAATACCACAACCCATTGTGCTCATATCTGCGTCCTGATGTGCGCTCCTCACTGAAATTCACATTTCTTAGCCTGCCAATATTGTTGCCCCCCTTTCTCTGTAGCTGCCCTGCCATTTCTTATAATCGAGTGTGGTGCTGTTAAGCCCTACAGACGAGGTTTCTACTGCTCTGATGAGTCCATCAAATATCCTGCCAAACACAGAGACACCATCAGTGATGGAGTGCTCTCAGCGGTCGGCATTCTCATCGTCATTCTGTCTGTAAGTACACTTTGTGCTGTTTACATGTTTTGGTTTTTTGGGCCATTTATACATATCAAGAGATATACAGTGGCCCCAAACATTACTTGGACATTTAAGCCACACTTAAAATGTACTAATGTCAACAATTAAATTAAATAACAAAATATTAAAGCAAGTGGCATTTATTTTAAATGAAATATAATTCAAGCAAAACATTCAGAATGAGTTGCTTAGAAAGGTTTAATTTCTGAATTAACCCAATTCAGGTCTTTGAACTACCAACAGCAACTATGTGATTATTAAATAATTTGTTGCAAAATGTTTTATATATATAATATACTGAAACAGATTTGAATGGCATTTTGTAAAGAATGTATATCAATCTGGGGTAACACTACATTAATATTCCCTTTTGTTAAGGGTTTATAAAGGGGTTCATTAATGATAAATAAGTAATTTACAAATGCTTTTTAAATCATTTATATGCAGTTATAACAACATGCATAAAATGGGCAAATTTCATCCAGTACTTGCCAAATAGTGAACATTTTAACATGAGCATTTTATGTTATAAATGCTTTATTAACATATATTAATCAGAAACATAAAATTCCATTTTGCAACCATTTTTATGCATGTTGTTATAACTGTTTAGCAATGATTTATAATGCATATGTTAATTCATTATTGGTCATTATTATAATCACTTAACAAAAGGAACGTTATGAATTCAAGTGTTACAGAATCTGGAAGTTGAACTTTAAGTATTCTGTAGCTATTATTAGCTACTAGCCAAATCTAGTAGTGGTGGTGGCGTAGTGGCGGCGTAGTGGCTAAAGCACAGGGCTGTTAATCAGAAGGTCACAGGTTCTAACCCCACAGCCACCACCATTGTGTCCTTGAGCAAGGCACTTAACTCCAGGTTGCTCCGGGGGGATTGTCCCTGTAATAATTGCACTGTAAGTCGCTTTGGATAAAAGCGTCTGCCAAATGCATAAATGTAAATGTAAATATTAGCAATATCAAGTCTTTTGATTGCTGATTGAGGAACAAAACTAATGCTCATCACTTCTGTAATTCTGTATTGAAAAGCATTTTGTAAAGTCAAGTTTTTTGACAGGTGTAACATATGAGCATGTCAAATTCTGTAATGTATTCAAACCAATTAATCTTTGTAACATGAAGTAATGCCCAATGAATCAATGCCAATAAAACAAACTGATAATTAAGCCCTCACTGAATCTGCGAGCACACACCTGTCTGTCATTCACAAAGTTCTATACATCTCCTGCCTTTACGTGTTCATTTAATTATGAATTATTTTTTATTTTTTTTTAAATTCACAGTATTATCTGTATAATCACAATAACCAATGTAGTCTTGTATTGTCTGGTGAATTAAACTTTAAAAAGTTTTGATGTAAGATTGTATTTCTAACCCATCATGTGCCCAGATCACAATAGGGGAGAGCTACAGAATTCGCTACCTTCATAAAAGCTCCAATGCTTTTGTCGGGAACCCTTACATCTCTGTTCTCTACAAGCAAGTGGGGGTGTTTATCTTTGGCTGTGCCGTCAGTCAGTCCTTCACTGATATTGCCAAAGTGTCAGTGGGCCGCTTACGACCTCACTTCCTGGATGTGTGCCGGCCGGATTTAGCCTCAGTCAACTGTTCCATGGGTTACATTACTGAATACAGGTGCACTGGGGATGATGGCAAAGTGCAAGAAGCCAGGTACTTTACAACTTTATATTCTTCAAAAGCAATAAGTGATGGGGTTGATAAAGTAAGCCCCAAAAAGTATTTGGTCACTTGTATGAGGTTCATTCCGCTAATGTTTTAGAACCAGGAAGTGTCCAGATATAGTTGCCTTCAATTTAAACAGCATATTTTTTTCATAACAAACAATAAAATAATTTGCTTGAAAGTGTGCTTGTGTATTTTCATCAGCCGGCAGCCACCTATCATAAATATTTCGCCCCATTAATATCTAATTAAAATCTCCTGGTGGTGGGGCAGCAACTGCCTATCACCCATCCAGTGCTCATCCTTAAGACAATCCTCCAACAGATTAAGTAGGAGAGCGATATGAGAGGCGAGCTGTGAGACTACATCAGCCGCCCCTCCAATGCTTGGCTTGGTCTGGTTTCGCTCCCCCACTCATTCCCTCTCCAGAAACCCCTGGATAAAGACAGAGTGGGTCAGTGGAAATAATACCTCCCCAACCCTTTCTTCTACATGCTACCACACCACATATCGCAATTGTACCCTATTCCTAATTCCTCACTTCTGCACACCCCACCTTTTATCCTTCCTTCCTTAGCCATTCTCTTTTTCTGCTTCCTTTTCCATTTCCTTCAGAGACTTCTTCAATGCTGATCCAAAGATACCAATGTTTTTCAACAGGTTCTGCATTGATGTTCCAATAAACCCTCGACACCAGACCTCCACAAGGTGGCAGCCCACAATTAATTTTCCTGCACTCAGCATATTTTAGCTTCTTCCTCTCATAGGCTGCCTCCAGTCTTTCTTACCATGGTACAGAAAGTTAAATCATTATGACTTTCCTAGCTGATGCCAATCATAAAATGATGTCCGCCTCAAGGAGGTAATGGCTATCTCAGATGGACATTTTTGCCGGTGGCCAAGGTCGACCACCATTGACCAATCACTTTTATGTGCCAGGATTGACCTTTCCTCCCTCCCATGTCGTGCCTTCTGCGGTGCCTAACTTTTTAACAAACTCAATGTGCTACCTCTGAGAGGAGCATGATGGCTTATGTTGGCTATTATTCCACATACCTCAAGGATCCTGCTTTCACAGAACCGGATTATGCCACCACCTGTGCCGTCCTTGTGCCAAGGCGGTCTTGCACCCAGCCAATTTGCTGCAGATTTGCTCTCTGGGCTTTGCAGAAGGGACAACTCTCCTATTTACCATACCACAAAGACAAATTTCCAGGGCTTGGAAGACTGTCATAGGTGGATCTTATTAGAAAACCTATCCTGGTCTGTGGTATCTTCCACCGGTCAGCCCAACTTAAAACTCTTTAGATTCACCTTCCCATATTGTCCAGTGCCCTTGCTGCTGCTTGCTGACTTCTCGAATCATATACCCCTCCTCTTCCATCTTAGTTACTGCTGTCACTACCATTGCTTTCTTCTGGTTGTTTTTTTTTGTTTTTTAGAGGCTGCTGAACACAGTTTGTGAGCCATGCCCCATCCAAGGCCTGCTCTTCCTGATTGGATTCTACCAATAATCTCTTGTTGCTTCAGTCTTGAAACTGCCCTGTTTGCAACCTCCTCTGCCTTCCAGGCATGGCATTCTCTTAGTTCTAAGAACAGCCTGGTCTTCTCCTGCGTGTAACCTAGGGTGATGGAATTTAATGGCAGTTATAAGGCATTTCTTCCAAACAATGCAACATCTGAAAGACAATGCAGAAAGCCCATCCACTTTCTGATGTAACTGTTGGCCTTAGTGTCCATCCTTGCCGCTGCAGTGACCTCACACCTCTATAGTGGCCACATCAGGTGATGATACAATGTAAATTGGAAACACCAGACCTTGTATTTGCCTGGGAGATGACAATTGTCTCTCTTATCCAAGCCCTCTTTCAGCTTCAGAACCAACCCTGCCATGTGTTTATCTGACAGATCTGCTGTGTATTCGCTCCCTAAACGTTGAATGGGCTGCTCTACCAATACCGGGATTCTTTCACCATCCACCTCAAACCATATATAATCGCTTCTAATCACCTTAAAAATAGAAAGGCTACGTGAATTTGCTGGCTTGATCTTCATCATGACCCATACCAAAAGCTCTTCCAGTCTTTTTAAGAGTCTGTTTGTACATGCAGCAGTCTGGAGAATACTTATGATATCAAATAGCTGCGCAATGCTGGCAATCTTACTCCAGATTGTGCACGGATTCCATGGGCCATCTGTGTGGCACCAATCAGGATGATCTTGAATGCAGCTGTGAACAGGATGGGAGAGATTGAACATCCCATTGCAATCCATTTTTCCAGTTGCTGCCATCCAGTTATGTACTCCAGTGTTGCATGACTTATTTTCAGGTCCCCATAGTAACTATCTACGAAGCTCTTAATACACTCTGGTATTCCACTCCAATGCATAGCTGATGAGCTGTGTGGAACTGATCCATAGGCATTTGCCAGATCCAGCCAGACAACATGGAGGTCTTTCTAGTCTCTCTTGGTGGACTGGATTTAATCCCATATTACTGATTCATGGTCCACACATCCAGGAAAACCTGGTATGCTGGCCTTTTTGTAGCTTGTGTCTATGTATTCATTCTTCAGGAGGTAATCAAACATCCTCCTTGCTGCCACAAAGAAAATACGAAGGGCCACTGCCCTTCGCCATTTCAGGAGTAAGCGCTGCTGCTTCCAGGCAACTCTCGGTAGTCTCTATAACAGTTTAAGAACTGTTGGGCACCAACACTTATACAACCTATAAGGCAGTGGTTCCCAACCTGTTCCTGGAGGTCCCAAAACACTGCAAATTTTGTATATCTCTCTTTTCTGACACCCCTAATTCAGGTATTGGAGTCTCCACTAATGAGCTGATGAGTTGAATCTGAGATCTGATTAGAGAGATATACAAAAAGTGTTATGTTGGGGGGCCTCCAGGAACAGGGTTGGGAGCCACTGCTATAAGGTATCCCATTTGGGCATGGGGCTGAAGTTGTCCTGTCTTTTTCTACCACTTGCCTGATCTCACTCAACTTTGGTAGAGCTACATCAAATCCCACTACTGACTCTGCAGGCTGTGGGACAGATCTGGGTGAGTCTAGCGGGCTAGATGTTGTTCTTTCATGTGATCTTCTAGATCTTGCTTCGGTATCACCAGCTTTCCACTCCTATTTGAGAAGATTTCTGGCAAATTGAAAAAGGATCATTTGATGAATTTCATTTTCTCACGTCAAATTCTCTCTGCCCTCCTCAAAACCGACAAACTAGCCCTTAAGTATCCCACAAGCCCTTCTCATGCTCATCTGCTCTTCTCCATGCCTTGTGAAGCTGCCTCCACTCTTTCAAGTATTTCCTTTTTCTCTTCTACCCATCACTCTGGGACCACACTTCTTCACTGACACTTACCCAAATCTACCAACACATTCTTCATAAATAATATCACTAAAAATATTAAGCTTGGCCTCCACACTTCCGATGAGTGCATTCTCCAAGATGGAGCACAGGTCTTTGTCTAGGCTGCTCCTGGCTTAATTATTGTTGGATCTTGGCCAATTAATTTGTTTCCTTCTCCCTGGCTCCTTTTCATTGTCTTGTCTGTGGGTTAACGGTTGTATCCTCCTGCGGCTTACCTTGCAGGCATGATTCAGTAGCAGTTTGGTGCTCAACCGGGCTCTGTATCCTCCTCCTCTGACCTGCTGCTGCAGTGCAAAAAAACTGCTTTCATCCTTCCTTGATAAATCAACAGCCCCATGAAAGTCTTTACCCTCGTCCACCCGCAGCTGCATTTCCTAAGGATCCATTGCTCATTATTTATGGTCGTTCCAGTCGTGTCTTAAAGTCCATCCTAATTGGTTCATCTTTTATCCCACCTCTTGGAGGACCACTGGACTATTTTTCTTGTATAGTGCTTATAGTTAGTTAGGATGTGAGGACCTGTGAGTAAGGTAACTTGGCTGCCCAACCCTATGCAGACTTTCCTGTAGTCAGTATTTCCTGACAGTATTCCAGTCTTCCCTGGACTCAAACTGCACTTTTCACAGTAGTCACTGTTCTCCCAGAATATTACTCTGATGCATAGGTAAATGTCTAAATCTGCTGGGCATTACTGCTTGCTGCACCTCCGACAGTGCCTTCAGTTGTCCAGCTATGTGTGCGCGTGAGAGTGAGTGAGGTAAGTGTGTGTGTGTGTGTGTGTGTGTGTGTGTGTTCTAAAAATGAAATCCCTCAATTTTCTTTATATATTCATTTGTCTTTAATAGAATGGGATGTTATATATATAACATGATTTTCTATTCTCTGGTTGTTCATAGGAAGTCCTTCTTCTCTGGCCATGCCTCCTTCTCCATGTACACAATGCTGTATTTGGCTGTAAGTATTTCAAATCCTAAACCAGTAGTGCTTGGCATGACTCATAGACATTTTCAAAGCAGTGCCATATTTGATTTATGACGGGACTGAAAATGAGGCTGTTGAGTGATAGACTTGCAGTCTCTTCAATGGCATGCACTGTATAAAGGTGCATGATCTACATGAAATGTAGATCACATCTACCTTTTCATTTTTTTTTTCTTCTTTAATTTGTTGACTTCTGAAATTTTTTTGGGAAGATGATTTTTCAAATTTTTGTCAGGGAACGATCAACTTGTTGTCAACAAAAGTGCATCCCTTTAAAGAAGTCTGTCCCTCACAACCTTGTTTCATTCACATAAAAATGTAAAAGTGCTACTCTAAATAAAGTGTATTACCTATGACCATACTACTGATTGGTTGTGTCATTGTATTATTTCTTCTCATAATTGATGCTGAATGTGGATTGTGTTTTGTCTTTGCTAATGCAGTTGTACCTGCAGTCACGGTTGTCCTGGCAAGGGGCTCGTGTTCTCAGACCTCTTGTCCAGTTCACTCTGCTCATGATGACATTTTACACCGGCCTGTCACGTGTCTCAGATCACAAGCATCACCCCTCTGATATACTCGCAGGCTTCGCTCAGGGAGCTCTGGTGGCGAACTCCACTGTAAGAACAATCTACTTTACCTGTTTAAATGCATGGGTGTATCAGCAAGCATAATTGCACATCTCGGGTCTTTAGCAACCTGGCACGTATATCTATCACAAATGGATCTACAAAATACCCAGATATATAATTTTGCCTTTTTTTTTTTTACGCTATTCACAAAAGTAAGTTTGAGGAATATTGAAGATGTTGGGGCATAACTCGAAAAGATGGTTGAGGAAATGCTTTTACTGATTTTCTTGTTTCTTGCCATTTTCAGGTGTTTTACGTGTCAGACCTCTTTAGGTCAAAAGGCAGGAGCTCTTCTCTGCCATCAGCCCAAAGAAAGATAGACCGTCTATCCTCTGTGGACATCAGGGAACGGACCAACCATCTCACTATAGCTTGATATTTCAGAATGCCTGACAAACCTGAAGTGATAGCATCAGCTTTTCAGCCAGTGGATTCGCTGAGACTGAATGGGTTTACCCATAGGAAAACTCAACACCACTATATAATCAACATAACGTGCAGGTCATCTGTGATTTCTAATCTGAAGCAACTTGCATTGTTCTCACAACAAAACAACGGACGCAATTGGGAAAACACTTGAATCCAATTTTCATTCACAGGATATAAACATCATCAAATGGATATGGGTGATACGAGTGTGTGAGAGAACATGGCACCTCAGATTTTTTGTTTTGTGTTATACGCCTGTTTAACTTTCCTTGCATAAAACAACACATTCCTGTTGCTCAGGAAGGATGCTTAGTTGAATTATTAAACAATAGACTGAATAGCATAATTTGAGAATACAGCACAATATTTAAAGAATATTTCAAATGCTAACCCTAACTGTGCAAGTACCCCTGTCCTTTATAAAATGAACTGTCCATTTACTCCATTGGCTATGTGTGTAATGGAATACAAGCTTACTACTTAGGCCAACTGTACTATTTTTTTTTTGATGGTACTGTAAGAAAAACCACTCTTATACCAATGTAAACATTTAAAACTGTATAACTAGTTACATGACTTCATTACATTGCACATGCATGCCATCCAGTTTTTATTTTTGGGAAAGGTTGATTCCCGCTGGTTGGAATGAGTGTTAAATTCACATATAGATTTAATTGTATTTTTAAAACAATATATTTCAGATATTGTTTTGTGAGTGGATGTGTATTTGAGAAAGAGACGTATAACTTGTATCATTTTTTGGTCTTATACGTTTTTTAGCACAAATTTAAACTATTTAGTGACCACTAGAAATCATATCCAAAACACACAAAAAAAAAACACAAAAAAAAAACATTTGATTTAAGACGTTGTGAAAAAATTATCTTGAAGAAAAACCTGTTGACACTTTACACATACAGGTGCAAAGCAGAATTGTGCATAATTATACAAAACAATCAATACTGTCTTTTAAAATGTGCCATTTGAAATTATTTACACCCCTTTCTACAATATGACTGGATTAAAATATATTCCAGTATCTAAACGCATGTGCAGGGATTTTATCATTCATTATTCACCATAATTTTTAAATGTATGGACAACACACAGGTAATGTTTAAGACATTAAGGTGTTCATTGTTAGTAATGTACTGTATGTACTCAAGGGTTCGTTTGGGGATTAATACTGGATGGTATGCATTGCACTGATGCATTAATGCAGTGGCCAATCTGTATGAATATAATGGAGCTTTAAACCTGTTCAGGTTTATAAATGTGACCCAGCCATGCACGTAATTGAAAACTCTGTTTTGTGGCGTTTTAACCCCTTTCACACTAAACAGGAATTTTCAAAGCAGGTGATTCCATAAAATCTGTGTTTAATTGGAAGTGGCTTTTACCCTGATGACATTTTAACTGAAGCCAGACACACTGAAATGCCTTACACGTGGTTAAACTCACATCTCGCTTTACTGGCTTCAATACATCCCCCAAAACAAGCTTGAAATACAAACGCGCTCTCTCACATTCTTGCCACTTTGGATTTGTTTGGTTTAAATGGCTTCCTGTTTTCCAGGTATGAACGGTGTTAAATTTCTTTTATATATTTTATACTGAGTCAAGCAGCAGTACAAAAACAATGCTTCACTCCTTCAATCTCTGCAGTCTGTTTACTAAAAATAGGTTTTCATGCTGTGATGCATCTGTGTCAAATTGAGTGTTGCTTTCGTAACCATAAAACAGCAATTGATATTGTAGTTGGTTACAGCACCGTCACCAATTTACATGAAGTAACTTCTCTAATGTACAATTAAAACCAGCTGAAAATATCTCCCCTAAAGGAATATGCTGAAAACACATACTTGTTAATGGGAATGACTCTAGAAAGCTCCACCCAGCCACTCCGGTTGTCTTGCAGCTTTAGTGAAACAATGGTTTCATTATGATTTGACTTTTTTTGGTCTCAGAAAAATTCCCTCAAATTACCTCCATATGTTCCACAGCAGCTCTCTTGGGGAAGAGCCGGGCAGTGCAATACTGCTGACTGAACACAAACAACAGAGGAGGCCCCTCTGATATTCTCCACATGGCAAACTGCCTGACTTTTTCACACAGTGCCGTTATATCGCAATGGTGCAATATCATCGTGTTTGACACAATTTTGAATTCATTGTTTCATTTGACGAAGGTGCAACAATATAACAAACCGCAGTACTTGCTGACAATGACACTTATTTTTACAGGCTCCCATTTAAAGTGAACATTTTAAATAATAGATAGCATACCCACTTAGTCTTGGCTACAAACAAGCTTCTGAACATTCCCACCATTATTTCTCAGAATAGAGACTTACTGAACACACATTGACCTTTTGAGACAACATGCACCAGTGGGGATCACCGATTGAAAATTGTAACAATTTATTAGGAATTTTATTATGTTCAGTCATATACATTGTGCATTTATGTGTGTATGTGTTTGTGTGTGTGATTTTCTCCACTTTTCTCCGCAATTTGGATGCCCAATTACCAATCTAAGTCCTCATGGTGGCGTAGTGATACCTCAATCTGGGTGGTGAATCTCAGTTGCCTCTGCGTCTGAGACGTCAATCCACTCATCTTATCACGTGGCTTGTTGAGTGCATTACCACGTAGACGTAGCACATGTGGAGTCTTCACACTACACTCTGCGGCATCCACGCACAACTCACCACGTGCCCCACCGAGAGCGAGAACCACATTAGAGCGACTACAATGAAGTTACCCCATGTGACTCTACCGTCCCTAGCAACTAGGCCAATTTGGTTGCTTAGGAGACCTGGCTGGAGTCACTCAGCACGCCCTGGCTTCGAGTTAGCATCTTTACCACTGAGCTACCCAGGCCCCCCCAAAGGCTACATTGTACATTTAATTAGAAATTTTAATATTAAAGGTACAATATGTAACAATTTTCATGTAATATTGCCTTTATTTTGCCAATGTGTGCACGGCTTGTAACGCAACTTAAAAAATGAGCCCTTCCCGGACTTCCTAGGTTGCCTATTAAAGCCTGTAGACTGATTTTCATGGGAAGGGAGCGGGTCACTTTTGCCGGGAAAATCCAAAGGATGTGACGTTTGTGCGTGCTCCTGAGAGCCTTGCCTCTGACAGTAATAGCTTCTCTTTCGCTATTCAACAGTGACAACAAACAGCAACACTATGTAACATTATCTTAGAGATGGAATCCAGCAAACGTCCGGCTCCCAGAACAACACCAAATCCTACACTAACACGGAGTAAGCCAAAAAAAAAAAAGGTATCTTCTGAATCCCGTCTGGTTAAGTGGAAACGTTATCGTGGTCGAATGAAAACTAGAGTGAACATCGGCAGGGCATTTGATTCCTAGAGGGACCTTCGGATTTGGGGATCAAAACAGAGCCTGAATTGACGTTCTTCTAATTGGACAGATATAAGCTTTCATAACTGCAAAGCATGTGAAATATAGTGCCATAAGGCTTGATCTGTGTAATGTTAGCTAACTTGATCTTGCTTGCACAGTAACTGACATAAACAATGTTAATCTGTAATTATTCAGCAAGGTAAACTACAACAACACATGAAATGAATGCTAGACAATGTTCAAGAAAATGCAAAAAGCTCCATTCATTACTGTAATGTCACTTGGCTATACAGAAAATATATACATTCTATTATTGTAAAACAATAGCGAATCGATATATCAAAATGACGTTTGTGATGGAATCACATCAATACTGAATTGTGTCAACATATTTAGAATGTGAAGTCCACCAAATTCAGCTAGCAGCTATTATAAAGCTGGCTAGCTAGCTAACGCCGACATAGGCTATCGTATAAATGCAGTCAATGTATCATGCAAAGTAAATTGATTACTTCAAACTACAGTCTCGCAAAGTCAGACCTATCTCCACACTTTGTTTTAGCCCTGTTCCAGCACTGGAGAGTCAAATATAATATACAGTCTCAAAGTTTGTAGTAAAACAATCATAACTGTGTAATTTAAATTTCTGTACCTCATCTGTCATCACGATGCCGATGAATCCCATTCAGACTCTTTGTACGTTATGTAATTGTTTTGTCCGATGCTCGTGTCCCAATCGAGTGTGAGCATGAGTAACAGGTAGCTGGCTGCAGTTCACTTAAGGACCATAGGTGTCATTAAAAACAAGGATTTCTGAATCTTACATACTGCACCTTTAAACTCAAGTTTTTATCTTGTTTGTCAACTAGGGGGCAGTAACATTCTCACAGTGAAATCGGAAATTGCTGAACTCAGCCTGTGATTACCGAAATATGAACCACTGCCCCAGTGGCCAAAGCTGTAACTGTTGTTGGTCATATGGGCATGTATGAGCTCCATTTTTCAGGTGTAATGTCCACGGAGGGGCGCCAAAAGAGAGTTATGAACTGAGTTGTTTTTAGATGTACAGGCTGTAATAAAGTGAAGAGGAATGCATATTTTATAAACTGTAAATGTTTGTATACCAGAACTGAACCTATTCATTAAGAAATTGAACAGTTCCTTAAAATTTCTAACAGCTGAAAACTGCCCCATGTGGCACTTATAGGGAGTGAATTTAAACATAGCTTCAAACAAAAAGTTATTTAAGTTATAAAACATTGTCAGTAACAGATTCAAGTGAGTCTTGCCTAATAACTCATGTCACTTCATATTATAATTTCTACAATAACTTCCTCTGCAACTCTTTGGTACTAAAGGCATATTTTGAAAAGCACCATACTAATATAAATGACTTGAAACTAAACAGTGTTTCATGTTGGCTCAAATGAATCTTCAGTCTACATTATAGTCTCCTTCACTACCCAAATAACAATAATTTCTGATGCTCTTATTGTGAAAAATATGCTAAACCATCATGCAGTTTCAAATATGTCAAATGCTATAAACATGATTGGTGATAAGACAAAAACTTACTTCAATTCATTTCTCCTCTGGTGTCAAAAAAAATAGAGAACATCAATCATATGTCCTATGTACAATATGTTTATTTCCACTGGAGAGAAGTCTTGAAATGGTTTATGCAGGTCTGCAGTGCCTCCTTCTGTCCAAACTACTTTATGTGACCGAGGGTGAACAAACTGTAGGGTAATTCTGTATGACCCCCAATTTCAGCCATAAATTCAATACAAAAATACAAAAGAATTGTCTTTCACCCAAAAATGAAAATTCTCTTCTCATTTAAGTGAAAGTGGAGATAAAAAAAGGACTTAAATATTGATCTGTTTCATATAATTTCTAAAACGGTTTTAACCACTGGAGTCTTGTGGATTAGTTTTATGCTGCCTTTGTGCTTTTTGCACCATTCACTTATACTCTTCTAAAAATCTTCATTTGTGTTTTGTAGAGGAAAAACAGTGGGTGAGTGTGGATGCATGAAGAATGTGAATCACCAAAAACTGATTTGTCTCTCACCCACACCTACCGTATACAGTGCATCCAGAAAATATTCACAGCGCTTCACTTTTTCCACATTTTGTTAAGTTACAGCCTTATTCCAAAATGGATTCAATTCATTATTTTCCTCAAAATTCTACAAACAATACCCCATAATGACAATGTGAAAGAAGTTTTGAAATCTTTGCAAATGTATTAAAAAATAAATCACATGTACATAAGTATTCACAGCCTTTGCTCAATACTTTGTTGAAGCACATTTGGCACCAATTACAGCCTCAAGTCTTTTTGTGTATGATGCTACAAGCTTGGCACACCTATTTTTGGGCATTTTCTCCCATTCTTCTTTGCAGGGCCTATCAAGCTCCATCAGGTTGGATGGGGAGCGTCGGTGCACAGCCATTTTCAGATTTCTCCAGAGATGTTCAATCAGGTTCAAGTCTGGGCTCTGGCTGGGCCACTCAAGAACATTCACAGAGTTGTCCCACAGCCACTCCTTTGTTATCTTGGCTGTGTGCTTAGGGTCGTTGTCCTGTTGGAAGATGAACCTTCGCCCAGTCTGAGGTCCAGAGCGCTCTGGAGCAGGTTTTCATCAAGGATATCTCTGTACATTGCTGCATTCATCTTTCCCTCGATCCTGACTAGTCTCCCAGTTCCTGCCGCTGAAAAACATCCCCACAGCATGATGCTGCCACCACCATGCTTCACTGTACAAAGTGTTCAATCTTTGTTTCATCAGACCAGAGAATTTTGTTTCTCATGGTCTGGAGAGTCCTACAGGACTTCCGTCTGGCCACTCTACCATTCAGGCCTGATTGGTGGAGTGCTGCAGAGATGGTTGTTCTTCTGGAAGGTTCTCCTCTCTCCACAGAGAAATGCTGGAGCTCTGTCAGAGTGACCATCGGGTTCTTGGTCACCTCCCTGACTAAGGCCCTTCTCCCCCGATTGCTCAGTTTGGCCGGGCGGCCAGCTCTAGGAAGAGTCCTGGTGGTTCCAAACTTCTTCAATTTACGGATCATGGAGGCCACTGTGCTCATTGGGACCTTCAATGCTGCAGAAATCTTTATGTACCCTTCCCCAGATCTGTGCCTCGATACAATCCTGTCTCGGAGGTCAACAGACAATTTTTTTGACTTCATGGCTTGGTTTGTGCTCTGACATGCACTGTAAACTGTGGGACCTTATATAGACAGGTGTGTGCCTTTCCAAATCATGTCCAATCAACTGAATTTACCACAGGTGGACTCCAATCAAGTTGTAGAAACATCTCATGGATGATCAGTGGAAACAGGAGGCACCTGAGCTCAATTTTGAGTGTCGTGGGTGCCAAAAGGCTGTGAATACTTATGAACATGTGATCGCTTTTTATTTGTAATAAATTTGCAAAGATTTCACGTTGTCATTATGGGGTATTGTTTGTAGAATTTTGAGGAAAATAATGAATTTAATCCATTTTGGAATAAGGCTGTAACAACTAAATATGGAAAAAGTGAAGCGCTGTGAATACTTTCCGGATGCACTGTAGCTTCTGCAGACATTGATATAATGGATTATCCATCATTTTATGGATTACTTTTTCAGTAATTTTTTTTTTTTTCGTTTTACCCATTCACTTGCATTGTATGGACCTACAGAGCTGAGATATTCTTCTTAAAATCTTCATTTGAGTTCAGCAGATTAAAGAAAGTCATACACATCTGGGATGGCATGAGGGTGAGTAAATGAGAAAATTAATTTTTGGGTGAACTCTCTTTACATGATGAAAATCCATTCTAAAAATACAAATTATTACACAATTATTTAAAACTATGATAAACAAAGATTGAAATAAACAAAATAATTTAAATATTCAACGTGTGAAATTATTTATATTTATATTATTATTATGACTGTCCCCTAGTTGTCGCATAATTTTCACCACACCAAACAATTTTGCCCCTAATAGTTTTTTGGTTAAAGAAGGGACTTCATACTTCTGTGTGATCGCAGCCTAGTAACAGGAATGTATGAAGGTAACAAAAGCAGCCAGAAGCAGCTAGAGATTTGTTTGAACACTTTGACCAGGAGAACATTGTACAAAGCTTCTCCATATACTTTTAAATATTGCCACCAACAAAAGAAACAAAACCTGTTCATATAATCAAACAGCTTACTATGACACATTACAAATATGACTTAAATTCAGAAATACATTTCAACCACCTTTATTAACTTTGTTGTGCAAGCAAAATCCCATGCATTTTTCAACTTATTGCAAGTGCTGTAGTCATATTTACCCTCTATGCCTGAAGAAATACCCACATTTCCAACAGTAAGTTATGTAACAGTACCTTCATGCTGTCTTTATATGACATATTTGTACTGCTGTCAATTTGTTATATGCATTTAAATTAGTCTTCGATCTGACATGGGGTTTATTACCCTCATCCGCTGGAAAGCCTCTGTTGTGTTCTCTACACTTAGACAGAAAGCTGGATACACAGGAGCTTGGAGGTTACAATAAAACGTATAAAGATGCTTCATTCTAATGGCATCATAGAAGGACAGGAAGCCAGTTTCAACATCCAGAAAAACGCCCACTCGGGTGGGGAGGCCAGTGACAGAGTCTGAGAAGCTGAACTGAAGCCAGTCATGCTGGGCACAGAACTGCCTGCGGTTCCTGCTGTAGTGTAAGCTCCAGGACAGATCATTCCTACCAAGAGCACAAAAGAGACCCGAGCCCTGCTGACAACTGTAAGACACTCCAACTGCCCAAGAGTGGACAGAAGCAACATCCACCTCCCAGTGGTGGACACCACAGGAGAATGAAGCTTCACCCATCACACAGTAAAGTTCTTCAGAACAAAGCCCACCATTCTCTGTCAGCCACACTGTGTTGCGCTCAGGGTTCAACTTGAGCCTGTGGTGTGCCGATGCAGGGTTCAACACAATATTATCTCCTGGAAGTTAAACAAGGACACACCTTAATGAAAAACTTCCTAGAAGCAGCATGAATACAGAAAGCATTTTTATTATGAATTTAATCTTGGTTCTCTGAAAGGAGGCATCAGTAACTGACAATATGCAAAACTTCTCACAGGAGTGAAGATCTCTGAAGCCCTCTGGAATCATGCCAATCTTTTGGCAGCTGGTGCCTGTTAATGATGTGCACATTAATATAGGACAGACAGATGTTAAGACACCTCTCTGTCCCTTAACAGCCAGATATTAGTTGAGCTGCAAGCATATACAACTTCGCATTCCCTCCTTTTAGGGAACCAAAGTTACGGTCATAACAAGCATGTTCCCTTTCAAATTGGTCACTTCAACGCTGCATCAGTAGTTTATGCAATGGAAATTGTTTACAGTCACACCGTTCTACTGATTCACTCAAAGGCAATGCCTACCAGCCGATAGGGTAGTTAAGAAGCATTGACAAAGTCTCCCCTTCCAACTGAAAAATAGATAGGGAGAGAGGAAAAACTATATAACCATTTATGGTTAGAAGGCAGAACTAGCCATTCCGGGTAGTGGTAGAGAGAAAGACAGTGAGGAGACGGCTAAACCATTTGAACGGACTCCGAAGCAGACAAAGCGCTGATCTGATAGCCTAAATTGACTTGTGTTGTCAATACGCATGCATAGTGTCCTCACAAGGCAGATCATGTACAGTCTATGTGCCTCATCTGACTCAAATGGAGGTGGAGAGAACACTTGCCAGGTAAGAACCTGAGCCCTGGAGGAAGTGGCCAAAACCTTCCCTAGGGTTGGAAATGGCTTTCGACAAAACCAGTCCAAACTCTAAGCAAGAGACTTTGACAGATAAGACCTGAAGTTAAAGGACACATTTGAATGAATCCAAAGTACGTAGCAGCACAGTCTTCAGAGTATGCACCTGCTTACCACCTCAGATGGCTTGAATGTGGAACCCATAAGGGCATTTAATACCAGTGCTAAGTCCCAGACACCTTGCAGCAACTTACTGATCAAAGGGTTTTTGCCCACTGACAGATCACACGAAGAGTCCTGGCCTGTTACTATGGCTTTAAGTGTGGATGGAGAGAGCCATGCATCTAAATGCTCTTGTTAAAAGTGGAGCACCATCAACACAGGGCAACGCACAGGGTCCTAACTGTGGGAGGAACACCACTCAGCAAAAATGTACAATTTTAGGGCATATAGTCGCTTTGTTGAGAGTACGCTGGCCTGTAGTAAAGTGTCGAGCACACGCTACAATGACCCATGTGTGTCAAATTGGCCAAACAGGAAGTTTCCACAGGTCTGGCCAGATCGCGCCTCAAGCTTGTTAGAGCAGATCCCTTCTCAGTGGAGTTCTAGTTCTGAGTAACCATCTTGAACAGAGACTTGTGAGTGTACAGCTCAAGCACTTCAAGTCCTGTTTGGGCCACAGCCCACAGTCCTTCTTGGTAACCAGAAAATACCGACCAGTGGCTAGTTGCTGTGACTTGGACACCTCTCCTCTCCAGGAGATCTTGAAGGATCTGCCTGTGAGGTAAGACTCAAACCATCCAAGTGCAGCTCCTGTGATGCCCAGGTTGGAGGGTTTGGACAGGAGAAGAGGTCCACTGTGTCAAAAGCAGCAGATAGGTCAAGGAAGACCTAAGAAGAAAGGTTATTTGAAGTTGGCTCTCGCTAGTCGCAGGGTTTCCACTACTGTGGAGGACAGTCTCCAACATGATGGTGGACAAATTGCTGCAAGGCAGTCAACTCGAAGTACATTGCTGTGCATGACTGTAAACAGTACCCAGCTGGAGAGGGGAGCATCTTCAGCTTTCAGAACGTTGTTCAGGTTCGCAAATCCAAATGATCTTGCGATAAGTTGTGTGTTCAGAGCACAAGAGATTTTATCGCAACCCTGAAGAGAAACATTCTAATGAAATGGCAATGTGCTCCAGTTCATATGCCCGTAATGATGTGTGCATAAGGGGCAGAGCATCAAGCACCACCTGCCAATAGAGATTGTCACTCCTGGGAGGACTTTCCCATAGCGTCAACTACTGTGGCAGCATCAAAGTGACCTACTTGAAAGGGAACCAGTCTTAAACTAAATTGTGACTTTAAGTATTAAAGGAATAGTTCACCCAAAATGTTTAATTCTCTCAACGTTTACTCCCAGTTGTGTATGACTTACTTTCATCTGCTGAACACAAATTCAGATTTTTAGAAACATTTCTCAGCTCTTTTGGTCCATACAATGCAAGTGAATGGGTGCCAAAATGTTGAAGCTCTAAAATGCAACCAATATCTTCAGAAGCGGTATTATAGGTGTGGTTGAGAAACAGATCACTTTTACATTTTTCTTCTTGTGTTTTTGGTGCATATCGCCCCCTACTGGGCAGGGAGGATAATTACAAGTACAACTTTACTTAAATATTGATATGTTTCTCACCCACACCTATCATAAATTCTGAAAATATGGATTAAAACACTGGAGTCATATGGATTACTTTTATGATGCCTTTGTGCTTTTTAAACCGTCAACATTTTGGCACCCATTCACTTGCATTGTGAGGACCTACAGAGCTGAAATATTCTTCTAAAAATCATAATTTGTGTTCTGAAGAAGTAAGTAAGTCACACACATCTGAAATGGCATGAAGGTGACTAAATGATGAGATAATTCTAATTTTTTGTGAACCATTCCTTTAAATAAATAAAAAAAAGGAGAAGGATCCTACCTGCAAATGTCTTGCGGATGGTCTGGAACATAGAGGAGATTTTTGACATAGCTGTAGGTTTTGCATTATTCCACTCAATTGCCTCGGATATCTGATTTGCACAAGCTTGTTTATCAAACAAATCAGTCCTTCCAGAAAAAACACATACACAAAAAACACAGGAACTATCAAACTGAACAAAGTGTAAACAATGAAAATAGCAAGTGATTTATGAACGTTAAACAGCAGCTTACCAGTCTGTATTTTTTATAGTCTGTAAAAGGAAAAAATACATCTACGTTCACAGTTCAGCTTTAATCAACAAGTAACAACATGCAGCATTAAATGTAACAAACATTTGTAATTAATTATTAGTCCATGATAACATATTATTTAAAAAAAAACAAAAGTTAATAATTCAGTTTGGAATGAGTAATTAGTGTCAGTTATTGGTCTTTTCCTCCCACTGCATTACAACTGTGAGTCTTTGTCCATGTATTCATAGCAAAAACAAAACACCAGCTTTAGCTGCTCACCTGCAGTACAATCAAAGGGTCATGAAAGCTTCTGGCCTGAATCAGAGCTTCCTGTGCCTGCAGTAGTCTACTTCTCAACCTGTCCAGTCTCTCTGCTTTCTGTCTCATGCTCCGGCCATCCTGCATCAAATCCACCGAGAAACGCTTCTGCTGAGCTTTCTCTTCAAAGTCCAAGAACAGTCGGATCCTGTTCAAGACCACTGTGCACTCTCGCTGCTCATTCTCAAGACCCTCCTGTGTGGAAATAATCACTGAAGCATTCAAGAAAAAGAAAAAAAAATAGCAATCAATATTTTACTTCAACATAACTTACCTTAGTGGTTGATGAATTTTCCTCAAGTTTAGAAAGTCCAGCTTGAACTTCAGACAAATTTGCTTTGATGTTGTCCAGTTTAACTCGGCAGTCCTCCTGTGTAAATTATATTTTTGAAAGGTGATCTGTAAACTGAATAAGATCCAACTTTTCAAGTTGAATTCCAGAGAATAACAATAAAATATATGATCAAATGCTACCTAATTATGCTAGACTTTTATGTCTTGGCATTCATAAGTGCTTATATTGTAGCTTGTGGGAGGAGAATACATTTCACTGGCATCCCAAATAATTCAGCATAATGACTAATGAAGTATGAGCCTGAACTTGTCTTGACATATCTAAAGGGCTTCATAAACAACTGCTCAACATGAGTAAAATCAATGGATATGAACTACATTGTACTGTCTATGAGAAGGTTTTAGAGGAACATTAGAGTGACCTTGAAAGTGTCCAGTGAATCGGACAGTTTGACCACATTGTGTCCCTGCAGATGTTTGGCCTCTGATGGTAACATACAGTACACACACAGAGCTGTGCCATCAGTCCTGCAGAATAACTCCAGCTCTTTCCCATGTTCCTTACACAGTCTACTGGAGTTGGCCACTGGATTCACCAGCACATGCTGACGTAGTGTGTTATTCTCCAGATGTGGCATCACATGTAAAGTGCAGTAATACTCTTCACAGTTCACACACATTTTCTCCGCAGTCAGTTTCTGTTCACCTTTACACACACTGCACTCGATGCCTGTGTCTCTTTTACTGTGGTATTTCTCAATGATGTTGTTGAGCACCGTGTTTTTCTTCAGCTCCACTCTGGAGTCACACGGAGACAGACACAGAGGGCATGTGTAATAGCGTGTTAGGACGCGCTCTTCATCTTCATCATCTTCACTTTCTCTCAGAGATCTCTTCAGCTTATTCACACACTGCTCACAGTAATTATGACCGCAGGGTAAAGTCACCGGTTCAGAAAATATATCACGACACACTGCGCAGATCAACTCTTCATCCAGACTTATAGAGCTCATGATAACTGAATAAAAGTATCAACTCACAACAGAAGACGACACGCGTCTCAAACACATTAAACTGTTTCCTGAAGTTCAGCTGTTCTGGGCGGGGTTAAGAGGATGTTTTAATAGATCACTTAAGAGAACTCAAAAATCACGCTTCCATTTTGTTTTCTCGTTGAGTATTTACTGTGAAGTCATTGTCTGTCGGTGTTTCTCAGTGTCATTATTCAGCTATAAAGAACGGTCCAGACCACTGCTGCGACCCTTATCACGTGGTATCTGTTACTTTTCTCAGCGCTGACATTCATCACAGTAAGCGAAAATAAATGCTTGTCATTCAATAGCATGAGATATTCAGAACAACATTACATACGCATTATTGTAGGTTATATGTTTAATGTGTTTTCTTGTATATTTAAATTATAATTTTTAAATATATGATAAGAATTCTGTTGTGTTGAATATTGTAGGCTACAGTGTTACAATAATTAGAGTATACAAGAAAATACAACATAATTGTAACAAATAGATGCACACTAGGGGGGCTTAATGCAGATTTACATAAAAATATTGCAATTAAAAACAATATCACCTTTAAATTTTACAAAGTAATGTTTCACTGGGTAAATTCTATGTATAATTTTGAATGATACCTCCTTAACTTTGTTTGTAATTAAATATTGATTAGGTATAAGCCAAACCTTTTCCCACACGTCTGTCAAACGATTCCAATATGAGTAAATATAAGCTCAGAGACACATTGTTTCTTTGAAATAACGCTCTTGTGGATCAGTTTTGTGAGTTAAGGGAAAAACGAATTTTTCCTACATATAACTTACTATAGTAGGTGGGGACCATTGTTGAATGTTACTTCTTTTCTGATGTCTAAACAGCATACAGATTTCAGGAGATATTGCACCAAAAACTTTTGCACAGTCCCCTGGAGTTACAGGAATTTTATACTGTGCCAAAAACTCAATGTAAGTGAAAAGAAAACCATTTAAATTAAAGAACTGATCCACCAATATGATGCCATTATCAAACCAATGTTTTAGAAACAACGACTTGCGTTTATATAATATATACTTATTGTTCCATATATAATACTTAAGTCCATAAAAAGGCCTGGCGATGAAATTCAGATAGTTTTACTGGTAGATGCAAGGCCATTGCTGCATAAGTCAGTCTAGAAATACCCCCAGCCTTTGTAATTAGTTGGGTATTTGTAACCTTTAATTTGTTGTTTAGATAATAAACAAGTCTTTGTTAATTCAAATTGTATATTTTATTATGACATAATATGTTTATCAAATAAGTCTTTTTTTTAAGTGCAGACCATTTAAATATTATGTGAATATATGAGATGTATCTGGCAACCCTGGATTAGTTGTAAACACGCTCTTAGTAACAGTTGTTAGGCAGCTCAGCTCTGTTTTGAGAGGAACTGCGATATCAGGATTTTTTATTTAGTTAGTTTTTTTTATTCTTTTTAGATGAAGCTGTATGCATCCTGCAGGGTTCGCACAAGGTGCATTAAGTATTTGAATTTGGATTTTTCAAATTGAAGTCCTGAAAATAGCCATTTTTACCAAGAGGTTTTTAAAAAATATTGAATTATAGACAATCGTAAAATTCGTTGCTTAAATAATTTAATACATTTAATGTACTTTATTTATTTTCGGAAAAAACACAACGACAGACCACTAGACCAGTGCTGAAGCAGGCAGCGCGTAGACGGCAATGTCACGTGACACCTGTTACTTTTGGCAGCGCTGTACAGAATGGGCCAATCACAATCAAGTGTAACTGGAGGATTTAAAAATAAGTATTTTATAGATAAAAAATTATGAGATGTAAAACATTGTGACATTTGCTTTATAAAAATAAATTAACTGAATTAATAAAATATTTGTATTTAAAATGAACAAATAAAGAATTAGTTTTAATGACATCTGGAGCATAGTCCTTGAAAACAAATAAAAATGTACTTGAAATGTCCTTGAATTTAACTTTGAAGGATCTATATGAACCCAGATCATGATAGAGATGTAAATACTGATACTGTTTCAAGTTTTATTTGTCACATACATAACCATACACAGTACGACATGTAGTGAAATTCTTGATAAGACTTTTGTATGTATTTATGACTGTATGTATAATCCTGCCAGCATGAATACAAACTTCAACACTAGCCTAAATATAATTATGAGTTTCAATAACATCCGTATGTTATTGTAATGTGTTCATCGCCCACTTTTATTCAAAATTCATCTGGTCCCTTTTCTTTTGGAACGAGACTGACGATATTAAAGAACGACATACAGCTCCTCCTCTCATTCACCCTGTCAGCATTCATGATGACTGGTTCGTTCATGTCATCGACCAGGTCGCGAACGAGTTTACCAGTACATTCAGTTCGTTCACGACACAAACGACTTGCTGAGTAAAGGGGGTATTCGTTCAGTAGGTCCAACCAATGATATGCTCCTTCACAGTCCGCTCCCGAATGCTATTGCTCACGTTAAAGTCAGCCTTTAAAAGAAACACAAAGGAAGACAAATAGAATTTGCATGTGTTCAAATGCACAAAGACACTTTGAAAATAGAGTTTATAGACCATAACCATTTTCACCTCAAATGGCAGGTCTTAATTTCCCTATATTTTGTCAAATGCTGGGCTTAATTATTACCAAGATGTGACAAGTCTCTTGGACGAAGGAATAAGCAGAGCCTGGTGAACGGTCAGTTTAAATATTTATTTTAACATGCTCCAGTGTATCCCAAAGCTCCTACTTTCTAGTAGACAAACACACACACAGTCAGGATTTTGTGTTGCACTCTCTCTCCTCTGGCGGCCTGCATAGCCCTTTAAATCCCTCTCTGCTTTCACTGCAAACACAAAACAGCTTTTAAAGGTGATTTACCACAGGTGTCAACCCTTACCATAATCACTCTCTCGGCCTCGCTCTCCACAGGCATCACTCGGACAAGCCCCCATCACCACATGGTCCACCTCGAACTTATATGGCTGGAGAGCTAGATGCCAACGGGTGATCCGCGCGTTGGTATCCTTCATTAATTGGAGCTATTGGAGCAGGGTGTGGTCTGAACAGAGGGTGAAAGCATGTCCCAACAGATAGTACTGGAGGGTGAGGACTGCCTACTTGATGGTGAAACACTCCTTCTCGATTTTGCTTTACTTAGTCTCTCATCAAGTGCTTGTGACTAATGTACAGCACAGGGCATTCCTCCCCCTCCAACATCTGGGACAGTACTGCTCCCAACCCCCTGTCCGTATTGTCAGTCAGCAAAGTAAATTGTAGAATGAAGTCAGGAGAGTGTAACAACGGCCCGCCACAAAGTCCAACATTCACTTGTGTGAATGCCTGCTGACACAGATCAGTCCACTGGACCGGATCTGGTCCCTCCTTTTTAGGAAGATCAGTCAGCTGGCTGGTGACAGTCAAATAATTAGGCACAAATCTCTGATAATAGCCAGACAGCCCCAGGAACTGTCTCACCTCCTTTTTGGTCTTAGGTCTCAGGCATGCTGCAATCACTGCGATCTTATCAATTTGGGGCCGCACCTGTCAATGACCCAAGTGGAAGCCAAGATTCCATACTTCCACCCGTCCAATTGCACACTTCTTAGGGTTTGCCGTGAGTCCCGGCTGCCTCAATGACTTCAGGACTGCCCTCAGATGCAGCACTACTGTAAATAATTATGTCATCCAGATGTAGATGCAGATGCAGCCTGAGGATTCTGTCCATCAGCTGCCGAAACATAGCCGAGGCCCCAAGCAAACCGAAAGGAAAGGTGACAAATTGGTGTAAGCTAAATGGTGTGGAAAATGCAGTTTTTTCAGGGGAGTTAAGGGGATCTGCCAATATCCTTTTGTCAAATCCAGTGTCGAATAAAACAATCGAGCAGTTCATCAATTCGAGGCATCGGATACGCATCAAACTTTGACACCGCATTGACTTTTCGAAAATCCACACAGAACCGGACCGAGCCATCAATCTTTGGAACCAACAAAACTGGCTGGCCCAGTCACTGTAAGATTCTTCTATTACCCCAGCATGGCCTTTAATTCTTCCCGAATCACTTTTTTTTGTGTTCGGGTAATCGGTAGGGATGACTACGTGCCACTACCCCTGGGGTTGTTTCGATATGGTGCTCTATGAGATTCATATGACCTGGAAGCAACAAGAACACGTCAGAGAATACTCCTTGCAATCTGGCAACCTCAGTGAATTGTGACGTGAGAGGTGGTCTCTGCAAATAACTGGGGTGACTCGATCAGTGGCTTTTAAGTTCACCTCTGGTCCACCACCCTCATTCCACCACTCTCTCAGCCTCGCTCTCCACAGACATTGCTCGGTCATGCCCCCATCACCTTACAAGACAAAGAAAAAGTTCAAGAAAAGCCTAAACATTGTACACTGTGCATCAAAGCACAACATTTCCATCCGTAATTCAAGTAATTTTTACTGTAAATCTTCAATAATTTTTACATACATTGTTCTGTGTATACCTATAAACTTGTCTTAAGTTCTTTTCACCCTTGTCTCTCCTTGTTGAACGTGATTGACTCATATGTTGAACTGAACGAATGACGTGCCTCCATCTCATTCAGTCAATCAGCAGATTTTTTATTGGAGTTTATTATATTCAGTTCATTCACAAACCACCTCTCATCTCATTCAGGCTCAAATAATGTCTAGTTCGGTGACGGGGTGTATTCGTTCAGCGGGTCGAACCAATGGTATGCTCCTTCACAGCATGCACTCAAATGCTATTGACTTGTGCTATAGTCAGTCTTTACAGGCATGAAATGCAGTTCGGCCTTTCAAAAATGGTTTTATATGCTGTGTTTTATCTCAGCAACATAAGACAACTCCCCTGAGAGATAAAACATTCCTGTTTCCTTAAGAAATTGTAACAGAATCCCTGTTTACATTGTGAGCATATGTACCCTCAAAGGTATGTGCACCATCATGTTGACGGCACCCTATTAAAAGTCAGTAATTGGTTCTTTATTTTTATTAAGAATAAATGCGATGTAATTCACAACAGTCAGAAAATAAGACAACACTCTTTTCACAACTGTGAATCTGGCTCATTCTTGTTGACCGCCAACCCATGAAGATGAGTGCCAGCATAGTGTGGATCAGCCTCCAGACTCTGTTGAAGCTGTATGGATAAAAATATAAAATATAAAATAGTTTTTAAAAAAGCATAAATTCTGCTTTCTGAAAGTGTCAAAGTTTCAATGCGCAGCCTTTATGTTGCTAAGGATAAATAAATTTGGGGCGAAAATTTGGCCCATCCATTTATATTGAGGCCCACCCAAAAGTCATTTCCTGGTTACGCCCTTGGTTTAAAGGCAAAAATGTTTAGCTTATAATTTTATAAAAGCATTTACATTAATTCTTCTGTTAAACCTTGGGGATTATTTGAGCTTTAAAATTTTTAAATCGTCATTTTTATGGTCGTTTCATGGTTTACGTCATTGTATCATAATGGCAACAATCTTGTAACATTAGACAGGCCTATAACTTTTCACAGTAAATGTTAGTAAGCGATTGTATCACACTAAAATCATGTTAACACGTATTTTGTTTATGTCTTGTGGCTAAACTTTTGAAACAGTGAGTATTTTAATGTTTACAGACTGGCCCCATGGACTTGCATTGTAAGTGCTGCACTGTAACCTCAAAATTATTTTTGTTATATTCAACATTATGCCATAAATGCTGTCGATTGAGCTTAATTTGTATTAAATCCGGCATATACCTTTAATTTGGGGATTCACTTTTCAGTAGACAGTAAAATAAACAAGGATTTACCAAAAGCAACATCATCCTGCTCACAATGTTGTCTGTGTGATTTTCAGGTACAGATGTGTCATTTTGAGTTCTATTGTGGTCAAATACTTATTTGTGTCTATAAAACTGTGTGTGAGAAAAGATGTTGTTACAGTGCTCGCAAAACTGCCGAGATCTCTTAGACTCCCAAACATTACTTTTGCAAATAGAAAAGATTAGAATAGAAGAACAGGGAACCCTGCAACAGATGTCATGACCACCACAGAGCCCCCCACCGATTATCGTGTCAGTCTGAGATTACATAAAGAGACAGAAGCAATTGAGACAGCCGAAATAGATAGAAGAACTGTGGCCAATTCTTCAACAAGCTTGGAACATCCAAGAAAAACTGTGTCCAGGTGTACCTAGGAGAATTGGTGCTGTTTTGAAGGCAAAGGTGGTCACACCAAATATTGATTTAGAGTTTTTATGTTAACCGGACTTTGTATGACATTAATTGATAAATTAAAACTATTTATGTCATTATTTTTGAAGACATCCTCACTATGCAACATTTTACATCAGTGCCTAAAACTTTTGCATAGTACAGTATAGGCATTGCAATGGGTGAAGAATCGAACTGGATGGCAGTGGTGGGACTTCAAATGAGAATAAGTGTCTCATCTCCATTTTGGCCAAGGACTCCATCCAGCGGGAACTTGAGGATGAAGTTTAAAAGACTCTCCGTCATGTTTGTCTTCAGAGGGAGATGTTTTGGGCTCCGATGACACGGACATGTCAAACTGCTCTGAGGAAACATCAGAGCAAGGGTGTAGATTTGCAGTGTGAAGCATCTACATGTTTCCATTGATCATGGAATAAATATTGGGGGTGGGTTGTACTTGATTGTTTTGATTATTGAGGGTTACCTCCCCCCATCCCCCACAGAATCTACGCACCTGTCTGATAGTGACGGTACATTGATTTTAAAGTTTTACTGTGAACACACAGTGATTATTTTCTGTCTGTATTTCTTGTGGGATACTGAATGGTTTTAAACTAGGGCTGTTGATTTAACGCGTTAATTCAGTGTGATTATGCATTAAAAAAATTACGAAATTAATCGCAATGCCCCCGGATTGTAATAAGGAAGATTCCTGAGAAATGCAAGCTTGTAGTACCACCTGCTTACTCCAGAAGGCAGTAAGTGAAACTTCAGCTGTATTGGCAACGCTCATGTGAAGAAAACAACCCACAACACAGATATGAGTTACGTTCTTGCGCTCAAAACACTCGAAGGAGCACAAATGTGAACTAAGAGATCTCAAGATGTGTTTAAAGATTGAGTATTTAACTATATTTAACTTGACACAGTGACCTAAACATTTTATGTTTATGATGCAACACACCCGAGACGCTACACAAGCTTGTCTGACGCAGGTGTAAATTAACGGATCTTTAAACAAGCCCTCATATATTTATTTTTTATGCATTTGGCAGACGCTTTTATCCAAAGCAACTTACATATATATATATATATATATAATTTTTAAATATTTAAAGATAACTATGTATATTATTTCATCATTATATATTGAATTATTGTTATATGAGGGGCTTTCTCAGCAAATATTTATATATGCGATTAATTGCGATTAATTAATAGGGACACCATGTAATTAATTTGATTACAAATTTTAATCGATTTACAGCCCTATTTTAAACGTAATGAAAGTGTGTTTTGTATTTGTGTATAGACACATATGGGCATGAGGCTGATGTGGATTCATTCAGTGGCTGCAGAACCTCCAGTGCCAGTGCTAGAATTAGAACGTTTCTGCTGAAGATGCAGGACGTCCAGCAAGCTCACAAGAAGAAGCTTTTCAGGATGATGTTGAACTGTATTTCTGCTCTGACAGGACACACAGGACTTTACCACTGGTACCACATGATGCCAACATCTCAATCTGGCACCTCAGTCTGTCCACCACCACTTAATGCACAAACGTCACAGCAGGAGTACCCACACTGTCACTTCTGCCAGCACATAGATGACAAACTTTAATATAGTGCGCTGTAACTGACAGCAGTGAGTATATTGGGTTATGACGTAACGGCGCTTATGTATTCAATAAGGAAGCTGGAGATCCCGGTAGTTCCCCTTTACTTCAAGAAGAGCACTATTACATAGATTCGATCACAACTGAACACTTGGCCATCGCATGTTTATTCAAAACTGGTCTTTTTATTGTTATAGTTTCCCCCACTTTGTGGCGAAATTCATACTTAAATTTTCGAAAGTAACCTCAAATCCGAGGATGGATAGTGCTCACCTAACTGAGGACGAAATGGCTGAAATAAAGAAGGAAGTGAGTATCAAGTGTATTAACGCGCGCTAAAGCAGCTGCAAACATGTCGAATTTGGCAGATAAACCGATTGAGACAGTGATTGTTTTTTATTAGGGAGTGTACGTGAGCTCAGTACACGGATGTGTGTAAAAGACTGCTGTAAAGAATGCACTCATTATGCTAAAAATGATGTTTAAAGGGCACATTTAAACCTGCGGTTGATACATCAAAAAGAAGAATCTGTCCGCTGCCCGCGGCTGTCAACCAATCAAAAAACATGAAGGTGGCTCTCTGCCAATGGTGACTTTGGGATGGTACTTAACTGTTGGTACAAACTTTGGCTAATGATGAAAGTGTTTGTGGAGACATGGCTTGAAACGCAACATTATTATTATTGCTCATGCCCAATGACAATTAACCATGATTTTACTACCGTAACCAAAGATTAACCGTGGTATCTGTAGAAAAACCACATACCTCAAAACCTACTACAGCCAAATAAAACAGTATTGTATTACTGATTTTACAGTACATTACAAAATACAGTAAAATCATGGTTACCATATGGATACTACAGTATTACTGTAGTCAAACAATGGTTAATTGTATCAAAACTATGGTTTTTCACCAAACAAACCATGGCTTAAAAAAACTAGTCATGACTTCTAAAACATTGCTATAGTAAAACCATGTTTAATTTCATATGGGTGCTTAGGGTTAGGGATCTGAACAAAACCTTCAACCCTCAAGTTTTTTATTTTCCCATCCCCCTTTCGCCCCAATTTGGAATCCCCAATCCGCTCTAGGTCCTCCTGGTCACGTAGTGACTCGCCTCAATGCAGGTAGCGGAGGACAGTTGCCTCTGCATCTGAGACCTACAATCTGTGCATCTTATCACGTGGCTTGTTGAGTGCAGTACCGCGGAGACCTAGTGCATGTAGAGAGACCCACGCCATTCTCTGTGGCATCCACGCACAACTCACCACGCGCCCCACTGAGAGCAACCACAAGGAGGTTACCCAATGTGACCTAACCACTGGGCCAATTTGGTTGCTTAGGAGACCTGGCTGGAGACTCTCAGCACACCCTGGATTCAAACACTTGACTCCAGGTGTGGTAGTCAGCATCTTTACTTGCTGAGCTACCCAGGCCTCCATCAAGCCTCAAGTTTAAAGTAACTCATCCTGCACGGTTTGTGCTATGGACATGAATGATACCTTATATTATCAGGTTTTTTGAGGATATGTCTATTACTTTTCTAAGCGATCAAACTTATGATTTACGACTCAGACTTATGACCTGGCAGACAAAGGTAGAAAAAAAGTGTAGTAGAAATACACTGAAGGAGGGACCCATGCCAAATTTAGAACCCAGATACTGTATCTTAGAGACATCTTTCTTGAACACCTTAATAATGATAGACCGAAATATCGGCCAGGGTGATTAATCGGATGACATGTGTTCATTTTGTGATTATGAGCAATGGCTGATTATGGTGTTTGCTTGGCCCATTAACAAGAGTGTTAACTTTGCCTTGTGTCAGTTCCAAAATCTACCAGTAGATTTGTCTGTGAATATAGTCAACACTTTCTTATTTCACTTTTTCTTTTTGAGTTTACGCAAATGTTAGTAATTGCTGCATAAAATAAGGGTTTGTTTCACTTAAAAATTTTTGTTTACATCTGATTTTCACTTTTTTTCAAATTGTATTATCATGTACATCATGGGGGCGGCTGTGGCTCAGGTGGTAGAGCGGGTCGGCCGCTAATCGCAGGGTTGGTGGTTCGATTCCCGGCCCACGTGACTCCACATGCCGAAGTGTCCTTGGGCAAGACACTGAACCCCAAGTTGCTCCCAATGGCAGGCTAGGCAGCATGGCAGATTTGCCACCATTGGTGTATGAGTGTGTGTGTGAATGGGTGAATGGGACACAGTGTAAAGCGCTTTGGTAACCACTAAGGTTAAAAAAGTAGCTATATCTCATTTTCTGTATATCGACCATCCTGCTCTCTCTAGCATCTGCCATTGAAAAATCCAACCTTAGCATTACCTGACAACACTCTAGCACCACTCACAATTTCTTCAGAAAATGTCAAAATGTGACTTATTTTTGTCATTACGTTTCATGCCGCTAGTGTCGTTGAAATATTATTACTTTATGAAATCTTAGATGTAGATAAATGCATATACTGTTTTAAGTTGTCTGCAGGTATTTCACCTCTGTTTTTCTTCACCATTGTAGGCCATAGAGAGGTTGCGGCCATACCTTGTTGATAAGATAATTGCTGAGCGACACTTCGATTACTTGCGTTCTAAGAAAATCCTGACCAGAGAAGATACAGAGGAGATCAGCTGCAGGACCACAAGAGGGAGACGCACCAGCAAGCTGCTTGACATCCTTGCAGAAAACCCCCGGGGTTTAGACATGCTCATTGAGTCCATTAAATGGGGCAGAACACTTAACTTCATCATAGCAAAGATCACAGATGAAGTGCAGCGTGTGAAAAACGAACGAGTGGAGGCTCTAAAAGGTAAAGAAGAACATATATTGTTTAACACTAACAGAAACGTATCCGAAAGATCTCAGAGCCTTGAGACTTTTGTCCAGAAACAGAAGTTGCCTGGTTGGGTAAAACTCACGAAACATTGTTCTACAAATCCATAAAAATAAAGTGTAATTTATGATTTTAGGGTGCAATTTGGGATGTTTTTCATGAGATTCAAATCATGTTATTTGACATTGGTTTATTGACTTCCCTTACATCAGTGTTTCTTGTTATCCCGCTCATCACGTAAGGGCTCCTGAAAAGTTATATGGTATTTTTATGTATTGTAGCAGGGTCCTCAGCCAGCTCAGGATACTCCTGCACAAAGGGAGCCACCAATGATCTCTCCAGGATGGAGTACAACTATGACAAGTATTCCACTATGTGTTATCACCCTGATGGGGAAGGAAGTCCGTCCACCTCTGTCGCTACAGAATCCTTTAACATGCGCTACGGATCAGGCAAAGTGAATGAAGCTCTGTCACCCTGTGGAGGTACTGGCAGCATGAATGTGCCAACCACAACATCATCAAGCTTGCCCAAACCTGGTGACCCTGGAGCTCCAGCACTTCCCGAGGAGCTGGAGGAGGAGGTCCAGGACAACGATGCCGGTGTTTGCGGGAGCACAGGAAGCAGCGGAGATGCCAATTTCCAGCCACTGCGCTCACGTTCTTTGTTTCCACAAATACCATAGCTTTATACCACTAACAGTCTGTTTATATATTTAAATGTCACAAGTTAAAACGATGTCATGGAGTTTGTGACAATGTTAATAGACTGTCAGACTTGGGGAGTAGGGTTCCTTCAAGATCCTTGAAATTACATGTAAAATGGTAACAGCTGGTTGTTAATTAACTACTTAATAGAAATGGGTATTTTTGTCATTTTGTTTGCTCGAGTACAGAACAGAGAAATTTACTGAAAACTCTGGGGTGAAATCACGAAGCAGTTGCACCACTCTGTGCTATTTGAGTGATAAGATGAATTAAATTTTAACCAAATGTTTGTGTACATTATAATTTGAACATGGCAGCAGTAATTTATCAAACAATGAAGAAGAGCGTTAAAACCTGGCATATGTCCAGATGCGCTGTGTAGTCAAGCGCACTTCCAGCATGTTAAAGAGATGATTCAGGTGTCTGGATCACCATAGTGCAATGGTGTTCTTCAGTCCTGGCAGAGTGTGTCTGATGCACACGCTTGCAACGCTTTTTACCAGGTGCAATTCATTCTTTGTAAATTCCACACTCAGTTGTCCCAGTTGAGCACTCTTTTTACATTTTTGTCAGACAAACATATTACATTTTTGGCCACGTATTGCTACGTGGTTCTAAGTGCCTTGCACCGTGGTTATGGCATTTTTAAGTTTACAATAGTTCTTGTAAACAAACTTTTCAAAACACATCTTCAGGCCCTGTTCATTTCAGAAAGCTGTTGCTGCCCTGGACTGAAAGTCATCATGTTGTGTTATAATGTAAATTGCTGCCTGGCCAAATGGAAGCCCCCAAATTGATAACATAAATGATCCCAACATTAAAAAATTAAATGTTACAAATGTTACGTGCCTTTTTGGCACTTGCATACAGTTGTTACTGGATTTCGATTGGTGTGAAATGTTTGAACCTAAAAAAAAAAAAGAATACTTTTAATGTTTTTTCTCCCCAATTTGGAATGCCCAATTCCCAATGCGTTCTAGGCCCTCGTGGTGGTGGACAAATCTCAGTTGCCTCTGCGTCTGAGACCATCAATCCGCGCATTTTATTACGTGGCTTGTTGAGCATGCTATTCTCCGCGGCATCCATGCACAACTCACTACCACATTATAGCAACCACAAGGACATGCCTTACCCCATGTGACTCTACCCTCCCCTCCCTAGTAACCAGGCCAATATGGTTGCTTAGGAGACCTGGCTAGAGTCACTCAGCATGCCCTGGATTCGAACTCGCGACTCCAGGGGTGGTAGTCAGCGTTAATACTCACTGAGCTCCCCAGGCCCCCTAGATTGATAATTTGTAAGTAACGTGGTACGTGTGCTCATCCTTATTATTTAACGACTGGTTAATCGTAGAACCAATCCAGGATGATCTGAGGTATGTTAGAGTTGCACAAAAGTATTATTCCTTTGAAGTTGGGTGCACACTGTACTATTTTTATGGTCCTTAACGATTGTTGCTTGTCAGACTGTAAGATATGATCCCAGTGAGATCTTTGGCACACTCTGCGACATTGTGTCAGACTGCATGATACACATTGTAGCCAAAACCTTTGTCCCAATCGATAGCGTTTAAGGCCCCTGCACACTTCCTACGAAATCGAAGAATGAACGGGTGAGACGTAATTTAGAACAAAATCTGGCCAAAAAGTAGTTTTTTTTTTTAATTTTTTCTTTATTTATAACATTTTTAGGTGGTTCAGCACAGCTCACCAGAGCGAACTTTCAGGAAAACTTCTTACCAGCTGCTAAACACCTTCTTACTGCCATTGGTCCACATTTACATTTATGCATTTGGCAGACGCTTTTATCCAAAGCGACTTACAGTGCTCTTATTACAGGGACAATCCCCCCGGAGCAACCTGGAGTTAAGTGTCTTGCTCAAGGACACAATGGTGGTGACTGTGGGGATTGAAACAGTGACCTTCTGATTACCGGCTATGTGCTTTAGCCCACTACGCCACCACCACTCCATTAGATGTGACCCGGAGTTCCACCTACTTTGATGCCGACAGCTAATTCCCTTTCATTCAGTTGATATGTCAACATGAACACACCAGCATGTACAGTTATTAGCAAACTGGTGCAAATTTACCTACATCTGTTCATGTAGAGAAATTTTCCATGAACATGTCATGTGATTTTTTTTTTCTCAAATACTCAAAGAAAAACTCAAATACTCTTAAATACTCATTCACTCATGTGCCATCTGCAGCTAGAAGCCAGTCACACGTCTGCCCAATGTAAAGTGTTCATGTCATTATTCTTTTGTCTGTATTCTCCCCATTAACACCCATCTTTGCAGTAGTGTCAGTGTCATCATAAACTACAATAACAGTGTAATCTGCCCATATTATGGCCGTGTGTTAGCGCATTATTGCCTGAATGCCAAAAGTAAAAATTACAAACATGTCAAAAGACGGTGAACGTGTTGCACTAAGTAATTAAAGACTGACAATTCTGCCCTATCACAAGAAGAATAGTTTACAATCCCCAAAATAAGTCTCATATGGCAAAATCCTGGCCAAATAGTTCAACTTTTAAAAACCCTGCTCCATTCAGAACGCTGTTGCTGCTGTACTGTTATGAAGTAAATTGCTTTCCGGCCAATCGGTTTTGCCGAAAATGCTGACAAAATTGTGGCCAAAATTATACCGTGTGAACGACTCATGTCAGCATTGGTTTCATTTATATCTTACATTTTGTCTGACTTTTATGTTTTTTTAATGTTCAAATTTTTAAATATCTTTTATATCTAAATATTTGTATTTTTATCTAAAAAAAAAAAAATTGGGACTTCAGTGCGAAATGGACGAAACTGTTCTCTTTATTCTGCTGTTGAAAGAGGGTATCACTGGCCACGTTCACACCAAAACAGAATGTGCTTGTGTTTCTTGTTTTATAATCTTGAATGTGGTTATGTTTACACACAGTTTGGTAGTTATGAGAGTAACCACTGCATTCTGTAATCAAACTGACACTCTTAAATTTCCCTTTGTTATGGAAGTCACCATCTTTCAGTCACTGTCACTCTGGTTACACGTGTCATTCAAGCTATTGTGAGAATAGAATGCGGGCTTGACTTCAGATATTCGCTCATGCAGACAAAATTCATGCCGCTACTGTTATCTCTTGTATGAACGGAACATTTCTTGACTCACTCCTGTCAGTAAATATGGTTGTCAATCTGAAAGTCTGACTGTGGTCAATGTGAGAACATTCAAAGTGTCATTGTGCAAATAAAATAAAAAAAGGCATAAAAGGAAATGCATAAGGAGCATCGTTTACAAGGGAGTAAATTATTTTATTTATGGTAATGTTTTACATGCTTCACGTAAAGGCAAGTAGAGATCCATCAAGGGTCTTATGGAAATATCATGCTTCATACTGCTAGCCATGTGAACTTGAAATATTTAAATATCCTTTCAAAAGGTCCATATCCATCATCTGCATAGGACCATAACTGACAGATTGAATGAAAAAAAAAATGACATTTATTTTTACACTGTTCCTAAAAGTGGTTGTTAAATTTGTTTAGTTATCCTACAATAAAGGCATAAAATCAGCTCTGTTTCTATGGACTGTCATACTGCAAATTCTTATTGGTTGAATAAAACAAGCAAGTAAGCATAATGATAAAGTAAAGTGGACTAGGATGTCCTAGTGCATGTGTTTTTACAAGTAAAAGTTGCATTAAATCAAAATTTTTCAGGAAGCCTGTTACCCCAAACTACGTGAGTGTCCATCAAAATGTGGTCTTCTTAAAAAGAGTATTTAAACATTTAACTTAAGTACACTGAAATCAGATTTGTGATTAAAGTATTATCAAAGAATGTAATTTTTTTAATCATTTTATAGCATATGGTATAAAGGGAAATTATAAGTAACTCTAGTCAATTATCCACGAAACAAAGAAGTTGCGTGCTGCCGAATATGTACTGCATTCATGAAGACCCCACTTCTCCACAGTTAATAAAGTACGCTCTTTAGGTATTCAGTATGAATACATTCCAGGACATACTTCATACCTAAATGTGGTGTGTCACTTCTTCACAAACTTCATTCATCAAGTATAATAAATAACTCAGGGGTGTCAAACTCATTTTAGGTGAAGTACTGGATTGGACCAAACTTTACCAGAAAAAGTACGATTTTTATTTGTTAAATTGGTAACACATTACAAAAAGTTTCCATTTGTTAACATTAGCGAACAGCATTATTTAACATGAACTAACGATGAAGAATTATTTTACAACTCCAATTCCGAAAAAGTCTGGAAAGTATGATAAATGCTAATAAAAAATAAAGAGTGATTTGTAAATAATATTCACTCTTTGCTTTATTGAAAACTCTACAACTACACAATATATGATGTTTTACCTTGTGAATTTCATTATCTTTTGAAAATGTACAGTCCTTTCAAATCAGATGATTGCAGCACACTCCAAAAAATCGTTTACCACTGTGTAACATCAACATTTCTTCTAATAACACTTATTAAGCATTTAGGCACTGGAATGGAATAAGGCAGTGGAATTTTCCCCCATTCATCCATTATGCAGGTCTTCAGCTGCACAATTGAATGGGGTCTTCGTTGCCATATTGTGTGCTTCATAATGCACCACACATTCTTAATTGGAGATGGTCAGGACTGCTTATTCGGCCAGTATGTGGTTTGAAGTTGTCAGGGATATTCCGGGACATCCCAGGAAAAGACGGTGCTGATAGCAGTATATACAGCTCCAAATTTGTACATATCTGTCTGCATTATTGGTGTTCTCACAGATGTGCTAGTTACCCATGCCAATGGCACGGACACACCCCTCGCCCATACAGACACTGGCTTTTGGACCTGACACTAATAACAGCTTGGATGGTCTTTTTCCTCTTTGGCCCAGATAACACAACGGCTGTTTTTTTTTATTATTTGAAATATGGACTCATCAGATCAAAGAACAGATCCACTGTTCTAATTCCCATCTAAGACGAGATCAAGCTTTTTTTTTTTTAAATCAGTAGATTAGTCCAATACAACACTGGGAAAACACAGGAACAAAACCAAAACTTGAGAACCAAAACAAATGTCCAACATCCATGTAGGGTAACAAGGAACAACAACTGACCAAGACTGAACAAAAATAGTTAAACCCTGGTACACATGCAGAGCTCATGCACAAAAATTCCACATTTACATTATGCTGCTTTAATGATGTCAGAGTAAAACAAAGGAAGCAAATTAAATATAGAAAATTATTACTATATGCAGTATTTAACCAGAGGTATTTTGATTGCATACAAGGTCTACATATGAAATTGGAAATTATAGGGAATATTTATGAAACAACAATATGGTAGACCGAGTACTGTTGTAACACTTTTTTCTTTATTGCCCAAATACACAAGGATAAACAAGGCATTTGTCTATCAACAAAATACATATGTATCAACAAACATATATATATATATATATATATATATATATATATATATATATATATATATATATATATATATATATATATACATATATATACAGTATCTCACAAAAGTGAGTACACCCCTCACATTTTTGTAAATATTTGATTATATCTTTTGATGTGACAACACTGAAGAAATGACACTTTGCTACAATGTAAAGTAGTGAATGTACAGCTTGTATAACAGTGTAAATTTGCTGTCCCCTCAAAATAACTCAACACACAGCCATGAATGTCAAAACCGCTGGCAACAAAAGTGAGTACACCCCTAAGTGAAAATGTCCAAATTGGGTCCATTCACACCTGAGACCTTGTAACACTAATGAGTCACATGACACCGGGGAGGGAAAATGGCTAATTGGGCCCAATTATAGATATAATCAAATATTTACAAAAATGTGAGGGGTGTACTCACTTTTGTGAGATACTGTATAACTATAGTTCCTATTTTCCATAACTAGTATGTAAAGACAAGAAGCACATTTGTTATAACTGTCCCCCACAGACCACCTTGGATGTTTGCCTGATTTTCTCACTGACATTGCATCCTAGCATGTTGCAAAATATGTTAATTTTAAGGAGACAAATTGATAACTCTAACCAGGAAAGTAGGTTAGTCAGGAATAATGATTTATTCACAATAAAAGAGGAGGAAAAAATGTCAAACTTACCTCCCAAAAAGTATGTTCTCTAATAATTTAGCATCAGTGTGGACTACTTCCTTTAAATTTCCCATGCAGAGAGAGGATGCTAATGTGAATGTGTCACTGATAATGACTTGCATGAGAAAGGAAATTTTCACAGTGTGACAACTGTACTCGATCGGCCCTACATACTAAAACACAAAACAATCACATGTAACATATTTCAGATGTGTAAGTCGCTTTAAAGGCATTTGATGAATGAATTAATGTATTTCTTTAACCCAGAGGGGCACTTCAGCCCTAGTTTGGGCATTGGGTTTGGCCATTACAGCAGTCATTTCATTATTTCATTGTCAAATTTAATGGTTTATCCTGTAGACTTCACCCTCTTATTGAAGTAATAACAGAAAGGATAAAGGTGATGAAATTAAACGTTAAGAGTATTACAACTAAAATTACAGCACTTTTAATGTTAAGACAAATACTGTATGTTGCGCAGATGCTCGCTGATTTGACCAGTCATTCTTTTATTTTCTACATAACCGTAGGGCTGAGACATCAAGTAAATTAAGGCAGCATTTTCTTGACTTTTCATATTTTACATTCTCAATCATAATGACATATAGTAAGAGTGACAGATGATGAATGCAATGAATGTGGCACAACCTGCCCAGATAAAACATGGAATGGTTGAACTTCAGTCTGCACACCATCTTATTAAGGACATAGGGCGATGTATAAAATACAATAGATGTATCTGATATAATCTTTGCCGCCACTGTTAGATAACTCAGCACAGAGCTCTGGTTTTACCAGTTTCAACAATTGCAAGACAACAGCTTCAGTTCCTCAATCATAGAAAGCCCTGTCTGTGTTAAGTGCCGAGTCAGTCTGATGTTCGGGCTTGACAGTGAGTTGCACAGATGTCTGAGAAAGAGCCTCTTTTGACTAATGGTTCAGATAACCTGTTTGCAAGCCGCATGACCTCTAAATCAGATGTGGACCCTACAATTGTGGAGAACTTCAGGAGGAAGCTTAAATATTTCTTCATGAGTCCATGTCAGAAGTACAGAGCGAGGGGTCGTAAGCCATGGAAACTGATGCTGCAAATTCTCAAGATTGCTATCATTACCATTCAGGTATGAGAAACAAAATACTCCAGTAGTGCTTTCTAAACATTATTAAAAAATTAAGATTTAAATTAGAGCCAAATATGGGTTTTCAGCTTGATTCCAGACTAGAGAACATTTGTAATCTCCACTATGAAACTCTCTTGTTATTCTCTAGTTCTTATTCTCATAGAACTAATTCTTCTATGTACTGGTGCAGATAAGAACCAAACAAACACACGTTAAATCAGGAACTTTATAATCTCTATTGCCAACTCTGTAAAAATACAGTGAAAATGGCTTTTGATAAAAGAGGTTCTTTACTACAACCTAAGAATGTTTTTTAAAAGTGTATTTTCTTATTCTTTAAAAAGAAATAGTTTCTTGTGTGCCATTTCTAACACAATTAATTTTCACATACCTCCAAGTTTTAATCAAAATCAGAAACCATGGTTAGGTTTAGCATCTATTGAAAAGTATTTTTAAGTTTAATGCAATTGCAAGAAATAATACAATAAATAAGCAAAACTGGAAATGTGACTGTAAACATAATTTTTATGGTGCATGTCAACCCTAAAAACAAAGATAATGTAATTTATTTTCTTCTTCACTTGAATGAATGCATTCAGGCTCAGTTACCAGGTTTCCACATTGATTGATTGATTGATTGGTTGACTATTTTCTGATTTATTCAGGAATTTAATACGTGCCAAAAATGTTAAATCTCAGTTTATCTGTTTAGATCTCCTATACACTGGCAGCCAAAAGTTTGGAATAATGTACAGATTTTGCTCTTATGGAAAGAAATTGGTACTTTTATTCACCAAAATGGCATTCAACTGATCACAATGTATAGTCAGGACATTAATAATGTGAAAAATTACTATTATAATTTGAAATAAAATTCATAACTTCTTAAACTACATCAAAGAGTTCTCATCAAAAAATCCTCCAGTGTGCAGCAATGACAGCTTTGCAGATCCTTGACATTCTAGCTGTCAGTTTGTCCAGATACTCGGGTGACATTTCACCCCACACTTCCTGTTGCACTTGCCATAAATGTGGCTGTCTTCTCGGGCACTTCTCTCATACTTTACAGTCTAGCTGATCCCACAAAAGCTCAATGAGGTTAAGATCCATAACACTCTTTTCCAATGATCTGTTGTCCAATATCTGTGTTTCTTTCCTACTCTAAACTTTTCTTTTTGTTTTTCTGTTTCAAAAGTGTCTTTTTCTTTGCAATAAAGAAAAAGACACCCCTGAGTCTTCTCTTTACTGTTGTAGATGAAACTGGGGTTGAGCGGGTAGAATTCAATGAAGTTGTCAGCGGAGGACATGTGAGGTGTCTATTTCTCAAACTAGAGACTCTGATGTATTTATCCTCTTGTTTAGTTGTACATCTGCCATTGTATAGCCTTCATTCCTCAAAACAATGATTGGCTGACGAGTTTCTAGAGAAAACTGTTTCTTTTTTGCCATTTTTGACCTAATATTGACCTTAAGACATGCCAGTCCATTGCATAGTGTTGCAACTCAAAAACAAACACAAAGACAATGTTAAGCTCCATTTAACAAACCAAATATCTTTCAACTCTGTTTGATATAATGGAAAGTGATTTTCTAGAATCAAATGAACAATTTAACATGATTACTCAAGGATAAGGTGTTAGAATGATGGCTGCTGGAAATGGGGCCTGTCTAGATTCGATCAAAAATGACTTTTTTCAAATAGTGATGGTGCTGTTTATCACATGGCACAATGTCCTGACTATACTTTGTGATCAGTTGAATGCCACTTTGGTGAATTAAAGTACCAATTTCCTTCCGAAACAGCAAAATCTAGACATTATTCCAAACTTTTGGCTGCCAGTGTATAAGGAATGCCTGTTCATACATTTGACAATAATATGCTTGTATTTTACATTTGTTGCTAGTTAGTCTCCTTTGGATTGAGCAATGAGATGATGGTCACCTTCAAAGAAGAGAATATCATCGCCTTCAAGCATTTCTTCCTGAAAAATTACCAGGACAGTGATTCAGATTATGCCGTATACACCAAACATGAGGTCCATGACCACATCCAGCATATAATCAAAAGGGTAATGCAGATTACATGTTTGGCTGAATGATACAGTTCAATTATATAATTTTCATGTCAAGAAATAATTTTGTGTTCCTCTAATGTCCTTTAATGTCATTTTTCCATGGGGATAAAAAGTAACTTGCTAGCATTTATAATGTAGTTCATAGATTGGATTTATCTGTTGTTTGCATAATCTCATTTGATATGTATATATTATTATTATAATTTGTTTTTTAGTATGTACACCTACAGAATTTTACTGTTGGTAATCATGCATTTGAGAAGATTGATGGCATGTTCACCCCTCTGTCCCTCTGTCAAGACTTCTATCGACATGCTAACATTTCACCTACCAATGAGACCTTTGATATTGACCCTCATGTGGAGACAGGTATAATCTACTTTATGATAATATATTGAATTCAATATCTATATTGTGGGGAGTAACTGAAATGCTAAGATATTGCATACAATTTTCAACTATCACAAAGTCTTTGTTTAATTTAGAATTCTGTTAACTAATGAGATTAGTTAATATATATTACATTTATTAACAATATAGAATTTGTTTTTACATTATTAATTCACTTGTTTTGTTTGTTTCTTTGTTTGCAGAATGCATTTCCATTTACCCCATACCACCCTACAAGAATGATTGTTTGGCAAATGACACAAACTTCACTTTAGACTTTCAAAAGTGTGTACACAATGTTCTACTCTTATCTACAAGATTCATCCGTTTAAATGAAGTTATTATATTTTATCAAGTTTATTTATTATCATTTGTATTATTATTTTATCATTAAATGTACCTTATTATGTTGTCTTGACGAAGCCAACATACTGTAATTCTAAAAAAGTGGTTTAGATTTTTTTTAATTATTGACAAGTTTGATGATTTACGTTAATGGAATGTTCAAATAGGCCAAAGGAATGCTCGTTAATTCAAACTCCAACTGTCAAAAATTCAAATGTAAACAAACCCACAAATGCCTTTACATAAGTTCTATCTATCTATCTATCTATCTATCTATCTATCTATCTATCTATCTATCTATCTATCTATCTATCTATCTATCTATCTGTCTGTCTGTCTGTCTGTCTGTCTGTCTGTCTGTCTGTCTGTCTATCTATCTATCTATCTATCTGACTGGCTGGCTGGCTGGCTGGCTGGCTAGCTAGCTTGCTAGCTTGCTAACTTGCTTTTTGTTTTACTGTAATGTCTGTATAACCATCAAACTTAAAACTTTGATAAATCACAGACAAGGCTTTGTCGAGCCAACATAAAATTTTGTCTTGACGTTCCCATCTAGTTGATGATGTGATATCCTCTGATTTTTTTTCCTAGACTGTTAAAAGTGAACATTTATTTCAAAGTAAAAGCGATCAACCTTCAAACAGTACAACATCAAGAGTTGCCTGACTGCTATGACTTTAGCATTAATGTGAGTGCTGCACACAGTTTTACATTTCACACATTTGTTTGTGAAATCTTAACCATCAAATTTGATTTTATAACTAGAGATGAACTGACCCTGACGTTGCATTTCTCCCAAAGTTCTCTGTTACTTATCATCTAAAGACGCCTACTTCTGCTTTAGCTCATTTGACTCATTTGAAAAGAACATTTTATGTAATTTTGTTGGACATGACCACAATATTTCCAGGATTGACAAACATAGGTTGGTTTTGACACTTGAAAGCTATTTCCCTCTTCTCCCTCATTTTGGTTTTATTTTCCCTCTTGTCAAGCATTTTGCTCCCAGGTTTGATGTAATTCGTTCACAAGGTCACAAGTTCTTTAATTGTTGTATACATCAACCACAGAATGACTGACTCAAATCTGGAATTCCCTTTGCATAGATTTCATTGATTTAGAGAGTTCATAATGTGTTATTTTGAATTCCAGGTCATGTTTGACAACCAGGCACACAGTGGGCAAATCAAGATATCTCTAAACAGTGATGTACAGATAAAGGTTTGTAAGGACTGCAACGTTTCTGGCTCAAGTAAGTTGGTTTATGATATAGTATCATTAATGCAATATCTTATTGTAAAAAGCAAAACAAAAACATGATAGTGTACGATATATATCGTCCAATAGGGGGCAGTGCATTCCCCTCCCATATATACAGGTGGTCAGTTTTCCAATCAGGGTGAACAAATATCGCTTCAAGTAATTTTAGTCACTGACATGTAGCAACGCACTGATCGCAACTCAATGCAAAGAGAGTCATAATGACTGTGTAAAAATGTGAAAGGATCTTTTGCTGTGTTTGTTCCAGCAGACATTCACTTCCGGCTCATAGTTCTGTTTGACTGTGTGGTCATCTGCGCCTGTCTGCTTTCACTCATCCTCTGCACACGCTCAGTCTACACCGGCATTCTTCTACAGTTTGTAAGTCTTCAGGGTACGAAAGCCACTTTCATTCACTGACAACCACTTAAAGGGGCAGCTGCCTACATAAACAGAGATTGAATGAGATCTGAATATCACAAGTCACTGATTTGATGCTCTGTATATGGGAAATTTGGGGCATCCTTCAAGTCTGGAATGTGCATATGATCCAAAATTGATGATTAGTTTGGCCATTTTTTGACAGAGCATATATGTGTCAATAGAAATGATATAGATGTAATTGTCATGTCTGTTCCCAACAGGAGTATACTACATTTGTGTCTGTTCAACATGGTAAAACAGTGTCTTGGTCAGAGAGAATGGAGTTCATCAATGGCTGGTATATTCTTATCATCACCAGCGACACACTGACTATTATTGGTTCAGTTCTCAAAATATGCATACAGAGTAAGGTGAGCAACATGAGAGACACAACAAAATGGATGATTTTCAATGCTGCTGTTTACCAGTGGAGGAAACAAGTCACATGCTGTCTCTTCTGTTCATCACATAAGCAGACAAGTGGTTTAGATCAGAGTATTTGCTCTTTTTTTAGGAACTGACAAACTACGATGTGTGCAGTATTCTGCTGGGCTCTGCAACAATGCTGGTGTGGATTGGAGTCATGCGTTACCTGAGCTTTTTTCAGAAGTATTATGTAAGATGTTTACAGTAATTATGTAATTTGCCTTATGTAGTCATTTTATCTTAAGGTGTTTGAAGAGAGTTCACCAGTCAGAAATATAGAATGGCACATGACTATAAATATCTGTGTGCAGTTGCAACTAACCCCTTCAGTTAATGGAATGTTCCGAGTTCAATACAAGTTCAAGTGATGTTTCACCCAAAATTGAAAATTCAATCATCATTTACTCACCCTCATGCCATCCCAGATGTGTGTGACTTTCTTTCTTCTGTAGAACACAAATTAAGCTCTGTAGGTCCATACAATGCAAGTGAATGGTGGCCAGAACTTAAAAGCACAAAAAGGAAACATAAAAATAATCCAGTGTGTGCTGAGTGACTCCGGTCAGGCTTCCTAAGCAACCAATTGGCCCGGTTGCTAGGGAGGGTAGAGTAACATGGGTTAACCTCCTTAAGTATCGCTATAATGTGGTTCTCGCTCTCTGTGGGACACGCGGTGAGTTGTGCATGGATGCCGCGAAGAATAGCATGAATAGACAACTGAGATTCATCCTCCGCCACCCAGATTGAGGCGAGTCACTACGCCACCATGAGGACTTAGAGCACATTGGGAATTAGACATTCCAAATTGGGGAGAAAAGGGGGAAAAAATGATTAAATAATCCATAGGACTCCAATGGTTTAATCCATGTCTTCAGAAGTGATATGATAGATGTGAGTGAGAAACAGATGAATAAGTAAATCCCTTTTTACTATAAATCTACTCCTTTGACCAGCCTCGAACAGAAGGTGGCGATATGCACTCGCCAAGTATGCAAATCGACAAAAAAACAAAAGAATGTGGAAGTAAAAGTGAAACTGGAGATTTATAGTAAAATAGGACTTACATACTGTTTTCTTTCTCATCCACACATGTCATATCAATTCAGAAGACATGGATTTAACCACTGGAGTCATATGAATGACATTTATGTTGCCATTTATGTGATTTTTTTTCTTTTTTATTCAAAAGTTCTTTCAACATATCGTTTATGTCTTGTGGCTATTCTTTTGACCGTATTTTAACGTTTACGGATTGGCCCCATTCACTTCCATTGTAGTGCCTCACTGTATCCTCACTGTAACACTGTTTTTTTATAGAAAAGGAGGGATGAGTCGAAATATTTTTTTGTGGTAATCAATATTATGCCACAAATGCTGTCGATTGACCTTTACTTGTACTGAACCCAGAATATTCCTTTAAGAAAACCCTTAATTATATTATAGAGTCACTATAGGTTTCTTAACTTAGGGGTTTGTTGCAAATGGCCCCTGGCCTTCAAACTTGGCATTGATTTACAGTCATTGATTACATTTTCAATGCCACTTGGAATTATATTTTGTTATCTTTTTTTTTTTGTGTCTTCAGATCCTCATTCTCACTCTGCGGGCTGCTGTACCCAACGTGATGCGATTCTCCCTCTGTGCTGTTATGATCTATCTCAGTTACTGCTTTTGCGGATGGATTGTGTTGGGGCCACACCATGAAAACGTGAGAGACATTTAATATATTGCATGGTATAACTGTTGTATACTGCCTCACTAGTATGGGGCAAGTCAAAAGTATAGCAACAAGACATAAACAATATGCATGATAACATGATTTTAGTGTGATAAAATCACTTACCGACTGTATCTGTGCAAAGATACATCCAATACTGAGATTACAGGGTCTGTTGTCAAGGCAACAACATTATAATATTGGCTATAACTTTACACAGTTATGGTAAGCGATTTTCTTTTTTTTTTTTTTTCACACTAAAATCATGTTAACATGCATATTGTTTATGTTTATTCTTCTGGCTATACATTTGAAAAAGTGAGTATTTTAGTGTTTACTGATTGGCCCCCATTCACTTCCATTGTAAGTGCATCACTGTAACATAGATTTATGCTTTTTTTAATTTTTTATAAATAAAGCAAACATGCCCTTGATATTTATTAAGCTGGGGATATAAATCAATAAATGCGTCCCTTCTATATGAACAAATTTAATATGTTAATGATATGGTATATTATGTTTATTTCATCTCAGTTTCGGACATTTAATATGGCGGCCGACTGCCTGTTCTCCATGATCAATGGAGATGAAATCTACTCCACCTTCACTAAGCTCCGCGACAGGAATTATCTTGTGTGGGTGTTCAGCAGGATGTACGTCTACAGCTTCATTCCTCTATTCACCTACATGGTTTTGAGTCTCTTCATCGCCCTAATCACAGACACATATGAGACAATAAAGGTGAGCTCATCAACATCTTCTATATACCTCATCTATGCTAAAAAGCCATATGTTTCATAGTAGACATCAACATAACAGTCATTCATAATTTTGGCTTCACCTCTGGTTTTTCTTATACTGCAGCATTATCAGAAGGATGGAGCTCCATTTTCTGAACTGCAGGCTTTCATAGCTGAATGCAGGGATCCACCTGACTCAGGGAAATACATGATGGATGAAGAGGCCTCCACCTCTGGCTGCCTTTGTGCTCCTTTTGTATATTGTGCCTGAAGCTGATGAGAAACCTGTAGGAGCAACACATTTATATACTGCTCCAAAAATGCACAAAACTTGTTTGAACAGGAACACTTTTTTTCCTTCCAAAGTATTTAAAGCACAGAAACAACCTCTCCTAGTACTCGCCATTTAACATGATATGTGCACTTTAATGTAAGCTGCTTTGATAAGGAGTCATCTGTTGAGAACATTAGTGTATATGAAGGGCAGCTTCATATTTCAAGTTTGAAATGAATGTGGGCTGCATGGAGCTCTACAGTAGTGTTAGTTTGTAATTACTGATACTGACTTTCTTTGTGCTGCTTTCTGTTGAACAAGCCTATGCATCTTCTTTTTTTTTTTTTACATGTTTATTTATTTAATTTTAGTTAGTGACACGTTTTGACACCAAGGAATTTTGTTATGTTCAATATTCAAATGTTTATATCTTAAAATTATTTTTTTGGAGTAACAAGTGCACACACACACACAAAAAAAATTCCTTAATCAAAGCACTACATTCTGTCAACAAATACACCAAACCTTTCTTGTTTTGCACATACAGCAAGAATGTCACATGATCAGTCATTTTATGTTCTGTTAAGCTATAATCATCTTGTAGTTTATAATGTCTTGTGCACCATAAATTTTCCAGTAGGTATTGTACACAGATGAGACAATTATAACAATAAATCACCCAATCCAAAACCCAAAAATAAGGAATAGTAAAATGTTGTAATAATATTAATTTTTTTTCCTGTGCCTAGACCAGTTAAAATAATTTTTAGTGCAACTCAGAAACATTATAAAAATTAATTAATTAGTTTAATGTGTGCATCTATGTCAATTAGGACATTTTTTGTAATTACACGAATTCACCCTAAATAAGTAAATATATATATATATATTTAAAAAAAATAATCAAGCAAATATATTTTCGGCATTTTCATTTAGTAACCTAACAGTGTTTTTATATATATATATATACATTAATAAGTATTTTAATTACTTTGAATAAATTACTTTCAGGGGAAAAACATTTTGTTTTTATGTCTTAATTAAATTTGATTTTATTTTATTTTATTTTTTTTTCATTATTTAAAAAAAAAAAATTTCATGAATGCAGACGTTAAACACCTGTTGCGTGTTGTTCCGGGTAGGTAGGAGAAAAGATCCAGCCAATGAGGTGTTGCAATACTGGTTGCTTGACAACGGGTTGGCCAATGAGCGTCGCGTTTGTTTGTCTAGAAGGACGGAGGCTCACTTCAAACCACCCGAACATCTCGAGCGCCTCAGGGCAGGTGAATGAAACTCGCCCTGCAATCACACATCCACACGCGAGCGCGCACGGGATCTTTAAACACCGATCAAAACTATCGATCAAACCCGCGTGTGGACGAGGATGTGTTAATCGGACCGTGTTTGGAGTGTCAGTGTAGGCTACCTGCAGCTGAAGGTAAGACAACTTGTCTCTTAATCGAGTGTGCTCTATCAGAACACCCCCTCAATAATCAAAACAAGCAAGTACAACCCACCTCCGATATTTATACCATTATCAATGGAAACATAGATGCTTCATGCTGCAAATCCTCTATTATTCAAGCCATTTCTTCACCCTTGTCAATCATTCAGATCAGTTAGTTCATCGATAGATAGATACACGCATAAAGGTAAGAGTCAATAATAATGTATAGTGTAATGTGTTTTCACTGCGTTTATTGTTGTACACATTATATTGTGTATAATGATTGTGGTTCAATGCACTTTGCTCTTGATTGAAAGGGTTGTCTTGATTTCAGAGATGTGGACATGCGTGTAAACAGGTGTTTGCAGTCATAATGGCATCACACAGCAATCTGTTTTTAAACAACCACACCGACACACACTGGAACCTAAATGGAGATCTTTGCTGACCGATCTTCAGAAAAGTGTCTGTACAAATTCTGTACAAACACTTCTGTCACAATAATGTGAAATCTCATTTTTAATTTGATCAAATATGCCATCAGGCTCCAGCAACATAAAACGGTTGGAGACAGCCAGCCAGAGTTAAATAGGGACTTTTAAAGAGGGATTAGCCGTCTGTTTTAGTGTGAAGATTTAGATTAGCTGGTGTTGTGTGACGTTTGGAAGAAGAGATTTGCAGAGGACATTGTGTCTGACATCTCCTTAGCTTTGTGAATAATGAACAAATACTAGATATAAAGATCTGAGAAAGCCAATTTGATTTTTCTCTTAACCTCACATTGTGTGCTGTGTTGACAGTCGGCCCAAATTAACCGTGTTGTTTCTCTAAGATTAATAGAACCATATGAGAAGTATTTTGGGGAGGTTAGAATGTGGTTTATTGTTAAGTATTTCTCTGTATGCCTCTCGTCAAGAGAGAAGCCGTTTCAGGCAACAATCATGCCATGGTCCAAATCATTGAGATCACATTTTCCCCATTCTGATGGTTGATGTGAACATTAACTGAAGCTTCTGACCCTTATCTGCATTATTTTATGCATGGCACTACTGCCACACGATTGGCTGATTAGATAATCTCATGGATTACTGTTGGTGTCAGATGGGCTGGTTTGAGTATTTCTGTAACTGCTGATCTCCTGAGATTTACACACACAACAGGGTGATTCTCATGAAATCCAGATTTAGAAGGTGTCCAGCATCAGAATTTTTAAAATGCCCTTAAAGCCAATTTTCTTTTTGCACATATAAGATTAAGGTCTGAAATTACTATAACCATTATTTTTAGAAGATTTAAAAAAATATTTCCTATATAATTATTTAAAATATTTTAGATGGAAGTCCATAAAAAAATTATCATTACCGCAACATGACATTACATTAAATATATGGTAAAAAATGTGTATTTTTGGCTAATGTTAAAGTAGACTCTTATTACTCATGCTCAAAGCTATGTAAAACTCTGGAGAGATTACTTTTTCATATTTATAATTTTTTGTAATTTCCTTATTTTCTCTCATTACCGAAACATACTTGATGATTTACAATTTCTTTTATTTAATTGTTTTACTAAAAGATAACATACAAATTTGTTATGTAGCAGACCTTAAATAAGTAGTGTTGTATAATATGTATATACATTTTAAAACAATATATGATTATCTAAGTATTACTTAATTTGTAAAAAAGATACATGTTGCGGTAATGAAAATGCCATTTCGGTAATGAGGATCAATGTTTCGGAAATTAGATTTAGCTCACACATTCACTGTTGACAAAGGGGTTTGATGCCTAACCCTATTTTACACATTTAAAACGCATACAATTTTTAAAAATAATATTTATTTCATAAACAGAGTTTCATTTTCTCATTTATCGTAATCATCACAGTACCATGCCTTGTGTTAACAAGTGTTGTGTATACAAGTTACAGTCTTATGCTCATAAAGAATCATGTCATGTAGCCTATGCTACGCATGAGAAGAAATGGTGTTAGACACAGAGATACGTGCTTGAAGAAACACACTTTATTATATTTTTTAAAAACAGACAAAAGAAAAGCCATAAATCCTCGTGTCTGATTGGCTGTTTGTTCAGAGGTGTGCAGTGCTAGTTTGTCTTGTGGAACAAGCGCATGTAAAGAGTTTTCACAAAAAAAAGTTATTCTCAGTTTTATTCATCTGAAATTATTTCCAAGAATAATGTAATCTATGAGAATCCTGCTAATTATCTCTGATCATCTCAGGAGGTGCTGTGAGTTTAGTTTTTTAACATGCATTGTGAACGCAACTCTGCATGTTCAGTAATCTATATCTTTGTATTAGAGAAACAAAGCCAAAAGTGATTAAATCATAAAATAATACAATACAAGACAAGTTCACCTTGAACCAAAAATTTTGTTTTCTTTTATTTTCTTTAGGTAGTATTAACTGTATTACCAAAACGCAATACAAACACAATTTCAATAAGAACACATATTTGGCAGCATTATTTTGGGAACAGAAGGGAATTTATTAGGCTTCTTTATTATGATGATTATTATTATCTTTAAATTGATAATTGTCTTTAGTTAGAAGTAATTTTCCACCTGTTGTCGTTGACGGGGCCATTGGTGACGGTAAACGTTTGGATTTGGGGAGGTAGTTATATAAGATTTTTTGATCACTTCATTATTTTATTTGCTTTTTCGTTTAGTTTAATGTGAATTTTGAATGTAGAAGTTTTTCATGTTTCAGTAAATTAATTAAAATTTTAAAGCAAAAATATTCACCGACCTTCAGCTGGATGGGTTTATGATGTAATCGGATATTGCAATATTTTTTTTAAATGGTTATCGATAAAATATTTTTTAGATATTGCCCAGCCCTAGTAAGCAGCCACTTAGAAACCAACTAGCAATGCCATAGCAACTGCAGAGAACAACCATGTAACCGTATAGCAACGTGCTTAACCAAGACCGCATCAGTGATCGGCCGCTTTTTCAGCCGCCTTTGTTTCAGAAGTATTTTTTCATGAATGAGTTCTAAGCCATCCAAACCAACAAGCTCTGCAGTGAATCACAGCATTACAAACTTTGATTTGAAGCAAAAAAAAAAAAGCTTTTTAAAATATTGATGGGTCTGATTGGTAAATATTTCTCTTCACCAGAAATTCTTCTATTTAAAATTTATCAGAGTTTTAATTGAAGTTAAAATAACGGAGACTGATGCTTCAACAGAAGCTAGATGAAGTTACTTTTTACGCCACTTCCGGGTTCTTTTGTAGCTCACAAAAGAACTGCTGTCTATCACCCCTTGTCTCAAAATGAGCTGAAAATGCCTCAAAAGTGCTATTTGTGGGGTTGAAACACACCATTTCCTGCAGATCTCAGTTCAGGACACACTGGGCTGTCAGTAAAAGATTAAACTTTCAACGTATGGAGGAGTCCTGTAACAAAACAACTTAGTGCAGATCACAGCTGAGTTTGTCTTTGGGGAAAAAGTAACAAAACTTCATCTGGTAAGAAACCTCATTAAGTTTTTACATTGAAACCTGTTTGAGTCAAAAGATTACAGTCACTAATTTCATCTGATATGTCATTTGTCAAATTTGAGCAATTTAACATGGAACGGCACACTGTTAAACACAATGACCACTATAGTGGACATAACACTCATTTTTCATTAGAAATCCTATATTTACTGTGCATTTTCACATTAAGACAAAAAAATTTGCTTTCTGATACCAGTGCAACAGACAGCACACTGGAGGTTAAGTCATTCACTACATAGGGAGCAAGGGAGCATCCTATAGCTTTCTATGCAGCTAAGTGCATGCACTTCGATCATCCGGTCAAAAGTTCAGTTTCAGGCTGCAGATGATGTTTGGACCACTCAACATGTTTGGCAGACATGGAGCAATGATAATCAGTGCATGGATTCAGAATTTATAATGTATCATTTTATATTAGCATGGTTGACAGTGAGTGTATGATGCTGGCCATTACTTTGAATCAGAATTAATTGTTTAATCAGAATTATGCTATTTGTAAAATGATTGGTAAAACTGTTAAAATGCTTCAGCACTGGCTCATTAAGAATAACTTCACTGGTATTGGGCGATACTGAGAGTTCAGGTATCGGAAAAATGGTATTGTGCATCCTTAGTATTTATCAACTGGTACATGTCCGACATAATCATACAGGTCTATTGAACAGTCAAAAACATACGTTTTCAGAAAGAGCCCACTTAATTTCTTCACTGTAAACCATATATAATATCTTTTATTAACATTTACAGTAAAATGTACTAATATTGGTGTATTAACTGAATTTGGAATTGCCTTCACCTCCAGATTGCACTTAATTATGCTTCTGTAATAGAAGTAATCTGATCTGAGATCAGCTTCTTTACCTGTCTTATCGGCTATATGAAATACACCTTAATGCTTTTCTCTAATCTCCTGTGCTTTTCTTCCTCTACACATTTTCTCCACCCCCTCCGTCACTCGCTGGTTTTGTTAATCCCACAGTAGTATTGCATGGCTCTTAATCCAGCATCACAGGCCTTCTGCTGTGTAATCCAGTGTGCTGGCTGTTCTATTTCAGGACCAGCGGCCCTGCACTGGCCTCTGTCTCGGTCCCAGCCACACTAGTCCAGCCTCGCATCTCCTTGGGTGACCAGAACACCCGAGCGTCCCATCTTGGCTGAATGTTGACATTGGAGATTGGTGGATGCCAACAATGATGCCAGATCCATATCTCGGTGAGCATTGTATGCAGTTCATATCATTTTGGAGTTTGGATCTTGTTATTAAACCTGAGCTAATTAAAATGGAAAGTGTGCAATTTATGTAAAAAAATTAGTGGTTGACCGATATATCGGTTTTACCGATAGTTACTTTCTGGAACTATTGGTTATCGGCAAAAATCTAGTTCCTGGTTGTTTTTATTATTATTGTAACTCCTTATAAGGTCATAAAAAATTAGCACCCAAGAGGTTTTGTGGTTAAGTAGATTATTTATATGTTCATGTTAATGTTTTTGTTGATTTTGACTGTTGGTATTTTTTGGAGAAAATGGAGAAAGTCTGTTTTTATTGTCAGATCACTGATGATCTACGATTGATGAATGAATTTAAGATTCATTAAATACATTTTTTAAAAACTATCGGCCGATTAATCGGTTATCTGCCTTTTCCACCAGTTTAGTTATCGGTATCGGCAAAAAACACTATCGATCGACCTCTAGTTAAAATACTTACTCCAATAATAGTTTAAGATTTAGAGACAGTTTTAAGTCATTTGACTTCCTGAAAGGTGTAAACACTGACACTGAACACTGAGGGTATCAAAATATGGCTGTTTGTGTGAGCATCCGACCGACCCGTCAATGTCTTTTTTTTTTATTTTTTATAATGTTAAAATTTCTCCATATTCTCTCTCTTTTTTCATACTTGAATATGCTTAAGCAAATTAGGTATATGTTTTGCCTTGATGTTTCCTGGACTTTCAACTAAATCTCAACTATTATTACAAACTAAATCAGGTTACCTTTTTATTACTGAACTCTTTCACAGCTACATAACCCCATGTGAAAACCAACATGTTAGTGGATTTGAGAGCTTCAGGTTTCAACAGGCTCTAATAACGGGCTCTGCCCTGTCTTTTGTCTTCTGTACAGAGACCAAAGGGCTTTCCAGTATTTCTGGGATCAGCATGTCTCCTCCCAGGCAGAATTCCTTCCCATCACTCCATTCCACCATGGCACTGCCCAAAACCTCTTACAGTGTGTTAAGTGCTTTCTGCACTGAGGAGAACGTGCCCCAGTGTATCACATACATCAATCAGGTACATTAAGCTGGGTGGGGTTTCAAAGTGTTGCTCATGCTTACCTGGTAGATGTGTGATAATGAGAAATCTCAAGGGTTTAAGTATTTACTATATCTTTCATGTTGGTATGTTATGATACATTTCATCATACATCTAAGTGAACTATTCACTTTAATCCATTAGATTTAACTCATAAAACTTCAAACATTTTATATGTAAAGAAAGACAAATTGATTAGCCTGAATTTTGTGTAACCTACTAACCCCTGAGCCAGTCAGTGGAAAGAGAAGGTACCCTACATTTAACTTCTTGACATTTTGAGTAACTCTAAACTTGACCGTAAAGTTACACGAAGATAGTAGTCTTGTATGAAAGTTCATGTTTAGTTTTGGCTCGTTTTAGAATTTGAGATTAGTCAAGTATTACACAACAAAAGCATTGCAAAAACATGTTTTATACATCAGGCTGTAGTAATACGCAAACAAACTCAAAAATAAAAATAAAAAAGAGGTCATATGGGTAGCACTTTCTATGAAGCCTGTATTTTAAAATGCATTGTAAAGACATTATGCATTTATGCATTTGTGATGCCTTTACGATGCGTTATAACTCGTTTATGATGCCTTTATAATGGCTAATGCCTTTATTATGCATATAAAATGCATTACAAATATTGGCTTTAAAGAAAGTGTTACTAAAAATATGTCTCAAAGGGCAAGAAGAATATAATATAGCTGCAAGCAACGTTGACGGGCCCAAGCACAACTGGTCCATATCCATGCATTTGCTTTCGGAGAACAATGTAAGGTGGACGCATATTTGGCATTTGACATAATGCTAAACAATTTTGAAGCATTTTGGGAAATATAAGTCTGTTGTAAGAGCCACACTTCCTGCTGCAGGTGATGACGCTATGACTGTGACCCAATATAGTCAAATCCATATTATTAGCCCCAAAACTAAACTTGCATCTCAATTTTGATCTAAATCACACATTCCACTCAGAAGATATCAGACACTTCCTGTTTCCCATTTTTTGCCACAAATTGAATGCCTCACCTCACCTTGAAACACTGTTCGATATATCAAAATCTGTTCGCAATTTAGCATCTACAATGGCTTGGCATGATTTGGTGCCAGTATCATGAATCTCCTAGGAGGAGTATTTAAAAGTTCAAAGCTTGTGAATTTCAGAAAATCCAAAATGGCTGACTTCCTGTTGTGCAGAGCTAATGACTATAACTATGAAAGATGCTTTATGAGAACTATACATTAACCAATTTTGGTGACTATAGGTGAAAATGGGGGTGCTACAGAGCCCCCCCTTACATGCCCATTTTAAAATTTCTCAACCTCAGTGGCTGAAGACACTGATGTTTTCACATGTTAAGTTCCCCAAAAGTACAGAAAAACTTGAAAGAATAATATAAATAATAATAATAATCCTTAGAAGAACAATAGGTTCTCCACACTTTCAAGGCTTAGGCCTAATAATGCAAGAGTAAGTAAAATATTGTGCACAAACAGATCCGACAGCGAGCAGAGTGCAAGTTTAGTCAGTATGACTCATCATTTAGAACAAGATTGCATTTTATTGAGGGCATTATTTGCCTGATCTGTGTTCATGGCTGTAAAATTGAAGTCAGCAGCAGATTTCACTCCTTTGTCCACCTGTATAGTGTGTGTGTACAAGCATATGCATGTCAGATTTAAATATGCATTCAATTTTCATGGGTTTGAGAATAGTTTGCATTGCTTTTGAATGAGCAGATGTTTTGATGCTTTTCTGGTTCCTTCTCAGGAGATGTGTTCTCTGGGCCTGTCTGGAGTGAATCTGGACTCTAATTTAGACCGTCTGAGTGCAGTCCTGGTTCTGAACCTCCTGTATGAACTGCTGCAGCTGCAGAGGAAAGCTCAGCGCTCTCTACACGAGCTGGAGACCCAACAGCTGAAGAACGGCAGTGACCTCGAACATATGCAGCACAGCAACACCAGACTCAAAGTACTCAATTTTCAACATTACAGTCCAGTTAATCCCAATCAAGTCTAGCTGTTGGCAGATAAACTATAGACTCATAGGGCCTTGGTGCTTGTGCAAGTGATGTGTGTTCCAATCTGGCCTGTTTTGTGATCTGATCCCAAGTTCCCCCCTCTCCTTCCCATAAGTTCTGTTCTTTCATTATCCATAAAAACTAACTATAATACTCTAGGAGTGCAAACAAGTTAGTAATCTGCTGTTAATGATGTTAATGTTGTGTCTCAGGACCAGTTGGAGCACACAAGAAGAGAGAACTCAGGCCTTCATGAGGGAGAGAGACAGTTAATGCTGAAGATCAAGACCTTACAGAACTGCCTCAAGTCAGAGAAAGAGGAAGTAAGAGGAAAATCTCAGACTTCACTCTCATGCTTCAGCAGACATTACCACTGAACCACCTCGTGTTACTCTGTATTTGCTGCTGTACTTGTGGTTTGGTGTTTTGCATCAGCGGCAACTTTTGGGGTTGTTGAATCAAGACTGATATTGCTTATTATTCACTAATGAAGGACTGTTGTACATTCTATTGCTTACACGGTACACTCTTTAACTAATTAAAAAATAAGCCACAAGAGGCTGTGTTAGATTGATTTCACCACTTTTAAGGGGTGTTCTAGGCACGTCGCAAAGCCTAAAAGTCCTTAACCTTTTGTAAAACGTTGATAGCTGCATTATGATGAAAGATGCCAATAATAATTACTTTAACAATACAAATAAAAAAGAACAATTCTTCTGCCAAGAAATTTAGATAATTAACCTAATTGTAGGCTGGAAGCAATTTGGCAACTTGCCACATTAAGAGGAAAATTCTAGGTTCAATCAAAGGTGTAGCTTTGGGTAGGGATGATGGGAAATTGTCCCTACCAACTTTTAGAAAATTGGAAATGCCCCGACCAACAAAGGGACTTAGTATAATTATTCATGTTTAAATGATTGTCCCAACTCTATGTGGCACATAAACAGTGTTGTCACATAGCACCTGTTACTTTTCTCAGTACTGTTCAGTTCAAGTTAAGCTCAATTAACAGCTGTTTTTGCATAATGTTGAGTACCCCAAATATTTTTTTATTTGATTAAAAACAAACAACAAAAAAAGATGAAAATATTTCAAAAGAAGCTAAAATCTGGGTTACAGTGAGGCACTAACAATGGAAATGAAAGGTGCCAATCTGTAAATGCTAAAATACACACTGTTTCTAAAGTATAGCCACAATACATAAGCTATTTTCATGGTTAGTAAGCAATTTTATCACACTAAAATCATGTTAACATGTATAATGTTTACATCTTGTGGCTGTACTTTTGAAACGTTTATTGACTGGCCTCCACTTCATTGTGAGTGCCTTCCTGTAACTGTGATTTCTGCTTAAAACACACACCGTTATAAACATTCACAACCATAAATATTTGTTTTGGTAATGAACATTATGCCACAAATGCTGTCAATTGAGCTTAACTTGTATTAAACCTAGAAAATTCCTTTTTAATAGTGAATTCAATGTTCGATGTTTAGTCACAGGTGTGTGAATATATCAGTTTTGCAATTTTGAATTCGGCTGTTTCAGCGTTTGACAATGTGTCTGTCATGTGTAATTGATATGATGCAGATACAGAAACTGCAAAGCATCATTGCCAGCCGTGCCACACAGTACAACCACGACACCAAGAGGAAAGAGAGAGAGTGCACCAAACTGAAGGAGCGTCTCAACCAGCTACTCATGGACAAGAGGGACAAAAAACTCTGTGAGCAGACGGTTTGTTTTTTTCATTTCAAGACTACCGTTTTTTTTTTTACGAAAAGAAGATCAGGGTATGTAGATCAGATCATGGAGTGCGTACTCCAGGTAGGGAAGGAGGTATTGCCCCAAGTGAAGGAGTTCAAGTACCTCGGGGTCTTGTTCACAAGTGAGGGGACAATGGAGCGGGAGGTTGGCCGAAGAATCGGGGCAGTGGGGGCGGTATTGCACTCGCTCTATCGCACCGTTGTCACGAAAAGAAAGCTGAGCCGAAAGGCAAAGCTCTCGATCTACCGGTCAGTTTTTGTTCCTACCCTCACCTATGGTCATGAAGGCTGGGTCATGACTGAAAGAACTAGGTCACGAGTACAAGCGGCCGAAATGGGCTTCCTCAGAAGGGTGGCGGGCTTCTCCCTTAGAGATAGGGTGAGGAGCTCAGTCATCCGTGAGGAGCTCGGAGTAGAGCCGCTGCTCCTTTGCATCGAAAGGAGTCAGTTGAGATGGTTTGGGCATCTGGTAAGGATGCCCCCTGGCTGCCTCCCTAGGGAGGTGTTTCAGGCACGTCCAGCTGGGAGGAGGCCTCGGGGAAGACCCAGGATTAGGTGGAGAGATTACATCTCCACACTGGCCTGGGAACGCCTCGGGGTCCCCCAGTCAGAGCTGGTTAATGTGGCTCGGGATAGGGAAGTTTGGGGCCCCCTGCTGGAGCAGCTGCCCCCGCGACCCGACTTTGGATAAGCGGTTGAAGATGGATGGATGGATGGAAGCAGATCAGGGTTCTGAAAATCATGGAAAACCTCTGAATGCTAGGGAATTTTAAAATTGTGATTTCTAGGCCTGGAATAGTCATGCCAGTTTTTACGATGAAGCTCTTTGTGGATAATGACTGGCATTGACAATGTTCGGAATAGCATACTAAAGCTTATAGGCGATGTTGCACACATGCACAGTCTGCCTTTGCTTGAAAATTTTCATCAGGGTCATATCTTGAAGTGCGACAAGCAACAATCATAAAGAACAGAAAATATGTTATGGTGTGCATTGGGCTAGCTATACTACTATTAGTATTTCTACAGCAAATTTTCATCAAGCATGGAAAACCTGGAGAATTTGCCAAATTGTGTTATATAAACTGGTCAAAAGATTGGGGAATTAAAGAGAAACCTGAACAGTCTAGACACTGTTTTAATATTGCTGTCTCCTCTGGTTCAGCCATTGAAGTGTCAAACTATGTGGGGAGGTCAGATGGAAAGAGAGGCCATTGGAAGACGGACAAGATGGAGGCCAGGTAACCTGCTGTCGTAATATGAGCCGTATAGTACTGTATATACACAGATCTTTGTGACAAAAGTGAGTAAATGTTCAGTAATGTGTGTGTGTGTGTGTGTGTGTGTGTGTGTGGTATTAGACATGAGGGTGAGATGTACAAAGCTCTGCTGAGTGATTATGAGTCTCGTCAGAGATCTCTGATGCTGGAAAACTCTGAGCTGAAGAAGGTCTTACAGCACATGAAGGGAGACATGATCTCCATTCTCAGCCCAAAGAAACCTTTTGTCAAAACAGAGCTGGCAGATGACAGCCTTGAACAGGTCTGATGTCATCTTACATACACTTTCAAAACTATTGATGTGTTTCAAACATGTAATGCAACCTTAAAGTAGGTGTACGCCTTGGTTGGCTGAAAAGCCAAGTCAATTCAGAGGTAGAGCAAATTATTAAATAAGACCAGTAATTAAAAGTAAATGGCATACATTTTGGTTTCATGCTGACTTTTATCGCCTTTAATGACTGTGATGTGTAACATCAGGCCAGCTCTGATGTTGAAGAGGAGGCGTGTAACTCCAGCAGAGAGACTCTAGAGCAGTCACGAGAGCAGCTCACCAACAGCATCCGCCTGCAGTGGAGGAAACTCAAGAGCCACATGCAGAGACTCGACAGCCAAGGTACGACGTGTGCACATTCGTTTTTTGTTTAATCGTATTGATTTGAACTCTTTAAATTCATTTGAAGCCAGTGGAAGACCTAATGGTCAATAATTGGCCAAGCAAAGGGTTGTATAAATCATAACAGTGAACCTTTTCTTGTGTTTCTCAGCATCTCTGGTGGCTTGTCAGGAGCGTGATGGAGAGGATCTGATCTCCAGGAGTGAACACGAGGAGGAGGTGCAGCGCGTGAGACTGGAGCTGCAGCAGTGTAAAGAGTTCATCCACATGCAGCAGCAGCTCCTGCAGGTATTCTTGATCTCTATATCTCTGAATATATACTTCAAACACTAACGTACATTTGGGTTGAGTAGGATGCTTCTATATAGACCATGAAAAATGTCAACCGTCGAGATTTATCTTTACTCTTCATACCGTAGTGGATCTATTTGCACAGATATCAGTGGACAGGTCTGCTTTACATTAATTAGTCCATGTTTCGCAACTATTCACTCTCATGAGTATTGCAAAAACACAGTGCGGGGTGTGTCCCAAACAAGTCAAGACAAGGAGGAACTTATTAAAGGAATATTTCACCCAAAAATGAAAATTCTCTCATCATTTACTCACTGTCATGCCATCCCAGACTCTCTTCTGCAGAACAAAATGAGGATTTTTAGAAGAATATCTCAGCTCTGTAGGTCCATACAATGCAAGTGAATGGTGACCAAGACTTTGAAGCTCCAAAATGCACAATGCAACAAAAGTAATCCATATGACTCCTATGGTTAAATCTAAAGATATTTTCCTCCCTGCCAAGTAGGTAGCAATAAGCACAAAGAATGCGAATCGTTAAAAACAAAAGTAGAATGTGGAAATGAAAATGGAGATTTATAGTTAAAAAGCACTTAAATAATTGATCTGTTTCTCACCCACATCTTATGGATTGCTTCTGTGCTGCCTTTATGTGCTTTTGGAGCTTCAATGTCTTGGCCACCATTCACTTGCTTTGCATTGACCAACAGAGCTGAGATATTCTTCTAAAAATCTTCATTTGTGTACTGCTGAAAAATGCAAGTCATACACATCAGGCATGGGATAAGTAAATTGTATTTTGTATTTGTATTTTGGGAGTAAATTGTGTTTGAATTTTTGGGTGAACCATCGTTTTAAGAGGGGTTTGTTAGGTACAACGCAAAATGTAGTTGTTTATGGTTGCTGAGCAATGACGAAACGTGCTGCATTATAGTCAAATTCAAGTGATGACGGGTTAACTCTAGTGTTACATAATTTAAAGCTGTATTTGCACTGATGCCAGACTTATTCATTTGTTATGAAGGGTCATATATTTTGGTTTCCGTCCAAGAGAACTTATTAAATGAGATTAGGTATTCCTCATTTGTACAGTATTCATTTCACTAGATTTTCTGAAAACGGGCATAGCTGCATATGTTCTGAATGAACACTGTTTCTGTCCCATTTATAAATTGGGTTCATTTTTTTGGAGGAGGAACCACCAAAATGTCCTAATTGTAATATTACTGTGTTTGTGCGTGCGTGCTCTCAGCCGCAGCTGAGTTCCCCGTTTGATGATGAGACGGCAGCTCTACTGAACGACTGCTACACACTGGAGGAGAAAGAGAGATTGAAAGAGGAGTGGAGACTCTTTAATGAACAGAAGAGGAACTTTGAGAAGGAGAGGAAGAATTTCACTGAAGCTGCTATTCGACTGGGTCATGAGGTACTGAATAAACCCAATGACCCACACAACAATTAAACCACACTGGGTGTGGATGTTTGAAGTCATGGTGGGCATACTCAAAAATAAATAGCTGAAATGTAATGGTTGTTTTGAGTAACATCATCTTTAAATTCAAATATTCAAAGTACATTTTTAAAAGATGGTGGCCAGTGTCATTTCACTACATATTGCAACGTCAGTGTTGATCGTTAATCATCTTCACAGTCCTTTGTATTCCATTGAATTCCATCTAGCTGTCTTTAATGCACAAATGTGTCTAATCCCTGTTTCTGTCTTCCCTCTGTAGAGAAAAGCTTTCGAAGAGGATCGAGCGGCATGGCTGAAGACCCAGTTTTTAAACTTGACTCCATTTGTAGACCGCAAAAGACCTGCACTGCCTGAACCTCAAAGTGCCTTATCAGTCAGTAAGTATCCCCGGAGACTCGACAACATCATACATGTGACGTTCATTCGTTGAATGAGACATTTGGAGTTTTAATTTCACTACGTATTTTTTTGTAAAGGCCTGTGGTTTTTACATTTGTGCTCAACTCCTTATAATGCTCATTTATGTGGACATTCAATCCACATTTTATGTGCACATCTGCAGGCACAGAACCTGAGGCCAAAGTCCAGTCCACTCCACCCCTCCTGACACAGTCCCTGTCCTACAGCGCGTTCTCCACCCCCAAAGCTGCTCCAGTGAAGATGCCCTCCACCGCTGACCTCTACCGTACACTGCGACTCATTCCAGAGAGCAGGTACCGTCATGTGCCAAAGAGTCTTTAAGGTGTAGTTCATCCAAAAATGCAAATTCTGTTTCAAACCTGAACAGAATTTTTATTTTATGTGGTACTCAAAAGGAGAACATTATAAATGTAATATTCAGATTAAAAATATGTTGCATTATTGTGGCTGACAGTGAAAGGTTTGATTACACTATACAAATAGTGGGTTTAGAACATATTTTTTGTTTTATCTTTTACATATATTTAGGCCTGTTTCCATAAGTGCTTTTTTTTTTTCTACTCTAGACAGTAATCCATTTTCTTTTTTGTTCGTAAATCTGTCTCAGGACGCACTCTGTCTGTGCAATTGTAATTTTTTTGTGCAGTATGTACACTCATGCATCGTGTTTCAGTGTCTCGGGCCATAAACGTGCAATTTTAGATGCCGTGTCAAGTTAAAGTAGATTAAAACTTAAAGAAAAATACCTTTTGTAGTCTTTGATCGCAAAAGCATTTTTGCCGAATAGGCAAATAGAGTTTTAATGGTAACTTATAAACCTTTAAAGACCGCTACTGTGAGGTCCGAGGATGTTAATCAATGGTACTTTTGTTAAAGCCACCAGTCTACATTATTTCATCTTTAAAAAAAAACATATTGCTGCAAGCAAAGTGCGCCAAAAGAGCTCTGCAGCGACCGGCCATTCCCATGTAAATGGCGCAATTGAGTCGATCTCTCTACACTCTCAAACTACTTGTACATTTGCAACTATCTGGATATTTAGCAAAACGTTTCTATACTTATCAACAGCTAAACCAATAGTTTTAAATTCAATTGCATAATTCACAATGCTTTACAATGTGATTAAAGTTCATGCCTTCATGAAAGACATCAAGTACACAGTCTTGTACCTTTTTGAACTTTTCTCAGATTTCCTAATATTTGTATGCATCGAATTAAAGTTTGTAATGCTGTGATTCACCTTGGAGCTGTTTGGTTTGGTTCATGTCTTGGAACTCTTATTAAGGATTTTATAAAATTCCTATGGAAAAAAATAAATGGGGAAAACACTTCCTGAAGATGGCTGAAAAAGCGTACAGGTACTGGCGTGCTAAAAATAAAACACCACTAGTACCACATTCTAGCCCGTTTTGGCTTGTGGGGAAAGTATGAAACAAATGTATGGTTTCCGGTCCTCAAAAATCGGTTTGTATGTTTTGTAAAAGGAATTGACTGCTTTTAAGAAGTACACAAGTGTTTTGGAATGTTATTTCATTGTAATAAGTGAAATACACTGTGCCTAAGAAATCCTACATTTCTCTGTCTCCTCCAGAGTTCCCGGCAGACGACCGAGCAGTGAAACGTTGACTAAATCACGGCTGCAGAACAGCTCTGCAGACTGCAGCTTCATCTCATTGGTCAGAGATGAGCAAAGCCCCATCTAAAGGTACTGCAGTGTTACAGTGTGCTCGCTCTCCATGATTCATGAAAGGGGCACTTGAAGCTTTCTTGGAGTCTTCCCAATAACCTGCTTATTCACCTCCTCATCTGATTTGCTGTGTTTTCCCTATTGGAGGGAGCTGGATTGAGGAAAAGAGCTGGTGTGTTTAGCTGGATAAAACTGATCTCAGAGACAATCATTTGCTCACATTTGCATTGACCTCTTCTGATCTCGTAGCAATAAATTACTAAAGCTGCCAATGTCTATTGTATTGTAGTTAAAACAAGAATTAATGATGTATATACCTCACTAAGAGGTACTACATAAGACCTCACTCAATCTGATTTTGCACTTTAAAGAGGAGCAATCATTTTTAAACACTAATATAAATCTAATATAATTTGATGTTTTGCATATTATTGTTGCTTTAAACGTGCGTAACTCGGTCATGGGTTAGGTTTCAGGCAAGGTATTTAGACTTAAAAGTTTTGTACTTTTATGATTGTAATTAAGTGAAATTAGGTACTATGTCATGTTTTGATTTTGTAAATTTAAGACGTTGAATGGGTTGTTTCATTTGATAAATGCTATGTTCACTTGAATGTTGAATATTTGAATGGACGAATCATGAATGTCTTTGGTAGAGCTTAAAATATTTTTAGAAGCCACATTTCTCAGAATCAATGCAATAAAGCTTGAAAGATTTAAGATGAACAATCTTGTTATTACAAACTTTGCATCGTGACATTTATTTTCATGACAATTAAGCACTGTATAAGTATTTATAAATCATGGTAGTATTTGATGTATGTTCATTTAAACACACTATACTTGATGCTGAATACCACGAAAATGAGCATAGGCTTCATTTATTCAATATTTGAGATAGTGTGACCTGGTCATGTTTTCATGGAATTCACCCATATACTAGAATACTACAACTGTACATAACTTTAGACAAGTGAGTGGTGGGTAATTATTAGACTGATTTTATTGTAATTTATTTTTCACATGACAATTGCAGTTTTAAGTATGTGCTACAAAACACTTTGTAAGAGGACCCAATGCCCCCCAAAACTGATACTGGCATTGACTAAATGACTGTTCGCATTGCTATGGCATTTTCAGAGATGCTAAAAGCCATGGTTTCGAAAATAAAATGAAACTATGCAGCTATAAGCATTTCAGGGAGCTATTTCAATGGCGAGCTTCTTGACGAGCATCCTCCTCATCTTCAAGATCGTCTTCCTCGTACTCTCCAATTTCGTCCGCTGTGGCATCTTGGTACTGCTGATACTCGGACACCAGGTCATTCATATTGCTCTCAGCCTCTGTGAACTCCATTTCGTCCATTCCCTCTCCAGTGTACCAGTGCAGGAAAGCCTTGCGTCTGAACATGGCGGTGAACTGCTCAGAAATCCTGCGGAACAGCTCTTGAATGGCAGTGCTGTTGCCGATGAATGTGGCGGACATTTTGAGACCACGAGGTGGGATGTCGCAAACTGCCGTCTTGACGTTGTTCGGGATCCATTCCACAAAATAGCTGCTGTTCTTGTTCTGAACGCTCAGCATCTGCTCGTCCACCTCCTTCATGGACATGCGGCCACGGAAGATGGCCGCCACAGTAAGGTATCGGCCGTGGCGTGGGTCGCAGGCTGCCATCATATTCTTGGCATCAAACATCTGCTGGGTTAACTCTGGCACAGAAAGAGCACGGTACTGTTGGCTTCCACGGCTTGTCAAGGGGGCAAAGCCAGGCATGAAGAAATGGAGGCGTGGGAAAGGTACCATGTTGACTGCCAGCTTGCGGAGGTCAGCATTAAGTTGACCTGGGAATCGCAAGCAGGTGGTGACCCCACTCATAGTTGCTGAGACGAGGTGGTTGAGGTCGCCATAAGTAGGAGTGGTGAGTTTGAGGGTGCGGAAGCAGATGTCATAGAGTGCTTCATTGTCGATGCAGAAGGTCTCATCTGTGTTTTCCACCAGCTGATGCACAGACAGTGTAGCATTGTAGGGCTCCACAACTGTGTCGGACACTTTGGGTGAAGGCATGACGCTGAAAGTGTTCATGATCCGGTCCGGGTACTCTTCACGGATCTTGCTGATGAGGAGGGTGCCCATTCCAGAGCCAGTGCCTCCACCCAGGGAGTGTGTGAGCTGGAAGCCCTGCAGGCAGTCGCAGTTCTCAGACTCCTTCCTTACTACATCCAGCACAGAGTCCACCAGTTCTGCTCCCTCTGTGTAGTGGCCTTTGGCCCAGTTGTTCCCAGCTCCGCTTTGACCTGAAAGAAAGCCCATGTTTCCCAGTTTACACAGACAGATTGACAATACTGGTTTATCTTCTAAAAATGACCAAAAATGACTCCTTTACTCATCCTCATATTGTACCAAACCTGCAAGACTTATTCTTGTGTGAATCACAAGCAAATATGTCTTGCAGAGTATATAGAGTGATCTTCTTATAGGCTACTTCTGCTGTTGCTCTAAAAATGCACCATCAGTACTATATAAATTGTCCACCCACATATTATGACACCCACAATGTCTTGAGCTTTCTGTGAGGACTGAAGTTCAATTTATTTACTGAAAATCTTTCGCCAAAGCTCTCTAGTCTCATTCAGTTCAAATAACACATGCCAAGACGCATTGTGCCAGGGTTGATATCAATAAATGAGACCTGTGAGAACCAAGCGTGCTTGACATCAATGAGCCTGGTTACATGCACCATCCTACACGATTATGCTTAATAAGTCGACTGTGTAAGATCATGTAAACGCATTTCGAGTATATCTGCTCATGACCGTACAGCAAAATCGTTTAACAGGCCTAGATTTTTGCTCTGTACCCCATTTTCATTTTGCACGTTAACATCTTTACCTGTGTTCTTATCGGCTTATCCAGTACGTGCAAGTGTTCTGCAATTGACCATTTGTTTTGAGGTCCAAAGCAGAAAGTAATCTGATGACTGAATAAACTGATTTTTTGATAGTTATCGGAGTATTGCTGTGCATGTAAACATGCTCATTGACGTCAAACCTGTTACAATTTGTCATAACGTGCCATATTTGAAATGAATGCAACCACAAATGTGATTTGAGAGCCAGGGGCGGAGCCAGGAGTTTTTCAAAAGTGTGGCCAGGCAGGGGCAAGTGATCGGTATGTGGTGGCACAGAAATGTTCTGGCTTCATTTGTACAGCAATTGTTGGTGGGGTGGCCAATGGGGTGGCCAGGCTTTGGTCCATGGTGGCCATGGCCACCCCCTAGCTCCGCCACTGTTGAGAGCGAAGGCAGAGTGGCATGTTTTCAGTTAATAACGACTCCCAAAAAAGCCTTTGTATTGTTTAAAATGATGTGTAATATAGCAAATGAGTTATATAGGATACAAATATCTTTTGTGTGTTTGTATTCCACAGAAGAAAGTAATACAGGTTTGTTATGATATGAGGGTCAGTAAATTATGACAATCTAATTTTGGGGTGAACTATTACTTTAACACTTAAATGCATACCTTGGGTCTTCAGTTACCTGGGACCTCATTCCACCCCTTTACCTAATCTGTTTTTTTTTTTGTTGTTTTTTTTAGTTATGCCCCCACATCTGTAGTTTTCTCAACAATTCTGTTATGAATAATGTAACAGTAAAACAAAGTGCCAAAATTGCACAAATTCAGTTTTCTTTACCAAAAGTGTATAGGGACATTAGTGACCCCGAGATATGTAATACTGTCAAGTTAAATACGTGCTTCCGTAAATCATATTTTTGATTATTTCATATCTGCATGTGTACTATGACAGGATATCTAATTCTGTATTACAAGACACATGAGTAATATATTTATACAAATGACTACTATATGTTGATCTTTTGTGCAACAAAGGTGAATTAACAGGATCCCCAATGTGTATACACGTACATATTATACATGCCATTTGTTACTTAAGGTGGTGCTGTTGTTTCAGTGATTTTTACATTGCTATTTGAAGAAGCAGCAACATGGTAGGAAACTACAGCAAGTGTAAATTATGAACCGTATTCTGCATGATTGTGTGTACAGCTGAAATTCTGTTGCGTCTATTAAGACTCAACGACTGCCTGAGAAAATACATATGTGAAGCTTACAGTATGCCTAGCTTATTTGTTATGTGTAGCCAAAGTCTTTCTAGCAAGTCAGTCCACTGGCGGCCATTTTTGGAACGCTCCTGGAGACTATTTCCAGTCATGACAGTGCAGCTCCAAGGTGATTTACTCTTTTACCTGTAAGGTGGGTCTTCCTTTCTACATTCGTTGACCGTTGAGTGCGAGCTCCTTTGTTAGTAGTTCCAATTTTTCGCATTCATCTAAATAGAAGTGGCCCATCTCTGCTAAATAGTCTCTGGAGTAGCCCAATACGTGTTTGACAGCCAGTTGCATGTCATAAAATTTCAACGAGAAAGTAATTAATCCCATTCCATCATTGATCTCTTTGATATATGAAATTGAAAACATTAATATATAACGGAATATAATTTCTAATTGTCTTGAAAATGCTGGGTAATTTGTAGCTCCATTTGTGATAAACGTGGCAGGTTGCTAAGCACCAGAGGTACAGTACTGTATGTTATAATGTTTGCAGAAACACCCATGCATTAAGTGTTCAGTAAATATTAAGTTCTTTGTCAGAATACAACTTTGAATGCACTCGGACACTTGTTTTTCCAAATCTTAACCTGTGTTCTCGTCATGTGGGAATTACAGTAATTTCAGAGTTTCTGAATAATAAAAACTCACGTATTTGCTAAACTTGTGATCACAAGTTGGAAACTCTGTATTTTATGAAAGCTATGACTTATTTCTGTCTGTTGAGATGACATTTAAAAAGAACTAAAATGGCATTGGCAGTAAAGTAAATGTAGTTCGGTACTGCAACAGATATTTGATATGTGGTTTCATTATATCCAGTGTTAAAGGAATATTCCAGGTTGAATACAAGTTAAGCTAAATCAACAGCATTTGTGGCATTATGTTGAATACCACAAAAAAATGTTTTGACTTACCTGTCCTTTTCTTAAAAAAATCTAAAATCTGGGTTATAGTGAGGCACTTACAATGGAATTGAATGGGGGCCAATCCGTAAACATTCAAATACTCACTTTTTCAAAAGTAATACCACAAGACATAAACAATATGCATGTAAACATGATGTTAGTGTGATAAAATCAATTACTAACCTTTTCTGTGTAAAGTTTTAGGCAATTTTACAAATTTGTTGCCATGACGATGTAGTCAACAGACCCTAAAATGACTGTAAAAATGACAATTTAAACAACTTTACAGTTCAAGTAATAAATGAGTTTTAACAGAAGAATTAATGTAAGTGCTTTATAAAATCATAAGCTACAGATTTCTGCCAATAAACCCTCCAAATATGGCCCCATTCACTTTCATTGTCTCCATTCACTTCCATTGTAAGTTATTCACTGTATTTTTAATTTTTTTAAAGAGGATGTCAAAATATTTTTTGAGGTAATCAATATTGTTCCCCAAATGCTGCTGATTTATCTTAACTTTTATTGAACTGAATATTCTTTAAAATGCTGTGCTTTCTCTACTCTTCAATATTTAGCATGAACGTGTAGATGTAAAGAAATCATTTTGTACTTTTTAATCAATTATTTTACTGTCATTGACAACAAGGCCACACATCCATGGCGTTGTCATGGAAACAAATAATGTCTTGCATAGTGGATGTTAACAGCTTCACCACATTTAGCTGAGTCACTTCTGACAGACTGCTAAAACCTCAGAGCCGATCCTTCCTATATATGCCCTAGAACTACTGTGTATCCTAATTATCCACTCCAATACCCCAGAGAGTAAAGACATTATTCATTTCAATTAACAGTTCCAAGTTTCTCTTGTTTTTCTGTTTTGTTTGCAAAAAAGTGCATCTTAGAATTGGCCATTCTGCCTCCACATAGAAATATTTACTTAGTTATACTGTACAAGTGGAAGAACATGAGATTCCAAAACATACCAAATACAAAATTATCAGGCCTGAAGATTTGTCCAAATGGGCCTGAGCGGACAGAGTCCATAGTGCCAGGCTCCAGGTCCACCAGGATGGCACGGGGGACATATTTGTTTCCTGTAAAACCGAAAGAGACGATTGCCATAAATATTCAAAGGGCGTCGACATACAAAATCTGTGAATAAATAACGTATCCAATCTAAAACCATTTCACCTGAATGAAATCTGCATAGTGCATACTGGGTTCATCTATTTCTTAAATGAGTTTAATTAAAATAAGCATAACTACTGCTTTGGCCACATGCCTTACAGTGAATGCTGGCCGTCTTAAATAAGTGCAGCATCATCCATTTTCCTTCTAGTCCTCTCCTCTTGCTTTGAGGACAAAATTAATTACAGATTAAACTTTTATTTTTTTACACAATGTAACTTCATAGGCTTAATAACTGAGATTCTAATGATCTCGTCCGAAATGGCAGACATGAATGAGGAATTTGCAAACTGGACAGATGGATGTGTTGTAATTATGTCGTGTGAAATGCAGCGGCCAGTCTGAAAATGGCAAATCAATAATGCATAAGCAGGAGTTCAGACCAGCCTTTGAAATAGCCAATAGCTGACAGCTGCAGAAATAGGTCTATGGTTAGGGGAGCAGAGCTGGCAGAACTGCAGAGTGCTACTAAAGGCCTTTAATGATGATATAATGAAAATCTGACTATATTCAGCACCACATAAACTAATAAACACATATCTATTCAGAAACAGACTGATGCATCCATATAACTCAATGCACATAACACTCAGCGAATCAAGTGCTTACCAGATGCCTCATTGTAATACACATTTATCCTCTCCAGCTGCAGATCACTGTCTCCTTGGTAACTGCCAGTGGGGTCAATGCCGTGTTCATCACTGATCACCTCCCAAAACTGCACCAACAATAGTATGTTGTCAAGTACTGTTGTCAAAGTTCTTACTTTGCAGTTATATTTTTTATTTGATTTAGTTTTATAAGTTGATGCTGAACACAATTGCATGCATTCACATTACATTCTTTGTGTTTGAGCAATGCCTGATACAACAATGTCTGATAAATCCAGCACAGACCATGAGAGCCGCAGCAGACCTTTACCTTCACCACACCCACACATAACAGATGCCACACTGTAATACTCAAAAGACTCCCACTACAATGCTTTTTTAGCAACCTAGAGCATTAATGTCATTAATTTCTATTCTTTATATCATGCCATCATATATATATATATATATATATATATATATATATATATATATATATATATATATATATATATATATTATACATAAATCGAATTTATTTATTTAAAAATCTTACCTTAGCACCAATCTGGTTACCGCACTGTCCGGCCTGAATATGTACAATTTCCCTCATTGTGCAGGTGATGATAATGTAAAGGATGTGCTGTGTGTCACTGCGGCTGATGCGGCTCTGACTCTCTATCACTGATTATAACTACAGTCAGCGGTAACGAGCGGCTCACGGAGAAGCTGATTGGATGACTGTGCGCTTCCCGTCAGCCAATCAGGGGTTTGATGCAGTGAAAGTGCTGCAGCATCGCAGGTCATGACGTCACCCCTACTTTCGCTCTCATGCGTTGAAAATGCTGATTCAACGTCTACACGAATCCATGAAGCTGACCCATCTTGAGACACATACATCTTGCAATTATGTGATTTATAATTCTATAAGCTTAGTTCAAAACGAATATGTGTTTATTTACTCTCTTCTTCCTGAAGAGGTCAGCATTGACTTAGAGTCTAAAAGGTAACGTGGTAAAATGAGGTAAGCTCCATTTAAGGGTTTGTCTTTTTTCTACTTTCTTGGCAAAAATAGGCCATATATATATATGTGTGTGTGTGTGTGTGTGTGTGTGTGTGTGTGTGTGTGTGTGTGTGTGTGTGTGTATGTATAACATTTTAAATCAGAGGTTTGTCCCCAAAATGGTGTTTATAAGATTCCGCCAAAATCGTTTCTAGGCAAATTTGCAACCGTCAAATTTGCAATTGAACTTTTGTCTCAAATCCTCATAGCTACTTTGATATAAATGACAACTATTGCAAACTTCAAATCTTTAGCATGCTAAAGTATCATGGCCTCAGCAGACTTGTGATACCCCCATATGTTCCTGACCAATCACAGGGTGGCACATAATAACTCCGATTCCCTTGGAATGTTTTCAACCAAAACGAGTGATGGAGAACAGATGGAGAACAACAAGTATTATTTGGAGTAAAAATTAGTTCAGGCCATGGAGTGGTCTAAGGGACAAATCCCCATAGATTTACCTCAACCCATTCCCCCCAGCAACTTCTGATGCCCCCGCTCTGACCGACAGCGTCCCCCCACCCAAAAATATACAAGTGCCCCACCAAAGATTTCATCCTAGTTCCGGCCCTGGTTCAGACTGAACTTGTACAGTTCAACATAGAAGTCATTACAACTATAAGTAGTTGATAATATTAACATAACTAAACTCTTGACTTGAACCCACTCAATAAACTTTGACAGGTGAAAAATGCTGTTTAATGTATTGGCACTATGGAGCCACATGTTTTTTTTTAATCATTATTATTTGGTAATTTTTGCAAATTGAATATGCTTAACATCACATTTTTCACCAAAAGAAACTGCAATGTGTGTGAAAACACTGGACACTGAATGAAGGAAAAACAAGCTTCCTTTATTAATTGTCGGATCACATCTGCATTCTGGAAATAGGTGGTTAGACCGTTTTCATAGTCGCGCCATAGTCGATCATTTATGGGAATGAAAACAAGACTGTGAGGGATAGAATTGTCTTTTCAAAAGGTATACTCTGTATAAAGCCATATGAAGCTCCTAAAACACATCTGATTTTTACAACTCAATGCTTTTTTTCGCCCAAAATTCTTTTGGAAATGTTTAGTCAGTGGAATGATTAACATTACTTTAAACAACAGTAAACAACCCATTGAAGTGATTTCATTAATACACCACAAAATCTACTCTAAATAAGGTCTAAAATGCTTATTGGTGTGACTTGAGAGTAAGGAGTTTATAGTTCGAATGTGCTTGTGAGGGTTCATGATGAACTGCAGAGGTTTCTGAAATGTAGCTTCCTCAGTTGTATCCTTTCAGTGTCTGACTTTGAACACTAGCATTAAAACCTGTTCAGTTTCAGATTAGAGCTTTGTAGCATGCAGGGGAAAAAACATAGTTTAACCTGAGGTTAAAAGACATTAACCCAGGGTTAAGTGTAATATGGAAGTCTTTCAGAACTTGTTGTGCTCTTGAGCTCATAAGACAACAGTAGAGATGTTCAGCTACAGTAGGGGAGAACGGGGCAAGTTGTCACTCTTAATTCCTCCACCGTAAGAGGCACTATCTCAAAAATCAAATGCTACTTAGTGTGACAACATGCTCTCTGGTTAATTTCCTGTTCGCATGTGGTCAAAGTCACTCTATTCTGAGTTGAGCGCAATTTTCTTATTTTTCAACTTCAAAAGTAAAACAATTACACTTTACGTTTTATGCATAACATTAACACACATGTCAGTTTGGGGCAAGTTGTCACATGTGCAAAGTGGGGAGTCAAAATCTGGATCTGTAAAGAACAAGAAGGCAGTTAAAAACAGAAAAATCCAAGACGAGTCATCATCAGATGAAGAGGAGTGCTTCTGCCTCGTCTGTGTGGAGCCATTCTCAAACAGCCGCCAAAAGGAGACTTGGGTGCAGTGTGTGAGGTGCAACAAATGGGCCCATGATGCTTGCACCTCAGGCCAGGCAATCTATGAGTGCCAGAACTGTAACTCCAAAGATGAGTATGATTAGTCAGATAAGGATGTTGTTGTTTTTTGTTATTTACAGATGATTGATTGTTGTTTAGAGTTTTTTAATGATGTTGAATTTGGTTTTGAATTTGAATTAAAAAAAATCAATATTCACAATTAAGTAGTTGTGTTTTTATTTGTTGATAACCGAATGTGACAAATTACCCGCTGGTGGGGCAAGTTGTCACAAGTGTGCACACTGTAATTAACTGTAATTAACTGTCTGCAACTCTGTACTGAAATAAGATATGAAGCTGTAATGAATAAAAAATATGTACACAAGACCCCTTTCATTTGGTATGGCATGTATACCATTGTGATGTATTGTGCCCAGTCAATGTAAGAAAGAATGAAAAGTGTGACAACATACCCCGCTCCACCCTATGCACTTCATGCTTAACACTGACTTCATCTTTTGATTATGACAGAGTTCATTATTGCCCCACAACATTTTTGGTTTATCCCAATTTTATTAATTTAGCTATGACCTGCACATTACACATAGCCTAGCCAAAACTATTTGATCAGTCAATACAGAAACATCCAACTTTTACACATTAATCAGTAATTAATAAATACTTTTATTCAATAAAGTTCATTACGACACATAGGGTTTTATATGCAAGTGCATTATTTATGTAAAAAAAAAAAAACATTTGATGAAACCCAAATGACCAGTAGTTGACATCCTCTTGCGAGTACTCTTGGAGCATACATTCTGAAGGAATACCTGTGTTAAATAACTTTTTCAAGTATATGAGGTATACTCAAGCTATCTCAAATCTAGTGCATTTGGAATAGTTTTGATTGGATAGCTAATATGAATTTTTTCATAATTCCAAAACAGATCAAGCCAAATTCTGCAGAAGAGCTTACCACTAGTATATTTTGGCATTATCACAAACAGTTTGTAAAACCAGAGGGATTTAGTAAAATTGAGAGGGGTAAATGTGATCTGGTTCAGGGTAAAATTGCTATGAGAAAAATTTAGATCAGTAGATCAAACACAATATATCAATTTAGCACTCCTATTGCAAACAGCAAACATGTGATATACAGCCTGAAAAAAAGTAATGTTGTTCTTATTGATGAGACTTTTGTGTATATGGTATGGGGTCTAGTTTGATGTGCTAGTAAGTGTTTTCATGGTGAACTGCATTGGTTTGTATGATGAGAATTGCCCTCAGCAATAAGGGTTCTTGGCAAATGGTCTGCACTTCTACAGCGGTTTTCAAAGCGCTTTACACTGTGACTCATTCACCCGTTCACACACACACACTCACTCACCAATGACGGTAGAACTGCCATGCAAGGCACTAGCCTGCCATTGGGAGCAACTTTGGGTTCAGTGTCTTGCCCAAGAACACTTCGGCATGTGGAGTCATGTGGGCCAGGAATCGAACCGCCAACCCTGCGATTAGTGGCCGACCCGCTCTACCCTCTACCACCTGAGCCACAGCTGCTCCTTGTCAATGTAGCTTTCTCAAGTGTAGCATTTTTCAGATGATATCTGTGTAGCTTGCAGAAAAGAATGTTGTTTTATCTGATTTGACATTCTTAAGATATATTTTACAATATATTTTATGTAATATTTGCCTTTTTTTGCCTATGTGTGAACAGCTTGTAACGCAACTTAAATAATTAGCCCTTCCCGGACTTCCTAGGTTGCCTATTAAAGCCTGTAGACTGATTTTCATGTGAAGGGAGCAGGTCGCATTTATGGATGTAACAGTAGGTAACATTATCTTAATCTTTATACTAAAAGTCATTTAAGCAAATACGCTGTTTTTTTTTATTCGTAGTACAACATATGACATACAAAACATACAATAGTGCAACATAACAGTGCAGTGCAACAGTAAACTGTCTGGTATAGTTCAGTAGAATGTAGCTGTATGTGTGTATCAGTATGCCATGTTAGCTTATAAGTACTTTTAGGTTAGTCTCAAAGTTTGTAGTAAAACAATCAAAACTGTGTCATTTTAATTTAGCTACCTCATCTGTCAGCATGACTTGCAGCCTCTTTGTACGTTACGTCATTGTTTTCGACGTTGCTCGCTCGTGTCCCCATGGAGTGTGTGCACTAGCAACAGGTAGCTGGCTGCAGTTCACTTAACGGCCACAGGTTGCATTCTGAAATGTGTCAGACCCGGTGGGATTTCTCAGGGCCAGCAAAGCATTTTCTCTGCTAGCCTAACATGCCAAATAAATAAATATTTTTCATATATTTCTCAATCACCTTTTTGCCTATGTATTTTTTATCGCTTTCCACGCTTAATTAATCTACAAACCGAGAAAAACTAAAAGTTTATCCAGTCAGAATGTATTCCTTGATGCTTACAAGCAAAGTGTGACAACGGTTTCACAAATGGCATGTCCGAAGCAGCGCATGAATCTGAGCTCCATCCCATCAGGCCTTCTGAATTTCCACAGAATCCCTCAACAGTGCAAATGAATGAGCAACTAAAGTCAGATTGACAGATTCATCAGCCAATCAGATTGATTTATTTGTTATTGGTGGGTGTGATCTTTAGAATATGTCCCGGTCGAGGCCTTCTAGCAGGCCTTGAGTGATGCAATCATGCTTTAAGTGATGTACGTAATTCAAGAGTGAAAAGTGTAAGATCAAGATGTCTGACGAGTCGGCTGTCACTTCTGGTATTGCTGTTGAGAAAAAGATCCTTATGGATTTAAAAACACAAGATGTTCTGCATGACAGTGTGTTACTTTAGTTGCTTAATTTATTAAACAGGAAAGGAGGACTGATTTTCTCTTCAAGTAAATTGGTAAGTGTTTTTTGCATTGTTACAGCAACATTAGGAGTATTCTGAGTGTAAATTAGGCTGCTTGAGCATTCAGTGTCACATCAAGTTTTGAAAAGTAGTGCTGCGTTCCGTTCAACTCGGAAAGTCGGATTTGACAACATCCTACTAATAAAAGTGCAATGAAATGCATCTTGAAGTCAGAATTACAACTTGTAGCCTCATCCAGAAATTCTCAACAATTTCACTGAGATGCAGGTGCATGATGTCACACAAACATGTCGACACTCAGGGAGATTTACAAAGTAAGTGATAAACATTCACTTTATTAATATCGATAAATGAGTTTCTTTCCACATTACATGATATTAAAGCTTGTTTAACAAATGCCTGCAGAAACAGGTGTATAAAACATTATAATCTCTTTTGATAATCAAACACCTGAAGCACAAATGTTAGCGCTGCAGCATGTTGTGTTGCTAGGAGACTTCTCTAATGAGAGACAAACACCTGCTAAGCTAACGGGAGCATGGCAGTTCCGAATATCGGGGAATGGAATGCATTTATGGTCGGAGAAATCAATTAGGAATATCTCAAATCCAACTTGAATGGAACGCAGCATAACCGTGTACCCTGATGAAACTAAATTTATTGCAAGCAACATTTAAAAAGCTTTTTTCCAGGTATTATAGACCTCCTTTGTAGATTCATATGAAAAATTATGATTTTTGAATGTCTGTTCGGGAGACGTTCATTTCACAAAGCAGTCATGCTGCAGTTAAAATTAGGCTTGCTTGAGCATTAAGTGTCATTTCAAGTTCTGGCTTTCATGCGTGGACGTGTTTTTAAAATGTCAATTGGTATTATTAGTTAGCTGTGACATAATGTATGATGCCCAAAGGCTTAGGGTGCCTTATTCATCACAAAACTGTGTTTTCTTAATGGCATGAATCACACTGAAGGTCAAGACTTTAAATGCACGGCCCGCCACTGGTCAGACCCCAATTCAATATGCAATGCAAGTAGTATGCAGTATGTTCTCAGCGTTGCCACAAGAGAGGCTTTAGAGGAAGTCGTCTTTTTCTACAGTCAGTTTTCTGTTTCAGGTCAACTTCTGCCATGGCAGAACGACAGTTTGAATATAATCTTGCTGAGCTAGTTAGATCTTATAAACATATCTTGAGAGACACAAGAGCGCATGTTAAGTATACTCATTTAAGTTTGCAAATGCAGAGTATGTTTCTCCACAGTGCCGATCCACCAGGGGGCCCCTACCCGGTCAAAGACATTATAAGTAGTGTTAGGAACATATTGATGACACCCCCCATACATTTTTGCTTAAGGCCCCCAAAAGGCTAGGACCGGTCCCATTTCTCCAAACAGTCTTGGCATGGAAATCAGTGCAAAGAGAAAGAACGTAAATTGTTTGGGTAAAAAAAATCTGTCATTCAGTTCTGAAGTATGAATGGGACAGATTTTACATTGAATCAGCTAAAAAATGTGAGTCTTGGAGATTTGTTGTTTGAATTGATACGAAACCAAAACATGCTAAAAATGCTAAAGAAAATCAATGATTCATGTCAGCACTCTAAATTTCTATATATCAAATGCAACAAGATATCCTGAATAGTGAAAGGACCTTTGCAAAAGCTAAAGGGGAAAATTATATTTTTGAAGGACAGAAAAAAATCCCTCTGTACTTCGATTCCCCAAAATACAAATAGACATAATTTTCATTAACAAATGGCCGGAAACCCTTTTTACAACATTTTTATAAGCCCATATGCTCTAGGTCTATAATATTTTCCCCCCGGCAATATGGTGGATCACCTTAAAAAAATAAGAGCTGAAATTATTAAAATTATCAGGACAATCTGTCTTTCATTTGGTGGCTGTCAAATGCAGGCACAGATACAAATTTTTCTATATTTCATACAGAATTTTCCTAACATTGAGTGTATTTCAAAACCTGCTGTTGCCAAAAACAAACAAACAAACAAACAAAAAGTAGGAATAAGCATGTCCACCTACTGACACAATTTTAGGAGGTAATTTTAAAATCATATTTAGCACCTTGCTCAACCAAACAATAATTAGTACTTCATATCAATGTTCATTACTGTGATCAAGGATGCAAAACAATTCCAACAAAAACAAACCAATAGCTAAAATTACTTTTACACCATGGCATAGTATGGGTCACATACTGTATTATTGCTGTGGGTATTAATAAAAAAAAAATACAATCATAATCACTCCATTTGTTCTTATTTAGGGGTGTAACGGTTCTCAGTAAAACAAATAAAATGACCGTACGGTTCGCCACCAACGGTTCGGTAAGCATTTGCACCGTGGTTCATCTCAAGTTTAATGTCGCATCTGGATCATACAGTTTGGCAAAGAAAATAGAGCAGCAAATAGACATCAGTTCAGAGCTACATATAACAATAACTAAAGCGCTTGGAGTGTTCATTGCCAAAGTTATGTTGCCCTACTCCATTGATGAAGATGTGGGATATCCACGTATGATTAAAAAACTTGGGTTGCGTTACGACATCCCTTCTAGCATCCATTTTATGAGCAAGGTTTTTCCTTCTATAGTGATGTACAGCTTCCGAATATTGAATATATGTTGAGTTGAGTATGAAATGCACTTTATGTTGATACATATAGCATATATGGAGGTATTAAGTTAAAAGTTGAGTTAGTAATTAGAGCAATTATGTTTTCTTTAGTTAAAGACACTAACGAAATTTAACCATTTTATTCAGTAATACTGTAGTAGCCATATAGTAACCATGTTAATTTTGTGGTTACTATGATTTTACTACAAATACCATGGTTAATTTGAGGGCAAATCTCTTGATGTGTTTGTTATCAAATAGAATATTTGTACTTTGGATTTGGTAGTAATATTTTTCTGAACATAACGAATACTGAACCGTACTGAAACCATGACCCTAAAACAGTAATACAAACAGAACCATGAGAACAAATGTGACCGTTACACCCCTATTCTCATTACTTTGATGTGTTTACAACTTTTGTTTTAGATGTTTACATGCTTTCTTGTCATTTTAAAAGATAAAGTGCCACATACATTCACACAGATATGGTAACAAAGTTCCAAAATACCATTGGGACAAAATTACATTTTCTATTTCCTTTTTTTTTTTTTTTTATGTAAAGCTACACTTTTGTACCACTACAGCATAAATTACAAGATGTCAACAAAGTATTCACATTCACAATAAGTCTGTTGCGTACACTTGATTGAGTGTGTTGTGAGTCTCTTCGACTGTCTTAAAATAGTTATTTGCCTATTAGGAGTATGTTCTGTTCTCCTCAAAATTACTTTTTTTTTTTTTTCACCAGATCCAGGTTATTAGCTCTTATAGATAAAAAAAAAAAAAAAAAGGTATAACATTCTGAGCAGTGTCTTTGTAGCATCTATATTCAAACAGGTTTACCAGGTTTGGAAATACGCATATGGTTATTTCGAAACATGAAAGTTAAGTGTTTATTCAATACCTAATTTCGAAAGGTATTTGTCATTCACTGTAAACTTCAAGACAAACTACTCAACATTCCGAGAATATAATAAACAGAGGTGGGTTAGTGAGGAATTCCCTTTTTAGCAAATATCTCTTTAAACATTTGGCATAGTGCTCTTTCTTGATAGAACTGCATTTAATGTGTCTAAATTCCTGTCACAGGACTGAGAGTATTACTCAGCACTATTCACGTCTGACTACTTTTGATAAATCATTGTTTTAAATTGCTATCAAACACGCAGATAGAAGTCTAATCACCTGACTAGAGAATTCCAGTGTTACTCAAGTGGGAACCTGTCACTGGTGGCCTTAGTGTTTTTAATAAAAGAAGCTCAAATATAACATTTGGAGTTTTGGATCTAGTTGCTCAAAAAGCCGATACTGGCACCAATGGAGGAGGGCTGATTAAGCCATGGAAACCAAGGGACAGAAAAGACCCTTTGGACAATGATTTTCTTATGGTTGTTCCTACTTATGGTTAGTGCCATATCCTTTTATACCTTCTCCTCGCTTTGCCTTTCCTGGGTCATAGCTCCTGGAAAGCAAAACACTTCAGACATTTAAAATACATGAGTCCACCTTAGGTGACGAGTACTTCTTATAAGGCTGCTCACCAAGTGAATATGTCCATCATAAAGGTGAAACCCCACTAGCACTGCAGGTTTCTGTGATGATCAAGGTTGGAGATATACTTGAGTCAATGGGCGAGGAAAGGGTCGAGTCTGCCATGCAAGGGTGGCCAGATTCAGTAACAGAGTCTGTGCTTGTAGCATGAGGTGCAGTTAAGTTTGCCGTAGACAGGAGTGCAGCACCATTTCTTAATGTCTCCAGTACAGCTGATGAAGGAGGGCCAGATTCTATGGAGTCTATCGCAGAGGAAGACACTGAGTGTAATAATGGAGTGCCAGAATCTATAGGAGAAGAGAAAGACTGAGGTGGAATAGCATGAACTTGACTTGACGAGGCAGAAGATTGGGGGTCTATTATTGGTTGTAATGACCGTTCTGTTGGGGAAGGGGGTTGAAATTCAATGACAAGATGAACAGATGATTCTCTTGAGCAAGGGGGAGGAATGTCATTTAAAGGGTCGATGGGAATTTGTCCGGTGGCGGGGGGTAATGGATCAGACAGGTTCATTGCAGAGAGAGGAATGGTGTCATCTACTGGTGTTTCTGGGGATGCCACTGTGAGGTGGAGACTGGAGTCTAGAAGAGGGTCTGTAGAGTCCATCCCAGCTTGGTATTTGCTTTCATTGGCACCTGGAGCAGGAGATTCCACAGGGGGAGGAATAACTATATCTACAAGTGTTAGAGTTTGGACATCACTTGTTGAGGCTGAGGACTGATCAATTAAAGAAGAAGCAGGAGACTCCAGGACCAGATCGGTGATCAAAGGAGTGTCCAAAGTGCAAGAAGGCAGGACATCTAAGATAACATCAGGGGGAGATTCCATTTTAGATACCCGAAGAGAATTAATAGAGATTGGGGTTGAGGTGTTTGGAATAGAGGTGAGGAGAGGGTCCTCTAGAGATGGGGCAGAAGATTCCAGCGTGGTAACAGATGTGGGACACTCATCAAAGTTTTGCTTGATTTCACCTTGCTCTTTGGTAGAGCTCAATATCTTCATCCTTAATAGTTGTACTGTACCAGTCGCTTGCTGGACAGGGACATCCTGGAGCGTTGGGAGTTCGACGGCGGATGAGGCTGTAGAGTCCATAGTGGAAATAGCAGTGGCAGCCGCTTCATGCAGAGGTGTATCGCCCACCCTGGCATACTCACGGCTCTCAGACTTGGTCAGCAGGAGGCGTTGCTCGCCTGGCTTGCGAGGCAGCTGTAGCGGTTGACGAGTGTAACTTTCACCATCAGCTAATGTTTCTGGTAGTGACCGATTGCGAGTCTCTGGCAGTAGCAGGATGCAAATGATGCAGATAAGAGTGCAGCATGCAAAAATGACATGATGCAGAAAATAGCCTTTTTGGTTATGTAGCTCCATGATAGGTGCTGTCAGCATGCCAAATCCAGCACTGGCCAGGACGAGGCCTAGCCCACCACCCCTATAGAGTAGAAGATGAAGAACAAGGTTAGGGGTATAAAGTGAGAATGAGTCAAGTTTAACAAATGGAGTCCTATAACGTATTGGGGTGATACACCTGTGATAAATGACCAAATTTTAACGATTGACCATCTTCACTAAATGAAATAAAAGGATCCAACACAATATATAGACCCCTTCAAAAATATGTCTCAAAATACAGGGCGTTAAACTTGTTTTTTTACAATATCACATTTTACTACCAGAAAGTGTCCCATAACTCTTTCATGCGGAATAGCTCACCTAATAACAGTAGGAGTGATTTCAGCACAAAAAAAGATGCTTAGGTTGCTGACAGCGTGGGAGGAGAACATGCCAATGATGGAGAAAGCCACTGAGAAATTGGACTTCAGTGTATCAGAGCGTTCTGTGGCAAGCAAGGGATAAAGAGTTAAAAAAAAAAGATGACTCATTTATCATTTTCCAAAAGGAGAAACAATACATGAAACAGTATACATAACCCAATAAAAAGTGTTTTCCACTAATTTAAATGCAAGGATAGGAAAATGATTCTTTGCAATATTTTTTCTCCTTTCTTCCCAATTTTAATATCCAGAGACAACTATAGGTCATTCACCAAGCCATTCATGGGTATAGAATATATATATAATATTTTTACTTCATGTGTCAACTACCCAGATGATCTTTCAGTGGAGTGACAGAGTGAATACTGTATGGAATTTGGTTTAAATCATACATATTGTACATTCACAGTGTTTCTCAGGAGAGCCTTGGCTCTTTATTTCTGGATGATGGGTGTCTGTGGTTTACATAATGCAGTGCCCTTTAGGTGCACCTGATTCTAATATTAGCCATTTGATACTATGATGAAGGTGAGGTGCAAGGGAATGTTTTCATTAGTGGTGTTTTGCTAAGATCATCACTATTTCTATTGCTCATACTTAAGGTAAGGTATTTGAACAAAGCCCTAACCCTAAGCTTAAAACTTCAGCAAGTAACTGGAGACATGAATGAGAGATATGTGTACTTCTCTAAGCGATCAGATGATTTTCACCAAAAATCCCACAGATATTGAAGAAGGGACCCAAACCATATCTAGAGAGCAGCATATCAGAGACTTGGGGTGGGCTCTTTTGCCTTGGGCCAGAAAGCAACAACATAACAACCATCCCAAAACACCCTAGCAACCACATATACCCTGGCATAGTGGAGGGGACTTTTATACAGGCAAGGACCATTATTAATTTCTTCAGAAAATGTAAAAATACACAATGTCTGTAATGATCAATAACAAAACTTAGAACCTTTTGTCCAAAATGTTAAAAAAAATCTAATAAAAAGTACTAACTGTTTAACGGGAGTTTTCTTATTAACACCCAAGGCAATGACATGTTTGCGAACTCTCAGTAACATCATTGTAATTCCAGCAAGGCCATGGGCCTGAGGAAACGTAGAGAACATGTACTGACTGCACTCATTGTTCTTGGCTCTGACAGTGGGACAGATCCCTGCCTCTTTGACAACTAGAGAGAACATTACTGAGGATAGAGTCTAATACAAGAATTATGAACGCTAGCTGAGGCATGCAGACCGACCACAGCTGGCCTTATTGAAACATCCTGTAGGTTTCATTAAAACCTCTAGCTGCGCTAAGAGAAAGGAGAGGAGTCAAGTAATCCTCTTAAAATTAAACTGTAAGACTACAGAATTCAGCCAGTGCTTACTTTCTGTGACTGATATGACAGTGAATAAGATTGAACTTTTGCCTGATATTCACCCTTTGTGTTTTGTTGTGTGGCACACCTCACGTAATTGCATGAATGCATGCCAAGACAAGTTTCAAGTGTCAATTAATTGTTCCATCTTAGCTTAAAGCAAAATAATAGCCAATCAGATCATACTTGTGGTTTTATATAGGCTATGTTGAGCAGGATTTTGGACCAATGAGATTTCACTTGGGGTGGGGCTACCCAGACTGACGTGACAAACCTAGAAAATAAGCAACCCACCACAAATGTCTTCAGCTACAGGAGAAATGCATAATTTCTAAATGTCAAAATGAATGACTGTTTTCAAACAGGGTTCCCAAACCTACAGTATATGTCAGGCTAGCTGGGACGTTTAGGAGTGTTTTGGGGGGAAATCAACCTACAAATGATTTACTTATAGTTGTCTCTACACATTTAGCTGGATAGAAGAAAGTATTTGACATTAACAAAAGAAAACACCTTTAAATGTAAGTTAACTTCTGAGATTGAGATATGAAGAGAAGATTGTGGTAAAGTTTGTTATACTTTACCGATATTCAGCTGAACACTGTACTTTCCCAACACTTCATTCATCATGGATGGAGCACATAGGGGGAAAACAAACCCACAGAAAAACGACAAATATGAAACTAGGCTTTTGGAAAGTCATGAAAGTATACTAGTGTTTCTTCAACTACAGCCATTTTTATGTCCCAGTGTTTGGTGTTTGATATTTAGTTATATATATATATATATACACATACACACACACACACACACACACACACACACACACACACAGTACTGTGCAAAAGTTTTAGGCACTGATGAAAAATGTTGCATTGGGAGGATGTCTTCAAAAATAATGACATGAATAGTTTTCATTTATCGCTTAATGTCATACAAAGTCCAGTTAACATAAAAAAAGCTAAATCAATATTCAGTGTAACAGCACCACTTGTCCTAGGTACACCTGGACAGTTTTTCTTGGTTGTTGTCAGATAGGATGTTCCAAGCTTGTTGGAGAATTGGCCACAGTCTATTTCAGCTGTCTCAATTGCTTCTGTCTCTTTGTTATCTCAGGATGACATGATGTTCAGTGGGGGACTCTGTGGGGGTCATGACATCTGTTGCAGGACTCCCTGTTCTTTTATTCTAATCTTTTCTTTTTGCTATATTAATGTTTGGGAGTATAACATTTATATTTCCTCTTGACACACTAAAGCTGAAGATATAATAACCATCTTAAGACAAATGCTTTTGTGAAACATCTTATGTGCTTAAGACTTTTGCACAGGACTGTGTATATACATATCATTTTATTTATGTATTTATTTTTGTTATATGAGTGTCACTTTAAACCAGTCTTGAATGTTTTTTTTTCCATGCCATCCTCATTTATTTTTCATACTTTTCAAACGTCTTTTATGTATAGATTTTATAGTTTTTCCATCGTCCCAGACCGAGACTTTCAGTTTTATACTATGAAAATCCATTGAAAAAAACATGAATTATTTATACATGTTTAAATCTATGAAATAATACAATTACATAAACATACTGGTAAGCCAATTCAATATTTCTTATCAAAATGATTTCTGTTATTTTTTACACAAATTACGACTATTCTGTAGTTGTGCCTTAATTTCTATTAGGACCAACACAATTTTGCAAATAATTAAGGCTTATGAAAGGACAATAAGCTTGATATGAAATATGCAACATGTGATGTTTGAAGAAAATAAAAAATATCTAAATATTTAAAATATATAAAAAGGTACATTTCATTTGAGAACAACAAACCAGATCGAGTTTTTTTGTCAAATAAAATGTTTTTAAATTATTATACAGTTGTATTAAGGATACATAAATAGCTTTGAAATGAACCTTGTGAAATACAATATGTATTTTCAAAATGAACAGAACTAGTGTGAAAAGTGTTTTAAGAGAGTTCAATACACCACCAATACACTCATAAACAAATGCACTAAAATCTAACATTTCAGGAGTAAGCTGTCACATTCCCAAAAAAGCACATGCAGATGTCAATTTATGTACAAGAGTTGCAGTACTTATGTTAATTGTGATTGCGGAGTACAAGGATGCATTGTGCTGGGTGTGTGTGTGTGTGTTCTCTCACAGTTGAGCAGTCCCAGCTGAAGAAGGGATGCCAGTGCGGTGATGATCATGAACATGAGGAGTCCTCCACGCCGACCCATCACGCCCACAGCAGGGCACAGTGCCACGCAGGATGCCACGGCAATACCCGCCATGGTGTAGTAGTCAGCATAGAAATTGTGGAACATGGTGGTCGTCTCCATGTCTTGGTCCATCATACTGCGTGCAAAGCAGTGATGGATCCCATAACCTGCTAGTCTGAGACAGAGAGTTAATAGCATTGGAATGTTTTTAATATTAAATAGCATCCCATTCCACACTTGAATCAACACACAAACAAACCCGCACACAGATTGGTACAGCATAATGAAAAGGAATTTACGAGTTGACGCAGAGCACCACGATATTCTTCCACAGGTTCCTTGTGCCAACCATTTTTACGATGCAGGTCTTCTTGGATTGCTTTGGCAGGGCTCTGTTCAGCTCTGAAATCAATAAAGAGAAGAGAGGAAATGATCCAATCAAACCATTCAGAATATGTGAGCTCTAAGCTAACAGCATAATACTCTAATAGGCATATAAATACATAGCACAAAAAATACTGAGTAAAACGATAACAATTTAATTTGTTGTACATCGATATTGAATAAACGACTACACCATCTGCCATCTTCTCTGAAAACAAGACTTAATAGAGTACAGTATGTCATTTTTACTTTCAAGTAAATATATCCTTTGCTTTGTGTTTAAAGGGTATTTTGATATTGTTACTAGAAAACAAGACAAAACAATTCTAGAGAATTCTAGAGACTGTTGTGTGTGTAAATCCCTGGAGATCAGCAGTTACAGAAATACCCAAACCAGCCTGTCTGGCACCAACAATCATCCATGTGATTATCTAATGTCTATCTAATGTTCACATCAACCATCAGAATGGGGAAAAAATTGGATATCAGTGATTTAGACAGTGGCATGATTGTTGGTGCCAGACAGGCTGGTTTGAGTATTTCTGTAACTGTTGATCTCCTGAGATTTTCACACACAACAGTCTCTAGAATTTACTCCGAATGGTGCCAAAAACAAAAAACATCCTGTGAGTGGCAGTTCTGTGGATGGAAATGCCTTGTTAATGAGAGAGGTCAGAGAATGGCCAGACTGATTTGAACTGACAATGTCTACTGTAACTCAAATAACTGCTCTCTACAATTGTGGTGAGAAGAATGCTTTTCTGAGATGTGGGTTGGCGCTGTTTTGGCGGCATGATGGGGACCTACACAATATTAGGCAGGGGGTTTCAATGTTGTCGCTGATCGGTCTATATATATATATATATATATATATATATATATATATAATACAATTATTTGCAGTGTATAATGTCTTGAAAATCTGTTTAGGTAGACAGCTCACTAGATTTTGAAACAAAGTTGACAGTACTGTATGTTTTTGTAGCAAAGAGAGAGGACACATCTTTCTCAAACACACTGAAGAGCACTTCAAAGAAGAGATCCATTCTAATGACATGATACAAAGCACAACCCAATCCAGATAAACTAGAGCAGGATTTTAGTGCGGGAAGGGGTTGAATGCTAAAAAAAAAAAAGCCTGTATGCTCTCCAGACATTGTTTGTGTGCAGGTGGGGAGGCTAAAATAAGCTCATTGATTCAATACTAAGAGGCTCTGCTCCCACTCTAAGCTCTAGAGACGATTTCTATTGAAAAAATCCTGTTTATATTCTCAAAATCGAGTGATCGAGTTGAAACACAGCAACAGCGCCTTTAGGCCGGCTCATATTCAGTTCATATCAGAATCTGGGCTGAAGTTTCCATGTGAGGTCACATCCACTGAAATTGATTTAAAAATCAATTCTCTGCTTTGTGGTGAGCCTAAGAACACCCCTTATCTATGGTAAAATAAATTATTTTAAGTTCAGTCATGAAACTATACATGGTGCGAGCTGATAGGTCCTTTGAACATGTAATCTGTTAGCCATTGGCTCACACACTCCACGGGCAAAGATAAATAGGTCCTTCAACAGGTAATCTGTTTTTCAATAACTTGCGTCCTATCTTTTTTTTTTTTTTTTTGGATCAAATTTTTTAATTGCTCAGATGTTTCGATGAAGCGCTTTTTTCCCGAAACCCTCCGCCTCCCAAGCACCACTTGTCTAGATAACCAAAAATGTAGTCAGAGGTTTGTCATGACTGAACTATAATGCACATAACTTATTGCTATTGTATATAATCAACATATTCAACATTTCCACTCTATCTACCATCTTATAAGATAAAAAAAAAACTGTCTGAATTGCTATATCTATAAAGGACCTTACAAAGAGATTCAGTTCAGATCAGAAACAGGGTTGAAATCCCCACATCCAAAGAATCAATTCAAAATCAATTATTGGGGTGGTCAAGGTTCATATTTTGTAATGTTTTGTGACACAAATGGTGTAATCTGTTAAACTTCTCAGCTTTAGATGCAATATGTGTGTAAAAACACAGCTATCAGTTCTTATGGATATGCACATCTACACACGCACATGTTGCATTGCCACATAGGCAAACAAACTCATCAGCAATATTACTGATATGTGCAAATCATAAACAAAGAAAGAGCTTAAACTGTCCAATGAGGCTCTTTAACTTCTGTCAAAAATTATTTGTAAAATGACAACTTTAAAAACAAAAGGTACATAGTAGGGGACAGCATGTCCAAAATCTTCCTTCATGGTATGAGTAATTTTATGAGTAATTCACCCTTAATGCAAAGTATAAAAATATTTAATTTATGTATACCTGTCACCAGCTCTTCTGCATCCTGTTCTAGATTGACGGTGTTCTTTTTTGCAATGCGCTCCATGATCCATTTAGAGCGACTGTACTGCTGAGTAGCAAGCAGCCAGCGCAGAGACTCTGGAAAAATCCTGTAAAAGAAAGTCAGATATACTCTACTGCATTATGAAAACATCAGTTCAAACTAACTTCACCTAATGAAACACTTGGTTAGGAGAAAAAGCTGCATTATCATTACTTTTCTTGAAATTTTTCCTAAAATAATAAATACATCTTTCTGATCTGTTATGTTTTGATAATTATGCTTTTTATTATGCATATAATGCATAAAGTTGTGTGTGTATTGGATGTTTATGACCAGAGTTCACTTGTCTGAGGTTTCAACTCAACAAATGTCCAGACCATCTGTGAGGAACAACAATCATTGCGCAGTTGCTTACCAGATATAGGACAGCATGAGTAACAGGGGGCAGATTATGACCGCTTGCAGAATCTGCCAATCACTGCAGAGGGCTGCCAAGCCAGGCATGATCAGCTGCCCAGCCAACGCCACAAAGTTAGCCACCATGGTCATGGAGAAACGCCAGCCCGGCAGACAAAGCTCGATCCCTGCAGACATCAAGAATACACAGACCCAACATTAGCACTCTGACGTGAATAAATATGGAGGTTTTAACCAAACCATGAGCCAAGAGATGCTGTGTTACAGGGATATTACCGTAGGTAAGGGGTGTTCTTAGCTTGGCCTACTGCTTGTCTAAAGGGCGGCAAAAGCGATGTGATGAAAGACAACATTAATATTAAATAAAATTATTAAGCGACCGCAGATAGTGTATAGAATTTGAGTAAACTCTAGAGATTGTTGTGTGGGAAAATCCCAGGAGATCAACAGTTACGGAAATACTCAAACCAGCCCATCTGGCACCAACAATCATCCATGTGATTATCTAATCAGCCATTCGTGTGGCAGCAGTGCAACGCATAAAATCATGCAGATAAGGGTCAGGAGCTTCAGTTATGGGGAAAAATGTGATCTCAGTGATTTGGACCATGGCATTATTTGTGGTAATAATAATAATAATCTATAGGCTAAATATTAATAGTATTAATAGGCTAAAATATTTTGGTAGCCCTTTACAATATGTTTTCATTCGTTAACATTAGTTCAGACATTAGGCATCATGAACTAAGAATGAACAATATATTTTTTACAGCATTTAATAATCTTTGATAATGTAAATTAATAAAAATACAGTTGTTCATTGTTAGTTCATAGTGCATTAACTAATGTTAACAAATACAACTTCAGATTTTAAAATTGTATTAGTATATGTTGAAATTAACATTAACTAAGGTTAATAAATATTGTTAATTTTTAGTTCATGTTAACTAATGTTGTTAACTAATATTTTTAAGTGTTGAGAATAAGAGACTTAACGTAAATAAAACGTAATCGTAAAACATCCAGATGCATTACAGTAACGAGACTTTTGGGAGGGAAAATGTAAATAAAAAATTATGTCACAATTCAAAAAATCTTAATGTTTCTAAAATAGAATTTAGGCAGTTCTGCCCACTTGGGCGGTTAAAGAAAAGTTAAGCTGTATCGATCCACATTTGTTTGCAGGAACAGGATCAAAGCTGACACATAATGCACTACAGACAATGATAATGAGCCCCCCAACTACTACTACTGATGTAAAGAACGGCAGAGAGCAGGTCTTCAATGACACACCATTATTGCGCAGGTCCATTTTTTCCATATCAAATGATGGTAAACCCTCAGAACATACAGCATTGCCTGACAGGGTTGAACAACTTGGAAGAGCACTTTTCAAGGTGACGGGGGAACTCACGAGAATATTCAGGCTGCCAACACAGTGGCAGCACAATCCTTCCTTCAGAAAAGCCTGGAATTTCAATGAGGAGTGCTTCCCACAGAGAGCTGAATAATGCTGTGTGTTCAGGGCCAGAGCTCGGGCTCACATCACAACCAAGAAAAAACTCTTTCTCAGCTAGACTGTAGATGATGAACAGCACTGGCTATATGTCACAAAGTGGCTCCAAAACGTATTTGGACACTTAAACCACACCAGAAATGTGTGTAGTCAAATCATACTACACTCCATATTAAATTATGGAAATGGACACTTCACATCATATTGCTTTTGTGCCAAAAGAGGTCTTCCAAGACAACAGCATCTGAAAAACTGGTATGTTTTCATGTCATATGACCTTTAAACAGCTCTGCCCACTGATTGTAGCCTTAATATTTCCAACAAGCAAAGCTTCTCAAGAAGAAGAAACATTGTTTTCCAAAAGCATGCTGAACTGGTTTGTGATGACTGCTTGTTTAAATCAGAAGTGGAACAAATCAGAATCAGACCTTCCAAAAACTGATCCAACATTTAAAGGACATAATTCACACCCACAAGTGATGCCAGTGTCAATTCAATATGAAGATTTACATTAGCATGTTGCTAAGCTAACAATGTGGCACACTAATGAGCATAAAATACACAGCACATACATGAATTATATTAAACAATTGTATCAATATTTTAGGAACTGAATTATTGAATCATATGGATTTATGAATTTGAAATATATTTATAATGAACTTTTCTCTTGACTCTGTCTGCCATATTGGATGTTTTTGATTACACTAACAGCATGGATTCTGGGATTGCCTTCTCAGGATACACCAGGGCTTGACATTAACACACATTCTCGCATTCAGCGTTTTATAAGCAGTAAATATGCTTCTCTTATCTGACACGTGCATCTCCCCGGGGCGAATGAAGCGTGCTTTCGGACAAACCACCATAGCACACACCAGCATGCTCCAGAGAAATTGCCGCGACTGGAGCTTCATTTGGAATTGAGGCAGCCGGCAGAGACCACAAAGCTTATTTCACATATTTGAATTCTACACAGAATCACTAGATAGTATAAACAGCACGACAACAGTGTGCCACGAATCAACATCGATTACAAGGTTTTTTAAGATTTATTTTTTCCAGTTGTAACACTAACTGGTAACACAAACTAGATTATTTAGGCCTGTGTCCAGTTCTCATATCTCATATCATTCTCATTCAAATAAAAAAGTACAAATGAAAGCATGCCGTTACAGTCTCTAGTTACCTTTATCACTTTTTGGCTAGTGAAAATGTTGAATGGCTAGTGATTTTGGAATACCACTAGCCACAGTGGCCAGTGAGACATAAATTTAATGTCAAGCCCTGGATACATGTAATGTTGCCTTAGAATCAACCTGGTCTCATAAAGTCAAGTTACTGTACCTACATTTTTGCTAAATAGTTTTTTCGTGGCTTGTTGTATCACTGCAGTTTTCTGGTGAAATGAACACTAGAGGCGCTACAACAACAATGACTTTTATTGGCTTTCGCACAAATCACAAGTAAAAGAGTAGATAATCAGTTAATAAACACTTACTTTTCATTCTGTTCCTCACACATCTTCCTTATAACCTCTAAAACACTTTTACTATAGCGCATCACTTGTAAGGTGATACATTCATTTGCATTACAAATCCTACTACACCTGATAGAGCATTACTTTTGAATTGTAAATTACAGAGGTACGAGTTCTTAAGAACATGCAAGTTGACAAGAAAGTGCCGAAAGTGTCATAGAAGCGCCACAAAATGATATGGTTGCTTCAGCAATTGCATTTTTACATTTTACATGTACTTATATGACACTATCAGTTAGGTTTAGGGTAGGGAGGTAGGTATTGTTGATTTAAACTCGATATGACATTAACCTGAAAAACCTTGTCAGCTTGGGAGAACATTTAACTCACCCTAGCACCTCACTAGGTTTTGGAACAGAGCCTGAGCGAGACCCTTGAGCTGCTTAACCCATCTGATCTAAATCTCCCACAGTCCCCTCACCTGAGCAGCTCATAAAAATCCCTTGTTTCTAAAACACATACATACACACAAAAAGTCTCAAATGTGAAAGAGAAATCAATTTTCATGTAAACTGTTATCTGTTATTGTATTCAGGATGGACTGATATGTTTTTGAGTCTGTGGCTGTTGATCAGAATTGTTGGTTTACTGCACACCAAAAGGGGGCGCCATGAAGGATCAGGGCTGTTTGTCTGTCTGTCTATGATTGCCTGTGGCTGACATTATGACCTTCCCCTGTCACATGAGTTGCTCAAGGCATTCTGCCATGATGTCACATATTCAAATACATTCCATCACGCACAGGCCGCTGGGTTCCTGTGTCAGCCCCTCAAACACTCTCACACACACTGACTTTGCAAATATTCAGACAGGGTTTCCTTGAACGTTACAGGATAACAGGAAAAGGGGAAAATGCTGCAGGCACAAGGCTCAGGAAATGTGCTGTAATGCATGTACAATATGTATTATAAGAATTATGAGGGAAAATCATGTTGGAGATAAGAGAGCAATCATAAGACATAACATGAAATAAAACAAGCAAAGAAAGAGAGAAAAGAAAAAATTATAAATATGTCTAATGGCAGTATGAAACATACATTGTGCAAATGTTTTATAAAAATAATCTTTGCTAAAGAAATAGTATAGCAAAACTTATAATTGACTCACTCTTATGTTGTTCTAAACTCGTCAGACTATCCTGTAATACGAAAAGGACATATTGCAATGAATGTTCGCACTGTTCTTTTCCACACAATTCAATGGGGATGAGGGTGTAAGTCCCTGGACTCCCTTTCTAATTTACACCCAAGACAGGAAGAGCGCAGGTGGACTCTAGAATTGGTAAGGCAAAAATCTTTACCATCCACGTCTTAGTAACTATAAAGTGCAAGGCTTGTTAAAACCATTACAGATAAACTCTAAGCAGATATATTTAAAATTTGACATTAAATATTGGCATTTTTGAAGTGGTCACATGGTCAGCAGCAAATCAAGAAAGGGGAATTAAATAGAGGAAAATGTGTGCTTTTATTTATATAATTCAAGGGGGCTTGGGTATCTCAGCGACTGCGGTATTGATGCTGACTACCACCCCTGAAATCCAGGGTGTGCTGAGTGACTCCAATCAGGTCTCCTAAGCAACCAAATTGGCCTGGTTGCTAGGGAGGGTAGAGTCACATGGGGTAACCTCCTCATGGTCGCGATTAGTGGTTCTCGCTATCAATAGTGCGCATGGATAAGTTGTGTGTGGATTGCAGAGAGTAGCATGAGCCTCCACATGCTGTGAGTGTCCGCGGTGTCATGCACAACAAGCCACGTGATAAGATGTGCAGACTGATGGTCTCAGAAGCAGAGGCAACTGGTACTTGCCCTCCACCACCCGGACTGAGGTGAGTAACTGCACCACCACGAGACCTACTAAGTAGTGGGAGTTTGGCATTCCAAATTGGGTTTGAAGTCAAAAAAGTTGTTCAGTTAACTCAAAAGCAATAATTTCATGCTATATCTAACGGATGCAGTTACATTTAGTAGGATCAATTAGAGTAAAAATCTTTCAGTAAAAATGCACAGAATAAATTGAATCAAAATGATGCAATCTCATTGGACCAAGATGACATTTCCTCTTGATTCCATTAGCCCAGATTCATTTCTGACCAATCTATTCAATTGTGTGGAAATGTTTGTCATAATTTAATTAGATTTGACCAATGATTACATTTTTGGTTTTAATGGTTAAGCACACAAGTCATTCAGAATATGTATTGTTTTTGCCAATTAATCAGTGAGCGGCAATGCAAAAATGAACGACAACAGTACTTAATGTTCTAGTCCTGTGGAGGGTACATAAGCTAGTTGCAGATTTAAAAAATTAAGGCGTCTATGTATTTTGGGCTTGTTTGTAGTTAAATGTCTTCATATCTTTTTTTCTAGATATATTGGGATTTGTGGTTGCTCAATAAACTGCAAGTGTGATTTCATATATTTTGGACTTCGTATGTCTGGACTGCCCCATCACAATACATTTATTTAAAAAACTTTGGCTGGTTATTCGATTATCAGCTATTTCTTCCTTTTATTGGTACTGTCAAATTCCAGTACAGATTACTTTTATGGAGTTTTTGTCTTTTTGGGGGCTAGACAGAACCAATGCCCATTCACTTTCATTGTATGGAAAAGAACAGACAGGAAATTCTGCAAAATAACTCAATTTGTGTTCCATGGAAGAAAGAACAACAGCTGTTTGGAACAAGCTAACAGCAATCGTTGTAACCACAACAGAGAATAGAAAGAGAGAATGATAGGACATGGAGAGAAAAAACACAGTGTTCCACCTGTGATCACTGGTGAAGTGCAGGTGGTGTTAGTCAGTATTGAGCTGGGTCAAAGGTCACAGATAAACAGAGTGCTGGTGCAGCTCTGAAGAACACACACTCAGCACAACAACTGAACTTTACTCCGCTCAGCACACCAAACACTGACCACACATCTTCATCAGGATCAGACAACAGCACAGACAGACAGACAGACAGACAGACAGACAGACAGATTTGTAGGAATCAACCTACACATGGCTTACTTATAAATGGCTATGCATATCACAATGGGATAAGAGAAAGTATCTTGTAATTTTAAGATTTTCATTAAAACTACCATTTAGATCAATCTGCATTTTGAAGATACTTTCCTAAAAACATCAGGCAGTCCCCTTAAAACACTAAACACTCTCACAGCACACTATTCTGAGTCCACAAAGACCTAAATTACGCCTTTTTCTGGTCTCAGGAAAGACTCATTCACTAATAACTTCACTGAACTGAAGAGCTTCCAACCAAAGGCCAACCACATGAACAATAGCAAGTATGCACTCATGATTGTGTTCTTTCTCTCATAACCAGGTCCAGATGAACTCTGCAGACCACAAGCATGGTGAAATGTGTTAAACTGAGCTATAAAAGCACTGCGCTACACACTTATTGGTAGCTGAAAGCCTAATCAAATGAGCATAAATATTTAATAAATGAGCATACAAAAGGCGGCAGATGTGTATTGTTAATGAGTAGCACTCAGATTCCGCAGAATTTTGCAGGCATGGCCAAATTTAATAAAACACTCAATTTGTTGCTTATGTGTTTCCTGTCACTAAAACAAGATCATGTCCATTTTAATATTTCAGGAGTCATTTGGTTTTGAGTTTGATGAGCTGTAGCAAAGAAACGGATGCAAAAAGGATATTGCTAGATCACTCATTGAGCACAAAAACGCCACCAAAGTCCAAATTAAGCCATACATTATGCCATCTCTTGAAGCTGAAGACAGATCCGCTGCAATTATGTTTTATTCTTCAAAGGTAAATTAAAATCACTTTCAATGGCTGTGTAATTTCTGCTACAAAAAAATGAAAGTCTCTTCTAGTATTGAAAACCACTGACTTTATTATACTCGTAAATCAAAAACCGTTAATGTAAAAACCCATTAGAATTCCCTGGGGAACCCATGGCTAATTAGCCTAAAATCGACGACTTAACAGATGTATTGGAAAGTGATATATCATTTAGCCACTATGTGAACCTATATGACTACATGAATATATTAATTCCTCTTATACTCTGCAGGATTTTACCTGAAATTTTTCATACTCTAATTTAAAAGCTCCCTGTTCACACATACAGTGGACTAATTTCATAAATAACCCCCTATGTTTTAAGAAACGATTGCAATAATTCATAAATAACATTGCTTATGTTTACAATTTTATGATCATTTTTGTTAAATTAATCTTTCTTTTTATGGATTAGGCCGTGTCCACTATTGTCTTATTTTATTCCACTTGATGGCAGCAAGTAAAAGAAAAATATATTTTTTTCCTCTATCACCTTCCATCACATTAAACCGATCTGAAATGTAGATGGTGCTCTAACGTATTTTTGCACTCAACCCATAGACAACAAGTCTTTTTTGAAGTGCTAAGCACTTCCACACTGTTTTGTTGGATATCTCGGCTTCTGAGTCATCTAAAGGCCCAATCTATGTGTCATTGGAGAGCAGAGAATCCCAACTTTACAATGTTGTGTAACATTTTATCTTCTATAAATGCTATCCTATTTTGCTGATGATTTATTTCTCATACTTTTTCTACCGGATTTCATATTTTGTTCAATTTTGACACAGCATTGGATTATTCACCCAAGGAAGCTAACAAACAAGTAATGTATTTAACTCATTTTAAAGCTAACAACCCAAGGTAAGATTTGATATAAAGTTTTCAGCTATTTGGGGCTTAAAGATCAGTGGTCAACAAAGAAAAGAGATGTTTCCATTTTTTTGTCTTACCAAATATTTTTGAAAATAGCCAAATAAACTATACAGCCATCTTCCTTAGAATGGGAGCTTTCATTTGATATATGACTTTTCTATTTAAGTGCTATGTGAAGGACTTTATTTATTTAAAGTTTCTACAATGTAACCTCTAGGTGGGGCCATTTTGTGACAAAGGTTTTCAGGCCTTATTTTTTTACGTTATGTAACTAAATGCAAATGCAACTACATGGGGTTCTCTAAAAAGATCCGCTTTCAAATGATGCCACATATGCCTTACTTATGCATTCAGGAACTTCAGTGTTTTAAGTGATAAAATGGCTTTCCATATAGCACCTCCCCATGCCGACTTCAAGAGGTTAAAGATGTTTATTTTATTAATTTTTTATCTGTTTTCCTGGATGCTAACAGATCCAAGTTATGGACTAAAATACATTTAAAATGGAAAATTATGACATATGCTTAAATATAGACCCAGAGTTAGTCTATAGCCAAAACCAGCCATGAAATCTTCAAAGGACAAGGACATGTCACCGAGCATCCGTCTTCGCTAATCCAATCCCATAATTAACTATTCAAGTTACCATTGACCAACACTCTATAGGTTGTTCTCTAAGGCAGGGTTTCTCAACCGGTGGGTCGCGACCCACAAGTGGGACGTTGATAATTCTGTAGGGGGTCGCAAGACTTCAGTGTTCACTAGCACAGCCAATCAGTGGGCTTCACAATAGGCTCATTGCAATACGTGCAAGTGCAACAAAATAATCCGTTAGTAAACGCATTGGCGGCTCAATCGGACTAAAAAGCCTTAACACCTAATCATATAAACACGCACAGATTGAAACAAAAGTTGTGCATGTAAACATAGCCAGTCCTCCAACGAATCTGATTTTCGAATGTCTTACTTCATTATTGCCGTGGCTTCTAACGCTGTATTTCAACTATCCTATCAAAATAATGTATTATTGCCGCGAAAGGCTCTTATTGGACAAGGTCCTACTCTATTTACATAATGTTACACACACTAGCCCTACCTGCTATGTGTCAGACCTTAGTATTAAATTATACGCAGCCACGGCCTGTTAGCTTGACAAAATGCATCCTTTTTTGAAAAGAAAAAAAGGAATTCCCTCACATCAGCACCGACATACAGAGAATTGTCCGGGAACACCTGACCAGATTAACACAGAAATTCTCTGATTATTTCCCCAACGACCGAAGAGTTGGGAATGCGTGGATTCGCGATCCTTTTTCAGTAGATCCAAGTGATGTGGATGTTGTACTCCCCATTAATTTGCAAACACAGTTAGTGGAACTTGCATCTGACAGCAGCCTGCAGCTTGCTTTTCGCAAAACAGACCTGAGCGCATTCTGGATTCAAACCAGACACGAATATCCTGAACTTGCAGAACGTGCAACGAAGTTTCTCTTGCCATTTAGCACTACCTATCTTTGCGAGTCAGGATTTTCAACAGTGACTGCAACGAAAACAAAAAGCAGGAATAGGCTGAAGACACTACGAGTGGCAGTCTCAAGTGTCACATTAACGTGAGTAAAAAAAAATCAGTTTGCCTCATGTCTGTCTATTGAAAAATTTTCTGTGTTTTTTGTGAAATTAATTATAATAAACATAGGCCTACGGAGTAGTAGCCTATATATCTAAGAGGCATTTCAGTTATTGAATTATTTCCAGCCTTAGTGGGTCGTATGACTGGCATATGAAAAAAAAAGTGGGTCGCAGTAGGCAAAAGGTTGAGAAACCCTGCTCTAGGGCATCTCATTACAGATCTTACAGCACTGGATGTACATTGAAAGCCCCGCCCATGTGCACACAAAGCAGAATCAGAATCAGAAGAATCAAAATGAGCTTTATTGCGAAGTATTCACATACAATAATTTGTCTTGGTGACCGAAGCTTCCAGTGCACAAACAATACAACAACAAGACCGATATAAAAATTAGGCATGTTGCATGGAGGCATGAGGAAAGCAGATGTGGCCAGGGCAATAAATTGCAATGTCCGTACTATGAGACGCCTAAGACAGCGTTACGGGGAGACAGGAAGGACAGCTGATCATCTTCGCAGTGGCAAACCACGTGTAAGAACACCTGCACAGGATCGGTACATCTGAATATCACACCTGCAGAACAGGTACAGGATGGAGACAACAACTGCCTGAGTTACACCAGTTACACCAGGAATCCCTCCATCAGTGCTCAGACTGTCCGCAATAGGCTGAGAGAGGCTGGACTGAGGGCTTGTAGGCCTGTTGTAAGGCAGGTATTTATCAGACACCACCGGCAACAATGTCGCCTATGGGCACAATCCCACCTTCGCTGGACTAGATGATTGGCATTATGTGCTCTTCACTGACGGTTCGTGGTTTTGTCTTAACAGGGGTGATGTTCTGACTCGCGTTTATCGTAGAAGGAATGAGCATTACACCAAGGCCTGTACTCTAGAGTGGGATCGATTTGGAGGTGAAAGGTCCGTCATGGTCTGGGGCGGTGTGTCACAATCATCAGATTGAGCTGGTTGTCATTGCAGGCAATCTCAACGCTGTGCGTTACAGGAAAAACCTCCTCCCTTGTGTGGTACCCTTCCTGCCATACTGCTCGTTCTGTGTGTGATTTCCTGCAAGACAGGAATGTCAGTGTTCTGCCATGGCCCGGATCTCAATCCCATTGAGCACATCTGGATCCTGTTGGTTCAGAGGGTGAGGGTTAGGGCCATTTGCCCCAGAAATGTCCAGGAACTTGCAAGTGCCTTGGTGGAAGTGTGGGGTAACCTCACATAATATATATATATATATGTAAAAATACAAATCTGTTATATACAGATGCGAGGGAATGACAGAAGAGGTAGGGTATGTTGAATAAATATAAATGGTCTAAGCTGTGTATTGCACATAATTATTGCTCAATGGGGCAGTTTTAAGTATTCATGAGATGGATAGCCTAAGGGAAAAAACTGTTCCTGTGCTTGACAGTTCTGGTGCTCATCAAAATCAGAGAAGTAATTGCATCAGTGGACTTGTTATCCAAGAAATGTAGCATTACTTCAGTTAGTGTGAGTAGAAAAACAGCAGGCAGTTGATTCATAAATCTTCTGGGATTTGATGCTTTACAAATATGCAGTTTTTTTTATTAAACGGAGCACCCATGCTGGGAAAAAAACAGCTTAAACCAGCCAAGATGGTTTGCTGATCTTAGGTGGTTAAAGATAGCCTAACTGGTCTCCCAGCCTCTCCCAGCTGGTCTTCAGATGGTACCAGCCCAAAACCAGTGACCCAGACCAGACCAACTACAAGCCTAGGCTGGTTTTTCAGCAGAGACTTGTAGTTTAAAATGAAAGCTAAAGGAATCTCAATTCTATTTGATCAAAATTGCTTGTCAATTGGTCACTAGATGTATCCCAGATAGTGCACGTCCATCTCTGAGATATCGGTTTAAGAGCATTTCATCTGGAAAGCATCACATTCTAATTAACATCTCCTGGACATCTTGAAAAGATCAGATTTACAAACATTCTAAATCATAAATATCTCAATGTCAACTGCTGAATGTCTCATTTACATCTTATAGATGTACTGCAGATGAGCAAGCAACTTTTTGTAAACACAAAGATCAAATAGATGTCCGGGTGATGCATGTGTCCTAGTTTAAGTTGTATTCAATATGTTGGCTCGACAAACATTGTTTAGGGTTTTTCCAATATCCCTTGACCAAGACCAAAGGTATCAACTTCTAGAGCTTTCAAATGACATCCACCAAACTTGGCACTTACTATGGTTCATCTTTCCTTTCTGATTGGAATTACAGTGTCCGCACAGTGTACGATCAAATATACATAAAATTTGAAAGCTCAGTGGTTCTATTTTTTCCCTTTTAAACCAGAAAACCATTTGCTGTCTATCCATTATCTCCATTTAGCTACTATGCAGACCAGAGAAAGAGTGAATCGAGCTCATATATTCCTGTAAAACATTCTGATGTGTACTGCAATGCACTAAGGTTTAGCAGATAAGACATAGCACACATCTCCAAGCATGCTGCAGCACATCATAACACAACATCTCATCTGAGCTGCAGGGATTAAAAGTTGTGATAAAGCGCTTTGGGCCGCTTGGTAAAGGATTCAACTGAACAACTTCCTACACAACGGATTTCTCACTATTTAATGTATTTCTTTGTCAAAACTGTTGTCAAGACCTTTGAAATATAATCTTCTTTGACACAGTAAAGAATGTCACATTTGAATATTGTTTACTCTCTGCTAATTGTCATTAGTGAAAAGTATTGCGCCCCCTTTCATGTTTCAAGCACAGGTGGTAGAGCGGGTCGGGCATTAATCGCAGGGTTGGCAGTTTGATTCCTGGCCCACATGAGTCCACATGCCGAAGTGTCCTTGGGCAAGACACTGAACCCCAAGTTGCTCCCAATGGCAGGCTAGCACCTTGCATGGCAGCTCTCATTGGTGTATGAGTGTGAATGGGTAAATGAGTCACAGTGTAAAGCACTTTGGTAAATGTTAATGTTAAAAAAGGTGCTATATAAGTGCAGACCATTTACCATTTTTATAATTTACATTTGTAAGATGATTTTATCCAAAGCAACTTGAAGTGTATTCAAGTTATACATTTATCAGTCGTATTTCTTCGACTTCAGGCACTTTTAGTACTGTGGATTTTGTAAAACGTATTGTAAAAAAAATTTTCACAGTCAATTTCAGCAGATCTTAAATTCTGTTGTGTTTAGACTAATTTCCTGGTGGATATGACGTAAACAGAAATGAAATGTTCGACTCTTTTTTCTTGCAAAGGCTAATTTTATAGCTAACATTTTATGTATCATATTTGTGTAAATTATATTTTTATGCTTTTTTCTTAATTTGGCAAATTTACAGCTTGACTGAAAATGATGTCCAATAAAAATATTTTGCTCGCAAGTGATAACCTAACAAAAAATCTAAACTAGCTGCAGATTTGCAACTCGTTATTTTCACATTTCACATATTTCACACGATTCACCTCAAATGTTTGCCAGATGTTTGCAGCTCTTCACCGGTATTGGTGAACTTCCGGCAAACCTTTGGCAACAATGGACAATTTGCCACAAGTTTACATGGGAAAATTATCTACCGAATTTGCTGCGAGTTTTTGGCAAATTTGTAGTTAACTCTCAATTTTTGTCCATTTATTTTTTCTTTATTTTCTTCAAACATAACTTGTCTCATATTTCATCTCAAGCATGCTCTTCACTAACACTTTTGTCACCTTGGTTAACAAGTACACCAAGTCTAAATTTAAAGCAAAATTGTTTGGTGTGGTGAAGATGACACCGCAACTGTGCGACAGTCCTAATTTTGGAATGGTGGTGGTAAAGTGGGCTAAAGCCCATAACTGTTAATCAGAAGGTTGCTGGTTCGATCCCCACAGCCACCACCATTGTGTCCTTGATCAAGGCACTTAACTCCAGGTTGCTCCGGGGGGATTGTCCCTGTAATAAGTGCACTGTAAGTCGCTTTGGATACAAGAGTCTGCCAAATGTATAAATGTAAATGTAATATTTGGAAAAATTGCTAGAAATTATTTTCACACAATAAATATTAAAATGGTTAATGTTTACTTCAGACTTTCTTTAGATTTTCATAGTTTAAACAGAGGTTTAATTTGCATTTTTATATGTAATTTAGTTTCATATTTAAATATATTATTTAATATATAGATTCATATTAATGCCTGGTTCTGGGACAAGGCTGAAACAGTCAGAACTATACATAAACATGTTTTATATTGTATTGACTTCCTCTCAAAATAAGTATTGTTGTCTCACCATGGTAAAGTGATGTATCAGATGGTATTCCCACAGTACTTGATACAATGACACTGATTGAATAACCTATTCATGTACCATGAGATTTACATGGCACTCCAAGTTACATGTTCAAGATAATTTTTTTTTTTTTAAAGAAAACAACAACAACAACATCATAGTATTACCATTGTATGTTAAAATATGTTAATATATGTTTTGATGTAAGCTGAAAACATACAATGAACTCTGAAAAGACAAAACAATCTGTTTAGTTTCTTTCCATGGAGAGTTCATTCGCTATGCTAGTGAGACGCGCCCAGTGAGAGGTGTTTCCTAACTGCTCATGTATGCAAAACTGACAAGATGAGTTCAGAGACTCGAGAGAGCAGTTTGTTGAGCCTCAGAGAGCGTGTTCGATTGCTCCGCACTGCAGGGGAAGACCATGACAAAGCCTGACATCCAGCACTATTAGCAGAACACGTGTACTACAGATCACAGGACAGGAACAGACCCAACAAAGCAAAAGCCGAATTCAATCACTCAACACACATTTGTGTGTCTTTGCATTGCTGAGTCACGCACAACCTTGGTTCCAGTGAGTTGCACAAGAGCAAGTGGGCTGCTGACTCTTGTTATGCAGACATTGTGTGCGTGTATGTTTGTTGAAGATATCTGTAAAGTGAGCAGTTGATGTTCTGCCATGGCCAAGAGAATGAAAGTATGTTTACTGCCTTGCCTGTCCACTGATATTGTTTTCTAAAATCCTAGTGAATATATGTGTAGGACAGAGAAATTTTACAATTCTCATTTGTCATCTGTTCTTTAGGTTACTAACCATACATTGCCCCAGTACCGAAGAGTGGCATAAATCATCACGGTCTCTTGAGTCTTTTCAAACTTGCGTATTTACAGTACCCAAGATACAGCTCATTAACAACGAAGAACTGTTTATAACCTAAATAATGAGCTCTGAGCACTATGGTGGTAAGTAGGGCTGCAACAGTACACAAAATTCACAGTTTGGTGCGCACATCTGTTTTGGAGTCGCGGTTCAGCGCGGTTTCATTACAGCAGGGAAAACAAAGAATCTTCCTTTAAATGATTTATTTTGAAAACACAGTGTCTGATGGGCAACAATTCTTATTGGGAAGGCTCATTTATACATATATCTTCAATGACATTACAATACAAATCTTAAGAGCCTCTTATATGCAAAAATATAAATAATAATAACAGTAAAAAGAAAAAGTGCAATTGCAATAAATGTAACAACATTAAGACTTTAGCAGTGCAGATTTCTGTCTTTTGCCGTTCAGCTCACCACTTGTACTTCTCACAAAATTTTCAAGTTTTATTTTTCGGGATATATCAGAATATCCACATTATCAGAGGAGAGGGCGTATCTGTTAGCACTGACAATGTCCCCTGCTGGACAATTACAGTGTGAGCTTGTTTATATAGAGCGGACACTACAGAATTGCTGAAATGCGTTCTTGTAGGGGCTCAAGCACATTAAGCAGATGCTTAAATCCTGTGTTCTCAACGACTGAGTATGGTCACATATCTGGAGCAATAAATCCTCCTATGACATTTGTTATCGCTCTATCCCTTTCTGAGCTTGCAGCTTGAGGCTGCTTGAATGCCGTGGCAAGACTAACTTGCACAGAAAGGCTGTTCCATTTTGTAAAATCGCATCTAAGCGCGTTCAGCGGGAGACGTGGATAAAAACATGGAGACACCGCACAAAAGTGAAAGCCGCCAGGCCAGCGCGCACTTTGATGAGAACTGTCCACATAAACTTCACATGCATTTAACTTATCCATGGTTTCTAGTGTGGTCCGTGCGGTCCCGTGTTGCTCCGCTATCTTTTTTCATTTTAGTTCTATGTGGTTTGTGTTGTCCGTTATATGTTGTTTTAATATTGGTTTCACGCATGCTAAGACATGCAATCATTCATGTGACTGCGTGTACCATACATGCATGGATATATGTACCATTGCAGCCCTAATGGAAGGGGAAGATTTTCAGAGAATAACAAAGAATTTGAATAACAGGGAAACAAACATATTGTATCCTGTCTATATGACGTGATCATTTAGTGTGATTCATTATATTATATATGCCTCCTTTCATTCCGTAATAAAAGTTAATATTTTCCTTCCATCGGAGCAATTCATGCATGAAGAACAAATACATTTGTGTTTTTATGAGTCGTGTCAGCAGGGGGCAGTCAGCGCGCCTCAACAAACCTCAAAAGTAGGGCAGCAATAGAATGAGAGCCAGTCACACAGGACGTGTTCTTGACAGCTGGACGAAGAACAACAGAATGTTGGGAACTTGACACAGCATTCTAAAAACTTGACATTTATGATGCTATTCTGATCACTACAATTGTACAGAGCGGTTATCCGAGTTACCGTAGCCTTTCTGTCAGCTTGAACCAATCTGGCAATTCTCTGTTGACCTCTCTCATCAACAAGGCGTTTCCGTCCACAGAACTGCCACTTACTGGTTGTTTTTGTTTTTCGCACCATTCTCCATACACTCCAGAGACTGTTGTGCATGAAAAGCCCAGGAGATCAGCAGTTACAGAAATACTCAAACCAACCCAACTGGCACCAACAATCGTGTCACGGTCAGAATCACTGAGATCACATTTTTCCCCATTCTGATGGTTGATGTGAACATTAACTGAAGCTCCTGACCTGTATCTGCATGATTTTATGCATTGCACTGCTGCCACACAATTGGCTGATTAGATAATTGCATCAATATGTAGGTAGGTGTACAGGTGATCAATGAGTGTATATTGCATTCTGAAAATAATATACATTTTATATTTATAATATTTATCTTTATTTGCACAATAATGTAATATTTACATTGAATTATCTTTATTTAGGCACATTTTTATAAATGTGATTAATCTGATTAAGTAACTGGCATGTCATGTAAATCATTTGTTTAAAAATTGTAATAGATTGACAGCCTAAGTTTTATTCAGTGCTGTTTAGTTATTATTATTATAACTTGTTCTTAACCAGTGAGAGTGGTCGCAAAATCTGAGATTCTATCTTGCAGTCCGAACACAAGTGGTGACAGTAGACTATTGTTATGACCAGTAAAACTGCAATGCTTCATGCCTGTCCATTTATGATCGGACCACCCAAAATGTGTCTTATTACCAGATGTAAACAGTAGGGCTGTGTACAATATCAATTTTCTGATTAATCGGGATCTTTATTTGAACCTTCTTAACATCCCAAGATTAATTTTTACTTGAAGTTAAAGTTTGTTTCAAATTTGGTTATATTGATTATTTTATCTGTTAAATAAATTGCAATTGAACTGTATACTTGGTGTCCTGTTGCAAAATTTCCATAATGAACCAAGTTTGAAGAATTCCTGTATAGTTTACAACAGCAACTGAGACAGAATTTTTTTCACACGTGACGAAATATACACAAATGACTCATGATCGAACCAAAACAAACTGAAATCGTAATCGAATAGAGAGCTTGTTGAACATAATGAATCAAATCGGGAAATCTGTATCAATACCCGGACCCTAGAACACGGAGCCTAGAAGTAAAAAACTATGATATGCCTAAACTGGGCTGCCATAATGTCAACAGTTCAAATGTATTTTGCCAGAAATTCCAATCAGTTTCTCCTAACAATCCCCAACACATACTAATGTTTCCTGCATATATATTTGGCACAGCTAAACACATTTTCTGATAGGTCAGTTAAATAGAAGAGTTGATGTATGATTTCCATATTTCCATACCATGTTGTTTACATGATACTCCAAGGAACACCATGGTATTTTCATAGCATGACCAAAAAAACATTTTTTATAAGTGACCATACCAATCCAATACTTTAGGTTTTATTATATGAAAACAAATAATTCATTGATTTACTTTGTAAGACATTTTGTTATGTATCCATCATTCCGTTGTTATTTTAGGGAATTTTCTCTTTCATTGAAAATCCTTTATGTATTCTTACTCATTACAGCTCACAGTGACAGCTCATTTACAGACAGCCACAGTTGGTCTGATACACAGTAGTCATCAGGATTTAATCACTGCTGTCACACCATCATGCTTGGACACATGATCACAGTCATTATATAGTTTTGGTCACATTAAGCCACCATTGACAAGAGACCATGAAGAGACAGCTTTCAAAATAACATTAAACCGTCCATTGACCTACAGGCCTACAGTTCACACTGAAATTATTTTTCTTCCAACAAGTATATAACTCTCATTCTAAACAGTAGTAACTGTCAGGTTTGGCAGAAACATAACACATGACTCAGCGTTATGTAATCAGGGTTAAAAAAAAAGCTAACTTTATTCTGGTACAGTTACCGGATCTTTCAAATAGGCATAATCAGATGGAACCTTTTCACACATATGGGAAATGGGAGATCAAGGCAAATATACTTTTTGCTTAACCATTTGCTCCAACATCAAAAGAAAAATGGCACTATTAAGTTTCCACAACTTTCCAAAGACAGTCAGAGAGATGATGGCAAATTTACTGTCACTCTTTCAGCAACTGTATTAGAAACCTCATCGAATCTGTGGTAACTAGGGCTGGGTATCGAGTTCGATACATTTTAGGCACCGACCGAATTGCCTCTACACTATCGAGTATCAAAAAATGTCTTGTCGTTCGGTACCAAACTTCTATACCTAAGGGGTTAATCTTGTCAACGTCAGTGATAAGTATGTAGCATGCTAGAAGTGCCCAAATCTAAAAGTGCTGGTGATTGGCTGTGTTTAGGCATCAAGGAAAAACACTAGTTTACGCTGGTTACGCGTCTCGACCCCCATAGATGTAAAATATGTGGAAAAAATCAAAAGTGTGGCTACATTTCACCAGGCTCGATGCCAACAGCACGAGATGCAATATTTGCGACAAGATAATTGCTGCCAAGACCGGCAACACGACAAATCTGATGAAGCACTTGACAGTGCACAGAATAAACTTAAGAGCAGAAAGTTGCTCTGTCTTCGACTGCAAGAAGACCGAGCCGGTGCAGTCAACAGGTAAGGTTAACGTTTAGCAAACAAACCAACAAACAAAATCGGCTAACTTGTAGTGGTACGTGCTTGTGTACTTGTTAAATTAATGTTTCTGTGCACGGTGACACTATAAACTGGGACCTATGTAAGGTTAGATATTGTTTGGATGTATGGCTATAAATAGCTAGCTAAATCGATGCTAAAAATGGTTTATGGTTGACAGTAACTGATCAAGTTTAAACTAGTTATCTTTTTAAACCGTACTTATCCGTAGGGTTGGCTGAATTAACAGTTTAGCTTTCTTGGTTTGTTTTTTTCCTTTTCACATTATTGTTATAGCCTCTGCCGCTTCCGACCCTGGCATGAGGAGACCAGAAGGCTCAGGAGATGAGTTAAAAGGGTCAACAAACTGAAAAAATAAAAACCAAAGTTTTTTTTGAGGTAATGTGTAATGTTTATAATCTTGTTAAAAATGGATTTCATAAAATTGGTATCAGAAAAAGTATCATTTAGGAACCGGTATCGAAGTCAAGATATCGGTATCGATATTAAATTTTTGGGAACGATACCCAGCCCTAGTGCTAAACACTAATTCAAGTTTAATATAATACAAAGTGTAATGTTTTAAATGTACACTAAATAATGAAAACTTTTACAATCTAAAAGAGATTAGATGCTAAATTTATGCTGCTAAATAAGGCAGAAACGAGTCATCACAGTCGGTGAAAAGGGTCCATTACTGATACTGTACATTTAGTAAAAATGGCCACTAGTCAGACATGCTCAAACCACTGATATGTTTCCCAACCAACTCATTGCACACTATTGAAATGGCCACTACACTTTTCTTTTTGAAGTGAAAAAAAAAAATTGCCATTTTACAGTTAACATTGTTTGCTGTCTTGAATAAGACATTAATAAATTATCTACACTGCCAGGATTTTACAAGATTTTGTAATTTCTTACAATAAAATAATTTAGCTGTAAAACCAATGCAGGCCATGGCACTGATATTGGTTTTCTCTCGTCTTTATTTGCATAAGTGGCCTTTAAATTAAATAAAAAGCTCATTTTTAGAAGTAATTTGTAATTTGCACTGGAATACAAGTAACCCACCCAACTCAATTCATCTTTATAGAATTATTAAATTTGTAACTTTTATTCAGCGTTTGTCTGTCTTTAATCAGAACTGACTCTTTGGCACTCCCTCCTCTGATGCCTGGAAATGTACAGGTTTGATGATGGAAAATTACTAAAGGTAGAATGATGTTTGCCTGTCATTATATTTCAGATGTATGTGTACATAAGAGAGACAGAACCATAATAGTGTGTGTGTGTGTGTGTGTGTGTGTGTGTGTGTGTGTGTGTGTGTGTGTGTGTGTGTGTGTGTGTGTGTGTGTGTGTGTGTGTGTGTATGTGTGAGCGTGTATTTATCACTTTGTGGGGACCAAATGTCCCCATAAGGATAGTAAAACCCGAAATTTTTGACCTTGTGGGGACATTTTGTCGGTCCCCATGAGGAAAACAGCTTATAAATCATACTAAATTATGTTTTTTGAAAATGTAAAAATGCAGAAAGTTTTCTGTGAGGTTTAGGTTTAGGGGTAGGGTTAGGTTTAGGGGATAGAATATAAAGTTTGTACAGTATAAAAACCATTATGTCTATGGAAAGTCCCCATAAAACATGGAAACACAACATGTGTGTGTGTGTGTGTGTGTGTGTGTGTGTGTGTGTGTGTGTGTGTGTGTGCAAATGTCAGGAAGCAAAGGTAAACAGTACACAAGAAACTACAGTGGAAAAACCACCATATCTGAGTTCAGTAACCTGCTAACTTCAACAAGCCGAACATTCACTAAATGTCACGCATTTCCATGTCAAACCGCATTGGGTTTTGTATGACATTTGGTCAGCTGTACAAAACAATTCATGATTAGAAATGAACAATCATAATTGTAGTGATTTATATATGTATTGACACACTTTGCCTTTTGGGTGTGCATGTGTGCAGAAATATTATTATATAAATGGATATTTCTGGTCCTGGATGCTGATTCAAGGTTACCACACCTTTTGACCAATGAATTTCCATGAATTTTCCAATCATTTTTAGAGAGATTGCACTCATTTCTAGCCGATTAAATGTTTTACAGTTAACAATAACTAAAAATTGACAGTCACTTCCGAAACTTTTCCATTTGTCCATGATTTTGCAAAATATAAATAATTTATATGACATCTCCAGGACAAGTTTTCCATGACCATGAACCCTGCTGATTGGTTAACAGACCTTTTCATGCTAGCGCCATCTTTGATTTTGAATGGGAATGACATCGAGGCTGTGAGGGATAGACTTACTGTCTCTTCAATGGCACGAACGGTATCAAAAAGCTCCTAGATCGCATCTGATTTCCCACAGCTCATGTTGTCTTGAGTTCATTGTATACTGAATGTTCTTGGACAGATATTTTATCAATGTTTTATCCACGGAACGATCCAAAAACACTTTAACTTTCAGTAAAGCCCATTGAAGAGACTGTAAGTCTATCCCTCACAGCCTCATTTTCATTTCCATTCAAAATCAAAGATGGTGCTAGCGTGAATAAGGTCTATATACAGTTCTAGCTTAGCTTAAATTCCCAACATGAAACCATCTCACTGTGCAGAACACATACAAGCCAACTATTAACATTAGTCAGGGACTATCTCTTCTAATGGATGATATTTATTGAACGTTTTGATGGAAATCTGCATCCTCAATATTTCTAAAAATATTATGGTAACACTTTATAATGACTACATGGTATAAAGTATTTATAAACCATTAGTTTGTACTGTGTACTTTATTGATGATTTATAAATGATTGTTCCTACATTATTAATACAATACTAGGTTTCAGACAAATAGTATGTTTTTTGATCAGTGTCGCAAACGATTTATTATTGTTTAATAAGTTCATATATTAGCAGTTTGATAATGGCTTTTTATGCTTAGTTAACAACTTGTTAATCATTTCTAACTGATTTTTGGTATTTTAGTTGATGCAAACCAGTGGTAAAACAGTGTTTGAGAACATTTAGAAGGCATAAATTCATAGTTAATAAATGAAGTATATATGCATTTATCTATGTAAGGAATTGGATGTATGTTTATGAACTTGATAATAGAAATGGGTGGGGCCAAATTTTGGAGGGTTTAAAAAGGTAGAAATGTGAAGCGTATAATTTTCTAAAAGCACTTGCATTCTGATGTATTAGTTGAGCTGTCAAGTTGTTTAAATCATGAGTTTTACAGTCATTTTAGGGTTTATGCAAATTTGGCTTAACAAACTTTACAAAGAAAAGGTTAGTAAGTGATTTTATCACACTAAAATCATAGTCTTGTGGCTATACATTAAAAAAATTGAGTATTTTAATGTTTACGGGTTGGCCCCCATTCACTTCTATTGTAAGTGCCCCACTGTAACAGATTTGAGTTTTTTTAAGAAAAGGAGGGGCAAGTAGAAATCAATGTTTGTGGTGATCAATATTATGATATGATATGAAAGTTAGATATGGTTAAAAAGTTGTTTAATAAGGATAAAACAGAACAAAATCAAAATCCTTGTATATTTTTTTGCTAAAAAAAGAATACATCATTTGCAACAGAAAATATAAATGAATAACATACTATTTGTAATTAATTTATATACAGGGTTGGGGAGTAACGGAATACATGTAACGGGATTACGTATTTAATTACCAAAAATTACAGTTGCAATTAATATAACTGGTAATTAGAATACAGTTACATTCAAAAAGTATTTTGATTAATGAAGAGATTACTTTGCATTTTATTGTCATTTGTTTCATTTAATATTTAGTCCAATTTGAGTTTTTATAGTCAAAACAAGTGAAAAAAATCTACCAGTGCTGAAGAAGTAATCCAAAGTATTTAGATTACATTACTGACTTTGAGTAATCTAACAGAATACATTAAAAATTACATCTGTAGTGGAATACATTTCATAAGTAACCCTCCCAACCCATTTTATTAATGAATTATTCATGTTAATTGAACTAATTAACTATAAACTAATGCTTTATAAATACTTTATACCGTGTTGTTATTATAGTGTTTACATTGCGATAAAAAGAATGTATTTAATTCAAATATAAAAAAGGACATTTATAATATTCTTACAATTATGTATTTACTGGTTTATAAAAACACTCAACAACATGACATATTGTCAATATACTCATTGTGTGTTGTGCATGATAATGCTCTTTATTGTATTGCAAGTACTCTATTTACAATATAACCTCTTGTACCTTGTTGTATAAGTCCTGTATAGTGTGTGGTAGACTAGGATTTAGAGATCCACTCAGAGTGTTGATATAACGTTTGCATGCAATGTAATATTTGTGGTCTGGCAGTTTACAAGCCTGTCGCAAAAGTTGAGGGGTCATCCAACTGAGGTTAAAAACAAGTAAAAGATGCCAACATCTGATTACAAACATCTTACACCAAAACCTTCTAACTGAATACCAAAAAATATTGCAGATAGTTTATAAATAGAGCCTGTTTACACCTGGTTTTACAAAGTGTTTTGGGTGATTTTAACTTTTGGATGAACTATCCCTTTAAGTATTGTTGATGCTGCATATTAAACTGGGAATTATAAATTAATGACATGTATCATCCTTAAATTTCAAATGGTATTGACTAAACAAGAGACATATCTTTCTTTGCCTCTTTGTCTTCTCTCCACAGACGTCTCTTTTTCCTACTGTATCTATGTAACCCTGCCCATCTGATGCACACCAATAGTCCAGACCGGGTTTATTATTGGGAGTGCTGGGGTGGCTTTTCAAAGTAGATGGGGTGGAGTAAATTACTATGACAAGGACAGAAAGGGCCCCAACACACCGTAAGGCAATTACTGCATGCAGCTGGTTTTAGGGGGCAATCAGGCCTTCATACGGGGCATTGGTGGCACGGTCTATTATTGGCGGGGCTGTTATCATGCCAGCAGCCATTCAATGAGGATTATCACTCATTAGAAAATATCTTCACTATTAAACATGGAGAAGGTCACTGCTACTCTATGGATAATCCATCTGAATGACTGTAATGAAGTGAGAAGGCAGTGCAATAAAGTTATGATACCCCAACAAGCTTGTCTGACATTCTGAGGGGGAGACCTTTATGTGAGAGAAGTGAATAATTTATATCCAGTTAATCTGCCTGAAAACAGCCTCCAATGGATCAATAAAGAAAGCCATCCATTAATAAAGGGAGCAAAACAACAACCATTGCCTGTCCAATAGCACAGTGAGGACTTTCTAATGAAGAACACTTGAGAAATAACACCAGGAATGACATTAAACTATCAAACCCTCAAACCAGCTGAGTATGAGGGCATTTCACATCAAGGCACTTTCAAAGAGCAAGATTTTGATTAAATGTGGCAGTAGACTAAAATTTTGTACACATAACACCATGATCCTTTTTCTCGGTTTCAAAACATGACCCACATTATAAAGAGAACAGCTTGGGCCATTTGTAGCACATTGTGGCAGCAGTAGAAAGACAGAAGCTCGTAGTTAAATACGGGCATCAGTGCATGGGGAACTACCTCAGACTGACCGTCTGATGTGCATTGAACACAAAATCAGGAAGAACTTTCTCAATCTGGCAAGCTCAAACCCAATTGGCAGGCTTCACACAACACAACATGTCTGCCAGGAAACAAAGACATGTTTAAAAGGTACCAGTTGATACACTTTCTACATCACGTTAGGGTTCGACTCGACTCTGCTTGCTTTAATTCTCTGAGCTTGCAGTTTAGTGCAGCCTCAACGTGGGTGGGATTATAGGCTGATCGGCATAGCTGCGCCACCTCTTCTGCCGTGACATAATTTTAAACGCAACACAAACACACAACAAATGTGCGATGTGTTTCAAAAGAGGCTGATGACAGCAAGACAAAACAGGAGAGTTTGGGAAATCATACACCAAAGCGCAGACGAGGACATCACTGTGTTAGCTCAAAGACGTTGCACGAGGGTAAGCTAACCTGCCATCTAGCTTATAGCTATGACGCTGGTAGTGACGATTCTCTCTGACAAATCAGTGATCTGCAGGGTTTTGACATCACATTAGGTATCGGCTCGGCTCGCTTGGAACCTCGACCGAGGTGGTCCTAAAAAAATTCCAGGTACCAGGTACTACCACAGTGGAAAACCCCCAAAAAGCGAGCAGAGTCAAGTCAAGTCAAGTTGAGCCATACCATGCAGTGCAGTGGAAAAGACCCATAAGAGTTTTGAAGAACTAATCACTGGATTTTCCAAAGAGGTTGGCAGAATTTTAATGAATGTGCTTTGTAGCAAGTTAACTTGATATCCACAAGTAGAATTGAATATTCTGCTTTGTTTTATGAATTATATAACAGAAACTACAACTAGACTACTTCATGCTCTGGCTTTTAGGTTGCATAAATCCATTACAAACACATGGGATGCAGTCATTTCAAGCAAGTTTCATCAGCCAGCAGCCAGTGGGCCAAATCTGTCTTGTCAATAGTTTTTATGCGGCACTCAGATTGATTTTGATTAAATCTCTGCACAGTTTGATTTACGAGAATGCTCTCTGCACACAAAAAAATTGAGTGGTGAGTTCAAATGCACTCTGCATTATTGTCCATATATTAAAGGTGTACTCTCTAAGACTTTAACTGCCTCTTACACGTCCCATCAGTTCCAGTAGTACTTGTGGTTTTGGACTCTATACTGGCACCCAGCGTCATGCATACTGGAAGTTTGCTTACTAAGTGCTGCCGCTTTAAACTGAATATGTTTATTTTCTGTTTTGTTACTTTCAGTCTGTGTTTTTCTCCATCTCATTCTACACACATCCCTTTTATGGACATTCTTGGATTTAATCCAAACTACCGGTAATCATGTATTGTTGCACACTGGATTGTGACCGTACACGCAAGATTCAATTGCGAGCTCTCTACCAGCTGTAGACCACATTGTGCTCGCGTTTAGTGTTTGATATCGTGCCGTTTATCCATTATCGGTGCCGTGAGAGTTGCAGAACTTAGCGGTTTGTTTCATGACTCCCTCTTGTTTGGACATTTTATAATTTCAATTGCACTCATTCTGTTTGGACTGTCTGTTGGATCACACTCCAGCTGATACCATCACTCTGGACCAGGGCTGGACTGGTAATCTGGCATACCATTTTCCAGGTGGGCCGATCACGGGCAGGCTGGTCATTGGGAGAACCGAGCGGGCTGGTGGGTCAGCCGTGAAACAGGCCGAATGGGCCACGGTAAGCTAAAATGAACCACCGCGTTCTGCAGAATGGACCACAAAACGGCGCCGCAATATGCAGAAAAGGCCAGCGAACACCCCAAAGTTTGCTTGTTTTGTTTACATGTACTTGTTTGAGAATTGGCATGAAAGTGCTATATAAAGTAAACATGTTATTATTATTGTCATTATTAGTGGTAGTAACTCAGTCAACTGCATGACACAGGTTATCATGGCAGCGCCTATGAGGGGGTGACCCGCTCCATGTAAATTGAAACAGTTTTTATTGGGTTACTGACTAATGACTGGAGTCTTCATCTAATTTCAGAGTGCATAATTTTCATAATGTCTTTATGTGTAGTAAACCAATGGCAGAACAAAAGCTGTAGACGTCCGTACCAAATACTGAAAGGGCTTATAATAATAAAAGTCTTAAAAAAAATGTGTTTATTGAGAGGCCAAAAAGTGCAAAAAGTGCTCTGTGCAAAGACAAAACGTTTTCGATTTACATCATCATCAGTGTCCCGTTAACAATAGACCTTTTGCACTTTTTGGCCTTTCAATAAACAAAAACATTTTAAGACTTTTTCTACACATTGTGTGCGAGCTTCCCTTCTATTTTTCTACTGAGTGCACCTTTCAAGCCGAAGTGTGTAATTCCTGCGCCACTAGTGCCACCGAACGAAATCACAAAACAATGTTTTCAAACAGCTTTCAGTATTACTCACTCAGAGCATAGAGAGAGAGTGTGATCCCTGCCAAGCAAAACCCCTCAAAGAAGCGTAGGGTGCTGAACATTGGGACATTGACGGAGAAGGCCACTGTCATGCCGAATACCAACATGAAGAAGACTGAGATGATCAGGACTGGGTGCCGGCCAAACCTGGATGTTTGAAAAAACAAACAGCAAAAAACATTTAATGAAAGAGCTTTTACCACAAATATAATTTAAGGCCAACTTACAATATGTTCTATACTTTGAGCTGCATTATACTAATAAAAACATTACTCTTAAATGCATAAATAACTCTACAAGCATTTGTTTTGATTCAACATTATGAAAAATGTATAAATTGAGACATACCAATCAGCCAGAACTCCCAACACCAAGTACCCAAAGATGGAGCCCACCAGCAGGGAGAATTTGGCGATATGAACAATCCAGGCCGAGTCACATACAAGGTTCCACTGCAGAGACAGAAATACATTTTCCTATTATTGATGCATAAATTAACTTATTTTAACCTTTTCTGTCACTAGTTGAACAAACAAGATCATATAACCCTTTCCCCCCCTTTACCTCATCCTTTTTTTAGATGCCCCATCTCTTTAGTATTCCTCAACATCAACAAGATATAAATTGCAAACATATATTTTTCTTTATTTCTTGATTATTTAGTGTGTAGGCTCCCCTAAACACTTCCCCTTGGGGGAATCCCAACAACTATTTTGGAAGTCTGTTCCAGTTGGTTAAGTGAGCAAAGGAAGTTTCTGCTTATAGCCCCTTAACCACTTAATTTTGACCGAGGGAGCGAGCTTACTCAGATGTACACTTCAGGAAGCTCCCCAACCCATAGCTCCATAACTCAAAATGCAAATCAATGGTAATGTCACAGCAGATTGCAATTCATCAACCCCCACCCCACACAACTCTAGTGAGTGATATGACAGGAATGTGTAGAGCTGTATGTGAAGTTATGTAAATTAAGATTTAGCAGTTTAGATGAGATATGTTGGGATTTAAATGCATAATACTTGTAGATATCTTAAACTGACACAGTCATAAACTACACATTATTGCAATGTTACTTTTTTCATTTGTGTAAAACTGACATTTGAAAATATAAAAAAATAAAAAAAATAAAAGTTTTATATTTATACGAGACAAGATTTGCAGTGTAATCAGAGGTTTACATACACCTCAGCCAAATACATTTAAACTAGTTTTTCCACAATTCCTGACATTTAATTGTAGAAACAATTCCCTGTCAGTTAGGATCACTACTTTATTTTAAGAATGTGAAATGTCAGAATAATAGTAGAGAGAATTATTTAATTCAGCTTTTATTTATTTCATAACATTACCAGTGGGTGAGATGTTAACATACACTTTGTTAGTATTTGGTAGCATTGTTTAACTTGGGTCAAACGTTTTGGGAAGCCTTCCACAAGTTTCTCATAATTTTGGCCCATTCCTCCAGACAGATCTGGTGGAACTGAGTCAGGCTTGTAGGCCTCCTTGCTCGCACACGTTTTTCCAGTTCTACCCTCAAATTAGATTCTACTCACAAATCAGATTGAGGTCAGGGCTTTGTGATGGCCACTCCAATACTTTGACTTAAGTCATTTTGCCACAACTTTGGAGGTATGCTTGGGGATATTGTCCATTTGGAAGACCCATTTGCGACTGAGCTTTAACTTTCTGGCTGATGTCTTGAGATTTTGCTTCAATATATCAACATACATTTCCTTCCTCGTGATGCCATCTATTTTGTTTAGTGCACCAGTCCCTCCTGCAGCAAAGCACCTCCACAACATGATGCTGCCACCCCCATGCTTCAAGGTTAGGATGGTGTCCTTCGGCTTTCAAGCCTCACCCTTTTTCCTCCAAGCATAACGATGGTCATTATGGCCAAACAGTTAAATTTTTGTTTCATCAGACCAGAGGACATTTCTCCAAAAAGTAAGATATTTGTCCCCATGTGCACTTGCAAACCGTAATCTGGCTTTTTTTTTATGGTGGTTTTGGAGCAGTGCTTTCTTCCTTGCTCAGCAGCTTTTCAGGTTATGTTGATATGGGACTCATTTTACTGTGGATATAGATACTTGTCTACCTGTTTCCTCCAGCATCTTCACAAGGTCCTTTGCTGTTTTTCTGGGACTGATTTGCATTTTTCGCACCAAACTACGTTCATCTCTAGGAGACAGAATGTGTCTCCATGCTGCGTGGTATGATGGCTGTGTGGTCCCATGGTGTTTGTACTTGCGTATTATTGTTTGTACAGATGAACGTGGTACCTTCAGGCATTTAGAAATTGCTCCCAAGGATGATCCAGACTTGTGGAGGTCCACAATATTTTTCTGAGGTATTGGCTGATTTCTTTTGATTTTCCCATGATGTCAAGCAAAGAAGCACTGAGTTTGAAGGTAGGTCTTAAAATACACCCACAGGTACATTGACTCCAATTAGCCAGTCAGCATATCATAAGCTAATTGTGTAAAGGTTTGATATTATTTTCTGGAATTTTTCAAAGTGCTTAAAGGCACAGTTAACTTAGTGTATGTAAACGTCTGACCCACTATAATTGTGATATAGTCAATTAAAAGTGAAACAATCTGTCTGTAACCAAAGGTTGGAAAAATTACTCATGTCATGCACAAAATAGATGTCCTAAACGACTTGCCAAAACTATAGTTTGCTAATATGAAATCTGTGGATTGGTTAAAACATTTGTTTTAATTACTTCAACCTAAGTGTATGTAACAGACTGCAACTGTATCTATAAACCTCTGAAATTACAACTAAACTTTACCTGAACCTGTGATTTCATCAATCTCTGAACAAGTTGTTTTCTCAGGTGCAAAAATCACCAAATAATTCCACAAAATGAAATCAGTCCTATTGCAAGTGTGAGAACGAGCACCAAGTAATCAAGTGCTGAGGCCATTCCATTTCAATTCATTGCATGTGTTCCACCAGTAGTGGGCATTCGTGATGACGTACATCCGAGTCCATAAGATGAAGGGAAGTTACAGGGGGAATACAAATTTTAAGTTGAACGCAGCCATATTACTTATTATGTACATCCATTATACGTTGTTGCATTGCACTTAAATTTGAAGTACCTGCATTTAATTACATCTGTAATTACACTGTTAACCTTACCTATAGCCCTAAAGCTAACCCTAAACCAAGCCTTACCCTCAAACCTAACTCTAAAATCTAACCCCAACCCTACTCCTAAACCTACCCAACCTCAATCTCAGTAGCGGCAAATGTAAATCTTGAGAATTTTGTGAGTATAGTGCATTCAGAAATTATTCAGTCTCCTTAATTTTCTGCACTCCATACCCCATAATGACAAAGCAATTTTATAAAAGCAAATTTATTAAAAATAAAAAACTGAAATATCACACTGACATAAGTATTCAGACCTTTTGCTATGACAATTGAAATTTAGCTCAGGGGCATCCCATTACTCTGGATCATCTTTGAGATGCTTCTACACTTTGATTGGAGTCCACCTGCTTCATATTGTGTGGGTGTTTTTCAGCAGCAGGGACTAGGGACTGCTCAGGGTGGAAGGAAATCTGAACGCAGCATAATATAGAGATATTATATAAACCTGGTCCAGAGCTCTTGGAACCTCAGACTGGGAGAATGTTCACCTTCCAACAGGACAATGATCCCAAGCACACAGCCAAGACAACACAAGAGTGGCTTAGCGACAACTCTGGGAATGTCCTTGAGTGGCCGAGACGGAGCTGGACTTCAACCCAAGTTGAATCTCTGGAAAGGCCTGAAACTGCCCATCTCAAGCTTGAGAGGATCTACAGAGAAGAATGGCAGAAAATCCCCAAATCCAGGTGTGCAACACTTGTCGCATCATACCCAAAAAGACTTGAGGTTGTAATCGCAGCCAAACGTGCTTCAACTAAGTACTGAGTTAAGATTCTGAATACTTATGTCAATATGATATTTAAGTTTTTTATTTTTAATAAATTTTCCAAGTTATCATAAATCTGGGATTTGCTTTGTCATTATGTGGTATGGAGTGTAGATTGATGTGATTTTTTAAAGCATTTTAGCACAAGGCTGCAACATAACAAAATGAAGGGGTCTGAATACTTTCTGAATGCATTGTATATAGTAGTTAAAGACACCTAATATAAAGTGTGACCATGCATTGTAAACTTCCATTGTATATTTCAGTGCATATTGTAGATTCATTTGTGATAGCTATATGTGCCGGGTCACTAAACACCTGATGCCTGTTATAATGTTTGAGAAACACCCATGTATTTCAAGGTTAAGATATGAAATATTGTAAAGGCAATTCAACACTACTACATACTGAAAAATCACAGGGCTTTGTGATTTGTTCTACCGCAAATGCTGGCAGAGCAGTTTGAAGAAAAAAAGGTCAATCATGCTTTACACCATATCCCCTTTTCTATCTGAAAACCACTGGCTACCAAAACCACATTGCACAACTCTAAAGGTTCAAATCAATTTACTATGCACTGCTAATTCACCATGAGTAATCTGTTGAAATTCAAAAGACATCCTGTAATCTTTTATGTTCAACAAATGTTTAATAAACAGAGTAAACTATAAATGGTCTGCACTTATATAGCGCCATTTTAACCTTAACGGTATTCAAAGCACTTTACACTGTGACTCATTCACACATTCATACAGCAATGGCGGCAGAGCTCCCATACAAGCCTGCCATTGGGAGCAACTTGGGGTTCAGTGTCTTGTCCAAGGACACTTCGGCATGTGGGGTCATGTGGGCCGGATTCAAACCACCAATCCTGCGATTAGTGGCCGACCCACTGTACCAACTGAGCCACAGCTGCCCCATATTTATAAGAATAAATAAAAGATAGTGGTACATAACACTTCCAAGACAAGTGAATTTAGAAATCACACAAGAAAACTTTATGTGGGGAATTTACCAAGAATAATTTTTGCTCACTGATAGCGTCATTTGTTTGCACAAGCTGACAGTGTTTTAGCGTCTGATTCAATAAAGGAATTCCACTAATCAGGATACAGAACAAACACACCCAAACAATTTGTGCTGAATACCATTTGCATAGAGTATATTTATATCTTCTTTAGATTTACATTTTACAGTTGGACTGCACAAAGCACAATACCATACCACCACTGCAGGCACTTGAATCGGCTCTTTAAAATGCCACATGTAAACGAGCTTTGCAGTAAACTCTTAATTATTGCCAAAGGTCAGCTGCAGGTTTACCACTACCGGCAAAGATCTGCAAACTTCTGGCAAACATTAGTGCCAAAATCACAAACTCATTTGTGTGTGAAAATAATGAGTGGGATGTTTGCATGGGTGTAGATATACATATAATGTTACTAATGTTAATGGTAGTGGTGGTGGCGTAGTGGTCTAAAGCACATAACTGTTAATGAGAAGGTCGCTGGTTCGATCCCCATGACCACCACCATTGTGTCTTTGAGCAAGGCACTTAACTCCAGGTTGCTCCGGGGGGATTGTCCCTTTAGAAGAGGATTATTAGAAGATTATTTCAGCTCTTTTGGTCCATAGAAAGCCTCATAATATAATATAATTTATACTATGGAAGAAGCCAATTTCTTTCTCCTGGAGGAACTAAAAAAGCCTAGTCGAACAAAGCCAGCATTTACAGTATGCAAAGTGTCATTGTAATATTAGTTAGTTGATGCTGATGTCACTGTTTAACATACTGTTCCAGCCACGCAAGTATGCCAATAATGTGGGTTTTTCTCTCCGTTGCTCGGTGCTGTTAGTGCTGCATCAATTCTTTGCTTTATTAAACTTGTCACAGAGCCCCTTTCACTTTTGGCGACAAGTTATCTGATCAGAGTTCATAAAAACTCCAATCTCACTCCACACATTTGTCATGGCCATGCTGTCTTTGTGGAGTTTGTGCTGATAATCATATAAAAAGAGACAGGCTACAAAGTTATCCATTTTAAAAACAGTAACATAGGTTACAACTCCTCAGCTGGCACGGGCGATTGCAAATAAAAACATGTCACGTTCAAACCACACCCACAATAAGATTTACCAATCATCAATGCTCTTCGGCCAGCAGAGTTCTCCTAGGTCAAGAATTTCAGAGATATGCGCAAACAGGTGAAATATCACCAAACGAACCGACTGGCAGAACAAAAACATCGCTGCATTTCATAATCATTTGTAGACTGTTCACCCAGTAAGTATACTGTAAATTTGCCTTAAGATTCCAGTGGTAAAATCCATGTCTTCTGAAGTGATATGATAGGTGTGGGTGAGAAACAGATCAATATTTAAGTCCTTTTTTCCCTATACATTTTTCTCCCTACTCTGTCAGTCTCCACATTCTCTAACTTTAACATTCTTCTATTATTCACGCATATCGCCTCCTACTGGGCAGGGAGAAGAATTTCTAGCGAAAAGGACTTTAATATTCATATCACTTCTGAAGATATAGATTAAACACTGCAGTCTTGTGGATTACTTTTATGATGCCTTTGTGTCATTTGGAGCTTTAAAGTTTTGGTCACCATTCACTTGCATTGTTTGGACCTACAGAGCTGAAATATTCTTCTAAAAATCTTTATTTGTGTCCTGCAAAAGAAAGAAAGTCACACTTCTTTGATGGCATGAGGGTAAGTAAATGATGAGAGAATTTTCATTTTTGCGTGAACTGTCCCTTTAAACCAGCACAGATATCGCATGTTATATTATTATTTATTGAACTGGGTTTTTCAGTTGATGAAAGACTGCATGAGTCCTAACATTTCCAGGGTTTCTGCTACAATTCCATAGACTCAACAGAAACTGCTGTACAGTACTACAGGATCTTGCTTCCTCTTTTGCGTGATAATTAAGCCACGGCCATCACATGCTTTACCTGTCACTCACGCTTCAGTACCGAAGTGTTCAGTGTTGCCTGGCAACCATAGAGACAAACATGCAGTCACACAGAAACCAGTGCTCTAACAACATAAAGACAACAATGCTAACTGGCTATGACATGAATGTACTCCATTTAAACGAGCATCACATTTCAGCTTGTTTCATCATGTTCATATTTTGTGAGGAAGTATTTGTATAAGAGATTGTGATATCTGTGCCACAGAGTCTAATGGCATTAGTCCACAACAAAAAAATAAGAGACTATCACTATTACCTTAAGCAAGGTAAACTGAGAGAATCATTTTTCACAAGCGGATCTTGTAAGTAATATATGATGACGGAGGGCTTGTATGCTTGAACCATCACCTTTTCACTGTCTTACACACAAACACTTTATGTGTATCTGAATAGAGCAAAAGGGAGGGCACGCAGAAAAGAGTGAGCACCAGTCAGTCAATAAAAAGCGAGAGAGAGAGAGAAAGAGAGAGACTGCCGCATAGATATTGCCTAGCAACAGTATATCAGTGTGAGAGCCGGCACATAAACGCAGCCATCGCTTTAACAGCCTTTATTGCTGTATAATTGGGAGGAAAGAACATAATGAGAGCGAGAGCCACATAATGAAAGCAGAGGAAGTGATAGACACTTGTCTGACGTAGAGAGATAAACAAGTCATAAAGAGTAATAAAGTGCACACGCATGTATGTGATAAAAGCCAGCAACGCTAAATTTCATTACAGACGAGACCAAGATTATCAAAGATGCCTAAATTCAACACATTCATCTTCCAGTGTAATTAAAGGTGCAATCAGTGATTTCTTTCCCCCATTAAAAAAGTTTTACTCCTAAAGAAATTTATTATATTTTTTTGAAACATGTATAAAAATCATGACCACTCTGAGATGAGGACTCATGTGTCATATCAGTAACCTTATAGACCTTATTCAAACTAGCGCCATCTTTGATTTTTAATAGGAATGACTTACATAAAGCTGTATAAAGCTCCTAGATCACATCTGATTTCCCATAATTCATGTTGTCTGGATTTCATTGTATACTGAATGTTCTTGGACAGATATTTTATCAATGTTTTATCCAGGAACGATCCAAAAACACTTTAACTTTCAGCAAAGCCCATTGAAGAGACTGTAAGTCTATCCCTCACAGCCTCATTGTCATTCCCATTCAAAATCAAAGATGGTGCTAGTGTGAAGAAGGTCTCCACATGGAAGCTGACATTTTAGAATCACATGACCATCCAAATACTACTCGCTTCATCTCAGTAACAGTCTTGTTATTAGAAGCGACTTAATCATGACTTGATTGTGAACCGTGAATTTCTACAATGGCATCTGTAACTGAAAACTGCATCCACACCACTAGGTGTCCCTGTAAGTCCAAGATGACACGAGTAAAACTCATGTGACATTCTTTCCTCTATGGAACACAAAATGACTTAATTATGAAGAATGTCCGAGCTGTTCTTTTCCTTACAATAAAATGGCATGGTGACCAAGAAGTCGAATGGACTATTTTTATGATGCTTTTATGGTGCCTAATTGCCCTTTTTGGAGCTTGGTGGCCCTGGTTCCCATTCACTTTCATTGAATGGCAGAGGCACATGCAATATCTCTGGCAGCCAAACGGATCTGGCCACAAGTGCTTGAAATATTTCTCAATGTGGTCACTGATAAAATGGTCCAGAATTACAGGTGCTGTGCAAACACAGGAATATACCTCCAGTATCTCATGCAAACCATCCATAACAATATCTTGCCGTTTATATACCATCATATACTGTAATATATATATGTATAAAGATCTAACATTTATTAAAGGGGTAAAATGTGTAGAAGTACGCCAGAAATCGTGCAAACGCCTTTATGCATTTTTAAGATATGTGCATTTAAACATAGTGTCAATCCTGTACAGCAAGTGTTATACTTAAGCACATAACTCATTGTTCATGCTACGGACATGATTGATACCTCAATTCTATGGTCATATGTGGAGAGATATGCTATTATTTTTCTAACCCATTACACAGTTTTCACCTAAAATATCTTAATATAGTTTTACGGCTCATTCTGGCACCCACCCACAACATATTCTGGTGAAGAGATGTCATTTTTTTACTAGCGCTAAACAATGACACAAAGATGAGGGGATAGTTCAGATCCTCGGACTGACGTACCGTGTGTGGGATTTGGAATGTGCCCACTTGTTGAACACAGTTTCAGCTTGAGTGGGGCAGAGAGAGAACGAGGAAAAAGAGAGATCGAGAGAAAGAAAGAGTGTGAGAGAGAGAGAGAGAGAGAGAGAGAGAGATTGTGTGAAGGGGGAATTGTTTTTGTGAAACAAGGGAGAGGCAGAAAGGGCCCATTGTCTTGTGCTTGTAATGGTGCATTACTACGACATAGTACAAATCTCATTCTTTCTGCAAACACGCTTTGCTGGAGTCACAGGTCACTCAACACACACAAATTCACTGAAATACAAAACTAGGTAGCTCAAAGTCATGCTGAAATAAGATACCACACATTCTGCTCAGTGCTAAGTGAGACTAATTACTGTAAACACAAATAAAACATTAAAATGTTTCCCTTTTCTCCAGGATTTCAAGAAAACACAGGAATGATAAAAAGAATGATAAAAAGTGTACACTGTCTATAATTTTTATCATTAATATAAACATTTATTTGTGTTCCTTTGCTGAGAAAGATGTTTTACACAAAAAGTCTGAACTCAACCTCGTCACACCAACCATTTCCAGACCTGAAATGAATCAGTGACATTATTAATCAGAAGTGACATCATTCTGCTGACTTCAACAGCGTCTTCAGACAATTAATTGAATGTAGTCGCGAAAAAAAAACGTCCAAGTTGAAATATTACCGTATCCCAGGAATGACCCTAATGTGGGTCGTATAGCTGGACTCCCAAATGTCAAAGTAGTAAACAATATTATTGCGGGTGGCCTTCAAGTAGGATTTTGCTTAGGGCCCCATATGCTTAGAAACGGCCATGCTAATTATACAGCTCTGCAATCAACTCGACTCTCCGGGACAGGAATGTAAACTGTACTTGGTAGAGGAGGAGGTTATTGTCATATGGTAGTTATATAATGTTTCATATGGTACTGAAAGAAAAGCAAGGCCATTGAGACAGCCGAAATAGAAGAACTGTGGCCAATTCTCCAAGATGCTTGGAACATCTGTCATAATATTTGAAGACATCCTCACTATACAACATTTTTCAAAAGTGCCTAAAACGTTTGCACCGCACTGTATATACATCACAATATATATATACATTAACAATACCAACATTTCTCTAGTTGTTAGTGAAATTTGACAAGTCTTGATACCAGCTTATCACAACACATAATAAGTATTCAAGTAAACATTCAGAAAACATAGAGCCTAATTACTACTGGTCTTCACTTTATAATGTATAATACATGAATACCTTTTAAAGCTAATAAAGTTATTCAGTCAAGAACATTGAGTGGTTTTCTCTTTTTCATGTTATGGTTCTTTGATTAATATTAACAACAGCAGCAACTATAACTATTAGGTTGCATTAACACTTACAAGTCTGATACTTCGATACAAATCTCACCAAGATGGGCCTTTTGGCAGAATTTTTAAATGCATTTGATCGTTCAGGCACGTATCTGCTTTACAAGTGTTCTGTGCTAGCGCACAGCTATTACTAGATCGCTAGCGAAATAAAAAATTACGCACCCTGTATTATTTTCAATAGCAGAATAAGAACTTTGTTATAAGGCCTTGGCTAAAATATAGCTGGTTATTTTTTCGTTATTGTCATTCAGGCTACTTTTCTCTTTTACTTGACCTCTCAAAAATCCACTTGTCCCAGACACACGTTAATGTCGAGTCCTGCTGAACTTCAAACCAAACTCTTTACCAGTTCCAAATTAAATCTAAAAGAAATCACATATTGACAGGGTAAGACAAAATGAGTGAAAAGACTGATGTATACATGCTTTGCCTCTCTTCACGATGGTAGTGACTGTTGCTAATGCAATGGTATTAGGTCGTCTATTATCAGCGTCTAGTGGCATCTTCATGTTCCGGAAATGCCACTAGACGTTCAGCGTTTCATTGACACCATGCTGTGCTTCTATCTTACCAGACAGGATAAAGAATTAAACACGCAGTGCCAGTGTGAGACAATGAGGAGGGCAGGGCTGGGCCGTGGCTATGCATGCCCGGCACCACTCGGGCTAATCGTCCGAGGAGAGAGATAAACGCAAAGTGCTGCGGCAGTTCGGCAGAGAGAGAGCTACAGGAAGCTGCCCTGATGATGTTTCGTCTGGTTTCCGCCTCCTTTCCATTGAACCCTATTACACAGAGCTAAAAGCAAAACAAGACATTCTCAGCAGTGCTTCTGACATGTGGAGTTATAAACTGTGTGAATCATGTGAATGCGACTTCACGATTGCTGTAGCAAAGTGAATAACCAAGAGTAATATTGTACAGGATATACAATGTTAATACAGGATGAGAGTTTAACAGATTTAATGCACATTGCAATGAATACGGGACTAGTCACTAGTCAATACTTGTCATGGGAGTAGTTCTTTCAATTAGTCAACCTCCCACTTGGAGTTTGGGAAACATTTAAAGTTACTTCAATTGGAGCTATTTTAGTGCATGTCTGTTTATGTTCTGTCTATGTTTGGAAAATGTTAATAAAACACTGCTGTAACTTACAGTCTTGTTTTCTTTTCTAAGAAGGAACTAAGCGCATTTTGACAGGAAAAGAAGTATATGGAGACAAATTTAAGTACTTTCGAAATGTTCGATTAATTGCGATTAACTATGAAAATCGTGCAATGAATTGCTTTAATTGACTAACTGCACTAATTACATAATATTACATAAAATAACTAAACATTTTTATTCGTAATAGAAATTTCCATGACTTTTCATTGACTTTTAATATGTCACTAATTTCAATTACTTTTAAGCTTTGATTCAATTCCATGACTTCATTTTATTATTGTTAAAATTATCATGTTTTTATTGTTATTATGGGAACACTTGTATTAATATTGCCTTTGTTAATAGTTTATAAAGAGATTCATTCATGACCAACACGTCATATAGAAATTGATTATAAATATTTATAGCAACATGCACAAAAAGGGCAACTTTAATCCAAAACTTGCAAAATAGTAACATTTCAAACTTGCATGTTATAAATGCTTATTACACGTTTTCATATTTCCATTATTCAAAACATAAAATGCGCAAATTCATGATTTCTGTCACAATGTATCAAAACTAGACTATTATAGTGAGATTAAATGGAGGGATTATGTCATTTTGCTGCAGCCTGCTTTGTGTTTATATATTTACTACTGTAATGTCTTGCCTCACTTGTGTTGTCACTTTTCTTGTCACATAAATTATTTTATTCCTAATTACCTAAAGTCCTCTGCAAAAACACTTTTTAGTTCTTTATGCATGCTTATTCACAGCATATATCATATAATAAAGTCTCATTCTGAACTTTTGTGTATGGGTTTCTAAAGTTGGCATCTCCTTAATACATTTTTCAAAGCGGTCCGCGTTAAGTTAAGGTACATTTTTATAGGTTACTAATGTTAAACAAGTGTTATTAAGCATTTATAACATGATGTAAAATACTAAACTATGTTTTATTGAAACTTTTAAAATGCAGAGAGTTTTTTGTGAGGGTTAGGTGATAGAATCTAATGTTTGTACTGTATAAAAATCATTATGCCTATGGAGAGTCCTCATAATGATAGCTGCACCAATGTGTGTGTGTGTGTGTGTGTGTGTGTGTGTGTGTGTGTGTGTGTGTGTGTGTGTGTGTGTGTGTGTGTGTGTGTGTGTGTGTTTCAGTTTAATTTGAGTCCAATTCATGATTCTTTGTGCAAATCTGTGAATAAGCATCTTGTGTTTCTGATTCTGAGTTCAACTCACGCCAGCTGAGGAACAGTGCGTTGACCTGGCCAGCCGAACAGCTGGGTAAATACAGTGTGGGCGCACACAATCTATGTGTGCATAAGCAAATGCACATTTCCAAGTCTGACACAAGCTCAAAAAGATATTTGCAATGCTTGTCAGGTTACAATGGTAAATTTGATTTAGATCATATGAATGGCAAAAGGTTGTATGGTCATGTTAGATGGAGATATTTGCTGGAGTTCTGTTTGTTTGTCAAGCATTAAGAGCTGGTTCAGCTAGCAATCAATATGTTTTTAAAATAATGAATATACATCTGAAAATGGCTTATTTGATGTTATTTCGCAGAAAGTGGCGTTCTGAAACGTCATGTTTAAAGAGAATGCTGAATTCCTTATGCTGCCAAAGGCATTAAGAGAAAGCGGTTTAACACATACAGTTTTCTCCCAGAGAAACAAGGCTTATGTGCCCATGTAAACGTGCATGAAGAGTGCGCATGTGCATGGAACAGACTGGATAACAAACGTAATAGGATGGAGTCCAAAAATAAGTCAACACAGCGTGAAGAATTCAGCATTTCTGGGAGTACAGTAGGAACTTGCATTTACTACAGTATAAACTATACCCATTTATATACACCCATGTAAAATATCGACGGTCTCACAAACGTTTGCGTATATGTGCTCGTACATTGGGGGAATCCCAGAGTTTTACATAAGAGGGAAACCCAACTATTGTAGCACAATTCCGCATCAGATCATGATGGAATGTGAAGGCAACAACTCTGGAATATCTGGAAATAAAGCAAAGCAACGGAGAATAAAATAGCAAAGTCTGATCCTATGTTTGTTATTTAAACAAGTGTCAAGGGGAAATTACATTACATTGGAGAAATCGGTTTACTAACAGCATATACATGTATATGCAAGAAAAGAGTACGGCACTTATACTGTGCAGGGGAACGCCAGTTCCTCGCAATAAGTCACAATATTCTGCTTTCTGGTGTCCATGTACATATAGTCAGTAATAAACATGGATATCGTAATATGATCTAGATCTAAATCTTTAGGTTTGATATCTGTTGTGTATTCTTAAAAAAGCCATTTTGTTTCTTTCAGTACCTTATAGGGTTATAGTGTTTAGGGAGCCAGTGTTGCAAATGTAATCAGGAGTGGCAATTGGAAAATATCAATGGAAATCAACCAAAACGTAATCACAACAGTGTCAGCTATGTAGTTTAAACTGCGACAATGACAAAAAGCTGCCAATTTATTTCAAATCCATGTCTTTATTTTTCCAAATGGATTTACAAATTAGCGTCAGTTTCCAAACAGCTGAGCCCACCATCCCGGTTGGTGTCAATCAGGTAGTTCTCGCCCCACACTCACACCATTGGTAGAGTCAGAGCAACAACAAAAAAAGCGCAATGTTTTGAAACAGTGTTTACACTCTAAAAGAAGTCAACCTACAAATGGCTTGCCTATAGTTGTCTCTGCACAGAGCACACACACAGAAGTATTTCAACATGAATATAATTAGCCTACTTCACCTTTAAGGGTATTTCCCACAGTGACAGAGAGAAGTAGAGACTGAGAACTGAAAGAAAACACATGTATTTGCCATATCAAAGAAAAGAAAGCATAATAGTCTCTGTTTGAGAGATTCACCCTCACTGTAGACACAACGAAACATCCTTCCTGCATCTGTCAGAGACACAGCACAGGCTTTTATCTACACTGTGCGGACTCTGAGGAGCACAAACATGCTTTAAAGGAGCTATTTATAAAGATTCAAAGGCAAGATTATGAAAACACTTTGAACAATTTTCTTTGTACACTTAATTCATCAAGACATGTGACCACCGACAAGGTGCTGAGAACTGAAGAGAGGGAAATATCAGAGAGAGAATAGATAAGATTGAGTAATCACTTCCTACGTGTCAATTATTGTATAAATTCAATGCTCAATGAAACTCTATAACAGTATACACACAACTAGACAAAAGTTTGGACACACCTTTCCATTCTTTATTATCTTCCACTACTATTTTCCATGTGTTAGAATAATAGTATAGTCATCAAAACTATGAATTAACACAAATGGTGGAATTATGCAGTGCAGGAATTATGCAGTGAACAAAAAAAGTTTCACAAATGAAAAAATATACTGTATTACAGCTTCTTTAAAGTAGCCACCCTTCATCTAGATTCCGGCTCTGCACACTCAAATCATTCTCACAAGCAACATTATTATATATTTTTAAACAGTATAAGTATACTTATACTGACTCCTTTTCCTAAAATATTCACCAATTTAAAAACATTGTAAATAAATTTGTAGTACGCAATGTGTCTAAAAATACATTGGGCAGTCTTGTAAGAGAGGCATTACCATAGCAACGTTTTACCTGTTCCATGAAAACATCACGGATAGAGTCTCTCCTCAGTTCGAGTGCTTCCGTCAAAGGCGCTGCAATTTTTGATAATATATCTCATGTTTAACCACAATATGTTATATTTTGCTTAGAAAAAAATTATTTTAGTTGTATTATACCATCATATTAATATTTTAGATAATCAATTCAACACCATTTCTTAATTAACCAATTATCAACAATGTAAAACATGTAACAGGCAGGTCAATTTAGTCACAATCATTTTAGTTACATTACACTCACTATTATATAGTTATATAGCTGAAATTACCTTCAGCACATAACCCCACCCACAATTTTTAAATGTTTTAATGAGCGTGGGTCTAAATCTGACTGTTACTGCATCTGGGAATGATCATCAAATAAAGACTTCAATTTCCTTGCATAAAACGATCCTACAGCACCAAGACCTGGTGATTTCCTTATTTTTTGAGCCACATTCTGAAAACTCTCTTTGTGTCCCACGTCAAACAATCAAAAAATCTTTATTTAAAAGCAATGAGTGAATGACTATTTAATTTTTTTATTTAGCCTTGAGTTAAGCAGGCAAAAAGTAGACCCCTAAATCACAAGCCTTTGGATCAAAAGATTTTTTTTAGGATCATGAGAAACAAATTCAGTCAAGCGTTTCCAAACTTTTGACTGTGTTAAAGTATATAAAGCCTACTGCTTACTACCTAAAGGCCCAGGTATTCTTTGTTTTTCTGCGTTCCAGATCAGACTGCGCCCGGCTGACCACGGTGCCTTTGAGTAAATTCTTCTGACCGTGAGCAGATACGAACGTCTTTGTGGCATTCCCACTACAGCTGCCTTGTGATACACTTTTAGGACAGTCAATGGCCGGTACATGTGCCGACGATGGTCACAGATGAGGACCACGCCCTTGGTTGAAGAAAATGTGGGCCGTGCGGACTGTGCTGATGTCATGCATACTATGCACACAGAACAATCAGCAGCACGGACAACTGAAGTATACTTCATTGAGATTACGGTCAATGTCCTGTTGGAAGGTGAGCCCAGTCTGATGTCATGAGCTCTCTGGACCAGGTTTTCATGAAGGATATCTCTGTATTTTGCTGCATTCAGCTTTCCTTTAACCCTGACCAGTCCCCGAGTCCCTGCTGCTGAAAAACAACCCCACAGCATGATGCTGCCACCACCATGCTTCACCACTGGGATGGTATTGTGCAGGAGATGAGTGTTGCCTGGTTTCCTCCAGACAAGATACTTGGAATTGAGGCCAAACTGTTCAATCTTTGATTTATCAGACCAGAGAATCTTGTTTCTCACATTCTGATGGTCCTTTAGGTGCTTTTTTGCAAATTCCAAAGCAGTCTTTCATGTGTCTTGCACTGAGGAGAGGCTTCCGTCTGGCCACTCTGCCATAAAGCCCAGATCGGTGGAGTGTTGCAGTGATTGTTGTCCTACTGCAAGTTTCTCCAATTTCTCAGGAGCTCAACCAGAGTGACCATTGGGTTCTTGGTTGCCCCCAATAATTGATGTCCTTGTTGCTGTTCTGATGCAGTCCATTATGCACCTCTATCTACGTGTCAATAAATAGTTGCTGCAATAAAATAATGGTTTTAAAAAAAAAAAAAAGTTACATTTCAGCATGCTCAGTAGTCTAACACCACATGTCAACGTCATTTGACACAGCCAATCAAATCGATGAAGGTGGGACTCGAGTGTCAGAACCTAAACGGGAACGTCGCAAATTATTCAAGTGACATGCATCAGAAAGCAGTTCAGGCTAAGAGTGTTAGTGTCATGTAAGATGTAACTAACTAAACATGCAATATTTGCCCACTATTTTATGATTGAAATGTTGTACCAACCGACAGTAAATTCCAAGGGTGCAACCTAATAACATTTTTATGAAATTCGCCACTTTGAGTTGACAATACGTCAAGTCCAGTACGTTATTCGTATGTCATTCATAATTGTGAAAGTGAAAACATTAATGGAGTAATTTACAGTATATCAGGCTTAAGATAAAGCACAAATTTGTGTATATTGTAGAGGAATTGAATGAATGGAGTTATCTGGTAGGCTTTTGAAGTAGCTTTTTATAAAATGATCAATAAAACAGCATTTTCACCCTCAAATTTGTACTAGAACAAGGTAAGACTTGTGACTTGTATTGTGTTTTTAGGTTTTGGCAAGGACGGTGTCATGTATTTTAAATGCAAATATTATTATTTATACATTTAGATTTTCTAAAGAATATCTTTGTCTTTAATTCATTCTGAATTTTGAACAGCATCTCCTAAGAGTCTTCTTTTAACTCATTTCCACTCATTTACTCACCCTTATGTTGTTCAAAACCCATATGCTGATGTTCTCGGAACATAAAAATAGATATTTTAAGCGACTCTATTCCAACAATTTATAGTGAGCAGGAGCTGTCAAGATTCAAAGAGGACAAATACTATAAAGCATTATTAAAGGTTCAGTATAAAGACATCATAACAGTCGTCCATATGACTTGTGCACTATATTCCAAGATTTCTGGGGCCACACAAAAGCTTTGTATTGAATGGACTATTTTTATGGTATATTAATTTTTTTTCTTTCTTTGGGCCTTGACAGTAGTGGTCAATATGAACTGTTTTTGTATGGAAAAGTACAGCGTTAGGGTTCTTGAAGAAAATATTTTGTTAAGATTCAACTAAAAAAACACAATGATGGACAACCTGAGGGCAGTAAATAATTTTTTCTTTTTGGTAGCCAGCTGACACAGTCATGTAATTTTGCAGATACATCAGTGATGAAAAGAAAATCAAATTATATTCGTCTTTTCTTTGAGACATAAAAAAGAAAGAAAAGATGACTGAAACAAGCAAATTTCTAGCAATGCAGGCACAGTGTTAGTCTTGTACTGTGTGTACAAGACTAACACCCCCTCTAGAAATTAGAAAATTTGCAAACTAAGCAAAAATCTGGTTTTGCTTTGTCCTTATGGGGTATGGAGTGTAGCTTGATGTGAAAAGGGCTGCAATATATGCGAAAATACGGGGTCTGAATACACTGTATACATATATGTATACACACACACACACAAACTAAGAACTTTGAAATGTTAGGGTTAGCCCACTAGTCTCCTTTGTTGCCTGAAGTTGGTAATCTAATCCACTCTTGCACTAATTTAAATCAAACCGATGCTAATCCAATACGAAAATGACAATAAACTGGCAACAAAACACTGACAGCATCTTTGGCCGAATTAACTTGAATTAAACAACTCAAGGTTTCAATTCAATAAAAGCGACCATCTTGATTTCTCAGTCAGGCTCAGTTTGACTTATTGAAGGCCTGGATGTTGATAGACAGATTAAAAACAAGCACAGATGATTATTTCTGTAAATGAACAGGTCTCATAATTTGCTGCGGTACCCTAAAATAATAAAGAGAGACAAGGAAAGTAGCTCATAACAAAAATTCATCGGGTTGTTTATCTTGATCTTCAAAGTGTCTTACAGAAGCATCAAGGAGACTCTACATTTCTGAGCCCAATTTAATCCTATTTACTCTTGTGTCATTGAAAACAAACCCTTCTTGTCTGATCCTGTCCTTGTCATCAGAATGCCACACCATGGCAGTATGCTTCTGTTCTTGATTATCTGGCTCTGTATCTCCCAGTGATGTTATTCTCCTATTCATTTTCCCTCATCTTATTAAAGTAAAAATCCTGTGTGGCCTCCGAGGCAAATAGAGTAGTCCTCAACATCTGAAAGGGCTCTTCTGATGGAAATTGAGTTTATGAAGCTGCCTGAGGACACCAAAATAAGAAAGATTGTTTTCCAGTGACATTTTTGATTTGCCCATCTCAGTCATTGGGACATCATCCTCCCTTGGCAGATTGAGGTAAGATGACTTTTCTTTAGCTGAAATCAGTCTGAGATTATCAAAATGCAAAACACTGCCCCAGTGGCTAAAGAGCCAAGTGATGTTGGGCGTATGGGCACATATGAGCTCCATTTTCCAGGTGAAATGTCTACCTGCATTTGATCTTTCTCCAATAATCCATCCATGAGATGTTTAATGTCAGGCAGAACATGGACAGTTAAGGCCCAGTCCAGTTTGAAATATAGCTAATTTAAAAAACAAAAGTGTGTTCAGAGGATTTGGCTCTTTTACAGTGAATCTATTTAATTCCATATTTATTAAAGCTGAAGATCAATGAACACTCTATTTCATATTAATATATCTCCCATCGTTTCTGTATGGAAGTGTTTCAGCATCATGATCACACGACATGTTGTTTACGAGAGTTCCGGCACCCTAGGATCACCCACATTATGTTGATTCACTAACAACTGCCATGTGTACCTTCCCTTATGGTGCGACTGGAAGTGTGTTGCGTCAACAGCATGGATGACCCTGGTTCGTATCCCACTTCAAAACATGGAAGCACTCCCATTCACATAATGGGAAGAGGGAAGTTCAGAGGTTGCATTTTTCCTTTTAACATTACATTTTTACTTCACTGATGGTTAGGTTTAGGTTTGGGCTTTGCGTTGGGGGTACAGTTTATAAAATATGCATTCCTCTTCACTGTAATAGAGCCTGTACAGCTAAAAACAACTCGCTTCACAACTCGCTTTCGCACCCCTCTGTGGACATAACACCCAGAAACATGGCGCTCACACGTAACCATATGCCCAACAACACTTACCGCTTTGGCCCACTGGTGGCAGTGTTTCGAATTTCGGCAAGCACAGACTGATTTTACCTAAAGAAATGTCAACCTACTCTTTCCGATTTCACTGTGAGATTAGTCTTGTACAGATGTTTCAAGAGGACACAAGTATAAGAACATGGGGCTATTTTCCAAGGACTTTTCCAATTTCCAACTCTAAACTATGTTTCAGGACATTACCGTAATTTCCGGACTATTGAGCGCACCTGAATATAAGCCGCACCCACTGAATTTGAAAAAAATTATTATTTTGAACATAAATAAGCCGCACATGTCTATAAGCCGCAGGTGCCTACCGGTACATTGAAACAAATGAACTTTACACAGGCTTTAACGAAACACGGCTAGTAACAAAAATAAATAGGCTTTAACGAAACACGGTGTGGCAGCGGGGGAGTGGTCAAGCGCCCGTCCGGGAGAGAAAAGCGGTAAGGGCGCTTACATCAAGTGCTGAAAAGACACGTGAAGCAGGGCACTTGACGTTCCAGGTAAGGCTTTTAATGGCCACAGCAATGTTTACAATCAATTTTATAAAGTTTCTCAATTCTTGGTCTTCTATGCGCCAACACTAGACTGACGTGTGTCTGTCTGTCACTCACTCACTCACTCACTCTCTCACTCACTCTCTCACTCACTCACTCTCTCACTCTCTCACTCACTCTCTCACTCTCTCACTCACTCTCTCACTCTCACACTCTCTCACTGTCACACTCTCACACTCTCACACTCTAACACTCTAACACTCTCTCTGCTGCCTTTTTATGCCGCTCTCCTCACGCTTACTGAAATTAGAAACAGGTGTTTGACATTAGCTCAGGTGTAAGCGCCCTTACCGCTTTTCTCTCCCGGACGGGCGCTTGACCACGCCCCCGCTGCCACACACGGCTTGTAACAAAAAATTAAAAATTAGCAGTAAACAGTAGCCTAGCAAGAAAGTCATTGGTCACTATCTTCCTCCTCTTGTGCACATGAAACCACTGAAGTCATCTCCTTCGGTGTCGGAGTTGAATAGCCTATTCATCACGCTGCTGTTTCCAACGTCTCCCGTGCAGCAGCTCTATTTCCTTTTCCAACAGCCAGATCAATCGCCTTCAACTTGAAAGCTGCATCATATGCATTTCTCCGTGTCTTGAGGGTGACAAAATGACTACCGTAATCAGAATGATGGGAAATTTGAGCGCGCTCGATTTAATCTAAACAGTAAACAAAAAAGTTGTTTGACCTTAACACGTTCGGCAATTTCATTGGTCTAATGAAAGCTTCATGCTGCCAAAAAACTGAGCACGTCACAGAATGTTTAAATTTTTTTATTGTTTAAGCCGCGAGGTTCAAAGCGTGGGAAAAAAGTTGCGGCTTATAGTCCGGAAATTACGGTACACAAATTTCAATAGGAATCAATTCTGACATCTGGCTAGATCACTCAAGAACATACAGATACTTACCCAGCACTTCTGATTGTCTTAATGCCTTGTTCTCTTCAACTTTCCCTAAAACCTGATCACTAAGATCCCACAGCATGACATTACCAAAGAGCCATTTACTGTAAGTACAGTAAGGTTCTAGCCAGGTGATTCATGGTACCGTTTGTTCATTTTCTACTCATAATTCCATTTTGGACTCTCAACCAGAAAATGCTATTTAGCTTGTTACTTACTGGTCCAAGTCTCTATGATATTCTGGTCCTTTATCATAAATTTGGGGAATATGTTTTTGGCAATCAGGTAAAAATATATATTTTCACAATAAAAACAACAAAAAATGTAACCGTAGAACTCTTCTCAACGAGTCATGGTTTGAGGAATGATTCATGTCCTATGCACAAACTGTACTTAAGGCTAGGGTATACTTAGTTTTCATGCATGCTGTTATGTCTGCTCACAGACAGGTGCTCTGTGTTAACCACAACATGCTTGTTGTGGCTTGTACGGATGCAAGTGCACTACAATGGTGTTATGACATTCTTTAAGTATAGTCAAATCAAAAGTTTGATCAAATCCCTAACCCCAAGTATGAGCAATAATAATAGTGATGCTTGCCTTAACAAGCAAGAACAACTAAATACCGCTGTAAACGATTTCCTCTATACTTCTAAAATGAATGATAAAGAGCTTTCCGTCATCATGTTAGTACATTTGCAGATCAAATACTTGAAGGGTGTGGTCTTGCTTATCCTGCTTATTTCTGGGTATTCCTGTCCCTTCATGAAAATAATTGTCTTGATTAATGGCAGTGATCAAATTTCCTGATAATCCCTCATAAGGTTGAGCTTGAATGGAAATCTAAAATATGTAAAGATTTCAATCAAAGAGAGTTAGATTCCAGCCTTGTTCTGAACATGCCCACAAACAGTTCATCTACCCTATTCCAAATATTTTTGAGTTAATTTAGGTGGTGATCATTAATGGTACACTGTGATAATGCCAATTAGCAACATCCTAAATGCAACTTATTATAAAATAATCGTAAAAATGATGGCACTGTTTTTGGGTGGGAATGCACTTCCATGCATTCAAGATTTCCGCTGAGATAGAGTTGATGCTTTTGGCACAAACTGGCTAATTCGCTTTCATGGTACATGTGCACTGCTAGCACTGAGTGTTTTTTTTTTTTTCTAATTCTGTGTCAATGTGCTGAAAGTTTTTGAGACATCATAATGAGTTGTGGTTCAAGGGAATTTGCAAATATGTAATAAGAATAAAATATGTAAAAGAGTACAAACTCTGTCAAAGGTCAAACTAGAGTACAGGGTTCCAACATTTGCAAGCATGTTCAACCTTTCACACGATCCCTAGAAGTGCTAAAAACAGACTGTGATGTTGATAACCCTACAGTGGCCACCAAAAGAATTTGGATATTTAAATTTACACTTTTCATGTCACAAATATCAAAATATCAAAGCATGTGGCATCTGCAAAAAAATATTCTAGGTCTTTTCTCAGAGCTAACTTCACTTTCAAAGTCGTTTTTGTAATAACACTTAACCAACTGGTGCCAAGGAGATTATTCAACCAGGCCTCATAGCAAACACATTAGGCACACTATAACTACATTTTTGCTAAATTAATTTTGCATGCCTCCTACGTATTGCTGAAGTTTTCTGGCAAAATAAACACTTGAGGTGCAGAAACAACTGTGCATTTTAGTCACTTTCACGCAAATCATCATGAGTAACAGCAGATTAACACTTCATAAAAACTTCACTCTGTTCCCCACACATCTTATTACACCGAAACACAATACATTTTAATGTATTGCACACAACACTATGCATTTTACGCATACATTAGGTAAACAACGACAATTTACAAGCTTATTCAAATTGGACTACCTTGCATAGTGACACGCCTGATAAAGCATTGAATCTAAAACACTTATGTCCGGTGTTGGAAAACAACAAAACATGAGAATGACATGTGAGCCGTATCATACACGCATCACAAAATGACGTGGTGCTTGAGGATGCTTGCGTGGATGCTTCAGCTATTTGCTTTTATGACACTATCAGTTGGATTTAGGTGTTGGCTTTAGGGTAGGGTTGTCTGTTTTGTTCACCTAACATTTGCTTTTAAGGAGGTAGGTTTTCTTCAATTCTAAATCCATAGAGCTTTAAACTTAAAAACCAACCAAGTCTCAAAGAATGAGGGCATCTAAGATTTGCCGCGGTGTACAAGGGAAATTATCACTAGACATGCTAGAGATAGATTAAGCGAGTAATATTCAGCTGGGCATGTGATTCTAACATGACAAGCCCCCATGTGCGGACCCACTCTATGTAGATTAAAACAGCTTTTATATGGTTACTGATATGACTGAGTCTTCATTTCAATGTGAGTGCTCCTGATTTCCTACATATATTGCAAAATTGCAATTCATATCTTTAGGAATTAAACTTTTTTAATGAGGAAAAGATTAAAAGTGCACCTTTAAAACTTATTTTTAGCTCTATACTCACACACTGCTATGTTATAAACGCTTTTAATACTAATATTACAGACCCACCTACATTTAAACATTTATTCCAATATAATTAGCTTCTGAGGTAGCTCACCTGATAAGAGTCTTGGACCTTGGACTCCATAGGCCGTGTTTCAGGCCCAAGCTGATGCAAGCTGACAGGTGTGTCATAGAAGCAACACAGAATGACGTGGGTGCTTCAGAAATTGTGATTTTCGTGTAGTATTTGCTTTTAAAATACAGCACATCATTTTGCTTTGCAAAAATGTGACCATGGTCATGTAATTGTCATGAGATCAGGCATTTAAAAACCTCATATTTTTGGGAGAACATTAAACTTGCTTTTAACGCCCCTCAGTAGACATTTCACCTCGAAACTGCAGCGATAAGTGCAATAGACCTTAATCACGCTAGCACAATCTTTGATTTTTAATGGGAATGACAATGAGGCTGTGAGGGATGAAAAGTGATTTAAAGTGTTTTTGGATCATTCTGTGAGCAAAACATTGATAAAAAATCTGTCCGAGAACATTCAATAGACAAAGAACTCCACAGAACATGAGTTGTGGGAAATCAGATGTGATCTAGGAGCTTAATACAGCTTTATACCATTCGTGCCATTTGAAGATGGTAAGTCTATCCCTCAAAGTTTTGTTCATTTCTGTTAAAAATCAAAGATGGCGCTAGCATGAATAATGTCTATGAACCAAGAAATTTCATTTTGCAAAAATATTGCCACCACAGTCAAATACTTTTCATGAGATCAGGCTGAGATTATTATTGGGTGTATTAAGTCCATACCTAAAAACATTTATGCAGAGCTACGTTCCCACCAGAAGCCTGTGGTCGGCTAAGGAACGTCACCTTGTCGTACCAAAACAAAGAGGCACCAAAACACTTTCCAGGACTTTCAGTTTCATCATACCATGTTGGTGGAATGACCTTCCCAACTCAATCCAGGAAGCTAACTCACTCTCTATCTTCAAAAAACAGCTAAAAACACATCTTTTCCAAAAGCACTTAACCAGTCACTAAAAAAAATAAAAAATACAAAAAATTACATTTCTTGTTGCTCTTAAATCTGTTTTGTATACTATTCTGATGATAGTGAAACTTTGTAGTATGGCACTTTTCGTACCAATGCCTCCTTAAGATGATTCGCTTAAGTTTTCCTCTTTTGTAAGTCGCTTTGGATAAAAGCGTCTGCCAAATGAATAAATGTAAATGTAAGTCAGTTCCCCTCAAGTTCACACAGGTGTCCAAGCAGAGTAACCACAGGTGTAGTTCATCATTTTAGCAACAGAAATGTTCCAATAAAATTCACCAACCTGAACGTGTCCAAAGATCTTGTCCTAATTTATCTATTTGATCTAACAGTATATATCTATAGTGTTGTCATTTAAAACAAACTTGTGAAATGTTTAGCTTAAAAATTGTGCTTATACTTATTCTTCATAGTAAACGACACATGATTTGATGTTGTTATCTAGTGCAATGACATTCATCCATTTTAAGAGTGACTTACTCACTTACCTAATCTATAGTTCACCCAAAAATAAAAATTCTGTCATAATTTACTAACTATAATTTCACGTTGTTCCAAATCTGTATGTATGACTATCTTTAAAATGCAAAAGGCAAATATCATGGTCCGTCTTTATAATTTAACAGCAGTGGATGGTGCCTTAAAGGAGCCCCCAAAAGCATTATAAAAAAAGTCCATATGGCAAGTACATCATTTTCCAAGTCATCAAAAGAATGCAATATAATACACAAGTCAAATGGATTAGTTTTGGTACTTTTATGTCCTTTTTTGTAGATGGACTGAGATATTCATTCAATCATATAATTTTGTGTTCTGCATAAGCAAACCAAAAGGGGAACATCATGTCAGAATTTCCATTTTTGGGTGAATTATTCCTTCAAGTGTCCAAATACCTTTTGGGGCCACTGTATGATGTGTTCCCCAGGATGGGCAAATCGGATATAAGAAAATATCCATAATCATGAGAGTGAACAATATGACGTGCGACTTGATCAATTCTTGGATATTAACAAATATATTCAGATGAAATCAACATTATTACCAAAAAACAAATCGGTGTGGTGTGGATTTCAATGCCATAATATCCTCGCTAGTCTTTGCTTTTCCAGTAAGTTGATCAGCCCCATTCTCTTCTAATCAAATAATTAAGGAAAAATATGACCAAATAATTGAATGGGATGAAAAGTATCACGATTTTCAAATTAACTCACTTATTGAGCATTGTGGTTCCCACAACTAAATAAGCTGCACAAAGAATTACTCATCGTTGAATTTTGCAGTCTACATTGCAACTCTCCAACATTATGAGTATTTAGGCCTTGTACAAGAGAAATCAGGGGATTTCCGTCAAGTCTGAAGAGAAGATTCTACCTTGTCCTCTAAGTTGCCCATAACTGCTATCAATAAGGAAACTTCCTCTAGTTGCCTCTGCTTCAAGCTCAGACAGATTAGCCGAGTAGTGCATAATGTGACACTAATATCAAAAGAGAAAGCAACCACAGGCCTTTTTGAGATTACCTCTGTATCCTGCTCAAGAGTTACTTATTTGTAATCCATAGAGCTGGTTGACCCACATTTTCTATTGCACAACACATTGATATGCCAATGGAGCAAGGGAAGGACACTCCGTGGTTAAGAGTGCTGCATGCTTTTTAAATCAGGTCAGCATGAGGAGAGCCCGGTGACATCCCCACTGTGATAGCTGGCACCTCCTCAGCTGTTGATGTGGATGACTCATATTCATCTCAGTCAGCAATGCCATTCTTTCCTGTCTGTCTGTCTGTCTGTCTGTCTGCACCTGGCTGATCACTTCCAATGATGTCCACTGTAATGCAAGCCTCCAGTGCTTTGCAAATAAACTCACCTTTCTACATGTATTTAGGGTTGTGAGAGTGGAGACTCCTTGCAGGGATCTTGTGGGGTAACCTGCGTTTAAGTGCACATTGCTACACATTAATGAACTTACCTTAATGAACTGCCTACCTGTCAAAACGTGCAGGTTATCTCTGGTCATGGCCAACTGTTGGAAAATTATGCACAGAAGGATATCACTTCGGGCGGGTTGTACACGCACACACTTACCTTGGTAACAACGTTTTGTTCCAGTCCATTTTTCAGTTCAAATCCTGATTGTATACATATGCACTGCGATGATCGTTCGGTGCCGTTGTTTCCATTCACGGCGCTAAATTGCGCTGACGGGATTACAGCCGACGGCTCGCTGGTACTCGCGTTCACTTGCGCACACGGGTTGTTCGGCTGCGCCAGGAGAAAACTGTCCGAAAATTGGCTGAAGCCAATGAATAGCGCTGGTATCCATGTTAAGACGATCAGCTGTTTCTGAAATTTCCCAAAGCCGCCCAGACTGGGCAAAACACAGGCGTCGATCTGCGCCAGTAAATCGGGCGATTTATTAGTTTCGGGGGTGACGAAGCCGTTCTCCGGTGGATTAGGCTCGGTGTCCAGTTCAGACACGGCCATCACCGTCTCGCACATATCCTACTGCAGCCCGGTTCGGTAATGCGTCAGCTCCACACGATAAACGCTATTGCGACCAAAAAAAGAGCTGCTATTTCCAATGATCAGGGAGTGGTATGAGTGTCTTCGCTCATTGAAAAAATGTCTCGAACTGTTCTCGATCAATCAGTAGACTGAAATCACCGGCTCGGTCCACTCTTACGAGCGCTCCGCCATCCAAATGCGTGTCTGGTCGTGAAACAAAGTTAAAACAATGCGATTCATTTCATCGGTGCCGGAAGAAAAGCCACGGGAAATGAAACAACCTGCCCCTTTCCACCATTCACAGCTACAGGTAACACACCTGTCCAGAGCAGCGACGGTGGACACTATTGTCACAGATGCGTCATGATCCACTCATGAGATGAGGAATCTCTCCTCCTGTCACAAACAGCCCAGTTAATTCAGTTCATAAACACTTGCTCTCTCTCTCTCTCTCTCTCTCTCTCTCTCTCTCTCTCTCTCTCACTCTCTCTCTCTCTGGAGATAATGTGGACTGAATCGACAGCCGTGATCCCCCGTGAAGGCGGAACCTTGACTGAACCTCCGCCCACCACACTCATTGGGCCATTGATTGGAGAAACTCTTGACTGGGCTTCATCACAACAAAGCCGAAGCTGTGTACTAAACTTTTACTGTAGTATATACTTGTGTTTGTGTAGCTAATTTGAGTTTTTCTTTAAAAAATGGCATAATGACGAAAAATGATTGTTTGCTTTGACAAACGTGTACAGATTTCAGTTAGACATAGGCCTATAGGCCTATATATTTTCTTAGAAAACATAATGCAAAAAATAATTATATATATATATATATATATATATATATATATATATATATATATATATATATATATATATATATATATATATATACATGTATCCTTAAAGGTGCACTCAGATATTTTTTTCACAAATAAAAGATTTACTCCTAACAAAGTGAATTGTATTTTTGAAACGTATGTATAAAATCATGAGCACTCACATGAGAGGAGGACTCTAGTCATATCAGTAACCATATAAAAGCTGATTAATTCTACATGAGGCAGGGGTGCCCTCACGGAGGCTGCCATTTTAGAATAATCACATGACCAGCTACTTGCTTAATCTCAGTAACCATCTTGTTATTGGACGCTTTCACACTCGGATTAAATTAATCATGGCTGATTATGAATAATGAATTTCAACAATGGCATCTGAAACTGAAAACCATTGATTTTAAATGATGCTGCATCCGCTAGGTGTCACTGTGAGTCCAAGATAACACAAGCAAAAAGTTACTGAGTGCACCTTTATGGACCATCGCCGTGTCTGAAAACATACCGATGGACTAGTATGTCTGAATCCTCAGTATTCATGAAACAGTAATCGAGAAATTCCCCGTTGACATACTATTCTGGCGAGATTCTGAAGTGCGGATCGACTGCACACTTTACGATCCCATAATCCCTCTGGAGCTAAGGAGACGTCACGTTCAACGATCGTCTGATGACTCTTTAACTGTAAGTGCGATATATACCAAGCCAGTTGTTCCTTAAATGGTGCTTGTTTAACACAAACAGATTCGATTATTTTCGCGGCTGTTTTGTTACGTTATTCAGGTAACGTGTCAATACCCATGTCCCATGATGAAGTAGGCCTACGTCCAGAGTCTATTCTTACTACTCACGTGCATACCTAAATAACATACTTTTTACTGGCCAAGAAGTGCGTTTTTCATCAAATTAAGTACATACGCAGGAAATGATAGGCTTCTTCAGTCACTTTTTGCAGTAACTGCTGCTCTCTACTGGTGCTTTCTGGTAGTAGGCCTAATATAAATGTAGCCTGCCCTAATTTTAATTAGAATTGCATTATACAAATATAAATAATGTTTTATTTGGCTAATGTTTACAGATATGACTAATGAGTTCGTTAATATATATATATATATATATATATATATATATATATATATATATATATATATATATATATATATTTTATATATATATATATATTTTTGTTCTCTCACATATAATGATGCAATGAAAAAAAATGTCTGTAGGAAGTGATTGAGTGTGAAAGTCTTCAGTCTCTTGTCAATTTGCAGTAACTGCAGCCCTCTACTGGCGCATACCGGTAGTACAATTAATTTGGATGACTAGCCAATACTTCTGTTTCAGGACATTCCCAGCCAATTAATGTAATTTCTGGTCTTGAAACGTAGTGATCTCATTAAATGTATTCAGTTTATAATTTATGATGTTTCAAGGTTTTTTAATAGTTTTTAATAGTTTTTTTATTATTATTAATATTGAATTATTATTATTATTATTATTATGCTGGGGGCTTTATACACAATGACATAAAATAATAATAATTCTCACATTTTACTGGGAAGTCAAAACATCCTAAAGGAATGCACAGACTTGCTAATGGAATTTTATCATAACTTGGAATTAATCCTTGAGGATTCTAAATAGGATTAAAAAAATCCAAGGGTGAATTTTTTATTTTTTTTTAATGAATGAATGAATCAAGGGCGGATCTAGGGGGTAGCCAGGGGTGGCCGTGGCCACCATGATCCGAAGCCTGGACACCCTATTGTCCACCCCACTTGCAATTGCCGTTTTGGTCATTTTTTTGTCTTGGGCACACTGTAGGTGGAACCGTCTCTATACAACAGCAACACACAGGAGATTTAACATGTTAACTGTTGCTATGTGCACACAAATCCAATGTGTGAATGTTCACCTGCTGTATCAGAGAAAGAGATGATAGCCACACCCTTTGCTAGAATACTTCAACCTTTGATCCAAGTCATGAGTCATGAATGCTGTCAGGTGGATAATAATTCAAACACTGTGTTTATTTCTTTACAGTATTACTGTATTTGTTCTAAATACTCTGCTTAAAAGACATGAAATACTGTATAGGGGCGACTGGGGCTAGTTGTCACACATGAACATTGTTAGAAGGGCTATACCTCAGTAACCAGTGTTTGAAATTGTATTTTGACATTGCTTAATTCCAAGTAATTGTTCACATTACCATACATTGCAAATGTCAAAAGAGCACATGATGAGTTCACCTACTCTTCCAGGAGCAATGACCAATTAACATGTAGAGACAGTACTCAGTGTCACTCACACAAACACTAAACACCATCAGGGTAACACATGTGAGATTAAATGAATGTAATAAACATTAACTAAACTACATTAAATATAACACAGATATTAAAAATAAGAAGAAATTCACATAAAATAAAATGTAATGGGTCATGCAGGGAATTTTGGGAACGCCCGATTATTGTTTTTTACTGTAATTTTAACAATAAGTTATTGTAAAAAGTACATGTACTCTCTTGCTAAAAATAATGTAAAATTTTACCATTAATTATACAGGAAAATCATACATTTACATAAATTGTATATATATATATATATCTTTTCAACATTTGTATTTTAAAATATATTAAAACAATTTTACTGTATATTTTATAGTTAATATACATTCTTTTACCATTAAAATACAGACATTTTTTACAGTGCCACAAATGCTGTTGATTGATCTTAACTTGTATTGAACCCGGAATATTCCTTTAGTTACAATATCTGTTCAAAACAGTGCTTCATTGTTGTCTTATCATTTAAATTTGGCTGAAAGTCATTAAATGGGCTGTATATAATTATCATATAAAATATGAAATAGTCATGTTCCCATAGTGACAACTTACCCCATAGAGTAAAACATCATGCCCTTTTATTGGGCTTTCACAAAAGGTCAATGTGTAAATGAATATGAACTATATGTTGCTTTTCCTGGGTAATCATGGTGGAAATGTTCATTAGACTCATTTTTTTTTTTTTTTTTTTTTTGCAATAAAGATATTAAGGTGTGGTCAGAAATGTACTACTTCACAGAAATATTCCCTTTTTAAACCATTATTATTTTTATTTTTTTTGCCTCAGTTGTGTGGTTTTTTTTTCTTTCCATTGTGTGTTTTAAAGGTGAAAAAAGTTAGACAAGGCTGATAAAACCCTGATTTATTGCTGTGTTCTCCAGTCTTTGATGTGTGTAGATCCACTGCAACAGTATTGTACTCTTGAAGCTTGTCCTCTGTGAGTGCAATATGTGAAACAGTGAAATATGTTAATAAACATGTGAAATGAGTAAATATGAGATGCTGTGGTTGATAAAATCATTAGGTGTGTATGATTTGCTCTGGTATCCAATGGGTGGCTGATAGTTTACATTGCATAACTAATTCCTGTGTGTATGTGTCTGGTTTGTGTGAATGATAACTGAAGTATTGATTTCTAAGTGCCAGACTTATTCACTGCAGCTGGCAGCTATGTGTGAAACTGGGCAGCTTCATTGGCACTGTGACCAGCTGTATTTTGGACTATGACCTTTTCAAGGTTCTCTTTGGTTACATAAAGTGCCTCTTGACTGTAAGGTTTCTTTATTATTAATACGTTTTATTGATTGCATTCAACAAATTAAATAAACATAAAGAAATTGCGAAATCAAATTATATAAAATTAACCCCTTAATTTAACCCCCTCACAATCCACTCCGACCAGCAGAAAGGGGACTTATCAATACTTAATTTTGTGTTCAGCCATATTCTCGAGGCAACATTTAAATAAATGTCTGAACTAAACACTCTGGACACTTTTGTCCATACCGGGGGCAAATGTGAGATAACGGCATGTAACTTAACTTCTCCAGTACTTTGCAATGATGAAATAGGGGCAATAACTTTCTGTTCAATACAAAACCAGGGAGAGGCTCTCTCAGGTGGAAGTGACCAATGAGCCAAATGTCTGAGACTGAATGTATAATAATATAAAAAATCTCGGGTAGGCATAACCCACCTTTGTCAATTGGCCTATGTAACTTTCTGAAATGTAATCTGGGACATTTACCATTCCAAATGAAGGACTTTGCTATGCTATCAAATAGCTTGAAATAAGAGAGGGGGAAATCTACAGGGAGAGACTGTAGCAGGTAGTTGAATTTTGGAATACAATTCATTTTAGTAACATTAACCTTCCCAATCATAGATAAATGTAATGAAGCCCATCTGCCGACATCACTTGAAAACCTTTTTATGAAGGGGTCAAAATGAACTGTGGAGGCAAGGCATAGATCTATTGGGGTCAGATACGAGTAATATAATATCATCTGCATAAAGCAGAAGCTTATGCACCACACCTCCCGCTACCACCCCTGGAAAATCATCCTCCATTCTTATAGCGGCTGCTAACTGTTCCAGGGTAAGACAGAACAATACGGGGGAAAGAGGGCAACCCTGCCTGTCTATAAAGTAACTTAATCCACCCAATAAAAGTATTCTCAAACCCATACATTTCCAAAATCTTAAAAAGATAATCCCATTCTACCATATCAAATGTCTTTTTGGCGTCAAGTGAGATGGCAGCGACCAGAGACTGATCGTTCACCACTGCCAACATGACATTAATGATTCGCCTAATATTATCAGAAGAGCTGTGGCCCCAAATAAACCCCACCTGATCTATATGTATAAAAGTTGTCATAACTTTGCTTAATCGGTTGTTCCAAATTTTTGACATTATTTTAACATCTAGCTGTATCAGGGAAATTGGACAGTAACAGTCTTACTCTCGCTTGGATCTTTGTCCTTTTTAGGAATCAGTCTTATCCAGACTTGTGTCATGGTTGTTAAAAGCTTTCCATTTTTTAATGATTCCATATAAACTTCTAGCAGTCAGTTGTGTAGCATAAGATAATAAAAAAAAACTAAATGGCAAAGCCATCTGGCCCTGGAGCCTTGCCTGTAGGCAAGGCCTTAATTGCCAAGCTCCTCCAAGATTATCCCAGAATAAAGAGAATTCCTTTGCTTAGTCATCAGTTTAGGAAGTTCCTAAGTTTCTAATATCTACATCAGTAGACAAAGACGTGGAACTATCGAGATCAAGATCAAGAATTCTTTAAAAGCATTTTTAATATCAATGGCTGAGATAAATATTTCACCACCAGCAGATTTCACTGAGGGAATGGTAGAAAAAGACTCTCTCTGTTTTATATATCTAGCCAGAAGCTTCCCTGCTTGTCCCCCGACTCAAAGTATGACTGTCTTGCCCTGAATAGCCAAAACTCCACCTTCCGTGACAAAATAGTATTATATCTGTATTTCAATCGTGTCAATTCTCTGAGGCCATCAGGAGACATTCGGTGCTTCAGCTCTTTTAATATTCCCTTCCAACTCCACAAGTTCTCGTGCTTTGGATTTTTTTATGAATGAGGCATCCTTTATGATCCGACCCCTAAGAACTGCCTTAAGTGCCTCCCAAGCCATGCCCACAGAGGATACTGAGGTTCAGTTGGTCTCCATATAGACATTGATTTCAGTCTTTAACATTTGCTGGAGTTCAGGATTTTGCAAAAGGGATACATTAAAGCGGCAACTATATGATTTATTTTTCTCTGTACGTGGCAACACCTCTAAACTCACCAGGGTGTGATCTAAGACTAAAATATTTCAACAGATTAAATGAGGGACTTAGATATATATATATATATAAAAAAAAATCTATTCTAGAGTAAATCTTATGGACTGATGAAAAAAATGTACAGTCTCTATCAGATGGGTTCAAGATTTTTACACATCCTGTAAAGCATCAATGTTGCTCTAGGGGGCTTGAACACTTTTGCTTTACTCTGATCAAGGACTGAGTCCATCAAAAGATTAAAGCCTCCTCCCAATATTATATCATGAGGGGTTCCAGTGGCTTGCAACATCCCTTCAAGATCAATAAAAAAGCCCTGACAACTTTGCTGTCAGATTACTCAAGTCTGGTGTTTCTGTACAAATTTTGTGAGACAGAATTACACAGCAAAATATAATCTATAAAAACAAACTCCAGCTAATAGTCAGAATAAATACAAAGAGTATGTAGATTCATCCATAAAACTGTCCTGAAGGTGTGTTACTCTACAAAATAAACTCCAGCCGCTAGGCAGATCCAGCACAAAAAAAAAGCACTCAGATTCATCAAAGAGTCAAGCAAAGGGTCCACTCAGCTGCAAGGTGAGTACCACAAGATGACTTCCTCACTCCATTGAATTAATGAACGACATCGCTTGCTGTGGGCATTTTAATGTTTTACGACCCCTTAGAATCTATTCTCAATTTGTCCGGGAATATCAGTGCAAAAGCGACCTTCCGTTGATGTAAAAGTTTCTTGCATTTTTTGAAGAATTCGCAAAGTCTGGGAACAAGAAATTGCTATGATTTTTTCAAGAAAGCCTTCCTTTACTCCTCGCCTCGCATAACACATGATGTTTATCTGATGATCTCAGAAATTTGGCCATAATTGATTGGGGCCTGCCTCCCTCCACAGATATCTGAGCTGGAACCCTGTGAGCTTGCTCAATTTCCAGCTTATGGCTGCTACATCGAGCAGATTCGGAAGGAGCCCATCTAGGAATTTCACCATATCCTGTCCTTTTCCCTCACGAATTCTGGTGAATTGGACATTATTCCACCGGCTATGGTTCTCCATGTCCTCCAACTTCTCCAAGACACACACCAAATCCACCTTGCTTGTTAGCGGCTTAGCAGATAATTCCCTCTCCGATGACTCCAGATAATCAATTACTGTAATTTCTCAACATCCCCCACCCTTGTAGCCATCACAGTGAACTTTGCAGATAATTCCCTCTCACAGTCAGCAACGACCTTCATCAGCATTGCTGGCAGGTTCAGCATCTCTCGCCGCATTTCTCGCACTTCTCCGACTAAATCGACTCCCTGTCTCACGGCCTGCTCAGGGGCGTCAAATTGAGAAGTGTCTTTTAATGTCTCCAGAGCCCGAGGATTTTGAATTCTTTTACATATTGTCCCCCTAGAACAGATATGGAACAGAGTGTATCGAATATCACCGGTTTATGTCATCAAAAGTGTTAAAACTAGCAGAGCTAGCACAAAAGTGTGCAGAGCTCGCCGTTCACACATCCGATCCTCACATGACATCTACCACTCCCTGACTGTAATGGTTTATTGTTTATAGCTCAACTGGCAGAGCCATGGATTTGATTCCCAGCACAAATAGAAGCTGATTGAATGTACACTTTAAGTCCCTTTGGATAAAAGTGCCCTCATGCCAAATGTGAATGTGTTTTTATGCTATTGCTACATTCTCTGTGCTGGTTGCATGCTAAAATAAGACCATCATTTATTAAACATTCATTCATTAAACAGTCATAACATTACTTCATAAAACCTCATGCCTCCTGCAATAACTGATCAAGTAATAAAATAAAATTAAACCCAAACCCTGTGAGAACACCTGTATACGTGCTCCTGTGTGGGAGTTTGGACCTGCAGGAGAACTCACTGCTAAGGGTGTGTCTTGAACATTGAGTCAGAATACAGTGTGAGTAATGTTTTGTAAAGAGCAGGCTGACACAAAGACTGAAACACAACATGCGGGAACAGAACAGGTGATGAAAGGGGCATTTAATTAGCCACACCTGGATCTTAAAGACACAGAGCGAAAGGAAAAGGGACAGTTGCCACACCCCTGTGAGCCACACCTGGTAATGTCTGGAAGTTACAGTATGTCTTCTGTGGTTGCTGTATAAACATCTGTCTGCACGACGCAGAATTATCCATGTATGATGGGTTGATTCGGATTTTATGAATTGACATACATAGTTCAACGTGCTCTGGCACACATATACCAAATATGGACAAAAACTGAAGGTGCTCTAAGTGATTGTTTTGGAATACAGTGCATAAAATGTCCCGATTACTTGACTGATATGAAATAGGTACTCTAAGAAATCTTACCTGTGTCTGTGACAGCCTTAGGCTCTGTAAACAGCAAAAAAGTAAGAGTCAGGGGAGTGGCCCACATTTTTGTATTTCTTTTTTGGCAATCAGAACGCAATGAAATCAGAACTGCTCTCTGTCTGTCAGTTATTTTCTGTGTTTGGGTTTGCTGACATCAGGTTGGCTGACTTGTCTTTGCAGGGAAGGGTTTTTGAGAAAGGATGTTTGGTTGAAGTTAGCACAAAAGCTGAAATGACTTATAGCACCTTTAAAGGGATAATAAGCCAAAAATGAAAATTCTCTCATCATTTACTCAACCTCATGTCATCCCAGATGTGTATGACTTTATTTCTTCTGTAGAACGCAAATGAAGATTTTTAGAAGAATATTTCAGCTCTGTAGGTCCATACAATGCAAGTGAATGGTGACCAGATCTTTGAAGCACAATAAAGCACATAAAAGCAGCATAAAAGTAATCCAAATAACTCCAGTGATTAAATCCATGTCTTCAGAAGCAATATGATAAATGTGGGTGAGAAAAAGGTCCTTTTTTACTATCAATTTCCAATTTAACTTCCACGTTCTTCTTATAATTTGTCGATTTGCATTCTTTGTACATATCGCCACTGTATTGACACTGGATATGGATTTAACCTCGGGAGTCATATGGATTACTTTTATGCTAACTTTGTGCTTTTTAGAGCTTGTTTGTGTTTTGGTCACCATTGCATCGTATGGACCTACAGAGCTGAGATATTCTTCCAAAAACACATCTGGGATGACGTGAGGGTGAGTAAATAATGAGAGAATTTTCGTTTTTGGGTGAACTCTTCACAATACAAATACGTGATGCTTGAGTATTTTAATATGGGATGATTCACCGTCAAGGGTCACCTCAAGGATTTCATAGAGGGAAGGCCCCCCTTGAGTGTTTCACTGCTTAAATAGGGGGCAATAGGCATCCCGTATGGATAGCAACCCTAGTATGTAATCAGATTTAAAAATCTGTGCATTTGTGAAATCCCAAATGTTGACAAAATTCACTTTTAGCAGAGATACACATTTAAAATTTACAGTCTGTCCCCTCCGGGAAAACAGTCCAGAAATATTGGTGACTCATCTTGCATTACACAGATGTTTATCGAATGTGTGTAAATGCATCAACTGTGCTGGTCAAGTCATTTCATACCAGTCAATATAGTTACTAAATGATGCATGGTTTACATTGCTATGCAAGAATGTTGCAATGTTCTGTACTGTTAGCTGCAAGTATGCACTGGAAAATGACCAAATACATATGTGTGAAAAAAATGGGGTTGGTAAATTTTCTCAATTCACCCTAATTTTAACAAAAGGTTTGTTTTGGACTCTTACATAGACACATGCATTTAGTTCAATATAAACAAATAATTTCAAGCAAATCTTTCACTGTGACAGTGGGTTGAAAAAAATTCTTCAGCTTAAATCGCTCTGCACTTACCGAAATTCAAACCCACCCAGTGGCCGAAGCTGGAAGTGTTCTTGAATGTACCGTATGGGCATATGCGAGCTCCAGCTTCCGGGTGTAAAGCAAGTTGTTTTTTAGTTGTAAGCGATGTTATACAGTGAATAGCAATGCATGTTTTAATAACTATTTGCCCTAACCCCAACCCTAAACCTAACCGTCAGTGGAGTAAAAATGTAATTTTAGAGTGAAAATGCAAGCTCTTCAAAAAAAACATTTGAATTGTTGCACAGATGTCTGATGGGGGAATGGGGTGGATATCAGGATACTGGAACACTCCTTAGCAACATGTCGACTTCCAAGGTAGCTCACAATTATAAGACCCAGTGTATTTACAAATGTAGCACTAAGGACCGCCTCTTTTCCAGTTCCAGTTCAGACATGCAAACACATTCAGAAAGTGACTTTTAGGGTATATTTAGGCATGATTTGAAATGCTCTACATGTGGTAATGTGAGGATAATATTTTTCTATTTTCTCCTGCTTTTCAAATTTGTGTGTTTGTGTGTGTGTGTTCATTAGTGTGTGTGTGTGTGTGTGTGTTTGTGTTCATTAGTGTGTGTGTGTGTGTGTGTGTGTGTGTGTGTGTGTGAGTGTGTGTGTGTTCATGTGAGTGTGTGTGTGTTCATTAGTGTGTGTGTGTGTTCATTAGTGTGTGTGTGTGTGTGTGTGTGTGTGTGTGAGAGAGTGTGTGTGTGTTCATTAGTGTGTGTGTGTGTGTGTGTGTTTGTGTGTGTTCATTAGTGTGTGTGTGTGTGTGTGTGTGTGTGTGTGTGTGTTCATTAGTGTGTGTATGTGTGTGTGTGTGTGTGTTCATTAGTGTGTGTATGTGTGTGTTCATTAGTGTGTGTGTGTGTGTGTGTGTGTGTTCATTAGTGTGTGTATGTGTGTGTGTTCATTAGTGAGTGTGTGATTGTGTGTGTTCATTAGTGTATGTGTGTATGTGTGTTAATTAGTCAGTGTGTGCGTGTTTTTGTGATTTACGAGGACAATTTTGTAAGTTACAAATTAGTAATTACAAGGGTATTATGCTATAAATGTGATTTATGAGGACATTTCTAGTGTCCCCATAATTCAAATCGCTTAAAAATCATACTAAACAATGTTTTATTGAAAATGTGAAAATGCAGAAAGTTTTCTGTGAGGGTCAGGTTTAGGGGTTGTGTTAGGTTTAGAGGATAGAATCTATAGTTTGTACAGTATAAAAGTCATTATGTCTATGGAAAGTCCTCATAATGATAGGTAGACCAACATGTGTGTGTGTGTGTGTGTGTGTGTGTGTGTGTGTGAGAGAGTGAGTGTGTGTGGGCAGGTTTAGGTGGTTTACGAGGACATTTGTTTTAGGTTATAAACTGGTAATTACAAGGGTAATATGCTAGAAATGTGGTTCATGAGGACATTTCTCATGTCCCCATAATTCAAATCTCTTAAAAACATACTAAACAAAGTTTTATTGAAAATGTAAAAATGCAGAATGTTTTCTGTAAGGGTGAAGGTTAGGGGACAGAATCTATAGTCAGTACAGTATAAAATCATTATGTCTATGGAAAGTCCTCATAATGAAAGCTGCACCAACACACCGTGTGTGTAAATTGTGTGTGTGTATAAATGGTGTGTGTGACTGGTAAATTTCTCTTAGTCATAACATGAATTGCATAGACAAGTTTGTTCTTGTGCACACTCTTGGCAGAAGTGCATTAATTAAGTACTCAAAAATGATAAAGGGCTCGACTAGTATGTCCGTGGGTGTGTACTGCTCTTTTTAAATTAGATTAAGAGAAACACTACATCCCAAGTATGACATTATAGTAATAATACAGTATTACGCAACTTGAACATAAATAATACACTTCTCTGAGATGTTTAGGGGTTTAATGTGTGTGTCCTAACTAAGCTCATTTGGTAGAAAGTTTAGTTTTGAGATCAAGAGTATTTAACATCGTTCATTCATATTGTGTGCTGTCCTTTTGTGCAAACTAAAGACAAACAAATTGACACTAATTCTTCAGCATTTGAAAATGAATGAATGAATGAATTTACATGACCTCTTCAGCTTTTGAAAGTTTGTGAAACAAGTATATAAAAAATAAATGAACATAAAAAGTAAAATGCGATTACAAAATTGAATATAAGTAAATTAGGCACACACATTTTGAAAAATAAAATTACAATAGCTTATTTTTTCTAATCCATGCTGTAATGTTACAAAAGCCAGTCTGAGGTATGAGCTGTATGACATATGAGTTTCTAATGAAAACACTTCATGTCTGCAAGTCTTTCGCAAAGGGTTAAAAGGAAAAAAAAAAATAAGAGCTGGACTAAACATAGATTCCAAAGTTAAGCATTCTCAGTTTTCAAGGATCTGAAAAGTATGAGTTTAAATTTCAGAGGTCACTTTAGTCTTAGATCTGGGAGGAGTACACCTGATGAACAGTTTCAGTGCAGGAGCCCTTGAAGACATTTATCTATCAGATAAGAAAAAGAGGTCATTTCATTTCAACTTTAAACAGTCGCTGTAAAGAGGCAAGGTTAAAAAAAACTTGTTGTTTGAGCTTGTGAAACCTTGTTGTGTTGCAAAATAACATTGGTAGAATGCTAATAGCACAGACTGCACTTACTAGCACATTGTATTGCATATGTTGCATATGACATATCTGAGATATGCAACACAACTGTTACTCATCTACATTCAACATCATGGTTAATCTTCTCCCACAAGAAAGGAAAGTGATAAATGAATGCAATATGAAATGAAGTTTAATATGTTTCACTTGGCTTTGAATCTGCCAGACTAGTTCTTTAGTCTATGACTGCAGATGATGCTTTCCTCAAAGTTAAGTAAATGCATCCAAGAACAAATCTGACAAGAACCTGTCACAGAGGATAAAGTGTGTGAGGACGGGTGAGGTGGGTGTGTCACTCTCCTGTGGAACACACACACACACACACACACAGTCCTCTGAACATTTAGTCTCTGAGTGTTTGAGTCAGTCAGGGTGTGTGTGTGTAAGGTCTGACTACCTGATGTGTAATTTTCACACAAATGTCATTTTTAACAAATGAGAGACGGCATTTTAGCCTGTTTCACTGATTTGAATATTTGGGCAACCTTGGACAGAATAACAGCAGGTTTCCTCTATTCCTTTGTGACAGACAAACAAATTGACCTCTGCAGCCCTTGAAAGATAAATACATAATGTAGCATTAATGAAGAAAAAAAATATTTCAGCTTGTGAAAATTTTTGAAAAGTTAAAAAAATAAATAATTTAAAAACAGAAAAATAAAACATACAATATAATAAATAAATAAATTCCCTTTTAAAGGGGAAAAATACTTTAAATTCAAAAGGGGGAATAGGCATTTTACATGTTAAGTTTATGAAAGTTTGTTAAAAAAAATCAAAAGAAATAAAGACATGCAGTAAATAAATACAATTACACAATTAGAATTGATTTACAGCTTTAGAAAGTTTGGGAAAGAAAAATATATCTTACATGTTCAGTTTATAAAACTGTGTTAGAAACAAAAACAAAATCCAAATAAATAAATAAATTGAATTAAATTAATTTAAAAAAAAAATTATTTGCATGACACCGTCAGCTTAACAGACTTTTAAAAAGAATAAAATAAAAAATAAAACAAAATCCATTCATTTAAAAAGGGAAAAATACATTTTACATGTTCAATTAATGAAAGTTTGTTAAGAACAAAATCAAAATAAATAAATATGTAAATAAGTATAAAAAACATATACATTTTAGGCTATTTATGGTCATGATTAGTGATTCTCGCTCTCAGTGGTGTGTGTGGTAAGCTGTGTGGATGCGGAGATTAGCATGAGTCTCCACGTGCTGTGAGTCTCCGCGGTGTCGTGCACGAGTCACGTGATAAAATGCGCGGATTGACGTCGCGGAAGAAACTGAGAGTTGTCCTCTGCAGCTGCCACCCAGATTGAGGTGAGTAACCGCGCCACCACGAGTTCCTACTAAGCAGTCGGAATTGGGTATTCCAAATTGGGGAGAAAGGGGGATTAAAAAAAAACATTAATGTGGGGGAACGTTTTACATGTTCAGCTTCAGTTTATTAAAGTGAAGAAAAAGTAAATAAATCCATCTTGCATGACATCCTCAGGCTGAAGGACATCAGATTTTGAAAGTAAAAAACAAATACATTCAAGTTTAGTTTTAAAACTAATAATAGGCCTACTATTAATCAAATCAATGCATGGGGAAATGAATGGCATGACATCTTCAGCTTAAGAATGTTGGCTGCAAACGTGACATGAATCCCGATTTGACCATCCCGAAATATTTCGTGGGAGAGTGTGTGGATGTGCTGATGTCACCTCATGAGAAATGTCTGTAGGGGCAGTGAGACAGACGGGTGCAGGTCTAGGTGTGGTCTAACAGCCAAAACCGGAACTCTCTGGAGCTCCGCGGCCAGTCTCTGCGCAGTAGTGAACGGAGAAAGACGCGCACGGAGAGAAGAGAACTAACACAACTCTAAAAACTGACCCTGAATAGGCGCTGAACTTTTCTACAGGGATGAGTTCATACGGATCACAGACCAGACTAAACCAGATGAGCCGCAGATCCAACTCTCGGCCCGACCTGACCACTGTAGGCTACAGTTTACCCAGGACTGATGGTGGTCAGATGTTCATGAGTGGAAATGGATACCAGTCTGATTACAATGATGGCTATACGCAGACCGTTTCGCACACTTTCTCCAAAAACTCACTGGGAGCTGGAGGAGGAGGAGGAGGAGGAGGACAGAGGTGAGTGTCCATTAGTACATAACGGGCTGTGTGTTACTCTTGCTCTTCAGTGTGTTCTTTAAATTATGGACCCATAAGAAAGACCCATTGCAAATGAATTTAAGGAGACACTTCTGAAACAAACTTCATTCAATCTAGAGCAACAAAAAAGCAATATCTGAACAATACAAAATCCCTCTGGGAAGTGCATGGACAACTATGTCCATCTGCATTATTGTGTTATTGTATTATGGCACCAGACAGGAAACTTTATTTGGTTGAGTATTTTCAACACTTGAAGATGTCGTGCAATCTATTAAACATGAAATAATTGCCGCATTTACTGCAGTTTACAATTTTGCAATTTGCAGATTATTGTACATTTGACTTGAAATAATATGTGCAATGAGTGTTAAATTCATAAAACAACATATAATTCATAATGAAAGTAAACTGACTTGTTTTGGACTCTCATATAGAGCAAACAGAACACATCAACAACTGTTCCCATTTTCATATTTGTATGAATCAATTAAATATCTATTAAAGGAAGATTTCATGTTCAATACAAGTTAAGCTAAATAAACAGCATTTGTGGCATAATATTGATTACCATAAACATTTATTTCAACTCGTCCCTCCTTTTCTTTAAAAAAGGCATAAATCTGTATTACAGTGGGGCACTTACAATGGAAGTGAATGGGTGCCAACCCGTACGCATTAAAATACTCACTGTTTAAAACTATAGCCACAAGACATAAACAATATGTGTGTAAATATGATTTTAGTGTGATAAAATCACTTACTAAATATTTATGTTTTAAGTTATAGCCAATTGTGAAACTTCCGTTGCCATGACGATTTAGTCAACAGACCCTAAAACCCAAAAATGATTGTAAAAATGACATTTAAACAACTTTACATCACAAATAATACATGAGTTTTAACAGAAGAATTCATCTAAGTGCTTTTATCAAATGAAAAGCTTCACATTTCTGCCTTTAAACCCTCCAAACAATTGGCCCCCATTCACTTTCATTGTCTCCATTCACTTCCATTGTAAGTGCCTCTGTAACCTCGATTTTTTCTTTTTTAAAGAAAAGGAGGGACAAATCGAAGTACGTTTTTGTGGTAATCAATATTATTCCACAAATGCTGTTAGCTGACCTTAACTTGTATTTAACCCAGAATATTCCTTTAAATAAATAAAACATTGTGGTTATACTGTACAGGAAGGCTCTTACAGTAGAATTGAATGGGGCCAGTCCATATTAATAAAATAGTCACTGTTTCAAAAGTACAGTCACAAAATGTAAACATTATACATTTTAACATGATTTGAATGTTATAAAATCACTTCCATTGTAAGTGCCCTACTGTAACTCTTTATCTTTCTTTTTTAATGAGAGAAAAATACTGTTGATTGAGCTTAACTTGGATTGAACTGGAATATTCCTTTTACAGAAAGAAAACATTCATATATTTATCTTTAACATTGTATTCATTTACTTTTCATTTCAATTATGGGGATTTACCTTCCTTTAATTTTTTTTTTAGCATGTCATCCATGTCTGTTAACAAAAGAGCTCAGATGCTTTACAATGAGTGCATGAACAGCCTGCAGAGAGCTCAGCACATCCTGGAGACTGTAAGTGTCATTTACGTTCACTATACTTAAGTCCATGTGACCCACACACACCGTGATTAGAGCTTTCACTGCTTTCCGCAGTGTTTCGTTGAGCTATCCATTTACAGCTGGCCCTCCTGGAGCTCTCACATTACCTGATCTGGGTATATTAGCTCAGGTGTCCAGCTGCATTGCCCCATGTTAGGGCTAATGGGCAACAGCTTTGTGAGTGTGCATAATGTGGTGTTTACGGTGTAATAACGATTTCTCTGCAGAGAAACTGGGTCTAACTGTACAACGTATTGAGTAGACTATCTTTTGAATTTCTTGTAGTGCCCTTGCATTATGCTGGTTTCTCAATGACACTTGAAGTAAACTATTGCGGTCCATCCCTCTTTTGTAAGAACTCCCATGAGGTTCAGTGAACTCTCGTTGGGTTGGGGAGTGTTTGTGTGTTTGAAAATAAACAGTGTTCAGGCCAGCTCTGAAGCTCGGAAATGTGATTCAGATGCCAGAGGAAGTTCCCGTGGCTGATCTATTGTATGATTTACAGTGTTAAATATGACAGAATAAACGATGGCATAATTTAACTATCCTAGTTCAGGTTGTTTGTGTTTTATACCTATATTTATAGTCGTGCTACAAAATGAAGTAGATCTGAAAATATATTACTGTTTCCCGCTGTTGGACGGTTGCCATGAAATACTTCTGGGAAGTCAGAATGTTGGGTGTGATGTGCAACACTTCGTCTAAATCTATTTTCAACAGCATGTTTGTTTTATAATTATTATTCATGCAGGTTTTATATTCATTAAAAGACTATATATAATGTAGAATATCTGTACTTTTAAAAATTGGTAAAGATTAATAAATGCTGTAAAAGTATTGTTCATTGTTAGTTCATGTTAACCAATGGAACCTTATTGTTAAGTGTTACCTAGCAGTCTTTACTAAATGGAAAAAGGTGATTAAAAATTGTGATAAACTTGGTAAAATGGGGAACAGTTATGCCACCAAACATATACACTTTCCTAACGTGTGTTTATTTGATAAAAAATAAAATCTCACAGACATGTTCTGCGTCAATTACCACAGGAGTTGTCTTGTTGGTATCTTTTGTTGCACACTTGTAATCCTCAGTAGGAGTATTATTCATGTGATAAAGGTGGATAAGGTGTTTAATTGTGTAATTATTCTGCAGATGGGACCGGCGTCTGAAGTAGACAAAAACATGTTCATGGCAACAGAGGCTTTAGAACAGCTCAAGAAGTGTGCTATGGACTTGAGGAACGCTGGTCAGCCAAATGATATGATCCTCAGAAGGTAACTGCAGTGTGTGTTTGTGCGAGTATGTGTTGTAACATACAGTACCAGTCAAAAGTTTGGATGAAACTATTCATTATTTATTATTACCATTTAATAATTTTATAGTAATAGCAAATTCATAAAACTATGAAATAGCACAAATAGAATTATTGGAGATATTATAAACTAATTAAAGGGGTCAGGAAATGCAATTCTTTATATAATTTCATTATCTTCGCTGAGGTCCACTGAGGTTTTTTTACACCAAAATGGTCATAGTTTAATAATAAATGAAAATTTCCCACCCTGTCTCTGGCCCTCTGACTAAAACGCTTGGTTTTGGCCTCAGCATCTACTTAAAACGTCAATGTAAACAGCAGCTGTTCTGATTGGCTAACATCGTGCAGTGCCTCAAATTCAGCCATATTTGAAACTCAAATGGAAGAGAATGCACAAGCTCTCCACAACATTATAAAACTAAATGTCAGGGTTTACACATAACGCACATCGCATCCAGGATATGACATATTCATGAATGAAACCGTTGACTCATGATTTTGCAGTCAAGTCCAGGTGTTTTTAACTGACCCATTCCTCTTCAATAACAGTTCTTTTGCAGCACATGTATCGTATTATGACTGGTTCACAAGCAGTCCACGCTGATATGAGTCGCACATACACAGTCCATAGTACGGTAAAACATGTTGCACACACGTAGGTGCACTGAGGCACAGATCAGCAGGTACGCATCCAAGCGGTCAAAGATGTGCAGCTAGTGCTTGTTTGCATACACCATCATTTAAAAATAGCGCAGATGGCCGCAAGAACAGCAAGCTGAATGAAGCCGATCTGAGTCTCCTTTTCTGAGTTGTAACTTGACACTGCGTCTTTTAAAATATACACGACTGTAGTCAAAGACGTCTGTGTAATGCATGTTATATGAACAAAAGCTTCAAAATTGTCCAGATGGGTCTCATTTGGTGTTCAAGAATAATTGATTACACCAGGTGTCTCCATAATCCATAAACTACTAACTGTAATCTGATTCTGCACATTTAATCTAAAATGTAATCTAATTGCGAGTGCTAGTGATTTTACTAATCTGATTTCGTAATCCAGACTGCATGTAGTGCATTAGTACCCAATACTGTTCTGTAAAAAATTAAATACAGAGGAACATCAAGTCAGAGAAAAACGTCTAAACATCAGTGTTTCTTTCAGTCTAGAGGAATGTGGCAGCATACACGCAGAAATCCGAAGCTCCATCACGGGCACCACTCTGAGGAGGACCAGCAACATCAGCAGCTGGGAAGACCCCAGCAAGAGCTTCCAAGAGGCAATGTCATGGATTAACCAGAAAAAGGTCTGCTTATATGCCACCATTCATATCAACACATTAACCTGCTCCTCTTTGTGTTACCACTAATCCTACTTGAGAGCATTGAGCCTTGCGAATGAGTCATTAATTGCTAAATATGTCAATATAGAGGGCCTGATAGAAACTCCTTGTCTCTATACTTTCTAAAACAATGTATAACTTATAAATAATTTATAATAAGAATTATTTTAATATCCAGCTGTGTGGACACTTTTGGAGTAAATCAAATAACCTACTCATAGTTCTCTCTGCATATTAAACTGTAAGTAGCCAGTGACATATTTTGGGATGTGCTATGCATTTGACCAAACCTATCTTATTCAAGAGCTTTCTGGAGCTTCTCTTTATTGAACTTAAAAAGTAGATGTGTTGGCAAAGTTTCTCATGAGCTTTCTGGATAGTATCCAACATGTAGAGGTCATTATGTTGAGAAACCCTGTTGAATGACAGGAGTGAAGGGTTTACAGGCCGTACAGCTCATAATGACGGAACTCCAATGGAATCCAGTCTTCCATTGCTGGTTCAGCGCCTGTTAGTGAGTTGTTGGGGTTATGGCTTATCTCACATTCTGACCCACTGAAATGTGACACCTCTCCAAAAAAAAGTGATTACAGGAGAGAGAGAATAGTGGGCTTGTGATGCCCTGACGCTGACTTGTTGTTACTTGTGAGAGTGTAGAGTGAGCTATTTGGTTTCCACACCTACAGCTCCCTACACTCCCGCTGTTGCAGGGCTACTCCCATTTCACTGTCCTACCCCACCACTGCACCACACCCAAAAATCCTGTTCACCCCACCATGAACTGCTGCACATCTGTGTCAGATTTCATCTCTACATCTGCAACTATCAGTCTTGGGATTTTGTTAATTAGTAGATGAATACATAGATCAGCACTTTGATTAAAAACATGACCGATCTAGTGCTAACTTTTTAACTTAAGTTTTAAGAGGTTTTGGTTTCTAATTTGCCCAATTATAACTTTTGATTAAAATAAAACAAGATTGCATCTGTACGTCAGTAGATGGGTGTTACATTTTAAAAATGCAACAACATGTGGAGAGACGAGAGTAGCGGAAACACAGACATGTTTATTGACAGTTCTGTATATGAGAAACCGTGAACTCTGAACTTAGACAGCGACAACCACAAACTTTCCGCTCCAGCAACAGGAACATGGGAAATATATAAATGCCTGTGAGTGCCCGTGAACAAGATGAGTGCACAGCTCACAAACAATCCTCTCCCATAGCACAACCCAGCCATGAAACACTCAGTTTATATAGGGAGGAATCAGCTCACCTGGTTACCACACACCTGAGAGCAATTGAGAGAGAGAAATAGAAAAAGAAAACACACACAAACACACACACACTCTCTACATACACACAAACAATATGGCCAAGAAGGTCATCACAATGGGGGACACGGAAAAGAGTGCGAGCTGTGGAAAAACCGCCGACACTAAACGGCACTGATCACAGCCGCAACGAACACTAACATTCAAAATAACACATTCCAGTGTGTTGTATCTAATAATCATTCAGTGAATACTTGGAAACAACTTTTTTTCTTTTCTATGTATTTGTCCATGTGGTCATTGTTGTTGAGTAAATAAGCTCATCAACCCGTGAGAGCCCAAACACTGTACACATGCTGCAATAGTAGGTAGGTGATTGGTCGATATGATTGACCGCTGCTGTAAACAATCACAGGATTGGCCACTGCTGTAATTAATCGTGCAATGGGTCTGTAGTCATTTGTGCATTTGATGAGAGTTTAGGCAGTTTGACATGAATAAACACTTACACAATTATATTAAAATATATTTACATTTATATTTAATACATTTGGATACTTATGTTGGGGTGGCAGATGGAGTGGCGATGCGTTTTCTTCGGGTGGCATTTGGCACCCTATGTCACCTTGGTAGATCCGCCCCTGCAACACTTTTACTGTTTTGTTTTAGTTTGTTTGATTATTTTTAATCGATTGTATTTCTTTCTTTTTAAAATCATTCCACATTTTTACTGTTTATTTGATTATTTTTTCATCGATTTCTTTATTTCTCTTTAAACTCATCAAACACTTATTACAGTTTAAGTTTGTTTGATTATTTTTTGATCGATTGTCTCTCTTTCTTTTTAAAATCATCCAATACTTTTACTGTTTGTTTATTTTTTTGTTTGATTCTTCTTTCTTTCATTCCTGCTTCAAATATATTTCTTTCTTTGTACAAATGTTCCACTCTTATCCAACCGGAATGCACACACACACACGCACACACTTCCACTGTTTAGACAGAGCATGCATTGTGTTGCTCAAGTAGGAAGGAGGGAGGAAAAACAGGGAGGGGTTGTACCAAAAGCAACAAAGATAAAAGTGGCAAAAGTGACTCAGGAGTAACTGGTTTGTAGTGGTTTGTGTTCTTATAAGTTGTTGAGCTCCGCAGGGGTGAATAGTTGAAATAACTGCAGTCACCTAAAACAACACCGTAAGCATCTTGCAGACCCTGATCCTCATTCCCAGACATTATGTAATAATCTCAAAACTCATCATAGATAAGCTTGAAAGAGCCTCTACAGTCCAGAGCTAAGGTTAATGATTAAAACTGCCACCTACAGGCCAGGATTGAAGATGTCATAAATTGCACTAATCATTAACATCTATATAAAAACAAAGTAAAACGTATTGCATAGTAAATAAATGGATGGTTCATCCCAAAATGAAAATTTGGTCATCATTTACTCTAATGACTTTCTTCCGTGACACACAAAAGATGAATTTTAGAAAAGATATCCTAGTAAAAAAAAAATGTTTTCCCATATAATGAAAGTGATTGATGACTGGCACTGCCAAGCTAAAAAAAATCACTAAAAGGATAATAAATGTAATCCAAAACAATATAAAAATGTGCCATACAAAATACAAATCCTCATACAAGAGTCTTCCTCACAATTTTTTGGGTGCAGTTTTGTCATGTTGAAGCTCGATCCATGGAACAAAGAAAATCATAGACTTTTCATGTTGGGTTGAACTAATCCTGAAGTTTAATCCCCAGTCAATGCTTTTTTATAACATGTGATTAACAAGATGAAACGATAGTGTAGTTACGTGACATGAAACAGATAATAATTTCAGTGAGAGAAATGTGATGGGTGTGTTTGTACATGTGCACTTACCTGGGTTGCTGTGTTTTTGTGTGTTGTAGCGGCTTATTGAAACCGCACCCTTCGGTGATGATACAGAGACGATTAGCCAACAAATTCTGAATCACAACAAGTTCCACAGTTCAGTTCAGAGAAGCCTGGAGGTGGATAGAGCGCGAGATGAACTGGTGAGTGTGTGTGTGGTACACAAACATGTGCAAAGCAAGAATACACACACTTTTGAATATGCGGTTTGAAGATGTTTGCTGACACGTGACTAACACAATTTGCTTAAGCACAAACACAATCACTTGCAGCTTGTGCACACACACTCATGGAACTGCAAACAACCAAGAATAACTGATTATGTTGTTGATACACACTGTATCGATACTACTGGAGAATTGTAAAACGAGTGCCTTTTATATTTAGTTGGGATTAATAATCTCTTCCTGTCTTCCAATTCAAATTCAAACTCATAAATTGAAAGGGAGTCCATTCTTAATTCGAAACTTTCCCCAATATGAATACTGACAAACTGTTTCCCCTTCAGCTGCAGAGCGGAGAAAAGGGTGGACTTCACGCCCTCGATCAAGAATGGGACAGTTTCCAGGTTAGCTAAAAGTTAGCTAAAAGATAATAGTTTACCAAAATAATATTAGGGGCACAAATTAAGGAATTCTTTGTGCTTCTCTTCTTTCATTCATGTAGAAAATGTCCCATACGCGAACAGCTCATCTGCGAGACCTGCAGAACATCATTGAGGAGATTTCGAGAGCCATCATGTGGGTTAATGACAGAGAGGAAGAGGAGCTGGTGTTCGACTGGGGCGATAAAAACATTGACAACTACATCCCCAAAAAACAAGAGAGCTACTCGGTAAGAACAATTTATTCTGCTGAAACACTCACACAGAGGCCCGAAGCATACTCTACGCAAGTACATGAACGTAGATCCTTCTAGCTTCCAGTCGTCTTTGGATTGCTCACTGGGGGCCTAAAGACAAATATATTTTTAAGGCATAATCTAATATCACATCATTCATTTAAACCACACAATGATGACTTTAAGACATTAGACATCACAGCTTCTATTTCTATTACAGCATAAATTATGTAAAGCTGCTTTGAAATGTAAATAAAAAGGACTTCACTGCACAAGGTTGACTTTGTTCATCGTTGTGTTCCAAAATGTGTCAGAGCGCAATGCATAATGCAGCGCGAGTATGCGTAGTTCACTGCCTATGAAATCCCACAATCCTGTGCACACCGTTCCACAATGGTTGAGCTGAAGAAAAGTAATAGCAGCCAAAGAGGCGGTTAATAGTCAATTTGTGTATAAATTTACATGTTTTCCCCATGTTTTCCAACTTTTTATTCTATTTCTAGCGATACATTAGTATAGTAGTTAATAAATAGACACTTGTTTATCCCGAAAGTCTCTTTATTTTGTACTACATTATTAGACCATTGTGGTTCGGTTAGATGAATGAACCAGACGTGTTAACTTTAGTGGAAACCAGATGCCGATAATCAGTTGCTGGTATCCTAGCAACTATGCGACGTTATGCTGCCTCAATAGCCTGTAAAAAATCAGTTTCTGGAGGTAAAAGGTGTCTGTTCAGTCATTAGCTGATAGGACAGTGAGGCAGCTAGACAGCTACCTTTGGTTTCAGATGCAGCCCAAATATATCCGTTTACCTGAATTATAACACATCCGTTTTAATGGCACAGACATTTGAACATAACTCTATCACCCTCTTGAGTACTGAGGTTTGTTACCGCCACCTTAAGAGCACATGTTTGCAGCATGTTGGCCAAACACTGAGGTTTACATATGTAAGATGCATAAATAGAGTATGTTTCTGGCTGTTGGCGCTCAAGGAATGCAGATGATATACAAATAAAATACAACTTAGCATAACAGTTCCCATAGCTCATAGCTTCCATAACAATTAATAATAACTTGACTAGTTTAACGTATGGCAGACTTGTATTTGAAGTCTCTGATGATGACAGTAACTTCCCTCCTACCAGAAACTGATGAGTGAGCTGGAACAGAAAGAGAAAGAGCTGAATAAGGTGAAGATAAAGGTGGACAACCTCCTAAAGAGCCAGCACCCAGCCTCAGATAAAATACAGGTGCGCAAACTCCCCCTACACAACTTGAAACTTTGTAAGGACTGTAATAACTGAACCTGCAACTATACAAAACTCTCAAACATGTGCCAAGTTCCTACATTGAATGTCAATGATATTTGATATATCAGGCTTGGCATCTCTGTTAGTCTGTAGATGATAAAACTGTTAAGCCAGTAATCTTCATATAAATGTTTTTTGCATTAGCATATAAGGGTAGCATTCATTTGCTTTCTCTTTCAGGCTTATATGGACACATTGCAAACCCAGTGGAGCTGGTTACTGCAGATCACCAAATGCATTGATGTTCACCTTAAAGAGAACGCTGCCTACAGTCAAGTAAGAGCCGTCCTAATCTCCACTGTGCTTTTAAAGACTCCCTGAAATCCAAATGTTAGTTTTATGGCTTTTAGTCCATGTCTATTAGCTTTGAGGCCATCGATAGCAGATGTACACATGCAAGTAGCAAATCATGCTTCATAGCTGTGAAATAAGGTTTTAAGTATATTAACTATTTCATTAAATTAATCTGTATGTCCTGCCCACATTTCCTGTTTCAATAGTAAAAACATCAATACATGCACTGGCATACAGGACACCAGGGGTGTAGCACCAAATTTTGGGCCCTGGGTACAAACCATCTTGCTGGGCTCCCGTACCAAATATGTATGTATAGAAAACTGACTTCTAAGGGGCCCCCTGCCTCGGGCCCTGGGTACTCGGTACCCTTTACCCCCCCAGTCCGACGCCCCTGCAGGACACCCCACCGGGTTTTGCACACCAGACACTTAAGTTGCTGGGTGCATTTCTGAGGAAACGGCCAGAAATGGCAACATGACAGTTGTCAAAAGCTCTTCCTGAAGTTGTGTACTTGTGCATCAGTTGTTTTGAAACCATCTATAGTCACCCAAAAATATTATTGATGGGAAAACAGTCTTAAATGTGTTGTTTGGTGTGTGTTATGCTTTGTAGTTCTTCAAGGAGGCCAATGAAACGTACACCAGGCTGCAGAAGGACGATGAGGGAATCCGTAGGAAGTACACCTGTGACAAGAACACACCTCTGGAGAGCCTCGCAGAAATGCTCAAAAACCTGGAGGTGACAGAACCTGATTTGATATAATCAGCATGAGAAAAAAAAATGGCATTTATTTTTTTATATATGATTATATGGTGTGATTGGAAAAAAAAAATACAATTTGTAAAAACATGAGTTTGAATGTGAATTTTTGAATATACTGATATATCTGAAAGGACAAATTATCATATTAAAGATCTGTCCGATTCTATGATGTCATTTCCTATTCAAATATGATGTAAATGCACTACGCAAATCATTTGTGTTCAGAATTGTTGCACCAACTTTTCTTCATGATTGTGTATGTATGTGTGTAGAAAGAGAAAGAGAGGATCATAGATAGTAAGAGGCAGGTACAGACTCTGGCCAGCAAGTCCAAGAACATTGTGTGTCTGAAGCCTCGTAACCCAGAGGAGAAGAGCAGCAGTCCGGTCATAGTGCAAGCTCTGTGTGACTTCAAACAGGATCAGGTGAACATCACACACACACACACACTAAAGAAGTCATTTTCTTTATTCTCCATTGATTACAGTAGATGTTTGGAAGAGTTGCAACTTACCTATCAAATACAAGAAGACATTTTTATAAAAAAAAAAAAAAAACATTTAATATATTCTATATTGCTTTGTTTAGCATGTAGTGTGGACTGTTTTCTGCAAAGCTCGATGGACTCAGTGCATGTGTGTGTGTGTGTATTACAGAAGGGCATTTTGAAAGGAAATGAAGCTATTCTGAAAGACAACTCTCAGCGCAGTAAGTGGCTAGTGACTGGACCTGGAGGACTGGACATGCTCATACCATCAGTGTGCCTCATTATACCACCACCTAACCCTCTGAGCATCAGCCTCGCACACAAGTACGACAAACAAACATGCACACAGATCAAAGAGTAACTGATAGTGTAATAGTAAAGAACTGCATTGATTAATTGACAGGAACGAGCAGTACTTTGAAGCCATCATGTCCATCTGGAGTCAGCTGTACATTAACATCAAGAGTCTGATTTCTTGGCAGTACTGCATGAGGGATATTAAACAGATCAACTCCCTCACGCTCTCTATGGTATGAATTTCAACTGCATTTACTGGGGCAAAAAGGCACATTTACCATTTTGACATATCAGGTACTAAAACTATAGAAAATGATAGTCTATTTCAGGAATACTGTATATTTTAATGAAAACCAACAGAACATTTATATCAGCCAACTAAACTCAGTTCCACTTACTGCTCTTAAATATTGAGGTTTTCTGAATTGAGCCGAGAACGTATTCACAAATGTCTCCATCTCTGGCTCCAATAGGTATTAAAAAATATGTATTTCTCTCTCTGTCCCTCTTTCTCTGTCTCAGCTGTCACAAATGCGCCCTGAGGAGTATCGTAACATCATTAAGAGTCTGGAGATGCACTACCAAGAGTTTATGCGCAACAGTCACGGCTCTGAGATGTTTGGAGGTGATGACAAGAGGAAGATGGAGCAACAGTACACAGGAGCACAGGCGCATTATGACCAGCTGGTGATCCATCTGCCCACCTACAGTAAGATCAAGACACCAGCACATATACTGTTCACATACCTGACAACTTCATTTAGAAAGTCACAAAAATATGACTCAATTTGTTTCTTTAAATGAGTCATTAAAAACTCATGAACTCACAAGTTAGCAGTTTCAATCAGCTGATGGATTTACATGCTGAATTTGTCAGAGCGGTTACTGAATTGACAACTTTGACCATACAAAAGGAGCCCACAAATTTATAAACTGTGTCAGAAAAAAAGGTACTAAAACTAAGAAATTAGTTAATATCTTCTTTACAGCATCTGAGGTTCAGCAAAGAACCCACTTTATATCAAGAATCGTTTGTGGCGGTAGAGTTCATGAATTGCTACATGGTTGTTTGGAAAGGTCTTGACGTTTACTGTAGCAAAATCTCTTTCAAAGCAAGTCAGTCCACTCTGTGGCCATCTTGGGAACTCTTCTGGGCTGCTGTTTTCTTTGGAGACAAGTGGCATTAAAAGTAATCCTACTTATCTACTTGAATGGAGAAAGACTGAAATCTTCAAAACCGTTGGTCAAGATTGCGATAAAAAAAAAAACCAGTTACAATCAGCAGTAAAATCTGACAACAATGCAATCATAAATTGTGCTACTTTAGCTCCCATTACACTACAAAAAACAATACAAAATGTGGTTCGTCCAGCTAATTCAAATGCAAGTTTTTTAGATGATTGACAGGCGATTTCTGTATCTGAAATGTTATTGGCTCTTTTGCCTGTAAGGCGGGACTTCCTTTTTCTGCATCCGCCATATTGGGTGTTCCAGTTTCTCTCATTCATTTTAATACAAGTTTTCTGTCTCGGGCTAAATTGAAGGTTCTTCAGATCAGCGTTTTGGTTTCTGTGTTCTTTAACGCACCATACATAGATTTTCTAAATAAAAGTGTTCTCCTATGGGACCAGTCTATAAAACAATGTGGTTCCAATTAGAGGAACCTCTATTATTAAGAGTTTAAGGGACTTCTTACTTATAATGAATAATGTAATTAAGGTTTTCTAAATTAATTGCCAATGTCTGTGGAATATTAAGCGGACTTAAAATGTGAACGCACTGCAACTTTACAAGACACAGACCTGAGGATAGGACTACTGTGCTAGAAGATCTGTTAGATCTTAAGGTTTGATCTGTTTTTCAGGAGAGAATGGGGTGAAAGTTGATGTCACTAAGCCGTTGAAGGTGGAGACTGATGGAAAGAAGATTGAGACTGATGGAAAGAAGGTGGTGACAGATGGAAAGAAGGTGGTCAGCTCAGGTCTGAACATGGGGTTCTTCTCAGACCTGAGTACTCTCAGACACAGACTTGAGGTAGCGGAGTCAGGCTTGATTCAGAATCTCCATGTTCCTCTGAAGGAGAACGGTGTACAGGAGTGCTCCCGAAGAATTGTGCTGCTGCAGGTACAAACACGGATATAAAGCTGACACACAAACGTCACTAGCACCTAATATGAATTTAAAGCATGTCAATCTTTGGTCAAGGCTTTGGACTTTAACGTTGACACCATCGCACTCTTGTTTTCAAGTGTGATTACACAAACTATTACACCAAGCAAATGTTTTTAACTGATTTAATGCTCTTTTTCTTGTCTGTAATGGCAGAGTGTGCATCGCGATCTGGACACCATCCTGGACGAGTACCTGCGACTGAGAGAGAAGATTTTGAGAGAGTTAGAAGGAAGCACCGACGCAGAGCAGACCAAGTTCCTGCGGACAGAACTGGACTACGTTAGTCAGAAACTGGGCAGCCTGCAAGGCTTCTCAGATGCTTATATCCAGAGGCAAGAACATTCAACACGGCCAATACTGTATCTCTTCACCATGATCATTTCTTATCAAATATGCTTCCTACTCTCAGAAGGACTTGTTGAGTTTGTAATAAAATGGCAGCAATAACAGTAAATGATGTGAATGAAATCTGAGTGTGCAAATGCGCATGTTTTCAGACTGACGGCTCTTCAAGCGGTGCTGCATAGCCTCCTGCAGGCTGAGGACATCGTTAAAGTCCACGAGGCTCGTCTTACTGAGAAAGAAACCTCTTCTCTTGATCTGGATGAAGTGGAGAGGTACCGCATGACTCTCAAGGTGAACTAAAATGTTTATCAGTTCATATAATTTACCAACTCTTGATATGACTCCTTGTCTCCTTTGATATCAATATATTGTTTGAATAAGTGGTGCCGTGTGCCATGCAGAACATGAAAGCAGAACTGGAGCAGAAGAAAGGAGTTTTGAAGACTATGGAGTCTGAGCTGTCCAAGGCTGTCCACTGGAACGGTCAGATTGACCAGTCTTTCCATCAGTGCGACGTTGACCTGTCCAAATATACAGAACTCGTCGGACAGATGACTGACCGTTGGCGACGAATTGTGACCCAGATTGACAGCAGGTAGAGGAGAACATGTAGTGCTGATTGTTCTGAATTTGTCCTGAAGTTTCACATGCATCACTGGGACACACACTGACAAATGCATTAGAACTGTTGAAGGTATCACCACCATAATCCTAAATTTAGTCCATATCTTGCTTTTTGTTTCTCAGGACATGGGACCTGGAAAAACAGGAGAAACAGCTGAATCACTACAAGCAGACGAGCTCCATGATTAACAAATGGATTCAGGAGACACGTCAGCGCCAAGACATTCTCCAGATCACTAAATTCAGCAGTGTGGATACCTTAAAGGACCACCTCAATCAGCAGAGAGTCAGTCCAACATGCCATATCTCAATCAAATAACGCTTGCTTAGTCTATCATATTGGCTGTTTAAACATCTTGTAGGCTGCCTGCATAGACGTGATGATTTTTTAAATATACTAGTATTGGGTTTGAGTCCACCTTAGTCGAGTCAGAGTCAAGTCAGCATCTTTAAACATGCAAGTCGGAGTCCAAAAGGGGCCCAGTTGGACTCAAAACCAAGTCCATTACATGCCAAGTCGAGTTCGAATGAATCTATTCAAGATTCTGAATTCAAATTGTAACCGTGAGCTCAACATCAATATTTTACACTTATTTTAACCTTCACAACTAAGAAAAACTACAAATACAAAAACTCCTCTGCTATGTTGCATTGCATGTATACTGTATATATTATGATTAGTATCCTGCTGAACAGATTTCAGAGTGGTTTCAGAATGAAAGCATATGCTTTAGGTGTATGAAAACAAAACTGTCCTTGAACACAAAGTTCAAGTTAACCAACTTGTCTTTTCACTTTAGTTTTATCTGAAATTATCCCTATCTAAATAAATAATAGTCTATACTGAGATTTCTTTCTTAGTCTCTATCTGCCGACTGGTTTGGGAAAATAATGAGTCTAATTAGCACTCCCTGAGAAGTTACATCTCACAATCTGAGTGCAAATGCTACACCCAAAAACACTGGAAAACCCCACTCTTAATATTACGGCCATTTAACACGGACATGGTTGACTAGTTAATTTGCGGAAAATGGCAAAATGCAGGGCAGTTCTGCACACTGATTGTACACTTGTAACCCTGATGCGTCCGTGTGTTATCGTTTTAAAAAAGAATTACTGTAAGAATTTCTGGGAAATTGGGTTTCCCAGAATCTTCTGCAGAATTTGGTTCTTCCCAACAGTGACTACATGATATTGAAATTTTTGACAATTACAAAATGTGCAAACATTCATTGATGATGATTTGTGTAATTTACTAGTATACATTTTAAGTAATGTAGCTTTTGAAGGGCAGTACTACATAAAATATATAATTATTAGGGCTGCCGATTTAACGCGTTAATTCAGTGAGATTAATTTTACAAAAAATAATGCATTAAAAATATTTACGCAATTAATCGCATGCCCACGGACCATAATAAGGAAGATTTCTGAGAAATGCAAGCTTGTAGTACCACCTGTTTACTCCAGAGGGCAGTAGGTGGAATGTCAGCTGTATGAGCAACACACAGTTTATACAGTGAAGAAAACACTTCAGTAGGCAGAACAACACAAACATGTGTTACGTTCTTGTGTTCAAAACACTTGAAGGAGCGCAAATTCAAACTAATGGATCTCAAGATGTGTTTAAAGATTGAGTATTAAACTATAATTAACTTGAAACAGTGACCTAAACATTTTATGTTTATGATGCAATGCACCCGAGACGCTACTCAAGCATGTATGACGCAGGTGTAGATTGACGGTCCGTAAAACAAGCCCTCATAATAAATCTCGAACCGATTGACAAATTCACTTGTGTAATGGATTGCTGTGAACTGTATGTCAATGATTGACTTATGATCAATAATATGGTAGTAAACAATACATTGTATTCTAAAGTCTTATCAATGATTAAATCTTCTGCTACAGGAATGTAAAGCATTTTAATTATCTGAATATTTTTTATTATATATATAATTTTTAAATATTTAAAGATAACTATGTATAATTATATATTGATATAAATATGTATAATCATTATATATTGAGTTATTGTTATATAAGGGGCTTTCTCAGCAAATATTTGTATATGCGATTAATTAATTAATGTAATTAATTCGATTAAAAATTGTATTCGATTGACAGCCCTAATAATCATAGATCTCTTATAGTTGTATACATACTGAAAGTGATGTGAAAACGTATAGGCCTAAAACAAAAGGGTTATGCAAACTTCTGCACTTCACTGTATCCATATAGTTTGTGAAAAATTATATTTTGTTTTAAAATTCGTTTTTCACGATTTAACCACATTTCAGCTTTTTTATGTACAAATTCCATGTAGCCTAATCTATCTTTATGATGTCAAGTTGCATGTGTAATTATGAGTAGACTTGTCATGTCAGGTTCACATTTTAAGACAAATTCACAACCTTGGAACCTAAAATTCAAAATACAATCCCCACATCTCACCATTTAAGTGCTACTATGTATAAAGTGCAGTGTAGCTGTCTGAATGTGACATTGTCTGATTTAACTCCGTGCTCTTGGGAAAATGAACATTCACAGTGACAGAAAACACCTTGCTTACATTTTTACGTGTTGTGCGAAGAAATGGATCAGTTTCTTTCAGCTCGTTGTTAAAAATGCATTTGCCTATTATTTTGGGCAATTGCGCTGACTGCCAGGACGACATAGAGCACGAGCGCCAAGTGGTTTGAGTGTAGTTGGAGGGGGCCCCCCCTCTAGAACCGCCACTGCTGTGAAACAAACTCTGGCTGCATCTACGACATCAGGGGGTTCTACATCTGGATGCAGACAGAGATGTGTTCATTTATTTCTATTTTGTTATTTTATTCATTTTTGTATTTTTCTTTGCATCACAAATGCCATGGCATGGACTCCAGTAAAAAAAACCCAAAGCCTCGAGTCCGAGTAGAAAAGGTATCCTAGTCTGCGACAAGTCAAAGTCCATTAAAATTGGACTCATGACTCAGACTCTTGTCTCGAATCAAGTTCCCCAACTCTAATATATACCGTATATTTAGATAGAAGTTATATTTCATTCAGTACTGGAAAGTATCTATAAACAATAAAAAACGATTTTAATCTAATATAAAAACGGGCCATTTCACACAATATTTTGTGTGCTATGTAGGGATTGGTCAGGCAGGTGGGTTTGTCGTCCTGTAGCCAACTTGATGCTTAATGAGGTTGGGTAATTTACAGTATGTAGTAGTACTAGTTTATGGATTTTTTTAAATATTTGTTTTAGCTTTAATATTTTGTATGGATGTGATTTAAAGGAGGCGAATTATAGATGCAGTTTCTTTAAGAAGGTTTTAGCATGCTGAGTGTTCGGCTAGCCTCTCATGCGATTCATGAGGAGCACTTGTTTTGACCTGTATGAGTGACTGTTAATGGACTCGCTGCCTACGTAGAAAGTAGAGAGCACATCACCTTGATAGGTTTTGGGAGCCATGGTGTATTTACTTTATTGTATTGTTCCTTTATTTTATTTGTGAAATTAAGGATTTGCTGTACATTTTTGTAGGCGCTGTATTCTGAGATAAAGGGAAAGAAGGAAAAAGTGGATGACGTGGTCCGAGACTCTGACACTTGTGGTGCCTCCATAAAGGTGAAACGAATATTTTTTGATTTTCATAATTAAAAGAAATATATAAAAAAAATTGCAAAAAAGGCTTATAAATATCTTTCGGTTTTCCTAGGATTATGAGCTCCAGCTGGCTTCCTACAGCGCAGGTTTGGAGACTCTGCTAAACATTCCCATTAAGAAGACTATGCTTCAGTCTCCAGCCACTGAACTGAGGCAGGAGGTAATAATAGTAGATTCAACAAAGAGCAATGTTCAAATGTAGAGCTAAATATGAGGTGTAACACTACGGTAAATGAAATTATTTTGAGTAGGTAACGAGTAATGACACCGCAATACTTTTTCTACAGTCACTAACTTGTAACTGTTTTGCTAAAGGCAATGGAGTTGCAGTCACACTACATAGAGCTCTTGACACGTTCAAGTGACTACTATAAGTTCCTCGGGGAAATGCTGAAAAACATGGAGGAATTAAAGGTAAGAAAACATGTCTGTGTGTTTAGTTAACCTAATTATGAATGTGTATTTTATTACTAATGAAGACCTATTTCAGGATGTCCAATCACCTGGGGGTTGTGAGGGAATTGTTTGGAGGGTCATAAGAGAGTGAAAGAAATGCCAAGGCAAATTATGTTTAATAAAAATGTATAATATTTATATAAAAATTTTTTGAAAGGTTTAATCAAAATGTAATAAGAATAAGTAAAATGGACATAGAAATACTTCACAAGTGAACATGGAACTGTTGTGAAATTAATTATATATACTTAAAATATTTACTTTTTTAAAAACGTTTAAACTAAAAAAATTAAAAAACTTAGGTAACAAGCATTTACCAGACAAAGTTTCTGGAAATCTGTGAGCTAAATTATTAATTATATTGTTTACATTTTAAATTTTGATATATGTTTCCAAGGTAAATACCAAAATAATTGGCTAAGTATATAAGTGCTGGGGTTACACAAGGTGCCATGCAGTATGTGAAGAGCAAGACCTAAGAAAGCTACTTCAATAGCTAATATACGCAGTGTAAATACTGTCACAATACAAGATACAGGTCACCTATTTTAAGTCACTTAAATTTAGACAATACAGATAAGTCTAGTTAAGAAGTTTAGTATTTAGACTTTAAATTCAGTGGTGCTGATACCAATTCCAGTACAATAAAGGAAACCACAAGGAACCACAATGCTTAAAATGTTGCGTTGCTATATGAGGATGTCATGTTTTAGTATATTTTTCAAAAATGTGCATAATTAGGTCAAATAGTGGAATTTGTTTTAATATTATTCGGTTACATTGTGTCCATTTGTTTGTCCTAAAAGTATTGTTTACTTACTTATTCTGATTTGTTTACAACTTCCACTGATATATTACATGTGAAACTTTGTTCATGAATAGATGCGGAACACCAAAATTGAGCTTTTGGAGGAAGAGTTGAAGCGCTTAAAAGATGACCTGAAAGATCAAACCCACAAGAACAAATCAATGGAGGACAGTCTGACTCGCTATCGGCTGGAGCTCACTCAATCTAAAGAGCATCTTATATCCATGGAGGAGGTGAAGAGAACCCAGGCTAGACAGTGCAGTGCTACCCAGGAAAGCCTGGACAGCACCCAGAATAAGCTGAAGAGCTTACAAGATGAGGTGTCTCAGCTCTCTTTTCTCATTGAGGATGAGAAACGCAAACGGAGGATGGCTGAGGAACGATACACTAGCCAGCAGGAGGAGTATGAGCTTGCTATCCGCAAGAGACAGAAAGAACTGGAAGAGCTCAACTTTTCCCAGAGTCAGTTTGAAAGGGCCATCAAAGACAAAGAGCGGGAGATTGAACGTCTTAACGTTCAGCTCCAGGATGAGACCTCCCGTCGTAGTGCAGCAGAGTCAGAGACCTCAAAGGTAAGAGCCCAGTTGACCCAGGACATTAATAACCTTAAGCAGACTTATGAATCTGAGATCCACATCACCAAGACCAGTGTGCTCATGGCAACACAGCAGAAGGACGAGCAATCAGCAACTATTAAACTCCAGTTAGACAGGCTGACTTCTGAGAAAAGAGACTTGGAAGAAGAACTTAGAAAGCTGCAGCTTTCTTTCAGCCGTTCAGAAGAAGCAAAGAGGAAAGCAGAGGAGGAAGCACATCAGCAGAGGTCTTCAGCATCAGAGGGGAGCCGGTGCAAGAGGGAACTGGAGTCACAGATTCAGATTATGATACGTCAAAGGGAAGAGATTGACACAAGACATAAATTAGATCTGGCAGAGGCCAACAGAGTTGCTCAGGAAAAGGTCCATCAGATTACCTTGTTGACACAGAACCTTCAAGATGAGACCAGGAGGAAGAAATCTTTGGAGGTTGAGAACCAAAGCCTCAAACAGTCTCAAGCTGAACTGCTCACTAAGCACACTTCCAACACAGAGGTCATTAATAAGCTAAAGATCTCAGAGCAAGAAATGGTCATCATAAAGCGAGAGATGGAGAAGCAAATGAATGAGAAGAGCAAGTTGGAACAGAATACCACCACACTGCAGATTCGCATCAGTGAACTGCAGTCAATGGTGAATGGGTTGCAGGCTGAACTGGAAAAAGAGAAGAGGAATACACAGGAAGAGCTCACAAGGAGAAAGAGGATAGAAACGGATCTGGATAGGGTGAATCAGATGTGCTGTGAATACACCACTACCATCAACACTCTACGGGTCCATCAAGAGCAGGAAAGTACTTCTGGACGCAAGTATGAGCAGGAGCTTCGCAGTCTAAAAGTTGAGTTGGAGAGAAGCCAAAAGGAATATAAAGACATGGTAGAGAATCTGACCAGGGTAAATGCGGAATTGAAGGCCTTACAGCAGCTGCTTTTACAGGAACAGGCTCGCGTCCGTGAGGCCAATCAACGGAATGACTCTCTCTATAAGACAATAGAAGAAAAGTGTCGTATGTTAAATGAGAACACAAGTGAGATTGAAAAGCTGCAGAGCCTCACTCAGAATCTTACCAAAGAACGCCTGCGTCTTGAGGAGGAACTAAGGACCATGCGACTGGAACGGGATGACTTAAAAAGAAGCCTGAGCACCATTGAGAATGAAAGTGCATCCAGATTGTCAGCCATTCAGTTCCAGTTACAAACCAGCAATAAGAGGGCACTGGAACTGCAAGAACTAATCAATGAACTGACTCAAGAGAAGGAAAGTTTAAGAGTGGAAATTGCCCAAATCCAAAAGCAGTTCTCGGAGGTATTTTTTTGAGTGACAACTGATTTTTCTTCTTAATCAGTTGAATCAGAATCTCCATCAGAATTATGGTTTATATAAAAATGGCTTTGCTGGATAATGTTTCAGTGACCTTTGAAAACAACTTTTCTGCATAACACTGCATGGTTGCAAATTGATATTTCAAATTTTTCTGGTTTGCAAAAAAAATTATTTTGTTTGAAAATTGATAACATAAATAATCTCTGCCTGCATGATTTATGTTGCTTTTTCTAACCTTGTTTGCATCATATTAATTTGTGTTGTGATACAGAAATCTTTCTATGAATTCTAATTCGAAATAGTTCCTCAATGAACAGTTTCTCTTTTGTTTACAGACATCCATGATGATCCAGCGGTCTGAGACCCACTACAAAGAGATTGTGCAAGAGAGAGACAGTCTCTTAAGCAAACTGAAACTGTTGGAAAAAGACAAAGGTAAGCAGCAGCGCTATGAAGAGGAGCTCAGACGCATCAATGTCTCCTTGGAATCTGAGATTAAACAGAAGCAACGCCTCCAGGATGAAATTGACAAAATTACCAAGGAGTTCAAATATTGGAAAAGCCAATATGAGTCAAAAGAGGGGCAGATCAGACTGAGCGAGTTAGACAAAGACAAAGCAGAGCGAGACAGGGCCTCTTTGCAGAGCGAGATCCAGAGATTGACTGCCGAGCTTAGGAGTGTGGAAGAGCGCTATCAGAGTCGTCTTCACATCTCAGAGAAGGAAATCTCAGTGCTCTCTCAGAAGAGAGAAGCTTTGGAAATGGAACTGAGAAGGTTGCAACAGCGTCCCATTTCGTCCTGTAGGCATACACAGACTGATGAGGTTTCTAAAACTGTCTGTGATAGTGTGTACCAGAAAGTCACAGTGCAAGGTCTTCGTGGTGAGGTCTCACTTACAGAGCTTGTGGATTCCAACTTGCTTACTCAAACAGATTTGGATAAAATAAACCAAGGAAAATTAACAAGCAAGGATATTGAGGACAGGCTCAAATCATACCTAGGTGGATCATCTTGTATCGCTGGTATATATGATGAAGCCAAAAACAGGGTTGTGCCCTTTTACCAGGCTATGAAAGAAGGACTGATTCGGCGGGGAACCACACTGGAGCTCCTGGAGGCCCAGGCGGCCTCTGGTTTCATAATTGATCCAGTAAATAATGTTTGCCTGACTGTGGAAGAAGCGTGGAAGAGAACTCTTGTGGGACAGGAGTTTAAAGATAAACTGCTATCTGCTGAGAAGGCTGTCACAGGATATAAAGATCCAGCAACAGAAAAGATCATCTCACTCTTTCAAGCAATTGAGAAAGAGCTGATTGAGAGGGGTCATGGAATTAGACTGCTGGAGGCTCAGATAGCCAGTGGAGGCATCATTGACCCCAAAGGGAGCCATCGTATTGATGTGGAAGTGGCTTACAAGAGAGGTTACTTTAACCGTGAAATTAATGATATTTTGGCAAATGAGGGCGATGACACCAAAGGTTTTTTTGACCCTAACACCCATGAAAACCTCACATATCTGCAACTGAAGAAGAGGTGCATCACAGATCCCAAGACAGGGCTCATCCTTTTGCCTTTGAAGGACAAGAACAAGCTGCAACAAACAACAACTCAAAAGAACACTCTCCGCAAGAGGAGAGTGTTGATTGTAGATCCCGACACAGGGAAAGAGATGACCGTACGGGAAGCTTACCATCGAGAGTTAATTGACTATGACACCTTTCTGGAACTTTCTGAACAAGAGTGTGAGTGGGAGGAGATCAAAATCTCAGCATCTGATGGCAGCCAGCGCATAGTTGTTGTTGATCGCAAGACAGGAAATCAGTTTGATATTCAAGATTACCTTGACAGGGGTATTATTGACAGACAAAGCCTGGACAAGTACCAAGCAGGGACTCTGACACTCACTCAATTCGCAAATCTGATCACTAGGAAAAGCAATAGCTCTGAGCTTGCCATCTGCTCCAGCAGTCCTGAGAATGTTGCTATTTGCAGTAGTTCCGTGCAGGTTGCACCATCATCTCCAACTGTCCGCAAACGTTTTGCTAGTGCATCTATTGCACTCTCCCCTTCATCTGAAATTTATGATGACCAGAGCCCTGTGGGAGCCATTTTTGATACAGAGACCCTAGAGAAGATAACCATCTCAGAAGCCCAGCGACGTAGAATAGTGGACAACATCACCGCTCAGCGGCTCCTGGAAGCTCAGGTTTGCACTGGAGGTATTATAAATCCTATCACTGGCCAGAGACTCTCTCTGACAGATGCTGTACAGCAGAGCATCATTGATGAAGATATGGCTGTCAAGCTTAAACCAGCACAGAAGGCTTATGTAGGTTTCGATGATGTCAAGACCAAGAGGAAACTGTCTGCCGCTGAGGCCATAAAGGAAAAATGGCTCCCTTATGACGCAGGGCAGAGGTTTCTGGAGTTCCAGTACCTGACGGGAGGACTCCTAGAGCCAGAAACTTGTCGGCGTGTGACCATTGAGGAAGCCATCCGCAAAGGATGGCTTGATGGCAAAGGGGCACAAAAGCTGCAGGATACAAGAAACTACATTAAGAACCTGACCTGTCCTAAAACCAAACTAAAAATCTCATACAAAGAGGCAATGAATAACTGCATGGTGGAAGAGAACAATGGTATGAAGATGCTCCAGGCTACTTCTATGTCTACAAAGGGCATCAGCAGCCCATACAATGTGTCATCAGGTCCAGGCTCTCGCACAGGATCCAGAGTAGGGTCGCGTACTGGCTCAAGAAGCGGCTCACGCAGAGGCAGTGTTGACTACTCCTCTTCAAATACTTACAGCTACATCAAATCTTAGGAACACATTTAGCTGTAATCCCTATTCTTAGTATGTGCAATACACATTTAAGAATTCCTTTTTAGTCATCTTGTTTTAAGTATGGGTTCGGGATATAGAATATTGTTTGATTTATTTGAAACCATTTATTTCATTTTTTACTTGGCTAACTAATGCTAATACATTTTCTTGGGTATCTTTTAGGATGGTTTTCAGATCATTAATGTGATGGATTGATTAACACAAAGCAAATTTTAGATTTTAAATGGCATTTAACATACTGTTTTTCATCATTCCTTAATTGATTTATTTGGTGTGATCATTTTCAAATATTTTCATATGCATGTTTTATTTGAAAAATCTGCACTAGCATAGTATCAACGTGTATTTACGAATTTAAATGTAGAAATATTTTTTTTGTGTGTGTGATATGCTTTTAATGGATGAATATTTGATTGGATTGTTTGTATATGGAGGAATCTGAACAATAAATCAGCTTATACTAACAAAATGTAAAGCATTGTCCTCTCTTTCACTGTCAGCATGAGATTTATTAAATAGTCCAGTTTCAAAGTTGCTAGACTAGACATGGGACTATAAAGAATTAAATGGTAAAGGTCAAGAGGTGGATGGTGTGGACACGTTGGTGGAGTTAGGTTCAGATGACCAAACCTCCAAGTAGAGCTGGTCAAGAAGAAAATTCTAATCCTACTTAGACTATACTATCATTCTGTTGTCATCCCACTTTAATGGAAATTAAAATCTGTTTCAAGCTTATTGAGCATAATCATGAAGAATCCATGAACATTTTAGGAGGAACGATTCCATTCAGTCCAGTGCTTTAAGATGCAAATCATTTAGACTGCTATAATCAGCCTTTTGTTGAATCTTTCAATTATTTAGGGGGAAATTCTGTTGTCCTAACCAGCAGCCCATTTATGCATTTATCACTAAGCATGAGTTGGTGTAGAGTATTCAACATCTTTGATTTGTCATATCATTCATAAAATGTACTTGCTGATTTTATGAATGTTTGTTGAATAATTGGCCCTAATGCAAACATCTATTGAAAGGAGGAAATTGAAAAAGTCTAAATAGCTTTTGACATCTTGAAATACTTGTTTTACTTTACCAAATTATCTTTATTATGTAATAATGAACAGTCAGGCAGTCATTATCGTAAAATAAACTTTGCATTGTGATCACTCTAGTATCATCAAGGGGTTTAGTTTTCTCATTATACAAAAATATTTGATCACAGAATATCATGATTGACCAATCAGAGTCAAGTATTCCAAAGAGCCATGATACAATTAACTGTCTCTTGATTTATTAATTTTACTACTTTATATATCATTCAGGTTTGTGGAAAATGTATAATTGTTAACGGACTTCTCACAGTTTAGCAAGAACAGGGGGATTTCCATTCAAATGTAGCATACCTGCCACAGCAGGGAGTCCTGGAAGCAGTTTGTCTCTCCAGCAGAACTAATATGATTCATGTCCTCTTGTTCTTTGCAAATGGTGGAAGAATACCACTAATAAAGAGGTTGAGTACAAGAGACTGGATCAGAGGGCAGAGTGCTTGAGAAAGAAGAAAGAAAAGAAATTCCAGAGTGGAGGGGGGCTGAAGGGTGATATGAGCATGCTCGGGCACCTTGCTGACACTTTCCTGAATCTCCCAGAAGCGGCTGCTCTCCACACTGTGCCAGGCCACATTTGCTTTGTGACTCATCTATTGTGAAAGGGGAGGAGATCTCTGACATGAGAAGACTAGGTGATGGCTTGTGGGTGGATGGGATCGGCTTGTGAACTCAATAGACCTCTTTCATTCTGGCCGCCATTCATAGTGAGTCAGCGAAGCACTTTCTGAGCGATCTGGGCAGTGAATGTGATGTCATCATAAGCCCCCAATACCCTCCCTAAGACTATTAAAGCTCTTCTTGGACAAACAAGGGCTGCCCCTTTCTGTGAGAGAGAAGGGATGACCACAAATATGTGTGACAGGGCACGCCTTTGTTTGGTTACATCTAAAGACACCGCAGGGTAGGGGAGGGTCTGTTTGGCTTTCTGCATCTTTTCTGTTCAACAACAGACAAACATACAGCTTCATCAACTGATGCAATATTAAGGGAAATTTTGTTGGATTCTTGTCATTTTTAACCAATTAAACCTTAATTATTGCCAGTATAATTGTATTAATCAAGATCAATATTCCAAATCATATAGGAACAGACACTAGCCTATTTAAATAATTAAATATTGCGTCATTTGTGGTCGAAATGAAGTTTTGCATGTATTCTTGTTTATAATTTTCCCCCACAGTTGCTCATACATATATTTGACTCTGTAGTTTTCCACTGGATATAAATGTGTCCAAGAATAAAGTACAAACTTTCTGTACTTTTTAGAAACATTTCAGAAAAGGCATTCAAAAATGGATTTAAAGGTGTTAAGAGCTAAAGAGAAGTGGAAATGAGAAACTGCATGAGATGTCATAAATTAGTGATTATGTACATTTCATCTCACCATAAATGAGTGGTCTCTGTAAGGGATTTCAGCATTCTATGTCACTGTCAGTAACCCTCTATAGTGTCTAATCTATTGCATCAATATCTTGATACCGTTTTCGCTGCTCAGAAAGGGTGAAGTAGGATGACATATTTTTATCAGCAGGGTGCTAAAGTGCATTACAATTTCTTTGATGCATGAAATGTAAATTACCTGATATAATTTGCCCCTTCAACCCCACTGTCGGGGCATCATGCTGGGAAACATGGTCCATTCGAGACCCCCTCAGCTGGAGAGAGGCCATGCTCAGCACGTAGTTCCACTGACCAGAAGACAATGCTTTTTTTCTTGTACTGCAAACCATTGGACTCCTGCTAGGATGTCTAACTATGAAAGAATGAATGGAAATTAGGAAACTCAATTGATCACTGGTACAATAATGAAGATTTCATCTAGCGGATATAATGCTCATTTAGTGTATGAATATTTATAATTTTTCAGCTTCCTTTTTACAATTGACATCTTTTTTGGTAAATGGTCTGCACTTATATAGCACTTTTTTTAACCTTAGAGGTTACTTAAGTGCTTTACACTGTGTCCCACCAATGGCGGCAGAGCTGCCATGCAAGGCGCTAACCTGCCATTGGGAGCAACTTGGGGTTCAGTGTCTTGCCCGAGGACACTTCGGCATGTGAAGTCGAGTGGGCCAGGAATCGAACCGCCAACCCTGCGATTAGTGGCCGACCCACTCTACCACCTGAGCCACAGCCGCCCCACAAAATACATACCAAGAGATTTGGGAAAACCTACTTTTTCTTTATTATTACTATTATTACATTTTAGAATAATAGTGCATTCATTAAAACCATGAAATAACACAAATGTGGTAACCTAAAAAATAACAAATAAATAATATCTTACATTTTAGCTTCTTCAACGAAGCCTCCCTTTGCCTATATACATCTCTGCACATTTTAGGCAACACACTCTCATAACAAAACGTCATGCTAATGAATTTTTGCCTACACCACCAAATTTATATTCAACTTGTTTTGGAGGAATCAATTAGTTTACCCAAGGCTACATTTTTAAATAAAATGAATACAAATTATGAATGAATACATTAACTCATTGCTTTACCATTTAATTTTTATTTTCTTTGCCGTGGGATGCAAAGGGATTTTTCCAAATGTCCTAAATAACTTCATGGGGTGCATCCTGGCAGGGCCTTTTCTGGCTATAAGTGTTATAAGTGACCGCTTAGGGCCCCCGAGCCACCAGGGAGGCCTGCAAAGCAAGGTCATTTTACATTTTTATTTTTAAAAGCTGCAAGACTCGGGAAGCTGTTAAGCCTCAATTAGACAGTTATAGGGCACCCCCTTGTGGCCCGAGAGGGAAAGGAGAATGTAACTACAAGGAGAAAGTTGTATCAAGATGTTACAAGCACATGCACTCTCAAAGTTGTTTTTTTTTTTTTTTTTGTCATTATTTAAGTGCATCTACAAGTCGGGAGTGGAAAAAAAGAAAAGGAAGAGAAGGATAAATGCAGCCAGACCACTGGTAAGAAATTAATTTAAGCCAGCTACCTGGCTAAATTGTGTTTGTCCATTGTCATGCATTAAATTGCAACAAATAGTTAGGTAACGTTTTGTAGTAGTGTCCTGTTTTTCAAAGGTACATGTTTTCAGACATTTCTACAAGCTCTATAACTAAAGTGTTGACAATACTATTGTCAGAATAGACAGTCTAGCTAGCCAAGATTAGCTCACAGACTCAACGCTATATTAATTTAAGTTAGTTAGCTAGCTAGCTGACTCTAGTTGCAGAACTGGAGTTGATTCAATCAACCAAATTTGTCTTGTCTGCATTATTTTCAGGTGCTATATTGAAATATTTAGGGGCATCAAAGGCAGCTAGGCATACAGGCAGTGGCATAACTGGCTACCTGGCCATCAGGAGAACTGGGAAAGCATGGCCGGCTGCGAAACAGGGCTATGGGTATTCCAAAGTGGGCCACGATATGATGAAGTGGGCCTGCGATATACAGAAGGGGACAGCGAAACACAAACCCACCCCTCACACAGGCAGGGCCAGTTAAGCTATACGGGTTGGCCCTGCAAATAGGAATTCACTTAGGGCCCCCATATGCTCAGAAACGGCCCTGCATCCTGGGATACCTTTTAAAAAACATTGAGGGAGCTTGGCACTTGTTAGCTTCTTTTCCTTCCCTCTATGCTCCAATTCACAATTTATATCAGTATACATACAAATTTCAAACATTTAAACATAAGCCGGGGCAGATCAAAATGTAAGATATTTTGAAACATTTAGTCATGAGTGTCCAAACTTTTGATTGGTTTGCAGCATCGTGTGATAATTTCACACAGTTGGTGTGAGCTCAAATGATAATCCTTCAAATGTTCTACAAGCAGTAGTAGATCAGAGCTTTGAGAGAAAAAGAAACCAGAAACAATACAGACTTTATACCACAGTTAATTAGAAAGAATAGCTCAGTGGCACCTCAAAACTGAATGCTCAAAGAAAAGATTCATTTAGCAATGAAGCTTGTAATCATTCTAAGATCTAAGAGGAAAGTTTTGTTTTTTGAAACTCTAGTTTGGCACTCCAATAAGATCCTGTGATTATGGATGCTTTTACAATAATTATGTTTTTAATTTGTGTTAGGGGCAGATCTAGAAATGTTTTTATGGGGTGGCGTATAGACTATGAGGGGTGGCAACACCAAAGCAAGCGTCCATGCGTAGTTCTCATGGATGAAGCTTCATTGCAACAAGTACTAGTTCAGAGTCACTATCAAATTAGAAATGTCCATTCATTTGTGATACAACTGGATTTCCACAGTAACCATATAGTAACCAATTAGCTACCGATTTGCCAAAACAAACTTGCATAACAAAAAATAAGTAACAAACTGTATATATCCAGAGCACCAGGACATTGTCTATTAAACACATCAACAAATTCTAAATGTTCCTAAGATTCACATATAGAACCCGCAATCTGGAATAAATGTCAACACCTTATGCAGGCCAATTATTTTATTATTTTGGTAAGTGTACCCATGGATGGAAAATGCATGTATATCTCATGTTATTCTGCAAATAAAGTCCTGAAGACCTAGCACCTTTGTTACAGTTGGAATAAGCCATCTGAAAGTGAACATTAACACAAAGTTAGGTCTAAATAAACGAATTATGTTATGCACAGTAAAAGATTCTTTTAAATTAACTGTTTTGACCAACAGTCATTCTTAATGACCTATTAAAGCACCCAAATAAATATTTCACATAATATGGTGATTTCATCTCTACATTTGCAACTATCAGTCTTGGGATTTTGTTAATTAGTAGATGAATACATAGATCAGCACTTTGATTAAAAACATGACCGACTGATCTAGTGCTAACTTTTTAACTTTGCCTTTAGTTTTTAGAGGTTTTGGATTCTAATTCACCAAAATATAACTTTTGATTTAAATAAAACAAGATTGCATCTGTATGTCAGTGCATGGGTTTTACACATTAAAAATGCAACATGTGGAGAGACGAGAGTAGCGGAAACACAGACATGTTTATTGACAGTTCTGTATATGAGAAACCGTGAACTCTGAACTTAGACAGTGACAACCACAAACTTTCCGCTCCAGCAACAGGAACATGGGAAATACACTGTATATAATTGCCCGTGACTGTCTGTGAACAAGATGAGTGCACAGCTCACAAACAATCCTCTCCCATAGCACAACCCAGCCATGAAACACTCAGTTTATATAGGGAGGAATCAGCTCACCTGGTTACCACACACCTGAGAGCAATTGAGAGAGAGAAATAGAAAAAGAAAACACACACAAACACACACACACTCTCTACATACACACAAACAATATGGCCAAGAAGGTCATCACAATGGGGGACACGGAAAAGAGTGCGAGCTGTGGAAAAACCGCCGACACTAAACGGCACTGATCACAGCCGCGACGAACACTAACATTCAAAATAACACATTCCAGTGCCGGATCGCCAGTCAAAACACACACAGGTCAAATAGAAACTCCTACTCAAGAACTGGAGATGTTTCATCTGGATTATACACATACCTGACGAAAGTCATTTCAAAAACTGTTCATCAAGAAATTCATCTTTTAACTCTTTTTTTTTTTCTTTTCTATGTATTTGTCCATGTGGTCATTGTTGTTGAGTAAATAAGCTCATCAACCCGTGAGAGCCCAAACACTGTACACATGCTGCAATAGTAGGTAGGTGATTGGTCGATATGATTGACCGCTGCTGTAAACAATCACAGGATTGGCCGCTGCTGTAATTAATCGTGCAATGGGTCTGTAGTCATTTGTGCATTTGATGAGAGTTTAGGCAGTTTGACATGAATAAACCCCTACACAATGTCAACATCCACTATAAAATAGGCTACTTACATTTAATACATTTGGATACTTATGTTGGGTTGGCAGATGGGGTGGCAATGTTTTTACTTAGGGTGGCGTTTGCCACCCTATGCCACCCTGGTAGATCCGCCCTGGATTTGAGGATATGTAACCAGAAACACTAGAGAAGCTTGAAGTCAACTAAAGTCAGTTCCTTCAGGAACATACTGGGTGTCTTCTGGGCAAGTGACCCCGTATGGACTATAAACTTGCAAATGCAATGTTTTTGTCTTTAAATTGGAGAATATACTAGTTTTCTCATTACTTTTTCCCCCATGTCTTTGGCAACATCTATAGAGTAAAAGACAAAATAAAATTGTCTGAACAATGGCTCAGTGGTCTTGTGATCAGGGTGATAATGCTATTTATTTTTAAATCAGTCTACCCAAGTTTACCTCCTAAAATCACTGATTAAAAAGATCATTATCTTCCATTTAAAAAGTGTGCGAGTTGATCATTTATATGTTTACTTCTCGAATGGAAAAGTATTTGACATTCGAATAGTAAGCTAGCCTAGTGTTGCATATTTTCATAAAATAATGTATTTTGTATTTCATTTTGTCCCTCTTTTTGTACTTATAAGATCTATTTTAATAAAAATAAAAAATATGACATCAAAATGCGGAGGCATATTGTTCAATAATATTTTTTATTTTATTTTCCAAAACCAACAACCATTATGTTAAGGTACATTCAACATATCTGACAGATAAGCACACTTAAAAAGTATTTAAAATACATTTCAAATTACAAAAATAAAATTCAAACATCTCGCTCTAATATACACAGTATATTCAATAATAAAACACACTTCCATGTGAAAATAATTGGTCGGTTTATTATTTCTAAGTAGACGAGTGGGCAGTCTGGTGTCGCCTATAGCCTATTCTAAATTACAAAAATCAACCTATGTGCTGAACTTGGGTACCATCACTAGCTAAAAGTCCCTTTGAAAAAAAGAAAAATTGCAGTTTTATTTTATTTCTTGTTATCGTTACATTGCGGTCTCCATGACGCTCTACCAAGGTCTCCAAATCAATTCTGGAGAGTTCATTTGCACGCCCGAGGACACGCCAGCCTGAGGTGCACCATTATGCGGACTGGTCAATCCAATACTGGATGAACCTGGTATCAAAAGAGAAAAAGTCCCATCAATTGATGGCACAAACTGGAGTCCGCAGTGCAACTTTGAAGCCTCTGGAGGCCAAATAAAATGTGGACCATTCATGTGCAGAACCGGAGGGGGTTCGAATCCCGGTTTTGGCACGCATGAGCGCAGTTGCTGCTGGGGTGGACAAGACATGATGTCCAAGTGTGAAACGCAGCTGACCAGATGAGAAAGGAGACGGTTCTTCACTTCGGTGTCCACACTCTCATGAGTGGACATAAAGCGGGACACTTCGTGGATGCATTCGTTAAATCCAGCTCTGTACTTGCCAAGCATAGGTAGACTGATGCCAAAAGTTGCTTTAGGGTTCAAATAAAATTGACATTTTAGAGACATCAAAGGAATAAAGCCGAAATAAGCCAAAGCTCAAATACTGGTTATAGTTTTATCCGAGAAATTAACAATCATTATTGATTTCATTATTGAATACGTTCAAATGTTTGGAAATATCATGACAATTTCATGCACTCATATTCATATTTGAATACAGGCAGCATCATCAACAAATCTAATCAGATCTAGTAAGACTGTATAATTATTAATGAATGATTATGAATTACAAGTTAACAAATGTTGAAAAGAAAGAAAAAGAAAACAACTTACCATTAATTTGTGCTCGTTTTAGACATTTTAAGTGCTTCACCGTCATTTCAAGAATATCTGCCTTTTCCAATTTGGAGTGCCGAGTAGTCTGAACAGAATGGAAATGAAAACAATTATAACACACACCTTAATAAATAATGTATACTTGCATTCGACATTGACGGTTTATTTCGACTCACATCTTTATTTAGTGCCTCCAAAATAAGTGTCTTCAGTTGACAAAGGCTGTTGTTTATCCGTGCGCGTCTCCTTTTTTCCATTATTGGTTTTGAGGACTTCGAAAAAGAGAGAAATGTTTATTGACTTTTCGACCAAAATCACATTTAGTGAGCTATTTCATGCATTCTAAAGTGATATTTACCTTCCTGTGCTCCAAAGCTATGCTGGGTTGGTCTGATATCGCATTCATTTTCGTGGTAAGTGAGCATCTTTGCTCATGGCCCGGGCTGGAGGCTGACAGCTTGGATGTGATAATATGCGGAGTACCTTCAGACATCTTTGAAGTCATAACCTAATACTCTCCGGTTACCCGTAAACAGCTATTTTTACTAATGAACTCTGCGTAAAACTTACTATGTGGAGAATTCCCACGCAGTCAGAAAGTTGTGCAGCTCAAGTCCTCTCAGCTGATTATATGTGCACGCGTGTGTCTCGTGCGGGGCTTCTTCAAACCTGCCACCAATCATCTTTACGGATCCACGAAGAACGCGTGGAACGGAGCACGCCATTGGTTTCCAAAGCGCGGCGCACAGCAACCAATGACAAACCAATGGCGTGCTCCGTTCCACGCGTTCTTCGTGGATCCGTAAAGATGATTGGTGGAGCTTGACAGAGCTGACCAATGGCACGCTGGCGGGTTCCTCGCACACGACATTATAGTTTATGACATAAACTTGATTTCTAAATCTGTCAACAAATTATTATATTCTTACATCAGTGTTGGTGTCATTTATTAAGTAATGTAAATCTTTTAAATATTACTGGGACTAAAAGTAGCCCACTAACGTTTGTCTCATTCTAAAATACACTTAAATATCAGAAGTTACGTGCTTTTAACACTATATGAAACTGAAGGAAAAAACAGTAGGCCTATCAGTATTTACATATGTATAACTAATATTAAAATATATGTAACTTTTATATTGACTGGTAACCTACTTTTGACATAAAAAACACCTCAAATGTGAAATTCTCTTATCTACTCATACTCATGCCATCCCAGATGTGTATGACTTTCTTTCTTCTGCTGAACAGGAATGAAGATATTTAGAGGAATATCTCAGCTTTTCAATTTAGAAGATAAATAGTTCAACCACCTCTGACTTTACATCCCAAACTCCCAACTTAAAAAGCCAATAATTTAAATGTTATCAGCAGGGAAGGGAGCGTACCCCATTCCTTCAGCATCATTCCCCAGTGAGCCAGACAATTTGATCATTCTTCTCTAAACCATTTTCCCACATCAAGATTTGATTGTTTTTGAAAAGGAACACGTTGTTGCCTTATTGCCCTTCATCTTGACAGCTTGGCCTTTCTGCCCAGTTCCTTTTCATTTCTCTAAACCTCAAACCTCTGGCCTGGCCTGCCAGAACAAACCTCCTTTATGCTATCAGTTTGGGACTCACAAGATCGGAATCCTGACTCCGCATCAACAGCAGCGCTGATCACATCTTAAAATCTGTTCTTTATTGTAGCGGACAAGATCATCAGATGTTTGATCAGAAATATATGAAGACATGTAACTGCTTAGAGCCTTAGTCTCCATAAAAAGTGAAAGACTTTTATAATTGTACTTATATTTTATATTCATTTAATTGTGGCCACATAATATCAATCATCATAAGTGTCAAAGTTAGTGTCAAAATGATACCTTAATTCTTACAGGAAATAGAGGGTGAAAACATTAGTTACAATAGCATAATTTGAATTCTGACTTCTTGTTTGCTGAATAAGGGAAAGGTGGCACTTTTGATGAATATGGTACACTTTAGTGTCCCACGGCTTAATAAAAAAAATTACATGGAAAGGATTGCATTATTTTTGGGCCACTTAGTAGGATGATGAGTAAAAAATATCATTCTTTTTCTTCTTTTTTTAAAAAATATTGTTGTGTTGACTTTAAGTTTAACCAATCACACATTTTTCCAAATTTATTGAAAGAAACAAAGATCAAACAAATATTTATTTCCTTAATTTATAAATGTAAGTTTATCAATAATTAAAAACCAACCTACCCATACCCTACTGAGTGACAGCTTTTTTTTTTTTAGGCCTAAACTAGCAACCACGTTACTTGCAACCCTGGTACATTGTTTATTATTTTTTTATTTCATACATTTTGTCTATTCTGTTTTGATGTTTATTTAACCTCGTGAGACCCCGCATCCACAAGCGTGGACATTAAGTTTTGGCTTCGGTACAGCCTATGCTTAATTGCATTTTTTTAAAAACCAACTGATCTCAGTTCAGGAGACTCCAGGCTGCCATTAAAGGGTTAACCTTTCAGCGCACCGAGTCGTGTAACAAAACAACATGGTGCCATTCTCAGCAGAGTTTGTCTTTCTGAGAAATGGCAACAAAACCTGGTAAGAAACCAGCTTTTACATTAAAACCTGTTTGAGTCAAAAGTCTCTAGTTTAATCCGATATTCCATTTTACAAATTGCATTGATTTATCGCGAAACGGCACAATGTTAAACACAGTAGGACTAACTTTACATAAAAATCCTTCATTCCCAGTGCATACATTGAGAATCATTGGACACATCCAAAAGTTGGTAAATGTTGCTTTCAGAGGGTGTATACAGAGTTAGGTTGAAATAAGTTGCATTTCAAATTGTTCTGAGACCAGCAAAGACAGACAGCACACTGGAAGTCATTCACTAGGGAGCAAAGGAGCATCCTTTAGCTTTTCTATGCAGCCAAGTGCATTCACTTCTATCATCCGGTCAAAAGTTCAGTTTCAGGCTGCAGATGATGTTTGGACCACTCAACATGTTTGGCAGACATGGGACAATGATAATCAGTACATAGATTCAGAATTTTGTAATGCAAAATTGTATTTTAACACGGTTGGCAGTGATTTGATGATGCCGGCCATTACTTTGAATCAGAATGATTTATTCAGCTTTATTGAAAATCAGCAGTATTGTCGGTAACGTCTCAAAAACATGAATCACCTACACTTTTGGACACATAATAAACTAAGGTTTCAAATGTGTGTAAGCATTCTACATTTTGAAAACAGGGTTGAAAAACTGCAAACATATTATATTAGTAGAAAATGCAGTTGGTAATCAAAATTATTTGAAGATTAAGCACCTCCTTTCACTGACCATTTGTCGAGAAAAACAAAAAGAAAAACAACTACAACAACTTTTACTTTCTGGAAAGTACCAAATGTTTTCTTAATGCTCTAATGGTTCAACACAATATCCGGAAATGTTCTCATAAAAGTATAGGCTATTGACTGTTTATGTCTGTACTTGTGATTTTGCTCAGTAAGAGTGTGAGTGCGAGAATTTCACACAGGACTGCAGTTTTGGGCCATCACCCAAAGTGACCCCTCTTCTCCAGTCATTGTTCTATACTGGGGAACATAGAAAGAAGAGCGGAAGAGGAGTCACACGGCTGACAGACAGTTCCGATTCTCATTGTTGATATTAGATTGATGAAGCTTGTGAGCTCTTCAGCTGATGTCCAGAGACTGAATTCACTGAGAAGACATCAGGGTTAAAACCTGATTTAGGAGGGGTCGGGTCTGCTTTGACATTCAAGTTTGCCTTTCTAAACTCAAGTGAGAAGTTCTAGAGTAGCTCTGCGACACTTGAGGTTAAAGATCATTTGCTGCTACACTTAGGATCAGCTCTATGGACTGTGAGAAAAAGCCTGACCTAAATATACAAATGTAAATATGAACACAAACACACCCACACACAATTTTACTCTTCTATCTCTATTTGGTTGTCCAACATAAATGCCCAAGAATAATTATGACATCAAATTTCATAAGTGTGCACTGGATCAGAAAATGTATAATCATTTTGTTTGCTCATCTGTTACAAGTTTGAGTTCGGTGGAAGTTTTAACACAAGATTAAACACTGATTATTCTTTTACCAAAAGCTTCACTCTTGAACATCATCATTTTCTGGAAGACCACAGAATTCTATTTCCATTAGTATGATAAGCGGCTCTGACTAACACTATGGTTTCTAATGACACATTTGGGAGAGCAGCGTTAGCTAGTTTGTGCCTTAGTGAAGGATATAAGTGGAAACATGCTTCATGATGCTGAGATAAGACATCAGGATTACAGACTTAGATGTAATGCAATGTACAAGCCATTCTTCCCTGCAATTGTTTTTCCCCCTTTTTCCCACATTTTTTGGAAACTCTATTGTTAGCTGGTTTTAGAGTAATGTGGGAGCTCAGTGGTGTGAAACCACCATACCATAAACTGATCTCTTTATGTTTAGCTTCTGTTTGCTTTATTCTGCTGAAACAAATGCTGTTTACTTAAAAATGAATTATGTAATGAAAACAATACTGTAGAAATATTCAAAAAGCAGGGAGAGATCATTATGTTCTAAGAAGCAAAAACAAGTAAGAAAAGCCCCAAAGATTATGTTGATGTTCCTGTGAACAACAACATACTCAAATCAATCTATGCCAGCCACAAGGTATGGGCACTTATCACACTGATGTACTTTCAGTTTGGCACCAAAACTTAAAATACTTTATCTGTTAGAGACAGGATAACAGTGTGAGGAAGTTCAAAAGGACTGTTGAAAAAATTTAAGAAATAGAAAATACAGAATAAAAAAGAAATGTGAAGAAAGTCCTGTTGCTGCTAGCGCTTGCGTTTCATCTTTAATCTTGTTTCATGCATATTGTTTTTCCACTTTGATACTTTTTAACGCGATACAACTACTTGTATTTTCCAGCATAAACTGCACACATTTTTTACACAGATCATTGCATCAATCTCAAAACATTGGTGATCAGGAACCACCTCAACAGCAAAAACAAACAATTGTGGTAAGTCATGGCATCCGCTCATATTATCGATATGTGCATTGCATGCCACATGTTTACTATACAGTAGCTTCTTCCATCAGCAGGGAGGGATTCACATGTGATAAATATAAGGAATTAGTCAGGCTGATGGAGAAAGTTAATGAGTTAGAGACATTAGTGGAGTTCAGTGAGAAAGAGAGGCCAGTAGATACTGATTCGGATGTGGATAGTTCAGTGAGCAACATACACACATGGTTCCGGCTGTAGAGCCCCCGCAGCAGGGCATTTGGGCGATGTCTCGGCAGCATACTCGTAGGGCAAAGCGACATCATTCTCCCGTTCCTGTTAGGATTTCCAATCGATTCTCCCCCTCTCAGTGATTCATACACTGAGAATCATGTTGAAAGTGCACTTGTTATTGGTGACTATTGTAAGGAATGTGGAAATAGAGACTCCAGCCACTATTGTTAAATGCATTTGTATGCATTGTATCAAATACTCAGTATGCCAAAAAGTTCAGAAGAGCTTGATGATGTCATAGAAAATATGGATACAGTCTTCTCTAGCACTCTAGATAGTGCAGCCCCCCTTCGATTAAAGAAATATAAAGAGATAAATCCTGCACCATGGTACAATGATCACACTTATGCTCTCAAGAGAGCAGCTCGGAAAATGGAGCGTAAATGGAAGAATACAAAATTAGAGGTACAATGCGGTGCATGGAAGGATAATGTCTGTAGCTACAAACAGGCCCTAAAAGCTGCCAGGTCAGCATATTTGAGCAAACTCATAGAAAATAATAACAACAATCCTAGGTGTTTATTCAGTACTGTGGCTAAACTGGACAGGAATAAACTTCTATTGAACCAGTTATTCCATCGCAGTATAGTAGTAATGACTTTATGAAGTTCTTCACTGATAAAATCGAAATCATCAGAAACAAAATTGGAATTACGCATCTGTCTGCCACAGCACCCCAGAAGACTAAAATTATTCCCTACGAGCAACTTCAATCCTTCGCTGTTATAGGTTAGGAAGAGCCTATCAAAAATCATCAAAACATGATTATCAACAACATGTAGATCCAGTACCAACTAAACTCCTAGAGGTGTTTCCTGTAATCTCAGAACCTCTTATTAATATTATTAACTCCTCATTATCCTTAGGGCAAGTCCCAAGAAACTTTAAACTGGCAGTTGTCAAACCACTTTTCAAGATCTTGATTCAGGAGAATTGGCTAATTATAGGTCAATTTCAAATCTCCCATTTATGTCGAAAATACAAGAAAATGTATTTTTCTTGTGTCCTGTCAATTATGTCCAAATCCGGTCCTGCTTGATGTACGATTCCCACTGTGTCTTTGAGCGATGATGGCCAACTACAGCATGTTCCAACCAGACTTCAATTCAGTCTACTAAGACAGACTTCATAGAGGATGAATTGATGCAAACTCAAAGACATGGCATTCTTCATGAGCCACTGTCTGAAGCATGGGCTCAGGATGGAGAGCTTCCAGCCGACTGCAATGCTCCTCACTGAATGATACCTATCAACTTGGTCAAAGGAGGTACAACATTCTCTTAAACTACATAGAAAATTAATTAACCACTAAAATAAGCCTTCATCGGCCAAAATCAAAGGACAATGTATTTCCTAGTTCATTCGGGATGACTTCAAGGACTTTAACTAAAATATTTAGTTCAGATAAAATAATTTGGTTAATCATTGACCCACAACACTTAGATTACAAATATTAACCACTAATAGTTCTTAACATAAATGACTAATATTGGCATTATATTAATTCATTTTCTTTTATAGGATAATTTCATGTACAGCTGCTTTGAAACAACGCCTGTTGTGAAAAGCGCTATACAGTTCAATTTGACTTGACTTGAAGAATAAATGAGAATTGGCTTCTCTTTAGAAATGTAGACCACACCAATGTAAAAAATAAAGAGTTCTGCTTTTTGCAAGTCTGTATTTGCCTCTGAATCTTTTAATTGTATTCTCATAAGAAAGTTTCAGGTGGTAGGACTTGGTTGAAAAATGTCACTGTTAAAAAATTTTTACCCTACTGATGGTTAGGTTTGGGTTTTGGTTTTGGCAATACAGTGTATTTAATATGCATTCTTCTTCACTGTATTACAGCCTGTACAGCTGAAAACAACTGGCTTCACAACTCTGTTTTGGCGCCCCTCAGTGGGCATTTAACTCATACGCCCAACAACAGTTACTGCATTGGCCCACAGCTGGGAGCAGTGTTTAACTTTTCGGTAATCACAGACTGATTTTGGCTGAAGAAAAGTACACCTACTTTTTGCAAATTCACTGTAAGATCAGTCTAAATAAAAACCCTCCGTTGTGTGAAACTGACCCTACGCTATAAGCCCTGCTCACCATTCTTAAGGTTGCTGAAGTAGTCAAATGCCGAAAGCTGGATGCATTGGGACATTTTCATTCTAGAGAGCATTTATAGGCAAAATATGGCATTTACCCATGAGAGCTCTGCTAAAAGTTCATTTTGTCTAGCATACATGTGTGCTAAAAGCCATAAAACTCCAATTTTGATTTCATTTGCTTTAAGCTTCAGAAAATTCTCAATGAATTAAATGTCATAAAATCCCACCATTTTACTTGACTACTGTTATCTAAATGCTCTACTCTGAAGCAAAAACATCTTTGGAAAGATGTAACAAAAGCACAATCCAGTGAGAAGGCACGCTAATCTTTGACCCGGCACATGAGCCACTCTTCACTAATCCAAACATGAGAGTGAACTCACACCATGGGCAGCAGACTTTACATGAGCAAACAATCAGACAAACAATTCTCTTCAGAGCATCTCCTTAGTGTAAGGATATAGAGGCCATATTTTACTTGCATTATCAACAAGTGTTTAAATATTAGAATATTAGACTATTAGAGCATGCTTTAGTGAACCAGTTTTTGTGCCAGTTGCTAGTTTGACCCGTTTAAAGACATTTTGTTGCTTTTTTGCACTGAACATTTTGTCTATTTTGTCACTTTTGGGCCTTTAAGTAAAGATTTAATAGGATCTCTTCCTTGGATTTAGCGTACAAGCTCTTTTTCTTTTTAATTGGAGTAAAAGTTACACCATCCATCATCTGAAAAATAGAAAATGATCAAATGTTGTAAATTTAATATACATTACAAAATGAAACTGATTTGGCTATTCTCTGAGGAATGTGAGAAAAAGATTTCAGCAAGAAGGTAGGCAAAGATTGAGACGCAATCGTTTTGGTTCCCAACCAAAAAGCATGGATGAAGTCTATTGAACAGGAGGACTGACTGCAAAGTGACTGAAGCCAAATGGACACAGCGAGAGAGGTTCCTCTTAAAGTGACTCCACTTGTTTCCTCCTCCGCAACCCGCCATGACTCACATCCTCACAAGAGGCTCCCCAGCCTGAGCCCAGAGGAGGCCTGCAAGCCTTTTGTCTGGTTCAGAGGCTTCAGACAAGCAAGCCTGTGTGCTAAGCACGTGGGACAAGATTAGTGACAAGCAGGCCCAGGGAGAGGGCCCAACAGAATCACCCGGCTAATGTCGCTGAATACATTTACCTACCTCAGTGTCCATTCACACTGCCTTTTGTTTTTGCCTGGAACAGAGAGACCTGTAAGTGCAGGAAAGAAATGAGCTAGGTCTTGGATGGGAAATCAGCGGATCCCACAGCGCCCACCGCAGACGAAAATATGGTGGCATGTAAAAAGAGTGGGGATCAGGAGATTTCACACGAAGAGAAAAGATGGCCTTGTTTTTTCCTGCTGCTTAATGGTAATTAGCATACCAAATAAATAAATCAATCAATCAAACTTGTTTAGACACAAAGTGCCCCAAAACACACTACACTCGTAATGCTATATGTTGTGGAAACCATTCAAATTTCTTTTCTGAGTTTTTTTTTAGCAGTGGATGTAAGGTTAGTTTTCCTCAAGTTCACACAGGAGTCCTAACAGAGTACCCAAAGCATTATCACATTAACTATGGTTGACCAGAAAGTGTCCAAATACTTTTTAATCTTAATGTAAACAATATATACATTTTTTAAATCATCTGAAAACTTTCTTGTGAACTGTTTTGCTTGAAAAGTGTCTATGCTGGTACGTGATAGCGGTGCGGCATGTGTAAACCTCACTCCCCTGGCCTCAAGAGGCACACTAGAGACTGACACTGGAGGCTGTAGTCTTTAGCCTCCTCGTTAGCATGTCCGCCTCTCATGCAAGCTGACACCAGTTAAAATCCTGCTCTGAGCGGGTCGAGCAGGACCAGTTACAGTGGTGCCGTGACCCTGATGGGAGTGAGATTTAAAGGGGTGAGTGTAACAGGTGCCAGCTGGTATGTGATAGCTGTGTGGTATGTTTAAAACAGGTGCTCTAGCAACTGACACTAAAGGCTGTAGCCTTTAGCCTCCTCGTAAGAGCGCATGCCTCCCATGATGGCTGACACCGGTTCGAATATCGCTCGGAGCAGGCTGAGCAGAACCGGTTACACTATATTTCTTTAAAATAAAACTAAAAGTTGTATTTTGTTATATTATTTTTAACTGTGGTTTAAGTGTCCAAATACATTTGGGCCTGTTGTATGTCAGATATTGGCATTATTTTTACTTAAAGTCTGATTAAAATCGTCAACAATTCATCCAACATCTTTGGAAATGTCCTGAAAATATTTGAAAATACTGTAGGAAAATGTTTTATTAGCTCAATATTTCTTTTGCAGTACAGGGTTTAATCAATATCTTTCCACCCATTAAGTTCTGAATATGCCACCTAGACTGTAAGCTGCCAATATCCATTCAAAAGAGTGTCCACACGTGATACACCACAACTTGGCAGGAGCTTGAGGGGACCCGATGGGGACTCTGTAGGGTTAAGGTGGGTTTCAGAATAAATAAGCCCTGTTTAGTGTTGTCTGAAGACTGAGGTAAATGGCATTGAATTAACTAAGCTCACAAGAAGAAAATAAACCAGCAATGGGCATGCATGTTTCGCCTTTGTCTTACCATTCAAATGCCCTGAACAAATTCAGAAAGGCTTACAGAAGAAGTAAAATGCAGTTTATACGTAAGTCCTTCCATTTCAACATGAAAGTGGTTCCCAACAAATACAAATCTCAATGGCCTACTTAGCATGTAGATTATATGCTGTCTCAGAGCATTGATAGACTTACCATGTGTATTTAAATGATAATATGTTAGGAGATGGCTGCTTGAAGATTCTTGTACGCTAGTGTGCAAAGAATCTCAGCTAGGTCTCTTTGAAACCGAAATTGAGAAAAAGCGCAATCATGGGCTTTAAGATCTGAGTTAAAGACACATTCTTGATGCGCTAAGAATCAGGATGATTCAGTTCCATGGGCGCATTGTTTAGAGTAGGCCTGCTTAGTCTAATTTGAACTTAAAAATGCATGACTAAAATGCTTTAACTCTTTTAGGTCAGTTCCTCTTTTTTTTTCTTTTTTTAAAAGAAGAAGGTAAATTCATTGAACTTAAACAGATGAACAAACCAGTTTGAATTACTTTATACAAGGCTAGCTTAAGTTATATACATTATGAATATATAGTGCCCTAAGAATGTAGTCAGACATTCTTGCTAAAGATTTTAGAAAATTTAGCAGGTCTGTGAAAAATAATAAACTGAAAAGGCTAATTTACAGAAGCATTTCAATAAGTGAATTAGTCGAGTTCTTCTTAGCACTAGCACTGGTATAGTGATTACAGCTGCAAGGTTTCTGGCACAATTTGTCCATTTTGATTCTGCAATTCTTTCAGCAGATCATTTCATGTTCTGTGAGAGTCCATTAAAGGGGTAGTTGTTTGGACCTACAGAGCTGAAATATTCTCATAAAAATCTTCATTTGTGTCCTGCAAAAGAAAGAAAGTCACACACGTCTGGGATGGCATGAGGGTGAGTAAATGATGAGAGAATTTTCATTTTTGGGTGAACTGTCCCTTTAACAAGTCTTTGGGTCTCGCCACACAGTCAAATCCATAGAATTCAAATGTACGGGCTTCAAATCTGCACTGTGGTTGGCTCACTCAATGACATTTAGACATTAATCCCAAACTCGCTCATTTGTTATTTTTGCTGTGTTTTTCAGACATTGCATCAGAAATAAATTGTCCAAATTATGTTTAATCTTTTGTCTTATCAGACTCTTCATACAGGAGGGGCATTGTCTAACCACTTAGAGACCTGATCAGTGAATTGTAGATATGAAGTCCTTTCAATATCATCCATTATCTCTACACATTAAATCAAAAGCTCTAGGTTCTTTATAAGGATACTGGGTTTCTGAACACCTCACTGCAATTTAATACATTGAACATTTTAAAAAAATATGCTTTTCTGTGCCATTCTCCAGTGAATGGTGTGACCTTATTTAAAATGCTGACAGTAAATGGAACACTAAGCTTAAATGAATGTTTGACCCAAAAATGAAAATTGAAAATCAAAAAAATTGTTTACTCACCTGTATGTCATTGGAAGCCTGTACTATATTCTTCTAAAGTCATACAATAACTTTAAGTGAGGAACAGACCAGAATTTCACTTTATTATCTGAAAATGTTCCCCCCTGCTGCAGCTCTGAAATGTAATTTTCGACACACGCGAGAACAAGTGACGTCAAACCTGACACAACGTATCAAGGCACCATTTTATTTTCTGGAACGCAGATGAGATTTCAGAGCTTCCGCAAAGGGAAAGATTATCAGTGAATAACGACTTAAACTTCACTCTGGTCTTCAAACAATATAGTGCACAATTTGAATGGACAACTTTTTGGGTGTTTTGTCGCTTTTGGACCTTGAAAGCTATGAACTGTCATTGGAAAGGAACTCCGTAAAGATAGTGTTCCATAGAAAAAATAACAGCCACGGGTTTGGAATGACATGGATGTAATAATAATAATAAGTAAAACAATAGTAAATAATAAAACTGAATTTTCATGTTTGTGTGAAGAGTTCCTTTCAAATTAAACTACACATAGTAGTGTATGACAACAATGCCTTCACAACAGAAATAGACAGTAAGTTTGTCATCAAGTAAATCAGTAAATTCAGTGGATTTTCTTTGCTCCACACTTTCTGTTATAGTAACGCAGTAATGCGGAAAAGTCTGTATCCGACCTTCCCACATGACTGTGAAGGGAGACTGGCTCACCCTTCCCATAGCATTCCAGTACAAGTGGGCTTTATCCTCATTTAGGTTCTGTTTACTTATAGGATCTAGTGGATACATAAATTCATGACTCTTCTTTATGTGGTCATGAATATTCCTATAATCCCTTGGCAGCTTTCCAAACACTTCCATTTTTTTTTTTTTTTTCAGGCTGTATGAGACTTTTTCAGCTTTAGCCTAGCTTTTCATATCCTTCTCGCCTGATCACTTCATAAAATCCCTCACGCTCCTGGTTGTGGCCTTTAAGCTGATGTATGCAAAGGCACACAGTGGCCAGTAAAGCCTATAACTGATCTCTAATTGATGTCTGAAACTGTACGTAAGGAGCCCCACTGCATAATGGCTCTGATACAGAGTGAATGAGGTGATTACTTTATGGTCATGCTGTATGTTTGTGGTGTTAACCAAATTATTCAAAATCTGTATTTTAACTGGCTCGTCTTCCTACCTTCCTCCTTTTCTACAACCTTCTCATCTTCCTCTCTGACACCCAAGGAAGCTGTCGCCTGCGCCACATTGTTGTTGTGCTGCATTAATGTCACAGCAATGTCACTGCATTTCAGCGCCTCACTACAATGTTAATGAATCAGCTCCGCACTGTCCATTGTGTCGCACTGTGTTGCGCAGAGATTTTGATAGCTGACAGTCAGGGCTGTAGCTAGTGGGGTGAAAGTAACGATTTTAGGGACCAACAGGTCCAGGGAGGGCCCACAAGTGATTCTAAACTGTTTTTTTTTTTTTTATAGGAAAGGGGCCCTGAGCAATATTCAGTCAGTGGTCCCAGATTACCTTGCTATGGCCCTGCTGACAGCAAAATAAAATAGGCTGTGTTTCTAAGTATTCTAGGGGACAATTGTGCATGCAGATGCAAGGGGCATCAATATAACTAATATTTTCTGGCATGCGTAGAGCTGCTGAACCCATGTCTACACAGAAGAAAGCTGGAACAATGCCTTGTCTAGGCCCTGCCCTGAATAGTATGGTTTGTGTCACAGGCATTCATTTATCCAGTTGTTTGATAAGAGAGAGAGATAATATGTAGTTGCAATAAACTTTAAGCAGCCAAATGCTTGAAGCCCCCTCTCCTGGAAATAGGGCCCCCCCCCCCTGCAGCCAGGGGCCCCAGGGCTTCAGCCCAGGTAAGCCTGTGCGCTACTGTGGCCCTGAATACACACATTCTCTCTTTGTCTTAGGCCTGGTGAAAACTGCTGCATAAATGCTCCACATTCAAAATTACAAATGACATAAAAATTACGTACTGTACATTACATATTTTCAATTAAAAATTGTGAAATTCGCAAAATGATGAACAGTTCTCATCCTTGGATATAACTGTCAGTCAATACAACATTTCAATCATAAAATAGTGGGCAAATATTGCATGTTTAGTTAGATATTTACATTTCACATGACACTAACACTCTACCTAACTGCTGATACAGGCTACTGATGCGCAGCGCTGGAATAATCCGGGAGGTTCCCGCTTAGCTTCTGAAACTTGAGTCCCGCCTTCATAGATTTGATTGGCTTACATTGCACTTGATGTGTACATTGACAAACAGTGTTAGACTACTGAGCACAATAATATTTTTTTTTATTAATAATACATCTTTCAAATTTTTTGTACACACAAAGTATTGTTTTTATGTTTTAAAGCATTATTCGAAGAAAACTACATTGGTCAACTCAGCCAGAACTAATTACTGGTCGTATAATTCTGGTTTACTAAATGTATATTTGTATTGCATATTGGTCCAATATTGCATATTGGTCTGAGTGAAGTTTATTTTCTCTTTGCAGATCTTTATATACAGGTATATATATATTACATATTAAAGATGTCATATCTTTAATAATTATTCAATAAGAATTCCTGTAACTGTATACCCTCTGCAGACTGTTTAACTGCAAAGATATGCTGCTCTGTCCTCAGTTCTGAGATCAAACCCTTCACACCTGAAAGAACTGAATCTGAATGATAATAAACCAGGAGATTCAGGAGTGAAGCAGCTCTCAAATATACTGGAGGATCCACACATTATTTACTGAGTGACTGTTGTTTATGACATTAAATTACATTAACAATTACTCATTTTTGATACATCTATTAAATAATTCTGGCATGACATCTGTTATAATGACTGTGATTAGTGTATATTAATGTTTGATCTTTCCCTCCTGTGTTTTTTATAGACTTTCACCTTCAGAGCTGCGTACTGCCCCCTATTGGACAAACAGCAGCACTGACCCAGCAGAGCTCAACATAACGAACGTTTGTTAAGAGTTATAAACACACAAACATGTGTATAAATATGTGCATTGATGAAGAAGCATAAAAGTGAAATAGAGTGGACTGGTAAGGTATATGATGTTAGTGGATCTGATTGTTGCACAGCTGATCCAGTATGACATTATCTCAGTGTAACTCACTCTCTCTCCTTCATCTGTTCAAACCCTTCTGAGCTCTGCTGATGATCCCATTACCTGCAGCACAACTCATTCATCACCAGCACATCACACTGACACTCACACAAACACATCTTATACATTCAATTCAACAAACACAGCTGATTTTTAACTACTGGTGTTTCAATTTCTGTCCAATTTTAATGTGTGAAGTGGCAGGAATGACAGAGGTTATGGTGTTTTAAGTAATATTAATACAGATATAATATATAACACTTATTTTCTAGGTGTTTGTAAATGAACTCTTTCCTGCAATAGTCAGTTTGTCATAAATGTCTATCTGTTGTATGTTAAAAAAAAAACAATGATATTCATATAGTTTTGAACATATACAGACAAACTAAAACACTACATTTATATACATTTTGAAACAATTATTAAACAAGTACATACAGGTAAGGAGCATAAACTTTACATAACATTACATTAAATATGTATTTACTATTAAATGAAGAGAAGTAGAGATTTTAGATGATATGAGCACATAAAGTAAATACAGGGACAATTCAACAGTTTCTATTAAAGAACAGTGAGATGACGCCACCAAGTGGATATGTTAAGAACATATTGACCCTGCATGAAAAGACCAACAACAGCCTTTGCCTTTATCAGATGTTGCAACATGGACTAACCCATAATATGTAATGGTTCAGTCCACAACATATATAAGCAACTGCAGTGCTGCACTATTTCCAGTGAAGAGGTTGAATTGTCTACAGCTTTAGTCAGATTGTAGAAGTTTAGGAAGTTTGCACCAAGGAAATATTATTTGAATATTTCAAACTTCGATGCAGTGCAGCATCTTATTGTGACGATGCTGCAATTAAAAGCAAGTGAAGACGAGCTCATGGACAAAGATAAACACTCAAAGTTCTCTCTTGCTTCAGCGCTGTCTTCATTTACCAAATCATACCCGGATAATGCTCTTAACCGGATCGGGACCATGTTCAAATCCAGAAAGAAAAAGTTCAGCATCACCTCAGACTATCCAACTTACACAGTCATCTATTTAGGAAATTCAACCACCATTCAGTCAAAAGGAGAGGGATGCATGGACGTGGCCATCAGTAAAATCTGGAATAAAAGCGAGATGGGCAGAAACAGCAACAAAATGCATCTGACTATCAGCGCTGAGGGAATACGCATGGTCCACTCTGATGAAAAGTCCAAGAAACCTGGACATCTGTACTTACTTCACCGAATCACTTACTGCATGGCCGATCCTAGGCTTCCCAAGATCTTTGCCTGGATTTACAGACATGAGATGAAGCATAAAGCGGTGATGCTGAGATGTCATGCGGTCCTGGTGTCCAAACCCGAGAAGGCGAAAGCGATGGCACTTCTGCTCTATCAGACCTCAAGCACAGCGCTGAGTGACTTTCAGAGACTCAAGCGAAGAGAAGACGCCAGGCATCAGCAACAGATCCTCACAGGAGAGAAAACAGTTCCTCTGGTGCCAAAGAGGAAGACGATAAGCATGTACAAACCTCCAGTGGAGCACAGCAGATGCGCTCCTAAACTCCTCTCCATCACTGAAGACCTGATCGGGGAGATGGAGGAGGAGAGGTCCATGCTCTTTGACGAGTATCTTGATCTCGATGACTGTTTCGAGGACAGCAAAGAGGAATTATGCCTTATAATCAGTGAACTTGGAGAACTGTGCATTGGAAATGATGTGAAGTCTCTGAGATCTGACATGCAGGTGACTCGTCTACTGTGTGGAGAGAGCACTGGCAGCGAATCATCCATAGACAGTAATATAGAGTTGAGCTCTGGGACTGATTCAGATGAGGTCACAGATGACAATCATGCAAAAAATACATGCAGCAGATGATTTTGCCTCATTTCCTTTGTACTAAATGTTCAGCACCAATAGTTTCCAAGGTCTCTGGTTTCTGCATTCATTGTACTTGAAGTGTAGTGAGATCTTTCACCTCCTTTGAAACAGTTGTTGGATTGATATTGTAATTAATGTTTAAATGTACTTCAACTATTTCTTTGCAATGCAAATGTTTAAAATCCCTTAATATTCTCTTGTCAATATAGATGCTTTATTATTAACAGTAGGTTTGTGTTTAAATTAAATGTAGTGTTTCAGAGTTATTTCTCAATAAACACAAGACAAGTGGTGTAACTTTGTGATGTTTATTTGAGTGTCGAACAGTGTTAAACTCTTAGTGTTTGGGGGTCAAGCTATGAAATGGAGTGACACAAATGTTGGCTCATGCACATAATCTTTTCCACATTATAACAAGCTGGATTATAGTTCACCAATTTCATTGGCAGTCAGGTCAATGGAAAATGTAGCGTTTAAGTTACAGTACAGTACATAAAAACAGATTAGGAGGAATCATGTTTTCCTCTGTGATGCACTCCTCTACTCTGCCATTACAATTAGTTTGATTATCATTTAAAACAAAATTTCCAGAACAGTTTATCACTATTATCACATGCTTTCACACATCCATTCACACCTGCCGACATGACAGTAACAATAACAAATTGTTCCAGCGTGTTAAATTACTGACATTATTGAAATACATTTCTGGCCCAGTTTTGTTTTTTAGGGCACGATATGGACTCTGAATGGAAAATGTTGGCTTGGTACCCATTGTGCACAGCTCTGTGTTTACTGGTGAGGAAATACCAAGAGCAGTCAATATCCTGAACCGCACACCTCTAGAGACGACTGACCAGAGGGTGTCGTGTCACAGACGAGTGCCATTTCGCTGAAATACTGTGTTTGCATACATATTCAAAGCCCTTGTATTAATGTGTAAACCAGGACTAACATTTTTGCTATGTATGGTCAGGTGTGATTTTTGGTCCATTTATTGCATCTGGCAGATTTGTGTCTAATTGTTTGTGTTATTTGGTTAATGTTACTTGCCCACAGCAATTTTCAAATAGTGCCACTTCCTGTTTTTCTCAATAGGATTGAGCCACTTCAGTGATTTGACCTTGTGTTGGGATTATTGTCCAACTGAAAGATTTAGGGGGCTTTCACACTTGGTTCGATTGCCTGATCCGAACCCGAGTTCGATTGCTCCCCCCCTGCCCCCGATGAACTGTGTTCACATTATATATTTGTATCCGAACCGCGGTACGCTTGCGTCATCAAGCTGCAGCTGGTGCGTAATCGTGTTGCTTGATAACTGCGAAATGAAAAGGCGTCAAAATTCAATGAATAGACTTGCTCGGTTCACATTTGTTCTTCTTTTTTTTAACCTTTGGTTTTGTTTTCAACATCAAGATACAGAAACACACTTGCGCCTGTCTGCCGCAAAAATACTGAAATCGTTCAAAAGACAGCGGGCTGTCCGCCGAAAACGATTTTTGCGAAGGCAAGCAGAAATCATCTCTCTGCTTGCAGTGCGTGTGCGTAGCGCCAATCCCGCTTTCGTCAAGGTAAGTGTATACACACACACGCACGCACGCACGAAAGTAAACCCTTTCCGCTCATTTTGAAAGTGACGCGTGTGAGACTGACGACCACATTATACGTCATCAATAGCGGTTCACTTCCGCGGTTTGGTTCGATTGCATTCATATCAGCAGCGAACCGTAATGGAGTTCACATGAACCGTACCCCAGACCACCTTTTTAAGCGGACTCGAGTACGGTTCGCGGGTGCGCACCCGAGTTCGGAAGACAGCGTTCACATCATCCAAACGAACCGAACTCTGACGTCATTCGAACCAGGGTGCGCACCAAAAGTGCTAGTGTGAAAGCCCCCCTAAGTTTCTCCCAAACTGTGTAGACAGCACCATTGATTAGTTTTGCGCTGCACGTGTCCATAACCAATGGCATGAGTTTGTTTGTCCGAATAATGAATGGACGGTGGAGTATTTGGGACACCTGTTTGAAGCAGTGGTTATTTTTGCAATTGCAATTGTAACACTGCTGGTGTTCATTTGGGTCTCACCCGCTGGTGTTAAAAACAAACACTGACGCAGTGTTGAATTTACAGAAGATAATTAAATAAAGTAGATACAATCTCTGAGTAATGATTGACCATTAGTGATGACACCTGTTGTTAACAAGCAGAGTCTACTGAAGGAAAGAGGAACAACAAGAACAGGAAAACAAGAGAACAAACCAGCAGATAACACCACAACAATTGAATCTGTCTTACTGTCACACAACATTAGATGTACATCAACTGCAAATAAAATATGTTATTAGACAACTATTTTTCAATATGTTGAGTGAGGATGCCTGTTTTTATATGTCATGCAATTGTTTTGTCTCTATTTAGTGTTGCTGATGTCATCTTGTTGATTCGTTTCAAGTTACCATTATGGTGATTATTGTTATCTTTGGTTAGACACTTGAACCTTGATTATCTTTAGGATAATGTGCTGCTGATCAAGTACAAAACACTGTGATAGAGAGACTCCACCTGGATGTTATCTCCAATGAGCTCCTCCAATGTATATTCATTAAAAGTAAAATCATAATATGAAATTCAGAAACACTATGGGAAAATATTTTTTAAACACTGCTCAAAAAGTATTAATAAAAAGGGTAAATTAATTGTTTTGATAAGGTGAACAGAAATGGTCTATTAAGGATAATTTATGAGCAGTTAACGATACACACAGACATCAAGACTCAGCATATGGGGGGACTGGGTAGCTCAGCGAGTAACAATGCTGACTACCACCCCTGGAGTTGCGAGTTCAAATCCAGGGCATGCTGAATGACTCCAGCCAGGTCTCCCAAGCAACCAAATTGGCCTGGTTGCTAGGGAGGGCAGAGTCACATGGGGTAACCTCCTTGTGGTCACTGTAATTTGGTTCGCTCTCATTGGGGCGGGTTGTGAGTTGTGTGTGGATGTCACGGAGAATAGCGTGAAGCCTCTACATGCGCTATGTCTCCATGGTAACGCGCTCAACAAGCCACATGATAAGATGCGCTTGTTGATGGTCTCAGACTCGGAGGCAACTGAGATTCGTTCTCCACCACCCGGATTGAGGCGAGTCACTACGCCACCATGAGGACTTAGAGCACATTTGGAATTGGGCATTCCAAATTGGGGAGAAAAAGGGGAAAGAGAAAAAAGGCTCGGCATACAAAACTCATCAATGATGATAATCAACAAACTAAATTTCAGATCCATGCATTATGGGTGTTCGCCATAGGTGAATTACGGACTGGGCCAATGGGGGCAGTGTCCAGGGGCCCTTGACTATCAGGGGCCTGAGGGGGCCCATCAACTTTGAAAACAAATGTTAGTATATATTTAAATATGTGGGCCCCACAGCTTATACAACTCACTCTTTAATCTTATAATGCCACCTGGTGAAATTTTCCATGCTCTTCTGGAAGTAGAATCATTTCCTATTACCTTCATATTTTGATACACTCATCTTTTTTATGTGAAAAAAGTATTTTTTGTTGAAAGTTTATATTGTTACTGATATTTCAGAAGTAATATTTCATATGCTTTATATGGTTAAGCTTTATTCGTTGTATAAATGGACTGTCGAGAAAAAAAAACGTTTATTATACTATTCATTGTGATAACTGCAAGTTTGCCCTACATTACAAAAAAACATGGCTTAGGTGTTTGGGAAAAAGAACATATTGATATTTTACTTTGTGTGGTTCAAAAGTACTGATTAAACTAAATACGTACATTTTGTTGAGACAAACTATAATATTGGTCTGAATTCAAGAATTGGTCTTGAAGTTAGACATTTTTTACAGGTTTAACAGAAAGAAAGAAAGAAAGAAGAGATCATCTTAAAGCAGATTAAAGGGCTTGTGTATAAGGTTTGACAGCTGTTTGAAATTGTTTGAAAGTTTGAAATTATGAACATTCCAAAACAGATTCGCAGCTCATTTAAACATTCTGACAGTGTCATGTAGTCTGTGGGATTTTATGACACTTTGAAAAGGTTTAAATGATGCCTTAGCCTGGCTTTGCGATGGAAGACTAATAAGGGTGTCAAGCTGTAGGGTCATTCCAAACAGAATTTCCCCAAAAAATGACCAATTTTTTGAGCCCGACACCTTTCCGCTATTCAAAGCTCTCACAATGGAGGGTAAAGTCTTTTTAGGAAATAGGGTGTAGGGATGATCAATTCTGAATGGAACGCACCCCATCATTCAAATTAGTTAAAAAAGATATAGCAGTGCGAGCCAGAACTACCTGAACTCTTTGCCGAATTTCACCAAATCCTTGAGTAGAGACCGTAGGAACCTACTGTATTTGTTAAATTCATCAATATTTAAAGTGTTTGATGAAGTTCAAATGTTTCATAATTTATTTTGGTCCCTTTAAATAAATGCATTTTGTATGCATTATTTGTGTGGTACTGTCTCTTTAAGAACAGTGGCTGTTCAGGTTGAGTGGTTTCTTTACCACATCCGTGCTGTGTGTTTGAATTAATATGACTCTAAATAACAGAAAAGGTATTAAAATAGACTTAAATCAATGAAATTAGATTGTGTAGATCTAAACTTAAAGATAATTGGACCTGGGGGGCCCTAAAACCAAATTGGCCCTGGGGCCCTTGCCCTTGATTTACTGAATGCACATGAATCTAAAAATGGGTTTGTTGATTGTCACCATTGATGAGTTTTGTACGCCGAGTGTTGATGTCTGTATGTCTAATTGTACAATAGTTTTCTTTTTCATAATCGTTTGTTGCATCATTTACTGGCTCAACTTGACAAATATCTGTTGCAGAAACTCATATAAACTGCTATTAGTATGATTAATGTAGTTTTCATTTTATTTAAAGGCAAGTTTAATATTCAACACTACAAAGTGTAGCAGGTGAGACCCAAATGAACAACAGGAGAGTTCATTTAACAAAGGGTTTTTACTGTGTATTAGCACAGAATGATAAACTTCACCTTTAAGAGACCTACAGGATAACCGGCTAAACCAAAATGCAAAAAGTAAATATGTATTTAAGGATAAACTGTTAACATTCTGTTTTGCTGCCTGAAAATGGCCCATATGTTTGAGAGGTCAGAGTTAAACAGTTTTAATAGAGCACAGCAGTGCCCCCTCTTTAACTTTACAGTGTGAAAGTTTGTGAATCTGTATTTATTCCCTCAAGGCTTGCGACAGAACAATAACGTTCAGGTCAGCTTGACGTCTTGTCTGGTGTCGGTAAAAGAAGAAGCTCATTGGTCACTTGAAGAGAACACAAGTGCTTGCCCCCATGACAATTTTTTTTTACATGTTAGATCCTTTTTTCTCATTGATGCATTAACTCAGAAGGGAGTCCCGACAGCTTATAAAAATAATACGTTGAAATGATGCAGATCGATGGTCTCAGCAGAAGCATATACCATCAATTAACATCCAACGGTTTAACAATTTTGTGTTAAAAATTATTTTGCCTAATTGCATAAACCAAGTGCTGTACAAAAAAAACTAAAAACATTAATACCAGAATTAAATAGAATTTTCAAAATGTTAAATGAACAAACTTCTCAAACAACATCATAGGCTATAGAGCTCGATCACCTTTGGTTTTCAAACGGGAACAAGGAACAGACAGGAGAAACTGATTTGATGATCGAAGAGACCTAGGTGTGGAATGAAGTTGAAGTAGATCAGCAATACACTGAGGGGCTAGACCATGCAAGGCCTTATAAACATAAAGCAGAACCTTAAATTGAACTCTATAACTAACTGGAAGCCAATGTAGGGAAGCGAGGACAGGGGTGATATGCTCTAATTTCTGAGTACCCATTAGAAGTCTAGCTGCTGCATTTTGGACTTCTTGCAGATGTGAAAAAGAAGACTGAGACAAACCCACATATAAGACATTGCAGCAGTGGTGGACGAAGTACACATACCATGTACTTGAGTTAAAGTAAAGATACTCAAGGTAAAATATTACTCAAGCAAAAGTAGAAATGCTGCCTTTAAACATTCACTTGAGTAAAAGTACAAAAGTATTTGCCTTCAAATGTACTTAAGTATCCAAGTACTATGATTTTTTATGGCCATAATGTCCTATTATAATTTGTCACAAGACTCTTGCTTAACTCAGTCTACATGAAGACTAATGTCACTCTTGGCACACCAATCTATTAATAAAATGACATTAATTAGTCAGATGTATATATATATATATATATATTTGAATTTAATACATTTTTGGTGTGTTTAATTTTGGAGGGAAGGGACTGTTCCCATAAGGTATACATTTACAGTATTTACTGTATATATTTTTCTCGAGTGTCTATGGTCATAATTATTAATATCCTAATGTTATGATAAATTCACATAAACCTGCACAACGCCATTAAATATATATATATATATATATATATATATATATATATATATATATATATATATATATATACACACACTACAGCACACACACACACACACACACACATATATATATTCTATGTTATGGGAGCAGCCAATTTCCCTCCAAAATTAAACACAAAAACCTATTAATGCAGTGTTTCTGCTACTCCCAAGAAAAAAAATGCTATTATATGCAAGTCATTTTAGTGTCAACATAATAAGCAATGTATATTATGCGTCAGTATTTACCGATAATTGCTGCAATAATAGCTGCTGCTCTCTGCCCCGCTTAAAATCATTGGCTACGCAATTTGTTTGAGACTATTGAGAGCCACACGACACGAATCACGTGAACGCGCGGCGGCGAGATCAGTGTCGCAACCGTCTATGTTCGCAACTCTCATATTTAACGGCTCTGGGGTGCGTTTCCCGTACAATGATGTAACTTGCTGCTCCACTACCGTAGTACGATGCACTGTTGAGGAAATCAACTTGCTAGTCACGACTGTTTCCCGAAACCGTATTGTCGCAAATTGGTTGTTCAACCACGTTGGTTAATGATGTCACACATGTGGTGGAGTAAAAACTACTTTTAATGAATCTGTTTGCGATCGAATTAATACTAGATGTTTTGCTATAAATTACGGACATGTTATCTGAGGACTATCTCATATTTTTCTCAGTTATTTGCTTTATTTCCAGATTCAATCATAGGCTTGTTCTTATGCACTAGAGCACGTTCACACATGCGCACTCTTCAAAAACGGTGCTTTAAATCTATTGACAAACTAAAAGACATAAAGGACATTTGTATGTCTTCTAAATAAAAGATACTGATTGTACTGAATGTCATCTTGCTTATTTGGCTCAAGATAATAATTTATTAAGCCCACATGTTATCGAGAGCTGTCGTTCCAACCACACAACTCTGCGATGCTGTTTGCGAATGTTCGTTGAAACGATGGTTTCGGGAAACACCGACTCATTGAACTATGATGATAACGACGGAACTTGCGACCATAGTTGGCTAACGATGCTTTTGGGAAACGCACCCCTGGTTCGCGCTTAGTAGATGCCGCCAAGGCAAGTTCAAAACAAAGCGCGCTCGCGCTGTACTGTGATTGGTGGCTCGTTTGAGCAGTTACGTTTTTATCCACTCATAAATAAAAAGGAACGACTGATTTTGAAAACGTAGTAGAGTAAAAAGATATTTGACTTTGAAATGTAGTGGAGTTAAAGTAAAAGTCTACCCAAATTTAAATACTTCAGTAAAGTACAGATACACAAAAAAGCTACTTAAGTACAGTAACGAATTACATTTACTTCGTTACTGTCCACCACTGCATTGCAGTAATCCAGCCAGGATGTAATAAGAGCACGAATAACTATTTCCAAGTCCTTCTGTGAGAGAAACTGTTTTAATTTAGCAACTTCCTTAAACAACAACATTTATCTGCTTATCAAATAATAAATCAGAATCAAAGATGACACCCAAGTTCTTAACTCTATTGTGCAATGATAAAGACAGAGAACTGATTTTCAATGTCAGCGATACATAACGAAGAACCAAAAGCAATCACCTCAGATTTATCCTCATTAAGCATGAGGAAGTTTTCAGATATCCATAACTTAACTTCCTCAAAAGAAGTGATGAGATTACTGATGGAACAACAATCGTTAGACCTGACAGGAAGATAAAATTGTGTGTCATCAGCATAACAATAATGAGCGACACTGTACTGCTGAAAGATAGAGCCTAGAGGAAGTATATACAAAGAAAAAAGCAGAGGACCCAACATGGAGCCTTGTGGGACGCCACATGTGATCAGTGTTGAGGATGAGAAACGATTATCAACACTGATAGAATGATATGGTTTTCAACCATAGACATTGTGTACAAGACACATAGCAACTGACCATAACACTGAAATTGTGTGGAAGATCTTCCAGAGCAGTTGATGTCAGAAATGGAATTTAGTTTTCTAAAGCAAGGACATAATTTCCTGTTTCTGTGGATGCTTTGTATCAACTTCCTCACGATAAGTGCAGCTGCACTATTCAGATATTTTACTCTCAAACATACACACACTTGCAAGCATAAAACACGTTTACTTGTCCATCACCATTACTGTGCATATCTGCACACATATTAAAGAATCAAGAAAATAAATAGTAAGAATAAGAATAGTCTTACCAGTATAACAAGTACTGTACATAAGATGTTTTATCCACAGCTCAGAAGATGGTACTACATATTACACCACTTTGTCTCAACAAACTTCATCTACAGTCTAAATTATACAAACAATGTAGTTAACCATATAAAAACATTTTGAGGTCATAGTTTTTATTATTTGAGCTCATCTAAGTGCAGACCAGAGATATAGGGTGTGTCTCTGACTTTAACAAAGAACAATGTCTGAACATCACATTCTCCTGCAGGGGAATGGCGACACTGTCAAGAGCTATTGATCGATGTCTATTGCTTTTTATCTTGAAAGTACGTGTATCATAAATGTGCCGGTTTAACATTGATCAGCTCATCACGGGGTGATCTTTGTGATGTCAAACAAAAAATATAGTTGACACTTTTGGAACAAATTAGGTATTTGACCTGTAATATATATTTTTTTAATTCCCAACATGTTTATAGATTGAAAAATGATTAAATCCCCTAAAAATATAAACTTTCAGAAATTTTTATTTGATTCAATACATTTTTCTTAGAATAGGAAAAATACAACACATTAGTGGTCAAACTCTTTTCTATATCCAAACAATGGAGGCTTTTCAGTGAATCAAATTATCCCAAATAATTTTTTGCTGTTTTCTGTGTTGTTCTGTCATTAAAAAGCTGGTTTTCATGGTACAGATTAAATATACAACAGTTTAGTGATGGGTATTTTCTGTTATTATATTATACCAGAAAATACCTGTATATCATCAATATCAATAGTCCTCATTAGTTTTAAATAGTCAAATTTCTTAACTGGTTTCTTAATTCACTCTTATTTAAAAAAAAATACTTTTGTATCTTGATTTGTGTTGTGAATTCAAAAAATTAGTAGCGGTTGTCATTCGTCAAACAATCAGCTACTCAAAGAGTCCTTTCAAGCACATAATATGTTTATTTTATGTAACAAACAGCCTAATTGTCACCAAAGTACCACAATAAATGTTCACAGCTTGTATATGCACAGCCATCATATCTAAACGCGATCTTCCCATGCACGCAGCCATGTCTACTTATTAGGTGCAGATGCGGTTTTCATTCACACAATCAGCAATTCAAACAGTCTTTCGGGCATATTATACATTTCTTTTCTGAAACCGACAGTCAAACTTTCACAAAAGTGCCATAATAACAGTTTAAATCTTGTAAGCTCATTGTGAAAACATGCTGATCGAGCATGATTATCCGATGCAAGCAGCCAAGACTGTTTATATTAGTGCTTGACACACGCACACACACACACACACACACGCACGAACGTGCACGAACGCACGCACACACGCACACACACACACACACACACACACACATGTTGGCACGCCTATCATTACAGGGACTCTCCATAGATATGATGATTTTTATACTATACAAACTATATATTCTATCCCCTACCCCTAAAACTAACCCTCACAGAAATCTTTTGGCATTTTAAAATGTATTTATTTTTTATTTAATATTTTTGTGGATTTTCTCCCCTTTTCTCCACAATTTGGAATTCCCAATTCCCAATGCGCAAGTCCTCATGGTGGCATAGTGACTCACCTCAATCTGGGTTGGACATGATTTGGAAAGACTCACACCTGTATAAGTTCTCGCAGCTGAAAAGCTGGAAGAGGTGAGGTTAGTGAGGCCAGCAGGGAGTGCTCACCCTGTGGTCTGTGTAGGATATAATACCCCAGTATAGTGACGTGGACACTATACTGTAAAAAGCCACCGTCCTTCGGATGAGACATTAAACCGAGGTCCTGACTCTCTGTGGTCATTAAAAAAAATTTCTTGTAAAGAGTAGGGGTGTAACCCCATACGGCTGTCATCACATCATCCAGGTGGATGCTGCACACTGGTGGTGGTTGAGGAGTGTTCCCTGTTCACTATGTAAAGCGATTTGAGTGTAGTGTCAGAAAAGCGCTATATAAATGTAACAATCAGGTACTGAGTTAAGGGTCTGAATAGTTATGTCAATGTGATATTTCAGTTTTTTCTTTTTAATAAATTTGTTATCAAAAAAGTTATCAAAAATCAGTTTTTTGCTTTGTGATTATGGGGAATGGAGTGTAGATTAATATGGAAAAAATTTGCCACGTTCGATGCTGACCCATCAGCCCACTCGGTTCTACCTATGGCCATAACGCCCCCGATCGGTCCCAAAGTGCGTCAGCCCACCAAAAAAATGGCCAGTATGCCACATTACCAGTCTAGCCCTGTCTGCGGCCAATTTATCAAGACAAGAGCAAAAAAGTGATGTTTGAAGCCTACAAGGCATATTTCGGCATGCCTTTCGGGGATCAAGACAAACCCTAGGCACCTCATTTCACCTGCGAGCACTGCAAAAAAACTAATTTGGACAATTGGACAGATGGACAATTGTTGCTCGGAATTTTTTAATTATAAACGTTTTTCATTTTAAAATGTTTTACAATTTTCAATGTTATTGAAAAAATATATCATTTATGAAAAATGTTGCAAGAATCTCTTAAACAATAGTCACGAGTGAAATAAATAGATTTTTGTAGTGTGGCATTTCCAAGTGGAGGGAAACGTGAATTTAAATCCGACTATGCCACCTTGGGGGAGAGCCAGGGAAATACTCCCAATGAGGGCACATAGGTAAGTTTTACCAATTGAAGACAAAGAATTAAGAGTGAGTGAGACATGAGTATCAATACAAAAAGTATATTTTATTTCAACACTTCAGCATCAATAAAAACATATCATATAAATATAGATTCTCTCACTCATGAAACACCATAAGAATTTCAATAAAACTAAGAATTCTCCAGGGCCAGGCTTAGCGGGGACAAGTCAGGCCAGCCGCAACTCGGGAGGTTATCCAAACCCAACTTAATACACATCAAATCGTCAAACACCACACACACAACCCATAAGGAAGTCGTGTTGGCACACTCAGCACACAGTGAAGCACACACCATCAAATGACGGCAGCTAGCCTCCCCTGTTCCCCACAAAGACCTCCTGGAGATGAATTTATAAATTAATCTGGGATTACACTGCAATAACACTAAACAATAAATCAAAGACTGAAAACCAAAATAGATTTCAGACACCGTGATGTGGTAAAGAGTTGGATGTTCAACTCCCCACGCTTAACTTAAACAAACCTGAGAGTTAAACAACAGCTACTGAGCCCCAATATGTAAAAGGGAGAGGCGTACTTACGATTGAGTTGAACAACCACCAGACGCCAAGTTTTATGGTTACACACAACCGGTACCGTGCCTCAATATACCGGCCACCGTACAGCCACCAGCTAATGTGCTGTTACTGTAAACATAATACAATAAATACCCCCACAACATGCAACCTCCAATTTTAAGATTAATATAAAACATATCTGAAAGCGGCCTCCACTGCCAATTTGCCACAATGCACACACCACCAGCTCTGCTCTAATCAACCTGTACAGAAGCATATTAGCCTTGATTTGTTCACATTCTTACGCCGTGAGCAAAGCCTCAACGTACCTGCACGAAAATGGAAACAGAAATGCTAGGGAGCGAGGAACACAGAATCACAAGGACACCTATACACCCGTGAAAATAAGGGTCCTTAAATAGTAGGGTAGCTCCCATCTCATTGGTTGGCCAAAACCATATCCCAAACAGGCTAATAGGATGGTTAATCACTTAACCTGCCACAGTAGAATTGTACAGAGGGGAAAAGAGAGCCATGAAGTTCACTATCCCAAGAATTTGGTGGGAACCCACTGACAACTCAAGCAACTGCTACTTCTGCATTGTGGACCCTTCCAAACGTTGGACAGCCAAGAATGCACCTGCTATCACGTATCCAGACCTTCCTTCTTCCATCGCCCCGGTGCCACACTGCCATGAGGTGGAGCTTAGGAGAGAAACCCATACTACCCCAACCAAAAATACCTCAATGGCTTGATTAGAGATCTTAGTCTCGCCAAGTCCAATGCCGAGCTTTTGACGTCTAGGCTCAAGCAGTGGAACTTGTTGAATGAAAGTGTGCAAGTCGCAGATCAAAGGAAGCGTCACCAACCTTTTTCCAGCTTCTTCGCCTGTCAAGATGGGCTCTGCTTCTGCCACAGTGTGACCAGTCTGTTCCAGGCAATCGGAATCGCCTGTAACCAGAATGAGTGGCACTTCTTCTGTGACAGCTCATCAAGGAGCCTAAAAGCCGTGCTGTTCCATAAAAGTAACAAGTACCTGTCTCTTTCCCAGGCTCACTCGGTGCACCTCAAAGAGGATTACAACAGCATCAAGACCTTGCTGGATGCCTTGAAGTAGGAGTACGGCTGGGAGGTCATAGGACACTTCAAAATTGTAGCATTTCTAATAGGTCTCCAAGGCGGTTTTACCAAGTTTCACTGCTATATTTGCCTTTATGATAGCAGGGACACAAAGGCACACTACCACAGGCAGGACTGGCCAAGCGGACCAAGTTCTCTGTGGGGAGGAACAACGTCAAGTGGGAGCCACAGGTGGACCAATAGGTGCTGATGCCACCACTGCACATCAAATTGGGCCTTATGAAACAATTTGTCAGAGCTCTATGATAAGGAGTCGGCAGACTTCAAGTCCCTTCAAGACTTCTTCCCTGAGCTATAATAGGCAAAGGTCAAAGCCAGTGTCTTCGTCGGACCACAGATAAAGAAGATCCTGGAGTGCAATTAATTCCCCAAGAAGCTCACTAGTAAGGAGAATGTGGCTTGGAACAGCTTTGTCGCAGTGGTTCGGGGCTTCCTGGGCAATCACAAGGCCGAAAACTATGTGGAGCTGGTTGAGACTCTGGTGAAGAACTATGGCACAATGGGTTGTAGAATGTCCCTTAAAGTCCATATCCTTGATGCTCATCTTGATAAATTCAAGGAGAACATGGGAGTGTACTTGGAGGAGCAAGTCGAGCGCTTCCATCAGGATATACTGGCCTTTGAACACCGCTACCAAAGTCAGTATAATGAGAACATGATGGGAGACTAAATTTGGGGGGCTGATTCATGAAAGTGATTTACGGAATAATCGTAAATCTTGAAAAACAACTCACTTATAAATCTTTAGTAGTAATTTTTGTTTTACTTTAGTATAAATACATGTTAATTTGTATTCATGTTGTTTTTTTCTGACTTTATGTGAATGAATAGACACAAATATGCCCGTTTTCTCATTGGAAATAGGTACATTTCAAAATATCACTGTCCTGGTTACAAAAGCAAAGTTTGTGGGGAATAATAGCATTTTCTATACTTTTGAACAATAAGCAATTAGAAAATAACACTTAGTACCCAGGAACAAAAATTGTGTTATATAGAAGCCATCAGCCTTATGGAAGCTCTTCTGGAATGAATGACAGCCTTTTAATCATATGCTCTACTGAATTAATCACAGTTTCTAACAAGATCCAATGTAATTAAATGGCAAAGCTTTGGAGAGACTGTTTAATAGATTGCAGTTGCTGCATGTTTTGGAGAAAAACATGGGTCATGTCCATCAACATCTCCAAGAGACATGACAGCAAAATTATTATTATGGGGGATTTGTCTGCTTATTTTATACTGAAATAAAAATAACCATAAAGCCACCAGACATTGGAGAATCAGCAGATTTAGAAGCAGGCAAGGCAAGTGTTAATATTACTATAATACTCATACTTTGTGTTAGGGATTTAATCAATCTCATAACCCTAACTTTGGTGTAACCTGTCCCAGACCATTTGTGCTATGGACCTGAATGATTAAATCACACTTTTCATACTATATACTGTCATAATACTGCAACTACACAAAATCATTCTGACTTCATTGTACAGTAGTTGTATTCCATTCCTTTTCCAGACTTTTTGCCCAGCACATTTGATTCTTCTTACCAGAGCTTTCTCTTCACGGTAGATGCCTTAATCTTTAAATCACGCTATTGATTGAGTTTTTCATTGTCAGTTTGCACGTTACTGGGAGTTATGTTGACTGGATGAGCAAAGAGGATTAAAGGTTCACCTAAGTTTTTTTTCCCCCATTTACTTATTGCTTCAAGCTCCCATGAATGAGTTGTTTCTGATAGTCATTAGCTTAGCAAATATGTGTCTACTGTTGACTTTACTTTCAGTTTCAGGTGCTTTTCCTTCTTACATTACAACCATAACAAGCATATTAAACATTAAATACTATTGTCACTATAGAGGGCAAAATGTGACAGTCATACCTTGATGTCGGTGACGGTCAGTCATTGAGGCTCTATGGCAGTTTGGGCACACCAAGATGGCCGCTCGAACACTTCCAATGGCTCCTGCTGGTAGTTTACTGTTGCTGTCAGCAATCCAGTTCTATACTGTATATTTATATCAATGGACACATCCCATTGTGAGTAACACAGTCACCTCACAGCAAGAAGGTTACGGATCGAGTCCAGGCTCACCTGGTTCCTTTTTGTTTGGAGTTTGCATGTTCTCCCCGTGTTCGCATGGGTTTCATCTTGGTGCATTACCCCACTGTCCCAAGAAGAAAAACATAAATCATGCAGTTTAATTGAATTTGAGACTTTAAATTACCCACAGTTATGATATTGAATGTATTTGTCTATGTGTATTAGCCTTGAGATGGACTGGCCTTGGATAGGCTCCAGTACTCCCTGTGTCTCCCTACATAGGATAAGCGGCTACAGTGGATGGATGGATGATGGATGGATGTTCTACTGAGGCGGTCCCCCTGTCTATAATGGTTATAGCCCAGTACTTTGTGAGTGAGGTGTGAAAATATTACTTAATGAAAGTTCAGCTGTAACCTTTAAAATTTAGTTGGCAAGGAATTTCTTCTACAGTTTGTATTGTACTTTGGAGGTCTCTGTTACCAAACATATTAAACTGTCTGCATCCACTGGTGCTTCTGGTATATTAAGCCTCTACATCCTCCACATGAAGGACACTCATGTCACTCGTTGAATTTCCTGTTTGTTAAGGAAACAAGTCAAGGTACGCTAAAAATTATCCCAAGCCACCTGGTGAAGTTGTTACAGCCAGAACTGCTTCAAACGAATAAAAACTGTTGACACTTATTATCAAGATGGTCACTCCCTGCAATAACACTGTACATGAACAGTGTTAACAGATGAACTAATATGGTACTTAGTTCTGAGAACAATATAATATATGTGATTATTTGGAGAAAAGTAACATTATCAGCATGTCATGCCCTGCAGGTCAAACTACCTTTATAATGGTGTTACATGTGCTCTTTGAACTATATTTTTTATCTTGACAGGAAACAAGATATCAAAGACGCTCTTCTCAGAAAACATGCATAAAAACTGAGAACTTCTGCGTATTGATAGAAGATTCTGGTGTCTCAAACATCTGAAAATAGATTATATTACAGTGTATACTCTTCTTAATCAGTTTTGTCTAAAATTTACAGAGCTTTTAAATGAGGTAATTGGACCTGTAATTGAGCTGGTACAGAGCGTGGTATTTGACAGGTTCATTTATTGTTTTCCCATTTTCATTTTATTTATAGAATGTTTTTTACTTTATTAAATTTGTATTTTAGTTTGTTGAACTTATTTATTTTGTAGTGTTAAACCATGTGTTACACTGGCTCTGTTGAGATCAAAACCTTGATTATTAAGAACTTAAATCCTCATAAACTCACGAAACAGCTCAAAGATTGAAGCTGCTAGCTGCAGATTTTTATAAAGCATTCATTGGAAATGAATGTCTCCAAAATACGTTTTTGGCATTCTGCCAAAATATGATGTACCCATCAACAAAAAATTGGTGCAGACAATACAATTTGTCATTGCCTCAAATGTACACGAATACACTGTTCTCTACTGGTCATTCAATACAATGGCTATTCAAACATTACTTTCTCAAACAAACCATTTTAAAGATAAAATAAATTATAATTTGAGACTTTGACAACATAACTCCAATGTGTAGCCACAAATGAAGTACAAATCATTGTGTCTGCACCAGCACATATATTTTAAATTGAACATTCCGCATTTACCTTGCTGAATGTGAAAAGGTGAAACTGCCATTTGTTCAACTTGAGCTCTATTTATTCTACTTTGTTTTTCTTGAGGCTTACCCTCCTAAACGTAAAATGATTTACAAGCGTCTCTTCTCAGAAGTTGTCTCAGAAGTTTGAAATTGGTGGGTTCTACGAATCATTAAACACTTCTATATTGAGTCATGCTCCTCTTTAGGATGATGTATAACATTTCTCTGGAAGTGATCCTTCTTGAGCAGCACTGGGAGTTCTTGTTCAGAAAACTGGTCAATAGTTAAACCATATATAACATTCTTTCTTCATAGATGAATGTTAAGAATGTCTACCATTATCTCTGCTTTTATATTTCTTATTGATCTGAAGCAATAAATAACACTGGCTGTTTGATAGTGTAAATGCATTCCTTGTACTCATTATGATAAATGTATGACAATGATATTTTCTGTGATCACATTTATCCTTAATAATTATGTGATGATAAATACATCACACCCATATGTGCTTGTTAATGGATGGTCTTTCCATTGATGCTTTAACAGATTTCAATCTTCTTGGAACAATCTTCATTGACAACCAATGGGTGGATTGAGCACCTGACCTTAAGTTTCTTGCTCCAGCACAAGCAAGTCATTGTTTTATATTATCCCCTTTACTCCCAATTTGGATTGCCCAATTCTGACTACTTCGTAGGTCCTCATGGTGGCGCGGTTACTCACCTCAACCCGGGTGATGGGGGACATGTCCCAGTTGCTTCCACGTCTGAGACCGTCAATCCGCGCATCTTATCACGTAGCTCGTTGTGCATGACACTGCGGAGACTCACAGCATGTGGAGGCTCATGCTACTCTCCGCGATCCATTCACAACTTACCACGCGCCCCATTGAGAGCAAGAACCACTAATCACGACCACAAGGAGGTTACCCATGTGACTCTACCCTCCCTAGCAACCAGGCCAACAACTAAAGGTTCAAACAGCATCCTAAATTTGTTTATTTTCTGTAGCATATATTTCATACTGGGGCCAGGGAGTCCATTTGAATAACATGGGGGTAAATACATTGTTTGGTAGGGAGCCAGATGGACAAAAAATAACTCATGGCATCCTGTTGTGGATGAATAGAGACCTTCAGGATGTGACCTCACAGTAAGAGGAGTTTCCTGTGAGAGCTTGTATGTGCAGACTGCCATAGAGACAGGCACACACATAAAGACCCAGATATGGAATAAGACTGTGTCCCTACCGCTTACAAAATGAGAACTGCAAGAAAGGCAATCCCATTCTTATTCACAAATTAGAGACAGTTCTTTCCCCTCTTCACAACCCAGCACAAAGATTTTAGGTTGAAAACAAAGACAAACTTCCATACTGTACATGGTACAGTAGGAGAAAAGTGCACACTTGGTTGTAAGGAATGTAAAGTCAATCCAAAACAAAAGCAACTAATATAGAAAAGGTGTAACATTCTCATGAAAATCATATCTATATATAGTGGCCTCTACAAATTTGGCCACAATAACTATAATTTTATATATACTATGTTCACATATGGCCATATATATCAGATTTCAGTATGCGAATGCCACTGCATAGGACAACTAAATATATCAAACCAAGTGGCATCTGCAAACAACTGATTTTCTCAGCCATTTTTTGCTATGGCTTTTAACAAGGGGCGTAGGAACCATTATAACTGAGGGGGACATATCACCCTCACTTTTAGAAATTACTCAATTTGTCCGTGTCATGATCCTGCCATTCTGATCTTGTGTTATTCTTGTTTTGGCAGCGTTGTGACAGTTTCTTCCGCCCATCTCTCAGTTTGTCCCATGTGATGGTGTTTTCTTCTCTCCTTTGTGTTTCCCCAGACGCTGTTTGTGTTTATTGGCAGCACCTGGTTTCAATCATTCCGTTTCCTTTTTATTCCCTCCTATGTCTTGTCTGTGTTGTCGGATCATTTTGTTTCTCATGTTCAGTCGGTGTTTGGTTTTTCTGTCTTTAGTCTGGTTTGTATTTTGTGTTTCAGTTTAAAGTTTCTTTTTGGCTTTGATTCTTTGGTTCTGGCTGCCTGGACTTATGTTTGCAATGTTTGACAGCAGTCATTAAATAAAAAAATTATTAATTAGTTTAATATGAAAATTTTTCATTCATACATGGTTTCTACATTTTAGTTCTAATTATTAAAGTTCTGGATGCATCAACATGAACGTTATAAACTGTTTAATTTGTGTGGTAGCGCCAGCGCGTGGAGTGCAAAAATGGAATGGGACACCCGTTTACTGTTGGCGTGACGTGCCACAACGGACGCTTCCAGTGTAGAAAGTGTCATTGATTATAATGGGTTCTATTGCTTTTGATGCGATGTGCCACTCGTGTTCATTGTAGACATATTTTAGAATGTGCCCCCCAGTTTTCAGATCATTCCTATGCCCCTGCTTTTAACCAATTGGGGATTTTTATTGGATGAATGAAGTTAACTTTCCCCTCTATATTACAATTTATTTTTATCATTTAAAACCAAACAAACCTCTTTTTGTTAAATATTTGGCTTGAAAATAGTGCTTGTGATATCTTCAAAATAAATTTAGCTTGGCTTGATATTTTGCACACTGCCATCTAGTGGCTTGAACAATCATTTCATTTGGCTCCTACACATGCCTTACTGTAATTTTCAAAATTTGGGGCTTTAACTGCTGTATTTATACTGTATGATTGTCAATGCTTTGGTAATATAACCACTTTTCCCATGCCAATAAACTTATAAACATACTATACTGTAGGGACTTATATATACAGACAAGCTAGTTTAGTTCTTTTTATCTTTAAAGTTCCACTCAGTAGCTCGTGTCATCTTGGACTTACACTGACACCTAGTGGTGTGGACATCATTCAAAAGCAACAGTTTGAGTTTCAGATGCCATTGTAGAAATTCATTACACAGCCATAATTAATTTATTCCAATAGTGAAAGTGTCAAATAACAGGGCAGTTACTGAGATTAAGCAAGTAGTATTCAGCTGGTCATGTGATTCTAACATGGCAGCCCCCATGGGTGCACCCCTGCCTCAGATTTTATATGGCTACTGATATGACTACAGTCCTCATCTCATGTGATTGTTCATGACAATTAATTTATTTAGGAGTAAAACTTTTTAATGGGGAAAAAAATTACTGGTTGCACCTTTAAATTTTATGATCCAAGTTCCAGATTCTTCTTTGTGTCATTGTACATGCACAATTAATTGTATTATTTACCACAAAATGTTAATAAAGTGTGTAAAGGTACGAAAAGGAATATAGTGAGAGGTATATATGGGTTAAGTTAAGCATGTTTAAAGATAAAGAAGTAAATACATTTACTAAGAAATATACTATAGGCTACATTAGAATATCAAAGTTACAACAGGACATACAAATGTTCAGCAACCAATATTAAAAATCATGAAAGTGCAGTTGACAATGAAAATTATGATGTTGGAGAAGAGCTCAGTGTATTTATATATTATTTATTTATTTTGTATCACGTATAATATTTTACGATACAAATGTAATATCATTTTCAGCACAATAGTTTGGAAGTGGTCTATTTCTTTGTCAACAGCGACCTCATGTGGACAGTTGCACACATTACATACACACACACACACACACACACACACACACACACTGTAACATTAATGATTGAGCGCTTACATAGCACAAAAAATCAGACCAGTCTGAAATCAGGTGAGAATCTTGATGTAAACAAAAAGTGTTCAAATCGACTGGGCTCAATTGGAGATATGTGATATAAACACAATACTGATAACGATCTTAGTTATGTTAAATATGCAGATAATTTCCTGATCCATCGAAACCGAAGCTTTTCTGACTTGCTTGACTGTCGCCTGAGGTTCATATCATAGTATTTGCGCTCACCTGCTGTCTTACTTTGCTGGTAAGTTGCAGTTACATTATGATGCCTCGACATTAAATAAACATGTGCATTTTTATAAAACATATTTTAGGTTGCAAACAAATAGTTTGTTACAGTACACGATCTGTTCTTATGAATAAGGACGAAAAGAAACTAGATTGTACTAGTCTACAAAACTGAATTGGATGTGGATTCACTTCCTTGTTTGACCTATGCATATATATATATATATACTTTTGACTTATTTAAAAACAAATCTTTTTTTAAGCCTACAACTATGAACATGGGTCCTCTTGACCCTTGATTTAAATGTATCTGTATGATAATTGTATCTCCATTAAACAGACTAAGAATATCAGCTTTGGTCATTCTAATTTAATAAGCTCCATTACAGTTAAAGTTTACAATTGGACTGCCAAAGACACTAGTTCATCCACTTTGACCACATTTACCATGTTACTACTGAACAAACTTTAAATGTGTCTTTATATAGTCCAGTGGAGAAATGAGTGAGCCTCTTCTTAACCCGTTGACCATCATATGTTCTGGTTCCTGCTTCGCCTTCTCCGGACTGTTTTATAAACTATACTTGGCTAAAAGACAAGAAATAGAGAAGTTGAAGGTAATGATTTCCATATCACCCACTGAAAAATTATAGGAACATGAAATATTGGTTCAGCAGAGCCACGACTAGGATACAATGTTGGGGAGGGGCATTTTAAGGTTTAGGGTGTGCAATAAGTTCTCTTTCCATTTGACCGGCCCCCCCCCCTTGGTTGTTTCGCCATCTGACTGGGGGAAAATCTTGGGGGGCTCTGTAGGTCCATTCAGTGCAGCATAAAAGTAATCCATACAACTCCAGTGATTAAATCCATTTCTTCAAAAGCGATATGATACAGTTGAAGTCAGAAGTTTACATAAACTTAAGCTGAAGTCATTAAAACTTAAAACCACAGATTTAATATTAGAAAACTATAGTTTTGGCAAGTCGTTTAGGACATCTACTTTGTGCATGACATGAGTCATTTTTCCATCAATTGTTTACAGACAGATTGTTTCACTTTTAATTGACTATATCACAATTCCAGTGGGTCAAAAGTTTACATACACCAAGTTAACTGTGCCTTTAAGCAGCTCGGAAAATTCCAGAGAATGATGTCAAGCTTTAGGCAATTAACCAGTTAGCTTCTGATAGGAGCTGTACTGAATTGGAGGTGTACCTCTGGATGTCTCCTACCTTCAATCTCCGTGCCTCTTTGCTAGACATAATGGTAAAATCAAAAGAAATCACCCAAGACTTCAGAAAAAAAGTTGTGGACCTCCACAAGTCTGGATCATCCTTGGAAGCAATTTCCAAACACCTGAAGGAACCACATTTATCTGTACAAACAATACTACGCAAGTATAAATATCATGGGACCACACAGCCATCATACCGCTCAGAAAGGAGATGCATTCTGTCTCCAAAAGATGAACGTAGTTTGGTGCGAAAAGTGCAAATCAATCCTAGAACAACTGCAAAGTACTTTGTGAAGATGCTGGAGGAAATTTGTAGACAAGTATCTATATCCACAGTAAAACGAGTCATATATCAACATCGCTCAGCAAGGAAGAAGCCAGTCCTCCAAAACCGACCATAAAAAAGTTTGCTACAGTTTGCAAGTACTCCGTTACACCAGTTCTATCTGGAGGAATGGGCCAAAATTCCAGAATTTTGAGAAGCTTGTGGAAGTCTACTCAAAATATTTGACCCAAGTTAAAATATTTAAGACAATGCTACCAAATACTAACAAAGTGTATGTAAACTTCTGACCCACTGGGAATGTGATGAAAGAAATAAAAGCTTAAATAAATCATTCTCTCTACTATTATTTAGACATTTCACATTCTTAACTGACCTAAGACAGGAAAAGTTTTCTATGATTAAATGTCAGGAATTGAAAAACTGTGTTTAAATGTATTTGGCTGAGGTGTATGTAAACTTCTGACTTCAACTGTAGGTGTGCATGAGAAACAGATCAATATTTAAGTTCTTTTTTTACTATAAATCTCCACTTTCACATTCTTCTTTTTTTTTTGCAATTTAAAATGTTTGTGCATATCGCCACCTTCTGGGCAGGGAGGAGAATTTATACTAAAAAGGGACTTAAATATTGATCTGTTTATCACTCACCCTTCTTCTGAAGAAATTGATTAAACCACTGGAGTTTTATGGATTACTTTTATGCTGCCTTTATGTGCTTTTGGTCACCATTCACTTGCATTGTAAGGACCTACTTACTTTTATTCATAACGACTTGCAGTGCATTTAAACTTAAGCATTCTTAAGAATTATGCTTGCGATTTGGCCGTAGCTAGCACTATGCTCTACTAGTTGAGCTACTGTTAATTCTGTATAACCTTTTTTCAACACTTGCATTCGCAGGAGATTCCAAACTTTCAGCCAGACCATCACCTGCTGAGGATTCTCAATGCATCACCCAACAAAAGACTACATTATGTTGCTGTAGAAGGTACATAAAACTCTCGATAACTAAAGAAAATAAACGCATGCTTGGAAAACTCTGAATTAATTCTTCTTTATTTTTCCTGCGTTGTAGGTTTAGTGCAGGCCATCGGTGAGCCCATTTCTAGCCAGTATGTGCCACGGTGTCATGGTGTTGTACAGAAAATTTCTGTGCACGAGCACTGGAAATATTGGAACTCGTATCTTAAGTCTTGGTAAATACTTAATTGCTAATAAATTAGCTTGTTTACACAATAATGTCTGAGCGGCTGTGCTAAATTTTTAGTAGTACCTGAAATGTTATTGAGATTACTTTTAATAATAAATGTCACTATGTATGGAACATTGGTGTCTTTTATTGTATCACTGTTCTGACATTGTATAAAAGTAATGATTTTAGGGATTTTTTTTACAATGGTACAAGACAATTTTTACAAGAGTGTCATCTTAAACATTACAAACATCTTCCACCCAGGGTCTCCAAAAAAGTGAACCAGAAACAGACTACCAACACGGTTCCCTTCAGTCTGGTCCAGCCTGGCTCATACATCAGTGACATATCTGTCCGCGTCGACTCTCCTCTGGAGGCGAGCGGCGATTACCTGGAGCAGGTTTACAGACGGCTCCGGCTTGCTAAAGAGGGTCTGGTGGACATTGTGGTGCAGGAGTTGAGTGGAGAGAAGCCTGTAGCTCAGGAGGAGCAGGAGGAGCTGCTGCGGGTGGGGGTGGCCCTCACAGGGTTTGGAGAACTCGTGCTGGAGCAGGAGAAGGTAATGCGGTTACAGCCGCCCAAAGATGGCCGCCGCTACGTCTTGATTCCCAGTGATTACAAGAGCTTCATCCAGCGACACGAGAGCAGCGCCAGCATGTGGAAAGGACTGACGGCACTGTTTGGAATCACAGGGTTTACACTGCTGGCTGGTTTCATCCATAGTGCCATTAATAAGGACAAGAAGAACTAATCAATCTAGCCATGCATTACACTTGCAATAACAGATTAACTGGGTCGTGCGGTTTTAACATTTGTTGTTTCTCTTCACGTGAGCGTTTGTTTGGTAACTGACTTCAATATGCTTTCATTTTAATAATGATCATTTTTATGGTGATGTGTATGATTGTTGAAAATAGTTATGAAATATGCAAAATCATGAGAACAATGAACAGCTATGTCCTACATCTTTCTGTTTGTGATGATTTATCCAATGAAAATATTTTCAAGAGTTATATACTTAAAGTGATCAAGATAATCTTTTAATTGCATCTTTATTTTCATAAATCCAAAATCATTTGCCTTTACTGAATGTTATAATCTGTTTCACTAACTTGCCTCCTGAATGTAAATGAGCTTAACATTAAAATGTATGCAACCCAAATTGCTATTGTAATATCACATATTTTCAGTGTTGAGTACTATTTTATTCATTGAGAATTGAGGCCTTCATTTTAGTCCAAAACGCCAGATAAGAATTGATATTTTCAAGCAATGGTTCCCTCAGGATTTTCCTAATAATGTCAGTTTTTTATTTGAGAAAAAATGAGGTCTGTGTTAAGCAATACTTGAAGATACTTGGACGTTTTGTTCTACAACATAAATTTCACAGTTATGTCTCAAACGCGAATGTTTAAGCTGCTGTGTTTTTTTAAAAAAAAAAAAAAGGCTGTTGCTAGAACTACAACTGTTTTCCCTTTCGCGTGCTTGTGGTATTTCAGGGTTCCCGCTCTTTTCAAGAAACTATTTTCCAGGACATTTCATGTGCCACACGGTTGTAATATAACACATTCAAAAGTTGAATTAGATTTCATCAACAAAATGGTGGCTAATCAAATCAATTTGTTAAAACGGAAATCAAATTGAAAATAACTGTTTTTATATATATAACATATAGCCTATATATATATATATATATATATATATATATATATATATATTTTTTTTTTTCAAAATAACATTGCATTATTTTTATCGAATGAAGTGCATTCATACAAAATCCTCAAAGCACAATCTGAAACAACACTATATCACATTTTCAAATTAAGTGCTGCACAACAGAACAGCACCAATGTGAGACATTTCTTTTAAAATATTATTATTACAATCATTATTATTATTATTATAAAATTGCATTGCATATTTTTAAAACACAACAGCTTGGATCGTGAAAAGTAGGGGTTCCTTACCAGAATGATGCAATTTCAAAATTAAGGCCAGTAAAAGAGTCCTCTATATTCATGAGCCACAAAAAAAAAAAAAAAAAAAAAAAAAAGAAAAGAAAGGAAAATGCTTAAGTACATTTTTCAGATTTCATGTTGACTTCAATGAATCAATGAGATTCTGTTGTGAACTTTACGTCATCAAGGTTCCCAAAGATCAGGGAACGTTGGGAACATGCGTGTTCTCTTACGAGAGGTTCTCTCGTATTGCGTAAGCTAGCTTACGCTACGGGAAAGATTCATCTTTTCTGAGATATTGAAGCCAAAAATTATCCTTAATTTTTGTATCCATTATCAGCGCAGTCGCGGCGGCTGCAGACCTTGGCCGGGCTAGCTAGCGAGCTCATAGGTTGCTCTCGCGGCAACTGCTGCAGCCTATAGACGAGCTTGGGCGAACTTCGCATCCAATGAGAGGCGTCCAGCGCTCACTGCATCAAAGCCCGCCAAAAGGGCGTGACTAGAGTGCATATAAGCGTAGTTAGTAGGCTGGAACCCTGATTTTCATCTCTTCAGCGAAGCTCTCCGCATCGCTGACCTGGAAGCCAGCGTCGCCGTTTGAGGGGCATCTAGCAAGCGTGGACAGCTAGAAGAAGCCGGCGTCTCAGCCACCTTCAGCCATCCTGCGAGCTACGCCATCCGACGGCGTATCCTTTTATTAAGCAAGCTAGTTCTCAAGAACTATTCACAAAAAGTACTGGCGTCTTTTTCAAGATGCCTCGCTCCACTTGCGCCTCATGTCGCCCTTCTCAGCACAGGAGACCGCCACATCATCTGCGCTCTCTGCCTGGGACTGGGGCACGCCAGAGCTTCGCCCTCACTGAGGCGGATCGCGATTCTGCGAGGAGCTACCGATGTCGACCCTGCGGGCTCGACTTCGAAGCGATCAAAGCAGAAACCGCCCGCGCCGCCTACCCTCAGCAGCGCAGGAAGAAGCGCCCGCTCACAAAGGCTGCGGAAACTGTGGTTGAGGCGACTGCCTCGCCGGAGCCTCTCCCTCGAGCATCGCTTTCACCCTCCCGCCCCGGGACGGCGCAGTTGCCGCCCGGCGGCCGCACTGCTGCCATCTCCGGATGGCGGCGGAGGATAAGGGCTGCTGTTCCATCATGGCTCGGACAGCGAGGTGGACAGGCTCCCAAGCCTCCTCCTCAGCCCAGGAATCCAGCAGGACCAGCGCCCGGTCGAAGGGGAGTTAACACGCCTCCTCACACAGGCCGTCGACCGCCTCGGGCTCAGTGGTCACCGCCCCTGAGCAGGCACCCAACAGACTTCGGCGGCTGCTTTCTTCAAAGCCATCGCCGCTCTACACCCGCGGCCGGGCGCTCCCTTCCTGCGGAATTACATCACGGAGCTTGCAAAGTGCGTGGAGCGCTCCGTTTTCAGCCAGGACCCGTTCACGCGTCTCCACCTCTCTGGCGTCGGTGGGCGGCGCCACTGAAGAGGCTACTCCTCCATCCCCGGTCGAGGACTTCGGTAGCAGCACACCTTTGTCCGCCCTCCGCGAGATGGCGTTCCAAGCCTGTGCTCCCGTCTAAGGCCTGCAGGCGACTTCCGCCTATGTTGGCGGCGCCTATTCCGCCGCCCGGCCAAGCGCATCTGCTCTGCACTCAATGGCGTTTTACAGATCCTACAAGCAGACCTTCTTCCGGAGTGGGATGAGAAAGGCAGGCACCCAGAGGCTGTTACTGATCTCTGGCCGACAGACCTGCGCCGCTCGGCTACCAAAGCTGCAGCCCAAGCTCTAGGGAAGTGCATGGCCTGCGCTGACTGTGACCGAGAGACACTTATGGCTAACACTAGCCGACATGGGAGAAGCAGAGCTCCACGTTCCTCAACGCACCGCTCTCTCCAACCGGTCTCTTCGGCTCCGCGGTGAGTGGCATTGTTGACCGCTTCTCAGAAGTCCAGAAAGCCACCCAAGCCATGAACCTCTTCCTGCGGCGTCGCGCTAAGCTCCTCTGCAGGCAGCTCGCGTGATCAGCCTCCTGCACGAGCCTCTTCACAGCGCCCAGTTCAACAATCTCAGACTTCTCAGCGTCGACAGAGCGGCCGCCCTCGATCAGCTCAGACAGCCGCCGCAGACCGCCTCCCAGCGGGCCTCGATCTAAGGTAGCGCTGAAACCCGAGCAGCCGAAGTCTTCCTAACTGTGTTGAACAAGCGGCGGCTCAGTCCGCCCGCGGCGGACCACTGTCAAAGCTTTACCCCTGTCAGTCCCCTTCTCTCAGGCTACTACAGTGGTGAATTTAGCAGCCAACAAGCCGGTGACACTGCCGGCTTGCCTGCACTCAAGCGCCGTTTTCACGGCGACCCAAATAAATCTTGTAAAGAGCAAACATGTCTTATGTGTAGAAAAAGTGCCCACAACCCAGTGTTAAGCCCCTACACACAAGCATAACACATCCCGTGCCCCTATCAGAGCACGCTCTCATAAGCGATTCTCGAACAGCTCGGCGTCAGAGTCAATGAAAGCGCCCACAAATGCGTCTTGTAGCGCCCATTCTCTGCCAGCTCTGTCACACGACCAGCCCTATGTGTAGAAAATGTGCCCACAATCCAGTGTTCACTTCTGCACACAAGCACTGCATGTCTCGTGTCCCCACCAGAGCACGCTCACATAAAGCGATTCACGAACAGCTCGGCGCTAGAGTCAATAAATCGCCCGCAAATGCGTCTGTAGCGCCCATTCTCTGCCGGCTCTGTTACACGGCCAGCAACCATTCCTCTGTGTGTAAGTCCGTGCCCATGACTATGCTTGCGCATCACGTAACAGATGTGACTCTTTCCCCATTCATTCCAATCGGAAGTCACTCACAAAACAGCCTGTTCATGCTGTCTGCGAGCAATCATGCATGAACACACTAAACAGCGCTCACACATTTTGTTCAGCGCTCTGTGTCGCGGCAATCAGAGCGAATTGGCCATTCACCCTCTAGCGTTACGCTTCAAAGCGTGGGAAGCTATTCCAGGGATATCCAAGTGGGTGTTAAGCACAATACAACAGGGCTATTTGCTACAGTTCGATCGCCGCCCCCTCGCTTCAGAGCGCGGCTCGAAACCACTGTGAACACGAGGCTTAGCGTGCATGCTTCGTTCAGAAATAACAAGCCTTCTGTGCAAAGGGCCATAGAAAAAGTGCCACCCTCTCTGAGCGAGTCGGGGCTTTACAGCCGTTATTTTCTTGTTCCCAAGAAAGACGGCGGCCTCAGACCCATATTAGATCTCAGGGTTTTTGAACAAGGTGCTTGCAAAAGACCGTTCAAAATGCTTACAATCAGAAACTCCTCGCGCGTAATGCGCCAGGGGACTGGTTTATTTCTCTCGATCTGAAAGATGCATACTTTCAGATTCAGATAAATCCCGTCACAGGCCATTCTTGAGATTACGCCGGCGGCCAGGTTTATCAATACACCGTCCTTCCGTTCGGCCTGTCCTTAGCACCCGTACTTTCACGAAGTGCATGGATCGCGGCTTCGCACCCCTCGCGAGTCAGGGTTTCGCGAATTCTGAACTATTTGGACGACTGGCTGATTATGGCTCAGTCACATATGGAGCTTCTGTCTCACAGAGTCAGTTCTCCTCAGCCATCTGAACAGTTTGGGTCTTGCAGTCAATTGGACCAAGAGCTCACTACAGCCCAGTCAGACCATTTCCTTCCTGGGAATAGAACTAGACTCCGTGGCAATGGCGGCTCAGCTTATCTACACAGCGCGCGCGCCGTGTTCAGCGACTAGCCGCATCTTTTCAGATGAACAGCCTCCGCCTCTGAAGAAATTCCAGAGAGTGCTAGGTTACATGGCCTCAGCCGCAGCAGTACTTCAGCTGGGTTTACTGCACATCGCCCGCTTCAGCATTGGCTAAACACCCAGCGTCTCGCCGGGCTTGGGCCACAGGCGCCAGCCCATCAAGGTGACTCAGACCTGCATATCAGCTCTGCAGCCCTGGACAGTGGCGAATGGTATCAGCGGGGAGTGACAATGGGAGCTGTATCTCGCCCGAAAAGTCATCTCGACAGGCAGCGTCCAACGCGGGTTGGGCAGCGGTCTCGCGAGAGCTCTCCGATTTTCGACCTATGGTCAGTTCAGGAAAAGCTCCTTCACATAAATTGTCTGGAAATGATAGCGGTCGATGCGGCTGTCGTCGCTTTCTCCCGGTCATTCAGGGTCACCGCGTCCTGGTCGTTCGGACAACAGATCTGTGGTATCCTACCTAAACCGTCAGGGCGGTTGTCAGATCCAGGAACCTCTTCCATCTGACAAAGCGCATACTGAGTTGGTCCCAGTGCCACCTGCTGCTTCGCTGAGGCGGCGCTGCGTGCCAGAGCCACCTGAGCGGCGGCCCGGACAGACTGTCCAGAGACAATATTCCCCCAGGGGAATGGTCCCTGCAGCTCAAACAGTCCAGGCGTTATGGCACCTATTCGGCAGAGCAGAGATAGACCTCTTTGCGTCCAAAGAGAACTCTCACTGCCCAGTATTTTTCTCAGCGAGGGCCAGCTGGCCCAGGACTGGCCCAGGCGCCCGGCTTTACGCCTTCCCTCCGTCTGCGCTATTGCCACAGGTAATGCAGAGGATCAGGAAGCAGCGTCACTTCGGTGCTCCTCATAGCCCAGCGTTGGGAGAATCAGACATGGTTCCGGGCTTACGCAGCTGTCACTGACAGCGCCGTGGCCCATCCCAGTGAGCAGATCTCCTCTCTCAAGCTCGCGGCACAATCTGGCATCCCCACCCAGAGCTGGGCTGCATGCGTGGGTGATCAGCGACTACCGTCGCTCTGCCAGAAGGAGTAATAAACACCATCATACGCGCTAGAGCCCTTCCACGAGAAGACTCTATCGTCAAAATGGTCTGTGTTCTCAAAATGGTGCACCGACAGAGACCTGGACCCACGGACATGTGGGGTGTAAGTACGCTGCTTCGTATTTCTACAAGAGCTGCTGGATGAGGGCAGATCCCCATCCACGCTCAAAGTGTATGTGGCGGCCGTTGCGGCGTTACGCTGAACCCTGCACGGCCAGTCATGGGGTAAAAGCGAGCTGGTCATCCGGCTTCCTCAGGGGAGCTAGAAGGATGAACCCCAGCGCCCCCATCGGTTCCTATCTGGGATCTTTCTATAGTTCTCGAAACTATGAAAGCCCCCCTTCGAACCACTTCAATCCGTGGATTTGAAATACCTTTCACTCAAAACCGTTTTTCTGACTGCCCTGTCATCAGTCAAGCGTGTGGGAGACCTTCACGCGCTGTCTGTCAGCTGCGTGTCTTGAGTTTGGACCAAGTGACTCCAAGGTCATTTTAAAGCCTAGACGCGGCTATGTTCCCAAGGTGATCGGTACTCCTTTCAGAGCACAGGTCATTTCCCTATCGAGCTGCCAGCACCGGATAGTGACGCGGCGCCAATCTCCTTTGCCCGGTCAGAGCACTGAGATTGTATACTGCAGCTCCGCTGCTTTCAGGCGCTCGAGCAGCTTTTCGTTTTAGATTGGGCGCGCCAAAGGTCTCGCCGCCTCGAAACAGACACTATCTAGATGGATAGTGGGCGCTATTGCTGCTGCATACTGGCGTCAAAAGACCTGCCATGCCCGTTGGGCATTAGGGCTCACTCCACTAGAGGCATGGCATCCTCGTGGGCATGGTCCAGCGGAATTTCCATTCACGACATATGTGTGGCAGCGGGATGGACTTCCCCTCCACCTTTGTCAGATTTTACAATATGGAAGTGCCGGCTCTGCAGGCAAAACTACTAGCGGTTTAATACGCTACAGCTCCCCTGGTGAGCTGCACTGATGGGACACATTCCACACAGACCGGCACGCCGCTCTGTCGATTCCGTCCTACTATGTGCTTATGTATTACACAATCAATGACCGCATTCTTGCCGGCCAAATATTATTTCCCCACTCATAAGGGCTCCCCGGGTCCCCCTTAATTCCCTGGGGCTTATACAGTGGATGCTTGGCGCGCGCGGCGTTGACAATGGGTTCCGTAAGCGTAAGCTAGCTTGCATATCTGAGAGAACCTCTCGTAAGAGAAGCGTGTCGGTTACCTAGCGTAACCTCGGTTCTCTCTAGATGAGGAGCGAGTATTGCGTAACCGGCCGTGCTTTCAGCGCCCACGGCGACTTTTCAGCTTCAGTCAATGAAAACCAGGGTTCCAGCCTCACGAACTACGCTTATATGCACTCTAGTCACGCCCTTTTGGCGGGCTTTGATGCAGTGGCGCGGGCGCCTCTCATTGGATCGCGAGTTAAGCCCAAGCTCGTCTATAGGCTGCAGCAGTTGCCGCAGAGCAACCTATGAGCTCGCTAGCTAGCCCGCTCAAGGTCTGCAGCTGCCGCACTGCGTTGACAATGGATACAAAAATTAAGGATAATTTTTTGGCTTCAATATCTCAGAAAAGATGAATCTTTCCCGTAGCGTAAGCTAGCTTACGCAATACTCGTTCCCTCATCTAGAGAGAACCGAGGTTACGTTAGGTAACCGATACGTTTTTTACTAAATGAATATTCCTGACAGGGATAAGCAGAAAACCTATACTGTATAAATTCATTATTGTCAAGAAACATATGTGCAAAATGGGTTTGTACAATTAAAGTCAGAAGTTTACATACACTTAGGTTGAAGTAATTAAAACTAATTTTAACCACTTTTTTCCAACAATTGTTTACAGACGGATTGTTTCACTTTTAATTGACTATACCACAATTCCAGTGGGTTAGAAGAACTGTACCTTTAAGCAGCTTGGAAAATTCCAGAAAATTATGTGAAGCCTTTTGCCAGATAGCTTCTGCTAGGTGGTGTACTGAATTGGAGGTGTACATGTGGATATATTTTAAAGCCTACCTTCAAACTCAGTGCCTCTTTGCTTGACATCATGAGAATACAAGAAATCAGCCAAGACCTCAGAAAAAAATTGTGGACCTCCACAAGTCTGGCTCATCATTGGGAACAATTTCCAAACAAAGGAACTACGTTCATCTGTACAAACAATAGTACGCAAGTATAAACACCATGTGACCACACAGCCATCATACCGCTCGTTAAGGAGATGCATTCTGTCTCCTAGAGATGAACGTAGTTTGGTGCGAAAAGTTATCAATCCCAGAACATCAGCAAAGGACCTTGAGAAGATGCTGGAGGAAACGGGTAGATGCATATCTATATCCACAGTAAAACGAGCCCTATCTCGACATAACCTGAAAGGCTGCTCAGCAAGGAAGAAAGCACTGCTTTAAAACCACCATAAAAAGCCAGACTCAGTTACACCAGTTCTGTCTGGAGGAATTGGCCAAAATGTATTTAACTTATTAACTTATTGTGAGAAGCTTGTAGAAGGCTCCCCAAAACATTTGACCCAAGTTAAACAATATAAGGGCAATGCTACCAAATACTAACAAATTGGATGTAAACTTCTGACCCATATGACATTTCACATTCTTTAAATAAAGTAGTGATCCTAAATGACCTAAGACAGGGAATGTTTTCTATGATTAAATGTCAGGAATTGTGAAAAACTGTTTAAATGTATTTGGCTAAGGTGTATGTAAACTTCTGACTTCAACTGTATATAATAAAGACATTTCAGATAGAGGCGTCTTAGGATAGAAGCTGATTGACTTTAATTCATGAGGTCTTTAAATTTGCTTTACTTCTTTGGTATGAAAATGAAAGTTTACATTATTCATGAAATGGAAACTCTAATACAAATAATGAGCTAGTAAAAACAGCAGTGTTTATAATTTTTATGTCAGGACGTTTGGTCAAATATGAGGTCTTTCACTGTTTTCCAATAAATGTATTTAAATAAGCATTACAACAACCATACAGCAAACTATAAGAAATACAGATGCCAGTTTTACTCCTTTATTTGTTGCCATTCAACTGGTCATTTGTCAGGACTGTCAAACCAAGAGAAACCACTTTCTGGGAGTCAGCCAAGCCAAGTCAGCTCTGGCAGAACATGGCATGCCTCACAGCATGATTTTTTAGGTATGTAAAATGTCAGAATGATGATTAGATGGTTTAAATTGGTCACACTATCAGGACCTGATGATGGTTTATGTTCATTCATCTCCTTCTGATGACTCTTCAGCCTCCTCCAACCACTGGATGAACTTCAAGAGCTGTGGAAAGACAGATGGTAAACTTCAAAGCTGGATTTGGGGCATCAAAACCTTACTTTTTTCTTTTACAATTAAATGACTAAATAATTGTTTTTTCCTCATGCTGTGGTACTCACCCCTTGATTCTTACGGAGTTGTCGGCTCTTGTCTGTTGTGGCTCCCTGAGAGAACCAGCGCATGATGGCGTCCTCCTCCAAGATCTCCAACTGGTACATGTTCATCAGAACCTAAACCGGACATGAACGAAATGATGTACAATCAGCCTTTAACAGGGTTCCCATATCTTTTAATTATTTCTATGACCTTATTATTATTACTTTTTGCACTCACAAAGAGCAATATTTACCCAATGAAATGTAGTTTAGGGCCTCTTTACCAGGCCTGGACATTACTATTTTAATATTATCCTCTGATATTTTCAGGTTTGGCATGACAATCAGTGCGCTGCTTTAACAAATGGTTGTGGCTTCCCCAGAAAAAGAGAAAAATGGCTACAGTATAGGGATGAAACGATATGATCTTTTCATCTCTCACGATTTGGTTCGTTGTTTGATAAGCAGTTCGTGATTTGATATTATATTTATCTAGATTCAATATGATAACACTTATAATAACACAATGACATGTCAGAAAATTGTCCTTATTTGTTTTTAAATGTTTGTGCAAAATGCACATTATAATTTCTCATAAAAATAAAGTTTTTAATTCACAATATAAATCTTCAACGTTTAAATAAGAGTTTCTCATATACCTCTCACTCTTAAAAAAGATCACAAACAAATAAGCCTTCAAAAATAGTGGACTTTTTTTATGCTGATCAGGTGCAGAACAAGAAATAGAACTGAACAGAACCTTTTACTATTTTATCTGTCTGTAAAAACACATTATTCAATGTAAGTGGATTGCTGTATCTCATCTTTGATGGACACACATTACACGGAAGAAATAGTCAGTTTTAATCTAAAGCACTTTTCAATAAAACAAGGTGATTCTCAAGGTATTCCAGTACTTAAATTTCTAAAAGCTAAATTCAGACACTTTAAGCACATTAAGGGCATTCTGTGAACTCCGTAAACAGTGTAGAAAAAAAGTGCAGTTGGGGTAAAATCAAGCTATGGAGAGATTATGACGTTTGACGGGTCATTTCATTTATGATCACAAGAACAGAAAACTTTGAAATATTGAGTTTTGCCTTGATATGTTTCATAATGTTTTTGGTTCGCGATATATCGAAATTCAATATATCGTCCCATCCCTACTACAGTTTATTCTGTATACAGCCTATATGGTGCTATTTAAAAAAATTAATTATGTGAAGCAGTTCATAATTAGCTAACGGTACGTTTCAAATAGTAGTACTGTAAGATTTATTGTTGTCACGTGACACATCATTGCATTACTTTAAATTCATTGTGCGGCATCCAGTTATCATCTCGAAAATAATAATCTACATTTTGGCAGTCTGATTAAATAAGTCAAGAAAAGATGTTCATAATCATTGATATTGATAATACTTCCGGATCATTCATCACCCCTGAAATGGACTACATTACGGGATACTGTACTCCACGAGTATCCTATTCGGAACATAGCCATTTGGAGTGTTTAAACATACTTTGACCAAAGCAGCCCAATGAGTGTCGCGCTCCAGAAAGACCTCCTCCAGAGAGGCCAGACAGTCCATGTGGTCTTGAACTCTCTTCACATAGTTCTTAAAGACTGGTGCCCACTTCTTCAACACCTGCCAAGGAATATTACAAGGACTATTATTGGTCTTTTCAGATACTGTATAATCAATAAATGCACAGCTGAAGGGACTGACAGTCACTCACAGGCAGCAAATGAGATGAATATTGGGCTGTGGTGATCTGAGCTCCCTGCTGATTGAAAGGAAACTCAAGCACAACTCTGGTCAAGATCTGCATGACCTCCTTCAGAGTGATGTTGTAGGCATACCTGACAGATGGCAAATAATAAAACAAAAAAAAATATTGTTTAAATACCTGACTTTGCATTTCAGAGCAACCTTTAAAGTGAGTACATGATACATATTTGTCTTACTTGAGTGAATTAATCTCAAGAACCAGATTGTCACAGCTGATGTTCTCATCCAAACCTCTCTGTAATGTTCCATGGACCTCATTCTGAAACACTGAGTGCAGGAGAAAAAGACAAAAAAAAACAAACAAAAAAAAAACATACAGTACATATTAAATACAATAGTGATCAGGGAAATATTTACTATACATATAGACATGCAATTATGTAGTTTTTCACTTTTACAGTCCTCACCTTTGTCATCATCAAGTTCAGGTGATGGTGTGCGTCTTCCTGTGTCATGTGACCCTTGGCTGACCTCACTCTCACTGTCACTCTCTGGATCGGGATTCAACACTAGGCCTAGTCAAATACAAACATTATGAAGGTTTTCACAGTGATTCTTAAAGGGACAGTTCTCCCTATTTTTTAAAAGAATATTTCCACTCAGTTGGTCCATGCAATGCAAGTGAATGGGTGCCAAATTTTGAAATCCACATAAATGGGAGCATACAAGTAATCTATATGTCACCAGTGGTTAAATCCATGTGTTCAGACACAATATGACAGGTGTGGGTGAGAAACAGATCAATATTTAAGTAATTTTTTATCATAAATTCTCCTCCCCGCCCAGTAGGGGGTGATATGCATGAAGAATGTGAATCACCAAAAACAGGAGGAGGAGAAAGTGTAATAAAACAGACTTAAATATTGATCTGTTTCTCACCCACACCTATCATATCGCTTAAGAAGACATGGATTTAACCACTGGAGTCATCTGGAGTACTTTTATGTTGCCCTTAAGAGGATTTGAGATTCCAAATTTGGTCACCATTCACTTGCATTGTATGGACCTACAAACTGAGATATTCTTCAAAAAAATCTTAATTTGTGTTCTGAAGAAGAAAGAAAGTCATACACATCTAGGATGGCACAAGGGGGAGAAAATTAGAGAATTTTCATTTTTGGGTGAACTATCCCTTTAATTAAATTTTGAGGTGTTCGTGGAACATGACAGACATCTCACCCCAAATACATTCTGCAAGCTCATCTTCTTCAGTGTCATCGAGGTTGCTGGTTTTCCACCGGTATCCTTTACCTTCTGCGCCCACCTCTGCTGGATTAAACACTGACCACAGATGCACAAAACTTTACACATGCTAATCACATACATTATCAAATCAAGCACAAGAAGGGTCAAATATTTTTAGAGTGAACCGTAGTCGGGGAGGATTCTACATTTAATTTGACACCAATTGAAATGAGGTACGTGAAGAATAGATGTGCAATCAGTTCAGTCCTCCTGTTTTAAAGGAATATTCCGGGTTCAATACAAGTTAAGCTCAATTGACAGCAATAGTGGCATAATAATGATGACCACAAAAATCTATTTTGACTCGTCCCACCATTTCTTTAAAAAAAAAAAAAATAAATAAAAATCTGTACTACAGTGAGGCACTTACAATAGAAGAGAACGTTAAAATACTCACCGTTTCAAAATAATTGCCACAAGACATAAACCATATTCATGCAAACATGATTATAGTGTGATCAAATTACTTTGGAATTATTGTGGCTATCAAAAGCCTCAATTCCAACATCGGGCCAAACTGTTCTTGTTGCGAAACTGTTCTATTCTGTGCCAATCCGCGCCAACCGGCACTGTTTTGAATTTGTTTTCCACTGTGATTTTGAAAACAGACTTTGAATGCACAAGAAATCAGTCAGTCATTACCTTGGTAACGTAAGAATTTAAGAACCGCGCGAGAAGTGTGTTTACTTTGCCCAAATAGTGTGCTTTGGCCAACTGCAGGGAAAAAAACTAGTAACCTTGGCAACTGACAAGTGACCAATTGTGAGTCACGACATCACTACAGGCCTTCCACCAGCACGGTTGGGCACGGTTGTCTAACTATGCTGAGAATTCTGGGCCGAGAAAGTTTTCTAATCATGCTGTGCCGAATCGTGCCCGGGTGGAAAAGCTACTGTAACCATTTCTCACTGTGCTCAGAATCGTTCGGCCCGATGGTGGAAATGAGACCAATGATAGATCCAGCGTCGAATCATGTCAGAAGATACAGAGTCGTACATGAGGAGGTTAGACACCCTAGCCCCATATCCATCTTTAGTGACATGCATGTGGATCTGGTTTCCCAAGATCTAGCCACAAATGCTTTTGATTGAGCTTAACTTGTGTTGAACCCAGAACATTCCCTTAATGTGCTAATTATAAAATAAAATAAAAGAACTGTGTTCTTGTAAATGCGCATGATTGAGTGCAGTTATTTACTACATTTCACAGAAATCTTAGTCTACATTTAAATAAATAAGTGGAACATTCACCTTTCTGTTTGATTTTGTCTTTTTTATGGGCGACATCATTATCATCACTCAGGAACTCATCATCATCCTCTTTATCTTCTTCATCTGGATGGTGCATGGACAGAACTGTCCCTCCTGGAAGCGTGACATCTGGACCCACCACGGCCTGAATGTAATAACATCTGGTTAGCAGACAAGGAAACCAGCTCATCTTTTAAGAGACTCTTATGGCACAGTGGCAATTCTCTATCAATAAAATGTTAAATGAAAGGACGTTATTGATTGATTTTTGACTTGAATGACAATGAGGCTGTGAGAGATAGAGGTACAGTCTCTTCAATGGGCTGTACAGCAGTTTAAAGTGTTTTTGGTTAATTTCAGTGACTAAAACATTCAGTAGACAAAAGACTCAAGACAGCATGAGTTCTGGAAAATCAGACGTGTTCTAGGAGCTTTATACAGTTGAAGAGTCTGCAAGTCTATACCCTCAAAGCCTCTTTCATTCCTGTTCAACATCAAAGATGGCGCTACTGTGAATAAGGTAGATAAGTGGTCGATGGATATTGGGATTTTAATGGACAATGCCAATTCCGATAACAATACAGCAAAGTGACAAATATATATATATTGCATTGTAGCATCCCAGTATGTTTTATGTCAACTGTAAGCAGAGAGGCATTGGTTGCAAGTGTAGAAGTGCATTATGGGTTATTGCAACTGCTCAATGGGCTCAACCTCTGTTAGAAGGTTTGCATCAGTAATTAGGCGACTGTCAGTATGTTTACATGTGCAGTTATAATCGAGCTACAGAGGGTTTTTGCATAGTCGAGCTACAGTCTTTTTGTCAAAATCTGTTTATCAAAGTACATCATGCGTGGGTTGCCAATTTTCTTCCAGCCAAATATGATGCGATTCACTGACTTTCTAAAGTGCCTAACATGAAAAATGCTTAACGTGACTTAACATGCTTATACGCGCAAGCAGAACTAAATTTCTCTCCATCTCACTTCTGCCAAAACAATGAAACCGCAATCCATGGAGAAAGACAATATTTTTCTGTTATGCGTTTTCTTTCCTATAATTGATAAATGTTAAGCCATTTCTTTTCCGTTCTTTAAAGATTTTATGTTTTATAATGTGCTAAAAAATAAATACAAAAAGACTACAAAAATACATTAGGTTTAGGGCTACTGTTTTAGTACACCAAGCAAAGGTGCGGTTTTACTTCACCTGTTTTTGAAGGAAAACAGGACAAAAGACACGCTGATTGTCATTGATTTTCCTTGATCTTTCCCCCACTGTAGAGTGTAGTGGGGAGTGTCTGTGTTTCAGGTTTACTTCTCTGGATTTGTTGTCTATTCTAATGTCATTTTTACCACTGACAATTGAATGTGAAGAGGATTCAATAGTAAACAAATACTGAAACGTGCTCAGCTATTTCAGTGTGAGATGCTAAAAATACAGGACAAACTATATCCTGTATGAATTTAATCCGGAACGCAATTCTGTTCCCTTAAATACAGGAAGATGGCAATGGCCAAGACACACGTCAGGAAAATCCTACTAGAACTTTATTTGTGATTAATCAGAGTCACTTCTATTTAACAGGAGTTTGAATGTGATTGGTTAATTCTGAACCCAGCCACATCCCCAGTTATAAGAGGGTGTGCACAACCAGGTTATTGTAAGGTTTTTCATTTTCATTTAACCCCCACAAAGATTTCAGTTTGTTTTTCAATTGAATTGTTCATATTATAGGTCACATTAAAAGTGGAAAAAGTTCTGACATGATTTATCTTTGTCTCATTCTTTTACATCACAAAAACCTGCCATTTTAACAGGGGTGTGTAGACTTTTTATATCCACTGTATGTGCTTGTTTTCTGTCATGTCTCAAGAATGTACGCATATGCATATGCATTTTATTATATCTGTAAGCAGAAACATGCTTATTATTAATTGACAAGGCTATTGGTATATTTTGAAATGGACACAATTGGACCCAATACGTGTTATAATGATTCAAGTTATTGGCTTCCAATCTCACAATAGTAATTTAAGGGGTGGTTGTGTCTCAGGTGGTAGAGCGGGTCGGCCGCTAATCGCAAGGTTGGTGGTTAGATTCCCGGCCCACACGACTCCACATGCCAAAGTGTCCTTGAGCAAGACACTGAACCCCAAGTTGCTCCCAATGGCAGGCTAGCGCCTTGCATGGCAGCTCTGCCACCATTGGTGTATGAATGTGTGTGTGAATGGGTGAATGGGACACAGTGTAAAGAGCTTTGGTAACCTCTAAGGTTTAAAAAGGTGCTATATAAGTGCAGACTATTTACCATTTATTTACCATTAATTATGTGTGCAAGTAGGGGGGAAAAAAACATTGAAAAACTATATAAATTGCACATATTTAATAAAGCACTAATAACTCGCACTGTATTCGAACATCAAAATGTTCAATTAAATAAATGAGAACAGCCTTAACTTTCAAACCTACCTGACCTAACTTCACTTTGTTTACCTTTCATATTTAAACTCCAGCAAATGGGTTGGAAAATTGCAAGATAACCCTTATGAGAAACCTTGAAAATTGTTTGTATTTTTCGGACAAACCATAATGTAGTTTCTTACATTGTAAGCGAGCACACACTGCTCATTAAGAGTCACTCTCTGTTTCACCTCCACACCGTCACAGATTACTGACTGCTGGACCTTCACGTTGTTGGCAATACGGACTCTGTTCCAGATATAAGCTCTGTCCAGAACCACATTGTCCCCTACGAGAGAAAATAGCAGAGAGATGGGATCAATCAAACGGATTTGTGGTAAGTCATGAGACGGAATTGACTCTCTACAAGAGTAGAGCGTTCGTAAATGCAAAACAGTGAAAACAAAACCATCAGAGCCACGTCATTCACTACAACACCACTTCATATGAAGACCGTACCGATGACACAGTTTGCACCGATCACAGTGTTGGATATGGTGCAGTTTGCTCCAATCACTGTTTTTCGGCCAATGAGAACGTTCTCCTCCATCTGACTGCCGTGACCCAAACTGACCCCCGGCTCACGGTACACGTTATGTCGAGAGTGTGTACAGCTCTGGCCTTCATGGCCTGCAAAGTTTGCTTCAGGCGTGATCGGATAGATCCAGCGTCGAATCATGTCAGAAGATACAGAGTCGTACATGAGGAGGTTAGACACCCTAGCCCCATATCCATCTTTAGTGACATGCATGTGGATCTGGTTTCCCAAGATCTAGAGGAAAATAAATTGATTATAAGGATAAGATAAGAATGCATGTCAGAATGTCAATTTATTGTGCATTTTATACCTCCTCACTGACTAAAATCCCACGGACAAAGTCGTTTCTTGTCTGGTAGTCAAAGTTATCGGAGAACAGTTCAGCAACCTATGAGACACAATCTTCATCTGAGGTTTTGTCTTATTCAAGATACATTTAGATGTGTATAGAATTTAATCAGACAAGTACAAACGTAAAATGCCAAACTCACCTGTGGAGAACAGATGCTGATATGACAATCCAGAAGATCATACCTAACTTCAAATTCATCACTTCCACTATGGAAGATATTCTGTGTGCAAAAGAAGGAACTGCTGTCACTTAATGTACATTTACTTTTGAAAATGGAAATATATTACACGTAGCCAGGAAATAAGGCTCGGAAACTTCATGTTTCACCAAAGCAAATGAATAATTAAAAAAAGATTATATTTTGTATAAAGAAAATGCAATTTACAAGACCAATAATACATGTTTTGCATTGTAACATTACTTTTACGACAATTATGCATGCACCATTCCCCCAAAATTATAAGTACCATACTGTTATTTATCGGCGATTACTTCTAGCGTTTCTTCGTGACAGCAACGAGTGAGTGTTGCCACCTTGTGGATCCACTAATTTGTGAAAAAAATTACAGGCGCATGCGCGAAAAATCAGGCTACATGTTCAATGCTCGAGCACTCTGCTGATGACGAGATTTGTGTCACGCGTCTCATAAATGAACGCTGAGCATTCAAGTCTGTCCGAAGTATACTTTGGGCTTTAGAAACTTGGGCCAGTAAGCTATCACATACCAATCACCCAGAACAGCAACTTGCAGTGGCAGATATAGGCATGGGCGACTGCAGGGTGGCATCTTGCAGGGGGCGGCACCACACCCCCATCCCGGTCAACAACTTTGGGGGCGTTCTCATTTAGTAGAATCATCACCACCACCACCACCAACACCACCACCACCACCACCACCACCACCACCACACCACAAAGGTCAACAACTTTGGGGGCATGTTGAAACCGGTTTCGTACAGGGCACCAAACAAGCTAGAACCGCTATTGGCTACTTGTTTCCAGATTGTAGTGAAATATGACATGGACATGTTCACTCTAAAATATCAATAAACTCTTATACCATAGGGAACTGAAATCTCTTTAGCCCTTGTGCTCTCTGGTAATGAAGGACACGCTTGTTTTTGCTCTCCATGGCTACAATGATGTCGTCTTCTTCACAGCGAGTCTTGTGGCCGGGCGAGGACTCTTTGAATATCATGGTCATCACAGAGACATTCTTCTCCATTTTGCGCCGTTGCCTTCGAGACAAACCACCGCATATTATATTAAGAGTAAAAATCAACAACAATGTATGATATAACGGTACACTTGGCCCAGTAGCTAATGCTAAATGCAGTTTATAGACAGGACAAAGCACCTGGCCATTTTTACTGTTTAGGGATAACCATCACCTGTGCTCCTGTAAGGCCTGAGACACATCAATGTTGGACACCACGTCTCCATATACCAGCAGAAAGTCTGAGCGGACCAGAGCCTTGGCGTCCACGTCCCTCAAAACATCCCCAAGTGAACGGTACAGGTCAGACGTGATGATGTGCACAGTGTTTGGGGATGAAGGGCGACACCATTTTGACTTCCTGTAAAATAAGACACAGAATAGAATCAAGAGGACCCCGGTCATTCTCAGATATCAACTTAAACAGTATCTTACTGTAAGTGCTCCTTGATTTTGTTGGACATCCAGCAACAGAAGACAAATGTCTCTTGCACGCCAGTAGACGTCAGGAACTCTAAAGTGTAGTCGATCATGGAGACGTTAGCCAGCGGCAGAAGAGCCTGATAGGAGGAAGCAAAGGTTTAATTTTAATTAAACAGGCAACAAATAATGCTAACCCTTACAAAACAGTACTATGGCAGTAGCATAGTAAAGTGACTGTTTCAGCATGGTACTGAATTATTAACATATTCAAATAATGGTACTCTAATGTACATCAAGAATACCAAGTTCTACTCCACACAAGCTCAAACCAAGAGCAATACTTCGGAAATTTATTATTTTAGAGCACAGCGCCAAATCGAAAAATGTATATTCACTTCATACAGTTTCATTATTTCCCCATGATTTTTAGATTATAGTAGGCTAATTCCCATGACTTTACCAGCCATTGTGATATCTGGAACTCACTTGTTTGATTCAGACAGATTCGCTAATGAATCATCGAAAACTTTGTTAACCATTTTAACCAACAAGGAACAAAAAGGCCTTTTAAATCATGGTTTTATTGATAATGTTGTCCAAACCGCTAGAGGGCGCTGCTTGCTTACACAATGCTGACTGAAGCACTGAATGCAGACTATTTTTAAACAAAGACTTTTAAGATTAAGTAATCGTGCAAGTACCATATTTCAATTTCATTCTTATCTTTCAATTAATCATGCAGCCTTAATGTAAACCATTCCTATGTCACACAAGTCAATGTTTGCTGGTTTCAAAGCATTTTGGATGGATGTGCCTCATCATATATAGGTCAGTGCAACTTTCACAACTGTCACGTCCACTAGGATGATTTTTCCTCATTATTGTGGGAACAATAATGAGTAAAAATTAAATATTACATGTTTTAGGAGTGCCAACCTTTCTACATTCTGTGGCTATCATTATTTCTGGATTGTGCATTTGAATTCACAGTTTTAACCAAGTGTGTTGATAATTAATTATAAATAATACTGATAATACAATTCTATCCAGCCTGAGTTAGAGTCTGTCCTCACTTCATCCACATGTGAGAGGAAAGAAACTCCAGCGCATCATCAGAACATCTGAAAAGATCATTGCCTGTAGTTTGCCTTCTATCCAAGATCTGTATGAAGCCCGTTGCAGAAAGTGAGCAATTAAAATAACCGAGGACTCTTTACATCCTGCCCAGTGTATATTCCAGCCTCTTCCATCAGTAAGGAGATTCAGGTCCATTAGAACACAAACAACAAGGCACAAGAACAGTTTTTTCCAAGAGCTGTATCTTTGCTGAACACACAAGAACATAGGTGGCACTGCACTCTCTAATATCATGGGCCATTTTTAGTGTATATCTGTACTTGCACTTTTTGTCCATACATACAGGTGAAACTCGAAAAATTAGAATATCGTGCAAAAGTTCATTAATTTCAGTAATTCAACTTAAAAGGTGAAACTAATATATTATATAGACTCATTACAAGCAAAGTAAGATATTTCAAGCCTTTATTTGATATAATTTTGATGATTATGGCTTACAGCTTATGAAAACCCCAAATTCAGAATCTCAGAAAATTAGAATATTGTGAAAAGGTTCAGTATTGTAGGCTCAAAGTGTCACACTCTAATCAGCTAAACACCTGCAAAGGGTTCCTGAGCCTTTAAATGGTCTCTCAGTCTGGTTCAGTTGAATTCACAATCATGGGGAAGACTGCTGACCTGACAGTTGTGCAGAAAACCATCATGGACACCCTCCACAAGGAGGGAAAGCCTCAAAAGGTAATTGCAAAAGAAGTTGGATGTTCTCAAAAGTGCTGTATCAAAGCACATTAATAGAAAGTTAAGTGGAAGGGAAAAGTGTGGAAGAAAAAGGTGCACAAGCAGCAGGGATGACCGTAGCCTGGAGAGGATTGTCAGGAAAAGGCCATTCAAATGTGTGGGGAGCTTCACAAGGAGTGGACTGAGGCTGGAGTTACTGCATCAAGAGCCACCACACACAGACGGGTCCTGGACATGGGCTTCAAATGTCAAACGTCTTACCTGGGCTAAAGAAAAAAAAAGAACTGGTCTGTTGCTCAGTGGTCCAAAGTCCTCTTTTCTGATGAGAGCAAATTTTGCATCTCATTTGGAAACCAAGGTCCCAGAGTCTGGAGGAAGAATGGAGAGGCACACAATCCAAGATGCTTGAAGTCCAGTGTGAAGTTTCCACAGTCTGTGTTGGTTTGGGGAGCCATGTCATCGGCTGGTGTTGGTCCACTGTGCTTTATTAAGTCCAGAGTCAACGCAGCCGTCTACCGGGACATTTTAGAGCACTTCATGCTTCCTTCAGCAGACAAGCTTTATGGAGATGCTGACTTCATTTTCCAGCAGGACTTGGCACCTGCCCACACTGCCAAAAGTACCAAAACCTGGTTCAATGACCATGGTATTACTGTGCTTGATTGGCCAGCAAACTCACCTGACCTGAACCCCATAGAGAATCTATGGGGCATTGCCAAGAGAAAGATGAGAGACATGAGACCAAACAATGCAGAAGAGCTGAAGGCCGCTATTGAAGCATCTTGGTCTTCCATAACACCTCAGCAGTGCCACAGGCTGATAGCATCCATGCCACGCCGCATTGAGGCAGTAATTAATGCAAAAGGGGCCCAAACCAAGTACTGAGTACATATGCATGATTATACTTTTCAGAGGGCCGACATTTCTGTATTTAAAATCCTTTTTTTTTATTGATTTCATGTAATATTCTAATTTTCTGAGATTCTGAATTTGGGGTTTTCATAAGCTGTAAGCCATAATCATCAAAATTATATCAAATAAAGGCTTGAAATATCTTACTTTGCTTGTAATGAGTCTATATAATATATTAGTTTCACCTTTTAAGTTGAATTACTGAAATTAATGAACTTTTGCACGATATTCAAATTTTTCGAGTTTCACCTGTACATACATATTGATGTTATTGGATATATGCTATACACTGTTGCATACCTTTTGTTCTCTCTCTCTTACTGTATTGTATTACATATCTGTACTTATAAGTAAGTTTGTCTATCTTAATGTATGTCCTCTGTCTGCAACTGCAAAGTCAAATTCCTTGTAAGAGTAATCTTACCTGGCTAAAAATAAATATATCGGCAAATTATGTGACTATTTGCCGATTTTTTTAATTTGATAAATAAATATCGGTGGCTGACACATCGGCCCATCCCTACAAATAACTTCAAAGAACCAACTCAAAAGAAGAATTTGCACACAAATCCGACATCACTATGGCTTGCAAGCAAGTTCTAGCAATATTTAGAGAATGAAATATATTAGAGAGTGCAACTCGAAAAATTTAAATTCACAATAAAAATATCATTATTTTCCATGACTTTTAAGAATGTCTCAATTTTCATTACTTTTAACAGGCCTGGAGAACACAATTTAAAAATTCAAAATTCCCTGATATTTCCAGGTTTTCCATAAACATGGGACGTCTTTACCATAGACAAATAAGTATTTTCGGACATTCGGATATTTAAAAAGAACTTAGCTTCATATGGTAAAGGTCCAAAAAAACATGGTAGTACCATGGTATAAGGCTAGATGGTACTTTGATAGTAGATGATACTTTGATACATATGACTAGCATGGTATTTACATGGCACTCCAAGGAACTTAAAAGAATAGGTACCACAATTGTCCAACAAACTATGATACCATCATGGTACATGTCTAAATAACATGGCATGACTATGACATCATGCAGCAAAAACAATGAACGTCAATAAATACCATGGTACTGCTACTACTACTACTACAAAACAACACAGTAGTACCATGGTACAGAACCATGTTATCATATCATGTACACTGTATTACAAAAAATAAATAAATCATGCAATACTACAGGTGCAGATAACATGACGTTCCCATGGTATCAGATGGTAATACCATGATACTATATACAGTGGTACTGAATGATAACCATATTTTTCATGTATCGTGGTATTTACATGGTACTACATGGCAAAAACACATAGTATTGCCGCTGAATGGGACATTTTGTTGTTGTTGTATTATGGTGATGATGAGCAGTGTTCTGCACGGTGATCCAGAGGCACACGTGCTCGCAGTCATTAGCCCCTGACTCACCCGCGGCTGGTCTTTAGTGATGGGGAAGAACCTGCGGTTGAAGCTGTCCGCGATGAGAACCGCCTGCAGCGGCTGATCCTCTTCATCCTGATCCGCTACGGGCTTCCGAGCGCGGCTCTGTTTGCCTGCTTTGCCTGCCATGTTTGTTATCTGAAACTACGGTCAAGCGTTTAGAAAACCGGAAGTTAGCTCTAACCGGTTAGGTTTAATGGTCCAACTTCAAATTAATAGTTCGATTATTTTAACTCTGTAATGTGTATATGCTCTTTAATGGCTATTAAAATTGTTCAGTTTCATTGTTTAAGTGTAAATTATTGTCCAGAGCGCTACTAGTGCGGCACATGCTTGACGATGTCATGCGGTGCGTGTTGCTTTTCTCAGCGCTGTTCAAGCTGGACCAATCACAGTCGTTTGTGATTAGTGGATAAGACATAATAGCAATTTTGTAGAGAACTGCTAGGGCAATGTGCATTTTATACACGTAGAAATTATTCAAAAAAGATTACAAAGATAAGAGGACAACTATAAATATTGTCTCCAATTACAGAAAGAAATGTCTTTGAATTTGAAAGCGGCTCAATGGGGGATTGGGCCTTCTGAGCCCCGTGCGCCACTTGCTGGTTAAAAATTAGTGTTGCGCATTGAACAGCTGCGGCATTATTTCGAGTACAGAAGCCGGACTGGGTCAGAAAACAAAGTCTTTCTGCTGACTAAAGTCGAAGTAGGTGATGAAACCTACCCATCACAAAACAAAAGATCGACAAACTATTTCATATTTTTTGTGAAATAACAGAACATAGTATCAAAAAGTAACTGCCTGGGGTATAATGGTTCCAAAAACATTTTATGTTAATGTTCCCAGTTTTGGAATTTGGTTGTGTAGGAGACCTGACTGGAGTCACTCACCCCCCCAGAAGTATATATTTGTAATACTTCTGGAGTTAAAGGCACTCCAACTTTGTAAAAACAACACACAAAAAACTTGATTTGACATGGAATAACCCTAACTGCTAAACTTTTAAACAGAAAGAAATGAATCATATTTTTGAAAAATATGTTTACAATGATGTACTGTACATTCACATGAGATGAAAAGTAGTCAACACATGTCAAGGACTTTGTGTACAATAGGACTGCACATTTGCAATACATTGGCAAAGAATTTTGTAACTTATTTTTTTAATTAGAACAGCATGGAAAGAAGATTCGAACCCTCAAGTTTGCAACAACCAAAATGCTTTATTTAAACTGCAAATTAACAGGAAAATGATAGAACAGAAAAAGGCACAAGCTCTGGAGTGAAGATGTAGGAGGGAAACCTACACACTCTACACACTCTCACGGCGGAATCAGGATTCGTACAACTTTTCTAAATTTGGCTAATTCGTTTGATATCATACGGCTGCACTCGTCTGAATTCCTACGAATTTCACTGCAGCCAACGACATCGCTGGACATCGTTTCCATCAAATACGTGACAATAACTTGCTTCTTTCGGCCTCTTCTGCAGCATGAATATGATACAGTATGAATGTGATGCTCTTTCAGTGTATTGAAACATTAGTTAATGTTCCTAACTGATATCCCTTTCGTCATATCAGTTCATTCAAAGCGACTTCACTCCGATAAAAAACACTTTCTCCAGCTCAGAAATGAGAGAAACCCTGAGGAAATTGTCCCTCAAACAGCTCCCTAATATATTGCTTACACAGACACCTGAAGACTCTGTATGTACTGTACAAATGGTAAGTCCTTATGTAAGTTCCTTCTCTTACGAGAAGTCGTGATCGCATTGAGATGGGCTTTCCAGTGATATCACTATGAAAATGAACACATTGGGCAATTTCATGCTTATGGAAAAGTTCCCAACTGGGAATTACAACACTGAGTGTGTTTACATACACGCCATAAACGGTTTTCTTTAATCTGGGTATGGCCATAAATGGTTTAAGCATAAACCAATTGACATTTTTGCCCATTACACTGATTTCCCATGCAAGGCAATTTATTTATAAAGCACAAATAAAAAGAACGGACTGTTGTACAATAAAATATGTTAAGTAGAGGAGAGAGAGAAAAAACAATAACAAACATAAGTATAAATACATCAAATAAGCACACTAAACAATGGGAATCTCAGCACATGGTTAATTAAAAGAGTGTTTAATTGTACATTTTAGCTTGCTGTTTATATTTGACATTTCACTTGTTTTGCACTTTCCTCAATTTTACTAAATTCTTCCTGTATAAAATGAATTTAAATGAATGTTTAGTTTAATGACTGTGATGAAAATTTCAGAAAAATGACTACAACTGCAAAGAAGTGTAAATAAAACAGTCTAGAACACACAAAGAAACTGGACAGTGTTAATGCATTGGTGTAATTGATTTGTATTAGTTTTGCAGTCAGTGTATCACAGTTCATTTAGCCTTATTTGTTGTCAAGCTGACAACGACAGCTGCATTTACTTGTTCTGAATGTATTGCTGGTTATATAGTAAGTGACATTTCAAAGCATACTGTAGATGAGACATTTTTTGCTATAGCAGGAAGCACAGAATTAATTAGTCAATGTATCCGACATGATCCAATCATTGGCAATATCACTAATATTGAGTGTAGAATATAGAGTTGGTAATATTATCATTCCATGTGCAAAAAATCATCTAAACAAAATACCATTGAACAAACTGTAAAATACTACAAATTACCTTAAAACATAATGGAAGTTAATTATATATGAAACAGTACGCAAGCGGTTGAATTTGGGGCTATGCCTTTACATTAACTACAATCACTGCTGCCAACGGTTTTCTGACAGTTGAAAAAACTATTAAAATAATTAAAAAGCATCTTCAGTAAACAAAGGATTTACCATGCTTAAAAAAAGAAAAAGAAAAAAGTCTTAAAATAAGAGATCTAGTATGTGCAAACAAAACTAGGCAACCTCTCAGCCAAACTAATGTATTAGTCCAAAATGACTTCTTAAAATATCATCTTGTGCAACTAATCGTCGAGAGGAATAATCACAGGTCATTTCTGTTGGTTAAGAATATTAATAAAAAGAACATTGAAACCAGCGGAAACAATAAAATATTTTTGGGCTAATTCATAAGAGTGTGTGTTCATGAATGCGTGTTGTCCGAGGGTCTCTTGAGCACAGCGCTGTATTTACTAGGAGCTCCGTCAGCCTTCAGCTGAACATTCAACAGGGTAAAAATGGAGATCTCCTGCAGAAGAGGAAAAAACAACATTAGCCACTGCAGGAATAATTCAGAAAGGAGCAAATCTTACCAAACTGACGAGGGAAACAGAAGAAGAAAATAAAAGGGGCTTCGACATATTTCTTGTAAAAGAAATTGGGTTCAAACATATTTCTTAAGATCTGGATTTGGAACCTGTTGTATGAAGTCTTTTCTCGGGACATCTGTTTCACAAACAAGCGTCATCTCTGGTCTGTTCCTCACTTTACGGAAGTGGAATGACTTTAGTCCCTCTAATGCCTTCATGAGAGAGACAGCACATTATGTATTATTCATTATGTCATGCGATGTTCATAAGTAACAGAAAGTCTCTGATGTCATTACCATTTATGGTGCTGATTTCCTGCCTGAGCCCAGTATCATACCATGTTACATTCAGTTAAAGGTGCGCGCTGTAATTTTATCCCAATTAAAAAAGTTGCTGAATTACCATAAACAATTTAGTCTCGAACCTTAGTTTGTAAAATATGTTGACAGCACTTATCAATGGAAATCTATGGCACAAGCATAAAGTTGCCCCTTAGGCTACGTCTACATTAATTCGGATACATTTGAAAATGGCGTTTTCGCTCCGTACACACTAACGTTTTCACGCATTTTTCAAAAGTTGCTCGTCCACACTAAAACGTATGAAACCGCTTAAATCATGTTACTGTGCATGCAGTACGGTCTGAAATGCAATTGTCCTCGTGTTCCGTCGCCGGACACCAATTCAGAGTAAACTTCCTGTCGCCTTTGAAGGAATGCAATGTGAAGGTTTTACAAAGTGACATACATTTTTTAACAATGCTATCGAAGTGAGTATCAGGCACAACAGCACCACTATGAACACAGGCAGTCATCTTGATTGTTTTCTTTGGATAGATCACATGACTAAAGGAGGAGGTCCAGTGGAGGCGTGCGTCCTCTAGACTCGTCACAACAATCTTGCCATTAAAAGACTGTCTATACAGTAATCGCCCACTAGAGAGCGCACTATTGCTTGCACACCACATGTCATGTCTTGTCCGCATCACAGAATAAGAAACACAGATGCGCATCCTTCACTTCCTCTCTTGTAAAGATGAAGTTGGCTCAATTTATCCAATCATGGAGCATTTCTCTATAGATGTATGAACATTGTGTTTAACAATTACGTCAGTGATCGTCGGTATAGCATGGAGGCAATTAACTTGTCATCTCATCTTCAGCAGAGAAGCGGTATGTCATTTAGTGTGTTTGTACGCAGTGTTATTTGAAATCTCAAATAAAAAATACATGTCCAAAGTTCCGAAATATCCCTATATATTACTTCAAATATGTATCTTTGAAGTTATTATTGACCATATTTCATAAACAGTCATTAAACAATTCACAAATTCGTACTAAACATAAGCTTAAACGTATTAAAATACAATGAAGTTGTACTTCATTGACACGTAGAGGACAATACTCATACTTGCATTTCTTAAAAAGTGTATTAATTTAAATTATATTTAAAATGTAGGCTACATGCACATGTTTGAGTCCTCTACGTGGGTTTTGTGGTACTAGCGCCAACGTTTTATTGATTAACTGATCGTGAATCTCCATAACAATCGATTATAATTATGTCTGAAAATTGACATTCCTGCAACATGTTTAGAAAACATACCTTTAAAACTATTTTCACGAGGATACGTTGTACACATACAATGCCATTGTTAAACGGATTTAGCATATTAAAGAATGCAAATGCAGCTTAAACAAATACCTAGAAACAAGTGGTACGTACTTTGCAGTAGATTCGTTTCTGCACTCCATAGCGAAGCACCAGCACATCAAAGGACTGATCCAAGACTCCCATGACCATAGCCTCAGAGTCCAGAGGACCACACTCCTACAAACAACAGCATCCACACTCATCAATACACACTGACTCTGATGTAGACTACGATATGTTTGACCTCTTCAACATCTAGAGTTACCTTCACAAAGACACCAAAGTAAAGCTCAGAGCTCAGCTCTTGAACTCTCTTTGAAGCAGTCTTCCTATCGTTGCAGTTCGACGCCTGTTTGTGAACCTCCTCCCCTGAGAAATCTAAACACGGGCCACAATCTGCAACAACACACAAATGCACAAATGAGGCTTCAGATGAAACTATTACTATGCACTGTCACCAATGAAATACAGCACAAACAACTAGTAAGAGACAAATGTGTTCTCACGGCCGAAGAGTTCGTCGATATTTGGTTATTTTGACATTACTGGGCCATACCCACTCAATAAACAATAGTGGTTGCTCCCGCTAACACTGTGGTCACTCAACACTAGAGTAACTCACTGAGGGAGGCGGCAAGCAGACGGTGCACCATGACATCTGCGTAGCATCGTATAGGGGAGGTGAAGTGTGTGTAGAGAGGCACGTTCAGAGCGTAGTGACGGAAGAGTTTCTCATCCTTTAGCGCTCCAGTGCAGAAATACACTGCCATCTAAACACAACAACAAAAACAACAACTATTGCCTCAGTTCTAATAATGCGACATAAAATGATCTGTACACGCAAGATAAGAGCGCGTAGATTAAATAGGAGGAGAATATTTTTACCTGCATCGGCCTGGAGCACATATGAGTGAGAACTTCCTTCCTGGCTGCTGTGTACTCATCATCACAGAGATTTTGATGCAGAGTCCTCTGTAGAAAATAATGTTTCATGACAATCAAACATGGTTGACTTCAGCCAATCATTAGTTTTTTTAAAAATGACATGTGAATGAATGAAAGAATATCATGAACAGCATATACTTAAAACAAAGATGACAACCAACTCTAAAACAAAACGGAGGACATATTTTAAACAATGTCCTTATAATTTCTTTCCATGTTAAAGTACAAAGAATTGGGACTAGAGCTTTCAAGCTTCAGAAAGGATGCAAAAGCACAATAAAAATATACCCAAGTATAACAAAAATGGTTCATAGGATTCTTAGATAACTCTTGAAGTCATAAGTCTTCAGAAGCCATTCGATAGCTTTGTGCGAGACCGAAATGTACATAATTATTCAAAAAATTTTAACATTCGCCCCAGCTCTCCTTGGCTCATTCATGAGCGTTCAATGGGAGTTCATGAGAGCAGTATTGATGTCAGATGTGTGAACAAATTGTTCGTTTTCAATTAATCGGATGATCTGGTCCTCTACTTCAGCTCACAGACTCAATGATCTAGCTGCTGCAGTTATATATCTCTGGACCGTTCAATTATCCGTAAATAACAACTTTCAACATTTTTGTCTGTTCTAGAGGTCGACCGATAGTGGATTTTGTAGTGAAGTAAGGAGGCAGAGAAGGCCCATACCCAATTAATCACCCAATAGTTTTTAAAATCAATTTATGTAAAAAAATAAATTAAAATCCCAGATGCAGGTTATCATGCAACCAAATTGGATGGTGGATAAAACAGGACTTTTAAATAAAAACAAGCCCAAAATACACCAGGGACTCTTATTTTGAAATGGAGACTTGGCTCAGTTACAATGCTCTATATGTATTTAAGAAATTAAGCTTTTTTAATTCACCAGAAGGGTTTTGTGTATATAAATTGTCTGGTCTTGTCTTATATAGCGCTTTTTTTATGTTAGAGGTTACCAAAGCGCTTTACACTGTGTCCCAATCACTCATACATTCGCACTCACACTCATACACCAATGGCGGCAGAGCTGCCATGCAAGGCGCTAGCCTGCCATTGGGAGCAATTTGGGGTTCAGTGTCTTGCCCAAGGACACTTCGGCATGTGGAGTCAAGTGGGCCGGGAATCGAACCACCAACCCTGCGATTGGCAGCCAACCCGCTCTACCATAGTATATTTCAACAGATGAGGTTTAACGAGGTATGAGGTTTATTATTATAAAAAAAATATGAAGTTGTTGACAAAATGTGTGTGCTGACTTCCACATTTCTGTATATTAAAGAACGTTCGAACACTTGATTATCAAATCAAACTAACAAAACATACATTGAAATGATGATAAACATATGGAAGAATATTGTCGACGATGAATGATTTAGTGCAAATCCCTACGATGTGTCAGTGATTGTTTCATACTGCAGAAGCAAGCCCTTTTAATTGTAGCCATAGAGGAATTTCTTCAATTCTCCTTTTATGTTCTACGAAAGAAAGTCATTTACTGCTTTGCAGCAACATGAGGTTGTGAAAATAAAGACAGAATATTTGGGTGAAGTAGTGTTAGACCCACATGCAGTGCACCAGATGAGGAGAAGTCAATGTCGAGGCCCATCTGATCACAGAATTCTTGCAGATCATCCACCATCTTGCTCTGAGGTTGTGGGTGTCTCCTCAGCAGTGCCAGCTCTGGGTACGAGCGGTAGATCTGATGAGCCACCGCAATGTTTGCCAGCAACATGAACTCCTCCACCAGTCTGTGTGAAACAGAGCATGGGATTCACAGCTCAGAAGCTCAATTTGGAAGTGGTCAGTACCACATGTTATGCAATACTGGCACAGGAGGAGAGAACATACTAAGAGAAAGAGGACAGAGCCGAACAAAGCTGGCTGTAGATGAGAAAGCACGTGTCCCCTCTCATAGCACAAGAAGAGATCACTAAGAAGTGAGTATTTTATGACAAAACCCACAGTAGGAGGCATTGAATTTGGGCTTACTTGTTGCTGTCACGATACTGATAGACATGATAACAATGAATGAAATGAACATTACTATAACCACAGTCAAACCATCTGTAAATCGATTATTCATCACAAAGTACGTGGCAAACATTTAATTAACAAACACATGAAGCTTAAAGTCACTTTGGTTTTCCGTGTACCGCTCTATCTAGGGTCCTTTTCATTTTGTGGTCCGTTCTGCATAACGCGGCGGCTCATTTGTGCATATCGCGGCCCATTCAGCACGTTTCGCGGCTGACTCACCGGCCCGTTCGGTTCTCCCGATGGCCAGTCTGCCACTGATCGGCCCCAAAGTGTGTCGGCCCACCGGGAAAATGCCCGGTATGCCAGATTACCAGTCAAGCCCTGCCCTAGCACTTAAGAACATCTACACTATGTGAGTAAATCTCACAAAGCCTGTGAAGAACATGTCCAGGTTCATAGTTTGACACAAATATAAAAAAAGGAAGTGTTTCCTATTGCAAATGAAAAACTAATAAAATATTATTTAATCTGTGAAGTATTTATTAGGGCTGTCAATTGATTCTTTTTTTAATCACATTTATTAAATAATATGCCATTTAATTAATTGAAATTAATCGCATATCAATATTTCCCCAAATAAAGATACTGTAATTCAGTCTATAATAATCAACATATTCTAAATATAATATATTGATGAAATATGATGAAAAACATTCAGGTTATTAAAATACTTCAGGCAGACGAGTAAAGCACTGATTACACAATACAAAAAGTGGCTTTAGAAGTCAATCAATTTTAGTTTATTTTAAAGATTATTTTAGTTTTATTATAAAGTTTATTTTACATTTCATTGAACATAAGCCCATCAATGGCCTTCAGTCCACTGCAATATATTTTGTAATTTAATTTTTATATCTGTTGACTTACAGGACACATTCTTGCATTCTGTCTGTACAAATGCATCAGACGGACGCTTGTGGAGCGTCTCATTGTGGCTGTGTTGCGTTTCACTGGTTTACTCCGTGTTTTTAGGATGCCGTGTAAATTGACATGTAGTTTGAAACTTTAGAAAGAGCAACTAGAGACCCCTGCACTCTACTCCGTCCAGATGTCTTTTAACAGCTGTCAGTTTAGAGCCTGTAAAGATGGAGTTGTGGTGATTGCCCCCTGCTGACTGCGACTCGTAAAAAACATGAAGGTAGTATTTCAAGCTTGAAGTGCTAAATTGATGGGAAAATTCCTCATTATGGAAATGATGTACAAGTCAGGGGGCATGATAAATTGCGTAAAAAATTTTTTAACACATTTTTATTATAATTTGTTATTTTGTTTTATAAATAGCATTCATTTTAAACAAAAATAATTTATTTTAATTTTTATTTTAATTAATCTTACTAAATTGACACATTCAACAGCCTTAGTATTTATACGCCACAGTAAAATGTATTTTACTACATTTAGCAGCATCATTTATTACTGTATTAAAAAAATTAGGATAAGATTTCCTTTTGCATTATAGTAATGAAAATTTGGGAAAATTGTCATGAATATAATAATAAAGTTCTTGGAACAAAAGTGTAAATGTATAGTCAACTACAGAACAGCAAATTGTGACTACAGGGATGAGACTGAGAACTTGAACAGAGAGGATATTAATATTTCGCTAAAATGAGACACACCTGGTCAAGCCTCAGAGTGTTTTGCGATGTTGTGTAAGTTAAGGACGGCCTCCTGTATCTCAGGGATGGAGTGGTCTGGGGAGCAGGGCGGCAGCTCTTCAGCACTGAAGCTCTTGTCAGGCGCTTCAATCATGTTCTGAGCATGATCATAACTCAACTTAATGCAGGAACAGATGACAGAGCGGCCAAACCACTCACTTAGGATCTACAGGATATACAGAAAATAACACTATAGATAACACTTTGCAATAGAGATTATTATTCTGAGAGCACTTTAAGACATTTGCTCTAAATAAGAGTCAAAGATCCATCTGACAGATACCATTACCTTCCCATCTGGCGAAAGCTTCCAAATGACGGAGAACGTCAAGTCGATCTGTCAGAGGATTCAAGCTGCACAGCTCCTCACACAGGAGACGAGGCAACATGGGGATCACCTGCATCAGAACATACATGTATCAAAATTCCAACCTATAAAAAGATAAACATATCCGTATGCATCCACAACTTTTCTTTCAAACTTTACAAAATTACTTAAAACTGCCCTTTAGAAGAGATCCGTAAAAAACATCCAATGAGCGGCAGTTCTGTGGACAGAAATGCCTTGTTGAGGAAAGAGGTCAACAGAGAATGGCCAGACTGGTTTGAACTGACAAAGTCAGTGTGCTTCTTCAGCAGAACAAAAACGAAGATTTTTAGAACAATATTTCAGCTCTGTTTATGCCTTTTTTACTCTAAATCTCCACTTTCACTTTCATATGCAAAAGTGAAACTAAACAGGCACCACATGTGACTTTCACAGTAAAAGTAAAAGTGGAGATTTAGGGTAAAAAAAGGATTTACATTTTGATGTTTCTCACCCACACCTATATATATATATATAGCTTCTGAAGATATTAATTTAACCACTGGGGTCTTATGGATTACTTTTATGCTGATTTATGTGATTTTTGGAGCTACAAAAAGGTCTGGTCACCATTCACTTGCATTGTAAGGACCTACAGAGCTGAGATATGTGTGATGAGTCCAATCAGTGCTTTCTCATTTCAGATTACAGATCAAACATCTTCCAAATCTGCAGCAATTTAAACTGTATGTCCAAAAAAATGCCACTCTGTCAAACGCCGGTGCCTAAAACAACGTTTAATTCAGTCTAAAATGACCTTTGTTTAGCACTGCAAGATGAGCAATTTAATAGGCTTTAATTAAGAAACTACTGTGAATCGGTTTGGTTTGTCAGTTTAAAATGAGAAGGCTTTGTACCTTTTGAACCAGATACACACTTGTGGCTCTTCGGCTGGCGATTTGATCCAAGGCATTTCCTTCCGCCACAAAATAACTCACATCAGCTATATGAACACCAACCTCAAAATTACCTACATCAGGAGAGAGGAACAATAGGAAGTCACTTTTAAATGAACTGTAATCCAAAACGTAGTGCACACAATAGCAAAACAGCCAACAGTGTCAACAGCAGGAAACATACCATCCGAGAGCTGCTTGCAGGACAGAGCATCATCCAGATCTCTGGCTGTAGCTGGGTCGAGCGTAAAGATGCAGTCTTTTCTTTAAATAAATAAATGCATTTAAACTGGAGCATGTTGTTTTTATTCAAATTGAGTCCCATTTATTGAAAGATTAAATTAACTGAATTAACTCTGTGGCGAGTCACCTATACTTTCAGCCTCCCCCTGGAAAAAAACGCCTAAACCACATCTCTCGGGAGGAGCGCCAGGATTGGATACAGCTGAAACCACTCTGCTCATCACCCCAACAGGGATTTAAGCTGCATGCTCACAGAAGGCAGATGAGCACGTCTCGGAACAGATATTTAATGCTTTCTTCTGTCTCCTCTCAGGCTCAGAGTAACCAGAAGAATGTGGCTTTCCTGTCCCGAACCTGGTGATCATCCCCGAACCCTACAGACACCACCTTTGCACCTCACCCAAGCGGCTACCAGCTCCACACTCTCCAGTTCATCGGAAAGAAGCTCACTTCCGCACACCAGGAAAACCACCACTCACACCCACCTGGGCTCTCCACTACACTCCCCACACTCCTTTATCTAATACAAGCCTCTCTGGGGTAACCACCCCAGTCTGTTGTTCACTGCATTCTGAGTAGAGTTGCAACAGTATGTGATTTTTAAACTTCAGATAATATATTTTAACAGGCAGTCGAGAAGGAAAGGAGTTACGCACACGCAGGAGAGATTCTCCATCCTGTTCCATTTTTTTCTCAATACCGTAGAAAAGCAGATGAAAACCGTCGATTTACATACAGGTGGAAAAATGAAAAGCTCTAATATCAAGCCTAGCAAAATTGGGACAGGGTAGCAGTTACCTGAGATCTCTTCTTCTTGAGAGCTCATGAGCAGGGATGCTCCAGGGCAGATCTCGAGGAAGACATCCAAACACCTCCTCTGCAAACTCGGAGAAGTCCACATCATATTCAGTCAGCATGCCATCTGTTTCTGGCTCTATATCACCTGCTTGCCCTAATGTTTTCGCAAGCCGCCTTAAACCATAGAATAATAATTATGAGTAAGATCTAAAAGATCAAGTTTGTTCAGAAAATGTCCAAGATCAAAAACACTGAAATAAAATATGTTTGCGGAGAACTCACCCTTCAGCAAAGTTGCTGTCTGCGGGCCAGTGTGTTATGTGACAGATGAAGAGAGTGTTTTCATAGTCTCCAGGTCTGGTGATAAAGTCTACAGGACAGTCTACTAGAGGCACGTTGACTCTCGGTACTCGATGGTCCACAGGAGAGAACATGGCAAAATTCTTGTTTGGGAGAAATTTGAGGCAGTCTGATGCTGCTCTGGAATGCTTCTGCTCAACAATGAACACAACCTGAAATACACAACATCCCTGTACAATTATAAACAAAGCAATGAACTCATACATAAAAAGTCACTGTAATGGGATGTTTTCATGTTGTTCGAAAATCACTTTTTTTAGGACGCATCGAAATAACTCAACCCATTTTTAACCTATTACATGTCTCTTTTAATGAAGACTGACCATGATTATTTATTTATGCATATTAAAAAAGTAATGCACAAACTAGAACACAAATAGAGCCCCAGATGATACATAAAATCTTTATAAAAATATGTTCTTGGTCTGAATATTTTTTTATATATATCTAATGACATGAATAAGGCAATGACTAAATTAATGAATATATTAATGAATAATGGTGTATAACTAAAAGTTAAGAATCATGGATATTGTTTCAAACCAGCACTAACCTTTCCAGTCCTTTGCACTGCTTTCTCTGAACTTGTTCCAGAAGTGTTGGACACATTTACATGTTTGGCAGCGGCTACGATAAATGAAAGAAAAATGTCAATCTGATTGGTAAAATACAATTTTCCTTGTATTACCTCAATTGGATTTACTAAGAGAGAACTCTTCTACAAGTGGTAAAAACCCTATGGCTGGTTCATTCGTCCTCATTCTGCTGCCTTCAACACCGTAATTAACAAGATTTGTCCATCTAACCTATGTAATTCACTACATAGCTACAGCTAACCACCGGTGTACTCCAAGGTTCGGTATTCGGCCCTCTCCTTTTTGCAATATTCAGAACATCACTGGGATCATCAATTAGACACAAAGCTTCTCCAACCACCACAAGACTAATGAAACACCGCTCTAACATTAGACAACCCCACAATGTCTTAATGAATCAGTTTGCTTTATGGACATTTCAGCCTGGATGAAAGTGTCTCCTAAATGTATCCATTTATTTATTATTCTGAAAGCCACTGAATGCAACATTGTTATGCAACTATTGTGCCACTCAAACCCTTTCATTTCAACAAAATCTGATTGTTATACAGCAACACAAGGGTCATTTAAGTACATAACAATGAGTCATGACAATCCGGGTGTTGGAAAAAGTGAGGTGAATAGCCCATTCATCCTGTCAAAACAATCATGTCTTTCATTGCCTGCTCACTTCAGTCGCCACACACCCTGCATAACACTTGACACTCTGGAATCTGATGCAGTGTTTTGAGCTATGGATGTTTAAAGATTTAATATGTAGATGTCTTTGGGAGGCATGTGTATACAAAGAAATCTGGGCTCGTTAAAGAGCAAAATGATTTCAGCTCTTGGCACTTTAGTCATCAATGAGTGACTCAACAATTTTGATTCCAGACCTGTAAGATGGCACAGAAGTGACCAAAGCAAATGGGATAATTCATTTATTGACATGCAAACCAGTTAAAACAATAAAATTTGATTATACAGTTGCAAACTTTTATTACATTTAAGTCACCTGAGAATACTTCATACACAATACATTTATTAAATACTTTTAATCAATTAGAAACAGAGACAATTATGCTTGATAGACTTGAGCTTACACCCAGTCTACACCAGGCGTGTCCGTTGACGTGACAAAACGGCTTGGGGCTGTCTACAATGGACATGTCAACACGAACATTCTAAACCATTTATGTGTTGAAGCCAGTAGTGGCGCATGCGCGTGCAGCGCAAAATGGAACGGGACACTCGTTTACTGTCGGCGATGATTTACTATCATTGGGGCGAGTACATAATGAATTTTCCTTTTTGGGTGAACTATTACTTAAAGTAATGGGTCTATTAGAACTACACTTATCACAGAAACTGCAAGAACAGCTCATTACCTTTAACATGAAGACTGACATTCTCCATTTTACTGATCACCTCATCATTAAAATGGTCCTCCACTATGACATCATGAGCCTTTGCTATATTCTGATTGGCTGGACTGCTCTCATTAAGATCTCCATTGATTGCCTGTGGAAGAGAAAGCACTAAAGAAATACATTTCGGATTCAAAAACAACTTTTCATCTTTTGGCACTAGTGTATCCTGTACTAGGTGTGGAAATCACAGTATGATTCCTGCAATATGCTGTAATGATGAAACATGGGTCACGATGATATGACACATTGTGTAGCCGAGCTTTTTAACAATAAAAATTTAAATCGGGCTACTATTTATTATTTGACAGCCATGTGAGTTTGTTTTTTAAATATGTTTGTGATCGATAAGGCCAAATGGCCATGGGTGAAAATACACTCAAAATATTTTAGCCTATATTTTAAGATTTTGTTGCACTCCATCTCTGGTTCTACAATTTCACACTCTTTGCTTTGAAATGAGCTGTGAAAAGCCAGAATGGGGTCAGGTTCAAAAGTTCTTATTTTTTACCAATTCTAATTGGATTTCAGATGATACTAAATCACCTACATGACTCTGCAGATCTAAAAATAAATACATTTGTGCTTGTAGGTTGTAAAGCTACATTTCTCTGTTTAATTGCTTTCCTGTGCTGCAGATTATTTACAATATATCTTCTTGACATAACTAGCCTCATAGCATTTTAAATTTCCTGACGCAAACTGCCCACACATGCGCACACCAAAGAGGTGTACTTAGCATTAAAAGCTTTAGTTTTGTTGCTGATTCTGATGTACAAAACATTTATTATTCAAAAGGTTCAATGATCTTAAGATCTGGTATTTGGAAGTCTATAATTCAGATGAAATTTTTGGCAACTGACATTATTAAAATAAAATGAACTAGTGGCAGAATTGCCTTCAAAAACATGTTGAAACATGATGCTGAAACTTTTCTGGAAATAATCGTTGCCATGTGTCATTTAGCCATAAGCTAGTGCCTTTCTATTTGTTTCAGAAACTGCAAGTCATGAATTGATGATCCACGCTGAACTCACCACACGCCCCACCGAGAACGAACCACATTATAGCGACCACGAGGAGGTTACCCCATGTGACTCTACCCTCCCTAGCAACCGGGCCAATTTGGTTGCTTAGGAGACCTGGCTGGAGTCATCCCTAGGATTCAAACTCGCGACTCCAGGGGTGCTACTCAGCGTCTTTACCACTAAGCTACCCAGGCCCCCAAATTCAAATAATTTAGTCAGAAATCTAGCTCCATAGTAAACTAATGTTAACAAATGGAAACTTATCGTAAAGTGTTACCTTTCATTTTTACAGTTGATATTGATTTGGTAAAGTTTCTCAATGATCACAAAGCAAGCTGGCCTGAGAAGTCAATAAAATATCAGCACATCTTTCCATTAAATTTCATAAATGAGTCAATTTATGTAAAGTACCTTCCACTGTTCAGGGGGGAGAACTTTCACCACAACAATGTCTCCATTCAGCGCCCTGTTACGAGCTGGAATCCCATCCAGAAAGATATCAGCAGATCCATCCTGCAGCACAACATCAAAACAGGATCTCACATTTAAACTCAGAGGAGTTGTGTAGTTATATAAATAGAAAAAGGTTCAACAGCTAACTTTTTACCCCCAAAATATGTTGCGTTGTAGTTACCTTCATTGTTCTAGCACTCATACAAGTGCAAGAATATGTTTAATTGGTTTTAAGATGAAAATATGAAATGCTTACAGAAGAAGGGACAAAAGCTTCCTTATACTTCTTGGGGTTTATTCTCAGTACTCCCTTGAAAAGAATGATATGTAAATGTTTCAGTTAAAATGAATGTTTTGAACATTTTACAATTTGAAGTCTTGTTTAAATAAGTGTACATTTGTATGAAATGTACCTGAATGAGCTGTCCTCTCTTTAGGCCTGCAGACACATCCTCTGTGCACATGTATTGCTCGAACAGTTGCTTCCGTGACACTCTGCCACTTTTACTCTTTTTATTCTTCTCACTTGGGCGTAAACTTTCTTTTGAAACTGTGAAAGCAAGGATGATATTTCGCTCACCAGCTTTAAGTTGAAACACATGTGTCATTTGAAGTGCAAAAGAATGAGAGGCATACATACAGTATATTAGAGTCTGTTTATAGTTTCGAAAATAAACTTTGTTTTTAAGGGGTAATATCTGCCAGCTCAAACTCATGTTCAAGTCAGTGGGGATTTCTTTAAGACTGCAAGGGAAGCTCAGCTTCCCCTATAATGTCAAAAAAATAATGGTCAAATATGTACTATTGTGTGAACAATTTATTGACTAAAAATGCGTTAGAACACGTTCATCTCGAAGACGAGTTCGTTCAGAATCAGCTACATTACATATAGCAGGTCGGCTGACTCGATTTACTTGTCATACATTCCCGTAGCGTCAGTGCATTTCCCTGTTGAAGCTGAGCGTCCATTGACTTCAATGGGGCTGCTCTGAACAGTTTTTTTCAGTGCTCCGAAAATAGACGGTCATTGGATAAATGCTGCGATTATGTCCCGCCCACGGACGCTCAGCGTCTCTGGGGGTGAATGAGGAGTGGGCTGGCCCGGACTCCGGGCTTCCGCGTGATGATTGGAGGATCTGTCGAAAGACTGCATCTCCTTTTGATTGACAGCGAATCTGTACTATAAGAAGTCACTGAAGCTATTTCGCGCTCAGTCCCATCGCGGATTTCTCAAGTGTAGTCGAAAGACAAACTGCTGCAACCTATTTCTTTATATTTGTTTGGCGAAATTGCTAGTCAATTTGCATAATACATTTCACACAATTATACACCACATTCCTTGTTTCAGTTTTACCAAGTTTAATATATTTTGTTTTAGAGCGTTCGTTTGTTCGTTCGTTCATTCATTCATTCATACAGTAGGCTAGGCTAGCGTCGTACGGGTGAAACTGCGCACGATGGCAGATGGTGCTAATATTGTCGACCTGATTTTGGCGAAGCCCTTTGAAAGTCTTCCTTACGAGGAAAAAATTTGAATTAAACAGCAGGGCAGATCAACACCTAAGATTGATTTAGTGCAAAAAATAGGGAAAAATAACAGGTCTTTTCAGCTCTGCTGGTATGACAAAGTTAGCTGGCTGACTGGAAGTGCTGTGACAAATAAAATGTACTGCTGGCCATGCCTCTTGATGAAACCATCTCACGGATGTGTTGTTTGGTCAAAAGTGGGGTTTGGAGATCTGTCTAACTTTGACAGGGCATATAAAAGACATGAAAAGAGCAATGAACATGTGAGTGCATCTGCAAGATTAAGTTGCATGGGCAGGATCAGGGTTGAGCATGCAATCAATGAAGGTGCTCGCATTCAAGTGACTAAACATAATGAAACAGTCAAACAAATAGGGCAGAATTTACTTTTAAATAAGTTTATAATGTAGGCCGAAAATGAGCTTCCCCTCTTTGAGAGACCAGCAGCCGCCACTGGTTCAAGTGCATTTTTCACATTAATGGGTAGTACTCATTTTGCATTACCTCACAATACCTTTATTCATCCCTGATGGAAATTAACCATGGTTTTACAATATTAGTGATCTTTCACCATGATATTCGTAGTATTAATATGAGAAACCCAAAACTATGGTATTAGGAATCAATCATTCTGCCAAAAAAACATGGTTAGCTTTAGTATAGTAACACCATGGTTAATTTGTGATACAAGTATGCTTTTTAAAACCATGGTTTCCACCCCCCCAAAAAAACATGCCCTTACAAAAATGAACCAGGGTTTTACTATAGTAAACCTGCAGTAACTGCATAAAAAAAAATTTGTAGCAAGAACAGTACAGATACTACTGTAACCCTGATAGGTGGAGATATGGGAATGCTCTGCCCAGGAGTGACTATCTCTGGATCCCTTTAGAATCACGCCAATTTCATCAAACCCCAAATGCGCACGTCATCAACAGCATATAAGGAGGAGCATGGCGTTTATATGATCAGGATTTATGACTGAAGAGAGCACATATCTCAAAAACCCTTTACAGCAAGAAATCAGTATAGCAGCCACCGTACACATCATCTTGTTCCCACACTTCAGGGAACCAGGATTGCAGTCGTAACTGTACCGTTCTCTTTCAAGTCATTCACTTCGACACTGTGTCAGTTGCTGACACTATGGGAATCGTATACCACCATGCCGTGCTACTGATGTGCTCACACTAGTCATGCCAACTAGCCAGTAGGGTAGTTGAAGGCTCAGATGGCCCTCTTGAAAAATATGCTTTTAATCAAATGGTTCTTTTATGTGCTTTTGTTCAGTAAAACAACACTATCACAACTAGCATTTCAAACGTGTAGTAATAAAGGAGACAATTTCTGTTGGAGCAAAACAGGGAAGTAGAAAATAATCTACTCGCTGAAGCTGCACAGTATCAACGGCAAAGAGAGGTGCATGGATCCATCTAAACACCAAGAAGGAGTTAATCCTCTCACTGATAATGTGCAGTAACATCGCAGCACAAGAGGGAAGTAGTAAAAAAATCCTCTCGCATTAAAGGTGTGCAGAATTATAAGACAAAATGAAGACTCCGTTCAAAGTACAAGAAATGATATCACGACCCTGAATGAGAAAATTCTGATCAGATAAGTGCCATGCTCCACCTTATAAGCTTGCATTGATGCACACATTGGGAGTGGAGTGTCAAGCGCTGTCTGTCAATTCAATTTCCATGTTTCTTCTTCAGAGATCATCACTCCTGGGTGGAGCATTCCATAGCGTCAGTAACTGACGCAGCGTCGAATTGACCAACTTAAAAATCCATGGCGTTACTAGCATAAAACGAATTATGATTAACAAAATATGATTTTAATACTATTGTTTTGGTTTCTGTCTTATTACTCTAGTTTAACCATGAATAGCATGGTTACAATACAGTTACTATAGTAAAAATAAAATGGCACATTTTGCGGTAATGGCTTTACCATAGATATAGTTCAACTATGGTTACTGTAGTAAAACTATGATTTACATTTGTAAGGGATAGATAAGGATATAACAACGGAACACAAAATAATTGCGAGGGAATGCAGAACTATTTCAGAAAAAACATTGTTTGATCTCCCTGTCCTATAAGAGGCTCTGTATGTAAAGCATGTCATGCTTTTATGTAAATACTTACCGGTAAATTGAACACATTAATTTCAATTAGCAATCTGAACATTTATGGCTGTTACTTACAAAATCTAAATGCCTAGAATAGCAGACAGTCTAATGAGAAACATTCAGACCTTGATCACCCAGTACACCTTATAAGTGAAAATAAGACCAAGACCACTAAAACATCAAGGTTTTGAAACATAAGCTTTTTACTTGAATAAATACCTGGAGCTTGAGCTTTTTTATTTGGTGTATTCCCAGCAGCAATGGCTTCAACTTCAGAAAAACAAGCCTCATTCAGTTTTTGTCCAAATTCCCTTTTGATTTCTTCTTCTTTGATTGTTTCTTTGCTTGTTCATCCCCACATGAACTGCTCAACTGCTGACCGTCACCTTCTTCAGATCCCACCAGAATTGTGCTGCCTTTCATGTCATTTTCACTTCTCTTCTGTTGCTGTTTGGAGGGTAACATTTTGGGCAGAGCAGCCTTATGTAACTCTGTTTTGGTATGCTTCTCCAGCACGGCTGATTTCATCTCCCGGTCCTCAGTGCATGTGACTGGATGGGCCGATTTGTCCACATACAAACAGTTAGAAGAGTCGGCCATCTGCCAACTCTGTGGAGAGGGTAAGCTATCACTGTAGTAAGACGTCTCAGAATTGGCTTTTCTTCTTCAGTTCACATAATTTACAGGCCTGATAACTGATGGTTCTCCTCTGTCTGCACCTGCTGCTTCGCAAACTCTAGCAAGTAAGATGGAAACTTGCTGTTCTGATGCGGATTCAGAAGAAAGGCGTACACATCTTTCTGCAATCTGGGAAGAATTTGTCCACCTTTTCCATCTTTGGGTTTAGTTGTTCTCTTTTCTTTGAGAGAAGACTCCATAATCTCTACTAGGATACATACTGTCTGTAAGCAAAGAACGACCATGTCAGTAGTTTCAAGCAGAAATCGAGCAGCTCTGTCATGTTTAAAGGGTCAATAAATGTATCCATTATGTTCTACAGCTTGTTTACAATATAATAAATGCGTTTTCTTCAAATAAGGGCACTTATCACCTTAATAAAATAATTTCCATTACATCTCTAATCATGTATTTTGTTTGAAGTAACATTCTGTGGTGGCAATGACAGTCTAAAAGATTTTTTAAATAAAAATCAACCCCTGGAACATACAAGTGTCCGAAAACACCCTTTTATTTCTATATTTAACCAGAAAGAGATCTGGTGGCCATGTGGAAAATTCATGTTGTCACTTCCACAGGCTGTATTCATGGAGTGACTTCACAATAATGTCATACTCAAATCATCATTCACTGAGGTAAATTAAGAAACAAGTGAGCTTTAAAGAGTGAAAGAGTTTCGTTTACATTGTAATTTACAAATTATCAAGGCTTTCTACAACAGTCTGTCTCACACTGTTGTTGCTTTACAACGAGCAAAACAGCTAGATATTCTTACTTGCTAGCTTATCTTTCAAAAGAATAGATCTGTATCCTTCAAAGCAAAAATATGTATATGTGTTTACAAACATAAATAGGAGACACACAACAACAATATGATTTTAAAGTAATGTTTTTTTTTTTTCCTCACCGTTGACCCTCGAACTACTGCGCTTCTCTATCGGAACCTTTATATCAAGCGCTACAGTTGCATTGTGGGAGTTGTAGTTTAGTTGCTTCAAAACGTACAGGCTAATTATGTTTAGTATATGTGAAAAGGTACAGAAGGATAAAGAAGAATAGGCTATATAAAATTCGACTTATTCAGGTTATTTATTGCTCACTTGAACACGTGAAAAGGTCTATTTATTTATTTAGGATATGTATTGCTCACTTTAGCACGTGAATAGGTCTTATTCACGTGCTAAAGTGAATAAGACCTATTCACGTGCTAAAGTGAATAGGTCTTATTAATTAATTAATTAATTAATTGATTTATTTATTTAGGCTATAAGTTTCTCACATTCACAAGCGAATAGGTCCTATTTATTTATTTATTTATTTATTTAGGTGCACTAATGGTGCAAAACTGGACTAAATGCCCCATGCAGAGAAAATGGACATATGCGGGACAGATACAGCAAGTGCTGGGACCACCTACACATTTAAAAAGAAAGTTTCCTCAGTGCTTCTTATAACCATTGAATATATTATAACCCTTCTTTGGGGTTCTTGAGCTGACTATTTTTACAGATTATTACACTGTTGGTTTTTCAGATCAATTTATTGGTTTCGCACCATACTGGATTTCTAAAGATTTTATGATGCTATTTATTTTTTAATGCAAACAGCACTGGCATGTTTGTGATCCAAGATGGCGGCGCGGTAGCACGCAGCGGCCACTCCGGATCCACAATGGTGCTATTTTTGTTAAAAAAGCCCGACTTTTGCAACACATGGACATCGGAGCAACCAGTGTTCGTGTCTACCATCGCCAGACACTACTCAAATATAAGACTCATGCAAAAACCAAGCTGCATGATGACCTGCAGGAGGCGCTACGCGTACTCGGCTTGCTGCGGAGACCAGGCCTCCAGCCCTCGGCGTCGCCTGATGCCGGTGGCCGGGGAGAGGACGTCGTAAGCGGTGTGCGAGAAGCGGAAGCGCGGAAAGAGGGCGGGGGTCCATGCTAGGCTAAAACAAACCCTAGCCGGCCGGCTCTCCCATCTATCCTGCTCTCAAATGTTTGCTCCCTGGACAATAAACTGGACTATATCCGACTCCAGCAGGCTACGCAGCGTGAGTTTAGAGACTGCTGCATCTTTGTTTTCACGGAGACGTGGCTCAGCGACAGAGTTCCGGATGCCGCCATTCAGCTAGACGGGCTCGCCTCGTTTCGTGCCGACAGAAATACAGCTCTCTGCGGTAAGACTCGCGGTGGTGGCTTGTGTGTTTACATCAACACGGAATGGTGCAAGAACTCTATGCTAGTCTCTAGTTACTGTTCATCGCTGTTGGAGCTTGTGACTGTTAGATGCAGACCTTTTTATCTACCACGGGAATTCACCACTGTTTGCATAACCGAGTTTACATTCCCCCAGCGCTAACGCTAAGGAAGCGCTCTGTGAACTGTATGGGGCTATGAGCGAACTGCAGAACGCTCACCCCGACGGACTGTTTATTGTCGCCGGAGATTTCAACCATGCAAATCTCAAGACAGTGCTCCCTAAATTCCATCAGTATGTGGACTTTGCAACGAGAGGGGCTGAACACGCTTGATCTTGTTTACACAAACATCCCAGGCGCGCATCGGGCGGAGCCCCACCCCCACCTCGGCTACTCAGACCACATCTCTGTTATGTTAATTCCAGCATACAGACCGCTCGTCAGACGCACAAAACCGCTTCAGAAGCAGGTGAAAACCTGGCCAGCAGGAGCCATCTCTGCTCTTCAGGACTGTTTTGAGTGTACTGACTGGCACATGTTCAGGGAGGCTGCAACATATGGCGATTCTACCAACTTGGAGGAATACACAGCATCAGTGACCAGCTACATCAGCAAGTGCATTGATGATGTCACTTTCTCCAAGACCATCACCACACGCTCCAACCAGAAGCCGTGGATGACTGCGGAGGTGCGCACGCTGCTGAGGTCCCGAGACTCCGCCTTCAGAGCAGGCGATAAGGCAGCCCTAAGAACAGCTAGGGCCAAACTGTCACGGGCAATCAGAGAGGCAAAGCGCGCACACGCCCAGAGAATCCACAGTCACTTCCAGGACAGCGGTGACACGCGGCGCATGTGGCAGGGCATCCAGGCCATCACCAACTACAGGACAACATCAGTTGCCTGTGACAAAGATGCCTCCCTTCCAGATGCGCTGAACGACTTCTACGCTCGGTTTGAAGTGCAGAACGACGTGATGGCGAGGAAGTCCACCCCTCCTCCCAACGACCAGGTGCTCTGTCTTACCACGGCAGATGTGAGGAAAACTCTACGTAGAGTCAACCCACGGAAGGCTGCTGGACCAGACAACATTCCTGGCAGAGTGCTCAGAGGATGTGCAGACCAGCTAGCAGATGTTCTTACCGACATCTTCAACATCTCTCTGAGCAGCGCCGTTGTTCCAACGTGCTTCAAGGCCACCACCATCATCCCCATGCCAAAGAAGTCTTCAGTGTCCTGCCTCAACGACTACCGTCCCGTCGCACTTACACCCATCATCATGAAGTGCTTCGAGAGGCTCGTCATGAGGCAGATTAAGACCCAGCTGCCCCCTCACTAGACCCACTGCAGTTTGCGTATCGTTCAAACCGTTCAACGGACGATGCCATCACCACAACCCTCCATCTGGCCCTCACCCACCTAGACAATAAGGACTCATACGTTCGAATGCTGTTCATAGATTTCAGCTCAGCATTCAACACAATCATTCCCCAGCACCTGATTGGAAAGCTGAACCTGCTGGGCCTGGACACCTCCCTCTGCAACTGGATCCTGGACTTCCTGACTGGGAGACCTCAGTCAGTCCGGATCGGGAACAGCATCTCCACCACCACCACACTGAGCACTGGGGCCCCCCAGGGCTGTGTGCTCAGTCCACTGTTGTTCACTCTGCTGACTCACGACTGTGCAGCAATGCACAGCACGAATCACATCATCAAGTTCGCCGATGACACGACCGTGGTGGGTCTCATCAGCAAGAACAACGAGTCAGCATATAGAGAGAAGGTGCAGCGGCTGACGAACTGGTGTAGAGCCAACAACCTGTCCCTGAATGTCGACAAAACAAAAGAGATGGTTGTTGACTTTAGGAGAGCACAAGGTGAACACACTCCGCTGAACATCGACGGCTCCTCTGTGGAGATCGTCAAGAGCACCAAATTCCTTGGTGTTCACCTGGCGGAGAACCTCACCTGGTCCCTCAACACCAGCTCTATCACCAAGAAAGCCCAGCAGCGTCTCTACTTTCTTCGAAGGCTGAGGAAAGCACATCTCCCAACCCCCATCCTCACTACATTCTATAGAGGGACTATTGAGAGCATCCTGAGCAGCTGCATCACTGCCTGGTTTGGGACTTGCACCGCTTCGGACCGCAAAGCCCTGCAGAGGATAGTGAGGACAGCTGAGAAGATCATTGGGGTCTCTCTTCCCTCCATCAAAGACATTTACAAAAAACACTGTATCCAAGAAAGCAACCAGCATTGTGGACGACCCCACACACCCCTCACACAAACTCTTTACCCTCCTCCCGTCTGGCAAGAGGTACCGAAGCATTCGGGCCCTCACGGCCAGACTGTGTAACAGCTTCTTCCCCAAGCCATCAGACTCCTCAATACTCAGAGACTGGTTTGACACACACGTGTCCTGAGTTGCACTTTAATAACTGTCACTTTATTACTGTCTGCTACCTCAATAACTGCTATGTGCATAGAACATTATCTCATAGTATGTTATGTTTACATTTTTAGAAACTGTCATCTTTTTGCACTACTGAGTACTGGTCGGCGCTGCACAGTCTATTGTCCTGTTCATTGTCAGAAATTTGTTGTACTGTCCTGTACTTTTTGCACATGTTTGCACGTGCACTTTATATAGGTATATATAGGTAGTTTATATAGGTATTTTATTTCGTTGTGTAGTCTCATGTGGTCCTATGTTGGTCCTTTGTTGTTTTTATGTAGCACCATGGTCCTGGAGGAACGTTGTCTCGTTTTGCTGTGTACTGTACTAACTGTATATGGTTGAAACGACAATAAAAACCACTTGACTTGACTTGACTTGAGTTGGATCAGATTTAAACAAAATTGTGAATCTTGACTGCTATAGTCATAACTGAGTTTATGAGTGATTTCTATATGAATATTGACAATTGACTGAAAGGATTGGCAAGTTATCTTGTTACCAAACTGACATGGTACTCAGAATTAGAGAATTGGTACCCTGTCTTAAATATGTCATGATATGAATGTTGTTTTGAAATGTTTGAAAGACTTCTAAATTGATATTTCCTGAAAACAACTTTATTTCCTCTTGGTCAAATGCCAGCTGTAATTCTGTAATAAAATAGCAGGACATTGATTTCATGAGTGAAAAGAACAACAGCAGACAACTTTGAAATATTTTCTAATAATTCTTCCATATAGTCACATTAACCACTTATTAACCGTAAACACATTTTTGTTCATTTTGCTGGGAATCAATGTCCCACACACATACCAAGTCGTGTCACTTTAAAGCATGCACTTTCAACAGACACCAGATTAAATGTTATATATTTGAATTCTGAAATTATTACCCTTTGTTTAAAAGTGAGTTTGCATAAAAGCCAGGTAAAAGAGTGAATAAAGCCCTGCACTGATTCAGTTCATTCTTACATGAAGCATCTTCACTTATTTAATATTTTGGAACATGACATCTGCATTTACTCATCTGATTGTTCAGTGTTCCTTCCAGACTTTTTATCATAGAGTTGAATCACATTACAGTTTTTGGTCTTTCTCAGCAACAGACACCCTCTCCCAGGCGACCCAGCCAGGGTTGATTAGGCTTGCATCCTAGTATCACTCATCCACGGATTTGCCCTCTTCACTCAGAGCCGCCTAGTGGCCTTCTCTGCGGCTCCAGTTATGGATGTAATTTTCCTTCTCTTTGCTGCCACTGTGATGCCCAGTAGTATAAAGCCTCTGGAGAGTGACCGCCATGCAAATCCCCTGCAACTCACCTGTACGGGCTCGTACTGAGTCTTCCAGCCTTTCCTCTGGCACTGCTCCACAAGCTCCTGTTAACTAGCATGCTTCATCTCATTGGCCTCCTCCATATGCTCCCCCAAGGGCACTGTCAGCTCCAGTATGAAAACCTGTTTGGTGGCTTCTGAAAGGATGACCATTTCTGGGCATAGCCTTGTGGATGCAATGTGCTCTGGGAACTTCAGTTGCTTACCCAGGTCAACTTTCAACTGCCAGTCTGAGGCTGTAGAAAAGAGACCTGTCCTTGCTCTTGATTGCGGGTGGCACTTCGCTCCAGTCTTCATAAAGGCAACATACTTCTTTGTGGGGCGGTGGTTCTTGCTGGTGTTGATATATGGGGCTACACTGTCCGCTGTTGCTCTGAGGACATGGTCGTGCCTCCAGTGGTATCATACTTCTCCAAGGCTTTTGGGCAACTGCCAAGGAGATGTTCTAATGATACCCTTCCAGATCAATGAAGACAGTATTGTGCGCCAGATGTGTATGTTAACAGGGCTTGGTAGGGAGTCATTCACTGATTGAATCAGGAATATGACACTGTGAAAATCTGCTTGCCAGATGTTGGATCAGGTGATCTTCCGCTGCAAGTTGCCCTCTGTCCATGCTCCTTCCGGTTTAAGCCTACTGGCTCGCTTAACCTACACACCATTCTTGCACTTCTCCCTAGACTATATGGCATCTCTTTTTGCCTTGGGCCTTACCCACCTGGATCCCTGGTTCAAATCCTAGGCCAGTTTGACTGGCAGCCACAGTTCCCTCTAGAACCATTATCCTAAAGCGAGATTCCGCCACTACCATCTCTTCAATAGCCCTCCACCTCCTACCTCTCTGGACTACGATGCCAGTGGATGCCACCTTGGGGTCCCTGGAGTCTCTGTACTGAAGAGACTCTCTTGTGCGAGACACCACAAACTCCTCAGTGAGACCACTGAGTGGGGGGGCTGCAGGAAAACAAGATCTGTGGTAAACATTACTAAATCAATAACACACTTGCAATCATGTTGTATGGCCCTGCATCAACATGGTTGTGATTCATCCATTGGTAATCACAGCTGTGATGATTAAGGGCCATACAACACGACTGTGAGTGTGATATTGCTTTTATAAAACAGTTCAAAGAACAAATCATTTAAAAAGTTAGAAAATCGAAGGACTGTCACAAAAAATGCACTACTTTCTTACGCAACGGATCAGGATCTGTTGTTGCTAGTTCAAAAGATGAGCACAATCCTCCATTACTAAATAAAAAACATCCCTTTAGGACTAGAAACGATGGCTTGGGCTGTTTGTAATAAGTCATTGGGGAAATAAGGATGTGTGTTTGAGAGAGAGAGAACGATTGAGTGTGTGAAAATACCTGCTTCTGTTGTGACTACCAAGCAGCAATTAACATAAAAGCTGTAGCCATCTTTGATTTTTAATGGTAATGACAATGAGGCTGTGAGGGATAGACGTACCATCTCTTCAATAGGCTGTATTGCAGTTTAAAGTGTTTTTGGATCGTTCCGCAGACAAAACATTGAAAAAATATCTTTCTAAGAACATTCAGTGTACGAAGAAATCCAGACAACATTAGCTGTGGAAAATCCGATGTGATCAAGGAGCTTTTTACAGCTTTATACCATTCGTGCCATTGAGGAGACTGTAAGTCTATCCCTCATAGCCTTGTTGTCGTTCCCATTCAAAATCAAAGATGGTGCTACTGTGAATAAGGTCTTATTTCCCAGCTGTGATGTAATAGAGGTAATCCGAAGGATCATGATAATGCCCATGACTTTAAAGAAACCGCTGGCTGACTGATGTGCGCTGATTCAATGCACGTCAAATTTAAATGGCTCATAACACATAACGATGGTCTTTTGTCGCCACACAGTCATATCTCAAACGTAAATTTTGGAGCTGCCATGTTTAAAATAAAAATCATGTTGCCAACAAGTTTCTAGATAAGGACTACAAACAGCACAAGCATGTGAGTGAACGTGCCTGAAGAAAAAAATATTGTTGTAGTTCTTTTCTTGCAACATGTTAGCAACATAATTTTTTTTAAAACATGGTGGCTTCCAAATTCACATTTGAGGTAAGACTGTGTGTAATTTCTGCTGTAGAACAATACGCTCAAGTATCTTCAAGTGATGTTTACCACAGACCTTATTTTACTTGTAAATCCCAAACTGCCATTATAAGACACCCATAGGAAACTTCAGAGGAAGCCAATGGCTCTAAAATACCTGTTTTCTTCTAGGTTTTGGACTACAACCTGAACAGCTCTATTGACCTCTATGAAACACTTTGGGAAAGAGAAAATTTTCACTTAAGAAATCAATTTGTTTTTGTATTTAGTCTTACTTTTCATATCAATCAGTTTATTTTATATATATATATATATAATATAAATATTATACATACATAGTATAAGCACACTAACTTGTAAAACTCTAAAGAGTTAGAAAAAGAGTCTATTGGAACATCCGGGGATTTCACTGGCTCCGCCCACATTCCGCTGACCCTCATCAGCGCTGTAAATATGGCGGAGGTAAGAAGGAAATTCTCATTATTTTCCCTAAAATAAATAAGAATTATTTTACAATTAAATTAAAATGTACCTTCACGAATGCCTATAATAATTACGTATCGTATATATTTATCATGGATACATTCTGCGGAATTTTATGTCGTAATACGCGTTGTATTATTTAAATTTTATTTTTGCAAAGTTAACAGCAGCTAGCTCGCCTGCAGTTAGCCTGTTCTCATTTATAATCATATCCACATGATGAATAATCTTTAAAATATTTACACAAACTCCGTCGAGTGAACTGGTCATTTATGCAAAATCACGAATTTATGGGCTGTTGTTTTACACGCTGATTTGTCTTTGTAAGAGTGTTTCTAATAAATGCTAGGCAAAGTATTAGCTAGAAATCAACCTCAACTTCTAAAGACACTCACTCACACACACACACACACACACACACACATATACAAAAAAGTACTCAAACATACACAGCATCTCAGATTCCTCTGGTATTATCAAGCGTTCTTCACCATTGGGTTAATTTACAGTATGGAAAAACAGAAGGTGGTTAGTGAATAAATTAAATTAAGATCCAATTTGAAGAATTGGAAGTTCTTCAGGTTACTGATGCAAAGATCTTGTCAATCACATCCACTTTGGATCACTGTGAAACTGGTGTAGAGCTTTTCTTGTTGGGCTGTTTTGCCTGAATGCCTGATTTACACAGATGTGTTTATGATTAAGTGGAGTCTGAGTCTTTAAACAATCCAGTTCATGTCCAAAAGGGGCCGAGTTGGACTCAAAACTGAGTCCATTACAGGCTGAGTCCGAATGAATCTGAATTGAAATTGTAACTATTAACTCAACATCAATACACATACTCTGTCATCGAATAATACATTTATTTTATAGTCTATAATTAAATTATAAACAAAACATTTCACTGCCCACAATATCCCAATATTTTATTGTGCATGGATGAATGATGTGAATGGTGGACAAATGCTGTAAAAGATTGTATTTAAAGCGGCTCGTCAATAATTTGAAACTACTCAATCAATAATAAATAGGTGCTGTTTATCTGTTTAGAGTTGCTGTCCGCTTTAGCAATAACACTTTTATCCCTATTTCTAAAGTTACACAGTTAATTCTTCAAGTTATTATAGACTACAGAAGCCTACATGTGTAGATAATATATGGCTAAAAGACTTTATATTAAATATTAATACTATTTTTATGTATTTTTATTTTGGTATGCTGTTTTTAGTAAACTGTGAGACATGATGTGGTTGACATGACTCAATGAAGTTCTTGATTTTAAGTTTTTAACCGCAATACACAAATGCCACATGCAATTTGACCAGTTGTCAGGTCCTGTGTCATCTGAAACTGCCTTTTTTAGTTTCTATTACACTGGTCACATACCCATCTTTATATTTTAATTGTGCCAGTCATCTCAGTAGTCGATGTTATACAGTAGTCTCTGTAGTAACATTCAAGTGAATTGGTGGGCTGATGAGTGTGACTGTACACGTGCATCCGGAAAGTATTCACAGCGCTTATTCCAAAATGGATTAAATTCATTATTTTCCTCAAAATTCTACAAACAATACCCCATAATGTCAACGTGAAAGAAATTTGTTTGAAATCTTTGCAAATTTATTAAAAATAAAAAACAAAAATATCACATGTTCATAAGTATTCACAGCCTTTGCCATGACACTCAAAATTGAGCTCAGGTGCCTCCTGTTTCCACTGATCATCCTTGAGATGTTTCTACAACTTGATTGGAGTCCACCTGTGGTAAATTCAGATGATTGGACATGATTTGGAAAGGCACACACCTGTCTATATAAGGTCCCACAGTTAACAGTGCATGTCAGAGCACAAACCAAGCCATGAAGTCCAAGGAATTGTCTGTAGACCTCCGAGACAGGATTGTATCGAGGCACAGATCTGGGGAAGGGTACAGACACATTTCTGCAGCATTGAAGGTCCCAATGAGCACAGTGGCCTCCATCATGTGTAAATGGAAGAAGTTTGGAACAACCAGGACTCTTCCTAGAGCTGGCCGCCCGGCCAAACTGAGCAATCGGGGGAGAAGGGCCTTAGTCAGGGAGGTGACCAAGAACCCGATGGTCACTTTGACAGAGCTCCAGCGTTTCTCTGTGGAGAGAGGAGAACCTTCCAGAAGAACAACCATCTCTGCAGCACTCCACCAATCTGGCCTGTATGGTAGAGTGGCCAGACGGAAGCCACTCCTCAGTAAACGGCACATGACAGCCCGCCTTGAGTTTGCCAAAAGGCACCTGTAGGACTCTCTGACCATGAGAAAAAAAATTCTCTGGTCTGATGAAAGAAAGATTGAAATCTTTGGCCTGAATGGCAAGCATCATGTCTGGAGGAAACCAGGCACTGATCATCACCTGGCCAATACCTTCCCTACAGTGAAGCATGGTGGTGGCAGCATCATGCTGTGGGGATGTTTTTCAGCGGCAGGATCTGGGAGACTAGTCAGGATAAAGGGAATGATTAATGCAGCAATGTACAGAGACATCCTTGATGAAAACCTGCTCCAGAGCGCTCTGGACCTCAGACTGGAGTGAAGGTTCATCTTCCAACAGGACAACGACCCTAAGCACACAGCCAAGATAACAAAGGAGTGGCTTCAGGACAATTCTGTGAATGTTCTTGAGTGGCCCAGACTTCAACCCTATTGAACATCTCTGGAGAGATCTGAAAATGGCTGTGCACCGACGCTCCCCATCCAGAAGAATGGGAGAAACTGCCCAAAAATAGGTGTGCCAAGCTTGTAGCATCATACACAAAAAGACTTGAGGCTGTAATTGGTGCCAAAGGTGCTTCAACAAAGTATTGAGCAAAGACTGTGAATACTTATGTACATGTGATTTAAAAAAAAATATATTTTCTTTATGCATTTGCAAAGATTTCAAACAAACTTCTTTCACATTGTCATTATGGGGTATTGTTTGTAGATTTTTGAGGAAAATAATGAATTTAATCCATTTTGGAATAAGCCTGTAACATAACAAAATGTGGAAAAATTGAAGCGCTGTGAATACTTTCCGGACGCACTGTAGGTGTGTGTGCGTGTGTTTGCTTAAATACGGTGAAACAACTTTGGCTACTCTATGACTTCAGGGGCTAATACAGCTGAATGCAGAGAGAGATGCGTTCATTCATTTCTGTTTTGCTATTTATTTATTTTTCATTGCATCACAAATGTCATGACTCGGCTGGACTATAAAAAAATGGTATATTAATCAATTGTAATATTGTTAATGTACAATCTTGACTTTGCCCGATTCATCTTAAAATAAGAACTTTTGTCTTCATAATGTTTTCAGGACTCTCACAGAACCTGTCAAGAAAATATCCTGGTCATATAAAACCACAAATCAATACAAAAATATATATATATATAATGATAATTTGCATAAAGAAAACAAAGCCTGTTTAGGACCATTAAAAGTTTTTTTTATTGTGACTACTTTTAGTATTCACATTATTTTTAATAAGTACTCTCATTACAGTAACACAGTCACTTTTTACTGTATTATAGTAAAAAACGATGCTGTTGTACAAATATTTTCTTTAAATAAAATCATTACAAACTTGAAAGGGAGTACCGAGGGAGTACGGCTGTGAAATATAAATACTTTACAATTTAGTTTTCACATTGCAGTAATGAGAATATCACAATTTTGTGTTGGGGTAATCAGAATTGGGGGGATAAAATGTGCGAAATTGTCATGAAAATAATGTCACAATGTAACATTTCTTAACTTCCCTAAAAGTAGGCTTTGTTTTCTATATGCAACATATACTGTGTCATTTGTTTCTTTTGATTTTGGAGTAAAATAGGACAAGGACATTTTTCCTGACAGGTTCTGCGAGAATCAACCAATCCAATATTATTTTACCCCTCTCCTCCTGTTGTATAGAGAGCACTTTTTCTGATACAATCAATTCCTGACAGGTAAAATCAAGCCCCGCACTAATCCTCGTTTAATGTCCCGTTTCACACGGAAATAATAACTCCAATTATGGAGTTAAAATGGGTTGCAAATTGTTTGCCAAACATTATTACATACTTGGGTCTTTAGTGACCCACCACAAATTTCTATCTATCACAAGTGGATCAACAACATGCTCAAATATAGATATTGATGTTTTATTTTTCATTAATGAAAGAGATGATGCAAAAAATTTAGAACAGGATTCATTATTCCCATACTGAAACTGAATGAGACACAACTGGCTGTTGAACACATATTGAGCTACATATAACACATAAGCTAGGCATACTGTAAGCTTCACATATGTTTGTTCTCATGCAAATTGATGCTCAACTTGCATTATTTCAGTAGTACACCCAAATGGCAATAGCCATATCATACTGTTCATGTGTTACACTTGCTATAGTTTACTTCCATGTTGCTTGTTCATCAAATAGCAATGTCAAATAACTGAATCAACAGCGCCACATTGAGTAACAAATAGCATGTGTAATATGTACTGGTACTGTGTGTGCTCTCGCATATGGGAACTGATAATTCAACATTATTGTGCAGAAAATCAACAGGATATAGTAGTAATTTGTATGAATATAGTACTCATTTATCTTGTAATAAACAAAGAAATAGATATCATGTGATAGTAAACTTATGTAGATATGAAATAATCATAAAAATATGATTTATGGAAGCAAAACATTTTTTTTTTAAATGTTTTTGTTACATTTAGAAGAGAAAGGTTGAGGAATACTAAAGAGTTGGAGGCATAACTCCAAAAAATGGATGAGGTACATGGGGTGGATTGAGGTCCTTCATCACTAAAGTATGCATTAAAGGGTTAAGGTGAAAACTGTTATAATGCAGTATATTGCATCATTGCCATTTTCAGTTTGTTATTTCAGATTTATGATGTATGTTTTCAGTTGAATTGATTTGTTTGTTTGTCTCATTTTATAGCCCTCCTTGGGGAGTTCAAGCCCAGGTAAGACAGTTTCCTGTCATTGTAAAACATATGTTACCAGGTATGGTACCTGTGGTGGGCCGTGCATTTAAAGTCTTGACCTTCAGTGTGATTCATGCCATTAAGAAAACACAGTTTCACAATGAATAAGACACCCTAAGCCTTTGGGCATCATACATTATGTCACAGGTAACTAATAATACCAATAGACATTTTAAAAACACGTCCACGCATGAAAGCCAGAACTTGAAACAACACTTAATGCTCAAAAATCATAATTTTTCATATGAATCTACAAAGGAGGTCTATAATACTTGGAAAAATGTATCTAATAATATTTGCGATTTAAATGTTGCTTGCAATAAATTTAGTTTCATCAGGGTACACGGTTATGCTGCGTTCCATTCAAGTTGGATTTGAGATATTCCTAATTGATTTCTCCGACCATAAATGCATTCCATTCCCCGATATTCGGAACTGCCATGCTCCCGTTAGCTTAGCAGTGGTTTGACTCTCATTAGAGAAGTCTCCTAGCAACACAACATGCTGCAGCGCTAACATTTGTGCTTCAGGTGTTTGATTATCAAAAGAGATTATAATGTTTTATACACCTGTTTCTGCAGGCATTTGTTAAACAAGCTTTAATATCATGTAATGTGGAAACAAACTCATTTATCGATATTAATAAAGTGAATGTTTATCACTTACTTTGTAAATCTCCCTGAGTGTCGACATGTTTTTGTGACATCATGCACCTGCATCTCAGCGAAATTGTTGATAATTTCTGGATGAGGCTACAAGTTGTAATTCTGACTTCAAGATGCATTTCATTGCACTTTTATTAGTAGGATGTTGTCAAATCCGACTTTCCGAGTTGAACGGAACGCAGCACTACTTTTCAAAACTTGATGTGACACTGAATGCTCAAGCAGCCTAATTTACACTCAGAATACTCCTAATGTTGCTGTAACACTGCAAAAAACACTTACCAATTTACTTGAAGAGAAAATCAGTCCTCTTTTCCTGTTTAATAAATTAAGCAACTAAAGTAACACACTGTCATGCAGAACATCTTGTGTTTTTAAATCCATAAGGATCTTTTTCTCAACAGCAAATACATTTGAGTTTTTCTCTATTTGTTTGTCGGTTAATAAAGAGTGGAAAGCGATTAAAAATACATAGGCAAAAAGGTGATTGAGAATAAAAGGATGAAAAAAAGTTATTTGTTTGGCTTGTTAGGCCAGCAGAGATGGCTTTGCTGGCCCAGCGAATTCGCCACTGGTTAATACACACATCTGCTCTGATGGCCTCTTTCCTATCTCTTCAGGAATTTCGGTTGGTTCTGAAAACGTTGACTTTGAGCCATCAGCAGGGATGCTGTTACCTGATTATGAAGATAATCAGACCCCTGAAGACGAGGAGGTGCCGGAGGGGGACGCTAACTTCAGCAATGAGATTGAAGACCTCGCAAAGGTTTGTTTGTTTACTGATTCTAATATTATAAAATTATTCTTTTGTTTCAAAGACATATGAAGGTGGGCTCTTCACCTGTCTCAAATATCTGTAATATCTCCATTCTGATGCTAAAATGAAGGTTCAGATGAAAATCCTGCAACTAACCCTAACCAGCATGATTTCATTCAAACATTTTAAACCGTGTTGATTTTGAGGTTTTGCAAACTATTTATCTTTTCAAACCCACCTGAAGTCTTGATATTTATGTGTTTTATTGTATTGGCCTCTTCAGGTCTTGTCACTGTCTTGTCATTTGAATTATTGCTTACAGTGACACCTAGTGTCCTGGATGCTGCATCATTTAAACACAGTAGTTTCCAGTTACCAGTGCCATTGTAAAAATTCACTATGCACAGTTAACCAGGATTTATTTAATCCATGAATGAAAGTGTCCAACAGCAGAGCAGTTACTCAGATTAAGCGAGTAGTATTCAGATGGTCATGTGATCCTAACATGGTTTCCCCCATGAGTGGATCCTCTCCATGTAGAATAAAAGATCTTTTATAAGATTACTGATCATGATTTAATACATATGTTTCAAAATGAATTTCTTTAGAAGAAAAACTTTTTAAATGAGGAAAAGCATTACTGAGTGCACCTTTAAGTTATGGCTGTAACTTTGAGTTTCTTAAAACTTGACATTTCTCTTACTTTAGCCAGGATCATTGTGGTGCTGCATTAATTTTTTTAATTTTTTATTCTTGTTTGTATGTGGATGACACACCAAAGATTTTGATTATTTTGATGGACAGGAGGGGGAAATGCCCATCCAGGAGCTTTTGAATCTCTATGGCTACAGTGGCAGTGGGTCACCTGAGGAAGATGATGAAGATGAAGAGGAAGATGAGGAGGATGCTGATGGAGATGAGGAGGAGGAGGAGGATGATGAAGAAGGAGAGGATATGGATAATGATGAGAGCAGCAGAAGCACCGGAGAACTAAAGAAGAGCAAGGTTTGTCCCAGCAGAAGCCATAATGAATACATTTAATTGAATGTGTGCATAGGATACATTAATGACAAAAAAAAAACTAAAAGTTAAGGAAGCCGGACAAAATAAAGACTTCTGCCAACATCTTTATCACAAAAACATATTACAATTATCTAAAAATTACTTTTTATTAACTTAAAAGCAGTGTATAAATTTACAAATAGATGCAGGGGGATTTTTATACTCCTATTATTGATAGAGAATTTCTCTAGTTTTATACAGTCTCACAAAAGTGAGTACACCCCTCACATTTTGGTGGATGTTAGAGACCTCGTGCTCCTCTACCTTCCGTTTGAGGATGCCCCACAGATGCTCAATAGGGTTTAGGTCTGGGGACATGCTTGGCCAGTCCATCACTTTCACCCTCAGCTTCTTTAGCAAGGCAGTGGTTGTCTTGTAGGTGTGTTTGGGGTGTTTATCATGCTGGAATACTGCCCTGTGGCCCAGTCTCCGAAGGGAGGAGATCATGCTCTGCTTCAGTATGTCACAGTACATGTTGGCATTCATGGTTCCCTCAATGAACTGTAGTCTCCAGTGCCGGCAGCACTCATGCAGCCCCAGACCATGACACTCCCACCACCATGCTTGACTGTAAGCAAGACACACTTGTCTTTGTACTCCTCACCTGGTTTCCGCCACACACGCTTGACACCATCTGAACCAATTACGTTTATCTTGGTCTCATCAGACCACAGGACATTGTTCCAGTAATCCATGTCCTTAGTCTGCTTGTCTTCAGCAAACTGTTTGTGGGCATTCTTGTGCATCATCTTTAGAAGAGGCTTCCTTCTGGGACGACAGCCATGCAGACCAATTTGATGCAGGCGTATGGTCTGAGCACTGACAGGCTGACCCCCCCACCCCTTCAACCTCTGCAGCAATGCTGGCAGCACTCATACATCTATTTCCCAAAGACAACCTCTGGATATGACACTGAGCATGTTCACTCAACTTCTTTGGTCCACCAATGCCGAGGCCTGTTCTGTGTGGAACCTGTCCTGTTATAAACCGCTGTATGGTCTTGGCCACCGTGCTGCAGCTCAGTGTCTAGGCCATCTTTATGTAGATCAACAATAATTTTTTTTCAGATCCTCAGAGAGTTCTTCGCCATGAGATGCCATGTTGAACTTCCAGTGACCAGTATGAGGGAGTGTGAGAGCAATGACACCAAATTTAACACACCTGAGACATTGTAACACTAACGAGTCACATGACACCAGGGAGGGAAAATGGCTAATTGGGCCCAATTTGGACATTTTCACTTAGGGGTGTACTCACTTTTGTTGCCAGCGGTTTAGACATTCATGGCTGTGTGTTGAGTTGTTTTGAGGGGACAGCAAATTTACACTGTTATACAAGCTGTACATTCACTACTTTACATTGTAGCAAAGTGTAATTTCTTCAGTGTTGTCACATCAAAAGATATAATCAAATATTTACAAAAATGTGAGGGGTGTACTCACTTTTGTGAGATACTGTATGTTTCATATGCTGCTTTGTCTGATATTGAGATTGAAACTTTCATTCAAATTAATGCTATATATAGGCAATAGATGTCAATAATCATATTTGGTTGAATTAATCTTATGAGTGTTTTTGTTATACAGCATCTATATATTCATGGCAGATCCAAAAAGCTTGAGGTTTTTGTTTCAGGAGGATGGAGGAAAGATATGCAAGGGTTTGGTGAATGAGAACCGCTCCACTGACAGTCGAGCTTGGGCGGTGAAAACCTGTAACACAACTGAACTCAAACGATCACAGAACTGCAGCTACTTTCAGAGTAAGAAACAACCTGTTTATCTCTCTTCCAATAAAACACCAATTCCAAAAAGTTAGGACAGTATGGAAAATGCTTTTAAAAACATTTGATGATTTGACATTTGATGATCAATTCACACTGTTTTACATTGAAAGCGCTAAAAGAAACCTATTATGAATTTTTTTTGACAGATCAGGACTGCTTGCAGTAGTGTTGTCACGGTACCAAAATTTCAGTAGTCGATACCAATACCATTGAAATTTCACGGTTCTCGATACCATTATCGATACCAAAGCAAAACACAACAACAGGTTACTGAACACTCTATTATTAACAAAGTCTACAAAACATTAGCAGCAGAACTAAGAACAAAAATATACACCATTGAGCAACACTTCAAGTTAAATATATTATATTTGAATTATAACAAATCTGTACAATGTATGCTTTTATTTTTGAACTCTTATATAAGATTTGCTTCAACTTTTGCAACTTTTACTTTTAAGTTTTTACCAAGTACAAAAAAAACCCTGAAATAAACAAGCATACAATAGAATTAATAAAAAAACAATTTCCAAACTAATGTGCAAAGTGCTCTCGTATAAATAAAGCTGCATATTGCCATTTTTCTTCAGGATAAGAAATGCACAGTTACATATATTATGATTAAATAAGTTGTGAGTCATCGCGTTCTAATCTAGCTGCATTGAGCGTCCCCGAGGCAGAGTCTCTCAGCCGGGAGCAGTTTCAATCTCTCCCCCTTAGATCGGGACATTCGCGCAACTCATTGAAGAGGCACCGACCACACAGAAAAATGCCAGTTTCGGAGTTTATAGTTATTAACATGATCTGCTTCTGTATTATTTGAACTTTAATAAAGCTATAATGCATTAAATATAACTGCATTTAAGCTGTAATGCCGGGATGTTTCGCTGGGATGTTATTCCACAACGAGAGTGCTTCTGATTGTACTTTTTTTTAAATAATAATTCCCTAATACTTTGGGGTCTACGTAAGATGAAGCTGTGAAAGTTTAGAGTGCATCTGGACTGATCTGTGTAATTCTTCCTCCATCAGGCGTGAATTGCTGCTCTCACGCTTCATCATTACAGTTTAATGTGATTTCATGTTACGTTAAATTTTCTTCTCGTCAATTTTTTATTTTTGACGTTGTCGATAATGTCGACTAATCGTTTCAGCCCTAATGCAAATGATAATATGCTTTTAAACTCACCTGCTTTAGTTGCTTGAATTAACCCGGGTGTCTGTCTTTCATGTGATTTATTAAGTTTGATGTGTTTTCTCCTTTCATCAGAAAATTGTGAAAGCAGCGTTTACAAATAGGTGCTGATCTATGATGTTTCCCTTTTCATCAGCCTCAAATCCAAATAATTTCCAAACCTGGCTTTTTCCACTTTTCGACAAGATTCAGTTGAGACTCCGCAGCAGAAAGTTCCCGACTCTGCATGGGTACCTACCGGGTACATATCTTTCTATATTAGTCAGATTACCCATGCCATGGGCACTGACACACCCCTGGCCCATACATACACTGGCTTTTGGACTTGATGCTAATAACAGCTTGGATAGTCCTTTTCCTCTTTGGCCTCGAAAACACAATGTTTTTTCCCAAAATCTATTTGAAATGTGGACACGTCGGACCAAAAAACATGGTTCAACTGTTTTACTTTCCATGTAAGATGAGACAGAGCCCAGAGAGGTCAGCAGTGCATCTGGACAGTGTTGATGTACGGCTTCTGCTTTGCATAGTAAAGTCTGGACTTGCATCTGTGGATGCAGTGGTGAGTGATGTTGACTAACAAAGGTTTACTGAAGTTATCCCAAGTCCATGTTCATGATATCCATTACAGATGAATGATGTTTTATAAGACAGTGACATCTGAGGGATCAGAGATCACGTGCATTCAGAAGTGGTTTTTGTCTTACCCTTTTGTGCACCGAGATTTGACAAGATTCATTTAACTATATTGTGCACTGGAGGCTCCTTACATATTTCAACAGGATTGCCCCACTTGTTTAATATCACCTGTTTCATATCACAGTGTTATTTCAACTCATAAGACTGTAAATAGTCCTAAATTGCCCCTGTAGCTCATTTTGAAGGCTGCGTCCTCTGGAGGTCGCATTTGTCGTCCGCATACGTCATCGAGGCTGTCTTGTTCCAGAAAAAAAGAGCAGGACACTCTGAATGAAGCCTTCAAATGTGACCTTTCATGGGAATTCTGAGGATACATGAGGTGTTTCCTTTGTGGGCACTCACAACCCACAATTCTTTGCTTCAACAGAAATTAACATTATTTGTCTGAAAATAATAACAGTGGCGCCAATTTGCCAAATATGAACGCAAGTAATGATAATTCCCAAGTTGAAGTACCTCAGTAGACGGGTGCAAAGGATAAACTCAGCAAAAAAAGAAACAGCCTCTCACTTTCAACTGCTTTTATTTTCAGTAAACTTAACATGTGTAAATATTTGTATGAATATAAAAAGATTCAACAACTAAGACAGAAGCTGAACAAGTTTCACAAACATGTGACTAACAGAAATGGAATAATGTGTCCCTGAACAAATGGGGGGGTCAAAATCAAAAGTAATAGTCAGTATCTGGTGTGGCCACCAGCTGCATTAAGTACTGCAGTGCATCTCCTCCTCATGGACTGCACCGGATTTGCCAGTTCTTGCTGTAAGATGTTACCCCAGTCTTCCACCAAGGCACTTGCAAGTTCCTGGACATTTCTTGGGCGAATGGCCCTAGCCCTCACCCTCCGATCCAACATGTCCCAGACATGCTCAATGGGATTAACATTCCTGTCACACAAAGAACGAGCAGTATGGCTGGTGGCATTGTCATGCTGGAGGGTCATGTCAGGATGAGACTGCAGGAAGGGTACCACATGAGGGAGGAGGATGTCTTCCCTGTAACGCACAGCGTTGAGATTGCCTGCAATGACAACAAGCTCAGTCCGATGATGCTGTGACGCACCGCCCCAGACATGACGGACTTTCCACCTCCAAATAGATCTTGCTCCAGAGTACAGGCCTTGGTGTAACGCTCATTATTTTGACGATAAACGCGAGTCAGACCATCATCCCTGTTGAGACAAAACCAAGACCCGTCAGTGAAGAGCACGTAATGCCAATCATCTAGTCCAGCGAAGATGGGATTGTGCCCATAGGCGACATTGTTGCCGGTGGTGTCTGATAAATACCTGCCTTACAACAGGGCCTACAAGCCCTCAGTCCAGCCTCTCGTAGCCTATTGCAGACAGTCTGAGCACTGATGGTGAAACAAGGGCAGTTGTTGTTGCCATCCTGTACCTGTCCCGCAGGTGTGATATTTGGATGTACCAATCCTGTGCAGGTGTTGTTACACATGGTCTGCCACTGTGAGGATAATCAGCTGTCCTTCCTGTCTCCCTGTATCGCTCTCTTAGGAGTCTCATAGTATGGACATTGCCATTTATTGCCCTGGCCACATCTGCAGTCCTCATGGCTCCATGCAGCATGCCTAAGGCACATTCACACAGATGAGCAGGGACCCTGGGCATCTTTCTTTTGGTGTTTTTTTAGAGTCAGTAGAAAGGTCTCTTTAGTGTCCTAAATGTTTATAACTGTGACCTTACGTCTGTAAGCTGTTAGTGTCTTAATGACCGTTCCACAGGTGCACTTTCATTAATTGTTTATGGTTCACTGAACAAGCATGGAAAACATTGTTTAAACCCATTACAGTAAAGATCTGTAAAGTTATTTTGATTTTTACAAAATTATATTTAACATACATTGTCCTGAAAAAGGGATGTTTCTTTTTTTGCTTGGTTTATAATATGTATAATTATAGTAAAATATAATTAAAATAAAGTATCATAGACTAAAAGTGCACATGTAAAATCAAATTTCTTTTCTCTCTGCATCATTAGAACTCTCCTAAAATGTACCTCGTACATTCCTTTCCAAAGGGACTTTGTTCCCTTCTCACTCAAAGCACTCGTGCTTGTCATAGCAACCATGATAAGTTCAGTTTCCATTTGTTGTAAGAAGGCCATCTCGTTTCAACAAGGCTTATTTACAGTATACCGCTGCCTTCAAAGGATGCGTCCTAGTTAGCACGCAGCCGTCAAACGAGACACAGCTTGTGCCAACCTTTTGGAGCGTGTTGCAATCATGTGATATAAAATGAGTGTATATTTAAAAACATTCATAAGATAAAATATAAAATAATGTGTTGTTGTATTGCTTTCAATATAGCACTGGGTGAATCGAACGTACAAATCACTCCTTTTTGTTTTTATTAGCATTTTCCATACTGCCCCAAATTTTTCTGAATTTGGCTTGTATAATGTTTGCAGTTCCTTTTGACTTAATGCACAACCTCTCATAACTGATTGCTTGTATACAACATTGGCAACAGCAATGTGATAAATGACACTAATGGTCAATAAAATAATCAAATTAATTGATGATGATCATAATATTAAAGTCCCCAGTCCCTTCCACTGAAACCCCCCCTCAGTGTGATGCTACCACCACCATGCTTCACCACTGGGATGGTATTGTGCAGGTGATGAGTGCTGCCTGGTTTCCTCCAGACACGACACTTGGAATTGTTTAGGTGCTTTTTCGCAAATTCCAAGCGGTCTTTCATGTGTCTTGCACTGAGGAGAGGCTTCTTTCTGGCTACTCTGCCATTAAGCCCAGATCAGTGGAGTGTTGCAGTGATGGTTGTCCTTCTACAAGTTTCTCCCATCTCCACACATGATCTTTTGAGCTCAACCAGAGTGACCATCAGGTTCTTGGTCACCTCTCTTACCAAGGCCCTACTCCCCCGATTGCTCACTTTAGCCGGGCGGCCAGCTCTAGGAAATGGCCTGATTGTTCCAAACTTCCATTTAAGAATCATGGAGGCCACTGTGTACTTGGGAACCTTCAATGCAGCTGAAATTTTTATGTAGCCTTCCCCAGATATGTGTCTCAACACAATCCTGTCTCTGAGCTCAGGCATTTCCTTTAACCTCATGGCTTTGTTTTTGCTCTGATATGCATTTTCAGCTGCAAGACCTTATATAGACAGGTGTGTGCCTTTCCAAATCATGTCCAGTCAATTGAATTTGCCACAGGTGGACTCCAAACAAAGTGTAGAAACATCTTAAAGATGATCCAGAGAAATGGGATGCACCTGAGCTAAATTTCAAGTGTCATAGCAAAAGGTCTGAATACTTATGTCAATGTGATATTTCAGTTTTTTCTTTTTTAATACATTTTCAATGTTATCAAAAATCTGGTTTTTGCTTTGTCATTATGGGGTATGGAGTGCAGATTGATGTGAAAACAAAATAATTGAAAGCATTTTAGCATAAGGCTGCAACATAGCAAAACGTGAAAAAAATGAAGGGGTCTGAATACTTTATGAATGCACTGTATATGTGCCTAATAAAATGAATTTCGAGACTGGTAAAATGTCTGATTAAGAACTGTTTGTATTTATTTTTTAGATAATGAAGTAGAGGAGGAATCAGAGGAGGATGAGGACTATATTCCCTCTGAAGACTGGAAGAAAGTAAACACTTTTTCATCATCGTGATTTTCTTTATGGTTGTCTCTTTAAATATCCATGAAATGTGACATATGAATGTCTCTTGAACAGGAGATTATGGTGGGCTCCATGTATCAGGCTGAAACACCGTCTGGGCTGTGCAAGTACAAAGAAAACGAGAAAGGTCTGATCAATTAAAGCTGATCAATTAAAACACTGTCATTACGAGGTCTAGGGAGATGTTCTGAATCTTTGACTCCATCGCTGACAGTGTATGAGAATGCTGACCAGCTGCTGTGGAATCCGGAAATCCTTCCTGAAAACAATGTGGTGGAGTTTCTAACGGAAGCGTGTCGACGGACGGGAGAGGAGACGGGAGTAGATGCTATTCCTGAAGGATCTCATATCAAAGACAATGAGCAGGTAATCAATGATTATCCTCAATTATTTATTAGTTGTAAAATACACTTATGTTTATGCAATTCAAACAGTGTTTGTCTCCCCACAGGCTTTATATGAGCTGGTGAAGTGTAACTTTGACACTGCAGAGGCTTTACGAAGATTAAGATTTAACGTTAAAGCAGCCAGAGGTGAGACTTCTAGTCAAAGTTGATTTATTTGCCATTTCTCTCCATCTTTCATCATGATGCTTGAGGCAGTAGAAAACTTAAATGAACTGAATTCATTTCACTATCAAGCCTAAATGTAATATTCACGTTTTGTTTCATTAGTTGTGTACATTTTAAGTATGTGAGTCTGGATTGGATTTGTCACTGTATAGTGTCTTTGCTTGGTGCAGAATGTGTTCTTATGTTTGTGTTTCTTACAGAGGAACTGTCTATCTGGACAGAGGAAGAGTGCAGGAATTTTGAACAAGGTTTAAAGGCGTATGGGAAAGACTTTAATTTCATCCAGGCCAACAAGGTATTGATTGTCTTCCTCTATTCACGCACAACATTTTTATTTATAATGTATTTGTAATTTCTGTCAAACAAGATCCAGCTCTTTCCTGTAGCGTTTCTGCTCTTGGGACGTTATTCTAGCTGCTTTAAGGAAACGACAAGAGTTCTTAAACATCCTTAACATTTACTTCTACTTAAATGTCTTCTTCAATCAGGAAATAAAGAAACTGAGTTTGCTTTACTGGCAGTATGTTTATACAAACCTACTAGGTGAAACTAGTTGATTAGTCTAGATTATCTAGATTCTTTCAGCTTAATAATTTTAGCAGCTGTGCTTTAAACAAAATGAATTTAAAGACACAGAGAGGGTTTTAGTGTGCTTACAGTCAATCATCCTTGACTGTATTTTGCACATGGAATTTCGCTGTGCAAAGGTATGTGTGACTGCACCTTAACAGTAAATGTTGGGGCCATTCATGCAGTGTTTTTTTTTTTGCATCCGCCTTCACTGGTTTTCATTTGTAAATATGTGTTAGATGGACATTTTTGACCGTTGCTCCACATGTCGCTGTTTTTCAATGTCTTGCACAGGAACACGTTTTTTTAGGTGCCGTGTGAAGTTTAAAATTATTTCATCTTTAAAAACACATCTCGAGACACCTGTGTTCTGCCCTTCAATGCGCACTGCGTCTAGCTTTTTGTAGCAGAAGAACGCGTTTTGTTTAAACATCTCTCTGAGAAGTCTCCAGAAATCATTCTGTTAAAAGCACTGCTGCTGTAGTCATCAAAACACTGCTTTTGTAAAACATACAATACAGTCCATTTTAGGTATCTCAGCGAGTATTGACACTGAATATCACCCCTGTAGTCGCAAGTTCAAATCCAGGGTGTGCTGAGTGACTTCAGCCAGGTCTCCTAAGCAACCAGGGTAGAGTCACTTAGGGTAACTTCATCGTGGTCGCAATTAGTGGTTCTTGCTCTCAGTGGGGGCGTGTGGTAAGTTGTGCGTGGATCACAGAGATTAGCATGAGCCTCCACATGCTGTGAATCTCTGCGGTGTCATGCACAACAAGCCACTTGATAAGGTGTGGATTGACTGTCTCAGAAGTGTAGGCAACTGAGACTTGTCCTCCACAACCCGGATTGAGGTGAGTAACTGCACCACCACGAGGACCTACTAATTAGTGGGAATTGGGCATTCCAAATTGGGATAAAAAAATATACAATCCATTTCAAGACATTTGCTGAGCAATGTTCCCCTTCTTTTGCATGTTTGTTTTATGAGTAACAGATCTGTGCAGCTCTGGGTTATAGTTATGTAACTCATTTATTTGTTGGATCTTTTAGTTACCCTATTGAAGGGCTGTTGGATATTTTACTGTTTTGCATTGTTCATTTTAAATTGATGGTCTGTGTACACATGCAGACTTCTTTTGTTATTGTTCATGTTCAAACTGGAATACCGGACAATTGACAAGCTGATGATCTACTACTGATGAATTATAATCTACTGTTGATAATAGAGCTTGACCAATAGTGGATTTTGCAGATACCGATAACTAAGTTTTTGGAAAAGGCTGATAACCGATTAAATGACCGATATTTTTATATATATATATTAAAAAAATATCGGCCGATTAATTGTTTGTGTGTGTGTATATATATATATATATATACACTCACCTAAAGGATTATTAGGAACACCATACTAATACTATGTTTGACCCCCTTTCGCCTTCAGAACTGCCTTAATTCTACGTGGCATTGATTCAACAAGGTGCTGAAAGCATTCTTTAGAAATGTTGGCCCATATTGATAGGATAGCATCTTGCAGTTGATGGAGATTTGTGGGATGCACATCCAGGGCACGAAGCTCCCGTTCCACCACATCCCAAAGAAGCTCTATTGGGTTGAGATCTGGTGACTGTGGGGGCCATTTTAGTACAGTGAACTCATTGTCATGTTCAAGAAACCAATTTGAAATGATTCGAGCTTTGTGACATGGTGCATTATCCTGCTGGAAGTAGCAATCAGAGGATGGGTACATGGTGGCCATAAAGGGATGGACATGGTCAGAAACAATGCTCAGGTAGACCGTGGCATTTAAACAATGCCCAATTGGCACTAAGGGGCCTAAAGTGTGCCAAGAAAACATCCCCCACACTATTACACCACCACCACCAGCCTGCACAGTGGTAACAAGGCATGATGGATCCATGTTCTCATTCTGTTTACGCCAAATTCTGACTCTACCATGTGAATGTCTCAAAAGAAATCGAGACTCATCAGACCAGGCAACATTTTTCCAGTCTTCAACTGTCCAATTTTGGTGAGCTCTTGCAAATTGTAGCCTCTTTTTCCTATTTGTAGTGGAGATGAGTGGTACCCGGTGGAGTCTTCTGCTGTTGTAGCCCATCCGCCTCAAGGTTGTGCGTGTTGTGGCTTCACAAATGCTTTGCTGCATACCTCGGTTGTAACGAGTGGTTATTTCAGGCAAAGTTGCTCTTCTATCAGCTTGAATCAGTCGGCCCATTCTCCTCTGACCTCTAGCATCAACAAGGCATTTTCGCCCACAGGACTGCCGCATACTGGATGTTTTTCCCTTTTCACACCATTCTTTGTAAACCCTAGAAATGGTTGTGCGTGAAAATCCCAGTAACTGAGCAGATTGTGAAATACTCAGACCGTATATATATATACACTCACCTAAAGGATTATTAGGAACACCTGTTCAATTTCTCATTAATGCAATTATCTAATCAACCAATCACATGGCAGTTGCTTCAATGCATTTAGGGGTGTGGTCCTGGTCAAGACAATCTCCTGAACTCCAAACTGAATGTCAGAATGGGGAAAGAAAGGTGATTTAAGCAATTTTGAGCGTGGCATGGTTTTTGGTGCCAGACAGGCCGGTCTGAGTATTTCACAATCTGCTCAGTTACTGGGATTTTCATGCACAACCATTTCTAGGGTTTACAAAGAATGGTGTGAAAAGGGAAAAACATCCAGTATGCGGCAGTCCAGTGGGCGAAAATGCCTTGTTGATGCTAGAGGTCAGAGGAGAATAGGCCGACTGATTCAAGCTGATAGAAGAGCAACTTTGCCTGAAATAAACACTCGTTACAACCGAGGTATGCAGCAAAGCATTTGGGAAGCCACAACACGCACAACCTTGAGGCGGATGGGCTACAACAGCAGAAGACCCCACCGGGTACCACTCATCTCCACTACAAATAGGAAAAAGAGGCTACAATTTGCAAGAGCTCACCAAAATTGGACAGTTGAAGACTGGAAAAATGTTGCCTGGTCTGATGAGTCTCGATTTCTTTTGAGACATTCACATGGTAGAGTCAGAATTTGGCGTAAACAGAATGAGAACATGGATCCATCATGCCTTGTTACCACTGTGCAGGCTGGTGGTGGTGGTGTAATAGTGTGGGGGATGTTTTCTTGGCACACTTTAGGCCCCTTAGTGCCAATTGGGCATTGTTTAAATGCCACGGTCTACCTGAGCATTGTTTCTGACCATGTCCATCCCTTTATGGCCACCATGTACCCATCCTCTGATGGCTACTTCCAGCAGGATAATGCACCATGTCACAAAGCTCGAATCATTTCAAATTGGTTTCTTGAACGTGACAATGAGTTCACTGTACTAAAATGGCCCCCACAGTCACCAGATCTCAACCCAATAGAGCTTCTTTGGGATGTGGTGGAACGGGAGCTTCGTGCCCTGGATGTGCATCCCACAAATCTCCATCAACTGCAAGATGCTAGCCTATCAATATGGGCCAACGTTTCTAAAGAATGCTTTCAGCACCTTGTTGAATCAATGTCACGTAGAATTAAGGCAGTTCTGAAGGCGAAAGGGGGTCAAACACAGTATTAGTATGGTGTTCCTAATAATCCTTTAGGTGAGTGTGTATATATATATATATATATATATATATATATACACACATTTATAGAATGATAAAAAAAAAATCTTATTCTTATTGTGAGGGGCACAAACATTGAGGCTACAAGAGTTTAAAATTAATAAAATCCCAAAATTACATTTATTGTGCAACAAAAAAATCCCAATATTAACCAGAAAAACCAAGACATGGTGTACAACATGGGACTTAACTAACTATGAACACATATATTACCAGATAAGGTTTAACATTTTTATTAAAACACAGAAAAACAAAACATAAATACACAATCAACTTTTAACATCCACTACCACCCCTCTTCTTCCCCATCCACAACCCCACCCGAACCTCAACAGACACACCTGTGGTCTTGCATGAACACATACAAAAGAAAACAAAAACCAAACAACTAATAAAGAGAGGAAAAAATACATTAATATAAAAATCACACACACCGACAATTACCCCTCTCTCTCTCCACTATTCCACCTGAGAACCATCCAAGAATGCTAAATATCTGCCCCATTTGCCAACAAACAAATCCAGATCCCCTAAACTTCTATAAGACCCCTCCTGTAAGGCTGCCACTCTCCCCATCTCTGAGCACCACTCATGAAACGGGGCACTCCAACCTACTTCCAAACCCTTAAAATCACCTGTCTGTCGACCATAACACAGATTAGGACCAACTCCTCCTGTTTATTCTCCACATTGATTACCGCCCCACTCTGTACCAAAATACAGATTCTGGGGGAAAACAAAACCTGAGTGCCCAAGACGTCACAATTCTGAACCCTCACCCAAAACCCTCGGATCTTAACGCACCCCCAAAAAACTTGGGTTGTGTCTCCATCCTCCGATTGGCACCACCAGCAGGTAGGTGTGTCTTAAGACCAAGCCTATACAATCTATAGGGGGTCCAATAGAATCGTAATAAGGTACAGACTCAGATACAGAATCCTAGCCCACACTCACTCCTCCAATACCAAGTTTAAATCTTTCTCCCATAAACTCTTGATAGAAGTTAGAGCCATGTCCCCAGACACTGAATTAACAGGAAGTAATACACTGATGACTCATAACCTTTTCTAAAGCGGTAATCACCTCTCCCAGAGTATCTGTCGCTTTAGGGGGGTGTATGCTACTCCCAAAAAACAATTCAGAGCAGGTGGCGCAGCTGAAATACCTATAGAACTGAGATTTGGGAATCCCAAAATGTTTAACCAAATTTTCAAACGATCTCAACACTCCACTCTCATATAGATCACAGAGTGTAGCAATCCCCCCTCAAAATCCACTCTGTCCAGCATGAATCAAGAGATTTTTTTTTGCTTAGTCATCAGTTTAGGGAGATCGAATGGTTCCACAAATGTTCTAATATCCTCATCATTAGACAACGGCGTGGAACTATAGCGATCAAGATTTAATTCTTTAAAAGCGTTATTAATATCAATGGCTGAGGTAAATATTTCACCACCAGCAGATTTCACTTAGGAAATGGTAGAAAAAGACTCTCTGCTTTATATATCTAGTCAAAAGCTTCCCTGCTTTGTCCCCCGACTGTATGACTGTCTTGCCCTGAATAACCAAAACTCCACCTTCCGTGACAAAATACTATTATATCTGTATTTCAATCGGGTCAATTCTCTGAGGCCATCAGGAGACATTCTGCACTTCAGCTCTGCCTCGGCACTTTTAATATTCCCTTCCAACTCCACAAGTTCTCATGCTTTGGATTTTTGGATCAATGAGGCATCCTTTATGATCCAAACCCTAAGAACTGCCGTAAGTGCCTCCCAAAGCCACGCCCACAGAGGATACTGAGGACCAGTTGGTCTCCATATAAACATTTGATTTCAGCCTTTATTATTTGTTGGAAATCAGAATTATGGAAAAGCGATACATTAAAGCATAAACTAAATGATTTATTTTTCTCCATATGTGGCAACACCTCTAAACTCACCAGGGTGTGATACAAGACTAAAATGTTTCCAATTGAGAAATTGGTGAAATGAGGGATATAAAAACAAATCTATTCTAGAATAAATCTTATGACTGATGAAACAAACATATCGTCCCTACCAGATGGGTTCAAATGTCTCCAAATATCTGTAAGACCAAGATATTTACACATCCTTTGAAGTGTCAGTGTTTCTCTAGGGGGCTTACACATTTTTGCTTCTCTATGATCAAGGACTGAGTCCATCAAATGATTAAAGTCTCCTCCCAATATTATATCATGAGGGGTGCCAGCGGTTTGCAACATCCCTTCAAGATCTATAAAAAAAGCCCTGATCATCAGTGTTAAGTGCGTACATATTAGACAAAAATCAACCTTTGCCCCTGAATTTCTGCTAAAGCAATAATGACTGTTCCTACTTTATCTTTTATCTGTTTGAGACATTTGAATTGCAGATGTTTACTTCTCAATGTAATGACTCCCCTGCTCTTACTTGAGCCAGTACTAAAGAAATATGCCCACCCCATATCTTCCCAAAATATTCAGCTTCCTGCAGGGAAAGATGCGTTTCTTGAAGAAACACTACATCAAATTTCTTACGTTTAAGAGAAGAAATAACCTTCCTTCTTTTTATGGGGTGCCCCAACCAATTCACATTCCACGTGGAGAGAGACAATCCACTCATATTAACTTTTGGCATATTAGAAAAAATTTATTGTGTGTCAAAAATAAAATTATAAAGACCACATTCCTTATTAGTGCAAAGAAAAATAGAAGAATAAACACAAAGAACGAAGAACGTGTAGATTAATTCACAAAATTGTATCGAAGGTGTGTTCCCCCACAAAACAAGCTTCAGCTGCTAGTGGAACCAGCACAAAAAAAGCCATTCAGTTTCCTCTGAGTTCAGCAGATGACATAATCGTTCCAATGTCCTGCAAAAAATACTCCACAAAACAAACTCAAGCCAATAGGAGGCATAAGCACAAAGAACTAGAATGTTCATCCACAAACTGTCCCAAAGGAGTGTTATTCAATAAAACATCGTCGTTTAAACATCCGTTCCTCGCATGACATCACGTGACTCCTGGCCTCTGTGTCTGTGCCCGTCACAATAAGAAAATACTTATTTAAAATTCAATAAATTCATTGGTTATCTGCCTTTTCCACCAGCTTAAGAGGGTCTGGTGGACATGCAGCTTGATTTATTTTTTGCTATTGTTCATTCAAATGTTTCAGGTCAGAACACGGTCTGTCGGAGATTGTGTGGCTTTTTATTACATGTGGAAAAAGTCAGAACGATATGATTTCTTTGCACAACAAACTAGACTTGGAAAAAGGAAATACAACCTTCACCCGGGAGTGACGTAAGTATCTCTTTATAAATTATTCCTGTCTTGATGAAATGACATAAGAAGTGTGATTGTGTCTGAGAAGTGGCAATGGTGACTGGTATCATTTCCCAATCCTACACTCCCCCCAGCCCGCTCTTCTCCCTATTGCTGCCTGTCATCTCTCCACTGTCTTTTAATTGTAGTGACAAAAACCCCAAAATCAACACAAATAATAATTACATTTAAACTGATGGCCAGATTCACTGTTGACTAAAGGTTAGTGAGGTACATTTCTTGCATATAAGTGTGTATCCTGTGCTTTACTTGTGTAGGGATTACATGGACAGATTGCTGGATGAGACAGAAAGCACAGCCTCTAGTCGAGCAACCACGCCCCTTCCCGCCCCCTCCAGCAGCAGCACCAGCCAATCAGAGAGAGAGGAGACCAGCGCTCACAACGGTGAGTACAGAAGAGGTTTGAAACTTTGGGATGACAGTGAATTAGTTCCTTTCACAATCATTCTCATAAGATTCTGCAATGCTGCACAAAAATTCTTAATCAGAATTGTACATGGTTACTAATTCAGAGTTTCTGCAGGCCTGACAAAGTCTTCAAAAGGTATAAATTGGCCATTTGCTAATTAAAGCTAGAGTATGCAATTTATACCAGAAGCATTTATTGTTATACTGGTTGAAAGCCTCATTGCATCCTGACAGCAATCAATAAATCAAGTGCTCCGTTACAAAAAAAAAAAGATCCATTATCTGTGACAGTCACAGGCCTTCATTCGGCCGAATGCAATGATTGGATAGCCTCAATGCCGTGAGTTGGGGGCGGGACTACCTGACTGTTTGAACAACTGCAGGCAAGGGATGTATTCAGACAGCTATTTTAAAAACAACGTTTAATTTTGCAATTCCGTTCGGTGGCACTAGTGTCGCAGAAATTACATACTCTAGCTTTAAGGTCTTAAAAGGTCTTAAATCAGAGCAATATGTCTTGAATTCAAAAGCTCATGGTATTACATTTTAGAGCTGTTGGAAAAAATTGTTTCAGCGATGCATCGCCATACATACTCAAACGATTCTGAATCGATTCTCAAAAGTAACGGAATCAATACTGAGTTCAGTTTTAATCACGGCAGAGCAGTGGCACGTGCCAAAGACAGATGTAGAAACAAAGATGGTGAGTTAAGTGCATACACTAAAGTCAAGTGCACAAACACGACTGTTTGCAGACCAGCTATATTAAAGGCATGAACATTTGTGCCTGAATGAAACTACAATTCCGACATTCTTTACACACTATAGCGCCACCACCAGTTAAAGAAATAACTTTGGTTTGCACATTTTGAACCATTTGTCCTAAAAAATATTTTCTGCATGTTTCAAGTGGACTGCTTAAATTAAAGGAATAGTTCACCCAAAAATGAAAATTCTCTCATCATTTACTCACCCTCATGACATCCCAGATATGGATGACTTTCTTTCATCTGCTGAAAAGAATCAAAGTGAAAATATTTCAGATCTGTAGGTCCATACAATGTAAGTGGATGGCTCCAAAATCCACATAAGGGCAAAATAAAAGTACTTCAGATGGTTAAATCCATATATTCTGAAGTGATTTGATAGGTGTGAGTGAGAAACGGATCAATATTGATGTCCTTTTTTTACTATAAATGATCCCCCCTGCTCAGTCAAGCTCCACTTCAGTTTCACTTTCCAATTCTTCATTTGTTTTTGGTGACTCAGTCTTACTGGATATCGCCCCCTACTGGGCAGGGAAGAGAATTTGACAAAAAAGTATTTAATTATTGACCTGTTTCTCATCCACACCAATTTTATCATGTCTGAAGACATGGATTAACCACTGGAGTTTTATGGATTACTTCCTTTTTATTGGCTGCTCCCTTCTAGTGGATTTTGGTGCTTCAAAGTTTTGGTCACCATTTACTTGCATTGTATGGACCAGCAGAGCTGAAATATTCTTCTAAAAATCTTCACTTTTGTTCTGCAGAAGAAAGTATGTCACACATCTGGGATGGCATGAGGGTGAGTAAATGAGGAAAGAATTTTATTTTTGGGTGAACTATTCCTTTAAATTCTACCCATTACTGTGGCCCCATCACGGTTCATGATGTTTAGCGTTTTATTTGCTAATTTTTCTCCAAACATTGCCCACTTTGTCTAGAAATAAATGGCTCAAAATAATCGCCAGATTAATCCAGTTTTGATTTTGTTGAAAAGTTACATTAACAAAAATGTATCGATGTCTATGTAAAACAGGAAGTGAGGGTATATATTGGCAATGGTTTGTCAAATTAAAACAAAACTTGGTATGCTTCATCAGGACCATGATCTAAAGGGAAATGCAAAGTTTGGTGACTGCGCCACCTATAGGTCAAGCTATTTTTGCCCATAACTTTTGAACCCCATGTCCTAAAATCATGAGTTTGGTGCCTATTCCTTCGATCACAATGATTTCAAGGATTCCCATATAAAACATATATAATATTTCACATATCTGGCACATTGATTTTGATCAAAAAAGTGAAATATCTTTTGAATGCATTGACAGATTTATAAGAAATTTGGTATGCATCATTGATATCATGTCCTGAACGTACCAGCAGTTCGGAGAAAGCGCCACCTATAGATCAAAAGATCATCCTCACGTGTGTACTGACTCCAACCATGGCATGTCTTTTTGCCATTCGTGAATCATGTCAACTGAGAGGCACAGTGTGTACATTTCTGAACATTTCTGTATTATTGGCTAATCTAGGACAAGGGATTTAGATGGCAGATCAAAGGGAGGTTCTTATAGAAATGAAAAGGAAATCATAAATGCTCCTTTTGTTTGGTGGTGATCACTTATATTTTATTCCAGAGCTTTGAGGTATATTTTTGGATGTTGTTTAAACACTATTCAAGTGAAACAGCAGTGTCGTAGAGGAATATAGCTGATACAGTGGGTCTGATCAGAAAGTTAAAGGTTATTTCCACATTCTGCTGGTTAGGGGCAGAGGTATTCAAGCCATATTGTGTTACTTTTTGTTAAACATATATATATATATATTCTTGTGCTCTCTAGTCATTTACATTTAGAGAACGATGCAATGACACTGTGATTCTTGAATATATTACTTAAATATCCTTTAGTTGGTCTTAAAAAGGTCTGTAATTGAATTACTTGTATATGGATCAGTGTTTGTTAGTGTTACAGTTATTTATTCTAGTCATCTGTGTGGTTTCTAATGCAGGACTCCACAGTCACAGCTCCAGTGCAGACTCCACGCAAACATCGAGCAGTGTGAACGAGATGAAGAGTGAATCTGTCCAATCAAATGGAGCAGACAGTATATCAACAGATCTTCAGGACTCTAATGGGTGTAAACTCACAGACACTCCCAAAACAGACACAAACGGCTCTGTGAAGCACCAACAGGACTGCCAGAGTCTCGACAGGCCGACAAAAAAGTGCCGGACAGAATCAGACTCGCTGACCCAAGCCGAGACTGACGCTTCCAGGGCGAAGGAAGACTGAATAAGTGGGGATGGGACAGTGCTGTGACATCTCTTGCCCCATCCACACTAAATCCAAAGCCAAGCTGCTCCAAAAACGCCACCCTCCAACTCGAACTACAGCCAATTAATGCTCCTTTTTCACGAAACCATTTACAGAGAAATGTATATTCTATTTGTAACGGAATTTGCCTGATATTTTTTTACCAACAAGATATTTATATTTTTATTGAGACATTTTGACAATGGGTGAATATGCTGTGTAAGCCATTATACATGATTGTTGGTGGGCGTGGCCTCGTGTGAATGGGGCGTGGTCAGTGTATCTCCAGGTACACCAAGCTGTATTTTAGTCCTGTGTGTGTGTGTGTTGGTTTATGTAACATACGGTGCAGTGCTCGGCTTGTTTGTGTCGATGGAGTCCTACTGCGAGCTCCCAACTTTCCTTCAACAGATGTAGTCAACAATAAATAAGCCAATGGAATGACTCCTCGGTTTGTTTTTATAAAGTGTTCGACATCAGTGATGTCTGCTCTGAAACTCACTCATCGGTTTGCTTGCGGTATGTTTGTAGTAACTAGGTGAAATGTCTGGATCGTATTTCATGCCAAAATCAAAAGAAAAAAATATCAAAATATATTTTGCATAAAGAAAATTAAGCGTTTTTTATTTTATTTTCTTTTTTTACTGTAATGCTTCTACTGTAATTATGAATATGTTACTGTAATCTCATCCTTATTATCATAATGTGTTCAGATGTTTACTTTGTATAAGCTTATAATTCTCATTATTATCATTGATGATTTCCATTAGAATCTCAATGATTGCTGTAATACAACAATGAAAACCATCCTGTCCAGACACAATGTTTTTTTAGTTGTTTAAATCAGCGTATATCAAATTCAGGACAAAAAATACTATCATGATGTATATTGACTATTGCATTTTAAAATGAACATTATAATATACATAGAATATAATGTTTTGCTTTACTATAGTGACTGTGAGATTTAAAAACAAATCTTAACCGTACTAGTAGCGTTTTCTTTAAGCAAAATATGTCTTTTTAAATGCATTTTGGGCTGACATAGAACCTTTTCATTCATTGCATATGCGTTTTTGTACCTGAGATGCACATAACTAATTATTCAGAAACCTAAATTCTTATAAGGTTAGCAAACAAATAGAATAAATACTGCTAGTTTCTGTGAGTAACAGGTTTTAAAGGTAGGCAGAATTAATATTGTGATATGTCCCAAATCAATTCAAATGTATTGCCTCCAATGTTATAAAACAACCCTATAATACACCTCTCTTGCCAAAACAAGCACCTGGTCAGTTATAGAAGTTAATTTTCTCCACTTCAGGTGCATCAATTGTCCAACAGGTCCTGCATTTAGATCTTTCAGAGTCATTGGTGCTTTATCTCCACTGAATGATTGGTGATATTGACCCTCCCATTGGCTTATTTATTGTCATTTCTGTTGTTTGCTGCCTGGAGTTGTATTAAGACTTCTGTTTGGCCTCATGTGATTTAAGCATTGATCGTATTTTAAATGGTCTTGTGTGGGATGTAGCCACACTGATCAAAGCTTATGCATAAATCCATGTTAAATAGTAAAGCCATCTGTATCCACACTGGCCCACTGCAGATGATGGTATGCTTTCTGAAATCACTCGCTGCATTTTGGAGTAGCGCAGAGAGTGTTTATTTAAACCATGATTGTAAGAATTAAGTTGGTCCTCTGATGTTTAGCTAATAAATAATATGAATGTACTTACAGAACTGAAATTCTTTGCTTCCTGAATAGATTAAAAAACGACATCACACATGCAAGAGTGATGTTGTACTGAATATCAGCACACACACACAAAAAACTGTTTTGTTTGTCGCCAAATGACACCGAGACAGCTCGTGTGGAAAGCCACAAACACACAAAAGCAGACATGTACAAAAAAGTGAAACATCCCAGTGCTGTTATACTAAATATCAGAACACTTGGAATGCTGCTTGTGTATTCAAATTAGAGGACCAGAACTAATCACTTCATAACTGTTTGTTTCAAGAAATGCTAAGTGTTCAGTTCAAGGGTGTAGCCAGGACATTACTTTTGGGTGGGCCAAATTTTTGCCCATGTTTTTTAACCAAATGTTCCTTAACAACAGAAAGGAGGCACGTTCAAACAGTTCTTTCACAAATCCGAACATTATAGAAAACTATTTTCTAAATATATATTTGAAGTCAAAGAATAATCTGTAATATTCTGGGTGGGCCTGGGTTTAATTTGGGGGGGGGCATACCCTTCGCTACACCACTGGTTCAAGTTGTGTCAACTGCATTTGTGGGTTACAGTCCCTTACCAATTTTTTAAGTAAAAATTGGACAAAAGGAAATTCTTATCTTTAAACAATCCACTCTAAATCAATGTTGTGATACATTCAGCATCTACAAAAAATGTTTTTTTTAATTCAATAGATCATATTCAATTTCATTACAAATACTTCATTTAAAAATGTATTAAAATAATTACATTAACTATATAAACACCACACAATTAATATAGAAAAAAAATAATAGCAAAGAGTCAACAATCTGGCATCTTAAAGGTCAAGTGTTATGGAATGATAACAACAGAGCACAACAGTCTGGATCCAGAAGTAAATATCCCAATCATTTTCTCCATAAAGAAATGTATTTTTTACAAAAACAATAATCCTGTACGACAGACTTGAACGCCGCGGTAAAGCGATGGTAAATACTTCTGTAAAAGTTTGATATCAATAACGTATTTTTTTTTTAATTGTGTTTACTGACCAAACTCCTGCTGAGGAACTACACTACCCATAATCCTCAACAGAGACCCACCAATCGGAGGGGAAGCTGTTACCAGAGAAATTGGAATCACGTTAAAAGAGCTCTGCAGTGATCGCCTACTCCCATAAAGCACCGCGATTGACGTAATCGAGTCTACCTAAACGCTCAGCTACTTGTATATCTGTATATGTCTAAAAGTTTTGCAATAAGCATGAAATAATATCTATGTCGCGCTATTGTTTTTTTTTAATGAAATTACGCCAACAATTAATTCATGGGACGAGTAGTTCATTCAATACAGTCTTGTACTTTGTCTATTTTTCAATTTTCACATACTTTTTTGTTTCTGTTTTTAGAGAGATGCATTTCGGAGCTAGTTGGTGTGATTCATGCCTTACAACTCTTTTTTTTAATAATATTTTGGAATGCTAATGGAGAAAATAAATGGGACATATACTTAGAAAACAAAACAGCTGAAATAGTGGCTGGTCAATGCTGTGCTCTATAGCAAGACCCTGTGAAATGTGTTCGCTCGTGTTCTCCACTGACGAGGTTCTTGATGTCCAACATCAATTATCATTCTTCTATTGATGCTATAGTTTTTTCCCATCAACTTTTTTCTATAGAAAAAAATTACATTTCACCATGTCATATTTAATACATCTTACATAGTATTAAAGGAAGAAAACTCAACGGCATCGAGGTTTGATGTATGACTTACTTTTTTGTTCTTTAGTGAAAGTGATGTACGAGTACACCAGACTGCCAGCAATGCTGTTGTGGAAAAAAAAAAACAGTTTAAAAAATTGAGCAGGAAAGCGGTTTGTGGAAGTACTTTGGAAGTATGGATAGGTCTTTTTGAAGAAAAAAGTGCCATTTGTGTATTATGTGCATCCATATGACTTCTACTAATATAGTTAATAGGATACTGAACTTAGTCATACTATTTGATAAATGTACCTTGTTTAGTGTCAAAATTTTTACATTAGAATATCACCAAATTTGCATTAATATACTATTATTTTATGCATAAAATAATGGTTTGATTTTTCTGATATCATATTTGTGTCTCAGTATTTTATTAGTATTTATTGTTTATACTTATATTACAATTAGCTCTATTATGCAGAAAAATACATTTCCGTTTTCTACGTAACAGACTATTGTTTCTGGCACAAAGAACAGTAACTTTAGCTATATCATTTGGTGTGCTGCAATGAAATTTGCCGTAACAGCTGGTATAAAATATGTTTTGAAAGAGTAATGCTACTACTGAAATTTACCCAAAATAATTGCTGTATTCCAATGATAAAAACATACATTTTAAACTTAAAATAAATAACTATTGTTATATGTTGCTAGGCTGTAACTACATGTTTAGGATGAACCCATACTGGATATTATTATGATCTGTGGTGGTCCAAATAAAAACATATGAAATATGAATGACCGTCTCTTGAGAATGACCCTCATACTGAGGGGGGATTTGATTTCTTTGTCATATTTACTCGCATGAAGCAAGTAATAATCGGCAGTCTCCCAAACATCATATTTACCTGATGTTTAGGCCGATAAAATTCAGCCAAGTAAAGATATAATCTCCACCAAACACCATCCCGATGTATGTCACAAAGATATTCTGTTGGGTTGGTTAAAAAACATAATGAACACGTTTACAGTGTAGTACACCTCTTAAATCTTAAAGGAATATTCCGGGTTCAATACAAGTTAAGCTCACTCGACAGTATTTGTGACATAATGTTGAATACCACAAAAATGTATTTCGGATTTGTCCCTCCTTTTCTTAAAAAAAAAAGCAAAGATCTGGTTTCCAGTGAGGCACTTACAATGGAAGTGAATGGGGGCCAAACGTTAAAATACGAACTTTTCCAAAACTATATCCAAAAGACATGAACAACACGTGTGTCAACATGATTTTAGGGTGATAAAATCACTTACTAAACTTTTTAGTGTAAAGTTTTAGCCAATTTTATAACTTTCGTTGCCATGACGATGTAATGCCAACAAACCCTAAAATTAACTAAATTAACTTTATAGCTAAAAAAAAACATGAGTTTTAACAGAATTAATGCAAGTGCTTTTATAAAATTAAAAGCTTAATATTTCTGACTTTAAACCCTCCAAACATTGGCCGCATTCACTTCCATTTTAAGTGCCTCACTGTGACCTCGATTTGTGAATTTTTTAAAGAAAAAGAGGGAGTCGAAATAAATTTATTGTGGTAAACAATATTATGCCACAAATGCTGTCGATTGAGATTAACTTGTATTGAACCGGGAATATTCCTTTAAATATATGTTTGTAAATTTGTTCATTACAAACCTTGATACAGCCAACAATGGAAGTCGTCAAAGCAGAGTTGTAATGGGTACATAACATAATCGAGTACATGAGAATGAACCTGCCAATATAACATTAATATTATCATCTTGGAAACATTTTAAATAATATGAAACAGAAAAAAACCCACTGCAAAATAATGTCAAATGTTTGTAAATCTTTAAAGTAATCAGTTGTCCAATATGTATCAGCTGTTTTATAGTCACAAATAGGGCTGTCACGATTATTAAATTTGGCTGACGAATAATGGTCAGACAAATAATTGCGATTATGCTGATTGATTGTCAGACGAATGCTTGCGATTATGTCGATTACTTTTAAAACAAATAATTTTGATTATGCCGACTGATTGTCAACCGAATGCTTGCGATTATGACGATTGATTGTCGAACGAATGCTTGCGATTGTGTCGATTGATTGTCGAACGAATGCTTGCGATTGTGTCGATTGATTGTCAAACGAATGCTTGCGATTGTGTCGATTGATTGTCAAACGAATGCTTGCGATTGTGTCGACTGATTGCCGAACGAATGCTTGCGATTGTGTCGATTGATTGTCGAACGAATGCTTGCGATTGTGTCGATTGATTGTCGAACGAATGCTTGCGATTGTGTCGATTGATTGTCGAACGAATGCTTGCGATTGTGCCGATTATTGTCGAACGAATGCTTGCGATTGTGTCGACTGATTGTCGAACGAATGCTTGCGATTGTGTCGATTTATTGTCGAACGAATGCTTGCAATTGTGTCGATTATTGTCGAACTAATAATTGCGATTGTGTCGATTATTGTCAAACTAATAATTGCGATCGTGTCGATTATTGTCAAACTAATAATTGCGATTGTGTCGATTGCTTGTCAAACTAATAATTGCGATTGTGTCGATTGCTTGTCAAACTAATAATTGCGATTATGTCGATTATTGTCAAACTAATAATTGCGATTGTGTCGATCATTGTCAAACTAATAATTGCGATTGTGTCGATCATTGTCAAACTAATAATTGCGATTATGTCGATTATTGTCAAACTAATAATTGCGATTATGTCGATTATTGTCAAACTAATAATTGCGATTGTGTCAATTATTGTCAAACTAATAATTGCGATTATGTCGATTATTGTCAAACAAATAATTGCAATTATGCCGATTAATTGTCAAGAAAATTATTCTGATTATTACAATTGTCGCAAAATAATTGTGATTATTACGATTAATTGCCAAAAGCATTATTGCGATTATGCCGGTTAATTAACTGTTTTAGGGCTGTGACGATGAATTGTCTTGTTAAGTGCACGATTAATTGTCAAACATGTAATTGCGATTATGATGATTAATTATCTGTTCTATTGCTATGATGACTAATTTTCTCGTTAAGGGCTTTCACGATTGTCATATAAATTGTCATTTTTTAAGGTGTGCTGTTTTATGCATGTGAGCTTCATACACATTTGCGTTCACTATAACAGTTTATACTTGTTTTCTCAGGAGTTTGGCGTGAGCCTCTGCTGACAGCGCGCATCAGAACACTTCAAGCGCTCTTCAGGACAGGAGCTGGTTGACCTCCGCAGTGCGGCTCAGCGACGCACGGACTACAAGTTCAACTGAATAACACACAAAAGCGCCGTGCATGGGATTTATATAGTATATTCGCTTACAATTCCCTTATTTGAGCATTCTCAGATGGTTATTTAATAATCGCGACAGGCCTAATCACAAACTAAATTCACAAAGTTTAAAAGTCAAAGAAATATCCTATAATGACCCAAAAACTATTCAAATTGGATAAACATAATACAATCATAAAGAGTCTCAGATGTAGCAGTCTTAACAAACACAGCTTAAGTTCATTTATTAAAATAATTGAAATATCAGACTTACCCCATAACACATGATAACACAAACTGAATCACAAAAAAAAGGTCGGCCCAACCATCATATTCTAAAGCCTGAAAAGCAATAAGAGAGATGTTGATGCTGTAGTGTGCATTTTTCTTTAAATGTACACATTAGGCCAAATTCAAATTCAGATTTGTACGTCCATTTAAATCGAGAAAAACTTCAGATCATATGTTATCCTAACTGATTTAATGTTATTAAGCTGCAAGAGAGGAACAACTGATGAGAAGTTTATTTAACTCTTACTTTCTGTATGTCTCCAGTGAAGTATGCTAAAACCATAGTGGGAATAATCATGAATAAAGCATTATAATACAGCAGCCCGTATTTTCCCAGCTCCTGAAATGAGAGAAAAGTTGACGAAACTCATTTTAGCCATTGAAATACAAATGGTGCTATATTTTAAGGACACATTTTAACCAACTTAAGCAAAATTACAACACATGATTAAAGCAATACAGTAATACCCATGTGGGTTAAAGCTACAGGTGAAACTCGAAAAATTAGAATATCGTGCAAAAGTTCATTAATTTCAGTAATTCAACTTAAAAGGTGAAACTAATATATTATATAGACTCATTACAAGCAAAGTAAGATATTTCAAGCCTTTATTTGATATAATTTTGATGATTATGGCTTACAGCTTATGAAAACCCCAAATTCAGAATCTCAGAAAATTAGAATATTACATGAAATCAATAAAAAAAAGGATTTTAAATACAGAAATGTCGGCCCTCTGAAAAGTATAATCATGCATATGTACTCAGTACTTGGTTTGGGCCTCTTTTGCATTAATTACTGCCTCAATGCGGCGTGGCATGGATGCTATCAGCCTGTGGCACTGCTGAGGTGTTATGGAAGACCAAGATGCTTCAATAGCGGCCTTCAGCTCTTCTGCATTGTTTGGTCTCATGTCTCTCATCTTTCTCTTAGCAATGCCCCATAGATTCTCTATGGGGTTCAGGTCAGGCGAGTTTGCTGGCCAATCAAGCACAGTAATACCATGGTCACTGAACCAGGTTTTGGTACTTTTGGCAGTGTGGGCAGGTGCCAAGTCCTGCTGGAAAATGAAGTCAGCATCTCCATAAAGCTTGTCTGCCGAAGGAAGCATGAAGTGCTCTAAAATGTCCCGGTAGACGGCTGCGTTGACTCTGGACTTAATAAAGCACAGTGGACCAACACCAGCCGATGACATGGCTCCCCAAACCAACACAGACTGTGGAAACTTCACACTGGACTTCAAGCATCTTGGATTGTGTGCCTCTCCATTCTTCCTCCAGACTCTGGGACCTTGGTTTCCAAATGAGATGCAAAATTTGCTCTCATCAGAAAAGAGGACTTTGGACCACTGAGCAACAGACCAGTTCTTTTTTCTTTAGCCCAGGTAAGACGTTTGACATTTGAAGCCCATGTCCAGGACCCGTCTGTGTGTGGTGGCTCTTGATGCAGTAACTCCAGCCTCAGTCCACTCCTTGTGAAGCTCCCCACACATTTGAATGGCCTTTTCCTGACAATCCTCTCCAGGCTACGGTCATCCCTGCTGCTTGTGCACCTTTTTCTTCCACACTTTTCCCTTCCACTTAACTTTCTATTAATGTGCTTTGATACAGCACTTTGAGAACATCCAACTTCTTTTGCAATTACCTTTTGAGGCTTTCCCTCCTTGTGGAGGGTGTCAATGATGGTTTTCTGCACAACTGTCAGGTCAGCAGTCTTCCCCATGATTGTGAATTCAACTGAACCAGACTGAGAGAACATTTAAAGGCTCAGGAACCCTTTGCAGGTGTTTAGCTGATTAGAGTGTGACACTTTGAGCCTACAATACTGAACCTTTTCACAATATTCGAATTTTCTGAGATTCTGAATTTGGGGTTTTCATAAGCTGTAAGCCATAATCATCAAAATGATATCAAATAAAGGCTTGAAATATCTTACTTTGCTTGTAATGAGTCTATATAATATATTAGTTTCACCTTTTAAGTTGAATTACTGAAATTAATGAACTTTTGCATGATATTCAAATTTTTTGAGTTTCACCTGTACATAAAACAACAGCACACATTCTGAAGCTTCAAACTTCTACCTTACCAGGAAGGCCAAACTAAATGCAGTCAGCCGCATGCATTTCCAGTATACTTTAAATGGTGTTAAAGTCAATACGTTTACATGCGCAGTTATAATCGAGCTATCGCAGGTTTTTATGGAGTTGAGCTACAGCTCTACAGCTTTGGCTCTATCTTTCAGAGCATGCATGTGCACAGTGTTGTGGTCCGATTACCAATACTCGCCTGACCAAGCCAAGCTACAATCTCATCATCTAGGTCTGTTAGCCCGAATGCAAAAATCAGACCGGTGCGATTTCAGTAGTTATTTGTCGTTTAAAAAGACAAGTCATGGTTTTAGTCCAACTGAAATTTTAAAGTGTACTTTTAAAATACAGTAAACGCACTGACTGATGAGGTGACGCAATATCTCAGGATCATGAAACATTCCAGAAATTACCTTGGAGTCCAGTTTTTGTTTCATATAAGCTCCATTAGCAGCAGTCAGAATGTTGTTTAGAGTAATGAACACATATCCATGGAGGTCAAAAGTGAAATCTGTACTGTAAAAGTCAAATCAAATCAATTTCATTAAAGTAACAAACCATTTCTAACAGATGTCAGAATCAAACTACATTAAAATAGCTTGCGCCCACATTTCAAACAGCACAGCGAAACGTTGTCCTTTCATGAATACATGGACAATGGAGTTAAAATGACGTTTTTGTATAAACATGTAAACAGGAATGTGTTATCTGACTTGGAATGAACTTTAGCTACCCAGTTTGCAGTTTGCTTACCTTGCAGCGATAAATGCTCCCAAGATCATGGTAAACACAGTTGCTTTAATGGACCATGAAAACTTCTTTCTACATGAAGGCAAAATATACATCTATTTAAACTCTACTGCAGCTGTTCTGGGTCAACTGTAAACACAAGTATATAGACACACTTCAGCAGGTAACCCTCAAACATCATCGTGAACAAGATGGAGAATCTTCTGAGCACAGTAAACATTGGCAGGCTGCAAAAGAGAACATACAGTACAGAGTATTATATTATAACTGTATGCTTGATATAAAATAACAACATCAACAATAATATACAATAATAATAATATATATTTTCCTGTATATTAAACACATACTTGAGTTGTTTTGTTCCAAACAGGCCAGTTAATTGATTTCCCACATACAGAAAAGGGAGTGGAAATACCTGAGCAGACGAGATTTAGAGAATTTAATAACAAAACAAATAAAGTGGAGGACAGACAGCCAGACAGACAGACAGATAGACAGACAGTTAGATAGATGACAGACAGTTAGATAGACGACAGACAGTTAGATAGACAGACAGAGAGACAGACGACAGACAGACAGATAGTTAGATAGACGACAGACAGTTAGACAGACAGTTAGATAGACGACAGACAGACAGTTAGACAGACAGACAGATGACAGACAGACAAATAGATAGACAGACAGATAGATAGATGACAGACTGACAGACAGTTAGATAGATGACAGACAGATAGACAGACAGTTAGATAGACAACAGACAGACAGTTAGACAGATGACAGACAGACAGACAGTTAGATAGACGACAGACAGACAGATAGTTAGATAGACAGACAGACAGATAGATGACAGACAGACAGACAGTTAGATAGACAGACAGACAGATAGATAGATGACAGACAGACAGATAGACGACAGACAGACAGTTAGATAGACGACAGACAGTTAGATAGACAGACAGATAGACAGACAGTTAGATAGACGACAGACAGAAAGACGACAGACAGACAGATAGATAGACAGACAGTTAGATAGACGACAGACAGACGACAGACAGAGAGATAGACGACAGACAGACAGATAGTTAGATAGAGCGACAGACAGACAGATAGTTAGATAGACGACAGACAGACAGATAGTTAGATAGACAGACAGATAGTTAGATAGACGACAGACAGACAGATAGTTAGATAGACAGACAGACAGATAGATAGATGACAAGACAGACAGATAGTTATATAGACAGACAGACAGATAGATAGATGACAAGACAGACAGATAGTTATAGACAGACAGACAGATAGATAGATGACAGACAGACAGATAGATAGACAGACAGACAGATAGATAGACGACAGACAGACAGTTAGACAGACAGACAGTTAGATAGACGACAGACAGACAGTTAGATAGACGACAGACAGACAGATAGATAGACAGACAGTTAGATAGACGACAGACAGACAGTTAGACAGACGACAGACAGACAGTTAGATAGACGACAGACAGACAGTTAAATAGACGACAGACAAACAGACAGACAGTTAGATAGACAGACAGACAGATAGACAGACAGTTAGATAGACGACAGACAGATAGACAGACAGTTAGATAGACGACAGACAGACAGACAGATAGATAGACAGACAGTTAGATAGACAACAGACAGACAGTTAGACAGACGACAGACAGTTAGACAGACAGTTAGATAGACGACAGACAGACAGACAGTTAGACAGCCAGATGACAGACAGACAGATAGATAGACAGACAGATAGATAGATGACAGACTGACAGACAGACAGACAGTTAGATAGATGACAGACAGATAGACAGACAGTTAGATAGACAACAGACAGACAGTTAGACAGATGACAGACAGACGGACAGTTAGATAGACGACAGACAGCCAGACAGTTAGATAGACGACAGACAGATAGATGGCAGACAGACAGATAGATATACCTTATGGGGTACATTACTGTCAAAAGCTGGGAAATCTATCACATTCAATGATTTTGCCCCTCGCAACACAACAACCGTTGCAAACATCTGAAAACAGAATAAAAGCTGCTGGAATCAGTACTGAAGCTGTGTAAGATATCGGTTTAATTAGTAGAATGTAATAAATCTTTACTTTTGAAAGCCATCTGTCATTCTGGTGCAATTCTAGGCACGATTATTGTATTATTGTGATGCTGACACTCTTAAAAACTAGCAAACTTAGAATTTAAAGGGATAGTTCACCCAAAAATGAAAATTCTCTCATAATTTACTCACCCCATGCCATTCCAGATGTGTGACTTTCTTTGTTCTGAAGAACACAAACAAAGATATTTAGAGGAAATATCTCAGCTCTGTAGGTGCTTACTATGCAAGTGAATGGTGACCAGAATTTATAAGCTCCAAAAAGCACATAAAAACAGCATAAAGGTAATCCATAAGATTCTAGTGGTTTAATCCATGTCTTCAGAATTGATGTAGGTGTGGGTGAGAAACAGATCAAGATTTAAGTCCTTTTTCACTATAAATGTCCAATTTCACATTCTTCATCTTTTTTTTTTTTTTTTTTGGAAAATCACATCCTTCGTGCATATCGCCACCTATTGGGCAGGGAGGAGAATTTATAGTAAAAAAGGACTAAAAGTATGGATTACTTTTATGCTGCCTTTATGTAATTTTTTGAGATACAAAGTTCTGGTCACCATTCACTTGCATTGTATTCAGCAGAAGAAAGAATGTCATACACATCTGGGATGGCATGAGGGTGAATAAATGGGTGAACTATCCCTTTAAATGCTCAGAAAAGTGACAGTTTGGGTAATAATATTTCCTCTTACTTGCCCAATTCCCACTGATAAAGATGACGGGAATCTAAAAAGAAACACACACTAGATATGAATTATGATGGAGTGCCAAAAATATCCATCTTAATTATTTATCATGTGTTTACATGGATGAAGAGTCAGAATAATAATATGGATATTAGATTAAATTAACAACGGCTTTTCCTCCACCCGTTTGCAGGAGTGGTATCATGACCAAACTGTTTAATTCATGCCAAAGGTGATTATGTACCTAGCTAAAGACTCACTTTAAGAGATTTATTTTCATAAGCGATCTACCACAACAATTATTATTATAACCAATCAATATTTGGTTATAATAACAGCAACTATATAATCTGAATATGGAAACATTAAATAATGCAATAAGATGGATTACCTGTAATTAGTGAGAACACTCTTGTTAACAACAACAATGAAGAAAGAAGCGAGTCCGTAGAAAGCTGCAGCGAATAACTGTGAAGATAACGTTGATGTGCCGCTGTTATTCTCTGTATAGCTCTTATGAGGACGCTTTCGTGTGACCGCCATGCTTCAGTTCATCGAGGTCCAACTGTACACGACAACAACAACAAGAGTATTCCCCCTTTCCTGAAGCTTTAAAGCGACAGCGCTCCGTAAATCATCTCACACAACTGAAAGCTATTGTAGCATACGGCAAGCCGTTATAACTATCCGTAATTATATTTTCAATTCAATATCTACAATTGCATTTTGACGAGTCACAAGTTATAATTTGACTAGTAAGAAAGAACATTAAAGATATCTGTTCATATATTTTGCCCAGTTCAAATACAATTTTAGTTCTCTGCTGTGACGTTTCAGATTTCGTCACTTGTCACGTCACATATCCACAAAGTTGATTTCTGTAATCCAGTTTTGATTAGTCAAAATTATATTTTTAGATATCTAAATTGCCTTTAGCCCTAGTCGATCTGCTGTGTTGTGACCCGCAATGACTCTGCAATACGTAGTGTTATGGAAGCTGTTAAAGTAACCAGCTGCTAACATAAAGATCACAACGATATCTTGATGCATTTAAGTTAAAATGTCTCAACTTAACAAACAGATAACAAGCACTTTGTGTAGCAAGTGCTTGCAGCATGGACCAATTTAAGTGTAAACGATTGATAAAGACAGTCAACCACTAACGGTTCCTGTATTTATTACGCAATCAATAAAAATTTGAAATTGGGCAAATAAATTTACGATGTAGTGGTTTAATGCTGCAATAATTAAGGCACCCATGTTTTTAATCTGGAAAATTTTTTATACACAGTTAAAAATGAAAGTCAATTCAAAAAAGAGCCTCATTCCACAAGTTAAATAATCGATGTGCAATTAACCTTTGGGCTAATGTAGGGGTCCCTTTATTTGCTGATACATATAATTTTTTACAAATGCTCCATTATCATTGTTTCTTATTATTGGATTTTTATTTATTTTTTAATTGCAAAATTCTGTTTAAAATAAACCAGACATGCAAGACTAACATTAAAAGTTAAATTCTTTATCAGACAAAATGGCAGACGCAAAAATCTCGTTTTTGTTTTGTTTTTAAGGCGGGGCACAGCAGAGAGGCAATTTCCATAAGCTTTTCAGATATCTGTAAAGGAATTTTAACTAGTAAGGATGTTGATTCAGTGTGGGCAGCATGCGAGGAGCGGATGTGTGAACGACGAGCTCTGCGTGCTTTGCTAATTTTATTATTATTTGTGTCATAAACTGGTGAGATTCGATACACCCTGATTCTGAACTGTTCTAGGAAAATGATATTTAAAAAAAACTCTAAATCCTCGGGCTCTGGAGACATTAAAAGACTCTTATGTGCTCAAACTGACGCCCCTGAAAAACAGGCCGAAGCCCTGGTTTCAATCCAGATGGTGAACTGAAAGAAATCCAGCTTGAACTGATGAATGTGCCTGTTCTTCTTCAAGAAACGCACGCATCTTTCCCCGCAGGAAAATAAAAAATTTGGGAAGATATGGGGTGGACATGTTTCCTTTAGTGCTGGCTCGAGTAAGATCAGGGGAGTCATTACATTGATAAGTAAACATCTACAGTTCAAATGTCTTAAACGGATTAACAATAAATTAGGAAGAGGCATTATAGTTTTAGCTGAAATTCAGGGGAAAAGGTTGATTTTGACTAATATTTATGCACCTAACGTTGATGATCAGGGCTTTTTATAGATCTTGAAGGGATGTTGCAAACCGCTGGCACCCCTCATGATATAATATTGGGAGGAGACTTTAATCTTTTGATGGACTCAGTCCTTATAATGTGTATGCCCCTTAGAGCAACACTGATGCTTCACAGGATGTGTAAAAAATGTTGGTCTTACAGATATTTAGAGACTTTTGAATCCATCTGATAGGGACTATAATTTTTTTTCATCAGTCTATAAGATTTATTCGAGAATAGATTTGTTTTTATATCCCTCATTTCATCTGTTGTTGATTTCTCAGTTGGAAATATTTTAGTCTTAGCTCACACTCTGGTGTGTTTAGAGGTGTTGCCACATACGGAGAAAAATAAATCATATAGTTGCCGCTTTAATGTATCCCTTTTGCAAAATCCTCAATTCCAACAAATGTTAAAGGCTGAAATAAATGTTTATATGGAGACCAACTACATTATAGACACCCGGTAGCAATGGTACAAACAAATGGATTCATTTCAGATTATTTTACTCTGGATAGTGTTGCCCCCTTTCCCCATTATTGTTCTGTCTTGCCCTGGAAACATTAGCAGCCGCAATAAGAAAGGAGGATGATTTTCCAGGGATGGTGGCGGGAGGTGTGATGCATACATTTTTGCTCTATGCAGATTACATTTTATTATTTGTCTCCGAATGTACTAGATCTAGAAAAATCTAGAATTTGGGAATATCTGTATAATTTGTAAATAATAATCTGTAAATAATTTGCCATTAACAATGTCACATTAGCTATATATTCTATGCTATGATCTTAACTATCTACATTACATAACGTTAAAGCAAACTTGTCCAGTTTTTAAGGAAAGAAATCTCGGTGGATAGCACTGTTGCCTCACATCAAGAAGGTCCTGGGTTCGAGTCCGGGCTCAACTAGGGCCTTTCTGTGTGGAGTTTGCATGTTCTCCCCGTGTTTGCGTGGGTTTCCTCCGGGTGCTCCGGTTTCCCCCACAAGTTTATAAAACATGCAGGTTAAGTGAATTGGAGACTCAAAATTGCCCCGTGTGAGTGAGAGTCCCCCAGCCACTGTGGGTTGTGTCAGGATGGGCATCTGGTGTAAAAATTGTGCCAAATCAAATATGTACAGTATATGTAGACAATCAAGAAGTGGACCCTGCACCTACGTGGGACAAATGCTTGGAAAGAGATAGTCCAACTAAATATTTAATTTAGAAAAGTTGCAATTTAAATTATCATTACAAATTTTAGAGATGATAGTAGGATATATTTTATGTAAGAGATCTGATATTATTGGGTATAGAGAACTTTTTCCAATTAATATTTTTTTTATTAGAGAATCGCTCTCCCCCACCCACCCCACCAAAAACAACAACAACAAACAAACCTAGGGTGATTTGTTTCCTTGAAAGAAAAACATTTCTAGTTACCTTGTTGCTACATTTTGGGTCATCGATACTTACCTTCACTGAAAAACTCACGTTCAGTCTTCATAAACTCATCAAATGATAAATGATTTGTCATAAATGGAATAGTTCCCCTAAATATGATTAGTCAATGAAAATGGCGTGGATCTCATCTTTGAACACTCATTCACTAAACTGCACTAAATTAAAACCCTTTTGCAGTAACTTATAAATTACTCTACGACAACAAGAAAAACACCGAATGACATCATACATAGATTGTAAATACAGCAGGGTTTCTGCAGGTTTTATGAAGCTAAATTTAAGACTTTTATAAGACCTTTTTAAGATCAACTAAAGGAAATTTAAGACATACATTTAAGGGAACACAATGTCATTGCATCGTATTCCTCTACGACACCAAATTTCTTAAAAATCTGTCAATGCATTCAAAAGATATTTCACTTTTTAATCAAAATCAATGTGCCAGAGAGGCAGTATGGCTGATATGGGAAATATATTATATATGGCTTATATGGTAATCCTTGAAATCATTGTGATTGAAGGAATCCATAGACACCAAACTCATGATTGTAGGGCATACGGTTCAAAGCAAAAAGCAAAAGCAAAGCAAAAATAGCCATTTTCACATTTCTTGATCCATAGGTGATGCATTCACCAAACTTTGCATGTACCCTCAGATCATGGTCCTGATGAAGCATACCAAGTTTCGTTTCAATACGACAAACCATTGGTAAGATATAGCCTAACCAGAATTTTTAACTGAAGCACCAAAAATCACATAAATGCGTCGTAAAAGTAACCCATAAGACTCCAGTGGTTAAATCCATGTCTTCAGAAGTGAAATGACAGGTGTGGGTGAAAAAAAAAAAATCTCTACATTCACTTTTTGGCAATTTGTATTCTTCAGGTATATCACCATCTACTGGGCAGTGAGTAGAATTTATAGAACAAAAAGTACTTAAATATAGACCCGTTTCTCACCCACACCTATATCACTTATGAAGACATGGATTCAACCACTAGAGTACCAACATTTTGGTCACCATTCACTTGCATTTTATAGACTTACAGGGCTAAAATATTCTTCTAAAAATCTCGTGTTCAGCAGAAGAAAGTCAGTCAAACGTCTGGGATGGCATGAGGGTGAGTAAATGACGAGGGAATTTTCATTTTCGTTGAACTATCCCTTTAAGTCTGAATATGAAAATGGGATCAGATATTGTTTTTTTCATAAACAACTGGCCATTTAACATCGGTTTATTTGACCTCTAACATCAGTTTGCACTATCAACTTCAATAGTTACCAATAATATTAAATTATTAGTGATTGAACTTATATATTCAGTTTGAATACAATTAGAAGGATGTTGAACTAAGAAAGTCAAGTTTCCTTAAAAAGAAATTAGCCACAGCATTAAAACCACCTGCCAAATATTGTGTAGGCCTCTCATTCACGCTAGATTGGCGTTTCCTCCACCGACAATCCTTCATAATCACATACTTTGGAAAACGCTAACTTTAAGAACCTGAAAATTGAGTTTTCAAACAAAATCAGGTTAGTGTGGATGTGGCCTCAGTTTGGCTTCTAGGAAATGCATGAAAAGTACTCACTGCTCACTTCTAGCAATTTATTGAACAGGAATATTTGCAGACATGTTTGTCATAGAAACAATGAAGTCACAGAGAGTAAGATGAGGAAGTCATCATGACTGGAAGAGTCCCAGAGCTATCCAGTACAGCAATGACAAATCAGAAGCTTGGGCTCAACCTTGTGTCATCTTCCACTTTACTGTCCCTCCTCCTATGAATAGAGTACATCGCCCATCACACTTGGGCTTGCTAATTCACATCGATAAGAGGCTGGATCCAAACGTTCCTTCGCAGCACAACGTTGTCCCACCCTGAATTACACATTTATAAGAAAACGCAAACAGTAGTGCTGTCCTTGTAATAATTCAAAATAAAAATCACAGCAAAGATCACAGAAGGAAAAAAATAAACTGTACTGATGCGAACAGACCATGTGCTTATTAGCTATAGTTCAAACGTCACCATAAATCTAAGTGCAAGATATGCCAAGAAACCTTAGCTAGAGAAAACTCACTAAAAAGCCAATAAAACTTCATGTTAAGAACATGACTTGCCAAAACTTACAATCTAAGCTCAGGAAAACTATATTTATGGCAGGTGAGTATTTAAAACAATTAATATTTCTCGCACACTCGGCACACACACACACACACACACACACACTCACACATACAGTTCAGACAGTAGTCCTAAGTTTTCTAAGAGACAAACTTATATGACTTACAAGGACCAGCCTGGATCTACGCTGAACCCTGGTGCTTGAACAAGAGGAGGAAGACAGACAAGTATGTATACTAATTTCACTGGTGCACCAGAGGACGTCACGAAACATCAACCAAAGCAAAATCAAGACGATGCATTCGCTTCTTGCTACAGGCCAAGAAAAAAAAAATAACCCAAAGGGTAACTTGACCTTAGAGCTTTCTTTCAAAACATTTAAAATAGTCAATAAACATTACTCATGTATATATTATTAACAGTAAAATATCCAAGTGATGTTGTATCTCACTTGGAAATAAAACCCAACATTCTGCTTTTGGTAGAGCCATTGAGAGAACAGTACTCAAAACACATATGGTGGACACCACACTGTCTCAAGGGAAGCATAAGCGTTCACAACACACTTCAAATTCTATCTTGAAAACGCATACATTCAAGCAGCATTAAAAAAATATTTATGGCGAATGCATAATCTCTGGAGAAAAGAAAGGGGAAAAAAAAATACTGTATGAACATCCCTGCTATCAAGTCTCTAAATACAAAACCTCTACCAATAATTTGCTTCAGTGTAACAAGAAGTCCATTTGTGTGTTTCTCCGCAGGTAAAAGTCAGTACTCAGTGTAGGTACGGATGACAGTCTCTCGTGTTTGATTTTTTTTCTTCTCTTTTCTGCTTTTCGAAGAATCCATAAGCATGCAAGCGTCGAAGAGGAGTGGGCCCGGAGGAAGTTTAGGAGGTTTAAGCCAGTGCTGGAAAAGCCTCAGGATCATCCACATTAGGGACAGAAACTCCTCCACCCTGTTAAAAATAACAAGTTAATCTCCAAGACTTCATGTAAGCATCCTTGGTTAATTTTAGAAGCAAAATGAAGCAGGAAAAGCTGCAAACACGGAGTACATGCATGTTATTTACCTTCTCAGATCTGCCTCCACCTCGGCTTGGCCGCCCACCTCCACCACTGCCGCCGCCACCGGGACCACCACGACCCCCACGGCCTCCACGAGAGCCCCCGCGGCCACGTCCTGGTCGACCCAAGTCTCCGAAGTTAATCTCCAGCTGGGAGGTGATGTCATTGGCTGGTTTACGTAAGTGATGATCTCCGGTACCTTCTTCTGCCTTTAAGAAAATGTTAAGGGATCATCTTTACGTACTTAATCTACCATTCCTGATTCCACATAATGCCTTTCTAGTGGCTTGTAGGAATTTCAGTAAGAAAACTATGACCACACAGCCCAATTTGCTTCTCCAATTTGTTAAAAGCTTCTGAATTAGGGTTGTAACACTTGAAAAAGGGAAACGGCAAAGGTGTCTAATGGCCTATGTTCTGAATTTTGGAGACATGTTGTGTAATGTCATTGTTACAGGAAATGTAACATATTTAAATTTAGGGGCATGAGACAATTCGAAGGTAGTAATATACCGATATATCAGCTAATACATGGCCATTTTTCGATTATTGGCATCAGCAAGTGTTAACTGCAGTTACTGTAAAAAAACTTAAATGTTTGTTAAATCTACTCACTCTAATCAATATTATGCCATGAATTAGATTTTACTTATTTTTAAACCATGAAAATGTATTCAGAAAATATTTTTTCCCCCAGCACGGGTAAGTTAATCAATGTAATCCAATACAAATTACTATTTGTGAACAGAAAAAGTAATCATAATACCAATTACTTTTAACTAACTTTAAAAAAAAACACTTCCACGATGACTTCCACAAAGTAAAATAATAGGCCTGGGTAGCTCAGCAAGAGGCTGACTACCACGCCTGGAGTCGTGAGTTCAAATCCAGGGCGTGCTGAGTGACTCCAGTCAGACCTAAGCAACTAATTTGGCCCGGTTGCTAGGGAGGGTAGAGTCACATCGGGTAACCTCCTCGTGGACACTATAATGTGGTTCTCGCTCTCGGGAATTCGTTTTTCCAAATTTGGAATGCCCAATTCCCAAAGCGCTCTAGGTCCTCATAGTGGTGTAGTGACTCATCTCAATCTGGGTGGAGGAGAATTAATTTTCGCCCGAGACAGACAATCCGCACATCATCACGTTGAGCATGTTACCGCAGAGACATAGCGCGTGTGGAGGCTCCACACTATTCTCCGCGGCATCCACGTACAAACTCAACAAGTGATAGTGACCACAAGGAGGTTACACCAAAGGACTCTACCCTCCCTAGCAACCGGGCCAATTTGGTTGCTTTGGAGACGTGGCTGGATTCACTCAGCACACCCTGGATTCAAACTAGTGTCTCCAGGGGTAGTAGTCAGCGTCAATACTCCCTGAGCTACCCAGGCCTCCTCAGCTTTTTCCCTTTAGTAGATAGGTTAGTGGAGAGATAGACAGGAAATGACTGGGAGAAGAAAGGTTGTTCAGGATCAGGAAAGGACCTCGAGCCAGAGTCGAATTCAGGTCAACCGTGATGCTACTGCACCATATGTCAGATCACTAACCAACAGCTCTGACTACTCAATGTTTTTTAAATGCCTTATATCTATATGAGATTAATCAGCTAGATCAACAACATATTACAACTTGCATCTGTACAAATAATAAAGTGAATAAACAACTATAACTGAATTTGAGGGTAAAATGCATAACTTGCGTAGTGAATTGGCCATTGCCGTAACAATGCGCTATATAGTGCAAAATCCTAAAGTCTCTTAAAAGATGGAAAATGTGTCAAGCATGAAGAATGACAGACGACTGATGAATCTAGCAGAAACACAGTAACTAAAGATCCAATACTCCACTGTTCTCATTATATGCTAATATTTCATGAACTTATTTCCGTTTTTGCAAGGTCTGACATAAGTGCACATCACTAGTAGCAGATACCTTGTGAAATGAGTCAGGATCAACATCTCCAGCTTCTATCACAGCTCCAGCGTGCCGCTGAAAGCACACAAAGAAAAAAACATGACATTAGTCTAAACAGCATTGAAGTAAAACTGATAAAAATATATAGAGGTCTGCACGGGTCTTAAAATGAAACCCGAACCATACCAGAGACTGTATGGCCCGACCCGATCGTGTGTGTCTGAGTGAAAGTGCGTGCATGAAACAAGTTTGATAAGCCCGTTTATTTTTTAACTCATTACAAACCCCAACCGAACCCGAAGCCTTTCTTGAAAAACTGACACATATCCGGCCCATATCCCATTGGGTTCTTGGATCCCGTCTGGCCTGGGTTGGGTTGCAGACATCTATAAAAATATTAACTGGCTTTTAGTCTAAGGCCATTAAAATTGAGGCCATCTATATGTTAGCGTACTTTTAGAAGTTGACAAAAATAACCTTTCGCAAATATGCACCTCTCTCATCTGTTAATATGGACAGAAAATATGAAGATGAGCGATGGGGGGAAAAAACACTACTTGTTAAGTCTCCCATGGGGTCTTTATAAATGACATATTACATGTTTAACTTCACAGACTTACAAGAAATCTTGTACAATCATGAAACCTACAGTGCCGACTTCCTCGCTCTTTGACTTGTGCAGTACGTAACCCTTCTTCCACTGACCGTCGTTCCCCTCGTTGGGCTTGCGAATGTTGAATTCAGCTTTGGCGCGTTCTTTATCCTGCATGGCCTTCCACTCGTCCAGTGTCATCTCCTTCGGGCCTTCCTCCTTCACCTCCTCCACTTCATTTTCCCTACACAGACACAATATTCAAACCATGATGCTCTTTTAAACACGCAGGTGCTTTCATCAGCAACGGTTATTGTGAACAGAACTGTACTCACTTGTTTTCAGAGTCGGCAGGGGCGTTCTCCTCTCCTTCAGGAACGGGTTCAGGTGCAGTTGACTGATCAAGTTCACTGTCAAATCACACACTACAATTACATCTAAGGAACAGCCAATTCACACATACATCACACCTTTCAAACAATACTAAATGCTGAAACATAAATTTTTTTATGCATGACATATTGGGAAAATGTCATGTCAACCACCCAAATAAGCTGCTACAAGACTAAAAGACTAAACATTTATAATTGTACCTGGTTTCTTCCTTTACGTTGCCCCAGTTGTGCAAGCCACTTCCGCCACGCTTCTCATCTCCTTTCGGTCGACTACAAAGTGAAAGAACATAATTCCGGTGAGATCCATGCAACAAGACACCTCAACCATCTGTGCTATCAACTGGCTTCAACACACTCACGATTTGTCATTGCCGCTGTGTCTGTCAAAGTCACGTTTCCCCCGGGAATCAAAGCCATCTCCACGTCCCATACCTCGTCCACGGGCACCTCTGCCCCCACGGCCGACACCACGCCCTCTAGACGGCTTGTCTCCAGCTGGCCTGAGGAAGTAGTCACATTGTATGACAAACTGATTATCAAATTAACTAAACCAAATCAATGGTAAAATTAAATATAGCTGCAAACAACGATACCGGGGTCAAGCCAATTATCGGAACCATGAGCAGCATAGCATTTTTAGAAATGGCATTATAATTTGACCACAAGGTGGCACTGTCCCAAAACTTTGAGTCCCTTCAGAGCAAGGTGCCAAAGACACATACAGAGTTTCGTAATGATACGCCAAGTCCTTCAATAATTCAGGCCAATTTATGTGCAAATAGGACAAACAGTCTAGGAGTTCTAAAAAGTAGGTTTTTCAGAAAATTCAAAATGGCGGAAAAAATGTAATGACGAGAAATGATGTCATAGAGTGCAATAGAAGAATCACCTTGAGGAAAGGAATCATAATTTTGTTTCTAGGACTTCAAAGATTCAAAGGTTATTAACATAAACGTGAGTGCAAATTTGGGCAGTTGGTGGTGCTGGAGGGTTTGAAGTAGAGACGCTTAATTTGCTGTGGTAACAGATCAGACAGTCCTCTAGCTGTGTGCAAAATTTCATAACTTTCCCGCAAGCGGTTTTATGGGCTGCCATAGAGTCAAGAGCAGAAGAAGAATGGTAATAAGAAAACTAACGAAAACAGTAGGGGTCTTTCGCCCCTTCAGGGCTTCTCCCTTAATAATCATTATCAGTAACTTTCCCATGGTGATCCAGTAGATTTATTTCAATTTAACACAATAGCTCATTCTATAAATGACCTGAGACATAACTGGAGTTTAATGGATGAGGAAAAAAAGAAGATTGTTGCATTCTATTCATTCATTAACTTTAGCACGGTCTATCTGTTGATATATCTGATATTTGTAAATATCTTTACTGTGCTTTAATTTTCCATATCACTGACTGAATATTTTTACGACGAGTGTAATAAAACATTTGTTTGAAAATGCCACTTTTGCGAGTGGTATTTCAGCCATGTTTTTTTTCACTATACACCCAATACAGCGTTATGCCTTGAGTATTTCATTTAAGCCAGTGTTATTACATTTCAATGCAAAGTAGGCTAATTATAGCGTGCACCTTATACACAAAAGTAAGCTATATTGTGGTAGTATGCTGTATCTTTTACAGACTAGCACTCATAACCAGCCTGCGAGATCGGGAATTGCATTCAGCATAGATTTTGAGTGTGTAATTTTTAGTGAATTGGGTTCTAAAAGAATGTAGACAGCATGTGAAAATAAAAACGCTATTAGTGGGCACAAATCAATCTTCGTGAACTCCCTCTAAAATGGTGTTTGTTGGAGAACAACGCCCCAACATTAAATGTAAGTGCAAGGTAGTTTACACTCAACTATACTCTGAAGACTTGTCTATTTGGCGAATAATAAGCACTGTATGCGGTCAGTCACATTGTTTGGATTATGACAATAACTCACTTGTCTGCAGTAAAATCGCCACCCTCTGGTTTGTCGTCAGCTGGTTTGTCGAAGCGCCGTTCACGAGGTGGTCGTCTGTCAGGCCTCCTGTCGGTGAGACGTCCCTCTCCTTGACCTCCTTGGTGTTGAGTACCGGCTTGACCTTGCTGCTCCGGCCTTCGGCCAACCCTCCTTATACCTTAAAACATATTCAAATCTTAAACTCAGGGAACAAGGTATAATCCTGAAGACTTCAACAAACCTCTGGATTTAAACCTACTGAATCAATTACATTTGCAATTAAATCTATTAAATATCTACCGTCTACTGACAGTCTACTTTTTCATCCATATTGGTTCCTGAAGTATTTTCCCCCATTGGGTTTTCACAAAATCCTTCATAAAAGGGTTCTAAGCCATGAACCAAACCAACCAGCACTGAGGTGAATCACAACACTGCAAACGTTTATTTGAAGCAAAAACGTATTTGAAAATCTGACAAAAAGACTGTACTCAATGTCTATCTTTTGGAAAATTAATCAAATTAAAACCTAAGGAAAAATAAGCTAAAACTATTGATTTAAAGGTACACCAAATAAGAATTTAGCAGGCTCTTTCTTGCCCCAACAGTCCCAGTAGTATTTGTGATTTTGGTCTCTATACGGACACCCATCGTCATGCATTCTGGAACTTCCTAAAGTGTTGCCGCTTTACACCGAATATGTTTATTTTCTGTTTTGTTACTTTCAGTCTGTGTGTTTCTCCATCTCATACTACACACATCCCTATTATGGACATTCTTGGATTTAATCCAAACAAATGATCTATTGTTGCATGGCGGACTGTGACCAGACACCCACGACTTCATCGCAAGCTCTCTGCCAGCTGTACTCTCTTGTGTCTGGCGTTTGATATGGTGCCGTATATCTATTATCACCGTGTGAGTTGCAGAACATAGTGGCTTGCTTCATGACTTCATGTAAAACAGCTTTTATTTCATTACTGATATGACCAGAGTCCTTCATCTCATTTGAGTGTACATTTACACAAAAAAAAAAAATGGTATTCATGTCTGTGTAAAACCTTTTTAATAAGCAAAAACTTAAATGCACCATTTAAAGATGTTGATTATACAATTTGAAATCAATTCAAATTATATACCACGGTTTGAAAATTGACGGTTATCATACCATGTACATTTTCTTATCTACGGTATTGAGAAAAAAATGCAACTGGACGGAGGATCTCATATGTGCGTGCGCATCTCCTTTCCTCCTTGTCTGCCTGTCAGACTAGTCAACTTGCGACACACACACACACACACACACACACACACACACACACACAAGCGCGCGCAGCGGAGAAAATGTCAGAGAGAAGTGAGGCGATGGGATCTGACATGAGTGTGTGTATGTATGTGTGTGTGAGTTAAAGCAGTGTTTCTCAACTGGTTTATTTGGACTGGTCGCTCGCGGACAGCAGGGAAAGAACAACGTAATGGTTCTCCCATTGAAGATATTTCGGTGGCTGCCCAAGTGATAGACTATTTAAGACTGGCGAGGCAGATTTAATGATGATCTCGCAAACAGCTAAATCAGACATGGGCAATTTACGGCCCGTTTTACATGCTCAGGGTTGCCAGATAAGAGACGCAACACCCCCAGATTGAGATTTATACTTGCACAAATTGGAAATATTCCGCCTAATGTTATACTTATTTTGTGCAATCTGGCAACCATGCACGTCTCAAATTTAGCGATCTGTAGTGCAATATTATGCTCAAGGAAAAGTGTTATATGGCTACTCTGTGTCCTTTCTTGAGGCTGCTTGTGATGTTTGGTGCTACTATTTTTGCAGGTAAAACTTCTCAGTGATTAAAATTAATTTAGAAGCAGATCTCAGCATCATTGACACACGGAGGGGTAATCATTGACATGCAAAACCATCCAGGAGACCGGCATCAAGACACTTTTAGCACGTAAACGGGTAAAGTTTTAGAAAAAAACAAGTAAACTCGCCTGCTTTGTGACAAACATGAAAAGTTCTATAATTTTTTTATTAAAACAGACCCCTGATGTAGAGATTGTTAAATTGAATAATAAATTAACAGGGAAGTAGAGATGGTAAAATATATTTATAAGCTCAGCTTTATTCAGTTTTTTTATGCCTGATAGGAAAGTATCTACATATGTAGAGTAATACAATACTTTAGGCAATTGCAGAATAGTCCCATTAGTCACAGATACACTTCAGAAAATTGAGTACACAACTATTTCTGGGCTTAAAAGATACAAAAACCAAATCAATGCAGAACATTGTATCTCAAAATTAATACAATGTGGCCCCCCATGCACTACTTAAAGCCTGATGTGGCCCCTTAAACAAAATAGTTAAAAATATTAATAATTACACACATCACCTTTACAAATTTGTTTCAGGATTTTACATGAGTAAAAGTAACTGTTATATTTTGACAAAAGTTTCAGTTTCATATGAAATCATCTAAAAGGTAGAATCTATTAGACCTCATTTTATATCAACAGTGGCAGTTGTAGTTAAAGTTTCAAGATGTGTTTCAGCTAGTATTTATTTTTCATAAATACATTAATTTATTATTATAAGACTATCACACTGACCTAACCATGGTAATGTTTCCTTCTGCGTAATATGTGTATAAATATGTAATATTAAGTAACAAACGGGATAATACTGGGTTCATATATGTAAATATGTTCTTCAATTTTTAAAAGGGGGAGAGAAAACTTCCTGTAGATTTTGTTGTTGACATCAACAACAAAAATAATGTCACTTGATGCATGTCCTTGTACTGGAAAACCATGAACAAAACTATACAACATAAAAGGAAATGCAACCCAGGATACATTAAATACAGGTTATGTTTAATCTATGGCAGGTCGACACTTGATGTCCAATGTAAAATCTGTCCTGAAGCAAAACCAGTTGAGAACCACTGAGATAAAGGTACAGACAGGAGAAGTCTGGCCTCGCTGTCGCGCACCTATGTTAACTGTTAATTATAGGACATTACTTTAAAAGCTCACACGGCTGATGTTATTTTTCATTTAGTAGTTCATTTAACATATAAACTAACATGCTTTAGTTATATAAAATGTTAAAGTTACATTATATTTTTTATCATGTTTATATTTCTGTTTATTATAATTCTGTTTGCTTTCTTATTTTTTCTATTTATTTTATTTTCAAAAGGGAGACTTTTTTTGGTTTTGTTTTCACTAATAATAGTAAATACAGTGAAACGTGACATTTTCTGAGACTGTTATACCGTGAAAATCTCATACCGTTGCAACCCTATGCTGAAGTATCATTGGGCAAGACACTGAACCCCAAGTAGCTCCAAATGGCAGGTTAGCGCCTTGCATGGTAGCTCTGCCCTCATTGGTGTGCGAATGTGTGTTAATGGGTGAATGAGACGTAGTGTAAAGTGCTTTGAATACCGCTAAATTTTACCATTTACGAGCATCCCCGCGCCACAGTGTGCCTCAGCCTGTTGCAGTTTAAATCTCTCCCCCTTCACGCAGCGCTGACCGCACAGAGAAATGCCATTTTCGGAGTTTGTTTATGACCCACTTCCTTATTACAACTGAGTGCTGCTCAGATTGCATAGTTTGTGTAAGAACGATGACGAAAGGTAATTCTTTCAGGCGAGATCTCATGTAAACAATGGAGAATATATCAATATTTCTCAGATTTATCACTTTTATGGACAAAAAGTGCTATTGGATGTTTTTCAATGAACGCTTGTCACGGACAATTGACCCAAGTGTGGCAAACCTGATTCATCTGGCGATCGCGTTTTCATAACTAAGGTATGAAGTCCCGTTTTGATACTGCATGTTTTCATTTGTACTCCTGTCACAAATAACTAAATTGCTGTTTCTGGAGCATTGCTATCGTGAAACAGAGATTGGATATCAATGTTGAACCCTTAGACCTTTGAAAAGATGTATAATTTTTTAACATTAATTACATTTATAGACGGTAAATTATATATTAAATGTAAACAGAGAGACGTCACTACCGATTGCGGGGGGATTGCGTATCAACAAGTTAATACTGTGATATGCTGTATTCACTGAAAACACTCCACTCCACTGCAGCTCTCAAAAATCGAATTCCTGTTGGAGTATAGAGTTGAAGACAGATGTTTACATACACCTTAACCAAATACATTTAAACTCAGTTTTTCATAGAGAAGTTATTCAATCATAGAAAAGGTTGTCAGTCTTAGGACAGTTAGGATCACTATATTTTAAGAATGTGAAATGTTGACACACACACAAACACACACACACAGGAGAGCCTCTGTAAAACACGCCTGTGGATCGCTGATAGCCTATACTTCCAGTATAACATATCGATCTGGCAGAAGAGACACTACCGCATTTAAAAGCCTGTTCCCATATGGAGGGATCTCAGCACATATCAGTGCTAACAGGCTGAAGGCAGAAGGCATGGGTCCTTTTGAGCAGGCCATGCACTTCCTGCACCAGGACTTCAAGGCCCTCAGACAGGAGTATTTGGAAGGTTTGAAGATCTCTGCTTTCCGGCTGAGCCACCTTCTCTTGGCTTCAGAAAACTCACCCCATATTCCTCCAAAACCCACCATGTCGAGTGGATGCACCCTACGGAACACTGTGATGATCTGCAGTTCATTCTGGGTGGAGCCACAAGGACAGACATCTGTCAAGGCGCCTTGGGTGATTGCTGGCTCCTCGCTGCTATAGCTTCGCTGACTTTAAATGAAAAACTTCTCCACAGGGTCGTACCTCATGGACAGAGCTTTCAGCATGGCCATGCTGGAATTTTCCAATTTCAGTTCTGGCAGTTTGGTGAGTGGGTGGACATTGTGATTGGCTCCTGGTCAAAGATGGAGAGAGCTCATGTTTGTCCACTCAGCTGAGGGGAATGAGTTCTGGAGTGCCTTGGTCAAAAAAGCCTATGCTAAGCTAAATGGCTCCTATGAAGCTCTGTCAGGAGGTTCCACCACTGAGGGTTTTGAGGATTTCACCGGAAGAGTCTCGGAGATGTACAAGCTCCAGAAGCCTCCCATAGACCTATACCGCATCATCAGCAAAGTTTTAGAGAGAGGTCCCCTGCTTGGATGCTCGATTGATATTACCAGTGCCTTTGACATGAAGCCTGTGACATTTTAGAAGTTGGTTAAGGGTCATGCTTACTCTGTGACCGGTCTCAAACAGGTGGAATTTAGGGGCAGTTTGGAGAGGCTGATCCGTATCCGTAACCTGTATGGTCAGGTAGAATGGACCACATGGAATTGATGACATTTGAGTCACTGGAACACCACCGAGTTTCACGGTGCCTGGAGGAGAGGCAGCACTGCTGGAGCCTGCTGGAACCATCCCAACACATTTATGGATCAATCGATAGAATAAGATCACTCTGCTGGAGGAAAATGATCACCTGGAGGATAAAGAGGTGGCCTGCAACTTCCTTGTGGCTTTAATGCTGAAAGTCTGTAGACTGCACCGGCGCCATAGACAGGACATGCACACCATCAGCTTTGCGGTCTAGGAGATTCCTGAAGAGTACTCAGGCTGTCAGAACGTGCACCTTAAAAATCTTCACACACTCAACGTGCGCTTCGCTCTGAGCCCTTCATCCACCTGCAGGAGGCGAGTACCAGCCTCCGCCTGGCCCCCAGGGAATACATCATCCCCTCCAAATTTGAACCCGGCAAGGAGGCTGATTTTGTCCTAAGGGTTTTCACTGAGAATCAGTCACAGACAGAAGGGTTGGATGATGAGACTTCAGAAGACTTTGAGGATGAGGATGAAATCACAAAGGATTATATAGATGACTCTTTTAAATCCATGTTTGCCCAGCTGGCAGGAGAGGATATGGAGATATATTTTCAGGAGCTCAGGACCATTCTCAACCGAGTAGTGTCCAAAAACAAGGACCTCAAGACAGATGGCTTAAGCACAGAGTCCTGTAGAACTATGGTCAACCTCTTGGATAAAGATGGTAGTGTATGTTTGGGCTTAGTAGAGTTTCAGATCCTCTGGAACAAAATCAGAAAGTTGCTGGTGATCTTTAGAGAATTTGACATAAGTCTGGGACTAGGTGTTCTTATGAGATGCGTCTTGCATTTGAATCAGCAGGATTCAAGCTCAAAAACAGACTGAACCAGATCCTTGTAGCCAGATAGGCTGACAAGGTCATTGATTTTGACCTTTTGTTTGATCAAATTGGAGGCCGTGTTCAGATCTTTTCAGCAACTGGACAAAGATGGAACAGGAGAGGCTGAGATGAACATAAATTAAAGTCCAGTGCAAGAATGTTCTGCAAAGTGCCTCAATACTGAACTATTCATGCAACAATCCCATTTCTGTGACCTACAGAAATACTATAACCTCTTTAGAAAAAATGTATTATATAGTTGCCGCTTTAATGTATCCCTTTTGCAAAATCCTGATTTCCAACAAATGTTTAAGACTGAAATTAATGTTTATATGGAGGCCAACTGGTCCTCAGTATCTACTGTGTGCTTGGCTTGGGAGTTAAAGCGGTTCTTAGGGGTCAAATCATACAGTATGCCTCATTCATAAAAAAATCCAAAGCACGAGAACTCGTGGAGTTGGAAGGGAATATTAAAAGTGCTGAGGCAGAAATGAAGTGCCGAATATCATCTGATGGCCTCAGAGAATTAACCCGGTTGAAATACAGATATAATACTATTTTGTCCCTGAAATTGGAGTTTTGGTTATTCAGGGCAGAGTCAGGAGGCAAAGCAGGGAAGCTTTTGACTAGATATATAAAGCAGAGAGTCTTTTTCTACCATTCCCTCAGTGAAATCTGCTGGTGGTGAAATTTTACCTCAGCCATTAATATTAATAATGCCTTCAAAGAGTTCTATCTTGATCTCTATAGTTCCACGTCTTCATCTACTGATGAAGATAGTAGAAACTTTGTGGAACCACTAGAACTTCCTAAACTGACGACTGAGCAAAACAATTCTCTTGATTCTGAGATGAACTTGGAGGAGCTTGATGAGGTAATTAAGGCCTTGCCTACAATCAAGGCTCTGAGGACAGATGGCTTTGCAACTGAATTTTTAGATCTTATGCTACAGAATTGGCTCTGCTTTTGTTAGAAGTTTTTACGAATCATTAAAGAATGGAAAGCTTCCGGCAACCATGACACAAGCCCGGATCAGTCTGATTCTTAAAAAGGACAAAGAGCCAAGCGAGTGTTCAAGTTATCATCCAAGGTGGACTTCAAAGACATTAGTCATTACTCTTACAGTTCAAACAATATCTTTGTTTAAACACTGACCCTTAACACTTAGTTCATTTTAAACCATGACTTGCACTATACATAAGTAATATTGTCATTATATTCATCATGTTACCCATAGGGGAACTGGCTCCCACAGTGAGTCTGGTTCTTCCAAGGTTATTTTTCTCCAATAAACATCTTATGGAGTTTTGTGTTCCTTGCCAGTCGCCTTCGGCTTGCTCACTGGGGTTATAAATACAATTATTATTTAATTACTTCTTTTTAAACAATTCACAGTCGTATTTTATCAAACAACACAATGACGACTCAAAGACATTATAGATATTACGGTTTTATCTTCTGATAATGCCTGATCATCTGTAAAGCTGTGTGTTGTGAAAGGCGCTATACAAATAAAAATGACAACTTTTTTTAATGACTTCAACCTAAGTGTATGTAAACTTCTGACTTCAACTGTATATTCAAGTAGGAATGCAACAATTCTGAAATTCTGGGCCGATACCGATGTTTAAAGTAACAATTTGGCCGATTTATTTTGTTTGTTTGTTTATTTTTCCTGTTATTTAATCCCCCTTTTGTGCCAGTGAAACAACATAATCTTCATTATAAAAAAATAAATGAGCTGTTTCTGTGTCTTTCTGCCCTGCATCACACTATCTTTGAATGAGCACTAATTAAATCATACAAATTTATGAAACAACGTTTCATATAACCTTCTTTCTAATAACAAAGATTATTTTTGTGAAAAATAACTTTTTCAAGAGCCTTTTAGCCTGCTATACAGCAGAATTTTTCACTAAATCACAGACCAGACAGTAAAATACTCCCACACCACCGACATTTTCTTGCACTTATTTGAAAACAAACCACACGTGCACACGGCATCCATTGCCCTCTTACGTCATTCCAGAGTCGTGTCTAGCCAGTGGCTGTTATTATAGTACCACCTGTTGGATCTCCTCCGAAACTGCAGCTAGGTAGGCAACTGTTGTCCAAGTCGACCGCAAATAACCAAGACATATAAACAGATAAACATCGGCCACTGCCATCAGTGAATGACATAGTATTTGCTGATAAGCCGATGTCAGTCAACAAGGCGAATATCGGCCGATACCGATGTTTGGCAGATACATCCCCATATTTAAGATATATTCTCTTAATGCAAGTCTATATATCTTGTATGTTGCTTCTCAAGTCAATTTATCTTGTTTATAGGATTTTTAGACTATTCATAACTAAAAATACTTGATAACAATAGGATTTTTGCAGTTAATTTCTTTACCGAATTAAGCTTGCTAAACATATTTTTTCTCTTTAATTCAATGAACTTTTAAGTCAGGACATGAGCTAAATAATTGGTTAAGAGCTAATGATTAATTGTTGCAATAATAGTTGAATAATCATTCTAATAATCGTTAGACAAATCCATTATCAAAATAATCGTTAGTTGCAGCACTAACCTCTACTAATTAAACATTTTGTTTTCTTTCCTAAGAAGGAACTAAATGCATTTGACAGGAAAATAAGTATATATAGTCAAAGATATATAGTCACATTTGAAATCTGCAATTAACTATATAAATTATGCAATTAAATATTGGAACACATATGTAAAAGGTTCTCACTCTCCTTGTTTCAGTGTTCTGAAATTTTTTTGCAAGAATAGTATCATCTATGAGAATGCAGCAAATTACTTCAGACATCTCAGCTCAAGAGGAGCTCCGAGTTTAGTTTACTTTATTTCCACAGAGCAGTTCATTGTGAGCGCAACTCTGCAGGGTCACTCTATACATACACACACACACTCACACACCTGTGATTAAATCATAAAATAATACAAAAGCATTTATATTTCAGTGATTATTATGTTTACATTCATCATTGTTTTTATATCTTAATTTGTATTAGTAATTTTCCATCTGTTGTCATAGACGGATACTTGCATGACCGTAAATGGAAAGATGTTATCTGTTTTTTTTTACCACTTCGTTATATTAATTGCTTTTCCGTTTAGTTTCAAATGCAATTTGAATTTAGAAATGTCTTTGTTTTAAGTTGTTTAAAATACATTCATTTTAAATGCAAAATCACTAAAGCAAGAATATTCACTGGTCCCTCAGCTGGGGAGTTGACAAAGTAATTATATATTGATATATAATCAACATATATAATTATATATAACGAAAATGTCCCCACTTTGCGTCCAACCAGTGGTAATACCGGTGTGAAAATGATGATATCATGGCAAGTTTTTTCATGAATCTACACCCTTTCAATTGCCATAACACACATTTAAGCTATTGACACCAACAGGTAGTTTATGGTCACAATGAAACATAATTGAAATCTACCTTCCCAACACTGATCTGACCTAAAAGATGCCCTATGAAATTAAAGCAAAACTATCCCCATGCATATTTGCATGTCTATTATTTGCATAGTCTACATTGTCATATAAGTCACCGCAGACAAATGTGTGATGATAATCACATTACTCACATACAGCTAGCAGACATGCATGTGGCTAAACCAGCTACGCAGTTAAAAACGAAATGTATCGGATGATGATCATATAATGATGTTGACATGTATCTCCAACAGAACAGCTTGATAAAACGCTTAATGCTTAGAGTGCTCAGAGTGTCACGATGTCAACAAACATTATGTGGTCGTCAACGACGACAAAACAACAACAACAGTAGCGACAGCTCCGGCTCCATGTTGCTGTGTTTATATGCACACGAGCGAGCAGTCAGTTGTTGCGACTCAAAATCAAGCGAACTGTCTGCATGTTTTCGAGCATCGCAGACGCGTTCGGAATGCGTTTTAGACGCGTTTGCGACGTTCGAGACAACCGTTTTTCGACGCGTTCCGAATCAACAGCACTTTCAGGGTTTTGAACGCGTCTATAAATGATGTCTATAAAGGCAACTCAATAGATTTTGAGACGCAACCGACATTCAATGCTAAAACTTCTACATACCCTCTTTCTTCAGAGGAACAGGGGCCTGGACTTCTTCTTTCTTATCCTGTGCTGTATTTTTCCTGTCTTTCTGAGACTCTTTCTTCGGCTGTTTGGCGGCTTGCGCTGCCGTCTTCGAGCCTCCTGACGCGGCCGCATCTTTCTTCTTGTTCTCGGCCGCCTTCAATATCTCGAACGGGTCGGACTCGTCGTCTAAAAGCTGGTCGAACCGATTAGTAACGACGCAGCCGAAGCCTTCTTGCAGATGCCCGGGCATGATGGCGCCCCAACAGCGGGATTCTCCTCGGATTATTCGAGGCTTCGAGCGAACTGCTCACGGTGGACAACCACAAGATGGCCAAGGCAGACACCTGCTTCTCTTCCGGCGCTCTCAATATCCGGGACACTGCAGGGTTGGCGCCATATGGGGGGTGTAGTTTTACTGAAGCAAACTATATAGTATTTTTGAGATTTTTTTTTTAGCTTTATTGTTTGTAAGCTTTGAGGTCACCTATATGTTATTAACTCATGAAACTTGACCAAATTATCTTTTGCAAATTCAGGCTTTTAAAATGTTCAGTTGCTCTCTTCCAAGAAAACAGACCAAAAGTTTTAAAGGTATAGCTCACTAAAAAAGGACAATTCTCTCGTCATTTACTCACCCTCATGATATCACAAGTGTACATGGCTTAATTTCTTCACCAGAACACATTTAAAGAAAATAAGGAAAAAAGAAAATACCTCAGCTCAGTAGGTGCTTATAATGCAAGTGGATGGTGATCAGGCTTTTGAGGCTCCAAAAAGTATATATAGTACAGTCAGCAAAAATGTCATCCATACGCCGTTAAATTATCGTCTTTTAAAGCGACACAGTCGCTTTTGGTGTGAAAAGGATCAATATTTATGTACTTTTTAAACTCTAAATCATTGCTTTCCGGTCAGCAACAGCATGCGCGTGTGACGTGATCGCGTAGGCACTTGAGACATGTGAGAACTGAGGCACGTGCGTCGCAGCCGGAAGAGCAGCGCTGTTTACAAGTGAGAAGGAGGAACGCTGTACAGAAGCTTGGTTGGTTTGGTATATCTGTATTTATCTGTTTCTTTACTCATACTGGTGAGTTTGTGTGCTTATCCTGGATGTCTCAACCGAGTGGAAAACGTGAGATTACGTCCGTAACATTCCAACGCTAATACGTCACACGAGAGACCGCGTGATGTCCACCCACTCGTGAAGCTTACTGGAAGCATTGGTTTATAGTTAAAAAGGAATTAAACATTGATCTTTTTTGCACCAAAAGCGGTCGTATCACTTAGAAGACATTCATTTAACCGCTGGAGTCGTATTGATGACGTTTATGCTGATTGTCTGTGATTTGTGGAGCTTCAAAATTTGTTTCACAGCATTTTAAGGTCCTACGGAACAGAGATATTTTTCTATTTTTCTTCAAATGTGTTCTAGTGAAGAAAGAAAGTCATACACATCTGGGAAATCATGAGGGTGTGTAAACGATGAGAAAATTTCATTTTTAGGTCAGTGATCCCTTTAATGATGCATTTTGCACTCATGGGTATATCACTTACAGTTGATAAGTGCTGCCTGACTCGTGGTTCACTGCCGTTCTTTTAAATCCAGCATATGAACGTGATGTCGCCTTAGCTCCTGAGGGATTATGGAATTATAAAGTGTCCAGTCAAACTTCAGAAACTTGCCAGAAATAATAGATCATCCAGGTATTCTCGCTTACAGTTATATGAATAGCCTACTGACACCGTGCGTTCGTTGATGCGACGCAAGGCAATGGCTCGAGGCTGTCCACACTGGAAAATGAACAAGCTGTGTTAAAGATACAACTAAAATTATACACAAACCTGTTTGTTAAAATACTGTAACTCTAGTGAATATGTGGATTATAGTTTGCAGCACATCCTTTACTCCTCATTTTAGAAAGATACTTTCTTATCTTTGATAAATGTAAAAATGTAAGACACTTTTGTGTTGAAGACAAAATGAAAAGAAAGACATTATTGTGTTTTAGTCAAATAAACCTGTTTGTTAAGCTAATGTTAAATTTAGTTTATTTTAACCCATTTGTTCATCTTCGGTATAGTGACTATGAAAGTAAATGTTGTTGCACATCATCACATTTTGTTTTGCATCATTGTTACTTTGTATGATCGAGAGAGAGAGACAGCAAATAATGTATTGCAGACATTGCAGAAAACCTCTGTTGACAGCACCGCTCTGACCCATAGACCTATTATTATTCATTAATGGACCAGACACTAAAATTAAATACAAATCGTAAAATAACATCTACACACTTCTAATAACAAATATCTAAATACAAGAAAATTATCTTACGTAAGTTTACATTATCTTATGTAAACTTACACAGGTGATCAATGCAGTCCAAGTTTTCGGGGGTGGTAGTCAGCGTCTTTACTCGCTGATCTACCCAGGCCCTGAAAACATATTATTTTTAATCCCTGGTTACAATCTTTGTCATAAAGCAAATCAATGTAGGTACAGTGCAACTTTAGTCCTTACATTATGAGTTCAATAAAGACAGATAGGTGGATGGATGGCATTGAAAGTTATGGCCTTTTGTCTTCATTTAGAGTCTCATGTACTGTACTGTACTGTACTGTATACAGCATTCATCTCCATTATTTCAAGCTTTTAATTGGCCCAGATGTATTCCTCTGAGTGCAGCCGATTATTTTGCTCTACAAGCAAATATTCACACTACAATGCAAGATCAAATGGCAAAAAAATCCCCCATCTGCTAAGCTGCACTAGTCCAATTTGTGCTGTCCTATTTCTTTTTTTTCTTTCACAGGCTTTGTAGGGACATATTTGGACCAGAGCCCTGACTGTGCTGACATAAAAAATGTTTGATGCATTGTGAATACCTAAATAAGTTAATTAAGTATTTTGTGTGCCTGAAGGGGTTTATTTAGCAATAACAACCAGCTGTCTGACTGTACATTAGCATGCTTATTACACAGCTACTTATCAAATAAATAAATAAATGAACATGAAATATTGATTTTAGTTGAATTATGTGAGAAAAAAGCGACTGTGGAGTGATATGAGAGAAACAAAACTAGCACAGCTATATGCAGGAAATTGGTTGACTAGGACAACAGTCAATTATACAGTTTAGCAGTTATTTTTCACAAATATTTGACTATGAAACTCTATGATTGACCAATCAGAATCCAGCCTTCCCAAGAGCCATGTGATAATAGTTTGTAATCACAAAAAGTAATCACATTTACGGTGTATATAGCTCAATATAGGTTGTTTTGTTATATAGCTGTCATGTGCATATTGTTGTTAAATACAGAATCAATACTGAGCCTTTGTTGCAGACTGATTTTCAGTAGGTTGACTTTTCTATAGCTAAAATCGGTCTTTGCTTACCAAATTCGAAACAATGCCCCCATTGGCTAAAGTGGTAAATGCTGTTGGGCGTATGGGCATGTGTGATTTTCTGGGTGAAAAGTCCATGGAGGGGTGAGTTGTACAGTGATTTGTTTTCAGCTTTACAGGCTATAATACTGTAAATAGGAATAGATATACTAAATTGAATCCCCCAACCCAAATCCCAAACCTAACCATCAGTGGAGTAAATATTTAATGCTAGAGAGACAAATGCAACCTCCGAATCTTGCTCGTCATTGATTATGCAAACGCGATTACTTTCTGGTTTCAGCGCTGGTTCTGAACCTGGGTCACTCACACTGCTGACTCAATAGGTTTCTGCTTTACCCTAGAAGATAAACATGCTAAAGCCGATACAAAAATGTCTGAAAGGAGACGGCGCTTGTCAATAAGTCGCCATAATATGGCCGATCCTTGGGCACTGGAACTCTCGGAAACAACATGCAGACTTCCCATGTGATCATGGTGTTTGTTGATGAATATGCAAGCAAAAATAATAGTAAAGTGTTCTCTCTATTATCATATCAGCTTTGATGCCAATTTCAAAGAGTGGTGATGAGAAAAGTGAAAATAGGGGCTTGATGAATGAATGGAAGGAAAAGGAAAAGGCAGACCAGACCAGACATTGTTTGAGTTCTGGGTATTTAGTGTCTCAAGTAGGGAGAAAGTGATTAGAGAAATTGACACAGTGGAAAATTGTGACATACCTGCAATGTATTTAATACCTCCTTGATTCATTCAGTAAAAATCATAGGTTCCTAATGCAAAACACAGTTATGGTGTTTGCTAAAGCAAGCATCACAATCACTACTGGTTTTACTATTGGAATTTTGGTTAAGGGATTTGAACAAACCCCTAACCCTTAGTATTAAACCTCAGTGTGTAACTTGTCTTGTACTGTTTGAGAGGAAATAACTGGATGATTTTCACCTGACAAACAATAAAATGAGCAAAGGAATATCATACAGACTTTTAGAGTCATAGAGACATAGCACTAGAGGCTCTTCAAAACCTCCAAGGACACCCTAGCAGTGGCGGCTCCTGAAAAAATTCTCAGGGGGGGCAATTATTCTGATAATGATTAAGGTGACCGATTCAATGGGTACAGATTTCCCCTCTAGCTACATAAGTTACAGGTGGAAAGCTATGTAAGAAATTAGCATCCAGGAGCCTTCATAAGCAAAAATGACATGGCTCCGCAATTAATTATTCCACTTATTCATTACTTACATTAATCCAATGTTGTGTGATGTAAAATAGCTAAACAGGACACATTTTTAAAAAGATATGTCCAGCAACAACATAAAGACGGGGGCAGCATATAAGTCAATACCAGATGCATTTATTGACTGATCTCAAAATTATTGCCTTACAAAAGCAAAATAAGTTATCACAGTACAAATGATCATGGGTGTTCTTTCACATTCCTCAACACTGTATAAACAATCTGCATTTCCATAAACAAATAAAATATCAGCTTAAAATACAAGTAGACAAATTGTTGAGAGAAGTGGATCTTTAGAACTACATTTTCTGGAATGTAGGATATCACCAAATTGCTACTTAATAAAAGCAAAGTAACTTCTGCCCTCTTGTATAGATTTGTGAAAATGTACATGAACAGTGATAGACATTTTGCCTGAAAACAGCATTTGAAAATAATTTCTAGAAAGGTAATCACAGCTATTTGGCTTTGTAAATATGAACAACCATATTCTGGCCATTTGTATAGATTTGTAAAAATGAACATGAATAGATTTTCTTTAACTTTTTTTTGAATGAATGAAAAATAACTATTTAAAACAACATCAACTGTGAACTGATTTGGTGTGTGTGTGTTAAAGAGACAGAGAGAGAGAGAGAGAGAGAGAGAGAGAGAGAGGCTACATTATTTGTACTGAAACTGTGTTCTTCTCTCTTTCAATGCAGCAAAGCGGTCAATTACTTGCTCATTGAAATCAGGCATGTTGAGGACGAGTTCCCTCTCCATGGAAAGCATGGCCAGTGCATTCAGACGTTCCTGGCCCATTGAATTTCACAGGAATGTTTTAACTCGTGTCAAAGTTGAGAAACATCTCTCAGCTTCAGCTGTTGTCATGGGAGTAGTTATGAGGATGTTCAACAGAGTCTCAGAGAATGTCTCCTGGAGGTTGTAGCTCATGAGAACCTGGTACAGTGCTAGTGCACCACAGCAGCCCTTGAATTCAGGATTCTCATAGAACAGAGAGAGTTCTGTCTTGAGCTTTGCCTTGTTCAGCATGGGGTATGCATTCACAGTGGCATTCAGAGCCTCATCAAGAAATGAATGGCAGTACCTTTCAAACATATCTGCTTGCAGTAAGGTAGCACTCACAAGGTGGCCAATGAAAGAGAACCTTGCTTTGGTGTGATCCAGGATGGTGTCACAGACCTCTTCAGACAGCCTCTGCTTCTCTTCTCTCAAAGCCGTTCTGGGTCTTTTGGCTCCTGTTGCTACTTGCAGCTGCTGTTGAGAGGAGTCCCTGAAGGCAAACAGACCAATGTGTTTGTTAGGCTATGTACAGTACTGTAGTCTATGTGATGCACAGGTATATGCAATTTATCCACGTATAGTACAAAGATTTCAGTTCCACTTAAAATGAGCAGGGATGCATAAAGTCTTTAGTGTTTAAGTTAGCCTTTGTGTCTCACCTAAACTGGATGTTCAGCACAGTATACAATATATAAAGTAAGCTAGATTACACCACTGGCCATATATAATGAGAATAATGTAATTTCTAACACAAATGCAGTCTCCTTTCATGCATACATTTTCAAATGACAAAGCTCTGCTTTGAGAACGATCGAAAGATATTGTTTAATCTTACCTTATGGCCTGCACACTGCTTGTGAAGCTGTCGAGGGCACGTTTGATGAAGACAGCATCAATGTCCTTCTTCTGGAGCTTCTGATACAGAGTATCGACGTGGGGCATGATTTTGTGAAAAAGCCACAGGAAAAAAATTTAATCTTCATCATGTAGCATCCTCACGTAGCCATATGCCTCTCTCACGGTGGGCTGGTCAAATGAACCCAATGAAGCCGTCCTGATGACTTCAAAACATTGTATGAGGTCGTCTCGATTCTCGTAGACAGTGTTCACGACTCTGCTGTTGAAGTTCCACCGTGTGGATGAAGTTCTGGGCAGTCTTAGTGCAACAGTCTTGTCAAGAATGCTGGTCCGTTTGGGTGACCGGGAAAAAAAAGTTGCAATCCTGCTCAGATCGGAAACTTTTTTGATGCGAGAAGTAGCTTGCTGCATGATGAAATTCAGCTGATGTGCATAGCAATGCACATAATGGGCATTCTTAAAATGCTCACGCACTATTTGCTGCACGCCAGCCTTCTCTCCCCTCATCACACTGGCTCCATCGTAAGCTTACGCAATGAGTTTAACTTTTTCGTGGTCGGCAAAAATAACGTTCAGTCTCTCCAAACGCACACTGGCAACTGAGATTGAGGTTGATTCCGAGATGGGAAGAAACTCAAAAAAGCGTTCCTGCACTTTATGGTTGCTATCGATGTACCTCAGCACAAGCACCGGCTGTGTCTGTGTAGAAACATCCGTGGTCTCGTCAGCTTGGATGGCTACGAAGTTCGCCAACTTCACATCCTCCACAATATGTTCCCTCACGACCACTAGCATACACTCCAGTAGCTCGATTTGAATTGTCTTTGATGTGCCCTTGAAAACTTTAGCATTTTTAAGATGCTCATCAAACACCTCATCTAACTGTGCCACAAAGTTGACCAGTCCAAGAAAAATACCAGGGTTGGTGGAGCCCTCAGTTTCATCTTGGCCTCGCAAAGCTAACTCAAACACTCAAGTGGTGCTGTCTGCCGTGCCACCTTCAGGATGAAAGAGTAGGCAGGGGTAGCAGAAGACTGCATACGTCGCAGCCTGCTAGCCAGGTTTTTCGTTCGTACCAATTTTTGGAAAATCCTTGGGTGTAGAACTTTCCCCCTTTAGTAGAAACCTGTTGAATGATTAAATTTGGTCTGGGAGGTCCTAATTGTTTCCTTGACAATTTATCTTGATTTGTTCGCAGACTAAAAGAAACTTCTTTCAAAGAGACAATCGAGTTGCACTGAACGATAGCCATCTTGACAGTAGTATGTGAATTGATTGACGTTGCTACCCGCTCTTTTCTTAGTTACGCTCATGGTTACGTTACGTATGAAGAAAGCGCATAAGTGCAAGCCCTCCCAGAACCCATAGAGATTGTATTGAAAGCTCTGATATTTGAAAAAAATTTTTTTTACATGAGAGTCTATGAGAGACTTCTGGGGCGATTTTCAACCTTACTGAAATCGCCTCAAAAGGGGCGGGGCCATTTTAAGATCAGATCAGATGTCTAGATTAGAACACTGATAACGACTTTTGCCGTGATAGAATTGGTTAGAAAAAAATCCCTTCCTTTTCCCGTTTGGCAGTGCGTCGCCCATATCGCCCTAATGAACACACTGCCCCTAGAAACCCCATAGCAACCAACACCAAACCCAAGCAACCGCGAAGTAACATCTTAGTAATCACTATGCAACATAGCATAGTCGCAATGAGTTTTGCCAGACAGATCGCACTGTGAATTTGACAACAGGAGGTTGAAAGTTCTGTTGCTAAAATCGGTCTGTGATTCCCAAAGTGTTAACCACTGTCCCCAGTGGCTGAAGCTGGAAGGCTAAATGTCCACAGGGTGGTTTGAAATGATCCAATCAACAGGAATGCATTTTTATTAACCATGCTCCTAAACACAAACCCCAACCCTAAACCTTACCCTCAGTGAAGTAAAAATGTAATTTAGAGTGAAAATGCAGCTTCATTTTTAATCATGCTCACCATTGTTTATGGGAACACTATTACTTCCTGGTTTCCATGGGACCAGAACCTGAGTCTCGGAGGTTGCACGCACATCGTCATATCAGTAGTGCTACATGGAAATGGTTCAATTTGAACCTGTTAAAATTGAACCAGAAATGTCTGATGGACGATGGCGCTTGTCAGTAATTCCCACCAACAGGGATGTAGATTCAAGGGGGGGATGGGGGGACAAAACAATAATCAAAACAAGCAAGTACAACCACTGCCATTTAAACCATTGCCAAATCTACGCCTTTGGCTTCCAATGTGTTGATTTCAGTGTAAATTAACATTTGGAAGCAGCATGTCGATTTCCTGTATGATCATGTTGATTTACAAATTCCACAAAAAAATCTAGTTTTAGACTGAACTACCAGTTTTGGGTTATCTTCGAAACATCAATTACCTCTGATCAACTCAATAATCACTTATTATCGAAATATCTCTTTTGTGTGCACGACAACATCCCAAAAAGATGTAATGTGAATTATATAACATGAAAACTAACAGTAACGATCATAAATCCATGATTAAATGCCTTCTCTGAATGACAATCCCTGTTTAGAGAAGACTTCGACCAAAAAGACAAAGGGAATTAGAGCGGCAGTTGAAGTGTCTCCTTACAGAAGCATAAACACAAAGACAAAATGACTCAGTCGGGGCAGAGGGAACCATGTTTTGAATTATTCAACGTGGCAGTGTGTAAGGCAATATAATATCCATATGTGGCAAGAATGCCAAAGGGCACTGCTTTAATTTACACCACTAAATCAGTAATGCCCATTTCCATAACTTTTCATGAAGCTACCTTAAAGGAAGCTTTTCATGACATTTACACTTGAGGATAGCACAGGAAGTCACTGAATGTTTTTGGAATGAACTAGCTTATTGATTACTGCAGAGTGTATACGCTATAAATAGTATGCAAAGATAAATGTTTTAAACAGTATTATGTAGTTATATTCTTTATTGTAAGACTTTGTTTGCAAATTCTAAAAAACAAATCTTTAAGGAATTTTATTCTTGTGATTTGAGGGCTAGAAGTGGGCCAGACGGTGTGTAAGGTCCTCCCTACGTCTTTCTGAATTGGGCCTTTGGCTGAGAAGGTCATCAAGATTACCTGTTCCTTGTGTCCACTGGTTTTGTCATCTTTGCGGCAGGAACCATACTGGCATGGACAGCCAGGATGTTGATAGTGCTTTGCCAACACTGTGTCAGATGGAGGAAGAATGGCGTAAACATTGATGCGGCAGAAGAGGAAATTAAAAGTGGGAAAAAATGACACAGCGGTGAGGTGAATTATGACAAAGTAAGGTGATACTCATCTTAGCAGGATGACAGAAAGACATGATAAAAAGAGGGGGAAATGATCTTGATTGATAATAGACAATCATCCTTGACATTGGTGCAGTAAGAATAGTTCGACTTCGTTCTTGAATACAATGTCCTCAAACTGACATTGCCAGCAGGTAGGTGTGTCTTTTAAACCAAGCCTAAACAATCTAGACAGAGTCCAGTAGTACTAATAATGTGTACCCTTGCATCCCTAGACATCGTTTAAATTTTTATTTTTTTAATTCTTTCCCACTCCCGTCCTCCAATACCAAGTTCAAATATCTCTCCTATATCCTCTTAAGAGATGTTAAGGCCCCGTCACCCAGACTCTGAATCAACGAGGAATAATACCCTGATAATTCATGCCCCTTTTCAAAGGCTGTGAGCACCATACAGAGGGTGTCTGTAGCTTTAGGGGGCTGTGTACTACCCCAAGAAATAGTACAAAGTAGATGGCGCAACTGTAAATACCTGAAAAATTGAGACCTAGAAATCCCTAATTGCTGTGTTAGATTTTTAAATGATCTCAAAGCTCCATTTTCATAAAGGCCACCAAGTGTAGCAAATCCCCTCTTGATCCATTCTTTCCAGAAAAAGGTGGACTTGTTAATACACTTGTTAATAGGGGGATGCATTTTTACTTGAGATTGGCGCAAGGACAGTACTGTGACATAAGATCTAAAAAGTTCTGCGGCAAAACCATCTGGCCCAAGTGCCTTAACTGTTGGAAAGCCTTTAACTACCTCAACAAGCTTCTCCAAAGTAATATCTGAGTCAACAAAGACTTTTTGATTACTCGTCAATTCAGGGAGCATCCCATCATCATCAGTAAAGAACCAGAATTCAATTGAAACAAATTGTTGTCAGAGCAAATATTTGCACCCCATGAATCTTTCTGCTCAAGGAGTAGATTGAAATTGCAGCCTCGATTGTATTGTAATTCTCAAAATACACATACTTCTACATGAGGGTTGATGTAAACAAAGTCAGTGTCTGATATAGTCTGCCAACGAAACATCTAAATGTCATATGTATTTATGGAGGAGACTTTGAATGCAAATAGTGGCATGCATTAACCAAGTGTTGACATTGTCCTAATACATCTCTAATATACTGACATTGTGTAACGAACCCCGCTCCTCTAGTTCTCCCCGCTTCATCGAGCTCACAGGCTTGCTCCCCGAGTTCACACGCTCACTCCCAATCACCCCCCTCTGGCTCTCATGCACGCTCCCAATCACCAGAGTATTAGTTTCACCTGTACTCGTCCCAATCACCTGGTTATTCGTTTCACCTGCGCCGCTCGTTTTCTCCCCTATATATATCACAACCCTTTCGTTTCACTCTTGTTGGTTATTGTTTAGTTTACCCCTTTGCTTTGCCAGCTCTAGTGTTCCCCTAGCTCCCCTGTCTATTCAACTTGCTTGTTTACCCGTTCTGCTATTCTGACTTCCCCGGCTTCGACCTTACGCTTTCCTCGACCACTCTTTTATAGTTTTGCCCCATTGCCATATCCTGATTCCCCGGCTTCGACCTTACGCTCCCCTCGACCACTCTCTTCTGGATTTGCCCTATTTGTACTTTTGCTTTGCCTGCAATAAACGCAGTTTGACTATACATTGTGACTGTCTCTTCTTGTGCGGGTTACAGAATAACCAACCATACAGAAGACAGTCACAATAGAATCCATTGAGGATCTCCGCAGCTCGCTAGAGCGGATTTGCACGGCGCTTTCTGCCCAAGGATCTACGGTTGGGAAACACGACCAAGCGCTCACGGCTCAGGGACAGCAAATACAGGAAATATTGCAAACGGTACGTACCATTTCCGATCAGTTTCAACCTGTTCCACCTGTGTCTGTCCCTGTACCCGTTGATGTTCCCACCGCATTTCCCAGCGCCGCGAGCTTTCAACCCCCCGAGCAGTTTGATGGTTCGTCGGAAGCTTGTCAGGGTTTTTTAATGCAATGTACTGTTTATATGACGTATCACCCCCTTTTAAGCACTGACAGTGAGAGAGTACATTTTTTAATCTCACTGCTCTCGGGTAAGGCACGGCAATGGGCCACTGCATTGTGGACTGCCGAGAGCCCCCTTTTGACGTCATATGATCAGTTTTGTCACCAGATTGCCGTGGTTTTTAATCACCCGGCAGCTGGTAGGGATGTAGGCAGCCGCCTAGTGTCTTTGAAACAGGCGTCACGCACAGCCGCTGCCTACGCACTTGATTTCCGCACCCTTGCCGCGGGTAGCGGGTGGAGCAACCCCGCTTTGTTGACTGTGTACCGCCTGGGTTTGAATGACCAGCTCCAAATGGAATTGGCATGTCGAGGAGAATCACTGTCGCTGGAGAACTATATTCAGCTCTCCATCACAGTGGATAACCTGCTTCGCGACCGTGCTTGTCGGAGCCCCTTTGTCGTCCAAGAGCCTGCTACGGGTCTCAACTTGCCTAAACTCGTTTCTCCCGAGTGCTCTTCCAAATCCGAACCCATGCAACTTGGTTGCGCTCCACTAACCCGGGCAGAACGAGCTAGACGGTTGACACAGAACCTCTGCCTATACTGTGGCACCCCGGGTCACCGAATTGACTCATGCCCAGCCGGTCCCCGGCGTTCCCTCTCCAAAAGCCAGGTGAGAACGTCTGTCTTTCTCAATGTTACCCAGAAACAAGTCTGCCTCCCGGTAATGTTGAGTTTTAACAATGTCTCTTTTTCTACCCCAGCCCTAGTGGATTCTGGGGCAGCGGGAAATTTTTTAGACGATGGCTTGGTCCAGAAACTATCCATCCCACTCAGTCCGGTCGTGCCACCTCCCAGAGTTAACTCTCTAGATGGGGCACCCCTCGGTTCGGGTCTCATTTCCTTCCGGACCATGCCATTGTCCCTCCAGGTGGGCTTGTTTCACACAGAGCTCATCCAGTTTTTTATAGTGCACTCACCTAGAGACCCTGCGGTTTTAGGCCACCCCTGGTTAGCGCTTCATGACCCCCACATTTCCTGGCGCACGGGGGAGCTGTTGCGCTGGACCGACCACTGTTTGTCACATTGTATTTCCCTTCCAGTGTCCTCCACCTCCGTAGAGAGCCCCGAAGTGAAGTCTCCTGTCTCCATCCCTCCTGAGTACTCCTCCTACGCTGATGTGTTCGAGAAGACCCAGGTTAGTCTCCCCCCACATCGCAGTGTGGACTGCGCCATCGATCTCCTTCCGGGGTCCCCACTCCCTAAGAGCCGAGTGTACCCCTTAACGCTACCCGAAACCAAAGCCATGGAGGACTACATCGACGAGGCGCTTAGTCTAGGCATCATTCGGCCGTCCACCTCCCCGGTGGCGTCCGGCTTCTTTTGCGTGGGCAAGAAGGATGGCGGGCTTCGCCCCTGCATCGATTACCGGGCCCTAAATAAGGCTACGGTGAAGTTCGCCTAACCCCTGCCTCTCATCCAACCGTCCCTCGAGCAGGTCAGTAAGGCTAAGATCTTGACTAAGCTCGACCTCAAGAGCGCGTACAACCTTGTACGCATCCGCAAGGGAGACGAGTGGAAGACTGCGTTCATCACCACCAGGGGGCACTACGAGTACTTGGTGATGCCGTACGGCCTCGCCAACTCCCCCTCGGTGTTCCAGTCATTCATGAACGACGTCTTCCGGGACATGCTAGACCTCTTCCTCGTCGTCTCCATCGACGACCTTTTAATTTACTCCTCCACACTCTCTGAACACACCGTTCACGTCTCGAGAATGTTACAGAGACTGCGAGAACACAACCTGTTCGTGAAGGCAGAGAAGTGTGCCTTTCACCGCCCCTCCGTCTCCTTCTTATCTGCTGGAACTATGGAGATGGAGACCGACAAGGTTGCCGCAGTCCTGTCCTGGCCCGTGCCCAGCACGCTCAAAGAACTCCAACGATTCCTGGGTTTCGCCAACTACTACCGGCGTTTTATTAGAAACTTCGGCAAGATCGCCGCACCCCTCATGTCCCTGACCCGAGGCAACCCGAAGTTCCTCACTTGGAACACACCTGCCCAGCAGGCCTTCCAGGCCCTAAAGGAGGCCTTTACAACCTCCCCAGTTCTCCAACAACCCGACCCCACTCTGCCGTTCGTGGTAGAGGTGGATGCCTCAGAGGTGGGGGTGGGAGCTGTACTCTCCCAACCACACGGGACTCCCGCCAAGCTATACCCTTGCGCTTTCTATTCCAATAAACTGTCCTCCCCCGAACAGAACTACGGCGTTGGGAATAGAGAGCTGCTGGCCATCAAGCTAGCCCTGGAGGAGTGGCGTCACTGGTTGGAGGGCTCTAGGTTCCCTTTCGTCGTTTTCACCGACCATAAGAACCTGGAGTACCTCCGCTCAGCCAAGAGGTTGAACCCTCGACAGGCCAGGTGGGCGATGTCCTTTACCCGCTTTAACTTTTCTGTCACTTTTCGCCCGGGCTCCCAGAACATCAAGGCTGACGCCCTCTCTCGTCTCTTCGACCATGGCTCAGAACCCCCGGGGTCGGAGACAATCCTCCCCACGTCGTGCGTCGTCGCACCCGTTAGGTGGGAACTGACGGAGGCCATCCTGCAGGCTCAAGGCGACGAGCCTGCGCCTCCTCAAACACCCCCCAACAGGATGTATGTACCCACCATTATTCGCCCCCAGCTCATGCAATGGTTTCACACTTCCCTCTGTTCTGGCCACCCGGGGATTACCCGTACTACCGAGCTCCTTGCTAGGAGATTTTGGTGGCCCTCGCTCAAGGACGACGTCCACGACTACGTCCTCTCGTGTCCGGTCTGTGCCCAGTCCAAAACACCTCGTCACCTTCCCGCAGGACTCCTCCAACCGTTACCTATCCCTGACCGACCATGGTCCCACATCGCCATGGACTTTATTACCGACTTGCCCCCCTCCGATGGCCGGACCGAGATCCTTGTGGTAATAGACCGTTTCTCCAAAATGTGCCGCCTGATTCCCCTACCCGGGTTACCCAACGCGACACAACTGGCCGACCACATGATCACCCACATCTTCCGAAACTTCGGGGTACCCAGTTCACGTCTCGCTTCTGGTGGGCCTTCAGTGACAGACTGGGTATCCAACTCAACTTCTCCTCGGGATACCACCCCCAGACCAATGGCCAGACCGAGCGTCTCAACCAGGAGATTGGCAGGTACCTGCGAGCCTACTGCGCCCAGACCCAAGGCAGCTGGCACACCTATCTCCCCTGGGCCGAATACGCCCAGAACAGCCTGGTCAGCTCTTCTACTGGTCTTACCCCTTTCCAGTGCGTCCTGGGCTACCGACCACCCCTTTTCCCGTGGGAAGCAGATCCCAGTGACGTTCCGGCGGTGGATGCCTGGGCCCGAAGATGTGCCCAGGTCTGGAGAGCCACCCATGACCGGATTCAACGCTCCACCCAGACCCAGAAGGCTAAGGCAGACCGCCGACGCCGTCCTGCACCCCTGTTCCATCCGGGCCAAAGGGTATGGCTCTCGACCCGAGACATCCACCTCCGTCTCCCGTGTAAGAAGCTAAGCCCCAAGTATGTCGGCCCTTTTAAAATTATTAAACGTATTAACCCAGTCACTTACCAATTACTTTTGCCACCCCGCTACAAAATTTGTCCTGTGTTTCATGTTTCCCTTTTGAAGCCCGTGTTCTATAGCCCCATGTTCTCGCCCACGGCAGCCCAAACACCCCCTCCACCACTCGATGTCGGTGGTCAACCCGCCTATACGGTCCGGGCCTTGCTAGACTCCCGACGTCGGGGTGGCGAGTTGCAGTATCTGGTCGACTGGGAGGGCCATGGACCTGAGGAACAGTCGTGGGTACGATCGAGAGATGTCCTGGACCAGACTCTCAAGCTAGACTACCATCGCCAACATCCCGATCGTCCCGCACTGCTTCCCAGAGGTCGCGCTCCTCGCAACCGAGCGCGGCCGTCCGGAGCCGTCCGTAGCAGAGGGGGGAGTACTGTAACGAACCCCGCTCCTCTAGTTCTTCCCGCTTCATCGAGCTCACAGGCTCGCTCCCCGAGCTCACACGCTCACTCCCAATCACCCCCCTCTGGCTCTCATGCACGCTCCCAATCACCAGAGTATTAGTTTCACCTGTACTCGTCCCAATCACCTGGTTATTCGTTTCACCTGCACCGCTCGTTTTCTCCCCTATATTTATCACAACCCTTTCGTTTCACTCTTGTTGGTTATTGTTTAGTTTACCCCTTCGCTTTGCCAGCTCTAGTGTTCCCCTAGCTCCCCTGTCTATTCAACTTGCTTGTTTACCCGTTCTGCTATTCTGACTTCCCAGGCTTCGACCTTACGCTTTCCTCGACCACTATTTTGTAGTTTTGCCCCGTTGCCATATCCTGATTCCCCGGCTTCGACCTTACGCTCCCCTCGACCACTCTCTTCTGGATTTGCCCTATTTGTACTTTTGCTTTGCCTGCAATAAACGCAGTTTGACTATACGTTGTGACTGTCTCTTCTTGTGCGGGTTACACATTGATCTAGCAGTAAATTGTTTAAGATAATAGTTCTAAAATAATTTGCCATCTCTGATTCAATAAAACTAATGTTATGATATAAAGTTTCTTCTATTCACTCAAAAGGGCAATGCTTTTCTGACTGTAGTCTGTAAACACATATAATTAATGAGACTTTGATTTCAACGCAGCTTTGAGGCTGTGAGTGTGTGCATGTGTATGTGTATGTGAGGTATAGTGCTGATCAAATTACTTCTACTGTGGAAAAACAAAGCCCTCTTCTCTCAGCCCTATTTATACTCCAGTCTTTCATTATGGAGGGTAATAACTCCAACTCCTGTCACTGAGATATGGACACAGACACAAAACACAGGGATTTACCAGCTAAAAACATACCCAGAGTGAAATCCAGAGTGTATTCATCCAACTGTATAACATATAAAAAAAGACCATGATTCAAAGCCCTTTTACACTGGTTGCAGAAATATATTGTCAATTGTTATCATCTTACTTTGACTTTATATACGATTCTATAGATATGATAAAAAATTGCATGTTTTACTCTAAAAGACTAGAAAGAAATGTCCATCGAAATGCCTTCTTTATGCCTCAATTGAAGTGCTGTTTAACAAAATACATAAAGAGTTTAATATTGTGGCTCCTGAAAAAAGCAAACTTCTATTCAGATGTTTAAGACCTTCACAAATGTGCTTTAACACTGTACAACACTCAATTCTATATATATATATATATATATATATATATATATATATATATATATATATATATACACAGTTCTATTATATACATAATTCCTCAGTTTCAATCTCTGGTTAGCATGGACATAATGGAAAAGTTCCCTCTAGTGGATACTTAGAGCCTTGACAGTTGTAATAACCAATGTTTACTTTGAATTCGACATGTTATTCCTTAAGATATAGACAAGCTTTTGAACTGTACTTTTTACTTTAATGTGGGTCCAACATAATTAAGACAACTCAACAGGAGGGAGTCACATGACGTCGTGCAAGGATCGGACATTTGAATGACGAGCTCTGCGCACTTTGCTGGTTTTAAAACTTTTTATGACATAACCCAGTGAGATTCTATACACTCTGTTTCATAACTGTTTTAGGAGGACAATATATCAAAGAATTAAAAATAAAAAACACTTATGTTCTCAAGCTGAAGCCTCCGAGCAGCAGGCCAAAAGCCCAGGAGTCAATTTGGACGGTGAAGTGAAGGAAATTCGGCGTCAATTGATGAACTTGTTGGAAATGCTGACAAAGGTCATTGCTTACTTGGAGGATCTTGCTGTAATACATCGATTGATCACTGCCATGGAGATGAAACTCACAGAGATGGTTACAAGAGTGGTGAATGTTGATTATCTGGAGTCATTGGAGAGGGAATTAGCTGCTAACCCGCTGGCGACCAAGGCAGATCTGGAGTGCATCTGGGAAAGGTTGGAAAGCTTGGAGAATCATAACCAGCAAAACAATGTCCGAATTGTTGGACTTCCTGAGGACGAAGAAGGCCGAGATATGGTGAAATTCCTAGACGGGCTGTTCCCGAGTCTGCTCAACATAACAGGCCATAAGCTGGAAATCAAGTGAGCTCTTAGAGTTCCAGCTCGGAGATCCAGGGAGGGAGACAGGCCCTAATCAATTCTAGCCAAATATCTGAGATCACCTGATAAAGATCTTGTGTTATGCAAGGAGTAAAGTAAGGCTTCTTGGAATAACCACAGAATTTTCTTGTTCTCAAACTTTGCGAATTCGCAAGAGAGAAATGTGATCGATTCAAGGAATGCAAGAAACTCTTACATCAACGGAAGGTCGGTTTTGCGCTGATGTTCCTGGCCAAATTGAGAATAGATGCTAAGGATGGCCGCAAAGTATTTACATGTCTCTAACTAGCATTGTCCTGGAGTGAGTCAATGGAGTGAGTAAATCATTGTGTGATACTCATGTTGCAGCCGAGTGGGCCTGATTCACTGAACATTCACTTGACTGTCCGAGGAACTGAGTGCCTTTTTTGTTTCTTTTTCTGCTGGTTCAGCCTAAAGGCTGGAGTTTGTTTTATAGATTTTTTCTGTAATGTAATTCTGTCACACAAAATTTGTATAGAAGCACCAGACTTCAGCAATTCGAAGGCAAAGTTGTCGCGGGGGCTCTCGTAGGTGTACGTGGACCGTTTGAGTTTAGAGTGATGGACGACGGTTGGCGCTGTCGTGCGTGGGGTTAATGGTTAAAAATCTTGGTCTTACAGATATTTGGAGAATTTTGACCCATCTGGTAGGGACTATACATTCTTTGGATATTCAGGGAAAGACAGGGCAAGACAGTCATACTTTGATTCAGGAGACAAAGCAGGGAAGATTTTGGCTAGATATATAAAACAGAGAGAGTCTTTTTCTACCATTCCCTCAGTGAAATCTGCTGGTGATTAAATTTTTACCTCTGCCATTGATATTAATAATGCATATAAAGTAAAATTCTCTTGATTCTGAGATAACCTTGGAGGAGCTTGGTGAGCTCCGAGGCCAGATGGCTTTGCCGCTGAGTTTTTTAGCGTTTTTTTTAGAGTTCTTATGCTACAGAATTGACTCCACTTTTGCTAGAAGTTTATACAGAATCATTAAAGAATGGAAAGCTTCTGGCAACCATGACACAAGCCCGGATCAGTCTGATTCTGAAATAGGACAAAGATCCAAGTGAGCTTAATATTTACAATCCAATTTCCTTGATCCAGCTAGACGTTAGAATGTTGTCAAAAAGTTTGGCTAATCGAAGTTATGACATCTCTTATACATTGTGGAGCGGGACGTGGTCATGTGTCTGTCGCTGAGAAGAGAAGCGGTAAGGGCCATTAACTTGGGATTTAATTATACATAACACCTGTGTCTCGTTACAGTGACGACAGAGACAGGCTTGAAAAGCCACCAAGAAAGCCAGTGAGGGAGAGAGAGAGAACGACATGAGAAACCAGAGGTTGCCGTGACCTAGTGAACATTTTATTTAGTCTAGCTGAAAAGCCTGGTCTTGATTTGTGTTGCTGGAAAGCCTGTGTTTTTATTTGTGAAGCTGAACGCTTTAATACAAATCTGTAGTACCTGGACTGCTGTCCCGCACCCTTCTTGCTCAAACCTGTTACATACATATAGATCAGGTGGGGTTTATTCTGGGCCGCAGCTCTTCTGATAAAATTAGGCATTTCATCAGTATCGTGTGGTCAGTGGCGAATGATCAGACTTTGGTCACTGCCATCTCACTTGACCCCAAAAAGGCATTTGAAATGGTGGAATGGGATTATCTTTTTAAGATTTTGGAAATGTACAGGTTTGGAAGTACATTTATTGTATGGATTACGTTAACTAACCCTTCTAGTTCTATGCCTTGCCTCCACAGAATTAATAATTCGTTTTCTAAGTTCTCGAAATACAGAGTTAATTTGATCTATATTTGACGCTCTGGCTCTGACAGCGTACTGTCCGATAACTGCTTTTCAGCCGGTTGCCTTTCATTGGCCCAAACAGGGCATTAGGAAAATTTGTCTGATTTAGTTAAGAGTTAATTTTGACCTTTTAATAAAAAGGTTTTCGAGCAATGTGGGCAGGTGGGCTTCATTATCGACGACTGGGAAGTTTACTGTTATTAAAATGAATTGTATTCCAAAATTCAACTACCTGCTACAATCTCTCCCCAATCTCTGGCTGTGAGCAGTTGTTGAACCACAGTTCCCAGTAGGTGTAAAGGAATTCCTAGCACCAGATCCATTTTGCCCCGTCATCGATATTGAGAATAGACACATAAAGAGTTGGGTCCTTAACAGTGCCATGATCACCAGACAGATACTTTTAAGGGGATGGAGGTCGGCTGGAGAGCCCTCATTTCAGAAGTGGTGCTCAGAGATGGGGAGGGTGGTGGCCTTTGAAGAAGTGTCATTTAGAAGACTGGGGAAATTGAACTTGTTTGTGGAGAGATGGGGCAGATATCTGATGTTGTTGAATGTGTGATTATTATTATAATTATTATTATTTTTTGTGTCTGTGTGTGTGTGTGTCTATAATTATGTACGACCACTCTGATGTTGTTGGGTGCCGGGTTGGGGATTGGGAGGGGTGATGGGGGGTTAATTGTTGATACTGTGTGTAAATGTTTTGTTTTTCTATGTTCAATAAGTAAACTCCCAAAAGAGTTGTTTCAATGAAAAAAGTGTTGTGTCAGCTTTAGTTAATCCATTTGTGTTGGGACAACGTGAATATTTTTGTTGGCTTTAACTGAAACTGCTGGGATTTCTTGTTCCCAGCATGCTTTGTACGGAACTTGATGAAGGGAGTAAATATTGAAATTAAGGGTGTTTTTATGTGTTTTTGTGCAAGATGAATACAGGGGGATACGATTTAGTATTTAATGTTTGTTATGTTGAGATTTAGAAGCGTAAATGTAATGTTGGAATTTTGGGGGTTGCCATTGTGATGAAAAATGCAGCTTGATTTCAATTAAAAGTTTGGCTAAACTAAATTGAGCATCAACTGCGTATCTTGCTAATTTTGCCAGTTAGCCTTGACTGTACAACGTGACTATACTAGTGAGCAGGGGCAAACTGGGAAGAGAAATCGGCCTGGGATTTTACATATAAACTAGGCCAAAAGTTGTTACAATTCCTTTTCTGCATATCGCTGTCCATTCGGCCCTGTTTTCCGGCCGGCCCTTCAGGAAAAGTCACGGTTCTCCTGATGGCCAGTCTGCCCCTGCTAGTGAGTGTGTGTACCTGCTGCTGGTTTGGGAAAATCTTCATGGCTGTGAGCAGTTGTTGAACCACAGTTCCCAGCAGGTGTAAAGGAATTCCTAGCACCAGATCCAGTGCGGTCAGGTCAACCACACATGCAGTGGCCACAAGCTGCACATGCAGAGACTTGCTGTGGTGTCGCATTGCAGCAGATACCAGCAGCGACAGGAAGAACCACATTCACATTAAATTCAAATGTCAATGACAGCAGAGTACAACAATACAATTCAGAATAGGAGGTGAGCTGTACAGTATTAGGGAAGTTTTAAGGGGCTTTTTCTTTTAAAAAACACAATCTTCTGTAATTACATACAAACTAAAGAGGATTTGTGGTCTTGAAAACTGACCTTACAGTCATAACACAAACAAACAAATGATCATGTGTTTAACATCTCACAAACCTTTATAATTTTCAATACAAAAGTACAAATACAAAGTTTGTCCACCCTTACAGATTCGATCATAAAAGATACATATCTAATGTTCTTTCTGGTCCAATTTAAACATTTAAAGAATAATTATTTAAGACAAATTTAGGAACATTGAGGCAAACAACAGTTTCAAAGAGAAACTATGTTCAATAGACATGCAGAGATGTCACCTTACTCACAGCTGATTGGTTCAGTATCTGTTACACAGAACAAAATCTGCTACAGAGCAGGTTAGCGTGTAGCATAAGTTGCTATAGCAGACCTTAATGGTACCTAAACCCAAGGTTGATGCAAACTAAACTGAAACTTACCTGGCCAGCCACCGAAACGGCTTTATGGTACAAGCCCCTGATCTTCAACCACTCAGCTACCCTCACTTACTCTTAATAAAGTATTAATTATGTACGGATATATAGACATGTTGACTCTCACATATTGTTTTTATGTGATTAACTAAAGGTAAATTTCTAGTTTGAACATTATTTGTACAGTGATGTGAAAAAGTTTTTGCCCCCATCCTGATTTCTTCTGTTTTTGTGTATATCATACAAAAAAATAAATAAATCACAAGTCATAAAACAAAGGCAATCGGAGTAAACAAAAAAGTTTTTAAATTATAATGTTAGTTATTGAAGCAAAAGAGTTATCCAATACCAATTGGGCCTATTTGAATCAGTATTACTAAGTAGTTACTAAATCCCCAATTCAACAGCCTGATAACTGCCAGCCCTGTTCAATCAAATCAAAACATAAAAATAACTTTTTCAGCAGCATGAAGTTGGATAGGTCTCACCCAGTAGGACACTTTGAAATGATGAGGAAAAAGGTGATTGTAATACATCAGTCTGGGAAGCTATTTCAACAGCTTTCGGACTCCAATGAACCACAGTGAGAGGCATTATCTCCAAATGGAGGAAACTTGGCACAGTAGTGAACCTTCCCAGAAGTGGCCGACCTTCCAAAATTTCTCCAAGAGCACAGTGACGACTCATTAATTTTGTACATTTGTATGTGCACAGTAGGATACATTTGCAACAAATATCAAATTGAAGGATAAGGGTGCACGCATTTGTTAATAAAATGGAGACTAATTTCATCCCATACATTTCATCGCATAAATAAAATAGCTAAATAGCTCTCTCCATTCTGGAACATAATGCAGACTTTTCACAATCCTATAAATTCCTGATCAGTAAAATCAATTCCAGCCCAACATTTTTTTTTTCTCTTAAAATATCTTCTATGTCAGATCACACAATTTAAGCACTGTTTCATGTTGACTAAGGAATACAGTCTGATTTATTTAGATTTCAGTTTAAATGTAGCCTACACACTTGCCAAACCAACATAGAAAGTTAAAATAATTTAAAAAATAATATATATTGTTTCCATAAGTAGTTTAAGATTTTAATAAAAGAAAGTTTAAGCATTTAAAAAATTCTCTAATCAACAAGTGTTGCTGGTTTATATGGTCTACCATGCCACTGTTGTTGTTTGATAGTTTCACCAGAAAGACTATATTTGTTTAAGCATAGTCAAATACTGAAAATGTATTCTTGCAAATATTGCTTATGCTTTTGCTCTTACCACATCTAATAACATTATGCAAAAATGTGTTCTGCAAACACTCAATAGTCACTTTCCCCCAAAGGAGCCGCTTTTATCATTTTTATTCCAGCTCATTCAGAGATCACACTTGCACAAAGTAAAGTTACTTTTCACTTACACATCATTTGAGACAACATATGGAAACGTAGCTCACCATTAAAGAATCAATAGTTGACAGTTTCCAGTTAAGTTCTTCTCTTAACCATATGGGCCGGGATTTCTCCTCTAGAGGAATAATCTTATTACAGCTAATGTCTTCACATATATGCTCTTGAGCGGTTATTTTGGGCTTAAAAGCGGTTACAGTGCGGATAGTCAAGTTTACATAAAGCTGAAGAGTCTCTTTCTGTTTGTTACAGTTCCCCTTCTGTCGCTCTCTCCACGTTGTGTCAGAGAAGCGACACTAGGGGTCTCTCGAGTGCCGATATTCACCTCTGATCTATGAAAAAAGGCCAATGAGAGATGGCAGCCAGTATTTGCATGTCCCGCCCCCGGACATACGGGTATTTAAGCGGCGCAAATACGGGAGTTCATTCAGAAAATTTCTTCGGAGCCGATGGTCGTGTCTGCAATTGCTGCGTGTTACACACCGAGTTCCTGTCATTCCTCTGCTGCATGCTGTTGGACTCTACGGCGCACAACAGCGGCTTTCTCCTGTTTGCATGGCTGTGCATTTCCTGCCCCTGAGCGCTTCGACAGTGCAGATTATAAAGAACTCTCACGAGTCCTTTCCTTTCAAAAAAGAGTGATTTTATTTAAAAGAGTAATTTCCTCTAAAAGAGCAAAACACAGCGGCGTTGAACGTCCTTTTAAGGACGCATCTTTTTAAAGATGCCTTTCCGCCCCTGTGTTGTTCCTGGATGCGGTAGAGTACTCTCCGCTTCCGACGGCCACAGGCGTTGTCTCGTGTGTCTGGGTAGTGATCACACTGAGGCTGCGTTTGTGGATGGTTCATGTTCTCACTGCGAGAACATGACCATGACAACGTTGCGGTCGCGACTTGCTTACAACCGTAAGCAAGCCACTCCAACCGCCCCCCATGTCGCTCCTTCTTCCCACGGGATTGAGGACGATGTGGCTGGCGATGGAAGCGATTCGGGGATGGTAGTGGGTGCAGCTCCGCCGGGTATGCCCCCTCGGACCACCCGCGCCCCGACACGCTCGTTGACTCCCGTCCCCGCTCGAGGTGGCGGCGACTCGCCTTACAGCCAGTCTGCCTACCCTCTTGCGATGGAAGCAGACGAGTTCACCGCGGCATCGGAGGGCGTGGTCTCTGATGCTGAGGACTCCTCTGGGCTGCCTCCTTCGGGGCTGCATGCCCAGGAAGAGGCCGACGCACAGATGTCCGATATGCTTTCCCGGGCAGCCAACAGTGTGGGCTTGGACTGGAACCCTCCATCCTCCCCACAACCATCACGGCTGGACGACTGGTTCCTGGGTGCCGGGCGCCGCTCACAGCCTCGCCCCCCCCCGGTCCCGTTCTTCCCGGAGGTGCATGATGAGCTGACGTCTTCGTGGAGAGCACCCCTCTTCACTCGTCGCACCGCCACCTGCTCATCCGCCCTCGCCACCCTCGACGGCGGAACGCGCCACGGGTACACGCCGATTCCCCAGGTGGATAGGGCTGTTGCGCTCCATCTATGCCCCGGAAGGCCTACCACCTGGTGGGGCCACCCTGTACTCCCTTCCTGGACCTGTAGAGCAACATCCTCACTGACCACGAAGGCCTACAGCGCCACCGGACGCACCGCTTCCGCCCTGCATGCCATGGCTCTCCTGCAGGTCCACCAAGCCAAGGCACTGCGGAACATGCACGGGGTGGCCCTGATCCCGACACGCTGCAGGAACTGCGCTCAGCGACCGACCTCGCCCTGAGAGCGACAAAGGTCACAGCGCAAGCGCTCGGGCAGGCGATGGCCACGCTGGTGGTCCAGGAACGCCAGCAATGGCTGAACTTAGTCGAGATGCGTGAAGCTGACAAGACTCGCTTTCTCAACGCCCCTGTCTCCCAGTTTGGCCTCTTCGGTGACACCGTCGAGGACTTCGCCCAGCAGTTCTCCATGGTGAAGAAGCAGATAGCTTAGAGGCGTGGCTATCACCGTCCAACCCGTCGCGATGGCTGCACCGGACCATTTGACTCTGTTACGCAATTCAGTTTGCCAGGTCTCCGCCCCCCTTCGTGGGCGTTCATTTTTCCGCAGTGCACGACAAACACGCTCAGTACCTGCGCGAAGAAATCGCCTCCCTTTTAATCAAGGACGCGATAGAACCTGTCCCTCCAACTGAAACGAAGAAGGGTTTCTACAGCCCTTACATCATTGTACCCAAGAAAGTCGGCGGCTTACGTCCAATCTTGGACCTGCGAGTTTTCAATCGGACCTTGTCCAAACTCCCGTTCAAAATGCTCACCCAGAAACAAATTCTATCTGGCGTCCGGCATCTAGATTGGTTCACAGCGATAGACCTGAGGGATGCGTACTTCCACGTCTCGATTCTCCCTCGACATCGACCCTTTCTGCGGTTCATGTTCGACGGCCAGGCGTATCAGTACAAAGTCCTCCCCTTCGGCCTGTCTCTGTCCCCTCGCGTCTTCACGAAAGTCGCAGAGGCAGCTCTTGCCCCGCTCCGAGGAGCTGGCATACGCATACTCAATTACCTCGACGACTGGCTCATTCTGGCCTCCTCGCGAGAGTTACTATGCGCGCACAGAGACCAGGTGCTCAAGCACCTCGGCCATTTGGGGTTTCAGGTCAACTGGGAGAAGAGCAAGCTAACCCCAGTCCAGTGCATCTCTTTTCTCGGTTTGGAGTTAGACTCAGTCTCAATGACAGCACGTCTCTCCAACGAGCTTGCTCAGTCAGTGCTGAAATGGCTCGCTTCCTTCAAGCCAGGCGCCGTGGTCCCTCTAAAACGTTTCCAACAGCTCCTGGGGCATATGGCATCCTCCATATGCATATGAGACCACTTCAGCACTGGCTCCAGACTCGAGTTCCGAGACGAGCAGGGCACCGTGGCACGCACAACGTGAAAGTTACCACTGCCTGCCGCCAAGCCTTCAAACCCTGGACAGACCTCTGCTTTCTAAGGGCAGGAGTACCCTGGTTACGACTGACGCCTCCAAACTGGGTTGGGGCACCGTGTGCAACGGGCGCGCAGCCGCAGGCCTGTGGAACCGAGGCCCGCTGCGCTGGCACATCAACTGCCTAGAGCTGCTGGCTGTTTTTCTTGCCCTGAAGAGGTTTCTCCCGTCATAGATACTATCAACCAAGCCAGAGCCCCTTCGACCAGGCATCTTTACGCCCTAAAGTGGCGTCTGTTCGCAGACTGGTGTTCTTCCCGAGACGAAGACCCACAGAAGTGCGCGGTTAGGTCAGTGCTCGTGTTTCTACAGGATGGCTGGAGATGAGGCTGTCCCCCTCCACCCTCAAGGTGTATGTCGCCGCCATCGCGGCTCACCATGACACAGTAGACGGCAAGTCTCTTGGTAAGCACGACTTAATTGTCAGGTTCCTAAAAGGTGCCCGGAGGCTGACTGCCTCCCGGCCTAACCTGTTCCCCTCCTGGGTTCTCTCGGTCGTCCTCACGGGCCTCCAGAGACCCCCCTTCGAGCCGCTAGATTCAGCTGGACTCAGGGCCCTCTCTCTCAAGACCGCCCTGCTGATCGCGCTCGCCTCCATCAAGAGGGTCGGGGACCTGCAAGCGTTCTCTGTTAGCGACACTTGCCTAGAGTTCGGTCTGGCAGACACTTTTGTGATCCTAAGACCGCGACCGGGCTATGTGCCCAAGGTTCCTACCACACCCTTCGGGGATCAGGTAGTGAACTTGCAAGCGCTGACCCGGGAGGAGGCAGACCCAGCCCTTCCATTGCTGTGTCCAGTACGTGCTTTACGTATCTATCTGGACCGCACACAGAGCACTACACGGTCTGAGCAGCTCTTTGTCTGCTTCGGGGGACAGCGGAAAGGGAACGCTGTCTCCAAACAGAGACTCGCCCACTGGGTTGTCAACGCCATTTCATTGGCTTATCACACCTAGGCTGTGCCCCCCCCCTTGCGGGTTCGAACTCACTCCACCAGGAGTGTTGCATCCTCATGGGCACTGGGCAGGGGCACCTCCCTAACAGACATCTGTAGAGCAGCGGGCTGGGCAACACCTAACACTTTTGCGAGATTCTATAATCTCCGAGTTGAGTCAGTATCGTCCCGTGTTTTCTCAGGTCCGAGCCCGTAGAACTCGGTAGCACGCTGACGATCTGGTGAATCCCAAGCCACTGCGGGTACCTCAAGCTACCCTGTACTGGTATAGGTGCTCCACAGGTAAGGCCTCCTGTTCGGACTCCCCCTGTGTGTAATGCTATGGTACTGTCACCTCACGAGCAGCCCCCGTGTCTCCCTTAGGCAGTTACAGCTGCCTCGGTCGCCGGGCTGTTCGCCCCCCCCCTACGGGGTTGGGTCTACCACCGCACCAACTTTTCCACATAGGTCCTAAGTTAGGCCATCCGATGTATTTGCCACTAAAACTTTGCCTCCCCTGCTGGGTAGGTGTGGCCTCCGCAGGGTCTTCTCCACCCTGAAAGAAGGGCTAAGACCCCCTTCCCTCAATGCGTGTAAGGACCCCGACCGTAGTCGCTCTATGCGAGAAACATAGAGAGAAAAGAGGCCCAGCCAGGCTGGCCCGTTCCCCCCTCCAGGGTAACGATAAGGAGTCTGATGGCTTGAATGGGGCATTGGGGAAGGGTACGTGCAGCCTGATACAGTTGGTCGTCCTGCACGTAAGAATACCTGCTCGCTCCTGTATCAGCAGTTCACGTACATGGCTCAGCGCATGGCACTTTTTAAGTGGACCCCTAGTGTCGCTTCTCTGACACAACGTGGAGAGAGCGACAGAAGGGGAACATCTAGGTTACGTATGTAACCTCCGTTCCCTGATGGAGGGAACGAGACGTTGTGTCTCCCCTGCCACGTCGCTGAGCCAAGCCACTGTTGTGGCCGGACCATTTCCGGCTCCTCAGAAAAATCCTGAATGATATATTGATATATTTTTACATTTTGTAATATTTACTTTTCATGGTTGTCCATGAATGATTCCACATTATTATTAGGTCATGACACAATAAATCACCAGTAGTCACTGATATAAAAATCGAAATATAAAAAACATCATAAAATAAAAAAAAAGTCACATATTTTTACATAAACGCAAACATAGGTATTTTAAAATATTTGTAATTTTTTTTTTAATATGATATACTGTATATGAATAAATATATAGTATTATATATAGTATTATATAGACTTGTTATGAAATGTTTATACATTTCAAGTTATGTTGATTTGCATCACGATCAGTTTTGCAGTGTCCGAACCAAGTAAAGATTTGTGCAGAAAATTACTCCCAGATGCAGAGCAGTAAACACATATAGATAGACAGGAACACATATCCACACTAGAATAGCAGTTGATCACTGTGGGTTTTCAATGACTGATTCATAAACCTTTACATTTAGTCCCCCCAGTTTAGAATATTTGGTTACATCTTTACTCATCTATCTGTAGCAAAACGTGGCTCGCCTAGTAGTGACTACGCCACCCCGAATTACCGGGGAAAATACTCTAATAAACAGGACACAAGTCCGTTTGCTCAGGAGAGGCAGGAGGCGTGAGTTCACGTTTAAACAAACAATTTTTATTAAAGAAAACCATTAAACAAAACAATAAATTCTTGCTCCACAAATGAAAACAAAACCAAAATACAGAATGTAGATCACTGCCGGAGCTGAGACCCCCGAAAAAGCAGGCTAGCTATAGCTGTATACGGCAAACAACACACAAGTTTAAAATCACACTCACTACAAATAGTGATCAAAGATAACACAATACTACTAACCCCTAATTAAATTGAAGCCTGTGCAGCTACAACCACCAACCCACTTCCAGGGACACTCAGCTCCTGTGAAATACAAAAAAAAGAAAACAAAGAAAAGAACAAAACCAAACAATAACGACAGAATCAATTTATAGAATAACAATCATCAATTAGAACAAAGACAAAGAAAATAACCATTGATACCAAAGCAATTACACATTCAAGACAACTGTCAATTGTCACATCACACAAGTTACACGATCGGTCATAAAACTACACCAATGACCGATTCATTTGGCGGCGATCAAACCACGCATTACATCACCGTCATAAAACAGCGACGGTCATGCCGCTAAGGACTAGTGACGAAACCAACCAAATTCGTACAGAAACACATAAACAGAAACCAAATCATAAAACAGAGTGACCTTTTAAACCCACTCGAGTCGCCGAACAGCAGACGAAATGGGATCACTACAGTGGTTAAAGTTCTAATTCCCTTAAAGCAGCAGACGTGGCTCACAGAGCGAGGGATGCGGACAGCAAGTTGTTAAAGTAGCTGCTCAACCTTGCTTTAATGCAAGCAGAGAGAACTCCTAAATGCAAATATTTATTAACAATCTAATTAAAAACGTTTAATAAAAAGTTACAAAAAAACAATAGACAATGTACTCACCCTGATTTAGTATCGGCGCACACACGTAACCACAGGCACACCAAAAGTCATACGATAAGTCCTTTAGTGAATCAAATCACAACAGCTGGTACCCCGACACGGCTATTAGAAGGTGCCTCACCGATGGAAGCCCTGCCAGACTAAAAACGTATTGCAGATCACTCAAACAAACTTCCCGAAAGGTTACAACGATACCACATTAAAACTTACCTAAATGTGGATATCACTCCGAAAACACACACAGCCTCAATGGCCTAGGGTCACACTAAACACAAAGAAATAATGCAACATCACTTAATGCTACAATCAAAACAACCAGCTGCATAGCTGAAACACATACCTCTGCGGTCTCTTGGAATGAAAACAAAGGGGCGGGCTTTCGACAATGACGCATCCCAGGAGGCACAAACAACGAGTCTATATACGCTAAGGGTGGTACCCCATTGGCCCTATACGTGATTAGGATGACGTCACTCACTTCGCCACATCTCCCATCTACACTGCACTGCAAACCTCATACTTTCCCCATCACCACAAACCACAAATGTTACACATCATCCAGTAACTCAGCAGTGTTTTGAAACACTGATAAAACTTCAATGCTGCCAAAACAAGTTTGTCTGGAGTGTGTTCATAAATTTAGCTTCAGTGTCAGCGGCCAGGGTCACAGGTGTGTTTAGGATCCTTGAGTAATTATCAGTAGAGTGCAAGTCACATGCTTTCCTTACAAAAGACCCTTAAAAGACTCAACTTACGTCAGTATGAACCACAAACAAACATAAGTCCTCCGTAGAGTTTTTTTTTTTTTAGCATTGTTTGTATTGGAATAGCATGTCGATCCTTGTTTTCAGACTGCATGACCTGTTTTAGAGATGTCAAATACAACTGCAAATGCCTTTTCCCATCTCAGATTGCAGTACTCAAGTTTTTAAGAGCAGATGCAAATATACAAGAAATGATATCTGGTTTCGGTGTGTAAATTGACAAGTCAAGGGGCAGCTTGACTTCTTGGCTGAGAATAAATGTATGTAATTCTGTCAACGAGGCAAAATGTACACTGTAAAAAATTGCTGTAAATGTACAGCCAAATTCTTACAGCAATCTACTGTGATTCTTAATTACAGTAGTTTGCTGTTAAAACTTTTACATTCTGCGAGATCAAGAGCAGGCTCACTGTTAACTAACTAGTTTTACAGTAAATAAGGCATTAGGGGAAAATGTAAAACATTTAAAATCATGATATCATCTTGGTGAAAGCTCCTCTATTCTTTATCGTCTCACATCAGCCTTCACTTGTCTGTCTAATGAGAAGATAAATAATACAAAACAATTAAGCTTTGAAGCAATGTACATATTAAATGCACAATGTTGCCAGGATTGAACAGTGTAAACAACAACCTGTACACAGTAAAATAACACCCCTAAGAAAAATACCCATAAGCCTTTGCACTTGAATAAATATTCTTTGGTAATGCATTGGGGCTACAAAAAAAATAAAACATGTACAAAAGTTTTTATTCAGACTTCATAGAAGTCTTAGTTTAATTAGTGTTGTTGTTTTGTTATCAGTAGTTGTGTTTTGTTTGAAGTCACCATTATGGTGATTAGTGATCTCTTGAGCTGGAACCTTGGACCTGCTTTATTATTAAGCCTATATTATATTCTTCCAGCCAGTCAATTTATGTTTAAGAAAAACACACCTTTTTGCACTGTGTTACTTTGAAGACAAAATCTAAGGTCAGACTGAATATATGATCTTACCTTGCAAATGGCACTAAATGTGGCAATTGTGATACGTTACACATACAAACAAATACATTAAGGGAAATTACAGCAAAATGATATCAGTAAGTTGAGAGATGTTTTTGAACTTACGTCTTAACACGTTGATGACACCGCTATCAACTCTCGGCATACAAAACACAACAGTGGTGACAATTAACAAACTATTAAAAAAAAATGTCAGTAATTTTAACAGTAAAATACTGTAAACACGCAACAGAAATAAAATGTTAATTGATTAACAAACATGAACTGTAAAATATACAGTAAAATGTTAAAAAATATTTTAAAAGACAATACAGTAGTTTTTACAATAAAATGATGTAAAAATTTTATTATTTAAATGTAAAAAGTAAGATTTTCCTATATAATTAATGGTAAAAAGAACAAGAGAGTACATGTACTTTTTACAGTATATTATTGTTAAAATTACAGTAAAAAACAGTAATCGGCGTTCCCACAATTCCCTGCATGACCCATTACATTTAATTATATTTTATGGGAATAGTTATGTTTCATCATATTTGTAATATCAGTTATGTACACTGGGGTGTTCTGTGTTATATTTAATGTAATTTAGTTCATGTTTACTGCATTATTTAAATCTCATATGAGTCACCATGATGGTGTTTAGTGTTTGTGTGAGTGTCTGTATATGTTTATTGGTCATGGTTGCTGGGAGAGACACTTTTGATGAACTTTATGTCATCATGCATCCTACTGTATTTACTATGTTGATTAACAAATACCTCATGAAATAAACAACAGATTTTTTACAGTTTCAGAAGGCATTTTTATGATTTTTTTTTTACTGTCAATTAATCAGAATTTTTTATTTTTTTGCAGTGCCAGCGTGTAATTTAAAACCATTTTAAACGGTAAAATGTACAGGTTGTTATATAAAGTGGTTTAAGTTTAAACTGTATTTTTTACATAATTATTTTGGCAACCACAGCTGCCAGATTTGTTTTGTAAAAACAACAGGATTGTTTTTTACAGTGTACTTTTATGTAAAAAAGTAAAAGCTAAACATTAAAATACAAATAACTTAGACTGCAACAAAAACAATGTCAAAATTAACCAATAAACAGTACAAAATCTTCATGATGCAGTGCATGCTGGGAACTTAATTAATTTTAGCAACAGTAGATAGTAAATACGATAATCTAAAGCAAAACTCCTGAAATATTGGCCAATAAGGCTGAGTACTGGCGACTCTCTCAAGATATCCTGGTGAAACTCTTCTGATACACAATGAATGTCTCTGATAGAATCTCACAAAAACACGCATGTTGCACATTACCACAAAAGTCAAAAGAATAGAGATGAAACATTTGGGCAAAATTCACCCAATAAAACATGTCTTATTTGAATTGTAGGCCCTTGTGATGACCCTCTGTAATGTTTCTATAAAAACAGTATATGCTGTATTCTTGACTGTTGGCATTTGTAATAGCTGAAGCAAATCTTAAAGCTCATGTTATAATAATAATAATAATGATTATTATTGTAAAATGCTTTAAATAAAGCATCACACTTCTCAATACAGTTATTGTGAAATTACAGTAAATCTATTGCAGATGAACTGATGTCTGTCATAAAAATGTCACAGCTGGTTTTGGTTATGCTTGTTCGGCAGGTTACTCCTGGTTTGTCAGATGGCTTAAACTGAAAAAAGAGCAAAGAAATGATTATTACATTCCAAGGAACCAAGTTTAAATGTGTTTAGTGCCAGAGACAAGTACACTTTCTGAAAAGGGAAAAAGTATTTGTCTTGATCATAGTCCTCATACAGTATATGCAGACTCTACATTGTATCATGTTACTACTTTATCGGGGCTAGTTGTCACTCTTTTCCCCCCAGAATATTTCCTCTTGTAATGTTTTATTTTGACATATAATTGTTTAGGCACTTTACTTGATTACAAAAAGCTGACCTGTGACCATTAGAATAGGGCGCACCAGTGACTGGCAACAGTTTCAGACACCTTACTTCCCGGAAGTATTTTTCTAATTCATTTTTTTCCATAGCGATTTCATAAAAAACTTCAGAAGAAAGTTCTAAGCCATGAACTAAACCAACCAGCTCCGAGGCGAATCAAAACATTACAAACTTAAATTTGAAGCAAAAAAATTGGACGGAAGACAAAGCTACTAGATTGTGAACTTACCTTCTTTCATGAGGGCATGAAGTGTAGTCCCATTAAGCATTGTGAATGACATTCATTCTTAAAGACATAATATTTAGGTTTATTGCAAAATATTCAGAAACAAAAGTAGATTGAGAGTGTAGGGCGACTAATTTGATTGCATCTTTCACAGTGCATCATAGTTGTGGGCGGTCGCTGCAGAGCTCTTTTGGTGTGCTTTGTTGACCAAATGTTCTCTGATTGGTGGATCTTTGTGGAGGATCATGGGTAGTGTAGTTCTTCACCAGGAATACTGCAATTTAAAAAAAAATGTATTACGTTGAAATAACGCAGACTGATGGCTTTATAAGAAGCATTTATCATCAATTAACAATCTCAAGCTCATGGTAAGTCTATATTTACAGTTTGTTTTCCCCTTTTCTCCCCAATATGGAATGCCCAATTCCCAATGCACTCTAAGTCCTCGTGGTGGGGTAGTGACCTCAATCCGGGTGGCGGAGGATGAATCTCAGCGTCTGAGACGTCAATCCGTGCATCTTATCACGTGGCTTGTTGAGCGCGTTACCGTAGAGACACAGCGCGTATGGAGGCTTCGTGCTATTCTCCGCGGCATCCACGCACAATTCTCCACATGCCCCGCCAAGTGCAAGAACCACATTATAGCAACCACGAGCAGGTTACCCCATGTGACTCTACCCTCCCTAGAATTATGAAAGTGATTTTTACTTTCAGAACCAGACTGTTGCTTAATTGTTTATTCTACTTAAGAACTATTACAAAAATATGATGATCTTGGATTTTAGTATTTTAATCATAGACTGTAAAAAAAGATGGACGACGCCCCTTCGCTCTTTTCCATTGGTGAGAACTGAAGCCGCCAGTGTCCCGATATGGCGCTGACATCTTGGGACTTGAGTCTGCACAGTTGCGATTTCGGGACCAGACCTGCGCAGTAGTGAGCAGGAAGTAAAGCCGCGAAATCAAGGCCCCGCCCTCACTCTCGCTGAATCAATCGCAAGGACACGCCCCTGCACTTTTGACTTTTGACATGTGACGGTGTGAAATAATTAATTATAGAAATTTAGTCCTCAGTCCTCCGAAGATCCCGAAAAAAAGTCAGCTGGTGCTTCAGTGACTACTTCGCTCAGAGAACCTGTCAATCACAGCTGTCAATCATGATGTCACAGCACCGTTTTTATACCATCAAATAACGAACTAAAAACAAACTTATTTTGAAAACAAACACTTGAAATTACATCAACGTGATAGAAACGACAGTAAATGACAGAAACTATCTTTGGAAAAAAGATATGTGAAGTGTAATTTAATTGTTTAGTTGGTCTCACGTCCGGTTGAATAACATGGGGAGGCGGGGTTTATGACCTATACTAGGACCAGTCACCGGGGGGCGATCGAGATGTTTTGGCGTCACTTTTGAGGGCTTGTGCGGCACACTTGATTTTAATGTGTTATATACTGTAATTTAAGACTGTTTTGAACTAGATGTTTGAAACCAACATAATAAACCACTATTAGAGAAAACAGGCATTTGTGTAACTCGACTTTTGCCTTACAAAGTCTACAAAATCTTACAAAGTTCTGAGATTTAGCCCTTGAGACAACTTGCCCCTGTCTTCCTCTATGGGTGTGTGTGTGTGTGTGTGTGTGTATGTGTATGATTAAATAGTCAAAACAAATTCTGCTTAGAGCAAAGGTTATCTGTGTTCGTTTCTGATAGCCACATTTGACCAATGCAATGCAGTTGAAGTAATAGTCAGTCTTTGACTACAATCACGTGTCTATGAAGTCATTGAGGCACATTATGATGATTCATATGCTCTAATCTTCGTTTGTTTTCTAACAGAGGCATGAGGTAAATGGAGCAATGAGGCCGGAAACACAATGGCCATGGCAATGTATATGCAAGTCCTGATCTTGGCATAGTTTTTCTAAACATCACTTGAGCTTATGGAAAAGTGCATGGCAAAACAAACATATTTACATGATATTTTGTTCCATTTAAAGTGCGTAGTTTGTGTTATAGATCTTGAGATTTCACAATTTGTACCGAAAAGGAAATGTCTATTGACACACTGGCATATTTTGGAAAAAGCAATGCAATATGCCGCACATGAGAAAGTGCTGGGAAATTATGTTAGTTTCAGTCAGGATGTATTTTAATTTGTGGTTACAGAAATAAAAGTGTACCAACATATAGGCCTGTCTACTATATCTAAAGTATCTCAATATGTAAAAGTGTTGAAAATGGGAAATTTGGACATAAATTTCCAAACATATAAATGTCTTCACTCAAACATACAGATAGACATATCATCAACATATCATGATAAGCAGCTTTCATGATGGCTTGATGAGAAAATAGGTGAAATTTGGGAAAGTTTTTAAGTCGGCTGACCATCTGGTTGTCATTAAAGGTATTGCAACTGGTGCTTGGTGATTCATTTGTTTAAGTCTTATCGTCTATATGCATTCAGATTTTGTTTACTTGTATTGGAGTTTATTGTTTCTCCCCAAAGATTGACACTTGCATTTGTTTTGTAAAAGTAATATTGTTCAAAGTTTGTAAATTAATTTATACATTCACACAAAATAGGCACATACAGTAGATCTTGAAAATAACCTTTTTGATTAATTGTTATATAGTATTTTATTTATTCTTTTCAGTCAAATGAGATCCAAAAACACCCCTTTAAAAAAATGTTTGGTTTAACACAGTAATTTTGTAGTAACAGGAATATAGTAACAATGATTTTGTTTTTTGGTGGAACTTCTTTTCTTATTATATTATATTATATTATATAGCTAAAAATATAGCTAAATTAATTAAAGGAATATTTTGCCCAAAAATGAAAATTCTCTCATCATTTACTCATCATCATGCCATCCCAGACATGTGACTTTCTTTCTTCTGCAGAACACAGATGAATATTTCAGCTCTGTAGGTCCACATAATGCAAGTGGATGGTGCTCAAAAATCACATGAAGGCAGCATAAAAGTAATCCATAAGACTCCAGTGGTTTAATCCATGTCTTCAGAAGTGACATGATAAGTGTGGGTGAGAAACATCAATATTTAAGTCTTTTTTTACTAAAACAAAAATAATTAAAATAAATAAAAACTAAACTAAAACTAAAACTCTTTTTTTTTTTACTAAAATATTGTCCCCCCTGCCCAGTTGGTGGCGGTAAGCATGAAGGATGTGAATCGCCAAAAACAAAAGAAAAACTCTAAGGAGGGCTGTTTGAAAGTGGGGATTTATAGTAAAAAAGACTTAAATATTGATCTGTTTCTCATCCACAACTGTCATATCAATTCTGAAGATATGGATTAAACCATGAAAAAAATAAAACAAAAAAAATAATAAGCAGCTGGACAGGTCTGTGGTATCAACTAAGCTAAAAAACTAAAAAATCCATCCAACTGATCCTCATGTTAGGCTGCCTAAAACCAAATAGCATGAGCTTTACCATGACATTATCATGGAAACACACATGCCACACTGTCATAAACTCTTTCCCTTCATAGTAAACAAAGGATTGGTGAAGTATGCTGCTTTGCAAGCCCGTCCGAACCAAAGTTTGAACATTATTACAGAATAAAACTTTCACTCTGTCAGATGGCAGGCAATGCCAACAGTACACAATGTTCCCTTCACTGAAAGAACACCCCCTATTTGCAGCTGGCATGAAATGCACCATGACCTTTTAATAAGTTTAAAGTGGTTCGAAAGCTTCATGAAATGTTTTCTTAAATATCATAACAAATTACAAGTCAATGAGTGTTTAAAACACAAATTAGACTCTAAACTAACAAGTTGTTAAAGAATTGTAGCAGTAGCACAATGGAATCGGCTAGCAGGACAAGGAACGGGCCGTACCATGATTTCAGGAAGAAAGGGTGACGAATTCTTACATTATGAATACCTCAATGACTTTAAATAAGTACATATGATTAATAAACAACTTTAAAATATTCTGATTAATTACAATCTGATGAGTACAAAGGAAAAACTTTAATATAAATTAAATAATAATACAATTAATGTATTTCCTGTCGAAAAGTTGTCCCCTGAAAATTTATGGTTTCGTCCAGAGACACTTGCAACGGGCCGAACCTTATAAGAGTTTGATACATTCTCAACACTGTTCAGATGGAGAATTCGACCAATATTGATCGAATTTAGCAAGCGAAACTTTTGACAAGCGATCATGCGTGTTCTTCTAACACATGATTATTAGTTTTACTGATGAGCTTTCATTTTTATTGACTGTCTGCCAATTTTTTACGACTGGACACTTGGATTAAGACGAGATCTAAGGAGTTTTTCTGGGTTGTAAGCGTCCTACCGATGTTTTCTGCGTTGGTGTCGATAAAATTCGTCGGACGTTCGTTTATTTTTATCTTAGGTTTCGATTTACATTAATTAAAAGGTCGTAGTTTACTTCTACAACACGATCCATTGTTGTAGAAAGGATGTCATCGTCTGCAGAACGGGTTTCCTACATCGAAATGAGTCGAGCCAGCACGACTGGCACAGGTAACAAACTTTATTTCTTTTAACTTTCATACATTTTTATGAATTTACAATGAGTGTGTAGTCAGTTTAAGTTGCTCCGTCTTTGTTCTGGTTCAAACACTCTCTTATGCTATACGTCAGAAACCTTTAAACTAGGGAGCAATGCCATTACATTAATGTTTAGATATGGAAACATTTGTAAAAGTGAGTTGACTAAGTCTTGAGTTTTTCATTCGTTAACTTCTGCATGTCTCAACATGTCATCGTTGAGTTCATTGAGGTCACCAGTGCGGGAATACCGGGCCGCGAATTTACCAATCCTACTATAATGAATCCCTAGCTCATGAATATTAAAAAGGCAATTGTGACGTTACCTGGTAACAGACTTTGAGCGTCCAGTCACGTAGTTTGATTAATAATCATGAGCTATTCAATGTCTTTCTTTTAGCCAATTAGTAAGGACTGGTTGGGCTACGTCAGGTTATATTGTTTATATTCATGAGCTAGGGCTCTCCATAGTAGGATTCGTAATTCGCAAGCGGTAACACCGGGGGAAATCCTGAGCGCTGTCCACAGCTGTCACATAGCTCCAAGTCTAGACAGACCCGAGCTGTCTTTATAGAAACATATCATGTTAAGCAGTATTAATGATGGTTTGATGAGAGAACTGTGGGGAATTCAAGTTTCTGTGTGTGTTCTGGCCATCTGCTTTACATTAAAGGAATCGTGACTGGTGCTGGTTTCCCACTACATTTAGATATTTGTCCCATTAGATTTGTTGTGTGGTATTGTTGAATTTGTGCCCATGAATGCCAAATTCTACAAGGTACCACTTGTGCTTGGTTGTATTATGAAAGTGTTTTCAGATTATGAATTACATTTACAATGTAAACTGACATTGAGCCCATTAAAAATAATGGTTATGCTTCTTCATAATTCAGAAAGACATTTTCACAAAAGGGACATTTAGTGACATTTTAGTGTTTATTTTTCAAATACAAGTAAATATCGGTGCCTATTAGAACCTGAAAAAATGTAAACTACATTAATGTTTTTTTTTTTTTTTTGCTTTCATTTATTGTCTCTATTTATTTTCGATATATCTTGTAAATTTATAATTTTTTGTATTTTTATTAGACATCAATAATGATGATGATGATCTACTGGTAGAGATGGAGCCGAACACTTTATTACAGGAGGCGGAGTGGTACTGGGGCGACGTATCAAGGTGAGAAAAACATTTAAAAGTTAGATTTTACATTTAAATAAAAATAATATAAGGCACAACCAAAATCTCAGCCATATTAGTTAGGCCATTGACAAATAAAGTTGTCCAAGGTGTTAAAAATAAGAAATGTTTTAAAAATAGATTTATCAAGTCCTTGGAAATGTAATATTTGTGTCCAGTTTGGTTACATACATTTACAAGAAACCTTTATAGCATTTTCTACAAAAAAAATGTATTTAATTAAATGTCATGTGGTGTTACCATCAAGTAAAAAAGTATCACAATTCTTTCCATGCACATTTAATCAGTAGTTGTGAATCGTTTTATGTATTTATGAATAATTTAATAGATCTGTGCAAAAACATTGGCATCACGTCACTGACCCAGTTAAGTCTTAGGATTGTGTTATTGTTTTCACTCTAAATTTGCTTTGCAAAACTCCATGGTGTGTCTGTCCATCAGGGAGGAGGTGAATGAAATACTCCACGGGATGCCTGATGGTGCTTTCCTGGTCCGAAATGCCTCCAGCAAGGTGCAGGGAAACTATACATTAACAGTTAGGTAAGGACTGCTGTTTGGGTTTCAATAAAATCTGAATCCTAAAACATGTAATGTGTATTAATGAGAAATACTAACTAATCATTGACATCCTCATAGGAAAAATGGCACAAACAAACTCATCAGGATCCATCATCAAGATGGGAAGTTCGGATTCTCAGAGCCTCTGACCTTCAGCTCAGTGCCAGAGTTGATATTGTACTACAGGCACAGGAGCTTAGCCCAATATAACACTGCCCTGGATGTCACACTGGCGTATCCCGTGTCCCACCATAGCCCGGTTGGTATCTCCTCAATCAGTTTCATTGTGAATTGTGGAATCTCCGTGAAAAGGCACACTTGTTTGTTTTTTTTACATTTTGAACGTTGTTAGTCATTAAACTTTGTGATTTTCAGGATCTGCTGGTGAAGAATGAGGATTTGGGTGCATCCAGAGAGAAACTTCAAGAATATCTAAGACTTTTTCAAAAGGAAACGGATTATGACCAGCTGTATGATACTTACACCACAATATTACAGGTAAATCATGAAAAAGGATAAAAAATATGGCTAACTTAGATAATGAGAAACCCCAGATGGAATCTGGAGAAAAAGCAGAAGGGATTTAAACATGGTAAAATGTGTTAAACAAAGCTTGGAGTACCTTGGACGTCATTTGCTCACCCTCATGCCATCCCAGATGTGTGACTTTCTTTCTTCTGCAGAACACAAATGAAGATTCTTAGAAGAATATTTCAGCTCTGTAGGTCCATACAATGCAAGTGAAATCAGAAGGTCCAAAAATTACATAAAGGCAACATAAAAGTAATCCATATGACTCCAGTATCTTCTAAAGTGATGTGGTGGGTGTGGGTGAGAAACAGATATTATATACAATGTTTAAGTCCTTTTTTTATAGCAATCTCCACCTTTGAACAACCCCGACCAGTAGGTGGCTGAATGTGGAAGTGATAGTGTAGATTTAGAGCAAAAAAGGACTTAACTATTTATTTTTTTCTCACCCACATCTATCATATCACTTCTGAAGACATGGATTAAACCACTGTTTTATTTAGTCTTGTGGATTACTTTTATGCTAACTTTGTGCTTTTTTTACCTTCAAAGTTTCAGCCACTTGCATTGTATGGACCTACAGAGCTGAAATATTCTTCTAAAAATCTTGTTACACTATTCCACTAAACATGTTTTTCTTTTCTAAGAATTTCCATTTTACTTTACAGGAAATCCAAAAGAGAAGAGCTATTGAGGCTGTTAATATGACAGAGATTTCCAAAGAACAGTGTCATTCCCAAGAGAACGCATGTAAGGACTTTGAAGAGAGAATCCACAGTGACCTGAAAGAGTAAGTGCCCATATGATTTGCTACATGCTACACTTGTAATTACAGCAGTATTTGAATGAGCACTAGTATTTCTCAGTAAATTAAATTAGATAAGAACATTGTGTCTGTTTGGAAGCATAAGCATAATCAGTCGTATAACTGTATAGAAGTAGCATAGTCGATTTGTTTGATTTTCTGAAGATGATGTGAGTGATGCTTGCCAGTGCAAAACTTGCAGCTACAATGCTAGGCTGTTGTGTGTATACATTTTATCATCACATGAGTGTCTAATCAAGTGAATTCATATAGTTTAATCACATGAAAAGAAGTATTAATTGGAATTGAATTAGTATAAATGAACTTGTTAGGGTGCTTGGGTGGTCTGAGTGGTTGCTTAATGTTTGCTTACTGGCTCAAGTCAACAGAGGCCACCATCAAGTGTCTGTGATGGGCTCAGGTCGCTCCATCCATGATAATCTGTGGGATTTTTTCCCCACATCTGTTTTATAATCCACAAATTGCAAATCTTGTACAAACCAAGTTATGCCACCAAACACCACTTATGATTGTATGAAGCCAATTTTTTTTGATATATTTCTACTAGAGCTGTGAATCGATAACTTTTTTTAAAATGAATTAAAGTTTTCTGTGATTAATCACGATTAGCCACTGTACATAGTACATAAAACAGAAATTTTAATATAATCATAAATATATTTATGTGATATGTTGTCTCAAAAAGATGTATTTATAAATGTATTTATATTTATAAATGTGTACATTTCATAAAATCAGTGGACATGCTGTGATTAAAAGTTGGGCAAAATATTTTGCCGTTTTCCTTTTGCCGACTTTTTTAATAATGGGATCAAATGTCAGTTTCAGTTTAAATCAGGCAACTTAAGTTTACATTGTCAATGCATTATTAGACACTATCTTCATTCTCTGTACAGTAAATCCATTCCTGTATTTATTTAGCCTGGGACATGCATCACGCATAATTAATGAGCGTGCACTGCTCCACATTAGTGAAGTTTCAGGAAGTAAAAACAAATACTGCATTAAATGCATTCATTTTTTGCATTAACATGATATTAACATGTTACATTTCCCAGCTCAGATTTATGCAAATGATCTACCATTCACTGCTTTGTTGGGTTTACTTCTATACATTTTATTAATAATTAAAAAAATTTTTTTTTAACTATAATCAGTGGCAAATAAAGTAGGACGCTCCTCAAAATAATGGAGATTTCTTTTAACATCTTTTCTATTTTATAAGTCAAAGGCAGTAAATGTGGATTGACTGACTGCTTTGTCTGATGCAATAGCACTGTAAGGTCTGTAGAGACAAAGGGACAATTGCTGGTCATGTAAATGGGTCTTTAGAAGAACGGCTGAAAGCTGCACACAGACCTAGAACTGCTCTAAACTGCCACATTATGATTCTGACTTTCAATATCATGGAAAAGATACCTCTTTAGGTACAATATGTCAAACATACTATAGACTTTAATGAATAGATGATATTTACTTACCAGAACGACAGTTGTTTTGTTGTGCTGAGATGAAATTACACCAGAACCAATTCGTTTTTCAGCACATTTCGCTCATTATGAACGTTTGTTTTCTCAGGTGTCCCTGCAAGGTGAAAGAGGGGCGAGATAGGAGTGTAGAGCTTTTTGAGGAAGCCAGCTGGTTTGTGGGAGATCTTTGTCGGAGTCAAGCAGAGGAGCTGCTCCATGGAAAACCATCCGGAGCATTCCTTATCCGCAACAGCAGCACAAAAGATTGTTATGCCTGCTCTGTAATGTAAGTCAGTCAGTGTTTCATTACTTAATCATAATGGTTGAAATGCAAGTTATTCCTGTTTTTCATAAACTGCTCAGTTTGTTTTCCAGCATAGGAAAATGTCTGTTGCATAACTTAATTTCAGTCATGACTACTCTCGGAAAGGTTTAGCATGTTAATGTGAGTTTGACATATTGATGGGATTTTGGTCTTTGTGATCTAGATCTGCTGTGGACATGCTGATTCTGCAGCTCAATTAGACCAAATGCAAGAAATGCTGCATCAAGCATATAGGGCATGCTGCTGCACAGTTAGACATTACAAACGATTCATATGTAGCAGATCTAGACAAGTGGTGCTGGGGTGGAGGTGGGTTTCAGAAAAAAACTAAAGCAAGCGTGCTCCAGTGAAACAAGATTAATTGCAAATCTTTAAATGTTAGACAAAGAGAGATACACAAGTTGATTGGCTACCTGATTACACAAAGGGCCAATCAGCTTACACCATGTGAGCCCTTTGGCCCTAAACTTGTTCATCTCTTTATCCAAAGGGTCGACGACCAGGTGAGGCACTGTGTAATCCGCCATACCGAGCGTGGCTATGGTTTCGTTGAACCGTTTGATCTCCACAAGTCTTTGAAGGAGCTAGTTATGCACTACCATCACACCTCCTTGGCACAACACAACCAGGCCTTGGACGTTCGGCTTGCATATCCAGTCCACATGTCCGTTGCTCCTGCCGTTCACAGCTGAGTCCACTTGCCTCGCCTGCAACTGGCATCTTGATGAAGTGCACGAAGGCTGAGCTAGATTACGCCATAGTTGCCGTGTTCCTATGCTTTACAATGTGTACATTGTGCAAAGGGTGGAACCAACTGTCAAGGCTGTTGAATATTGCACTTTTCTAAGGAGACAGCATTCCTGATGGTCCTAATACTCCAGTACATGAAGTATTTGATGAGCCCATTGCACACTGTTTACGAACACTAACAATATTAACAACAGGATTTGAGTTTTGTAAAACAGTGAACCAGCGACCCATTTATAAATGACTTTTATAGTGACTCTCCTCCCCACTGATAGACGTTGTGTGGTAAGTATATTGCCGCACTATGGCTGCCGTTGCATCATTTAGGTGGATACTGCACACTGGTGGTCGTTGAGGAAAGTCCCTTGTTCTCAATGTAAAGTGCTTTGAGTGTAGTGTCAAATAAGCGCTACATAAGTGTAACGTTCATTAATTCATTCAGATTGATTTTTTGTAAAGGGTTTGCTTTTGTGGGGAGGAATGTAATATTATATAATATTTTTTACTTTGGATTCATTCATCAGTATGTGAATGTAGCACAGTGAGGTGCGTTTATTGGTTAATTGTTTCATTTTGGTTACAGGCAGTTCAGATAAGGTTTCTTTGCTATTATGAAAGAGTGGTCATGTTTTACATGCCCAAATAAGGATTTTTAAGTTGTTGACAAAAGTTATATTTGTTCCAAAGAAATCTGAAATGTTACTATTTTTTTTTTTTTACATTTTAAATGCAGCTTGAAATAAGAAAACTTGAATAGTGTCTGAACAGTACAGTATGTTTCTCATATTTTAAAGAGTAACAGAAAATGTATTGTATTTTTTGAATTTGAGTTTGTGGCTTACTTCTGTTTAATATTTTTACTATGCTTTTTTAGTAAATCCAAGGCAGTTTAAATGTCTTATGGGCTGAACAGCCCAGGCACTTCTTAGATTTCATGAATTCATTGGTTATGGTGACTGACAAGATGCCAAATCGCTCATCCCTAAAATGAGCAACTTTCTTTCAAATATTTTTATTTTTCATTTCTCAGCAGCAGACCGCATATGTTTTGATATGATGTTTTATCTTGCATGCTTCTTTAAAAAGGAAAAAAAAAAATTATTATGAGAATAAATTCAGAGCTTGTACCTGCTTTTGTTTCGTTTTTTTATTGAGCTCATAAAACATTTTAAAAGTATATCACAAACACTCAATTTTGATCACTTTGTGGTGTTCGGTTTTACATATGATTTGTTGAAGCAACATTTCTTGAAATTTTTAAATACCAAATAAGTTTACATATACAGTACAGCCGGAAAGTATTCACAGCGCTTCACTTTTCCACATTTTATGTTACAGCCTTATTCCAAAATGTATTAAATTCATGATTTCCCTTAAAATTCTACAAACAATACCCCATAATGACAATGTGAAAGAAGTTTGAAATCTTTGCAAATTTATTAAAAATAAAAAATCACATGTACATAAGTATTCACAGCCTTTTCCATGACACTCAAAATTGTGCTCCTGTGCATCCTGTTTCCACTGATCATCCTTGAGATGTTTCTACAACTTGATTGGAGTCCAGCTGTGGCACACACCTGTCTATATAAGGTCCCACAGTTAACAGTGCATGTCAAACCAAGCCATGAAGTCCAAAGAATGGTCTGGTCTGACCTGGGGAAGGGTACAGAAAAATTTCTGCAGCATTGAAGGTCCCAATGAGCACAGTGGCCTCCATCATCCGTAAATGGAAGTTTGGAACCACCAGGACTCTTCCTAGAGCTGAGCGATCGGGGGAGAAGGGCCTTAGTCAGGGAGGTGACCAAGAACCCGATGGTCACTCTGACAGAGCTCCAGCGTTTCTCAGGAGAACCTTCCAGAAGAACAACCATCTCTGCAGCACTCCACCAATCAGGCCTGTATGGTAGAGTGGCCAGACGGAAGCAACTCCTCAGTAAAAGGCACATGACAGACCATCTGGAGTTTGCCAAAAGGCACCTGAAGGACTCTCAGACCATGAGAAACAAAATTCTCTGGTCTGATGAAACAAAGATTGAACTCTGACCTGAATGGCAAACATCATGTCTGGAGGAAACCAGGCACTGCTCATCACCTGGCCAATAACATCCCTACAGTGAAGCATGGTGGTGGCAGCATCAGGCTGTGGGGATGTTTTTCAGCGGCAGGAACTGGGAGACTAGTCAGGATCGAGGGAAAGATGAATGCAGCAATGTACAGAGATATCCTTGATGAAAACCTGCTCCAGAGCACTCTGGACCTCAGAATGGGGCAAAGGTTCATCTTCCAACAGGACAACGACCCTAAGCACACAGCCAAGATAACAAAGGAGTGGCTACGGGACAACTCTGTGAATGTCCTTGAGTGGCCCAGCAAGAGCCCAGACTTGAACCCCATTGAACATCTCTGGAGAGATCTGAAAATGGCTGTGCACCGACTCTCCCATCCAACCTGATGGAGCTTGAGGTCCTGCAAAGAAGAATGGGAGAAACTGCCCAAAAATAGGTGTGCCAAGCTTGTAGCATCATAATAAAAAAGACTCGAGGCTGTAATTGGTGCCAAATGTGCTTCAACAAAGTATTGAGCAAAGGCTCTGAATACTTATGTACATGTGATTTTTTTATTTGTAATAAATTTGCAAAGATTTCAAACAAACTTCTTTCACGTTGTCATTATGGGGTATTGTTTGTAGAATTTTGATGAAAATAATGAATATATCCATTGTTGAATAAGGCTGTTACATAACAAAATGTGGAATACTTTCCAGATGCCCTGTATATATATTATAAAAGGTTTCAATCAGAATATCAGCCAATTTCCATGTGCCCATCATTTAAATGGGTTAAATATGATTACAGTTAATATAAAAATATAATTCAATGTGTATGTAATTTTTTCCAAGATGCTTTTATATGCTAAAACACAAAGTGTGTCTTTGTTGCTCAGTTTCTATTTAGCTCTGTTGTGCGTTTCCCAAACAACCCAATTTCTGACCATTTCTGTTCAGCCAATTTTGCGCTGACCAAAACATAATAATGTAAAAGAATTGTCAGAAAAACATGTTTTGAACGAAATATTTCAGTCTGATCTCACAGAGAAATCGGACACAGTCTGTTGACTTTTCTATAGCTAACATCGGTCTGTGCTTACCGAAATTCAAAACACTGCCCCCAGTGGCAAAAGTGCTAAGTGTTGTTGGGTTTATGTCCACAGAGGGGCACCAAAAGCGAGTTGTGAGGCAAGTTGTTTTCAGCTGTACAGTGAATGGAATACATACATTATAAGCTGGACCTCCCAAACCCCAATCCTAAACCTAACCATCAGTGGAGTAAAATGTAATGTTAGAGGGGAAAATGCAACCATCAAATCCCATTTGTCATGTGATTACTTCCTGGTTTCAACACAGGTTCCGAAGCCTGGTCTCCCACACTGCTGTTGCAGTGCACTTCCTGTCATTCCATAAGGGAAGGTAAACACACTGGAGCCAATGCAAATATTTCTTAAAGGAGTTGGCGCTTGTCAGTGAGTCAGCATAATGTGGCCGATCCTAGGGTTTTCTGTGTGATCATGATGCATTTCGTGGGTTAGTTCATTTTTCAATTATAATGTGTGATTTATAAAGACACTCGTACTACCTGCATTTCCTCAGTAATCGAAATCATAAGTATATGAATTCCAGTTAGAAATACTGATTTTTGAAAGCTCAACAGTAACCAAGTAATTATTATTTTATTTTAATAATCCTGAACTATTGAGGCACAAATGGCACAGTTGCCTGAGAATGACCCAGACTTAATGGGGCACTATTTGAAGGGATTTACTGTTGGACGGCTAGTAATTTTGATGAAGAGAATGTTGGGAAGAGAAATCTGTTTTGATTGTGTGCACAGGAAGACAGATGCTCAGGTTAGAGGCTGGTCCTGTGCCAACAGATGGCCTATCATATTACAGCTGATTTGTTACAATGTGGTATTAGGTGGGGATATAAGAACAAGGATGTTCTTGTAACAGGTTGGGGATGTTCCTCTGGAAGACCCTCTGGCCTCCATGAGACCCGTGTTAAGGATTAGTCCTCACTCTCTGTGTCTGCAGTGTGGATGTGCTTAAAAGATATGTGAGTGTGTGTGTGTCAGTCAGTGTGTGAAGAACAGGTTACAAGTTACATCATGCAAGGGCAGCTTGTATGAGTAAAACCCTGATTAACTCTATGTATTGTCTAAATGCTGTGATAAAAAAAAACCATGATATTTGAAGAGAAATCTGAAATCTTTTTTTTTTTTAACCTTTATGGTAAAGAAATGTGGCCTTTAAAAGGTCAAACATGTCAATTAATTTATATCCAAAACAGCCTAAATATTATTTATCTAATCTAAATTTTTGGGTTTTAGAAACGTGGATCCTGCTGTTATGTCAAATATTAAATATTGCTGACACAACAATAATGAGCTTAGCATTGCATGCAAATATGAATGGTTAGATTATTGTTATTAGTGGTGCTTGATAATGCAAGCATGGCTTTTGTAATTGCTCATGTTTACTGTTAAGATCATGTGTTTTGCAAAAGTGCTCAAAAGCACAATGTCTGAGGGTTAGCCTAAAGGAGCACAATGCCTGTTTATAAAATGCATTCCAAGTGTCTACCCCACTTAACCTGTTTTGTAGGAAAAAATTATGTTGGGTAAGGTTTGCAATCGTGCTTCTTTCCAATTTTTGAAGTTAAAACAGGTACACCCCTCCCAGCCTGGTTTATTATCATTGGACCATTCCTATTAGGTTGAGCAAAAGTCCAAAAATTCCATTCCAACACCAAACAAAAGTAATCACAATCTGAGGGGATGTCACTAAATACGATCACTGATCCATCATGTGGATTTCTTTTCATGGGCATCTCTCAGCAGTAAGCAACAAACAGATTTGTTACTGCTTAACTATTTCACGCCCTGGCCTGTGAAATGTGGTAGTGTGATGCACAATGCAAAGAAGTATTGAGGACCAAAAGTGATGTCAACGCAATATACCTAGTGCAAATAGTGACAGATTTGCACCCTAGCCTTGGTGCAAATAATGGTAGATAGTAGATATTAACTGCACCCATATTTAAATACCAACATACAGTATGGGCATCACTGCAGTGTGTTTATTGTTTTTATTTAGACTATATTAACCCCTAATCCTAACCTTAACCCTACCTTAGAAAAAAATAACCTTGGTTATACTGCAGTATCCATGGTTTCACACAGGAACGAGTGCGATCCATAGACCCCGCCTCCAGATCAAACCCTTCTCTGAACTCCCTGACATTAGCCATGACCAAATCACTGCGATGAAATCAACATTTATATTCATTTTTATCTATTATTTTAAGTAGTATTAAAGGAAATATTAAAGGGGTCATATAATGGTACATGCACTTTTTCAAGTTGATTGTACTGAAATGTGTGTTGGCTGTGCCTGTACACATCCATCCTATTATGATAAAAATCCATCCAGTGTTTTTGTTTTAATCTCCTTATTTATTTTCCCCTGCCTCAAATCGAGCCGTTCGACGTGACGTCACACGGTCGGACGCCCCTCCCAGGATTGTTGATTGACAGCAGTGTTTCAACACAGACCCGCCCTCGCTCGTGAGCGAGCTGTCAATCATAGTCCGTCATCATTGTTGATACACTGGAGCAGAATGGCGCCTAAGCGATTGTGGTGTTCTGTTCTTCGGTGTAATAACGAACACAGCAGTCATTTTGATTTTCCTAAATCTGAACCGCTGAAGACGCAGTGGCTGAGTTTTGTTTACGATGGGAATATTCCCCACGAGCAACGTCAATGCGTTCATGTTTGCACGAATCATTTTTCACCAGACTGCTTTATAAACGAGGGTCAGTATAAAGCTGGTTTTGCTAAGAAGGGGCGGGGTGACCAAAGCTCATTATCATTTAAAGTCAGATGCACTGAAACGGCGTGCTGAAAACAGAGCTGTTTTTGAGCAGGTAAAATTTGTGTTTTCTTAAAATACTAATGAGAATTTTTAATAAAAGTATATTACAAAGTTAGGGCGGCATGGTGGTGCAGAGGTTAGCACTGTCGCCTCACAGCAAGAAGGTCGTGGGTTCAAACCCTGGTTGCCCCGGCCTTTCTGTGTGGAGTTTGCATGTTCTCCCCGTGTCTGCGTGGGTTCTCTCCGGGTACTCTGGCTTCCTCCCACCATCCAAAAGACATGCAGGCTAGGTTAATTGGTGTCTCCAAAAAAATTGCCCTAGGTGTGGATGTGGAGGTGGAGGTGAGTGTGAGTGTATGTCTGTCTATGTGTGGCCCTGTGATGGACTGGCGACCTGTCCGGGGTGTCCCCCGCCTTTCGCCCAATGTTAGCTGGGATAGGCTCCAGCCCCCCGCGACCCTGTACACAGGATAAGCGGTTGACTGGATGGATGGATGGATATTACAAAGTTTTCATTTAGACCCTAAAGATTCATATTAACTTGTACAAAAATGGCAATATATGACCCCTTTAAGAGTGGAAACAGGAAATCAGATGGGAAAAAGAGTGGGACAAGAGGTTCACACACTGTCTTTACACCCAACACCACTGCAGTAACATCTATTGTTTAGTTTGTTGTATATCTGTGTGGTTCCACTAGACTATTGGGTGCAAATAGCTGCACTGTGTGGCAGATGCTATTTACACCGGGGTGTAAAAGTGAAGTCTTTAGTCATGTGCTCAAACAAAAAGACAAGACTAGACAAGTGCTGGTTTGGTTTTGTTTCTGCGTCGGGATGTGGACACTCATGCTCCATGTCTTGTCTTTGTGAGCGCATGGCTTTGTGTTCGGTTTCGGGTCTCTGGCCATGCGCTCACAAAGACAAGACATGGAGCATGAGTGTCCACATCCCGACGCAGAAACAAAACCAAACCAGACTGAAGATTCAGGATCCAGACATCAGAAGTGAACATGAAACACAGACTATCAGAGGAGCACACGGCAAGGAAATCAACCAAAGCCAGAGACATAGGACATACAACAAACATTCAGATTCATGCCATAATTTCTTAAAGGAATAGTTCACCCGAAATATCTAGTCACTATTCACTTATATTTATGTTGTTCCAAACCTGTGTGACTTTTATCTTCTGTGAAACAAAGTTTTTTTTACACATCTTTTCACCATACCGTATAATGAAAGTGAATAGTGACTCTGGGCTGTCAAGCTCTATAAAGAAAAGAAACCCCAAAAAAGTATTGGTCTGCAATGTGACAGAAAATGTGCTCATCACTGGCCTAAGTTCTTTGCTCAAACAGAGCTATAACAATAAACTGCAGGATTCAGGAGTGAAGCTGCTCTCTGCTGGACTGAAGAATACAAAATGTAAACCGGAGACATTACAGTGAAAAAAAATTCAACCTTAAACCTGTGTGTGTGTGTGTGTGTGTGTGTGTGTGTGTGTGTGTGTGTGTGTCCGTGCGCGTGCGCATGCATATATGTACATTCAATGTAGTTTCTTACAAAGTTCAGGGAAGTATCTTATATATAGTCCTATCCATCATATTTTAACAGACTTAAAAGTGACTGTCTACTCTAGACTCCCGCAGTCAAGATCTGATCATCAGTTTATTTAGTTATTATATTAGAATTGAAATTAATGTATCTAATTCATTTTCTCTGCAGTCTGTATAACTTCAGTATTGGTGGGGAAAGTTGTGATGCTCTGTCTTAAGCTCTGAGATCAAACCCTTCACACCTGAAAGAGCTGAATCTGAATGATAATAAACCAGGAGATTCAGGAGTGAAGCAGCTCTCAAATATACTGGAGGATCCACACATTATTTACTGAGTAACTGTTGTTTATGACATTAAATTACATTAACAATTACTCATTTTTGATACATCTATTAAATAATTCTGGCATGACATCTGTTATAATGACTGTAATTAGTGTATATTAATGTTTGATCTTTCCCTCCAGTGTTTTTATAGACTATCACCTTCAGAGCTGCGTACTGCCCCCTATTGGACAAACAGCAGCACTGACCCAGCAGAGCTCAACATAACGAACGTTTGTTAAGAGTTATAAACACACAAACATGTGTATAAATATGTGCATTGATGAAGAAGCATAAAAGTGAAATAGAGTGGACTGGTAAGGTATATGATGTTAGTGGATCTGATTGTTGCACAGCTGATCCAGTATGACATTATCTCAGTGTAACTCACTCTCTCTCCTTCATCTGTTCAAACCCTTCTGAGCTCTGCTGATGATCCCATTACCTGCAGCACAACTCATTCATCACCAGCACATCACACTGACACTCACACAAACACGTCTTATACTTAATGCATTCATACCATCTACAGCTGAGTAATTTATGAGGAGGAAGGCGACCTGCTGTAGCTGACATTTTCCTTTCTCATTGAGTGTTTGAATGAAGATTAATTTATCTCTTTGTATAATTTTTGACTTCTCTGTATGAATGCAGCAGCAGATCTTGATGCACTGAGTTCCGCAAGTGTAAGTGTAGTAAACTAGCTTGGGTGGGACAGTCAAATGTAATTGAGTGTTTTGTGTATTTTCCACAATTGCCCCATTTCTGTTATTTATTGTAATAAATTGTTTTCTGTATACGACTGGACTGATGAAGCCAGTGCATGTTTAAGGGATAATTGGGCACTGAAAGGCGTGTGCACCATTTCATCCACACATAAGGATTTAAAAATGAAAGCTTGTAAGTGTAGTATTACTGGTGCGTTATACATGTGATTTCTGCTTGTTTTAACAAACTGAACTTTTCAACATGTTTTATTTGAAAGTGAAATTGAATATTTTTTTTTATCTTCTTCTAAGAACTTAAAATGTTAAAGTTTGTAAGATTTGTTGCCCTTCCATAAACATTAAGGATAACAGAATATTATAAACAAAATTAGCTGATGCACCTTATATCTGTGCATGTGGCTTCATTGTGGGTCGTCTCAAATGTGACTGGTTATTCAAACACACTGAAAAGTAATATAGGAAGACCTATATTTAATACAACTATTTTATAAAAATTTAATGAAAATTAAATAAATTAAATAATCATTTATTTATTTTATTATTTATTAATGTACTTATTATTTTATTAATGTTTTAAAATTTAATTAGTTTTATCTTTAAAAATTGATTGATTTATAATTTAATTAATCATCAATTACGTGAAACTGTGACATTTTGCATATGTACTGAATATTTAGTTTTTCGATAAACATTAAACACAGTTAACATTGGTATTTGAAAGATTGGCACGTTATTAGTCATGATCGGGTAGCGATTAGTTTTGTCAAACAGGCAGAAATGACGATGGAGGAAAACTCGATGCCAACGCGGAAGTGTGTGCCATGTTTCTGATCAAATGGATAAATGAAGAAGAGAAAAATAATTACATAGAAATGTAAGTGTATTTCTGTTGAGCACAGAAAAATTGTGCTGCACTATTCACTATTTTCTTGATACACTTTAGCTTTTAATTTTCACACGTTTTTCAGTTTGAGCTAAAACATATTAAAATATCACTTATCTGTTTTTAAAAGTCACATGAAACAGCAATTTAACATGTGGATATAGTATAAAGTAATCTTTCTGTTGGTGTAGGGCTTTTCAAGATTATTCTAGTCATTTTTATTTTCACGTTGACGGGGTAGTCTGCTAGTAACATACCAGATGGTTTATCACCATCGATGATCCATGTAATCATTGACAGGAGCTAAATTCACAATTTAAGAATCGGCTCCCATTCGATTATTTTCTTTAAATCCGAAGTGAACTGATCTCACCCCTTAGGATCTTGAATTGGAAAGACAGGACGAGGAATTTACTGAATAATTATTAAAAGAAACACAAGACAGTCACACAACAAAGGGATTTTATTAGTACAACACAAGTTTTGTGACAATTGCATTATTAATTTAGAGTTATTATGCATTCCATCCTGATATGCAGAATTTTATTTTCCTCAACTGATAAAAAATGTAATATAAATTTATTGTGTTGTCACAATACCAATATTTCGATAGTCCAAAACCAAAATAATACCAAAAGCAAATGTGAAACTTATAATAATATTTTTTTTTTCATGAACATTGTTTCACATTTCCAAGTAATTATAAAGACATGTAAACTGTCAGTGATAAAATAAAAACAAAGAAACAGATACAACCAATACAAGATTTCAGATTAAAAGTCCTAATGCACAGCTCAAGTGCCACCAGTCTGGTTTTGGAGTTTCATCTTTTCCATTCATCTGAGTAAAGTAAGATTAAATACTGTTTCAAACCGTTTTCAAATTTAGCCAGCTATTTTGTCAAATACTGACACTGGTCCACACTACAGCATTTAACACTTTTCTACTAGTTTGAGTCTATTTTTTTTTTTTTTACATCATGACAAATAAATTCTCCACCAAAGTGGAGTACCAAACTGAGTCTCCTTGCGCTTGAATATTTAAATTGTCAAGGCTTAAAAATTCGCAAATTATCAACTTCCTTGAAGATGCAGCACTCTAATATTTTGATACAAATCCACGTTATTGTCCCTTTAATAACTTGTATTGTATTTGACGGTGTAGGCATTTAACCACATTACCCAGAGTGTTTTCAGAGCGCACATGCTAGTGATGTTTTGTTCGTGAATCTGTCTTTTTGAATGAATCTGTTTAGTATATAAATCGTTCTCAGTAACCTTTTCCCACTGCAGGAACTAAAGCCTTTTTAGGAATTTTAACGGGAACTAATACTTCTCGTAAATTTTGCTTATCTGTAGGGATGCACAATATATCGATGACTTATCATTATTGGACTATCGAATGTGTGTTTTTTTTTTTGGAGTTATCGTTATCGATTCGGTAAGTAAACTAGGCCGATATATTAAAGACAATAAATTTAGGCATTTCCTCATTGGATCACTTGAGGTGCACGGAACGTACTGTGAGCATTTTAATGGGTTCATTCCATGTGACGTAACACATGAACATGCAACAGCAGGACCCGTGCGGCAATGTGTATTTTATTTGAGTTTATGGACGAGAGTAGACGTGTTGTTGGCTTTGTGGGCTTTTTTCATGGTGAAAAATTCAAACAACAGAGTTGCAATCTGTAACGCATGCCAAGCCAAGGTGAGGTAGCGCAAGGAGGCAATAAGACAAAAAATTTAAACACAAGTAATTTAATTAGTCATTTGAAGTTTCACCATCCCTTAATTTTTAAGGAATATCAGGCAAAGTGCACCACAAAACCAACAGCAGCAGTACCCAGCACCAGCGTAAAAGCAGTATAATAATCACTTGACAGGTTATGAAATGATCACATATGAATTTATTGATCCCGCTACACTCTCCTCAGCAGACCGTTTTTTGCTGAAGTGTCCCTCCCCACTTTATATAATTAAGTAGCAAGACATATCAAGGGGGGGGGGGGGGGTCCTCGTGGTGGCTCTAGGTCCTCGTGGTGGCGTAGTGACTCGTCTCAATCTGGGTGGCGGAGAACGAATCTCAGATGCCTCCGCGTCTAAGACAGTCAATCCACGCACCTTGCCTTGTTGAGCACATTACCGCAGAGGTAATAACAATTTCTTCAGAGTTTTCTTCCTTCAAAACAAAAAAAGCCCTGTCTGCTGAAGAATTGCATCTCGACGCCAAAGCAGACAGGGCTTTTTTTGTTTTGAAGGAAGAAAACTCTGAAGAAATTGTGTTTGCGCACCTGCTTATATAGGCCATTTTTGTATAAGGGCTTCAACTAAGTCGTCGAGAAGGAATCCCCCATAAGCAATGTCAAGTAAACTGAATCGGAATAGAACTCAAAGCATGTCTTGCAGCAGCTCTGCTTACCTCCTCTTACCCCGGGCTTTCTCTGCAGACACGGACATGATGACTACAAGGGCACAAGTCTCCGGATGCTCTGCTCAAGGATCACTTCCTCGGTGTTAGAAATCGAGGGTTCAGACAGGGAAGCACGCCGTGAGTTTGAGTTGGATGAATTCGAGGAAGATCCCATGGTGGCGCAAGCCCTGCGATCCCCTAGATCTTACGATGTAGAGTATACGCATGGTGAGCTCCGGTCCTTATCACTTTGGCGGTTCTGATGAAGGGGATGATGTCTTGCAACATCAAATATGAGCGAGTTGTCCATGGAGGATGTTACATCCCTTTTCCCAGTGAGGGTGAGGAGCATGCACGTGCCACTGATAAGAGCTGATTCACATCCTCTCATGGGAGGTTGAGGAGCATGGTTTACAGTTGTCCCATCTAGATGAGCCGGAATGATATAATGATATAATATCTTGCCTGGATGAGTGGTCCTGCAGTCCGGCCAGCGTCAAATGACTGCATCTCAAAGGGCAGCGCCATTCTTCCCATAGATCTGGCTTGTGAGTTAACTCGCCTCATTAAGTGTTGGCCTGAGAGGACCCTGGTTCAAAACCAGCCATTGACTCATGCTCATCCTTGATATGAGTCATGGATGTGACACGAAATTTCGTGGTTGCCACAAGTTGGTGCTGCGGGTCACAAAACGTCACTGGTGACTCAGTCAAATAACTCACCATTCTATTTTGGGTCAGCGCCCAGCGGAGAATCCCACCCCCGCTGCTCTGGCTCCACTAAAGACAGCCGAGCCATCGAATAGTTTATATGTGTTATGTTCAAATAGAGAATGTTCTCCTAGCTGGAGATTGCTGGGAGATTGCATGTGTGTTGTTTCTGTGTGATGATTTTCACATAAACAATCTTCTCACACAATAGAGAAAGTGATTGTTGCGTCTGCTCATGCTGCATGCTCCGGCTCTACATGTACATACATTTACACACTGTTCACTTCCCCTCTTCGCTCCGTTGAAGCTGAGCTGCGTGTGCTTTTTGAACAACCTCTGTGTTGCTCTTAGCCTGATCAGAGGCTCTGTTGTGCGAGCACAGGAATGTATGACTCTGAGGCTCAGACTGTATAAATGGCAATGTCTATGTGATGAGGAGGAGGGTGTGGCCTGGCTGTGAGGATGGACGCCTTGCGTTGAATTACCCCAATCAGTTCTGTGGACAGAAATGCCTTGTTGATGAGAGAGGTCAACAGAGAATGGCCAGACTGGTTAGAACTGACAAAGTCTACAGTAACTCAGATAACCACTCTACAATAGTGGTGAGAAGAATAGAATCTTAGATGCGGGTTGGTGCTGTTTTGGTGGTACGAGAGGGACCTGCACAATATTAGGCAGTTGGTTTTAGTGTTGTGGCTGATAGGTGTATATGTATGAGATTAACTTCTATCTGGTTTTCACCATGTTGGGTTAGTCATCAATTCATACACTTGAAGACATGTCTTTATAAAATCATCTTGTAGGCCTGTGTCTTCCTATTCTTTTTTAAGTGTTTATACCTCAGGGGGTATAACATCACATAGTGCAGAATGATGGGACTCAGTTCCCCATAAGCAATGTTGAGTGAACTGAATAGAAAGGGGACTTCTCCATGTAGGGAACTTCTCCATGTAACCTCAGTTCTCTGAGATGAAGGGAACGAGACATTGCAAAAGCTTAAATGGGTGGGGCTCAAACACCATTGCCAATCTGAGGTTTGGCGTTATTGTACAAGGGCATCAACTAAGTCATCGAGAAGGAGTCGCCCATAAACATTGTCTTGTTTCCTTCATCTCGGGGAACCGAGATTACACGTGCAACCGGAGAAGTTTTCATTGCATCTGTACTCTATAAAGAATTTTCTGGATTAATACATCAAGTTTTTCCTGGGATAAGGGATATTAATAATAAGATGTTTATCGAGATTGGATAATTGAACTCTATTATAAACTAAATTGTCATGAAATCTTGATGCAAGGTTAACTTGCATTAAGGTGTCTTTTTTCAGTCAGTGGGTGAATAATTCAGTATAGTATTTTATGTTGAGTCATTAAAGCCTTTATTGTAATAGATTGTGTTGATAAATAGGTTTATAGTAAATTTTGAACATGTTGTCTGCTGCGTTCAGCATGTGCTGTGTGGTTAAAATAGGCTGAGCACCTCATCTCTCCTTTCACTGCGGCTTCAGGGACACAGCATCACATGCACGGCTCATGCTCTCAGTGTAAAGACCGTAACATGAAGACACAGATGTGTAAAAGAGCCCTAGCAAAAGTGAAGCTCTGGTCCTGGTTTCCTCTGTTGGTGTTGTTGGCTGCATCCGAAAACTGGAAAATCCTGCCTGCAGAGGCTGTAAATGGAGTTAGGATTAAAATAAGGTGCTTTTCAAACTGTTCTGAGACCAGTTGAGTTCCATTCACTCAGCTGCTCAAGTTTTCGGATGCAGCAGTTGATTTCGTTGTTGTTGCTATTGAGTCGTACACTAGATGACATCATTCAAGGGTTATTTTTGTTTGAGCGAATACAAGAGGAACGTCTCAGCGGGTGTGCCATTGCTCTTAAGAGTTCTCATCCAAGTTTCTGAGGGAACAGTACCGGTACTGTATGTGAAAAAGAGGCTACTGACATATATTTGTCGTACATGGACATCTCTTACTTTCGAAGCCAACACATGCTCAAAAAAAAAAACACACACATAGAAAGCATGCAGGTATCGAGATTAGTCGGTAATGCAGAAAGTCTAGAATCGGTACATCTATTATATTCAGTTAACGACTTGGTACCAAAGTACCGGTACTTTTGAAAGCCCCACAAATTTCTATAGGTTGCTTTTCAAACCTTGATTATTAATACTATCTGATGTTTCTGGAAATACCCCATATGTTGTAACTTTTGTGTATGGGTAATTTTGGTTTATGTTGAAAAATTAAATGTATTATAACAAACTCCCCTTGCACAAGGTATATTATAATTTTTTAAAATTACATTATAGAATTATTTTAATTCTAATCAAAGACTGTATAGGATGAGACGGGTCACTGGTATGCTTATGAATGGGAGAGATTTTTATGTTAAACATGGACCAGATTTGCAGGTAAAAGAGCCAATCATCTTTTTGGTAGAAATGTCACCTTTCAGTTTACTTGAGAACACACATTCACATTAGCTGGACCAGCCTGAAAATGTTTTTTTGTGTGTGATTTGAGCTTTGCTGTGTCGGGCCGATCATGAAACATAAAGCAATGTTTTGGTAGTGCCTCTGAGCCACATTGTTTACAGCTTCAAGAGAATCAACTAACAAATAGCTTAATTAAAGATATCTCCACATATTAAAGTGTTGTTCTCCCCAAAATGGAAATGATCTCATAATTTACTCAACCTCGTGCCATCTCAGATGTGTTTATTTTTTTCTTCTGCAGAACACAAATGAAGAATTTTAGAATAATATTTCCGCTCTGTAGGTCCTTACAATGCAGGTGAATTGTGGCTAGAACACTGAAGGTCCAAATATCACATAAAGGCATCATAAAAGTAATCCAAGCGATTCCAGTTGTTTCTGGGGTGATGCACTCGATTTTGGGTAAGAACAGACCAAAGTATAACTCTGTAACATTGCAGTCTTTAAGTACGTTCATGACGCATGTGTTGAGCACTAGATTGCACCGTTTGTGTAGTTGAGCTTGAAATCAAGATCGGAAAGGAGACTGTTGTCACAATGTACAGATTGGAAGGCTTCAAAAGACATTGATTTAACCACTGGAGTCGGATTACATTTACTTTACTTTTATGATGCCTTTATGTGATATTTGGACCTTTAGAGTTCTGGCCATGATTCACTTGCATTGTATGGACTTACAGAGCTGAAATATTCATCATTTCTGTTCTGCAGAAGTAAGAAAGTCATACACATCTGGAATGGAATGAGGGCGAGTGAATGAATTTTTTCCATATTTTTTTCACTTTCCCTTTAAGCTGGGATGTGTGAAAGTATTTTACATTTAAAAAATGACTCACTTTACCCTTAAATTAGGTGTGTTTGTTCCTCTCTGTATGCTAATAGGTAAAAGTGCTTTATGCATCTGTGCTGTCCATCTGGAATCATCATGTCCTCAGCTGGTCCATTACAGTCGTCAATTCGGCGTCTTATGGCAGGGGATGAAGCCGGGATGACGAGTGAACGTGGGAGTTACTTCTCAGACAGACATGCTGGTCTGCTGCTGGCACAGATGAACAAGATGCGTCTCCGCTTGGACTTTTGTGACGTGAGGCTGCTGGTGGGCGGGCGTGTGTTTGGGGTCCACAGGCTGGTGCTGGCTGCCGGCGGCCCTTATTTCTCTGCTCTGTTTTCTGGAGCAATGAGTGAAGCCTACGAGGAGGAGGTTCGGATCACTGGAGTGGAAGCTGATGTATTTGAAATGCTCCTGGAGTTTATTTACACTGGTACGCTGGTGTAATGGTAGGGTTATTCTGTTTCATATAAACCAAATTTAGAAAACTTCCCCGGCTGAATTTTTTATTTTATTAATACTTTTATTGGTGAATGTTGAGGAAAGCCAAAATATGAAATGCCGTGCATCAATATTTACTGAGTAATCCATTATTTTGTAGAGTGTGGTCAAAATGAAAATATTCGCCCGTGATTTTGGAGCAAAACTGCAGATCAAAAAATATCCTTTTAAACGTAGCAGCTTATTTAATTTTACACAAAGATAGGTAGATCTATTACTAAAATCAGTTGTCATTAAATGCCGAGCTAAATTTCAAATATCATAGCAAAGGGTTTGAATACTTATGTCAATGTTGTTTTTTCTTTTTAATCAATTTGCAAATGTATCAAAAATAGTGTTTTGCTTTGCCATTATTTGCTATGGAGTGTAGATTGATGTGAAAATAAAGAAAATGTCCCTGTAATAAGTGTACTGGTGGTCACTACGGATTAAAAAAAGTCTGATAAGTAAGAGATGATGTAAAGTAAGCTGCTTCGCGTCTGGTCAGGATCCCCCTTTTGGGGATTATTTAGCGTTAATAACCGCCTGACTACACATTATTCCGCTTATTACTTGGCTACTTAATAAATAAAAAAATAAATGAACATAAAATATAGATTTTTTTATTTTATTATTTAATCATATGAAAAGAAAGAAATCACTGAACTGCAGAATTCCACCTCCGGTTTGTGTCTGTTCAGTTCTGGTGGGGTTTATTTTGTGAAAATTACCATCTGACTGCTCATTATCCAGCTTATTAAAAAACTAGATGGTGCCATTAATAAATCTGAATCGAATATTCCTGAGACCCGTGTGAGAAATAAAAAATAGTGTTATGCAATGTGGAAAATGTCACTATTGTTTCCATCCTCTGTTGTCAGTTATATTTTCTCAGTATATAATTGCACTTCTTATGTGTTAATCGCTACAGGCTCTATTGATGTGACAGTGGACACTGTGCAGGAGCTGATGGTGGCTGCAGACATGCTGCAGTTGAATGAGGTGGTGGAGATATGTGGAGAATTCCTCCGAACACACATGGACCGCTCAAATTGTGTGGGGATCTATCAGTTCCTGGAGCAGATCGCCTGTATGGACCTCTTGCAGTTCACTGAAGACTACATCCACGTTCACTTTTTAGAGGTGAGTTTAGAGAGTCCCACGCTCGCTTATCCTTATAATTAAGTGTAATTAAGTCCTTTTTGGATTCTTTATATTGTAATTCACACGCCTGTGCAGGTCTGTGAGTTAAAACCTGAGATAGTATGAAAACAGTTTTATCAGGTTAAGGAATGAGGCAAAGACTAAAGAAAGAGGTATGTTGCGTTACCCTGGAGGTTGTTTATTTACAAGAGGTGCAGAGATCATGGTGGTTGCCAGGGGCCTGGTCCTGTGGGCAAGATGACAAGCAGAGGTGGTGGGAGCGGGGGGTGGTTATTACTAATTTGACCTGACAGGTTATGTATTCGGAAAGTGGCAGTTCTGGAGCGCCAGAAACCACCTCGTCACCCGGGCATTGGATTCTTTGCCTTTGACGTCCACTGTAGCGGCACGTAAAGTTTTGTCTCAATAACTAATAGCAGAGCTCCAGGACTGCCCACGTACCGTCTTTGAAGGGAGAGGCAATAGACGAGAAGGAGGGAATGAAACAGCGATAAAAACTGGCCAGCCCAAGAAAAGCATGCACCTGTGTTTTTATTGTGGGCTGAGTGAAGTCTCAGACTGCATTGATTTACTTCTTCCTCTAGTGGCATCAGTAGACCATGCCCAATCTGGAACCCCAGATAACGTGCTTTGGGCAGTCCAAAATGGCATTTCTTTGGGTTGGTTTTGGAGTTAGTCCAGCAGTACGTATTTCGAGTAGCACCTTTGGAATATGTGTAAGATGGTCTTCCCAGCTCTCAGAGTGGATGACCACATCCTCCAGCTGCAGCATAGACTTTGTGGGGGCGGAGGAGCACATCGTACTCTGGAAATTGGCTGGCACCCCATGGGGTCCAAAGAGAAAACCCCAGTAATGGCAATGCCCTCCTGGCATGCTGAAAGCCATCTTCTCCTTGGCAGCCAGCGTTAGGGGGACTTTCCAGTATCCTTTAGTATACTGAGAGTGGAAATGAACTGGGCTCTTCCCAGGCACTCAATTAGTTCATCCTCTCGTGGCATAGGCACCCGTCGAAGATGGAGACCTCATTTATCTTCTGGAAGTCGTTAAATAACTCTCCAAAGTTAAATAACTTTGGAGAGTGAGAAGCTTTTTAAAAAAACACAATTCACATAGCGAGATTTGAAATTATTTTGGGTTTTGTCTGATGGGAAAAGGAAAAACCATCTGCTGTCAGTGTCTACAGAGATTTCAAGCCTTCAATTTCAAGTGTTTTTATGTTACCAACATTCAGATAATCACAGAAATAATGGAATAAAAGTTTAAAGCCAGTTTTGATGCGGCAAATATAATTTTTTCTTTTTTTCCACCATCAAACTAAGAATGTATTAGGTAACAATTTTGTTAATTTGAGCCTACTCCCAGTTCATCCATAAGTTATTTTCACCACTTCCGGAGCAACAAGTTGATTGGATAGTTTCTAAGAATCACCTTTGCTATTGCAAACTGTGTTTAGAATTAACACACGTTTGTGATACTACTTGGTATCATGTTACTTTTGCTGGTATAGTACCGTAAGATATAATTATGTTATCGTGACAACTAACATATACATATTATTGCTAAAAAGTAGGGGAAGGATGGAGAGTAAAACACGTGAGCATTTTAACATGATGAGCGTATGTCGCGGCTCTGATATGTGAACAGTTTTAATAAGACCGTGTTGCTCACCGAACTATTTTTGTAGTAACACAATGCCACGCAACAACAAAATGAACTTTGATTGGTCATTTACATGTCTCATACGGCTCCTTCATGTGCAAGCAGGCTATTCTTGGCACCCTCGCGGCCTTAAGAAACAAATCGACCACACAGGAAAATTTATCGGCGGATGCAGATAATGAAAAAAATCAGAATATCAGCCGATTTATCGGCCTCCATGATATATTGGTCGACCACTACTCACTACGATGTAGGGTCCCTGCCAGGAATATCACCAGGTTGAAACTAATGTGTCTGGGTGGGGCAGATATACACATGTTATTGGGCACTCTGGGCCTCTAGCAGTTGTTCTCGCACGAGGTGCATGACTCTGTATATCCGCATGTCATGTACGTGCGCGATCACTGACCGATGCAGGCAAGGTTGATGCTTCCAGGCTTCTTTTGCCAGGTCGAGCAGTCCACATAGTTGGGGACCAAACAACAGTTTAAACGGTAAATCTGGTGGAGGCCTGGAGAATTTCTCTCACTTCTAACTGGACATACGGAACCACGAGGTAGAATCCAGACTCAGGGGGTTAGGACTGCTCTTGGGTGATGTTCCGGGCTATTATCTTATGGAGGGGAATGGCTTCTGGGTATTGAGTGTATAAGACTTGGAAGATCTTTGAAGCAACCCCACAATATCCATACCAATGCTCTCAATGGGCACCTCGATGATTGGAGATGATTCTCTGTGGAGGAGTTCAACAGGATTCTTCATACTGAAATTTCTGCTTTTCATTTACTGTACTGAATGGGTGTAGGTTCAGACCCCCCAAGTGTTGATTCTTAATCTACAGTATATCATCATTGTGTCTAGGGAGACTAAACCTGTATATATATAACTGCTTTGTTTTGTCAATATGTCTTGTTGACCTGTCATGATATTCAAGGGATCAAAATAAAATCTCCATGAGTAGTTAGAACACCTTCAGACCTTGACCTTGCAGTTCAGTCCAATTTGTTTTGTTGCATGTGTCAGATTTGCTCTTCAGAGGAGTTCTCAGTGTTGTCTAAAGATCAGCTGGTGAAGTTGCTCCGTAGTGAGGAGCTCTGGATCGAGGATGAGTATCAGGTGTTCAGTGCTGCCATGGACTGGCTGCATCATGACGTGCCTCACAGGAAGAAGCATGTAGTGGAGGTCCTGGAGCCTGTGCGCTTCCCTCTGCTGTCACCACAGAGACTCTACAAATTTATAGAGGGTGAGTGAATGTTACTGTGTTTCAGCCATAGATAAGACTAATGCACTCCATCCCATTCCCTGTATGCTCCAGTCTTTAAAGTTCTTTACATTAATCACTGTGCTTCCTTCTAGTTGGTGTTGGTCCCTGGTTCGCTATATTCAACCAAAGTGGCACTGTGACTCACTGTATCTGTTCTTCTCTCACAGATGCGTGCTTCACTTTAGTCCACTCTATTATTTACCAGTTAAATCATAAATTCATATGCAACCAAATTCATCCCTCTTCCAGATATACATACACCGATATGCAGTAGCCATTTTGCTTGGATTAATAGCGTTATATACGTGGGCAGGTTTTGAAGCAGGAACCATTCGTGTCAAATGTCATACCATTGGACCAATGTAACATATGATGGTATGGCTATGTGTTTGAATGAATTTACCATTTTAAAGGTGTAAGGCAAAAAGGGTGGTGTATTGCCAAAAAAATCCCTTCAGTAAAAAATTGTCAAAAAAGGATACTAAATTGAAATAAAATGATGTTGTGCAATCGGTATAGTTCTTAAATGTAACTGTAGGCTACTCAATGATTTGTGCTACTGTTGGGGATGATTCTCACAGAACCTGGCAAGAAAATCATATTTAATCATACTCAAATCAATACAGAAAATATTTAATTATGTTTTCCATAAAGAAAACAAGCTTTTTAGGACACTTTTTAAGCACAGTATTTCATAAAGTAAAAAATCTTAATGGTCCAAAACATTTGCTTAATTTCCATAAGCAAAATAAAATGTCTCATGTGTTTTCTTTTTCATTTTGGAGTAAAATAAGACCAGAACATTTTCTTGACAGATATCCTGAGAATCACCCATTCAGTATTTGACAATGCCATCAAATGTGATCCATCCAGTCAGGACTTAGGCCCCTAGTGAAAACATTATCAATGTAGGTGTAGGTTTGGATTACACAGAGGTGACAAGATGTGACACTTTCCCTGACAGGAATTTCTGACTTCAGTTTGCGAGTTGCATTGCAAACCCTGTTGAGAGAATATACAGAAGTCAACAAGTCCCCGAAAGAGAACAAACCATTCAGCCTTCTGCAGACCGCCAAAACCCGACCCAGGATAAAAGCCCGCAAGTACCTCTATGCCATTGGTACATCAGCTTCTGTCTGCATTCATATCAGAAAATATATGATAATTGTCAGCTGTTCCAATTCAACATCTCATATTAAAGGGGTTTGTATTTTTTAGGTGGTTACACTCGTTTTCAGGGTGGCCGCTGGAGTGACAGTCAAGCGTTGAGCTGCGTTGAGCGATTTGATTCGTTTAGTCAGAATTGGATCACCGTGTCATCTCTGCATCAAGCCCGAAGTGGTCTAGGGGTGTCAGTACTCGAGGGTATGATCTATGTAGTTGGGGGTGAGTGTATCTTATTTTGTGTATTTTCTATATTTGTCTTGTGTTTTCATTTGCTCTCATCGTTAATGTTTCGGCACATAAAAATGAGCCATAAAAGTAATTGGCTGTACCTCTCAATTCACTACACTGGTCCTGTCAGTCCCTCTCGTCAGATTGTATAAATACTGAATATAAGCCTCACAAAAGCCAGCAACTCTTTGGTTTCCGACACCAGAAATACCTTAACAAAGTTTGCAGTCAAAGTCACCAAACAGAAAGTGATGCCGAGTACCTGCAATATTATACCATTAACACCAGAGACTAAAAACAGTTCAACGGACAAACGTTTTTGCAGAACGTAACCAAAAACGGGAATGGAAACCCTTTCCAATGTTCCGAAGTGGAAACATTATTTTTAAAAGCTGGTAACGGGTTGTAACGCAGTTAATGGGTACGGAGGAGGCGAGAACCAGCTTGGCAATATAAATAATTGTTTTAATGATAAACTGAATGAAAAACACAGAAACATAAACACAGAGCAGCTCCATGTCATTCTCTCTCGAACCGTCGTCACCGGCCGCCTTTATCCCCCTTTATACTTCTAACTCATCTTAATAAGAATCATTTTGCATAAAGTCAAAAATCTGTTGCCTTTACATTTTCTGTACAAAGAGGTTCTGAAGTTCAGACAATCGCATTTTTGGCTATGTACATTTTTAAACCGTTTTTTTACATTTAAATTATTATTATTTTATTGATTTTTTTGTTGCTGCACCTACAGTTCATAGTATAGAGATATCACTGTTTGACACATCTCACAGCTAAAAGCTTTCAAATGATTGATATTGAGTAATTAAATCATGATTAGAGGTGATTGTTAAGGTAAGGATCTCTATTGCTACTCCTATTACGTAAAGGAGTTGGTCACACAAAACATTAAAAAAAAAATTGTGGTATCAGCATAGTTTATTTTTTGTATTGTGGTTCATAGATTAAATATCTGGGCTGGTAACTGAATGGGTGCATGTTCAGACCCCCCAAATGTTGATTCTTAAACTACAGTATATCATCTCTCCCTTTCCTAGCATTTTTTTTTTTGTCCCGCATAGGTGCAGGGTCCGCTTCGTGATAGTTTGCATATGTACAGCCGTGTCCAAAAGTATTGGCAGTGACATATATTTTGCACATTTTTCTGCTTCCGTTGTTGGGGTATTGATTCACATTGTTTCTAGATTATTGTGGAGAGTGATGAGATGCATTTTAAATAATTGCAAAAAGCTTCATTGGCCAAATAAATGAACTTTATCACAAAAACTCAAATTACACTGTTTTTTGTCCCTGGCACAAAATGACCAGCTAACATCATTTCACTAATCATATCAGCAGCACCTGGGAAAGTGTGAATGAGTACTAGTCTAGAAGTGCTTCCAATCATTGGGTTTTTGTTAGCAATGGTTACCTCTAAAAAAAGACGTGCAGCTATCATCGCTTTGCATCAAAATGGCCTCACATGCAAGAAAATTGCTGCCAAGAATATTGCACCTGAAAGAACCATTTACCGGATCAACAAGAACTTCAAGGAGAGAGGTTCAACTGCAGTGATGAAGGCTTCATGACGTCCCAGAGAGTACAGCAAGTACCAGGACCGTTTAAAACTTATGAAATACTTATCATTGTTTTCCAGTATACCACAGAAACATGTGAAAAAAGATTCTACAAATACTGAAGCAGCAAACTTTGCAAAACATAAAATGTATGTCACTGCCAATACTTTTGGCCACGGCTGTATAGATTTAATTTGGCACAAGTTTTACGCACCGGATGCCCTTCCTGACGCAACCCCCAGTGGCTGGGGGACTCTGACTCACACGGGGCAATTTAGAGTCTCCAATTCACTTAACATGCATGTTTTTGGACTTGTGGGGGAAACCGCAGCACCCGGAGGAAACTCACACAAACACAGGAAAAACATACAAACTCCACACAGAAAGGCCCTATATGGGCTGGGACTCAAACCCAGAACCTTCTTGCTGTCAGGCGACAGTGCTAACCACTGAGCCACCCTGCTGCCCAAACTACGGTATATCATCAGTGTGGGCCAGACAAAACTTAATGAACAAAACACAGCATTGTTTATATTTCATAGCTTCACTTTACATAAAAGTAGATATAGAAGGACCTTAAATATTGCTACAACCTTTAACTTCACTCTGAACAATCAACAGCTTTTTAGATCTGGTTCATAATATGATAGAGGGGCATATTAATTGAATTAGAAGATGATAAACAGACAGCCATCTTGTGTTGCTTAGGAGAGAAAGACTCCATGATCTTTGACTGTACGGAGCGCTATGATCTAGTGACTAAGCAGTGGGCGGCAGTGGCATCTCTGAACTATCCACGCTGTGGAGTGGGAGTCTGTTCTTGTCATGGAGCACTTTATGCTCTTGGTAAGCAAATTCAGATGCTGTCTGACAGGACAAATCTACAGTAGTTAATTTATATGTCAGTTTGCTGTACCTCTCATGGTTTTGTTAAGCAGTACTATGTTGTATTATCATATTTGTGATATTGTGCATATTATTTCAGGTGGCTGGATTGGTTCAGAAATTGGGAAGACCATGGAAAGATATGACCCAGCAGAAAATAAATGGGAAGTTATTGGGAAAATGGCCGTGCCTCGATATTACTTTGGCTGCTGTGAGCTGAAAGGTATGTCCTCCTGGGTAGCTGAACACTGTAGCCTGTTTATACATATTAAACACTTACTGTCAATGAAGAGCTTCTGGCACGGTCACATGTACGAAGCATCACCCATACAGTGACCACTGCAAACCAAGCATTTTGCTTAACTCCGGTCAATGCAGCGAATGCACCTGTCAATGTTCACAAAAATTGATAGTGTTGAAACAAACACTATCATAATGTATAAATACTTTATATTTTAAATAATTATTAACCATATCTTTTAACATACAGTAATGAGAGTAAGAATTGTTTGTGCAATGGTAATGAGAAATTGGGGAGAAATGTGTTTATTTTGACATAAAAATAATGTCACAATACTAAAAATACTAATGGTCCAAAAACAGGCATCAATTTCTTTATGCAAAATATACATCTTTTGATTTTGGCCTCAAGTAAATTGAATTAAGTTGACAGTTGAGATATAAGACACTTGCAGTTAGAGTTAGCAATTTATACTGTATCTTTAGCTTTGCGTTTACAGTGATGTGATTCTCCATAATTATTCAAGTCCGTTTGTGATGACTTTCTTTCGAGTTTTTTCAGTTGTGGAAATATGGTAAGGAATGTGTGGCTGTAGTTTCTCCAAGATTAGTATAAAGATTAGCTTCCTTAAAGGTTAGTGTAAAAAACTCACAATTTATTGAGTTACATGCTTGTAAAACATGTAAATGCAAACCGTATGCAACAATGTGGTAGTGTAATAACGTTGTAGTATGTCTTACTATGTACTTTTAGTGTGATTTAGTAGAGCTTATAAAATTAGGATCCTGCCTTTGTCTTCTTAATGTTCCAGGCTTCATCTATGTGATTGGTGGCATCAGTGATGAAGGCATGGAGCTGCGCTCGGCTGAAGTTTATGACCCTATCTCTCGGCGCTGGAGTGCCCTGCCTATCATGGTGACCCGACGGGCGAATGTGGGTGTAGCTAGTCTCAATAACTGCATCTATGCTGTAGGAGGCTGGAACGAGGCCCTGGGCTCACTGGACACTGTTGAAAAGTACTGCCTGGAGGAGGTGAGAAAACTGGGTCTTGTTCTCTTTCAAGCATAAGTTTCGTGTGTCTCACTATGGGATATGCCCCATCTGCGTATTCCTCAAAATCCCTTATTGGCTGGCCGACATGACGTTTGTGTCTGGAAGAGACTCTTATCCCCAGTATAAAAGGAGTGACACAACGTCATTATGTTATTCAAAAACCATCTTCTCACTTCACTCCAGAAGCCTAGACTACAGTTTACAATTTTTCGACTAGAATCCACGCTGGCCGCTGACTAATTAGTCCGGTACCATTTTTTTGGACAAATTACTGGCCACCACAGTGTTTTGTTCTCCAAGTAATTTTTTGGATTTCTTTAGCACTCTAGCTAAATGACTGCAGCAATGCAGAGTACTCTGGATAGTGTGGGGGATTATTTGCAGCTTTCCTCATGCAGGAATAAGATTTCATGTAACGTAACACACCAGGTCTGCTCTGCATATCTTGGGTTGAAACATGCCTAAGTGCTATTGACAATCCTGGATTGTGTGATTGTCTACTAACCCTGGATTGTCAGCTAGCCCTGCTTCGGCTACCACCCTGCAGGTATCCATTGCTTTAGAGCTGCCCACCACAACACTGTTGACCTGGGGTGAGCAGGTCGATGCATGTGTCCCTTTGCCCACCATGGTCAGCAGAGATAAGGATGAGGAGGTGTTGGATTACGAGGACGAAGGGCTGTTGGATTTTTTCAACTCTGAGGAAGAGGAAGGTTTTGAGTACTCCCTTTTCCTACCCCATGCGCAACCGGCACATTCCAATACTGCAGCGGGAATTTAAAAAAAAGGCAGACAAGGCACCATCCTCTCCGCTTCTTATTCTTGATCTGCTACATGTTTGCAAGCATGTTTTGAGCTACAGAGGTTGGTTCACTCTCCGTCTTTGTTGCGCATGTAACCCTATCCTTCCGACGGATGAACATCCGTAAAGCGACGGGTCCAGACGGCATTCCGGCCGGCGTCATCAGAGCATGCGTGAACCAACTGGCTGGTGTTTTTATGGACATTTTAAACCCGTCCCTCTCAATGTCTGTAGTCCCCACATGCTTAAAAACGTCAACCATTGTGCCTGTACCGAAACAAGCCAAAATCACTTGCCTAAATGACTGGCGTCCTACTGCTCTGACCCCCATCATCAGCAAATGATTTGAGAGGTTAATGAGAGATCACATCTGCTCTGTGCTGCCCACCTCACTGGACCCATTGCAGCTTGCCAAACGCAACAACCGCTCCACTGATGATGCCATTGCATGCATATGTGAGAATGCTGTTTGTAGACTACAGCTCAGCATTCAACACCATTGTGCCCTCCAAGCTTGATGAGAAACTCAGGGCTCTGGGCTTAAACAGCTCGCTGTGCAGCTGGATCCTGGACTTCCTGTCAGGCAGACGTCAGGTGGTTAGAATGGGCAGCAACATCTCCTCATCACTGACTCTCAACACTGGAGCCCCGCAGGGCTGTGTTCTAAGCCCACTCCTGTATTCCCTGTACACACATGACTGTGTGGCAACACATACCTCCAATGCCATCATTAAGTTTGCTGACGATATGACGGTGGTAGGTCTGATCACTGACAATGATGAAACACTCTGACACGCTGGTGTCAGGAGCACAACCTCTCCCTCAACCTCAGTAAAACCAAGGAGCTTGTAGTGGACTTCAGGAAGAAAGATGGAGAACACAGCCCCATCACCATTAATGGCGCACCAGTGGAGAGAGTTAGCAGTTTCAAGTTCCTCTGTGTCCACATTACTGAGGAACTCACATGGTCCGTCCACACTGAGGCCGTTGTAAAGAAGGCTCACCAGCACCTCTTCTTCCTGAGACGGCTGAGAAAGTTTGGAATGAACCACTACATCCTCACACGGTTCTACACTAGTACCGTAGAGAGCATCCTGACTGGCTGCATCACCGCCTGGTACGGCAATAGCACCGCCAACAACTGCAAAGCCCTGCAAAGGGTGGTGCGAACTCTTTTCAATATGCAATCAAACTCAAAGCAAATCAAAATAACCCAGCTTATTCTGCAGTCTTTCACCCTCAAAACCTACATTTGTATGCGACCAGACCTAAGTGCATCAGGCCTTTTGGGATTTGCATTAAACCTCATTTAGAAGCCCTGGATATTAATTTGGACCATTTAAATTAGAGCCATTTCAGCATTATACCACCATGGACTCTAAGAAAACATATCATCATCATCATGGACTTAACCCACAAGAAGAAATCAGTGACTCCTCCAAATTTTACCAACAGCAGTATCTAGAAATAAGAAGTAATTTCCCTCTACAGACGGATCTAAAACGGCATCTACAGCAGTAGTGTTTGGATACCAGCATTATGGCATATGCATCCCAATATAAAGATTTGTACAGCTGAGGCCTGTGCTTTACTCTGATATTCCTCTTGAACTCAAGGATTTTTATCCACCATCTTTTGCTTCATCGTAGCAGCAAAGGTTGAATGCATTATGCCCAGTGTTTGCTCTGCGCATTTACACACAACCATCTAAGGGCCGTCTAACTGAGAGTTAAAGCAACCAATCAGATTGTGCTTTATTTATATGCTGTTTTGGGTGCAGAAATCTGAAATTGATGAGACCACAATAATGGAATTATTTGAGTCTATACAGTATATGTCTCTGTGTTTTCAGGAGAAGTGGGTGGAGGTGGCATCGATGGCGGTCCCGCGTGCTGGTGTGACAGTTGCAGCTGTTAATGGTCTCTTGTATGCGGTCGGTGGTCGAACCTCTAGCCGAGACTTTTCAGCACCGGTCACTGTAGACTCTGTTGAAGTCTATGACCCACACCAGGACACATGGACGGAGATTGGTAACATGATCACTAGCCGCTGTGATGGTGGTGTGGCTGTGCTCTGATTGGCTGCATCTCACAGTTTACATTTACTAATTTATGTTTTCGTTCTTGCCCAGCACTTACTCATCTCAACTGTTATAACTGATTATACAGTGTTAAACTTGTCATCATTTTTAACTTATTGAAGACCGACACCTGTTGTAATCAATCTAATGTGTAAAACTGTAAAGTTGAGGACACACGTGGTTAAGTTAATTGTAAAAAGAGCAGTGTGGGTATAACATTTTTAACACCACTTGTGCGTTATATTTGACAGTTACCACAAGCAATTCAAATGTTTTAAAATGCTCATTGTGCTTTTATTTTGAGAGTTGTTTGCCACTAAGTTAACTATGATTCTGAGTGTGAATTATTGCTAATATTTAAGATTTGACAATAAATAACCTGCCTAAAAGGTCAGTCATTTCACCCATTGAGTCAGAGCTCCTTTATGTATCATTGTTTGTGGTGTCATTATCACTATCTGTTCTCTTTTATTGGTGAGCTGCTTTGCATTGATTGATTCCTGTTTCACATTTGTCTTTCAGGTCAAAATGTTTTGTTACATTTTGCACTTTCTTCTAATTTTACTTTTTTGTTCTTTGTTTTTCACTGTCTAACCCCCTAGGGTTTATGGAAATCTGCTTGATGGTTGTAAAATATTTTTAAATAATAAATTAAAATGATAGGATTTGTTGTATTTGTATAGAATATAAACCAATGTTTTGCTAAGTCTGTCTAGGGGTGCTGGGTAAGATCATCAAGTAAAGACGCGAACTATAACACCTGGAGTCGTGAGTTTGAATCCAGGGTGTGCTGAGTGACTCCAGCCAGGTCTTGTAAGCAACCAAATTGGCCCGGTTGCTAGGGTGGGTAGAGTCGCATTGGGTTAACTTCCTCTTGGTCCTTATAATGTTGTTTGCTCTCGATGGGGTGCCAGGTGAGTTGTGTGTGGATACCGCAGAGAATAGTGTGAGCCTCCACACACACTATGTCTCCACAGTAACGTGCTCAACAAGCCACGTGATAAGATGCGCGGAGACAACTGAGATTCATCCTCCGCCACCCAGATTGAGCGCATTGTTAATTGGGCATTCCAAATTGGGGAGAAAAAAATAAAAAATCACAATTCAACAGCGGACCATGAATTTTGAATGCCTAGTCTTGACATTTTGGTTCCACAGATATAGAGCTGAAATTAGACCATGGTTGACTTTGTGTTGGGGGGTCAAAAATATAAATGTACAAAAAGCATTATTGAAGAAATGTAAAGTTTAAACAAATAATAATAAAAACACTTTTTATATTTATTTTTTATGTTTAATATTTTTAACTTCAATTCCTTGGCTATCTATTACAGGTGCAATAAAATTGAGTTTGGAACTTTTTTTGTGTGAAGGTGTAGCAATATAAGTACAAAATTACTATTAAATCTAATATATTTAATAAGTTCACTATGTACATAAAGACACACACATATGTAATACTCAAATATGATATGTATTATGAAATATATAAATTTAGTAATTTAATTTGCAGTGCTGACTTACTGTTATATAAAATCAAATGCATTTGAAATTTTCCCAGTCATAGTTCTGGCAAATAATATTGAATTGGATGGTAATGAACAAACCATGTAACAAATGTTGTCATTCCTCAACAGCAACTATCAGTTCCACAATGAGAATTTCTATTGAGAAATAATCAGATCGTCAGACACGTAGCACACAATGGTGTAGTTTTATTACACTTGCACGGTACATGTTAATAGTTCTAGAATAAAAATGTAAAACAGCAATAATATATTTGGTTTATAAATACATTTCTCAAACTGATTTTCAAACAGACACCACAAAAACGTTTGACAGGTTTCTCTCTAGCACAACTTAAGGAATTGTATCAAGATGCACAAAGGAATGACATGGCCCATCATTCACAGATCATTCTGGAATTCAAAAACAGCTGGCTTAAAGTAATTCGTTTTCTTTGTTTTACTTAAAAAACATTTTTAATTGAGCTGTTTTATGAAAACCTGTGTTCCATTTTGATAACGTTTCCCTAGATTCATTGTCCATACATTAAAATGTATGCCAAAAACATATAAAATGATTATGCTGCCTGCACTCGAATGCAATTGATGGGTAATGTATACAGTACTTCAAGGTTTGAGAGAAACTTAAAACTTTGAGATGGTGCCCTCACTTTTGCTCAACTTCAGCCACAGTGTATGTGCTAGTTAGAATAGTTACAATAGATTGACTATTTTGAAAGTCAATCTATTATACTAATAACTTCAATTACATGGGCTGTAAATGGTTCCAGCTCAGGTGTTTGCCATATATGGGCATTTTGCCATATATTGGTTTCCAAACTATTTTAAGTCAGACATTTAATTCAGACATTAGACTCATTAGAAAGACTTGAAGCATCTGAAAATCTACGAAAGCACAGCAAACATACCAGCATCGACCATATGAGACTAAAAGCTTTCCATATGTACATTACGTCACACATCTCAACAATGTTTTCTTAAAACTTACTTTGGTTCTACACGACTTGTGGCTGTGTTTATAAGCTGCCCTGTACAAAAAACAATTCCTGCAATAGCCATTAACCCTTTATAAAACTCTCAGAGCTGGTAAACAAGGTACATATAATTATGGACAATAATTCACTTTAACATAAACAACATGTAATATGCATTTAAAACATGGTTAACATGGACGCAACCTCTAACATTAATTAAGAATGAGTTATATGTTGGAAAACAATACCCTTGCTTGACTTGTAACTTGACAATGTAACACACCTTCCATATGTGCAGATGTTAGCAATTAACTTTGTAAATGGAAAACTACTTATCCATGTATATCCAGCAGTAACTACGACAGAATCTAGAGTTATCTTAAGCATTGTCAGCATGGAAAATTAACAAAATAAATGAGAAGTCTGCAACTTCATTTGTGCATTATCCCGTCCTTCAATAAAAAATGTCTATCAAAACACAAACCTGTTTCAAAGACAAAGACTTGAGTGTTTTAAATCTCTCGCCAAGGAATTCAAGTAGCACACTTTGTCATCTCGTTAATGGTAATTTCAGCATCTACTCAACATGGAATAAACAACATTAGCCTGCACCTTTAAATAAGTGAATGGGTTTTTCATTCTGCTGCTGTTGGATTTCATCAAATCTTCCCTGGGTGGAATGTGCTGATCTCCAAACATCGATTATGATGGAAGTGAATGAAGAGGTTGCTGCGGTTAGCAGGTGGGTTCTCATCTAGGCCTTATTGTTGTCTTGGACCTTCTGGATTTCCTGTTCGAGGAAGAGAAACCAAATAGAACTTAATAACGACTGTATGTATGAGGATGTCACAAAGACAATTAGGAGTTATCTTAGTCACTAAAGTGATATTAGGACAAAGTGATGAGCATTCAGACATGAAAACATTACCTCAAGAAGAGCATCTTTTAATTTGCCATATGCCACGTTAACATCATCATTAATGATGACCACGTGGAATAAACCCGGCTCTTTGCCTGAAATATGGTTAGAAACATTAGTTAGTCATGTACATTGCTCTCACGTGAATCAATTAAGTTACATCAACATATTTTTTTCCTCTCGGTTTAGTTCGTTAATTAATTGTCAGAAAACAAATTCTCGTATTTTCAACATAAATGGAATAAAGTTATTTCTAAATGACCCAATTAGGTATGGATGAATGAACGTTACATTTATACAGCACTTTTCTGACACTACAGACAAATCGCTTCACATGTTGAACAGGGAACACTCCTCAACCACCACCGGTGTGCAGCATCTACCTGGATGATGTGAAGGTAGCCATAGTGCGCCAGAACACTGACCACACACCAGCTATTGGTGGAGAGGAGAGAGTACAATTATTGAGCCAATTTATGGATGGCGATTATTAGGAAGCCATGATTGATACGGGCCAATGGAGGGAATTTGGCCAGGACACCGAGGATACTCCCCTATTCTTCATGAGTAGTGCCCTGGGATTTTTAATGACCACAGAGAGTCAGGATCTCGGTTTAACACCTCATCTGAAGGACAGTGCCTTTTTACAGTATAGTGTTCCCGTCACTACACTGAGGTGTTAGGACCCACACAGACTGCAGGGTGAGCCCCTTCTGGACTACTTAACACCTCTTCCAGCAGCAACCTTAGTTTCCCCAAGAGGTATCCCCCATTCTGGTACTGACTAAGCTCAACCCAACTTAGCTTCAGTGGTCAACCAGTCTTGAACTACAGGGTGATAGCCTCCAAAATATTTTTTTTATGTTTATGTGTTCATGATTGGCTCACATTCAACCTGCATAATGTAATCGAGAAGAGTGCACGTTTTAGAGAATTACATTAATCGAAAGCAATGAGCACAAGTACATAAGAGAAACACAATTTTGTTGTGTACATACCAAATAAAGTGATTTAACCGATTGTTGGTTTTCCACACTTTTTGACCAATTAATTTCTATGACTTGTCTAGTTGTTCTTGTTGACTGTGCTGTTAATGTATTAAAAAAAATATTAATATTTTTTCATTTAAAAAAGCCAATATCTAACTTATGAAATACTTCATAGCCGATTATAACTAGAAAAATGCATAGTATTTTCACAAATACTCACAATTTAAAAACGTACCATGGGAACCCTAGTATTAGGGTACTGACACTTACTTATTTCCATGTCAACCTTTGCTGCATGTAAACGTTTTTGTAGACTCTCCTCGGACTCTGTTTTTCTGTCCCTTAATCGTTTTTCCTGAAAAAAATAAATAAAATGAGGGAGGTTAAAATTTGCATATACAAGGGAATTCGTTCAAACACAAAAGCTCAGTATCAACAGCTTAGAGAGAGGTCATGCTAACAAAAGTTTCTGAGTTTTTCCTACCAGGATGTCCATTGATGGAGGCTGGATGGACACATAGATCGGGTTGAGATCTGTTCTCTTAATGTTCTTCACGCCCTGCATGTCAATGTCCAAAATACAAATCAAATTCTTGGCTTGAACAGCCTGTACAGCTGCTTTACTGTAAAAGAGACGAAGATAATGTTAGTTTGTAGCAAACACAACACATTTGGAATTTTCTGAGAGTGAGTAAATGGCAACAAAATAATTATTTTTGGGTGAGGTAAAAATGAAATGAACATAATAACACAAACGTTTAAAATAAATTATATTGGTGGTTTCCAAGAAATGGACTTTGCCATCAGTGCGGTCCCTTCACATACAAATACATGTGATTTTGCAAGGTGGACTATACCTCGTTCCATACATATTCCCAGAAAATTCCGCATTTTCGATAAATTCCCCATTTGCTATGCTTGCATGCATAACTTCCTTGGTCACGTAATGATAATCTGGAAAAAACAACAACAACAACAAAAAAAAAAAACCATAAGAAAGTTTTCAGAAGATAAATCACAAACAGAGATTAAAGTTGGGAGTAATATCTTATTTGGTCATTGCTATCGATTAAAATTCACCAACATACCAACAAAAAAACATTTTAAATGTTGTTGATTAGTCAACACGTCGGCCAAGCATGTATGAGCAATTGCTCATACATTCATACGGCCAACCACCTGTTTATGGACAAAGTCTGTCTTCTCCAGTGCTAATCCATGTGTTTATGAAGTGCAAGTTCAGCAATATGGCGGCAGAAGCCTCTTCGGGACAAAAAAACACGTTGTTGTTTTACTTGAACTTGATATACAGCTTTGATTTCATTTAGTTTGAGTACCAACTTAGCTAGCTGTTTGTTACAGGTATATTTGTTTTATAAAACACAACTCTGAAGAACGGATCTAGTAGTACAGCACACTAAATACAGAAGATAGCACATTTATAAACTTTTTTGTCAGTGTAGTGTACTGTACTGTATAACGTTATGCAACCAAACTAAGTTGAAGGCTAACACAGTAAATTTGCGAAATATCAAAAACTTAAGCAACTCAAATTCTTCATGCAGAAGAAGAAAACATGAACTGATTGGTTTATTAAAAGTAAAATACAACAAAATGTTTTAAAAAATATTGCAATTTACTCTGATTTTGATTGATGTATTAAAATATGCGTCAATGAAGTTGAGGATACTTATAAGAAACCTACCGTATTTTTCGGAAATTAAGTTGCACCTGAAAATAGGTCACACCGGGTCAAAATAGAGTTGTTCAGAGAGAAAAAAAAATATTTATACAAGTCGCAGGACCTTTCAGATGATGAAAAATAAAAATAAACGTGACTTTTATTCCTAAAAATACAGTACTAGGTTGATAACTGCACATTGTGTTTGTTACACACATTTTTCTGTGGTTTCTACAACATTTGAAAACCCTAGAATGCAATGTAACCTAACTGCAATGTTGTGAAAACGTTTTGTGGTTACTTGGTTTTATAAACCTTTTCAGAATATGATGTTCACTCCTATTCAATCACAGGCTTACCTTTACCATTCTCCTCTCCTGGACGGGGGCTTCGTGTTGTATCTGGAAAAGAGGCAATTCTTTGTCAAATAAACATTTAAGAACTTGGCTACTGATGGATGAGGCTCAGGTTTTCTCTACTTTTCTTGGTATTCAATGGTTGGAGTCTGGTATAATCTGACACATGATGAGATTCTAGTGCAGGAAACTAGGGATGAAATTGTAAGGAATAAATGTAATCAAATAATTAAAACCAACTAACTATATAATCAATACAATTCTTAAACAAAATTGGATGTGTAACATTTATATAAACAGCAAGTAACTGAATTGCCTGATTGAAGACTTTAAAAGCATTTAAAAACATTAAAGTAACAGTTCTTATTTCATTTACTGTTGGGCATTACTGAAAATCAATTCATGAGACACTGACTGATTTATGTGTTTTTCCCCTATTAATATAGCGAGCTCAATTTTCAGACATTTTCATAATCGATTGCCATGGAAATGAATGATTATTCAATCAATCAATAAACTGTTAACGTTAATACTGCAAAACGCACGTGATGGACTCCTAATAATGTGTGCATGTAGCCTATTATTGAAATATAATTTCAATGAATAAACTTTAAAAAAATGCAGTATTGGCATTTTCCTCTTAAAATATTCTTAGTTCAGTGTATTTTAATGCATTTAGGATATGTTTACTAAGAATTTGTGAATGGTTGAATTACTGTTAATTAATTACTATTAATAATAACTTTGTATAAGCACAAGATACAGATTTAAGTTCATTAAAATGTTACGTTGTGGATCGTGGGATATTTCAGACCTTTGCACTTAAATTAAGTCAAATCATAACATGGAACACAAGATACTGCTTCTCTGGTGCTGGTGAGATTTCAGCTGAATATGCCTTCCTGATTTCCCGCTGATCACTGACATAATTGTTAGGGATGCTGACGATACCACTTTTTCTCATCCGATCCCTGAAAACTCTTTATCGGCCGATATCGATCCCGATCTGATACTAGTGTTGTTGTTTTTCCCCCAGAATCTGTTTCGAATATCTATCCTTCGCTTTGTGATACTAATTGGAGGTACTCTTTCATATGCAAAGAAACACGATCCTCTAACTACACATTACGCATTTGGTAGTAAGGGATTACATTACATTTTCTATGGATTATGTAACCAGATTTAAATTACTCATAATTGGACTACAGATTACAAGATTACATATTAACAAGGCGACGGCAGTAAACAGTTTAATACATTTTTCAATCTTTGAAATGTTTTATTCTAAATCAACACACCTATGTTTGGTAAGTCTTCGAGTGTTTTTGGATGAGAGGGGGATGGTTAAGTGTATTGCATTCAGAACCGATACTTGCTACTAGCCAGCCAGGTGAAGATGGAGCGGTCTACCTCAGCATTTAACCAATGTATCTAAAGACATAATATCAGTTTTAAGAATGCAATTACATCAATGGTGTGCAGCTAACGCATTGAAATATATTGATTTGAAGGATCTAGTGCATGCCATATCTAAAGGCGTTTTAACACAGGAAGTAGTAGGCGGCAGGCTTTGCTAGTGATCTTGCCACTTGTTTGTAATGTAAAGGTGTTTTCCATTCACACGAGAAACGTTGCGAACCGCGCCAGTAGAAGAGCAATAACGCCACACACTGCTTTAACTCAGTTACTGCGTCTATGAGGTGATTACTGTAAATATTGTGTTAGTTTTCATGTAACTGATTGCACTTAAATAAAATGTGTTATAACTATAAATATTGTAATAAGCTATTTTTATATTAATGTAAAATTATAATAATCAAGGCCAAACAATGCAATTGTAAATATTGATGGCATCTTGCCACCATCTTGCCACCGGTCTTCACATTTGTTAAGTTTTAATGACTAAAGAAACAGACTACATGTTACTTCATATTTTTATTGGCAAACTGTACAGTATAAATAACATCACATCAATAATTAAAAAGGGAGGGCTACAAATGAACATTAAAAATCCACAAAACACTATGCCAATAACCTGCCTGGGCAACTGTTAACCTCGCTTAATCAATATCTCTATTCGGGACTGGTCCCAAACTCTGTGTACACAGGTCGTGCTGTAGAGTCATGAAGCTCAGCAGGAAACACTGTCAAAGTATTTTATAGTGTATGGTGTTCCATCTGCTTTGGTGGAAATTTGCATTTTAGGGAACTGTTAACAAACTGGAAGTTATGAAATCATACGGTATGAGAACCGGCTCCCAACCATCATACAAACCTACATTTACTGCACTTCAGTTGATTTTACCTTTCGAATGTCATATTCAATTTCAAACAGTATCTTCTTTGTCAATTGATTATCTAACAAAAGCTACACTGCTGCTACTCCTATTACATTTATTCTCCAACAATTTTTACAGTTGTTCAGCATTTGTGCTCTTTATCACATTAACAGACTTACGGGATACACTGAAGCCAAATATACCATCAAACTCTTTAAGCAGTTTCTTGAGCAGAGTGCTTTTCCCAGCCCCAGAGGGTCCACTCATGACCACAGGCCTTGGTCCAGCCATCGCTGCATTCACAGAGACAAAGAGAGTGTGTGTTAGATTACTTATTTCACACTGGTAGTTTAATCCGAATCGGAGAACAGTTTGCATGAAAAATTGGTAATATGTTGGTAATTGGTCAAACTGGGGAGAAGACCATAGTACCGAACCAGAGTACCAGTAGAAGGTGATCTCAGATCAGTTGCAATGGAACTGTGGTTCAGTTCACTTGAGTGAGAAAGCAACCTGTACTAGGGTCCACACTTCAGGATTCAGGAATTAAAAGGACTAGCACATGCATGACGACATTGTCAAAAACAAATCGCACACCGATTCGGACTGCAGTAACCTTACCCAGTATGAAAACCACCAAATAGACAGCATTAACTTTTACTTTCACATTGAAATCCTTCTCAGTCTAAAATAACAAAGTAGAGGCTACAATGAATGGTTAAACCAAATCTAGTTAAGAGCCACAGTACGCTGAATGCAACTTAATATTCATGAAAGTGCTGAGCTAATCTTGGCATGTTCCAACAGGACTAAAGCAGCACAATCGCTTGTTAGCTCTGACTGAGGTAATGAGCTAAGATATCCACTAATTGGAGACGATTCTCTGAGGACAGTTTCAGAACTACAATGAAAGTGGATAAGGAAAAATGGCAATAAGGTCCTATTGTATTCGTGCTGAATATAAACCAACAAACCAGACCCATTCAAAAGAAAACTGAAACTAAAAAAAATTTAAAACAAGAGTAAAAATCAAATCTCTTTTGCCTGAGCTGCTAACATGTTCCATTATGACTCTTCCATACAAAAACTACTTATTCACACACCAAAAGGTATCTTTGTTTTGTAGGGTATAACTACATAGATTTTTAAATGTTATTTGAATATGTAAATATATTACAATCTAAAAAGCACTCTATATATCTTACCTTGCTCAAGTATTAATGCGTCACTTAGGTGTGCCCCAAAGAAACCAATAAAACACACAAAGCACTCACTATGATCTGAACATGAGGTTGTGAGTATGTTTTGATAATCTCCTGCTCCCTTCAGCTTGCTGGAAGACAAACCCATCCGACAGCCCTGCCCTCTTTTCACAAGAGACTACTATGGTATCAATTTCCGACTTGGCACTAAGAAACACCCAATGTTTTCAAACACAACTCAAAAGTATTAATTCAAGATCTAAAATGAGGGCAAAAGTGCAATTATAGTGAAATATAGTGATATATATTTTGTAACTTTAAATACATTTAATTATCTTTAAAAAATAAATAAAAGATTATAATTAATGTCATTATCAATCAAACCACCAGTTTAAAAAAATAAACAATTTCTTTTTTTAGATGATTCTCTCTAAACCCATCCAGAAATGGTCTTTGTGTAATTAACTCCCCAAAAAAAGAAAATAAAAAATACATACATGCATACATATATATGCGTGTATGTGAGCAATTGTTGTGCATAAAGAAAATGAAACCTATAGGGCCATTAAGATTTTGCATTGTGAAATTATTTTCATGACACTTTTTTAGCCCCAATTCTCACTATTGTAACCACTTCAGGATGTAATGAGAAAAACATCACAATGTAAAATATCAAAATGGCCCTAGAAATTTGCTTCATATTCTATATTTTTTTCCCCCATTTTCTTTCTTCCAATTTTTCTAGATTTTGGAGTAAAATAGGACCAGGACATTTTCCTGTCAGGCTTTATGAGAATAACCTGTTTAGTTTACAGTAGGGCTGCCCACTGATAGTCAACCAAAGGTTAGTCGATGAGAAGAGTCATGGTCTACCAAGTTTTGATTGGTCGCAAAAAAAACAAAACTTAAGAACGCCGGTATTAGCACTAGTTGGATGCTAGGTGGTACTATGGGGTAATTTTCATTAAGCATGGTTATGATTCAGCCTACACAATAAAGCAAGACACCTTCATTTCAAACTTTTAATTTATTTGAACTAAATATTCTAATTGAACTGGAAAAAATTAAGTGCAATTAACTTTTTGAACAGTTGTCAACATCTCTCTGGCAAAGAATCTGCTTCATCTGTTCATTCTCTACAGGTCGGGTATTTCGTTGTCTTGGAAAATACATCAGGTGTGTGAATAAATTCATTTTGCTCTTTCCTTCACAATATATATAAAATAATTTATATATTTTTATTAATTTAAAACTGTTATGCAGTTAACTCCTTCAGCATACTCAACAATTGCAAGATGAAGCCAGTGACCAAAGCACTGCATCCTCAGCCACTTAGTCAGTTGCACCACTTTGACAATGTTGGTCCCGTTGTCGGTTGTTATTGCAACCAGTCCCCTTTCATCAAGTTTCCAGCATGTAAGGGCATCCTGCAGAGCTTCAGCCATATGCTCTACGGTGTGGTATTGGGGAAAGTAGCTTGTTTGGAGACGTGCACTTTTCAAATCCCAATCTTCAATAAAATGTACAATCAAGCTCATATATGGCTCGCGTGTTCTGCTTGACCATATACCTGTTGTCAGTGTGTAGTGCATCACTTTTGCGAGCCGGTCGGATAGTTTTTGTCTGATATCACAGTACATTTTTGGTAGTGCTTCTCTTGTAAATTAGTGATGGCTGGGCAAATCGTATCTTTGATCCATTTTTTTAAGCAGCTTTTTAAAGCCAGCTTGTTCAACTGTTGCAACAGCGACATATCTTTAGCAATGTTGTTAGGCTACCACCTCCGTTATACCTCGCCACTTTTCTTTTCATAGGGCACACCCTGAGTAAATGAAACTTGTAAAGAGGTTTGTTTTGGGGTAGAAGGCTTTCCAGTCTGGCTTGCAACAGCACGACCTCCACGAAGTTTAATACATTCTTCGTACTGTGGTTTTTGTCGCTGTTATAAATGGCGAAAGAGGTTTGTAGTGCTTCCGGCACGTGTTGCGACATGTTTATTACATTCTCTAAATATTATCTTGCTCTGATGCTCATCTGACCTTTTAAACCCAAACCATGTCCAAATGATTGAGCCATTATTTTTCTTCTTAAAAACCAGGTCATTGTTGCCATCTTGCCTTGTGGCTGTGTCGTCCACCATGTTGCGCCAGAAAACAGGACCAAGTGAGTGAGAGCGTGGTTATGTGCGGAGTGTGAGAGCGGATTAAATAAATCAATGCACCAATCTATATCTTGATGTTGACACATGCTATGTCTACATTTTCTATAACGAAGACATTTCTAAATTCAAATTGCACTCCAAATGAAACAAAAAAGTGATCAAAACAATAATATATAAACCACCTTTCCATTTACATTCAGGCAAGTACCCGTCTAAACATGCAGGCTTGTGTAGTAAATATCATCTTGACATGGTCAAAGGCATCAGCAATTGGCGATCACTCGGACCATCTTCGATCCCAGAGATCATCGTCTGTCAGCAAAACCCTAAAGTGCATTCCTCTCTATAAATTCATAAAAATGTCCAGACAGTCTCCTTGCTGGTTTTTCCGACACATTCAGAATCATTACTGCTTTTACCGGTGTCACTGCGGCTCGCTTTGTGAGTGCGCTTGTAAAATGTATATGTTAAAGGCTAATTATTACGGTTTAGTATCTCTCTGTACTGTAGAACAGTGCAAGCAATAATACTTAAAACATTCTCAGTACTGGAACTCAAACCCCAAAATATATATTTAAGTAATTAAATGAATATCATAAACGTGCGACTAGTCGACTAATGGCTTAAACTAATGACTACTTGTCGACTAGGAAAATGTTTGGTCGAGGGTAGCCCTAGTTTACAGAGAGCCAATTATAAAAATTGCCAATTACAAAGCAAATATCTTCAAATGGTCTGTAGAAATAGCCTCAAGTCTCATTCCAGTGAGTTCTGAATGTCATCTCTTAGCAAACACAGCTGTGAGTGACATAAGGCTCTTGAAAGTAATGGGGTTGGAAATATGAACAGCATCATTACGGTGTCAAAATCAGAGCCACCGGCCACAACTCTCGCTGCCTTTGACATCACAAGCCAGTTCTCCCACCATGTCTTCCACAACTATTGGGTCTAAAGAACCTGCTTCATCTGTGCATTCTCTACAGGTTGGGTATTTCGGTTTCTTGGAAAATACATCAGGTGTGTGAATAAATTCATTTTGCTCTTTCCTTCACAATATATATACGGTGTATGCATATATATATATATATATCAATATCCAATTACATCGGCGGGATCGGTGAATATTCTTGCTTCAGTGATTTTACATTGAAAATGTATATATTTAAAAAACAAAAAACTTGGAGGTAGGTCTGGACGATATGGACCAAAAGTCATATCTCGATATTTTTGGGCTGAATGGTGATATATATTTTGATAATGCTCATGTGGATTAAATGCAAAACAGCAGCTGTAATCCCATGCAAGCAAGCATACGGCCTGAAAAATAAAACAGCAAGATGAAAACAGGCCATCTCATGCAGACAGAGAAGGTTTCCCAGAAAAGGTTTCTCTCCTGCTTATCAAAGCATGTGCAGCTGTGTTCATCTACAGCTCAAATTCAGTGTCCTGCACAACACCCTTTCCAGTGCATTGGCCAATGCTGCAGGGAACAGTGTTCTGTAATGAAACCAGTTGAACTCTCACTTAAATGGGAAAAACAATTTTAAATGGAAGTCATACAGTGCATTCTCCTTGACATGTGATCAATATTAGCTGGTACTCAACTCCATGCTTGTTAAAGACTGCAGGTTTCCTTATTGACTTCACGTGGTATAATGAGATCAGTGCAACAAATAGAGGACACACAGTAGGGGGTTAAAAATCTGAGACCACATCAAAAGTCTGGGATTTTTTAAACATGTATTGACATGTTTAATGTTTAAGGATTCTGAACATTTTAAAACCAAGGAAAGATTATGCACTATTTCTAGGTCAATACTCAAATGCAAGCAAATTTGTGATACTGCTCGTGTTAACTCCTTTGTACAAAAGGTCAGATTTCCTTGCTTCTATTAAAGCACACACAACACTCTTTTGAACTTTCTCAAATTATGCTGGATAACATGATAATCAGGAGTCCCCACCAGTTCAAGCGTATGCTATCATTAAAGCAAAATGGGGACATATCAAATACAAATGACTAAATTAATTGTCAATTCAACTTTCCACTCAAACTGTAATGAGGATAATGTATAATGCAACTTTTGGATTAAATAAGAATACTGCAAAATAGAAGCATTTTCACTAGTGACCTAAGAGATTTAATAAATTAACACGTGTCTCCACGAGACCAGCTCTACAAGAGTGTTAAAAACAACACTGAGCAGTGTTGAATCTACTCGGTGTTCTGTTGAATTGTTCAAACAGTTCATGAGATCAAGTACTCTCTGAATGATGAATGCTCATTAATGATGACATCTGCTGTTAACAAGCAGAGTCAAAACAAGAAAACAAACTAGCAGACACCACAACAATTGAATCTAGACAGACAGACAGACAGACAGACAGAGATAAATACGCAGATAGACAGACAGACAGACAGAGATAAATAGGCAGACGCAGATAGACAGAGATAAATAGGCAGACACAGATTGACAGACAGACAGATATACAATGCACTAAAACCGGCATGAACTACCCAATTATTACACATGTACTACTACGCATATGGCATGCATCCGATTTAATAGAAAGCAAAGACAGAACAACCAAGTGATAAAAAAAAAAATCAAACCAGCTGTGATAGTAACAATGCATGCAGTACAATTAGGCTTTATGAAAAACCAAAAATTGCAATGAGACCTTACAGCAACCACTTTTCTCCTGTAGCACATTTAAAGTGATTTGAAAGAATGCAACTGACGACATATGCGACCTGGTGCACATGAATATCATATGATTTCAACCGATATTTAAACTAAACTCACCTGAAAAAAGACGGGAGACAAACCTCACATACATCGGGGGAAAGGGAGAGATATGAAATGGGGAGACATGATCTCCCTCCGCTTGAACTCTCCCTCAGGTGACTGATTTTCCATTAAAGCCATTACTGGCGTCTCGGTGACGTCATCACGCGTGGCCGTCAACAGGGCGTTCGTTTCATAGATCTTTAGAACAGCCGCATTTCCCGCCATTACTGAAGCCGCGCCAAACTGACAACGCAGCTGGTTTTGAGATCACATATTCTTATCCCCCTCCCTCCAAGCCATGTCGTACTAAATAGGACTTGTTCGCCGAGACATATAGAGATATTTGCGTATTTTAAATACGGCCCACGCTTCATTTTAAATAAAGCAGACTTTGCGTGTTTAGGTTTAACGCAAGCAGTTCCCGGATGTTGTTGTCGTCGTCAACGGAGGCCTGGTACTTCTACTACACGCGTGTAAAAGCAAATGAGCGTATTCAACATATTGCACGCAGGTCTGGAAGCGCAAATGTCATGTTTGACTCCTCGAGGTCTGGACGGTGAGAAAGGGTCAGGACCAGTTTAACTGGGATGATGTGAAAGTTGACAAACAGAGAAAATGACTTGGGTGAGTATCCAGCTAGCTTTTGCCGCTTCTGCAAGCGGCGGCGTTATAACCCACGTCACGGTGGAATCTACCAGTAAATGTCACAAAGTCCGAATTATATTAATTTAAACATGGTGATGCTCCTTGCAAACTTCAATGCGTTAATAATAGCAGATCAGAGCTCATTAAAATAATTTTTGTAGTATATAACACTATGCAGCTAAAAGTTTAGAAAGTAAATATTTATATTGAAATTGACATTACAACATATAATTATAATGAATTGCAGAATTTTTAAAATGCATTCATTTAAAGATATAGCTAATCTATTGTGCCAGCAATGTAATAGTGTCCACGTCAGTTTGCCCTGTCCTTAAAATTCTCACTGCATTTGATGTCTGTTTTCTAAATAAAGTCCTTCATATTTATGATGTAATTATAGATACACTTACCTTTTTCCTTTGTATAATCTCTCATTACATCGTCTTTCGTGTATTCTTAAACACAGTTGTGGTGTTTGTGAGTGTGGACGTGTTGAACGTTGCCGTTAAACTACCGAAATGTACACGAGACGCGCACACGACTCGGGAATTTACGAACACTACTATGAGAAAGGCCTGGCTCTTTAATATTAATTAGGTAATTTGGCCGTTGCTTGGTAACCTTAATCTAGCGTCTTACCGGACTCCTCCTAGAGAGTAATCAGCGCATGCGTAGCTCATTTATATGACTTTTAGCGAGGACGAAGCTCTTTTTTTTATATTATTATTATTTTATTTGCTTAATTGAAACATATGACAATAACTAACATCATAACTTAATCAACAGAAAGAGAAAAGACAGAGAAGAGAAAAAAGCAAAGAGGGCAGATAAATTAAATGAGTATACAATTCCATTGCAGAGAATAAATTGAATCCTAAACAAAATATATATGTTCTGATTGCTTTTTTGGTAAACGAAAGTGATATAATATCCAAGTTCTTTTAAGAATACCAGACAGGCTTGCAATTTGAAAACTTGGCGAGGAGAAGCTTGTGATTATTTATTTTAACGTGATGACGCAGAGTAGGTACTGGGCAAACGTGTGAGACGTTATTTAATATTCATGAGCAATCCTTCGCCATACTATAATTCTTAATTTTTACGCATTTGATGTATCGAAGACTTTTTTTTATTATTATTATTGTCAGAGTATCTTACTGACCTCGGTCATCTTTTCTCTCAAAGTCAAAAACCATCATTTTGTATTGATCCACTCAATTTAATAGAAATGTCTTTCTGCCTTCTCACAAATGTAATGAACGTTTAATGAAAAATAACTCAACATAACATGTCAAAATGCCAAAAAAAAAGGAATATCCCGAACAACTGTTTTTTTTTCTTTATGCAAAATATTTTTTATTTTCCCCCTGAATATGTTCTTGACAGGTTTTATGATATTTACCCAAGGTTTTGTTCATTTTGCAGGGAATTCCCTCATGGCACCGGTTGGCTGCTGGCAGAAAGGGAAAGATTTGACAGTTAAAGATTTGGCGCACCGCTGACAAAAGAGCAGGAGATGGCAGCTGTGCGGGAGGCAGAACATAAGGCCATGATGGCATGATGTATTTTTCCCGTCTTGATTGTTGGCAGGATCTTGCAGATGTGTGTAGGAGGGAGAGGAGCGGGATGTGGACAGCATTTCTGGGCTTGGAAGTTCCAGGTAAAACCAGTGCTGAATGTTTGACGTGAAGTCACAATTCAATTTCAAGCTAGGAAAAGGCACTATTCTATAAGATATTGCTTTCATTATGTTGGCATTTACAAAGCCAACATACTAATATTCCACAAACTTTTTAAGGGTTTTTTCAAAAACCCCTAAACAGAGACCAAAAATTCTAAAACTAACTCCTAAAGCTTTCAAGCTTCATCCACCAAAATTTGCACAGACCTTCAGACTGTTCTGAAATAGTGTGCCATGTGTTTTCTAACCGATTGTACTTGTGTTTATGTTTTGCACAGCAGACGATCAAACACTGAAAAATCCCATAAACTTACATTGACCAAATGTTCAAAAAGGTCAATGGAATCTGTTGTTTTGCAGCATCACAAAGTTGATAGACCACTAGAAACAACCAGTAAAATGCCAAAAGAAACCAACAGACATAATGGAGATAAAAGGTATATCGAATGATATTTAAAGCATGTTGATTTTGACAGATGCTTTCCTCTATTTGCATAGTTTTATAGCTCTTGTTTTTATTTTTATTGTTATGTGTATGGTACCAACGAATACAAGTAACCTCTTTTATAGCCCAAAGTTAACTTTTTAAATGATCTCTGAGAATATAGAAGTAGAAATAAAGAGATTCTTGATGAGTTCTGATCACAGATCTGAGAGCAGTAAGAAGAGCAAAAAAGAAGAAAAAGTATCACCGTAAAAGGGAATCATCTTCAGATTCTGACTCCGAAATCAATAGCAAAAGGTAATCAGATCATTCTTTTTCATTCCTGTAGCATAGCTGTTTAAAAAAAACTAATAAAATACTTTAACCTCTTTTTGATAAACAATTGCAGTATTTTTCGTTCTCTAAACAATAGCAAAGTTTGTCACAAGAGGGCGATACAGCACCATTTTATTTGGGTCACGTCTCTCAGTTCAGTTTCCTCCTTTCTTTTTTCTTATAAGCTTCAAATGAAATTTTCACATTTTCACATTTTCAGAAACTGTCTTTAAACTTTTGAAGCAAATGCTCACACTACAGATATATTCCAAAACCCAGTGAGCTACCTATTGCTTCATAGGCAGCTGCCTTCTATGGTAGCATTCTAACTGACATGGAACCTCACAAGTGAGCGATTTGAAACCCTCTACAAAGACAAACAACTCTCTGTGTCATAAAGTTAATGCTTCCCACGTGATTTGCATGAGAGACACAAGTTTTAATGTTTAACATTTAACACCAAAAGTTTGGAATAATGTACAGATTTTGCTCCTATGGAAAGAAATTGGTACTTTTATTCACCAAATTGGCATTCAACTGATCACAATGTACAGTCAGGACATTAATAGCATGAAAAATTGCTATTACAATTTGAAAAAACTAATTTTTTATTTTTTTTAAACCATTTCAAAAAGCTCTCATCAAAAAATCGTCCACGTGCATCAATAACAGGTTTGAAGTTCCTTGACATTCTAGCTGTCAGTTTGTCCAGATACTCAGGTGACATTTCACTTGTCTTGTCGAGCACTTCACGCACCTTACAGTCTAGCTGATCCCACAAAAGCTCAATGAGGTTAAGATCCGTAACACTCTTTTCCAATTATCTGTTGTCCAATATATGTGTTTCTTTGCCCACTCTAACCTGCAATTCTTCCCATAATTCCTGCACCCCTGAGTGTTCTCTTTACTGATGTACATGAAACTGGTGTTGAGCGGGTCGAATTCAATGAAGCGGTCAGCTGAGGACCTGTGAGGCGTCTATTTCTCAAACTAGAGACTCTGATGTATTTATCCTCTTGTTTAGTTGTACATCTGGCTTTCCACATCTCTTTCTGTCCTTAGAGCCAGTTGTCCTTTGTCTTTGAAGAATATAGTGTACACAGACTTCATTCCTCAAAGCAATGATTGACTGACAAGTTTCTAGAGAAAGCTGTTTCTTTTTTTTGTGGCCATTTTTGCCTTTTATATTGACCTTAAGACATGCCAGTCTACTGCATACAGTGGCAACACAAAAACAAACACAAAGACAATGTTAACAACCAAATATCTTTCAACTGTGTTTGATATAATGGCAAGTGATTTTCTAGCATGATTACTTAAGGATAAGGATTACATCAAGATGTAGATTGGAATGCAGGTGCAGAATGAATAGACATAAAACAGTCTATGCTCTCACCGTTGCTGGTGTGCCGGTGGTTACCCCACTGTGAGCCATAGGTTGCCGAACCCTGAGCTACACAATAATGCAAGGCAGCTTGATTTCAAATTTGAACGTTATTTTTTATTTATTTTAACGAAAAATGCAATATAAAATGTGTGTTATTCAATTTTTTGAAAGATGTCTTTTCAACAGTTGTGAAGGGCAACATCTCTTTGGCAGCGAACCTACTACATCTGTGCATTCTCTCCATCATGGGCTACCAGTCGGGTTTTTCGTTGTCCTGGCAAATACAGCACTTATTGAGTGTTTTTGAGAGTTTAACATTGGTGTTTTATTACCTTTCATCCCACGACTCCGTTTAGCTGCTTCGGAAGGGTAATGACTTTTAATGTGTGTGAATAAATGAGTTTTGTTCCCTATTAGGGCTGGGCGATATGCAAGAAATATGTTCACAACATTTTTATAAAATAATACATCATCAACTCCCAGGCTGAGGGACCGGTGAATATTCTTGCTTTAGTGATTTTGCATTGAAAATTAAATGTATTTAAAAAAAACTTAAAACAAAGACATTTCTAAATTCAAATTGCATTGCAAACTAAACGAAAAAGCAATTAAAATAACTGAAATATAAATGCTTTTGTATTATTTTATGATTTAATCACAGATGTGTGTGTGTGTGTGTGTGTGTGTGTATAGAGTGACCCTGCAGAGTTGCGCTCACAATGAACTGCTCTGTGGAAATAAAGTAAACTGAGCTCGGAGCTCCTCTTGAGCTGAGATGTCTGAAGTCATTTGCTGCATTCTCATAGATGATACTATTCTTGCAAACATTTTTCAGAACACTAAAACGAGAGTGAGAACCTTTTACATATGTGTTCCACGAGACTGCACGCCTCATACATGCGCATAGACGGCTTTACTGTCATGTTATTAAAAATATAATAAAGTGTGTTTCTTCAAGCGCGTGAGTCTGTGTGTCTAACAGCATTTCTTGTGTCATTCCGAATATGAGATGTCTTAGTTACCCACCATGCACATTATATTCACCATCTGTAATTAAACGTCTTCTGTCAGTGTGTGTACTTTGCTGCCTGTGTAATTTGAAACGTTGGTAAAGAACATCTGGCTTTCAATGCATTATTTAGGTTCATTTATCATGGGTTGCAAACTCTTCATTGGGCAACTATTCTTTATTTAAAGTTAATTTATTTGTTAGGTTATTGTATTAATATTGGAAGCTCCATTCATAATGTTTCCACTGGTATAACATTTCACACCGGTGTTGTACCGAGTAAAACCGGTAACACCATGGCAACCCTATTTATGAACACCTTAGTTACCTAAAAATGATAACAAACGACCATTAAAGTAGTCCGTACAAATCACATGCTTCATTCCAACAAGTCTTCTGAAGCATACAACAGCTTTGTGTGAGGACCAGACTGAAATGTATGTGATTCATTTGTATAGTTAATAGAAAGTGCATATCTTAGAATATTTACTTATTTTCCTGTCAAATGCATTTATATCCCTCTTAGGAAAGAAATCAAAATATGTTACAGTTAGAAGGTAGGACTGCAAATAATACATATTTTGATAATCAATTTAGCGATTAATCTTCGTCATCAAAAGCGCAAATGTTAAAATGGAACGGCTTTGTATTTACACATTGTACATCTCATCCACGGTGACTTTTTAATCTAAACTTCGTAATTATAGTTTGTTATAAACATTACATAGAATATTTAATGAGTAATTATGTGATATATCGAACGGTTCTCTGCATTTGTTTGTTCGACATTGTAGGAATTCTTAGGAAATCTTACTGAGCCAGTGTGGTGCGTCTGACGTCATTACTGTGAATCAGTCCTGAGCTTTCACGGCTGCCACTGCATTTATTCCCTCTGCAGTTAGTAAATCCCGAACTCGGCGTTCCCTATCGAGAGGTCTCTCCTATTGCGTAAGCAGCTTACGCTATGGGAAAACTCAGTTTCTCGAGAAATATTGAAGTCCTTATGTAAAACGCATTGCAGCTGCACAGCAGACAGTAATGAGCGAGGCAGCTCGGTCATTGGCTGTGCTGCGGCAACTGCTCGAACCAATGACGGGGCGACTCTGAATGCACGACCAATGGGCGAGCGCCTCGCGTTCGCGCGCTCAGAGCCCGCCGAAATTAGCATAGCCAGGCTATATAATGGGCACCCCATCATGCGAGTTCCTTTAGATTTAATCTCCTTCAGCATAGACCTTCTCTTCGCTGGATTCTCCGTGTTGGAGTCTTTCGCCCGCCGTCGAAAAGCCTACAGCAGGACCGCTAAGAGGACGCTGGCATCTTCAGCCGCCTTCGAAAGCCTTCTGCTACACCATCCGGCGTGCAACGCTATATCCTTTACTGCAAGCGCTCGCCCCTGCGACGCTTTTGATTAGTAAAGAGCAATTTTTCAAGGCGTTGTTGCCAATGCCTTCAGCCTGCGCCTCGTGCAGAGGCCCTCTTTCTGATGGGGATCGTCACATCATTTGCACTCGCTGCCTGGGACCGGACCACGCAGAAGCTGCTCTCATTCAGGGCGGATGCCCCGAATGTGACTCCCTGGGCCTCGCCGAAGTGCGCTACGCTTTGCCGCTTTCGCTGCAATCGAGCCTGCTTCCACCACGCTGCCGCCCCCTCCGTTCGAGCCGCGCAAGAAAAAGCGCCGCTCACAGAGTCTGCCAGAGCACGTAGACTTCGGTGCGTCACGCCGGCCCAGTCCCTGCGTGCTTCACCGCTGCCTGAGATCTCCCCGCCGTCAGTCCATTTCATGAAGACGGACCAGCACCCCTCCAGCAGAGCGGTGGGTCTCGTCTCGTTCGGCGCGTCAGGGGATGACGATGAAAAGGATGACAGCCTCTCTGTTGACGCTGCATCCGACGACTGGCCGGGCTCGAGTTTCGACCCCGCGCCATCGACATCAGCGGACACGAGCACGGGCACCAGCATGGACTCTGAGATCGTCCGCATCCTGTCCAAAGCCGTAGAAGACCTCGGGCTCGACTGGTCTTCTCCGGAAGAACCCGCCCGCAGCCGGCTGGACGAGTGGTTCCTGCAGGGGCGCCGGCAGGCCCCACGACAGAGACCTTCTCTTTTCTTCCCCGAAGTGCACGACGAACTCACAAAGTCGTGGAAAGCCCCACACTCTGCTCGCCTGAAGCCTTCTTTTTCTTCCTCGCTCTCCTCAGTGGACGGCGCAAGAGAAAGAGGCTACGAGGGAACTCCGCCCCTCGAGGAGGCTGTGGCCAACCATCTGTGCCCACCCTCCACCGCCGGATGGAAAGCCAAAGCTTCTCATCCCTCGAAGCCCTGCAGATCCACCTCAGCTCTCGCCGGTCGCGCATACGCCGCCGCCGGCCAAGCTGCGTCAGCGCTTCATTCAATGCCAGTTTTACAAGTTTACCGGGCCAAACTTCTCCGCACCATGGACGAGTCTGGACCTGAACCTGAAGCTTTCAAGGACCTGCGCAGCGCCATTGACGTAGCCCTGCGAGCCACGAAGGCCACCGCCCAATCCATCGGCCGGGCCATGGCTAATTTGACTGTCCTTGAGCGCCATCTGTGGCTGACGCTAACGGAGATGAAGGACGCGGACAAGGCGCCATTCCTTGACGCGCCTATCGCTCCAAGCGGCCTGTTCGGATCAGCGGTAAAAGAATTCGCTGAACGCTTCACTGAGGCCCGGAAGGATTCGCAAGCTATGCGTCACTTCCTGCCCAAGCGCTCCAGCTCGTCTCACCAGAGACCGCCTCAGCAGCAGCAGCGAGCCAGGGCGCCCCTCCCGCCTCCCAAAAGCCGAAGAGCAGACCTGAAACGGACGCTCGACGCCGCTCGCGTTCCGCTGGCCGAAGAAAGCCGCCTGAGCAACGAGGTCCTCGGCCCAAGATCGTGCTGAACCCGGAGCCTCGTAAGTCTTCCTAGCAATACGAAGAAAAAGAGAGAGTACGTGTCTCGCAAAGGCCGGACCACTCTCTCTAAAACATGTAAAACATTACCCAGTCCCCTTACAGGCGGTTGGAAATGTCTGTACAGCAGTCAATGGGCCAGTCACAGAACTCGCTCACCTGCAATCAAACGCCGTTTTTAATGGCGACACACAGAAATCAAGAAAAGAGTCATTTTCTGCCTGTGTCACTAAGGGTTCACATGTCCACACTAAAGTGCGCATTCCCACATACCAATACTGTCCAAACAGTGCCAAATACTTCCCCAGCTCAGTCTGGACGTCCAATAAATGTAGATCGTGTGCCTATTGTCATGTATGCACCACTACACACAAGCACTGTTCCCACAGTTATAAACACTTCCCCAGTAAAAGCGGGAAATACTATAAAGGTAGCGCGTGTGCCTGCTGTCCTGCATGCACCCCTACACACAAACACTGTATGCATAGCCAAAAAACCCCCGCCGTGAGCGGAAGACTTTATGAAAGTGGTGCGCGTGCCTACTACGGTATATGCACCCCCACCCATAAGTGCTGCCCATACAGTTTCAAACAGTTCTCTGTCTCATGCCGCAAACATCACAGATGCGATGCACGAGCCAAGAGACGCCCCGCTAAAAGCGGGAAGCTTTATGAATGTGGCGCGCGTGCCTATTACGATGTATGCACCCCCACCCATAAGTGCTGCCCATACAGTTTCAAGCATTTCTCCGGCTCATGCTGCAAGCATTTCGGAAATAGCGCGCGTGCCTGTACTCTCACACGCATCTCTGCACTCGGCACTCAACACGGCTGCTCAGCGCGCACCTGCGCCTCTGAGAGCTGTAAACTCAGTGTTAGCACAAGGCAATTTGCCGGTGGGGCCCATACGTCACAGCGACATGCCCCCAGCCAGCATTCAGCCCATATCTGTGCGAGCAAAAGCCTGGGAAAAAATCCCCGACATGCCGAAATGGGTTTTGAACATAATAAAACACGGTTACTCACTTCAATTCGCTCAGAGACCCCCGCTTTTCAGCGGTGGTCGAGACGAAAGTGAGGAAAGATGTGTCACATGTTCTACGCACCGAGGTGCTCAAACTGATAGAGAAGGGCTATAGAAACTGTTCCTCCCTCTATGAGCTAGGCGGGTTTTACAGCCGCTATTTTCTCGTCCGAAAAGGACGGTGGCCTCCGCCCCATCCTAGATCTCAGACATCTGAACAAAGCTTTAATGATTCGCTCGTTCAGAATGTTAACAACCAAACATATCCTCGCGCAAGTTCGCCCGGGATTGGTTTCTATCAGTGGATTTGAAAGACGCTTACTTTCACATTCCAATAGCGCCTCATCACAGGCCTTTTCTGAGATTCGCTTTCGAGGGACAGTCATACCAGTACACAGTACTATCATTCGGCCTATCATTGGCCCCCCGTACATTCACGAAATGTATGGACGCGGCACTTTCCCCCCTGAGACAGCGAGGAGTGCGAATACTGAATTACCTCGACGATTGGCTAATCATAGCACAATCAGAGGGTCAGTTAACGACGCACAGATCTTGGATTATCAGCCATCTAGAATTCCTGGGTCTGAGAATCAATTTTGCAAAGAGCGTGCTATCCCCCAGCCAGAATATCTCTTTTCTGGGAATAGTGCTAGACACAGTGCAGATGACAGCGCGCCTCTCATCAGAGCGCGCGCTCTCTATTCGACGCCTTGCAACATCATTCAGAACGGGCGCACACGCCCCCGTCAAACGTTTTCAAAGAATGCTCGGTCTCATGGCCTCGGCATCGGCGGTACTCCAGCTAGGATTGTTGCACATGCGTCCTCTCCAGCGCTGGCTCAAGAGCCGTGTCCCCACTCACACGTGGCGCTCGGGCCACTTTTTGATCAGAGCGAATCACGGCTGTATAAAAGCCCTGACACCCTGGAAAGCCGTCAACTGGTATCAAACCGGCTTGAGTCTGGGCGTAAATACGCGGAGAAAAATGATCACGACAGATGCCTCCAAAATAGGATGGGGGGCCCTTTACGAGGGCAGGCCTGTATCCGGCTTTTGGTCAAACCCGGAAAAGCTCTACATGTAAACTGTCTGGAAATGAAAGCAGTCGCCTTGGCTCTCAGAGCCCTGCTTCCGCACCTGAAAACGAACACGCCCTGGTCCGAACGGACAACATGACGGTAGTTTCAGTATATAAATCGCCAGGGTGGACTCAGGTCGAGCTCCCTGCACTCTATGGCCAGGGAGCTCATCTTATGGTCACAACACCACCTGCGCTTGCTGAGAGCAGCGCATGTGCCAGGCTCCTGAACCAGGGAGCAGACATGCTGTCCAGAGACAAGGTTCTCCCAGGAGAATGGTCTCTCCACCCCCTGACGGTTCAGTGGTTATGGCAAAACTTTGGCGAGGCAGAGGTCGACCTCTTCGCCTCCAGGAAAACGCGCAATGCCCCTTTTCTTCTCAAAGAGCACGGACGCCTCGCCCAAGTCTGGCCGAGCTGCCCCTTGTATGCTTTTCCCCGATCACGATGCTACCTCAGGTCATCAGTCGGATCAGGGAAGTGAGATGTGCAGTGCTCCTGGTAGCCCCACTCTGGAACAACCAAACGTGGTTTCCAGAACTGATGCAGATGATGCAATCTGCCCCATGGCCGATTCCGTTGAGGCTAGACCTCCTCAGGCAGGCCAACGGGATGATTCTTCATCCCCGCCCGATCTGTGGGCCCTCCATGCATGGCCCCTCAACGGGTTCCCGAGAACCTCCCCTGTGGAGTTTTGAGAACCATCACTGAGGCGCGAGCACCCTCTACGAGGCTTTATATGCCCAAAAGTGGAAAGTGTTCAGTGACTGGTGTGATACCAAGACCTTGAACCCCAAATCGTGCGAGATACCAAGTGTACTCGCCTTTTTGCAAGAGCTGCTGGAGGCGGGCCGCACACCCTCCACGCTCAAAGTCTATGTGGCTGCCATAGCGGCGCCACACAATCCTGATAAAGGACGCTCATTAGGAAAAATGACCTAATCATTCAGTATCCTAAGAGGCGCTAGGAGGATGAACCTCCTCGCCCCCTCGGTGCCGATCTGGGACCTGGCCACGGTCCTGGACGCACTCAAGAGTGCCCCGCTCAAACCTCTCCGAACCATGCACCTTAAACAGCTCTCGCCAAAACTGCGCTCTTGCTGGCGCCACCTCAGTCAAGAGAGTGGGCTGACCTGCACGCGCTGTCATCAACGCTGCTTGCCTGGAATTTGGACCTAATGACTGCAGAGTTGTCCTTAGGCCAAAGCACGGGTATATTCCTAAAGTGCTCTCCACACCCTTCAGAGCACAGGTGATATCTCTGGCAGCTCTATCGTCCCCAGCAGACGAAAGCGATGCTAATTTACTCTGCCCGGTCAGGGCGCTCGGAGTATATTTGGAACGTTCTGCCCTGTTCGGACAGACGGAACAATTATTCGTATGCTTTGGCGGCCGCACTAAAGGTCTCGCAGTTTCAAAGCAAAGAATATTGCGCTGGATAGTGGATGCTATAGCGCAAGCTTATGAAGCCAAGGGCCTTCAATGCCCCTTAGGCGTCAGAGCTCACTCTACGAGGAGCATGGCCTCCTCGTGGGCTTGGTTGAGTGGGATACCCATTGAAGATATTTGTGCGGCGGCGGGCTGGGCCTCGCCTTCGACATTTATCAGGTTTTATAACCTACAGGTCCCCTCATTACATTCCAACATTCTATCAGCCTGACTGTAGAATGGACTGGAGTATGTATATGCTGAGCATTATCTCCTCCCTTATAAGGTCCGTCTCTGACCGACTTAGAGGATTTTTTATGCATGCCAGTACATAGAAAAATGCATTCCAACATTCTATCAGCCTGACTGTAGAATGGACTGGAGTATGTATATGCTGAGCATTATCTCCTCCCTTACAAGGTCCGTCTCTGACCGACTTAAAGGATTTTTTTTTATGCATATCAGTACATAGAAAACTCAGTACATAAGATATGTGCTTGTGTTTGTACAATGAGCGCCCCACCTTGGGGCAAAGGCGCTCTGTGTTATCCCGTTATATAGCTCGCCGTTGGCCGGCTCGTGGAATAATCACTTTGCTTTAAGGCTCAGGCATCTGCCTCTGGCTTTATAGAGCGAAGTCAGCACGCACGGCGTTTTGCAGGGTGTTCCCATAGCGTAAGCTACTTACGCAATAGGAGAGACCTCTCGATAGGGAACGACTCGGTAACTAACGTAACCTCGGTTCCCTGAGAGGAGGGAACGAGTATTGCGTAAGCTGCCGTGCTTGTGCTTGGTCAGTTCGCTTCAGTCGATTGAACCTAAAGGAACTCGCATGACGGGGTGCCCATTATATAGCCTAGCTATGCAAATTTCGGCGGGCTCTGAGCGCTCGAACGCGAGGTGCGCGCCCATTGGTCGCGGGTTCAGAGTCGCCCCGTCATTGGTTCGAGCAGTTGCCGCAGCACAGCCAATGACCGAGCTGCCTCGCTCATTACTGTCTGCTGTGCAGCTGCAATGCGTTTTACATAAAGACTTCAATATTTCTCGAGAAACTGAGTTTTCCCATAGCGTAAGCTACTTACGCAATACTCGTTCCCTCCTCTCAGGGAACCGAGGTTACGTTAGTAACCGAGTCGTTTTCTCCCTCCCCGAGAAACCGTCATCTTTACCCTGTATTATATGAGTAAAGAGCTGCTGAGTATCGATGATGCAGTGTCATGGTCAAAGACATATTTAATGATAGTACAAAGCAGAGCATGAAGCAACTATTATTGTTATTATTATCTCCAGCATGAAAGTTCAGCTGATCTAGCAAACTATGTCTGTTATGTCAGGTAAACTTGAAGTGTCCTGTCGTTTTTTTTTCAGGAGAAAGCTGAAAATAGTGTCATAAAGAAACTGACAGTGAATTAATCTTGTCCCAAATAAAGGGCTACGATTAGCTGGATTACTGGTCAAATTGTTTTTATTTTAAATGTGGCTTTTTTTAAGTAAAACGCAGCTTTCAGAATAAATGGCATAACTCATATGTGGAATTCCATTTTATTAATTTAATAAAGACATTTTAAAATAAAAATATATTTCTCATAAATTCTAAAAAGGTGCCTTGAGAGGATCAACTTTGAGACATTTAGTAACAATATTGCACAAACAAAAACATTACATTTTAAGTTAATTATGAGTGGCAGGGGACCCCTTTAAGTTCAAGTTTGTTGCCCACAAGATCTAAGTTAGGCCACTGACAGTGGACCCAAAAAGTATTGTTGTGGACAATAAAGTCACACTCATTCTTTTCATCCTGTGCTATATTGAAAGCACTACAACAACACATTATTTTAAGTTTTACCTTGTGAAATAAATTTATTATTTATATATACACACACACATATATATATATGTATGCATGCATGCACTTGTTTCAAATCAAATGATTGCAGAACACTCCAAAAAACAATTAGACGGGCAATTTAGGACTAAAAACAATCTAACAAGGTGATGTGAGGCAATCGTGTTATAGTATATAAAGATCCTCCAAAAAAAAGCATAGCTTCAGGAGCATGGATAGATCAAGGCTTGCCAATTTGCCAAAAAAAGCATCAGCAAATAATTCAGCGCAATGAGAACAATGGCCAAATTTAGGCCTTTTCACCCTCTACGGTGCACAAAATAGTAAAAACATTCAACCAATCCGGTCAAATCTCTGTGGGTAACGGGCAAGGCGGAAAATGATCTCCGTTCCGTCTGATGTCACTATCTTAAAAACCGTAATGCGTCTGTAATTGATTTCATGACATGGGTTCTGGAATACTTTGGTAAACCTTTGTCAGTCAACACCATTCACAGATGCAAGTTAAAGGGATAGTTCACCCAAAAATGAAAATTCTCTCTTTTATTCACCCTCATGCCATCCCAGATGTGTATGACTTTCTTTCTTCTTCTGAACACAAATGAAGATCTTTTTAGAAGAATTCCGTGTCGGTCCATACAATGCAAGTGAATACTGATCAGACAATTGTAGCTCCAAAAATCACAAATGCAGCATAAAAATAATCCATAAAACTCCTGTGGTTTAATCCATATCTTCAGAAGTGATGTTTCAGTGTATGATTGGTGTGGGTGAGAAACAGGTCAAGTCCTTTTTACTATAAATTCTCCTCCCTGCTCAGACCACCTCCACTTCCACATTCTTCATGCATATTTTGGCACCCATTCACTTGCATTGTATGGACCTACAGAACTGAAATTTGGGTTCTGCAGAAGACAGAAAGTCATACACATCTGAGATGGCATTAGGGTGAGAAAATGATGAGAGAATTTTCATTTTTGGATGAAATATTCTTTTGGTCTTCACTATGCAAAGCAGAAGCCGTACATCAACACTGTCCAGAAGCTATCCCAACTTTGTTTGGAATTGGGGATGTAGATACTAAATATCAAACAATACTTTTTCAGAAGTAACTTAACTTTTAATCAACTGGTGTCAATGAGATTTTAGTGGCTGCATGAAGTCACGTATCCAAGCTGAGTAGCCACACGGGTGTAATTCATCACATTAACTAAGGACCACTAATGTTTGACAACTGTTTTGAAATGTTTTGCTTGAAAAGTGTACTTGTGCTATCTTTAATATAAATGCTACATGGTTTAGTATATTGCTATTTAACGCAATGACATTTAAACATTATTAAGTGTGCCTAAATAATCCAAATTATTTTTGGGTCACTGTATAACATGTCCAGATTATGCCTCTGTGATTGTACAGTAGAAAGCATGCCTGTACTGTCAATAATAGTGTATGTTTGGATAATAGTTCTCCTCTCTCTACCAAACTGAACAAAACATCCCATGCATACCCTGAAATAAATGATTGTCTAGGTATGTTTTGCGCTCCACAGGCGGAGAAAAGACCCGCGGGACCACCACGGTCCTAATCCATCAAGGAGCAGTCAGAGTGGAGCCGGACCTTGTGACAGCCATTCAGGAGGGGGGCCAAAGGCCGCCGGCAGGAGCTCGAGCCCCCCTCACTGGCACCGACGGCACGACACAGACTCGTCCTCTCACGGCCACTGTGCTGGTCGAGGGTCCCCATTACAAAGCCACCAGTGGCACCACGACACCGTCTCAGATGACTGATGCCCTTTAGCCCCCATCAGCTCCCATCCCAAGAATAATGGAAATAAAAAAATAAGAATAAACTAAAAAATTAAAAGAAATAAATAATATTTTTCTAAAAGACTAAAAAGTGTATTTTTTGCTCCATAATGTTTTTGTTATTTTTATGACATTTAAGCACATTTCCTCCTTTTTTTTTTTTTAAATAAAAACATTAACATTTATACACGATGGTATACAGTTATATGTAGTAGGTTGTATTAGTTATTTTGCCTATAATTTTTGTCGATTTTAAATAAAATAAACTAAAACAAATTTAGTGTAGTAAAAAATACTGTATTAAAGTTATGAACATCACCATTTAATAGTTCATCCAAACATGAAAATTCTTTAATCATTTAGTCACCCTCATGCCGTCCCAGATGTGTATGACTTTCTTTCTTCTGCTGAATACAAATTAAAATTATTTAGAAGAATATTCCAGCTCTGTAGGTCCATACAAAGCAAGTCAACAGGATCCAAAACTTTGAAGCTCAAAAAAGCACATAAAGGAAGCATAAAAGTACTCCATATGACTCCAGTGGTTTAATCCATGTCTTCAGAAGCGATATGATCGATATGGGTGAGAAACAGATCAATATTTAAGTCCTTTTTACTACAAATCTCTACTTTCACTTTCACATTCTTTTTTGTTCTTTGGCGATTGGCATTCTTTGTGCATATCGCCATCGGCGGGTAGGAGAATTTATAGTAAGGATTTAAATATTGACCTGTTTCTCACTCACACTTATATGTCAATTCAGAAGATGTGGATTAAAACACTGGAGTCTTATGGATTACTCTTATGTGCTTTTGAGCTTCAAAGTTCTGATCACCATTCACTTGCATTGTATGGACCTACAGAGCTGAAATATTCTCCTAAAAATCTTTGTTTTTTGTTCTGCAAAGGAAAGTAAGTCATACAGATCGGGGATGGCATGAGGGTGAGAAAATGATAAGAGAAGTTTTGAATTAACTTTCTCTTTACGAATAATGGCAATTACGGTATTTACGACATTACGGTAATGAACACTGCGAAAGAAGAAAACTAGACATCGATTTTCCATAGAGAATGATCACATTTTTATTATTGTATATGTTTTGTGACATAAACGATGTTTTTCTAACTCACTGTAAATGGCTTGATTTTGTATAGAGTCATACCAACCTGGCCTGGCCCTTGGCTGGGTGGTTGATCCTAAAATATGACACCTCTATACTCCTGAAGATATTGTTTTCCCCTGCCTTGTTTTCTCGATCTCGAGCGCTGCTTCCTGACTGTTGGAATGTACTCCTGCCGCTATAATAGAGCCGAGTGTTTGCATTTGCATTGAGGTGCCGTGAAAGGCTGCATTTTGTTGGCAGGCACCTGGGGCCGTGTGAGAAAAGAGCAAAGCGCAGACAAAAGACAAGTGCAAAAATCCAGGCCCAGGGATGGCCTGAGTGCCACACACAAACCCCAAGCCGCTGGAGCAGCAGGAGTGGGCTGAACAAAAGCCACCCTGTAAGGGAGCCAGCGAAAGAGAGCGGCACCCCTCCTGTTCCCACCATCATGCCTTCCCTGCCATGTATTACGGGCTTGGCTGCATTATCCATGGCAGCCTAATCGGGCCAAAGGAACGTCCTAGATTGCTTTCCCTCCCCCTTGTTGTGCCGACAGCCCCGGCGCCTGATTCCAGGCCGCTGACCGCACAGGCCCAGCCGATCCTATTTGTCACTTATTAAATTGCTTCTGCTGAGCAGGCGAGGGAGGCGTTTGGGGAGCTGGAGGGTGTTTCGGTAGAACATTAATGACAGCGAGACACAAGAGAACACCCTTACACCAGGCACACTTGCTGCTCATCTCTTCCCTCCCCTAAACCAAACCCCCTGTTATCTACTGCAGATACTTCAGTTCTTTTAAATCTACAGCGCAAAACATACAACACTGCTAGTGTTGTCCGAATCCTGAACAAATAGCTTTAATGGAGCTTTTCTTTTAAATCTAGTGCGAAACAGAACATGATCAATTATAGTCTAATTCCAGATCGAATGACTCTGTAGAATTCCTTCTTTTTAGTCGACACTGCAAAACATAAAGTACTACCGTATAAGCCGGTTATTTCACTGTATGACAACTTAATGAACCGCAAGTGATTCATTTTTTGTCCGACTCTAAATGAACCAAGAACTGTTACTGTGTTGTCCAATTAAGGCTTGAGAAACTTGTAGTAATTGAAGTCATTCCTGGATGATTGTTCATATTATATTACAATGTGTAGTTTAAGATACTCATTATGAGTTTTGTTGTAATTAATGGTATATTAATACAATTATGAACGGTTTAAATATCTTGATAAATTGAGTGTAAACACAGCTTTTGCAAGAATATATTCTGTTAAAATATACAGTAAATCTAATAAGAGTTGTATATCTTATTTCCAAATATTTCCTCCCCAAAGGTTTTAAAGAATGGTTATTGGAATTCCTTGCGATCCCTCGGAGCGTTTGAAGTAAAGATCCGTTCCAAAGATCACCAGTAAGAAAACTTCACACCCAAGCTTTGTTTTATTACCAATTTCATTTTTGTATATTTAATATATTAATTTCTGACCCACTGAAACTGTGATATAGTCAATTAAAGTGAAACATTCTGTCTGTAAACAATTGTTGAAAAAATTACTTGTGTCATGCATAAAGTAGATGTCCTAAATGACTTGCCAAAACTATAGTTTGCCAATATTAAAGCAGTGGAATGGTTAAAAAAATAAGTTTTAATGACTTCTACCTAAGTGTATGTAAACTTCTGACTTCAACTGTATATATAAATATATAATGTGTGTGTGTGTATATATATATATATATATTTACATTTTCAGTAAAACTATTTTACACAAAGTAGATCTGTGAACTACATAATCTAATTAACTAATACACACTGTTTCAAAGTTAATACCAAGAGCACAACAGTAAAAGTCCAGTTTTACACTAATATCTTTAATTACAGTGCATTTGTCAAAATTAATAATTAAAAAAGACATTTATGTTAATAGTCACACAATCAGACATGTATAGCTAAGAGATTCATTCACATACAGTTTTCGACCCCAATAAATCAATGTCTATCAAATCATAGGTTAATTGGAAAATGAGAAAAAAGATAAATAACAAACTTCCATAATAGTGACCATATGAGTGGACATGAAGGTTTATCAACTCAAACGATGTCTCTGAAACAAAAGGCACCAGGGGGGGCTACGAACTGACTCCTTAACACAAAACATAAGCCCATTCAAACATGATATTGCTGTTCACATACCGCATTCTCTAGAGACGCTCATAGTTTTTTCCCACATGAGGAATTCAAAATACATCCATCAAAAAACCCATTTAATCAGACATCAAGTTTTCAGGTTCTTAAATGAGGTTGCCGTTGTTTAATCTTAGTGGTGGTGAGATTTTGAGTTCAGGCAAGACTCTTAATTCCCAAAGCATTAAGGTGAAGAGACATTTGCTGTGGAACACATGTAAATAGTGTCTCAAAACAATATGAAATTCGATGATGATCTAAAAACTTAATTCTAGGCACATTAATTGAAATGCTTCAGTTTCTCTTACTGGGTGAATCTCACAAAAACATGTTTGGGTCACATTTCATCACAGAAATCTTACAAAAACAAGACATTGTGCATTAAGAAAATAAATTATTTACGATTAAGATTTTTTCAAAGACAAATAAGCAAATTTACATACAACATTTATGTACTGTTTCTTTAAACAAATCAACATTTATTAAAACCAGTACAACAAATACTACCGTGATGTAAAACACTATACAGATATATATATATATATATTACAGTATGAAAATGAGTTAATTGTTTTGCAGTAATGTGATTTGGGAAGAAATGTGCTTAATTGTCAAAAATAATTTCAATGCAAAAAATCTTGAAGTCTCTAATTTTTTATTTTATTAGTTCTTGCTTTTGATTATGGGGTAAAATATGACCCAAACATGTTCTGGGCAGACTTTCCAAGATACAACCCACAACAATGACATTTCTCATGTACACACACAACCCTAAAATAAAAACTGTTAACTGATGTGCATTGGGAGTCTGATAACAGAGTTGCATCTTTGTGCAGCTGGTTATTATTTAAAGACATCACACCTATGGTTCCTGAAGTATCACGACAGTAAAGCTAGAGGTCATGTCAACCTTTGCTGAGAAGACAGTGTAATCATTTTTGGTTTCTCTTCCTCTAAATTGAACAGCAATCTGTGCAAGTAGTGTCCGTACTGGTTGATTTCCTGTCCTCGATTTGAGACAAACAAAACAGCTTTGTTTACAGTACACGTATGAGACAGTCTTGTTATGCGCACAACAAAATAATACATGTGCAAGCTTCAAATGAGATCTATTGGAGTTTACAGGCCGATAAAACTTTCTTAAAACTCCCCTTTTTTGCAATGACTCAAACACTAAGAATGGAAAACAATTATGTAAATAAACATCGAAAGACTAAGTTGATATTGCATAATGGTGCTCTAAAAGCTGCCTCACAACAAAAACAACTATTTACATTAAACTTCAGAGATTCACGTTCTTTGTGACATATGAAAGGTATGAAATGAGTGCAGCTTCCAGCACCGTCGGTTTAAAAAAGTGGGAGTAAAGCAAGTTTGGAGAAGAACAAACTAAGAAAGAGGAGTACAGTGAGGTGATTATTTCTGGTTTTTCAGTTGGTTGGACAACCAGTCGAGTCCCTCATAGAGGCCGTCGCCGCTGGTGGCACACGTGGCCTGAATGTACCAGTTCCTGTGCCGGAGCGAGTGCAATCCCAGCTTGTCTGTGATTTCTGCAGCGTTCATGGCGTTCGGAAGGTCCTGTCAGACAAAAATCAGATCAAATCTGTAATAACGTGCAACTGGAAAACGAACTGTTTCAGTTGACCACATGAAAACGTTTGGTACCTGTTTGTTGGCAAACACTAGCAGGACTGCTTCCCTGAGCTCATCCTCAGCCAACATTCTCATCAGCTCCTCTCGCGCCTCATTCACACGCTCTCTGTCGTTGCTATCAACAACAAAGATCAGACCTACAAGAAGACAAAATGACATATATTAGGCTACATATCATACCGTGATGGCAAATTTGGGAACAAAACATTCGTTGATTCTGTGTTTTTTGCATTGCTCGCACCAATAAATGTCCATGACATTTCCAGTCTGTAGAGCGGAGGAGTGCGCGGTCGGGCTAGAACAACGCACGCCCGGTCCCCAATTAGCCTGGGGGCGCACGAGGGATAAAGATGGCCGGTGACGAGAGTGAGAATGACATGCAGCTGCTCTGTGTTTGTGTTTTCTGTTCAGTTTATCAATAAACTATTATTTATATTGCCGGTTATTGCCGCCTCCTTTCTCTTAACCCGCTTTACATTGGTGCCGAAACCCAGGAAGGAAGAGGGATGCCCGTCGCGGAGTCCTCGACACTGCCATCCACCCAGGGGAGCACCACTGCCATCCACCGGGGGACGGAGTAGCCCGACCGCAGGGAACGGCAGCTGTCCTCAAGGCGAGTGGGGACAGGACTCCCCTACCGCCTGGAGCGATGGAGCCGATGCCAGGGGTGGAGGAGTGCCCTGCCGTCCCCCAGAAACGAGAAGGGGTCGAGAGGACCACCGTACGCGAGGAGAGGAAGGAAGCGACTCCCGATCGCCTGGAGTGGTAGGGCCGCTGCCAGGGGCGGATGAGAGTCCCCACGGGTCGGCGAGAACGCGGAGGGGTGTTCTGTCTGCTGGGGGTCATTCTGTTGGTCCACCCGTGGAGGAGTGGCTGCCATCTTCCTGAGAGGGTGGAGGAGTGATCGGGGACCACGTGACGTTGCATCAGAGAACCGGTGAGTGTGTTTTTTTTCTTCTCTCCTCTCTCTTTGTCACTCCGTGTTGGCCTTTAACACTCGTCTATATGGTTTTGTTGTTGTTTTTACCCTCCTACCCAGGTCGAGCCAGGAGGGGGACCCGCTGGCAGACGGGGCGCAAGGTCTTGAGGTGGTGGAAAATGCCGATAACTGATTAATCAGCTGATATTTATTTTAATCAATTTATAAAATGTAAACAAATTCTTAATCTATCCTTACTATGACACAGAGGCTACAAGAGTCCAAAATGAACAAAATCGTGAATGCAGTTTAATTAAAATCACAATAATAACCAAAAAATGTTGATTTGGTGCATAACGTGGGAGCCTGAAACACACTGGTCTATTACAACAATCTATATTTAAGTATTTACCAAATTCACAAGTTATGAAGTTGGAGACAAATCCCCATGAGGTGTCACTGATTGTTTTTATTCAACTTCTATAGGCTGCTGTTATTCTGTAGAACCAAGACATTCCAACAGCAGAATCCTCTGGAGGAATGAATAATAATAATACTAAATATTGTCAACTATTGTCATGAATTTTTGCCAATAAGCGATTAATCTGTAAAACCGATATATCGGTCTACCTGTAGTATCTGGCATGAGTGGCAGTATCAAAGTGGAACATATAAACATATAGAGTGAAAATATAAAACTTAAAATAACCCAATTTATACATCTTATTTCATAAAAATAAATAAATAAAACAAAATGTGATGACAGTTGTAAAATACACAGAGACTTTTGACAACATGTTTAAATGATGATTTTTTTTTTTTTTTTACTCGTTCCTTTAACAGAGCCATCCTGAACAGATTTGGATAAATTTAACCTGATTTCTCAACTAAAACAATAAAAAAAAACCTCTGTATAACAGTGGAAAATCTTACCTTGTGTGTTCTGGAAGTAATGACGCCACAATGGTCGAATCTTATCCTGACCGCCAACATCCCAAACGGTGAAACTTATGTTCTTGTACTCAACCGTTTCAACATTAAAACCTTGCATATGAGAAAATTAAACATGCATTAGTCATTTTTAAATCAGGGACGCAAACTCATGACAGGTGAGAAAGTCATAGCAGGTTTTCCAGATGTATGTTTTCAGATGTTTGTTGTATTTAAAGAATTTTTTTTACGTGTTTAAGCTTTAAGTAACCCTTTCAAGTGATTTTAATAAAGAAAATGTTGAAAATGAAAGGGGAGTAGTTTGCATGCTTATAAATGTTCTGACACAGGAAATAGATTTTTTAAATTTTACCGATGGTTGGGATGGTGGTGACAATTTCACCGAGCTTCAGCTTGTACAAAATCGTTGTCTTTCCGGCAGCATCGAGACCCACCATGAGAATCCTCATCTCCTTCTTGCCAAAGACTTTAAAGAGGTTTGCGAATAAATTGCCCATTTTTGATAAATGCTGTTTTCACGCCACTGAATCTGAAATCGAAATCACAAACTGGTTTCAAATTAGCACAATTTACAGTTTTAACCCTTGTGCGCCAATGTCTTAGAGGACAAAAATGTCTTTGTCAAAAAACTGCCATAATAATATTATATATTAATATTATTTTCCACTTTCAATTAGTAAATTATTTCTAAACCAACATCAGTCCAGATCATAACCACCAAATATTCAATAATTTTCAGGATTTAACCCTTTAAGTGCCAGTTTGTTTACATAATGCCACTGTTGTTTTTTTATGAAGAAACACTGACTACTACACTTGGAGTCGCAAGTTCGAATCCAGGGCATGCTGAGTGAGTCCAGTCAGGCTTCCTAAGCAACCAACTAGCCTGGTTGCTAGGGAGGGTAGAGTCACATGGGGTAACCTCCTCGTGGTTGCTATAATGGGGTTCTCACCCACAGTGGAGCACTTGGTGAGTTATGCGTGGATGCCACCTCCGCAGTAACACGCTCAACAAGCCACGTGATAAGACGCGTGGATTGACGGTCTCAGATGCGGAGGCAACTGAGAAACGTCCTCTGCCACCATGAGGACTTAAAGTGAATTGGGAATTGGGCATGCCAAAATTGGGGAGAAAAAAAAAAAGAATTGTTTTCCATATACTAAATGCTATATGGTATTTTCCAAACCAACACACCCACAATTTTAGCTGCATCATTTATTCAATTGGCCTGCAGTGCTCTATAATACTGCAAACAGAAAATAGGGACAAAGCATGTATTTGTTCCACAGGCTAAACATGAGAAAAATAATATCAACTGGGTTTCAATGCAGAAATTCTTTGTCCTTATGGTTCTGAGTGTAACTATTTTGTGTACACAGTACATTATAGATGTATTACAGGAACTGAGGCTGAAATATCAATATTCCCATAAAATACACACCTTTGGCTAAATTTATGCCGTTGGCATTAAAACAGCCAAAATTATCGAGAAAAAAAAAAATAAAAATGAAAAAGACAACAATTTCCCGAAGGTCACACAAGGGTTATATAGAGCAAATAAACATTCAAATGAATACCTCAAGTCCTGCTGCCACATTACAAGTAATTCCTGATTCTCTAGGTGAATAAAAGGTACACAACTGCTCACTGTTCTAGTAAACCAGGAACTACTGTTAAAAGCTCTTATGACAGGGTAATAAACACATCTAGTATACAAAATCTATATAATATTAAATTATTTTAATAACAGAGTCGACTGAACTCAACACATTAGCCAGGTTTATTATTTCAACTCAACACAATAGGCAGGTTTATTATTATAATATTAATATAAAAAACTGTAATTAATATAGGTTGATATGGTTATATATAAAACGAACGGGAATAATTATGGAAAGTGTTGAAGTCTGTAATTTAAAAAAAAAAACATTATTAATAATAAAAGTTAATCTTAATTGTTTAAGCAGACGATGTATTAAATAATAATAAAAATAACATGAATATTTCAACATAAATTTGGCAAAAGTCAATTGTTTGTTGTTTCCTTTGTCAGACACAACAGCTTTAATTCCGTTTAACAGCAACAATCTCATCCGAATCTCTTACCACGGGTAATATGATATTTAACAGTGTTTTAACGTTTGTTTATCTTAGGATACAATTTCGGAGGCAGTCGTTAAAATTGAATTAAACACGTTTTTAACACTCACAGTTGTAAGTTTCCTCCTCAACTTCGAGGCGTTTCCTCCGTCAAGATGGCGGGTTTCCGGCCACGTCAGTGCGTGTCGCGTCACTTCCGTCAGAAAAGGAAATAAAAGCAGACAACTTCAACGGAGTGTGTTTGGTGTTTGACGCTTGGCGGTCATGGAGAATGTTTAGTTTACTTTATTTCACTAAGTATTAATGGTCTAAACGTTTGCCAGTAGTCACCAAAGACCATGTTAACCTTGTTTTCAGGGGGAAAATTAATCAACTGAATTTGCTTGTGTCAATGTAATCCCAGCATCATAAAAATGTCCATGTTTTAACCACATTTTTGGACATATGTCGTTTCCATCGTTTACCGTCACTTTACATGGTATCACCATAGAACTTATTTGCAAGGATAGTAACATTTTCACATTTTCTCTTGAATTTGACTGAGAACTGATAATACATGATGGAGTATTAATTGTTCTGGAAATTTTATCTTTTATCTTTTTTCACATAAGTATAATCATCCACTTCTTGTATTTTTTTCATGCATACAAAGGCTTCATTTATTAAAGGTGCACTAAATAATTATTACGTCATCTTGAACGTACACAAAACCTAGTGGTGTGGATGCAGCATCATTGAACATAAGTGTGACCGGGCGGGGCCGGGCTTTAATTAGCCTGATAAGGGACCGGGTGTGTAGGATCACCACCCGGCCTGGTCACAACGAGTTTTAAGTTTCAGATGCCAATGTAGAAATTTACTAACAATCAGCCATGATTAATTTAATCCGAGAGTGAAAGTGTCAAATAACAGGACGAAAAAATTACTGAGTTTATCTTTAAAGTAGCATGAAAATTCGTTGAATATCAGAAAGCTCACTCAGCTCTTTTCATGAGACATTTCCAAGGCCAGGTTAACAGCTGCTACACTTTTGGGGGTGGAGGTTTGAGACCTCAGCTCGTAGGTTCCTCCATGCTGGCACAGAAATATTAACACTGCAGTGGAGCAGCAAAATGTACTCTGTGTGGATGCTGCTGAGAGCTGCTATAACCGAATGGAAGAAGAACTTGACAACCATCCAAATACTTTTAGCGATTGAACATAAATACATTTCTTTCTAAGACTGGCTTGCCTAGATTATTAGAAAGTGGCATTTATCTGGGGTGTCATATGGGGTATTTTCTGAAACATTAGAAGATGGTGTTAATAATCAATGTTTGAAATGCCCTCTATAGAAATCTTTATTGTATGTAAATTGCATTATATTAAATGTATTTAATGGACCATCCAATTCAATATTCTGAATATGTGGCCAATTCAATTAAAAAACAATCTATAAAAGTACTTTTGATCAAAGTAGCAAATAATCAACAATGACATCACATTCACGCACATTCGTTATGTTTGCAGGAGTGAAGGAGCAGTAAATTAATCAGTCCACCAGAAGAGGGCAGCATAGCAAGATCACAGCAGGTACTGTATGAAACAAATGAAGAAATTAACTAAACAATAGCATGACATCTCAATAATATTATATAGTTGAAAGAGTTGTAATCCAAAATTTGATAAACGCACAATTGTGTTCCATTTAGCAATTGAATGGCTTTAATTACAGGAACTCTGGTATGTGATTTCCACAGATATGCCAGAACGGATCCTTGTCACCCTCCGCAAAGAAGTGAACTATAATAGGGTCAGTGTTACAGGTAAATGGTAGAACATAGCAAATGTAATTTTTGTTAAAAATGTAATGTCACTACTGTCATATATAGCTCAATATACATTGTTTTATTGAGCTATATTATATTAAAAGTATAGGCTATAGCACAATATAACAACGTGTGTTTTATGTGTGTATATATATATATATATATATATATATACATACATACACACACACACACACACACTGGTGGCCAAAAGTTTGGAATAATGTACAGATTTGGCTCTTATATAAAGATATTGGTACTTTTATTCACCAAAGTGGCATTCAACTGATCACAATGTATAGTCAGGACATTAATAACATGAAAAATTACTATTATAATTTGAAAAAAAATATTAAACTATTTCAAAGGGTCCTCATCAAAAAATCCTCCACGTGCAGCAATGACATCTTTGCAGATCCTTGACATTCTAGCTGTCAGTTTGTCCAGATACTCAGATGACATTTCACCCCACACTTCCTGTAGCACTTGTCATGTGTCTGTTTTGTCGGGCACTTTTCACGAACCTTACAGTCTAGCTGATCCCACAAAAGCTCAATGAGGTTAAGATCCATAACACTCTTTTCCAATTATCTGTTGTAGTCTGAGTTTCTTTGGCCACTCAAACCTTTTATTTTTGTTTTTCTGTTTCAAAAGTGTCTTTTTCTTTACAATAAGTCCTGCACCCCTGAGTCTTCTCTTTACTGATGTACATGAAACTGGTGTTGAGCGGGTAGAATTCAATGAAGCTGTCAGCTGAGGACATGTGAGACATCTATTTCTCAAACTAGAGACTCTGATGTACTTATCCTCTTGTTTAGTTGTACATCTGAACATCCGCATCTCTTTCTGTCCTTCGAGTCAGTTGTCCTTTGTCTTTGAATACTGTAGTATACACCTAGAGTACACAGCCTTCATTCCTCAAAACAATGACTGACTGATGAGCTTCTAGAGAAAGCTGTTTCTTTTTTTGGCCATTTTTGCCTTTTATATTGACCTTAAGACATGCCAGTCTATTGCATACTGTGGCAACTCAAAAACAAACACAAAGACAATGTTAAGCTTTCCTAGTTTCTATAATTTATTACGTTTAAGTAGAACACTCAAAATAATTCTATTTAATTTTATTTATTCAAGATTTACACATTTCAATTTCATAACAAAATTCCATCAAATTAAATTGCATAATCTTTAAAGAAATGTAATTAATAAAAATTAAGTTTGTTTTATTGATAAAATTTTTTAAAGACCCCCTCCAATGAAAATCAAGTTTTTAACATTGTTAAAATGTCCATATGGTGTTTTTTATATGCTAGAAGACACCATGAGTGAAATCAGCAGTCAACACCATGGCTGAGCATTTTCGTCTTGGAACTGCAGTGTCCCAAAGACAGCCTCAAAAATGCAGATTCAGACAGCCAAGGTTTCATACGTCACAATCCTAAGCAACCAATCCCATCAACTTGCAGGGTGGGGCTTTCCATATCAATAGCATATGCTATGGTGAAGCAAGGGGTATCAGGAGAAGTTTTTACTTTGGATATATCATTTAGTTGCCTCTGTCTTACCTACAATATTACTTGCTACATTAACAACTTTGCTTTGTTTTTTACGCTCAGGTTTCCGTAGCACATGGTCTTATTGAAAGACATAATGCTTTCCATGAGATTCTTGTAAACCATTTCTAAAATGTCTTTACTTACACCAAAGTGGTTTTACCTCCTAATAAGTTGCAGTCTCTGCATTGCTTTATTAAAAACATAATCTGTGAGGAGTTAAGTGCGCCATGCAAGGGTTGGACGTGTGAACAGTGAGCGCTTCGCACTTTGCTAGTTTTGAATTCATTTTGTGTCATAAACCGATGAGATTTGATACACTCTGTTTCACAACAGTTCTATGAAGACAATATGTCAGAGAATTCAAAATCCTCAGGCTCTGGAGACATTAAAAGACAGAGATATGTCTGCTCAACATAACAGGCCATAAGCTGGAAATTGAGCGAGCTCTGAGATCCACGGAGGGAGACAGGCCCCGATCAATTCTGGCCAAATTTCTGAGATCATCCGATAGAGATCTCGTGTTATGTGAGGCGAGGAGTAAAGGAAAGCTTTTTTGGAAGAACCACAGCATTTTCTTGTTCCCAGACTTTGCGAATCTGACAAGAGTGAAACGCGATTGATTCAAGGAATGCAAGAATCACTTACATCAACGAAAGATTTCTTTTACTATGATGTTTCCGGTCAAACTGAGAATAGATGCTAAGGATGGCCGCAAATTATTTACATGTCCACAACAAGCGACATCTTTCATAAAGTCAATGGAATGAGTAAGCATTTGATGTGGCTCCCAAGTGAACTAGACTCTCTGGCTCACTGAACATTCGTTTTGACTGCCCGAGGAAACTGAACGTTTTTGTTTTTATTTATTTTATTTGAATTTTATTTGTGTGTGTGTGTGTGTGTGTGTGTGTGTGTGTGTGTGTGTGTGTGTGTGTGTGTGTGTTTGTTTGTTGGTTCCATTAGAAGCTGGAGCTTGTTTTGGGAGGAACACTCCTTCGGGACAGTATGTGGATAAATCTACATGTTTTTTGTTTTTATTCCCCCTATTGGCAGGAGTTTGTTTCATAGATTTTTTCTGTTATGCAATTCTTTCTCACTAAATTTGTATAGAAGCACCAGACTTGAGCAATCCGATGGCAAAGTTGTTGCAGGGACTCTCGTATGTGTGCATGGACCGTTTGAGTTTAGAGGGATGAGCACCGGTTGGCGCTGTCGTGCACAAGGTTAATGCACATGTTTATATTATTTTCTGTTTGTTTCATTCTGTGGAAAGTTCGGGGGTTGATTGTTGCACTAATGTTGGAATGTGATCTTTATAATCTTGTTTTGGACACACAATCATTTTTTTCTAATATGTCAAAATGCCAAATGCTAATATGAGTGGGTTGTCTCTCTCCACGTGGAATGTGAATTGGTTGGGGCACCCCATAAAAAATGGTCTTACCGATATTTGGATACTTTTGAACCAATCTAGTAGGGACTATACATTTTTTTCATTAGTCCATAAGTTGTTTTTTTATCTAAGTCCCTCATTTCATCTGTTGTTGATTGCTCAGCTGGAAAAATGTTCATCTCGGATCACTCCCTGGTGAGTTTAGAGGTGTTGCCACATATGGAGAAAAATAAATCACATAGTTGGTGCGTTAATGTATCCCTTTGGCAAAATCCTGAATTTCAACAGATGTTAAAGGCCGAAATCAATGTTTATATGTAGACCAACTGGTCCTCAGTATCCTCTGTGGGCGTGGGAGGCTGGAAGGTGGTTGTTGGGGGTCGGATCATACATTATGCCTCATTCATCAAAAAATTCAAAGCACGAGAACTTGTGGAGTTGGAAGGAAATATTAAAATTGTAGAGGCAGAGCTGAAGTGCCGAATGTCGTCTGATGGCCTCTTGAGAACTGACCCAATTGAAATAGAGCTATAAAGCTATTCTGTCATGGAAGGTGGAGTTTGGGCTATTTAGGGCAAGACAGTCATACTTTGAGTCGGGGGACAAAGCAGGAAAACATCTGGCTAGATGTATAAAGCAAAGAGAGTCTTTTTCTACCATTCCCTCAGTGAAATCTGGTGGTGGTGAAATAATTATTTTGGCCATTGATATTAATAATGCTTTTAAAGAATTCTTGATCTTGATCTCTATAGTTCTGTATCTTATTCTACTGATGAAGATATAATAAACTTTGTGGAACCATTAGAACTTCCTAAACTGACTGCAGAGCAAAAAATTCTCTTGATTCCGAGATAACCTTAGAGGAGGTTGGCAAGGTAATTAAGGCCTTGCCCACAGGCAAGGCTCTGGGGCCAGATGGCTTTGCCACTGAATTTTTTAGATCTTATGCTTCAGAATTGGCTCCTTTTTTGCTAGAAGTTTATACAAAATCACTAAAGAATGGAATATTTCCGCCAACCACGACACAAGCCTGGATCAGTCTGATTCTTAAAAAGTACAAAGATCCAAGGTAGTGTAAGAGTTACAATCCAATCTCCCTGATCCAGCTAGATGTTAAAATAATGTCAAAAATTTTGGCTAACCAATTAAGTAAAGTTATGACATTAATAATCTATTATACGTATAGATCAGATGGGGCTTATATGGGGCCGTAGCTCTTCTGATAATATTAAGCGTTTCATCAATATCATGTGGTCAGTGGCGAATGATCAGGTTCCTGTAACTGCTATCTCACTTGACTTGAAAGGCGTTTGATATGGTAGAATGCGATTTGGGAATACGGGTTCGGGAATACTCATATTGGATGGATTAAGTTACTTTATAGACACCCGGTAGAGGCGGTACAAACAAATGGATTCATCTTAGATTATTTTACTTTGGATAGGGTCACCTGGCAGGGATGCCCTCTTTCCCCATTATTATTCTGTCTTGCCCTGAATCCATTAGCAGCTACAATAAGAAAGGAGGATGATTTTCCAGAGGTGGTGGCGGGAGGTATGACGCATAAGCTTTTGCTTTACACAGATGATATTTTATTATTCGTCTCTGACCCTACTAGATTTATGCCTTGCCTCCACAGAATTATCAACTCGTTTTTGAAGTTCTTGGGATACAGAGTTAATTGGTCTAAATCCAAAGCTTTGGCTCTGACAGCGTACTGCCCGGTAACGGCTTTTCAGTGGGGCACCTTCCAGTGGTCCAAACAGGGCATTAAGTGTTTGGGTATTTTATTCCCAGCAAATTTGTGTGATTTTAGTTTAATTTTGACCCTTTAATAAAAAGGTTTTCGAGCAATGTGGACAGATGGGCTTCACTATGTTTATGTATGATTGGGAAGTTTAATGTTATAAAAATGACCTATTACAGTCTCTCTCCATTGAAGTTCCTCTCTTTTATTTTAAACAATTTGACAGTATAGCTAAATCATTTATCTGGAATGGTAAATGTCCACGAATGCATTCTAAAATGTTACACAGACCAATTGACAAATGTGGGTTAAGTCTCCCCAAGATTTTGTTTTACTGTTATGCTTTTGGACTCAGACATTTGGCGCATTGTTCACTTCCACCTGAGAGAGCTCCTCCCTGGCTCTTTATTGAACTGGAGTTCCTTGCCCATATGTTGCCAACAAAAGTTTCCTGTGTGTTCAATTTGGACATTTACCTGAACGTTGCTGCAAGTATTGTTTTAAACCCTATTTCCATATTGATGAAAGCTGATTCCGTGTTTCATGTGCTATTTGTGTTGATTTGAGTTTGGAATCAATAAAAATTGTTAATGACAAAAAAAACAATCTGTATTCTCAGTAAAATTAAGATGCCTATCTATACATGTTCCCAGATATGTAAAATGGTAAACTATTTCTACAGGGTGCTCACCAAGTATTAAAGGTTTAACTTATTCAGAGATTTCCTGCTTCTTGATTGTAACAACTACATGTTATGTGAGTATTTACATATGAGTTATTTCAACTTGGAAAACCTATGTTACAACTACAAGCTGATTCTTTTATTTATTAAGCCATCGACTGAAAAAACATAACTATATGCAAGTTTTTAAAAATAACTATATGTAAAAGTATGCATGATACAACTTTGGCCTTCTTTGTTTGTAAGTGAAATAAGTAAACAAAGAAATGTCATGGCTAAAGACTTCAGTAGCTAAAGAGTTTAAGTTGACTAGACAAACATCAGCATAGTTCTGTAATGTCATGAAAACAGATGTCAAGCCAATATCCTCGGGCAAGATTAATAAATGCACTTATGAGCAAGTGAACCAGATCCAACAGCAACAAAGTCCTGTTCAGTGTGAAGGAAGACTGGAAACAGTGACAATCAGAGCTGCATCCATCCACCTCCCAATTCAACAGCAGCAGATGGAGAGAGATATTTTGACAGGTTCACTTGCAGTGGAACACCTGTATGGCTTTGTGTCAAATCCACATTGAAGTTGCAGTGCTGCTGCTTCAACAACAAAGGAAACAAAAGCCACTGGATTCACTGAGTTTACTGTTATGGAAACAGTGTGTAAGACATGTGCATGTCGACATAATTGTGTGTTGAAGCTTGTGTACTATCCACAAAGGACCTTTGCTTAAACCAGAGTGATTTGCTGCAAGTTTACTTTTTTTTATGTTGTTTTCTCTTGGATCTCAACATAAAAAAAGCGTTTTCTCATGACCAAAATAAATGTTCTCGAGATCATGATTTACATTGTGTAAAGGCCATGATTCACAGTTTTATAGAAACAATGTATTCCTATGAATCCATTCACACCTGGAGTGAACATTTGCACACAGACAAAGCAAATTCCTTTACTGTGAGTGTGTCATTTACATTTTTTGCCCGATGATGAAATGCCCTGACCAATACATTAGAGAATAATAAAACAATAAAATGCTGTAAAGAATAGGAAAGGGTTTTAGGGGACCTGTGTAGCTCAACGAGTAAAGACACTGACTACCACCCCTGGAGTTGCGAGTTTGAATCCAGGGCGTGCTGAGTGACTCAAGCCAGGTCTCTTAAGCAACTAAATTGGCCTGGTTGATGGGGTAACCTCCTCGTGGTCGTGAGTTGTGCATGGATGCCGTAGTGGATGGCGTGAAGCCTCCACACTCGCTATTACTCCGGGGTAATGCACTCAATAAGCCACATGATAAGACGGTCTCAGACACGGAGGCAACTGATATTCGTCTAACGCCACCTGGATTGAGGCGAGTCACTATGCTACCATGAAGACTTTGAGTGCATTGGAAAAAAAAAGAAAGGGTTTTAAAAGAGACATTATTCAATGACAAATGGGTTGCGCTGATCTCATCTTTTTACTCTTAACATGAAGTGAAAACATTTCATTGTTTGAATTTTTCCTCATTATACTACTCAATCACTAGAGAGTGAAATCTGAAAAATTACCAGCCAGTGGTTAATAACATTTTAAGTTGCATAACATGAAATTTGGTTACATATACAAATGATTTACTCGCATTGTTGAGGGTTGCACACAAAGGAATAAATTGATCTTGGGATTTTAAGAATCTGTTTCGGGATCGTTCAAATGAAGATCACAATTAATCTGAAAATGTATATTTTTACCCAGCCCTATTTGATAGCATAGCTAAGATAATTTAGTCTTGCCAGAACTTAATGAGAAATGTTTGAGTTCATTTTGAGAGTTCTGTCTTTAAATAACAAGAACTTTGTTATCTTTGCAAATATGACATGTTAAGATCTCTTCTGAATACCTAGATTACTGGGGTCTTTTTCCTCAGAAGAATATTATGAAGTTGTAGTCACAAAAGTCACCATTTTATCTTCATTTAATATGATTGCTGTCTTGGAGGAACAATTGAGGATCTGAATCCATCTACTTTGTGATTTTTCTTTTGTATGGGATATAAACTTTGATATAGGGCGAATTCAGATATATTGGACCACTCTTAATCATTGAGATGAATGAGAAAGCATTTCTAACACATTTTTACCTCTCATCCTAATAGATTCATTAGCTGAAGGGATCAACGGTAACTCAAGATAAAGGATACATATCTTGAACAGCAAACAATTCTGGAATGGCTCATCAATCTGAGCTGCAGGTTTTATTTATAGGGTCATTCACCACAAAAAAGAAGATAATCCCCTTAGATTTGTGTATTGGTAGCATGGGGCACTGCTTCAATGCAGGAAGACCGCCAAGGGACAAAACGGGCCTCTCAGAAGGAAGTAGGGCTTGCAGCTCAGTAGGGTACAACCACGTTTCCCTATGAGATGAAGCCTGGAGAGCAGAATATCGCACAGTGTGAGAACAGTGTTTCCTTCAGAGGGATTGTGGGAGAATGTGCATGCATTAAGATGAGCTTGGGGTGTCAAATGTGAGCCATGCTGGCTTTGTCAATTGAGAACTTTGGTGAAGCAACTCGCTGCTTGTTGTGCTAGGCATGTCTGTCATAATAATAACGTGAAGGATGACAATAGCAAAAGCACATTACTATTTGTTCCTATTGTAAACCTGCTGTGGGAAAGGGAACGGCACAACTTGTTTAATCGCATAATGGCAAGCGAATTGGCGTGTAACTTTTCAACGGCGAACGACAGACATGGAAGCACCCCTCGGTTATCATAGTTTGTGCAACAAAAGATCCTAAAGGGGTGCAAGTTAGAAAACAAACAGCATTAGGACCACACCTCCCCTCCCTTTGTTGGCTCCCCATGTTGGCAGAAGGAGTCGTTGGGCACTCTACCCCATGCCTCGCACAGTAGGGGTCAACGTGGAGAGGGGTTGGGTATGGCGAGTATAAATGAGCCTCTCAGTGTCGCCTGCCAATCACTTTTGTGGTAATTACTGATAGCCTGAAAGGTCGCTAAGGGGATTTACATCACATTTTGCACCACTTCCGCAGTCACGTCAAGAAACGTGCGTAGACATCGTAATTTTTCTCTGTCAGATCAGATCAGATGTTGAGTTTCCTCCCACAATCCAAAACGTTGTCTTCTGTTCCATGTAACGAATTGTGGTTGGAACACAAGGCATAAAGGGTACTTCTTCACTTGGGGCAGAAATGCGGTTTCCCTTAACTGGGTCAAAATTTCACAACCCTTTGAAAGAAAACCTAGATGTACTATGTAGACATAATCCAACTTACAGACCTTAAAACGTCCTGCCCAGTTCAGAAAGAGCACTTGTTAAAAATTGCTGCAAAAACGGCTAGTTGCAACATCTTCACGATTGTGATGTCACTACCATGAATATATTAACATGGGAGTCTGGACCACCAAATTGGTATCTAGATGTGGGGGAAATTTGCCAGATGTTGTGTTTTCAGTATGACCAAAATCTTGCATAGCTAGATTTTTGACTATCCACCTTTTTCCTGGGAGTCTTACTGGTGGGTGTGACTTCTGCTGGAAGTTGTTCTGGCTCCGGCTGCTGACCCGGATTATAGTTGGTATTAAGACATATTTCGGATGATCTGATCACAAATGGTCATCACTAAATATAGTTGTAAATGTGGTGCAAAAAATGTTGTGATTGGATCATAAAAAACATTTACAGAGGAAGTCAAAATGCATGTGACCACATTGTAACTTAGGCTCCTGATGCATCCCGGACGGCAACAAAACACCACCCCTCAACTGTCAGTCAACCGCATTGCTGAACTAGAGATTAAACTTTGCTGGTTATGAGCAGATTTAAAGGGAATTTACCATCTGATAGGACATCTTGAAAAAGCTATTACATACCCATTTACAATAACTTCAGTGTGTTTGATCGTCTTCAGTGTGTTTGATATCAACATGCAAAGACACAGATGACAAGCACACACCCGATGCTCAGCTACTCAGCTAACACAAGTACTTCACTAAAATAATGGACAAATCTTCTATTAATGTTGCATTTGTGCTTAGATTAACTTTCAGCTGCATCTATGAGAAACAGTGTGCCGTTTTCAAGCTTTCTTTGTCTTTATGACTTTTTTGCAGTTTATTGTCATTAAATAACACACTGACATAATGATTGATTTATGTCACCATGAAATCAAACACCCTCTCCTCGAAATCCCAACACATCTAGATGTATGAATGAATGACCAACAATCAACGAAAGAATGAATGGACATACGCCACAATGACAACTGTGTTTACTTGATAATGGGAGTAACTCCCACATTTCACGCAATATATCTTGAGATGTGGGAAAAAGGTGGATTGGCATGAAGTCTTGTCCACATTGCAGCTTATTTCGGCCAAGAACCATCCACCCAATCAGGAAGAAACTGTCTTAATGATCCTGGAAATTCTTATGACAAAGACGTCAGCATAGTGAATTTTTGCCTGCATCATGAACATGTCCTTGACATTCTGTTCTCACCTTAGTTGGGATGATTCCTTCATAGGCTTGGCAATCTTCGGATTTATTGTACATAATTGTTTTATTATTTATTGTGCAACCACAAAATGTTTAGTTACATTTTCTTATCATATTGATATTTTAGATCCCCTAACCCAACCACATTCCTAAACATAACTACTTCTAAACAATATGAAACATGTAACAAGCAGGCTATATTTGTCACAATTTTAGTTACATAACAATATAATATAGATATTTTTTAGTACCAAACCCCATCCCTATACCTAACCAGTTCTTAACTATAGAAAAGACATAAAAAGCAGATAAAAGGAGTCTTGATGTACCTGCAACAAAACATCAACTAGCATGGCTGCAGATTCATTTGTGTAATGAACGGTACCAAAATCCGACGTCTTTGAAAGTCGTGTAGTGTGTAGGAGCCATAAGTAGAAAACCTAGTTTTGCTTGTGGATATCTAGATTACCTGTATGCTACAAATAATATTTCATAGATTTGAGACAAAGCTAAACCATGACACCCTTTTTCTTATGTATTTACATGTAAAAGTTGAATAAGCAGCGCACAACTGACTCTAACTGACTCGATGTAGCCAACAGAAGGAGGTGGAGAGGCAAAAGTGTGAGCCAGCCCCACCCTGCTCGGCATGGTTTATGGAATATTAAGCTTAAAGCAGACACGGATGTGTTTAAACCTTGGACATCAAAGACAGCTCCTCTTGGCACACTGTCCCCCATTGTCGTTTTGATGCTAGGCGATCTGTAAGCCACCCTTGCCTCACGAGTTTGCGTCCTCTTTGGATGAAGGCTAAGAAATGGCAGCTGAATTCCCCTAACGGGGTTAAAGGGAGTTTAACTGTCTAAAGAGCTCATCGCTCTAAGGTGGTCCAGGCGTGTCTCCTCACTGCATTTCACATCACACCGATGTATCTCTTTTGATATTATCAAATCCCCAGAGAGAGGATTTTCTCCTCGATGGGCGTAATTTCTTTAATTATATTTAATCCTGCATTTGTGGCAGAGTCAGTCTATTGATTTTGAAGTATGCATCACTTTTGTAAGCATTTCAGCCATGCCACAAGGAGACTTGGAGTCCTCCTGTTGTTTTTTCTGAATCAAAAGACACTATGTTAATCTCACAAATACATGAGGATATTGATAATGGAACAATTAGTTTTTTGCTTTAATCCCACGACTTGTCTGTGCGCCAAACCCTGTAGCAGCTTCCAACTATAGAAGACGTTTGGCATTCTTGCTTTCTCGTGCTGCTGCAGAGCACACCTGTCCTCCTTAAGGCTAAATAAAATACCTCAGTACCTGGCAGGTGGCAACAACCACTCATTGCTGTCTGACATGGCGGTGTGGTAACATCTCAGGAGACTTGTCATTTGGCTTGAGTAAACCCCACAGACAGGCTGTTTGACATGGCGCGCAGGGTCAAAGGTGTAAGGCCACTATGCGTGAGCGGTGGGCAATACTGATTAGCGCACAGATTACAGCAGAGAAGAGGTAAACTACTGAGCATCATAATTACAAGGGTTGTTTGCACCATAAAAGGGCTCTTGAGGGACGTTGTGTACGCGTGTGTGTGTTTGATCTCTGTAGAAGGTGGAATGTCAGACCAGGCAGTGCTTGAAAGATCTACATGCACATCTATGCAGAATGTGCCATCAGTGTTATTTGGGTGCAGCTAAATCATTTGGAGATTCACAGGAATTTTTATGCATGCCATGACTGATTTGAAAAGGTTAATCCTCAGTTTTAACTTGTTCTTCTGTCATACACTGATACGCTACTTCTAAGGCTGGATCATCACTGTCAGTTTAAAGAATAAAACTATTTGATTTTATTTCTTGATTCTTGATGATAACTTGTTTTGACCTTCTAACAGAATTGCAACGTTTCATCCCTGATTACCAATTTCTGAATCCTAATAACTGGGGTTAGTACATTCAAAAATGAACATTCTGTCATTATTTGGGAGTGCCGAGTCATTCTGAACCTGTATGACTTTTTATGTTGCGTGGAAAACAAAAATATATATTTTTGGGGTGTTTGTTCAACTACATGCACATTTTTCACTGTGGATTTCTAGAAAATAAAGCCTCATTTAAAAAAATGTCTCACACTCGCTAGTTTTTATTTTTATATGGGTCTTCTAACAATGTCCAACAGTGTATGTGCATTCATCATGAGACTTTTTCAGCACATCTCAGATTCTGTACTATGTATAATAGAATTCTGTGGTGGAAATGACAATGATGGAAATGACATTTTTGTTGTTTTTGAAATAAAATGGGACCCTTTGTCCCAAATACACACAAATAATAGTTTCACACTTTGACGAAATTAATGCTTGATTGGAAATGACGCCCAATAAAAATATTCTGCTCACAGAATAAAATATATATTTTTTTCTTCAAATATTTCACTTATTTGAAGCATGATCTTTACTGACACATATGTCGACTTTGTAAAGAAGTATACTAACTTTTGACAAAACTTTATTTTTAAAGTCTTTGTTTATTTTAGTGAATCGAAGATTAGTAGATTATCGTAGTTTTAAACATGTAATAATAATAATAAAAAATTTGTTTTTATATAATGCATATTCAGAGTTATTTATTATGTGACCTTCACATAATAAAAAGAACAAAAAAAATAAATAATAATTCCTGGGACATAAACATTTTAAAGTTGAAAAAACACCTTTCTTTTCAATGAATGGGGACAGACACTGTCAAGCTCAAAAAAGGAAAAAAGGATAGCATCATATAAGTAGTTTACATAATTCAAGTGCTATATTCTAAGTGTTCTTAAGTCATATGATGACTGAAGTAACAGTTATGCCACGTCCAGACATATTAAAAAGAATTTCAATAAACAATGACTTTAAATGCTAAGTCACATGGACTATTTTAATGGTCATCCATCCGCATTTACTTTCATTGTATGGAAAATCAAATTGTGTGTGAGCTCATCTGATAGCGCATTGCACTTGCGATGCAAATACCGGAGAATGAATCCTGATGAGCACTTTTGTATTGTAATTATTTTAAAATGCTTTTTATTTGGCCATTTAGTTTCATAAAGAGCATCATTTGACTAATTTAACAATCCTTCAGAGCTGCACACTTAATCAAATTAACATCAAAATGACTTTATGGTCATATGTGATTATTAAACTGCAAAAGGTTGCAGTGAAAGACAAATAAACATGTCTGTGCGCGCTTCAAAAGGTGCGTTGTTCTGCGTACATGAGGGGCTCGTGAACTTTTAGAGCAGTTCACGTGCATTGTGAAATAAAAGTACTGCAGGTTTTAAGCATTCACGATTCCAAATATTAAGAACCTCTACAAGTTAATGTACATATCTACAAAGGTGGCACTGTATAAGAGAAAAGGAAGAGATGAAATTCTTCCACCAGATGCTGAACTTTGTGAATGACACGCAACACTTTCCGTGTCAAAATAAAAGCTCCAGGTGAAAGTGACTTGTCAAAATAAAAGCTCCACCTTGTTCATTCACAAAAACTATTTAAGTAAAAAATATATTAAGGAAAATAATGCTTTTTATTAAGCTACTATGTATCATAATGTATAAAATATAAATGTGCAAATCAATGAAAATTATTAGATCTCATTCTCCCTTGTGTTAATTTAGAGGAAACATGCCTTCATTATTTTAATATAGATTTTTATTCAATGTATTTAATAAATTTGGCTACAATGGCTGTTTGGATTAAATTAATTTACTCTGATTTAAAAAAACAACAACTTTTGGGCCATTTCAGAGCCAATACATAATTATCGAAGTAAATCGAATATCATCAGTAGGCTGAAATATATCACCATACTGCCCATCCTGACCCCAAACTACACAAAAATCAACTACCCATTTTGTAATTATAACTGTCTAGCTATAACATCCCAATTTTGTATAGTTTCAAGTTAGAAAAACAAAACAAAAAAACTTCAGTGTACCATTTACCATTGACACAGTGTAATACAAAAAATAAAAAAATGTGTGAATGTCTATTTGGATCATTACAAATTGCACAATCATGTTGTAATGAAAGAGTTCTTGCCTGAAATAAAGGCTCTAAGCATTGTGATGCCCTAAATCCCAGTTAAGACTCTCCATTTCTCAAGCTAAAATGGATAACACCAAGAATCTTTTATCCTTTTATCCTGTTCAGATCCCTTAATCCTGTGGCCATTTCAGTTTTCTATTCAATGTAAACAGCACTTGTTTGGTTGTCCAGCTCTGGAATTTATCTGTGATGTCAATGAGAAGTTGAGACACTTCAGAAAGAGCAGCTCGACAGAGCCAAAAACAAAATTAGATCTCTTTGAGTCTTTTAATGAGATGGACCTCAGCATTCACATTTCGTCTGACCAATACCAACTAGCAATGCCCTAATAACCACCTATAAAACCTTTTTTGCGGGAGTCCAGTGCCAGAACAAACACTGCTCAAATGTGATATACATTACAGTCCATATTTTTTATATATACAGTAACGTATAGCTTTGCATCTAGAAAAATGACATGTTTAGACACCTCTGTAAACAGTGGTAAAAAAGCCATTTAATGTATTTTCCCCCCTCCTAACCCTCTATAATTCCCAATTTATCCACTAATTTAAACCTCCCAACAAGCAAAAGATTTGCTCTCTATTTGCCCTGCGTTCAGTGGCAATCCTTTATTGGTGAGCGGTAGGAGTGGGTTGGGGGGGCTGGGCAAGCCGGCACCAATAAAAACAGCACTAAAATGCAATTACAGTGCTCTAAAGAATGGCCAAGCTTAGCAATTTACCCGGGCTAAAGCAAGGAGATTGCAAGTCTGAGGCCACTTGGAATTCTGTGCCTGCGCTGTGTGGGAAAAACAGTGGGACGGCGAACAGCACCCTTTGTGAGGTAATTACTGGAACTAGACGAGGACAGCAGCAGCGAGCTTCACTAATGATAACCCTTCTGCTCGCACCCCCTCCAATCACCTTGTCATTGATATACTTACGCTGATATAAGCACACTTCACTGCAGGGTGGGGGCCATAGCTGTGAGGTCCACACAATGGACTTAAAAAACAAAACAAATAATGTTCTGCTCAAGAATATCTAGTTTACTTTTTACAAACATTTCAAAGATTTGATGCCACAAACCTGAAAAACGTAAGCAAATAAGGTCATTAGTTGCCATCAAAAGTGTTCAGGGGAGAATTAACTATGAATGAATTGCAACCGGTCAAAATCCATGCTGAACGCAATTTGCTCATGCAATTCCGATCTTGTGGTTGGACTATGAGCGCTATGTAACAGAATGCATAGACCACGTAATCTTATGCACTCTTCTGGGACTGAACAGCATAACTCCACTACTGTGATTCAGGCACTTTAATCATCTTTTTATCACACTGAAAGTGCACTTGACTACACTGGGGTTGTAGATATATGACGGGTTATAACTTCTCTCATCTCCGTTTGGTCATTATTTGATGAATGACTGCTGATATCATCTATAGAAAATGTACACAAGCATCTCTTTGAAATAAAATTGATATTAAGTTGATACTTAAGTGATACATCAACAAGAACCCCATAAAGTCCATTAAGTGGGAAGTTGTGTGACAAGGTTTCTTTTGGATCCCATCAGGAGAGTGTCTCAGAAAGCACAGTCACATCTGTCGTGTAGTGGCCAAAAAAAGAACTACAACAACAACGCAGGTGAAAAAACAGAGCCATCTTTAATGATACATTCAGAGGTTTACTCCCAGGTTCCTTTTGGGTGATTCCAAATGGATAGAGGCAGTCAAAACATGACATGTTACTGAAACAACTGTGAGTGTCTGTTCCCAGGATACTCATTACATACTGTTCATAGTCATTCATCCAGCACGCTAGCCGAACCCTTCCATAACACCAGCATACTACACAGAAAATATCACATTTGAAATCTGTTTGAGAGTTAATGGTGACCATGTGCTACACACATCCAGTTTTCATGAGCACGCTAATTCTTAGCACAATTTTCAAGCCAGCAGAAAGCTGAAGTGGGTGTGGGTGGGAATGTTTGTGCTATCTGTGGGTGTATGCTCGCAAACTGTGGGTGTATTGTATGTTAATGATGTGGCACTAAGCGCAATTTGCTATTTACCTGAGAAATTAGTCATTGCGCTAAGACGTTTCAAAAGCAGGTCTGTTTTCAGTGTAAAGTATAAACTCAGTTCTTACATTTGCAATTTGGAGATTCCACCAGCAGTTGGTAATAAGATATCATGTCCAAACTCTGAAAATATTGTGGAACATCAAATTATGTCCCTGACATAAGAAGTTTATGTCAGGGACAAGAAATTTATCAGATTTGTATTAAACTTTCTAGAGGCCATTGTTTATTTATTAATTATTAGTATTATTATACAATAATACTATTATAAAATTATTTTTTACAATTGTATTGGTATTTTTCCACCTGTTGTTTAAGAGTGACTTTTAAGTCACTGCAAAGGGTGCAGGTGAAAGAATTTGAAGAGGTTAAATTGTTTGGATTTGGTATAATTTTATTTTGACCACTTTGTTATATTGGTAACATTTACTTTTCGTTTGAAGTGTAATATGAATTTAGAAATATCTTTTTATTTAATTTTCTAAATCAAAATTGACCTTTAGAGGTGACGTGTGTGCCGGCAATATCACTGTGAATACTTGCCATGATTTGTGTTTCAGTAAATTAAAATTATCGATGTCCCGATACCATGTTTTGGAGAACGAATACGGATACCAATATTTCCTTTTCAATACTCGCCTCTACCGCTACCAGTTTTATTTTCTAATGTTTGTTCTTTTAAAGGATTTTACTTAATATAATACAATTATTATTTTATTATTACAGTAAATAATACACAACTACAGAGTAGTGATATATTTCTGTCATATATTTGTCTGGTTAAAAGGAACTCTTATTTTGATGATTACTCAGCAATGCCGCTTCATGATCTCATGATTCACAGCTGAGGAAGTGCAGATTGCTGGTGAATCCGAGAGAATTTAAACTGCTAAAGGCACCTATTTAATCAACTAACTGCATGCGCACATGCATATTATACATTTATTTTTAATTGCAGCCTTTGCCTTTTAAAAATAACACTAGGACATATCTTGGATTTAAGTTGTGCGCTGTAAGCTTACCCAAAGACATTCATACGTCAGATGGTATCGATTTTTGGTATTGGAGTCTTTTACGAGTACGAGTATGTGAGCCCAGTATCAGTATCGGGACATCCCTAATGAAAATTATTAGTAATACTTACATTCTCTGTAAGTTAATGGAATCACACTTTCTATACTTATAAAAGGAGCGTGCCTTGTCATAGAAATATTTATATTCTCCTAATTCATTGCATACAGTCCATTTACACTACCAACTTCTTATGAATGTGCTGTCTTTATATCGCTGTTGTTTGACAGGGAATGGACTATATGATAGCACGCAGATGGTACGATAACCAGAAAAGAACCTCTGGCATAAATTGCACTGGGCAAGCAATTTCGCCAAACCCACTTGCGCCTAGACTTAGCAAATGCTTGCATGAAAATACCAAAGATGAATGGCCATGCCAGTGCCCAGAACTGCACTTTTCTCTATATCTGTCAAAAATACACCAAGGTTCTTTGTTTTGATTAACAATGAAGATAATAATAAAAACAAAAATTAAATAAAATATAAAAGCTGTTGTTTTTTAATCAATATAAGGGAATAGTATAACAGTGTGCAGATCTATCCTCAATTACATTTTAGGAGAGAACAAAAACTGATAATTTAGTAGATAAAATAAACATAAATGGGTACTCTTTTAATTTATATATTTTTTTTAGAAATGTATACAATTTATGGTGCTCTGTTGGAATCTGAAATTATCTCTTACTTTGACAACAGGCTTCTTCTGAGTGTAAAATTAGAATTGTTTTCCAAACATTCTCCATTCTTTATTCCTCAAAATGACTTTATCTTTACAGTACCAAAATTAAAATTATTCATTAAGCAACCAAAACCGTTAATAGGAACTACAAATTATTTCGTACTAAAACATTTCAACCACATGATATTGCAGTTAACTTTTAGAGGATCCCAAAAAATCTCAACAGAAACGAACACCTCTCTGTAAATAATGAAACTACTGTTTTGATATTCTACTTAGCAGTTTATTTTTGTAGTAAGGATATCATGGACAAGCTGCTTGGGAGGTGCTAAACCTCACTCGCTTTTACTGTACCACATTACCGACCTCCCACGAATCACTAGCACCTACTTGTTCACATTTTCTTGCCCTTTATGGGTCCAGCTGAAATCCCGTCGCACTGTTAACTGCAAAGTAATTTCACCCCAAATACCTCTGGAACTGTCAAACATCAAAAGACTGTCACGTGTGAAAACAAGGACTGTTTGAACAGAGGTGTGACTTTTGTATATCTCCAATAGCCCCATCTAGCCATCTATCCATCTTGTGTTGGATCTCAGATGCAGACGAAGCCCCTGTATTGAGATGCGTTGAGATGCTGTTGTAAAAGTCTGCTCAACCTCAGGTGTTTAGAACGACGGTGAGCGAAATGTAGGAGCATAAAGACAGTAGAGGCGGAGGACACTGATTGCAATTAGGTCCATTGTCTCCTATTTATATGGTTATTGGGTGGTACCACTTCAACTGTGTCAAAGTTCTCACACTCTTCACGTGGAGTCTCCCACAGTGGTGCTGGCAAGTCCTCTGCAGGCAATTACCTGCTAACTAGGTTGCTCTCACCTATGTGACAAGCTTGTTAGGTGGGTTTTTGCTGTGTGAAAGTAGACAATTTCCCCCAGCCTAAGGGGTGAGGTGCTCGGCTACCGGCGTTTCCGGCTCATTTGTGAATCGGCCCCATTTTCTGGTTTCTGTCGGTCTGACTGGAGATGTCATTTGTCAAGACAGTAAACCCACAAACTGTCAACACTTCCCTTCCTTTCAATAAACCTAATCTTTTTTAACAATATATGCATTTTTGTATATTATGTGTACTGTATGTTTGAATAGCATACAACCTAACAAAAGTCTGGGCGAAAGAATTACTGTTTACAATATGCAAATTGTCTGCATGTATAGAATGCATAGACCACTATATTTGGCAAAAGTTGTAGGATACCACCAGACTGTCTTTCTTGACTCATTGTTTGACCAGACTGCCAAAAGTCTGACCAAAATTATTTTTATACAAAATTGAATTAAAATGCTAAATAATTCTGAGATGATCAGTGGATGCCACTCAGTAAATTAAACCTTTATGTTTTGTGACATTAATATACAACCTGCTCCCTTAGAATCACTTATCAGATGTGCATTCTTGCCAAATAATTTTTACATGACTCGTTTGACCTTGAAAGTCGAGTAGAACGGTAGATTATGAGGTCATAAACACTTCACAATGCTATCTTATGACATCTAAATTATGTTATTGTAGTGCATGATGTATAAAGTGACACAAAAGAGCATTTAGCTTAAAAACCATCCATTTGGGAGAACATCTAACTCACTTTTAATGCCGCACAGTGGACATTTTAACTCGGAAATGCTGCAATATATGTTATGAACTGTGTAATGTGTTATGAACTGTGTAATTTTGAACAAATCTTAAAATGTATTGTTAAATATTATTTATTATATAGGCTATTGACCAGTAAGCAGTATGCTATTATTCCAACATTGGCTTTATTTTTGCATTTTCTGCATTGAATTTGGGGGAAAATAGTCTTCATTCAAATAATGCGTGTACACACAAACTTTTCACATTTATAAAACCAAAAGCACTCCAGAACCAGAGCAAAACTTACTTTGTAAATCCCAGTATTTATATAAATTTAAACAATATAATATTGTACATACACAAGCTTTATTCCCCACCCCATCTTCTCACCATAATAACCATATGGATCTGACAAGGCCTGTTTTTACTTAACATAACTTTATCTCCATATACTGTAATTTCCATATGTATATTGCCAATAAATAGTATTAATCCGGTCCTGTTTCCAATTGTCCATTCAACCTCTGAATGTGTCCAGCAGTGTCTGTCTATACCGTCTGTTTTGCCTGGCCATTCTGCATCCATAAGGGTCAAATGTGGATCAGAGATTTATCTTTAATCGAATGTTGACTTTTATCTCAAAACGTGATTTCTGTTATACAAAAGTTACATGTGCACTGCCTTTGTAAATCTAAAATATTTGGCAGTTTTGCGCCCTTGAAGGGTGCTGCAGGAAGGGGACGCCACTTTAAGGATCGTTCCAAACGAAAGTAAGAAAAATAAATCCCTTTTACAAGACTATTAGTGAAGGGTACATTCATACAATACTTTCATGCTCCCTTCAGAGTGCCCACATCAAGTGATCTGTCCTTCGAAGTGAGTAAGACATAAGGATGATCACTTTCAAATGGAATCCGTCCATTGTGGGCCAAGGAATCCTTGCTGTCATTAAAAGTACATACCCTTTGTATAATAACATGGGAAAAGTCATCCAATTGCAGCTCGATATTTTCTTTATACAGCTTATGTTTAATGCCTTTTCAAATAGTTACGTGAAAGTAATACAGCTTAATATCGTCTGGATAATGATTACTTTTGATTCAAGTGCTTAACTCTCGAAGCATAGAATCAGTTCATTACTTAGCCAATTGGAGTAGCAAATATGGGAGCATCAGTAAAAGAGTGTGCGAACGTTGCGCACATATTTACACCCAACTAATTGTTTTATAAATCCCGATGTGTGCGTGGACCATTGCTTAGGCACATTACAATGTCCATTTTGTACATACGCAGCATTTATACATCAGGCCCCAGTTGATTATTGCTGGTATTATAACCCTTTGTGAATGGGAATATATAATCAAGTCTCCTCGGAGAGTTTAAGAATATTAGAACTTTGCAATTCCATGTTTTTAATTGATGTACATTTTAAGTAAGGATGTCTTTTGATTGACAAGTGAGGGAATAGGATGGGATTTTTGTGAGCCCGCAATGACAAGAGCTTTGAGTGAGCATTCCCCACCATCCGCTCATGAGATAGCAATGTGTGTCAATATTTTTCAAGATAGTGGAGTTAGGAGATACTAAGACCTGGCTTCTGACAGGGACATTGTGAGAGGAAGAATGAGTTATCAGGGGTCCTTGCTTAGCCCCTGGTATTGGTAGGTTCCATTCACTTGGGCCTATAATCTGCTCCAGAGGCCGGTCAGTGCTGCGGTTCTGTCACCACAGTGAATTTTTGCCCTTATTGTCCCACAAAGAACTAAGCTGGCTCCTGAGCTCTCTCAAAAGAATCAAATTATTATTGAGGGATTTTTTTCCCCTCTTCTCTTTCTCTTGCAATGAAATCAAGAAAGAATGATGCTATTGTGCCCCATGTGGATCATTCCCAGCTCCTAATTGTGGACAAGACTGACAACTAGCCCAAGTTTTAATCTGGTCTATTTATTGGATAGTTTGCTCCTCTTTGTGAGATGCTGAGTCATTGGGGGGACAGAGTCTATATAGGCTGATGCTATAATGACCTCTAAGCTCATTAAAGGTCTGTACATGGCTTTAGTTTTTTCAGTTTCACCTTGCCGTATGAAAATAATGCTATTGGTTCACCCTGTGTTGATTTACTGCTAAGGAGGTGGATTTAGACCAGCAGAGGTATGATGTCTAATCATACAGTGGGTGTCCACTGGCATGGTGATGAGGGGATACATTGAAAAAAATAAATAAAACATAATTTCAATTCTGAACAGTTACTTTGAGAATTGTCAAAAAGTTGAGGAATATTCAACCTTATGCAAATGAGAGGTGAAAAACACTGGGCGGCAGCAAATCACAGTGATGTAAAGTGAGGACAGTGCTGGAGTTTCTGGTTGATTCAGTGCTTAAAACACATTGTTTCATATTACTTCAGAATCAGTTTGCGTGTTAATTTAGTCTAAGTGCAGAATAGGTTGGCAAAAGTGTATTACATAGTACAATTTTAATCATGCATATACAGTATATGATGAATTTATTGACTGTGTATTGAAAACAATTATAGACCTCATGGACCATACTGAAGTCAACCACTCTCACTGTATATTTTACAGACACATCCCACAGGTACTCACAAAATGTTAAGAATTTGTACAAGTTGGCTCATGCAAAACAAGTTATTACGATTTTTCCTTGGTTTAAGAGTTAACCCAAACTTGAGCCTAACCACAAAGTCTAACCCCTTACCCAACCCCTAAACCTAACCCAACCGTTATTGGGTGATGCTATAATCTCTGTATAGTCAAATATCTGCCGATTCATTGGTTTGGTGATATTTTGGTCTATATCAATATTTCACACCAAATGCGAACCGTACTGAAGTACATAATCTGAGATCTGTGCAGACTCTTAAAGGAACATTCATAAATATACATTGTGTTTTCTCAGCCTAATGTCTATTTACCACAGCTGTGGCATGCTGTCTGTTACCACAGGCAATAATTTAGTGTCATCTCTCAGTATGTAGTGTATACGAACAGGATATGCATTTACAGTAAATACACGTGTATAATGGAGGCTTCGCAGGCAAGTGAGCCGAAAGCTTTTAAAGTTACTTGAGAAAATGCAACATTGTTAGTTTTAAACAACATTTTTGTATTTATTTGTATTCATTTTTTTGTAAAGTTTTATAAATCATCCATTTGAGGTGGGATTACTTTTCTGGGGTGGAGAAATTTCTGATTATGCATTCTCAATATAATTCCTGTTGTGAGTTTGCAGAACATCAACAAAGGCGTGTGGTCTTGCAAATGAAGGTATGTCATGCCTTTTCCCGGAATGTGTGGATACAAGTTAAAGTAGCCAGGTTTACCTTTTTAGCTAGTCGTGGCATGAGTTGAAAGACATAGTGATAGTTATTTTTGTTGTTGTTTGTTTTTATACACTGTGTCAAGAGTAAAATTATTGTAATTGACAGCATGCCAGATATGGAACATATAGGGGGGCAAAAAACATCTATGCAATGTATATGGGTGTCATACAAATGGGTTTGCGGTATCAACCCCTAAGGGGGACTGTTCTACGGCAAAATGTTCAAGGTGAAATTTTTTTGTTGAAATCAAGTTCCAATAAAGAGATTTTTGTAGAAGTAGATCTGGTGCTACTTTACCCATTCACAGGGTGCATGGATAGATAAACAGGAATGGCACAGAGGAATCCCGCAACACTGTTTCTCAAACATGAAGCTTATTACATAGATATTGAATAAATAGATTGTATTGACCGAAGTTTCCTTTGATGGACAGGCTTTTACGACTCTATTTTATATGTATTTGTTTTTGTATATGTATTTGGCCCTTTTATAGGTTATCATTGATATATATATATATATATATATATATATATATATATATATATATATATATTATACCTTACTATCCATTATCCGACTGGCGGAGGATGAATCTCAGTTGCCTCTGCGTCTGAGAACGTCAGTCCGCGCATCTTATCACGTGGCTTGTTGAGCGTGTTACCGCAGAGACCTAGTGCATGTGGAGGCTTCACACTATTCTATGCGGCATCCACACACAACTCACCACATGTCCCACCAAGCGCGAGTACAACATTATAGTGACCACGAGGAGGTTACCCCATGTGACTCTACCCTCCCTAGCAATCAGGACGATTTGGTTGCTTAGAAGACCTGGCTGGAGTCACTCATTGTTGATTGAATCCTTCAAAGTCAATTCACTTTGAAGGACATACCAGTGTAACATCTATATTTTTAAGATGGTCATTTGTGAGGTGTACCAGTGCATTGTTATCTGTTTGATACACCATTAGTTGAGTGTCTTGACTGATTGAATGATTGAGGTAATGCACGTCCCTAATTAACCTAATAATTAGCAGGGCCAATTTCAGAGCCCAATATGATTGGTGGTTTAAGTGTGCTTTCATTGGTCAGACTGTTTTAAATGAGCATGTCACGTATTTTTATCTTAACCCTGTTGAAGGCCTACGTGCTGAAACCCGTTGTTTAATGTTATTCATTTTAAGTCTAATAAAGGTTTTCACTGCAAGTGTTGCTGGATTCCTCTGTGCCAATAAAGAGATTTTCCCAGCCAGTGTCTCCTTACATCAATCTGATTTAAGTGAAAGATTACCATTGAACTGTGCGAACAAATGGTAAAGGCTGTATATAAATGTGTGGCCTATTCTTGGAGGAACACAGAAACATAAACAACATAGTTTATGAGTGTCAACTTGCTGACAGTTTTGCCATTTTAAACTGTTTTGATAGCTGCCATAAATTTAGAATGACTTCATTTAGCATGTATCTGAATAAACACTTCATGGATCCCAGCCATATTGCCAATCACTGTATGAGTATTCTCCTAGGCTATATACTATATTAGACTGGTTTACATGAGGATAATTTGGTAATACTCTGGAAAAGTGACCCTATAGGGCTTTTTGAAACTTTAAGTAAACAACTGTGGCAAGGAGGAGGCCAGGGCCGGGCCGTGACGCCTGCCCGGCCCCTAATCGGGCTAATCTCGAGGGATAAAGGCTACTGGAGGTGGCAGTTTGGGAGAGAGAGAGAGAGAGCTACAGGCAGCTGCCCTGTATGTGTTTATGTTTGTGTCTTTTTGTCTAATTAAACATTACTTTGATGCTTCGTCTGGTTCTCACCACCTCCTTTCCCTTTTACCCTGTTACAACAACATTGCTGATAACTCCGATGTAAATTGCTTAAATTTAAACTAATACAAGATATCTAAATCTCAACATGATCACACGCAAGGTCGGCATGTTGTTTCCGATACTTCCGGTACTCTAAGAATGACTACACTGATAAGCAGCATCTCCTATTAGACATGTTTACATTGGCTCCAACGTGTTTACCTTCCCCTGTGGTACAACCAGGGGTGTACAGTTTATAAAACCTGCACTCCTCTTCACTGAATTACTGCCTGTATATGTAGCTGAAAACAACTCGCTACACTTGCTTTTGGTGCCTCTCTGTGGACATTAAACCTGGAAGATGGAGCTCACAATGACCCAACAATGTTTACCACTTTGGCAACTGGGGGTAGTTTTTCAAAGTGGTGGCTCAGCGGTTAAGGCTCTGGGTTACTGACCGAAAGGTCAGGGGTTCAAGTCCCAGCACCGCCAAGATACCACTGTTGGGCCCTTGACCCTATCTGCTCTAGGGGTGCTGCTTCATGGCTGACCCTGTGCTCTGACCCCAGCTTAGTTGGGATATGCAAAAACAACTGCATTTCATTGGCTCTGTACCTGAACTCTGCACAATGACAATAAAGTTGAATCTTATTCTTAATACACCAGTAGTTATTAAGTGGCAAGTCTGTTATGACTAGGTTGTGGAAAGCTGTAAAATATAGAAAATAATTTGGCATTTATAAGTAACGAGAAACCATTTCCCAATCTTTTGACGTTAAATCAAACTGTAAGGTTCTGCACATGCAAATTCATCTGTCAATTGGTAAAAGCTGGTCACATATGGCAAGGAAAAATATGGTTGGTGCCAACCACAATATGAATTACTGGGTGAATGCCAAGAGCATGAAACCATTGAAAACCAACTGACCTTTAGTTTACATTTACATAATTCGATTTTTTCCGGGACATGACATCCAATGTAAAATCTGGGAACTGAAGCAAGCAAATAACCACACAACTCAATGTTAAAAACCCATGTAAAATCAAAACTTCAGTGACCGAAATAAGAATGAGTGTTTGTATTTTATTTTATTTGGTTATGAAATTAACAGCTAGTATAACTAACAGCTAGCAGGACATACAGTGCATCCTATGTGGTCAGTTAAAAAAAACAGCAACAACAGATTCTGAGGTAAAACTGTTACAGCACAACAACATTTTCCTCACAAGTGATAATCTTTTGTCAGCAAATATATACTCTTACTAATATATGTACATTACAGTAAAATAAATAATCATAAAAAATCCTCAGACTTTTGAAAACACAGAAACTAGCCTATACAAAACTTTGGAACTTAAGACCATGTTTAGAAACCAAATCGAACTGTATTGTGGAAGCGAACAGGAATGTATGCGTAGATGCACTACTGTACGCGTAAAAAAAGAAGTATTGATTCTGTAGTTAGCGGCGGATCATTATGTTAAATAAACAGAGCTTTGTGGAATGTTGAAAGGGGCATGTGCTTTGAAATGATCCCTGATTGATGAGAGATTAAAACAGTGTGAGATGGGCAAGAGGTAACTTGAATTCATTTTGAGGGAAAGATCTGCTACAAGAAACAAGCTGGAGTTGTACTCTGCCTTCTCACATTTCCTGCGATACTATCATTTTAATGTACTGCAGCACATGTTAGCCAAGTAAAAATATTTTGGAGGTCATAATATCGTAATTCTGCATGGACATACAGATCACAGGTATCCCAGTGTTCATCGGGAAGTTGGTTGGCTTTGTATTTTTCAATGCTCTTTTGATCTGTCAAAATACAGTGTGGCTTTTAATAACCCCTTATGCAATGCATCTCAAAATAATATTTTAACAGGACACACAAATGTGTTACAATATCTCTATTTGGTTAACGATTACAAACTTTCTATCAAAATTCCATTAGTAGAAAACTTCACATTTTAGTTTTTAACTATGCTTACACAGTGTCTTTCACAGAAAGAGAAAACAAAGATTCATGCACATATAAAGACACATTTACACACAAACACCAAGACATATGTAGATGACATCACATAGAGAAACACAAATGCACAAGCACATAATCGCGCATAAATAGAACGACAAAACAGTTATTAGTTAGCAGCATATAAATGAGGGTAGTTCATTGTCATTTCTACACTGCTGCTGACTTTCATGTACAACTGCCTTGGGAATGTTTACAGAACACATAATTAATTCATTTGTGGCATGGATTCACATATAATATCAGTTAGAAAACAAACAAACAAACAAACTTGTGAGTTAGTATTGCAAATAAAAACTGAGAATAGAGGAAGAATTTTGTTTTTTTGTTAGAGGTCCAAAATGAAGTTCTTACCAAAAAAGAAAAAAGACGTTTTCAAACACTGGTGAATTGAGAATTTGCCAACATACATTTTTAACCACTATGAAATATAGTCAGCCAGATGTCCCATCAGACATTTTTGCATCGGCTCAAGCGTGTTTACCCAGAAGCGCAATGCCTTAGCATCGTGGGAGACCCGGGTTCCCATGCCGCATTGGGACTGGGAAGTAATCACATTGTCATTAACGAGCATGATTCGGAGATTACATTCTCCACTGATGTTTAGGGAGTTTGGTTTGGGGGTACAGTTTATAAAACCTGTGTGTGTGATCTGCTGAAATATCCCATGTGATCATGTTAATTCGTTAAGTTCTGGAGTTGTAAAAATAAAAGCAAAACCTTTTGTTTTCCTAGCTGAATATATGCTGGTTTATACTGTTTGAATCTAATTGATATGTTCATGGAAAAAACAAATCAATGGTCAGACTTTTACAATTCCATTTAAGCCATGCATTCATTTTTTGAGTCTTTTTTTAATTTGCCGGTCAGCTGGTTTTGTGTACTTACAAAGGCAATTTTTTCTGGAATTTGGTGCTCGGCAAATGTTAATTTTGGACCCTGCCTGTTGTGTTTCAGCTACAGAACAAATGCACAATTTTCTTGTATGTTCATTGTGAAATGTCATGGACCTCTATGTCTGTCAAATATTAATAATACTGTCACACAAATAAAGTAAATGAACATCCCGCTCCATCTGAAGACAGATATTACTTTGTAACAACTGTCTAATTGGCTGTTTGTTTAAGCTCAATAGATTATTGATCTTTGGGGAAAATAATGAATAGTTAATGGTGCATTACAGTATCCGCATCAATACATTTAACCTGATGTTGTCCGAGTTTAACTGTTTAGTTAAGTTCATTCGTTCAGGTTCTTTTCAAAGTGTTTTAAAGTAAGATAAAGAAAACTCTGTTAAATAAGCAATATGTGGACATTCACTCAGGTAGAAGTGCATTGATAACCTAATGTAAGTAACTTACAATAAACTCAACCGAATACATTTGTTCATTTGTTTGGTCTTACACACAGAGACAACATGAAGTATATGGAAGTTAAGATGTTTTGGAAATTGCAAGTTGTTTTCAGTGTTTGCTGATATTCAGGTATGCTGGAATGCACTTTGCATCAAAAATAATACACATAGCTTCTTTAATAGTGTTAGTAGTAAGGCTATTGCTAATAATGATACTGTTATCAAATTTCAGAGGCACTTGTGGGCAAACCCTGGCATTCAGATTGCGCTGTACCTCTTGTGGAGTTCCTCCCAGTCTCAGAAGAGTTTGCTGCCACATGCTGACAAAACCTCTCCCATTCAAAGGTTTTCTGTTCTTTACTTGGAGAAACAATTGGTCTAGGTCCCAAAGGCCTAACTCTTCAGGAATCTGATCCTGCACTTAACCCTTCCCATAACAGACTCTGGAAAACCTCAGTCCCTTTCCAGAACTGCACAACTGGCCCATTTCAAAGCATGTTGGGTTCCAACAAAAGTCAGGGTGGAAATCGAAGCCTTTATGGGTCTTTGTCTGTAAACACAGCATTCTTATCAGAGACTAACTTTCTAAAATCACTTCACTATCCACATCCCCTTTCAGTGGTTGTCTTACCACGAAACCCACAAAGAACTCATTTCAACCAGTCCACAAGTTTCGGCAAAGGCTCTCGGGGGCTCGCAACCCCAAATGTCTGGTCCAACCTCGTTTTGGTTTGGTGGCTCCTTAGCCACAGCAACTTACTTGCATGTGTGGACATCATAAACTCGCGTACACTCCTGGCAGCTCACATAGCAGCACCAGTGGAAAATACAGTGGCATTTCTCCTTGCGTTTCTCAGTTCGGGTGTTGTGGCCTCGGCCACAACAGAGCAAGTCGCATCCATCGATACCATGTGAAGTCAGGTTGCAGACACGGTCACGAGTGCCAAAGGAACCAGTTTCTGAATTGGGTTCACAGAAGTTAGGCGAGGTTTCATAGTAGACAAGGTCTGTTTCGGTTGGGGGCTTGAAGAAGGTGTACTTTGGTCGTAATGTCTCGACCCAGCCTCTTGACTCCCGATGTTTTTCCACCACCATTTCTGATGCACTGTCGTACTTGTCCTTCATGTAGTCGCCGATCACCCGAAAGTCTGGCTGCGACCACCAGCAGGTTTTCACTTCACAGCTGCCCGAGAGGCCATGACATTTACACTTTAGGTACATGTGATCAGTGATTGACTAGAGGAAAGAGAATGACAGAATATTGATCTTAGAACTAAGATTGCACATAATATCTGCAAGGCTTTATTTCTTTATCACAGATGTTACTATAATGTATAGCATATTGCGTTAAGGATGCTGGTGTTCACACCAGGCTTTTTGTTCAGGCAACATGTTTAACCAGCAAGACTTCCTTGGTCAACCATGCTACTTAGCCAACTTCAACAACTAAGTTTTCCACCAGCTCAACCAGCATAATCAACCTAGCAGAAGTTTTAAGCTAGCCTCCTAGCTGGTGCTCAGCTGGTTTAGCTGGTAAGCTAACTTGTCTTGCAGCCTGATAAGCTGAAAGTGCCCCAAACCCCTCTAAAACCATCCAAAACACTAGCCTGCAGGAGACTAACGAACCAGTGTAGGCTGTTTTTTTAAGACATAAGCTTTGGACCTCCAAAGCTTTGTTAATATCAGGTTAGCATAACCAGAAAAAATGCTCACCACACGTCCAGCTTCGTTGTTGTGGCGGTTCATAGCAGAGCGAGCATCTGGCCTGTTCTCACGAGCATCAGCAAACTCTCGTGACACCATGCTACCAAACTCCACATCTTCACTGCAGCCACCCCACTTCCAGCCGTCGCCCGGTAGACCTTTCCGCCGTGTGTCACAGCCGCAGATGTTGGCCGATCCCTCAGCGCAAGCACGAGTCACAGCGAATGCTACTCCCGCAGAGGCTATTGCATGGACAAATGCTGATTCTCTAGTGGCTATCAAAATAAACAGAACATATTGTTACTTCATGCATTACACATCAGGATGTCTACAGACATTAAGGGTTATTTTGAAGATGTAATACTTTGTCATGACATTATTATTCTAATAGAAATAGTGGCACCAGGCAAAATTGCAAAAATGACCACTATTTTTAAGCAGGTTTCCCAAACACTCCCCCATCTGCCATTGGTTGGACAAAAAAGATGCCACTCTAAACACACAATTGCTAGTGAAAATGTTGCTGTTTCAGGCTGGTCGGGATGCTCAAACAAACCATTTTTACAATTTTTGAAGGAGCTATGGATTTCAAACTATGGGTGACTTACTTATAGTTGTCTCTGCATATTAAACTGGGATAGGAAAAAGTGTTTTAACATCCCAAAAATAGCACACTTAATTTTGTATTTAATTAAAGCAACTTAACACTTATGAGAGTGCGGTTGAATTTCCATCTAAAGGCAATTAGCTCAGGTCTCATCGTGGACGTTGTGTGGCATTACTAAGGAATGAGTCAGCGAAGATCAGGCCTATCCTTCCAGATAAGAGGTAAGTGCAAGGCTGACAGGTCTATAATTAGAAAGAGTCAATTAAGCAACTATGAGGTGGGGAAATAGACCTGTATTACTCATGGCTAAGACTCACTGTTGAATGGTCTTTGCAAGACAAAACATGGCAAGTTCAGAATTAATATGAAAAATGAACAACACACATTTCGGTTGATAATAACCTTAAAGACATTCCAACATTCTGTCTAACAGGGGGTTTTGTGACGATTCGTGCTGACAAGGGCCTCATGCAAACTTAAAAGCGTTTTTGAACAGACAGCTAATGAGGTTGGTACATTTTGATAAATACTTTGTAGTCTTGTGCAGTCTTGCACTTGCAGGAGAAAGGAAACAAATGTGGAGACATTATGAATCAAATCTTCATTTGTTGCAGGTTTTAACTGGTTAAAGAAATCAAGGCTGTGGATAATGATGTTGCAGAAATTTCTTATTCCAAAATGCTCATTAACTACAAACAGATTTGGTGCCTTTTGATGTTTCGATTGAAATTGCCATTTCTAAAATCAGTGTGGTGAATTCACAGAATTAATTGTGGCCTCTGATAACTTTGTACACATGCTTACTAGGTTGTTTTAGCACCCAAAAGGCATTTACATAAAGGAATTATGCAAAACATAAGGCACAAACATGCCTAAACAATCTGTGTTGAACACAGTGAATGGGACAGTTCCTGTTTTGTTGGCCAGTTCAAAGTGCTAGGTTGCAGAGGATGCACCAGACTATAAAAATCTGGTATAATTTACAGGGACTGTACAACTGGGAATCCACCACTGTGCTCCAGACACCTGAGTCAGCTTTTTGAAGTGCGCTTGACTGCATGGCACATTTGGATATATAATGAATAACTTTGATGAATTACTGCTGCCATGATTAAAAGTAAATTTATACAGAATTCTATTTTAAACAAAATTCAGTTTACTGTCTAATTTCCGTAGGAGGTAATTGCGCAACGTTAAACCTGACCAACCACAGACCAAGTTTAGCTCAAGAACTTTCGACCAACTGTAGCCAAATTCACAGTGAGATCGGTCTAGGTTAGAAACAAAAGATGCAGGTTTTTCGCTAAAATACCATGCGCAGAAGTTGCACAACTGTTTCGTGAATTTGCCCCAATTATATAATTCTTCTATGTTTTTGAATACTAAATTATTTCTACAACATTCTTTTGTATCCATCAACTCAATCACGTGGTGGTTGGTGGCACGGTGTGAAAGAACCATTCAATTACAATTTAAAACCCACTGAGTGGCCCATATTTTATGATCAGGAAGCCAATAAAGTTTGGGTCAAATAAGGCTGGCTGACAATGACATGGCAGACTGGCCTGAAAAATGAAGAAGAGATAGAAAATAGGGTTGGTTGAAAGAGGGGGCAGATGAATGTCCAGAGGAAGAATGGATAAGAAATGGATAAAGATATGGAGACATGTTGGAGTGGTAGTGAGGCTTTACCTGATAAAAGAATGCAGGTGAAGCTTGATAAGACTGATCATTTGTGGTGACATTTGGCCTCTGCTGCCCACCTTCTGGCTAGCTTTGCTGGGCCCTCACATGGCAAGTGGTCATTGTTACCTGCTGGGACCCTGAATACCCCATTGTACTACCACTGTCATGGTGAATTACATGCACAAAAGGCCCCCGATATTTTATATGAAATTTGCCCTTGCCAGTGATTAGTGGGGACCAAGTTAAGTCATAGCAACAGAGAACTATGCATTGGCTGGACCCCACTTGTCGGCAGTTGGGGAAATCCCCATTGAAATGGATTAATAAAACAATCTAAAGGGCGTGTGAATTGTGAAAGGAGCTTTCTCTCTGGCTTAATCTTATGGTCGCCCAGATATTGTGTGGTGAGTTGGGCTCAGTAGGAGGGGCTAAGTTCCAACCATCAACTACGTTTGCCACACCCCATTCTTTTTTTCCTGGACAGAGTTAATGATATACCGGTGAGTAGACCTCCCCCGACAGAGTTAAACATGCATTTGATGAAAGGAGCCCTTGGTACATCCTAAATTGCAACAGTTTCTCCTCCTGAGAGCAGAGGTCGTAACCCAGGTAGCCTGACCTCATGCAAAGTTGGTTTAGATGAGGGTGTTAGCATTAAGAGTCATGGGATTCCTTTACTTCACTTTGTGGTGCTGGTTAAAATGGTTGCTGCCCCAGAGGAATGCCAATGAAAAGGGAACCATTTCATTGACACCAAGATGTAATTTTATTTCTTGTTAAACATCTGAGGAAATTGAGAGGAAAGGCTTAGAATAATTAATAATACCATATACCATTATCACAAATTCTCTTACAATAAATGTTCCTCTTTGAATTAAAAATTTAGGAGAAAATAAGCAAAAACAGTAAAGTGGAGTAAAAAAAAAATACCCGACATCCAGATGTAACTTAATATCTTGTTGAACGACAAGTACACCAATGACTGTTTTGAACAAATATTATCATATTATATTAATACTGACAAAACTTATATTTAGTGGTAAATCAATGTGTGTGGTTTTTTTAAAGCAAATGCCAGTATTGATATCTAGAGAGCAGGATGACTAATGGCCGACATAGTACTGATATATCAATAATATATTAATAAGCCAAATGGGCCCAGTTAATGGCTGATGGAAAATTGCCAAATATTTGGTGATTAACTGGCTTTGCCAATGTATTGGTCTATCACTACCAACAATAAATCTTATCTGACAGTATAATTTGAATAATGCTGAAGAGTAAACAAGAAAAAATATAATAGTGGTATAATTACGTAAAAGACACTTTTCTTTTTATATTTGCCTCATCTCTCATGGCACAAGTCACTACTTTTCAGTTTAACCAATGATTCAAATATCAACAAAACAGTGAGTGAGAGTAAGAACAAGTTAATTCTGGTGTCCAATTACACCTCGCATGCGACCAGCAATGTTATCCGCTGAAGGTGTGTTCGGCGAACTCGAGCACTCTTCTAAAACACCTGCACTGACTCTCCTTTCATCGCAAGCGGATTCCACTGGGCCATGTTTTGACACTTTGGATAATGTAAATTAATGAGCACTGACGCAGAAGTAGCCTGAGGCAGCCCTGTGAAATAGATAGATGAGACTGAGATTGGAGAGGCAATTTGACTTTGCAAAACAATGCAATACTGTAGGCGGTCCGTCATATACACACACAAATACAAATCAAGCAAAGCTAGGTGCCAAAAATCTTGCTATGAGATATTCAGAAGATAGATGAAATGCAGTATAACTTGGTATAAGCTACTTTGAAACTGTTGCCTCCCAGGCTACAAGCTACTTCTAATTTAAAGCAGTTCAAGTACAGTAGTAGTTAGCAACACTTCAAGGAATAGTTCACCCAAAAATGAAAATTTGCTGATAATTTACTTACCCTCAGGCCAACCAAGATTTTCTTCCTTCATCATAACAGAATTTTAGATTCATTTCAGGCCTCCTCCTTGGAATGTACTCCATTATTTGATGGTCCAAAATGCATATTTAGGGTGCATCAAGATAATCCATTCAACTCTAGTCGGCAAATAAAATTCTTCTGAACCCAAACGATTGATTATTTTTAGAAACAAAACAATACTTATATAATTTTTTAACTTTGAGGGGGATGACGTACGCTTGTTGGTAAGGTCACATGTCACGCGGAGGAGGAGGCAGGAAGCGCATCATTGTTTACGAAGAGAAACTTGCACAGACAACAGACCAAGCGCCGTTCACAACCAAAACTATTTCAAAGATCCTTTATTTTGGAGTAATGCCGTTGCATTATCTACTTGTGCTTTTTCTTTAGCAGAAATATATAGGCTATATGACTGTCACGAATTCAAGCCACACAAGTTGTAGTTAGTGAATTAGTGAGATTTACAGGGTTTACACAGTAAGACGTGAAGGTGAGTTATTTATGCAGGCAGTGATGAGAGAGTGAATTGAGTGCAGGTGCGGTGAATTAGAAATCGGGTGATGAGGAGCGGAGCACTGAGGGAGGTGCAGAGCCCAAGGGAGGCATGACAATGACAAAGTTTTCACACATACCTGAGTTTGCTGGAAAAACAGCACGAGCACAGCCGATGAATTCAGATATCGACCCTTTGTTTCTTTCAATGGTCTGAAATCCTCAGGGGTTGAACTGTTCACTGCACACCCTCCAATATTTGAGAGAATGTAGGGGTGTACTGATATCCAGGTTCAGCTCGATAAGCCAGAGCTTCAATCGCTCATGATCATGTATAAGCAATCAAAGAAAAGTTTATATTTTTCCCGGCGTGCATTTTCTTTGGGGTTTCTGAAGGTTGAAGCATCCATTATACACACGCCAAATGACCACTCTGAACAACACACTTATACAAATCTACAGCAAAAATAATTAAACTTTTGTACAGCGCTCCTTCTCTTGTAAACAATGACGCGCTTCCTGCCTCATCCTCCACGTGATGCGTGACCTTACCAACGATCTTACATCATCCCTCTCATGGGCGCGCATGTACAGAGGCCAACACAAAATACAAATAATCAATCATTTGGGTTCAGAAGAACTTTATTTGTCGAATGGAGTCATGTGGATTATTTTGATGCATCCTAAATAAGCATTTTGGACCATCAAATAATGGAATACATTCACTTGATTGTTTAAAGGAAGAGGCCTGAAATTAAATCCTAAATTATTTTTTTTAAAGTTTTGATGAAGAAAGAAACTCAAGATACCGGTACATCTTGGATGGCCTGAGGGTGAGTAAATTATCAGCAAATTGTCCTTATTGGGTGAACTGTTCCTTTAAATTTTTTTATCAAATATGTGTTCAGATTTGTTCCCTGAACACTCCCCTTGCCATACCACCCCAAACTCATGCCATTAGTCAAGCCAAAATTGCTCTGTCAGGTGGATGTGCTCCCGTTGTACCGTGGAGTCCAAGAGTTTACACTTTTTGTGTTTTAGTTGACTGTATAATAGTATAGCATTTCTGACATTTGAAAAATTACACATACCACTTTTAAGTATTTTATTTTTTGTTTCAAATATACATTTTTCTGTTATAGGCCTAGAATACTGAATTATCATCATCCACATCCACTGAAAGAGCCCAGACAGATTTATGTCAGCTGTGATTGTCAGTAACAAGCAACTAAAGAGCTTCCAAAGACCACCTCGCCATTCAGCCCAACACAAAACAGAGGAGGAAACCAACATACATCCGTCTGTGGCGCAGACACTTAAACCACCGCACAATGGCGCTAGCTTCGCAAAAGTGATGGCATCAGTTACAAAGGAACGAAAGTGAGAGGTGCTCTTCTCTAAACTCAATGAAAAGCTTCTGAGCTTTGACGCACCCCTTAAACCACCCCCAACAAAGCACTTAGTCTACCCGCTTTGACCTCTCACATTATTAAGAGCCTCAGAAGCTTTAATCCAATCAAAATGATTTACTAAAGCCACCTCTGGACCCTGAAAACTGACCCGGTTCAAAACCCCCCATCACCCCTGTCCTGACCAATCTCCCCTTCAATTTAAACTGGAGGAGGGGAGCTGCAGGGGATATGGAGGGGGCTATTTACACTACAATGGAGAAGAACTGAGGAGTCCTCCCATCATCAGTGGCCCGCTTGGGCTCAAGCCCTCTCCATCAATGTAACAATTGCTCGAGAGTTTATTAAAAGCAATTGGCTTGGCTCACACTGCCTCCCGCTGTAGCTGGCTATCAGTATTCACCCCACCCGCAGCCCCTTGTACTCTGACCCCTTGTTCTTCCTCATCCTTTACCATCCCTCTTGATGATGGTGGTGACAAAGTCTTGAGACTGTGGGAGGAATTCACTGGTACAAGAGACCTGCTGGTGCTTTTTAGGAAATGCAACTGGAATAAAACAGCAACAGGAAGCCAAAATCTTATTAAAAATATCTTACGTCATTCAAAACCTGGAGATACCAGAGCAATATCTCGTGACTGATGACATGGGTAATAGTGTACTGCTTTTTTAGTACTATTTGATTGCACTGAAGGTAAGTTATTTTTAACTGTTTGATATCTTATAAATATTTATTGTCATTTGACAAGAAGGTGCCAACAAAAATAAATCATCATTATCCTCCCTACTGAATAAAATATGTTTTTGGAACATGGTAGCTGGTTTATTGCTGGTCCAAGGGGTTCTACCAGCTCTGACCAGCTTGACCAAGAGGGTCTACAAGATGGTTTTCAAGGTGTTGCTATGCAGTTGCTATAAGTGTTTTTTTAGCACATTATTATGGTGTTCTATGTGGTGGATAGGCAGATCAAAAGAACCCACCAGCAAGTCTCTATGGTATTGCGGTCCCCAGATATAACATGGGTCCCTTCTTCAATGTGAGAATCTGAGATTGGCTATGGTTTTTATTGACCATTTAATCGTCCACCAGGTGAGAATTTTATTTTTAGCTTCTTTTTTTATTGCTTACAAGAGATCTAAAAGAGATCTAAGCGATCTCTATGCACCAAAGTTTAATATTTAGGGCTAGGAGTTTGTTTGAAGCCCTATACCTAAGTATGAGCAATAGTGATGGTGATGCTTACCTTAGCAAAATTTACATTTCGTAATGAAACAATTAAGTTTAGCGCAAAAATCAAGTAACAATTATTTCAGATTCTTGCTGAAATGCTGTTTCGTGTTGTTAAATCAACATAACCCTAAACTCTACTGTCTTACGTGCAGACTTGTGCCTTTAACAAGAATCCTAGCTGATTAAAGACCCAAAAATCACATTCATAACTTCACCTTAGATAAACACACTAGCTGGCAATGTAATCCTTTTGACTGCAAGGTGAAGTATGTATGTAACACAAAAGCTATATGTGCCTTTAAGAGATATCAGTGTTGGTACTATAAGATGCATTACCTTAACTGTCAAAAACACAGTGAGAAATGTGGGGATTCCCTTTGCCAGAAACAAACAAAACATGACCCACCTACTTTACATCACAACAACTGTACAAGCTGTCATAGTCCAGTGCCACTGACTAATGCCCATTGAGAGTGGGATTTGAGAGGGTCAAATAAATAATGTGCACAAACAACAGAGTAAGCTCACTAATCAGAGCTGTTTGCAAATGGAGTTTAGTTATAATTAAGAAGCCTAATGTTACATAGCCACTGAATTCAAAGAGGCAAATAGTAAAATATTGTTTTTAAGTAGCTGTCACTGTGGGATGGATAAAGGTGGCTGATACTCATATTGTTCTGTTTCTCTGAAATGAGAAACTATGACATCTTGAAAGTCATAGGTTTTTAAACCTGTAAGTATCAGGTAGAAGTTAAAGACCCTGTGAAATCAAAATTGGATTTTGTGGCTTTTAATCCATGTCTAGTAACTTCGAGGCCATCTTTGTGTTAGTATACTCCTAAAAGTTGACATTATTTAAAAAAATCTTTTAGCAGACTAAGTAGTCTTTCATTTCCAGGAAAATGGACCAAAAATATTAATGTCTCATCATGCTCTCAGGGGTGTGTACAAAAAAAAAAACACTCCTCCCTCCAAATTCTACTTGCTTGGACTATCAATTTGGCTGTTTTTTGAGATTATTAGCATGGCACACTGTGCACTTTAGATTTTGGCCTTAGCACCGACTATTGTAAAATACATTGTTTGTGTTTCCTGAGTGGCCAGAATTCCTGAATATAATGGGTTATGGCGACACCATTGGCCCTTCTAGTACTTTTCTATTTCTCTCTCTCTAACAGAGTGTAACAATTGGATTCCGGAAGTAAAAGCCCCATACATCTTTTCCATAGGCAGAATACATATGTAGTGATAACTTATATACTTCTGTTAAAGCCATCAGTCTGCATTATTTCAACTACATTTGATAGAAACCGTGTTTAATAGCTGAATTCCTTCTGAAGAACTACTCTAACTATGAACCTAAAGAGAAAGATCCACCAATCAGAAAATCGCAGCCAACAAAGCGTGCTAAAAGATCTCTGCAGCGACTGCCCACTCACATGATGCACTGTAAATAATGCATATGAGTCGGACTCCCTCTACTCTCAGACTACATATGTAATTGTAAATATCTGAAATTTTAGCATTAAAATTCAAAGAAATATAAAGTTGGGTATCGTCGGCATAACAGTGGAAACTTATTCCACGATTCTGATAATGTATATAAGGTGATAAGGCAGAGGCCTTAAAACTGATCCCTGTGGCACTCCACCCTTTATTTTTGTCGGACAAAGTGGTAGCAGTCTGATAAATAGGATCTAAATCATGCTAATGCCAGTCTACAAATGCCAACATAATTTTCAATAAAATGTTGTGATCTAGCACTAAGATGCACTAAGATCTAAAATCACTAGAAGAGAAATGCAACCACAATCAGATGATAAAAGCAAGTAATTTGTAACACTGATAAGTGCAGTTTCTGTACTAAATTTTACTGAAATTGTTCATATATACAGTTTCTCTATAGAAATTTACATAGTTGGGAGGACACTACTTTTTATTATTTTCGACATAAACGGGAGATTTGAAATCGGTCTATAATTAGCCAATTCTCCAAGATCAAACTATGGCTCCTTAATAAGCGGTTTGATAATGCCAATTTTAATGTTTCTTGGGATATGTTCTAAGGATAGTGAGGAGTTAATAATATTAAGAAGCGGTTCTGAGATTACAGGGAACACCAATTTGAAGAGCTTAGTTTGTATTGGAACTAACACGCATGTTGTTGCTTTTGATGTTTCGATAAGTTTTGTTAGCTCTTCATAACCTATGACAGCGAAGGATTGAAGTTGCTCATGAGGAAAATTATGAGACACTCTTTTTCTGAGGTGCTACGGCAGACGATTGCATAATTTACATTTTATTTCTGATGATTTCAGTTTTATCAGTAAAGAAATTCATGAAGTCATTACTCTTGTGGTGCAATGTAATATCTGATTCAGTTGAGGCTTTATTCCTAACCAATTTAGCCACAGAAATGAATCAACACCTAGGATTGTTGTGATTATTTTCTATAAGTTTGCTAAAATATGTAGACCTGGCAACTTTTAGAGCTAGTCTGCAGCTAGAGACACTATCCTTCCATATGCCGTGATATACCTCTAATTTTGTATTCTTCCACTTGCGCTCCATTTTCTGAGCTGCTCTCTTGAGAGCATGATTGTGATTATTGTACTATGGTGTGGGTCTTTTTTCTTTAATTTTCGTTAATAGAAGGGGGGGAGGGTGACACTATCAAGAGTACTAGAGAATAATATATTTATATTTTCTGTGACTACATCAAGTTCTTCAAAACTTTTTGGCTTACTGAGTATTTGAGACAAATCTGAAAGTTTATTAGTGAAGCTATCTTTATTGGTCGAAAGAATAGTTCTACCTGAATGATAATGTTGTGTAGATTGAGTGACATAAGCTGATTGCAGAATCTGATATGTCACCGTTCTGTGGCAGAATTTCTATATTATCAACATCAACACTGATATGATCTAGCATATGATTATGGCGATGAGTTTGTCACATTTTGTCTGACTCCAAGAAAGTTGAGAATATCAACAAATGCTAATCCCAATCTTTCATTTTTATTATCTATATGAATGCTTAATTCACCAACTATTAAAGCTCTATCGACAGTAACTACTCAATCTGATAGAAAATCATATACATATATGTATATCATACATATATATGTAGCAAGGGCAAAGGTCAACAGAGATTTTTTATTTATAGCTGATGATGCCACATTAAGCATTATTAGTTCAAAAACGTCACTATAAATTGTAGCAGCACCTCCTTCTCATCACTTCAGGCATGGCTCATGTTTATTACAATAACCTGGGGGTAGACTCATTTAAACTAATATATTCTTCTGGTTAAAGCCAGGTTTCTGTTTTAAAACATTTAGTTTCTATACTTTAAATCAATGGTTTTATATTTTTCCATCAGTTTTATTTAAATTACGTTATTTGCAATACTTCAAAGAAGTGTAGATCATGCCCTCATAAAAGACGGTGAGTACACAATCTTATACTTTTGTCTTTTGGTCTAATTTTCAAATACTTTTTTGCTTCAAAGCAAAATGGTAGGTTAACTGTGATATGGTTGGTTTGGTTGATGACTTGGAACTCTTTTATGAAATGGGAGAAATGAATGGGAAAAATACTCAAAGAAATTAAGATGGCTGAAAAACTGCGAGGGCACTGTTGCCCTCTATTCCCATTAATTTCAATTCCGTCTCTCATCGTAGTCCTACCTTTGTCCAGCACTGGTCCGAAGATGGCCAGGTTGTCATTGATTGTCGTGCAGTTCCATCTGCGGCCACGGAATTGGTGCTGGCACTCTTGAATGCCGATCTTCACACCTTCTGCTACGCTGGGCATGATTTCCACATAGTTGCGGCAGAAGCGTAGCTGTTTGGGCACGAGGCCAGGGATGGAGCTGCACAGGATGGGCTGGGTACCCAGAGAAGTATACTGGTGGCCCACCGCTAGAGACCTGCCGGGGAAAACACAAAGGTGAGGAATTGTCTGGTACAAACCAGATAGTTGATGTGCCACTTGAAATAGATTCCAGAGGTCAGATTGACTACCAAGCAAATTTGCATAGGTAAATCCATCACGCTGTCCATGACAATTAATGTAGCAGCCACTAATGAGTAAAAACAGCATCACAGAGTACACAAAAATTATTGAATGTGACAAATCTCTGCTGAAAAGACCAGCTTAGATCAGAGTAGATAGTGCTGATCGAGCTGGTGTATCAGCATTGCCATGAAGATGGTCAATGAGCATGGTTTTTTGGTGAAGCTGGTTGACACAGTTAAGCTAGTTAAGAAGCCTGGTGGGGACACCAGAATTCAGAACACAACATATGTTGGTGACCTGCAATGCTGGTCTTTTCAGCAAGTACTTTAATTTAAAATAACCAGATTAGCGCAAAACACAGACCCTGCTTCATGGCCTGCTCATGTTTACAGCATTAGAGCAGGTGTTACATCTGCAAAGCTTGTTGAAATAGGCATAATAGTGTAATTTGAACAATTATAGGATCAAGGTATATTGTGATTACTCTTCAATGAATGGACTCCAGATCCCAAAATGAGGAGATCAATCGGACACTTGGCATCATTTGTACCACATCACGGTAGGAATTATTGTGTTTTTGTTTGTTGTTCGAATCTGTAAAAGCAATCTTTTGTCTTGTGGGAGGGGTTCGGATAAAGCCATACCACATGTTGCTAAGTGGTAAACAAACATGAAAGACCCAGGTGAGACGGGAGCAGTATACTGATCAAGGGTTCACAGTGCGGGACAGGTACCTTGTCATTAAAGGCCACCGACATCCTTAAACTGTCCAAAAGTGAAATAGGTCTGTGGCTTCATGTAATGACAGTGCACTCGGGTCTGGCTGAGCATCAGAGGATGCTTGACTTACAGTAGTTTGAACTCGACCGTTCTTTGATGACACAAGGCTAAGATGCTACATGTGCTGACACGCTCAGTGGAGTTTCCATTGCTAAGATGTGGAAAGTTTGTAAACTCTAGTTACTAGTTGTATTGCAAATTTTTTTCCAGGATTTTATGTTGTCAATGCTTGTTATAACATACAATATGTTTATAATTTGTATTTTTATGAGTAGTGAAGAAAGAGACACACATGCTCACATATTTAGCAGTGCAAATATTTTGTATATATACTGTATATACATATTAAACAATGGGTAAAACTAACTCTGTGATAAAAGGCTATATTGGTACTTTTGATCAATTAAAAAGTTATATTCTTAATGTCTGACTAATGTTTACTTGAATGTGCATTATTGCAGTCTAAACCACACTGAAATGTGGAAAATATGTACAATGGAAAAACCATTCTGGCCAATGAACAAAGTACTTTAACCCTACCTGAACAATGATAAATTCAAAACAAGATTTTATTTGGCATTTTGTATTTGATTATGCTCCAGTATGCCAAAAACCATCCAATCCTATTCATTTTGAGCACTTACTGATTTCAGATGTAAAAATTAATCTAGAAAGAAGTAGAATACAACAGCTGTACTTAATGACAGAAAAAATTTGCTAAACACTTTAATGTTCTTTTTTAATATGTACAAATTTTAATTGAAATTTTATTTTAAATTTAAATGTGTTTCAAATATTGTTGATTATTTAAATCAACCAAATGAAAAAAAATGTACATTACATATTTGTGAAAAATGCTTATGTCAGTCAATCTTTATCATCACATTTTATCTGCATAGGAAGATGTATACATTTTTACATTTATTGGCACTGGCAGATAACATGTCTCTCAGACTACTTGATATATCTGCCATGCTTATTTTCTTTTTAACTGTTGCATTTCAACTTGCAGAGAAGTGTCTGCAAAGAAATGAGCAGTCTCAATTAGATGTGAGTGTTCACCAGTTATGGTCTGATTAATAATCAACACAATCGGGACCCTTGCTGACCCCTGGCCAGCAGTCATTAGACCTGAAGGGCTCTCTCAGTGACAAAGACTACAACACTCCCTCATCAGCTGACCTGCCACCAACCAGTTCCTCTGCCTTCTGCATTCCACAACACTTCCTCTCATCCATTGTTATGTTGGGGAAGCTATGGATCTCTGTCTGTTACGGAAATGGATGATGCCTAAGGCTGTTTTCACACTTGATTTGATTGCTTGGTCCAAATCAGAGTTTGATTCCATCCCTGCCCCCCCAGCTTTCTTTTTTTTTTCTGAAACGCAGTAAATGCTGGAGTAGTAGAAGCAGCATTGTACCTGCTTTAACAAGGTAACCTCTCCAAAGGAGAAGATGCCAACTTCATGCTATTATTGAAGTATTTACCATCAAAACTTTTCACGCACAGAGCGGCACTTGCATTTGTCTGCAGTGGATATATGCATTGCAAAGAATGAAAACTACCCTCTATGGGTAACTTATTCGGTGATAAGCAACATTGAGAAATCAGGACCATGCAGAGATACAAATTTTACGTTATAAATAAAAGTTCCTTTCCATGAGTTAGGATGGATTACTTTGATATCAATTGTGAACAATACTGGAGTTCACATGATCGTAACATTTTACTCGGGTACGGTTTGCTGATGCGCACTTGACTTTGGAAAGCGTTTTCACATCAGCCAAACTGCATCCGACAAGCAACAAAAGCTCTACAGTAGGAACAACCTTAGATCAACCTTGTTGGCCAATACAAATTCCATTGGGTGTCATTGTACATAAGTATTTTCTAAACTTCTGCAGAAAGTACACTGTCCTAAAGAGTCAGACCATGTATAGGACAAAAACGTACACATGCAAGACATTGCTAAGCAGCTAAGAACTAAGAACTCTTCTTAGCCTTTGTCTGTCCTTTGCCTCTGGGGCCAAGTAGCCTCTCAAACCAATAGCACGGGACATCTAGCAAGATTCTCATTACTGTACTGTTGTATTTTTCAATACTTTAAATACTTAAAAAAAGCTGTAATTCATTGATGTTGTTTTTATTTAAATCAATTACAATATATAACATTAAAATAAAAACTACCACGATGTATAATTACTTAATTCCAATATAATTATTTTCTTCAGTAAATGAAAACGGGCATAAAGGGGCTTTTTCTTTACAATTATTTAATTATTAAAAATACATATTTTGTATGAAAATTCATTTATTTCTTTTAAAATAAATGGGGCACTGCATAGTCAAGGGTGGGCCATATTAGACCCTGGCCCAACCAGAATATTAGAGATTGTTTTTATTTCAAATATATATTGATAAAATAGTTAAAAATGCACAAGTTCTGCTTTCTCAAAGTGTAAAAGAAGTTTGAATGCGCCCCCTTCCTGTTGCTAAGGCCTCTGTTGAGGCCCACCCAAATGTAATTTTCTGGCTACGCCCTTGTTTTGGGGTGAAATATGACTACTACATGTACTTGACTGGTTTAATGAGATTTACCCAATAAGCCATGAGAGGCTGTATTACATTAATTTTATTCAGTTGAGCCATGATTAAGCTTAAGCTTAAGTCACTGTAATATACTCAAGTAATATAGTTCATTATCCTTACCAGGAGCTGCTTACATTAACATGAAATTAGATTTGGTGGTCACAGGTTTGTGTAAAATGGCTGTTTTATGGCAGCTTCCATCGTGATTCTATAGCGAGCAGTTGCGGGCTGTGCATTTAAAGTCTTGACCTTCAGTGTGATTCATGCCATTAAGAAAACAAAGTTTCACAATGAATAAGACACCCTAAGCCTTTGGGCATCATACATTATGTCACAGCTAACTAATAATACCAATTGACATTTTAAAAACACGTCCACGCATGAAAGCCAGAACTTGAAACAACACTTAATGCTCAAGCAATCTTAATTTTACCTGCAGCTTGACTGGGTTTGTCTCCCGAACAGACATTCAAAAATCATAATTTTTCATATGAATCTACAAAGGAGGTCTATAATACTTGGAAAAATGTATCTAATAATATTTGCGATTTAAATGTTGCTTGCAATAAATTTAGTTTCATCAGGGTACACGGTTATGCTGCGTTCCATTCAAGTTGGATTTGAGATATTCCGACTTGATTTCTCCGACCATAAATGCATTCCATTCCCCGATATTGGGAACTGCAACGCTCCCGTTAGCTTAGCAGGGGTTTGACTCTCATTAGAGAAGTCTCCTAGCAACACAACATGCTGCAGCGCTAACATTTGTGCTTCAGGTGTTTGATTATCAAAAGAGATTATAATGTTTTATACACCTGTTTCTGCAGGCATTTGTTAAACAAGCTTTAATATCATGTAATGTGGAAACAAACTCATTTATCGATATTACTTAATAAATACATTAAACGTTGATTAAAAAGGTGATTGAGAATGAAAGGATGAAATATAGTTATTTATTTGGCATGTTAGGCCAGCAGAGAAGGCCTTGCTGGCCCTGACAAATCGCCACTGAGAGCCAGAACTGCCTCAATGTTTGTTTTTTTGTTTGTTTTTAGCAGATAAGCGGTTTGTGAGCAAAGATTTCTTTTCATGTGTGGACAGCCCTCAGGTAGACTGCAGTCAAGAATAAAGTGATAATTAATAGGCTCTGCTGACGGCTAAAATCACCACCTCATACTGTGTTATTGTGCTCTGCCAGAAGTTGATGAATTCGAGACGTCACCGGTGCTGAGTGAGGCGAACAGGTGTATCAGTGACAGTCCTCACGCTCAGCTGTCTTGGGTGTGTGTCTACCCCTCTCATTTGGCGTAGCACATGAAATTGAGATCATTATTCGGTAAGAACAGAGAAACCAAGACCTCCAAACACAACACAGTTGAATTCTGACAGTGGTAAATAAAGGACTATCTTCACATTTTGGGCACTATGAACTCCTGAACGTTCTGAAATCACTGTACTAATGTTACCGTACGAGATCAACAGATATCGTACCTATATTTTATAACCAACACCAATTACTTTAATGTTGAAGTGTACAATAACTGAAAAGCAGAACCTATTGTTAATTACTGCGAGAACTACTTCAAATTACAACAATAAAAACATCATATGCATATTATGTTTTACAATAAATTAATGATCACAAAACTACATTTTTAAAGAACCAACCTATTGTATTAACTAATGAGAACGAATGGAACCGTATTGTAAAGTATTACTAATAATAGTAATACAAAATTATAATATTATAATTGGCAAATAAAGTAAATTATAATTAAGTGGAATGTTTCCAAACTGAGACTTGAAATGAGATTTTACCACTTATCAGTAGACTTACATTTACATTTATGCATTTGGCAGACGCTTTTATCCAAAGCAACTTACAGTGCACTTATTACAGGGACAATCCCCCCGGAGCAACCTGGAGTTAAGTGCTCAAGGACACAATGGTTGTGGCTGTGGGGATCGAACCAGCGACCTTCTGATTACCAGCTCAGCGCTTTAGCCCACTACGCCACCACCACTCCTCATGATACTAAGGAACCGATAACCGATTAAGTCGAAAAGTGTGATTATCTGTCAAAACAAGTGTCGTCTATCTCTGGGTACTGTATCACTAAAATCTGTTGATACTGTACAAGCTGGTATTTCTCAGACATGATTATCTTTATCTGTAGAAATAATCAAACTAAACAAAGCGTTTATGAGGTTGTCCTCATTTGCATTAAGCCGTGGAACTCATAGCATTCCTTATCTTTGAACACTGCGGCCATGCCAAGATGTCATATTTTTGTGAAATCCCAACCATTGACATCCACCTTTAACCTTATAGAACATTACCATCTTTGCTTAACCAAATCTCTTAAACTGGGGTAATTAAAAGACAAAGGGGCAGAAATGAGCATTCCCTTTTCTGTGGAGTCTTACATATATTTGCTCACTTTTCATCTGAAGTGTATCCAGTCTAGGTTTTAATGCATATTTCAGCAAGCCCAAGCAAGTGCACCTCTGAATTACCACTTTACTTGTAGGCCCCGGGGCTACAGAGTCGACTTTGACATCAAGAGAGAAGTGTTTGGGAGAAGGAATGTGCGGCAAGCTTTCACCTCCAGGTATTTATCTTTAAAGGTGGAGTGCGGGGGGAGGTTGTAGGGTGCAGTCAGGCAACACCATGTCATGCGGAGATCCAGGAAGCCATGAACCTGTCTTAGCGCTCCATTCATGCCCCATGCAATAACTTGGGATGGGAACCGAGAACATGTTCTTATTCAGAACTGGTTCTATTTTTTTTATATTCCAATATTTTTACGATGTTCATCTCCGTTATCTGTTCTTAGCTGTCTGCATTCTATGGCCAATATAGATGGAACACCGCACTAAACTACGGTGTTTCCTATGCCGCTACTCAACCAGTGTTGTCCTCACTGGTTAGATGCAACAAAATGAGTAAGTTATTTTAGTGATTGGTTAAAAAGTCTCAAAGTCGTGAGTCAATCGCTCATTTGCTGAATGATTTGGAGTGAATTTTCGACTTCATTACTGTTGTCATGTCCAACTCTAAATCAACCAAGAACTGTTACAGTGCACTTGGGGGTTGTGAAACTTCAATCAGTGTTATTGAATGGTTTATCATATACTTAACAATGTGTAAGTACAGATAATCATACCAAAGTGGGGCTCTTTGTACAGATACACATTCCAAAGCGGGGCTATTTTTCAAACCAAAATTGTTAAATTCTAAACTAAAATTGTTCACATTCCGAAGAGGGGTTCTTCTTCAAGTACTACAAGAACGTGTAACAGAATTGTTCAGAAGCCAGAATCTTTAGGTGGAATCAGAACCAAAATCATTAAATTCCAAAAGAAAATTGCTCACATTCCTAAGGTGGGCTCTTCATCAAGTATGCAATGAATCTTACATGGAATTGTTCAGGAACCAGAATCATAGGTGGAATCAGAACCAAAATCATTAAATTCCATACTAGATAAAATTGTTCACATTCCAAAGAGGGCTCTTCTTCAAGTGCTAAATGAATCTGTACCAGAATTGTTAAGGAACTGGAAACATTAAGTGGAATCGGAAGAAGAAATCGATAAATTCCAAACCAAAATGGTTAACATTCAAACGGTGGGTGCTTCTTCAAGTACTAAAATAATGTGTAATGGAATTGTAAAATAACCAGAGTGGCATCTAAAATGGAACCAAAATGTTAAATTCCTAATGATTCACATCCTTATCAATAACCTTCACACCGATGCAAAGCAAAATGCTAAATTAGGTTGTGGGTAAGCTGTTGTCCAGGTGATATATGTAAAATTACACCATGAACAAACTAAAACTGTCAAGAGTTCTTAGTAATAGCAAAATGGCTTGCTTTCAAGCTTCTGTGCATAGCGATTACCAGCCTTACGGTATAAGCACATTCGCCACAGCTCTAGCACGGCTGCAGGTTATCATATCACATCACATTACTCTCTCAACTAGAGAACCGCAGGCCACCCTTGTGAGTCAAATTGCCCAGTGATGTAAATACGTTTTGACGCATGTCGTTTCTTTGAGGGGAAATTGAATGTTTCTTAAAGCACTTGTTACCTGGGATAAATCTACCTAAGAATTCAATCTAGCAATCATAAACCATGTAAGTAAATGGCTATATTTATAGATAAGCTAGCTTTATGTATTTGATTGTTTTACATTTATAGTATATTAATTGTAACTATGGTATTGGTGTTGCTAGTGCCAAATTCTACCAATTGAGGAATTTGACCAGCCAGAATAACATTCAGTTCAATCTTTGAACAAGATGAGATAGCGAATCTTGCAATAGCAAAAAAAAGTAGCATATTAATAAATAAATAAAAAACAGCATTGGTTTGTCCCAGTCAAACAAGACATCTAAACTCTCAGATTTTAACTCGAACCTGACTTTGATTGTTGAAAAACAAGCAACTCCAGAGGCAATAAATAAACAGCTTGATTTGATTTATTAATGGTTATAGCTTTATACCTCAATTGGTTGATAGGTTTTTCTTGATTGTTGGTTTATATCATGATGGTAGTACTTATGTCCAGCGCACCCCTGCGTTGGCTACCCATAATAAACAATACATTTCTGGATGCTCTTCTCAGTTTCAGCTTTTGTCAGACAGACAACAATTAACTAAAAAGAGTTGCCTGGACCGTGACTAATGACCATCTCAATTACAGCTTTTACAACCACTGAGAAAACTCAGCTTTATTGTCTTGCCTCCTTGAAACAATGATCTTTTAAGTATGTGAGTTCATTTGGTGGAGAGGTTCTTGAAAACTGCTTGAATGTTTGATATGTGTCAGTTCTGCAATGTAACTGTGTGAGATTTTTTACACAATTCTGAAGTTATAGTAGGAGAAATGTACATTTATTGAATTTGATTAAATATGGCCTCAAATAATAAATACAATTCGCCACAATATCCTTTACAATCAGTTGGAGAGTCTAAAGGCCTTTAAAATATGTCTAACTTCCTCAGCTACAAAAACCTATTTAATTTTACTTCTTATTTTAATTTTTACAAGGGTTTTACTTAAAACAAAATAATTCAAATCATGAACTTTCGAGTGTCGAATATACAATAATTCTAAACTAATTCAGAAAGCTTACATCTGACAAAAAGAAAATAATTAAACAGCTACATTAACAACATCAATCGATGATGGCACAAATACAATATTTATTAATTTATTTATTGATTATTCAGAATAAATATCCGCTTTATTGAAAGAGTTTGACATCCACCTTGTCACAAATTCATCAACAACAAAAAGTCATTTTTATTTTATGTTTTTTTTTAAATAGTTGAAAATAATAAATTAATAATGAAAAATTTTGTTTACACATATCAAAGGCCATTCTTGATAAAGTTTATCCTGCAATTTAATTGTAAGGTGCTCACAAAAATATTAACTGGAGCAAGACAGACAGAGATAGACAGACAGACAGATAGATAGACAGACAGAGATAGATAGACAAACAGACAGATAGACAGCCAGACAGACAGACAGAGATAGATAGATAGACAGACAGACAGACAGACAGACAGAGATAGATAGATAGACAGACAGACAGACAGACAGAGATAGATAGATAGATAGATAGACAGACAGACAGATAGATAGATAGATAGATAGATAGACAGATAGATAGATAGACAGATAGATAGATAGATAGATAGATAGATAGACAGACAAAGATAGAGAGACAGATAGATAGATAGATAGACAGATAGATAGATAGATAGACAGATAGATAGATAGATAGATAGATAGACAGACAAAGATAGAGAGACAGATAGACAGACAGACAGAAATAGACAGACAGAGATAGATAGATAGACAGACAGACAGATAGATAGACAGATAGACAGATAGACAGAGATAAACAGACAGATAGAGACAGATAGACAGACAGACAGACAGAGATAGACAGATAGATAGACAGACAGACAGATAGACAGATAGATAGACAGATAGATAGATGTCAAGCTCCATTTGGACCCTGATGATCATCAAATTTACTTTAATCATCTTTTTAATACCTGTATATTGTTGACAGCTGACGTCATAGACACTTTCTGAAAAATTTCCCAAATCATTGTCAAGTTGAATGCTTGTCATACATTGTCGAGAATACATAACTCAGTGTATTTCACAGAGAAAGGTTAAAAAAAAATACAATAAAATTAAATAAAAAATAAAACAACAAAAAAACTTACCACCATATCGGGTAGCTTGCCAGGACACGCGTGAGCCCAGTAAAAAGAAAGAGGAAATATCCAAGATATATCATCCTTCAATATATCAAAGTTGGCTTCAACAGACACACACACGCACTCACGCACACACGCATGCACGCACGCACACACACACACTCGCCCGCGTTTGTCAATGAGAAAACACAAGGTGATGATGAGCGATAATTCTCTCCGATAATCCTACTGCCGACTCCTGTGCGCGTTCATGAGGCACATATTAAAGTTGAAAGCAGCTTTGCGTTCGGACCCAATCAGAGGCTTTTGCCACGGGGGAAATTCTGATGATACAGTCACTCAGTCAGTCAGCCTGAACTGGAATGAGGTGCATGCTCAGGACAGCGATTTAATAGTTATTGGCTTTGTGTGTTATATATATATAAGGTTGTTTAAGGGTGGGTGGGGGTGAACCCCTGTGGATTGGGTAGCTATAACAACCTGTCCGGATTTCACCCCCTGGCTTGAAGCCCCTCATATGCAAAAATGAAAACGTGTGAATTGCTTGCGTGCCTTGTGTTAGTTTTTCTTTCAGTATTGCCTTTTTCGTTTTGTTGAGATCATGAATTTTGTTAACTATTTTGTTATTAAAAATAATAGTAAAAAGGCACAAATGAATATGTTTCATTTATCTATGGTTACATTATCGACCGTTTGGACTTTGCAGTATTTCGAAGTTTTAAACATGAATTTTTACTTTGAAATAAAGTTGATTAATTCTATTAACGCAGCATGCTATAACTCAAACTGGAATTGGTGATCCGTAGTGTAATATTCAAACCGTTACATTTTCTTTTCTGTTGATTATTATTGTAATTAAAATTGAAAGGGGGGAAAAATCAATTGCAAAATATAATGCTGATTTGTCGCATTTCCTACAAATGGGAAACGTTTTCTCTTGCATGAAGATTTTGCAACATTTCTACAAGTTTCAGAGTAAAATTCCGATTGAACGTGTATTCAGCCGGTATATTGATATTCATTGATCCCCGACTCACACCTGATCAGATGCGAATTGTGGTGGAACAGGTGCTTTATCTAGATCAAATGGAGAGTTCTAGTAATAGTAAAACCATGAATCATTCATTGTCCCTAACATATACATTTTATTTTTAGATCTATTCCTAGAATTCCTCTCGAATATTAACTATAAACTCATAATTAAATTATTAACAATATATCAACTATTACATGAGACTGCATATTTTGACATAATGGGAAATTCAATAACGAGATAACTAAATTCCTTAGACAAATAAATCCCAAATAAAAGTAATAAACTTATACATATTGGCAGAAATAATAATTTAATGTTCATGTTTTAGGTGGTTTATTTTATTTTTAATATTATTTTTTCATAAAAACATTTGAATTGTTTACGTCATAATGTAAAATTAAACAATTATATCACGTTCACTATTATGATGTCACGTTTTACCTCAGAATGTATTAAATATTCTTTATAAATGGCTCTTTGTTTGATAAATAATATTCGATTCATTCGTTCACTCATTTTCTCATGCGTTCATTAAAAACCTCATTTATTTTCTAATTAAATGAACGATTGCAGCTAAAATACGCAAAGGTTTAAACGCGGAGTCAAAGTTTGAACATTTCTGTTACATATGTCGCCATCTAGTGGCGATGAGTAGCAGCAACCATTAAATGGACAGTTCACCCAAACATTTTAAATTCTCTTATCATATACTCACCCACTTTCTTTCTTCTGCAGAACACAAATAAAGATTTGTATATGAATACTTCAGCTCTGTAGGTTCTATCAATGCAAGTGAATGTGACCAAAACCTTGAAGCTCCAAAAGCACATAAAGGCAGCATAAAGTAATCCAAACCACTGTAGTGGTTAAATCCATATCATCTGGAGTGATCTCATCCATTTTGTTTGAGAACAGACAAAAATATAACTCCTTTTACACCATAAATCTTGAGATCAACTGTCTCTTGGCGATCATGGCTTCAAGCTTGATTACATTTCCTTGCACCATCTAGTGCTCTGTGCAAGTGTCAAGCTCTAGGAAGCATAATTGAGCTTGAAATCATGATCATGACTAGAGACTGCAATGGCAAGATGTACATTGAAAAAGGAGGTCTGTTCTCACCCAAAATGGATTAGATGGTTTTTAGAAGACATAAATTAAGGTTGGTATGAAACGGAAGTTGTGACCGAATTTACTTCCTTATTGTGAAGTATTTCCAAGTTAAACGGCTTTTCGAACAAGAAACAACTTCATTTTTGCATTAGCTACTCTGAAGCCTGGTTTGTTTACATGAAGGACTCTTGAAGGGGTGAGGTTAAAACTTACTAGCACTTGCATACGTCAGCAGAGAAGAGTCAGCCATATCACCAGAACAGCAAGGTATGACATTCTGATTAAAGATTACAATGCCAAACAATAAATAACTCACAAAATAGCAAAACAATGCATGACTCGGTCACAATAAGACAAGTAACGTGCATTAATACAATTTTTATTTTTCATTAATTTTCATTTGGATTTCATGCCCACTTTAAACCACTGAAGTCGTATGGATTACATTTATGCTGCCGTTATATGCTTTTTTGGAGTTTCAAAGTTCTGGTCTCCATTCACTTGCATTGTATGGACCTACAGAGCTGAGATATTCAAATAAAAATATTCGTTTGTGTTCTGCAGAAGTAAGTAGCCTAAGTCATACACATCTGGGATGGCATGAGTGTGAGTAAATGATGAGAGAATTTTCATTTTTGGTGAACTATCCCTTTAAATGGTCTTACGTTAGGCTATAGAAATTGCTTGGCAGTCTCTTTAAATAACTAATATACTGTATATACAGTATAATTCAGTATTATATAATACAAATGTGACAAAAGTAATAATCATGCTTGCAACTTTGAGTTTTGTCTAAATCGTTAAGCTTTCATTGAAGCGTCCCTATTTCGTGTCAACACACAGCGACCTGTCCGACAATTCATTATCGGTCTGCCCTCTAGCGGCGAGCACACGTTACAACATAGACAAAAGCACGTTCAAAAACATCACAGAACGTTCCATAGGATATGAATAACCTGAACACAAACTGTCATGTTTGGAAAGAAGAATTGTGTTGTCCTAATGAAGTATTATTATTATTTAGAGACTTTGGGGATTTGGGACTTTTTGTAGACACTGACGTGTTCTGCAGATTTAAATGCAAAATCCAGTGAAAAGACATGCTTTTAATCAGTTTTATAAAGTTTACATTTTTGTCACGCTAAAAACATACTCTATTTAAATCCATGACTTAAGGTGTTTTGTAAGGTGAAAATAACATCTGTGCATCAGGGAGTGTTTGCAGGTTTTCTCTGGAGAGGAGACAGCAGAGGTGTGTGCAGAGGCATTTTTTCCACTCGTTGTAATCATGACCTCACAGGCAGAGTCAGCACTCCAAACACACTCAAATTTCATGAACAACTTCAGCTGCAGCCCGACCCACAATATCACCGCTGCAGAGGTGGAGGAGGAATGCAAGAGAGACAGAAATGTTTGAGGTTCTGCTTCAGAGTCCAGCTAACAGAGCTTGAAGAGAGTGAGGGTGCTTTTTAGCCGGGGGTTTCAATATACTGTGGATTGTCTGCAGTATTATTCATGAGAATGGAATATGATTAATGACATGTTGCCCCCAGGTGAGCTTGAACCTATTGAACCTTCACACTTTTTCCTCGTTACCCAACGTGACTACCAGATCTTGTTGACAAAGTTTCTCTAAAACTTCCCCTTTTCTTGACATTTGGGCCATTTACATGTAACATAGACTGCAGATAAACGGGAATTCTTGCTACTGAGTTACTGCAGACATACTTTAGCACATGACTTTAGTTAATGTAAAACCACACTGTAACATGTAGGAAGATGATCGACCATGGGCTTTTTTTTTTTTATGTCCCAGGGGTTGGTTATTATTAGAACTATTATAACTTTTAACCCTTATAACCCTTTTTGTTATATGAAGGTCACGTTAAAATTGTTTTGGAACTTTTTACTTTGACTTCATCATTCATTTTTGCTTCTTGTCAAATGCTTTTTACAGCGTGTTTAATTTTTTCTTTGTTTATATTTAACCCTGGACCCAGACTCAGACTTTCCACACTGTAAAATCTTATTAGTTGACCTTACTTACATTTTTCAAGGCAATCGGTTTGCATGCTTTTTCTAAGTAAACATACTTCTATCGGGAAGACACGCAGGCTTGAGTGAGGTTTAAGATGCCATTTATTTGATGAATGTAAAATAGAAATGTAATGTCTCTCTTTGGCGTAGGCCCCGTCCGGCGGTCCGAGGGAGTTGAACTCGGAACTGTCATGTCCTGCCGGAGATAAGAGGCAGGGGCAAGGAGCCTACCCCCGTGCGGGACAGGGCTCAACTGGTGGTGGTGGGGTGGTGGAGTTTGCCGTGTTAGCACACTGAAACAGCAATGTGATAGATTGTGAGCAGACTTATAAAGCAATGGCTTACATGCGATTGGCTAGGAGTTACCCAGCTAATGATGTGATGATGTACACCTGCTAGTCTTCCCGCTAGAACTACGCTGCACTTCCATTTATTTGGCTCAAGTAAACTGAAATACATTTTTTCATTAACGTTAACCAGTTACAAGTAGGCTTAACTCATCTATGATTAAAGCATCATTGTTTTAATTGAATTATTACATTGGGTTATATAGTATAAGGGAAATTATGACTAGACTCTATGTTAGGCATATGGCACACTGGACTCTACTCAGTACTTCTTGGTGCACATAAAGCTGCACTTTTGTAAAATACAATTGAGTAAAGAAGAATGGCTTAATTTTAACAGGCTCCAAGTTCACCAGAAGAAACACACAAATCAACCAGCTACAACAAAACAACAACTATAGTCATAAGAATTAAAACTAGATATATTTTAAATAATAAAAAAAAACTATTATTTTCCTACATAAATTCCCTTGTTTTAACCAAACAAACATCACTTATTCAAGCAGAAGGTTTTATGGGTATTCCACACTTATACTTGGTAATTTTGAGTTGTATTTTAATTCCAAATTGTGACATTTCAAATAATGTTTAATTAGAACCATTTAAATGTCAACTTAAGGATTTAGAGAGTAATGGTAACTTAATTAAAACGAGTAAGAATAATACAAATGTAAGATTAAGTTGAGTAAACCAATTTTTATAATTTGAGATTACTATTAGTATTTACAGTGAATCTCAAAATAAGAAATGTATTTTTTAAGACTATAAACGAGTGCAATAATCATAAAACTTTTCAATATTTATGTTACGATAAAACAGTATTTCAAAACATGTCTGTCCCTGGGATTTTTTTTTTTTTTTTAAGTTTATGAGATTAAATATGAGATGTGAATAATATATGTAAAGATTTTGTACTGTGTGTAATCTGTAATAAAGCTGTAATTTTGTCCATTTAAATAAAAACATACTATATATACATGACCATTCAAAAGTTTGGGGTCACTTGACTGAAGTGTTTCTCATGATATTAAAATTGTTTTGATCTGAAGGCGTATGCTTAAATGTTTGAAATGAGTTTTGTAGACAAAAATATAATTGTGCTAACATATTAATTTATTTAATTAAAAAACTAACATTTTATTTAAATTATTTAAAAAAAAAAACATCAGTTGGACCGAATAATAAAGAAAAGCAGCCAATAAGTGCCCAGCATAGATTGGAACTCCAATGCAGTTTAAAAAGCATCCCAGGGTGAAACCTCAAGAAGTTTGTTGAGAAAATGTCATGAATACATGTCTGCAAATTCTAGGCAAAGGTTGGCCACTTTGAAGTATAGTATAACACTTTAAAATATAACACAGTTTTTTTTTGTATATATTGTTTAGTCACAACATAATTCCCATAGTTCCATTTATGTTATTCCATAGTTTTGATGACTTTACTATTATTCTAAAATGTGAGAAAAAAAGGTAAATAAAAAAAAAAAGAATTAGTAAATGACCCTAAACTTTTGAATGGTAGTGTACTGTATATATATTTAATTGTGCCTATTTTGTGTATGAAAAAGACTCTTTATGAAATAAGACATGCAAAGACTTTTGCCATTTTATTACACCACAAAATCTTATCAAACTGAATAAACCAACTGAACAACTGAACATTGACCCACTGAAATTTCCTTGTGTCCCCACCAGATACTTCTGACGCCCATTGCACCGAAATGGACAGAAACAACCACTGGTCAGATGGCGAAAAGTGGCACCATAACCCCCCCTCAAACAGACAGCACTAGCCCACCCCCCAAAGATCGCATTGTAGTACTGGCACTAGTTGGAAATTATATTTGTTGGTTCCGAAAATGATGCTTCAGAAAAGTAATGAAAGACAAAATGACAGAATTCCCCTGCAAAGTGTGTATACTGTTGGACATTGTTAAATTAAATAAACTAGAAAGAGTGTAAAATGTGTGTTTATTTTCTAAAAGCCACAGTGCCAAAAGTGTCCACAGTTTAAGGAACAGCCAGCTAAGACCCTTGGGCGTCACTAAATCAAGAATCTCTCAGTTTTTCTGGTTTTCAAAGCTTTTAAATACACAATCTTTCAGCATCGGCCTTTACATTGCACATTTTTCACTTTTTCCCACTGTGGGTAACAGAGGGACCTTGTATCAACATTATGTTCTATGTGCCTATTCTGACCTCACCGAGGCCATGATGTCATACTGTATGGAGAAATGCAAAGTCAAGGTGGTATCCAGAGGAGTAAGTATACTGGGTGGGCCAGACCTCCACATCAGCTGCACGTCACTCAATCATCCGCTTTCCAAGAACTATTTCGCCACCTGCTCAATATTTTACCTCTAACTCATGTAAGTGAGTCAAACTGTTCGGTTGTGTACAACCTCAGCAAGAGACGTAATAACACATACAGTACAACCCATTTGGGGCGGCTGTGGCTCATGTGGTAGAGCGGGTCGGCTGCCAATCGCAGGGTTGGTGGTTCGATTCCTGGGCACATGCTGAAGTGTCCTTGGGCAAGATACTGAACCTCAAGTTGCTCCCAATGGCAGGCTAGCACCTTGCATGGCAGCTCTGCCACCATTGGTGTATGAGTGTGTGTGTGAATGGGTTACTTTGGTAACCTCTAAGGTAGAAAAAAGCGCTATATAAGTGCAGACCATTTACACATCTAAAATATTTTACGAGTTGGCTATTTCTTATGATTTCGAATGAGTTTGTTCTTCTAAATGTGTACGATTTGATCACGTGTTGCCCAGATGTGTAACGTGAAAGTGCGAGTTTCACGCACGAGGCGGTAAGAACATGCTTATTAATAATATGCCCTTACCCAAACCCCCTATCCAAACCTTACCGATCAGTAGATTGTGTTAACATGATAGGTGTAGGACGTCCCTCATAGTCCATACCCTTGATGCTCATCTTGATAAATTCAAGGAGAACATGGGAGCGTCCTCGGAGGAGCAAGGCGAGCACTTCCATCAGGATATACGTCCAGTATATATTTGAACGCCGCTACTAAGGACAGTATAACGAGAACATGATGGGAGACTACATTTGGGGGCTGATTTGTGAAAGTAATTTACAGTATAATCATAAATATCGTAAAACTACTCACTTCTAAATCATTTGTAGTCATTTACAGTATGTATTACTTTAGTCTAAATACATGTTAATTTGGATTCATATGTCACCTAGGATACATAGTGTGATTAGTCACTATGGTTTTTGTAGGATTTCATTCACTTTAGTTCTTCAATAGTTCAGTACATGACAAGTGCAGCCGTACTATATCATACAAATTAGACAAATGAAGAAAAGTTGTACGAATCCTGATGATTTTTGGAGCTTTCCTGCTTTGTTGGAGGATTGTATGCATGTCTAATTGTGTAGCAGCAGTATGTCCTACATGTTAACTCATTATGTCTGTTTTTTTCTAGCAGTGGCAAGTCTCTGTACAGCCAAGACCGCCAGATCTAGTCAGCCAAGACCAAATCCTTTCAATATGTCATAGCCACCCTAACAAGTTAAGTCATTCTGAGAGTTGTGATGAATGAAATCAATTTAGACTTGTCCCTCCTTTTCTTAAAAAAAAGCAAAAATCTGGGTTACAGTGCGGCACTTACAATAGAAGTGAATGGGACCAACCAGTAAACGTTAAAATATGGTTTCAAAGGTTTAGCCAAAAGACATGAACAATATGCATTAACATGATTTAATTGTGATACATTTTCATACTAACCTTTTCTGTGTAAAGTTATATTAAAAGATCATTGCCATGACGACGTGCCGAAAACCTTTAAATTATCATAAAAACGACAATTTAAACATCTTTACTGCTCAAGTAATACACAAGTTTTAACAGAAGACTTAACGTAAGTGCTTTTATAAGATTATAAGCTTCACATTTCTGCCTTTAAACCCTCCGAAAATGTCCCCTATTCACTTCCTTTGTAAGTGTACCTCGATTTTTGCCTTTTTTAAGAAAAGGAGGAATGAGTTGAAATATATTTTTGTGGTAGTCAACATTATGCCACAAATGCTGTCGAATGAGCTCAACTTGTATTGAACTTTGAACACCTACACATTAAACTGCACTGTAAGCTTTTCTGTCAAATATTTAAAGTAAAATAATTATAAGGGCACAAAATCCACTGTGCAAATTACAGGTGGGTCAGTGGCTGGGGGACTCACACCTAGGGGGCAAATTGGGTCTCCAACTCACTTAACCTGGATGTTTTTGGACTTGTGGGGGATACCCATACAAACAAAGGGAGAACATGCAAACTCCACTCTGAAAGGCCCAGTTGAGCCAGGACTTGAGCCCACACCTTCTTGCTGGGAGGCAACAGTGCTAACCACTGAGCCACCGTTAAGAGGGATTTAAACTAGGCGTTGAAACCAAAATACAAAATCTCTTCTAGAGAAAACACATTTGCACAATTGATCTTTTGACTACAAATCGTATTGTTACTGTGATTTAGCTCTTATAACAACTTCCTTGTGTGACAACTAGCCCTTTCACCCCTACAACCCATTAAAATGACACGGTCATACAAATTGGCTAATATTCAAATAATGAAAAAAATTTAAATAAATGAGCACTAGTCAAATCTATACAATAAAGACGACCGCCATATCAGCCTACACAACCCCCCTTTAAGCTTTGATTTAAGCTTGACTTTTGCTGATGATTATGCATGTTCTATTCATTTTGTATTATATTAATGAGGTGGCTGCTCTCTTTGACATTGAAATGTGTTCATCCCTGTTTTCCATGATCTCGTGAACAAATAATTTCCCCTAGACGTCATGAAGACATTTCAGTCTTGTCTCTTCACAAACAGCAGAAATAAAATACATTTCTCTTCCAAGAGAAGAGCAGAGACCAAGACATACAGGTCTGGATGACTTCAAAACAGAAAGACATCCTGCCTTATATCACCCACCGCGTGACAAGAGCTCAGTCTCTCTCCCTCTCCATCACAGCAGGCACATGGCCGTGCTATATATTTCATATTCCTGTTTAATAAGGTGCTGACTCGCTGCCTGGACATCTGTGTGGCTTGAGAAAAGACACGTCAGTTTGAATTCATCTCACAGGAGCAGATATGTGGCATAGTATGCATGAAGAAATGAAATGTTGCAAGCAGGCAAAGGCATTAAGACAATGATTTAGCTGTTCAAGGTCACAGATATGGAAGAACTGGGTTTTGTGGTTAAGCAGTTTACTTTTAAAATATGACTACTCGGTTTAACTACAATAACGTCAGGCTTATATGGATCCATGCAGGTTACTCAAATAAGCAGGTTATTTCATTTCTTGTATGTCTGTGTAATTTAAAACCACTAGATGTCAGTATTGTTTGAAAAATTACCTTTGACTTCAGTTCAACATTATAAATCATGTTAATGTCTAGTTTGTAAGACCTCAATTCACTTTTATTAATTGCATATCACTGATTCCAGTGGTGACCTTAAGCATCTGGGGCCCCGTTTCAAGAGGCAATGTGGGGCTCTACCCCTCATAAATAGATTCAAGTTGGTTTACATCAATATGGTATATTTTCAACATTGTAGCACACCAAAGAAGCTCACAGGCTCCAGTGTTGATTTTGCAGTATCTACCATGACTAGGTTTAGACTGTAGCTGGTGCATGGCATGAACAGTGCTATTTTTTTTAATATTCAGCACCTTCTTCTACTCCCCGTTACCCAAACATAATGCTCCTGTAATCATATGATGCCCCCTGCATTTTGAGATCTCCAATCCTAACTTCTCCATATGCTTCAAGAAGACATCTGTTAGGCCTGCACCTGATGTGTCAAGCAATGGTAGGAAACCGATAAAATGCTCGCAAACAGTAGCCCTGACACCGGCTTGGCATTTGACAATGCGCAGCTCCATGTGTGCAACATCAGTGGTGCAGTCCATTATCACAGAGTAGTAATTTGATTGTTTTACCATCTCTATTATTGCTTCCAGTGTTTTGTCTCCAATGAGTGTGATTGGCTCATTTTGTATGGTTTTCCCCATGTAGTGATCAGCAATCATTTTTTTCTCTGCTCGGCTGACGTGTTCGCTCATCACTGGGTCGAACTCAGCAAGCAGCTCCACCAGACGTAGAAAGTTCCCATTATTTGGTTCATGTAGTGTAGAATTGTGGCCACAGAAAGCAAGGTTTCATTCTGCAAGTTGACAGATTATGGCAATGAACCTCTTCATGACATCATCCCAGTGTTTGTTTTCCAGCATCTGTATTTCTTGGTAAGTAATGTCAATGGCACTGTGCGTTCTCAAGCGCTTTTCCAGCTCACGCCAGCTATCCATGTTGGCACGGTGCGCATTGGACTTCTCATGATCCTGGAGTGTGAGTGAGTCGATACCACATTCTGAATCCTCTGCAGGTTAGACTTTGACGTTGCCTTTGCTTGCCAAATAGGGTACATCAGAAACAGATGACTGAATCGGATGATTGTGAGTACACTAACCATGATCTACAAATGGTTTCTCCATTTTTCATCTTCATAAAATATCTGTCCTTGGTAAAACGACGGCATGATTGGCTCTGTGGATAGTTAATGTCCTCTAACTGAATGGGACTTCTCCTAACAATATAGATCCGTTAGTCACTGTTAATTTGCGCTTGCCAACATGCCAGATCAGTCTCTGTGAATGCTAGTGGGGCCTTCTCCCTGTCTGGAGTTCTGGTGGTGGCATTTTCCTCACCTGTCTCAGGTGTAGGAATGTCATTGTGTGGTGCTTGTTCATCAAACAATAAAGTTTGGTCATCATGATCCCCAACATCTGTTTGAGTAGAAGGGTTCTCATTTCTCATTGTTCTTCTGATTAGCATCATCTTCCGTATCACTAGCCCCAGTTGTTTGACTAGCATGCTGTGACGGACCACCGTTTGTTTGGCTAGTATGCTGTAAAAGGCCTGCCGATGACTGCACCTGCAGTCGTCGGCAGGCATTTTACAGATGCTGGACCAAAGAAAGAGGTCACGTTTGGGACACTATTTAGACGTTTTCTTTTGTTGTCTAAAATTTTACTTCTTTCAGCACCACTAGGATAGGTGCATTTCATTTTCCTCTCACAAGTAAGGTCCTTACTAGCTGCTGTATTGAACAGCCAGGTCAAGTTCAGTGATTGCTCAGATGTCAGCCGAGCACCTACTAGCGGTTTAAGCTGTGTACAGTGTGTCATCTTTGAATGAAGCAATCACAGTTCACCAGCCAGCTGCCATGGCCACAATGTAGCTATCTCTCTCTCTCTCTCTCTCTCTCTCTCTCTCTCTCTCTCTCTCTGTATACAGTATATATATATATATATATACAGTATATAAGTTTTTGAAGTGGGTGGCATGTCAGTTGGGGGCCCTTTGGAGGGCAGGGCCTGTTTCAATTGAAATGGTTGAAACATAGCTAAGGCCTCCAATGACTGATTCTTAAGGACAGCACGGGCCATTTATGGGTAAAGATTATCAGATACAAAATAATATGTCAGATATTCATTATAATATTCATAGCCTTAAATCATCATAAATATGGCAAATCTTGCATTCACTGTAATGAATGAATGAAGACTGGGCTTCAAACAGAGTTTCAGCTCCATCTACTGAATTGTCATCACCACCATCAGAAAATCTGATTGGGTTGAAAACTTTCATTGTGGAAAAAAAAAATAAATAAATAAATAAATAAAAAAAAAAAAAAATATATATATATATATATATATATATATATATTAGCATTTCACACAGAAATGCAGAAGCCATAGTGAATTTCTACAATGGCATCATTAACTGAAAACTATTATGTTTGAATGGTGCTACATCCCGGCCCTTGAAGTGGAAGTCCAAGTGAGGTAGTGATAAGCTAGTGTGTGGTACTGACAACATTTTTATAAAATACACAGAAACTGAAATGGTATATGTGTGTTAAGGACATTCTGTTGATTATCTCTGGTTCATTTCAAAATGTAAATGTTGCTATTTTCAAAACTAATGGCAGATAAAGTTGTGGGACACCATTTTCTTAGCTTCAAGCACCAGCCACAAGAACACTAACACTGACATTTAAAAGTTTTTAAAATAAACACAAGACTGTAATAAAAAATTTTATGAATCTTGGGAGACAAGATTCCCCACTATGCTCAAGAGTTTTTCTTCTCAAATGTGAAAGTGTGCATATTCAGTTCTGCAAGTCATTGTTATTTGTCGCATAAAAAAAGCATGTTTTTGCAAGCAATCTGTCAAACGTCCATTTATCACCAGTTACTGACAGGCACCTTTGTCATCTATTGTTTAACTAAATCTATGAGAGCTTTTTTAATGCCACAAGAGAAGGTTAGAAGAATAGAAAACAATGAAATACCTGTACGAGTCCCACTCAGATGTTTGATCTAGGTCTTGCTTTTACCACTCCTACCCCTGCCAAAGATCTCAATCCAGTATATTATGGCTAAAGGTAAAGTGGGTGTTATTGTGGAGGCGCAAATGCAGTTGTCTAATACAGTGTGACATCACAATGTGGAGGAAGTTCAGAATGAGTTTTGTTTGGCTTCTTGGTTTCAACAAATGCTCTTCTTGAAGTGAGGAGGAAGTTTTGAGTTCTGAAACTTACAGAATGTTTTTATTTTACAATGACCTCTTAAATGTTATGACCCCTTTAAATGGAAGTCTATGTGATTGTTTCACCCAATTTATTTCTGCCAGGCGAAAATCGTTGTGTCTGATTGCTTAAAAAAGTAATAGCACACTTCTCAACAATCTATATGATTTAAAATATCAATCTAGACTGTAGCACAAACAAAGAGTTATGCACCCATGTTTAAGCCATAAGGGGTGATCACACTAAGCTTTGAACAAGTAAATTATTTTCAGAAGGTGCAACGCGGATCATTCAGATGATGTCACGCTTGAGGGCTTCTGATTTTAACAAATAAATCACAAAAAATATTACAGTATATAATTTTTTTAAAAACATATTCTGTCTACTCACCTTCCTGCAACAATAAAAACATACAGCTTTTAAATATGTATTCTTTAAATTGAGCCAAGTGTTCAGTGTGTGAGATTTTAATCTTCCATTGGTCACACATCTTCTCTGGATTTGCAGGTCAGAGTTCATCAAACTTGAACTTTGTACGCAGCAAACTACCTTCGCATGATCTTGTATTGAGCTTGTCTGCCGTGCAGGGGTTTGAAGTAATTGAGTAAAAACACTTGAGTATTATTTTTTGGGATTTGTACTTTACTCGAGTACAATTTAAGTGGAACTTGTACCTTTACTTAATTACATTTCCAAAGAAAAAAAAGTACTTTTTACACCTTACAATTTTATTTCAACTTGAAAAGGATTCAAAAAAAGGGTTTTTGCAAATAATTTAATTCCAACTTACTGGTCTGAATCTGCCTTTACACGGCATCTGACAAGCAACAGATGACAGAGCAGTTCAGTCATTTTAAATGGAGGGTCGCATGGCAGCTGTGTGGAATTCCAACCATCTGCAGAGGTGGAATTTCTGATCTGATCTGAGCTTTGGATACGTTGAAATGTTTGTGCGACTTGACCACCTGACTGAATGTAATGTATTCATTCAAAACTATGAGCACGAAGTGAGAAATACTGATGGTTGCTACTACAGATTCGACAGCTATGAACATTTTTTTTTATCATTCACAATGCAAATATATATATGTATATATATATATATATATAAAAAAAAAAGGCTTTTGTAACTAAATATGTACACTTGCCTTCATATTTAAATCATATCTATGAATTTCTACTGGCTGAATTATTATTGTTGTTGTTGTTGTTGGGTGTCTAGTAACGATAAAAATAACTATAAAACAAGCAATGATAATGATAATAATAATGATAATAAAAATTGTGGAATCTGAATAAATATGAATTATTTAAATTTGCATCTGCTGTGCTTTTGCGCATCTGCTCAACAGCAAGGTTTGGTTGCCAACCTCAGAAAACAGTTCACAATAGTTCATGCGAGTTCGAATCCAGGGTGTACTGAGTGACTCCAGCCAGGTCTCCTAAATGACCAAATTGGCCCGGTTGCTAGGGTAGGTAGAGTCACATGGGGTAACCTCCTCATGGTCACTATAATGTAGTTCTTGCTCTCGATGGGGCGCATGGTGAGCTGTGTATGGATGCTGCAGAAAATAGTGAGGATGTGAGATGAAAAACACAACCATATCATTTTGTGGTGCTTCTATGACACTTTCAGCTCACGTGTCTACTCGCATACTCTTCAGGACTTGTACCCCGGTCCTTTGTATCACATATGCAACAATATCAGTTGAGCTACCACACAATTTCATCACACATAAACAAGCTTGTAAATTAAGTTTGTTATTCAATGCAAACGTTAAAATGAGTCATGTGCTCGTAAAAGTGATTATATGTCATAAGATAGCATTGTGTGAATGATAACAGAATGTAAAATAAGTGTTTATGAACTGATGATCTGCCATTTTACTCACGAATTGAGTGAAATGGGATAAAAGTAATTGTTGTTTCAGTGCCTCTGTTCATTCCACCAGGAAATTGCGGGGTTATGCACAACAGGCCACATAAAAATAATTTTGCAAAATGTAGTTATTGTAACATGATTCTTTCACCAGGTTGCATATGCCATTAGGGGAGGAATATGACAGTTCTCAGAGAAAGTAAAAAGGGGACTTAACAAACCAGTCGAATTTAACAACATCCCCTCTCTCACAGTCTCCTCTCTTGATTTCATTTCAGCCAGGAAAAATGTTACGTTTTTAATACTTAAGTACAATTTAATGAGAATACTTTTTTGCTTTCACTCAAGTATGTATTTGGGTTGATACTTGAACTTTTAATTGAGTAAATCTTTCACTTATTATCCATACTTTCACTTAAGTATAATTTCTGAGTACCTTTTACACCCCTTCAACCCTCTTCTGGTGTGTTTATAGGGGTGTGAAATGTAGTGTGACTGGGGCTTTAGTGTATGAGCAAAAGGAATAATCATGCTTGAGCTTAATTGTAATAAAAACAATGTCAAATTCCCCAATAAAGTTTTTTCATTTTGTATCATTGTACAAAATTAAATTTATTTTCTTATTTCTTTTTGGGGTGAAATATTGACCCAGGGATGTCCTGCCAGTTTTCATGAGATTCACCCCAATATTCCTCATTTTGTTGGTTCAATAGGAATATATAAATAGAAAAAAACTGTAAATCATCTCATCGTAAATGCATCAAAAACTAAAGAAATGATAATAGATCCAAAAACATTTGGTGATTATAGCCCAGTCATCATCTATGATAATACCATCGAGCAGGTGGACACCTATAAGTATCTAGGTGTGGTTATTGATTGTTCATTTACTTGGAAAGCCCACATTGATTATGTTGCCTCCAAATTCCAACAACGCTTGTTTTTTTTAAGAAAACTTCGGCTGTTTGGTGTAAATCAGAGAATTATGCAATTATTTTATTATGCAGTTTTATTTAGCCTTTTAAATTATGGCATGCAAACTTGGTATGGCAATCTTTCGGTTCAATTAAAATCACAGCTTGCACGTCTTGTGAGAATTGCAATGAAGGTTATGGGTATAAGGGAATACTCATCACTTCAATCAATTTATGAATCGTTGGTTTTAAAAAATGCACAGACAATAGTAGGTGATACCAGCCATGTTTTATTTCCAAAGTATGAGTTGCTGCCATCAGGGAGACGGTATAGAGTCCCACTGTGTAAGAGTAACCGTTATAAAACATCCTTTATTCCTCTATCAATTTATATGTTAAATAGCAAGATGCAGTAATGTAGGTCTACAGTTTGTGTGTGCATTTGTTATATGTATATATTATGCAGCCTTGAGTCCATTTATTATATGTATGTTGTGTATTAATGCAGCTTTGAGTCCAAGACAAATTTCTTAAAAAAGGACAATAAAGTATACAAACAAACAAACAAATAAATAAAAAAATAAATGAATTGCAGCCAGTATTTTAATGTAAATCTAAGAAGACATTTTTTTAAATTTGGCTTTCTTCTGGAAATGTTTGCTCACAGCTGTCACTTTGTTAGTCCCAGAGCCTGAAGAAATAATGATCTTTTTTAAAAGGTAAAATATGAATATGTGTGTGTGTGTGTGTGTGTGTGTGTGTGTATGTTTAATGAAAAGTAGTCCAGTAACTGGTTGAAACTCTTGTCAATAACATGCCCGGATCATTTGTAACTCCAAAATCAAAAGAAAGAAATTTGGACTTATGCATTGCTTAACCCTTTCCAGCCTGAGCCCAAAATTCCTAAAATTCCATTCTGTGCCAGAATATGGTATTCATATCCAAATTCATATTATATTCATTTAACATCACACACCTGAACTCTATATATCATTTTGAAAAGAAGAACTAGGGCTTTCAAATGATATAAATATATGTGTGATTATTTAAAGTTAATCAAAATCAATCAATCAAATCAAATCAAATCACTTTATTGTCACACTACTGTGTACACAAGTGCAACAGTGGGTGAAAGTCTTGTGTTCAGTTCCAAGCAACATAGCAGTCATGACAGTGACGAGACATATACCAATTACAATAAACAACATACTTACACAAAACAATTTACATATCAAATGTAGGCATACTTACACAACACAATAATTATATACAATGTACAGTATACAATACACACAATATAGAATACACATACAATAAAAAATAAAGAGTATATAAAAAATATATATACAGTAGTTGTAATCATCCTTTATCAATAAGATTTCACTAAGCAATTTTTACAAAAATCTTCTCCGGCCACCATACTTCATCAGACAACTGCATTTTCAACCATTTTAATTTCAAGCTAGAGGGAAACTTAGAGTGTATGAAATATACATAATTTTGTGGGCAGATTAGAAATATAATCTATTGTTTAAAAGTTATGACCATTCTAGTGACTAGTGGGAAAACGGAATAAAACAAACATTTAAAATGTTAAGATACATTTCATATGACCACTCCTCAAACACTCCTTTTGAGTGCCTGTAATACTAAATTGAGATTGCATCTGAAATATACATTTTATGTGTTCAAATAAAACACACACTTTATTTAATTTGAACATTAGAATTACACACGAATTACACAGCAAAACATACAAAATCAAACTATTGAACTTTCTACAGTAAATACATTTATAATAAAGAACAGAATATATATAAATTCATAAATACTCAACAATGGCAATACCTGTGGAGAGAAGAGAGGGAGAAAAGGACAATAACACCAGTAAATACAGCCCAACCTAGGCCTCTTCGTGAAACTGGTCACACTCAGTTGAGTGCCAAGACTGTAAACAGTTCCTATCGCGAACCAAGCAAAGTCTTTTGCCATTACATTCTGGCGCGCAACAAGCTACTTTAGTTTTATTTTCAGTCCTGCTTTTCCAATAGCATAGCCAATATCTGATTTGATTTTGATTTGATCTCTTAGAGGACTCTTCAAATTTAGGGACATGTGCTGCCTGGAGTGATGCAAAGGAGGGACTACAGGCTTTAGTGTTTGCAAAGGGAAACTTGTGTTAATATCGATACCTCCCAGCTGACGAGCCACGTTTTCTCTGAAATCTATCTGGGTTAAGTTCACTGGTCTACGCTCATCCCCTGGTGCCGCATGAATGTGTTGCCATTCCTTAAACAATATGAAACTATTGATGACGGCAATGTCTATGAAGTAGAAGAAAAAAATAAAGAGTCTTCCACCACTTCTGAGTTTTTTGTAGGATGTGGTAACATTTTATCATTTGGTGTGACCTATCAACACCACCCATGTTTTTTTTATGATTACTGATGACAGTGGGCTGGAGGGCTACTTCTTTTGTCCAGTCGCCATCATTTTTTACAAACCTAGTAATTTCGGTTGAGCCATTCGCATTGTGGAAATTGGAGAGGCATGTAACTGAACAATGTCCTTTCACTAAATTACAAGTATATTCCCCTCAATCCTACACCACCTCATATCCCCACGAGCTGTCTTGCATTCCCATCTTTTGATGTCTTTAAATTCTGCAGGAAACAGTTTACAATTCATCCTGCATGTCCCACAGGCATTAGTTCCCTTTTATAACAACTTAACTATAAGAGCTGGGGAAGTGTAAAAGTAGTCAAACCAAACATTGTGGCCCTGGTCTTTGAATGGCTGCAGTAACGATTCAACTACTTTGGTGGCCAAGTCATTGACATGCCCATCATGACTACCTGTGTAAACATTAAAGACGAGAGTATACCCGAGCCTGATGTTGCAATTACCCATAATTTAAAACCCCACCGAGTAGGCTTGCCCTTCATGTATTGTTTAAATCCTGACCGAGCTTTAGACGTTCATCTATTGTGAGATTTTGGTTAGGATGAAAGAGCTGCTGACATTTTAGTTTGAGGTGGTCCATAAGATAATGCGATCCTGATTATCCTCTGTGGTAGGGTCTACAACATGTAGAGCTGCTAAAAGTGCCTTGTAGCGGTCACACAACATAAATCCCCTCGCCCACGAGCCCTGAAGTGACTTGGTTCCCCTATGACGATGGGAATCAGGGAGAATTAAAAACCCTATGTAAATGAGCAACCCAAGAAATTAGTCAAATTAATTGGGGGTCACCTCCATCCAAGCTCCTTGGTAGCTGGAATATGACAGACAGTTTAGGATGCGCTCCCACCTCTGACGGTTTGTAAAGCTGCATATCTCAGCCCGAGTAAAAACAGCATTATAAAGTCAATTTCTCACAACATCATATTGGAGGTTGACCGCACAGCCTGACGCATGCTACCTAGGTCAGTATCGAATGGACGCCTAGGCTTAAATGGGAGAGGTTTTGGTGCCTGTGAATCGATGTCAGAGTACGAGGAATAAGAAAGTGTTTATGCTTTCTTGATGACTGGGGACGTGTGTGAGAATGCTAGCCATACCAAAATAATAAGAGTAACAGTGTTAGTGTTACTGTGAGTATCAATTATATGAGAAATAGAAACAAACAACACATACACATTCATATATATATATATATATATATATATATATATATATATATATATATATATATATATATATATGTATATATACACGCAGTTGATTGTCTTGGCTGGGGATCAGGTTCCATCTCATCCTCCATCTCCTCGTGGTCCGGGTGTTCATGCAGTATTTCCTGGTCCAGTAGATCTTCCTCCTGTGTGTTCATGCCCTCAAAAGCAGGGAGCCGTAGTCTCGATCCATCTCTACAACAGAAAAAAGTACACAATTGGTTACCAGCTGTGTGTCCTTCACAAATCCGTACACTGAATTGTCACCAAAGGCTTGCAGACTAACCAGAATGTCCAACTGCAAACAGCCCTCTCACACTTTCCTTGCGAACAGGATGCTACACACAATCTAAAATCATATCATGTCTGTGTGATGGATGGGTAAAGCTATTTGCTAAATTATAGAAAGATATCAACATTTTTAGATATCAAAGCAAAGGTATCGGAAGGCAAAGCTCTCGATCTACTGGTCAATTTTTGTTCCTACCCTCACCTATGGTCTTGAAGGCTGGGTCATGACCGAAAGAACTAGGTATAAGCGGTCGAAATGGGCTTCCTCAGAAGGATGGCGGGCTTCTTCCTTAGAGATAGGGTGAGGAGCTCAGTCATCTGTGAGGAGCCGCTGCTCCTTTGCGTCAAAATGAGTCAGTTGAGGTGGTTTGGGCATCTGGTAAGGATGCCCCCTGGCCGCCTCCCAAGGGAGGTGTTTCAGGCACGTCCAGCTGGGAGGAGGCCTCGGGGAAGACCCAGGATTAGGTGGAGAGATTACATCTCCACACTGGCCTGGGAACACCTCGGGGTCCCGCAGTCAGAGCTGGTTAATGTGGCTCGGGATAGGGAAGTTTGGGGCCCCCTGCTAGAGCAGCTGCCGACTTCGGATAAGCGGTTGAAGATGGATGGATGGATCAAAATGTTTTTTATTTCATGGTAAAATCAACAAGCTAGATATCTTATCTTAAACATTTTGACTTTCAATAGACAATATTGACAATTTGTGTTAAATAACTTGTCTTACCTCGAAAAATTGCCTCAGTTTTCAATTTGATGCAGTAAATCCGACATTGGAAGTAGTCTCCCGTGACGTCCTCTCTGGCTCCGCCCAGGCAGGGTGACGCAGATGAGGATACATTTATTATTCATGCCCAGTAACCCCTTAACCAATCATATGTGCTTTTAGCTTATGTTGTCATGAGTATCTGGCAGTTTTCAGAAATAAAATCGGTGATTGGAGATATTGAAACAAGAACCATGGGAATAATTGTTCCCAAATTTGAACGCTCCGGCTGGAAAGGGTTAAAAGAAAATTATGTCTGTTTTAAGACCAATAAGACTTTTTGCTTTGTAACACTTTTAATGACAATTCATTTCCACAATTTTTTTTCTGTGGAACACAAAAGAAGGAAGTAGTTAAATGAGTGAATGTAAGCCTTAGTCGCCATACACTTTCATTGCATCGTTTTCCAGACAATGAAAGTGAATGGTGACAGTCAACATTCAGGCTAACGTCTAATTTTGTCTTCTATGGAAATCAAGAAAGTAATAGAAAAATAGCATGAGAAAAGAATGATTTAAAGTGAAATCAGATTTTTACTCTTTTAGGTAAACTATCCCATCTAATCTCTGTGTTACGGTGCCAGTGTACTTCTAGCTAAATGGAAAGGACTGGTGTGATGTCATTTCAAACAAAATCTGGCCAAAAATAATATATTTTTTTTTTCATTTATTGTAGTAGTTAGATACAAATCGCCATCCATTCCAAACTTTTCAGAAAACTTTATACTAGCTGTTAAACGCCTTACTGTCATTGCTCCACGTCATCGGTGGTCAGGATACAGAATCTGCCTAATACAACCTTCTACGGGAGAATTTGTTTTTGCAAAACAAACACCAAAGCATTAAATTCTGGCGACTTTGAGAGAAGCATTTTTCTTTTCTTTTCTTTTCTCAAGTATGAGTTTCGTTCATGTAGTAACTATTGACTAAAGCATTTCTTCCAGTAACAGTTCAGACAGATGCGTTCTCGCTCTTTAAAAATCAAATCGTACCACAACAAATAGAGCAGAACGCAGGTTTCTCCAGTCACGTTTTTATCTCAGATTTGCATTTTAGATCTTTTTAACTTGACATGCCATCTAACAATGAGTGTGCTCCCATGAGAGAAGCTAAAAACACAGTGAAACATGGCGCAGTTGTCAAAAGACTTCCATCTAGCGAATTTTTTCATGGAAAACGATTGAAATACAAAATGAGCAGACACAATGCAGCCCTTTGATCACATGACACAGCACTGGCTTAATCTAATCAAAGTTAACACTCAAAAAGACAGCCTTTTGTTTCAGTTTACTGTAGGTAAACTTCCACTTTATCCAGAACTGTTTGTTCAGTGTTCGTAAATATCTAGACACTGTTTAAATGTGTGAGAACCCGCTGCAATAGATTCAGTGAGTGAGCGCTTCACTGACTGTTTCACTGAAAAGATTTACTGAAAATAATTATTCAATAGCAAATTGGGCAACGCTAGTAACGCTAGTTCTTTTAAACAGCCAACAGAAATACGGGACACACATCATGGTTGAAAAAATATTCTGAGAGCAAATGTTTCTCAGGTCAGTCATAGCGCTCATGTAAGCACGGTGTATACAGAGTACAGCTGCAGGCGCCACGGTCATTGTTTGATGCCAACATCTTTTTCCGGTTGATCTCTACACTTCGTAGAGAGCAGTCAACATGAAATGAAGGCTGTTACAAACTTATCTGCACATTTTCAAAGTCTACAAAAGTCTATAAAGTATAATACCATATGGTAACCTGTGCATATTATGGCACTGTATAGTGTGTTAGCATTAGCATGTAGTGCCATGAATGCAGCATGTAAACATGACAAATTACACATTTACTGCATTCTTAATAATTTAAATCATCTCGAGTAGTCAAAGCAGCTACTTTTATGGACCATACTTAGAACGACACCGTCTACTCCGGACGTGAGCGGATACATCGCGCCAAGTTCCATTTTGCCCTGGATGCCCCGTTTCATTTTGTCCTTTCACACGCTGGCACCATTTCTGCCAACAAGACAAATACATGGTTTAGAACGTTCACTTTGATATGTCCATTGTAGACAGCCTCATGCTGTTGCGATGAGTCACGTCAACAGGCGCACCCGGTGTAGACAAAGAGCGAGTCGTGTAGTTGTTGATAAAACATTTTAATGCCACATTGGTAATGATTCACATGTAGTCTGTTGGCAGGACAGTGGGCGTCTCATATTGAAATGCTCCTTTAAATGTTGGCCCCAGTGGCATGGTCGATGTCCAAATGTTTACAAACTGTTGCTGAGCTGTTTCAATATTTTTTCTAGTTCTAAATGTAAGAACAAAGTAGAACATAGCTTTGAGTGTATCTGACCCTTTGTTATTGGTAAAACTTTGATATATCTAAAAAAAACATTCAAATATGAAAAATTTAATACAGTAAGAGCCACAATATGATGTGTCCTTTCTGAATGGGTCGCAGACCTGTAGACCAGCAGAGAAAAATACAAATTTTTACATGGTCAGTGGTCTTTATTTATTGCTTTACTCTTCATATACTCACATTATTGCACTTAAGGTACATTACACTGCTACTAAACAAATTAGGCCCTGACTTACTTTTTTCAACACTGTTACAATGAGAGCAATCTGGTCATGTTGGGGTTGCTTGATATGGTGTTGTGTTTCCCTCAAGCCAGCAGCAGTGGAAACTCAGCCACAGGAATATTTTTTTCTAAATAATGTTTAACTAACAAACTGGGTTGCACTGTGAGTACAATGAGTCTACAGAGTAAGTCTTTGGAAGATTGATGTGCTCCTACATGTCAATACATATTAGCTTAAGAATTTCACAACAATTAGAGAATAATCAATGATAGCTGACTAATGTTTACAGCTTCAGAACACCAACAGACCAACAGTCTTCCCATTATGAGAGATAAAATGTGCCATTCCACCACTCAGTAATGCACGTTTGCATTATATGCAATAATGTTCTTACAATGTACACTATACAATCAGCAGAGTATGATTTCGATATAAGCCCCATTGTGCTTGCACATTACTCTGGCACCTTTACTAGGGGCCACCTCTGGACCAGATCTGTCAGTTGAGAAAATTATCCTTAAAACAAATTCTTAACATTCTCTTTAAATGCCTGTTCTCTTTCACCAATCGTTTCCCTGGGCACACAATGTGCTTGCTAAATATTATTCATGAAGTATAAGAAAATATATCATGGCATTGGTATGTCTAACGAGCCATTGAGCAATTCTGTTGGGTGGAAGAGCTCAGGTTTTGACAGTTTGACACATGCAATAATTTGTCTTCGACTAATTGGAGATTGATTTGCAACATGGCATATTCTCTCACAAAATATGGCCTTAAAGTAAAGCCACTTAAAGCCGATGAAGTCAAACAAGAAATCAAGAAATACAGAATTAGTCAACTGGGTTGGGAATAGTATTTCATGATTAATTTAAAGGTGAATTGCGTTATTACACTAGAGGCTCCAAATGGAATTGAAAATGTACTTATTTTATCCAAAGAGGTCTCCTGAATACTGAATACAACTGCCCACTTTGCCCCACCCATTATGTTCAACTAGGCGAGCCAGATGTTGCACCACTCAAACAAACAGAGCAAAACAGCATTGTCAGCATGTCAAGACGTAACGTCTAGGTTACTGTTGTAACCTCCGTTCCCTGATGGAGGGAACGAGACGGTGTGTTGATTGAAGTGACACTACAGGACTTTCTTGTAGGCCTCGGTTACCTCTGAACTTGAGAATTTGGCAGACAGAATTTGCATGTCCCTCCTTATATAGGTTTTGCACTGAGAGCCGAGAATAAGGTTCGGCCAATGCAGTGGCTCAGTTCAGCGTCATGGCCACGGGGACACAACGTCTCGTACCCTCCATCAGGGAGTGTTCTTTTCTCCTATTTTCTTCAACTGCTATTCTTTCAGGGGGAAAAGAACCCGTGGAGACCACCACCTGCCCAGGCTGGGGGGAGGTAAAGAGTGGCAAAATACGTCACATGGGTTTTCAGTCTGCATGTAGAAATGGCGTGGTAATAGATCTGCTGAGAGGGAGGAGTGCTAAATTATGTAAAACCTTCAACAGGAATGCATACTTTATTAACTCTACCCCTTAACCCAAACCCCAACATTAAACCTAACTGTCAGTGGAGTAAAAATATATTTTTAGAGCGAAACTGCAACTTCTGAATCACACTTATCATTGTTCATGTGAATGCTATTACTTTATGGTTCCCATGGGACTAGAACCCATGTCTTAGATATTGCTTGCACAAGACACTATCAATAGTGCTAGTATTCACTCTTGAATTGTTGAGAAAAATGTCTGATCAGTGGGCAGCACTTGTCAGTAATTCAGCTGAATGGGATTGATTTCAAAGTATGTTAACTTTCGGAAGCAACATGTCGATTTCCTGTGTGATCACATGTACGTTTTGATGAGAGATTACGAAGACAACAATTTTACTTTGAATGAATTGTTCAAAATAAGACCAGGAATATTTAATAAAAATAAATAGTTTATTTTTATTTTGATTTCATGTTGACTGTAATTGTGTGTTTTGAAACCACTACATTATATTAATAAAGAGTGCATCAGACAGAATGAGTGCTAAACACCAGAACAAGTGTCTGCAGTCATATGAGGTGCAAGACATGAGACAGTTCTGATCCAAGGATGCACTGTCAGCCTCCAAATCCCAAGCCACTAATGATTGCTAAGCATCTTAAAGATACCACAGTTCCCAAAGAAGGTGTGCAGGGGAGCCCAGATGTGAAATTAATGGATGGGATGTGCATGTTGTTCACAAAGAGTTTGTTGTTTAGTCACCATATAAGAACTACATTATAAGACAAAAACCCAGTGCCCATCCCAACTCTTATGTCATTTATTAAAGCTGGTATACACAAAGATAAGTAAAAGATGGCAGAAAGGTAACAGTTATCTAGTCTGCTTCAGCTGTTATGGAGAGAATGGGTGGCAATTGGGTTTGAGCTCAGATTGAGTGAATCCACATGGGGTGTGGAAAGAGACTCTTATGCCATATGATCTATATACTGTATAAGGAATGGTGATATTGACATTATAGTTTATGTTGGATGATATCCAAAATATTCACCAGAGTTTCCCTTGTCAGGTTCAATTAAATCAAAGCTTAAATCTGTGGAACTAAAGATGCTAGTTTGACACAACTTTTCATTCCTATAATAAATGTAATAGTGGTGCTTACCAAACATCACTATAAAGGCCTTTTCACACCAAGACTGGATTTTCGGTGTGAATCTTCACTATGAAAGAGCTTTTAAACAGGAACAATGGATTCATATGCTGCTATTCACACCAGCTTCGACAAATCGACCACGGACAACCCAACCAATATTTATTTTATTTTTTTAAAGAAGGGCAATCCATTTTTTTTTCTCTTCGGAATGCAAAAAAAATTAACAACCAATGAGATAAGTGCTTTTAGTCATGTGGCCCAAGCTGATGCAGCTACAAAATCCAAAAAAGGCATTAAATGCAAAGAAGAACAACTAGTAGCCAGTGTTGAAGATGGATGTGGAAATGCTTTTGTTTTTGGTATCCAAGCACAAGTTATTACAGTATTTGATAAATGCAACAATGGCAACAGGAAGAAGTGAGTATTAATTAAATGTATTTTATAAAGCTTTACATGTACTTGATAGCAGGCTTTATACTTACATTAACGTTTCATTTTGTTGTGCTGTGTAGAGTATGAAATTAGAGAAAATTTGACTGAACTGGAATAAAATAGCTTTTCATTAAGCCACTGGCCTTGGTGTGAATAGACCTTTCGTCACCAGTTTGTCTCGCAAATTCATCTCAGATTTGCTGTGAATAGGCTTTGTTTCCATGCATAGCGTTAGGGATTTAAACAAACCCCTAACCCTAAGTGTTAAACTTTGATGTGTGACACTATTTGTGCTTCAGACAGTTGTGTCACTATTTTTATATGATATTGGACAAGCTATTTTCACCTGATGGGCAATAATATTAACACAATATTTCTTAGACTTACATTTTACTGAGCAAGTAAGTTGCTATACACCTAGCAACACCCTAGCAACCCCCACAAAATACAGTGCAACAAATTGCAACACAACATCTTAGCACACAAAGCAGCTGTGGTGGACATGCGTCGAACACATTTGTATTTTCTTGCGGTCAGAAGAGTATACTTTGAAAACAATGCACTCAAGTGGGTTGTAACCTTCTTTGACATGCTAAAGACCTATTAAATAACTTTATTAACCGGTAACCCATTGGAAAGGAGGCAGTGGAATGTTGGAACCAGAACAAAAAAATGCTTTGTCTTTTCAGAACGAACCAAACAATTTAGTCTGTATAATCTGAGCACAAAGACATAAACCCCTTTTAAAGTGACAACACAAAATGAAAATGCACTTTTGCATTTTAAGTTGACCACTCCTGTGCACAAGCCCAAAACTGCCACCTTTCTGATCATCTACAGATGAATGTTTGGGCATGTCTTAGATAACCTACAATGTCAAAATCCATAGACATGGATGCACTGTGTATGTGGGATTGAGTTTATCCTACACACCCAACTATAAAAGCCTATAAGATAACAGGTGTGATAATTCACCAACCATGACATGGCTTTACACATCAGTGCAAATGGTCAAATATCTTCCCCAGATTTCAAAGTTCTGTAAATCTCCACCCAATTCTTTATTATATATACTGTACATGCATGCATAATCTGCCAGATTCCAGCCTTGTTGAAGCAACCCTTGAAAATCACACATGAAATCTGTGATTGAAAATGAGTGTTGTTAATCCAAACATTAGTATTGTGTTGTTTAAAAATGAATATGAACTTGTTTTCTTTGCATTATTCGAAGTCTGAAAACACTGCATCTTTTTTTGTTATTTTGACCAGTTGTAAATTACAATATTTTTATTTGGAATATGGGAGAAATGTTGTCAGTACTTTATAGCATAAAACAAAAATGTTTACATTTACATACCTATAAATAGTAAATCCCGAGAAACTGATACTTTTGCAGTGTTGTCTTAATTTTTTTCCAGAGCTGTATGTTTTATCACTTGTAGAGGCATGTTTGATGACTTGTTTAATTTAAATAAAGGTCGTTCAGAAAAATTCTGAAAAAATAATTTAAATGTAGACCCGATTACCTAACAGCCATTGTAAACCATTACAAAATAAACAGTGAGATTTTATACACTAAAACACAGAAATACAATCACATCATTTTGGATTTGTACGTTACTAAGCATTTGATAATTGAATAAATGTCGGAATAGCCTAGCCTATATTTCACCCAGAGGGGCACCTCAGCCCATGTGGGCAAAGGGCAGTTGCTCGGGCCAATGTAGCCACCCCACTGTCTGTATCGAAAACTTAGGCAGCAGACTTGCTTCAACACCTGATGATAATGATAGACTTTCTGATGGATTGAGTGCTTAAATCACATATTGTTGTTGAGTCTCTTAACAGACCTCAAATTAATATTGCACATATTAATAGTGGCAATACTGTAGCTGGCTAAACAAAAACTGAAATACAGTTTACATACTTTTGGCATGTGGAAATAAAGTTTGTATCATTTTGTCTGTAATCGCACACCTATATGATGATTATATTGACTGTGTACTGAAAACAATTATTATATTTACCGTGTATTTTACCATGTATTGAAAGCATTACAGGTTAAGTTTGAAGCTGCATACTACCATACCACTTTTTGCCATAGATTGATAAGGTAGAAGCAGTAAGTAGTATGTATGGTATGCCATTGTGAAGACATCCGCAGGCAATACAAACTTGAGGTACCACGCCCCCAAAGCGGAAGCGTTGTAGCATTGTGAGCGACCGTTAATTCTTCCATGCCAGTGGACACATTCACTTGGAGCGTTCGATTGGGCCATGAGCTGCATGGAGCGAGTTACGCTTCACTCACATGCTCTGGAATGGGGGCCAATTGTTTTTTTTACATTCAAATACTCACTTTTTCAAAAGTATAGCCACAAGACATAAACAATATGCATGTAAACATGATTTTAGTGTGATAAAATCAATTACTGGTACTAACCTAACCTGTAAAGTTATAACCAATTTTACTACATCGTTGCCATGACGATGTAATGTCAACAAACCCTAAAACCCTAAAATAACTGTCAAATTAACAATTTAAACAACTTTGCAGCTCAAATAATTCATGTGTTTTAACTGAAGAATTAATGTTAGTGCTTTTGTAAAATTATAAGCTTCAGATTTCTGCCTTTAAACCCTCCAAAAACTGGCCACATTCACTTTCATTGTAAGTGCCTCACTGTAACCTTGATTTTTGCTTATATTAAAGAAAAAGGAAGGATGGAATCAACATTACGCCATAAAGCTGTCGATTGAACTTAACTTGTATTCAACCCGTAATATTCCTTAAATAAAGAGTTCTTGAATCTGGTAATAATGTAGACATAAACAGTGTAATGGTGAAGTTAAAAAAATGGCTAAAAAATAAAATAAAAGTATTAATAAATAAAAAAGGATATTGAATGCTTGCCATTGCAAAAGTTGACTACACATTTCAAGTGGTCTCTTGATGTCTCAAAAAGCAGACAATGTTAGAATAATAAGTACAGAATAAGGTTGATGTAACAAACTGTAGATGTAAGACTGATCTCACAACTAAGACCATACCTACGTTCTGTAATGGTGATGCCATGCTGATATTCCCTGTGAAATCCCACATACTGGAAAAATCTAGAAAAATAAAAACACAGACAGTTACTATCATTACCTTCTTTCATTTATAATTTGCGACTGGCCATGCCAACAGTTTGCTCGTACAAACATACAAAACACAGTGACAAATGCGTTATTTGACTTACACGCACTTCAACTGTGAAATCCACATTTGGCGCTGAACTTCACAATGGCTAGCTGAGGTGAAATGCCTTGCACCCAATTGTAATTCCACCTGTGTTCCAGCTGTGAGAGATTTGAGAATTTTTCTGAAAAGACCTTGCAGCTTAATTTAACAATTGTACCTTTTACAGCCAAGCATTTACTTTGGTTTGAAAATACAGACATATGGATTCAGCGCTCAAGTATTTATATAATGGATCATTGTTGCTGTTTATTGTTGCAGTACCACAACAGCCTGTATGGATCTTGTTCTTCAAAGTTTCATGATAACATGGCTTAACCTGTGATTTTCCATTCTTCAAACTACGTCATTGCAAATTGTTCTACCTATGTTATCAGAATAACATTTCCAGCTTCTCAAACTTGCTCACTGGCAGGATACTGTAACTATTCCAGCATAGGTTACAGCTTTATGCCAAGATATCTTGAAACTTATCCAACAAACTAAAAGTAAAACCAAGTAAAAAATAAAACAGTATACAGATTTAATTTTCATATTGTAATGTAATTTTAAAAAGTAAGAGGGATTTGTGACATCAACGGAAAAGGAAAGTGATTACAGAGGTAGCTGCAACACAATCACACAGCAAATGTACTTCTATCGGGAAGACACGGAGGCTTGAGTGAGGTTTAAGATGCCATTTATTTGATGAATGTAAAACAGAAATGTAATGTCTCTCTCTTTGGCGTAGGCCCCGTCCGGCGGTCCGAGGGAGTTGTACTCTGAACTGTCATATCCTGCCGGAGATAGGAGGCAGGGGCGAGGAGCCTACCCCCCGTGCGGGACGGGGCTCAACTGGTGGTGGTGGGGAGGTTGTCGTGTTAGCACACTGAAACAGCAACGTGATAGATTGTGAGCGGACTTATAAAGCAATGGCTTACATGCAATTGGCTGGGAATTACCCAGCTAATGGTGCGATGATGTACAGCTGCTAGTCTTCCCGCTAGAACAATGCTGCACTTCCATTTATTGCTCCTGAAAGTTCATGTACCCTGAAATCAAACCCATTCAGCAGATTTACTTAGTGCCATCCAACATCAGACATTTTTGCATCAATTCGACTGTGATTACATCTCCATCCAGCTCTACTGAGTGCACACTGCACAAGCAGTAAGTAATTGCGATCATGTTAACAATGGTGCGTGCAAGGGTTGGGTTAGGATATAGAGTTAATAAAATACACTCAGTGACCACTTTATTAGGTTCACCTGTATACCTACTTATTTGTGTGATTATTTAAGCAGCCAATCATGTGGCAGCAGTACAATGCATAAAATCAGGCAGATACAGGTCAGGAGCTTCAGTTAATGTTCACATCAACCATCAGAATGGGGAAAAATGTGATCTCTGTGATTTTGAGCATGGCATGATTGTTGGTGACAGACGGGCTGGTTTGAGTATTTCTGCAACTGCTGATCTCCTGGGATTTTCACACACATCAGTTTCTTGAATTTACTCAGAATGATGGCAAAACCAAAAAACATTCAGTGAGCCGCAGTTCTGTGGACGGAAACGCCTTGTTGATGAGGGATTCAACAGAGAATGGCCAAACTAGTTCGAGCTGACAGAAAGGCTACAGTAACTCAGATAACCGCTCTGTACAATTGTAGTGAGCAGAATAGCATCTCAGAATGCACAATATGTCAGACCTTGAGGCAGATGGGCTACAACAGCAGAAGACGATGTCAGACACTTTATTAGGTCCATTGTGTTCCTAATAAAGTACTTGGTGAGTGTCTGCAGTCCTGTTGACTGTATTACATAATTTACAACTCAAACTACAACTCCTTTTGGCACCACTCTGTGGACACTTGTGAAACTGGAGCTCACACATGCCCAAACATATGTTCAAAAACACTACCATCTTCGGACACATTCAAAGATGTGATTCAAATTTCAATAAGCACAGGCCATTTTCAGCAGGAAATCTTTCATTCAACTGTTGCTGAATTCACAGTGTGATCAGTCTACAACATACATCAATGAGACCAGGAATGTGCATTATGTGAATTAATATTGATTTCATGTTGAATTTAAGAGACTCAAACATGAAGGAATCATGTAATCTGTTTTCCTCTGACCAACTACTGCACAGTCCTTCAAATCCAGCTCTTTAATTTGTATGATTGAATACCTCTTCACCTGATGTCAACAAAGCAGACGTCATTACCTCATGGTTGCTCAGGTAGATCCTCACTAATGCCATTTAACTCTGGGCCTTATCCTTTACCAGTGTCATGATCCAGCAGAACAGGCTGCTTAGCAAACAGAAACTTGGCAAGTAGCCCACCTGTTGTTGCTACTGTGATCTTTTCTATGAAATTGTTGCAACGTTCTGGAGGGGATGAATAGACTTCATCCCTGATCCTGGCATGGGATCCTTCCAGGTGTACCCAAGAGTAAGCTGGATTCGGCCCAACATAGATCCCTATCTCACTAACCTTTTGCTGCCAGAACAAAAATGTCTAAGTTGTGGATAACAGTGATTTGAGCTTCATCTGTGATTTCAATGCTAACTTGGGTTTATTTTATTTTTTTAGGGCTGTCGAATAAACATATTAATCTATTTAAATTAATTATATAAAAAAGAGTAAAAAAACAACAACAATGCAATTAATCATGCTACCTATATGAATTCTAAAAAGTTGAAGTTTATAAAAGTTCATATATGAACTTTTATAAATGGATGGATGGATAATAGATGGATATTGAATTAGCTTTTTTAAGGGTCCTATTGATTTGATTATCTTAATTAATAAATCTGTGTAATGTAATTATTTCAATAAAATAATTATCAATATACAGCCCTAGTTTGTATACAGTGTATAGTCACGACATTAATAATGTGAAAAATTACTATTACAATTTGAAAAAAAAAAAACTACTTCAAAGAGTTCTCATCAAAAAATCCTCAATGTGCAGCAATGACAGCTTTGCAGATCTTTGGCATTCTAGCTGTCAGTTTGTCCAGATACTCAGGAGACATTTTACACCACAGCTGATCCCACAAAAGCTCAATGAGTTTAAGATCCATAACACTCTTTTCCAACTATCTGTTGTCCAATGTCTGTTTCTTTGCCCACTCAAACGATTTGTTTTTGTTTTTCGGTTTCAAAAGTGGCTTTTTCTTTGCCATTCTTCCCATAAGGCCTGCACCCCTGAGTCTTCTCTTTACTGTTGTACATGATACTGGTGTTGAGTGGGTAGAATTCAATGAAGCTGTCAGCTGAAGACATGTGAGACATCTATTTCTCAAACTAGAGACTCTGATGTATTTATCCCCTTGTTTAGTTGATCTGGCCTTCCATATATCTTTCTGTCCTTGTTAGAGCCAGTTGTCCTTTCCAATCTTCAGTTATTTGGCAGTTGAAAGCATTTTACAGCCATCATTCCTCAAAACAACAATTGACTGATGAGTTTCTAGAGAAAGCCGTTTCTTTTTTGCAGTTTTTGTTCTAATATTGGCCTTAAGACATGAAAGTCTATTGCATACTATGGCAACACAAACACAAAGACAATGTTAAGCTTCATTTAACCAACCAAATATCTTTCAACTCTGTTTGATATAATGGAAAGTGATTTTCTAGTACCAAATTATCAATTTAGCATGATTACTCAAGGATAAGGTGTTGGGGTGATGGCTGCTGGAAATGCGGTCTGTTTAGATTTGATCAAAAATGACTTGTTTCAAATAGTGATGGTGCTGTTTTTTACATCAGGAATGTCCTGACTATACTTTGTAATCAGAGAAATGCCACTTTGGCAGAATAAAGTACCGACTTCCTTCTGAAACAGCTAAATCTGTACATTATTCCAAACTTTTGGCTGCCAGTGATATATATTATAAGTATATATATATATATATATATATATATATATATATATATATATATATATATATATATATATATATATATATATATACTTTATATGGACATTATCTTAATTACATATCATTATTTGTGCATTGATAGTCTCCTACATTGCAGATCAGATTAGCTCTTGTAGGGGTGTACTGTACACTGTCTTCTTTGCTCATCAATAAAAAAAAATATTCAGGCAGGACTAGACAACCTTTTCTCCTCTGCTCTTGCCAAAACAAATCTGTCATCGTGATTTATAACTTTCAATAAGTCATTATGCTTGCTTATTAAAATGTTTCATCAAGATCTTGCGAAACACATAAAGACAACAAAAATAATGGCCTGTAATTGTTCACTGCAACTGAACTTGTGCCAGTATGTCCTCTCTGAAATGTAAGAAAGAAATACTTATACGGTTTCTCTGCAGACATGAGTCGATCTTTGACTCTACTGGGCAATCGTTAACTAAAAGGAACATGAATAATGGTAAAAATATGCATATGCTTTATGATATCCACAATTTCTTTCTTCAGATAGAGAGATGTTGTCTGAAGTTCAAAAGGCCATAATGAATTCTTGTATTACAGTATATCAGAAAACTGGAATATTTATTACATGACAGAAGGGTCTAATTGGTGTCAAGCATCAGTTCCAGTATTGCTCACACTTACGGTTAGGGATTTTAATTTTGATGCGTGACACATTTGTGCTACAGACATGAATGATACCTCAAATTCTGTGGCTTATTGAGCAGTGGCGTGCTTTTACGTTTCTGAAAGATCAGACTTGTGACCTGATTGATGATAAAATTGCCAAAAAATAAAACAAATATAAAAATTAAAATGGACCTAAATTGAAAAATTGTCTATAGTCTATGAACCAGAATATTATAAAGACTTGGTGATGGGCTTGTTTGACCAGTGAGCAACCACCCAAAACACCTCAATAACCATAGAGTAATGCACTGAAAACCACGCAGAATACCTTAGCAACCACTTAGCAACAGTCTGGCAACCACTCAGGCCAGAGCAAACTAGAATTTTCAGAAAATGTTTATGCACAGCCTAGCACCACTCACACTTCAGAACAATCTAGACATGTTGGATTAAGCAGTGATGCTGGCAAATAGGAACCTGATCCTGGAGTGATACGGCCATTAATGGATTTATGCAGGGGTCTTCAACCTTTTTAGGCCAAAGACCCCCTTGCTGGACAGTCAAATAGAGCAATTGGACCCCATGTTATATATATTATATTTATTTAGCTAATTGAAAAACATGACATTATTGTGGCCGACGAGTAAATCTTTGATTAGACAATACAAACACTGGATTTAGAACTCAATATAAGCCTTTTGGTTGGTTTATTTCCATATCATTGAACATAAGCTTTGCAGTCTGTTTGATGTAGACTTAAGAGATGTTACCAGAAGAAAAGTCTGTACACATGCTTCAGATGGTCACTTTAGCTGCATTCAAACTATGGTTGCGTCGTGTTTCCCTTAGTTTTCTATCCTCTTTAGCAGTAAACGCTGCATTTTTAGAATGCTATGTCAAGATAAATGTAGTATGAAATGTAAAAATAAGCTTCTCAATACCCCTGCTCTTTTCCATCCAGCTGCGTTTGTTCAACTGTTGGTTTGTTATCTGTATAGTTGCGTGTTGTGTGTACAGCTGGATCTGCACTTACTGCCCCCTGCTGCGGAGACTTCCAATTGGTAGGAAAATTCCTTATCACAGTAGCATGAATAATAGCATTATTTTTTTCTATGCATTATTTATAATGTAATAAATAAAAATGAATTAATAAGAGAATTCCACACACTCACTTTTACATACATTTTAATGTGGAAGGGACAATTAAAAATTTATCTGAATTTTTTAATGCTTCATTTTATTTTGGTTGAAGTTAAATCTACATTGAATTTTTGTTAATTGCTAATTTTCATTTTTCAAAAATCATACAATTACTGGCAGACCCAATGCAATATTGTGTTTAAGATCCTTGCTGGACTAATGAGAAGCTATGAACATCCAAGTTCAAATATAATCAAATTAATATGTAAAGAGAATAACGATTTTAGTAAACATTTGATTTAATTTATTAAAGATACCTGATCCTATGCTGGTACTTCACAGAATGAAAATAAAAAAATAAATAAATTAAAACATTGCCAAAGTCCATTATTTTACTTAAAGTTAAAAACAGGATGAAAAATGTTTGGTCAAACCAGCGCATTCTTTATCCTATACATTTAGAATAAGAGTAAAGTCATCAAAACTAAATTAACCCAAATGAAAATATTGAATTAAAGAGTGATGGAAACATTTTAAACAAACCAAAACTATTTTATATTTTAGTAGCCTTTGTTTACCAAGATAGCACCTTAAACTTCATGAAGTGCATATTTTCTTCTTTTTTTAACAGTTGTGAAGTATGCAAGATAATTGTTGCCTGCTTTTTGTTCACTTACAACTCATTCATCAAACATCCATTCATCCAGCCATCCATCTGCCTGTCCATCCATCCATACATTCATCCAGCCATCCATCTGCCTGTCCATCCATCCATCCATACATTCATCCAGCCATCCATCTGCCTGTCCATCCATCCATCCATACATTCATCCAGCCATCCATCTGCCTGTCCATCCATCCATCCATACATTCATCCAGCCATCCATCTGCCTGTCCATCCATCCATTCATCCAGCCATCATCTGCCTGTCCAGCCATCCATCTGCCTGTCATCCATCCATCCATTCATCCAGCCATCCATCTGCCTGTCCATCCATCCATTCATCCATCCATCTGCCTGTCCATCCATCCATCCATTCATCCAGCCATCCATCTGCCTGTCCATCCATCCATTCATCCAGCCATCCATCTGCCTGTCCATCCATCCATACATTCATCCAGCCATCCATCTGCCTGTCCATCCATCCATCCATCCATACATTCATCCAGCCATCCATCTGCCTGTCCATCCATCCATCCATACATTCATCCAGCCATCCATCTGCCTGTCCATCCATCCATCCATACATTCATCCAGCCATCCATCTGCCTGTCCATCCATCCATTCATCCAGCCATCATCTGCCTGTCCAGCCATCCATCTGCCTGTCATCCATCCATCCATTCATCCAGCCATCCATCTGCCTGTCCATCCATCCATTCATCCATTCATCTAGCCATCCATCCATTCATCCAGCCATCCATCTGCCTGTCCATCCATCCATTCATCCAGCCATCCATCTGCCTGTCCATCCATCCATTCATCTATCCATCTGCCTGTCCATCCATCCATCCATACATTCATCCAGCCATACATAAATGTACATTTATGTTTATTCATACAGCAGACACTTTTATCCAAAGCAATTTTACAAATGAGGGACATACTGTACTGTGTAAAAGTCTTAGGCACATTAAATTTGGCACAAAAACATTAAAACGGTGTATCAGTAGAAAATATACATATTGGATTTTACATTCCCTTTGCCAATCGAAATGAATAGAACAACAAGGAGCCTTACAACAGATGGTGTGGCCCCCACAGAGCCCGGATCTCAACATCATTGAGTCAGTCTGGGATTACATAAAGAAACAGAAGCAACTGAGAGCCTAAATATATAGAAGAACTGTGGCAAGAAGCTTGGAACATCCTATCTGCCAACAACCAAGAAAAACTGTGTCCAGGTGTACCTGTGAAATTTTGCTGTTTTAAAGGCAAAGGTGGTCACACAGAGTATTGATTTAGTTTTTTTTTATGTTCACTGGACTTTGTATGATGCTATTTGATAAATGGAAACAATTTCTTGCATTATTTTTGAAGACATCCTCACTATGCAACATTTTTCACAAGTGCCTAAAACTTTTACATAGTACTGTATGCAATTTGTACTGTATGCAAAACACAACAACATCAACAATCTCTACAGTATCACACTGCCAAGTTCCAATATAGCTAGAGTAGTATAGAAGCTAGAGCAGAAGAAACAGACACAGAGATAATTATTTGTTATTATTATAAATTAATTAAATAATTTACACTTAGCCAGTGTAGAACCGGCTCCCCCGGCTGAGCCTGGTTTCTGCGCAAATTTTCTCTCTACTGACTAACACACTTTGAAATCCTTTTTCCCCTTGCCACAGTTGTTTTTCAATTAAACTCTTAACTGGGGACTTTATGACAAGACATACAGTACAATTGTCTGTTAAGCTGCTTTAAAACGATTGGTATTGTGAAAATTGCTTTACAAATAAAAAAGACTTGACTTGATTTATATTTATATATAATAAATGCATGTACTTATACAATTAAATATAAATAAAAATATATGGAATATAAAAATATTTATTTGTAACTTATTTATTCATATTATAATTAAATAATTAAGTAAATACATTTCGCAATGAAATTCATACGTTGGTATTTATAGCCTTATGTCCATTTATACTTTTATCAGTCCAATTACATATGTGTTCAATTCTGTAAATGTTATGGAAATATGGTTACGGATTCTCGTGGGAATTCTTAAATGACAATATATTTCTGTATTTATAATTGTTTGGGTGTCTATTCCAGCAAACGTCAATAATTAAGCCGGACGAGTTTTCAAACTCCAGCTGCTCAGTCAGGTCTCTCTCTCTCTCTCTCTCTCTCTCTCTCTCTCTCTCTCTCTCTCTCTCTCTCTCTCTCTCTCTCTCTCTCTCTCTCTCTCTCTCTCTCTCTCTCTCTCTCTCTCTCTCTCTCTCTCTCTCTCTCTTACTCTCCTCAATGGGAGGGGCGCAGAAATCCTCACAGCGTATAAGAAGTGCCGTTCTCACCAGCAGGAATTTTACACAGCAACTCAGGACGAACGAGATGAGCTGCCCCAGAGCCGCTACAAAATGCTGGATGGACACCTACTCCTGGGATGGTTATCATTCACCATTATAGTGCATCTCATCAGCTTGACTGGACCGAGCGCAGCTTACTTCGGGTAGGTAAAAGAACTATTCTCCTTTTACTTATCTTGCTTTTAAATGTGTTAATGGAGACAGATGTGAAGTGATGGATCAAAGACCATACATTCAAAAGAAAACGCAATCTAGGGGAATAGCGTAGCCTAATATGTTACTAGAACTCACCTGTGAAGTTCTCTCCATAACAGCCTGTAGAGTGATGATCGCATTACAACGAGCTGATGTTTGCATGCAGTATTCAGCGGACTAAGATGCCACCTGCTTTGGTTTACCTGTTCTTATTTACAAATCTACTAAATAATGCATCATCATTTATTAGGCTATATTAAATACGTAATTTAATAATAGGCGTGTTAGGTGCCTTTTAAATTGTAATTAATAATGCATTACTTCTTAATTTAGTAGCGTTTTAAATGGTAGTACAAGCCTATCAGTTTTTCTTTTTTAAGAGATGCTTCTACATGATCAGAAATAGACACGAGCAGCTCTCAGCAGCTGGTAACAATAAAGCCGCGAAGAACCTGGTCTAACCTGGTGGCCGAAACGTCTGTTCATATCGCAGATAATATTTCTTCGTCCAGTATAAACACTCTTGTTGGCTCTCTCACTAGGATTAATAAGCGCAAGTTCAACAATGTGTGTTGAATTTACAGTTTCCCCAGCTCCCCCTATAAACATTCTCCTAGCATAATTTTAATTGAGGTAATTGTGGACACTGGCGATGTGAAACCGCGGGAACGCCTCTGGAATTTATTCCTCTCTGACGCTGACATTTCTGCGCATTTATTTATTTTATTTATTTATTTGATAGTTTTTCGCGTCTTTCAGCGGTCACACCATAACTTCACGTTTTCAGAAACATGTGTTTAACTTTTAATCATTGTCTTTGAGCCACTGACACTTGTTTCAACAAGTTGGAAACCAGATTTGGAGAGAGGCTGGGTAGTGAGGTAGACTTGTCTTGCACTGCATTCAAATTTGAACTATTTCATCTTTGAAACATTAAATATATAGGACAAGTCTCAAAAATGACTTTGTAATAATCAATTTCCCCCCCTGACACAATCCATGAATAAGCAGGTATCTGATATTGTATTCTAACCCAGTCAGGTTGGGTCTGTGTTCTGAAAAAGTGATCTAAGGTACAAGAGTTCAATTACTGCTTCATGGATTTCAATTATTATTTTTCTTGGCTGGTGGTGAGCCTTGATGAAAGATTTTATCTATAAAGGTGTTGTAAGTAGAAGATATTGTTTTGGCAAATCAAGGGCCAAGGTAGGAGTGGCTCCCTAAGGCCCCATTGAACATTATGAAGCAGTAAACCGGTTTGTTGGGCCGTAGTGGTTGTAGATTGGGTCTAAACCTTTCCTTCTACCCCCTATTAGGAAGTCAATAATTTTCAGAAATGCTGGCCTGCTTTAACATGGGTGGGATAGTGCTCTATACGAAGATTTATAGTTGCTGTTATTTGATCTCGAAGATCACTATCAATTGCAATAGCCTCTTAAGAATATTTTTCCTTTAATTTCTGGCACGTCACTTGGAAAACGCTAAACTCCAATGTCTGATAATGAACAAATATGCAGTGTCAAGAGACTGTGTGCAATAAATGTCGCAATATTTTTAGCATTCAATCTGTCATGTTTATGTTAGGGTAATCAGCCATTGTTTAAAGGGATTCAGAGTTTGCCAATTTCAGCACTTTGTCTCTTTGACGGAAATTGCTTGTACTTCCATGTTATCAGGTCATGAAAACAAACTATAGGAAACTCATTAGTGATATTTCACTTTGGCATTATGTTTTTTTCTTTTCTTATCTCTCACAATGAGCGTTCATATTTTAAATGCTGATATATAGCATTTTCTCGAAATAGCACAAACGCTTTCATTGAACTCAGTGAAGGGGGCAACTTTTCAAATGCAGATGGATTGTTCTAGACGGTTTGGTATATCAAGTTGAAAAGCTTTTCCCGTGACCTGGACTTGGCATAGAGGAACAGAGTGAATTACAGTTCATACCTGGTTAGACACAATTATAAATCATGTAATTTTAACCTTGGACTCTCGGTGCCAGAGACGGCATGAAGCCACTGTCAAACTTGCGTCTACTAACATGTGCAAATAAATACCTTCCATGAAGCGCATGCTGCATCCTCTGGGTACTGATTTACTTAAAATAGAGGGTCAATGTTGCATACTCAATTTCCCCAGTGCGGTGGAGCATATGTAACCTAAACACATCTCTGTTTGCCCACGGCCCCGTGTCTCTCAGGGTTGGGTGGGATTCCGTGCCTAGTTGAGCCATTGCTGAAATTGTCATCCTGGCCACAAGAATGCAAGCCTTCAGTTTTTACCACACAGTCCCCTCCAGCCCGTTGCGGCAGGTGCGCCATGTCAATTTCAGCTGGTCTCGTTCAGCAGCAGCAGCAGACCTGGAGAGACCAGGTTTGTTTGGGTGAGTACGAAGTGGTGGTGGAATTATTGACATGTTTCTGGAACTAGGAAAGGAGGCAATGCAGGGGCTGCATGCTTTTTATCTAGGTGTTTAGCTCACCTCAAACAGCCTAAAGGGAGAAGAGGAAGAGGTGACATGCTGAGAAAACATGGGGGAAATAAGCCCTGAATATCCATGGAATGAGGTTCTTTTGTGCCTGGCTCTGACAAGTTCATACAGATCTCCTGTGGAGGCCAGCCTGGGGTCAAACGTGGGGATCTGCTCTGTATTACTGCCCTAAGAGTCAACCTGAGTTAAGAAATGGGGTAAAGATTTATGACTTTTATGAGAGATGTTGGTTAATTCCACTTAAGTTGTTATTCTAAATATAAAGAGAGGTGTAAATCACTTCTGTTGTGTACAAATCTTCTGCAATTTCTAAGTGAAATGAAAAGCCCAAAGCTCCTGCCTTTTTATCTCAGTCATAGTTAAAATTGATCCCATGGCTTCTATTCTTTGAAATCTAAAAGTCTACTTAATTTTTTCCTTCAACACTAGTGTATGCCTACTGTCGATCGCTCTAGGCTTTCAAAGTATACTATATTTGGCTGTGCATAAATACACAGGTGATAATGAGATACTCAACTCTATTTTTTCAGGAGTTTAGAAGCATAAAGATGTCTTTATAGTCTTTCAGGCTATACGAATGCATGTATCTCCCTACCTCCACACAAATGCACTTGACGTACACATTCACTGTTGTTGTTGTTTCCACCATTGTGTCCCATCGTCTTCTTGCTCTACTTTGTGAAAGCAACAGCACAACTGTGAGTGCTGCCACCTTGTAGACCCACTTTTTAGTGTAAATAATTACATTTGCATGTGCAGCCTACTGAGGACGTGCGGTAGTTGAAAAATCAGGCTGTTTTCAACTACTGTTGACAAAAATATATGATGCTTGAGATGAGACCCTAAAGATCAGTTCTGGAGTAGTCTCTGATAGGGGATCACTCAAACTCTAGCTTATGTAGACCATTCTCAATGGGTCTTTTTAGTTGTCTGTTGGGGTCTTCTGATGCTCATTGCATCTATACTAAGACTGTACTGATATCAGGGTTGTGGAACACTCCTCAGAAGTTATCTGTTATTTATTCTGGAGCAGTTCAAGAGTGAATAATGAGTCATGTTCTCCGGTTTTATCAGAATCTGTAGACATATGGAGAAGTACCTGCATCCCCTAAAGCTTCCACCAGAGAGTGCAGTCACTACTGTAAAAACCCTCTGCTCTTCAATCAGCATCAGTTCCTGTATGAAACCTTAGCACAGTGGGAAATGAGTGGCAAAAACAGATATGAGAACAGAACTCCGTATGAAGAGGATACAGGGAGAAGGTAAAAAGAGCAACAGTTCAAAGGTAGTTGTGGTCAAAACAGCGTTTCATCTGTTTGCAGTGGCACTTTGGCAGTTTTTTGGCCGCAGCTCTTAGGAAAACCCCTGTACAGAAGCAGCTTGATGTAGAGGACTTTCAGATTTAATCTCCTGACTAGACTTATGCTTGGGAAAGTTGATGAGAGCTGCTGCTTGAGCTGTGGTGGATCGCATTTCAGTGTTAGAGAATAGCAGTATAGCAGTATCTACGGTCAACTGTACAGAATTTTATTGAATCATACAGACATACTTAATCATAAAACTTTAAATCGCAAAATTACATTTACTGTTAACCTTTCAACAGACGTGGAGTAGTGTGTTGTAAAGGAATAGTCTCAGTTTTACAATGCCCACACTGACGTCTTATGTAGTGCTGTCAAATAATATTCGAAACTCAAATATTTGTCAAATTTGTTAAAAAAAAAAACGCATAAAAAAAGCTAAAACTGTGCATTCTAATTCTAATTCTTGCACAATAAAAGGCTATATACAGTGCAACAAATACAGTTTAACAGAAAGCTGTTGTCTTGAGATGCTTCTTAAAGGTTGAGATTCTTATTAACTTGACACAGCATCTAAAAAACACGTGCTCCTGCACGCGATGCTGAATATACAACAAAACATGCCGTAACAATAGAAAATGCCCGTCTAGCACGTGTTTAAATAGAACAAGAAATGGTAAACTGGATGTTTGCAAAATTGTTTGGCGTGAACAACCGCTTAGGTGGAGATCTTTGGCCATTGCGTCTAGCTCTCTTATCAGCATTATCTCAGATTAAGCAATGTGTTTTGAGATCCTTGCGTTCTGTTTCATTCTGTTGTGCTCCGTCTGTTTGAACAGCCCCTGGGCTGATAGTCTGAGCCACTTCACCACTGTGTTTAGCCAAATAGCATTGCTATCTGGTAATATTACTAAGATGCATTCAACTGTAAGTAATGAAAAACTTAATGCACATTAGTTTATAATGGAATGGAACTTTTAACAGCCAGGAATGTTCTTTGCAATAATTTAACATGGCGCTGTATGGTTTAAATGTATTCAATACTCTTGTGGACTAAGGAAACAACGACAGACTTCAAAATACAAATTTAATTCAAATTTTGGTAATATTTAATTTTTAAATGACAGCCCCACACAGCACTGTAAGATTTTTTTTATCTGGGAGCCAAATCATTTAAGTGAATTGGTTGTTTGTCGCAGTCTGACTACAAAAGACAGTTCGGTCTGCTGAGAGGATTATTGGCCCCCTGCCCCTCTTCAAGAACTATACACTTCCAGAGTGAGGAAAAAGGCTGGAAAAATCACTCTGGACCCCACTCACCCAGCCCACTAACTTTTTGAACTGTTGCCTTCTGGCCGACGCTTCAGAGCACTGAGCACCAGATCCGTCAGGCACAGGAACAGTTTTTTCCCCCAGGCTATCCATCTCATGAACAGTTAAAACTGCCCCATTGAGAATAATGATGTGCAATACACAGTTTAGTCTTATTTATATTTATCCAACACATCTACCTCTTCTGCCATTTCATTCCTCAGAAACAAAAAAAATTGCACTGTAGATAACAGATTTGTGTTTTGCACTGTACATAACAGATAATAGATTTGTATTTGAATTGCACTATTCAATTGTGTATCTATGTATGTATGTATGTGTATTATTATATTTTTATTATTATCTATGTCTTGCTGCTGTTTTTGTATTGTTTTTGTATTGTTGTGCACTGGAAGCTCCTGTCACCAAGACAAATTCCTTGTATTTGTAAGCATACTTGGCAATAAAGCTGATTCTGATATTGTGTAAATGAGCTGGATAAAATAAGTGATTCACTTATATTTATCATCGGGTCTCTAACAGTAATTAATACATCATGACCGTAGTAACCATGTTTTGTTTCGGTGGAAACCATGGTTTTGATACAGTCAACCAAGGTTTTACTACAGTAATGCTTGACTGTAGTTTAGCTAAGTTATGAGCAGCTTATAGTTTGGAAAGCAGTCTCAAAGTAACTTCCCCAACACTGGGTATTTCAGATAAAGAAAACAAACTATGGTTGGTTGCTTTACATATCAGTCAGATGGTCTTTTTCTACCAAAGTGGGTGGTTCTTTTACAGAATAAATCTGCAATGTAGGCCAGACATTATGCCGGAGTGACAAGTCTAGCTATGCGAGACTAGTACAGGAAGAACCCAATGCAAAAACCTACCTACTCTGTTTCCAATGGGTATCAAAGTTTGACAGCTTTACTTTTCCTCTTTAAACACACTTTAGATTATAATTATCTCATTGGCTTTTCATGAGATTTTCAGTAACCGCTTGAAAAACATAAATCCGTGTCTCTACATTTCTACTGGTTTGTTTTTCCTCAATGGACAAGCTGTGAGAATGGCTTCTCCCGCAGGAGTCATCCCAACCCCATCCTGATTATATGGTATTATTGCTCTGGGGAATGTCTTTAAATGTGTTTGGCACACTTGCATCCAAAGGGCTCAATATTCTGGTAGCATGGCTCCAACAACAGTTTGGAGGTCTGCCTGGATTTTTTAAGAGAGGGCGGCTCCGTTCCTACCATACCTCAATCAGATGTGCATTTAGTAGATATGTAGACCATTGTCGGAAATGCAATGATGGGCATTGCAGATGTGAGGACAGGGCTAGGCAAAACCATAAAGCCAATATAGAATCTGAATAGTTTTTGGTGGTCATGGATTGATGAGATGACGTTAATTAGTGGCACTACCATGGTGTGTTTTCCGTCTCCCACCACAGGCTGTTCCTTCACAAAAGGGCTTTGGGTGGACTGTGGTCCTAAATGATCAGTGACTACAGCCAAGATTTGATGACTGCAAAACCATAAGATGACTGTAAAAGAAAACCTGAGCTATGAACCATTCATGTGCATGGACTGGGAGTTGTTCATCTGCTTTTAAGCATAACAAATCTCAAACAGTAGCCTTCGTTACAGACATGACAAGCCTATAATCTACTTTGATTAAGTTCATTCAACTTCATTCCATAAAACGTTTTTTTCTATTTTGTTTGATGCAATTAGGAATTGTTTTGCTATCATTGTTGTAACCCTTGTTACATTATTGTTAGCCTACATTAAAAAACATTAAATTAAATATAAAATATTGGCAAGATATTACAGCAAGATATAACCTACAGCAGTAGTATTTACCACTGGTTAACATTAACCGGCCCAATTGACGTCTGCTAAATGTAAAATTGCTTTCAAAGTGGCGCATGTCATAACATTTTGATGAGAGATTGCGAAGACAAACATTCTATTTTTCCATAGACAATGTGAACTGATTGGTGTGCACAATAAGACTAGGGCTGTATATTAAGAAAGTTAATATGCTAACCCTGACATAACCCATGTCATGTCAACAATGCATGGCTCTTATATGTGCAAAATTCGGCTCTGCATGTAGTAATCTGTGAAGACCCAAACTCATAATGACAAATCTTGCCCTTCTTTGAGAGATGCCAATCATCAGTTAAAAGCAAGAAGGGAGAATGGATTAGACGTTTTGACAAAAACTTGCTTTATTAAAAGTATTGATTAACTGAATGTCTGAATGGATGTTTTGATTAGGGAAGGTTAAATTAATATCAATCACCAGCTCTACAGTCTGAACTGGGCCAATTCTCAATGGTAATTGTTAGCCAATAATATGGCAACCAGACAGTTGAGGTTGGTCCCTATAATAAACATACTATAAACAAACAATGAGGTACATCAAGGGACTGTCTGATAGGTCAGTGTATAATTTTATGTTTCTTTTAGCTGAAACCTAAATGGATATGAATAGTTACTCTATTCTATAGCTACAAGTAATGATTTTTTGAACAAATCTTTTAGGTGAATGTATCGCTCTTGTTCACTTTCATTTACTGACTCATATGCCTCATGAAATGATCGTATCGAATCTATACAGAACCGATTTGTCCCATAAGATGGCCAGATGGCCATGGTGAAATAGTTCCAGATCGTTAATTTAACATTGCTATAAGTTGGACATTTTTCAGTATGGTGGGTTAGGGGTCGTCTGAAAAGTCCACACATTGTGCTAAAACTGTGGATTTTGTAATGCATTTTTTATTGAAAAACCAAAGATTCAATAGAAAAATAAGTCAACTTCGTTTCCATGATGATGTAATGTCAACAAACCCTAAAATGTAACAACTTTACAGTCCAAGTAATACATGAGTTGTATCAGAAGAATTTTTAACAGAAATGCTTTTATAAAATTGTAAGCTTCACATTTCTGCCTTTAAGCCCCATTCACTTCCATTGTAAGTGCCTCACTGAAACCTCGATTTTTGCTCGAGTCGAAATACATTAATCAACATTATGCCACATGTGCTGTCGATTGAGCTTAATTTGTATTGAACCCAGAATATTCCTTTAAAGTTAACCTTGATTGATAAAAAGCATGACAAACATTTTATGGGGTTGGGGGTTAATTGGGTCTTTAAGACTGAGGTACATGAGAAAAGTTCCAGGTATGCCTAACTGAAGAAATATGTGAACGCATTTTAAATATTGTACTGCATTTTGCATTACGGTTCCTCTAAGCACTTTGAGTAGAGGCTTAAATAAACTGACTTCACAAGAGTCTCCAATATGTAGGAAATACTCGATAATCTCCGTCAGTAGTAACTGTAAATAACTGTAACTAATATAGCTGCTTATGTTTAGTGAGATTGATTGGGTGGGTAAAAGGCATTTTACCCTCTTTATTTTAAGAGTTGTAAGTATTGCACATTGAGAAATTGATCGATGTATCAGCATTCCTGTAGAATCACTGTCACGGATGATATGTCATCATACTGTCATACAGTTAACATATAAACCATAAATGCTATGTTACTGACCCCCACTATCAAAACATACTAGAAGTCCCATCTTTTATGCCTGCTTGGTCAAGGCAAACAAATTATTAAGGTTTACGTTTGCATGCTTTTATTAAAGGCTTTTAGTGAGAGCCCAGAGGAGAGAGTGAAGCTCTGAGCAGCTCTCGTACTTGTCACTGGGTGCTGGGGTTTTCAGTGGCATGGTGTGAGGTCGATAGGTAGAGTCATGCGGAGCTCCCTGGTGCACCCACGCTGTGCCAGTCACACAGTCACCATCGCTTAGCAGCTGACCCGTGCACAGCCCTGTGGTTAAACCTCTTACTAACGCTAACCACACACACACATAGTACTGTATGCACCAACCTACTGTGTGTGTCTTAACTGAGAAACATTAGCCAATACCTACATTTTTATTTATTATTTTCTGATGTCGTGGCCCAAGAAAAATTACAAATGATATCTTAATTGTTTCTCCTGCTTCTTAGATTTTTCTCAATGAAGAAATATCATAGATGTCTCCTCTATTGATTTTAATATGAACTCAAAGACTAAACTATATTAGCTATGCACATTAATTTTATTAAACTGCACATTTTATTTTTATTACTGGTGCTTGCTAAGGTAATTTATGCTGCGTTCCAGACGAAGTCGGAGGTGGGAATATCCAAATTTAAATTTCCCAGTTCCGATCTCATTGTGTTCCAGTCAGTCACTTTTTCTGTGATAATACTTAAAGTTTGTTTTATGTTTCACAAATCCCAGCTCTGGTTTCTGCTCATTGGTCACCGCCATCTTGGAAATGATGTCAAATTATGCTTCTCACTGAAGTTGAGGTTGTTCGATCTGCCCTGAGTTCACAAGTTGGATGTCCGACTTCGTTATTTTTTATTAGGAGTTGGGAAAATTCCGAGCTGTCTGGAAAGCAGCATTAGCCTAGTTACAATTACCAGAGACAGTTTAGCTGAGATGGACCACTTGTATAAAAATGAATTGGAGAAATTGGAATGCCCAATATGGCAAATTTAGAAACGGAATTCCCACCTTAAAAATAAAAGAGCAATTTACTTTTTAATATAGATTTCGCCTGTCAATTAACTTGAGAATGCATACAGTATTAGCTGAACCAGCCTGAAAAATAGTGTTGTTTTTTTTTGCATGATCGGAGCTAAAAAAGCAAAGGTTATGATACTATTGTTCTCAGATTTTACTACTGATTTAACTTTTTTTTTTTATTGTACTCTTGACCAACCATTTTGGAGATACCAGTATTTCCCCAGTCAGGTAAACTGGAGCTGAACTTTTATGCCATAGAAAATAGCTGCCCGAGAGAATTCCCAAGATGGTCACAGAGTGGTGTGTAACTCATCCTGCACTGTTTGTGCTAAAGCAATGAATGTTAGCTTAAATCGTGGCCAGCTTGTTTAGAAGAGGTTTGCTTTCTCTTTTCTAAGTGATCAGACTTATGAGTTTTGCATGGCAGACAGTAAAACAGGTGAAAAATGATCCTAGTCTTACATTGAAAGTATGACCCAAGTCAAATCTAGGGATCAGAATATCAGTAGAAATACAAGGATTGACTTGGGCCAGTAATTAACTACCTAAAACCCCTAGCAACCTCACAGAGGACTCCTGCAACTACTTTGCAAGGTGCTAAAAACACTCAGAACACCTTGTTACCTCAAGTGTAGCAATGCTATTGCAATCACAAATGCTTTTGGTTAAAATAACACTCACATTTTCTTCAGAAAATGTAAACATCTGTAAACATTGCTCCCAAGGTTTTTAAGAAGAAACATCTGGGACAAAGTTGTTATTGAAATAAAACAAAACTGAGAACTCCATTACGTCATTGAATAATACAGTTTTCCTCTTGGATGTGCTAGGTGTTGTACATTAACCATTTCTTTGGATATTACACCTGATTACAGCTGTAGTGTACCGGCTACTGCAAGCACATGGCTCGCCTGCTTTGTTAATGATTTTAAGTTCAGTCTCATGTGACCTTGCCAAACAAAATATTAGTGCCGAGTGAATAAACAACACTTCCTCGTCCATCTGGCCCAACACGGATGATGCTTTTCCTTGTGAAATCTTTCTTACATTCTGGAATGTCTATCCATATCCAATCGATTTTTAACCATTCTGTCTGTGTTCAATCTGTAATTTTCATGTTATGTGTTTTGGTGAATTCAGTTGAGTCTTGAACAAACCAGTCCATTTTTTAACATGATATTTCTCAACCTCTCTGACATTGCATAAGTTCACTTGTGTTGGAATTCCAGAGAACATGTGCCATTAAACAGAGCCACAGTCCAGAGTGACTCTAAAGTTCATAATGACTTGTTCACATCCTGTGTGTGTCACTCAACTGTTGCCATCATGTGACTCTTCCCTTCCAGACTGTAAAAGAGTTTGTCAATGATAGACAATCTCTTATTCATATTCTTGCTATTTGGGAGTGCTTTTTCTAGTAAGGCAGACAATTTTCTTGTGATCTCATAGACTATTGTAGGGGTTAGGGAAAAGAGAACTTTATAGGGGTCTCAAATTACTGGCCCATGAGATTATATAGTGAGTGGTAGCCACCTTTTCACATGACCCCTTCGAGTTCTAATATTTAATATTTGAGCATATATTTAGCATTTGAGTTTGGCCTTTAATCTTTAAAATAATTATTATACTTAACCCCCCCCCAAAGTTGCATTCAGTTTATCACAAATTATAGTCAGGACATTACTGATGTAAAAAACAGCACCGTCACTTTTTGAAATCTAGACAGGCCCCATTTCCAGCAGCCATCACCGCAACACCTTATCCTTGAGTAATCATGCTAAATTGATAATTTGGTACTAGAGAATGACGTGTCATTATAACAAACACAGTTGAAAGATATTTGGTTGGTTAAATGAAGCTTAACATCGTCTTTGTGTTTGTTTTTGAGTTGCCACAGTATGCAATTGTAACGAATGAGCAGCGAGGCAGACGAGGAGATGCGGATCCAAATGCAGTTAGACTTTATTAAATAAACAAGCAAGTAAACACAAAGGAACAACCCTCAATGGGGAAATAAAACATAAAACTGAAAACTAAACACAATGAAACCAAACAGAGAACTCAGGCAACAAATCAGAGAACTCAGGCAGGGAACACATACCAGGCTAACAACAAACAACGATAGACAAGGACTGAACAAAGATCCGGGGTATAAATACATGAGCAAGGGAAAAAGGGGCCAATGAACAAAACAGAACTCAAACAAGATAACAAGGTGATAAACAGAAGCAAAATGGCAAATTAACGAGGGCAGGTGCAAACAATGAACGGTGAACACGAAAGCTAACAAAGAGACTATGGAGCTACACAAGGGACAAAAGTGAAAACTAAGGAATGCAAAAGTGACAAAAATGGCAAACAAAAGGGCAACAGTGAAACAAGACAAGGTATACATAACAACAATAGACTGGCATGTCTTAAGGCCAATATTAGGTCAAAAATAGCTTTCTCTAGAAACTCATCAGTCAATCATTGTTTTGAGTAATGAAGGCTATACAATGCTTGAAATTGCCAAAAAAAACTGAAGATTTCATACAAAGGTGTACTGTACACTACAGTCTTGTAAGACAAAGGACTCTAACAAGGACAGAAAGAGATCAACTAAACAAGAGGATAAATACATCAGAGTCTCTAGTTTGAGAAATAGACGCCTCACAGGTCCTCAGCTGACCGCTTCATTGAATTCTACCCGCTCAACACCAGTATCATGTACAACAGTAAAGAGAAGACTCAGGGGTGCAGGACTTATTGCAAAGAAAAAGACACTTTTGAAACAGAAAAACAAAAAAAAAGTAAAAAAAAAAAAATGTGTGTGTGTGTGTGTGTATATATATATATATATATATATATATATATGTTGTATACATATTAGGGCTGTGAATTGATACATTTTTTTAAACTAATTGATTGCACATTTTTCTGTGAATAACCCAATAATGACATGTTTGATGGCTCCTGTCTCACTCTCTGTTCAAGCTTAAAAGCCAAAAAAATTATGGTATGTAAGTTTCAAATGTTTATAGCGACATCTAGTGGTTATTTGTGAAAAAAGTGGGTTCAGTGTTTATATCGATATATCGATTTATATAAAATGGCGGCGGTCTTGCTTGAAAAGTGACTCTTATGTTGGGATAAATTACAGCTTATTTTAATAAAGTAAAAGTAACAGAAATTATTACATTGTTACTGATATTTTAAAATGTGGATTTGCTGAATATAAGCAACTTGTGCTGCTTTAAAATTTTGTATATTATTATGAAAGAGCCAGATTAAATTACATGTATCAAATATGACACAACAGGCTTTTGAGGTATCTCTCAATCACAATGACATTCCATATATGTATACTTTTATAAGATATATTTAAAGTGTGAACTAATATTTCTGTTAATTTTCATACATGCAGCCTGCTCTGTCATTACAAAGATCTCATTTTACATTACAAGCTATGGTGATGTCATCTTACCATTAGTTCCTGAGACCCAGCGAAAAAAGTTTTACAATTTCCATTTATTTAAATGTTAATGTTGTGTTTAGTGGATAAAATACATATGATAAAAATTGTTTATTGAATTTTTTTTGTTAATATTGTATTTAATGTGCTGAATTGAACTGATACATTTCAATCAATATTTATAGACAAATGAGAGGAAGTTGTCATGGCCCTCTCAAAAATATATATCTTTGAAAAGACCAGGGAGTCCTCTGATAATGCCCTAAGATTTACCACCGTAGCATGTATGGGCTAAGAATAAAAAATGTCCTACACAAAAATAGCTGGGGATAATGATCTTTAAAGCCTAATGTATCAAATATGATACATTAAAAAATCTATTTATCTGTTTTACGATTAAAATCTGTTTTACGATTCTATGACAACTTTCTTTTCTAGTTTGTCTAATGCTACTAAAAACAGTTTAATGTCAAAATATTTTATTTTCTGACAATTCTTTCATGTACAGGGTTAATCGCGATTAAATTATGGTACATGATACATTAAAACAAACATTAAAAATCATAAATATATTTACTTTAAAGTTTGTCTTAAAGAACTTGCAAGAAATTGGTTAGTCATAATTTATTTTCATTATTTAAATGTACATGTTAAAATTTTAGTTTTTTTTGTTTGTTTTTTTGCAGATAGAGTTAAACACATTTTTACTGGTATTAAACTTTGATAGAAGTATATGTATACATGCCATAAAATCTGTGTAAATGCTGTAATTACAATTTGGGCAAAATCTTCTGTCGTTTTCTAGGTGACTTTTTTTTTAATAATAGGATTAAATGGGCAGATTCAACTCATATAAAATTTTATTGGCAAGAGAAACTTAAGGGTACTTGCCAATGCATTATTAGACTCTATATACAAATATAAAAAACAGGGACATTTTATCAGAATGTAACCGAAAAGTCAGTTGTTCAGGAGTGAAAAAGTTATTTTTAAATGCTGGTCACTGGTTATAACTGGTTAATTTTTTTACAATTTTACTGTACAAGCAAGGCTAATTCAGATACAAGGAAAACATTATTAAAGGTAAAAGGTACATTTCTCAGTTGTTTCCAAGTCTTCACTGAATTATTGTTAGATATGATGCATTAATACAGATTTGATGCTGCTGGATTTTGTTTAATGCTGCAGTATAATTTGCTGAATTTTAAAATCTCAAAACTATTATTTTCTCTGGTTGCCATTCAGTCTCTACAAGTATACCTGTCTGCAGCTTGCTGAATGGCTACATCCATCTCAGTCTCTATTACACACACGCTTGGTCACACTCGGCCAGTTTCGCTTTTGAAACTGGTTCAAGTGAGTGTTTTAGCGCTATGCGAAGAGATACAGCAGCTTGCAGGTATCACTCACCCGCTTGCGGGTGGCCTTCATTCTCCGTATAGAATCCGCTGTCACTCTCTTAGCAGCTGTAATTGAAACAATTGTGATGAGAAGAATATCATCTCAGAAAGCTTTTTTGAGATGTGGGTTGGTGTTGTTTGGTGGCACGAGGGGGACCTACACAATATTAGGCAGGTGGCTTTAATGTTGTGGCTGATCGGTGTGTAATGCACAGACGTTTATAGTAAGTGTAAATAAGGTGTCTGAATACATTGGGGCAACTGTTTATGTTTTACCATATGGCTTTCAACATGAATTAAAACTTGAATGTAGAGCACAATTGTAGCCTAGTTGATGATAACAAGCCTATGTACTCAAATCCACCAAAAGTTGAAAGCTAACTCTGCCAATATCTGTAAATAGTTCAAATTCATGGTTGTTTAAACCATTAAACCTTTGTTGCATCTGTTTAACTGTACCCTGATGGAGAACACCATCAATATAGTGGCCCTAAGGTCATTTGAGTTTGAGATCCTTGCTGTGCATGAATTGACTACAAATTTGTCCTTTGACTTGTACTGAGTTGTCATGACAGATTAAAATAAAAATATGCTTTTCTTGGAACTTCTGCAGTGTGTTTGCTGCTTTGTGTCGAATTTGTTTCTCAAATTTTAGTGAAAGATGAATGAAGTCATGAGTGATTAAGCACAGAATCCCAGGTCTCAGTCAGTCACTTTCTCAGACATATAATTGATCTAGCCATTAAAGTAATTTGTGACTTTTGGTTAAGTTATTAGAACACATAGTCATAGTCATTTAAGGGTTCTGTGTTTCTTTTATCACTTTTCCATGTGTTTTATACTTACAACCTTTCAGAGAAGAAAAATGTTTTAGGATGCTGTTTAAAGCTTGTAGCATATTCATTGAACGTAATATTGTTTTTCTTTGAAACTTTCATGGATGTAGTTTAACTGCAAGCTATTTGCAGGATACACATTTTTGAAACTTCTTGAATTGGACCTTGAATTTTCATCCCTGTGTGCTCATAGTGTAAATGATATCTACTAGTAAATAACCAATACAATTTCTGTTTGGCACGTGTTATATATACACATAAAGCAATTACTGCTCTCTTGACATAATAAACTGCACCCGTTCACTTAGCCATTTAATAGTGTCTGCTACACAACCACCGCCAATTCAAAACCTCATAAACAAATAAACACAGGTCTTTACGATATACCCTGTCAAACTCTAATCAGCAGTAATCACTGACCTGCTATGCTAACTGCACCCCACAGGTAAACATTTGCTCTAGCATTTTTATTATAAAGCCAGTCATTAGGATTATTTGGCTGTAGCGTTGGGGGTCAGAAAGATGTAAAACAGGCTAACACTGCTGCTTGGCTGCATCTGCCGCTCTTGCATTCCTGCTGTGCCAAGCCAGCCAAAATCTAGATTTTTCTAGAATCTAAACATTTAGATTCTTCTACCACCGAAGAAGGTGAAATTTTCCCCCTGGAGGAGGTGTCCCTCTGCCCCTAGAGGAGGAGTTGCTCTTCTGTACCTGGAGAAGGAGGTGTTCTTATGCCCCTGGAAGAGGGCAGGATCTTTTACCCTGGAGGATGGAGGGATCACCTGGCCATGGAGGAGGAGGTGGTGTTCTTCTTCCACTGGAGGAGGGGTTCCTCTGGTCCTGGAGGAGGATTTGTTCTTCTGTCCCTGAAAGCGGACTCGCTCTTCTGTCCCTGGAGGGGGAGGTGCTGTTCTGCTCTTGGAGGAGGATTTGTTCTTCTGTCCCTGAAAGCGGACTCGCTCTTCTGTCCCTGGAGGAGGTGCTGTTTTGCTCTTGGAGGAGGAGGAGGTGTTCTTCTTCCACTGGAAGAGGTGTTCCTCTGCCCCTAGAAGAGAAGGTACTTCTCTACCACTGTAAGAGAAAGGGTTCTTCTGCCCCTGGAGAAGAAGGTATTCTTCTGCCCCTGGAGGAGTTGATCTTCTGCCACTAGTGAATGTGTTCCTCTGCCCCTGGAGGAGGAGGTTCTTTTATGTCTCTGGAGGAGGAGGTGATCTTTTCCCCTTGGAAGAGGAGGTGTTCTTCTACTCCTAGAACAGGAGGTGTTTTTCTGCCCTCAGTGGAGGAGGTATCCCTATACCCCTGGAGGGGAATGTTTCAAACCAGGAAGGGGGGCCAACAAATCCACAGATTAATTAGGCTGATACTGAGCATGCTTTTGGGTGTTTAACTCTCGCTTGTTATTTTAACGATTTCTTTAACATACCTGGGTCATATTCCTAGTGGTGTGTAAATTGTAATTGAAGCATCTTGAAACACTCCAGTTGAACCATCATCATGAACTAACGTTAAATCTGTGTTGCCGACACATCTGCTGAGATTCAGCTATGGTTGCCATGTTTTTGTCCAGAGAATTAAAGATGTGCATTCCATGCCAAGACAGAAACACGAATTGACTCCTCAAAGGTTTTTGTTTGGCTTGCGGGAGTAACTTGCACTTTTCTCCACATCTGTTTTTGTTTTGGGTTACTGTGGTAGACAACTGGGGGGTGGTGGTTGTCTGAGTAAAGGCTTTGTTTGGGGTCAACAGCTGGGGGAATGATTGGCATGCATTTGGAGTAATTGCCCTGTTGGGGACCCTGACCTGCTAGCTGGGAGACTACACAACGTATGGGAAGGGAGTTCACTTAGTCTAGAAGTGTCTACTGTCTCCCTTCGCTACTTCAGCTCAGCATGTGTAGTGTGGTGTGTGTGTGTCTGCATGCATGTTTTTGTGCACATCAAGCACATCTTTTTGTGGTGCAACCACAGCAGTGACGTTTTGTATGGCTGTGTTGTGGTTTCAAACCTACTTAAGTGCTCACATAAAGAGAAAATCCATATTTAATAGTGGCAATTAATTTGCTTAACAAGCATTTTTTCCATTCAGTGTAAGTGGAGCTGGGCGATATAGTTAAACAAATTAAATCAATATAATATAGCAGTCTCTCAATATTCATTCAATATTCAACAGTCATTGCTGTAGACCTGCAGAGATTTCTGTTATAATTTTTCAGCAATGATACAAATGAAGCATTGAATCAGATATTTGGAATTGATTCATTAAAATGAATGTTCCCTCATGTTGTTACAAACCTGTATGACTTTCTTACATGGAAAGGCATAAGGCAGAATGTTAGGCACTGACTACCTCAGTCCCCATTCACTTTAATTGTATAGAAAAAGAGCCTTTGTTAACAATTTCTTCTCTTTGTTCCAGGGAAAAAAATAATTAATTTCAGTTTGGAATGACATGAGGACAGAATTATAATCTTTTTCGTTAACTAACCCATTAATGGCCAAATAAAAATCACATTACACTAATTGCGATTTTCATTATGTTGCTTAATTTTCATTAGATTAATAAAAGAAAATCACTGTGGATTCATTGTGAATATTTGATAAACCTCCCAGATTAAACCTCATGGATATACTCTATTCTCCAATGCTGTCTCTGGGTGATGTTCTGTAAAACTGAGAGGGATTTTAGTGTGATTAGTTATACTGTATATAGGTCTGCAATCCGACCCAGGCCCAATGGGTTTCGTGCCAGATTCGGGTCCGATTTTCAAGTAGGACTTTGTGTTCAGGTCGGGTTTGTAATAAATGGGAAAATAAACAGGCTTACCGAACTTGTTTTGCGCACGTGCACTTGCTCACACCGACCATATTATTGTGTGTGTCTGTTCTGTTTTCCCATTGTTTAAACACATGCTGCACAAATGTCTTTGACATTTGCACAACATCTAATTTTTTCTTAAAAAAATTTCTTAACATTTTCAAAAACACATGTTGAGACATCTGCGCTCTGTTTCATTCGTATTGCTGCATCTAGATTGTTTTAGTACAGTTGTCACAAAGATTCAACAATCTGAACAAGTTCAGGCTGCATAGAGTGAACTGTTGCATTGTTTCATATTATTCCAGATTGTTCTGCACCAAGTGAAGTTTCAGCAAATAAACGGTAAGGCAGTGTTTATTTCCCTTCTGCTCTAGTGTACTAAGGGGCTGCTGTGTCTTGTTAAAACTGTGTATGTTTACTGTTTCAGTACTGTTATGAATGTTGCCTGTATGTTTGCATAAATACAGCCTATTGCAACAGTACTTGCTAGGAGAAGGAATTAGATAGTAAACGATTTCGGGTTTGGGCTTAAAATCTGACGGTATCCTTCAGGCCAGTTAGGGTCGGGCCACACGGTCTCGGGTACAGGCCGGGTTTCAATTTAAGGACCCTGCAGACCTCTAATACATTATCACTTCACATCTGTTTTTTATAATCTCTCTCCCATACTCAGAGCAACATCAGGTTTAAATGTTATCCACTGACCTTTCCTCTTCTAGAAGATCCTTCTCTTTTCCCAAGCGATCTCTTCACTTCTGACATCATGTTGCACATGAGCCAAAAAATGTCATACCTCACATGCAACACTTACTGTTATGGTATATGTAAAGAGCTGTTTGAAAGAAAGGTCATGACCTTAAGCTTGTGAATGGACTGTCACTCATTTGTCATGAGCTGTTGATGTGAAAAGCTTAGGCTGGTCCTAGTAAATGCTTAGGATTCTTATTAGACAGGGACAAAAAATGCTTGTTCAAGTAAACATAAAGTCAAAATTGAACCTATTTACTTTCCTAACTTATCGATTATGAAAAATCTAGTGTAAATGCCCTCCAAGATGCATTTGAGACTGATAGCTTTCCGATCACTCAATCCTCTGGTGGTTTGAGAAACACACAAGACATGACCCAGTGCAATATAAGTCAAGTCAAGTCAAGTCAAGTGGTTTTTATTGTCGTTTCAACCATATACAGTTAGTACAGTACACAGCAAAACGAGACAACGTTCCTCCAGGACCATGGTGCTACATAAAAACAACAAAGGACCAACACAGGACCACATGAGACAACACAACGAAATAAAATACCTATATAAAAAACCTATATATACCTATATAAAGTGCACGTGCAAACGTGCAAAAATACGGGACAGTACAACAAATTACTGACAATGAACAGGACAATAGACAGTGCAGCGCCGACCAGTACTCAGTAGTGCAAAAAGATGACAGTTTCTAAAAATTGAAACATAACATACTATGAGATAATGTTCTATGCACATAGCAGTTATTGAGGTAGCAGACAGTAATAAAGTGACAGTTATTAAAGTGCAACTCAGGACACGTGTGTGTCAAACCAGTCTCTGAGTATTGAGGAGTCTGATGGCTTGGGGGAAGAAGCTGTTACACAGTCTGGCCGTGAGGGCCCGAATGCTTCGGTACCTCTTGCCAGATGGGAGGAGGGTAAAGAGTTTGTGTGAGGGGTGTGTGGGGTCGTCCACAATGCTGGTTGCTTTGCGGATACAGTGTTTTTTGTAAATGTCTTTGATGGAGGGAAGAGAGACCCCAATGATCTTCTCAGCTGTCCTTACTATCCTCTGCAGGGCTTTGCGGTCCGAAACGGTGCAAGTCCCATACCAGGCAGTGATGCAGCTGCTCAGGATGCTCTCAATAGTCCCTCTATAGAATGTAGTGAGGATGGGGGTTGGGTGATGTGCTTTCCTCAGCCTTCGAAGAAAGTAGAGACGCTGCTGGGCTTTCTTGGTGATAGAGCTGGTGTTGAGGGACCAGGTGAGGTTTTCCGCCAAGTGAACACCAAGGAATTTGGTGCTTTTGACGATCTCCGAATATAAGGCGACAAATGACTCTCTCAAACGAATCCTATATAGAAACTATATTATCTGTGAAATATAGCTAAATTGAGTTGCCTTGCTTTAAGAATGTCACAGAAATAAATGTTACAGTATATTTGCATATAATGCAGTATAAGTAGATCAGATTTATATCCATTTTGCAGAGAAACTTTTACTGTAGGTGGCCAAGTGTAAATGTAATGTATCATATAGCAATCTGATCAATCAAAACACATGAAGTGACTAAGTGTAAATTGGCCCAGTAAAGTAATTAGAGTTGCGAAAGCCATTTAATTAGACTTGAATGATTATCAAATAGAATTGTGTACACATAAGTGAATTCAGTCTTTTGTGCAGTACACTGTATGTTGCTTTTCTTGTTTCACCATTTCATCCTTGAAGTCTACAGTGGTTGCTCACCCATTACTTAATAGTAACTCTAACGACATTTTAAAAGTCATAAACGCTTTATCACAAGGTCAGAACTAAGCTCCCTAAATAAGTTGAAAAGACAGACAACATACTTTTGAATAAAAAACAACTATAAGGAACCTGGCAAGGACCTCTAGAGTGTGTAATGGACCATTTTAGTTCAGCCCTCACCATGGAAAATGCATATGACTGTAATGTCACGGGTAATATGAAGTGCTGACAGTAATAAAAAAGGGGCAAACAAGCCCCATAGCGCTGAATGAGAGCATTGCAAAAAGACTCTGGTGAGGATATGGCAAAGAGAGCTTGATGGAAAAAGTGGTAAGTATAACACAACACAAAAGATAAAACAACAGTGCTTTCAGAATCTCTTGCTGCAAATGAACACCTGAAATAAAAAGTACTGTATAAATCAGTGAATAAATGTCCAGAGGAAAAGGTTATCGCTCAAAGATTGCACTTTCAAAGTTCTAGAGACCCAGTGTACTTCTCAACTATGCCTCAATGGAGTATAAATGTAGTTTCAGAACGAAAGTGCAACCTCCAAATCACACTCACCATTTATTCTGTAAACATGATTACTTTCTGGTTTCCACGAGACCAGAACCTGTGTCTTGGAGGTTGCTCACACGACACAATATTACTAGCATTGGAAGGAAATGTGTAATAGGAGATAACACTTGTCAGTAATTTGGATGAATGGGCTTGATTTCAGGATTTTTTAACTTTTAGAAGCAACATGTTGATTTTCTATGTTATCATTTTGAAATCTGCTTTCCATTTAATCTCAATGCAGTCTAGGAGAAACATTGAGATAATAAAGAGATCTCATTTGCGATTTATCTTGCTAAGGGGTGTGTTCAGTTGCACGAATTCAGGCTCGCCCCCACCATACGGCTCAAAATTAGTAACTAGTTGCAGCATAAGTTTATCAATTGTTCATTTAACGTAATTGGGAGGAGCATAGGTGTGTTGAAGTACAGGTGAGGAAACTCCAATTGTTTAGACAGAGAATAGTTATATAATATTAGATATAATATATAATATTAGATATAATATTATATATTATATATTTTGAAGTCTGCAGCTGTTTCTAACACATTTGTTACTCAATAGTTTAATTTACCAGAGATGTGTTATGGCTGAAGTGTGAGAAGCCTCACCAAACAAAATTGCAAAAACAAACAAACAAACAAACAAACAAACAAAAAAGTTTTCAAACAGCTTTCCTAAATACTCCTGAACACTGCCCAAACTCACAGCATTGGGCTGGATTGGCCACTCAATGACTACAGTTTTTGAGGAAATTAGCCTGCAAATGACTTACTTATAGTTGTCTCTCTCTGCACATTAAGGAGAAGGAGAAAGTAATTTTAACATAATAAAGTTACAGATTTCCACATGATATCCCTTGTTCTGCAAAAGGTCTTGCAAGATTCACATGTGATTCATACACTGTCTATATTTATTGTCCCTCACCCAACCCTAAATTGCCAGGATCCTACCCTAACCTTGATAACAACCAAATGTGAATCTCAAGAGAGTTTAGTAGAACAAGGTTGGGCAGAACAAGGTTAACCCTATCCTAACCTAGCCTTAACCCTACTTTCCTGAATTGTGCCAATTAATCAAACACACCTGAACTAGCTAGTCAAGGTCTTCAAGTTTCCCGGCAATGACAGGGAGGTGTGTTGGAGCAGGGTTAAACTAGAAAGGTATATCACCGGGAGTTGCATTGAGCATTTCTGGTTTAGAAGAATTTGAGACCTCATCATTTACTCTTCCTTATTGTTGTCATGCTAAAAATGTGCTGCCAGCTCAGCTTCAAGGCCTCAAGACTAGAATATACTTTACCTATTTTGAAGAAAAGAAGACCTTAATGTAGCCCATGGGCATGAGTATAGATGAATGAAATCAGCCTTGACAGCAATGACGGCCTGATGGTAATTGACAAATGGCATCAATCACTGCAATGTCCACACGATGATTTATATTATTCGATGATTTATATTATGTTTGCCATTCGATATTGTACTACAATGTCTGTTATGAGAAACACACCAGTTAAATGAATGATTCAGCAAAACAGCAAAAGGCAAGTGTTACAGATAATATATGTTTGAACTCTGCAAACAGAAAATTCACAGAATTAATTTATATCAGGTATTAGGATGCAGTCTTTGGGGGGTCATGGTTTTAATGAGATCAACGTGAATGAACGTGTTATTTAAACACTTAACCTTTAAGCCTTCTAAATTGGCTCCATTGGTAAATAAATAGTTAACTTAAAAATGTAAGGGGGAAAACAGTATTCAGATTTGGGATGACATGAGTGAATAAATACAGAATTACAAATTTTGGGTTAACTATTCCTTGAAATCTAGAGTCTCGAAACGTAAATGTAAGATTTATCGCTAGTCTCCATTGATGTAGACACTGTAAGCAATAGGGCTGTCTGTCAAATCTATTTAGTTTTGGAAAAAGAGTGCAAATAAAAGCTCACACATAGCTGTGGTGACTTCATCTTTCAAAAGCCTGAATATTTGACTGCTCTCCATTCTCACACATACAGGCTTGCCCTCCAGCACTCTGGGTAAAAGGCTAAAAATACTGGGCTGTAAGCCATCACCAGTAGCCGAGGGATTAGTGGAGCTCAGTATCTCTGGCAGCTCTCCAGGTCCATAGTTGCTTTTGAGTTGCAGATACAAGCACGACTCAAAGCCTTCTTAAAGACCTGATATGAAATTTCCCTGTTTGTTTCTGTGAGGCCTGTCGGTATGTCCTCAGTTCCTAGAGTTCTTACAGCCCAACATGTCTCAGGTCGGTATTTTATTGGCTGATAATGATTCTAAAGGGGGTTTAAAGGATTGAGGGGTGATTGCTGTTAATTCCTGAGTTTTACTAAGGCTTTTAGAGCAAAATGATTGAGTCTGTGAATAATAATAAGTAATCTGTGATGTGCATTAGGCCAAAAACATACTTTTCCCAAGTACGCAAAACAAAAACGAATGCTTTGCCAATGCATTACAAGTGTGCGATCCAGTTGAACATGCTTCAGGTTTATGTTTGCATTGCTCTGGTTGTAACAAACCTTAGTACCTTAGAGTTGCCTTTGTGCCATGAAACCACATATTTGCATTGCATTGTGAATGCCATTCGGATACATTTTAGAACACAGCAACACATCAAAAAAATATCTATTTTGCGTAACTAGAAGCATTTGTGTCTCATTGTGACTCATACAAAGATGTTTACTTTCATTTGGAAAAATCAATCCAATCATGATAAAAAAATCTATTTTAAAGGTAGCAGCTTCACTTTGTTTAATCTCATTGCACCTTTTATAGTAATTGGTGAAATCTAGAGGGATGCTTAAAGTAATTTAAATTTACATAAACAATTGAATATGTTGGTGTTAAGAATCAAATTGAGGCTATATTACATAGATAACCTAATTAATTACATTTGTAACGTTAAACGTGGCTGTGTTTCAAGGGGATAAACTCTCATAATAAAATAAGCTATGGACGTGGGTGTTGTAAAGAAGTTTTGACAAGTCTTTGCTTGCCTAGTTTCTGTTTCACAGTTTGTCAATAGATGTCAAAGTACCAGAGCTAACAGATTCCTTACACCTAGCTTTAGCTCACAAAGATTGTGATTGTGTTCACTTAAACATGCTGACTAGTTGCATGAACTCATGCCTTGTCGGGGCTCCCGAGGGAAATGTCTTGCAGACATTTGCAGCCACCTGTTTAAATCGGTGTTATGTCTTCAGAATTCCCCTTTAGAACATGGAATGAAATCTGTAGACTATGTACACTTGGCTCCTATAACCACTTGCATCATTTTTTTTCTTCTTGGTAAACTGCTGTAAAATGGGCCTTGCACTTGAATGCTTTGCTGAGGTTTCATTTGTAGCGTGCCGTCAGTCCTGTTTTATCTATAAGCTGTACTTGAATTTGAAAGTTCAACACACGACCAGACCAGACAAGGATGTAGGCAGGGGCGCCGTATAGGGGGGAAAGTTAGGACCATTCCAAAGGCCCCTGAATGACAGGGGGCCCCAACAAATAGGTAAAAACTAATTTAATAATTTTTGTTTTTTTTTATTATATTATACACTATATAAACCATCATCATTGTGTATATTTCAAATAATAATAAAATTAATTATGTCTTTGATTTTACTTATTTTGGCAATAAAAGTTAAATATTCCCATTGACCAAAAAGTAAACATTCATATTGACCGACCACCCCCCTGTATCTGCATGTAATGGTTTGGTCCTGCCTTAGCGCGCTCATCAGTGAGTGAATGACGGTGTTTAGTTGCAGACAGTTAGTCGATGCGCCAGAAACACAGATTACAATGTTGAGTAGTATAAGAAAATCTGGTTTTCAAAAAAGGAAAGAGAGAAAAGACAGAGAGGAAAGACAAAGGAAAGGTTGTCAATCTGTAACCCAGTTTTTCACCAAGAAAGGTGGGTAGCCTTTAGTCTGTGAGTGGTATTAACCTGTTGTCCATAGAGACAGAGTGTATTTAGGCCACGGAACAATCCAACCGTCTCCATTGACTTTGCATTGCGAGAGACTGCCTCCTTGTCATTTATGACTTATAACAAAAAAACAAAACAATGTCTAAAAGCTGCTGTGTGACAAGGTATACAGCAAACAAGCTAAATAACCCAGAAATAATTTTTTATAAGCTATCGACAACCAAAAACAGGACATAAAAGGAGACTACTACCCAAACTACTCTGAGAACTACGCCCACTGGAACGCGACATGATATTGTAAAAAGAAAAAAAACATTAATAATTTTAACCATGTCGTTTGCTTATTTCACCACCCTATGTGAACCTGAGAGGAGGAGATATATTCAATTTACCCATTCTTCCTTCTGATGCTTCACGTCTTATTGCCTGTATCTACTTTTGTCTCCTTAAAGGCTGGCTTTTATGGTTCTGAAGCTTATAAAAATGTATTTCTGGGTTTAGTTAGGCATTTTCTGTCTTTTGTTATGTCATAAATGACAAGGAGGCAGCCTCTCGCAATGCAAAGTCAACGGAGACGGTTGGATTGTCTTCCCTCCCGGTGGGGGTGGTCTTCAGATTATGACGCGTTGCGCTCAGTCTCTAGTGAAATAAGCTAGCTAGCTAAAAAAATAAATAAAAATAAGTTAGCTAGCTGCAGGTGTTAACCTACATTTCATCAACATTTAATCAGTGCAGGGAAACTTTTAGCAAGATATTCATATTAAATCATTGTCCATGCCCCTTTTAGCAGACTTAACAACAGATGAGTCAGCAGCACCCCAGTCTCCCCATAACTGCACCCCTCCCTGTCCCTGTGAAGAAGGTGAGCAACATCGTGTAAATGACTTAGCATCATTCCAGGGAGTCTGTGTGGGGTTCTCTGTCTCTCTTGCTCTTTTTACCATAACAAAAAAGAAAATGAAATATATATTAATGACAGAAATCAAACACAAATTATTTTCTCACATAATGACCATTATTGGCTAGAAAACTAGACTTCAAAGACTTGATCAATGACTTTGCTAGCAAGAAGGCTCGGCGCTGGGCTCTTGGTGAGTCAGGCTGAGCAAGGTCTAGTGATAGCTCTCAAATGGTGTGGCTATGGCTATTAACTTACCTTTTAATTTGATATCACTGTTAGTGTTAGTTTATGACCATATTCCAAACCTCAAAACCTATTGATTTAGTGATCACTTGATCTGTTTTGTAGCACTATAATAACCCTGATGTGAAAATTCCATTTTACACGTCAACTTTATTTTGTTGTTGGCATATATGTGCAGTTAAGTTAAAAAATCTGCTGTTTTCATTGTTTTGAGATGATGATGTTAATTTACTTTGAATAAAAAGTTAATATATATTTAGTTTTTTTCTTTTTTTTATAATCTGTCATTAATTTTACAATAAAAATACATTGAGACTGTAAAGGATTGCCTTTTTTATGGTGACACTCAAAGAGTGAACTGCATACTGTACGCAGACTTGCATTTACAAATCACCAGCAGTAAATATTGTGCTAGTTCTAGTATTGAACTACAAGAAACAAGACAGTTGCAAGCCTTTGATTAGAGTTATGTAAAGCTTTTGATGGCAAAGTTAGGCCCAAGAGATGTGGTGACAACAGCTGCTCAGAAGGGGCCCAATTATATTTTTTTGTCATGGGGCCCAAAATTCCTGGCGGCACCCCTGGATGTAGGTAGAGTGGAAAAATACACTTTGCTTGAGAATTGTACATTCCTTTTTACCATTTCCAGAGAACCCTAGAGTGTGATACATGTTGAGGGAGGTCTTGCTGTGAGCCAGCACATTACAGGATCACAGTGCAGCCACAAGCATGTCTAATATCATAATTGGATAATGTAGTTACGGTTTAATGACAGCAAATTATTTAAACAACCAAATTGCCTCCTTTTTTGAGAGGTCTTTGCTCCAGCAATGGTGACAAATAAAGATAGTGTTTTGGCGTAGGCCTCAGAAGAATCAAATAACTCTCCTTATTAGGTGGTACAGAGAATGACTGTGGTGACCATGAAGTAAGTGTCAGGGAGTATCGAACTGAAAGAAGCGACGCTACTAACTTAAATACATTTTCAGTAACATTACAGTAGGTCAGCTTTTTTAATATAGTGTAGCTTTTCAAGGAACAAACGTCTTTTTCCAACAAGTAGTGGTGAAGTGTGATGTAACACTACATTGGTTTTTATGTTTTAATTACAGCCTGATCTCATCAAAATGACCTTGGTGACATTTTTGCTAAATAATAATACACTGTTCCTTACATGCATTACGGCAGTTCTGAGGGGAACTTTTTACTGTGTGGTACTAAAAGCTAGTTACATTATCTGCCATACAGATGAGGTTTTTAAAGATAATGCTCTATCGAGTTTTAAACCTGCAATACGACCTCCCTACCTCAACATAACTGATAGTGTGATTGGTTTAAAATGGAATAAAAGTCATCGTTGAATCAACTCTAATTTTTGTTTCAACAGGAAACTACCACGGTATGTACAACAAGCCACATAAATATAATTTTGCTAACATGTAGGTATATTAATGTCATTCTATACACCAGTATTGCACACATAACTTAACAGTCAAGCAAGCTGAGGCAATCATATAAGCCCTCATAAACAGTAGTAGTGATAAAAAGTTCTATTCATTGTAGTAAATTAAGTTTGTTTGGACAGTTCGTGTCAATGAACCAATAAGATGCAGTTCACCTGTTTGGGTCACTGTGATGCACTACATAGTCTTCTGTTGTATAACAAAATATTTATTGACTGTTAGATTACTGTCTGAGAAAAAAAAAACGCGGTTAACCGGTTTTACGATTTTGTGCACATTTTATTTTATGCAACAGAACTGGCAAAAAAAGGAATATCAATCATATCACAATTGAACATGTTAGTGGATGCGTTTAGCACAACCATATAATAGGAAAACTAAATAAATACACAAAATATAAATAGGAGGTAAAAAGAGATGCTCCAACATAGGGCACAACACCTCTTATCTACATCCCAGGTGCAGAATATAACTGTAAAATTATTGTGGGTGTGCAACATGTAGTTCACGGCAACAATTTATTAAAGCAATCCGTTGCCTGTCAGACACCCCACCATAAAGAATCAGCAACAGCTCCTTATAAATCTGGCCACAACAACTCACAAATTAACCTGTGGACTATGCATAATAAAAGGAACATAAATGTACTGTTCAATACTGTTAATTTGTACACAAACAATTCTTTAAATAATGAGGATAAGTTAAGGCGTAACTTCTCAAAGTTTACCATGCTGATAGCAACTATATGCAAATGCATGTGCACCGTGAGCATGCTTGAACATTACAAAAGGTTTCATCTCTCAATTCATCCCTTTAATAAAACCACAGCAAAAAATATTAAACACACTAATTTGCGCTGGCTAACAAGCCTGGAGTTGGCTAGTTGGAATCCCAGGGCGTGCTGAGTGACTCCAGCCAGGTCTCCTAAGCAACCAAATTGGCTCGGTTGCTAGGAAGGTTAGAGTCACATGGGGTAACCTCCTCGTGGTCGCTGTAATGTGGTTCGTTTTCGGTGGGGCACGTGGTGAGTTGAGCGTGGATGTCGCAGTGGATGGCGTGAAGTTTCCACACTTGCTATGTCTCCTTGGCAACGCGCTCAACAAGCCACGTGATAAGATGCGTGGGTTGAAGATCTCAAACGGGGAGGCAGCTGAGATTCATCCTCTACCAACCGGATTTAGGCAAGTCACTACGCAACCACAAGGACTTAAAAATTTGTGGATGGATGACTTGTGGAACATCCTGTCTCAGTTGAAGGATGTGTATGTTTATATGACTTCTGTCATCTGACTACTTTATATCCATCTTCTTCAGAAACTCTCAGTCATTCAAATGCTCACAAACAGATGATTAAAGTTGCTTTTTTGGTGGATATGAGTCTGGAAGATCGAATTCCTCTGTTATATTTTGGAGTTCATATGTAGTCCCAGTTTCACATGAATTGAAAGTTCACGTTCAGTCTATAACACCCAACAACCAACCAGGCACAAGTGCAAGAGTTATTGACATTTAGGCTTACACTGAAAAACTATTTTATTATCCACGGTTTTCCTGAGCAACCACAGGTCAATGCATGATCAATCAAATTGTCTGTTTTTTCTGTTTCTGGTCACAAGATACAATGGAATAACTACTACAAAAGTGAGATGCTCAAAAAGCATCCATCTCACACAGGTGTTCATTGACGGGTCCTTAGATAAGCCCTCATAATAAATGTCTGACAGATTGATAAATTAACTTGCAAAATGGATTGCTGTGAACTCTATGCCAATGATTGACTTATGTTCAATAATATTGTTGGGCCTCATGTATTCAGATACAAGACAAAGGCAGGCTTAACACAGTCATAAAGCCTTACTGAGGCCCACAAACACAAAGTCATAAATCTTACTGCGCCAAAATCAAACAGAGTACAAAACAGACTACATTTCCCATGAAGCTTTGCTCACTTTACAACTATGTGTAAAATTCCAGGATCGAACTCTCAACTCCTGCCGTACGTAGACGCAGCTCATCGCTGCTCTTAGGTGTAGCCTCGTTGCACAAGGAAGTAACATACAACATGAAACTGTGGCCATACAAACTCCATCTTGCCTGGGCGAGTTGAGATTTCTCTGTGTTCCACCGAACACTAATGGATCCGAAGGAGACAGCCGAGCAATCTGCATCTTCATCCGTTTGCCTGCAGAAGTGAAGAATGATTTTTCTTCCATCTTCAAACGAGTCGACGTCGCTGATTTCTCCACCAGCCCGCCGAGAATCAGCAGCCGTACCGCCCGCCGACAGAGCAAGGAAACGGCCTCCCGTCATCACTCGAGCCTCGAGGAACTGAGTCTGAATCAAACGACGGATGAACACACATTCTACCTGCATCCTCGCGTGGTTCAAGTAAGAGGTTATGTCTGGGCAGAAAACAAAAAATAAAACATCCAGTGAGCCGCAGTTCTGTGGATGGAAATGCCTTGTTGATGAGAGAGGTCAACAGAGAATGGCCAGAATGGTTCAAACTGACAAAGGCTACGGTAACTCAGATAACCGCTCTGAACAATTGTGGTGAGCAGAATATAATCTCAGAATGTACAACATGTTATACCTTGAGGCAGATGGGCCACAACAGCAGAAGATTCATAAAACAAGGAGAGGATGGCACACTGTTATAAATGCTCCCAGGTAACTTAATAGATATAGTCATGTAGTGTTGCTTAAATATCATGAATCTATTTATAATGTTAATTATAAAGTTTAATTTCCCTTTGATGATGCTGTGATATTAGCTTTTTAGGATAATTGGTGGTGTTGTTTGATCTTATTGGATAATTGGAGATGTGGGTAGAGTAGTCTAAAACTCAAGTAAAAGTACAATTACTTAAAAAAAATTATCAATTAGAATTAAAAGTAATAATGTTAAAGAGTAAGAGTAAGAAAGTATTCAATAAAAATAATAATCAAATAGTGTGTAACTAGTTACTTTTACATAAAATTTAATGGATGTTTACTCTCCTATATTCCAGTACACGATATTCATTGAACATGCATTACAGAATTATTATTATTATTATTATTATTATTATTAATAATGTATTAATAATGAAAATTGTCATCATGCACCACCATGTTGTTCCAATCTTAAATGACTTCTTTCTGCAGAAGTCATTTGAATGCCTTTAATGTTGCCTTTTATGTGCTTTCTGAGCTTATGAACATAGCCATTCACTCATGAAGCAACAGATCTGTTGGTCTATGAACCAACAGTGCTGAGATATTCTTCTAAAAATGAGTTCAGCTGAAGAAAAAAGAAAGAACCTTAATCATCATTTACTTTTACGGCATGTTTTTTCTCCCTCCATATTTTGAAAGGGAATGGTGACTGAGACTGTCATTCCATAACATTGTGTCTAACATCTTTTGGGTTCCACAGAATACAGAAAGTTTCACGGGGTTGGAAGAACATGATGATGATATAATATTAATTAAAGGCTGAACTATCACTTTAAGGACACTTCTCAGATTTTGATGAGTGAAGTTTGGAATAGGGTGTCCAGATGTCCCCGTTTTGCTGGGATAGTCCCGGTTTTTGACGGTCTGCCCATGACTGGAGCTGTCCCCGGAAATGCCCCTGTTTTTACTGCGTGTTCAAAACAGTCAGCTAAGTGAAAATACATGGCAAAAAGCCCGTATTGAAGCCTTCCGGCAAAAATGTTAACCGTGTGTGGTTTATTTTGACCAACAGAGGGGGCTTGTCGCTATAGCAGGGTAAAGTTGAAGGAAAAGAGGAGAAGAGAAGAGATTTTAGAAGAGAGTAAGAATAGTGATGTAAAGAGTGTGACCAAGGGCAGGTGTCCCTGTGCTGTGGAGTCAGCTGCAATAGTTCCTTTATTCAATTATTAATTATACATTTTTAAGTTCACCTTTATGCCACAATGTCATCTACTGTATACAGTGTAGAAAAGAATGAACTCATATGTAACAAAAAAATATTACTGCATTACATCATTGGGACATATTCCATATTAACCTACAGAGTATGATATACTATAGTTCATGACATTACTACATTCAACATAGACATACATACATAACAATCCGAATTGTCCCCCTTTTATAAATAATAGATAAGTAACGTGACATTTCAATAACATATTTACCACTAATAGTTATTAGTCCACGTTTTTTTATTTAATTTTGTTCACCTTGGTTTGGAAATCTTTTTCTAGTAGCCTAATTATTATTGTGAAAAATGTCACACAATACCAAATTATATATAATGTTTAATTATACACTGAAGCATTCATGTCTTCTGTCGACATTTCACAGCTTTTAATGTCCTACTTGAATTTAGTTCAGTGTAGTTCCAGCATTTTCAGAGTCGAAAGAATTTAGATAATTAGTTCTTTTCATGAAGGGTAAATTGGACCTTATCTCTTAGAAACTGAGGTCAGAAGAGCCCACAGTTACAGATTCATGCTGAAAATGACTGAGTATTAACATGACAGACCACATGATCACAATCTCTAAAACTTACCTCATGTGTTTTCTTAAGTTGGAGCTGCCATTTTAATCTTAAAATATATCCTTGTCTTGTTGTAAAATGAAGGCATTTTGTAGAGTAAAGTAATTTTTGTTTTGCGTGCTTGCTGTTGTAGTTGAACGTGGCTCGAGAAACTGTGTGCAGCTGTGAAGTTCTGATGTCATGAGAGTCCCGTTCTATAATCTCAATAAATTACGCATTTATTAACACTTATTCAAATAAAACAGCGACCCATTGTAACTAAGTAAAAGTAAAAACTTAAGTGAAAAGTACCCAGCATAAAACATATAATAATTATATAAATTAAACCCCTCCAACCGAACATTTCCCCACACCCCCCACCAGACACAAACATGCTCTACAGTAGTCACCAACAATTAGAACAATTTATATATTTATATATAAAGAATTAAATAAATAAAACATAAAAAATATATATACTTTCAAACACCATCATCTATTCTAGAATACATCTTATGGACGGATGAAAATAATTAATAGTCCCTCCCAGATGGGTTCAAAAGTCTCCAAATATCTGTTTTTACACATCCTGTGAAGTGTCATCGTTGCTCTGGGGGCTTGCACACTTTGCTTCACTATGATCAAGGACTGAGACCATTAAAAGATTAAAGTCTCCTCCCAATATTATATCATGAGGGGTGCCAGCGGCTTGCAACATCCCTTCAAGATCTATAAAAAAGCCCTGATCATCAACATTAGGTGCATAAATATCAGCCAAAATAAGACTTGGTCCCTGAATTCCTGCTAAAACAATAATGACTCTTCCTAATTTATCTTTAATCTGTTTGAGACATTTTAATTGTAGATGTTTACTTATCAGTGTAATGACTCCCCTGCTCTTACTTGAGCCAGCACTAAAGAAAACATGTCCACCCCATATCTTCCCTTTTTTTTAATTTTCCTGCAGGGAGAGATGCGTTTCTTGAAGAAACACTTTAATTTCTTATGTTTAAAAATAAATAACCTTATTTCTTTTTATGGGGTGCCCCAACCCATTCACATTCCACTCATATTAACATCTGACATTTTGACATAATAGAAAAAATAGATTTTCTATCTAAAATAAAATTATAACGACCACATTCCAACATTAGAGCAACAATCAAACCTCGAACTTCCCCATGAACCAAACAAACAGAATTTGGTGGGCCTGTTTCCCTCCGTGGATCCCTGAGCTGGTCTCTGTGAGCTTGCTCGATTTCCAGCCTATGGCCTGTTATGTCAAACAGACTCGGAAAGCGCTTGTCTAGGAATTTCACCATATCTCACCTTCCTCATGCTCAGGAATTCCAACAATTTGGACGTTGTTTCGCCGACTACAATTCTCCAAATCCTCCAGTTTTGCCCAGACGCACTGTAAATCTGTCTTGTCGCTAGCAGATTAGCAGCTAATTCCCTCTCTGATGACTCCAGATAATCAATCCGTATCTCGAGATACGACAATCTTGTTACCAACTCAGAGAATTTCGCCTCCATGGAAGTGATTTATCGACGTATTACAGCAAAATCCTCCAAGTCTTCAACAACCTTCGTCAGCATTGCCATTCATTCATCAATTCACGCCGGATTTCTTTCAGTTCACCATCTGAATTAAGTCCGGGGCTTCCGGCCTGCCACTGAGGGGAATCAGCCCGAGCACATAAGTGTCATTTAATATCTCCAGAGCCAGAGGATTTTGAATTACTTGACATATTATCTTCCCAAAACAATTAAGAATCAGGGTGTATTGAATCTCACTGGTTTGTGACACAAATATTAGTAAAACTATCAAAGTGTGCAGAGCTCGCTGTTCACATGTCCAACCCTCGCATGGTGCCATCTTACTGTCCCATTTTTCCATTCTTTAACTGCCTGGTTTTGGTGAGCCTTTGCCCACTGCAGCCTCAGTTTCCTGTTCTTGACTGACAAAAGTGGAAACTGTTGTGGTCTTATGCTGTATTTGTATCAGCCAATTAACAAGGACAATTGCATCTATGTGAACTTCTGCAATTAATCAAGATGGACTTCAAAGACTTTGGTCATTAATCTTACAGTTCAAACACAATCGATGTTTAATCACTGACCCTTAACACTTAGTTTAATAATTTTAAACCATGATTTTACCTATACATAATTAATATTTACATTACATTCATAATGTTAGCAAGAGGGGAACTGGCCCCCACAGTGAGTCTGGTTTCTCCCAAGGTTATTTTTCTCCATTAATCTACATCTTATGGAGTTTTGTGTTCCTTGCCACAGTCTCCTACAGCTTGCTCACTGGGGTTATTAATACAATTATCATTTAATTATTTTTAAACACTATTAAAAATCGTATTTTATCGAAATTACACTGATGATTAATCGACTTTATAGACATTACAGTTTTATCGTCTGTTAATGCTGATATTCTGTAAAGCTGCTTTGAAACGATGTGTGTTGTGAAAGGCGCTATACAAATAAAATTGACTTGACTTGATACGTACTGTTTCCATCGCTTTGCGATTGTCCAAGGGAGAGATGGATTACATCGACGCTCGTTTGCTCTTCCTTGTATTCCCGAATGTCATCCTCAAATTTTGCCACCTGAATTTCTCAACTCGTATTCAACAACCTGAATATTGAGACCTGAATTTCATGACCTGAAATCCACGACTTGAATAATAAAAACTTGAATTTCACAACATGAATTTTTGAGGTGAATTCACACAAAATATTTTCAAATATTTAAAATGAACTGCAAAACCTTTTTAAAACATCAATTTACACCCAGTCTTTTTTGAAGATCATGAATTCTGAGGCTATTTTCAAATATAAAAATTACCCCATAGACAATCTTGTGGTCTTGCTGAATACCTTACAAATTCTCTTGATGAATTTACTGGGAAAAGGGATCATTAGCAGGGAATAGAACCTGAAATTAATTCTGAAATCCTCCACTTTGTCAAGCAGATCTCATAACAAGCCAGATGGGAATACCTGAATAAAAACACAACAGGACCCCTTTTTACTCTTGCATGAAGTCAGATTTGAGCTACTGAATAAAATCAGATTTCATGTGTCATGATTTCCTAATGAGGAAGCTCTTTTTCAACCTCTGGATATATTGCATGAACATTTGGAAATTTAGCAGCATGACAAGAGTCCACGTGCATTGCCAAGAACTGGTCTCTCGACATGGCTTTCCTCAGCAAAAATTACTTTAAAGTGATCAGGGCAGAATGGTTCTGGAAACCTCCAGAGCTGTCAATAATGTCAACGTCTACTGCTCTGTTGGTATATGTTGTCTGGACAACCCCTAGGTTGTGCTTAATAATAGAAAGCAACTATATTACAAGACTAATGTGGCAGATTTAAAGGCATAAACTTCACAGCAATAACATATGTGCTGTAGGAACTGTGTTCGTGAGTTTTGAAAATACATTTTGCTCTGTCTCTCAATGGATGTGTGAAAGGAACCCAGTAATTATACATTGTGAGCTACTACCCTGCCAGTGTTGTCAATTGGTGTGACCAATATAGTCATTAGCTGACAGTCTTGTCCCCTGTGTGCTATGAAAGTAACACTCGGCTCTCCTCGTCACAAACCACAGAATGCTGGTTAGATGTTCACCAGCTATGCAGTAGACCCAGTGAGTGTGTTTGCATGTTTGCATGCTCTAAAATATCTGGCAAAAGAGGTGCTGGTCCATCATATGCTGCTTAAAACATACATGTTTTAGATATTGACTGAAATGCGCTAATTGCAAAAGTACCTGCTGGGTATATGTGTGGTTCTTTGTTAGTTTGCTTGTTGATATTTGTAAAAAACATATTGATATAGGCAAAGACATTACATAGACTAACATTGAAGGAACAAATAATATCTAGGGACCAGAATATCCTGTAATTAGAGACTTTGGGTTGGGCATTTTTTACTTGAGCCAGAATCACTTTACACTAGCAACCACTAAGAACAACTCAGCAACCGCATATCAAAATGCTAAAAAACATTCAGAACAACTAAGCAACCACTGAATCCGCCTTAGCATTGTGGAGGTGAAGCATGTAGCTGGAGAGTAAAAACATCTAGGTTCATACAAACATTAACTTCTGAACTATAATTGTGTTTTCCATGGGGCATCGGACATTAGAGAATATTAACCACATTAGCATTCATTCAGGCTACCAAGCTGACAGGACACACATTAAAAATGTTATGCCCGAAGCGCCATCATTCATTTTTCCTTGCTGGAATTGTCCCATATAATGTTCACCCAGGTGAAACCAGGCTTGTGCTTTCATTCATTCCATTATTTAATTTTAAAGCAGGAAGTCCAATGTACGATATTTTGGACTGTGAGGGTATCATATCACATTTACAGACACCTACCTGAAAGTGCATTGGTTTATTAATCCATAATATATATTATAAGTATTGGACCCAAATAATTTCAGAATAGTTAACTGTGATATGATATTCTACACAATCAGTGTTATCGTGTATCTGTTTGGAAGTTTGCCACTACAAACTTTTCAAACTGCTGGTCAACCTGTGTCATTTATCAGCTCTTCAGAGTATGAATTACCCATACTTGGTTAAGAAGAGTTCTATTATTTCAAAGAACACGTCTCAAGAAAATTCCTGAGGAACCAGAATGGTCTGCATATGACATCCTCTCCAGTGCATATTATTGATTTGTGCTGTGCACTGTTTTGTCTTATGAACACACAGTGGTGAAATAAAGAAACTAGTCTTTGTGTAGCGTCATAGCTTGCACATCCAGGAGTCATGGCCTAGTGGCATTGAGTTGAGATGTGGTGCTAATGCAGGGTGTCAATTTGGAAACCAGCTCATAAACTGACAAATCAAATCTCCTCTTGTTCTCTTGTTTTGCCTTCCTTGTTCTTTATTAGACTGCCTTCAAAGAGAGACAGAAGCCTTTCTCCATATTTGGCTTTTTTTTTGCCACATTTAGTAGTTATAACAGTTATATGTACATAAAAGGCAGAAAATGCTGGGGAAATGACAGAGAAACAGGGTCAGAAAATGTGGCAACTTGAACTTGCCTTTGCCGCATAAACACCTCTGAACATTGTCTTGGATTTGTGCAAACCACTAGGCTAGGGGTGGGTGGTATGACCAAAATCTTAAGGCATGGTCACTTTTACCTTTGCATGACAAAATTCTGTGAACAACATCCCCATCTCAATAGAAATCTGCACAATCAGGAATTTCACCTGATGTTCTTCTGGTGACAAAGAATTACTCCGCACAAATTTCGTTGACCAATGAATTCACTGCCATGTTTCTTGGCTCGGCAGTGACCTGAGTAGGCAATACTTTGTACACTACACTGAATATTCAAAGGAAAATAATTTAAGTGGTGAGTTACTTTATTAATTCACTTTCTGCAATCAGTTCAAATAGAGCTTAACATAACTTAACATGTGTCTTGAGTTAAACAATGCATTCAAGTAGATAGGAGCTGTTCTCTTATGCTGCTTGTATCCATAGAAATTGCTTCCCAGGAGCATTCCAAAGATGGCATCCAAGTGGACTGACTTGCCTTGAAAGGAACTTTTCCGCAGTCAAGTTCTATATTAACGATGCAAGTTGTGACGTTGCTTGTATGCTGCCAGATACATCTTAACTCTGGTTTACATTGTGTCTATAGGCCTTCACACACCAAAGGCGTCACCTATGATAAGATCAGTGGATGCAAAGCAGTGATACAGCAATATCATTGACATGTTAAGAGAACCCAAATGAGAAACTTTGTTTCCATTTTTACAATATTTGATGCAAATGAAATACATCCTCAAAGCTGGTTTAGGATTTCTCTCTCAAGTTACTTCAGCATGTCGGTGGTCAATACAGCTTTCTGTGCTTTAGTGCCACCTGTTGCATTGGTTTTGGTAACTGCAAAGACTACTGGCATGTGATCCAAAGATCATGTTTTATTGGTCAGGACATTTCATCACGGGCGAAGGAAACAAAATTGACACACTCACCAAAAAAAAAAGCTTTGCTTTGTCTGCCTGGGATTCATTGTGAATGCTTGCTCTAGGTGTGAATGGTTCATTATGAATCAATTGTTTTCATTCAAACTGTAGTTCACGGTGAAAATTCGTGGTTGGTGTGCAAAGGCCTTTACACCCCTTTATAACAAGCTATTCCTCGTCTTGAATATTAAGGACACGTTGCTCTGCATTTTTGCATTGCTTCATGTTTCTTCATCGCTTTCATGTGTATGTAATATAATGCTAGCCCTACACAAGGCCACAGCAACAACAAGAGATTTCCTTTAACATATGTGCATAATAATTCCTGGGTGGCATTGACCGCATTTGTCCTCTTGTTTTCTCTCTTGTAGGCTGACAGGTAATGAACCCCTGTCCATTCTGCCCTTAAGCTCACAGCCAGACGAGAGGGCGGGCAAGGCGCACTACAAGCTCTGTGATCGACTCAAGCTGGAAAAGAAACAACGCAGAATGTGCAGACGGGACCCTGGTGTGGCAGAGACTCTGATGGAGGCCATCAGCATGAGTGCCTTAGAGTGCCAGTACCAGTTCCGTTTTGAGAGGTGGAACTGCACCTTAGAGGGTCGCTACAGGGCGAACATTTTAAAAAGAGGTAAGCAACAGGGTTGAAATGATTAGTCGCCGTTATCGACAACACAACAACGAAAAAATTGTTGAGTAATTGTTTGAGCTCATTTATTGTACACTTGAGATAATGATGGCGTGCGAAAGAAGCACTTCAGCTCACACCTGATTGAGGAGAGGAAGAAGCTCATAGTCCAGATGCACTCCAATGTTTCCAAACAGCTTAAGGTGATGTAGATCGGAAAGTATGAGGAAATTATACAAAATAAGAAAAATAAAGAAGCACTCTCGTTGTGAAATAAAGCGGAGCCGGAGCTGTGTTGCGCTTAAGCAAAACTTGCATGTCAAAGTGTCTTTAAAGGAAGCACCATGGCATTATATCTTAATAATGTATCCTTTATAAAGTTAAAATAATAAGGAAACAGGTCATGTAAATGAGTACAAACTCCAAAACTCCGGTTAGCGCCTCTTCTAAGAGTCACATGAAGTCATCCGATCTAAGGGCGAGAGATTGAAACTGCACCCGGCTGATGCAGAGTCTGGCGCGAGAACGCTCATCGTCGTCGTGCTTGCCGCAGCAAAATTATTATGTGATATGTAGTGAATCAAAACTTATATGTTGCAGTGTGTATCTTATCATGAAGAAAATCAGCGATATACAACTCTTTTAAGAATAGACAGTTTGTTTTTTGTAAGTTAAAGATTGATCGAAGTGAACAAAAAGGTGAGAGAGGACAGTCTTGCCCTATTATATACACTGCAACAAAATATGTATTTGATTTGTTGTTGCTTTGGCTTGTTTTCCCATATAAATATCTAAATCTCCTTTAAAACAACATGCATTTACTTTAGGAGTTACACTGCAGAAGAAAAATTTGTTATTAGAGAATGTTGAATATAATTTTAATCCATCCATCCATCTTCAACCGCTTATCCAAAGTCGGGTCGTGGCTAAATTTTTATAATATGAAATATTTTAATATTTTAAAATATCTAAAAATACTAAAAACAAGATACATTGTCATGAGAAGCAGCATATGATATCTTTAGACTTGATTCAGAGAATGTATCTTGAATATAAGTATATTTTGACTTTAATGGACTGGCAGAAATATGAACAAGTGAAAAATACACTTATATACAAAATACACTAATATTCAAGATACTAATATTCAATATACATTCTCTGAAAACAAGTCTGAATATCTTATATGTTGCTTCTCAAGTACTTTGTATCTTGTTTTAAGGATTTTTAGACATTTTTAAATGGAAATAACAATATAATTTTTTCTCAGTGGATTTTTTTATGGAATTAAAATATTTTTTTTCCTTTAATTCAGTGAATGTCATTTCAAGGAATTTTTAAAAGATGATTTTGTCCTCTTTATTGTTAGTAAGCATGCATAATACAACCTTTTAATTCAGGGCACAATCTGAATAGTTGGTGAAGACCTAATGATAAATCGTTGCAATAATCACCCGAATAGTCGAATAATCATTCATAATTCATCACCCCCACCTTTTGTTCTGGTATGCAAAGGTGCCTGACCCACACAAATCCTCCAGTGTTTCACACCCTAGAGGTACATGTAAGTATGAGAGGGGTTTGGTGCTGTTTCTGGCATTCCTGTAGGAGAAATCCAACCCTTAAAATAGCAGAAAAATCACTGGATTATAAGACAGAAATTAACTGCTGGCTCCCTTGTAATCTTCATGTTCTTCACAGGCTTCAAGGAGACAGCGTTCCTCTATGCCATCTCTTCAGCTGGCCTGACCCACGCCATGGCCAAAGCCTGCAGCGCCGGCCGCATGGAGCGCTGCACCTGTGACGAGGCTCCAGACCTGGAGAACCGCAAGGCCTGGCAGTGGGGTGGCTGTGGAGACAACCTCAAGTACAGCAACAAATTCGTCAAAGACTTCCTGGGTAAGAGGTCCAACAAGGATCTCCGTGCCTGGATAGACATGCACAACAGCAACGTGGGAATAAAGGTAGGCTGCTTAAATATGTTAAACAATAAAATTATTGTTTTGTAGTGCAAATTTTACATGTATATTACACTGAAAAAAAAAAAAAATTTCACCTTGTTTAATATAAAATAGTGTTAACACAACTTTAAATTTAATAAATGTATTAGTATATATTAATATTATTGTTATTTTAATCTAATAATGTTAATGAAAGTTAACAAATACAACAATTATGAAGTGTTCCCAAATATTGGGTAAGACCATTGTTTTTTTTTTTTGTTGTTTTAAGAATAAATGTTAGACATTTATGCTTAACATTATTAAATACATTTGTAAATAGGGTACACATGTATAATACACTATATATATAAAATGCCCTTAATGTAATTTTGCTTACTTAAATTTATCTTGAGGATTAGATATTTTTTACTGGAGAACAAGAGAAAATTATAGATTAGAAAAATGACTTTTTGCAGTGTGTGATCCTGAATATCAATAGCAAAACTGTCTTTTAAGCTGGGGATCATAAATAGTGTGGAAGAGTTATGGGTTTGAGAAGTACGCACGAGTAAACTGAATATAGAATGAAGCAGTTGATTTGCATTCTTTCTTTCTGTTCTTTCTTTCTTTCTTTCTTTCTTTCTTTCTTTCTTTCTTTCTTTCTTTCTTTCTTTCTTTCTTTCTCTCTGTTTTTGCTGTGGTGGTTAAACAAATCGCTCCATACATTTTTTAAGGTCACTTAAATAGTCTGTAAAATACCCAGCTTAAATCACTTTAATTGACTATTTAATTCAGTAATTTATAATAAGTGCCCATTAATCAAGGCTCGGCATCCCCTTAAGTCTAAAGAGCTATAGGTTTGTCCCAAATGTAAGTCTTCCATCTTCCAAGGAGGCAAGGTAATATGGAGTCCCTTGTAAGAATAAAAACAACAAAGAAGGAAAAGAAAAAAAGCCCATAACACAGAGCCAAAGTAAACTACAGGTCTGGCACCAAAAGATTGTCTCATATTGTTCGTTTTAGTTTTAGTATGGATATAAATTACAGCATGGCTCAGCACAGACTTGTCCTCTTTGCTCGGTCCATCTGAAGTAGTCCTCAGGCCATTTTGACTGCGATAAGAGATTTACAGCACTGCATTTTATGTTTTTGTCCATCTGCACATGTAAGGAGGTGTACAGTCTTTGGGGTCAAATCCCATATGGAGAGCAAACATGGAATGTGCTAGCCTCGGCATCCCCTCCGCTTTAAAGCTGACATTTCACATTTTCCTCTGCTTGCATTGTGGTGGATTTGCAGTTTCTGTTGAACGAGTTCACCACTTGTTTAACAGAAATTGTCCAGACAGCACCTCATATATTCTTATCTTAAAGTTCACTTTCTTACAGAAATGTTAAATGGGTCAAACATTGTGGTTGGTAATGCTCACTGAAAAACATGGCGTTAAGGTAATGTACAGTGTGAATAGTTTTAAAGGTGCACTCATTTTTTCCCCATTAAAAAGTTTTACTCCTAAATAAATTAATTGTGTTTTTTTAAACATATGTATAAAATCATGACCACTCACATGAGAGGAGGACTCTAGTCATATAAGTAACCTTATAAAAGCTGTTTTATTCCACACTGGGCAGGGGTGCCTTCATGGGGGCTGCCATTTTAGAATCACATGACCAGCTGAATACTAGGCGCTTAATCTCAGTAACTGCCCTGTTATTGGAAACTTTCACTCTTGGATTAAATTAATCATGGCTGATTGTGAAAAGTGAATTTCTACAATGGCATCTGAAACTGAAAACTGTTGATTTTAAATGATGCTGCATCCACACCAATAGGCATCACTGTAGGTCCAAGATGACACTAGCAAAAAGTTACTGAGTGCACCTTTAATGTGTGAGATCTGTTACACCATGTCCTTATCAGATGCTACACGATAAAGCAACTAGCAATTTAATCTCTTACCTGTAAACCACGAGTTCTTGCTGTGACTGAAACAAGTGGCAGGACATTATATGTTTTTCAATGTGGTGCAGGGTGCAAAATCATTGGTCCAAAATCTTGTTCTACATAATTGTATGGTGTATTCACCAAATATGTTCTTATTGGAGGTAACTGGGCGCAAATCAAATTTGATGCCTCAAATTTGGCTGTTAGTTGAGAAGATGTGTTTGATTATTTTGAGTGATCTGACTTCTAATTTGGAAATCTAGTTTATATTTATTGGATAATTTTGACAGACAGAGAATATTGTATTCGAAACCTTTACTGGAAAAGCACAAAAATGCGTAGAGCTCTCCTGACTTGTTTGCATGTAGACTTCTGTGTGACTTGAGTTCCTTAAAAACCTCTAATGACTAAAATTAACTTTAAGGTTGCCATTATAATAATATCTTTCTTGGTGATCCCTACACATAATTGACATTTTAAAGCAGAGCTTTTTTGACTAGAGCCATAATTATGGCGATTAGGAAGGAATGAGGATAATACTGTACACCTCAATGGGCTGTTGGGCAGGGTTAAAGCAATCAAAATATGAGGGAGCATCAAAGTTATTGCTTCAATGTGCTTTTGAAATACTTGTTTTGTAAACAATCATGCCCATATGTTCAACTGACCTTTCAATATGAAGGGTAACATAAGGGTTTGGTAAACATGGCACTCGCTGAGTCTTTGATGTGTGGCAGCTGAGCTCTGTGCTGTGTCTGTAGAGATAATAGGAGACATAAATGTTGATGTTTGGTCAAATTCTTCACTGTGATGCCTTTGATGTGTGTCGTCTCACCACTTTCAACATTTGTCCTGCCCAGGTGATCAAGGCTGGGGTGGAGACCACCTGTAAGTGTCACGGAGTTTCAGGCTCCTGCACTGTGCAGACTTGCTGGAGACAACTGGCACCTTTCCACGAGATCGGCAAGCAGCTTAAACAACGCTACGAGACTTCAGTTAAAATGGCCAGCTCCACCAATGAAGCTACCGGAGAGGGGGAAATCTCGCAGACGAGATCCCAGGGGCAACAGCCCCCACCGGGCCCACGGCCAGACCCCATTCCCCGCACCACCGATCTTCTGCACATCGAGGACTCGCCTAGCTTTTGCCGGCCCAGCAAGTATTCGGCAGGCACGTTGGCGCGCAAGTGCTACAAGGATAAAAACTGTGAGGCAATTTGCTGTGGCAGGGGCCACAACACTCAGAGCCGAGTGGTGACTCGGCCGTGCCAGTGCCAAGTACGCTGGTGCTGCTATGTTGAATGCAAACAGTGTACTCAAAGAGAAGAGGTTTACACCTGCAAAGGGTAAAAATCATGACAACCATGCAGAATATCTCTGACCAGAACAGTGAAGAGAGACAAATGAGAGTAAGTGGAAAACAAACAAAAAAAAAGGGACCAGAAGTAACGTGTTGGAATAGGTGGATTCCCTTGTCCTGATTTGGAGAAAGTTAAAAAAGATAAAAAGCACTTTTGAAGAGGTTTTGCAAGGCATTTATTTTCCAAGTGGAGTGGTGTGAAGGCTGTATAATATACCCAGCCTAAGGGAATTGTCCACAAATTTGAGAGACATCTTGGAACTAGACAAAACACTGTGCTGAGTTACTCGTATGCCAAGATATCAATCAGTGGTAAAATCGAGTCTTGGACAGACAATTGTTTGTTCAGTGATCTGACAGTCTCTGAATAATAGCTTGAAAATGTTCAAGCTGTGTGTGTAAGAGTATGTGTTTATATGTGAGTTGAATCGATGGCGTCAGATTTATTCTACATGCACATATATTCTACACCCACACAAGAGTGTGTGTATGCATATGTACATAGATACAATTATATTATAATTCTATTATATACACCACTTATCTGAGTATGTTGAATAACCACTAACCACACAAAAGTTTTAATGTTTGTGTGCTTGCGTTCACTTTGTGTTGTAATTCTCTTTGATAAGCCCCTTCGTAAAGCAATACTTTTTTGATTTGTGTCTTTCTGTGGATATAATTTATGGAACTTTGGCGGACAATTCCTTTGCAAGGGACAAAAATTATTAGCTTTTCCTCTTGATATCCTTTTTTTTATTGTTTGCTTGACAGTGAAAATCTTTGCCAGTCCATTTAAGATTTTTCTCTGCCTTAAATGAACTCTACAGATGACTGTTCAGGGAACAAGTGAAACCACTATGAGCAGTTGGATGGTAAAGAAAACTTTGAGATATTGCAAGCAGGAGTGTTAATCTCCATTATTTAGGCCTCCACCTGATGACAGATCCATCCATCCTCATTAAAAGCTGCTGATTCATTGCCGTAGTCGCTGCAACAGTGCTTTTCAGGTGTTGTTGTTTTAGGATGCCATGGTTCATGGTCACTTTATGTTCAGTGAGTTTTACAGACAGCTTGAGGGTGTAACGAAGAGACGAGAGTAAACATGACAGCAAATGTGAGCCACAAGAGTCTGCACTGAAAGAGCTAAATTATTCCCCTTTCTGAATTTGATTTCTAGGAACAAGTATAGTTAATCTCAAAGCTAATACAGGATTTGATGTTGGAAATTATGGTGGACGATTTTAACACCTGCTAGATTTCAGTTGGGAATGGCGGTCAAAGTGCGTTGGGCCACATACACACTGCATCTAGATGATTCTAAGTTCAGTCATGAAGCTCTACATGGCACATGCTGATAGGTTCTTTGAACATGTAACCTGTTAGCCAGTGAATTTGCGTACTCTCTTTTTGTCTCACATTTAAATTGCATCAGATGTTTGCATGTAAGCCGATTTTACTGCAGAGTGCTATGAAAGTTTTCTTTCTGAAACCCTCCTCCCCAGCAACACATGTCTAGATCTGCTTCAAGGGGATTGTATGTATGTTAAATTGTGCAGCAGCAGCATTGTACACAGTCTTCATGCTCAACACAGCATGTGTGTGTCCTTGCTGTATCAAGACTTAATACTTGCTCTGCAGTGGCAGCAACGTAGCAGACCTAGTCCGCAAAGACCAAAAACAGAAATCTGTTATTTGTGAGAGTGACAACAGAATTCACTCTCAAAAGGTCAGGAAGTCACAACCTAATTTTCGTTAAATCCACAGTGTGTACAGAACCGAATTGAACAATGATTTGTTAATGCAGTAGCACCACTCTCTTTTGGCCACTGAGGTGCTACAAAAATAACAGAGCAAATTTGGGAGTGACTCCGGCATTCTGTACTGGTACAGAGCGATAGTTTGGGGAATTCATTCACATATTTTAGATGCAAACATTTGGAGTGTGCACGTGGCCAAAGTGAACTGCTTGAACGTGGTTCTCCTATCACATTGTTAATCAGCAGCAACTTTATCTAACTTTCTTTAGAAAATATACTTCTAAAGTTTCATTGAACCTATTCTCAATTCTCAAAACAATCTTTGGTTACAATTAATTTACTATATCCTCCTGTCAACTCCATTATTATAGATTGACATATTTATTTATGTCCATATGGACATGGATGTCATACATATTGTTAAATAGAACACTGAAATTGCATTAATTTTTTTTTATTATTTAAAATGACCAAATGACAGGATCTAAGTTTCTGATCAGACTTTTAGTCACTTAAAAACAGACTCTGTCAACTTAGTGGCGGCACCAATTTTGACAATGTATGACTTTGGATCCAGACCACCAGACTCTCTTGAGATAAACATAGTGTAAATACAAATCTATATATAAGTATATGAATTAATTATATATGCTTTTTTATTGTTTTAGTTGAGTGTGAATGAACTACTGAGTGAGGGACTGACAAAAAGTAAAATGGCACCATTCACGCACTGAAGCTTGGAAGCTCTTCTATTAAGTATTTAAAGACGTATAAATGATATATATATATATATATATATATATATATATATATATATATATATATATATATATATATCATAAAATTAAAAAAAAGTTTATGTTATACAGACATAAGTGAGGCACATGCAAACCGCTCAAAGGCATTTGGACAGAAGTTTCCAGAATTGCTGTTTAGATGTAGCCCAAGCTATCCAAGTAGAGGTACGCTGTTAATGTAAGTTCAAATAAAAATCAAATACATATTGCATGAATTTCAAGCGCCAATTTCAGTGCTTTTTACATTGATAAGATGTTACCAAATAATCCCCAGTAAGCACAAGTACATCACCAAGATATTAGTCGCTCTTTGCAATCTATGATTCAGTGCCTTATTTTTGTATAAAAATCTTAACATGAGCATATTCATGTTGCAAGAACATCTGCTAAATGTTGTTCCATGCATCCGACAGGACAATGTGACAACTCGGTGATGTAAGTGTTTAATCAGTCAGAGGGTAAAGGATAACCACATTACCCATAAGAATACCCCTGCAAATGACAACACTGCCAAAAATGTTTTTTTCAATCAGTATATTGTCTTGCTCTCTAGTAAAAATATCTTAAAGGGATCATGACATGAGAAATCTAATTTTCATTGATCTTTTGACATATAAGAGGTTATTGTGCTATAAAAACATACTTTAAGTTTCAGAACTCAAAACCTCCTTCTCACTGCTAAAAGAGCATATGTTGAAAACTAAGTTGCCAAAATGACACGTTCCCTACTTTCTCCACATTATGATGTCCTCCAATAGGGTGAGGAAAATTAAAAACTTAATTCAGTATGTATTTTCTGCAAACAAGTCTTATCTTACACCAATTTTCTTCTCAAGTAAATTGATTTTGTTTAATGGATATTTTGTTAGTTTTACTGGAAAATACTGAAATATATTTCATTAGAAACAAATACATAGCAATATTTCTGGCTGAGAAGGGATTTTTAAATTTTTTTTAACCTTATGAGCTGAATTCCAAACAGTAATGTGATGGGCGACATGCCAGTTAAATAACGCTTGTAAACATATACATAGACCTTTGCACGCTACATGGAAACCATAATGGCAATGCAGAGTCTCTCATCAGTCATGCCCTCTGCCCACAGCAGAAGTGAGCAGAAAACAGCATGGACATACGTACTCTCCTCAGATGCCTGCTCACATCTGTTCTAGCTTAGTAAATATGTTCTGTTGACAAACAGTATAGATACCATATATATCTTTCACATTTTTGGCATGTTGCATGTTCTCAGTAATCAGTCATATTTTCTTAGTGACAGAACGCAGCGTGAGATGACGTTATCCGTTTTTGTCTTTGATACTTGTTCTTACTTTCCAATGCAACCTATAAAATCTATTGGGTAGGATCAAAGGAAACAGAGAAGAAATATAAATTATTTTGAAATGTTTTATGAGCATGTGTTAAGTGTACATTTTGTAAAGTTGGTTTTATATTCCTTTTTTTTTTGTACTCTAGCTTCCAATGTCCTGTTTTGGTATTTGCTTTTTGGGGGTTGAGATAGTATGTTTTAATTCAATATAATTGCTCCTGATGGCTAAAATAAATCATACCCCCCTACCCCCAATGTAAAGCACAATCCAAATCCTCTCAAATTAAGCCTTGCTCCTATGTATGTTTGCTAATCTCAAGAGCAATGTAACTATGTCCCTGTTTGATTATAAGGAATGTAGATCAAAGAGTGCCATTACGTAGTATGTAACCATCACACTACCAACCTCACCCACAGTACAATTATGTCCCAGTAAGTTGTAGCAATCTCACAATGCAAATGTTGTTTTCCAGTAAAAAATTCTAAACATATTGATTAAAACAATTACAAAAAAAATTAAAAATCTGACAATTCTATATATACAGATTAAGATATATTCTCTGAAACAAGTGCCAATATTTTATGCAATATTACATTTATCTTTAAGAATGTTTGGATATTTTTTACTGGAAAACAAGAAAAAAAATAAAGGTATTTTTTTAAATGAATTATTTGGGCATAAAGCCTAATACATTTTTCTACTTCTATATTGATTATGGAATCAAATAAGCATAAATTTCATGAAGAGCAAGTCAGTTGATCGGATCAAGGACACTTAACATTGGACAATAAAATGTTGTTGTCAATTTCAAAGGCTCTGTCACTATTCTGATTTTTGTCAGGGTTTGTGCAATGCTTTAACTGTTCATAGGCACTCTTTTTCTTTAGGTTAGAGTTTTGTCAGTTGGTTGTCTTTGTCCACTTTTTCTTGTCTTATGGGAAGCTATTTTCTGCTAAATTATTTTCCTCTACCTCATGTGTATAGCTTGTAGGTATAAACTGATCATGAATGACTGGTAAGAATGTATTTAAGTTATTTAACATCTTTGTATAACAAAGGCAGGACAATCTGAATATAATAAAATAATAATACAAAAAATGTCAGAATTTTGTGTTTCTGATTTTGCAAGAAAGCTTTCTTCAGGTTTGGCTCATGTATTTCAATGGAAAGAGATCAAATAAATATAGAAATAAGACCAAATCAAAAGAAAAAAACAACAACTTGTCACAGGAAACATAATATGCTTTTCATATTTTTAGATTTGTTTGGAGTTTAAATTCTGGAAAATTACCATATTGCATAGCAAAGAATAGGCCTTCGCATTGACATAAAATGGAGTTATTGTAAATGGATAGTTGATTGCATGGCCATGGACGTTTTATTTTTTATATTTTTTAACTACAAGATTTTAGTCATTTATAATTAAAGTGTACCTATAATTTAAGTTCTATCAGGAAGACTTGAGTGAAATTTAAGATGACATTTATTTGATGAATATAAAACGGAAATTAATCTTTGGCGTAAGCCCAGTCTGGTGGTCCGAAGTAGTTGTACTCAGAACCATCATATCCTGCCGGAGATAGGAGGCAGGGGCGAGGAACCTACCCCTGTGCAGGACGGGACTCAACTGGTGGTGGTGGGGTGGTGGAGGTTGCCATGTTAGCACATTGAAACAGCATTGTGATAGATAGTGAGCAGACTTATAAAGCAATGGCTTACATGTGATTGGCTGGGAATTAACCAGCTAATGGTGCGATGATGTACAGCTGCTAGTCTTCCTGCTAGAACTACGCTGCGCTTACATTTCTGTGATGTTTTTCACAATTTTAAATCACCTTTTTGGACCTGTGTCCTGACAAATGCATTTTTAAAAGTACTAATATCCCATTTAGTCTCTAAATTATAGGCATACTAAGAAGCAGGCATAGTAAGAGCAAAATTATGTTTAAAATAGATTTAGATGGAGTATAACATGTCAACTTCTCAAAAGTATTTCATGTCAACAACCAAAAAAACAGCAACCCTCTAAACGAATGTAAGTTTCATTTTATTTCACTAGCTTGGAAAGTAAGCTGATTATATTAATTAAAACTGTCATGTTTAAAGAAATAATGAGATCTCATTCAAATTAATTCTATTTTCATTTTTAAAATGACTTATACTGTAACTTATGCTGGCAAGTTCATAAGTAATATGATCATGCAACCCATTTTAGGTACTACTATACAGCCCTGTGAGGATCCTACACAATCAAGTGCAAAGAAAGACATGTCATTAAGGAACATAGGAACATTAAAATGGTCAACAGGGTGTCTGCACAGCTTCCTGTTCTTTTCTTTATCCTGTTTTGGTGGCATGGCGATCCATTACGAATAGGAAAAAGCTGTCTAGAAATGCCATGTAAGAGCTTTTTGCCTGATGACAGTCAATCTCTGTAATGACAGACACTTGATTCAACTGGAAAGGAAAATTAAATATGAGATCTCTTTAATTGCTTCTCATAAAGAGCAATGAAATTAAATGAAAAGTAAATTAAGATTTTATTTATTTCACCTGTGAATATAGACCATGTTCAGATTTGTCTGCAAACAGAATTCAGATCACAGTTATATGAATTCACAATCAAAATCAGAATAAGCTTTATTGCCAAGTATGCTTACACACACACACACACACACACACACACACACACAAATACACGCACAAAAAATAAATTTGTCATGGTGACAGAAGCTTCCATTTTTATTATAAATAATAAAAATATAATAAATATAAATTAATATGCATTGACACAATGAGAGACTTTGGTGGCAGTTTTAACTGCTCATGAGGTGGATAGCCTGAGGGAAGAAACTGTTCTTGTGCCTGGCGTTTCTGGTGCTCAGTACTCTGTAGCGCTGGCCAGAGGGCAAAAGTTCAAAGAGGCAGTGGGGTGAGTGGGATCCAGAGGGATTTTGGTGGTGTACAGTTCTTGGAGGTAGGGCAGGGGGCAACCAGTAATCCTTTCAGCAGTCTTAACTGTCCTTTGTAGTCTTCTGATGTCCGATTTGGTAGCTGAACCAAGCCAGACAGTTATTGAAGAGCAGAGGACAGACACTACACAGGTACACTCTCTGAGTGATGATCGATCATTAGTGATGACACCTGCTGTTAACAAGCAAAGTCTAATGAAGAGAAATAACAAGAACAAGAAAACAAGAAAACAAACCAGCAGATACCACAACAATTGAATCTGTCTTACTGAGATTTACCTCAACTGCAAATAAAATAGATTATTGGACAAAAATCTCTTAATATTTTTACTGCTACCTGTACAAACACATTTTAAATAACATTTGTTTGCACATTATTGTATAACAATTCTACATTCATAAATGATTCATTCATATACTGGAAGCTTCTATTCAGAGGCCAAATTATTTGTGTGTATGAGCACTGATAACAAAAACACTGATATCTGATGGTATCAGATGGAAATATCAAGGAACTTTGATATACAACTACCATATTTATTCATCATTGTATATTTACGTGGTTCATCAAAGTACTTCAAAGAATATCATGGTACTACCATGATTACCTGAATGATGCTCTGAGTCATTCAGATTGAATCGCAAACCGTTTCAGACCACTTTGCCATCACATGTGACCATTTCAATGTAAAGAACCGACTCAAATGAGTGATTCATTTGTGAATCAAACATCTTTACTTCTGATTCAAAACTAATCCAAAAAATATTTTCAGTTCAAGACATCCATTCCAAACACCCTCTGGAATAGCATCTTCCTATGGCCAGCTCTAATCGGATATGGGACTGAGTTTTCTGCCACCAGAGATGTAATAAGTGAGAACTGGTAAACTGAAAGGGGGATACACAGCTGGGCAGATGGACAGGAGCTGGAGGGAGGGATGGGGGTGTAAACAAGTATACAGTTTCATAATTTATAACATTGTTTTGATATATCCCACAATGATTTATACAAAAATAAGAAGCAGTGTGATATGTACCTCTCTGATTATGCTTCATTGCAAACCCATTCCACATCATGCTAACGTATCAGCTCAAGAATCTCTGTGTTAAATCAAAAGTCGAGCAACCAGATTATGATACTAACTCCCCACTGAGAATCTTTTATTCGTTCAACAACCTCAAGTTCTTCACCAGTGTAGGGTTGCACAAGCTGTGCATAAGTTCTCACTTAAGTTGAGACGTAAAGTTCACACTAAGGGATTAGTACCTATTAGTTAGTTTGTATCTAAGTCAGAGCTTAATTTGGTTGCACCACCTGTTCTTAAAGCAAGACTTAACTAGTAGTTCGTAAGCTCTCCGTAAAGTTATGCGTAGTCACATAATATGATGTTTACCTGTATTTATTCAATAAGCAGCCTTCAAATTTGATACAGAAGTGTTACAAAGCCATGCATTTTAGCTCACGTAAGTAATAAATTATATCTCCATTAAAAAACGATATGTAATAAAAGTAGATTTGATAAATAGTATATTTGCCCTCTGTAAATAACAATATATATGAACTGTAACTAAAATAAATGAGTGGTGATAAATAAATACTAATACAACAGGCTGGGAAAATATACATTTATTAATTTTAATATCCTACATATATTTTTAAAGTGTTGAAACTTGACACTGGGCGACGCACCCTGAAAGCTGCACCATTAGAATGGTTTCATGCTGAAGAGCATCATAAAAGTATGTTTTTTTTCTCTCTCTCGTAAATGTAAATGGGTGTACATGTCAACATCATACTGTATGTCGAAAGGATTGAAGCCAATCACGCACAACATGAGCTCACTGATGTCATAAAATATCAGTCGGAGGCTTCCGTAAATATTTAGTTTATACGTAGGGTTATGTTCCACCTGTTCTAAGTTTAATGGTGCAATGCTCAAATATTTAGAAGTGTGTAAATTGTGACTTAGTGCCCATTTAAACCACAACTAGTCTAAGTTGTAACGTACATATAGCTGGAGCAACCGGTCCCAGCTATATAAAGCCTTAATGAAAGAACTGTTGGGAAACCTCCAATATTCCCAACAGCATTCTTGTTCTAAGAAGGTCTTTGAATCTTTCTTTAGAGAGATTTGGTATTAGCAAAATCTACTGCAGCCTTTCACCTATTTTACCTAAATAGTAAAGGTTAGTACACCCAAAAACAAAAATCATTCACTCACCTTCACATTGTTCAAAACCCATACACTACTTCTGTTAACCACAAACAACATTTTGAAGAATATTGATGCAATTATTTTCCATAAAATTTATCTATACAGTGACCATGCTGTCAAACTCCATAAAAAGCATCATAAAAGAACCATTAAAGTAGTCGATGCAAGTTGTGCACAATATTGTGTAACTGGGTGCACACATTTTGTAAATAAGAGTCCCCTGTGTTCAGAATTTTGTATGGTTAAAAGTCCCTCGTTATGCATTAAATCGTATTTTTCTATTCGTTATGAGATGTATATAATTCGATATAATTCATCCATGAACTCATTTAGTGAAAAAGTGTAAGCAGAAACATGTCTTTAATAATTTATACTCGCAGTAAACCTGTTTTGCTGATAAGCAGTGTTAAGGCCTTGTTGAGTGTCTGTGTGGTATGGACATACAGTATTAATTTCATTTGTTGAGTTCTTAAAACGTTTTTTTGTTTTAAATTACCAGAGCAACCCTGAATTGGTTCTTGTGTGTCATTTGAATTATTATGGTTTGCGTCAAAAGTCTTGGTATATAGCACAAAGTTGTATGGATTACTTTTATGGTGCATTTTTCCCATTTTGGTCAATGGCTGTTTTTATTGTATGGAAAAGTGCAGCGTAAACATCATCTTTTGTGTTCCAAAAGAAATACATGCAGGTGAGTAAATGACAACAGAATTTTCATTTTTATTTGAAGTATTACCTCAAAGAGTTCTTACTTGAACCATTGCTTTTTTCATGGCAATGGAACATTTGGCTCTCAACTCAGGCTGAGATCTTAAGACTTTCTCTCTCTTAATTTTTGGTAGCTAGATCATAAGAGCATAAACAGTGCGATACATCTGACATGTGTTAGATAATTACCAGCATTAGCGTTGCTGCTCTGGCTGTATTAGCTTTTCCTCCCTCTGGCTGCTCTCACCTTGCCCTGAGGAACCGCACGGCCATAGTATTCAGCACGACTCACACTGTCTAGCTTCCTGCCTTATGCCAGTATCTAATATGCTGTTATCCTGCAACATTTTGACAGCTGTTAACATTGAGGAAGTGGGTGCAACAAGAGCATAGACTGGAGAAAAACCCCGGCAAGAACTGTGGTAGATGTGGTAGAGAGCTGCACCACTGGAACAAATCACAAGCCCCTGTCCTTTAGACTTGGTGTGCATAGACTTTTTGTCCATTGTCAGATCAAAAAGCCTTGACAGTTGCAAATGTCCTGTTTGAAAAGTTCTTTGTTCATTATGGATTGCCATCTCGAATCCATTCCGACCAAGGGTGCGACTTCGAAAGTCAAGTCATCAAAGAGTTTCTCGGAATACTTAGTGTCCGAAAGTCAAGAACATCCCCCTACCACCCTCAAGGAGATGCACAGCCCGAAAGATTTAATCGCACATTGTTGTCAATGCTTGGAACTCTCGATCCAGATAAGAATTCAAGATGGAGCCAGCACATAAGGCAGCTTGTGCATGCATATAACTGCACTAAAATTGGTGCCACTAGTTTTTGTTCATATTTCTTAATGCTTGGTAGAGAGGCAAGACTGCCCATTGATCTGTGCTTCGGAATATCTCCTGACGGTGAAGATGAAATAAAGTCCCATCAATATGTGGACAAGATGAGGAGAACCTTCCAGAAGAACAACCATCTCTGCAGCACTCCACCAATCTGGCCTGTATGGTAAAGTGGCCAGACGGAAGCCACGCCTCAGTAAAAGGCACATGATAGCCTTGCCTGGTCTGATGAAACAAAGATTGATCTCTTTGGTCTGGAGGAAAAGCATCATGCTGTGGGGATGTTTTTCAGCGGCAGGAACTGGGAGACTAGTCAGGATCGAGGGAAAGATGAATGCAGCAATGTACAGAGACATCCTTGATGAAAACCTGCTCCAGAGCGCTCTGGACCTCAGACTGGGGCGAAGGTTCATCTTCCAACAGGACAACAACCCTAAGCACACAGCCAAGATAACAAAGGAGTGGCTACGGGACAACTCTGTGAATGTCCTTGAGTGGCCCAGCCAGAGCCGAAACTTGAACCCCATTGAACATCTCTGGAGAGATTTGAAAATGGCTGTGCACCGACACTCCCCATTCAACCTGATTGAGCTTGAGAGGTCCTGCAAAGAAAAATGGGAGAAACTGCCCAAAACTAAGTGTGCCAAGCTTGTAGCATCACACTCAAAAAGACTTGAGGCTGTAATTGGTGCCAAAGGTGCTTCAACAAAGTATTGAGCAAAGGCTGTGAATACTTATGTACATGTGATTTGTTTTGTTTTTTATTTGTAATAAATTTGCAAAGATTTCAAATAAACTTCTTTCACGTTGACATTATGGGGTATTGTGTGTAGAATTTTGAGGAAAATAATTAATTGAATCCATTTTGTAATAAGGCTGTAACATAACAAAATGTGGAAAAAGTGAAGCGCTGTGAATACTTTCCGGATGCACTGTAACAATTTGCCTTGCCTTATCGTGATACTTACCAGTTTCCCTATTTGCCTTTGCAAATGTGAAACATGTCCAGTTTGAGTCTGATGGGGATATGCAAACCCTCTAGGAGGGGGAGGATGTAGCTCTTGCTTTAAAAAAAAAAAAAATCTTTAGCAAGACACATTCATTTGAATGTTCACATTTTTATTTTCATTAATATGTATTTTTGCTTTATAACACTTGACGATATGCACATGTAGCATTCAAGTGTACATAAAACATGACTCATACTAACTTTATGTCTGCAATGTATTTATTTAAAGCCTGTATTTATAGTGTCAGTTTTGTTTTGGAAAAACTTGATTGGTTAGGAGGCGGGACTTAGGTCAGGTATTGTGTGTGTGAGATCAGCTGAAAGAAGATGAGAACTTCTTAGACAGGCAGAGTGTTGCTCATTAATGTGTATCTCGTGCTTTTGAGGAAATTGTGATTTCTCTTTTCTTTCATAATTTCTGAGAGAAACAGAAGTGTTGAAAGTCCACTGCTTGTTTAGATTGTGTATTTCTAGTTCGTTAGGCACAAGGGGGGATTGGAGCAACCAGAGACTGAGCTCCTCTGGCCTCATTGGAGATCGTTAACCAGGTAGCGCTCTGGGTAACCGGGAATACCCGCGAGTTCCCCCTGGCAGTGATGGATTTTCTTCTCCAGATAGAGCTCCGGGCTACCGGGTATGTCTGTGAGTTCTTTAAATTGGTTACTTGATTCTTTTGAACGATTTGACTCCCTGTTCAATTTCTATTAGATTTTTTTAACTTTATATCATAATTTGGAAACAGTGAATATCGGTGTATACCAAAGAAAATAGTATTTAAGAGTGTATACCTTTAAATTTGCTTGACAAATGTGTTTATATATGTATTTTAATATTGAAAAACTGTGTGTTTTGAACTAAAGGTCCTTTTGAGTATTTGATTCGCTGTTCTAATCTTTAGATTGGTTACTTGATTCTTTTGAATTATCTGACTCCCTATTTGAACCATTCAATTCCCCATTCAGTTCCTTGAGGTATTTGACTTTATATCTAAAGTATAAAGTAATTATTTTGAGTGAACTTTTGAATCTTTACTCTCTATTTCTTGTGTAACCACCAATACATAGTATTGTTCATTGAGAACTGTATTGATTGGAAGTGATTGTGAATCTTTATTGATTCATTTTTCTTAAACACAAAAAAAAAAACTAAAAAACAAAACCAGACCCATTCCTATTTTATATATATTTTTTCAGAGAAATAAAATATTTAAATACAATTTTTGTTCATATTTAGTCTATATAGAGTGAATACCCATTAGTAAATATAACTCTTAATACTTTAACAAACTCAAGAGCACTTCACTTCAAAGGAGTGAAGGAAGTGCTACATACAACCATCTAAAAGTAAAAACCTGTCTGATCTGCAGAAGGGCAAATATAAAAGAGAAGACAATTATATATTGATGCTTTGGTTTTCACCATATCCTAATCAGGCTCATAATATAGTTTCCCATGAGATTTGTTTTGTCAGTATACATTAAAAGAGTAAATTGTGTATGACACAATAAAATAACCCCATAGAGCACAATTGATGATAGAGGTAAGATTTAAAAGATACTGATGATAATTATACAGACCGATTGCAATGGCCTTCTCCCTTCTGTTCCACTAGAACTTCAGAAATCACTTCTAATAGTACAAAAACATGACTTAACACTCATCATAAATTTGTCATAGTCAGATAACATTTTCCTATATAAAAAAAGAAAACCATAATAAATAAATAAATCTATAAATAATAGCACGTAGCATGTGTTTTTTGAATTGGCGCACATACTTGCACAGCTTGGGAAAAGCCCTTAAGAGGCCAAAGCTGTATTTCAAGTAAAATGAGATAAACATGAAGTGGATTTGTGCTTCGTGTCTCGGGTTCTGGCAGCTCTTACATGCTTGCCGTGTATGCCAGCAGAGGTACAGGGTTAGAAATATTTTATTTAAAAAGGATATTCCACCTATTACTTCATTATTCATGTTAATCTCTGAACTATTGTGACCGTAAAGGCCTAAACAGACATGCATTTGCATTTAAAATGATTTATCATGTGGGCTACATATCATTCCATGCTGTAAAGTCTAGTGTACAAACTTTTCAATTAGTTTTTAATTATTATTATTATGCGTTCAAGAATATCTAATTATACATCTAAAAGAAGCATTCTCTGAAAACATGTATAAATGCCTTATGCAGTATTCCTACAGTACTCAAGAAAATATTTATTGATTTAAGGATTTTTAGAAATGCATCATGCCAAATATCATAGTTTTTTAACATTCAAAAACCAAACTATTCACCTTTAAAAGCGAATTGTGTCGTTTTTTAAAACACTAGTATGATTTACTTCACCCAGTTTCTAAACGATTTGTAATACATGTAATAAAATCAAGGCGTAATCATAAGAAATCACACAAAAGTCATACACAAACATGACTTTTACTGTCCTAGAATCAAATAAACAAACCAACAAACAATGTTATTATAATTTTACCTAAATTTAACCCCTAACCCAAACCGAATCCTAACCATACATTCTAACCCTAAACCCAAACCCTAACCATAATTTAACAGTAAAATCACTTCTGTGTACCACGGATAAAAGAGAAACATCTAGAGTTTAAACCAAGAGTTCTTACGAATTGTCCTAAGTTCAACCCCTAACTCAAACCCCAGATCTAAACCTATAAATAAAGTCCCTTACTCAAACCCTAAACCTAATTTTATTGTGAAAATACTTTTGTGTACCAAGGAACAAAAAAAAAATATTGGTCTTAAGAGCAAGACAAGGGAAGCATATTAAATGGATGACCAGTTATTGACATACATAAGTCAATTGTATTGCATAATTGCATAAATATGGAATGAGTCACGCTTGTGTCTCAAGAGGTTAACATTTAATTTGACTTAGTAATATGTCAGTGGGTGCTGATGTTTTTATCCAACGTGACTTACAAAATAGAAAAACACAAGCAATTTCTCATATAGAAGCCAACAATTTTAGCTGTACCACAAGATTACATTTCTAGATAGACCAAAGTAGGCTACTGTTGTGCAAAAGCTAAAGCAGAATTGTTACTTATGAAAAGTAAAATAAAGAAAATGGAGAAAGTGTCTTTTGAAGAAATAGATTGGAGGTTTAAAGTTTGTTTCACCACAAACTTTAAGAGACCTATAGAGGCTTAGTCACATTAGCTGGAAGGCCAACCAAGCATTGCAGCGGTCCGGTCTTGAGATGACAAGAGACTAGAGCTGCACAACGTGTTCAGACGTGTTCAGATTTTTTTAATAGTTTAAAGCACAAACATTCTGAAGCTGTATTGTTTGTTACCTAGGAGGAGAGAAGCAGAGCATATAAACAAATAAAAGACACCTGAATGGCTACAAGCAGGTAGAGAACAAAGGCTCTTAGCTAAAGACACAAGAAAAGTGATTTGCCTGACGAAGGTTGTAAGAACAATATCATGCAGTGTTCATGGATCAGTGTTTTTTGTCTGAAATAGTAGGAGAGAGACAAGTGATAAATATTCTCATAATCATTTTAATGCTGACTAAAAGGTCATATTATTTTGTCAACATAAATAACATTTTAATAGCCAAAATTAATATGCAAAATGACAAAAACAAGTATCAATCTGTAAAGACAAAAATAAAAATAATATTTAAAAAAATCTTTATTTAAGATACATCAAACAGATTAAAAAATGTAATATGTAAGGTTAAACAACATGAGAAAACTACCCTGAAACCTGAGCTCCTGACGTAATAGCATAAAATGCATGCACTGAAGTATTACTTTATAGATGTTACTCTGTTATGAATTATTCTTTAGGGATAATTTGAAAGGAAACGGCATATTCACAATGCAAGTATCACATTCTGACTAGCACGTAGTTCAAGTTCACCAGTTCATTCGCCTCAATGTCTGTGGAGATGAAAGTTATGTAACCGTAAGCGTATTTCTAGCGGGAGACTTGCAGCTGTACATCGTCACGCTAGTTAGCTCCTAGCCAATCATACATCAGCAATTGCTTTAAAAGTTTGTTTACAGTCTACACTTCTCTTCTGTGGGGGCCATGACATCTGTTGCAGAGTGCCCTGTTCTTCTATTCTAATCTTTTCAACTTGCATAATTAATGTTTGGGAGTCTAACATTTATATTCCCTATTGACACATTAAAGCTGAAGATATAAATAACCATCTAATGACAAATGTTTTTTGAAATTTCTTATGTGCCTAAGACTTTTGCAAAGTACTGTACATCAACTGCAATTGAAGTAGATTGGACAGCAATCTCTTAATATGTTAGAGTGAGGATGTTTAAGAAATGCAGGTTATTTTTTTCATATGTGTACAAAAGTTATCTTTATTAGAGGTGTTTCTCTATTTAGTGTTGCTGATTTCATTTTGTTTAATTTGAAGTTATTATTATGGTGATTATTGTTCACTTTGATTAGACACTTGAACTTTGGTTAATAGCTAAATTATTTTCTTCCAGCCAGTGCAGAATTGTTCAAGAGGACTGTTGTGATGCACTATTGAGAGAATACTTTTTGATGAGTTCAAGTACCTCATTGAGACTTCATTCAAAGTGTGAAGAATAGAAGTCAGAGTTGAATTTAAAGTTTGCATTTACTATTGTTGTTCCTCTTACCTTCATTAGACTCCGTTTGTTAACAGCAGGTGTCATCACTAATGATGAATCATCACTCAGAAAGTGTATCTACTTGATCTCATGAGCTGTTTGGCCAATTCAACATTCAACACAACACAGAGTAGATTCAACACTGATCAGTGTTAGTTTTTAACACTCTTGTAGAGTGGATTCGTGGAGACACCAAAGAGTGTTAATTTAACACTGAGGATTTTGCTGTGTACCACTTGCGTTTCAGGGTGCCAACACGGCAATTAATTCAAGTTCACATTGTCAAATGTTGAGTCAGCTTCGCTCCCCGACGATATTATACCCAGCTCTGGACATGGATTTAGTCACATGCGCCATACTTTCTATCCAGGATCCGCAGTTCCTCGCCGCAATGTGCATCTGCAAGTTCCAGAATCTCAGTGGGATCGCTGCCCTCTCGGAATGATAATAGAAATGTTAGCATAGCATCTCCGTCATCCCCGATCTCTCCAGGCCACAGGTGAACTAGCTCATCCTTAACATCTTGGGAAGCCCGACCTCCCTCCCCAATGATGCTGCTCTGCATCAAACCTACGTAAGTGATCACCATCCAGAACTCAGTCACGTAGGAGACCTCCCTCAGTCAAAGCCGCATTATGCTAGGGGGAGACTCGCAGCTGTACATCGTCACGCCATTGTATAGTTAGCTCCTAGTCAATCATACATCAGCCATTGCTTTAAAAGTCTGCTTGCAATCTACCACTTGCGTTTCAGTGTTGCAACATGTCATCCTCCACCTCCCCACCGCCACCAGTTGAGTCCCGTCCTGCACGGGAGTAGGCGCCTCACCCCCTGCCTCCTATCTCCTGCAGAATTTTATGGTTTGATGGTTTTATGGTTTGAGTGGCACCACCATCTCTTTTGGCTTGTGCCAATAGAGATATTATAATGTTGTGTTCACTATCATTTCATCAAATAAATGTCATGTCAACTTTGATTAGTCTGCGAGTCTTTCTGATTAATCTCACATATATAAGATGTGTGTGTGTGAGTGAGTTAATTAACCCGTTTGTAAAGTGATATCTTTTTCGGTGTTTAGCTCTTTTTGTTCAAGCAGCTCAAGTGGGGAACTACCCAAAATACTGAGATTAGATTATTTAGTAAATTATTTTTAGATTTTTCTTTAAAAAAAATAAGAGTTAGTGCATTGCTGATGTCTGTTGGATGTTTCAGTTAATCAGTTATAGTTAAATCGTCTGTTATCACTGACAAAATAAAAAAAGCCTTCATCATCAGTATTTCCATTGACAAGATTAACACTCATGTACATTGAAAAGCAATGGTGAAGCCATTGTGAAGCTGTGCTTTGCTATGGTGCTTAGGCACAGTCCTCTTTGTGTGAACAGGCTCAAATGCCAGATAATCCTAATCATCCAATGAAGGAAGTGTGGCGAATATCTTAAACTGCTAGAAATCCATTCTATATGGCCATTTTGTAAAGAAAACCTTCCCAGACAAATGATACACATGCATGATGTGCTGTGCTATCCCAAAGCATATTAAACTCAGAAAACTCAGGCGTTCTACAGCACAGTAACACTCTCTAACATGACAGTGGTATCACATTCCTATAAGGTCTTTAGTGATTTCACATGCCGGTGGCCTCATAGACTTACCTTGGATCATCCTAATATAACTGTGAATCAGATCAATAAAGGGCACAATAACAGGACACATCTTGCATGGTCTGGCTCCTAAAGATTCTACAGCTGTCCAGTGGATTAAGCTTAGTGATTAAAAGCTTAAGCCTCATGGCACCGTGGCTGGAGCAGGCGCCTCTGGCTCTGGGAATGTGCTATGCCAGGCAGGCTGGTACCATCCCAGTCTCCAGGTGCAGCATTTTAGATCCTCTACTTTATGTTGCCAGAGATGGATCCTGTCTGTTGGATAATTTGAACAAAACCCTGATTTTAAGGCCTCTAGTCATCTACTGATGCTTGTAGAACAAGGAATTGAGAGCACTTAACTTATGTGAAAATCTGAAATTCTTCCTACAAAATATGTTTTAATTGATTTACTTAACAGATAAATGTTGTGGGTGTGTCTTCAAAAATTGATAGAAATAATTTTTACTTAATAAATATTGAGGTTCATGTTTATTCCATTCTTTTTTTTAGATTTTTAAAGTTTTAAACATGTAATCATTATTCTTTTCATAACTGATTTTTAATATGGAACATATGGGTCTGGGACCAGGCTATAAAAATGTAAAAGGAATTTGAAAAGTTCTAAATATTTATGAAGGCCTGGTAAAAAGTTTTCAGTTCAGTTTTAATGAGATCATATTACAAAAATAAGTTTAAATCATTTTAATTTAATAAAAACAACCCAAGAACTGTATCACAAACACACACTTCAAGCGAAAAGCAAAAAAAAAAAAAAAGTCTTTGACATTTTTCAACATTAGTTTTTAACCATATTTTTGTGTTTGTGATTTGCAATTTAAGATGAAAAATAATCACTCTATGTTCCGCTCTGTTGGGTAACACATAGGAGGAAAGGTCACGGCACATGGAAAACTCTATGGAACTTGCAGGAAGCACTCTGGGCTCTTTGTATCTCTTTACTCAATCGTTGGCTCAAACGAGGCAATTGGAACCCGAGTGACATTTGGGATGACAAACAGAGTGACACACTGGATATGTGCACAGAAGAGCACAGCTGTGAACCGGGTAAACAGGCAAACACCCACACGCGCGCACACACACACACACACACACCCATGAACCCAGATGGATCTGTGTCACCACCAACAACTTAACTTTACTGTCATAGTCAAGAATGAGGAATGAGTCGGAGGCCTGGGTATCTCAGCGAGTAAAGACGCTGACTACCACCCCTGGAGTCATGAGTTTGAATCCAGGGCATGCTGAGTGACTCCAGCCAGGTCTCCTAAGCAACCAAACTGGTCTGGTTGCTAGGGAGGGTAGAGTCACATGGGGTAACCTCCTCGTGGTGGCTATTATGTTGTTCTCGCTCTCGGTGGGGTGCATGGTGAGCTGTGTGTGGATGCCTTGGAGAATAGCGTAAAGCCTCTGCTGTAACACACTCAACAAGCCACGAGATAAGATGCATGGACTGATGGTCTCAGACGAGAAGCCAACTGAGATTCGTGCTCCGCCAACCGGATTGAGTCACTAAGACACCACGAGGACTTGGAACACATTGGGAATTTGAGTGATGTGCCTGGCTTAGAATTTAAATATACAGTATTGCATGTTATCTGAATGAAAAATTAACTTTCATGTCTGATGAAGGAAAATAAATATACACCTAAGTGTCTCTCAATATGTAGAATGACATTACATGAATGATAACAGCCTCTTGGAAATGTATGCAATTATGTCATGACAGTTTTGCATTTACAGAATTAGATTGCATTAAATTCCATAATACATAGAATAATGCTTAGCCTTCAGCTGTTTGATTCACACACTTATGTGCCCTTCAAGTGGAGTCGGAAATATCGTAATTATGAGTTATGAGCACGAATGACCAGGCGAAGCCATAATAAATATTTGGGATGTTGGAATTCTTGACGATACCATAGTTTCCGAGTTGGGACATTGAAAGGGGCTTGTTGACATGAAAGATGATGGAAACCAGTGGTTTTGCAAAATTTTTCCAACTTCAGTACTTTACATAATATACATTTGTCATATACTGTATGACAGTCAACTAATGACTCACCCTTCATGGTTTGTTTTAAGAAAATTAATAATAATATGTTAGATACCATGCATATACACTCACTGGCCACTTTATTAGGTACACCTGCACATCTACTTATTCATCGATTATCTAATCAGCCAATCGTGTGGCAGCACTGTAATGTAAAATCATGCAGATATGGGTCAGGAGCTTCAACTAATGTTCACAACTACCGTCAGAATGGGGAACAAATTTGATCTCAGCGATTTGGACCATAGCATGACTGTTGGTGCCAGACGGGTTGGTTTGAGTATTTCTGTAACTGCTGATCTCATGGGGTTTTCACACACAACTGAAACCATCAGAGTATAAAGGGAATGGTGTGAGAAAAAAAAACATCCAGTGAGCGGCAGTTTTGTCGGTGAAACAGCTTGTTAATAACCATACTGTTTTTATTCCCTAAGCGTCTGCATTATGACACGAAAGGTGCCCCTGGCGTACTCTCATTGATGTGGTGAGAAACCCTATTGAAAAAACGTTGACGTCAGTTATCAGCCTTTGAACAATATTTTTTTGTGCTTAACCTCAGTGTTTTATAATACTTATAAAAATATTTTTTTGGATATTATATTATACAATCTTATATAATATTTTAGATCCTCTAACCCAACCCCATTTCTAAACCTAACTGATAATCAATATAAAACATGAGTCGCAATATTCATATTTTGAAATACATCTACTAAATAGATCTACTATTTATAGATATTTTAAAGCACCCAACCGCACATTTATGCCTAAACCTAACCAGTTCTCAATAATAGAAAAGACGTTACAAGCAGATAAAAGAAAGGTACGATCATTTATTTAAAGAAATTCACTATAATAATATTCCAAACCATACAATGGCATTATGTGAGTAGCAGAGTGAAACTGAAGGTTTCAATTGGTGAAAATATTCCCCCTCTGTGAAGGAACTGTCATCCTGATTTTACCGGCATGTCTTATTCAACAAATAAATAAACCGATAAAAGGCCATTGTAGAAACGTGAGAGCCAATGGCATAATCGTTCAATCTCTGACATCAAATCCATGTCATTACACTTGAGGTGTCAAATTTATAATTTGTTATAACAAAATTGTTGCAGGATGTGTTACGGTGGACACCGGGTGACCACATAAAATTATAGTATGACTCTGAATACACCTGGAATGAAATGGGTCACTTCAGCAGTGCAGGATGTGTAAAGACAGATTAAATAAACAGATAAACAACAGATTAAACCACTGTGAATAAATGTTGCTAATTTCAAATGAAACAAAAATCATACCCCCAAAATATGTCACGATGAAAACATTGTACCCCAACCTATAATGAAATTATGCTAAAATTCAAATGCCCGTTGTGTCAGTCATTTGACATCGAAGGTTTCTCATTGAAACGAATGCACTTGATGGATGTGTTGTAAAACTGGTGACAGAGGCTACTTTTGGCATCTGTAGATTGACGTGCTGGACTCTTGCACAAGCGTCAGTCTTTTACGTCTTGGGAGTGAGAATGTGTTGCCAGAGGTCAGAGGAGAATGGCCAGACTGTTCCAAGCTGACAGGAGGGTGACAGTAACCCAAATGACCACACGCTATAAAGGTTCCATGCAGAAAAGCATTTCTAAGCACAGAACATGTTGAACATTGAGGCGAATGGGCTACAGCAGCAGAAGACCCCTGCGGGTACCACTACTGTCAGCTAAGAACAGGAAACTGAGGCTGCAGTGGGCACAGGCTCACAAAAACTGGACAGTAGACGACTGGTAAAACATTACCTGGTCTGCCAAATCTGGATTTCTGCTGAGAAATGGTAGGCCCACTGTAGCCTCAGTTTTCTGTTCTTGGCTGACAGAAGTGGAACCCAACGTGGTCTTCTGCTGTTGTAGCCCATCCGCGTGAAGGTTCGACGTGTTCATTCTGAGATGCTATTCTGCTCACTACAACTCTACAGAGGGGTTATCTGAGTTACCGAAGCCTTTTTGTCAGCTCGAACCAGTCTGGCCATTCTCCATTGACCTCTCTCATCAAAAAGGTGTTTTTGTCCACAGAACTGCCAGTTGTTTTTTGTTTTTCTCACCTTTCTCTTTACTCTCCCAGGAGATCAACAGTTATAGAAATATTCAAACCAGCCCGTCTTTTTTCCCCATTCTGATGGTTGATGTGAACATTAACTGAAGCTCCTGACCCATATCTGCATGATTTTATACATTACACTGCTGCCACACGATTGGCTGATTAGATAATTGCATGAATATGTAGATGTACAGGTGTACCTAATAAAGTGGCCGGTGAGTGTGTGTCATTTATAAGTAATGCAGGTTTATTAATGTATGTTTATTCACCGGTACAACAGAAAAAGAGCTTTTGCCATTGTTCATTTAATATTTGTTTAAGTTTGGCTTCTTCGTATTTTGTTTCCCAACTGAACGCATGATATGTTGTAGCAATGAATGCCCAACTCTGAGGTTAGGGCTTTCCAGGTCCACTTGAAGGCGCATTAATATATCATTACCTATAGAAAGAGGTTTGGTGCTCTTGCAATTAATCAGTCCTATCAGTCTTTTGACACTGAAACCATTCCAATCATCATCTGACCCTCAGTTACTATCAGAGACTATCAGATACTTAAATAAGAGTTTACAAACAGGAAACAATAATGTGCATGGTCAACATGTGAAATGAGACTAGGCAAATAATGTGAACTGCATTTGCCATAATCCCGTCCACAAATGTGAGATGCTCTTCTTCTCCCACCCATTCTAGTTTTGCCTGCAGTGTTTGCTAACTACACTTAATCCTCTAAGTATCAGGATGTCTTGAGAAACAGAAAAACATTTGGTGGGTAAGCCCTCACAGCTGAGTGAGGCTCCTTCATGAGGAAGATCAGGCTGGAGGAGGGTCAGTTTTCTTAGAGCTTAGTCATACGTTGGTTAAATTCTGCCACTTTAAGATCAGGAGAAACTTGTTAATCCTTTGAATTTGCTGGAGTGAAGGTGCTTGCATGGGTTCCAAACCACCCAAGCTCAAGTCCCAATGTGTGAAAGATGCAGTAATGATTGTGTAGTTACGAACTAAACTCTGAGCAGTGTTGAATCTAACAGTATTGTGTTGAATGATGAATTGACCAAACAGTTAATGAGTTTAAGTAGATACACTCCCTGAATGATGATCGATCATTAGTGATGACACCTGCTGTTAACAAGCAGAATCTATAGAAGGAAACAGGAACAACAAGAACAGGAAAACAAGAAAACAAACCAGCAGATACCACAGCAAGCGAATCTGTCTAACTGAGATTTACATCAACTGCAAATAAAATATGTTATTAGACAACAATCTTTCAATATGTTGTGAGAGGATGTTTAAGAAATGTGGGTAATTTTGTTTTTCACATGTGTGCGAAAGTTATTTTTAAGAGAGGTTTGGCTCTGCTTAGTGCTGCTTTTGTCATTGTTTCATTTGAAGTCACCAATACGGTGATTAGTGTTCACTTTGTTTAGGCACTTTAGATAAGAGCACAGCCGTTTTTGTCCATCCAGTGCAATATTGTTTGCAAAAACAAGTGTACTGCATTGTAGTGGAGAGAAAATTTTTGGTTGAAGTAATTATTAAGGCCTAACACAAAATATATTTCAGATTCACATTTAACTTAATAAACACATACTTGAGTGATGTAATTTAGATCGGGCAATATAATATTGATGAGACAAGCTGTTTCTTCCTTTAAAGTACATATATTTGAGCTATCAGTAAGACACACAGACATCAAGACTCAAGTCTGAGTTGTGGTGACGTAGTGGGCTAAAACACAGGTTGTCACATTTACGCATTTGGCAGACGCTTATATCCAAAGTTGGAACTCTTTACAGAGTTCCCACTATCATGGAAAACTTAAAAATATCAGGGAATATTAAAATATTACAAGTCGATAATGGTAAATGGTATATTACATAGCGCTTTTTTTTAAACCTTAGAGGTTACCAAAGGGCTTTACACTGTGTCCCAATCACCCATTCACACACACACTCATACAGCAATGGCTGTAGAGCTGCCATGCAAGGCGCTAGCCTGCCATTGTGAGCAACTTGAGGTTCAGTGTCTTGCCCAAGGACATTTCGGCATGTGGAGTCGTGTTGCCCGGGATTGGCAACACGACTCCACAACATGCCAACATGCGATTGGCAGCCGACCCTCTCCACCACCTGAGCCACAGCCAATAATGAAAATAGTTCTTCTATAATGAATATAGAATATAGTTAGTTAGAGTAGTTGCACTCTAAATATTTCTGGAGCTTGAAATTGCTTGTGTAAAGTAGCCTACAACTTACCAATACAAAATGATCTCATTTGTCACTAAAGCATTCTTTTGAATCCATTATTTTGAATGAGAAAAAGACATGGAAATTCATAGGTCAAAAAGGGTGGGAACCCTGACTTTAGCTGTAATAAACCAGCTGAAACCTGATCACAAACTAAGGCTTGAATAAAAATAAAACTGCACAAATTATTTTAATTACAGGTTTGCTTCTCTGCCAAACTCCGGAAAAATAAAATGAGCATTAATGCATCATATCTAATTAACCAAGCAGTGACTCAGAAACAATGGAGAAATTAACTTTTACCTTCAATATTGTCTCTTTTGTCATTATTGCCGTGATCGAGGAAATTAACTGGGCTGCCCTGTCATTCACCGATCCAGTTTCAGATGAAAAGCATTTATACGTGCATATTCGCAAGACCGAGTGTGTGGAATTCAGATGACTCTTCTACTTTGCGTGCGTTTGACACCACTGATGTAGAGCACTGCACAAGCAGTAGATTGGGCTGTTTGGCAGCTGGTAGACTACAGTAGAGATGGGCAATATCAATTACTATGTTTCAATTCAATATAAACTACTTTTAGGCCAGTATCGCTGATACTCCTATTAAATTGAATTGTTACAAATTCTTTGGATAAAATCAGTAACTTTATTTTTACTTAAATTTGTTATATATTCATGAGCCTAAAAAGAAAATGAAAAACCTTTAATAATTAATTAATATAAGCCACATATACTGTAAAACCTAAAAAAAAAAACGTTTAGTATTTACTATTACTAAAACCAAGTTACCATATGGATACTACAGTAATTGTATAAAAACCTTGGATGCTGCCTAAAAAAGAGAATCACAGTTATTACAGTCATGTTTACTAATACAATATTACTACAGTAAAGCCATGGTAAGTTTTCATAAGGGTATTATTTATTAACAAGGATTAAAGATCATTATCAATGTTTTAACAACTCTGAATTTAAATAAACCTTTAAAATGGTCACACAAGCCCATTATAATAATAATACATGTCATGTCTAGGTTTGTCATTACTTAATGTGAAAAACTCCAGATGCTGTTTTTCTGTCATTATCTCACTAAAGCACTGCTCTCTCTTTGAACGAGCACTGTGACTGAAAGGGTGAGCACTGGTGTATTTTAGCATTTCTGCACGTCAAGATGAGCAGAAGAAAAATTGTTCCGGTGCCATGCAACAATAATATAATCGCTAATATAATTATTTTTTTCCACTTCGAAGTTAATGAGATGCATTAATATATTTATGTAATCTAAATAATAAGATAACTTATAAAAAAAAAACTCAGAATCAATATTTTTATTTGAGGATCGATATTCTTGATACCACATCAGTATCGGAAGTATCGATACTTTAGTATCGATCCGCCTATCACTAGACCACAGTTTATTGTGCTCTGAAAGCGCAAGCCCAAAAACACAACTGTACTCTGGAAACAAGCACAAAAAACTACAACCTGTGACTGCTAATATTTATACGTGACTGTGAAAACAAGCCCAAATTTGCATATTATAAGCAGATATGGCAACACTGGATTGAACATTACAAATTCATCATATCCGTGTGTTGGGCAACTCCATAGATTGACAACTACATCATGGAAAAATAAAAAGTTTTAATGTCAATCGTGCTGTAATGGATAAGGGATATTGCTGTCTAGACCAGTAGAGGGCACGCCTTGCTCACACAGCACTGTACTAAAGAGCTGAATGAAGCACCGAAATGCATACTATTTACAATAATCTCAGAGAGTCCATTGTATTTTGCAAGGTGGGCAAAATTTCCAGTTAGCTAGCGGAAGTACATTTTGTGTATAGCTGTTCACAGTATGCTTGCGTGTCATGCAGTTAGATTCTTGCATTTAAATGTTGTAAGATGTCTTAGAAATGTCCTGGACAATGTGTGCAGTTAATGGTTATCCTAATAATCAAGTGAAACTAAATTTCTGTCTAAAACAACAATATTATGATCAGACCATTCGCAAAGCACTCCAGTCCCAGATGCTGATTCTTCCATTGACTGCCTACAGAAGGATTGACTTAGAAACATCTGTTTGAATTTTTTTTGGAATAATTTGTTTTTGTGCTCTTTTCACTTTATTGGCAAGAAATCAACAGTGGGGATTACTTATATTATCCACTGTTACAGTCCGCTATGATAGACGTCCAGAAACGGAGTGCAACGAGTTACATAAACGATAGCATTATTGTGCTAACAGGTGTGTGTACATGTGTTGAAAGTTCATTATAATGTTCTTTTTTTTCCTTTTCTATTCAGAATTTTATATTTTTATTTTTGTGAATGCTCCACTTGTTTTGAAATGGCATTATTAAGGAGTATAAAAAGGAACAGTGTTTTACCTTAACTGTCTTTGAGTAGAAACTGTTTTCATACTGTGATTATAAATGGATAAATTCTACAGTGGAAGACCATAATTATTAGATTTGACATGAACAAAATTTAGATGTTTACTCTTTCCTGCATTTTTCCTGCATACAATTCACTTTCTTTTGAGTGTCTTTGCAGAATGTGCATGTCTTCCCTTATGGGGAAAATGTGATTTGGGAAACCGTGTGGACATTAATTCAGTATCAATTAAATGTATTTGGACAGAGCTTTTAATAATACATACTGTTTTACAGTTGCTTTACAAATTGTGATGCTGATAAGACATCATTACCTACACAAGAACAATACATTTAATCTATCAACAGGTGCTGTTATTCAGTCAACACTAACAGATTTCATGTAGGTTACATTTAGATACCAAGATTAAGTATGTAAATTGAAAATTATAAAGCTAGATTGAGTTTACTAAACATTCATCTCCTGCAAAATAATGGTATTTTATCCAAAAAATGGTCCTGCAATACACGAGCATCCTGATGTCTAGACCTCCCCTGTATATGCAGTAAGTACATAATCTTGGAACAACAAACTCTTCAGATTCTGACTAGACTCAATATATGCTTTAAAATCAGCATAGGTATCTACAGTTCTCAAAACATATCCAACTTTACAGCTGTAAAAATGCTAATATTCTGCTCATGTTCTTCCATCAATGGACAAAGACTCAACAAAATAACTTCTATTTGCGATATTTGACCATAATCCTCAAACCCATGATCATTAACAGATAGGTGGGGAAGAACAATATTGCCTCGCTATAATTCTGTGATCATTTCTTATCAAATTTATGTAATTTTTAATGCTTTGTTAGTACATAACATAACAATTGTTTGCGCTTAAACAAGTCAAACTCAGCAATATTAACATGTTGGAGTTTTAGGTCCTTAAAAGTTAATTTCTATTTAATGAGGGACATAATAGCCTACAGTTAAGATTGTGATGAATATATGATTATTCAAAACATTTAATAGGGGAGAGAGATATATATGTATTACTGACCTTTAGATTTTCTCTCCACGTGAGAACGGACTTTCTCTCCACGTGTGAATGGACTATCATCGTGTTTTCTGGACGCGTCTTTCGTCTCTTTTTCTTTACAAGATTTCACAATGAACCTTTGATCGAGGCAGTTACCTTACCCTTTGCTGTCCCGTCATTAATTTTCAATATACGCCAGCTGATTTAGGAATAAAGAGATGAGACATGAGCATGTATTTAACTCAAGCTTTACCACAAGCTTACCTCAATAATAGGGAACATGAACAGAATACAGGTGTGAAAGTGAAAGTAACCTTCATGCGGGAGGTTGAATATTACCAAATTCCGCTAGATTTTAAATTAGATTTTCTTTTTTTCACATTCTTTATGACTATATCATAAATTCTATCTTTCCTTTATGCCAAGAGTGTTTAACACTGCTTAAGACATGGTGAATTGTGCCCGTGATGGCGCATTAGTGGAGTGCTCTTGAAGCAAGAGAAAACAGTGACGCTCTGATATTTTAAAAACCTGCTTTTCGCTCCAGGCAAAATCATGCTGCTCCACTGCTTCATCTGCTTCCACTCCACTCTGCTCACATCCTCTGTCTCGGATAGCTCCATTTTGTAACACTTTTGTAGTATTAGGCTTTTGGTGTTTCAGAGAAAATGTTCCGGTGCTCCCAACAGCCAGTCCATCTTTACTTCTTAATGTAATGAGTAGCATTGTGGTGCTGCCCAGTGGTTGGTCAGGAAAACTGTAGATATTATGTGTGTTGTGACTTGAAAAGCTCTATACATAAACAAAGTCTTTGATATGATTTCAAGGCAAAAAAGCAACTGTTAATAACAGCTAGATTGAATTGAGCTTGTCCAATAACCCACATTCATTAAGCCCAATAACTGTACATAGTAAAATTGGTGCTTGTTAAAGTGTCCCTGCCATGGGAGTCAATAGGGTAATGCTGCGGCCTCACAAGAAAACGCAGTGAAGGCAGCGCTGGGTTTAAATGTAGGAAACAGTGACATGAGTAGTTGAGCAAGCCAACTGCTTCTGGTGGAGGTTGAGTACAGGAGAGGCTGAGAACCAGGGTGTGAATGTGGCGGTGCTCCAGAAAAACACTTGTGAACAAAAACACAAAGGTGTTTGAAGGCAGCCAAAATGCCCCATGGCCACACCTGCTGATGCGGCAGTAATCCATAGCGCTGCCTCCTGTCAATTTCTAGTTAACTGGGAAGACTTTATAAAGTTGAGGAAATGTTGTGATAATGTTTTTTTCCTGCATTCATTTTCTTTTTTTTAATCCCCTTTTCTCCCAATTTGGAGTGCCCAATCCCACTACTTTGTAGATCCTCGTGGTGGGGCGGTTATTCACTTCAATCCGGGTGGTGGAGGACAAGTCTCTGTTGCCTCCGCAACTGAGACCATCAATTCACGCATCTTATAATATGGCTCGCTGTGCATGACACCATGGGACTCCGCATGTGGAAGCACACATGCTACTCACCGCGATCCACGCACAATTGCCATGTGCCCCCATTGAGAGCGAGAACCACTAATCGGGACCACGAGGAGGTTACCCCATGTAATTCTACCCTCCCTAGCAACTGGGCCAATTTGGTTGCTTAGGAGACCTGGCTGGAGTCACTCAGCACACACTAGATTCAAACTCACGACTCCAGGGGTGGTAGTCAGCGTCAATACTCGCTGAGCTCCCCAGGCCCCCTATCCTACATTGTTAATATTACATATGTTGATTTTAAAGTGTAATAAATACATATTTACCTTTTTGATGTGTCATTGCGATGTTTAATAAAGCTCTTTCAACCTGGTACTACGCTTAATGTAAATGTAAGGGTAGCATAGTTCTAACAGGAAGACTAGTAGCTGTACATCATCACAGCATTAGCTAGGTAACTCCTAGCCAATCACATGTAAGCCATTGCATTATAAGTCTTCTCACTATCTATCACATTGCTGTTTTAGTGTGCTAACACAGCAACATCATTCTATGGCACTGTCTGACTAGCTAACATCCAGTTATGGACACAGACTCATCCACCGCTCCCTATCTTTAATCCAGAATCAGCAGTCCTTGCACAACACACATCTGCAAATTTGCAGATTCTCAGTGGGATCATGCCCTCTCGAAATCATAATAGACATGTTCCGACCTCTCCAGGCTACCGGAGAACCAGTGCACAGAACACTTCTGGAAGCCCGCCTTCCCTTCCCAAAGATGCCGTCTCTTAACTTCTGCCTGCATCAAACTAGGGATTGGCGGATCGATACTAATGTATCGATACCTCTGATACTGACGTGGTATCAAGAATATCAATCCTCACATAAAAATATCAAAACATATTTTTAAACAAGTGATATTATTTAGATCACATGAATATTAATGAATATAGATTTGAAGTGAAAAAAACATTATATTTGCAAATAGTTGCATAGAATTGGAACAATTTTTTCTAACTCTCATCTTGATGTGCACAAATGCTAAAATATACAGTCAGACAGCACTCATCCTTTCAGTCATAGTGCTTGTTCAAAGAGGGAGGAGTGCTTTCCTCAGGTAACCAAGTAACCAAGGTTTTGATAAAATTAACCATGGTTTTACTACAGCATTTAGTATCCATATGGTAACTTGGTTTTAGTAATAGTAACCATCAGTAGCGGTTCTAACTTGTTTGGCGCCCTGGGCGAAACCCGCTTCAACACGCCCCCAAAGTTGTTGACCGGGCTGCCGCCTCGTGCCGCCCCCACAAGATACCACCCTGGGTGACAGCCCATGTCACCCATGCCTAAATCTGCCACTGGTAACCATATAATAATATCTATGGTAAATGCTGAGGTTTTATATTTGGCTTATACTTATTTTTAAAGGGTAAACAAAGCAGCCTAATCATTTCCTGTTTAGGCCTAGAAATATATATATATATATAAAATGTAAGTAATAATTTAAGTTACTAATTTTATCACACAAATTCTTAAAATTCAATTGAATAGAGGTATTGTTATTGGTATTGATATCACCGATATTGGCCTAAAAGTACTTGGTATTGGATCGAAAATAAAATAAATGGTATCGCCCATCCCTACATCAAACCAATGGGAAGTAAACAATCAGCAAACCCAAATCTTCATCGATATCTCATTAATTTAGGAGATCTCCCTCAATCGAGCCACAGCATTGAGCCATCTGAATGCACAACCCGATGCAGAAGGAGTGCGCTCATCGCCAAAAGGATGTGTCTTGTTTAGAAGGATGTGTCCTCCGGAGGTCGCATTTCATTCTTTATTATTATTCTTTATTATTATTTCACCCACACATAAATTCAAGACAAATGGCACAGACCAAATAGCACATATAGTCATGTGTGAATCAGGTCTCCCAGAGAAGCTATCCAAAGCTTATAATAGGGAGCCTGAGACATATTAAAATAATACATTACAAACAAATACTTAAACTAAACACCAGTCACATAACAAGGATATCATACAAAAATACACAATACAACATAAGACACACAGAAAGTAGATCAGGACAATGCTTTTAAGATCAACTGTAGTCTAGGTAGGCTACTGGCAAGGTTATAGATATAAACGTAAAAGTTCCTTTTTTAGTGTTTTCTTAAAGATGGATACAGATTTCAACACCTTCAGCCTGCCATCTAGCTCATTCCAAATCTTTGGGCCTCTACTTGTAATGCTCATATTTGCACTTTTAAGTCTTCTGGTTTTACCAGTAATCAGATGTTTGTTCCTGGTGGCATGAGCATGAAGCGGACTACTAATTGGAATGAGCTGAGATAGCCTGCTATTTGTAACATTAACTACTTGGGTCGCATTTGATGGCCGCATATGTCATCGAGGTTGTCTCGTTTCAGAAAAGCGAGTAGGAAACTTTGAATTCAGCCTTTGAATGCAACCTTATTTCACGGGAATTCGGTGGATGCATGAGGTGTATCCTTTGTGGGCACTCACAACCCAAAATTCTTTGCTTCAACGGAAATGTCTAAAAAAAATTACGCCAGTTTGCTCATAAATATGATGTTCAAATGCAAGGAATGTTAATTCCCAAGTTGAAGTACCTCAGTAGATGGGTGCAGAATATATAATATGTATAATTATATTAATATATAATTAAAATAAAGTATTAGATTGAAAGTACAACTGTAAAATCTATTTTCTTTTCTTTTTACATCATTATAATGCTCCTAAAATGTACCTCATACATTCCCTTCCAGAGAGAATGCTCCCTCACGCTCACGCTCGTTAAAGAGTGGTGTGTTGTCATAGCAACCATGTTGCGTTACGTTTCCGTTTGTCCTATGATGGCCATCTCGTTTAAACGAGGCTTGTTTAAAGGTGGATGCTTGATATACTGCAGCCTTCAAAGGAAGTGTCCTACCTAGCATGCAGCCTACCAAATGAGACACAACCATGATCATCATGTAACCCAGACACAAATTAGTACATTTGCAGTCTATATTAAAGTAAATTGTTCTAAAACAATTAAAGAAACACAAAATATAAATCTATTTAATTACATATTTAATTAAATATGTATGTGAGTGGACAGCAAATAAAACGAAATCTTGTGATTATGTACAAGTTTATTTTAATATGTAAATCATATATTTTATTATTCATATAGTGATATGTAAATTATTGCAGCAGATTTCAACTGAGAATTGGGAATAGCACTGGAGATGTTAGGCCTCCAATCAGGAAAACAGGCCGCAGCATTAACTCCGCCTGTGAGCAACGCAGATTGGAAAAATACAGAGACGCAGATCGAGAGAAAAGGACGGAAATAGAACATAGAGAGGAGAAAGTGTTTTAGAAGATTAATTGTGAAATATTTACAAGAAGTCTTAGAGTTTTCATTTGAGAATAAGTTTGTTATAATTACATCGATTGAGAAACTTTGTTTGGATACTTACCGTGCGTGAAGTCCAGTTGAATCTGTAGATGCTGGAGATTAAGCTAACGCTAACGAAGCAGCTCATCGTGGTTTATTAGGTGAAACCTGGAAAGATAAACACATGAACAAGAACAGTTAATTAACAGAGGAATCGGTGAGTTAAATGTTTATTCTGACTAATGTGGTTAACTGTTTATGTACAATACTAATGTGAGACTAAGCAGAAAAGAAACTATAATTTTCACTATGTGTGGAGTGTGATTACAATGTAAATTGTTTATAAGTTTGCTGATTGATGCGAATTGTAAAGAGAAATCACTAAGGATATTGCCCTGTTGTGTGCAGGCCAGTTTTTGCATGTATTTGCTCTATACTGTGGACTTCGTTTTTGGTGCGGGTGCATCGAGTCGCGTGACGAGTTAAGGAAGAAGATGGCGAGCCACCTGAAACAAACCGAACTTGGATCTGTTTCTCATTTTCCTTTGGATTTGCATCGTTTCAACAGTTCATTCATCTGGAGGATTTTGTTCTCTGTTGACTTAAGGATTGAGGTATTTGGTTCTCTTTGGACTGGACAGTTCTAAGGGCAAGAAGGAAAGAGAGAAGTTACATTTTGTTATTGTTTGAACTAAAATCTGTGAACTGAAAGTAATTATTTTATTTTCCTTTTTTTTCTTTCATTATTAATGTGGTGATGAAAGGTTTTGTACATTCATTTAGTTAATTTACACTTCATTGGTGAACTGAAATTGATATTTTGTTTGAAGAAAGGAAACTTTCTAACAAAACTAAAGGTGTATATTCAAAACCTAAGAATATAACAAATAATACCAGTTAATTAAGTGAACTAAATTGAGTCAAAAGTCAGTGAGGAAGATTCTAAATAATAAGCCAACTCGGAACTAAACACAAATTATCTAAAAGAGAAGGGGATTTGAAGGGTTACATTTTTGATACTTATCCTTTGCTGATACAATTATATTTATTTTGGGAAATTGTTTTATTTGGTAATTGAATTTAATACGCCATTGAATTGTGCGTAATTTCTTTCTTTGGAATAATGATTTATTTGCCAACTTTATTTGGTTGTTTTATTGTTATTTACTAAATTCTAATCATCATTTACTTCTCTTAAATATATAAAAGTGTATTTGGAAAAGTTAATGTGTGTGAACCTTTGTCTCCTTCGGTCCTTGTATCTTCTGATTGGTCCATTGAACTTGTTGATCGCACGTTCGAGTGATAGTGAGTCAACATCTTTGAGAAAACCCTGACTGTAAAGGTAATTCTACCAATCTGGTACAGCAGGTGTTACAATCAGCTCAGGCAGCAGCTGATTTCCATCAGAAATAAGCTACATTTTTATCATATCCATCAAGTGCATGGGTCTAGGCCTTCTGTTGCCTATGCTGTCTATTCATCATAACACATCTGCATCAATATCAAAAGGCAATATTTCATTTTATCAGCGCATTTGCTCTCATTGTAACGGCAGGCAACCACGCGTTCATAGCATGATCACACTCGGTCAAGGTTCACTCGCGTGTCATTCCCCGTGTTGCATGCCTGAGTTTTCCCCATCATGGAATTAAGATCATTATTCAGGCATGTCATGATGTACAGTGCTCATTGTACATGGTCCCATCACACCATTCAGTAAGATATCCCTGTTTTGTTGGTCGCTCTTCGCTCTAAATCATGTAGCGGTCACTTTCCAATACAAGGAATCATCCCTATGCCCTACTCACTAGGAAAGACAGAGCTCATGATGTGGGCACTCTGAGGGAGCATGGCATCACAGTTACCAGCCGGAGTGTTCAAATTTGGGAACAATTATTCCCATGGTTCCAGTCTCAATATCTTCGTCATCCATGTAAGATTATACTGTATATGCAGAAGAATTCCAGGAACATGATGTGAAACGAGAAAAAAACCCAGCCTTTCAATTTGGAATGTTGCAACGTCATAAATAGCAGGCCTTCACAAGAACCCCAACACAGTTACACCAGGCTGTTCTGTGTAAGGTTACAAGGACCATCAGATTTGCACAACTGTAAGACATTTTATCTTAATCTAGCCTTGCTAGTTAATGCTGAATATCACTTTGAACTGTGGTAACGTTTGTACCTGACAAATTAATGATTATAGACTGATGGAACTCTTTAAAATGTGTGAACGATGTGCAATTACCTATAATTGATAAATATAATCTTTAATTCTGTATGATTCATCTCATTCTACTAAGAATGTAACTATAATGCTTAACTTGATAAAATGCTATGATGTGTAAAACCAATATGATTTTGTAACCAGGGATTGTCATGTTTTGTTACCTACATGTATAATATCCATAAAAAAAATTTCATAGTTGGTATGCAAGCATTTGTTTGGGTACACAGAGAAAGCTGATGAAAACGAATATCATGTCTCTTGTACCATTCTCAAGATATAAATGCTCATGATTAAATATGCACTATTTTTGAGCGGGAATCTTTTAAGAGTCTGAAGCAAAGGACCATAACTCAACTGTTGGAAAAGACAGCCCAGTTGACCATGTGACTGAAAAGTCACTTCTGAATGGTGCAGGACACCTTTGGGGATGCGGCCAATTTCAGTTAAAATATTTCCAAACAGGAAGAACACTCTCTCTCGCTCTTCTCCTGTCTCTTCTCTTCTGCATTCACGTGCTTCATCTTCTGCTACGCTGACTGCTCAGACTCCATGCTGACTCATCTCTATGTGAGGTCCAAGGGAGCTCGGGACTCAACGTCCCGAGAAAACTCATCACTCTCTACGGCCTCGCTTCAAAATTATCATTCATACAGACAATAAACTTTGATCATACAGAGATTAAAACATCTACGGAATTAACTTTCGACCAAGAGCCAAGAACCAAGCAACACAAAGAACGCAAGGAAACACCACAAAGACAAGCAAGTACATCTTCAATATTGTGCTCAAAGTGCTGATGTATTAATGAAATAATTTGGGTAATCCGAGTTCATTTTCATTGTGCTGGATCATTTTATTTCACATTCTGTCACTTTTCAACTACCTGTCTCATGTATATATGTGTTAGATTAGATTTATGTTTAGAATAGTAATAAAGTTTGTCTGTGTTCAAAGACGACGTGACTGTGGTATATTATGATAAATAATCTCATCCCTGTTTCTAAAAGATTTCACATCAAAGCTGTACCTAAATACATGTGATATTAATTTCAATAAGCCATGAGGATAATATCACTCCAATAAGTGAATTAATCATAATTTACTTATTAAAGCTAATTCCTTACAGTAGAAATTATGAGCTGATACAACTAGATGTTGTATTACGAATTCAATGGTGGAGAATCTATTAAAACAAATAATCTAGTTATTTGTCATTTATCTAATTTATAATGGTTGTTGAACACGACTAATTCCTTCTTTAAGGATAATAATGAGGTAATGAAATTCATAATTTCAATAAGGACAGTTTAATTTAGTGCATAGCTCATATATTTCCCTTCTAAATTTAGCATACCGAATATCCTTACATATAATGGTGGTAGAATACGTGCAAAATACCCAACATAACTGACCCCATCCACATCTCTAAATTATATATGTAATACCCTACATTTTATTTCTGAAAACTGCCAGATACTCATGACAATATAAGCTAAAAGCACATAATTGTTTATGGGGTTATTGGGTGTGAATAATAAATTAATCGTCATCATCTTCATCCTCCATTTGCCTGAGAGGAGCCATAGAGGACTCCTCCAGATTGGAGTTAATGCTTCAAATTTAAAACTGAGGTGACCTTTCAAAGTAAGACAAGTTATTTAACATGTGTTGTCAATATTGTCAATTGAAAGTCAATTGAAAGTAGTTATTTCTGGAAAAAATTACATGCCCGTCGGCATTTATCGGACAGCCAGCTAGCCTCTATTATTAAGCAAAATTCTGTGAAACTTTCTAAAAAACATTAGCTAGCAATATTATGTAAATTTTTGGCTAAATACCAATAACTTTTTCTTTGCCAATTTTGTCGCTTCTGGATGATAGTCAAACCTTTTTAGTTACAAAGCATTTATTTGTAGCTAGTTTTTGTGGAAAGATTTACGTGACCATCATCAGCGAGCCTTTTCTTGTTATATTAATCTTTTTTTTACAGTTTCTGCGAAACTTTCAAAATAAACATTAGCTAGCAATACTGTTACATTTTAGCTAAATATAAATAATTTTTTTGGCCAATTTTGTCGAATGTGAAGTATTGTGAGGCAGAGAGCTGACACTGTTCAGCATATAGCATTACCCATCCATCACACATACATGATTTTAGGTTGTTAAAACTTCCTGTTCACAGGGAAAGTGTGAGAGGGCTGTCTGCAGTTGGACATGCAGTTGGACATTCTGGTTAGACTATTCAGTGTACGGATTTGTGAAGAACACACTGCTGGCAACCAATTGTTCCCTCAAGAAGAGGAGGCAGCTGACTGCTGATGAGCTTAGGTTTATAGCAGAGGAGGACGTGGCTCATGGTGCATGAGCACACAGGAGGAAGATCTGCTGGACTAGGAACTACTGCAGGAAGACCTGGACGATGAGGAGATGGAGGATGAGATGGAACCTGATTCCCAGCCAAGGCCATCAACTGGGTATGTATGAATGTGTATGTATTGTTTGTTCCTATTTCTCATATGACTGATACTCACAGTAAGACTAACACTGTTATTTATTATTTTTCGTATGGCTAGCCATTCTCGCGCAGGTTCCAAGTCAACTAGAAAGTGTAAATGCTTCCCTGAATTCTGTTTCTTATCCCTCGTACTCTGACATCGATTCACAGGTACCAAAACCTCTCCCATCCTAGCTATCCATTCGTTATTGACTTAGGTAGCGGGTGTCAGGCTGTGCGGTCAACCTCTAACATGATGTTGTGAAAAATTGACTTTTTCCTGCTGTTTTTTACTCGGGCTGTAGTTGCTGAGATATGCGATTTTACAAACCTTCAGGGGTGGGAGCTGGTCCTAAACTGTCCATCGTATTCCAGCTACCAAGGAGCTTGGATGGAGGTGACCCCCGATGAATTTGAAAAATTTCTTGAGTTGCTCATTTACATGGGGTTTTCAATTCTCCCTGATTCCCATCCTCATTGGGGAACCAAGTCACTTCAGGGCTCGTAGGCGAGGGGATTTATGTTGCGTGACCACTACAAGGCTCTTTTAGCAGCTCTACATGTTGTAGACCCTACCACAGAGGATAATCAGGATTGCCTTAGGAAGTTGCATTATTTTATGGACCACCTCAAACTAAAAGGTCAGCAGCTCTTTCAGCCTAACCAAAATCTCGCAATAGATGAACATATGATCAAGTCTAAAGCTCGGTCAGGATTTTAACAATACATGAAGGGCAAGCCTACACATGGTGTTTTAAATTATTGGTCATTGCAACATCAGACTCAGGGTATACTCTCGACTTTAATGTTTACACAGGTAGTCATGATGGGCATGTCACTGATTGACACTGACTAGAATTTAAAAACATCAAAAGATGGGAATGCAAGACAGCTCGTTGGGGTATGAGGTGGTCTAGGATTGAGGGGAATATACTTGTAATTCAGTGGAAGGACACATGTGCAGTTACATGCCTTTCCAATTTCCACAATGCGATTGGCTCAACCGAAATTACTAGGTTTTTAAAAAATTACTCAAAAAAAAAAGTATTTCTCCAGCCCACTGTCATCAACGATTATAACAAAAACATGGGTGGTGTTGATAGGTCAGATCAAATTATAAAATCTTACGACGTCCTACAAAAATCTCAATAGTTTCATATTATTTAAGGAATGGCAACACATGCATGCGGCACCAGGGGATGAGCGTAGACCAGTGAACTTAACCCAGATAGATTTCAGAGAAACCTGGCTTGTCAGCTGGGAGGTATCGATATTCATGCAAGTTTCCCTTTGCATACACTAAAGCCTGTAGTCCCTCCTTCGTCATCACTCTATCACTCAACTCTTCCTAAATTTGAAGAGTCCTCTAAGAGATCAAATCAAAATCAAATCATATATTGGCTATGCTATCGGAAAAGTAGGACTGAAAATAAAACTAAAGTAGCTTGTTGCACGTCAGAATGTAATGGCAAAAGACTTTGCTTGGTTCGCGATAGGAACTGTTTTCAGTCTTGGCACTGAGCTGAGTGTGACCAGTTTCGCGAAGAGGCCTAGGTTGGGCTGTATTTACTGGTGTTGTTGTCGTCCCCCTCCCCTCTTTTCTCCCTATATACAGATATATACACATATAATGTATATTCAATTTCAGATGCAATCTCAATTTAGTATTACAGGCACTCAAAAGGAGTGTTTGAGGAGTGGTCATATGAAATGTATCTTAACATTTTAAATGTTTGTTTTATTCCGTTTTCCCACTAGTCACTAGAATGGTCATAACTTTTAAACAATAGATTATATTTCTAATCTGCCCACAAAATTATGTATATTTCATACACTCTAAGTTTCCCTCTAGCTTGAAATTAAAATGGTTGAAAATGCAGTTGTCTGATGAAGTATGGTGGCCGGAGAAGATTTATTTTTTACAATTACTGAGTGAAATCTTATTGATAAAGATGATTACCCTTAAATAATCACACATATATTGATATCATTTGAAAGCCCTAGTTCTTCTCTTCATTATGGTATATACAGTTCAGGGGTTTGATGCTATATGAATATGAATGTAATATGAATATGGATATGAATATCCTATTCTGGCACAGAATGGTATTTTTTAGAATTTTGGGCTCAAAATTATAGTCTATAGGGTTAATATAGTCTTCACCAAAGTCTTGTGAAATGGTACTTGGTGAAATAATTAACTTATTTCGTTCAGTTCAACATTTCGAGTGGTGTTCCCTACCTGAGTGCCTTCAAGGGTGCATTAATGATGCTTCGGAAAACACAGTGTTTTCCTCTGACACCTTGCAGTAGGCTCTGCACCGCATTCCCTTACTCATCAGATATTTTCATTACCAGTGCAATGATTATTGCCTATATATGATCAGGTCATACAGGGGGTAATTCCTTTTTCACAACATATTTAAGTTGTATTACTCATGCAGTAATTTGTATCATATGGCTTCATAAATCATTCATTTTCATCTTTGGTCAGACCATGTTTCAATCTTCAAAGCATTGGGGCTTTATCAATGTTCCAAATATCAAAGCTCATGAGTTTAACCATCATGTCAGCCTAATTACATTACTTTTAAGTATCAATGCATTTCAGTATGATGCTGTTCACTTTTAATGCACGTGGTTGTAGATGTTACATTTAGTAGCTGGCAAGTAGGTTTGGCAATCATTGGATAAAACCTGTGCTGAATCAAGCTCATTAATTTAATGTAGCTACTGTTCATTTCTGTTCCTGCTGGTAATTCATCGCTCCCTCCTAAAGCTTTTGTTATATTTCAACTATTTTGCCAAATGCCTTATTGATTTTAAAGTTATCAATGTTTTCATTTTGCTCCACTCAATGTATGTATATATATATAAAAAAAGGCAGACATCAAAGCCACGTTCAAAATCATGCCCATTCACCCCGCCGTCTGCCCCCTCTGGTGTCCATGGCAGTCAAAATTTTATTTTGCTGTCCGGCTCACTTTCGGGAAGTGAGTGGAAGGCTTATACTGGATCCTTCTCAATCACTTTAAGATCCCCTTTGTACTACACCTGCTCGACGATTTCCAGCTCATCAATTACCCTGCTGCCCACACCCCTATTTTTGGACATTCTATCAAGCTTTTTCACAAGTTGGGTGTTCCCCTCTCAAATGAAAAAAAAAACACGGGCCCTGCCACGTCTCTTGAATTTCTCGGCATCACGCTTGATTCTTTAATCTTGCAAGCTTCCCTGCCTAAAGATAAACTCGACAGGATCAGGTCTATTTGCACGTCTTCTCCGGTCAGTTTGAGTCTCATAACGTGATCTCCTGTCACTATTAGGCCACCTCAATTTTGCCATGCGCATCATTGCTCAAAGCCACTCCTTCGTTTCCTGCCTCCTCACACTAGCAAATTCCGTAGACAACCTCTCCAACATCATATAAATTGATGACGGCTGCCGCTCGGACCTCCTCTTCTGGTCACATCTATTAAATCACTGGAATGGCATTTCCTTTTTTCACTATCAAAAAACCAAAAGGGATGACATGTCCCTTTTCACGGACGCGGCTCCCTCCGTAGGATTTGGGGGATATTTTCTACGATCACGGATCACAGGGAATTGGCCAGACACATTTTTCAATACAGCTTCCTATGCTCCATCATCCGCTCTCTTTGAAATGTATCCCATCATCATGGCCAGCATTATATGGGGTTCTATTTGGACATACAAATGCGTCGTAGTTTTGCAACAATTCCACAGTCATCGCTATAATCAATAAAGGCCAGTATTCCTCTGGCCTCATGTCCCTTATCTGATGTCTTACATGGCAGAGCCATTCCTGGGTTTTTCAATGTAATCGCTGACTCCCTCTCTCGTTTCTCTTCCAGGAGTTCCACAGACTATGCCCCCCACCAGCCAAAAAAAAAAAAACATTCCCTGCCTACCCCTCTCATACCTCCTGCTGGATTAAGCCCCTCCTTACGACCCCATTTAAATTCCGCTTGAGCCTCATGGGATATCTTTCAACGTAGGGTATTGCACGCAACATCGCCATTATCGTATGGCTTTATGCATGTTGTTCACCTTTTGGCAAAGATAACCATCAAACAATGTCCGCTATCACCTGAGGGTTCATAATCAAATGTTGTTTACTTTCAACGAAAGGTATTGCATGCAATGTCACCATTATCGTATGGCTTGACGCTATGTTGTTCATCTTTCGGCAAAGATATTCAAACAACCTTTCCCTTGTCGGAGGGCTTTCATAATCAAATGTTGTTTATCTTTCAACAAAGATACTGCACAACATCACTAGCCTAACGTAGGGCCTCATACCATGTTGTTCATCTTTGGCAAAGATTCTGCACAACCAGTGGCTCCTCGACGGAGGGCTCAAAATCACATTCAAGGACAAGGAGGGGAACAAATTCAAAGGAGGAAAAAAAACACACTTCTTTTCCTATTGCAAAGGTATTGCACAACCATGCCAGAGATATTGCGCATTTCAAGTAAAATCTAGGTGTTCACATCTCTTTTGTTTCCCCCTCTTCTCCAGAACACAATACATGGTTTGTACCTGACTGGATCTTCACTTTTGGGTGTAGTATTCTACTTTCTCTCTTTTGGGGTAGGCTCTTTGCCCCTGCCTCCTATCTCCGGCAGCATATGACGGTTCTGAGTACAACTTCTTCGGAAGGCCAGACATTACATTTCTGTTTTATATTCATCAAAAAGATTCAATCTTAAATTAACTTAATTCTCCAAGTCTTCCTGATAGAAAGGTATGAGCAGCATAGATCTAGCAGGAAGACTAGCAGCTGTACATCATCGCACCATTAGCTAGGTAATTCCTAGCAAATCACATGTAAGCCATTGCTTTATATGTCTGCTCACAATCTATCACAATGCTGTTTCAGTGTGCTAACATGGCAACCTCCACCACCTCACCACCACCAATTGAGTCCGGTCCTGCATGGGGGTAGTCTCCTCGCCCCTGCCTCCTATCTTCGGCATGATTTGACAGTTACGGTTACAACTTCTTCGGTTCGCCAGATGGGGCTGATGCCAAAGAGAGACAATATATTCTGTTTTATATTCATAAAATAAATGTCATCTTAAATTTCACTCAAGTCTGTGAGTGTTCCTGATAGAACTTAAATGTGATTTCATTTACATCTTTAAAAGTGTAATGAGCTAAACAAAGATAGAAAATACAAAATGTTGTTTTCTTACATTTCTAACAGTAACTTTACAGTGCTCAGATACATATATTTTAGTTTATCGTAACGCTAACAATTTACACAAGGTTTACACATCATAAGAAAGTGTTTCACTGCTGTTAAAATGCACTTTGGATCACATCATTTATATGTATAAATGTTTTCCATCTGAAAGGACAAAATATTAAATTAAGCAAATGACAATAATATGCAATCTAATCATCAAAATACTTTCAAAATACCTTTTGAATGTAACTGTATTCTAAATACCAATTATTTAAATTGTAACTGTAGTGGAATACATTTACAGATTTTTTGTATTTTAAATACGTATTCTCATTACTTGTTTTTAATTTCTCCCCAACCCTGGTTGTAGTGCGGTACTGGTCATTTCTGGAAATCCAAATATGTAAACTTCAAGCCATGTTTTGGTTACATTACATTTAAAAAAAATTTGGTGTGGTTTCTAGAACATTTTTAAAACGTTGCACTGCAACCTAACCAAACCAATTGTTTGTGCTGCTCTTCCAAATATTTATTGTCACCAAAGGTTTGCTCTAGGTTTACCACTCCTGGTGAGGAGCTGCAAACGTCTGGAAAACATTTGTGGTGAATTTGTGGTAATGAGTGGGAAATTTGCTCCAAGTTTTCAGGAAGTTTGCTCCAAGTAAGGGACAGCAACCAAAAAGCAATGTTGTCAAAACATATTGTGCTTGCAGAGTTGTGAATTTCCTTTCCTTATATTGAAATGAATATGAAGCATTGAGAATTTGTGAAACCTTGTCAATGTGTCATTATAGGCCAAACTTGGTCAAGAGTCTTGTTCTCTGCAGGGGAAGGCAAGGTGTGGTTAAGTCACTGGTCCATGCTGTCATGTTAAGAAGCTGTCACCAGCCCAGGACTGCTGTATATTAATATATCACAGGTGCAGCAAGTCTAGACATGGCAAAAAGTGAGAAAGGGAGTGATATTAAGAGAGAGAACATGAACAAGGATGTGAAAGAGGCAGAGAAGTGTGTGTGTGAGAAGTAGAGGAAGAGAGAGATGTAAAGAGAGAGGCAATGCAGAGCTGCGTGTCTGTGCACTAAACGAAATGTGCAGGTGCATCTTGGTGCAGTGGCAGCTGCCATGTTGTCTCAATACCCCAAGATTTGAATACGGTAAAGGCCCCCAAATTGTTGACTTCATAAATCTTACAGCATTTCTACTCCGCAATCGAGAAATGTAATGCAAAGAACTACAACTCTCCAGTTCAACGAAGGTGACTTTGCATTCTTGAATAATATGCTGTTACTGCTCATAAGAATGCCAATTCTGCTTTTAATGTTGATTTCCTGATAAATTAAGACAACCATAATCTCACATGTGTCATCTATAACAATGTTTCAAACTGTTAAAATTTGTCAAGATACCAAAATACTGCAATCAAAAGTCAGAGATTTCAAAATGAACTTGTTTGACAGTGGTTAAAATGTAGGTGAGCATAGACCAAATTTTGCTGAAGATCTTTCGACCAACTGTTCCCGAATTAACAGTGTGACCAATCTGAAAACAAAAGAGTAATATTTTGGCAGCATGGTGTTTAGACTTTTTTGGGGAACTACCTGCAAATAGCTTATAGTTGTCTCTGCCTATTAAGCTTAGATAGGATAAAAAATGTCAACATATGTTTAAAAAAAAAAAATCACACATCTGAACTGTGTTGCATAAATGAAATTGGCTTTGGGTCTGGAATAAGACTCACCAGATTTGTCCATTTAATCATGAAAAGCTGGTGGGTTTGGCTTCCTGCATTGATATGTCAGGACGTTCAAGCCAAAGTACACAACCAAAAACTCATGAGCCTTAAGACAAGAGGGCAGACGTCACGCTGCAGCAATGAGAACAACGCACATGATAGGGCGGCATGTTTAACTCTACATAGGCATAAATATTGTGTATGCTGTCCACTAGAGAATTTCAGGATACTTGTAAATGACTGGATTATTTTTGGAGATTCATTGGTTGTGACTATCATTGATAACCAATGCAGGTAAACTATAATAAAATTCATTGTAAAAGTATAATCTCTAACGGAATTCAATTAAGGTTAACAGAATCAGAAATTTAAGGAATTGATATCAGAGGGGAATGTTACAGGAACAGCTGAATATGAAAATGTGATCATTTACTCACCCTTATTTCATATCAGACCCATGTGATTTTCTTTTTTCTTTGTAACTTAACACGATCACACAAGTATATTAACATACTGCTTCCGAATGTTAATGTTCTATTATTTCAACCCCATTCTGATGAATTACTGACAAGCACCATCCCCCATCAGACATTTTTGCATCAATTCAAACATTTTCCTCTTTCCCTGTGGCGCTGCTGGTAGTGTGTTGCATGAGCAACCTCCGAAACTCTGGTCCTTGTTCCATGAAAACCAGGAAATAAACATGTTCCCAACAACAATGTTGAGCATGAATCCGAGGTTGTATTTTCGCCCTAAAATTAAATTTTTACTCCACTGATGGTTAGGATTAGGGTTGGGGTTTGGCTTAGGGGGTAAGGTTAATGAAATGTGCATTACTGTTAACTGTATTACATCATTTAAACTAAAAATACAACTTGCTTTTGGCGACACCCTGTGGATATTTCCATACAATTTGTGTTATAGATGCGTTTGGTCCACAGCATTTGGTCTCATTGACATCATACCTGACAGGTTTATTCTTTTAATATTAACAATCATCATAAAATTGTATTTCTCTGTTACTTATGTGTAAAATGTAATATATTTTACTACATATAATACATCTTATTACATATTGGCTATCTTTAAACTACACAAAGTGTGCCCTCTGTACATAAAACTCTGTCAGGCTGCTCTTAACTTGAAAATGAAAGATGCATATCTTTCATGAATACTTTATTATGTTTTTTGACTCTACTGATCAATTATGTCATTGGGAACTTTCAACAATCAATTGTGTAATGCCAGTGTATACCCTCCCCAGTCCTTTCCTAGCCACCAGCACTTCATCCCTATCCTTCACAGGACTAAGAGGATAATGTGTTAGCTGATATCTAAGTCTGACATGGCGTTGACATAGATGAGGGAAGGGGAGATTGTAAGGAGAGAGACATGATGGGTATATGTGTGGAGTTTATGTTTGTGATTGACTTTTTTGCTTTCCATTATGGTGCATTGGCTGATTTGATAAATGCTGGGCCAGAACAGCCTCTGCTGGAACCAACTGGCAACCAGACAGACAGACAGTGTTAGAAAACAGTGATTATTTTGTAATTCTGTAATTACACACCAGCTTTTATCTGACTGTTGAACAAGTTTAAGTCAACAGAGAGAAAGTCATCATGAAAGAAATATCCTTAGAATTTAAATATATGTCCAGTAAGCTCCTGTCAGTCATTTCATAGGAACATCAATGTGCATCTAGGAGCGAATATGGCTAAGTGGCTGGGTTTGGGTGAAATGGTTCCAGGATGGTTCCCTCACTCCCCTTTTGCTAAGGCTCCCCAGTCATGGATCACAGCCCTGGAGAAGAAGGTAATAGCCCCTTTTGAGTCTGGCCCAGCGCTAAACTCTCCCTTAGCTAAAATTGTTCCTCTGGGGAATCAATGGGCCCATTATTTGCTGCGCTGCAGTTTGCCTCGATGCTCCCAATCTCCATGTGAAACAGTAGACAGTAATGGAGTAACATAAAACATAATACTTGTGTGACCAGCTTGTCATTGGCTCACCGGTGACTGTGTTGAGAATTTGCTGAAGATTGGGCAGATGAAGTGGTGGCGGGGAGCGACAGACCTGTACATTGTCAGCGGGTCATAGATATTGATTCATTGCGATGCTGAGGTAACAGCATTGACAAAGGATAAGTTTAGCCATGGCCTGAGATCACAGAGGAGGAATCAGCCATGAGAGTTGGAGGGGCTCATTGGTACACTTGAAAGTGGCACTGTAAGAGTAGGCTATCCCTAGTCTAGTGTGAATTCACTAAACTATAGAGTAGTATTATTTTATCTCGAAACAATAATAGATAATTCTTCAACTCTGGTTGTTTTTGGCACTGTGGACTTTTAGAAAATAAACTCCCCTAAAAACACTTGCACACAGATTATTAAATCTGTATATGTCCAACATATACCAAAGTTACAGTGGACACATGCTTCACAGGAGAATTCTGTTACATTTTTGTTTTTAGCAGTAATTAAAAAAAACAATGTTGTTTGTATATAGCATTCTGTTTGTAGACTGATCTAACTGCGAGTCCTGCAACAGCAGATCGAAAGTTCTTTAGCTGTAATCGGTCTGTGCTTACCAAAATTCAAAGCACTGCCCCTAGTGGCCGAAGATGGAAGAGTTGTGTAGTTTCCAGGTTTCCAGGTGAAATATCAACATTGGGTGCCAAAAGTTGTTTTTAGTTGTAAATAATGTAATACAATCAACAGTAATGTACATTTTAATAACCCTAACCCCAACCCCAACTCTAAACCTAACCATCGGCAAAGTAAAAATGTAATATTCTAGGGAAAATGCAACCTTTGAAACACACTTGTCATTAAGTAGGCAAATGCGATCACTTCCTGGTTTCCATGATGGACAGGGACCCCGAATCTTTGAGACATGCTATCGGTCGCACCGCAAGAAAAGAAACCACAGATGAACTGATACAAAAATGTATGCAAGTAATCGTGATACATTTTTGTATCAGTTCATATGTCGTTTTCTTTTTTGCGGTGCGAACGATAGCACGTTGCGCAAACATATTAAATGCAGATTTTGAATAGCTGAAATTTTACTCTATATTTCATTTCCTGTCAAAATGCAAATAGTTCCTAGGAAAGAACTCTTTCTTGGGAAAGAAAGCAAAACAATATGTAAAACTAATGCTTTATTAACATTTTATATAAAATTTCCAAACAAAGCCTTCTACAGTATAAAAACAGAAATGCACCAAAATAGCATGAATTCAAGTAACATTAAACGTTTCCCAATGTGTAAGTGGGAGTTTGACTAATTGAAAGGACTTGTCTCCATAGGTAAGGTATTTGAAGAAACGCACATTAAATTTTTTAAGCCCTCATACTAATCATCCGGCAGCCTGTGGCTATACATGGCCATACAAAAATCCAGAGTTCTGGCAAACTTGCCGCAAATTCGGCCCTCGTTATTTTCACGTGCTTTTCGGCAAACACTTAATTGTTGCCAAAGATTTTCTGCAGGTTCACCACTGCTGGTGAAGAGCTGCAAACTTCTGGCAAACATTTGCAGTGAGTTGCAAGCTCATTTGCATCTGAAAATAAGGAGTAGGAAATTTGCAGCAAATTTGTCAGAAATTTTGGGTTTTTGTAAGGGCTTTGATATAGCAATCGTGAAACCACATTCACATGACTCGCTTCACTGCGTCAGCACACCGCTCAACACCAGTGTCAAGCGATGCTTTGATGTTTGATTTAAGAACCATATTTCGTGTGGTTCGTGAGTGGCTTTCACCGTAGGAAATAATTAAGACTTGACGTGCTTCTGTGATAATTAATTTCCAATGGAGAACATTCCTTTCTCCATCACTTGGTCATTGATGACAAACACATAATCTCTGTTGTGTGGTTTGTTGTGTGTACGTCAGTGTATTGATTCAGGACACATCACAAAGTTTCTGCCCTTTTCAAACCAGTATACAGTATTGCATTGTATAAAATTTGTATAATTTGACAAAATGACAGCCTTATTGGGAAAAAATGCCCAATGAACATATATTCTGCTTTCATATTATATTTACCTTGATTATTCTTTGTATTCGTCACACATCATGTCTCAGATTTAATCTCAAACATGCTCTCTGCTGAGACTGTTGTCTCCTTAGTTATCAAGTACACAAACTTTTGACAACTTTATAGCATATGGTACAACATTTTTGTTCATAGTGGAAATGAAGCCATAATTGAGGTAAAGTCATAATTTGTGCAAAACTTGATAGAAGTCATTGTCACAGAATAAAAACAATTATTGAAATAGTTTAGATTAGCATAGTTTTTGAAATGTAATATTTCTTTTTTTAAATTGAAAGTCTGGGTCTGGGACAAGACAAAGCAATCAAATCTATATGTAAAAATGAAAGCAAGGCAATGTGACTTTCATAAAGAAAAAGAAAATAAGTTGATATCTTTTAGCTTTAAACATTCTAATATGGCTTTAGCTTCGGGCAAAAAGTGAAGACTTTCACACTGCTCTGCCCGAAACAAATTAAGTGACCTAAAGAGAATTTGGTCCACTGCTAGTCTCTTAAAACTGCAGGGAACAAAGTTACTACCCTTTCATGTAATTTCACAATCTAGCCCAGTCATACTCCTCATTTTTAATGATGTGGTCGTGTATGTGCCTTGGAATAAAAGATCAAAGATGAACCCCAGATTGTGCCCCTCTTCCCTCTCTGATCAGGCCCTACCAAACTTTCCAGTAGATCTGAAAAGCCTGGAAACACAAACATATCTGGTTCTGTACAAACTTGTGCACATTACCATTAGGCTGGGCCCTGTCTGTCTGCTGATCTTTTCTCTCAGTTTGGTTCCAGCGAGTAATGCCAGTCACCCCAAACAGCCCTGCCTATACCCTTACCACACCATCTACGCTGTCTAACCACACAACCCCTGGTACCATATCAGACCCCTGCCACAATTCCTTGGCTCACAATCTCATGAAAAGGCAAAAATCTGAACCAAAACACATCTCAGACAACAAGTCACAAGCACAAAGTAGAGGAAACCTGGGACATGGATGGGGAAAGTGGTCACGTTCAAACTGCAGTAGTTTTGTGTAGCACACATCAAACATTAAGAGCCCCATGAAATTGTTTGACGAAACTTTGCTACTGGCTGGTCCATTGCAAAAAGATATTCTCATTTTAGAGAGCGTGCATATATATACATATATATATATATATAATTATTCTGAATTATTCTGCAGATGGCTGCAAGTTCGCATGAGGATATGTATATATATATATTTAGATATATGTATATATATATAAAAGCAATATCACACTCGCAATTGTGCTATATGGCCCTACATCGGCACTGCTGTGATTCGGCCACAGGCACGAGGCCGTAGGTAATCACAGTAGTGGTGATTTAGGGCCATATAGCATGATTGCGAGTGTGATATTGCTTATATACAACAGTTCAATGAACAAGTAAATTTAAAAAAGTAGGAAAAACTGAGTACGGTCATAAAAACACATTTGTGCATGGAACTACTTTCTTACGTGACAGGTCAGAATCTGCCGTTGCTGGTTCAAAACAAATTATGTGTCCAAGCCTCCGTTAGTAATTAAAAAATGTCACTTCAGAAATAGTATCACGGCTTATGCTGTTTCTAACACAATAAACAAGGATGTGTGTGTGTGTTAGAGTGAGAGAGAGAGAGAGAGAGAGATGGAGCGTGTGTGATCACCTGTTGCCACACCGAAGCAGAGATGCTGTCAGCTTTCTCAGTGGAAAAATAGCATCCAAGCTGGGGTGTTTGTCCCTATTTCACAGTAGCCGGTGCACAAAATCGATTACTATAGAAACTGCAATGTCCTCTGTCATTTTAAACAGCACGCATTGTGTAATTAATCAGTCTATTGTGTCTCAGCTGTGATGAGTCGTAATGCTTAAGTTGTTTGTTTAAAGCTACTTCCTAGCTTTAGTATTAGTAATACAAGTGATCATTAAGAGCTGTTGTATGTATTCACTTCATGTCACCTAACTGGCTTATGTTACACACCAAAATTATGTCTTCCCACCACCTGCTGGCTAACATATGTAATGTAAAAAAAAAAAAAGACAAACAGTAACCCTTAACACATGTGCACTGCTCTTACACTTTAGTTGAGAATGCACGAACACAAGCCAATCCGTCCAATCAGAGGACCGAAACTAACTGTTATATATATATATATATATATATATATATATATATATATATATATATATATATATATATATATATATATATATATATATATATATATATATATATATATACTATATACTATATACTACTGGTCAAAAGTTTTGAAACACTTACTCTTTCTTTATTATAATTTTTTAAGTCAACAAAACTATGGAATAACATAAACTGAACTATGGGAATTATGTTGTGACTAAACAAAATCCAAAATAAATAAAAACTGTGTTTATTTTTTAGCATCTTCAAAGTAGTCACCCTTTGCCTAGAATTTGCAGACATGTACTCTTGACATTTTCTCAAAAGACTTCTTGAGGTATCACCCTGGGATGCTTTTTAAACTGCATTGGAGTTCCAATCTATGTTGGGTACTTATTAGCTTATTTCCTTTATTATATGAGTCATCAATTTCAAAAACCTTTTCTTTTAAATAAAACTTTGGCTTTATAATGAAATAAATGTATATGTTGGCGCAATTATATTTTTGTCTACAAAAGCTTCCGGTCCTCGAATCTGCTTGAACGAGAGAAGTTCCATGAGCATTGATGGTCTGACACCATCAGCAGTCGGACACTTCACTGTGTGTATCCGGTTGTGTTTGTGCGGTTCTAAACTAAAGTGTAAGAGCAGTGCATATGTGTTAATAGCTAATGTAGGCTATTTTTTACATTACATATGTTAGCCAGCAGGTGGTGGTATCAATGTCACTCTTGCTCGTGTGATATTGCTTAAATATATATGTAGATATATATTTATCCATTGGCCATCTGCCATATATATGTAGTTTTGTCTTCAAGTAACAATGCATGATTTATATTCATTTTAACCAACTGACCTCAGTTCAGAAGACTCCGGGCTGCCAGTAAAGGTTTAAACTTTCAATGGACAGAGTCATATGACAAAACAACATGGCGCTTACCTCAGCAGATTTTGTCTTATTAAGAACCGCCAACAAAACTACATCTGGTAAGAAATGTAATTACGTTTTTACATTGAAACCTGTTTGAATCAAATGATTAAAGTCTCTAGTTTTATCTGATATGCCATTTTAAAAATGTGTGCGATTTATCTCAAAATGACACACTGTTAACCTTCTGGGGTCGACGGACGCGCCAGCACGTCCTGCTGGATATTTTCGTCATTACAGCAGAAACAACTTAAAATACTCCATCATTTTGGGGCATACAGATAAGTGTAAGACATCATTAGAGACTATAAAGGGTCTACTTTTATTTGTGTACACTCACAATAACAACAAAATCTTGTGCTTTTGTAAAATAAAGAAAATAAAAAGGGTGAGCTTTCAGCAGTCTCTGTGTTCACGAGCATATATCTGAAACACGTCACTAAAATGAACTGAAACTCCACGAATACTTATCACACAAACATGAAACATATGTCTAAAGTAAGCTTTAAATGTCTACTTTTAAATAAAACAATTCAGCATTTAAAACAAATATTCTCCTGCAATGCAATCTGTTTGAAACAAAGCGATGTACAGTTTTTACCGGTCCATCTCATTATCTGTAATGTGATCACACCCACCAGCAGAGTGCGCCATTCATACGCTAATGTGCTGAGACGATCAAGGCAAATGGTGCACGCCCCAACAGTGTTCAGAGGTTTGATGTAAACAATTAATTCATTTTACTGCGCGTTGTAACGATACTCAGGTGAGTAAACTCCAGGATATTAAGGATGAGTTAACATTTTCCTCAGAAGAAGAGCGGGACTCCGATGAACGTTTGTATTTTGAAGAGAGACTTGATTCAGATGAGGATACAATTTCAGAAGAGTAAGTAATTTAGTTTTCATTAGTTGACATGCTATTTTATATAAACATGTACATATTTTACTAGTGGGACTGTTTCCAGACAGGATTCATAGTATTGACATTTGAAATATGTCCTAATAAGCAAGTTTTAGTTACATTTAAATGCTGTTTCGGCTAAAGCAGGCATTTAAATTGTATGCTGTATGATATAAATATGATATAAAAATAATATGAATGTTTAGATTATATTTTAACTTGTTTATGCTGCCTCGTTATCATCAACAAAGCTTGTGCTTGCAAATATGTGTTAGGGTTAAATTTGTAAAATGCACTTTAAATATGCCCATATTAGAAAATCACAATCTTATAATGATTTCTGAAGGATCATGTGACACTGAAGACTGCAGTAATGATGCTGAAAATTCAGCTTTGATCACAAATTGCATTTTACAATATATTTCAATAGAAAACTGTTCTTTTAAATTGCAAAAAGAGTTCAGAATATCAATGTTGTTTCTGTATTTTGGATAAAATAAATCCAGTCTTGGTGAGCAGAAGAGACTTCTTTTAATGGTAGTGTAGGTCTAAAATTAAGTAAAGTCTTTATGTAAAGAAAATATATAGTCAGATTACTTCTTTTAACTTAAAACTTGATTTGGATCATTAAGTCTCCTCACATTCATTCTCTATCCCTCATTGATGGGCCCAGGGGAGGGTCTTTTGTGTCCTCAGGTGTGAATTACAATCCATATTCATGATCATTCATGCCTCCTCGCATATGACCTTTCAACACTAAAATTGTCTTACAAACGTTAAATTACTAAATTGTTTTGTATGAATGAGTGATCAGGATGGTTTTCACATCATTTTGTAGCAAAAAATCTAGGCTACAAGATCAAGTTCTCAAAAGTCAAATATTTAGTATGTGTTATATGGCCTTATTTCAGTGACTTACAAACAACGTTATTTTCTCAAAAATACAAACCTGTACATACATGTTGCTCACATATTATTGTAGCCCAGTTTGTGCTGAATACAGTGTTATCAGACTTTAGCCATTAATATGTTTTTAAGCAACTGAAAAAAGCACAAATGTCAAGGCATGTCAAAACTTCTCCAGGGCCCAAAATACCCTCAGACCCCAGAGGGTTAAACACAATGACTACTATAGTTGTTAAAGCTCTATTTTCCTTTAGAAATCCTATAATTCCTGTGTATTTTCCCATTGAGAGGAAAAAAATGTTGCTCTCAGATGCTTCATGTGGAATTAGAATGAAAATGTGGAGCTTTTCAAACTGTTGTGAGACCAGTGACGACAGACAGCACACTGGAAGTAAATAGGGAGTGAGGGAGAATCCTACAGATTTCCTGTGCAGCCAAGTACATTCACTCCTAAAATCCGACCAACATTTCAGTTTCAGGATGATGTTTGGACAACTCAACATATTTGGTAGACATGGGACAGTGGTGATCAGTACATAGATTCAGATTTTCTATTGTATAATTTTATTGTAACATGTTTGGCAGTGATTGGATGATGCTGCTCATTACCAATTAGACTTTCAAGATTTAAAAATTAAATATAATTTGTTTATACATCAGATTTTTTTTATTTCTTGATATTCTTGGCTGAAAAATTCATGATATTTGTAAAACACATTTTATTTTTTACCTTCTAAAATTAATTTCTGTGAGATGTATACACCCATGTATTCAAGGTGCAAGGAATAATATGATAATATTTGAATACCTTTTACTTGATGGTTACAGCACATTATCGCATTAAATAATTACTTTCTTTAATGCAATAAATGTTTTTAAAAAAACATGGACACAAAGTGTTTTAAGCTAGATTTTTAAAAGATTTCAAATTTTTATCACATCGGATAATCTTATTGTCAATGAACATACATACATATATATATATATATATATATATATATATATATATATATATATATATATATATATATTAGCAATCTGCTTCCTGGAAGAGAAAGAGAAATAAATTCTAAATGCATGCATCTGCTTATAGTAAAATTTAGTCCACGTTTAGGGGTACACTAAAAAAATAGATTACCTCAAAGCAAACACACATGGACCAAAAGCCACAAAACTCACATTTAGATTTTATAGTGTCTTGAAACAGCAAGAATCCAGTGTTGATGTCTCTGAACTGTTGACTGTATTTAATGTGGTCTGTGTATTGAACGGCTCACGCCGGGTGGCACAGAACAGATTAGAGCCGCTTTAGACACTAATGGCAGAACTGCAGTGTAAAGTACCCAAATCAGCTTAACACGGCTAAGCCTAAATATTTACAAATCAGATGGAGTGGGTTATCCCCTGGCAGTACCATTTCTCTGGGTGTCAGCATGAATGTGAGGTAACACGAGATGGCAGGATGCCAGTTAATGACAACAAAGGCTGCTGATTTCTGAAAAATAAAAGCCTGGTCTGCCGGCAGGTCATCCCCATCTACCTGGACGAGTGAGGGGACAAGAGAGGAAAACAGAAATAATTAAAATGGGGGGGTACTTCCTTTAGCCGTGTAGTAGTACCCCCCAAAAAAAAAAAAAAAAATTTAAATGAGAGGGAAAAGGCCAACGCAGAGCGGCAGTGAGAGAGAGAGAGAGAGGAGAGAGAGATGGAAAAAAAAACCTACTCGCGGTTCTCCGATACACCGTCGCATGGTCCTCGATCACTCCTCCACCCTCTCAGGTGGACGACAGCCGCTTCTCCCTGGACGGACCGGAGTCAGACTCACAACCCCCGGTGGTCAGAACGCCCCTCCGCGTTCTCGGCGACTTTTGGGGACACTCCTCCTCCCCTCGCGGACGGCGGTCTTCCTCCTACCCCTCCGCATTTCTGGGGAATGGCAGGGCTCTCCTCCGCCCCTGGCAGCGCCTCCATCCCCACTTGCCTCACGGACGGCGGCAGTTCACCGCGTCCAGGTGGTCGGCCTACTCCCTCCCCCGGTGGATGGCAGCGGCGCTCCCCTGAGTGGACAGCAGTGTCGAGGACTCCGCGACGGGCATCCCTCCTCCTTTCCGGGCTTCGGCACCAGTGTAAAGGGGTTCAATGGAAAGGAGGAGGTGAGAACCGGCTTGATAATATAAATAATATTTTAATGAATATCTTAAAAGACACAAACACACACATGACGACATGTCCGTAAACTATCTCTCTTTCGTCGCACCACCGTCTGCCATCGGCCTTTATCCCTCTCAGAAGCTTAATTAGCCTGATAAGGGACCGGGTGTGTATAATCACGACCCGGCCCCGCCCTCCGCCCAGCCACAGGTACGTATGTACTTTTGGGGGTGTAGATGGTCTGTGGGAGGTGCTGTAGCCTGTGATTGGTCAAAAACCTGTGACGCACAAAGCATTGAGAAATTCGAGGAATCAGCAGCTACCATTTGTAAGCAAATTTCCCGTCCTCTGTTGGTTTTGTTGATTTTGTTGTTGTCATGCGTGCAAACAACGTCACAAGAAAAATGGTCGATACTAGATGACATCATTACGGGGGTAGTAACTTGTGTGAGTGCAAATGAAACAGGGGAAAAAATTGTCCTCGGGTGTCCCTCATAAGAGTTCCTTTACAAAAATTGAGAGTTCACTGCAAACTTGCAGCAAAATGTCCATTGTTGGCAAAGGTTTGCCGGAGGTTCACTGCTACCGATAAAGAGCTGAAAACTTCTGGTAAAGATTTATGGTGAATCACAAGCTCATTTGAATGTGAATATAACAAACTGCAAATATAGTAGTTTAGATAGTTTAGATTTTTTTTGTAAGGGTTCTCCTCTAGAAAGTTACTAAAGGAAAAGTACTGCGACTGTATGTGGGAAAAGGGCTATTGTAATCTTGGCGGTTAGGTTTTTTGTGGTGCAAAGCTCACCGCTTCGAGTGCTATAGGGTGTTATGAGTGGTTGCTGGGGTGTTGCTATGTAGTTGCTAAAGTCTTCTGAGTGGTTGTAAGAATATTGCCATATGGTGGGTTCTAAGGAGTTGCGAACCTGAACTAAGTCAAAGAGCCCATCCCCAATCTTTATAGCTGTGTCCAAAATTATGCACTAAACATTTTGCACTTACATAATACACTAATCACTTGGCCATCTAATGTATGCATTTTAAAAGTGTAGTATCTTAAATAGCACATTTACTTTTTTATCCCACAGAAACATTTCCCATTTTTCAGCTGACGGAAGGGAAGTTTCAAAGTCACACAATGTATTGCAGCCAGGGGTAGAAAGAGTACTGAAAAATCATACTTAAGTACTGTTAGTTCCCAAAAAATGTAGTGTGAGCAGAGTAAAAGTAGCTGTCCTAAAAACTACTCAAGTAAGAGTAAAAGAGTAGCTCATTTCAAAGTACTCATGAGTAGTGAGTATTGAGTACTGAGTTGCGAAAGCTATGCCCCATTATAATGAACACTGTATGCCAACTTTTAAAATATATCACTTATCTATGATAAACACTACATGAATCTAATTCCAAAAAATAATAGGGAGACATGATAACAGAAATTAAAAGATTAAAATTTTATTTTCAATTCACTGATCACCATTTTAACTCGTAATGTACACTCACCTAAAGGATTATTAGGAACACCTGTTCAATTTCTCATTAATGCAATTATCTAATCAACCAATCACATGGTAGTTGCTTCAATGCATTTAGGGGTGTGGTCCTGGTCAAGACAATCTCCTGAACTCCACCTTTCTTTCCCATTCTGACATTCAGTTTGATTTAAGCAATTTTGAGCGTGGCATGGTTGTTGGTGCCAGACGGGCCGGTCTGAGTATTTCACAATCTGCTCAGTTACTGGGATTTTCACGCACAACCATTTATAGGGTTCACAAAGAATGATGTGAAAAGGGAAAAACATCCAGTATGCGGCAGTCCTGTGGGCGAAATTGCCTTGTTGATGCTAGAGGTCAGAGGAGAATGGGCCGACTGATTCAAGCTGATAGAAGAGCAACTTTGCCTGAAATAACCACTCGTTACAACCGAGGTATGCAGCAAAGCATTTGTGAAGCCACAACACGCACAACCTTGAGGCGGATGGGCTACAACAGCAGAAGACCTCACCGGGTACCACTCATCTCCACTACAAATAGGAAAAAGAGGCTACAATTTGCAAGAGCTCACCAAAATTGGACAGTTGAAGACTGGAAAAATGTTGCCTGGTCTGATGAGTCTCGATTTCTGTTGAGACATTCAGATGGTAGAGTCAGAATTTGGTGTAAACAGAATGAGAACATGGATCCATCATGCCTTGTTACCACTGTGCAGGCTGGTGGTGGTGGTGTAATGGTGTGGGGATGTTTTCTTGGCACACTTTAGGCCCCTTAGTGCCAATTGGGCATCGTTTAAATGCCACGGCCTACCTGAGCATTGTTTCTGACCATGTCCATCCCTTTATGGCCACCATGTACCCATCCTCTGATGGCTACTTCCAGCAGGATAATGCACCATGTCACAAAGCTCGAATCATTTCAAATTGGTTTCTTGAACATGACAATGAGTTCACTGTACTAAAATGGCCCCCACAGTCACCAGATCTCAACCCAATAGAGCATCTTTGGGATGTGGTGGAACGGGAGCTTCGTGCCCTGGATGTGCATCCCACAAATCTCCATCAACTGCAAGATGCTATCCTATAAATATGGGCCAACATTTCCAAAGAATGCTTCCAGCATCTTGTTAAATCAATGCCACGTAGAATTATGGCAGTTCTGAAGGCGAAAGGGGTCAAACACAGTATTAGTATGGTGTTCCTAATAATCCTTTAGGTGAGTGTATAAAACAATTATATTAAAGTCAGTTTATGTGTTGGGTCTAAATTTCCTTTAATGCCGACAGAGAGTTATTGTTGTGCATAAAACATGTTCATACATGTTTTTATTTTATTTTAAAATAAAAGCAAAATAATCAGGATTACTTGGCACGTCATGTCCTGCACAATAGAGGAGGTAGCATTTACTGCATTTTCATTAAATTCTCATCAAGACGGGCATTGGTGGAATTAAAAATTGCATTTGATCATTTAGGCGTGTAATCGCATTAGCGCTCGAACATTCAATCAGTCAATCAAGCGACATGCAGCAAAAGACCTACAATAAAAAGTACATATTTTTTATTTCATCTAGATCAACCAACCAGTGGTGCTCTTGCTATTGCGATTGATGTTATGAACACCCCTGTTCTAGATGTAAAACATAGGCTAAATAAAGAAAACTACTAAAAGGTTTGATCGAGGACATCTCCCTTTTTCCGATAAACATTGAGATAATTTTATTGCCCAGCCCTATTGATATCATTGTATTAATCTCTCACAGCAGCCCAATAACCTTAGTGATAGATAGATAAATTACAGCTACGTTATAGACACACAAAATCTAGTAAGCAGAAATATGAAATTTACATTTTTCACTGCGAAAAGCCCTTCCAGGTATGGCCGAGATGTTCAGCTGTAAACTATGTTTGAGGTATCCTCCACATCCATAACAAATGGCACCAGATCTGCTGCTGCCGTTCAAGTTTTTTACATGTGATTTGATTTGACGGGAGTGACAAGACTCTCTCTAGCCAATCATGTTGAAGGATATAAATAAAATCAGGACAGGGAAGTAGCGAACCTAGACGGTAGTAAAAAAACAGATTCAGCACTTCAAAAATATTCGTTAAATTATAAAAAAAAATTAAACTACTTAAAAAAGTACAATTCTTGGGAAAAAGTAGTTAATTACAGTAACGTAAGTATTTTTAATTTGTAACTTTACACCCCTGATTGCAGATTGCTAGCTATAGTGTGTTATCCAACCTCAACACTTATATCTCAAATAATGTATATACAGCTATTTTGTTGAGTCAGAATCAATGCAAAGTTGGCTAACCCTGCCCCTTCCCCTACATTGGGCAAGCAACATCCTCTGAATGCACGAGTATCCTCATTTATGGAACAGTTCTGTCATGATGACGTCATGGTTTTTTCAATGGTTTTATTAACAGAGTTCTCAATGTCAAGATAAGGCACATCCGGCACCGACTGCAGAAGGCTGAAATCCAGCGAGCCGCAATGGGCTAGTGAATGGTGTGTTCGTGTGCTAGGTATGTGCATTTTGGAAATCAGGCACACATATATATATATATATATATATGTGTACACTGTGAGCCAAAAGTTTGGAATAACGTACATATTGGTACTTTTAATCACCAAAGTGGCATTCCACTTTGGAATCCACAATAGATAATCAGGACATTAATAGCATGAAAAATTGCTGTTACAATTTGATTTTTTTTTTCAGAACTTCTGAAACTACTTCAAAGTTCTCATAAAAAAAATCCTCCATGTGCAGCAATGACAGCTTTGCAGATCCTTGACGTTCTAGCTGTCAGTTTGTCAGATAGTCAGGTGAAATTTCATCTCACACTTCCTTTTCGGGCACTTCTCTCACACCTTACAGTCTAGCTGATCCCACATAAGCTCAATGGGGTTAATATCCTTAACACTCTTTTCTAACTACAGTCAGGTCCATAAATATTGGGACATTGACACAATTATAATCTTTTTGGCTCTATACACCACCACAATGGATTTGAAATGAAACGAACAAGATGTGCTTTAACTGCAGACTTTCAGCTTTAATTTGAGGGTATTTACATCCAAATCAGGTGAACGGTGTAGGAATTACAACAGTTTGTATATGTGCCTCCCACTTTTTAAGGGACCAAAAGTAATGGGACAATTGGCTGCTCAGCTGTTCCATGGCCAGGTGTGTGTTATTCCCTTATTATCCCATTTACAAGGAGCAGATAAAAGGTCCAGAGTTCATTTCAAGTGTGCTATTTGCATTTGGAATCTGTTGCTGTCGACTCTCAATATGAGATCCAAAGAGCTGTCACTATCAGTGAAGCAAGCCATCATTAGGCTGAAAAATCAAAATAAACCCATCAGAGAGATAGCAAAAACATTAGGTGTGGCCAAATCAACTGTTTGGAACATTCTTAAAAAGAAAGAACGCACCGGTGAGCTCAGCAACACCAAAAGACCCGGAAGACCACGGAAAACAGCTGTGGTGGAAGACTGAAGAATTCTTTCCCTGGTGAAGAAAACACCCTTCACAACAGTTGGCCAGATCAAGAACACTCTCCAGGAGGAGGTGTATGTGTGTCAAAGTCAACAATCAAAGGAAGACTTCACCAGAGTGAATACAGAGGGTTCACCACAACATGTAAACCATTGGTGAGCCTCAAAAACAGGAAGGCCAGATTAGAGTTTGCCAAACAACATCTAAAAAAAGCCTTCACAGTTCTGGAACAGCATCCTATGGACAGATGAGACAAAGATCAACTTGTACCAGAGTGATGGGAAGAGAAGAGTATGGAGAAGGAAAGGAACTGCTCATGATCCAAAGCATACCACCTCATCAGTGAAGCATGGTGGTGGTAGTGTCATGCGTGGGCATGTATGGCTGCCAATGGAACTGGTTCTCTTGTATTTATTGATGATGTGACTGCTGACAAAAGCAGCAGGATGAATTCTGAAGTGTTTCGGGCAATATTACCTGCTCGTATTCAGCCAAATGCTTCAGAACTCATTGGACGGCGTTTCACAGTACAGATGGACAATGAACCGAAGCATACTGTGAAAGCAACCAAAGAGTTTTTAAGGGAAAGAAGTGGAATGTTATGCAATGGCCAAGTCAATCACCTGACCTGAATCCAATTGAGCATGCATTTCACTTGCTGAAGACAAAACTGAAGGGAAAATGCCCCAAGAACAAGCAGGAACTGAAGACAGTTGCAGTAGAGGCCTGGTAGAGCATCTCGAGGGATGAAACCCAGCGTCTGGTGATATCTATGCGTTCCAGACTTCAGGTTGTAATTGACTGCAAAGGATTTGCAACCAAGTATTAAAAAGTGAAAGTTTGATTTATGATTGTTAATCTGTCCCATTACTTTTGGTCCCTTAAAAAGTGGGAGGCACATATACAAACTGTTGTAATTCCTACACCGTTCACCTGATTTGGATCTAAATACCCTCAAATTAAAGCTGAAAGTCTGCAGTTAAAGCACATCTTGTTCGTTTCATTTCAAATCCATTGTGGTGGTGTATAGAGCCAAAAAGATTAGAATTGTGTCGATGTCCCAATATTTATGGACCTGACTGTATCTGTTGTCCAATGTCTGTGTTTCTTTGCCCACTCTAAACTTTTTGTTTTGTTTTTCTGTTTCAAAAGTGTGTTTTTCTTTGCAATTCTTCACATAAGACTTGCACCCCTGAGTCTTCTCTTAACTGTTGTACATGAAACTGGTGTTGAGCGGGTAGAATTCAATGAAGCTGTCAGCTGAGGATATGTGAGGCATCTATTTCTCAAACTTGAGACTCTGTTGTACTTATATTCTTGTTTAGTTGTACATCTGGCCTTTCTGTCCTTGTTAGAGACAGTGTCCTTTGTCTTTGAAGACTGTAGTGTACAACTTTGTATGAATTCTTCAGTTTTCTGGTAATTGTATAGCCTTCATTCCTCAAAACAATGATTGGCTGACAAGTTTCTAGAGAAAACTGTTTCTTTTTTGCCATTATTGACCTAATATTGGCCTTAAGACATGCCAGTCTATTGGCAAACACATGCCAGCTCAAAAACAAACACAAAGACAATGTTAGGCTTCATTTAATGAACCAAATATCTTTCAACTGTGTTTGATATAATGGCAAGTGATTTTCTAGTACCAAATTAGCAATTTAGCATGATTACTCTAGGATAGGGTGTTGGAGTGATGGCTGCTGGAAATGGAGCCTGTCTAGATTTTATCAAAAATATATTTTCTTAGTGAAGGTGCTGTTTTTTACATCAGTAATGTCCTGACTATACTTTTTGATCAATTGAATGCCACTTTGGTGAATTAAAGTGAGCTAAAATGCTTTTTCTAGCCATTTTACATGCACATCTTACCAGACACGATCATATTTTTTATCAAGAAAATTCACATTGGATCATAATTTTTTTTTTTCTAGTAAGACCTTTGATATTAGGTAAAAAATCATATTCTTGATAATAATTTTTGTACTGTTTTCCTGTAAAAATATCTAAAAATCCTTAAAACAAGATCAATGTGATATATTTTATTTTAGAAACAACACTGCACATGATATTTAGGTTTTTCAGATAATGTATTAACATATGTATTTTGTCTTATTGGACTGGCCAGTTTTTATAGTCAAAACAAGTGAAAAAATCTACCAGTGCTGAATAAATAATCCAAATTATTTAGAATATGTTACTGACCTTGAGTAATCTAACAGAATATGTTACAAATTACATTTTACAGCATGTAAATCGCATTTAATCGCATATACAAATATTTGCTGAGAAAGCCCCTCATATAACAATAATTCAATATATAATGATGAAATAATTATACATAGATAACTTTAAATATTAAAACATTATATATATATATATATATATATATATATATATATATATATATATATATATATACAGGTGCTGGTCATATAATTAGAATATCATCAAAAAGGATTCAAATTTTCGGAGATTCTGAATTTGGGATTTTCATTAGTTATCAGATTTAATCATCACAATTAAATGAAATAAACATTTGAAATATATCAGTCTGTGTGTAATGAATGAATATAATATCCAAGTTTCACTTTTTGAATGGAATTACTGAAATCAATCAATGTTTTGATGATATTCTAATTATATGACCAGCACCTGTATATATATATATATTTATTATATATATAATAAAAATATTCAGATAATTAAAATGCATTACATTCTTGTGGCAGAAGAGTTAATCATTGATAAGACAATACAAAAAGCAGCTTAAGAATACAATGTATTGTTTACTACCATATTGGCATACAGTTCACAGCTATCCATTTTGCAAGTGAATTTGACAATCAGATTTATTATGAGGGCTTGTTTAAGGATCTGTCAATGTACACCTGCGTCAGTCATGCTTGTGAAGCATCTCGGGTGTGTTGCATCATAAACATAAAATGTTTAGGTCACCGTGTCAAGTTAAATATAGTTTAATACTTAGAACACATCTTGAGATCCCTTAGTTCGAATTTGCTCTCCATCAAATATTTTGAATGCAAGAACGTTACACATGTCTGTGTTGCGCTGTATGCTGGATGGTTGTTTTCTTCACTGTATAAACTGCACGTTCCCACACAGCTGAAATTTAAATTACTGCCCTCTGGAGTAAACAGGTGGTAATACAAGTTGCATTACGGTCCAGAGTCATTGCGATTAATTGCATGAATTTTTTAACATGTTATTTTTAATAAAATTAATCGCACTGAAGTAACGCGTTAAATCGATAGCCCATATACGGTATATATATATATATATATATATATATATATATATATATATATATATATATATATATATATATACACACAGTATATTTCATATATATGTATATATTCTAGTCACTAGATACAGTGTAGCTCAGGTTCCTCCTTCAATGTTCTACAAAATTTCACACCTATTTTTTGTCTGCCTAATGAAAAAAGTTCAAACACTTACAGAACAATAGCATAATTGTTCTCAAGAAGCTGCATAATTTGACACATAATTCATGTTTACAAATGCATTGGCAAGTTAAATGTCAACGCTTAACATTTAGGATTAGAACTTCGAAATAATAATAATAAATATAGCTGCAAGCAGCAATCACGGGCCCAAGCACCATGGGTCAATTAAAGTCTGTTGTAAGAGCCACACTTCCTGCTGTCAGGTGGGACACTATGACTGTGACACAAAATAGTCACATCCATGTGATTAGCCCCAAAGACTAAACATACATCTCAGTTTTGATCTAAATCACACATTGCACACAGAAGACATGAAAAGATATGAGACAGAAAGTGGGCGTTGCAGAGCCCCCCTACATGCCCATTCGTGAACTTTTGCCCAGCCCTAATGGCCGACATCTCTGATGTGTGTGCAAATTTCATGAAATTTTAAGCATGCCAAGTGCCTCAAAAACACCCAAATATAGGAAGACAGGAATAATAACAATTATTGTGTTGCCATGGCAACACTATTTCAGATATCAAATATCCCTATGCCTATATGTCTTGATATTATTCTAAAGAATTTTGATGCAATTCATGTAAATGCAAGAGGGCTATTTCAAAGTCTGTTGAAAGTGGCATACTTCCTGCTGCCAGTTGTTGGCGCTATGACGGTGACCAATAATAGCCACATCAATGTGATCAGCCCCGTTACCAAACATACAGCTGAATTTTCATCAAAATCACACAATGCAGACAGAAGATATCCCATTTTTAAAAATAAATGTATTGCTTCGCCATGGTGAAACCATTCAAAATATAAATAATCTGTTTGCAATTTAGCATCTACAATGTCTTGGCATGATGTTGCACACATTTAGTGTAAGTCACATTAATTCCCTTGGAGGAGTGTTTAAAAGTTCAGAGCCTGCAATTTTCAGAAAATCCAAAATGGCCGACTTAATAACTGAACATGAAAGTTGTTCAGCTTTATGAGAACTATATGTGTGCCAATTTTGGTGACTGCAGGTGAAAATGGAGGTTCTGGGGATCACCCTACATACCCATTTTCAAGTGGGCGCTACAGAGCCCCCCCTGCAGCCTGCAGCCCCCCGCAACTTTGCCCAGCCCTAATGGCCAACAACAAGCAATTTGAATAAATATAAGAGGAATATTTTAATGTCTATTGTAAGAGCCACACTAACTGCTGCCAGGTTGTGGAGCTATGACCGTGACCCAAAATAGTCAAATCGATGTGATTAGCCCCAAAGACTAAATGTACATCTCAATTTTGATCTAAATCACACATTGCACACAGAAGATATGAAACACATCCAGTTTCCCATTTTCACCAATCATTTAATACCTCGTCATGGAAACACCGTTCGATATATAATTTTTTTTCACTATTTAGCATCTACAATGGCATTATGTTGTTTAAATGTGGTGACAGTCTCATGAATCACCTAGGAGTATTTAAAAGTTCAGAGACTGCAATAATGAAAAAATACTTCATGTTGGGCAGACCTAATGACTACATCATGATTATGAAAGTTGTCCGGCTTGAAGAGAACAATAATGTACCAATTTTGGTGATTGTAGGTGAAAATGGGGGTGCTACAGAGGCCGTCTTACACACCCATTTAAAAGGGGGCACAACAGAGCCCGTCTGCATGCCCTCCCGCCCGCAACATTTGCCCAGACCTAATGGCTGACGACTCTGATGTGCGTCCAAAATTTAAAGAGTTTTCACGCACGTTAAGAACTCCCAAAGTACAGAAAACCTTGAAAAAAGAATAATAATAAGAAGAACAATAGGGCATCTGGACTTTCAGTGCTTGGGCCCTAATAATAATAATAATCCTTAGAAGAACAATAGGGCATCCGCACTTTCAGTGCTTGGGCCCTAATAGTAATAATAATCCTTAGAAGAACAATAGGGTCCCCACACTTTCAGTGTTCGGGCCCTAATAATAATAATTATCCTTAGAAGAACAATAGGGTCTCTGCACTTTCAGTGCTTGGGGTTAGTGTTTCCAATTGATTCTCTCCACTCAGTGATGCACCCTCCCTTGCTTGTCGTGATGACAAGGTTTATTGTAGATTAGTGTCACTGAATGGCTGGATGTGAGTGGTGACCGGAGAATAGCATAGGATTTATAGACAATTGGAAGCGTCTCCATCCCTCCAGGGAAGGTGCCGCTCCCCTCTCTGGTAATTTGGTTCATAGTCATAATTGTGATAGTATTTGACTAACCGTGGCTCAGGTCAGGAATTAGACATACTGGCTGGTAACACTTAATTTGGATGGTCCCAATTAAATATTTAACTGACTGTAAGTGATTTATCAACTGGCTTGCTATAGCTAGAAAACAGTGTTTCAACAATCATTCAGTAGGCTTTCAGTAGCCTGTATATAGATCTATATTAATAGCCTAGTTACATTATTGTTGAGAACATCAATTCATTAAAAGGTCATTAATAAAGATATACAGACTACTGAAAGTCTGAATGTTTGTTGAAACACTGTTTACTAGCTATAGCAACTCAGTCGACCAGCTGTAATTTTGCTGCTTATACAGGCTATTGATAGTACACTGAATGTTTGATGAAACACTGTTTACTAGCTATAGTAACCCAGTTGATAAGTCACTTATAGTCTGTTAAATATCTACTTGGGACCATCAAAATAAAGTGTTACCAACTGGCTAATCTGAACATCTTCTAGCTCCCTTACGACGTCACACAGTTCACATACACAACAACACATAGAGACTATAACACCTAGATATTGCATAAAGACTGTCTTTTCCCCGAGCTACCAAACACAAACCCTTCCCAAAATCATTTAAAAAAAATCTGATTAAGGTAAAACTTGAAAATAACAAAAATAAAAATTAAAATAGAAGATAAAAATCATATAAAGGTAGGGCTACTAAACATTAGATCTCTTTCAACCAAAGCACTAATTGTAAATGAAATTATTACAGATCATATTTTGGATGTCTTAAACCAGATGAATATGTAAGTTTAAATGAATCTACTCCCCCAGGTTATTGTTATAAACATGAGCTTAGTCCGACGGGTTGAGGAGATGTTGCTGCAATTTACAGTGAAGGGTTTGGTGTTGCTCAGAGGACAGGATATATGTTTAAGTCTTTTGAAATAATGTTTAATGGGACACCATAAGATACAATTAAATAAAATATCTGTTGTCTTTTGTCCTCAGGCCCTATTCTGATTTCCTTGGTGAATTTGCAAATTTTCTATAAGATCTAGTAGTCAAGTCAAGTGGTTTTTATTGTCGTTTCAACCATACACAGTTAGTACAGTACACAGCGAAACGAGACAACGTTCCTCCAGGACCATGGTGCTAAATAAATACAACATAGGACAAACACAGGACCACATCAGACTACACAACTAAATAAAATACCTATATATACCTATATAAAGTGCACTTGCAAACATGTGCAAAAAGTAAGGGACAGTAAAAGACATTTCTGACAATGAACAGGACAATAGACACAGTGAGAGACAGTGCAGCGCCGACCAGTACACAGTAGTGCAAAAAGATGACAGTTTCTAAAAACGTAAACATAACATACTATGAGATAGTGTTCTAAGCACATAGCAGTTATTGATGTAGCAGACAGTTATAAAGTGACTAATTAAAGTGCAACTCAGGACACGTGTGTGTGTGTCAAACCAGTCTCTGAGTATTGAGGTGTCTGATGGCTTGGGGGAAGAAGCTGTTACACAGTCTGGCCGCGAGGGCCCGAATGCTTCAGTAATGTTGAACGGCTTGGACGTTACGCAAACTGCAGTGGGTCTAGTGAGGGGGGCAGCTGGGTCTTAATGTGCCTCATGACGAGGCTCTCGAAGCACTTCATGATGATTGGTGTGAGTGTGACAGGACGGTAGTCGTTGAGGCTGGACACTGAAAACTTCTTTGGCATGGGGATGATGGTGGTGGCCTTGAAGCACGTTGGAACGACGGCACTGCTCAGAGAGATGTTGTCGGTAAGAACATCTGCTAGCTGGTCTGCACATCCTCTGAGCACTCTGCCAGGAATGTTGTCTGGTCCAGCAGCCTTCCGTGGGTTGACTCTACGTAGAGTTTTCCTCACATCCGCCGTGGTAAGACAGAGCACCTGGTCGTTGGGAGGAGGGGTGGTCTTCCTCGCCACCACGTCGTTCTGCACTTCATACCGAGCGTAGAAGTCGTTTAGCGCATCTGGAAGGGAGGCATCTTTGTCACAGGCAACTGATGTTGTCCTGTAGTTGGTGATGGCCTGGATGCCCTGCCACATGTGCCACATGTCACCGCTGTCCTGGAAGTGACTGTGGATTATCTGGGTGTGTGCGCGCTTTGCCTCTCTGATTGCCCGGGACAGTTTGGCCCTAGCTGTTCTTAGGGCTGCCTTATCGCCTGCTCTGAAGGTGGAGTCTCGGGTCCTCAGCAGCGTGCGCACCTCCGCAGTCATCCACGGCTTCTGGTTGGAGCGTGTGGTGATGGTCTTGGAGAAAGTGACATCACCAATGCACTTGCTGATGTAGCTGGTCACTGATGCTGTGTATTCCTCCAAGTTGGTAGAATCGCCATATGTTGCAGCCTCCCTGAACATGTGCCAGTCAGTACACTCAAAACAGTCCTGAAGAGCAGAGATGGCTCCTGCTGGCCAGGTTTTCACCTGCTTCTGTTTTGTGCATCTGACGAGCTGTCTGTATGCTGGAATTAACATAACAGAGATGTGGCCTGAGTAGCCGAGGTGGGGGCGGGGCGGGGCTACGCCCGGTACGCGCCTGGGATGTTTATGTAAACAAGATTGTGGCATGGGGGGTGGATAGATAATTACAAACCAGGTGACAAGCCTTACCGCTCTCTCTCTCTCCCGCAGACCGACACACGACCATGCCCCCCATACAACAAAGATCAAGCGCGTTTGCCCCTCTCGTTGCAAAGTCCACATACTGATGGAATTTAGGGAGCACTGTCTTGAGATTCGCATTGTTGAAATCTCCGGCGACAATAAACAGTCCGTCAGGGTGAGCGTTCTGCAGTTCGCTCATAGCCCCATACAGTTCACAGAGCGCTTCCTTAGCGTTAGCGCTGGGAGGAATGTAAACTCCGGTTATGCAAACAGTGGTGAATTCCCGTGGTAAATAAAAAGGTCTGCATCTAACAGTCACAAGCTCCAACAGCGATGAACAGTAACTAGAGACTAGCATAGAGTTCTTGCACCATTCCGTGTTGATGTAAACACACAAGCCACCACCGCGAGTCTTACCGCAGAGAGCTGTATTTCTGTTGGCACAAAACGAGGCGAGCCCATCTAGCTGAATGGCGGCATCCGGAACTCTGTCGCTGAGTCACGTCTCCATGAAAACAAAGACGCAGCAGTCTATAAACTCATGCTGCGTAGCCTACTGGAGTCAGATATAGTCCAGTTTATTTTCCAGGGAGAAAACATTTGAGCATAGACCCCCACCCGCTTGCCGTGCTTCCGCTTTCATGCACACTGCTTACGACGCCTCTACTCTGGCCGCCGGCATCAGGCGACGCCGAGGACTGGAGGCCTGGTCTCCGCAGCAAGCCGAGTACGCGCAGTGCCTCCTGCAGGTCATCATGCAGCTTGGTTTTTGCATGAGTCTTATATTTCAGTAGTGTCTGGCGATAGTAGACACGAACGCCGGTTGCTCCGATGTCCATGTGCCGCAAAAGTCTGAATTTTTTAACAAAAATAGCACCATTTTGGATCTGGAGTGGCCGCTGCATGCTACCGCGCCGCCATCTTGGATCATATCCAAGTTAATGTGGATAGAGTTTTAACATAGACATTGAAAATGGCACATTGGGATTAGCATTTATCGATATTCTTTACTCTCTTGGGAGTCAGACAAAATGTGACGGGACCAACTCATCGCCATAATCATATACTAGATTTAATTCTGTCATTTGATATTGATACTATAGAAATTCTGCCACAGAGTGATGACATCTCAGATTATTACCTCATCTGCTAAAGATAGCTTCACTAATAATCTTCCAGATTTTTCTCATAATTTCAGTGAGCAAAAAAGGCTAGAAGAACTTGAAGTAATAACAGAAAATATAAATACTGTCTTCTATAGCACTTTAGGTAGTGTCGCCCTCCTTCAATTAAAGACAATTAAAGAAAAGATCCCTGCACCATGGTACAATGATCACACTTATGCTCTCAAGAGAGCAGCTCAGAAAATGAAGCACAAGTGGAAGAATACAAAATAGAGGTGTTTGTGGTGCATAGAAGGATAGTGTCTCAAGCTGCAGACAGGCACTAAAAGCTGCCAGTTCATCATATTTGATCAAACTCATAAAAAATAACCACAACAATCCTAGTTTTTTTTCAGTACTGTGGCTAAATTGGTTAGAAATAAAGCCTTGACTTAACCAGATATTCCATCACAGCACAATAGTAATGACTTCATGAATTTATTTACTGATAAAAATTTAAATAATCAGAAATGGAGTTATCTGTCACAGTACCACAGAAAACTGTAGCTCATAAATGTCATGAAGAGCTAACAAAACTTATCGAAACATCTAAAGCCACAACATGTACCGTACGTTAGATCCAATATCAACTAAGCTCTTAAAAGAGATATTCCCTGTAATCTCAGAACCTCTTCTTAATATTATTAACATGTCACAAGAAACTTTAGAATAGCAATTATCAAAGCGTTTAAGTAGCCACAGCTTGATCCTCAAAAATTTGTTAATTATAGACTGATTTCAAAGTTTATGTCGAAAATGCTAGAAAAGGTAGTGTCCACCTACATTAATTTTAAGAGAAATAGTATATATATATGAACAATTTCAGTCAGGATTTATGCTCCTTCACAGTGCAGAGTCTGCACTTATCACAAATGACTTGCTCTTATCACTGATCACTGCTGCATTTCTCTTCTAGTGCTTTTAGATCTTAGTGCTGTCTTCGAAATCATTGATCACAGCATTCTCTTGAATGAGCTTGAGAATTATGTTGGCATTTGTGGACTAGTGGGCATGGTTCATGTCCTATTTAGCCGACCGCTACCACTTTGTATATGTAAACGAGGAATTGTCAAATCAAACAAAAGTATGGAGTGCACAGAGATCTAAAAAACGAATTAATGCCTTCATGACCTTAAGACTAGATTATTGTAGTGCATTATAGGGAGGATGTCTTGCAAGTTCAATAAATACACTTCAATTGGTTCTAAATGCAGCAGCCGGAGTGCTGACTAGAACCAAGAAATATGATCATATTAGCCCCATTATATCATCGTTACATTGGCTACCTGTTAAATTTCGTATTGATTTAAAAATTTTGTAAACTACATACAAAGCTTTGAATGATCTAGCAGACTCTGAATGGTCTAGAAGGTGACCTTCTACCACTCTATATTCCATCACTTTCATTACGATTGCAAAATTCTGGCCTGTTAATAGATCCTAGAATATCAAGATCGACAAAAGGAAATTTTGCTATTTGGCTCCTAAACTATGGAATAGCCTTCCTAACACTGCTCAGGATACAGACACACTAAAGACTCATCAATTTAGCCAGGCATACACCTAATTTTTTCATCTACTCACAATTAGGCTGCTTTAGTTAGGTCTTCCAGAAACATTTATCATGCTCTATAACTCTGCAAAAAACATTTATACAAAAACATTTAAACAAAAAACATACACCTCACTGATCTCTGCCTGGATCACCTTGGTCTTAATGATGGACTACACTCTTAAAATGGAATACATAGACGTTCAATCATTTGCCAACAACAGCCTTCATCGTCCAATTAACAAAGGACAATGCATCAATATGAACTTCTGCAGTTAATCCAGGCTGAACTTCAAAGACATTAGTCAATCTTACAGTAGTCATATTACAGTTCATACAAAATCTTTGTATAAACGCTGGCCCTTAACACTTACTTAGTTTACTAATTTTAAACCATGACCTGCACTGCACATAAATAACTAATATTGGCATTATATTCATGCTGGTTAGTCAGTGGGGAACTGGCCCCCACAGTGAGCCCGGTTTCTCCCAAGGTTATTTTTCTCCATTAAACAACATCTTATGGACTTTTGTGTTCCTTACCACAGCCATCTTCGGCTTGCTCACTGGGGTTCTAAATACAATTATGATAATTATTTATATTTATACACAATTTATAATCATATTTAATCAAACTACGCAATGATGACTAAGAATTTATAGATATTAGTTTTTAGACACGTCTAAAATCATGACCACTCACATGAGATCAAGACACTAGTCATATCAGTAACCTTATAAAAGCTGTTTTATTCTACATGGAGAGGGTCCTCTCATGGGGGCGGCCATGTTAGGATCACATGACCAGCATCCAAATACTACTCACTTAATCTCAGTAACCACCTTGTTATTGGAAACTTTCTTTCATGGATTAAATCGATCATGGCTAACTGTGAATAGTGAATTTCTACATTGGCATTGGTAATTAGAAACTATTATGTTTGAATGATGTTGCATCCAGGCCACTAGGTGTCAGTGCACATCCAAGACGCATATTTAAAAATTACAGAGTTCACCTTTTTCCACACTATTAAAAAATCATTTAATGTGGAAAAATGGTCCCCACATATGTCTAGTGAGCACAGTGGCCTCTATCATCTGTTAATGGAAGAAGTTTGGAACCACCAGGACTCTTCCTAGAGCTGGCTGCCCGGCCAAACTGAGCCTTCGGGGGAGAAGGGCCTTAGTCAGGGAGGTGACCAAGAACCCGATGGTCACACTGACAGAGCTCCAGCGTTTCTTTGTGGAGAGAGGGGAACCTTCCAGAAGAACAACCATCTCTGCAGCACTCCACCAATCAGGCATGTATGGTAGAGTGGCCAGACGGAAGCAACTCCTCATTAAAAGGTACATGACAGCCCACATGGAGTTTGCCAAAAGGCACCTGAAGGACTCTCAGACCTTTAGAAACAAAAATTCTCTGGTCTGATGAAACAAAGATTGAACTCTTCTGTCTGGAGGAAACTAGGCACCGCTCATCACCTGGCCAATACCATCCCTACAGTGAAGCATGGTGGTGGCAGCATCATGCTGTGTGGATGTTTTTCAGTGGCAGGAACTGGGAGACTAGTCAGGATCGAGGGAAAGATGAATGCAGCAATGTACAGAGATATCCTTGATGAAAACCTGCTCCAGAGCGCTCTAGACCTCAGACTGGAGCGAAGATTCATCTTCCAACAGGACAACGGCCCTAAGCACACAGCCAAGATAACAAAGGAGTGGCTACAAGACAACTCTTTAAATGTCCTTGAGTGGCCCAGCCAGAGCCCAGACTTGAACTCGATTGAACATCTCTGGAGAAATCTGAAAATGGCTGTGCACCGACGCTCCCCATCCAACCTGATGGAGCTTGAGAGTTCCTGTAAAGAAGAATTGGAGAAACTGCCCAAAAATAGGTGTGCCAAGCTTGTAGCATCATACTCAAAAAGACTTGAGGCTGTAATTGGTGCTAAAAGGTGCTACAACAAAGTATTGAGCAAAGGCTGTGAATACTTAAGTACATGTGATTTTTTTTGTTTTTTATTTTTAATACATTTACATTTTAAAAACAAACATTTTCACATTGTAATTATGGGGTATTGTTTGTAGAATTTTGAGGAAAATTATGAATTTAATCAATTTTGGAATATGGCTGTAACGTAACAAAAAGTGGAAAAAGTGAAGCGCTGTGAATACTTTCCGGATGCACTGTATTTTGTACATAATTTGAATTGAGTTGTGCTGTGTTCATTTTCTATTGTTCAACTCTGTTGTTGGGTTAGGTTTTGTGTGGGGTAGGTTTTGTGTGGATGACTGAAAAATACATCTGGATGAAGCATATTTTGTTCAGTCATGTTTATAAAGATATTGCGATTAATCATGATTAACTACAAAAAAATATGTGATTAATCACGATTAAATATTTTAATCATTTGACAGCCCTAGTTTTCAAAGTTTCAATGTGGACGAGCATCTTTTTTTAAATATTTGAAAATGTCAGTGTGGGCGGAGAATGTTTAAAAAACGAAAACATCATTTTCAAATGTATCCAGATTAATGTAGATGTAGCCTATGACTCAGCATCTTGATTGCTTGTTTACCTAAACAAAAAAGCAATGAGTTTCATTTTTAGCTACACAATTACTTTTGCTTCCAATTAGATATTTTTGCAATTAAGATGCTCTGTTAAATATTTGTTTTCTGAAAAAGCATAAAATATGGCCATATATGACTAAGAAGCACCATCACAAAGCACTGATATCCTTGTGTCCTCATAAATGTTTTGTCCCTTTCTCTGCATTAGACTGCTCTGCCCCTGGTGGTTGGGTCTTGTTCTTGGTCTTATTTGGTTTACAATTACTCAGCTTTGGATTGGATTTTAAGGGAAGCTGATATGAGTTGTAAGCAGAGCCTGTCGCTACACGAGTCCCAGGAAAGGTCAAGCACCAGTGCTCTGTTTTCCCTGGACTCCCTGCGGTATACTGTGTGAAAGCATTCTACCTGTGTGCAATAAGAGGCAATAGCACCCCTGCCAATCCTTCAATTAGATAGAAAACAAAAGCTCCTTTATGGTGCTGCCAATCTGACGTACATCTCTGAGCTGAGGGGTGTGGAGCGATAATTCATACCTGTGTGATATGGGACAGAGTAAATGCAGCTATGGCTGATAAATCACAGAACAACTTCAGTTTATATTACAGATGACTAATATGGAGCTGGTTGAGGAACTATTTTAGGGCTGCTTGCCTATCTAGCCCAGGTGTTTATGTGTGACTAGTGTTCTACAGTGGCTACAAAATGCAATTGGACACTTAAACCACACTTAAAATATCTAACTGTCATTGTATTATAAAACAAAATATCAAATCAAGTGGTATTTGCTAGCAAATAATGCTCAAAGCCTCTGATGCCTTGGTTTGGTATTTATCTAACTCAATGACATTCATTCATTTAAAATTTGACCAAGTGTCCAGATATGGGACCGATGTACAGCATGGCTAGTGAGCAATTTTTATTCTAACTTTATATAATTATGTGTTTTTTAAAATTAAATACAGTGGAACACAAAAAAGTTTTGCAAACAGCATGAATCCCATGCCAAAAATGTAATATTACAAACTTTAAACAAGGACAACTATGACTAAAGGTTCCAAGCCCTGTTACAAGCAAACACTGAAATATGCCATAGAACACATTGCATTGCAATAGCAACATAACAAAATCCACTTGTAGCCAGAATCCTTGGCACCAGTTTTCTGATAGTACTACAATATAAAATATCATTCAACCAGTCTGGAACGAGAAAATGATTCATTCTCATGTACCACAGTGAGCTGAGAAAAGTATCCAGAGAAGTCTTTGGAGGTCAGACACAAGGATGTAGCCAAACTATCTCAAGGCCAGAACCTCATCTCTTGAGACTTTGATGTTCCTGTTTCCACCATAAATAATATTAACAGGTAGTTCAGCACTCTAAACTGCAGTCCATCTCCCTGGAAGTCGCTGCAAGAGAAAACTAGATTTCATGAAAAGCACTGAAGAATTGCTTGAATGTTGGAAAACACATTCAAGGAACTGGCACACAGATCTGAACTGATTTTTAGACGAAAGATAAAATGGTTTTAACACACACCATCTGATTCAGTGAAAGGCTGTTTATGTGATAGGTAAGAGAACCACACAACGATAGACATAATAGTGTAAAGGGTGCTTTGTAAAACACATTTGAAAATGCAGCCTGATCTCATGAAAACTAGGTGACTGTGGCGATATTTTGTGAATATTGCAATATGTCCACTGTGTGGTGCTAAAAGCAAGTTCATGCTCTATAGAGTTTTAAATGATAAAACACATGTGAGATGAAAAACACAATTGCTGAAGCGACCACGTAATTTTGTGGTGCTTCAGGACTCGTACCCCAGTCTTTGGATTGCAGCTGCAATCCAAACTCATCAGTTGAGCTACTGCACAATTTGATCAGAATTGGACTTTTAATGAAGTTCCAAATGTAAGTTTGGGAGGAGCTTGTTCATCTAGGCCTGCCAATCATATTTCAAAGATATATAAGTGCCTGCTTGCCTCGCTCCAACGGCGATTCTTCCAGCATCCCTTCACCTCCCTATCTCCTCCTATATATTGCCTTTACCAGTTATTTCAATTATCTTTTTGTAGTCAAGTGGAGAGGTTTCGTGTGATTTGGCTTTGGTCAAAAATTGGAAGTGGCCCCTTTAAAAATTTTGCAACGCTCGCTGTGTTACACACACGTGTGCTAGTTAGAACATGGGAGCATGCATTGTTTGGGAGAACTCCCGGTTACCTCAGAGCTCAAGCTTAGTCCCGCACTAGTGCCCTTCTGCTTCAAATACACCAAATATGTTTATCTTAATGCACCGCAGGACTATTTGTAACTGCAAACTCATGAAAATATTAGGCCTTACAAGTCATGTGCTTATAAGTGTTTAGATGTCATTAGATAGCATTATGTGAGGAATAGGGCGGGTGTTGGTGGTGGGGTGGTTTATGCATTGCATTAACCACCCCATGCATTTCCCTAGCTGCTTTTTTCCTGGGCAACCGCCTAGTTTGCATATGCATAAATACGGCCTTGAAAAGCATAATAGACTTTCCTTAATTTGGAGAGTGACTAAAATATGCCTGAACTACAGTACCAAACTATTTCGGCAGAAGACTAAATATATGAAAAAAATAACGTATCTTATTTTTTATTAAGTGGCATCATACAAACATCAATATGGTCGCACACTAATCAACAGCTCTCTTTGGTTTTTTCTGCTTATTTTAGGATTTCGATAGCACAAGATGTGCCTCTCTCAGGGAAATTAGTTCACATTTGAAATGTTTATTTTAACTCTTAAACACTGGCCACCCTTTTCTTTACCTCCTTCTCTCTACATACTTTCTTGCTAATTTGCTGCTAAATAACAGTTAATGAGCTGTTCTTTTGCTAACATCACTCATGAGGTCATTTCCTCCCTGTGCCATGGCAACACAATGTGCTCTCATGGTGGCATGACAGCAAAGCGGCTGCTGTGATAAGCAACTCTAATGGTTTTATTAACTCTGAAGAAAGACCTAAATGTCTTTCAATAGATTTTAACCTGTCAGTTGCACCATTGTAAATGATAGGTGTGGCTGAAGAAATACTGGCAAGGTCATGGAGAAGTTAACCTATGTATGCCAGCTGAATGCCTATGACATCAGGGAAAGAGGAACTTATCTCAGCTGTATATTATGGTACCTGTCCAGGGCTTTTGACAGGTTTGTTTTCTTAGCTTGTCCTGATATTTGAACAAGTGCAGGATACATTAAAGTTGTCCAATGGGCCCAGAATTATCATTTGAGAAGGCCTTGCTGGGCTAGAGTGTTTCGCTCATTTGTTGTTCTAAAACACAAATGGATACACAAAGCTTTGGAAAGAAAATAAACTTACTGAGCTGCAGCCTCCCCAAGGCAAGGCACACTGGTACATACAAAAAACCAAGGTGTAACAAACAGGTCTAACTCTTGAAACAGCATTATCCTTTCAAACGGAGCAGCCGCGGCCATCCGCCGGGGGACGGAGGAGCTCGGCCGCCTGAGAGCAGAGGAAAGGCCACCAACCGTGAGGGGCGGAGGGGCTCCCTGCTGACAACCTGAAGCGGTAAGGGCCACTGCCAAGGGCGGGGAAGCCCCTTCCATCCACCAAAAATGCGGCGGGGCATTCCGTCTGCCAGGGGCCGGAGGACTGCCTCCAATCTGCCTGGGGAGGCATGGCTGTCGTCCACTAGAGGGTGGAAGAGTGGCCGAGGACCAGGCTATGGCGTATCGGAGGACTAGTGAGTAAATTATTATTTTTCTGCATTGTCCTTTCCCTCTCTTTTGTATATTATTATTGTGTTTTTGGTTGGTATTATCAGTGTTAGTGTGTAAGTACTGCAGTTTTTTTTTGTTTATGTTATTATTGTTTTTTCCCTCCCCTAGTCCCCTCCCAGGAAGACGGGGATAACATACCGGCAAACTAGGCCGGAAGGGCACTTCCCCTAGAAAGAGGGGTGTACGGACTCCCCGGCCTTAGAGAACGAGGGAGGAATGTGGTAGGGTGGAGGGTGGGCTGGGCCGTGATTCCGCACACCCGGCCCCTAATTAGGCTGATTAAGCCCGAGAGGGATAAATGCGACCGGAGACAGCAGTGCGACAGAGAGAGTTACGGGCATTTGGTCGACACCTGTGTGTTTGTCCTTTTTGCTTAAGTTTATTATTAAAATATGATTTATATTGTTAAGCCGGTTCTTGCCTCCTGCTTTCCATTGAACTGTGTTACAGTAATCTTTATTTAAAGCTGAGAGACCCAAGCAAAGAGATTGATGATGTATTTTAATTTTTTCTCTTTTAATGGGTTTTTAGGAAGCCGTTGACTTAAGAAATCGTTTTAAGCATATTTTGTTTTGAAGTGACTATTTAGACTGAACTCACAGTGCAATCGGAAACAGTAGGTGGACTTTTTTTTAGTTAAAATTGTTCTGTGCTTACCAAAATGTGAAACACTGCTCCCAGTGGCCAAAGTGCTAATGTAAGTGGCACATGTGAGTTCCATTTTCCGGGTGTCAAAAGCGAGTTGTTTTCAGCTGCTCTGGCTGTAATACATGAAGAGAAATGCAAATTTTACAAACTGACCACACACAAAACATTCTACCTCTGTGCAATAAGAGGCAATAGCACCCCTGCCAATTGTTCAGTTAAAAAGAAAACAAAAGCTCCTTTATGGTGCTGCCAATATGACGAACATCTCTGAGCTGAGGGGTGTGGACCGATAATTCATATCTGTGTGATATGGAACAGAGTAAATGCCGATATGGCAGATAAATTACAGAACAACGTCAGTTTATATTACAGGCTTGTTGTAGAGTCAGCATAAGGTGGCCGATCATAGAGTACCTGATATCTTGGAAACAACTTGCTGGCTCTTGGGCTATTGTGTGACTTTAGCAAGTTCAATTTAATGTGCATTTTTACACCATCAAAACGGTTGTGATTGCCTTCAGCTTTTTATTTTTTAATTGCCATTGTTTAATTGCTGTAAACAAACACTGTAATTGCAATACACTTATCACTGCAGATTATACCTATTGAACAACTTTAGGCAGCAATTAAACTTGATTTACATACATTTTTTGTGGATTTTACATTTTTACAATGTTGGGATACTGAATATTTTGTCTGAGTGACAGTTGTAGTAAAAAAAATAAAAAAAGATATTAGCATTCCTCCTTTTTCTACTCAACCATCCGTCTGGCAAAAAATGTCATTTTCATACAAACAATGTTGATTTAATGTGTATTCCTTGACTGGTGTAATGTTGGTGTAACATTAATTCATTTATTGTATAATATAAATCCTTATGGGGCAATGACCTTTTGCTGCGACCCAGCACAAAATGACTACATCATCCATACAGTTGTCAGGACTGCTGCCCAAGCTCCATGTTGTCACGGTTGTGTATGTGTTGATAATTAATCCTAATCACTTTAGTATAAACTGAGTTTACACCTTCATTTGTATTCTATTTAACTCAAACCTGAACCTATATACAAAGAGAAAAGACAATTGATGTAAAATAAAATTAAAGGAGTGGACCACCCCAAAATAAAAATGTTGTCATTATTTACTCCATAAACTGGTTACAACGATTTTCACCATAGATGTGTAAGAAATTGTAATATGTGTTTAATATATACAATAACCACCTTAGTATTAACTCATTTATTAATAATGAACATATTATTCACATCATTTCACCAAGAATTCCCAAATTAGCTTTTCGTGGTGTCTCTGATCCCCCGGGAAATTTCCACAATGGTAGGGTGTAAATACTGAATTTGAATTTCCAGGTAAACTATTCGCCTAAGTGAAAAGACTTCATAAGAACCATTGCACTGATATGAGCACATGCAGAGGGTGAAAGTGGTAGCTGGCAGGGCATGGTGGGCATTTTGGCGCCTGGTGGAAGACCATGTCTAAATCCTGCCTGCTTTGGATGTAATTATCCTGGAGATCAGGGTGAACAGAACATGCTCCCAGCTGGCGCTGAAGAGGAGACAGGTGCCACCAGCAGCTCTAAGCCCATAAGAGCTCAGCATGGGGCAGTACTACAGCTTTCCTTTCCTTACTCCATAGCCACAGCTCTTGCAAAACAATGCAGCTCAGCTCAGACTAGGGCATTAATGCTTGCTGATCTAGTATTTTGGTTTCTCCTGCTCTGTGTGCCTGCAAATGTTGTACAGTGAAGATGGAATGCAGAGGATGATCTCAGTATTTGTAGGTATTTGTTCATAACATATTGAGAGACACTGAAACACAATATAAACATATGGACATCATCTTAAATGCAAACTCTTTTAACAGAACAATTGTTCCCTTCTGTGTAACAGTCTAGACTCCAACAAATCCTGCCTTGCACAGCTAGAGTTGCAGCCAGTGCGGTCGCAGTATGGTTTACGTGAAAAGGTCAAGTCTTTCAAGATTTGTGGAGAAAAGAATATTCTCTCCAATCCCAATATGACTGATAGTGCCAATTTATATTGGGATCAAAAGACATGAAATGAAAGAAACACATTACATCATGGCCTTGCTAATGAACCCTGAATGTTAATTTGAGACAAAAGCATGAAGGGATTGCTTCACCATTTGTATAGAAAGTTTTATACATTCACATGGGCAGTTGACATGACATTTAATTGTACTGTCCTCAAAGAAAATTGTTTCTTATATTTTCATCATTTGGATGTACAGCAAACAACAAAGTTTGTACACAACCTAAATGTATCTATTTAAAGGGATAGTTCACCCAAATAAGAAAATTCACTCACTATTTACTCACCCTCATGATATCCCAGATGTGTATGCCTTTCTTTCATCACCAGAACACATTTGAAGAAAAGTAGAAAAATATCTCAGCTCAGTAGGTCCTGAAAATGCAAGTGAATGGTGATTTCTCCTTTGAAGGTCCAAATATCAAAGTCAGCATAAATTCCAGCCATACAACATACGTTAAATTAATGTCTTCTAAAGCAATAAAATCGCTTTTGGTGCAAAAAAAGATAAATATTTAAGTACTCTTTTAAACTCAAAATCATACTTCCGGCCAGCAGTGGTATGCTTGTGTGACGTAATCGCATCATACTGTCTGTTTGTGATTTTTGGAGCGTCAAAAGAGACATCTCCATTCACTTGCATTATAAGGACCTACTGAGCTAAGATATTTTTAATTATTGATTCATGTGACAAAATAAAACAAGCAATCTCTTGAAGATCCTTCAAAAAGTTGCTGATCAAGCCCAACTGGAGGTAAATAAGACATTTTTCAAGCTTGACAAAAAAAATGTCCCTGGATCCACAGCATTAAACTGGATGGCTGATACACTCACTGTTAATATTAGTCATGATTTTTTGTCACTTGATCAATATGAATAATAATACATTATCAGATTATTTTGAGTCATTGTTTGGGCAAATCAGATCAGTTTTGAAGGATGTAAAAAGTTTCAACTGTATGCGTCATAATCCAAGATGGCAGCCACTGTAATGCTGCAGAATTTTAATGTAATTGTGCCAATTGAAATCATCAGGAAAAGAGCAATCAGATGCAAAAATAAATTTGTTTCTAGCAGAAACGTTTTAAAATAAAATGCACAAAAGAAAAGTAAATTTTTGACATGGTGGTGGCACTATAGAGTTTGTCCTAGAGACCCAAATTTTTGTCTGGGGTCTATTCATGCCCAGTCATATCTGTGTGCCAAATGTAATCATTTTCCTATATGTACGGTTGATGTAAAATTATAGATTTTATATTAAATGTAGCCTACATTGAAGTCCAAACAAGAACCAAATTTTCAATGCATTTAAAAGGAGCGTGCCACTAAAAATAATCCAGACACTCAACAAGGACGCAATTTATGCACAAAACAATGTAAGTCCATATTTCTCTTCTTCTACTTTAGTCCATTCACACTACCAACTTCTGATGAAAGTGCTGTCTTTGTTTATATCAGTGGTGCTTCACAGGGAATGGACTATATGATTGGATGCAGATTATGCAATAACCAGAGAAGCACTTGACTCATCCCATTAGCACTTTACGTATGCAATTTCACCAAACCCACTTGCACCTAGACTTAGCACATCCTTGCACTTCATGGCCATGCCCACTAACTTTGCCAATATGACATATCACTGCGTTTAGCGCTCTTAAAGTGTGCTTAGAGTAAAAATATCTTAAAATGTAGTGTGACATGCTAAACTGAAACTTCTACAGCATTTTTCAAATAGTATTGTAATTATTGTGCATGCATTTTTCATGATCTGATATTAAGGGCCACTGAAATGAACTAGTCAAAGCAAAAAGTTGTCAAATGTCTATGCCCATTTGTCAACCATCCACTTAAATGAAATGCCAAGAGCTAGTTTGAAAACACATGAAAGTTGAACATGAATTAGATAAAGTATTGTATGCGAATCTCTTTGTGGCCACAGTGAAAACATTTTTACTTTGAAAATGTTCTTCATAACAACAGTGTTGAGACATTTTTCTTATCTGGGATTCATTTAAAGTTGGACTTGTTTTAGAGAACATATTGTAGATGCCCACATATGATGGCAGAAGAACTAACAAAACAACTTCAATGGAAACTTGATTAATCTGGGCTTGTCCACAGTATGGTTTACTTAGTTACAATACTGTTGCTCCTTGTCTCAAAAAGAAAAATATGATTATAGTAAACATAAACTTATTCAGACAAGTTTCCAGCCTTTTAGAAACACTTTTCCCTGTTCCGTTTTGGGTGGCGGCTAGAGAGAATGTCAGTAGTTTGGGAAAGTGACACAGGATCATGGTTTTCCAGCCCTGTATATGTGATTTTCCTAGGTAGCAAGACTCAGGATACAGGGCAGAGAAGCCCCTTATAGTCATTGAAGAACCCAGAGAAACCCCCTTGCACACTTTCCCCGGTTGTACACATACACCCAAGCACACTAAAACTCAGTGCAGAGTGCTCCAGACCACCCGCCCCAGACTTGACTCATGGTGTCCGGTATTGAAGAAGCAGACAGTTGAGATGTTCCCATGTCATGCATTTTATTGTGTTTGGCACTGGGACTCTGCACTCTGTCTCCATTACACTAAGGGAGGTGTCGCCACTAAACATTTGTCAGAGAGCTACCATCCTATACACCCGCCCTATGTATCTTTTTTCCACATGTCTAGATGTAAGCATTACTGAACGAACTGCATGAACTGAAACGTTTTTTTATTCACCATTGACATCTGAAAATTGAGAATTAATTATTTTGTTTCCCTCTAAAAGAAAAAAAAGAAAAGCGTTCCAAAATGATCTCTTTGACTCAATAAAAAAAGTTGTTATAAGCCACTGTTATAAAGAAAGAGAAAAAAGTTTGAATCCAGGGCGAGCTGAGTGACTCCTGCCAGGTCTCCTAAGCAACCGAATTGGACCGGTTGCTAGGGAGGGTAGAGTCACATGGGTTAACCTCCTTGTGGTTACAATTAGGGTTCTCACTCTAAATGGGGCATATGATAAGTTGTGTGTGGATCGCGGAGAGTAGCATGAGCCTCCACGTGCTGTGAGTCTCCGTGGTGTAAAGCACAGCGAGCCATGTGATAAGATGCTTAGATTGACTGCCTCAGAAGAATGAGACTTGTTCTCCGCCACCCGGATTGAGGTGAGTAACCGCGCCACCATGAGGACCAACTGAGTAGTGGGAATTGGGCATTGAAAATTGGAAGAAAAAGGGGGAAAAAAAAAGATAGAAAAAAGTTATGATTATGTCATTTTTCCGGAGTCTGCTTTTTGTTAATTATGTCTTGGCACATGTGCTTTTAATTACTTGTCAAGTTAGTGTAAAAGAATGGTGCTACTCCAAGTGCATTCCCAATTACCTAGTCTTAGTAACCCAAAGACCTCAGCAAAAACACTTTTCAAGTCTTCATGCTCATTCACAGCATATATAATTAAGCTTGAAAACCATTAAACCATACTGCATGCTACAGTATGTACAGGTTTCTATTGTTGGCAACTCTTTCTTCATACAGTATTTGTCCACTTTACAATAGGGTACATTTTCAAATGTTACATAAGTTAAATAAGTGTTATAAAGCATGTATAACACATGAGATAAATGGCTCAATATTTGGCATGCTATAACTGCATAACAATAATTTATAACCTTTAATAAACCATTCACAAATGAAAGATTAATGTAAAATGTTACCAAATCCTGATCAAGTTTACATGCCCATCTTTTTTTAAATTTTTTTATTGAGGTTCATATTCTGGTTATACCTTTTGGGGCCACTCTATAATTTAAGATCAATGCCAGAGCATTAATATTAATACTAGATGAGAATTAAAGAAAAGGCCATGAGAATCACTCTAGCCACTGCAGTGCAGATGATCTGTCAAAATATGATTGATTTTATTGAAATTGATATGCTATGAAAGTTTCTTCCTTGCACGGCAGTATCACTTCCTTCATGGCAAATGCAGTGCTTGTGGGAAATGCCACAGCAGACGACCCCTCGAATTCTCATTTCCAACACAAGGTTTTTCAGGAGACAGAAGGATTTTGACATCAAAACAACCACTTAGTAAATCCAAAAGTGCCAGGGAACCTCCCTTTTTCGATCTTATTGCATCCATAATGGTCTGATGTCTAATTTGCACTAAATGCTCTATGTTTCAAGTGATGACTGGCCACTGTGTATGTTGGAGGCAAGCCCATTGTTTTCATGTGCGGAGAGCTGGGATATCTCCACAGGCAGCTTTTCAATGGTTTTCTTTAGTGGCTAAAGAGGAAAAAAGCAACATGATAAAACAAGGGAACGGACGGGCCACTGGATTTATATGGATATGACATCAGGCAGTGACCATCGCTGTCAAACAGGCACCCAAACATGCACTTTAGGCAAAGGGTGCTTGCCTGGTTCCAAAATCCCATCCCAGAGAGCCTTGTGTTGTCTGCACAATGGAAATCCAAACCACAAGAAAGATTTTTCCATGCAAATTTGAAATTTATACAGGAAAAGGAGAAATATATAATCTGCTGCACCCCACAAAACCCTGAAAACTTCCCCATCTGCCAGCAAAACTATCTCCCATCTGCCTTAACTGACTGCAAGAGACCCAAAGCAGTAAAGATAATTTAGCAGATTATAGTTTTGTTGAATTGCTCAGCAATTAAGTGATTAATATATTTCTACATTTTGTTGATGAAACGTTGAATGGCACTATCCACGAATAGGGTGCAAATAGGGTCTGAAACTCTTAAAATATAAAAAAAAGTGTTTGCAGGCTTGGGAAGTAACGGAAGGCTTGTTACGGCGTTATGTAATCAGGATACAAAAAAGTGTAACTGTAGTCTGTTACAGTTACATTAAAAACTCAACGTATTCAGATTACAATTACATTTGGTAAAAACTGGGATTACTAGCAGGATTATAAAATTTCAATATATAAAAAATAAACAAAATTTCCTCCTGACATAAAACAAAGAAGACCGCCGCTTGCTTTAGAGTGGTACAGATATGATCAGTTGCGCCCTCAAAATTTTCTGGTTTTCTCTGGTGACACATGAATCTGGTGCCACTTACTGTCGCATGCGCAAATAACACCTGTCTCACATCAACGCTGCTCTGCAAACAAGGGTCAAACCATTAAAAGGGCTGTTTCATCGCAATGGCCACTTGAGAAATAGTATAATTTTTGTGGAAATTCCAACATTGTTGTCACTTCAATGGAGAAAAGGGAAACAACATTACAGTTCAGTGCAGTTTATAGCTTCCAGCTGTGAAGATGTAGTGTTTTTCCAAGGACCCAATACATAACATAAAGAACCATTTAAAGGTAAGAATTAGAAATTTCTAATTTCGTCATAAGTGTTCCCTAAATTCGCCGTCAGACCGTCTTTCGATTGTTTTTGCAGGAGCAGGAATAGAAGCAGAGAAACGACCACTCGATCCCCCCCGGCGAGCGGCCTGTATTCCTGTACCGGAACACCTACTGTCGAAACTTTAGTGTGACTTCTCATTTCCATCTTAACTGCAGTTGAAACTCCCAGCTACGCCCACAATAATCCAGATTTGTTTGAAAACAGCGTTTCCGTTTTTGAAATGCTCTCCATCCACAGTTATACTGTGCAGTAGATCCTGTCAATATGTCAATTTTGAGAAATGATGGGTGCCCAGTTATGAATGTCGACTTGATCATAAAGCTAATTTATTGTAACAATAATATTGCCAGACATTGCCTTGTGCGGTTGGGTGGTGGGTGGGTGGTACACAATGAACAATTATTCTCAATTACAGGGCGTTCATTGTTTGGATTAGCTCCTCTTATATCAGCTCTGGGAGATAATGCTCAAAGGGACCCACATCTATTACATTTATCCCTACCTCATGGAAACAACACAATCAACATTGCTTTGACCTTGGGATGTGGATATAATGTTCCAGGTGTTCCCTCAATGTTACGTTCAAAACAATCCACCTAATGAAAGAGTCTGGGAAATTTCATTAAGGTTTTTTGGATATTATTAGTTAACATTTGCAGGCTGATAGTATCTGCCGGGTCGTCCCAGAATGACGAGGACAGGCTGTGGGAAAGTGGCACACAAGTGCTGATATATCTACTGATGGGGCTGTAATTGTTGTTCCCTGAGCGATCACCCTCTTAAACCAGAGTTTGGTGACTCAATGGTGCGCTTTTCAACTTTTAAATTCACGTCATCTTGTGATACTTTGGTTGACATGCAAATGGAACAGCAATGAGGTGGTTTCCAAAATACTGATAATAGGCTTAACATAAATGACACCATCTATGACATTTTAATTACAATAAGTGTAAATATGACATTTTAAATACAACTTCTTAATCCTATGTTGATTGGGTTTAACAAAGCAATGGGTAATGTCATTAATATTCATAGTTTTTTGTGCATGTACTATACACATACATTTTTGTATGTTTGGATACACTCACTTAAACATCAACATATTGCCAGCATCTTAAACATAAAACCTTTAATTTTACAACTTATCAAACAGAAAAGTCTTTACGAATCCTCTAGTCTAAACACTAGTCGGAACTGAAATTCCAGTTTGGAAAACTTGTGAGGACTCTCATTTATTAAAAAAGTAATTAATAAAGTAATTAATCTGAATAATAGAAAAAAATTATTTTCGACTGATTATCCAAGAAACACAAGGATAAAACAATATTTTAAATCGCACCAAAATTATTAGTCTGTAAAGCCAATATTACTAAAATGTGAACTTCATGAATGAAAATGCATACGGTGTGATTTAAATTGGACGGCCGCTGCTGGACTCTTTTCACATATGGCAGTCTGCTCTCACAGACACATCGCAAAGCAATGCCATCATTTCACATGGACATTGGTATTTGTATCATTTCCTAATTATCTGTCCAGATTTGTCATTTGCCTTCTGAAGACCTGGTTTGTTGTTCTGAGCTTAATTAATTGATTATATTCTCTTTTGGGGGGTATAAGTTTTATATAAGTTATTAATTTCCTTTTGGGGTAAGCTCCTCTCCCAAGCCATCATCCAGCAGTATCTGACAGTTCGTTCAACTGAAATCAGAGTCTTTCTGGAAGAAATGTATTTATAATTTACTCTATGTCCCAACCAAAACCCCAACCCTAAACCTCTAGAACCCATGTCTCTTAGATTGTTCATGTGATCAGTAGAGTCACAAGGAAATGGGATCTACCTTGAATTGATGCAAATATGTCGGATGTGGATGGCGCTTATTAGTAATTTAACTGAATGGGGTTGATGAACTGTCAGAAGCTACAGGTCAATGTCCTGTGTGATCATGTTACTAGATTACAACTCTGCACACTCTGGGTATTCTCTCAATCAACATTTGACTGATAAGTAATAATAATATTAAAAAAGAAAAACTAGCAATTCAGTCCATTACAAAAGTTTTAGATCCATAGGACTTTAGATTGAGGACTAAACCCCATCAGTTCACAGTAGAATGTACATTAGTGTGCTTGTACAATACTTTAATGGCAGAGTCATTAAACGAGTTAAACAGACATCTTGGCAGACGCATCTTTGACACAGTGCAAACTGGTGGATTTGGCCTTGCTTTACCTACCACGTTACACTTGAGATTGATGTGAGAGAGCTGCACTTTTCCGTCTGCCAGAGACATCCGCGTGTTCTCCTGCATTTCCAAAAACAACTCATAGAGTGTGGTGGGGGTTTGGGGGCAGTGTTGCTCACCAATAAGAGAACCCTGCTGAAATCCTGAAATCATGACTGAAATCATGGTTTCCTAAAACCGATAATTATTAAAACATGTGTCCTAAAATGTGTATAATGGCACAAACTCCACCCTGTTTTTGGATTTTTTTGTGGGATTTTATTTCCAAGACTTATTGAGACCCTCGGTTAGCCTCAAATTATCTGTCCACTTGGATTTCTGTAAATAAAGCCACAAAACTAACTGTTTGACTAACTTTATTTTGATCAAATTTTATTAGCATGCATTTGCAATTAAGTGAATGGGTTCTGCTCATTTCTTTAGTAGGAAATATCAATTTGAGCAACTGTACTATCTCAAACACTTCACCGCTAATTTTTCATTCCACTTAAATTGATATTTATGTAACATACATATTCTGGATTTGATTTCCACTATATTTATGAGTTCCACTACAAATAAAAAAAAAAATGTCAATCTTGCAACCAACAAACCCAGAGATTTAAGAATGTGGCTTGTACTTGGCGGAAATTTTAGAGACAGTCACGAAATAAGTATGGGCTGTAAACAATAAGGCACGCAGATATATGTACTTCACATGCAATGTCAGAAATTCTAAATTTCTTCTTAGAGTGAAACACTGGCAGCAATTTCACCAGCAATTTACTGCAAATATACAGCACACTTAATGTAAAGCTCAAATGCAGCTTTTTACTGTATTCATTAAATATTGACAGCAACTGTTTTTCAAAGTAATTACAGTACAGTTCTGCAGTTTTAATGGTTTATTTTGCTGTTGTTTTTGTTGCCGTTTTAGTTACTTGTTTTTTAAGGTTCAGGTTTTACTTTTTATCTAAAAGTATGATTAATGATTGTCATCAATGTTGAGTTTTGTATGCTGAGTGTTGATATCTGTATGTGTCTAGAAGTCAATTCACAAATTCACTATTAACAATAGACACTCAGTATAAAAATCTGCATTGCAGAACTGTCTTTGAATGCTTATAGTTGAATTACTTCTGTATTGTATAATGCTATTGCCTCATTTTATGGCATTTGCAAGTTATGATCAGACTTAAAGTCTGACTTTAAGTTTAGCTTTTTTCCTTCCAAGCAACACAGTGAAAATGTTTGTATTGAACTACAACACATTAACACTGGCTGGAAGAACATTAAGAAGAAAGCAAATGCCAATCACCATAATGGTGACTTTAAATAAAACAACTATTTAAAACACTAAATAGTGCTCTGAACTCTATTAGTTCTGAATGAAAACTTCTGTACATGTCCCATAAAACCCTGATGCAGCCCAAACATATATAGTACTTATTCAAGCACAAGACCTGATCTGCATTTCACAATTTTAGGATCCCACAATGCAGTGCAATACTATTATTTTGCATTTATACCATATTTTTTAAAGGTTTAATTGTACTTTTTTTAATTGCATTTAAACAAGTGAAGAATGAGGGTGACAGGGTTGGATCCAGTATTGTTTTTATGTGTCAACAGCGTGAACACTAACAATAAGCCACAGATCTGTACCACACTTTGGGTTTTAAAATATCTGGTTCAAAATGTCACTAGCTTTCAACAAGATGGCACTAGGGTTTTGAATGTTCAACTACCCAAAATGCTTGGCAAATAACAGCTTTTTACTGTTAAACTCACTTCACAATGAGCCTGCTCTTTCTATTTCCCAGAATGCAACATTGTTTACAACAAACTGTTGTATTTAAGAATTACAGAAGATTGCTGTTAGAATTCAGCCATAAATTTTAACACTGTGCAAAGAAACACTGGGTTAGTCTTCACTGGAAGACTCTTCATCAGTAGTCCTTGGAGAAGTCAAACAACGTACACACACAAACAGTGCAAGTACTTTTAACTTAGTTATAACTTTACATTGAAGCATATACTGCACATTTCAGTGCGTATATAAGGCAGAACGTTTTGATATTCATCAAATATTCTGATAGGGGCTTGTTCTAAACTTTTTACATTTCATAAACATAAGATTAAGGTATGAAATTGCCCCCATATTTATATCATGATCAAGTGAAAAATATAAATGCCTTACACATTACAGTGACATTGTGTTGAATATAATGCACAACCGACAGAAAATAATACATGTGCAAAGTATCTTTACAACAATGTGGCTCTAATACAGCATTTAATTCAGCAAACCCAAATCCTAAAACCTTAAAGTTTACCTGAAGAATTAGCACTGTTCTTTTCCTACCTTTTGGTATTACCTTCAGAAAGTCTCAATAAATATACAGTATATCAATATATTTGATAAATGGATTGTTATAAATTGTTAAAATCCCGTATTACTTTGTTATGTCACAGTTTTAAGGTTTTCCAGACAGTAGGTTAACACATTGTAAAGCTGTCAAGGAGCACAAATCTCTGATGAATGTGACGCAAATAGAGCAAAATAGTTGAGTAGTTCCTACTGGGTGGGTTTATAGCACCTCATTGTGTAATCTTCCAAAGGCTCATCACACATTGCTTGATTGCTGTTTTCTTGGCAATGATGGCTGATGACAAATGCAGTCCATCAGATATACTAAATACAATTTTTTTTTTAAATAAACAAATAACACCCTACATACAGTATTACCTGTACCAACTCACCAGCATTCAAAGGGATTTGAGGAAATTGGAACTTGAAAATAAACTGGCAATCCCTTTGACATGGAACAGTAGTCTGATATGTTTAAAGTGGTAACTGTTTCTGTTGGGAGTTCTGAAGACAGTGCAGTTATCAAGCTATAACACAGTGCACGAGTGACCATTTAAGTAAGCTTTAACCCAGTGGAAACCCATGCAGACATTTTGAGGTAGGGTTCTGATACAGAGCTCTGTACCACTGCCTGCTAAGTTTGTAAGAGCTAGATTGAATGGAAACCACCATGACAAATTTGTTTTTTCTGGACTATTCACACCATGATTGTCAAGCTAACAAAAAGGACAAAAAACACCATAAAAGAACCATAAACTTGCATGCCAGTTTCCACGTGTTCTGAATCAGAAGTCATTCAATACCTCAACGATGGCAGCCCTCAATTTCTAAATACTGTATACCCTAACACACTTCAAATAAAACAGCAGTTCATACTAGCTCATTATTGCAAATTTCTCAAACTTCTAGCAGGAACTCTTCCTCCATGCCAGCTAGGACCGAGCTACCCAGGAGGTTCAGCCTGGCCTAGAGAGGCCAGTCCCCATTCCCTGTGATCTCCAGAAGTTCTGTTCCTTGCTCTTCAAACCTGTTTACCTGTATCCTCGATTCCCTGATTCCCGTGGCCTGCTCGGCCTGGTTCTTGGCTCTAGTCTTCTTGTTCATACTGAACTGCATCATCCACCTAGCTCTGAAAATGATCAACATTCTGTATTGCGTCAATCAAGAATTACTTTGATTCTGTGGACTCTTTTGTTGAGCGGAGGGAGCTGGAGTAAGGAGGGGGGCTCAATAATGAATTTTGGGATTCCCCCATGACCATATGAATACAGAATACCACTGTATTTTGTCTGGTTTATTACTGTTGATTTGATTTCCTATTTCTGTTGTAATTATATCGGTATGCTCCTTGTTGAAGTAATTAGTATCTTTACTCCTGTATATATTTCCCTGATGTTTATCTAGTGTTCAAGGTTTCGTGATTCAGTGTGTTTATAGACTTGTTTTGTGGGCATTTTCTGGTGTAAGTATGAGTTTTTATAAACCACGTTGCATTTATATTCTACACTTAGCACGTTTACATGCATATTCTTACAGTGATTATGCTTAATAAGCCAAAAAGTGTGCATGGCCATGCAAACACATCAAACGGCTTTCCTTTATTGATATAATGTCATAAACTACTAAAGAATAAACTGATCAACACAGGTAGATTTTTATGAAGATAAATCAGTAGCAAAACTCGAGAGCTTGCATATTTGGATAATAAATATTTGTACTCGTAAGTTGAAACTTACACTTACAGCACAGATGTGAAAACTTATAAAATAACAATTTGAAGTTGAATGTTGCAATCTGCACTCACAGACATTAATTCAAATCGTCTAGGTTACTATTAGGGAACGGAGGTTACAATAGTAACCTAGACGTTCCCCGTCTGTCGCTCACTTCAACGTTGTGTCGAAGAAGCGACACTAGGGGACAATTTTTAACCATGTACGTGCGCTACTGAAGCAGGTGCGGGATGGCAGTTGCGTGCCAAAACGACAGGCTGTGTCAGACTGCGCGTACCCTTCCCCAATGCCCATAAAATCATCATAACCTTCTGGTTCCCTACACCCCGATATGGGGGGAACAAGGCGATGTTCCAAGCATGGGAGCAAGCCATGCCAGCCGTGCCTTTTCTCTCTCTATGTTTCTCGCATAGAGCTAAAGTGGCTGGGGCCATCTTAACACTATCACACGCATCGGGGAAGGTGTTCTTTCCCAACTCCTATTCTTTCAGGGGGTTAAGACCCTGCGGAGACCACACCTGCCCAGGCTGGGGGATAAATTGAGTCTGCCCGGTAAATCGAGTCCTCACGAGGGCAACTATATGAGCAATCATGTTATCGTGATAGCATGTCATTGAAGTCTATTCTAACTGATAAAAACACAGACAATGACACATCTTTAATTTCACAATCTATAACTTCAGATATATACTATTATGTGTAACTTATGGTCATTTATAAAAGTCAATTGTGGTATTTAAAAAGTTATATCGACATACATCATAAAATGATTTTATAGGATTTCTACTGAGGCAGTGAATGTAGTACCCATTAATAGGTCCCACAGCCAATTTAATTGCTGTGAAGTCATAGGGAGTCCAGATTTTCAGGGGGGACTTGATTTCTCACGACACCGGTTCTGCTTTACCCTAACAAAAAGGCACGGGCTGGCACTGTGGAGTGATGTCGTTGTGTACAAAAATGTCCCATTTCATTGGCTAGGCATCAACCAAGAAAACGACTTCATTGCCCCCTCTCTTGCATCAGGATTTTACAAGTGCATAAGTGAGTTTTGCTACAGGTTTGTCGCAAAAGTCAAGGAGTGAAGATTTAAGGTTACAGTGCCAGATTTGAGAGGTTTTACTGCAAAAATGAATTAAAATACAAAAGTTAATGTGAAAAAGTAATTTTACACATTTATGACTACTTGTCTGCCATTGTAAATTCAAAACACAAGCTTTAAATTATTGTCTGTGAGTGCAGATTGCAACATTCAACTTTTGCAATCTGCAAAAAAAACATGGTATAAATGCAGTTTTCACATCGGTGCTGTGAGTGTAAATAAAAAATTACGAGTACAAATATTTATTATACAAGTTCTCTAATCCAAATATGCAAGCTCTCGATGTCACGAATGATTAACAAGGCAGACGAGGAGATGCGGATCCAAACGCAGTTTGAATTTTATTGAATAAGAAAACACAAAATGAACAACCCACGATGGGGAAAAGAAACATAACCTGAAGAAGCTGACCAAGGTAGACACGAACAGGGAACTAGGGAGAGAAGCACACGCCAAGACAACATCAAACAACGATCGACGAAGACTGAACAAAGACACGGGGTATAAATACACAAACATGGGAAAAGGGGCCAATGAAAGAACAGAACTCAAACAAGATAACAAGGTGATTAACAGAAACCAAAGGCAAATTAACAAGGGCAGGTGCAAACAATGAACAGTGAACACAAGACTATGGAGGTACAAGCGTGACAAAAGTGAAAACTAAGGAATACCAAAAGTGACAAAATCACAAACAAAGGGCAACAGTGAGACAAGACAGGGTAACCGTTACATAGCCCCCCCCCCCCTCAAGGATCGGATACCAGACGATCCTTGACAATAAACAACAAAGACAAAAATCTACAAGAACAACATGAGGGCACCAGGGGCAAACAGACAGTACAAGTGGGCACATGGGCAGACAGGCAGACCAGGGGGGCACACTGGGCAGGCAGGAAGTCCGGGGGGCACAGAGGGCAAGACAGGCAGGTCCGGGAGGTACCAGGGGCAGATAGGAAGTCCGGGGGGAAATGAGACAGTCCACGAGGGCACGAATGAAGGTGAGACAGTCCACGGGGGCACATGTGGAGATGAGGGTTAGGGGCCCAGGGAGGTATCGACCGGGCAGGGACAGGTTTTGATGGTCTGGGAGCTGGCCACCGGGCAAGGACAGGTTTGGGGAACCTGGGAGGAGGCCACTGGACGGGGATTGGGTCAGGAGGCCAGGAGGGAGGACTCAGGACAGGAACAGGGTCAGGAGGCCTGGGTGGAGGCCACAGGACAGGGACTGGATCAGGGGGCCTGGGAAGAGGCCACGGGATTGGGGCTGGGTCAGGAGGTCTGGGGAGAAGCCACAGGACAGGGACTGGGTCAGGGGGCCTGGGAAGAGGCCACAGGACGGGAACACGGTCAGAAGCCCTGGGAGGAGGCCACAAGACAGGGACCGGGTCAGGAGGCCTGGGAGGAGGCCACAGGATAGAGGCCGGCTTTGGTGGCCTGGGAGGTGGTCGTGGGCCAAGGGCCGGTTCAGGGGACCTGGGAGATGACCACAGGACAGAGGCCGGTTTTGGTGGCCTAGGAGATGGAGTGGCCACAGGGGAGGCCGGCGGAGCCACGTGAGGCGGAGCCAAGGAGGACCTCTGAGGCGGAGCCGAGGGAGGTGATGGCTCAGAAGGCCCAGAAGGCGGAGCTGAGGGAGGCTCAGGAGGTGGAACCGAAGGAGGCTCAGGAGGCGGAGCCGGGGTAGGCGGCGCCGTGGGAGGCTCTAGGAGCGGAGACCAGGAAGACTCTGGAGTCTCTGGGGGCAGAGACGTGGGAGGCTCTGAGGGTGGAGCCGCCGAAGGCTTGAGTGGCTTGAGAGGCGGTGCCGGAGGAGGCTCGGGAGGCGGAGCCATAGGAGGCTCGGGAGGCTCTGAGGGCGGAGCCGTCGAAGGCTTGAGTGGCTCGAACGGCGGAGCCGTAGGAGGCTCGGGAGGCTCGGAGGGCGGTGCCGTCGAAGGCTTGAGTGGCTCGAGAGGCGGAGCCGTGGGAGGCTCGGGAGGCTCTGAGGGCGGAGCCGTCGAAGGTTTGAGTGGCTCGAGAGGCGGAGCCGTAGGAGGCTCAAGAGGCTCGGGGGGCGGAGCCGTCAAAGGCTTGAGTGGATCGAGAGGCGGAGCAATAGGAGGCTCTGGAGGCGGAGCCGTAGGAGGCTCTGGGGCGGAGCCGCAGGAGGCCCCGTAGGCGGAGCTTCAGGAGGCTCGAGAGGCTCTGGGGCGGAGCCGTAGGAGGCTCAAGAGGCTCTGGGGGCGGAGCCGTAGGAGACTCGTGGGGCGGAGCCCTGGAAGGCTCGAGAGGTTCAGGAGGTGGAGCCCTGGAAGGCTCGAGAGGTTCGAGAGGCGGAGCCCTGGGGGGCTTGAGGGGCGGAGCCCTGGCAGGCTCGAGAGGCTTGAGGGGCGGAGCCCTGGCAGGCTCGAGAGGCTTGAGGGGCGGAGCCTTGGCAGGCTTGAGAGGCGGAGCTCTGGGAAGCTCAGGGGGCGGAGCTCTGGAAAGCTTGGGAGGCTTGAGAGACGGAGCCCTGGAAGACTCGAGAGACTTGAGAGGCGGAGCCCTGGAAGGCTCGAGAGACTTGAGAGGCGGAGCCCTGGAAGGCTCGAGGGGCTTGAGGGGCGGAGCCCTGGAAGGCTCGAGAGGCTTGAGAGGCGGAGCTCTGGGAAGCTCGGAGGGCGGAGCTCTGGAAAGCTTGGGAGGCTTGAGAGGCGGAGCCCTGGAAGGCTCGAGGGGCGGACCCTGGTAGGCTCGAGAGGCTTGAGAGCCGGAGCCCTAGAAGGCCCGAGAGGCTTGAGAGGCGGAGCTCTGGGAAGCTCGGAGGGCGGAGCTCTGGAAAGCTCGGGAAACTCGGACGGCGGAGCTCTGGTAAGCTCGGGAAACTCGGACGGCGGAGCTCTGGAAAGCTCGGGAAACTCGGACGGAGCTCTGGAAAGCTCGGGAAACTCGGACGGCGGAGCTCTGGAAAGCTCGGGAAACTCGGATGGCGGAGCTCTGGAAAGCTCGGGAAACTCGGATGGCGGAGCTCTGGAAAGCTCGGGAAACTCGGAGGGCGGAGCTTCGGAAAGCTCGGGAGGAGGAGCCCTGGAAGACTCGAGAGGTGCTGGCTCTTGGACGATCGAGGCTTCTGGTGCTGGCTCTTGGACGGTCATGGCTACTGGCACTGGCTCTTGGACGGTCTTGGCTACTGACTCTGGCTCTTGGACGGTCATGGCTACTGGCACTGGCTTGTGGACGGTCATGGCTACTGGCACTGGCTCGTGGACGGTCATGGCTACTGGCACTGGCTCTTGGACGGTCGAGGCTACAGGCGCTGGCTCTGGGGCGGTCGAGGCTACAGGCGCTGGCTCTGGGGCGGTCGAGGCTACAGGCGCTGGCTCTGGGGCGGTCGAGGCTACAGGCGCTGGCTCTGGGGCGGTCGAGGCTACAGGCGCTGGCTCTGGGGCGGTCGAGGCTACAGGCGCTGGCTCTGGGGCGGTCGAGGCTACAGGCGCTGGCTCTGGGGCGGTCGAGGCTACAGGCGCTGGCTCTGGGGCGGTCGAGGCCACAGGCGCTGGCTCTGGGGCGGTCGAGGCCACAGGCGCTGGCTCTGGGGCGGTCGAGGCCACAGGCGCTGGCTCTGGGGCGGTCGAGGTGACAGGCACTGGCTCACTGACCTCCGAGGCGACAGGCTCCGGCTGGGTCACCGTGGCATGCGCCGGCCTGGCTCGCTGGGCGCTGAGGGCGGCGCCAAGGGGGGTTTAGGGCACGGGGCGGAGGCTGGCGGAGGCTGGAGAGCAGAGACCTTTCCCCTTCTCCTCCTCCTCCGGGCTGAGGCGACTGGCGAAGCTGGGAAGCTGTCCCTGGTCAGCGTGGCTTCAGGCTTGTTGACCGTGGCTGGCAAGGGCTCAGGTTCGCTGACTGTGGCTGGCGAGGGCATAGGGTCGCTGACCGGGACAGGCGTGGGCTCAGGGGCAGGCAGAGGGGTCTCCACTGTTGATGGGATGCTCGCTAGTAGGGTCGCCTCTATGTAGTCCAGAAGACTCCAGCCTGGCGTTGGCAGTGGCGCCCGCTCCCTCAGCGAGGGGTTCAAGTTGTCCCTGAAGAAAACCATCAGCATTTCGTCCGGGAAGTTGGTTAGGTTCGCCAGGGGGAGGAAGTTGAGGACGTGGTCTACTATTGGGCGGTCTTCTTGTTTTAAGTTGAGCAACCGGTTGCTGGCCCAAAGAGCTGCTGGATCCATGATGTGGGTCGATCGTTCTGTCACGAATGATTAACGAGGCAGACGAGGAGATGCGGATCCAAACGCAGTTTGAATTTTATTGACTAAGAAAACACAAAATGAACAACCCACGATGGGGAAAAGAAACATAACCTGAAGAAGCTGACCAAGGTAGACACGAACAGGGAACTAGGGAGAGAAGCACACGCCAAGACAACATCAAACAACGATCGACGAAGACTGAACAAAGACACGGGGTATAAATACACAAACATGGGAAAAGGGGCCAATGAAAGAACAGAACTCAAACAAGATAACAAGGTGATTAACAGAATCCAAAGGCAAATTAACAAGGGCAGGTGCAAACAATGAACAGTGAACACAAGACTATGGAGGTACAAGCGTGACAAAAGTGAAAACTAAGGAATACCAAAAGTGACAAAATCACAAACAAAGGGCAACAGTGAGACAAGACAGGGTAACCGTTACACTCGAGTTCTACTGATTTACCTTCATAGATTTTTGCTTGTTACCCCTATTTTGCATTGAATGTAAACACCTTTACCGGCATTCTTACTGGCTAATCCAATATGCGATGGCATTGTACACATGCATCTTTACAAGCAGAAAATGAATAGATTATTTTAAATCTCATTTAAATGTAGATTTCTTGATATGTCTGGCTTTTAAATAAGCTGATTTTTGGGAGCTATCAGCGTATTGGTGTGCATGTCAGACTTGGAGTTAACCAATTCTTACAATGGCCTTATGGCATTACACGTTGAAATTCAAAAAATATTTGTTATTATTTCTTAATGGTCTATAAAGCATGTGATTAATAACAGAGTGGAAATGTTTTGTGTTTTTCCTTCATATGACGGCTGTTTTGACTTCCCCTTAGGGGAGGGCACCATCACAGCTGTGAACACCACAAAGAACACTAAGAAATGCATTTTTGTTTAATATTATTTTTTATGTACTTCAAAGAACATCAAAACCAAGTCCTTGACCTCAGATTGTCAGGGTTCGCATTTGATGTCACAATGGGTGGGGCCTAATAGGCGTTCAGTGCTTGAAGAGCACAAAGCACCACCACTCCTATCCCCTGCCATTTCAACTATAGTGATCATCTGTTTAAACTCAGTGCTCTCACTGTAATCTGTCAGACTGTGACGCCATGAACATCGTATATAACAATTATTTTAAAATGTCAAAGATCTCCAGGAGTGATTTTCAGGTGTGAATTACATTATTGATGGTAAATCTTACAAATATTACACTCAGAAATGGTTTGATTTATCTAGATTAAAGCTACAAAGTTTCTTTAGCCAGTTTCTTTGTCTCAGGTTCTCAAGGAATGTTGTCTTCAATTGACCTTGTGCTTCTCTGCACTCTGTCTCACAAACACTTATCTGATAGGAGTTGTGATGTCAGTTATGTTCATATTTCCAAACTGGAATGATTTGCTTACTATTTGGCCTTAGGGTGTATGTCACATTATGGAATAAGATCTTTGCTTTATAAAACAGACAGTAGATTAAATGACAAAATGCATGACCTGATGGGTGGCTACATTTACAGTGTTTATGGGTATTTGGGTTAAACTTGGACTATCCATTTCTTTCAGAATCGTATGTCTCCGATCACTATTATGAGGTCAGTCATTGTTTTCTCTCTTCGAAGTTAAAGGCACACCCTTTCAACAACGTTTAGTTTCCTCACAAATATCGCTGGCATATTCAAACATTGTTAGCAGTGTTAAATTGAGAATGCCTTTTAAATTCCAATTTAATTCCTGAATTTGAACTAAATTTGAATTGAGGTAGGAAACAAAGGAGGCATTGGATGTAGAATTCCAAATCTAATTTAGGATAGTAAAATTCAAAGAAACTGCTTTAAGTGTTATTTTAAATTATACATTTAATTTGTCATATCTCATATTCCATTAACATTATCATACACAACAATTCATGATAATAATAATCAATATTTAAAAATAATTGAAATGTATATATATATATATATATATATATATATATATATATATATATATATATATATATATATATATCATTCCATTAATAAATTAACCGCCATTTTGTAGAAAAGTAAAAAAATGTTTTTTTTACAATGTAGGACAAGTGACATTCAAATTCCAATGTAACATCCAGTGGAGTGTGACCAAATAAATTCAAATTCCAACTCATGAATTACTGGGGATCCAATTCTAAAGTCTATGAATGATGGAATGGATTTCACCCAACCCTAGTACAGTACATGGACATAAGCTCCTAATACATTTTTTGCATCAATATTATCAATAATTTGTTGAGTGCCAGAAGGATTATCTCTTCGTATATTATAATTATAGATGATAATTTGAATAACTGCACCAGCAATTATTCATGCTTTCTGATGAGTGTGCTTTTAAAAGTAACAATTCTGGCAATGACTGTCAACGAATTCCAAATTTGGTGAATAGTATGCCATAAATGGTGGTTTGGAGGTCACATTTTTAAACTCATCCATCAAGTCCTCTATTTTGATACGTCTTACTGATCGATAGGATCACCAGATTGATTTTTTGAATCCCAATTTAGATATATTTTAATATGTATTTACTTATAAACAAGCCCTTCAAAAATGTAGAGTTTACTACTAATTTGCTGCAAACTTGCCGCAAATTCGCCACAGATATCTTTCACAAGCAAATGAGCTTTGCAGCAAACTTGCAACAAATTGTCCATTGTTGCCAAAGGTTTGCCGGAGGTTCACCACTCGCATTTATTTTAAAGAAAGTAAGCACAATCACATTTCAAGGAAAGCTAAGTTAGTTGGGTTCTCAAATATTAAACAATAGATTCACTGTTCGGAATATCTTTCCCTCACCGTAACTCATTGTTTCAGTATACATAAATCCATCTTCGAGTTCTGAACATTGAATAAAGTAAAGAGTGTGTGGCAGCGGGGGTGTGGTGTAAGCACCCTTACCGCTTTCCTCTCCCGGACGGGCGCTTGACCACGCCCCCGCTGCCACAGAGCGACACTAGGCTTGTTACAAGGATGTGACTGATAATCCTGAAAATGTTCATTGAGGATTCCATTCTGCCAGAGGCTCATGCAGCTCTTTCTGAAATTACTCCACATCTGTTCTTACTTGCATTTGATTCCTTCAGGTGAAGATGAAACAGATAGCACGCACTTGTGGCACTGGATCTGTTTAAAACAACTGCACGTTAGGCCTGTAAACTTTCATCCATATGTTGTAGAATAACATTGGCAGGAATTATTTGGGAGCTGGCATTATTTATTTAATCAGAAAGGCTCTTCAAACAATGGCATGATCTGCACAACATCCCAAAGTCATCTGTAAGACAATGTTTGGCACTAATGAATTTGTTCAGAACAGATTGAAACCAAAGAATCTGTACTGTCACAACATGATTGCCAAATGATTAAACACTATTAAAGGAATATTTCACCCAAAAATGACAATTTACTGATAATTTACTCAACTTCAGGCTATCTAATTTGTATCTGAAATTCTTTCTTCATCAAAAAAGAATTTAAGACTTTTAAATCACACGTCACGTGGAGGAGGAGGAGGCAGGAAGCGGTAACGGTGTAAGATTGCATTAACTATTCTGCTTACTGCTAACAATATTTTCAACAAACATAATTCAAACATACCATGATAAGAAGTTTCAATTTGATTCCTCACGGTATATAAAGTGCATGCCTTTTAGCATAAATTCCAGTATTTGGGATGGTTTACACTGAACTTTCATTGCGCAAAACAGCCATGATGTTGATCTGTTATTAAGAGTGGCAAGTCTCTGATAAGCGATTTGGGGTTAGTGGACATTTGAATCCAGCGGATTCATTGGCTGACAATAGACAGTGCACTAACCAACCAACATCAAATAAGCTCTAAAACACGGAGGCGATAAGAGACAGGGTTTGAGTCTCTCCAGAGCAGTTGTGCTGTCCGGGGTCAGATAAACAGTTTCCTCTTTTGAAAGACCCCCGCGCTGCATCGGGATAAGGAGCATAATCAGCAAAACACTTCAGTTGAATACTATCATTTACTTATTAAAATAAAATAAACATTACATGACAAGAGCTGACAAGAGTTCATGGCAAATTTGACGCAAACTTGTTCACATGGTAAGGTTTTTTTTGTAAAGAATTTGTAAGGAACTAAAATTTTGACTCACATCCCTCTTGTTTTGGAGATTGTAAGTCATAAGCATATCATGTTCACATCACATTAACAAAAGGAACATTGATAAAGTACTACAGGGTTTTTGCTAACATGCTAGCAATTGTTGGTCTTTTTCACATTTTGGAGACAAGGGTAGGTTTGCACCAGCTGTGCGTAAGTTAGGACGTAAAGTTCACACTAAGGGCTTAGTAACTAAGTCAGTGCTTAATTTGGTTGCACCACCTATACTTAAGGCAAGACTTAACTAGTAGTTTGTGAGCTTTCTGTAAAGTAATGTGTAGTCACATGACATTTACATGTATTGATCCAATAAACAGCCTTCAAACTTTACCCAGAAGTATTAAAAGGCCGTGAATTTTAATTTGATATTGTTACTGTTCATGTTCAAACCTCGCTGCACCGTTACATCAGTTTCATGTTGAAGAGCCACATAAAAGTATGTTTTTTTTTCCCTCTCGTAAATGTAAACGGGTGTACATGTCAACAAGGATTGAAGCCTGTCATGCAAAACATGAACTCACTGATGACATAAAATATCAGTCTGCTTTTTAATTCCATCAGTTACTCCTGGTCAGAGGCTTCCGTAAATATTTAGTTTATACGTAGCGTTACGTTCTACCTAAGTTTAATAGTGCAACGCTGAAATATTTATTAGTACATAAATTGTGACGTAGTGCCCATTTATGTCACAACTAGGCTAAGTTGTAACTTACATATTGCTAGTGCAACCGGCCCCAGGTCTGTTTAGCACTGAATGCCTTTGGAATATAGTGCACAAGTCATGTGGACTACTTTTATATTCAATTTATGAGCTTGACAGACCCAGTTTCCATTCAGCTTTTTCTTTGTTATTGTAGTGTAACTAACAATTTTTTTAGATGGTTAACTTGACTTTCCCCTTCTGTCACTCACTCGAAGTTGTGTCAATATATATTTATAGATAGGTAGAAACCCCTGCAGTAAGCTGACGCCCCCTGTCTCTCGGGCCGGCACGAAGACTTGGAAGGCTCCTAAGCACCCCTGAGACAGATGACCCAGGGAGCAAGACAACCTTTACAGAGCTGGTATCCAGACCACTCCATCCCCCGCTGGAGGGCCGTGAGGTAAATCCTTTGTTTCCTTTTCTCTTTTGTTCGCGGCACTCTGAACGGGCTGCGGTACCCACATTGTCAAAAAGAGAGCGGTTTCCTCACTCATTGGGTCATGTAATCGGTGTCCACAGCCACCGTAGTCACGGCTGCCAGACACCGAGCACCCGCAGTCAAGGCCCTGTGAACGCAGCCTCCCTGCCTTTGCGTGTATGGCCACACAACACCTACAGCCCGCCGGTTGTGACGTGTCTTGAGGACTGCCCAAGAGGCACTGCTCCTAAGTCGCTAACCCGCCCTATGATTGTTTCGCAGAGCAAGGAAATTGCTTTGAGCTCCCCCTCAGCACAGCCACCTCAGGTCGAAGCAACTCTCCTCGATGCGATGTCACCTGCTCCCCCCCGCCGGGAGGCCACAACTGTTCCTCATTGCTTCGTTGTGCCACGTTGCTGTCATTACCCCACCCCAACATCGCTAGTTTAGGTCCTGTCCTGCTGCAAGTGGTAAGCTTCTCTCCCTTGCCACCATCGCCTTCGGCAGGATCTGACTGTTGAGCAAGAATCCTGATGCTGAACCATAGGACAGGGCTTGCACCAAGGGAAACTATTCTTTCACTTAACTCATGTTATTCCATACCCTTACAAAAAAATCTAGATTGCCACAAACTTGCTGCAAATTCTAATTTAACTTGCTGCTAATTATTTTCACAAGCAAATGAGCTTGTTATTCACCAAAAATGTTTGCCAGACGTTTGCAGCTCTTCACCGTAGCAAGCCTTTGGCAACAATGAAGCGTTTGCCACAAAGCTCATTCGCATGTGAAAGTTAATGAATGGCGAGTTTGTGGCAAGTTCGCAGACAGTTTGGGAATATATCCAGTCATGGAATACTAGAAAACTCAAAAACAACATGCCGACTTCCCATGTGCTTATGTTACATACTGGGCATCCAATTTCTCCTATTAATTGTAATACAAGTGGTCCATCTCAGCTAAACTGTCTCTGTTTAACTCCTTATCCCTTATGAGCAATGGCCAAATAAGCTATTTATTTCCTCTTTATTGTTAGATTCCATCCTTTCAATTGCCATTTTGTAAACAACCAAGTTATTGTTAAGTGCCTGAGCTTGATCAGATCATATTTCTAAAAGTCATGTATACATTTATATACACTGCCTGGCCAAAAAAAAGTTGCATACACTAATATATAGTTGAACCGCCTTTAGCTTTGATTATGCTTGCATTCGTTGTGGCATTGTTTCGACAAACTTATGCAACGTCACAACATTTATTTCCATCCAGAGTTGCATTATTTTTAGGCCGAAATATTGTATTGACTACGGGAGAGTCAAAACACTATAGGTGTGCAATCACACACCCGTAAACTCTTCTCCAGCACATCCCAAAGACTTTTTATGAGGTTGAGGTCAGGACTCTGTGGAGGCTTATTCATGTGTAAAAATGATTCCTCATGCTCCCTGAACCACTCTTTCACAATTTGAGTCCAATGAATCTTGGTATTGTCATCCTGAAATATCTGCATACTGTCAGGGAAGAACAAAATCCATTGAAGGGATAACCTAATCATTCAGTACATTCAGGTAGTCGGCTGACTTAATTTTATTGCCGCATAATGTTGTTGAGCCTAGACCTGACGAACTTAAGCAACCCCAGATCGTAACACTGCCTTGAATCCAAACAGTGACTTTTTTTTTTTGGCCAGGCAGTGTACATACTTTTTAAAATGAATATGCTTTTAAAGATTTACATCATTCATTAGGTACTACATGACATGAATTATTAAACCCACTGACAGAAAGCCGTATTCCTAAACTGTTGTGCACAAGGAAATAGACATCTGAAATGTATGATTCCTCCCTCAGTAATCTTATTTAGTACTGGACACTAGTCTGTCTTCACCTCATTGATATCTCAGGGTGCCTCTCCTACAGATCAACTTGAATTCATCACCTCACACTCACTCTTGACTGTACTTCTCTTCCACTAGGCTCAAACCTCCTCCATTCAAACTCTCTGTGATGACCAGTTGCCCTTCGTGAATCACACTACCTCAACCTTGTGGTCCTTCAAACACCACAACATGAGGAATATCAGGTTCTTCCTTCACACCTTCTCCCCCAGCTGCTTGGGCTTTCCTGGTTCAGATACACATTATGAGTTGGATCAATTGCCATTTAAGCTATTCGTCTTAGCAGGATAATACATACATAGAAATTAAGTTTATTAACATTATACCATCTGGCCAGTGGCCAAGGCACACTTGGCTAGCATACACTCTGTAAAAATGGCTCTTTGGAACAACACTTTTTGTGAGTGCTTCAGTATACTAAAGTTTATTGCTGGGAGGCTATAAATTGGTATACTTAAAGTTTGCTAAATTGGAACAACTAATTTTGTACTCAATGCACTTTAGTTTGCCGAAAGCAGTGCTGTGGTGCAACTAAAGATGTAAATATACTTGGCTGTGTAATATGGAACTATTTCAAGTATACTTTAGTACACTTTAAATATCTACACTTGTATTTCATTTTTACACAAATACACAGAACTGACTCAGCGTAAACAAAATGTATTTTGTTAACATAACAATTGCAACTTAATTTCACTGTAAGAGTAAGTGTGGACATATATTAATATTATACTGATAATATACTGCTGACCAACACCACAATAGGAATGGGTGGATCGATACTAAAGTATCGACACTTCCGATACTGATGCTGTATCAAGAATATTGATCCTCACATAAAAATATTGATTCTTAAATATATTTTTAACTAGTGATCTTTTTATTTAGATAACATGAATATTAATGCATCTCATAAGCTTCAAAGTGGAAAAGAATAATTATATGAGTGAATTGTTGCATGGCACCATTACTATTTTTTCTTCCGCTAATCTTGATGCACAGAAATGCTAAAATACACCAGCTAACAGACAGCACTCACCCTTTCAGTCACAGCGCTCGGTCAAAGAGAGAGCAGTGCTTTCCTGAGGTAATGACAGAAAAACAGCATCTGGAGTTTTTCACATTAAGTAATGACAAACCTAGACATGACATTATTATTATTATTATTATAATGAGCTGTGTGACCATTTTTCCAGGTTTATTTAAATTTAGAGGTGTTAAAACATTGATAATCCTGAGCAGGCATCTTTAATTCTTGTTAATAAATGATACCCTTATGAAAACTCATCATGGATTTACTGTAGTAATATTACTGTAGTAATATTGTATTAACCATGACTAGTAACCACGACTGTAGTAAACATGTTTTTTACTTAAAAAATCTTTTTTGGGCAATAACGTTTGGTTACGTATGTAACCTCCGTTCCCCGAGGGAGGGAACGACACGTTGTGTCGGAGAAGCGACACTAGAGGTCTCTCTTGAGCGCCGATATCCACCTCTGATCTATGAAAAAAGGCCAATGAGAGTTGGCAGCCGGTATTTGCATGTCCCGCCCCCGGACATACGGGTATTTAAGCGGCGCAAATACGAGAGTTCATTCAGGATTTTTCTGAGGAGCCGAAATGGTCCGGCCGCAACAGTGGCTCGGTTCAGCGACATGGCAGAGGAAAGACACAACGTGTCGTTCCCTCCCTCGGGGAACGGAGGTTACATACGTAACCAAACGTTCCCCTTCTGTCGCTCTCTCCACGTTGTGTCGGAGAAGCGACACTAGGGGACCCATTCCAATCTTGCCATGCGCTGAACCGTGTACGTGAACCGCCGATACAGAGGCGGGCAGGGATTTAATCCTGTGCCGCGCATCGTCTGTACCTGGCTGCACGTACCCTTCCCCAATGCCCCATAAGAACATCGGAATCCTTCTAGTTACCCTGAGAGGGGAACAAGGCGATGTTTGCCAACATGGGAAAGGGCCAGCCTGGCTGGGCCTCTTTTCTCTCTATGTTTCTCACATAGAGCAATCACAGCCGGGGCCCTTACACGCATATAGGGAAGGGGGTCTTACCCAGACCCTGCGGAGACCACACCTGCCCTTTTTCTTGGGGAGGAAAAGTGGTAGACACGTCACACGGCCGTCTTAGGGCTCGTGTGGAAAGTATGGTGCGGTGGTAGATCCAGCCTCGAAAGGGGGGAGTTGCTACAGCACGGCGACCGGGCAGCTGTAACTGCCTAAGGGATACACGGGGGTCCGATCGTAAGGGGACAGAACCGTGGAATTACACACAGGGGGAGTCCGAGCAGGAGGCCTTACCTGTGGAGCACCTATACAGTACAGGGTAGCCATCAGGGTACCCGCAGTGGCTTGGGTCGGCGAGTTCCTCCGCTGAACCGCGGACCCGGAGGGCTGGGGAGGAATCGACCAGGGTCCCGACTCGGAGTGGGGCGCCCTGGGAAGAAGGCGCACTACTTTACCTTGATGTCAGGAAAGGGCGCTGAGCGCAGCTGATCCACCCGGCCGGTCGGTCTACGTGTTACTGAGTTCTACGGGCTCGGACCTGAGAAAACACGAGACGCAACCGACTCAACGCGGAGGTTGTAAAACCTCGCGAAGGTGTTGGGTGTTGCCCAACCCGCGGCTCTACAGATGTCTGCTAGGGAGGTGCCCTTGGCCAGTGCCCACGAGGACGCAACACCCCATGTTGAGTGAGCTCGGACCCGCAAGGGTAGGGGCACGGCCTGGGTGTGATAAGCCAGTGTGATGGCGTCGACAACCCAGTGGGCGAGCCTCTGTTTGGAGACGGCATTCCCTTTCTGCCGTCCCCCAAAGCAGACAAAGAGCTGCTCAGAGCGTCTGTGCTCTGTGTGCGGTCCAGGTAAATGCGCAGGGCACGCACTGGACATAGCAACGAAAGGGCTGGGTCTGCCTCCTCCCGGGGCAGCACTTGCAGGTTCACTACCTGATCTCGGAAGGGTGTGGTAGGAACCTTGGGCACATAGCCCGGTCGCGGTCTTAGGATCACAGACGTATCTGCCGGACCGAACTCCAGGCAAGTGTCGCTGACAGAGAACGCCTGCAGGTCCCCGACCCTCTTGATAGAGGCGAGCGCGATCAGCAGGGCCGTCTTAAGAGAGAGGACCCTGAGTCCAATTGATTCAAGCGGCTCGAAGGGAGGTCTCTGGAGTCCTGCCAAGACTACCGAGAGATCCCAGGAGGGAACTAGGCCTGGCCGGGAGGGATTCAACCTCCGGGCACCTCTCAGGAACCTGAGGATCAAGTCATGCTTACCCAAAGACTTGCCGTCTACAGGATCGTGGTGGGCGGCAATGGCGGCAACATACACCTTGACGGTGGACGGGGACAGCCTCCTGTCCAGCCTCTCCTGTAGGAACAGGAGCACTGACTTGATCGCGCATCTCAGCGGGTCTTCAGTTCGGGAAGAACACCAATCTGCGAACAAGTGCCAATTTAGGGCGTATAGGTGCCTGGTAGAGGGGGCTCTGGCTTGGTTGATTGTATTCACAACGGTCGCCGGTAAGCCGGCTAGCTCTTCCACATCCTGTCCAGGGACCAGACATGGAGGTTCCAGAGGTCTGGGCGCAGGTGCCAGAGCGTGCCCCGTCCCTGAGAGAGGAGGTCCTTTCTCAGGGGAATTCGCCAGGGAGGAGCTGTCGCGAGAAGTCTGAGTTCCGAGAACCAAGTCCGAGTGGGCCAGTAGGGGGCCACTGACGTGACTTGCTCCTCATCCTCCCTGACCTTGCACAGCACCGGTGCAAGAAGGCTCACTGGGGGAAATGCGTATAAGCCCCGAGGGCCAGCTGTGTGCCAGCGCGTCTGTCCCGAGGGGAGCATCTGTTAGGGCGTACCAGAGCGGGCAGTGGTGATAGCGCGTCCGCTACGACATTGAGCTTGCCGGGGATGTGAGTGGCACGCAGCGACTTGAGTCCATAGGAGGAGACGGCAGGCGAGTTGTGACATGTGGCGGGAGCGTACGCCGCCTTGGCGATTTATGTACGCCACCACCGTGGTGCTGTCCGATCTCATGAGGACATGTTTGTCCCGAGCTAACAGGAGGAACTTCCTGAGAGCAAGAAGGACGGTCAGCAACTCCAGGCATTTGATGTGCTGCGTGCCCGCTGCACACAGCACCCCACCCGGACCGGGAGGCGTCGGTTGTGACCAGAACGCATCAGGATACCTGCTGCAGGGGCACTCCTGCCCGTAAAAAGCAGAGGTCTGTCCAGGGTTGGAGTGTTTTGAGGCAGGCGGGGGTGATCCTTACCCGATGCGTGCCGTGGTGCCATGCTTGTCTCGGGACTCGAGTCTGGAGCCAGTGCTGGAGTGGTTTCATATGCATCAACCCCAGCAGCGCGACCGCCGCGGAGGACGCCATATGCCCCAGGAGCCTCTGGAAAAGTTTTAGAGGGACCACTGTGCCTGGCTTGAAGGAAGCGAGGCAGTCCAGCACCGACTGAGCACGCTCGCTCGTGAGACGTGCTGTCATTGAGACTGAGTCTAACTCCAACCCGAGAAAAGAGATGCTCTGAACCGGAGTGAGCTTGCTCTTTTCCTAGTTGACCTGAAGCCCCAAGCGGCTGAGGTGCCGGAGCACCTGGTCTCTGTGTGTGCATAGTAACTCTCGAGAGTGTGCTAGGATGAGCCAGTCATCGAGGTAGTTGAGAATGCGGATGCCGGCTACTCGTAGCGGGGCAAGGGCGCCTCTGCGACCTTCGTGGAAGACGCGAGGGACAGAGACAGGCCGAAGGGGAGGACTTTGTACTGAAACGCCTGGCCATCGAACGCGAACCGTAAGAAGGGTCGGTGTCATGGCAGAATTGAGACGTGGAAGTATGCGTCCTTCAGGTCTACCGCTGCGAACCAATCTAGATGCTGAACGCCAGCCAGAATATTTCTCTGCGTTAGCATTTTGAACGGGAGTTTTAACAAGGCCCGATTGAAAACTCGCAGGTCCAGGATTGGTCGTAAGCCGCCGCCTTTCTTGGGTACTGTTAGGGGTATAACAGTTATGATCCAGACCAGATATGGAGAAAGAAAACCAGGAGTCAAGAAGTTCAATTAAAGAATCCAAAATTTACTGAAGAATAGTTTGCAGTGAAATTGGTAGAGCCAGAGGCAAAGTCTCACGAGGAGATCGAAAGCCAAATCATACATTACACAAAATCTTACATCAATTATACCATTTGCAAGGAGTACATTCTATTATTTCACTCCTGATTGGCTAACAGAGCATAAAGTCACAACATATAGATAGCTATAGCACATCAACATTAATCAGCGCAATTGTCGTCCTGGCCCAAGATTTACATCTGAAGTGACCTCGCAGATGGTCTCGGGCGTCTTCGAAGTCTGCCTGCTGTGTCTCCCGGGTTCAAAACCTGGGTAGAAGGTCAATACGCACACACGAAACACTGATGAACGACAGTGTTTCTCTCGCACTAAGGGAACCAGAGCACACATTTATCAGGTCATTTTAACCAAAACAGTGAGATAAGAAATATTCACCCCTCAGGCAAAGGAGAAGAAAGAAATAACATGCATTCCTTCCCTTAAAGAGATAATAAGAGAAAATTTACACTTCTACTTATTCAAGTGCTATTACATAGGATTTTAAATCATATAATTAGTCATGGACAGGTAAAAATCAACCACAGAATACATCTGGAACATATGTTTAACATTCTCCCTGGTGTCTCATCTCAAGCTTATTCCCAAGACGACCTTCAAGTCAGCCTCCGTGCAGAACAGAGAGAGAGGCTTCAAGGAATGTGCATGAAATCAAAAATTAACTCTTAACACACATATGATTCAGCGTATATTTCAGTTATGCATAAGAAAAATAAAATTGATTATGTGATCATGCATATAGTTAATTCATCATTTTATTAAAGAAGTTAAGCAACAGAATATAGATAGATATTGATATAAAAGGATATATATATATGTATTGATATATCTGAAGAGACAAGGGATTTCGACCCTCACCCTTCAGTCCCCCGTTTTAGACCAATGTGGGGTCCAATACCGCCACGTCTGGTCTACTAAGTGAGGTCACTAAGGAAGGTGGAGTGGTAACGCATGCTTCCCTGACGGGTCACACTTGTCTCTTCGCCTCATTGCGGACATGCTGGATACTAAAAATTCCCAGTCCCCACGCAAAGGCTCTCCCACCTTCCACTCACAACAGGGTATTGATGTTATCCTTCTTAAGTTTCTCTTCCAAGTGTGTCGTCAGTTTTCTCAGTCGGTTTTCCTCCTCGGAAGGGTTCAAGTTACTGCAAGCAGACCTGCATACATAAGAAAAACAGAAACAAACACAGATCCACACACACAGGCAGAGGACACCCACTCCCAAAAGAGCTCCGAAAGCATATAACACATATTTAACAGCTCCCATGACCAAATCCTCTGACGCAGCCACAAACTCCTCCCAAGCTTCCTCCACTGTTTCCGTCATGTCAGTAAATATTGCTCCTACCGAAAAAGCCAAAACCAATGCTACTGCTATAGCAGACGGAGGTTCCGAATCAGTATACCATGGAGTGCCCTTAGATTTAAGCCATACAGAATTCAAATACTCATAACCTGCAAATGGATCATTAGTTTTTATCTGTTCCAGAAATGCAGTGATAAATTTCTGCCGAGCTGTTTGCGCCTTCAACCGAGGAAAATATTCAGTCTTCTGATTCAACTCTGCAACACAAAGAGACAGCTCTGCTTCGTTAGCTTTCTTACTCTTATCAACTGGACGCCATGCAGGACCCATGGGGTGTGTCAACCTGTGTTTAGCACAGTCCTTTGATGGAGTCTTAGACTCTAGATCTCTGATTTCCTGTACTGAAGGAATTGGACTCAGAAATTGTCTAAATTGTTTTGCCCTGTCAAACCACTCATCTCCAATAGCTACATCGGACAACTGAGGCCACATCCTCACCTGAAATGATTTATAATTGTCCCACAACAGCTCCTCATACTTTAAAGGTACCAGACTATTCTTTGCTCGAGTGTACATCGTTTCAATATTCAGTTTAAACACTTGCAAATGCATCCAGGCTGTCACATTATAAGCCATCGATGTAGGACTATAACATTTATCTTCAAGGTAATCATGCAAGTGATCCATGTTGAACAGTTTTGTTAGCAAGGTTCCTAGCAAACTCATACTGGTGTAACACATCAGAAAAACTAGCCCAAGTGTAACCTGACTTAACAAAAGAAGCATTACACACCTCCCAGGGTATCTCCATCATCTTCACACCGGTGAGCTTCTCAGAAATTTCTCTACATTTATCAACATCTCCAGGAGGAAACATCTTAACAAACCACTTTTGAATTTCTTTACCTAAACAACGCTCAACATGTGCAGTCTCCTTCCAAGGGTCATCGAATCTAGTGTACCTGGGCCAAGAGAGGGACAAAGCATTAATAGCAGGCAAACCATTTTTACTGCCATTCAGATCGAACTTGTCCTTGTCAGTTTTATCTATCCGTCCTAACCTATCACAGACTGCACCGTAAGCCCTATTAGTGTCCCATCGGATCATGTGGCATTTAGTTGGGACTAACACTCCCCATCTCATCAAATCCTTATCATTTATTGCGGTTTGATACTCATCAGACCCAGGTTCTTCTCTAATCACAATATTGCTATATATATAGCTTAGGGCTACATCTTTAACTACTTTGTTGTAACCAAGTTCATTCTTAGCTTTGGGAAGATAGTATGACATGATGTGGCGAGGATCAGGAGCACTCGGGTAGAACGGAAGTTTCACTGCTTTTCCACCTAAAATCATGTGGGAGTCATTCACATCTGCTACCTGACGCCTCCTTCGTTCTGCTCTACTCTCACCTTTTCTAGATTTGAACAAATATCAATTAACCATATCCATTCGTATAGAGCATGCACTCATGTTTTCACGAGCTATGTGGTCAGGGATCCAGCTCATTGAACTGAAATCTCCTTCAAACAGGTCAACGCCTCCACTCCTCATCCACCGACCTTTTTGCATAATGAGGGTAGTATCGGGATAATTTGGGGAGTGACCAAGCCAATAGGTCACTGTCTCATTTCCGTCCAAACGATAACAACGATCATTTACCTTTTGGTACATAGTCGGAATTAAATTTAGACCCTCAGTTTAATTTAGACATGGGTATTGTACCCATGATGGACGGTTATCGATATCCTCGCAATCCCAATTAGTTGAAAATGCATGGAATCTCCCTGTCCAAATTGAAATTTGAATCCACATCAAAAATGATAAAGCGATCAGAATTAAAAATACCAACGAGAGCGGAAGTACCAATCGGATGAAAGCTCGTTTCACTTTCAGTCGTCTCTCACTACGCACTTCTTCTTGAAGAATTAGCAGCTTCAGTATGTCGTCGGTTTCAGCCATCTGTAATGATAAAACATTTGTTCTAGAATTCTAAAATTTTAACATACATGACAGACATTTAATGATCCCGAGGTAGTACGTTGTTACACTTTTCAAGTGGTTTCAGCTGTGACCAATGTCTCCATACTGTACCCAAAACCCCCTGTCCAGTAGAACAGAGGTGTTAGTGGTCAATACCACCTGATAAGGCCCATCAAATTTCGGACCTAAGGGGGAAACTATCTCCCGCCGTAGCATTACATTGTCACCTATTTCAGGCAAAGCAGGCATGTCTTTTTGCTCAAAATTATCTCGATCTGCTTGTCGTGTGCTAACACTAACCCGTGTGTCTCGCAGACTGTCATCCAAAGCTTTCAGATAATTTTGTAAAGCGTCTTTCAAAGGCCCGGATGGTCCCTCATGTTGCAAGGGGGCATCCCAGGGCAGCTGCATGTAGCGACCTGTCATTACCTCAAAAGGGCTGAGCTGTGTAGTCTTGTTAGGGCTGGCTCTCATGCTTAACAAAATCGCTGGGACAGCCGCATGCCACCCTTTCCCCCACTCCAACAATCTCTTTCTCAATGAAGTTTTAAGCGTACGATTAGTGCGTTCAATAGATCCGCTAGATTGGGGCCTAAATGGAATGTGAAAGTGTTGCCTCACCCCCATCAACCTCATGACATTTTTCATCACCTTACCAGTAAAATGTGTACTCTGATCTGAATCAATTTGTAAGGGCAAACCCCATCTTGGGAAAACTTCATTCAACATAATCTTGGCGGTTGCATCTGCGGTGCAGTTTCTCAGTGGAAATGCCTCAACCCATCTGGAAAACAGATCAACAATCATTAGAATGTATGTAAAACCTCCACTAGGGGGCAGTGGACCTATGAAATCAATTTGGAGGTGTGTCCACAGCCCTTGAGGTCGAGGGGCATGTCCTAAGGGAATTTTCAGCTTAGAAGAAGAATTAACCTTAAGGCATACTAGACATCTCTTACAAAAATCATTGCAAGAAGCCCTCAGTCGGGGCCACCACCAGGTTTTGGAAATCATTGCATGTAGTTTTTCAGGACCTGCATGTGCCAAACCATGATACAAAGACATTAGTTCAGTTCTAGCAGAAACAGGACAAACAAAACGCTCATGAAATTTCCACAGTCCTTCTGCATTTTTCTGAGCTCCTAATTTTGTCCATTGTTCTATCTCTTCCGAGTCGTCTTTATCATAGAGTTTAAAAATGTCTCTGGGGGTCTCACTTTCCTGAGGAGCAAGAGCCATAACACTCACGCAAGTCTCAGTTCGTGTTGCAGCCTCTCTGGCAGCTGTGTCAGCAGCTCGGTTTCCTGTGGCCTCAGGAGAATTGTCCGTTGCATGTCCAGTGACTTTGATAACTGCTCCTGTTGCAGGAAGATCACAGGCATTCATAAGTTCTTTTACCTGCTGTTGATGAGAGATCGGCAGACCGGCAGTGGTTAGAAATCCTCTGCGTCTCCACACAGGGCCGAAGTCATGAACAGCACCATATGCATAACGGCTGTCAGTGTAAACATTGACTCGTTTCCCCTGGCCATACTGCAATGCTCATGTCAATGCGACCAGCTCGGCCACTTGAGCCCCTCCTCCTGAAAGAGAACCACAGTCAACAGTTTCACCATGTTCATTTACAACAGCCCAGCCAGTGAAGCGTTTTCCCTGTTCATGAAAGCTGTAACCATCCACGAACAACGTCATGGCATCAGAAAGTGGTTCAGATTGAAGAGGGCTTTGGCTGTCTGTCTCGATCAGTCGGGCACAGTTGTGTGCAGTTCCTTCTTCTGGAAGTAAGGAGGCAGGGTTGATAGCAGATTCAATGTCAATATTTATATCCACATTTTTACTCAAGAGAGTGGCCTCCCATTTAGCTCGTCTTTGATTAGAGATAGAGCCTAAACGAGTGTTTGTTAACAGTTTCAGAATCTGGTGTCTAGTGTGCAGTATCACCTTCTGATGAGTCACAATGTCCTCTGTAATCTTTACAGCCCACTCTGCACAGTCGCATATCAACAGGCACGGATGCTGTCCTGCCATTGAAACAGGAATAGAAGCCGAATAATATCCTACCATCCCATAGGAGTTTCCTCCTGGAACCCTTTGACCCAGGGCCGCTGAATAGGATCGAGTTCCCACCCATGTCCATAGATGGAACGGCCTGCTGGCATCGGCATGACGTAATGCTGGGGAGGAAACAAGAGTTTCTTTGATACTCACAAACGCCTCCTCCATCTCCTCAGTCCAGTCGATCAGCTCCGATCCAGGTTTTCCTCCTTTCAGCGCCTCTGTGAGTGGTTTAGAAAGTTCAGTGTATTCAGAAACATACTGTCGGCAATAATTCAAAAGACCCATTACTTGCCTTAGACCAGTAACCGTGTTTGGTTTTGGAAGTTCAATGACAGCTTTAACTCGTTCAGGAGTGATGCGTCTGCCGTGCACACCCACAATTTGCCCCAAATAAGTCACTTCAGGCAGTGCTAGCTGTGCCTTCTTCAAGTTAACCTTGAATCCCCCGTTTTGGAGGGCATTCAAAACAGTCTGTACAGCAGTCAAATGTTTGAACTTGGTTGGACTAGCAATTAAAATGTCATCCACATATTGTAGGACAACAGATCCGTCACACTCAATTTGTTTTCTTACCGGATCGATGAAGGATGCTAGTACCTGGTGAAACAGTGTGGGTGAGTTGCAGAAACCTTGTGGCAAACGACTCCATGTCCATTGGCGACCCCTGCTGGTGAAAGCAAATCTGCCTTGATCCTCCTTGGCTAGGGGACAAGTCCAAAAACCATTAGAAATGTCTAAAGCAGTAAAAAGACAATGTTCAGATCCTATCTCGTGTAGGATAGTTGCGGGGTTGGCCACCAGAGGGTGCATTTTCTCAGACACTGCATTCAGAGAAGTGTAATCAATGGTCAAACGCCAGCTCCCATCTGGCTTTTTGACAGGCCACATAGGAGAGTTAGTGGGGGAAGCACAGGGGATCACAATTCCCGTTTGCATAACTCATCAACAACAGTTTCAGCACCCTCCCGAGCCTCATTTTTCAAAGGATATTGTCTTTTAGCCTCATGCAAAGCGCCGGGATGCTCAGTGGCTGAATCTGTGCTAAACCACAATCATATTTATCTTTGGCCCATACATCAGGGAATTTGGAAATTATAAACTTCCACTCAGAGCGAGTCTCAGTTAGACTAACAGATCCTGCCACTGCACATTTTCAGCTCATGGTGGGGGCCACTCTGAGATAAGCGAATTGTTTCATTGCAGTCAAGCACTAGCTTATCTTGAGAAAGCAAAACATCAGCCTCGAGTTCTTTCAGAATGTCAACACCGATTAAAGTACCCACAGTATTTTCTCCCACCCAAAATTCAGTCCAATATACAGTTTCAGAGTTAGAAAGGGTTAGAGGGACAGGAACAGATTTATGAAATACATTTGTGCCATTTAAACCTTCTATATACAAAGTTTCAGAAGTGATCTCAAGATCGAGATCTGTAATTGATACAGTCGCGCCCGTGTCAATCAAAATAAGGCATTGCCGGCCTCCTAACAACGCATGTATGAATGGGCGGGTGTCTGCATAATTACATGAACTGGAGGCCGCTGACCCCTATTCCTCACCTATCAGCTGTCTCAGCTTTTTGAGTTCAGCTGTAGTCAGAGAGTTAAACTTCGGAGCATCACTGTTGACAAAAACATCATTTTTAAGACCTTCCTTTTTCTCATTTCTGTGATTTTGTTTTGTTTACCACTTCGACAATGTCTAGCAATGTGGCCCTCTCTGTTACAATTCCGGCATCTGTCAACAGGCTTGGTACAATCTCTAGATGTATGACCTTTTTCGTCACAATTATAGCAGGTTATGTTATGGCGGGGGCTCATTTCCACTTCAACTGACACAGCAGATACTTTACCCACATTAACATCATCCTCACGTGTTTGCAAACGGCTCCAGCTTACAGAGCACCAACGAAGCAAATCCTCCCAATATTTAATGTCAATGGCACTGTTCAACAACATGTCTCGGTATTGTTTATTCAATCCGCCTGTAGCGGATTCTATCACTATGGCAGAATCAAGATCTTCTATGTTGTTGTTTGCAGCACAGTACGTTACATAGGCTATGCGAAAGCGCTCAATGTATTCTAAGGGGTTTTCGCCAGCCCTCTGTTTAATCTGTGTTACACTGGTCCAGGGAAAAGACCCCCGACCCAAAATATCTTTCACATGTATCTTGTAATCTGAGTAAGCTTCACAAAACTCAGGCCAATCTGTGGGGACTCTGGGGTGGAAAGGAGCAATCTGAACCGCCCTTAATTTGCTGGGGGGAACCAAACCCTCAACCAAAGACTGTATATCTGCCATCCCCAGATTCTGTTGCCTAGCAACGGCCTCTAGCCTGTCCCATAGAATTTGTTTGGGTTATACAACTTAAATGGTTCCAACCCTGCAAGCAAACTGTTTTTCTCAGCAGCCGTGAGTCTGACCCATTGACCATCCTCACAGCCAGCCCCCATCTCAGCATTCAATCCTCCCCTATCCTGATGTCGGATTGGGGCGGCGAATGCCGTCTCAATGGGTTTAGACATTTCTCTGGGGGACAAGTTAAGATTTCTGGCCCCCGGTTTTTGCTTAATCTGCTTTGCTTGCACGGCAGGAATCTCTGAAATGTTATAAGGTGAAACAGCCACATTCAACAATCTGCGCGCCTCAGCATATGGCCCATCGTTCTGATTATCAGTATGATCAACAGTGCTGAAAGCAGCCGCTGCCTGAGCAGTCTGAGAAGGGAAGGTGGGGGCCAAGGGAGGACGGAGAACTGTCTCATCTTTCACAGCACTTTCTGCTTTTTCACAAACAGCCTCAAAACCCTTACTCAAACTACACAAATCACAGCCGACTTCCTGCCCAATAATTTTTGCCACTCTATCACGCTGGGCAATCAAACTAGACCATCCGTCCATCATATTTGGAATTGCCTTTTCATGGTTTAAGGGTATACCACCCAGTTTACAAATCCATGAATAGGCAAACACGGATATCTATTTGGCCCTATCAGCGTCTTTTTCGTTCTGCAGCCAGTCAATCTGCTGCATGACGTTCCAATCAGAATCGAACCCCTGACTGACCATTTTCTTAATGAGTTGTGCACATTTCTTTGATTTGAGCTCGTCAGAGCAGAGCTGTTTACAGCGTGTGCCCTGCTCGTTTTGGTCAGAACTACTCATAAAATTCCCTTTATCAGACATTTTTCTTGGTCACAGTTGAAAATCACTACCGAAAAGATTTTAGCAGCAAATATTTGACGTGGATAAATTAACTATAGCAGCAACAATACTGGATTTCTACCAATTTCACCACAAAGTATTCTTCACAAACATCCTGGTCACATATACTGATCCATACCAATTAGGGTCACAATTTATTTACTTACTTGGGACCGCTCCTGATGCATCCCTGGTAAAACAATCCCTATTGTATTTTATTTTATTTTATAACTAATATCTGAATCCCTAACTGCCTGATTCACTAAGCTCGGGGTACCCCTATCTGAGTTGGAAGAGACTGAGCAGGTTTACGGTGCCACTGGACCTATCGTTCAGGGACGCACTCTGCCGGGGTGGTGCTACACCCATGCCCACCTGGGCCCCCTCACAGAGCACGTTTCACTTGCGCTGTTTGCTGTTGCCCCTTAAACAGCTCTCTCAGCGACTTCTTATACTCTCAATAGTATAATTAAATTACTCTTCACACGCCTCGTCGGAGTGAAGCTCTCCCGCTCCCCTTCAAAATCTCTTCCAGTCAGACAGCCCTAACAATTAATAAAAAGCTTCCTACCTTGTTTGCTGATTTGCCAGAGATGTCACCACGGAGTGATTGCCCGCTAAATCCTCCACCAAACTGTTAGGGGTATAATAGTTATGATCCAGACCAGATATGGAGAAAGAAAACCAGGAGTCAAGAAGTTCAATTAAAGAATCCAAAATTTACTGAAGAATAGTTTGCAGTGAAATTGGTAGAGCCAGAGTCAAAGTCTCACGAGGAGATCGAAAGCCAAATCATACATTACACAAAATCTTACATCAATTATACCATTTGCAAGGAGTACATTCTATTATTTCACTCCTGATTGGCTAACAGAGCATAAAGTCACAACATATAGATAGCTATAGCACATCAACATTAATCAGCGCAATTGTCGTCCTGGCCCGAGATTTACATCTGAAGTGACCTCGCAGATGGTCTCGGGCGTCTTCGAGTCTGCCTGCTGTGTCTCCCTGGGTTCAAAACCTGGGTAGAAGGTCAATACACACACACGAAACACTGACGAACGACAGTGTTTCTCTGCGCACAAGGGAACCAGAGCACACATTTATCAGGTCATTTTAACCAAAACAGTGAGATAAGAAATATTCACCCCTCAGGCAAAGGAGAAGAAAGAAATAACATGCATTCCTTCCCTTAAAGAGATAATAAGAGAAAATTTACACTTCTACTTATTCAAGTGCTATTACATAGGATTTTAAATCATATAATTAGTCATGGACAGGTAAAAATCAACCACAGAATACATCTGGAACATATGTTTAACATTCTCCCTGGTGTCTCATCTCAAGCTTATTCCCAAGACGACCTTCAAGTCAGCCTCCGTGCAGAACAGAGAGAGAGGCTTCAAGGAATGTCGCCGTGTACTGCGGAAAAGCGGACGCCCCTGAAGGGGGGCGGGAGCCGGGCAAACTGAATTGCGTAACCGAGTCGAATGGTCTGGTGCAGCCAGCGTGATGCGTTGGGAAGCGAAAACCACACTTCCCGGCTCTGCGCTAGGGGCACCATAGGGATGTGTATTTTGGTGTACCCGGCGGGGCCTCGCAGCGGGGCGGAACAGGTAATGCAGCATCGGGCGGCTTCGTTGCGGCCTGAGGCTGAGGTGCTGAGAATAGACTCAAAGCACTTACCTTGCTCCACGCACCCGGCAGGGGGCGGGTTCGTGACTGAGGAGGAGGTCTGATGCTGGCGTCCTCTGGACTCGTCTGGACCGGCCGGCCGGGAGACAGACGTGGGCAGGCGGAAGGCAGGATCGCCACGTCCAGTGTACCGGGACTGTCGTAATCTGAAAGCAGATTGCCGTGAGAACGGCATTTGCGGGCCAGGTGACCCAGAGGCAAAGGAAATAGCTCTTATTGAGAATGTGGGTACCACAGCCCAAATGACAGTGGCAAATGAAAAAACAAAGGATTCTCCTCCCGGCCCTCCACCGGGGGACGGAGCGGTCTTACCACCTCCGGAGCTAACGTCTTCGGCTCTGGGTCGGCTGTCTCAGGAACGCTTGGGTCCTAGAGGGGGTTCGTGAGACAGGGGGCGTGCGCCGCCTGCGGGGTGCTCGTCGCTGGGGCTGAGAGCTGGGCCCGGGTTGAGGCAGAGCAGGAGCTGTTTTTTTTCGCAGGGGGACGCCCTCGGCGGGCAGACGGGGCAGCGCCCGTAGCGGCAGGTCTGCGGCGGGGCATGATGCTTGAGAGATGGCCTCCGTCTGCTTCTTCACCGCGGAGAACTGTTGGGCAAAGTCCTCGACGGTGTCGCCGAAAAGGCCAATCTGAGAGATAGGTGCGTCCAGGAGGCGGTTCTTGTCGGCCTCACGCATCTCGACCAGATTGAGCCAAAGATGCCATTCCTGGACCACTAGGGTGGCCATCGCCTGTCCGAGTGCCTGCGCTGTGGCCTTCGTCGCTCTCAGGGCGAGGTCGGTCACTGAGCGCAGTTCCTGCAGCACATCAGGATCAGGTCCACCCCTGTGCATGTTTCTGAGTGCTTTGGCCTGGTGGACTTGCAGGATTGCCATCGCATGCAGGGCGGAGGCAGCACGTCCAGCCGCACTGTAGGCCTTCGTGTTGAGCGAGGATGTTGTCCTACAGGGCTTGGATGGGAGTACGGGGCGGCCACGCCAGGAGGTAGGGCTACTGGGGCATAGATGGTATGCAACTGCCCTATCGACCTGGGGAATCGCCCCGTATCCGTGGCGCTCTCCGCCGTTGAGGTTGGTGAGAGTTGAAATAGTCCCATTCAGGTATGCGGCGATCATGTATTTAAGTGTGCAGTTTACTCTCTCAGTCATATGGGTCTGAGGATGGTAAGCAGTAGTTAGTTTAGGTGTTACGTTCCATTTTTTTGCAGACCTCCTTAAATAAAAAGATGACACAAATTGTGTGTCAGACAGCAAGAAATCAGACACACCCCATCTAGTCAGAATCTCCTTCCGGAAAATGGTAGCAGTGGTTTGAGCAGTAGCATTGCACATGGGGAACATCTCGACCCAGCGAGTAAAGTAATCAATGAACACTAAAAGGTACTCATTTCATTTGAGGGGTCCACTGGAAAACTCTGCCCTTCTTTTTCAAGGCATTAAGGGGTTCAGCGATCTGCAAGAAATTTGTGACAAATTGGTGGTACCATCCGGCTAAACCAAGAAAGCGCTGGACTTCCTTGAGGTTTCTGGGGACTGGGTAAGAACAAATAGCCTCCACTTTGCTGGGATCAACAGAGATGCCTTGAATGCTCACAACATGGCCTAGGAATGCTATTTCCTGTAAACAAAATGTGCTTTTATTAAGATTAATCATCAGACTAGCCTTTTGTAGCTTGTGGAGAACACTCTGGAGGTCAAGGTAGTGCTGTTCAATGGATGGTGAGTGGATAATAATGTAATCTATATACACAAAACAATTTTTTACCGCGTAGTTCACCCAAAACTGTTTCCATTAATCTTTGGAAGGTAGCTGGGGCATTTTTGAATCCAAATGGCATAACATTGAACTGAAATAATCCATATGGTGTAATAAATTCCGTTTTTGCTCTACTTTCAGGGTCCATGGTCACCTGCCAGTATCCACTATTCAGGTCAATGGTAAAAGATAGCTTCTCCAGAGAGAGATTCCAAGATTTCTGCGATGTTTGGCAGTGGGTAAGCATCACTCTCTGTAATAGCATTGGCCTTGTGGAAATCTACACAAAACTGGAGACTCACATTTTTTTTGGAACAAGGATAACAGGTGAGGCCCACCCTGAAAGGTGTCACAATGCCTGCACTGAGATCTATTCTAGTTACTTTTTTACCACATCTTGTTTTGCAGGGGACATGCGATAGGGTCGCTGTTTTAATGATACTTGTTGGGTGGTATAAATACAGTGTTGAAGAACATCAGTGTGACCCGGTTGGGGTGCACACACCTGTGTGGTGGCCTCCAAAACCTGACATAGCTGGTGTTTTCCATCAGCACTGTCAATAAGGTTTTGAATGTCCATGTCATCTGAGCTAGACGTAAAGTTGGGTTGAGGGGTAGGAATTGAACTCAAGAGAGAGAGAGACTTTGGCTTGCATTCTCTTTGTGTTTTCCTTTTCCCAAGTGGAGTCTGTTCTCAGGTATGCTCACACTGCCTGGTTGAAATGGGTAATCCACATCAGGGTCTGACTTGAAGGTATAATTTTTGTCAATTACATTTATCTGCAAGCCACTAAAGAAGTCAAAATCCAGGCCCAGGACTACTGCATATGCCAGAGCTTTGGTAACTTGAACACTTTGTCATGGATGTTAACTGAGACATTCAGCCTCCCGAGTGGAACCTCTGCTTCACCGTTATCTAGATACAAAGGTCCGAGTGTCCAGGGTTGGAGAAGGTCATGGGGTAATTGTGCAAGGTTCTTCCAGAGCATCTCGTGGATGAGGGTGAAACTTGATCCAGGGTCCACAATGGCATTCCCCTGCCATGAGCCAGGGGAACTGAGAGGCACAATTAACTGTTGAGGTACACTGACAGGGTTTCTAGGAGTACCTGGGCTTTCCGTTGCAATGGTGATGATGAGTTTACCTTGGGGTGAATCCCTTGTAGTTACAGAAAACACTGAATTGTTGGGAGGCTGACCAGGCTTGTGTGAATGGATGTTCCGTTTATTGGAGTGTGGTTGGTAGCTTGAAGACTGGGTTGATTGGGCTGAAGAGGTGAAGTGAGGACAGCTACCCGGGATGTGAAGTCCTCTACATTGCCAACATTGTATGGTAGGTTGGGTGGACGTAGCCCCTCTGGTTGGTAAAACACCGGTTTTAGGCACAAATTTGCCATCACATTGCTTTTGTTGTTCATGGTTTTTCTCCAGCTGGTGTCCAAGTCGAACCAGCTCATCCACAGTGTTTACATGGCTACGAAGGTGACTGGTGAGGTAAGGTTTTATATTTTTAAGAATCCTCTTAACTATGTCTTTTTCAGATAAGCTTGGTTTCCATTTTTTACAGAGAGCTCTGTAACTAAAGGCAAAAACTCTAATGGACTCCCTTCCTCCTTGAATCCTCTTGCGCACACGCTCGGCCAACTCATCTTTATAGTACTCAGCAAGAAAAGCGGAGAGAAATTCAGACTGGAACTCACTCCAGCTTTTCACAGATGATCATGCTACTTCCCATCAGTCATGGGCAGTGCCAGATAAAACTGTCCTGAAGGAGGCCAAGATGTCTGTGTCAGTAAATGGGTGTACAGCAAGGAAGTCTTGACAACGTTTTATGTACAGCAATGGATCTGGGTCATCCACTGGTCTTCCAAATTTGGGAAATGTTAGTTTGATGTGGTCACTTTTAACCACAGCAGCAGGGACTGGAGAGGTTACTGATAAGGGAGGTAATGTGTTATGAAGGCGTACACTTCTCCCTATCAGGTCAGCTATTCCTTTTTCTTGAATGTCAAACTTGGCTTCCATTTCAGTTTGCAATTCTTTCATGTTTGTGGACAATTTACCAATGTGTAAGGCCAGTTGACTACTTTCTTTCAACAGTTCATCATAAGCCCTCTGGCAATGCCGTTAAACTGCTTGGATGTCCTGTTGAACCTCCAACTGCAACTCTTGCACCATGACGTGCACTTCTGACACTAATGTATCCTCTACCTTTCGGACTTGCTCAGTTATCATTAGTTTCATGGCTTTAATCGTTTGATCTGCCTCAGTTTCTGCTTGTTGCTTATTTGTAGATAAGGTGGTGAAAATTTGTTGCATAATTTCCTCCATCTTTACAGCAAGTTTAGCAATCTCCCTCTCATGGCTGGAGGAATTAGATTTCAGCTCCTTGGTGAGTTCAATCACAGCTCTCTCTTGTATGGTCATGAAATCATGTAAGTTGTCCAAGTTACCTTGCACTTGTGCAGTGAGTTGACAATCTTTCTTCCAGGTGTTGGAAGAAATCCAGGCAGGTCATACTGTGTCCCTGAGGATGGAGATGTAGGTGAGGTAGTAGCTGGGGATATTCCAGGTGATGGAGTGCATAATTGCATGGATTCTTGATGTCTCTGTTCCCTTGTGATGGATCGAGCTGGAGTGCTACACCTAATGGTGGGGATGCAAACTGCACATGAGTTTCTGGTTGCGCCTTGTGGCTGAACTGTGTGGGCGTGTGGCAGAAGGTAGGGATACAGGATACTTGTAAAGCACAAGGTAATTAGTTCTTAGATCCTGCTCACCAACTGCTGTAATTGATACTATAATTCAGTGGCATCCCACCTGATTCATTATCACATAATAAGTTAACAAAAGTTCCTTTTCATTGCAATTAACAGGAATGGCGAATCAAACAAACAAAAAAGATTTACACAGATTTCATAGTTCAAAATCCACATGTTTTGTCAATTAATAGATTTCCTCACACTTATATTCCAAAATCAAAAAGCCCAAATGACTCTCCCTCAAGAAAATAACATAATACATGTAACAAATTTCAAAAACACATTCACAAGTTCTTACATCCAGCTTGGTTCCACATGTTTTTTTTTTTTTTTTATAAATTCAGATGACAAATTGCAAAAAGGCTAAAACACATTCACAAAGTTTCTTTCAACCGATTTGTTGCACAGAATCACAGATTTTCAATTTTAACATTCATTGTCCCTGTTTACTTTAAATCACAAACAATCTTCAAATGTAAATGTTCAAGTCCTTGTTTGGCTTCCAATTCTGTAATGGTGGCCGACTCCCAGAGTGTGACTCAAAATTAAAATTCCAAATTTATTTGGGGTGTCAGGCAGACAGGTTAGGTTTGCAATACAGTTTTAACCCAGATATCTCAATGAAAAAATGCCACCAGTTACAAAAAAGAAAGAAAAAAAAAAATAAATAAGATACTACATACTGCTACTATAATATATTGTTTATGTCATATATTATTCATCACAATTTTTTAAATAACCCATTGTCTAACACACAGTCATTTTTATACTCTTCCTCTTCCAATTACCTCCCGGATAAGCCGCTTCATTTCTGAATACGATGGCACTATTAAAGGGATGGAACGATATTAGAGATATCATTATTCATTTTATTTTAAAGGAACAGGATGTTAATATTTTAGTACCATCACAAACTGTTGCCTTCTGGCCGACGCTTCAGAGCTTTGAGCACCAGAACCGTCAGGCACAGAAACAGTTTTTTTCCCCAGGCTATCCATCTCATGAACAGTTAAAACTGCCCCATTGAGAATAATGATGTGCAGTACACAGTTTAGTCTTATTTATATTTATCCAACACATATACTTCTTCTGCCATTTCATTCCTCAGAAACAAAATAAATTGTACTGTACATAACAGATAACATATTTGTATTAGAATTACACAATATATGTTTATGTGTGTATCTATCCATGTGTGTCTGTTTGTGTATGTACGTAGGTTTATAATATTCATTTATAATTTTTTTTTATTATTATCTATGTCTTGCTGCTGTTTTTGTATTGTTGTACACTGGAAGCTCCTGTCACCGAGACAAATTCCTTGTATGTGTAAGCATTCTTGGCAATAACGCTGATTCTGATTATGGAACACAGGACGTCTTTTAATGATTCTTGACTCATATCTTTGCAATAGCATATTGCAGGTAGTGAGCATATTTTTCAATATTCCAAAATAAATCATGTTAAAAAAGAAACTATGCACTGAAGGCCCCTCTTTGATTCTTAACACCCTGCACACCATAGATTAGATCAGGACTTGAACTGTACTGGTGAAAGCTATTTTCATATGGTGTATCAGCATCACACTGTAAGAGGAAAACATAATCTTAGAACAGTATTAATAACATGCAACATCTGCAAAAACAACTGTTCAAGCTTTTCTTAATTTGCTATGACAAAACTTACAGTATTACATCATTCTGACGAAACAAAAAATTTTTTACAATATTTACTACTCGTATAATCTGCAGTAATGCCACAGTAAATACCTGGAAGATCTTGTGCAAGCATCTCCTCACTTGCTTCAATGTAGGTTTTGGCCAAAAGGATTTTTCTTGGTGAAAGCTCATGCACAATACTAGTGAAACCGTCCTTGAAGCACTGGGCAGTTGATGAATGGATTTGGTCAATTTCATCACATAACTGAATTGATAGTAATGGAAAGTTAATCATTCACATTAACTTGATATTGAAGTGGTCACACCAGTCTTATTGAAATAGTTCACCCAAAAATTAAAATGATGTCCTAACTCACCCTTATGCCTCTGTAACGAATGAAGCTAGGAAGCAAGTTGCAAGTGACAATAAGTTTATTAACAGTCAAAATGTGAAGATTGGGGAAAAGTCCGGGGTGACGGTTTAGTGGCGCAGGAACTCCAATGGTCAGATGAATCCGGTGAGAAGCGTTGTGAGGAGTGCTGAACAAACACGACGAATCCACATAACATCCACACGAACACGAACAGGAACAACGAGGGAACAGGACTGGAGCTTAGAGGGATCAACACAACTGGACATCACAAAACAACGATCTGACAAAGAGATGAGAAAGTGGTGAGTATTTAAGGATGACGAAATGGGTTGCAGCTGGTGAAGGGAAGTGATTACAGCTGATCGCTGAACACGTAAACGAGCAGTCACGCCCTCACACATCCACACACACACACACACATGTAAACAACAGAGCACGAGACGAGGAAGAGACAGGATTTATGAACCGTGACAGTACCCCCCCGCCTTGGGACGCCTCCTGCCGTTCCCAGGCTCCCTTACCTGCCGATTGTAATCATCGATAAGGGAGTGATCCAGATCCAGATTGTCCCTGGCCGGTACCCAAATTCTCTCCTCCGACCGTAACCTTCCCAGTCCACCAGGTACTGAAATCCGCGTCCCCTCCGTCTTGAGTCCAGAATGCGATTGACCGAATAAGTAGGTTCCCCATCTACGAGTCGCGGCGCGGGGGGACCGGAACCGGCGGATTAATGCGGGAATAAAAAACGGGTTTTATTTTGGATACATGAAAGGCAGGGTGACAGTGAATGGGCCGATGAATTTGGGTGCAAGTTTATTTGATACGGAGCGGAGAGGAGAAGAAAGCCACACTTAGTAGAAAGCCACACTTTTTGACCAGCGACATATACGGGAGGCCTAGACCGGTGGCGATCGTCTTTGGCCTTGGTGCGCGACCCCACTTGGAGTAGAGTCTCACGGGCCCTAGTCCAAGTGCGGTGACACCTCTGGACGAAGGCGTGAGCGGAGGGGACCGGAGGGGACCGCGACCTCGGATTCCAGACTAGGAAAAATTGGTGGCTGGTAACCTACACTACACTCAAACGGAGATAGGCCCGTGGATGACACTGGCAACGTTTTGTGGGCGTACTCCACCATAGAGAGTTGTTGACTCCACGAGGAAGGATTCTTGGATACCAAACATCGTAACATTCTCTCCAAGTCCTGGTTGGCTCGCTTAGATTGACCATTGCTCTGGGGATGAAACCCTGAGGACAAACTGACAGTCGCTCCCAGTAGTTTGCAAAACTCTCGCCAAAATTTTGACACAAATTGGGGTCCTCTGTCAGAAACCATGTCTGTCGGGAGGCCATGTAATCGAAAGACGTGGTCAATGACGATCACCGCTGTCTCCTTGGCTGAGGGTAATTTGGGCAAGGGAATGAAATGAGCCGCCTTTGAGAATCGGTCCACCACGGTTAAAACTACCATGTACCCCTGGGAGTGTGGGACGGCGGTAATAAAATCTAGAGCGATATGGGACCAGGGTCTCGAAGACACCGGCAGCGGTTGAAGTAACCTGTCTGGGGGTCGATTGGAAGTCTTACCAGTGGCACAAACTGAGCACGCCAAGACAAAACTGTGAACGTCACGAGCCATCAGAGGCCACCAGAATCGTTGCTTGACTAAAAACTTAGTTCGATTAACTCCCGGATGACAAGCCACATTAGAACAATGTCCCCACTGAATAACGCTGGACCGTAACCCCTCCGGCACAAACAAACGATTCGGTGGGCACCGAGCCGGGGGCGTTACCCCTTCTAAGGCCGTCTTGACCTTCGATTCGATCTCCCATGTGAGTGAAGAGATGAATAGAGTCTCTGGTAAAATGCACTCGGGAGTGGACGGCTGTTCGGAGCGATCAAAAATATGCGATAAAGAAATTGGCGAACCCCAGAAACCTCAGTAGAGCCTTACGGGAATCTGGACTAGGCCAATCCACCACAGCCTTGATCTTCTCAGGATCCATGCGCATTCCCTCAACCGACACGATGTACCCTAGGAAAGGAACAGACTGTGCATGAAAAGCGCATTTCTCCGCCTTGACAAAAAGCCCATTCTCTAGCAACCTCTGAAGCACTTGCCGGACGTGCTGCACGTGTTCCTGGAGAGAAGAAGAAAAAATCAATATGTCATCCAGGTAGACATATATGAACTGGTCGACCATGTCTCACAGCACGTCATTAACAAGTGCCTGGAAGACCGCTGGGGAGTTGGACAGGCCGAACGGCATGACCAAGTATTCAAAGTGCCCCCTGGGGGTGTTAAAAGCGGTCTTCCATTCATCCCCCTCCCTGATGCGGACCAAATGATAAGCATTACGTAAATCCAATTTCGTGAAGATAGATGCTCCCTGCAACCTCTCGAAAGCCGAAGACATCAACGGCAAAGGATAAGTATTCTTTACCGTGATGCTGTTCAGCCCCCGGTAATCAATACAAGCTCGCAGAGATCCATCCCTCTTCCCCACAAAAAAGAATCCGCCCCCGCCGGAGAAGAGGAAGGGCGGATGAACCCTGTTGTTAGAGCATCAGAAATATTTCTCCATAGCCTCCCTCTCTGGAACCGAGAGTGAATATAACTTGCCCTTAGGCGGAGATGTACCTGGCAATAACTCTATGGCACAGTCATAGGGACGATGTGGAGGGAGAGAAGCAGCCCGAGACTTACTGAACACCTTCAGGTCCAGGTACTCCGCGGGCACGTTAGATAAATCCACGGTCTCCTCCTGAAACACAGGGACAGAAACAGACAGACAGGCAGACATTAGACAAGACTTATGACATTGAGTGCTCCATGCCGACACAGACTTCAATTGCCAGTCCACTTTAGGGTTGTGACGGGTGATCCAGGGATGACCAAGGACGATGGGTGCGAGAGGAGTGTCCAGGATGTAGAAGGAGATGGTTTCGGTGTGATTGCCTGACGTGAGGAGGGTGATGTCTTCAGTGGCTAGTGAAATGGTGGGAAGTTCCTGGCCATTGAGGGCGTGTACAGCAATCTGATGTGTGAGGGACCTGAGGGGAACTTGGTGGTTGCGTGCAAACGTATAATCCATGAAGTTACCTTCAGCCCCAGAATCCAGGAGTGCTCGACAGTTGTGACGGTGGGTGGACCATTGGAGTCTTACCGGAAGGAGAGTAGATGTCGATGAGGTCTTCTCGGCGGAGATCCCACCCGATAGTAGCCTCATACTTACTATCGGGCTGGACCTTTTAAAGGACAGTTGTAAGCGAAATGTCCAGCTCCTCCACAGTCCATCAGAGGCCCTGGGATCTCCGCCTTTCCTTCTCCTCCCGGGAAAGCCGGGCGTGACCCACCTGCATGGGCTCGGGAGACGAGGAAGACGAGGAAGAGACAGGATTTATGAACCGTGACAGTCACTCCAAACCTGTATTCATTTTTCTTCTGTGGAACACAAAAGGTGAATGTTTGAAATCTCCATAGTGTTTGTTGGCCATAAAGTAAGTGGATGGTGACTTAACAAAAGCTCAAAAAGAAAATATTCAGAGTTTGTTCAAATGATGCAGTGAGAACCAGTGAGGTTTTCAGAGCTTTATTGCTTTAATTTGATAGTAAATATCAACTTAAATTATGCTCTGTCCTTCAAAGTGATCATATCACTACAGAAAACTTGGAATACATTGCCCCTATTATTTTAAATACTTTTACTGTGGTTTATGTCCCACCACCAGAAATTCACCTTTTGTGTTACAAAGAAGAAGAGTCATGTTGGATTGAAATTACATTAGGGTGAGTAAAAGACAGAATTTTCCTTTTTGGATAAACTATTCAACAACTTTTCAGCAATATTAAAATATTAAAATGCCCAAGTGACGGAGAAATTGTGCCCCTCTCATTTTCATGTCCCCCTGGTCTTTACAAGGTAGTTCTAACCAAGTGTTCCATGTGAAACACTGAAATCTAATTTAATTTGAACAAAAATGTGAAAAATTTGAAATTATTGAATGCTTCATGTTATTAAATAACTGTGATTAAACATCAAGTTGGCAGTTTTTAATATGCTTTATTGAGTACAACTTGAGTGCTTGTCACTGGGGCAGTACCCTTAAAAGGCCAAATTTGCACCTTTTCCAGGGGTACATAATAGTACCATATCACTGAGGTCAAAGTTAGTCACCAAAGGTACATATTTGCCTCTTAAAAGGTACAAGATTTAAGGGTATGAAAAACGTACCCACATTTAAGGGTACACTTTGAGGATACTAACCATTGACAAGCCATTGTACCCCTAAAGATACAAATTTCACACTTTTTTTAAGCATAACTTATGAAACCATAGTTGTTTTTGTTGAATGTTTTTGGTGATTTCAGATTTTCCCAATTCAAATAGATAGGAGCTGAACAATGATTATGTGCATAGAAAATAGCTGCCTGGAGCATTCCCAAGATGGCCGCCATTTGATCTGATTTGCCTTGAAAGGGACATTGGGGCTTACTTGGGTGTCAACTTGTTAATGTTGATATCTTTAACATTTGGAAATTATATCTTACTGATTTCTGATATCAATATTGAATGTTTTAGAATGAGACAAATCAAGTAATTTCATTAAAATCCATTGCTAAAGCTAATGCTGGTTTCTGCTGTTGGTTTCCTACCAATATGACATCACTTCCCAGAAAATTATCAAATTAAGGAATTTGGATCCAGCACCAAGAAACCCCTTTAAGGACTTATGGTTTGGTGATTAGGATGCAAGAAAGCAGAGTTCCCAGCATCTTCTGATAATATACACTTTAAAGTGTCATTTAAGGCATCTAAGTTGTTCTAATAAGTATTATAGTGGAGTTTGTCACAATTGTAACGACACAGCAGGATGAGCAAGAACAAATCAGTAGCAAATGCTCCTGCAACAATGCGTACTACCATAGCTAGCAAATTAGCTGTAATGCCTAGCGTGAAAAAGTCTGAAGAAGCTTCTTCAAGCAATGATGGTGTCTCTATGAATCAACAAATGACAGAGATGAAAAAACAATGTATTTAGCTAAAAAATATATCTCTTCCCTTATTCAGGAATTTATGGCCCCACTTGTGTGCAACAGAATCGTTGGCGATAATTTCAATGCACTGCCGAAACAACTATTATAACTGCAAGAACAAAATGCTACATTTTTAGATCGAGATGAGGACTTGGAGAACCGATCTCGGGAAATCTCAGGATCTTAAATGTTCCAGAAGACAGCGAGAAAGGCCAACCAACAACCGCATTTGTGTACGAGATGCTGATGGAAGTATTAGATCAAGAAGTTTTTGAAAAGCCCCTGAACTGGAGTGAGCTCACCCTTCTCTGGGCCCAAAACCACAGAAAGGAAGACCTCCTTGTCCATTGGTGGTGTGTTTTCAGAGATTCCAGCACAAGAAAAGAGTGCTGAGATGGGCCAGACAGCATGAGGCACAATATAAAGGCTCTACGTTGAGGATTTATCCAGATATCTCTGCGGATCTTGCCAGGAAAGGCGTAGCTTTTAAAAACGTTAAGCAGCAACTGTACCAGAAGGGAGTACATTTCCAGATGCTCCATTCAGCACGATTATGCATTCACATTGAAGATGAACCATTACTCTTCAGTACGCCTGACAATGCACAGCAGTTTTGCAATCGATGGGTTCTACATCAGTATTTACACCGCTAATTGGGAAAAGTTAACTTTGTTAAAAAAATATTCTCCTTGTTACCTGACTTAAACACTTATCAACTAATATTTGGCGGGTTCTGAACTCTGTGATGAATATAAACTATGGACCGATCAAAACCCAAAACTGTACCCCATTCAAATGTTTTATTTTTCTCCTGACAAAAAGAAATTATCTTGCTTTTTGCATGTCTACCAAACTTACACAAGGATAGACTATGTCTTCATTGATCAAAAAGGTATTCCCTCAATTAAGAATGTAGAAAATTAAGCTATTGTTGAATCTGACCCTGCACCTCTATTTCTCTATGTTTATATCTTACTCAGTCATCCAGTGCATCCTCTCTGGAGGCTAAATACAATATTACTATCAGATATAGCCTTTTGCCAATTCATATCTAGAGCAATAGAGAGATTTCTTTTCTTTTTTTCCCAATTTGGAATGCCCAATTCCCACTACTTAGTAGGTCCTTGCGGTGGCATGGTTATTCACCTCAATCCGAGTAGCGGAGGATAAATTTCAGTTGCCTCCACTTCTGAGACCATCAATCCACGCAGCTTATCACATGGCTCATCCTATATGACACCACGGAGACTCTGCATGTGGAGGCTCATGCTACCGTGATCCACGCACAACTTACCATGCACCCCATTGAGAGCGAGTACCACAAATCGCGACCATGAGGAGGTTAACCCACGTGACTCTACTCTCCCTAGCAACCGGGCCAATTTGGTTGCTTAAGAGACCTGGCTGGAGTGACTCGAACTTGCAACTCCAGGGGTGGTAGTCAACATCAATACTCGCTGAGCTACCCAGGCCCTTGATAGCTTTCTTTTAATGAATAAAAAAGATTTTATATAACTTTCATTATTGTGGTTGACATTCAAGGTTGTAAACCGGGAACAATTTATATCATATTCAGCCTTATGCAATAAAGTTAATAAACAGATCCAGGAAAAATGTATTGACTCAGAAAATTGATCACCATTATGCCACAACTCCAACACCATAGTTATACAAAGAGAAATTGAGCCTTAAAACACAATATTATTTACTATTAATATAAAAAACTGAGAGAGACTTATTATATTCACAAGCTATGTTCTATGAGCATGGTGAAAAAGTGGGCTGTATCCTTGCCCAACAGTTAAAAGAAAATTGTCATCACAACGTTTACCCAAAATTAGAAACGTTTCTAAAGAAGTTATAGAAGATCCCCTAGAAATTAATTCTAATTTCCAAAAATACCATTCAGATTGATACATTTCAGAATTTCCACATGATGACTCATGTCTTCATTCCTGGCTAACGCAAGCATGCCCACAATTATACCCACACTTCTTAATATGTTCAATCGCTCCCTTGAACAGTCGAGGTTACCACCAAGCTTCACACAGGCTCATATTACAGTTCTCCTGAACCAGGTAAAGATGCACTATATAGTAGTTCATACAGGCCTATTTATTTATTAAATGTAGATGTTAAAATATGATCTAAAATCTTGGCTGCCAGAGTAGAAAACATAATTCCAGATATTATCTCAAGCAACCAGACAGGATTTGTTAAGGGGCATCATTATTCTATAAATATTCGTAAACTTCTTAATTTCGTACATGCTGCCACATCGGAAGATATTCCTGAGGTCAATATTTCTCTAGATGCAGAGAATACTTTCGACAGGACTGAGTGGTATTATTTATATGTACATTTGGATTTGGACCAAAATGTATTTTCTGGATTCGCTTGTTAATTCCCCTGTAGTCACAAATAAGTTCAGCTTACAGTACTTCACTTTGTCCAGGGGTACACAGCAAGGCTGTCTCCTGAGCCCTCTGTTATTTATCTTGGGTATAGAGCCCTTGTCATCAATGTTTAGATTATCACAGACTATCAGCTGTTTTAGTAGAATGGGTGTTGAGTAAAATGTGTCTTTATATGCTGATGATCTTTTATTATATTTATCTGATCCATTAACATGTGTCTCTAAAGTTGTAAAAATACTGGTCGATTAGGGGAGTTTTTCACATTATAAACTTAATTTCTCAAAAAGTATACATTTCCCTGTTAATCATAAGGCAGATCAGAACATGGACACAGACTTGCCCTTTTGCATATCAAAATCAGGATTTAAATATTTAAGAATTAATATCACCCATTCATACTCTGGTCTGTTCAAAGCCAATTATATCCAATACTTAAAAATCTGTAATCTGATCTCCACCACTGGAGTGTTATATATCTTTCACTGGTGGGTAAAATTAATTGTGTTAAAATTAATGTGCTGCCCAGATTATAGTATTTATTTCAGAGTCTCACAATCTTTCTGCCAAAGTCCTTTTTCCATTCAACTAAAAAGTTGCTAATGTCCTTTTTATGGGAGGGTAAAAGGCCAAGGATACGTAAAGAGCTTCTTGAGACACAAAGAAGAAATGGGGGATTGGCACTTCCCAATTTAATGTCATAAAAATGTCATATTGGTTCCAAGTTCCAAATATGGAATGATGTGTGGCAGAGGCTAAATCATGTAAATCATGATCTCTTTGATTACAACAAAATTACCTTTCTCACAATCACACTTCACTTCAAGTCCAATAGTAAGCTCTACTCTCTAGATATGGACCCAGTTCAGACAAGCATTTCAACTCATTGACTTTTCCTGGCAAATCCCCATATGTAACAACCACCTCTTTCCAGTCGCTAAACAAGATTTTAACTTTAAGCCATGGCAAAACTTGGGTTTAGATAAATGTAGTGAATTTTTTTACAGATCATGTTTTTGCTTATTATGGTGATCATGCTAATAAATTAAATATTCCCAAATCCATTGTTTTCCGCTACCTTCAAATCTGTCACTTCATCCAAGCTAAGAGCTCTGAATTCCCTCAAATGCCTTCAGAGCTATTGGAAGCTATTTTACAGGCCCCTTTACACATTAAGTGCCTCATCTAAAAAATATACAACTTGATCACGTCACTCCAAAATATATCAATAGAATGGGCAAAAGCAGAATGGGTAGAAGAGTTAGGAACAGATATATCTGAGGATAACTGGAATAAAGCTCTTATCAGAGTTAATGGAACGTGTGCAAAACTCAACCTGATTCAGCTAAAAATTATTTATCAGACTCATTACAGTAAGACCAAATTGGCTAAAATGTACCCAAATGTGGATGAAACGTGATCGTTGCAATGTAGGTAAGGTAGATTTAGCCCACATGTTTTGGTCCTGTTCTAAATTGAGAGAATCTTGGATTTCAGTGCATCATGCCTTGTTTGGTGTCCGGGGTGAAAATGTTCAAATGACTAACAATAAAGAATAGGCCTTTGAATTTGCAACCATGATAGCTAGAAGGAGAATACTTCTGTAGTGGAAATGGCCTAAAGCACCCAAAGCTTCATTATGGTTCAGTGATTAATGATGTTTCTAAAAATTGAAAAAATAAAATACTCTATTAGAGGATCAACCTGAAAAGTTTACCAAATATGGGACCCTTTAATAGTCCATTTTGAAAGATCTATAACCCTCCCTCTTTGATATAACTGAAGAAATAAAAGTAGAACTGTATGTATATGTATATGTATTCTTACATGTAACTGTACAAGCATATATTTCAACTGGTAATTATATTATGGATTGGTTAACACCCCAATCATATGACTTCCATCTTTATGTTTAAAGTAAGACACATACTGTAAAATGGGGATCTAAATAAATGGACTGCATAAAAGGAATGACCTGGGGTTAAATTGGGGATTACCAGTGTCATCCCAGCCACGTCCAAGAGACAGATATTATGCAATTTTTTTTATCTGTCAGAAGTCACCAGAATATTCTCTGAGGTTGTAGTTCTGCATTAAAAAGGAAACAATTAATGTAATACAATATTATTCATTACAGCATTTTTGGAAATGCAGGATATGACATAATACGTGGCACTTAAGACACGGATAAAGCAAATTTCATCCTGAAGAGGAAGCTTACTGATCTGTGACCTTTTAAAGTGCTATAAAAAAGTATCTACTAAATTTGAGCAAAACAGATTTGATGTGAAACAGTGTTTTGGAAAAATAAATTAATGCAAATCCCCTTATTAAGTGGTTAACATGACCTAATCATAGGAAGAATCATTGGGGGGTTAAGACACCATGCCATTAGGTCAACATTTTTATTTTTTTGTAAATAGGGATAGTTCACTTTTTTATAAACTCAGTTTGGCAGCTGGCATACCACCAGCATCACTCAAAAACAATTCAAAGTGAAAACTCACACACACACACACACACACACACACACACACACACACACACACACACACACACACACACACACACACACACACACACACAAATAAAATATTACAGTAAGTTAATAATTGCTTAAAAAAAACTCACTTTCAACAGCTTTTATTTTCAGCAAACTTAACACATTGTATGAACATAAAAAGTTCAAAAACTAAGTCATAAACTGAACAAGTTCCACAGACTTGTGACTGACAGAAATTGAATAATGTGTCCCTGAACAAAGGGGGGGGGGTCACAATCAAAAGTCAGTCAGTATCTGGTGTGGCCACCAGCTGCATTAAGTACTGCAGTTCTAAGACCCTTGCCCTCACCCTCCGATCCAACAGGTCCCAGACGTGCTCAATGAGATTAAGATCCAGGCTCTTCGCTGGCCATGGCAGAACACTGACATTCCAGTCTTGCAGGAAATTACACACAGAACGAGCAGTATGGCTGGTGGCATTGTCATGCTGGAGGTTTCATGTCAGGATGAGCCTGCAGGAAGGGTACCACATGAGGGAGGAGGAGGTGTTCCCTGTAACGCACAGTGTTGAGATTGCCTGCAATGACAACAAGCTCAGTCCGATGATGCTGTGACACACCGCCCCAGACCATAACACCGCCACCTCCAAATCGATCCTGCTCCAGAGTAAAGGCCTCGGTATAACACTCATTCCTTCGACAATAAATGCGAGTCAGACCATCACCTCTAGTGAGACAAAACTGCGGCTCGTCCTGTCTGACCTGTCCTGTCTGGTCCAGCGAAGGTTAGTTTGTGCCCATAGGCGACGTTGTTGCCGGTGATGTCTGGTAAGGACCTGCAAGCCATCAGTCAAGCCTGCAAGCCAACAGGCCTACAAGCCATTAATCCAGCATCTCTCAGCCTATTGCAGCCAGTCTGAGCACCGTTGGAGGAAATGTGCATTCCTGGTGTATATCGGGCAGTTGTTGTTGCCATCCTGTACCTGTCCCACAGGTGTGATATTCAAATGTACCAATCCTTTTCAGGTGTTGTTACACGTGGTCTGCCACTGCTAGGTCGATCAGCTGTCCTTCATGTCTTGTAGCACTGCCTTAGGCCTCTCACAGTACGGACATTGCAATTTATTGCCCTGGCCACATCTGCAGTCCTCATGCCTCCATGCAGCATGCCTAAGACATGCACGTTCACGCAGATGAGCAGGGACCCTGAGCATCTTTTTTTTGGTTCAGAAGACTGAGACTATAGACGAATTCAAGGACTATTAGTCGGTTTAAGGAAGTGACGTCTTTGTTCCTTGAACATTTCCTACTTGTTGTCAAACACATTCAAAACAACAATGGGAGGTGCCTCATTCATAGTGACTTTAAATTAGTAATTAGTATTACTAATGTCAACATGATTGTCATAAAATATCATTATTAAAATGTGGACAATATTGTTTTGTGGCTGGATGCCTGGAACTAATGGAAATAAAAGTGTTTAGATCTTCAAAAAAGCAACCGCAAATGGACGCATGAACCCCTGAAATGAAGCGAGATGGCTGTATACGTGCAGTATTAAAAACTGCTGCACACATCTTATCTCTGGTAGGTGAATGCCATTTTTGCCAACAAATTGTAAGTTTGATAGGTAGAGCTATAAAAGTGATTATAGATCACTCCAGATAGAATGAACAAAGCTGCGCAAGTAATTAACTATTACATTTAGTCATTTAGCAGACATTTTTATCCAAAACGACTTTGGTCCTTAATTACACACACACACACACACAAAATCCTTAACTTGTCCGCAGTTCACACAGACAGCTTCATTGAATGGCTTAATTGATTTTATAGTAATAGCAGTGATCCATAATTCCCAATCTCTCCTCTGAGGAAATAATTGTGAGCATTTAATCTTGGATGCTGGTCCCTACCACAGGGATGCTGGTTGGCCAGTGTTCCCTCCAGGCTTATGAACTAGCTTAACCAGCAAGTGTTCCTTCATCAACCAGCCTTGCAGCCACAATACAGTGCTGTTAAGTTTTTAGGGTGTTCTGGGTGGTTGCTAGATTGTTGTTTATTGGTCTGAGGCAACAGAGGCCACCCCAAGTCTCTATGATATTCTGGTCCCTAGATCCGACTCTGGTGCATCAATGTAAGTCTAGGATTGTTTTGGCCTTTTTATTATCCTCCAGGTGAAAATTGTAAGTTTAATAACTTGGAAAAGTAATAGCCGCATTATTTGATGTACCCTTGATTTCCTTGACTGTTGCACCATGCCTCGTTGTTTTTTCAGCATTTCACTCAAGAGCGGCACTTTGTTTTTGAAAACATTGTTTCTTGTTAAAAGAACTTCACCAAAAAGATTTGTTTAATACACCAGACGTTTTGAGCCATTGAATCATTGATCGAAATAGGGTTCCCAACTGTCCTGTATTAGCCAGGAAATCATGTATTTTGGACTAAATGAAGATGTCATGTATTTAAGCCACAAAATGATACGCCCATCCCCTGCCAGAAGAGGAAACAATAGAGGGGGAGCCCCCGGTTGAACAGCAAAATGTCCTGTAGTGGAGGAACCGTTTTCTGTATTGAAGCATCAAAATGCCCCAGTCTGATGATGAAACATATGCAATTAAAGGGCTCAAAAGTGGCGAAAAGTTGGTAATGCTTGTTCAAAAGACACAAGTTCATGACACCACTAGTGTATGCAAACCACATCACTAACAGATTACATTCATGCTAAGTTGTATCTACCTTTTGTTTGTGTGTCCGTTTGTTGTAGCAATAATGTATCATATAGACGCTGCATGAAAATGTATAGTTCACTGCTGTTGAGCATTATACAAAAACAAACCCAAACATCATGTGATGACTCACATTGGCCATAGGATCATTCCTGCAAATGCATGGGTTGTCGTCGAGTTACACTGATTATTTCAGCTCTGTCGTGATCAGTGGTCGGGCATGGTCAGAGGAGAAGATAAATGCGGTTGCTTTGGGCAACATTGTTATTAATGTGATGTGACATCATTGCGTGGTCTGCTAAACAGCAATCAAGCCGCTCTCTGCAGCCTTGCAATACAATCCAGATGTGCATTTGATTAAAGCTTTAAACGAGATTGGAGGGGTGAGGAATGGGGAGACATGGACCATAGGTCAAACCTTGAATTCTAAAACAAGGGCTCTTATAAATTTCTTTTAAAACAAAAACAGCTGGTTGAGAAATTCCACTGTACGATTTTTGTCTGATGTATTTTTCTCTTACTCTCCCTTGTGTCTGCTGTGTCTAAGTCTGCAATGTCTGATAATCTACATGAAAAATCCCATCTAATTAGATCCACCACTCGGTTCTAGCCCTCGCATGTTCTGTTTAAAGGCTCATGGAAAAATGCTTTCTTCTGTTCTGGTGAGAAAAGACAGACCTCTTTTATGCTTACATGGTTTGTAGATGCTATTGAAGTTCATAAATATTTAAAATGTGAGCAATTTCTGAAAACAAATTTGTACTACTATTATACTACTATTGCTCATACTTTGGGCATTGTAACGATTGCATTACATAACCAATTACAAGCTTTTTCATGCATGATCTAGTTGAAGAGTCCTGAAGAGTGCATAAGAAGTGCCACAAAATTATTTGGTTGCTTCAGCAATTGTGTTTTTCATATCAAATTTGCTTATATGACACTATCGGTTTTAGGTTTAGGGAAGGGAGGTAGGTTTTGTTGATTTGAAAATCGATAAAGCATTTACCTTAAAAACCTCATCTGTTTGGGAGAACACATTACTAGTTTTTAGCTCTACAGAGTTGAATATTTTTTACTTGGAACTGCCGCAATAGGTGCAACGAACAATATATTTTTATTTTACAAATATGTTACACCAGATGCATAAATTTCATCAGATCAGGCAGCAAAATGTTGCACTCCAGAGCAGGGCTGACAAGCACATTCTGTTGCAGAGTGAACGTAGCCTTTGAAACTTCACTCATATGTATTCAGTACATTCAGTAAAGGCACTGGCACTCTTGTACAGACAACATACATTAGATATCACTTGTTAGACACGGGAACTTCCTCACGCTGAGCACCACTATAATTACACTGCCGCCCCATTGGACAAGCAAACCACACACATCTCTCTTACCTCAGCTCCAAATCCAATAGCCGTCACAGCAGCCAAGTCCCTGCACTGACCGGACAGTGAACCACGGCGAACCATGAGTCACCTGTGTTATTGGGCGCGACCCTCTCCACCTCAGTCTTTCCCCCACACATACAGAGCGTCCAAACAGAAAGACTCCCTTCTCTGTCTGCTGGCAAACCCAATGCGCTCATGACTGACTTTCATCAGGAGAGCTCGGAGTAGGTCCTTTCACCTTTCCACACCTCGCAGCCTGTTTGTTTTTGTTTATTTATTGAGTCAATTGACATGTGCATTGAAGGTTGTGACTAGGAAGCACTGGGTGAATGATGGACAGGGAAAGGTACGAGTGACTCAAACCGCGACATGCGGGTAACACAAACAAGTCGCCAGTTCAGTTGTTTGTGTATTTACTTTGAGAATTATTGATTGGTTAGTTTGGGTTGGTTGGCAGGTTTGGAGTTGTGTTTTGGCATCCCTTGAAAATGTTTGATTTCAGGGCAGGAATCTTATTTTGGACATTTACTATTGAAAATCATTCTTTTATGCACTATAATATTTCTTTGTATTCTTCTGTGTTATACTACATTACATGAAACATTGCAGCTTGCCATCAAAGATTTTAGTTTTTTACCTGTTAAATAGAAGAGCAATATTTATTAAAGGAATATTTCAAGCAAAAATGTAACTTCTGTTTTCATTTACTCCCCCTCATGTTGTTCCAAACTAATGTGACTTTCGTTTTCCATGTAACACAAATGGAAATATTTTGTAGAACGTTAATGCTGCGGAATGTTAATTTCCATACAATGAAAGTGAGGGGGGACTGCAAAGGGGCTGTTAAATTCCAGAAATTATTAAACAAAATACCATAAAAGTACCATAACATTTTTAAATGACTGATGTTCTATATTCCAAGTCATCAGAAGCCATATGATAGCTTTGAGTGAGAAACAGACAGAAATTGTATCTCACTGAATAATATATATATATATATATACAATCACCGACCACTTTATTACGTACATATATACACCTACTTAGTCATATGATTATCTAATCAGCCAATTGTGTGGCAGCAGTGCAATGCAGAAAAACATGCAGATATGGGTCAGGACCTTCAGTTAATATACACATCAACCTTCAGAATGGTGAAAAAATTAAAAACGAATTATTTTTGCATTACCTCTGACCAAAATTTTGTTTGTTTGATGCATTTGAGTAGGGTAATCTAGACTATTTTGACATAATGTTGCTTAAATACAAACTTTACATAATTAATCAAAATATGAGAATTGTATGATTTTTTTGTGCTTTACTTGCTACTTTTTGGCCAAAATGGTGTGAATTATTCTTATTTATAAGCTATTCTGTGCATCAACAGCGTTTAGTAACTTGCATAAACATAAACATCATGAGAAGGCATGGTCTAATGTAAAGTATATCAGCGGTAGGCAGATTTAGAATAAAAAGTTTAAAGGATTTAAAAAGAAGAAGAATTAGGGGGATCAATAAATTATGAACAGTTCACTGCCGTTTCCTGTTCTAATCAGTCTAATTGTGATCTAACTGATCTAATTGCAAGTAGGCTACTTGATTAAACCATTTCGCACACCATTATTTTCTTAATTCTTAAAATATGTTGATTCACCTGTAAATCTGTAATGTGTTATCACCATCCTCTCTAGGCTTGCTCCAAATTGATATCATTGCATTCTTTGCAATTGCAGTTATTCAGATCAGAACTTTATTTATTTACCAAAAGCTTGTGAAATATACTGGGAAGCCTGGGAAAAGGAGCAACGGTGTCTTTTTCAAAACAACGGCAAATTTGCCATGATAAATATTTACACAGTGGCAACAATTTTGTAAGGATTAACATTCCATTGTTTGGGACTATCTGGGCGACATCTTATCGCTGGTGGCTCGTCTTCTAAACACGTTGCCTCAGGGGTCCGCAGAGACATGATGAATCATGAACCATGACAGGATGTGCAACATTTGTTTGAAGTTTTATCGTCCTACCATACCACCACTGTGTCCTCTAATGACGATCTGTTGGCCAGCAAATGATCCCACCCACCTTAAATGTGATAGTGAAATTAACACAATCATGATGAAGCTATTATGATAATGATTTCTTTCGTAGTGGGGTGTGTGTTAAAATGGGGGTATTAAGTTGAAAATTTGAGAAGAGAAAGTTAGAGAAGTTTTTATTTAGTCTCAAGCCTCTGTTAAAATGTTCAGTACATGCCAAATAAATGTACAAAACAATACTAGTTTAGTATGTTGTCTGTACATTTTGTTAATTTTACAACTTTTATGAAAATACACTTATTAAACATTTTATATGAGTCTTTCAAAAGCAACACAAATATAATTTGCCTTTATTCCATTTACATGGTAAACAAAACTGATCATTTTACCCAGGTAAACCCAGCTCTACACTCAATAAAATGAACTTTCACTATCATCAGTTTTACTCAGTCCTCAAATGTTCATATTATTAAAGAAAATGTATGTAACCAAGAGAACTTTAAATTAGCTGATTAAACTAAAAAAGTGTCTTGTCAGCTTTCTTAATCATTTGCGTTGGGATAATTGTTATTTTGTGCGTCTTTGTGCATGATGACTATAAATGGGGAGACTTGTTATTGATTGTTTTGTTATTTTGTGATTTAGATTAATTTCTGTTAAGTTGTAGTTTGGGGGGTTACCATAGTGAAGAGTGGAGCTTGAGCATAGGTTAAGGACGAAAACAATTTGAGTCTCCTACATATTGCTTTATCCATTGAGCATTTGCTAGGATAACTACAGCATAGTGACAAAATTGCACTCAGTAGTGCTTCCAACCAGCATGTACTTAGCATGCTAACATTTCAAATAGTTAGCATATAACTAAAAGAGTTATATGCACCCGGACTTGGTTCTCGGATCTCACGCTCCTCATAACAGCCCCTCCCTGGCGAATTCCCCTGAGGAAGGACCTTCTTTCTCAGGGGCGGGGCACGCTCTGGCACCCGCACCAAGACCTCTGGAACCTCCACGTCTGGCCCCTGGACAGGATGCGGAGGATCTAGCCGGCCTACCACCGACCGTCATAGATACTATCAAACAAGCCCGAGCCCCCTTGACCAGGCATCTTTACGCCCTAAAGTGGCATCTGTTCGCAAACTGGTGTTCTTCCCGAGCTGAAGACCCACAGAAGTGCGCGGTTAGGTCAGTGCTCGTGTTTCTACAGGGGAGGCTGGAGAGGAGGCTGTCCCCCTCCACCCTCAAGGTGTATGTAGCCGCCATCGCGGCTCACCAGGACACAATAGACGGCAAGTCTCTTGGCAAGCACGACTTAATTGTCAGGTTCCTCAAAGGTGCCCGGAGGCTAACTCCTTCCCGGCCTAACCTATTCCCCTCCTGGTATCTCTCGATCGTCCTCACGGGCCTCCAGAGACCCCCCTTCGAGCCGCTAGATTCAGCTGGACTCAGGGCCCTCTCTCTCAAGACTGCCCTGCTGATCGCGCTCGCCTCCATCAAGAGCGTCGGGGACCTGCAAGCGTTCTCTGTTAGCGACACTTGCCTGGAGTTCGGTCCGGAAGACACATACGTGATCCTAAGACTGCGACCGGGCTATGGCACAAGGTTCCTACCACACCCTTCAGAGATCTAAGGAGTAATGGATGGAATGAAAAACTCACTTAATGACATCAATGAGCTTATGTTTTGCATGACAGGCATCTATCATTTCAACATACAGTGATGATGTTCACACTTACACTTGTTTACATTTATGGGAGAAAACATTATGTAAAAAACGTACTTCTTCAGAATGAAACTGATCTAACAGTGCACTTTCCTGTGTACGCCGCCCGGTGTTAAGTAACATATATGAACTACAGTATATAAGATATTGAAATGAACAAATGTCTATTTTTCCAGCCTGTTGTATTAGTATTTATTTATTTTGTTGCCCCTTATTCATTTTAGATACAGTTATTGCACATTGTTATTTACAATCTAGTTTTATTACGTAGGCCTATCGTATTTTAATTGGAATATCATTTATTACAGCTGACTGTTATGTGAGCAAACCAGGTTTGAACATCAACCGTTACAAGATCAAACTGAAATTCACAGCTGTTTAACACTTCTGTGTCAAATTTGAAGGCTGTTAATAGGAACAATATACTGTAGGTAAACATCAAATTATGCGACTACGCATTACGGAGAGCTTACGACCTACTAGTTAAGTCTAGCCTTAAGAACAGGTGGTGTAACCAAATGAAGCACTGACTTAGATACAAACTAACTAGTAGTGACTAAGCCCTCAACTTACATGAGACCTTATGCACAGCTGGTGCCACCCTACCCTGGTCTTCATACTGAAAGGGATGGATTTGAACATATAAGCAACAGCATTCAGCTCTAAACTGCTGGCATAAAGTCATAAATAACATCCAGGAAGTGAAAACAGACATTACCAACAGAGTGTCATGGTGAGCTAATTGCAGGCCTGCTGGCAGAAGTCTTGTGCTGTGTCCCTTCTGTGCTGGCTGTTTGCTGACTTTATTAGACGAGACTTCTACATTCTTGCAGTTTTACCCATTTTTAGGCACAGCTGTGTGTTTGCCACACTGAACTGGATACTAACATTTTAAAGGGTAGGTTGCAATGCCATCAATACACACAGACAGCAAAATATCTTTTGAAATGTGACTCCTCAATTTTGATGTGTGTAGTCAGAACAATAACAAAGACACATGTTCCATCCTCTTGTTCCACAATGACATTTAACTTGTTGTAGATGAAATTATTATTATTATATTATTATTATTGCCATTATCCCTTACAAAAAATCTAAAGTTCTGACAAACTTGCTGCAAAATTTCCACATGCAAATGAGCTTGCAGTTTGTCGCAATTGTTTGCCAGAAGTTTGCAGCTCTTCACCAGTAGTGGTGAACCAATGGTGTTCACAGGTAAAGTAATTGCTTTTGCAATGTATTGCTTGAATTAATAAACTTTATTCAAGGTAACAACCATTAATGCTCAAGTGAGATGTGCCCATAAATTCTTGATGGTTTAAGCTAGTTTAAGCTTAACACTAAAAAATATCTCGTGTTACTTTGCTGTAACCCTTGTTCCCTGAAAAAGCGGAACGAGATGCTGCGCTGATTCAGCACTTTGGGGAACGTCATTTAGGAGTGACCAGCTGTGAATAATGTGTGCAACACATCAATACAATTGACTAGAATTTATAGCCTCTGTTGGTGACATCATCAGAATGTGCCAGTAGTAGGGCTATGAATAGATGTGCCAAAGGTGCATCGTCAGGTCTTTTGTCTGAAGAGAAGTCCTGGGATATCACCAGTGCGGCACTTAATGCTGTGCTGATTCAACGCTTTGGGAAACAGAATACCCACGCTGCCGCACTGTGTGTGTCTGGACCCCTAACAGTTGTGTTGTGTGTGCTCACAAGCGTGCGAGAGGTCTCAAACATGAGCTTGTGATATTGACTCAAGGACGTAAGAGCCCGGAGTGGCATGAACATCCAAACTATAAAATATTATGAATGTATGCGGAGAGGACCACCGTGCCGCATCACAAACATGCTGTAGAGGGACACCCCCAGCCAAAGCTTTAGAAGAAAGCTCTTGTAAAATGAGCTCTGATGCCTGCTGGCAAAGCTTGACCACGCGCCTCATAGGCCATCCCTCACCCAGTGTGATATTGTCTGTTTTGTGGCGGCCGTCCCCTTGTTACAGCTCCCATGGCAGATTAATAGTTGCCCTGACTTATGCCACTGGCTAGTGCGGTGGACGTAAGCCTGAAGAGCACAGACTGGACACAATCTGTGAAATTTCTTTTGATCCGGCATTATAAATGGCGGAGGACAGAAGGTTGCAAGAGTGACCGGATTTACGGTCAAAAAGGAACCTTAGGCAGGTAGTCAGGATGAAGGATACAATATTATATTATTATATTAATAAGTATATGCAGGATGGCAAGAAGGACAGAGCCTGCAAATCCCCAATTCTTTTAAAAGAAGCAATAGCCATAAGAAAAAAAAACATCTTTAGATTCAGGGGCTTGTCATACACCGACTCTATAGGTTCAAAGTGGGTCTCAACCAGACCCTCAAGGACTATAGCTAAGTCCCATGAAGGGATCCTGGTCCTAACGGAAGGCCTCAGTCACCTAGCTCCATGACCAAAGCGAGTAGGCAAAGGATGTTTCCCTAGTGGCACTCCGTCGATCAAGGCGTGGCAAGCCGATAGGGCGGCCACATAAACCCTGAGAGTGGCGGGGCATGTGCCTGCTGGTAATTTTTCCTGCAGAAAGTGCAGAACTGAAGCAATCTGACAGTTAAACAGATCTGCATTACGTGCAGTACACCACATTTCAAAGACACCCCATTTATTGGCATAAGTTCTTCTAGTAGAAGGAGCCCTAGCACTCAGAATGGTCTCAATAACTTCAGGTTAAAACCCAGTGTACCTCAGTTGGTACCCTTCAGGGGCCAAACATGAATAGGGGATGCAATATTGTCCCCTGCGCTTGAGACAGGAGGTCCCTCCTTACCAGTATCGCACAAGGCGAACCGTCAAGGAGAGCTATTATCTGAGAACCATACTCTGTTCGGCCAATGCGGTGCCATCAGTAGGAGGCAAGACCCTTGTTGACAAAGACTTGCTAGAACTCCCGGGAGCAGAGAAACTGGAGTGAATGCATTCAGGTGCATTTTAGGCTATGTATGTGCCATTGCGTCCAGACCCAGGGGGGGCTGGATGACTCAGAGAGAAGTAGTTGGGACATTGCGCTGTCTGTTAGGAGGCTAAGAGATCTACTTCTGCTTCGTAAAATCTTAGCTAGATTTGTTTCACTACCTCGGGGTGGAGTTTCCATTCTCCCATCTGTATTTTTTGTCTGGACAATAAGTCTGCTCCCACATTCAGGCATCCAGGGATATATACTGCTCCGAGTGACAGGAGCTTGCCCTGGGCCCAAAGGAGAATCTGTCATGCCAGTCTGTTTAACTGGCATGACCGTAGACCTCCTTGATGGTTTATGTAAGAGACTGCCACTGTGTTGTCCACTCGCACCAGGACATGGCAGCCTCTCAAATGCTGGAGGAAGTATTTCAGGGCCAGAAATACAGCCATCAACTCGACAGATCGGCGGCGAGCCGATCCCCACTCTTTTTGAGGGGGAGCACGACTCGCCACACTCTCCTTTTGGACCTCCTTTCTAGAAGGACCGGGGGAAGCTGGGTGGCCGACAGCCTTTCCCTCTGAGTGCGGTGAGGAAGGAATTGCACAAAGGCTTCCTCATTTCTTTTTACCTCCCGAAACCTGGTAATGACTGTTTTCATAGAGTCACCAGGCTAGAAGATGAAATTGGGGCATTAAGGAGGAACACTCTGTTCTTATCCTTAATACCCAAAAGATTTAGCCACAGATGCACACGGAGAGATAAATCTGTGGCTCGACGGAGCTCTGAAAATGCTTCCTCGTCGATAGTACTCCCCGCACTCAGGTCCTTCAACATATCAGCCTGGTACGCTTGTAACACTGCCATAGTGTGTAGAGCGGCACCAGCCTTACCTGCAGCTTGATAAGCCTTCGCCACAAGTGTTGAGGTGGTCCTACACGGCTTTTGAGGAGAGTTGGTCCTTTTAATGATGATGCCGTACCAGGCGAGAGATAGCCCACGAGCATCCCTTCTACCCGTGGCATCGTCGTATACCCCGAGCCTTAGCTCCCACGATAGTCAAATATGTCGCCGTTGAGGGCACAAAGAAACAGGAACTATAAGGTGTCTTCCATGATCAAGTCAACTCGTCATGGAGATCATCAAAGAAGGGAGAGACTGACTTTGAGTTCCCTCTCCCCGGCCACCAGACAGAAATCTAACCTCTAATTTTGATTGTTTGGGGGTCTTGCTCTTGTTCATGCAGCCAGTCTAACTGTAGTCTGATCACCGCGATCGAGCAATTCCTCAACTGCTTTATTATTACGCGAGGAATGCTCAGAGATTGGCAACTCAGACTCCGTGGTCCCAAGAGACTCACTGTCCCTCTCATGAACTGAAGAGGCGCTGAGGCGCACTTCGAGATCATGCGAGGGACCGGTTGGATCTGGAGAGAGAGAGCGAGTGATAGGGACGAACCCATCTCTCGCTCCTCAGCCAGATCCATACGTGAGCCCCTGGATGAAATGTTGGGGGCTGGCTCTTGGAAATAAGCGAGACGAGTGCGTAGCATCTTCACTGTGAGCATCTCACAATGCTCACACTCGCCTCGCTCTAATGCAACAACACATCGCACAACACATCACAGAGTGGACTGAAGACAAAATACCTGACGATGCACCTGCAGGACATTTTATAGCCCTGCTACTGGCGCATTCTGATGATATCACCAACAGAAGCTATACATTCTAGTCAATTTTAATGATGTGTTGCACACATACTCACAGCTGGTCACTCCTAAAAGACGTTCCCCAAAGCGCTGAATCAGCGCAGCATTAAGTGCAGCTTTTGATAAGCATAGATGAAGACAACTCCTGCAAAGTCCTAAAGACAACATTAAATTAAAATAAATAATACTAATTTCACTTTAGTCTTGTAAATTTGCTCTTCACATGTTCCAAGATGGCCAGTGCAGTTTTAACAAGATCCACTTAAATTAAATAAAATTCACATAAACAAATTTATTTAGCTATTAATCTTTATCTACGTAATTACAGCTCTGTGTAAATTAATGTATTATCTCTGCAACACTGTTTGAGTATAAGTTTTGTGTGAAAGCATAGACATTCACAATAATCATGATTATCAATCAAATAATTTTTAACAATTGCGACAGGCCTACACAGCCATTGCTAGGGGTGGCCATTTGCAAAGAATGCAAAATGAATGTGAGCATGGGGTCGAAAGCGACAAAAATATCTCACATGGACCCATCTAAAGATTCACTTCTCAACTGTCTTTGAAGAGGCACAGGAAAAACATATATGTTGAAGAGACAAATACATCATGCACCATTGAAGCTTCTCTTCCTAAAATGTTTGAAAAGCAGATAGATGGCAGATATCTGATGTCTTCTCAAAAACACGGGACAGAAATACAGAGATGATTGCTTCAGATAATCATTTACATTTACATTCATTCATTTGGCAGACACTTTTATCCAAAGCGACATACAAAAGAGGAAAACAGAAGCAAATCATCTTAAGGAGACAGTGGTACAGAAAGTGCCATACTAAAAAGTTTCACTAGCATCAGAATAGTATTCAAAACAGATTAAAGTGCAACAAGAATATTTTTTTTGTGACTGGTTAAGTACTCATGTGTTTTAAGTAATTTTTTGAAGACAGAGTGAGTCAGCTTCATGGATGGAGTTGGAAAGGTCATTCCACCAATGTGGTGTGATGAAACTGAAAGTCCGGAAAAGTGTTTTGGTGCCTCTTTGTGTTGGTACAACAAGGTGACGTTCCTTAGCCGACCGCAGGCTTCTGGTGGGTGTGTAATTCTGCAGAAATGATTATAGGTATGCTGGAACAGACGCAGTGACTGTTTTGTATGCCAGCATCAACTGGCAGACAGTGTAGAGAGACAAAGAGTGGTGTAACATATGCTCTCTTTGGTTCATTAAAGACCAGATGTGAGGCTGAATTCTGGTTCATTGCAGAGGTCTAATTGCACATGCAGGGAGGCCTGCAATGAGAGAGTTACGGTAGTCCAGTCTAGTTATCACAAGTGACTGAACAAGCAGTTGTGTGGCATGTTCAGAGAGGAAGGGTCTTATCTTCCTGATATTGTAGAGTTTAAATCTACATGATCTTGCGGTCTTTGAGATGTGGTCTGTGAAATTTTGCTTGTTTTCGATGGTTACGGCTAGATTTCGGACCATTTTGGAAGGCGATACTGTAGTTGTACACAGCTGCACAGAGATGTTGTGTTCAACAGCAGGGTTGGCTGGAAAGACAAGGAGTTCAGTCTTGGCTGGGTTAAGTTGCAGGTGGAGTACCTTCATCCATGCCAAGATGTAGCATGTAGCCAGGCAGGCAGTGATTCGAGGAGTCACTGTGTTGTCATTGGTCTGGAAAGACAAGTAGAGTTGTGTGTTATCAGCGTAGCAGTGGTAAGAGAAACCATGTGACTGAATTATGGGTCCCAGTGATGTTGTGAATATAGAGAAGAGAAGTGGCCCAAGTACTGATCCCTGAGGTACCCCAGTAAGTAACTGATGTGGCTTGGATACCTCACCTCTCCAGGCTTCCTTGAAGGACCTACCTGAGAGATTGGAGTTAAAACAGTCAAGCACAGTTCCTGTGATGCCCAGCGAGGAGAGGGTGGAGAGTAGGATCAGATGGTTAACCATGTCAAAGACTGCAGAATGGTCCAGTAGAATCAGCACGGATGACCTGGATTCAGCTTTCGCCTGTCTCAGCGACTAAGTGACAGACAGCAGGGCAGTCTCTGTGGAGTGTCCACTTTTGAAGCCTGACTGATTGTCATCCAGCAGCTTGTTCTGTGAGAGATAGGCAGAGATTTGATTGAAAACTGCCCTTTCAAGTGTTTTTGGGATGAGAGAAACTGGTCTGTAGTGTTCTATTTGTATGGGGTTAAGTGCAGGTTTCTTTAGCAGCAGGGTTCCTTGAGCCTGCTTAAATGTAGTGAGAAGTGCCTGTAAGTAGAGACGTGTTAATTATGTGTGTGAGTCCAGGTAGGATGGTCGGAGAGATGGCCTGGAGAAGGTGAGAAGGAATGGGGTCATAGGAACAGGTAGTGGGGCGGTTGGAGTGTAGGAGTTTAGAGACCTCAGTGAGGTCTCTCATAAAGACATAAAGACAGAAGAGTTGCATACAGGAGACAGGTGTTTGACAGGGTGTGGTGCTGAGAATGTATTGCTGATGGTTGTAACCTTATTAGAAAAAAATGTGGTGAAGATATCTGCTGTCAGTGATGTGTCAGGTGGTGGAGGGGGAGGGCAGAGAACTGTGTTGAATGTTCTAAACAAGCTGCGAGTGTATGTGGTGCTGTTGATATTGGTCTGGTAATAGGAGGTTTTTGCAGATTTAATGTTATCTGAAAAAGTTGCTGATAATTATCAGACTTTCACAAGGTTAAAAATAAAGGCTTACAGAGATACATGGCTAATGCAGAATCAAAATATTCACTAAATTGTGAAACACTCTACCACACATAGGTGTTCCCCAGTATTTATAGCAAGATAGGTTCCAATGCTGCTCCAGTCTAACAAAGCATTGGACAACCACAGACTTCTTGACTGTTGCAACTGAATCCCTGTTGAGTCTAACATGCCGTTTCACTGATGATCATTTGATTCACAGGCAAGTAATTCTGAACACAAAAGCAATGACTTGATCACATGCAGTACTGGAGAGTACAATAGCGAGATGTTCCTGGGCATGCTGGAAGAATAGGAAATTGACAAAGACAAAGAGTGGCATTTGTTCTCAGGGAGAGTGGTGCATAAGAATTGCTGAACTATAGTACATGACAAAAGCTCAATGTCCACATCTTACAACTAGTTGTAAATGATGTTCTTAGATCACAAAGAGCTGTCCAAAAACCTAACAGTGCTGAAGAGCTGTGCTACTAATTTTAATCACTAATTTAAAACAGCCTTTAGCAGAAATCCAGCAGGACCTTGGCCTAATTGTACATGCATCATTCAAGCTGTGCCAACCCAATGGAATTCTACCCTACACATGCTGGTCATGATGCCCTAAAGTGTTTGAACATATATGCCAGTGCGCATGGTACAGGTCATGATGCCAGAACTAAAAAAGTGCATTGAACGTATATGCCAGAGAGCATGGTGGGCTCGACAGCCTAACTGCTGAGCAGTGGAATGTTGTCAGGAATATTGACACGTTTAGTTCTGTGGAGGAGGTCACTCTGGAGATGAGCCACTATAAGGGTTCAATGTCATGCATCATCCCATCTGTCATTGTCCTATCATGATATTAAAACAATGAGACAGGAGATGCTGGTGAGCCTCACCTGGCAGTTTGCGAAAGTGTAGCAGGTGTAATGAAGGGTCTTAGCCTGTCATTCATCAGACACCATCCTGCCAAATGCTAAAGTTTGGCCAAAGGAGGTGGCAGATGACCTAGAGCAAGACAACACACTACCCACACAAGGTGAGGAGACACAGGCAGGACCAGAAGATTTACTAAGTTCAGCTGATTACAGCAGCCCTTCAAAAAAGCCCCAGACTGAAAAAGGATGTCAGAAGAAATTAATTGATCAAATGTATAACACTGTACTTGGTGCTTGCTCTGAAGTTGCTAAGGGATTCAAATCTAGCCTTGAAGCAGAGCTTCAGCAGTACCTTTCTGAACCAGTGATTAACATTTAGCAACAACTTGAGAGGTTCAAACAAAATGAGGAAAGATTCTCCCTACTTACTCCTCTTGCAAAAAAAATCCTTTATATCCCTGCTGCAACGAAACCATACAGAACAGTGACCTCAAAACTGAGTATGTACCAAATGGTGAATTTTGTGTACCATTGTAGCCCTATTGGCCATGTAAACAAAACAAATAATCTGTATAATTTTGGTTGTAAAAAAATAAATACGGCTGATGTTACAATTATAGAATGTGTGCTTAAAGGTGTAGGTTTATAGTAATTTTTGCAACAACCCAGAACAGGTTTTTTCCAGTCAGAATTTAGATGTAAATGTCTGTTTTATCAAGACTTTTTGCTTGCATAATAATTTATTTTAAATAGCTACTTTTAAATAGCTTTAAACTTTTTTCATGATGTTTTTCAACGTTTACGTGCAATGTGAAAGCGTTTTTCTCTTTACACTATATACTTGTGCTTGGTCAGATTTATCCACAAAAATGTTAAGTTCTGGCAAACATTTATGGCAAGTTTGCCTGAACTAAAAAAATGTTTTAAGGGATTGCAGCGTAATGTGATGGTAGACGCAATGAAATGTTGAGAAAGCAAATACAATAGCAACAATGTATCATCTAGAAATAAAGCCAAGCAATGGAGAACAGAAATAAACAAGTCTTTCCTGGATGCCATGTTTGCTGTTTACACCAGAGTTGCAGAGAAGTAAAATTTTTGTGGATAAATCTGTGCTTCACTGGTAGTAGTGAACCTGCAGCAAACCTTTGGTGACAATGAAGAGTTGGCCCAAAGCTCATTTGCATGTGAAAATTAATGAGTGCTGAATTTGCAGTAACTCCAGATTTTTTGTAAGGGCTACTGGGGATTCCACACACTTCCTGTAAAAAAAAACCTGTAAAAACACCATGCATGTGTTACAGGATTAAATAAGCTGCATTCTCCAAGAGAAACCTATGTGTGTTAAACCGCTTTCTCTTAATCCCTTTAATGGCATAAGTTATATGGCAAAAATCCTGGAATTAACTTTTTTCTTCAGTACTTGTAAACAGGGCCACTTAGAGTAGTCATTCTGCTGCTAGCTTTCTACATTGAAAGAAATGTCTGATGTGGAAAGAGGCTGGTGCCAAGATTGTAAAATATGATGTGTAATATCTGCAAATACTGGCAAATACAAAGCAAATCAATAAATAGTTTGTGGTTAATAATTTTTTTGAATAACTTCCTTCATCAAAAAAGTAACACTTGTCAAACAACATAAACCCATCAACCTACATGCTTCTATAGCTGTTTGAAATAGTGCTATACTGCCCACCTTTGGTAACTACGAATCATTACAGTAATCAGGCTACATGCCCACCACAAGACCCAAGTGTGCTCTTAAGGGCTTGCTTTTGGTGTCATCAATGTTGAAAGTACAAATTGCTTGGGGAATGTGGAGCTGACATCCATAGCACGTTCCCCATTTGTCCCTGGCCGAGGGCGACCACATTTGATACAGCACTCCCTGAGCAGGGCTGGCAATCCAGGCAGAGTTTGTCGGCAGCAGCCTTTGCCTGCCTATTAGATCCAGATGGGCCCAGGCTCTGTCTTACATGCACAGATTGCAGAGAAAACACTCTCTCTCTCCCTTGTTGGCTTCTCTCAGGCTTTCTCTGGGGGAGCTGAAAGTTGCTGGTCCACCCATTTCCTTTCCTTGCCCTTCCCAGGCATGTCAGAGCGGAGCCCAGCCAAAACAAATCAGGCCTGCAGTGGCTTCTGGATGAGCTTTGGCCTCCACCAGTGTGGTAATTGTGCATGGTAAGGAAAGGTGTACGTTATAGTGTGGGGTAAGGGAGCTAACCGTTTTGAAGAATTTAAAAAATTGTAAGTAAATCAATTATTGGCAAATGTCAGGTTTGATAAGACTATACCACTAGAAATAATTTCAGTAAAATTATTTTAATTTTACTCTAATTCTCAACAGTATTAATCAGCTGGCAGACTGTGGCTATCCACTTTGTTACAGCAATCTTGAATCTGTATTTATGACTCGTGTCAGAGTGTCAATGCTAACGGCAAGCCCCACTTTGAATTCCACATGAAAAGCACGGCAGACAACGTCTCATACTGTGTTTCTGTGGTAATTAAATTGTGCCTTACAGAGGCTGCAAAGTTTGCTTTCTGTCACAAGTTCCATCTGGGCTTGTTTTGTACATACAACTAGTGATAAGAGGTCCTTTCCCATCACTGTTGTGTGTGTTGTGGTGTGTGCGTCAGTGTAATGACTCCAGGCGGACACATCGAAAAGGTTCCGCCCTAGTCCCTCCAGTGTTTTTGCTGGTTAATGCCTTTTTAATGGTAAATGCGCGAATCACAATTAAACTTTTTTAATTAATCGCATGTGTTAACGCTTTCATTTTGACAGGTCTAGTAGCTATCAAACGTGCCGGTAACCTGACATTGACCCCATTCTGCAGAGTTACAGACAAGCTCCATACCCCACCAAATATTTTCACATCAATTCAATAGTGTTTACCTTTTCCTGTGGCGCTACTATATAATAGTGTGTTGCATGAGCAGCCTCAGTGAAACAGGTCACGGTCCAACATGGAATCCAGGAAATAATTACATTAATATAATCAATGAGCACATGTAGATGCGTTTTGCTGTGTAAAATATTTTCTCCTATTCCAGCTTAATATGCAGAGACAACTACAAGTAAGCCATTCATAGGTTAATTTTCTCAAAAACTTAAGGCATTCTTTCTCTCTGGCTCTTTGAAAAATCCTGTGTTTATTTAGGATGACCAACAAAACAAAATGTATTTTGTTTATTTATTTATTGAGTTCACATTTGCCCATGTATTCAAAAACACTTTAAGCTTCGGCCACTGGTTTGAATTTCAGTAGGCACAAACTGATATTAACTGAGGAACTTTTAACCTACTTTGGACAAAATCACAGCTAGATTGATCTGAAATGTATCTTATTTGGGATATATAGATATTTGACTAGAAAACAAGATAAAAATTATAATAAAAATATATATATTTTTGCAGTAGTTTCCATTGTCCGTATATACATTGCATGTGTACAAGTCATTTTATCATGCCAAGCTTTATTGACATTGTTTATATAGGTAAATGTTTGGAAACATAATTTAAAGATTCTTTACTCCAATCAACTTTAAACAGTTCTGTTGCATTGTTTTCTTGAATTCCTTGAACTGAGCCTCTCAGGAGGATTTGGCAATACATATGTTTGTGGTTGACTGCTTGAGGTCTGGTGTTTCCTTCACGTATCCTGTTTCCCTTAGGGCAGACTTCAGTTCAGTCAGGGTAGAAATCACAGGTACAGGTTCAAGAGTTGTGTTACATAAGGAGGGACCCCCTACTGTCTGCACATGTAAAGAAAAACAAGGATTAGTACAAATTCTTATCACAGTACACAGTAAGACATTACTAGTCATATGTGTATACAGTATATTAAGATTTAGCTATAAACATCAGTATACAATAGTCAACACTTAGTGTTCGTATGTGAAAAAGGTTTTGAAGAGGACAGCTTATGGACACAGCAATAATAGAAGCAATCTAATTTGATAAAATTGCTAGCAAAGAAAAGTATAGAAAAATGTTTGGTCTCCTTCATGTTTCATTTTGATATCTGGCCCCTGCAAAGAAAGTAATTGAAGAGCCCTGACATTCACAGGCATACTGAGTTAAGCATGTGTACATGCTGCGGCTACTGCTGCTAAATGAGAAAAATTAATATGCCGTAGTAAGCATGTATGGCACCCTTATAAGCAGTGAAGCTGCCCGAATGCATAACACAAAACACAACCCCACAAACAAGCAGTTACACTGCCAAGACTTGTGTAATGCTGCTACTTCGAAGAGCCATGTGCACCACGTTTAAGCTAGTTAGGTGTGCTTTGGCCTGCTTGGCAGACTGACAATGCTAATGAAGTAAATCTCAATGTGCCTGAGCCTCCTTGGCCGAATAGCTTAACCGCTTGTGACTTGACTCATAATGACTACCTGGAATTGAAAAGCCTAGAGCAAGTGACTTAGCCTAGCTATGTGTGGATTTATTTAAACAAATGACCTGAGATAGAGATGTGTGCTAGTGCCTCATTTGACTATGGCTTAAGCCCAAAGTATACTTCGATTTTGACGCGAACGCTCAACTTCTGCATACAGTCAAATGTGAGCCTGTCAAAGTACATTCCACAGTTGGTTGACGCATGCACACTACAACTGCTTTGAGACACCGGACCATTTTTCTTCAGGAGTTTAGACACATAAAGACGGCTTTATATTCCCTCATACTCGAGTTATACAAATGCAGGTATCTCCTAAACTCCTCACACATGCGCTCTTGATGTGCATATCTACTGTTGTTGTTTAACCTTTGTCTCATGTTATTTACCGCTGATTACGTCTTCTTCTAGCATTTCTTTGTGACCACAATGGCTCAAATGTGAGTATTACCACCTTGTGGATCCACTCATTTGTGCAAATAAGTCCAGGCGCATGTGCATTCTGTGCGTTTAAAGGTGTGTGGTTAGAAAAATTGGGCTGCATACATAGAGTGCTCGAGCATTCTGCTGTTGACGAGATTTGCATCATGCGTCCTGTATTATCTGACCCAAGTATAATTTGGGCTTTACCTTGACAAAGGCATGCTTCTATGAGTCATGACCAAAATTAGACCTTAATGTGCAAGTTTATGGAAAAGAGAATGATACCAGATACCAAAATGCATGAAAGACATTTCCAATCAGGTGGAGAGATTTACAAGCACATTTAAATTTTCTGAAATGGAATAAAATACAACAAGGAACTTAGAAACAGGCTGAGTTCTTATTTGAAGGGCTGGCATGTTCTTTCTGTGTTTGCAAGAATTCAATAAAGTGCTGTAATGTTGCACAATTTGGTTGGGTGGCCTTGTGCTTATGTAGAAAAAAGAAAGAGAGTGAAGGGCAAAAACAACCCATTTATGATTTAAGCAGAGTCTTTTCACTCTTTCAAGTCACAACTGGAAGACGTGTGTTCTAGGGGAAGAGTTCACTCACACCATCAATTTGTCAGGGAGTGGGCCCGTATTAAGGTGCTAATCTCCACTAGAGGCAGAGGACCATAAATGCCAAACCAGGACTAGCGGATGATGTTAAACCAAAAGTCTTATGTAGGTAAACTTGGTGAGTGAATTACTGATGAGATGATTATTTTATTGAACAAAACAATATAATAAACGAAATTATGTTTTGAAGACAGAACAATGTAAATTATTGGTTACATTGATAAATGTTGTCTATGCCCTGTAGCAGGGTGAGTAAGAGACAGACACAGCGAGTGTGGCGTCAGACCTTGGAGAGGCATTTAAAAATAAAAATAATAATCAACAGACAAAGTCCAACATGGGGAAAGTATCCAAAACAAAAGGGGAATCTGGCAACCTCACAGTGAAATGTGAAGGAGGGTGAGTGTTGAAAAGGCTGGTCCAGGAATAAGGAGTGGGGTCTGGCAGTTGCACACGCTCCCTTCCTTGTCTGGGGTGCGAAGGGTGGTGGCTTTTTGGTGGCCTGGCTTCCTAACCCATCGGCCGCAATTCATGCTCTCTTCCCTGGTCATTCATCTTACCCCTGCCAGGGTTCTAGGGAGCAGGTAAGGTGACTTATCTAATCTGAGATGAGGTGATGAGATCAGGTGCATCTCATCATCCGCTGCCAAATGAGGCTTATTAAATTGCTCCTCTCCTTTTAAACCTGCCTTAAGGCTCCAATACACTCACGACTGAGGGAAGCATTTAAAGAAGCATTTCTCCATGTGAGAATGAGTCGTTCCAACAGATGCATTTCTGCTAACCAGCCATTCATGTTATTTTACATCATATTTAAAGTCAATGAGACGCACAAGTCTATGTGTAAAACATTAAGTAGTGTGACATTAAAATATGTTTTCAATAACTACATACCTCATTCTATGAATAGAATTCACATGAGATTACGTATAAAAAGCTGTTCCCTGTCAAAAAGCTACACTGATTTAGCACTTTGGGAATAACTTTAGGTGTGACCAGCTGTGAATATGTGTGCAACATGTCGATGAAATTGACCAGAATTTATAGCCTCTGCTGGTGACATCATTGGATGCACCTGTAGCAGGGCTATAAATAGATGCGTCACAGGTGCATTGTCAGATCTTTTGTCTTCAGATCATTCTGTGTGTGTTGTGCTTATTGACAGAACTTTCTACTTTCCTCTGTTAGGAGTTAGCATTGTTAAGCAGTGTGCAGAAACCTTTCTCTTTCTCTTTTCTTAAAAACAAAAAAGAAGAAAAAGAATGACTGAAAAACAAACCAAGCGGTGTGTGTTCCCATGTTTATGCTCTATGGCTGAAACGGACAACCACAGTTGTGTTTTGTGTGTTTGGGGAAAGAGCATACTGCTCTTGCATTGGGGCGTGTGCGACCATTGCGATCTGTTTACAGTCAAAATGCTTTGCACTTGTCTCGCTTACTTCCAAGAGCCAACGCCCACACTTTCATTGTGGGGCTCTCGCATATATCTGGCTGAGGAGCAAGAGACGGATCCGTCCCTATCGCTCGCTCTCTCCCCAGATCCAGCTGATCCTTCTCGTAAGCCTGAAGCGCACTTCGGCGCCTCTTCGGTACAATAAAGCGGCTGAGGAATTACTCGAGGTAGTTATTTGGCCTGTGGTCAGGCTACAGTTAGACTGGCCACACAAACAAGAGACCCCCCAAACGCTCCAAACTAGAAGACAGATTTCTGTCTGGTGGCCAAAAAAAAATAAAAAAATGGAAGGGAACGCTATATCAGTCCTTTCCTTTCTTTGATTACCTCCATAACAAGCTCTCTCGTTCATGGAGGAAACCTTATACTTCCCGTCTTCGTGTCCTCGACATCAACATATTCAACTATCGTGGGTGCCGAGGCACGGGGGTATTCAGTGATGCCACCGGTAGAAGGGACACTTGCAGGTTATCTCTTGCCTGGCTCAGCATCATCACTAAAAAGAACCACTCTTCCCACAAAGCCGTGCAGGCGCTTGTGGGGAAGGCTTATCAGGCAGCAGGTCAGGCTGGTGCTGCCCTGCACACTATGGCAGTGTTACAGGCGTACCAGGCTGATCTGTTGAAGGAACTGAGTGCGGGCACCACGGTCAAAGAAGAGGCTTTCTCTGAGCTTCGTCGAGCCACGGATCTGTCTCTCCGCACGACCAAGCAAACAGTTTGCGCCATTGGCCAGTCTATGTCTGCTCTCCAGCACGGAGAGACACTTATGGCTCAACCTGTCGGGCATCAGAGACAAGGACAACGTTTTCCTTCTCAATGCCCCAGTTTCGCCTTCTGGCTTATTTGGTGACGCTATGAATGTAGTTATCACCAGGTTCCAGGAGGCAAAGAGTCACGAGGAAGCCTTCGGGCAATTCCTTTCTCGCAGCACTCGGGGGAAGGGGCCGTCGGCCACCCAGCCCTGCCCCAGTCCTTCTAGAAGGGAGGCTAAAAAACAAATGTGAATGATCATGAATATGGATTGTAATTCACACCTGAGAGACAAAAGACCCTCCCCTGGGGCCATCAATGAGGGATAGAGAATAAATGTGAGGAGACTTAATGATCCAAATCAAGTTTTAAGTTAAAAGAAGTAATCTGACTATATATTTTCTTTACATAAAGACTTTACTTTATTTTAGACCTACATTACCTTTAAAAGAAGTATCTTCTGCTCACCAAGACTGGATTTTTTTGATCCAAAATACAGAAACAACATTGATATTCTGAACACTTTTTACAATTTAAAAGAACAGTTTTGTATTTAAATATATTGTATAATGTCAAAGCTGAATTTTCAGCATCATTACTGCAGTATTCAGTGTCACATGATCCTTCAGAAATCATTATAATATGCTGATTTTCTAATATGGGCATATTTAAAGTGCATTTTACTAATTTAACCCTAACACATATTTGCAAGCACAAGCTTTGTTGATGATAATTAGGCATTATAAACTGAAGGGTGAGAGTCAAAAATCCCTTGTCTCTTCAGATATATCAATACATATATATATCCATTTATATCAATATCTATCTATATTCTGTTGCTTAACTTCTTTAATAAAATGATGAATTAACTATATGCATGATCACATAATCAATTCTATTTTCTTATGCATAACTGAAATATACTTTGAATCTTATGTGTTGGAATGTTAACTAGTGTCTTTTAAGGAACATTCCAGAGTCTTTCTCTCTGTCCTGCCCGTAGTCTGAAGGTCCTTTGGGGATAAGCTTAGCTGTGATGAGAGGGGGCAGGGAGAATGTTAAACATATGTTCTGTGTTTGATCGTTACTTTTCTATGATTAAGTATATGGTTTAAAGTCCTATGCAATACTACCTGAATAGTAGAAGTGTGATTTTCTATTATTATTTCTTTAGGGAAGAAATGTATGTTATTTCAACCCTCTCCTCTGCCCGAGGAGTGAATATTTTATCTCTCTGTTTTGGTTTAAATGGCCTGATAATGTGTGCTCTAGCTGTCTTGTGCCCAGAGAAGGACTGTCATTCGTCAGTGTTTTGTGTGTGCGTTTGACCTTCTACCTAGGTTTTGAACCAGGGATGCACACCAGGCCGACTCAAAGACACCCCGCGACCATCTGCGAGGTCACTTCAGACGTAAATCTCGGGCGCGGACGACAAGTGCGCTGATTAATGTTGATAGGCCATTTAACTATCTATATGTTGTGACTTTATGTTCTTTTAGCCAATAAGGAGTAAAATAATAGAATGTACGTCCTTGCAAATGGCATAATTGATGTAAGATTTTGTGTAAGGTACGAGTTGGCTTTTCGATCTCCTCGTGAGACTTTGCCGCTGGCTCTACCAATTTCACTGCAAACTATTCTTCAGTAAATTTTGATTCTTTAATTGAATTTGTCGACTCCTGGTTTTCTTTCTCCATATCTGGTCCGGGTCACAACTGTTATACCCCTAACAGTTTGGTGGAGGATTCGGCGGGCAATCACTCCGTGGTGACATCTCTGGCAAATCAGCAAACAAGGTAGGAAGCTTTTATTAATTGTTAGGGCTGTCTGACTGGAAGAGATTTTGAAGGGGAGTGGGAGAGCTTCACTCTGACGAGGCGAGTGAAGAGTAATTTAATTATACTACTGAGAGTATAAGAAGTTGCTGAGAGAGCTGTTAAGGGTTAAAACAGCAAACAGCGCAAGTGAAACGTGCTCTGTGGGGTGCCCAGGTGGGCATTGGTGTAGCACCACCCCGGCAGAGTGCGTCCCTGGACGGGAGGTCCAGTGGCACCGTAAACCTGCTCAATCTCTTCCACCTCAGATAGGGGTACCCCGAGCTTAGTGAATCAGGCAGTTAGGGATTCAGATATTAGGTATAAAATAAAATAAAATACAATAGGGATTGTTTTGCCAGGGATGCATCAGGAGCGGTCCCAAGTAAATAAATAAATTATGACCCGAATTGGTATGGATCAGTATATGTGACCAGGATGTTTGTGAAGAATACTTTGTGGTGTATTGTGTAGAAATCCAGTATTGTTGCTGCTATAGTTAATTTATCCGCGTAAAATATTTGCTGCTAAAATCTTTTCGGTAGTGATTTTCAACTGTGACCAAGAAAAATGACTGATAAAGGGAATTTTCTGAGTAGTTCTGACCAAAACGAGGAGGGCACACGCTGTAAACAGCTCTGCTCTGACGAGCTCAAATCAAAGAAATGTGCACAGCTCGTTAAGAAAATGGTCAGTCAGGGGTTTGATTCTGATTGGAACGTCATGCAGCAGATTGACTGGCTGCAGAACAAAAAAAGACGCTGATAGGGCCAAATATCTATCCGTGTTTGCCTATTCATGGATTTGTAAACTGGGTGGTATACTTTAAGCCATGAAAAGGCAATTCCAAATATGATGGACGGATGGTCTAGTTTGATTGCCCAGCGTGATAGAGTGGCAAAAATTATTGGGCGGGAAGTCGGCTGTGATCTGTGTAGTCTGAGTAAGGGTTTCGAGGCTGTTTGTGAGAAGGCAGAAAATGCTGTGGAAAATGAGACTGTGAGATTTGATAAGATTTACTGGGCAGAAAATGTGTGTGCGCTCAGCTTGCCTGACAGAAAAACAAATGCAGTTCTATTTTGATAGCAGGGAACACTGAGGCACCCTATCAGTGATCAAGGCCAAAGAGCAGCTGTGAGCAGATTTGGGCCCCTTTGTGAGAGAATGCAATTAAAGCAACAGATTGGGCTAAATATGTGCAGAAGTGAAACACAGCAAAAGTATAGGAGCATTTATGTCAAAATGTGATTTTGAGATCGAGGTACAGAGAACTGTAACTGCTATTGTGGAGAGTGCAGTGGAGAAACATGGAAGGGGGCTCTGACAGAAGTACCTCCTAGGTTATGGGTTAAACACAAATATGATGTGGGTTTAATCATAGGATGTGAACCGGTTGTAATCACCCCAAAATCTGATTACAGACCGTGTCAAGTGCAATGCCCCTAAAAAGGAGGCATTGCAGGGTATTATGCCAGTTTTTGACTCCTTGTTGAAGGAGGGCATAATTATAACATGTCATGATTCTCCAGTTCGCACTCCAATCTTCCCTGTGAAGAAAATAAGAGATAAGAATTCACCAACTGAGTGGCGATTTGTGCAAGATCTTCAGGCCGTAAATTCAGCTGTCATTGCTAGGGCGGCACGTGTACCAAACCCTTACACAATTTTGTCACAAATTCCGCAAAATGCAATGTATTTTACTGTGGTAGATTTGGCTAATGCATTTTTAGCGTGCCTGTGGACCAGGAGAGCCAGTTCTGGTTTGCGTTTGATTTTGACAATGAGGGTTATACGTTCACACGGTTGTGCCAGGGGTACACTGAATCCCCAACGATCCATAATGAAGCACTTCGAAGAAGCCTTGAACCCCTAACACTGACAGCTAGAATGGCTTTGTTGCAATATGTGGATGATTTGTTGATCTGTGCATGTGATGAAGCTACGGGTGTGACTGACTCTGTGTCTCTTTTGAAGCACTTAGAATAGGAGGGACACAAAGTCAGTCTTTCGAAATTGTCGTAGTGGTAAACAAAAAAATCACAGAAATGAGAAAAAGGAAGGTCCTAAAAATGATGTTTCTGTCAACAGTGATGCTCCGAAGCTTAACTCTCTGACTACAGCTGAGCTCAAAAAGCTGAGGCAGCTGATAGGGGACGAATAGGGGTCAGCGGCCTCCAGTTCATGTAATTATGCAGCCACCCGCCCATTTATCCATGCGTTGTTAGGAGGCCGGCAATGCCTTATTTTGATTGACACGGGCGCGACTGTATCAATTACAGATCTCGATCTTGAGATCACTTCTGAAACTTTGTATATAGAAGGTCTAAATGGCACAAATGTATATCATAAATCTGTTCCTATCCCTCTAACCATTTCTAACTCTGGAAAAGTCTATTGGACTGAATTTTGGGTAGGGAAAAATACTGTAGGGACTCTAATCGGTGTTGACATTCTGAAAGTACTCGAAGCTGATGTTTTGCTTTCTCAAGATAAGCTAGTGCTTGGCTGCAATGAAACAATTCGCTTATCTCAGAGTGGCCCCCACCATGAGCAGAGATGTGCAGTGGTCTAACTAGTCTAACTGAAACTCGCCCTGAGTGGAAGTTTATAATTTCCAAATTTCCTGATATATGGGCAAAAGATAAATATGATTGTGGTTTAGCACAGATTCAGCCACTGAGCATCCCAGGTCCTTTGCATGAAGCCAGAAGACAATATCCTTTGAAAAATGAGACTCGAGGGGGAGCTGACACTGTTGTAGATGAACTATGCAAACGGGGGATTGTGATTCCCTGTTCCTCTCCCACTAACTCCTCCATGTGGCCTGTCAAAAAGCCGGATGGGAGCTGGCGTTTGACCATTGATTACACTTCTCTGAATTCAGTGTCTGAGAAAATGCACCCTCTGGTGGCCAACCCCGCAACTATCCTACACGAGATAGGATCTGAACATTGTCTTTTTACTGCTTTAGACATTTCTAATGGTTTTTGGACTTGTCCCCTAGCCAAGGAGGACCAAGGCAGATTTGCTTTCACCAGCAGGGGTCGCCAATGGACATGGAGTTGTTTGCCACAAGGTTTCTGCAACTCACCCACACTGTTTCATCAGGTACTAGCATCCTTCATCGATCCGGTAAGAAAACAAATTGAATATGACGGATCTGTTGTCCTACAATATGTGGATGACATTTTAATTGCTAGTCCAACCAAGTTCAAACATTTGATTGCTGTACAGACTGTTTTGAATGCCCTCCAAAACGGGGGATTCAAAGTGAACTTGAAGAAAGCACAGCTAGTACTGCCTGAAGTGACTTATTTGGGGCAAATTGTGGGTGTGCACGGCAGACGCATCACTCCTGAACGAGTTAAAGCTATCATTGAACTTCCAAAACCAAACACGGTTACTGGTCTAAGGCAAGTAATGGGTCTTTTTAATTACTGCTGCCAGTATGTTTCTGAATACACTGAACTTTCTAAACCACACAGAGGCGCTGAAAGGAGGAAAACCTGGATCGGAGCTGATCGACTGGACTGAGGAGATGGAGGAGGCTTTTGTGAGTATCAAAGAAACTCTTGCTTCCTCCCCAGCATTACGTCATGCCGATGCCAGCAGGCCGTTCCATCTATGGACATGGGTGGGAACTCGATCCTATTCAGCAGCCCTGGGTCAAAGGGTTCCAGGAAGAAACTCCTATGGGATGGTAGGATATTATTCTGCTCCTATTCCTGTTTCAATGGCAGGACAGCATCCGTGCCTGTTGATATGCGACTGTGCAGAGTGGGCTGTAAAGATTACCGAGGACATTGTGACTCATCAGAAGGTGATACTGCACACTAGACACCAGATTCTGAAATTGTTAACAAACACTCGTTTAGGCTCTATCAGCGCATTTTGCTGATCAATGCTCTTCTAAATTCAGAAAACTGTGTGCGTGCTGATGGTAAGCTCTGGGATAGTCTCTCTATATCTTTAGGTCCAAGCGCTTTTGCGACAGTTTGTCTTTTCCTAGCACCACACACATTGACTGAATTTACAGGCACATCAGTTACTGATTGGAGAGCTACATCTGTTTCAAAGAATGCTTGTAAGTCAGGGTAAATGTTATCTGGCTGACTAACTTTTTCTACATCAGTTTTTTCTATGGCTTTGTTGCGGTTCAATTTCTTGGTCAAAGAGGAAACTCTAGCACGTAGCTCTTTGTTCTCTTTCTCTAGCTCTGAGTTACGCTGAGACTGTTGTGTAGCTAGTGCTAAACCGAATTCTCTGTGGCAGCAGATAATGCCTTTCACATTGTTCTTGCGAATACTTGCTCCTAATACCTTTTTACACTCATCTACCGACCAAGTCTTGTCTGGATGAATCTCATATTTCTGAGTTAGTTCTTGTCTAATTTTCTCAGTGACTATTAGGTTAATTTGTACTCCTAACAGTGATTTGAATTCGCTATCTGACCACAAAGGAGTCGCAAGACCACCTTTTTCAGTTGTGGGGATCAGTCTAGCATTTTTCCTAAACATTTTGTGAGTTTCTTTGTTACCACACAATCAAAAACACTAAAACTTCTCTGATCAACAGAGGGTACACTTGTTAACACAGTTCAACTATTGTTAACCTTCTTTGACCCAAGCAAAGGATAACACAAATTACTAGCACTTTATGCTAATCTTCTCTGTCTAAAAACAGAGGGTAACAAATATTCTTCTCTGCAGATACAGAGGATAAACAAAATATTAGCCTTTTATGCTAATCTTCCCTGCCTGAACAGAGGATAACCAATTCTTCCCTGCCAAAACAGAGGATAACCAATATTAGCATGTAATGCTAATCTTCCCTGCCTGAACAGAGGATAACCAATTCTTCCCTGTCGAAACAGAGGATAACCAATATTAACACGTAATGCTAATCTTCTCTAAAAAGACAATTTTAGAGGATAACTTAGTTAACCAAAGCCTACAGCTGTCTGTTAACTATTCTCTGACGGCGCAGAGGATAACACATTTGTACTGGTCTTAAAGGTTCTTTTGGATAGAGTGGCACTCACCAAATCGTTGGATGTACGGAAAGATTCCGTCTGGAACTCAGTCAGAAAAGTTCATTCTTTGTTGAGATCTTTGTTGAGCTTGAAGTTTCAAGATTCAGGTGAGTAGCTCTATCCGGTCACGGCACCAAAACTGTTGTGAACTTTTTCTTTCGTCGTCGAAGCAGAGACCAGGAGACGTTGGGATATCTTTTAAGCAGAAATTACTCTTTATTGAGAACTCGCTGTTGCATCGCTGTAGTCATCCAAGTCTGACTCTATAACTCAGTACGATAGGGTTTTATACCTTTCAAGGGTGAGGGACTTGATTATACATAGAGGTGGAGACACTCTGAAACAAAGCATGTAAATGAGGTACAGGAGTCACCTCGTTAAAGGAAATTCCCCAGCCCTGATCTCATCAGCATAACTGTGATTCGCAACTAATCTAATCAGCCGGACTATTTAACGACTGGGTCAGGGGCTCCAAGAGTCATTTAAAGACAAAAGGTGATAGTCTCAGCAATCCGACTAATTTAACTTACAATAGTGAGATCAGGACAGGCAGGAATCTCCTGCTGGAAAGCCTGACAGGCAGGTCTATGACATTCATTTATACCTCAAATAGTAAATTCAATCTACTAAACTTTCTCAGTTTATAAACTAATGTATTGGAACCTAAATTAAACATTTAATACATTTGTAATACAACACCATGAAGTTGTTCGTGGATGGTTCCAGCTTTCATGAACAGGGAAAACGCTTCACTGGCTGGGCTGTTGTAAATGAACATGGTGAAACTGTTGACTGTGGTTCTCTTTCAGGAGGAGGGGCTCAAGTGGCCGAGCTGGTCGCATTGACACGAGCATTGCAGTATGGCCAGGGGAAACGAGTCAATGTTTACACTGACAGCCGTTATGCATATGGTGCTGTTCATGACTTCGGCCCTGTGTGGAGATGTAGAGGATTTCTAACCACTGCCGGTCTGCCGATCTCTCATCAACAGCAGGTAAAAGAACTTATGAATGCCTGTGATCTTCCTGCAACAGGAGCAGTTATCAAAGTCACTGGACATGCAACGGACAATTCTCCTGAGGCCACAGGAAACCGAGCTGCTGACACAGCTGCCAGAGAGGCTGCAACAGGGACTGAGTCTTGCGTGAGTGTTATGGCTCTTGCTCCTCAGGAGAGTGAGACCCCCAGAGACCTTTTTAAACTCTATGATGAGGATGACCCTGAAGAGATAGAACAATGGACAAAATTACGAGCTCAGAAAAATGCAGAAAGACTGTGGAAATTTAATGAGCGTTTTGTTTGTCCTGTTTCTGCTAGAACTGAACTAATGTCTTTGTATCATGGTTTGGCACATGCAGGTCCTGAAAAACTACATGCAATGATTTCCAAAACCTGGTGGTGGCCCCGACTGAGAGCTTCTTGCAATGATTTTTGTAAGAGATGTCTAGTATGCCTTAAGGTTAATTCTTCTTCTAAGCTGAAAATTCCCTTAGGACATGCCCCTCGACCTCAAGGGCCGTGGACACACCTCCAAATTGATTTCATAGGTCCACTGCCCCTAGTGGAGGTTTTACATACATTCTAATGATTGTTGATCTGTTTTCCAGATGGGTTGAGGCATTTCCACTGAGAAACTGCACCGCAGATGCAACCGCCAAGATTATGTTGAATGAAGTTTTCCCAAGATGGGGTTTGCCCTTACAAATTGATTCAGATCAGGGTACACATTTTACTGGGAAGGTGATGAAAAATGTCATGAAATTGATGGGGGTGAGGCAACACTTTCACATTCCATTTAGGCCCCAATCTAGCGGATCTATTGAACACACAAATCGTACGCTTAAAACTTAATTGAGAAAGAGATTGTTGGAGTGGGGGAAAGGGTGGCATGCGGCTGTCCCAGCGATTATGTTAAGCATGAGAGCCAGCCCTAACAAGACTACACAGCTCAGCCCTTTTGAGGTAATGACAGGTCGCTACATGCGGCTGCCCTGGGATGCCCCCTTGCAACATGAGGGACCATCCGGGCCTTTGAAAGAGGCTTTACAAAATTATCTGAAAGCTTTGGATGACAGTCTGCGAGACACACGGGTTAGTGTTAGCACACGACAAGCAGATCGAGATAATGTTGAGCAAAAAGACATGCCTGCTTTGCCTGAAATAGGTGACAATGTAATGTTACAGCGGGAGATAGTTTCCCCCTTAGGTCCGAAATTTGATGGGCCTTATCAGGTGGTATTGACCACTAACACCTCTGTTCTACTGGACAGGGGGGTTTTGGGTACAGTATGGAGACATTGGTCACAGGTGAAACCACTTGAAAAGTGTAACAACTTACTACCTCGGGATCATTAAATGTCTGTCGTGTATGTTAAAATTCTAGAGTTCTAGAACAAATGTTTTATCATTACAGATGGCTGAATCCGACGACATACTGAAGCTGCTAATTCTTCAAGAAGAAGTGCGTAGTGAGAGACGACTGAAAGTGAAACGAGCTTTCATCCGATTGGTACTTCCGCCTCGTTGGTATTTTCAATTCTGATCGCTTTATCATTTTTGATGTGGATTCAAATTTCAATTTGGACAGGGAGATTCCATGCGTTTTCAACTCATTGGGATTGTGAGGAGATCGATAACCGTCCATCATGGGTACAATACCCATGTCTAAATTCAACTGAGGGTCTAAATTTAATTCCGACCATGTACCAAAAGGTAAATGATCGTTGTTATCATCTGGACGGAAATGAGACAGTGACCTATTGGCTTGGTCACTCCCCAAATTATCCCGATACTACCCTCATTATGCAAAAAGGTCGGTGGATGAGGAGTGGAGGCGTTGACCTGTTTGAAGGAGATTTCAGTTCAATGAGCTGGATCCCTGACCACATAGCTCGTGAAAACATGAGTGCATGCTCTATACTGAATGGATATGGTTAATTGATATTTGTTAAAATCTAGAAAAGGTGAGAGTAGAGCAGAACGAAGGAGGCGTCAGGTAGCAGATGTGAATGACTCCCACATGATTTTAGGTGGAAAAGCAGTGAAACTTCCGTTCTACCCAAGTGCTCCTGATCCTCGCCACATCATGTCATACTATCTTCCCAAAGCTAAGAATGAACTTGGTTACAACAAAGTCGTTAAAGATATAGCCCAAAGTTATATATACAGCAATATTGTGATTAGAGAAGAACCGGGGTCTGATGAGTATCAAACCGCAATAAATGATAAGGATTTGATGAGATGGGGAGTGTTAGTCCCAACTAAATGCCACATGATCCGATGGGACACTAATAGGGCTTACGGTGCAGTCTGTGATAGGTTAGGACGGATAGATAAAACTGACAAGGACAAGTTCGATCTGAATGGCAGTAAAAATGGTTTGCCTGCTATTAATGCTTCGTCCCTCTCTTGGCCCAGGAACACTAGATTCGATGACCCTTGGAAGGAGACTGCACATGTTGAGCGTTGTTTAGGTAAAGAAATTCAACAGTGGTTTGTTAAGATGTTTCCTCCTGGAGATGTTGATAAATGTAGAGAAATTTCTGAGAAGCTCACCGGTGTGAAGATGATGGAGATACCCTGGGAGGTGTGTAATGCTTCTTTTGTTAAGTCAGGTTACACTTGGGCTAGTTTTTCTGATGTGTTGCACCAGTATGAGTTTGCTAGGAACCTTGCTTACAGAACTGTTTTCAACATGGATCACTTGCATGATTACCTTGAAGATAAATGTTACATCGATGGCTTATAATGTGACAGCATGGATGCATTTGCAAGTGTTTAAACTGAATATTGAAATGATGTACACTCGAGCAAAGACTAGTCTGGTACCTTTAAAGTATGAGGTGCTGTTGTGGGACAATTATAAATCATTTCAGGTGAGGATTTGGCCTCAGTTGTCCGATGTAGCTATTGGAGATGAGTGGTTTGACAGGGCAAAACAATTTAGACAATTTCTGAGTCCAATTCCTTCAGTACAGGAAATCAGAGATCTAGAGTCTAAGACTCCATCAGAGGACTGTGCTAAACACAGGTTGACACACCCCATGGGTCCTGCATGGCGTCCAGTTGATAAGAGTAAGAAAGCTAACGAAGCAGAGCTGTCTCTTTGTGTTGCAGAGTTGAATCAGAAGACTGAATATTTTCCTCGGTTGAAGGCGCAAACAGCTCGGCAGAAATTTATCACTGCATTTCTGGAACAGATAAAAACTAATGATCCATTTGCAGGTTATGAGTATTTGAATTCTGTATGGCTTAAATCTAAGGGCACTCCATGGTATACTGATTCGAACCTCCGTCTGCTATAGCAGTAGCATTGGTTTTGGCTTTTTCGGTAGGAGCAATATTTACTGACATGACGGAAACAGTGGAGGAATATGTGGAGGAAGCTTGGGAGGAGTTTGTGGCTGCGTCAGAGGATTTGGTCATGGGAGCTGTTAAATATGTGTTATATGCTTTTGGAGCTCGTTTGGGAATGGGTGTCCTCTGTCTGTGTGTGTGGATGTGTGTTTGTTTCTGTTTTTCTTATGTATGCAGGTCTGCTTGCAGTAACTTGAACCCTTCCGAGGAGGAGAACCGACTGAGAAAACTGACGACACGCTTGGAAGAGAAACTTAAGAAGGATAACATCCAGGCCCTGTTGTGAGTGGAAGGTGGGAGAGCCTTTGCGTGGGGACTGGGAATTTTTAGTATCCAGCATGTCCGCTATGAGGCGAAGAGACAAGTGTGACCCGTCAGGGAAGCATGCGTTACCACTCCACCTTCCGTAGTGACCTCACTTGGTAGACCAGACGTGGCGGTATTGGTCCCCACATTGGTCTAAATCGGGGGACTGAAGGGTGAGGGTCAAAAATCCCTTGTCTCTTCAGATATATCAATACATATATATATCCTTTTATATCAATATCTATCTATATTCTGTTGCTTAACTTATTTAATAAAATGATGAATTAACTATATGCATGATCACATAATCAATTCTATTTTCTTATGCATAACTGAAATATACTTTGAATCTTATTTGTGTTGGAATGTTAACTAGTGTCTTTTAAGGAACATTCCAGAGTCTTTCTCTCTGTCCTGCCCGTAGTCTGAAGGTCCTTTGGGGATAAGCTTAGCTGTGATGAGAGGGGCAGGGAGAATGTTAAACATATGTTCTGTGTTTGATCGTTACTTTTCTATGATTAAGTATATGGTTTAAAGTCCTATGCAATACTACCTGAATAGTAGAAGTGTGATTTTCTATTATTATTTCTTTAGGGAAGAAATGTATGTTATTTCAACCCTCTCCTCTGCCCGAGGAGTGAATATTTTATCTCTCTGTTTTGGTTTAAATGGCCTGATAATGTGTGCTCTAGCTGTCTTGTGCCCAGAGAAGGACTGTCGTTCGTCAGTGTTTTGTGTGTGCGTTTGACCTTCTACCTAGGTTTTGAACCAGGGATGCACACCAGGCCGACTCGAAGACGCCCCGTGACCATCTGCGAGGTCACTTCAGACGTAAATCTCGGGCGTGGACGACAAGTGCGCTGATTAATGTTGATAGGCCATTTAACTATCTATATGTTGTGACTTTATGTTCTTTTAGCCAATCAGGAGTAAAATAATGGAATGTACGTCCTTGCAAATGGTATAATTGATGTAAGATTTTGTGTAAGGTACGAGTTGGCTTTTCGATCTCCTCGTGAGACTTTGCCGCTGGCTCTACCAATTTCACTGCAAACTATTCTTCAGTAAATTTTGATTCTTTAACCTCTTAACCAGCACCCCTATTTTTGAGAATTTTCTGAAAATGACATACCCAAATACAAATGTCTGTAGCTCCTAAACCATATGGTCCACATTCATAACTCTGATATTTTTTTAAACTAGACACTTGAAACTTTGTTACCCAAGAGTCATATTAATTCAAAAGTAGCATAGGAACAGAGGAAAACAAGGTCAAATTTACATGAAAGTGACTCACGATTTCTATGAATGAACTTGATTTAGGGAAAAATGTATCAGACTTTTATGTTAAAGGCCTGAAAACACCATAAAGATAAAACTGAATGTCTGACCATGTTCTGATTCAAATTTGAAGATGATACTCCCAATAATGTAGTTTCTGTAAGCTTTCATTCAGGGAAAGTCTAGGCGTCCTTTCCAAAAGGCCATTTGGAGACTCCAAATGGACATCTGGTAACCAAATGACATAAGGAGTAAACACTACATACTACATACATGTATATCAATTCAGAACTGTTCTGCTCATCAAACCACACAAGAAAAAATGATTTCAGCACAACATTTTAACATTTTAACAAAATACTCTTTATTTTGAACAATTCTGATTGACAAGAATTGTTAACAAAAAACAGTGAAACAAAAAAAACTCACTTCATGTATGCATTTCAAAAGTGATCGTTTTACAACTAATTAATAAATTATATAAAAAGAAAACAACATTTGTAATTGCAACAGTGTTTTTTACTCAAATAAAATTACAATAAACTGATAATTATAATAAATATCCAATTACTAAAATTACAGTATTTACAGTATTTATGTTGATCCAAGGCAGTCACTAACAAGGTTTGTTACCAACTGGAAACCAAAGCCACTGAAAGACAGGAAAGATAAAGATAAAGATATTTTTGTTATATTATATGCATCATAAATATAATGTGTGTGTGTGTGTGATATAAATATTATGTCTTTATGTTAATATACAGCTATCACCTAGCTACTCGTGTAGCCTCGTGTCTTTGCTAGTCATTTTATAATCAAAAACATGATATGAACAGAAAAACTGCCAATACTTCATAAACATAAAAACTCAAGACGATGTGTTTCAACTTACCGATCTAATACGGGATCGAGTCCATGGAGAAACATCTCCTCTTCAGCCGAATCGACACTCGACACCGTGCTCTCTCTGTCTAAGATGTCTGTTTCTGCGTCTTTCTGCTGTTCTTCGTCGCTACTCCTCATTACCTCCTCCAAAACACTCTCAACACCACAAAAACTCCTCTTCAGTCGACGATCCATGATGTAGATTGTTAGATATAATGTTAGAATAAATCCGCGCGTTGAAACGAGCTCCGTGTAGCAAAACAATGGTAAAAACTGTGCGCGCTGTGCGTAAAATGACGAAGAGCGCACGTGGACGCACTTGTATTAGACCTATGTATTAGACAGATCTTCTGAGGTAAACTAAGCAAACTGTCAATCACTGCAATCGTGTTTTAGTTGGTTAATACTCCCATCCATCAAAATTTTGCTGACCAGACATTGGGTGGCTTTTATCCAATCAAAAACCGAGGTGCGAGAGTGACAGGTCCCGCAGCCTGTTGGTGCACTTCCTTCATATTTTGGTCATTACAGAGCCTGTGATTGAAGGAGAGAAACAGGGAATGGCTCATTTTATCGGAAACAGTCCAAACTACGGGGGAGAGATGGTTTTTGAACATTGGAATACAAATTAGAATCGATATTTCATTGAAAGTGAACATGATGGATTACTCTAACTGGAAGCGCTCATGAAAACTGAGGAGGATATTTCGTTTTTTTCCCTATTTTTTTGTTGTTTTGGATTAAAAAGTGGGATGCATTTTGAAGAGTAGACCCTTACATTGAAATGTATGCTGGTGTTTCTTGGATTCGTCCGAACTGATCTGAACCACAGGAGATGAAAGATGAGTATTGCCGTTCATTTTGTTCATATTTACAGGGTCGGTCTGTCAGCATTTAATTTAACCCTTTCCTCTCTGGTGTATTGATTGCAAAAACAAGTTCAGAACGTGATTTTTGAGTGTTTTAGCTATCAAATGATGCGTAGTTTATGATAGTTGATTGAATATTTGTTATAAAACAAAGGTAATAAAATTATAAACACGCCCCCACGGCCCGCCCACGCCCCCCTGCGGGTATAAGGCATTAATTGAATTTCTCGACTCCTGGTTTTCTTTCTCCATATCTGGTCCTGGTCAAAACTGTTATACCCCTAACAAAACACTAGATAAAATATAATCTAAACGTTCATATTATTTTTATATCATATTACATATCATATTTATATTATACAGCATACAATTTAAATACCTGCTTTAGCCAAAACAGCATTTAAATGTAACTAAAACTTGCTTATTAGGACATATTTCAAATGTCAATACTCTGAGTCCTGGCTGGCAAGTCTGGAAACAGTCCCACTAGTAAAATATGTACATGTTTATATAAAATAGCATGTCAGCTAATGAAAACTAAATGACTTACTCGTCCAAAATTGTATCCTGGATCAAGTCTCTCTTCAAAATACAAACGTTCATCGGAGTCCCGCTCTTCTTTTGAGGAAAATGTTAACTCTTCCATACTATTCTTGAGCTTTCTCTCCAGTGAAAAATGAATTAAATGTGTTTACAGCCTCACTGTTGGGGACGTGTACATTTGTATTGATCGTCTCAGCACATTAGCGTATGAATGCCGCGCTCTGCTGGTGGGTGGGATCACATTACAGATAATTAGATAGACCAGTAAAAACTGTACATTGCTTTGTTCCAAACAGATTGCATTGCAGGATAATATTTATTTTAAATTTGAATTGTTTTATTTAAAAGTAGACATTTTACGCTTTCTTTAGACATATGTTTCATGTTTGTGTGATAAGTATTCGTGGAGTTTCAGTTAATTTTTGTGATGTGTTTCTGAAATATGCTCGTAAACACAGAGACTGCTGAAAGCTCACCCTTTTTATTTTCTTTATTTTACAAAAGCACAAGATTTTGTTGTTATTATGAGTGTACACAAATAAAAGTAGACCCTTTATAGTCTCTAATGATGTCTTACACTTATCTGCATACCCAAAAATGATGGAGTATTTTAAGTTGTTTCTGCTGTAATAACGAAAATATCCAGCAAATGGTCGACCCCAGAGGGTTAAAACTCGTCCAGCTCAAGGGGAATGGAAGGGTCATCGGCTCGATTGGCACATCAACTGCCTTGAGTTGATGGCGGTATTTCTGGCTCTGAAATACTTCCTCCAGTATTTGAGAGGCTGCCATGTCCTGGTGCGGGTGGACAACACAGCAGGAGTCTCTTCAATAAACAATCAAGGAGGTCTACTTTCATGCCAGCTCAACAGAATGGCATGGCAGATTCTCCTTTGGGCCCAGGGCATGCTCCTGTCAATCAAAGCAGTTTATATCGCTGGATACCTTAATGTGGGAGCAGATTTACAATATTTCATCCTAGGCCCAATCTGTGGAACCTTCATGTTTGGCCCCTGCAGGGTACCAACTGAGGGACACTGGGTTTTCACCTGAAGTTATCGAGACCATTCTAATTGCTAGGGCTCCCTCTACTAGAAGAATTTATGCCAATAAATGGGGTGTCTTTGAAAGATGGTGCAGTGCACATAATGCAGATTCAGTTAATTGCCAGATTGCTTCAGTTCTAGACTTTCTGCTGGAAAAATTGTCAGCAGGCACATGCCCCGCCACTCTCAGGGTTTACGTGGCCACTCTATCGGCTTGCCATGCCTTGATTGACGGGGTGCCGTTGGGGAGACATCCTCTGCTCGCTCGCTTCGTTCGTGGAGCCATGCAACTGAGACCTCCTGCTAGAACCAGGATCCCTTCATGGGACTTAGCAATAGTCCTTGAGGGTCTGGTTGAGACCCCCTTCGAACCTCTAGTGTCAGCGTCTGATAAACTTCTGACTCTCAAGATGGGTTCTTTATGACAATTATTTCTCTAAAAAGAATTGGGGATCTACAGGCTCTGTCTGTCTTAGAGCCCGAAGCCATTTGTTTTGAGAATAATGGCTGGCTGATGAAGTTATTGGCTGGCTAGCCGGCTCAGCCAAAACCTAAATGGCTGCTGCAGCTGCCAAACTTTTCATAGCTGCAAATGGCTGAAGCTGCCACTTCATGTCTACAGATGTCTATGTTATACTGATTTACTAGATCTCAATATTTCCAAGCAATGCATGGCTTACACTATATTTCTACAAAATGCAATACAATGTAATAAAGAAAACACCAGATTTTACTTTCACAACGTATGTACATATTTATTTTGTAGTCTGTATGCTACTAAACATTTTCAAATAGCCTACAATGTGTTGTATTTAGGCTAAATGTATGTAGGCTAAGTTGTAAACAATAACTTGGCATTATCTTGGATGAAGCTTATCATATTACACCTTGAAGGAGCAAGTGATGATCGTTTGCCATTGAGCAGTAGGCCAGTGGAACTAAACATGTATTCCACCGGCACACTACCTGGTGAAATGTAGAGGTAGCACCGGGCCATAGCGGACAGTGTGGGGAAAGTATTGCTATGGGTTCGCCAAAAGTCCAATGCTCCTTGGTCTCACTGCCAGAAAAGCATCTATCTCTTGGTCAAGGATAACAGGCAAACAGACGAAGTGTAGTAAAATAAAGACCTAAATGTGTATTTGAATTTTTTTCACCACAAGTCTGAAAGACGACATGTTATTGAAGACAAATATCCAAAAATCTCAAAATTGACCAGTAAAAAAAAAAAACGATGTTTTTGCCTGCCGTGTCTCGCCTTAATATAAACACACACTGTTATCAGTATTATTTTGGACAAAGTTTTGCACATTTCACTTCAATGTACACTGAAGCATGCGTCGTGAATTAGCAATGTGGAAACGTTGGTTTGTTACTGCAGTAATATCACGTTCAGTACTATAAATCTCTAAGTCCAGAATATTTGGTTCATAACATCAATCTTTGATTCAGGTGTTTGTGCAACCGTGCCCTGAAGATTTAACAAAAGTCTGGGTAGGCCCAAATTAAAAAAAAAAAAAGCAGGAATTAGGAAAGTATGTGAGAAGTGAGATCAAAATTAACTTGCTTGCTTCTTTCCGCCATTTCACCTCAGTGCGAGAAAAAAATGCATCGCTTCTTCTGTACGGAAAACGAGCAATTTTTATTGGTCGTCAATTCACTGCGAGTCTGTGTATCCTAGCAACGAGCACAAGACTGTGCTGTTATGAAACCAGTGGGAAAATAGATCTCGTGTATTGTTTATATATTTCGTGTGTGTATGTCTATGTGATAGAATTATTATTTGATGCAAATAATTCTAGCCGGCTCAGCCAAACGTTATCAGATGGCGGCTCAATTTGGCTTACGAAATTATTGGCTGGCGGCGGCTGAAATTCTAAATGGCGCAAATGGTGGCGCCTGGCGGTGGCTTCGGGGTCTAGTCTGTCTTGCCAGCCTGCTTAGATTTTGCCCCATGAATAGCTAAAGCAATAACATTTTTCACCCTCATCCTGACTACCTGCCTAAGGTTCCTTTCTCGACTGTTCATCCGGTCACTCTCGAAGCCTTCTGCTCCCCGCCGTTTACAACGCCGGTGCAGGAAAGACTTCACAGACTTTGTCCAGTCCGTGCCCTTCAGACTTATGTCCACCGCACTAGCCAGTGGCGTAAGTCAGGGCAACTATTAGTTTGCCATGGGGGCCGCAACAGGGGGGCGGCCGCCACCAAGCAGACTATGTCGCATTGGGTGAGGGACGCTATTGCCCTGGCCTACGAGGTGCGCAGTAAAGCTTCACCAGTAGGTATCAGGGCTCACTCTACTAGAGGGTCACCTCCTCTAAAGCCTTGGCTAGAGGTGTCCCTCTGCAGCATGTTTGTGATGTGGCAGGCTGGTCCTCTCAGCACACATTCATAAGATTTTATAGTTTGGATGTTCATGCCACTCCGGGCTCTTATGTCCTTGAGTCAACATCACAAGTTCATGTCTGAGACCTCTCACGCTCTTGTGAGCACAACTAAACAACCGTAAGGGGTCCGAACATCCACAGTGCAGCGGAGTGGGTATTCTCGTTCCAAAAGCGCTAAATCAGTGCAGCATCAAAGTGTAGCTTTTTGACAGGGAACATCTCGGGTTACTTGATTGTAACCCCAGTTCCCTGATAAAAGCGGAACGAGATGCTGCGCTTCATTGCCGTACTGGGATGTCCCAGGACTGCTCTTCAGACAAAATACCTGACGATCCAATTATGTCACCAGCAGAGGCTATAAATTCTGGTCAATTTCACTGACGTGTTGCACACATATTTACAGCTGGTCACACCTAATGTTGTTCCCAAAGCGCTAAATCAGCGCAGCATCTTGTTCCACTTTTATCAGGGAACAGGGGTTACACTCAAGTAACCCGAGACATTGTAACCACTCAGTCATGATTTAAAGTAATATGTATATATATATTACATGTACTATATGCTGATGTATAACAGTGGCAAATGAAATAAACATCAGGCCAATAAAAATCACCCAGGCAGATTAAAAAATAATACAGACAACAAGCAGATGTACTGACTCAAGTGACCATTTTCTGAACTCGTGTAGAATTGATTGAACTAATAAAGTTTATTTTAATTAAATTTTACATAAATTTTACAGTGCCAAATTTCCACACATACTATGACCCTTAGAATTAAATGGTTTTTGGTACTGTCCCTTTAAGAGTATATGCAAACTACCTGAATTACTGAATTAATTGTTTTTTTTATGAATATTTTTGCAGAGTAGTTTCAGTAGATGGTCTGAGTGGACTAGGATGAAGCACCACTGAAAAATCAAACTTTTATTTTACTGAGTGATGTAATGATGATTTACCTCTGCCATACCACAGCAAGAAGGAACACTGCTTACATGTCCTGCTTGGCAGTTAGTCAAACATTACTGAAGCAGACTGGTCACTCCTTAAGCATGATAATAAACTAAGTCAGCAAGTGATTAATAGTCCCCAAATATGGTGACACAACATCATTAATACAGCTGAAAGACTTTCTAATTTCAAGAATGATTTCAAGTCAAGAATATCTGGAAAATGTTTAACTCTAAATTGATGGACTAGACACACAAATTGAGTTTAAGATCTACAAGTTGCACTTGGTTTTATTCATAGAGATTAATTTATTTGTTTAATCATGAACAAGTTTGACATTTCATTAGGTTTCCATGTAACTATTGGGCAAGGCTTGTAAACAGTCACCAGGCCGGTCAGACCTCATCAATAAATCGTAAGATAAACTAGCTATATTACAAACAATCAACAGCATGATTTAATAAACTAGATTTTTGCCTTCTCTAATGAAAATCTGAGTCACCACCATGATGCTATGGTGTTCAGTTTGTCTTTTTCCCCCCATCTCAATCATTCGTCAGGCAAAAAATTTTAGGCTTAATCATTTAATTTGTAACCGGTCCTGCTCAACACGCTCCAAGCGGGATTCGAACCGGCATCAGCCAGCATGGGAGGCGGGCATGCTAACAAGGTGACTTAAGGCTACAGCCCTAGCGTCAGTTGCTCATGCACTCCTTGAGGCCAGTGGAGTGAGGTTTTACACATACCACACAGCTATCATGTACCAGCTGGCTACCGTTACAAATGTACACCATTCCTCAACAAACCACACGACTTGAGGTACAGTATCATGTCTGTAGCACAAAGGTTTGAGATGGGTTACACACTTAAATGTAATGCATCTGCACATAAGGCATAACAACAATTAACTCATTTAAGATATATTCTCTGAAAACAAGTCTTAGCATTTAACAAAATTTAGCTTCAAACGGAGATGTTATCTTAAATATATAATTAACTTTGTGTTTCTTTAAATGCTCGATTAGGCCTCGCTGCACCCATTTCTGTGAGAGCAGCAGACTTCCTCTTGATGTGGTCTGTCATTTCCTGTCACTGGTGTTATACGGGTGTGGGTAACAGCCGAGAGTAGAGGGAAGAGAGGAAGTGTGTATTTATCTTCATTGGTGGAGCCATGTGCTCTGCTTTGATCAGCCCCTCTTCAGCAACTCTTCATACATGTTTCCATTTCAAGAGACGTGCGTCATCTCTCATGAAAATGAGCACATGCTGCAGTCGATCTTGAGTCAAAGTTGATCAAATTAATCTGCCTGTTTCTAAACAGTTAGTGTTAGGTATACCTTTGTGAATGCAGCCAACAGTTAATGCAGGATTAAAACAAAACCCTAATCTTTATCTTTTATTGTATTATACTTCAGTGTGCCAGTCAATCTTCTGTGTCGGATGACTGAATATAAATATAAATGTAAAGCAGACTGGATCAGACTAAACATGGCATTTACTTAAAGCTGATGTGTGTAATTTTTTCTATGTTAAAATTATTTCTCATATTCCAACATGAAGTGACGACTATATGTGAGCCATCTGTAGATTGATTTCACCTAAAAATGTAACATTGTGGCTCTGTGGTGCTATCAGAATATTTCTCTGTTTGTTTGAGCAGCCCGTCCAACCCATACCTGCCAACATTGGATTGTGAAAAATAGGGTGATTTGTTTGGGGGGGTCTTGGGTACTTGGTTTGTATGTGTGAGGAACGGCAGCCGGTGGAGTTTCTGGCGCCCCCGTTGGGAATATGCAGACTGTGAAATATGCATATAGTGAGAGGTGGTACCGGTCAATAATATTACAATGAAGATGAATAAAACCAAGAATTGTATTCAGATGGTCCTTTACCATCAGGATATACACTTAAGTATATATCTTTTCTAATATTCGGAGAACTTTCCTGAACCATAAATAATGTAATTATTTTATTTCTTCGATTATTTATCTTCTTTATCTTTATGTTACATTTGTGATGGTTTAAAAATATTTCTTACTATTTTTTATTTTATTTCATTGTAATGATGACAATGAACCTGTAGTTCTTGTCTTTATGACTCTGTAATAGTTTTCATACATTGTTGGATCTGTTTAATTTTGAACATCTTATTGAACATTTCTAATGAACCTTCTGTTTTTCAGTAATAATAAAACATCGACAGTTTCAGCACAATGTGTGGACTTATCAGACGGTCCCTTCTGTGTTTGCAGGAATTCATTAATGTGCTGTAATGTTGCACAATTTGGTTGGGTGACCTTGTGCTTATGGAGAAAAAAGAAAGAGAGTTTTTTCACTCCTTCAAGTCACAACCGGAAGACGTGTGTTCTAGGGGAAGAGTTCACTCACACCATCAATTTGTTAGGGAGTGGGCCCGTTTTAAGGCGCTAATCTCCACTAGAGGCAGAAGACCATAAATGCCAAACCAGGACTAGCGGATGATGTTAAACCAAAAGTCTTATAAAGGTAAACCTGGTGAGTGAATTACTGATGAGATGATTATTTTATTGAACAAAACAATATAATAAACTAAATTATGTTTTGATGACAGAACCTTGGAGGGCCATTTATTTTAAATAATAATCAACAGACAAAGTCTGACATGGGGAAAGTATCCAAAACAAAAGGGGAATCTGGCAACCTCGTGGTGAAATGTGGTGTGAAAAAACTGGAAAAACCCGACACAGAAACATTGGCTCAACCAATTGCACAAATTTGGGGTGGTACAACAAATGGAAGATGGCTTGAGCTTTCTGGAATCTGCTGGAAAAAAGTGATTATTTTAGATATTTTGTTTAGTGACACATGTGATGCAAAAATTATACACATTCGTTTTAATCCAAATATTACTTGGCTTATTTTTATGCGCAGATGTGGGTCTTTTTGAGGAAATATGTCTTTATTAAAACATGTTCTCACGCAATCCCAGATGTATGACTTTTCTTTCTTCTGCTAAACACAAAGCTATGTAGGTCCATACAATGAAAGTGAATGAGTGCCAAAATTTTGAAGCTCCAAAATCCACATAAGAACAAAATAAAAGTACTTCAGATGACTTTGCAGGTTAAATCTGCATCTTCTGAAGTGATATGATAGGTGTGGGTGAGAAACGGATCAATATTTAAGTCCTTTTTTACTATCAATTTTCCTCCCTGCTCAGTCATTCTCCTTCTTGTGTTTTTGGTGATTCACAAACTTCATGCATATCACTGAGCAGGGAAGAGAATTTATAATAAAAAATGACTTAAATATTGATCTGTTTCTCACCCACACCTATCATATCGCGTCTGAATGCTTGCATTTAACCACTGGAACCTTATGGATTACGTTTATGCTCCTTTTATGTGGGTTTTGGAGCTTCAAAATTTTGCCACCCATTCAGTTGCAATGTGAGGACCTACAGAGCTGAGAAATTCTTGAAAAAAAAAATCTTAATTTGTGTTCTGCAGACAAAAGAAAATCATACACATCTGGGGTGCCAGGAGGGTGAATAAATCATGAGTGAATTTTCATTTTTGGGTGAACTATCTCTATATTTTATATCTATAATATATTTTATGTATTTGATACTGTGCATAAGTTTTCACATGTTTACTTGTCCTATTGTGATCATTCTGTCTGAGAGCAGCAGCGTGCTTTCTCCTCTCTTGCTCTCTTTGCACACACCGTACATGTGAGAGCGATCACCAGGGCACAAAATCAATACCGCAATTATGTAAATACACTTCTAAAATTATGTTCCAAGTTTTAATCTATGTCGAGTCAAAATCAAATGGAATATGTCAGGAAAATGAAAGACTGATATGAAGGATAAAAACATATCTTGATGGAAATGTTTACAACTCAGTCTGTCAGATCTTTGTTATGCAACCTCTGTATGTTACCTGAGAATGTATCAGAATGCAGAGAAAGAATGGAAAAAAGAAGCTCACTAGAGCTACCTATAAAATAAGAAGGAAAATAAAGAGCTACTGTATGTCTAGCCATCACATATACTGTATAAAGAGATTGAGAATAGGTTGTCTCCTTTCCTTGCCCATGTGTCTCTTCAAATACCCAGTGGAACAATCAGTGGACACTGGTTAACACCCACAGCACTAGAGATGTGACAGAGGGCAGACTCTCAGCATGCAAAGCAACTTATTCAATCTTTGAACTCTGTCTGCAGTTTTGTCTGTAGGTCCTGAGCTGACTCTCTGAGCTGAAATCTCTGCTTTCATAGGATAGCAGGGGTTGTAACCAAGAGGTAAAACATTTTCTTACAGCCTGATCTTATGAAAATCACTTGACTGTGGCAACATTTCTGCAAAATTATATTACGTGGTTCCTTACTTCTCGCATGCTCTTCGGGACTCGTACCCTGGTCCTTTACATCACAAGTGCAACACTCTATCAGTTGAGGAACTGTACAATTTGATCACATTTAAACAAGTTTGTAAATGTAGTTGGATATGTAACCCAAACGTTAAAATGTCTTACGCCTTACAAGTCATGCACTGTAGGAAAAGTATTTACATGTCATAAGATTGCATTGTGTGAATAAAAAAGAAAGTGAGTAAAACAATATTTTGTAGCACTAGAAACTGACACGATAGATTCAACAAGCCACGTAAAAATCCTTTTGAAGAAATGAAGGTATAGTAGCGTGATTCCATGAGACCAGGTTGTTTGAAGTCCTTCACATGGAGAAAGCTTTCTCAAAGCAATATTTAAATTGGTGAGGCATTCTCTTTGCACACAATTCTATGATCAGATATGTGTAGACTCCTGTGGAGTGCTTGCAAGGGTTTGATCTTTTAGTCATGTTTATTGAAGCATTTCCATCACTCCCCAACCTTAGTCATTGTGCAAACAATTCTGGGGAGAAGGATTAAGTCATTTACCTTTCATTGTGAGAGTACAGCAACATTCAATTAAACCTCCAGTCTTAAGCATGAATGAATGCATCAATCCATGTTTCCACATTTTAAATAAAGCTCAATGCAACCTCAAAGACAGTTTACCAACTTGCTTCCCCCAGCATAGGGGGTTGTTCCTAGGCAATCCTTCACACCTGCCCGGCACTTCCTACATTTCAGCAGAAGTTATCAGGAAAGTGGAGCACAAGTGCATTACAGCTGGAGAGGGTGTGTGTGTGTATATGTGTGTTTTAGGGCAGGGAGGGGGTAGATTAGCTGGCCGTGTGGCTATCGGGTGCTGACAGTTCACACAGGCAAGTTTTCCACTGCCCTTGGGCGTATCGACACAGCGTTTCCCTTCAGAAGTAAGGTGCAACCTCTGGTTTACACTCTTAAAATATTTGGGAATGACTTCTTATGCTTTGCCAATGCAGCATTCACATGAATATTTCATGTCTCCATGTTTTCAACAAGATTTTACTTTTAGTAAATTATAGGAAATCAGTTACTTTGACAATGGTCAATTACACAGTTTACCAGATTAAAATATTTGACCTCAGAATGCAGCGATTGACCCAGAATCCTTCTCTGGAGTACCACTAACACTACACATTTTGGATGTCTACTTTATCTTACACACTTGATTGTACTGATGCGCTAATTAGAAGAGTGCTCCATGATCTGAATTGTGTGTGTCAAGTAAGAGAGACATCCAAAATGTGTTGTGTTAGTGGTACTCAAGAAAAGGACTGAGAAACACTGACCTATCACAATCAAGTATCCCAAAGAACCATGCAATAAACATGATGAGCTTGCTCATTTAATTTGCCAGTTAGTCTACAGAATATATTAAATGCTGCTGACCTCATTCTAGCAACAGTCCTTTGCGAATTTGGCACTGCCCCAAGCTGTGAAACATGCACGATTCCCTTGAGATCCAACTTTTACCATCGGATGATGAATCCCCTGAAAAACAATGCAGCCTTCAGAACCCAGGCAAAGTCGATCTACTTTTATTTTTAGTTTCAGTGTTTCCAGGTAACAAACTTATATAAGAGAAGCACACTTGGATCTTATATCTAGCTATAGTCTAGAGGTGCAGCTATTGAGTATGCACCAGTCTTAATCCTCAGTTTCGTAAGGCTTTTTTCTTGGCACCACCCATCATCCGAATGCAATGTGAACTCTCCTGTTCGGATGCAGTGTGACATTCAGCTTCGTGGGCTCCCTGTTAAAATCACATCTTATGCTCTCCTGTTCAAATGCAGTGTGAGATTTCATGTTACTTACTCTGAGGGCTCTCCCGTTCTAGTAGCAGTGTGAGCTTTCCCATCCGAACAAATTGCGACTGGAGGAATCAGGATTTTTTTGCCCAGATCAAATTAACGGACCTACTTTTGGGTTTCGGACAGTTGCCAACCCATCTGCACTAAGCACAAGCTACCACATTCTCATGCTTTGTGGGTTTTATGTAACGGGAAAATGGTGAAGGTACTGAATGGAGGAGGAGGTATGAGGAGGCCGGAACCCTCATGTCCAAATGCAGCTCCCACTGGTGCTATTTCACTGCCATTGTATTGCCTGACTTGGGGCTCCCACAGGAGCTAGTTTTGATTATCTATTTCTGGTAGTTTGGTAGGTTTAAGAGCCCTCACTCTTGCGTTGGCACTTTTCTAGTAAACAGTTCATATCATAATTCCCATTCTTGTGGCTTTCATGCATTTCAGGGGGTTCATCGGGGTATTAATCAGCTTGGTGCAGTGTCCATCTTTTCTAGCTTGCTGTCATTTGATTATTTAGCACTCTTTTGGATGGGGAGGACCCCTGTGTTTATTCCATTGCAACACTACTCTGGTAAGCAGACAGTTCTCTTCATCAAAAGTAACACTGCAACTTTCTCTTCAAGCCCACCCCAAACTTTTCTGTGCCGCGATCTGCTACATTCTCAGCCAGATGTGTCTCAACAGAGAGATTAGAGACGCCATGTGCTTCATTATCTTTATTAATGATGTTCTTCTGCCTCATCACATCAGCACTTTTCTCTGGCCAGCCCGTCTGTGCTGCTGTTTAAGACAGCTTCAAGAGTACTGCTCCATCTGGTGAAGATCACAGAGTGAAGTTCTGACAACCAATGAGGAGCATCAAACATTGCACGCTTTCAGTTCTCTTCACAAGAAGTGATCTGCCTCTCTGTGGCACTGAAGTGATAGTATATACATATTTGGCCCAAAGACAGCAGTGTTTATAGGATGTTATTAATGACTACAATTTTGTATCTCAGCACCCAAAAGCTAGATAACAGAGTGGCTCATACTGACCTCAATGGATGAAAGAAACGTGGGGGGGTCTTGCGTCACATCAGTTTTTTTTTTTTTTTGGAGGGCAAGAGAGAGAAAAAACAGTCATTCAAGTTATTCAGATAAAGAAAGGTGTTTTGTAGCATTACTCATTTTTAAATGTTAATATTCCACGTTTCTTACTACAGATTAAAAACACTGGGAATTGTTGCACGGTGATTTTAGGAATGCTTTAATGAGGAATTAACTATTTTTCAGATGTTTCTCCTAAAAAAGCAAAAATGACAAATATAAATAGACAGAAATAAAGAGTATAGAGCAATACTATATGGATATCATAGCTCAGATAATTTGGTCTTTAAAGAATTGATAAGACTTTGGTATTTTGGCAATTCTATGCACAGATTGAAACATTGTTGAAATTTCAGTTGAAACTCTGGAGGAGACTCATGTGAGATTACTGGTGGTCTGAGTAGATGGAGACTTAAACTGAAGTCTCCATTTTATCTCCACATTATCTCATCTCTTGTCTAGAAGAAACAACTAATGTACTAAGATCTTTTTTTTTCATGACTTTCTATGTGTAATATTTATTGATGGTAGTGGTTCCCACATTTGCACCAGATATTTTCAGCTGTGTTGCTCATGTAGATGATGCAGGTTTGAATCCAGCCTAGTGAGTCTAGACTGTGACTATCCAATAGAAGTCAAAAGCCCAAAAATAAGACATGAGCATCGTTTGCCTGTTTGACCAGAGTGAGTAGAGAGAGCTTTTACATTTAAGCATGACTAATGACAACAAAGTCCATGAATGGAGATGCATTATCAGATTGATGTTTATTTTGTTAGCATGTAGCAGAGGTCCTCCCTGAGAGGAAGAGAGTGTAACTGAGAGACAAAAATAAACTCCAAGAAAGAATGTCTGGTCATTACTGGACTCCACAGAGATGACAAGTGTTGTAAAAACGTCACCTCACTTTGAACTTTTATTTTCTCTCTTTAGCAGTACTTTCTGACCAAATACAAGCCGCTTCCACAATGGCCACTTTGGTCAACTCTGTATACATTTAAAACACCCTTTGACGGGTGCAACCAATTTTACTTCCATTATCTGATGTATTTCCAAGTAAAACAATATATTCAATGAAAAGATGTTGAGTGGGACTTAATTTTATCGACTGGGAATTGATTGGATCATGAAAAATTGTTGTTTCATACCAAAATGGAGTTTGCAGTGGATTGTGGATTACTATTTACATTCTGAAATACCAGTAGCACCTACTTTTGAGAAGGATTTTTGACCGGCAAATGGGTACCTATCCTAATTGTAATTCTACTTTTTCCAGATCATTATTTACTGTTATTGCTGTAACCTTTATAATTGTGAAAAGCATGAACTATATTGGAAGTGTTTGGAATATTTTCAAAAGGCTATAGTAGTTTTAAAAAATACCTAAACATTAGGTATTTTTGTTTAACATTATTGTCCCGCCCACACGGCCCAAATGTGCATATACAGTATGTGTGCGGCCTAGATGACATCAGCCGAAAAGGAAAAGAAAAAGATGAGCCCTTCCATATGTACTGGCCCAACTTCCTTAAATAGGAAAATACATCAACCCAGGAAAGAAAAAAGCACTTGTCATTTAATAGCGATATCTGAAGGCACAGGAGTGCCAGATGACTATTATGTTGTGCCACAGGTCTGAAATATTAAGAAAGTGATTGTGAGGACAGTCAGAATCCACTAAAATATGTCTATATGTTCAGGCTCTGGAAAAGCAATCTTGCAACTCTGGCCTCTTGTGTAAAGCTGAATTGAATTAACCTGCATAGCTGCCATCATGCAGAATGATGCATCATTGTGAAGTTAAATACATATATGTTTCAAATACATAATAAATCATTGTGGCATTTTGACTGAGTTTGGTTTCAGGTGTCCAGCATCAATATCAGACAGTTTTTCAATCATTTCCCTTCAACCAGCCAGCCAGACGTACTCATCTTCAATATATCCAACTGTTTCCCAGTCAAGCTCATTCACAAATTCAGCCTACTTACAGACCTGCATGCACATTTGTTCCTGATTAGCATAAACAAAAGCAGGAAGGAATGGTAGATCTGGGGATCATGACAGAGATTAATTGCTGCATACAGGGTGCGTTCCGTTGAGAAGAGGTCATCCCTGTGCCCTATTACCTTGAAGACTTAACCATCCACTTTGGAAGCTTTTGAGGACTGAAAAGTGTGGGGCCATAGAAACTCACTTTTTGAAGTAATTTTTGTTGGAAACTCTGTTTAATATATATATATATATATATATATATATATATATATATATATATATATATATATACACAAATTATTACAATATGGCTATTGTAATTGCTCTCCTTACGAAGTGCCCTTTGAAGGTATAAGTTATGCCATTTGGAACGCAGGGACAGTCACTCAGAGCAATGTCATAGCTCACAGGGAGTTGAGCTATTATTCGTGCTTCTGTTCAGTTCGAACATGTCGCTTTTCTATGTGCAGCTTCAGACAGAGCTGGAGTAAAGACCATACTATTCAAGACTTTGACCTAGGCCAATAAAAATCCCAATAAGACCCAAACCTAAAACCGCGAACAGGATCCAGACTAATACCTGTCGCTCAAATCCCAGGCTGTCCATAAGCATTTAACTCAAACACTGAACCACATAGTACAGCCGTTTAGAGTGATAGAATTAATTCAAATTTAACTGCAACGGTGAAGACAGCCATTCTGACTATTGGTTGAGGGTATTATCATCTGTTTTATACTGGAAATAAACTGTGATCTTGTCACGTCATTGATGCAAATGCTATCGTGTGTTGTAATCGAACTTGGCTCACCTCTTTGAATATACATAATGGAAAATAAGGTTTGTGAGCGACAGAGGGTTAAGTGAAGAGTGATCCTAAATGAGCTCACGTTATCCAAAACAAAAGGGCTACTGCAAAAATAAAAAATTAAAATAATAAAATTCCTTTCCTTACCTGTGCAAAATATACAGCTAGCAAATGAGGATATATGCTTCTTTAGAAGTCAAACGTCATTGTGACCTCCTTTTTAAAAGTGACATTTCATTGTTAGATTCCCTGTGAAATACCACATTTATCACAATCCTGAGGAGAGATCCACCAATCAGAGAAGGCATTGGTAGCATGGAAGTGGGAGTCATGGAAACAGTGACTGCCCTCTTCCACAAAGCACTATAAATCGCATAATTAAATCAGTCTCTCTAAACCCGCAATCAACTTATTTTAGGTGCTGAAAAGTGGCCGGTCACTGTTACGCTCAATTGATGGAGGAAAGAATAAATTGATCACTTTGCATTGGTATGTCAATGACAAGCAAAATAAATGACGTTCAGACTACTCTGATTAGTATAAAACAACAAAGAAATTATATTCAAACGTCAATTATAATTATGGATGAAAATATCCCCACTGCCTCTTTGTTGCTATTTATATGTGTGTAGGTTGGTTTCTATAGAAGCAAGTGATTTATAACTGTCAAAAGCAGTCTGCTCTACTCTAAGGTTAATTTAAAATACATCACTTTCTGTATTTTGTCCATATTGTAAGAACTGGCAGTGCTCGTCAAGGAAATACTCACTCTAAACAACATTTCATTGACATTAAAAACCTTAGTGCTGTTTGAACCAACTTGTGCCTCTTGTGCCAAATTACTGAGACTGAACAGATATATGTGAGGGTAAAAGTGCACTGCTAAAAAAACATGCAATACAATTTGCAAAGAGTATTATTTAATAGAGTATTAAAAGAGAATGTTTGTCAAGTCAAGTCAATTTTATTTGTATAGCGCCTTTCACAACACACATCATTTCAAAGCAGCTTTACAGAATATCAGCATTAACAGACGATAAAACTGTAATGTCTATAAAGTCGATTAATCATCATTGTGTAATTTAGATAAAATACGATTTTTAATAGTGTTAAAAAATAATTAAATGATAATTGTATTAATAACCCCAGTGAGCAAGCTGTAGGCGACTGTGGCAAGGAACACAAAACTCCATAAGATGTAGATTAATGGAGAAAAATAACCTTGGGAGAAACCAGACTTACTGTGGGGGCCAGTTCCCCTCTGGCTAACATTATGAATGTAATGTAAATATTAATTATGTATATGTAAAATCATGGATTAAATTATTAAACTAAGTGTTAAGGGTCAGTGATTAAACATCGATTGTGTTTGAACTGTAAGATTAATGACCAAAGTCTTTGAAGTCCATCTTGATTATTTGCAGAAGTTCACATAGATGCAATTGTCCTTGTTAATTGGCTGATGAAGGCTTTTGTTGGCAATAGTTAGTCTAAGCATTTCATTTCAAGATCGTAGTCCATAAATAGACAGAGGTGATGCAGGTTGGAGTTGGCATCATTTTATCCTCTGAAGTCCGTCATAATAGATTGAAGTGGTGTTTGGCTGGCACCGGCTGCATTTAGTCATCATTCTGCGACATGTAGCAGTGGAGTCCAACATGAAGCAGGAATGGTGCTGGATCCAGCCGGTTCTGGTGACCTCAGGATAGGAGTCCCGAGGTTGAGACAGGGAAACAAATAAAAAGATGTAAGCGTAGATGCCATTGAATTTATTGCAGAGTTAGAGATCATGCTCAATGTAACCCTCACAGAACATGAAACTTCAACAGACAATGGATCTCATTCACTTGTAAATGCATGCGTAAAGAGAAAGTACCACTGTAACGCAGTTCAATGGAAAGGAGGAGGTGAGAACAGGCTTGGCAATGTAAATAATATTTTAATAATAAACTTAAACAAAAGACAAAAACACACACATGACGGACATGCCCGTAAACAATCTCTCTCTCCCACACCGTCTTCCGCAGTCGGCCTTTATCCCTCTCGGAGGCTCAATTATTCTGATAAGGGACTGGGTGTGTAGAATCACGACCCGGCCCTGCCCTCCGCCCTGCCACAACCACCCTCTGGTGTGATCGACAAACTCCGTTCTATGAGGAAGACTTGAAGACTTGAGTGAAATTTAATATGACATTTATTTGATTAATATAAAACAGAAATGTAATGTTTCTCTTTGGCGTAGGCCCCATCTGGCGGTCAGAAGAAGTTGTACTCGGAACCGTCATATACTGACAGAGATAGGAGGCAGGGGCGAGGAGCCTACCCCTGTGCAGGACGGGACTCAACTGGTGGTGGTGGGGTGGTGGAGGTTGCCATGTTAGCACACTGAAACAGCATTGTGATAGATTGTGAGCAGACTTATAAAGCAACAGCTTGCATGTGATTGGCTGGGAATAACCCACCTTATGGTGCGATGATGTACAGCTGGCAGTCTTCCCGCTAGAACTATGCTGGGCTTATATTTCTACCAGGAAGACTTGCAAACTTGAGTGAAATTTAAGATGACATTTATTTGATGAATATAAAACAGAAAAGTAATGTCTCTCTTTGGCGTAGGCTCCCTTTGGCAGTCCGAAGAATTTGTATTCGGAACTGTCATATCCTGACGGAGATAGGAGGCAGGGGCGAGGAGCCTACCCCTGTGCAGGACGGGACTCAACTGGTGGTGGTGGGGTTGTGTAGGTTGCCGTGTTAGCACACTTAAAAAGCATTGTGATAGATTGTGAGCAGACATATAAAGCAACAGCTTGCATGTGATTGGCTGGGAATAACCCACCTTATGGTGCAATGATGTACAGCTGGCAGTCTTCCCGCTTGCTGTGCAGTGTCTTTGTTGAAAGATAAACAATTTGATTATGAAAACCCTCCGACGAGGGAAAGAGTTGTTTGAGGTATCTTTGCCGAAAGCTGAACAACATAGCATAATGCTATACGATTATGGCGATGTTGCATGCAATCCATTCGTTGAAAGAAAACAACATGTGATTATGAAAACCCACCGACGAGGGAAGAGTTGTTTGATGGTTATCTTTGCCGAAAGGTGAACAACATGCATAAAGCCATACGATAATTGCGATGTTGCGTGCAATACCCTTCATAGAAAGATATTCCATGAGGCTCAAGCCATCGAACAAGGGCAGCCATTGTTTAATGGTTATCTTTGCCAAGGTGAACTGCATACATAAAGCCATATGATAATGGCAATGTTGTCGTGCAATACCCTGTTGAAAGATATCCCATTATAGTGAAATATTTCCAGCAAGGGCGGCTGGCTTGTGCAATACCTATGCAAAGGAACCATGCCTGAGATTATGGAAGCCCTGGCGAGGAGGGTAGACATAATTGTGCGCCATCCTTGCAAACAGTGGGCGTGCTTGGATTGAATCATTGTGTATGGAAGGATGTGCTAGGAGAGAGCCACCAACCACCACCAGATGCGGCCTTGAGGAATGATGCGCATGGCAAAATTTAGGTGGCCTAGTAGGGACAGGAGATCACGTTATGAGATATGTTATATATTCATACAGCGATGGCTGAACTCCGGTATTTACAATGTCAGTCATATTGGTTTCTGATTTGTTGTTGCTGTAGTGTCCAAAGCACGAGCTGTAAAGGCACTGCCCTCTGCCGGAAAGGGGGCGGGGAACAGCAGATCATTTGCATTTAAAGAGACACATGAAATCAGCGGGTTTTTGATTCCGCCCAAAAGGAGGCATTTACAACATGGTAGAATAAATGATCCGTGGGATATTTTGAGCTGAAACTTAACAGACGCATTCTGGAGACACCTGAGATTTATATTACATCTTGTAAAAGGGGCATAATAGGTCTACTTTAACGGTAATAAGATGATATAATGAGCTTGACTCGGTACAGGTTTTATCCAATGATTGCCAGACCTACTTATCTGCTACTAAAAATTTAACATCCCTGACTATGCACATTAAAGTGAACGGCATCATATCGAAATGCTTAGCTACTTATGTAGTTGGCTGACTCATGAGCTTTGAAATACATACATTGATAAAGCCCCAAGTGCTTGAAGATCCCCATAGATTGAAACATGGTCTGAACAAAGATGAGTGAATTATTTATGAAGACATACCATACAAGTTGATGCCTGAATGAGTAATAAAACTTAAATATGCCGTGAAATAAGAATTACTCCCTGTATGACCTGATCATATGGCGATATGCATTACGCTATTAATTAAATTATCTGATGAATGAGGGGATGTGGTGCGGAGCCTGCCGCTAGGTGTCAGATGCGCGCCGCACCAGTGGACACTCAGGTAGGGAACACCGCTGATTTCGCGTAGGGATGATAAATTGTATTGGAAAGCATCCACTACGTGATTAGAGAGAAGGCGACCAACAAAACAGGGATATCTTACTGAGCGAAGATGGGACCCCATACAATAAGAACTGACTGAACATGATGATATTCCTGATTAATGATCTTAATTCCCCAATGGGGAACACTCGGACATGCAACACGGTGAATGACATGCGAGTGAACTCTCGTGCGATCACGCTGTGAACGTGTGATTGCCTGACAATGAGAGTCAATGCGCTGTTGACATGAAATACTGGTTTTGATATTGACTGACTTGGCGAGGAGCACACTCCTTCCACGCTGGGTTGTTCATACCAATTGGGGATGCGGTAGCTCGATTGAGGGAGATCTCCTAGGGGAATGAGACATAAATGAAAATTCGGGTTAGCTGGTTATTTACTACCCATGGGTTTGATGTGGGCAAAAGTTGAGATGAAGTGATGACGTATTTGGAAAGGGAAGGCAGGCTTCCTGTGCACTGATACTCCTGTGGCCTAGAGAGGTCGGAACATGTCTATTATGATTCCAGGTGGGCACGATCCCACTGAGAAACCAGAAATTTGCAGACTTGTGTTGCACGAGAACTGCTGCTACTGGATGAGAGGTACGGAGCAGTGAGTAAGTCTGTGTCCATGCTGGATGTTATCTAGTCAGATAGCAAATTGGGCTCGATGTCAGACAGAGCTATAGAATGATGTTGCCATGTTTACACTGAAACAGTAATGTGATAGATTGTGAGCAGACTTATAAAGCAACGGCTTGCATGTGATTGGCTGGGAATTACCCAGCTAATGGAGTGATGATGTACAGCTGCTAGTCTTCCCGCTAGAACTACTTGTTAACTAATTTACTACTATTGTACCAATGTAGATCACATCAAATCAGTCACGGAATGGTTTGCCATATGACCACAGCCCTTGATTGTCCTTGGTTTTGATGCTACAGGTAGCAAACAGGGCACAATAGTACATTTTTTAACAACCCTCCAAAAATGAATGGCCTTCCATGGAGAAAGATGCTTTATTTTGCCCCTAGAATGGTGTAGTTTTGGCACATACCAGCAGAAGTTAACCCGCCCTGCTAGCTAGCCAAAAGGGCCTAGGATTATAAAAGAGACATATTTTTATTTAAATTGGGGTAAAGCCAGTTTGTCTCTTACTTTATTAATACAATTACGTGCTTGGATACCTGCAGAGTCACTGCTGGTTCCCCCAGCCATACAATGCTATAGAAAATCAGACAAGATAGAGGTAAGGTCATACAAGGGGACAAGGGCTTCCCCAGCCTTGGCACCCCAGCTGTCCAGATCCCCACCCTGAGCAACGAGTCATTGTGAAGACTCCTCCATCTCTTCCATTGAAGCTCACTGGAATGATGTTCATTTTCCCTTTTCTGTCTTTCCCCTATAACTTTGGATGCCTTTCTGCCAGCCCTGGACCAGATGTTTTGTGCTTTCCTTGACCTTGGAAGCTGTCAGGGCCTCTTGTAGCGCTCAGGATCACTGTGCATGTATGATTTTCTCATTGCTGTCCAGCTCGCTTGGGGGAACATGGTGTTATTTAGTGTGTCATATTTCCTCAGCTGTCCTTGGACTAAATGTGCATATATAAGATTATTTCTCTATGTATCTTTCTGCATGCCTGATGATAACTGTGTAGTTATGCTATCAAACCAAATCTATCAGTCCAGAAATACTGTATACTCTACACAAGGATGCAAAGGCAGATGCAAATGTTTGGCCAATGAATTGCGAGCTTGTTATAAATACTTTATTGTTGAGGAAATAAACCAAATTTTTCAAGGGGTGATAGTTACCTTCAATTGTCGATGCGATTTAAACCAGATTGTGTTTTTGTTCAGATAGATAGCTATAAATAAGCCAAGAGATTAACTAATGTTAACTTTAACTTGCTCTGCATGATCCTCCTCAAACGTTTGCTCAGCCAACACCCGAAAGAGAAAACTGACCATAGAAGAAGAGTTTAAACTTCTGAGAATTGTGTTCTGACACATTTCAGAACACAATAATAGACAGAATAAAGCCTGTGTAGCTCGAAGCATTTGCGTTCGCACACTTGAATAGAATATATTTCAGACCTACAATGCCTTCTCTCCCAATGCAAGACATGTCTGCAATTTCTTCTACTATGCCACTTTAATGTTTGTAAATGTGCTTATTTTAGGTCTTCTTATCTACAATAACTGATCTGGGTGTAAGTACCCCTGATGAGGCAGCCTCAGTCTGCTTACACAAGAGTCTAAACAGGTTTGTCATTTCATAATTCATTCTTCAACCTGCTCTCTTGGTCACTCAGATTGTGTGTGTTTGCGACGTGATATGAGGCCACCAATCTCAACACATAATGCAACACTTCAGTTTTATCAAGAGCATGAATGATTGTAAATTGAAGAGAAAATGAAGTCTGGAAGTGTTTATTTCTTGCCAAAATTGGTATAATTTAACTTTCAATTTACTGGGACTTTCAATGGTGTTGACTTTTTCTGGGCATTAAAGCATGAGAGGTATGCAGCCCTGGCTGCCTTATGCAATTTCCAAGCCAAAATGCCATTTTCTGACTCTGTTCTGAACCTCAGTTCTGCTCTGCTCTTGTTTTACTGGTGTGACTGAGAAACTGCAGTTCCAACAATGCTCTAAGCGGAAACACCAAGTCTGTAAGTTTGATAATCACCTGAATTCCATGCCAAATGACAGACCCATTTGGTTCAAAATATTATTTCTTATGTAACTCTAGTTGATGACTGCCTGCCTCCAAACGTAAGGTCATTCCCTTAATGCTGGATCAACGACACATGACCCACCGGTTCCCAGCCCAGATGCATTCAGTGAAATGTTCCAACACATCCTGTAGGTTTATGTTGGGAATATGGTCTGCCAAACACTCCCTTTTTTTCATCGACCACTGACACACAGTAAAGGCCCTGCAACAAGGTGGGGCATTTCATATTGACTTTGCACATGCCAATTTTTTTAGCTTTTGGACATAAAGTGGCCACATTTACCATGATTTTAGCATTTACCTTTTTTTCTTCATCAATGTCTTACAAAAGTCAAAAAGCTAGGTTATGTTTTTTTTTTTTTTTTAAATTCCTTAAACACTGTGTTCAGCACCTAATGAATATCTTAATGAAAAATATATTTAAATTGGTCTCTCACGCATGTGTAGATGTTACCCAAGCATATCAGTACGACCTGAATTTTTAACCTTTAAATTTGATCATTAAACATTAAGTAGTTAAATCACAGTTTGTTCGCATTCTCCAATGTGTTGAGCCATGGTGTACATCTGGGCAATGCAAGTTCGAGTCCAGTATTCTTTATACAGTAAACAACAAAGTAGAGATGTTACAAAAGGCAAAGCCCTTCTGAGGAGCTATCAGATGTGATGTGTCTTCCCTGATAATTCTTGAGAAGGAAATGCATTCTTCGTCCTGATGGATGGGCAGGTAAAACTCTCCTCCACTCTGGTTCTCAGCTGAGTGAGCTAGAGTGTGGTCCAGTCCGATGAGAACTGAGACAACCTCCCACCCTTCCAACGCCAGTCACAATCCATAAATTACTCTCTACATCTGCTGTGATGAGATCCTTTCATATGGCCCAGTCCACATAAAGGAAAGTGCCTACTCACGATCCTTGACAGTCTTTTGGGTCCTTTTTGTGCTTATTTCTTTCCAAAAGCCAAATGGAACTCCCCTTTCAACTGTTTGAAAGTAAATAGAATTCTCACGACAGGAAGATTGATATGATTTCTTTTGACATATTCCATCCTGATTAAGTGCTTTCTGGTTAACATTTGCCCCTGAAATGTTTCATTCTCAAATAATGAGCATCTGATATTGTAATGTGACAGGATATCGTTTCACTGTAAATCTACCTTTGACAGCTTTGGAAGGGTCTAGAGATAATGGTTATTGTGGTTCATAAACAGACATCTGTAAAGTTAAGTATAAGACAGAGGAGACTTGGACAGAGGATTGGAGCCTACAGCAAAACGCTACAGTGGAAGCTGAAATGAGGAGAAGAGATTTGGTAAAGTACTTCACCAATGTGCTCTGGGATCTCAGGCAGCTGGGAAACTTTGTGAGGGAATCGACCTGCATTGGGATTTTTCCCATCTGTATTCTAGCTGAAACACATTATAAATCACTCCAGTGGGAGGGATCTTGACAATAACAAATTTAATGGTGTTTTATTGGCCTGAGAGGGTATATGGTCAATTAAATTTGGGCTGGATATTGTTTTGAAATTATTCTTGAGGACTTCAAATGTTTCTAAACTGTGAATAAAATGTGGTGGAACTCATACCATTTTACCAGTGCTCGTTTACAAGCTTTGACGACCTGGAGGAAAGTATGAATAGTGAATTATATGTGTTTTTTAATGCAGGAACGTAGAGTGGAGCAGGAATGTGAAACAATCTGTCAGATCTGGCCAATTAGAGCAAGTAAATTATAATCAGAACAGAACAATTTTTTGATCCAGTATTCGTTCACTTAAATTTTATGGCATATCAAATATGACCAATGACAACATACTGTAGCAATAACTTGACAAATCCGCAAAGAATGAATTGCACCCACCTTGTTGATTTTAACACACTATCTGCATTGTTTTAGCACTGGAATCACAGCAGAAATCATGCAAATCATGTAAATGTTCAAACACAACCAAAAAAATTAAAAAATCAGTGCTGAACATAATTTCCCATCTTGCAGCACAGTTTTGAGTGCTACTGTTGTTTGTGGAGGATGCAGCATACTCCCACAATCTGGCACACTTTATAGACACTGTAAAGCATCACTCCACTCCTGCAGTCCAGGCACCTGAATTGGCAATTTGAAAATGTCGTTGACTAGGGGCTTGTCTGATTATGATGCTGATCAACATAATTCACTAGAACATTTGCCCATCTCTCATCAAAAGAATTCTCTTTTGAATGAAATTCCATTTACTGCATGCTGTCTGTAATGCCGCTCCAAACTAGTATGACTTTATTTTTTCCATTGAACACAAAAGGTGAATTTCTAAAAAGTCTTCTCATGGTTTATTTGCCATACTAGTAAATAGTGACTCTGCTCTGTGAGGCTCAGAAAAGGACAAAAACAAAACACATACACACAATAAACCAAAGTACTCGATACGATGATGCACTATATTCCAAGTCTTCTGAGGCGATACAATTATTTTGTGTCATGAAAAAGTCGTTTTTCACTCTCACATAAAAATAAAATAACAATTAAAGCTCTTAAATCAAATATGGCAGCTGTGTCAATAACATCAAACCTCACTGGTTCTCATCACATCTCTTGACATCTAACGTCATGATACCATGTGGCAAACTTTGTCAAGAATGGGTGTGTATCAATCAGCTCCCTAGTTCGGTAGTCAAGGCACTGGTGTGAGAGTCAGCCATTTCTAGGCCTGTCCTGTTCGTAAATTCCCAAAATGCACCGTAAAAACCAGGGAGCATCGTTGCTCCATTATGTTTCCTTACCGGAAATATTGTCACGTCTTCTGAAGTCTCTCAAGTCCTTAAGGACAAGCGCAAGTGCAAATATTTGATGTCACACCCTTATTTTTCCATAATATACATGAAAGCAAAATATGATTTTTTACTTTTTGTATTTAGGCAATAGTGTCATAGTACTGTATACTGTATAAGGAGCCTCCAAAAACATTCTAGTCCTTCAACATCATAGACATTGCCAACAGATGCTTCACCAAATAATCCAGCACTTTGAGAACAATGTTCCCCAAAGACCCTTGGACATCATTGTCTTAAAAAACATAATTAATCTGAAATGGATATCATGAACATGGGCTTGGGATTACTTTAGTAAACCTTTGATATTCACCATTTGCCAATGCATCCACAGTGTAACGTTAGTGTGGGAAGCAGGAGCAGGCAGACAGGTGGATCAGATCCAAACGCAGTTTATTAAGGGAATAACTAAATAAACAAACACAGGAGCAAATCAAAGGTCCACAATGGGAAAAAGCTAACTAAGGTGGAGGAACATGAACAAAGAACAAAGGCGAGGGTAAGCAAACCAAGGTGGAGAAACAAGAACAGAGAACGAAGGCGAAGGTAACCAGCACAGACATGGGCGACGAACAGAGAACGTCAACGCACGACAACGGGAAGGGAAAACAGCGGGGTTTAAATAAAGAGACACGGTAATGACAAAATGACAGACAGGTGCGGACAATAACACGCAGACAGGGCTGGAAACGACGGGAAGAAGGGAAGTGTAGTTTTCACAGAGACAGTGAAACACGGGCGGACAACAAGGAAGACATGACAGGGAGCGTGAGCGGACAACAAGGGAGCGTGACATGGAAAGTGACTAGTGATGGGTGAAACGGAAAACACGGGGCGGACAACACGAGACACGGTGCAAACGACACGGAACATGGTGCCGATGATGCGAAACACGGTGCAGATGACGCGAAACATGGTGCGGGTGACACGAAACCGTGACATAATCCCCCCTCAAAAAGACCGGATTCCAGACGGTCTTAAGATGGACAAAAGAAACAATAAAAAGGAGTGAAGAACCCAGGAGAGAGGGGGTAGACTGGGGGGAAAACAGACAGACCAGGGGACGAACAAGGGGCACAAAGACAGTTCGCGGGGGTGCAAGGGGTGCTGAGACAGGCCAAGGGGGCAATTAGGCAGTCCACAGGAGGCAGGCAGACCAGGGAGGTCGAGAGGGCAGGCAAGCAGTCTATGGGGGTGTGCGAAGGGGACCGGGTCCGGCGGCCTGGGGGGCGTCAACCGGGCAGGTTCAGGAGGTCTGGAAGGCAGCCACAATGTGGGGATAGGCCGAGGGGGCACGGGAGCTGGCCACGAGGTGAGTACCAGATTTGAATTAGGAGGTCTGGGAGCGGGCCATGGGGCAGGAGCTGGTTTGGGTGGCCTGGGAGCTGGTCTCTGGGCAGGGGCCGGTACTGGAGACCTGGGAGGTGGCCGCAGGACAGAGGCTGGCAGAGCCGCAGTGAGGCGGAGCCAAGGAGGACTTCGGAGGCGGAGCCGTAGAAGACTTGGGAGGCGGCGCCAAAGGAGGCTTAGGCAGGGCCGTGGCAGACTCAGGCGGTAAGGCCTTGGGCAGGTCAGGAGGCGGAACAGTGTTGGGCGGAGCCAAGGGAGGCGATGGTGTAGAAGGCTCAGAAGGCGGAGCCACTGGAGGTGGAGCCGAAGGTGGCGAGGGCGAAGAAGGCTCTGAAGACGGAGCCAATGGAGGCTTCGGAGGCGGAGCCGGGAGAGGCTCGGGAGGCTCCGGAGGTGGAATTGAAGGAGGTTCAGGAGGCGGAGCCGAAGGAGGCGGAGCCGAGGTAGGCGGCACTGTGGGAGGCTTTAGGAGCGGAGACCAGGAAGACTCTGGAGGCTCTGGGGGCAGAGACGAAGGAGGCTCTGAGGGTGAAGCCGTCGAAGGCTTGAGTGGCTCGAAAGGCGGGGCTGGAGGAAGCTCGGGAGGCGGAGCCATAGGAGGCTCGGGAGGCTCTGAGGGCGGAGCCGTCGAAGGCTTGAGTGGCTCGAGCGGCGGAGCCATAGGAGGCTCGGGAGGCTCGGCGGGCGGTGCCGTCGAAGGCTTGAGTGGCTCGAGTGGCGGAGCCGTAGGAGGCTTGGGAGGCTCTGAGGGTGGAGCCGTCGAAGGATTGAGTGGATCGAGAGGCGGAGCCATAGGAGGCTCTGGAGGCAGAGCCGCAGGAGGCCCCGGGGGCGGAGCTGCAGGAGGCTCGAGAGGCGGAGCTGCAGGAGGCTCGAGAGGCTCTGGGGGCAGAGCTGTCGATGGCTTGAGTGGATCGGGAGGTGGAGCCGTAGGAGGCTCTGGGGGCGGAGCCATAGGAGACTCAAGAGGCTCTGGGGACGGAGCCCTGGAAGGCTCGAGAGGCGGAGCCCTGGGTGGCTCGAGAGGCCTGGAAGGCGGAGCCCTGGAAGGCTCGAGAGGTTCGAGAGGCGGAGCCCTGGGAGGCTCGAGAGGCTTGAGAGACGGAGCCCTGGAAGACTCGAGAGACTTGAGAGGCGGAGCCCTGGGAGGCTCGAGAGGCTTGAGGGGCGGAGCCCTGGCAGGCTCGAGAGGCTGCCAGGGCTCCGCCCTGGCAGGCTCGAAAGGCTTGAGAGGCGGAGCTCTGGGAAGCTCAGAGGGCGGAGCTCTGGAAAGCTTGGGAGGCTTGAGAGACGGAGCCCTGGAAGTCTCGAGAGACTTGAGAGGCGGAGCCCTGGAAGGCTCGAGGGGCTTGATGGGCGGAGCCTTGGTAAGATCAGAGGGCGGAGCTCTGGAAAGCTTGGGAGGCTTGAGAGGCGGAGCCCTGGAAGACTCGAGAGACTTGAGAGGCGGAGCCCTGGAAGGCTCGAGGGGCTTGAGGGGCGGAGCCCTGGTAGGCTCGAGAGGCTTGGGAGGCGGAGCCCTAGAAGGCTCGAGAGGCTTGAGAGGTGGAGCTCTGGGATGCTCGGAGGGCGGAGCTCTGGAAAGCTCGGGAAATTCGGACGGCAGAGCTCTGGAAAGCTCGGGAAACTCGGAAGGCGGAGCTCTGGAAAGCTCGGGAAACTCGGATGGCGGAGCTCTGGAAAGCTCGGGAAACTCGGATGGCGGAGCTCTGGAAAGCTCGGGAAACTCGGATGGCGGAGCTCTGGAAAGCTCGGGAGGAGGAGCCCTGGAAGACTCGAGAGACTTGAGAGACTTGGGAGGCGGAGCCCTGGTAGGCTCGAGAGGAAGAGCCCTGGAAGGCTCGGGAGGTGCTGGCTCTAGGATGGGCACGACCACTGGCGCTGGCTCTTGGACGGTCACGGTTACTGGCACTGGCTCTTTGACGGTCATGGCTACTGGCACTGGCTCTTGGACGGTCATGGCTTCAGGCTCTGGCTCTTGGACGATCGAGGCTTCTGGTACTGGCTCTTGGACGGTCACGGCTACTGGCACTGGCTCTTGGATGGTCATGGCTACTGGCACTGGCTCTTGGACGGTCATGGCTACTGGCACTGGCTCTTGGACGGTCATGGCTTTAGGCACTGGCTCTTGGACGATCGAGGCTTCTGGTACTGGCTCTTGGACGGTCACGGCTACTGGCACTGGCTCTTGGACGGTCATGGCTACTGGCACTGGCTCTTGGACGGTCATGGCTTTAGGCACTGGCTCTTGGACGGTCGAGGCCGCAGGCGCTGGCTCAGGGACGGTCGAGGCTACAGGCGCTGGCTCCGGGACATCTGAGGCTACAGGCACTGGCTCATTGACGTTTGAGGCGACAGGCTCTGGCTCACTGACCTCTGGGGCGACAGGCACTGGTTGGTTGACCATGGTATGCGCTGGCTTGGGTTCGCGGGGCTCTGAGGGAAGAGCCACGGGGGGTTTAGGGCACGGGGCTGCGGCAGGCGGAGGCTGGAGAGCAGAGGCCTTTCCCCTTCTCCTCTTCCTCCGAGCTGATGCGACTGGCGACGCTGGAACGCTGTTCGGCGTGGCTTCAGGCTCGCTGGCCGTGGCTGGCGAGGGCTCAGGCTCGCTGACCGTGGCTGACGAGGGCTCAGGCTCGCTGACCTTGGCTGGCGTGGGCTCAGGCTCACAGACCGGGGCAGGCGTGGGCTCTGGCTCGCAGACCGGGGCCGGCGTGGGTTCTGGCTCGCAGACTGGTGGGGCTGACGTGGCAGGGAGCACCAGGGACGACTGGAGAGTCTCAGCTGTGGGTGGTGAGGTAGGGTCCTCCTTGGAAACGGCCACAGTTAACGGAGAGCCGCACAACAGTAGGGTCGCCTCCAGGAGGTCGCGGAGGGTCCAGCCGCGCGTCGTCTGAGGCAACCGCTCCTTCAGCGAAGGGTTCAGGTTATCTCGGAAGAAAACCACCAAGGCAGAGTCCGGAAAGTCGGAGAGGCTTGCCAGAACAAGGAAGTCTTGAATGTGGTCTTCCAGGGGACGGTCCCCCTGTCGCAAACAGAGCAGCCGGTAGTTTGCCCGCAAAACTGCTGGATCCATTGTTGGTCGTGCGTTCCGTAACGTTAGTGTGGGAAGCAGGAGCAGGCAGACAGGTGGATCAGATCCAAATGCAGTTTATTAAGGGAATAACTAAATAAACAAACACAGGAGCAAATCAAAGGTCCACAATGGGAAAAAGCTAACTAAGGTGGAGGAACATGAACAAAGAACAAAGGCGAGGGTAAGCAAACCAAGGTGGAGAAACAAGAACAGAGAACGAAGGCGAAGGTAACCAGCACAGACATGGGCGACGAACAGAGAACGTCAACGCACGACAACGGGAAGGGAAAACAGCGGGGTTTAAATAAAGAGACACGGTAATGACAAAATGACAGACAGGTGCGGACAATAACACGCAGACAGGGCCGGAAACGACGGGAAGAAGGGAAGTGTAGTTTTCACAGAGACAGTGAAACACGGGCGGACAACAAGGAAGACATGACAGGGAGCGTGAGCGGACAACAAGGGAGCGTGACATGGAAAGTGACTAGTGATGGGTGAAACGGAAAACACGGGGCGGACAACACGAGACACGGTGCAAACGACACGGAACATGGTGCCGATGATGCGAAACACAGTGCAGATGACGCGAAACATGGTGCGGGTGACACGAAACCGTGACACACAGATGAAAGTTAAGACTTTACTATGCAAAGCAGAAGCCCTACATCAACATGGTCCAGAAATGCTGCCGACATGATAATGGATGTATGGGGGAAAATTCCACTTTCTAAACTTAACAAACTTGTGTCTTCAGTGCCCACATGATTAATAGAATAAAGTGTTAATAGAAGAAATGGTGATGTTTCACAGTGGTAAAAACTTTTTATGGAGCATGTTACAATCATCTGATTTGAAATTACTGTACTTTTCTTTTTTTTTTATAATGAAATTCACATGGGAAAGCATCATATAATGTGTAGTTGTAGAGCTTTCAGTATAGCAAAGGGTGAATATAATTTACAAATCACACATTTTTGTTTTTATTAGCATTTTTCATTCTGTCCCAACTTTTTTGGAATTTGGGTTGTATTTATTTGTGTCATTTATCTTTCATGATAACACTTTTCATTTTAATATCAACAACAAAAAAGTAATAGTGTCATTTATACAGCGATGTTGCTGATTAATTCCAGCTGTGTTTAATAGCACGACTTCGTTATCTTGTCGCTGGTAATTGAGTCATACGTGTCCCAATGCTCAGTGGATCAACACCCTTGCCATTGCCCAAGTTCATGTTCATGATATACTGATTTACAACAGGGAGTTAGTGAACTTGGCATATCCCAATGTTTATTACTCAAAGTTGTGCAAAGTGTTTCATATTGACTACTTTTATGGTGATTTTTTTTATCCTTTTTGAAGCATGGCATAATATTTTAGCAAAATGATGCTAAGTGGTTCATTACATTTATCGCTGCAGTTCAGAGGTTAAATGTCCACTTTGTGAGTAATAATTAAAAGCAAGTTTAATTTTCTTTCAAACAGATAAGTTAAAGTTAATTCTTTGGTGAGTTTTAAATAAACAAATCCTACCTCCCTACCTTAAAGGGGTCATGACATGAGGAATTAAACTGTCCTTGATATTTCGATATAGGCTATAATAGGTCATTGTACTATAAAGAAAACGTTTCGGTTACTGTTGTAACCTCTGTTCCCTGATGGAGGGAATGAGATGATGTGTCAATGTAGTGACACTAAGGGTCACTCTTGGGAGCCCCAAAACACCTCAGATCTTTGAGAAAAAGCCAATGAAAATTGGTGAGTGGAATTGTGAGTGGACATATGGGTATAAAAGGAGCTGGAATGCCCACTCTCATTGAGGTATTGTGCTGAGGAACTGAGACAAGGTCCCGGACATTTCAGCGGGTAGTACAGATGTGTACTGTGCAAGGTGGGTTCCGAATTTGCAGGTCCAGGATTGGCTGCAATTCTGTGTTCTCGCCTTTCACCGATGTGAAGTGAATGCCGCGGAACAGGGGCGGTCACCTGGAGAACTGAATCGCATATCCGAGTCAGATGGTTCTGGCCAACCAGCGTGACGAGTTGGAGATCGTTAGCCACATGTCCAAGCTCTGGGCAAGGGGCACTAACGAACAATTGCATCCGACATACCTGGGTGTGGGGCCTCGAGACGGGAGGAGCAGAAATGCCACGTCGAGGAGCGTCGCTCCGACCCGAGGTGGCCGCGCTGAGGGGGCACTCGAAGCACTTGCTCTGCGTACCCGGCGCAGGGTGGGTCTGTGACTGAGGAGGAGGTCCTGTTGGGCCATCCTGGATATTCGTTACCACTGCAACGTTCAATTACAAATTCCGAACACCATGTACATCTTTAAAAAGACACATCTTTTTAACTCTTTCCCCGCCAGCGTTTTTAAAAAAAAAGTTGCCAGCCACCACCAGGGTTTTTGACGATTTTCGCTAAATTTTAATGGCCCGCAGAATATTTTCTTCCATGAATATATGAAGATGCTATATATTACAATAAAGATCTGAGCCTCTGCTTTTAGGCAAAAAAAACGATTTTATTTTATCTTCATTTGTTCTTTTTTTATTGCGACTTGAACAGAGGTCGGTTTTGTCAAAAACAACATTTCAGACAAAAAGCTGATAAATAGGCATGTTTATGTCTGATATTTTGAGCTTCTCAATACTCCACTTCTTCATGTTTGAGACGATCGCAGTCTGTTTCTTTGATCAAAGAGTTGCGTACTCTTTCAAAACATGCGGAGGGGTCTTCCTTACCGTATAACACCTAAAACACGGAAACCCGGAAAATTCCGTGTTTGGCGGGGAAGCGTTTTTTCATAAAACACGGAAAATTCAGTGTTTGGCGGGGAAAGAGTTAATGTGGTTGCTCTAATAGAGGAAATACACAGTATTTAGTGCTGTCGAAGCACCCAGGGGCACACTCTGCACTGCAGTGGGATTCAGCTTGCTGATACACAACCGCTTGGGTCAGAAAAAATCTGATTGAGAATGGGCATTCCAGCTCCTTTTATACCCGTATGTCCAGGGGAGTGGCACGCAAATTCCACTCTTCAATTTTCATTGGCCTTTTCTGAAAGATCTGGGGTTTTGGAAGTTTTGGGGCTCCCAAGTGCAACCCCTGTTGTCACTACATCGACACAACACTGAGTGAGTGACAGAAAGGGAACATAATGTTAGATTTAAAACTCAAAGCTTCCTCTCAGTCCAAAAAGGGCATTCATTGTTTCCACCCTGCAATTACGATTTGTTTTGAAATCGGCTACATTGTGACATCACAACCAGAGGTGTAGTGGTAAAAAAAGAGGTGGGTAAACTATAAATTTTGGTGGACCACGATGTGGTCACCCGGTAAGGTGGGCCACTGCGGTGTATGTGTATCCTGATGACATCGCTATAGGCTATCATTTGATGGTACTACCAAGGGTATCACTGGTTGTTCCCTCATCATAGGTCACACAATCACTATTCAATTCATACATTAATCTAAGCTCTTGTTAAAGAGACCCAAGAAGGAATAATATGGTTGAAATCTATAAAGTTTACTAAATGACAAAACAGAGAGAACAAAAATATTTAAGAGAGATAGAGAGGGAGGCTTATATCCAGGGCTTCCAATGCAATGCACTTGTACATAATGATTAGGGATTTGGGATTATTTTCATAGTCGATTAATCTGTTGAATATTTTCTCGATTAATCAATTAGTTGTTTGGTCTATAATATGTCAGAACAATGTGGATCAGTGTTTCCCAAAAGCCCAGGAGGATGATGTCCTCAAATGGCTCATTTTGTCCACAACTCAAAGATATTCAGTTTACTGTCACAGAGGAGAGAAGACACTAGAACATATTCACATTTAACAAGCTGGAATCAAAGAAGTTTTTACTTTTGTCTTAAAAAATGACTCAACCCGACTAATTGATTATCAAAATAGTTTAGATAGTAAAATAGTGCAGATAACGACAGAAGAATGAATCTGGTGCCACATATTTTAATTTTAATCATTTGGGCTAGTGAGTGACGGATGAATCTTGATGCTGTCTGCTGCTTCCTGCTGATTGGTCAACACTGACAGTAATGCAGCCAGGGTTTCCCATACGTTCATTTATTTGTGGTGGCCCGCCACAATATCAACGCTGACCGCCACACATTGATTTTCGATTTATTTTTTATTTTTTACTAAGCCTTTTTAAAATCGTAGCCTATTTGATTGCAGAGAGCCGTAGCGCATTCGCGCAACATTAGCTACCTCTCGCTCGTCCCTCTCTCTCTCTCTCTCTCTCTCTCTCTCTCTCTCTGTCTCACCCGTACCTCTCGCGCTCTCTCTCCGTCATGGAACACCGATGCATAACGCCCGTTTCACACATACTCAGTGTGTTTGCAGTGCGTATGCGGTGCGTATGCAGTGCGTATTTTTTCTGTTCCCATGTTAACAAGTTAGAGCTTTTACACTGCACGCGGATGCAGTCCGTCGATCCGTTCCAGTTGCGGTGCGTATACAGCAGCGCAGCGATCGTTTACAGACAGAGTCTATTTTTGCTGTGCTGCACCGCAGTGAATTAAAGTGACAGCGCATTGTTCACATTAAAATAGACATATATTGTCAAGAAACTGTAATAATTTCATCATATACGCATAATTTCAGTTAATGTGTTCTACAGTGCCCTGCGATGGACTGGCGACCTGTCCAGGGTGTCCCCCGCCTTTCGCCCAATGTACACAGGATAAGCGGTTGACGATGGATGGATGGATGGATGGATGGTGTTCTACAGTTACTAAATTACAGGGTCAAGAAAAACAAAAAAGTATGATTATAGTCCCAAAAGTTGCAAAATGGCATCATATATGATTTGATGGACGCACGATACGTTGTGGTTTGCCTTGTGATTTGCCTTGTGATGTCTGCCCCCAACCAGAGAAAGAACATTATCCATCTGTTCGGCACTCATCCGAAAGTACTTTAGGTGCCGGTCACTGTAAAGTCGAAGTTCTGAGACAAGCACCAAACTGTCTCCTGCCTCGTTTGACTGAGTGAACCCAAATGCATCTCGTTCTTCTCCTTCTTAGCAAAAGATATAGCGCGATAGTTTTTCTTCTGTCAACAACTCGAACTACATGTAAAACAAAGAATCACAATGATTAAAATTAATTTTCATACTGTTTCAATGTCTTAAACAATGTCAAAGTTAACGTTTGGATTTAAAATCAAAATTACTAATACATTTTTGATTTTGTGGCACACAGAAACTGCGGATCAGTAGCGCACTGCAAACGCAGCATATGTGAAAGCACTATAGCACGTGCTGCTCCTGTACCTGCATACGCACCGCAAACGGAGTATGTGTGAAACGGGCGTAAATCTGTCCAACACAGCACTGTCAGTTATTACTTATTAGCCAGCATGCAAGGAGCCTAGCTAATAAGGAGAGCTAAGTTATTGTTAGAATACAGCTGGATTTTTGAGGTCAGCACGTTGTATATAGCTGGTAGGAGTCAATATCGATGCACGCGCATGGGAAACACTGGCAGCAGCGCATTATGAAAGACTTCGTCTTAGGTTTAACAACCTATGAAACTAATAATGAACAATATGAAACTAAAACGACATAAGCTTAATTTAAAATGGCTTAGGAACTATCTATTTAGAGGTGGATAAACGCAATTTAGAGGTGGATAAACCCACTTTGGAGGTGGGTAAACGCTATTTCCGAATTTTGGGAGGTGCGTAAACAGCGTTTACGTGCGTTTAGCCTCCACTACATCCCTGATCACAACGTGGTGTCATTTGCATAGTCCCCACCTCTGCAACACATGTAATCATTGTGACCGGTGAGTTGACAGAGAAAGAAAGCAGCTGGGATACGGAAATACATAATTCCTCACATAATATTGATTAGAGATTAAATTACTTAAATATGGCAGAAGAATGCAGAGCATAACAAAAACAATGACGTTTATGGTAGTTAGGCTGCCTGCTTTCCTATCTGTATCGTATTAGCCATGATGTCTTACATTTTGGCTGAAAGGAACACATCAAGGCACCCATTTTCCCATATTTAAGTGGCAAATTTATTAATGGAGACCTCCCCAGATCAACCGGCAAATAATTCGAGGGAGATTCCCCAGCCGGCCAGCATCACTTATTTCTTGACAGCATATTGAAGATGGGAGATCAAACAGGGGAATCCCCATGCCGACTGTCCCTTACAAAACTCTCCCACACATTTATTATCCCTTCACATTCATGTGGTCGAATATTTTCGATGTTTAAAAAGTTATTTTATCACCAATTCTTGTAACAGTGTGATGATTTTGTTCAGTTTTCTATTGTTACTGCATTAAAACAACTGTAGTTTGTAGTTTGATTGTGTGCTTTACATAAATTGGGACATAGGTTCATATCAATGATTGCCTGGACAGAGTATTTTAGCAGATTTTGTATATCGCTTGCATGTTTTCCTTCTTTCATTCTTGAAAAGTACAGTTCCACACTTGTAATGGCTGAGGGGGTTTGGTTTTCAATGACGTTAGCCAATCATAAAAGTGGGCATGTCTTAAAGGTGAAGTACACAAAAAAGGAGGGTTTCAGACAGTGGGCAAAAGACAGAAAAAAGGTCATGTAATACTACATTATGACAGTTTATAAGTGAACCTTAAGGATGAAAAAAAATATGCATGTCATGACCCCTTTAAGCCACCTAATCCTAATCGATAGTGTTATGAAAACAAATGTGAGATCAAAAACACCTGGTGCAACCACATCATTCTGTGGTGCTTCTGTGACACTTTCGGCTCACATGTCAACTCTGCTTTTTAGGACACAAATCCTGGTCCTTTACATCACAAGTGCAATACTCTTTAATTGAGCTACCGCACATTTTAATTGCACCCAAACAAATTTGTAAATGTGGTTGATTATGTAATGCAAACGTTAAATTGCCGGTAACAAGTCATGAGGTAAAGTAAAATGTTTTAATGTCATTAGATAGCATTGTGTAAGGAACAGGCTAGAAAGTAAGTGTTAACTCATAATCTGCCGTTTTACTTCTGATTTGTGTGAAAGTAATAAAAGTCATTGTATTGATAGTGCCACTTGTGGGAACTGCCGTGTACAACGAGCCACGTAAAAATTATTTAGCTAAAAGGTACAGTAATATGATTCAATGAGAACAGGTTGGAGCTATTCTTTTACGCAGGCATAATGGTACATGAAATGCCATAGATTATTGAGAAATTGCTTTATGCAGATGTCAAACCATTTAAACTAATATGACCAATTCCTTAGGAAATTGTGGGGAAAAACTGTATATCTGCAAGCCACTGAAGATCCACTTGCTGTGTTCTTTGGACAGCTCACACAACTCCAGATGTTACAGTTTTTCATTTATTTTTTTTTTTCATTTTAAGTTTTCATTATAATTCAAAACTGCTACAGTTCTGGGCTCCCCACTGTGCTGTTGATTATATATTGCATTATGTTTTGGAAGTGATGTGTCGACTGTGCTTTGCAATCATGATTTTTAACTTAACTCTCTCTTGACAATGGGGAGCATTCCCATATTGATAACAATTCTTTCCTATTCTGTTACATGTAATCTATGTCTGCAGACTCCAAGGCCATGATTTGCTCTGGAAAAGTCATTGTTCAGACCTAACTTATTGAATCCAAGTTATTGCATTATGAAATACTGTAATTCCAGTAAGACATTGTAGTTTTTCTGTCATTACACACCATATTAGTTGTACTATTAAGTCTTACACATTATTTCCACTATGGTACCAAAGCATGTTGAAGTGAACTAAACTGCCAAAATTCTCTGTTTCCATTCTAAAAGGAAGCAGATCTGTTTTCCCAGCAACGGCACCAGGAACGTTTTCAGTCTGCTGAGGTGATACCAGCTGCTCCAGATGAAGGACACATGATAGCTGTGCCATTCTACCTTGAACTAAACAGATGATTCAACATTCTTTGTGTACACTGAAAATACTATAAGCAAACAGGGCAACCATATAAACAGAACTGTGTCAGATAAGATTGCTTACACTGAAAGGTTTACACTTTCAATTGGTCAGAAAATATTTGCAAATCAACAGAAGTGCATTTAACTGACACTTCAATTTTGTAATTTTCTGAAGACAATGAGAGTGGTGCTTGTGGGTTTTATTGCCGTTGTAGTTGCCAGGTGGTTGCTTACCACTGCTGGGGAAGCTACTTTGAAACTGCAGCTACCCAAGCTACAATCTACCCAGAACTTAGTTCAACTACACTTAGGTCAAGTTAATCTTTTACAAAAGTAGTTAGCTACAATACAAACTATTATGAAAAAGTAGCTAACTGCATTGACAATATATATAGGAATCATTTATCCAAAAATGTAAATTATCCCATCATTTATTCACCCTCATGTCATCCCAGATGTGTATGACTTTCTTTCTTCTGCTGAACACAAACAATGGTTTTTGAAGAATATCTCAGCTCTGTATGTCCATAGAATTCAAATCAACAGGGTCCAAAACTTTTAAGTGCAAAAAGCACATAAAGGCAAGATAAAAGTAATCCACAAGACTTGACTCGAGTAAACGATATGATATGTGTGGGGAAGAAACAGTTACATTTTTAAGCCTTTAAGTCCTTAGGGGCAGCTAACACATTTTTTAAAAGAGTAGCTGACTGTAAAGGTATTCAATGGAAAGCAGGAGGCTAGAACCGGCTTGACGATATTAATAATAGTTTTAATGATAAACTTAAAAGACAACATAAACACACACTTGACGGACATGTCCGTTAATGATCTCTCTCTCCCTCACGATCCTCTGCAGTCGACCTTTATACCTCAGAGGCTTGATTAGCCTAATACGGGACCGGGTGTGTATGATCACGACCCGGCCCCGCCCTCTGCCCTGCCACACTGACCTACTGTGATGTTACTGAAAAATGTAAAGTAGCATCACTTCTTTTAGTTAAATACTCACCAACACTGTTTCTTACTGATTCAAGTCAAAAGGGAACACACCAAGGGCTCTGTTTTTGTGACCGTGCTAGGCACATTACTAAGCACAATGACCCTGCGATTACTTAATTTATAACATTTTTGTGAGAGCACTTATTCTAAGTGCAAATTTCTTGCCAGCGCATGTGGGCATGGGTGGGAGTGTTTGCACTATCTGTGGGTGTATGTGCGCAAACTGTGCACTGTAAAGAAAATTGTGTGAGTTTACAGAAAATTATTGGCTTCTAGTTGCATGACGTTCACAGTATATTTTACAATAGTATTTTTACAATTTATTACAATTAAAAGACAACTGTTAACTGTGACTTCGCTGTGAATAGGGCCATGAAATTACTGTAATGTAGCAGTGCTGTATTGTAGAATCAAAAATATAAAATGTATATTTTTTAACCTGCAATGATTGTTAATTGCCACTATTGTTGAGTTTTGTATGCTGAGAGTTTATATCTGAGCACACCCAGTTGCTACTAAAAATCATTAATTTTTAGATTAATCATTAACTTAAAAGGTTGTATTAAACGTGCTTACTAACAGTAATAAAATGTAAAGTGTTTTTGTCTTGTTTTCCTTTTAAAGTTGTCTAAAAACCCTTAAAACATGATGTATTTACTTGAGAAGCAACATATAAGATATTTAGACTTGCTTTAAGAGAATGTATCTTAAATATAAGTGCATTTTTTCACATTGTTATACTTCTGCGAGTGCAGTTAAGACAAAATATCGTCTAGGTTACGTATGTAACCTCCGTTCCCTGATGGAGGGAACGAAACGTTGTGTCAGAGAAGCGACACTAGGGGTCTCTCTTGAGTGCCGATATTCACCTCTGAACTATGAAAAAGGGCCAATGAGAGTTGGCAACCAGTATTTGCATGTCCCGCCCCCGGACATACGGGTATTTAAGCGGCGCAAATACGGGAGTTCATTCAGGATTTTTCTGAGGAGCCGGAAATGGTCCGGCCACAACAGTGGCTCGGCTCAGCGACGTGGCAGGGAAGTCACAACGTCTCGTTCCCTCCATCAGGGAACGGAGGTTACATACGTAACCTAGACGTTCCCCTTCTGTCGCTCTCTCCATGTTGTGTCAGAGAAGCGACACTAGGGGTCCACTTAAAAAGTGCCATGCACTGAGCCGTGTAAGTGAACTGCTGATACAGGAGCGAGCAGGTATTCTTACGTGCAGAACGACCAACTGTATCAGGCTGCACGTACCCTTCCCCAATGCCCCATTTAAGCCATCAGACTCCTTATCGTTACCCTGGAGGGGGGAACAAGGTGATGGCCGCCAACATGGGAACGGGCCAGTCTGGCTGGGCCTCTTTTCTCTCTATGTTTCTCGCATAGAGCAACTACGGCCGGGGCCCTTACACGCATTGAGGGAAGGGGGTCTTAGCCCTCATTCAGGGCGGAGAAGACCCTGCGGAGGCCACACCTACCCGGGAGGGGAGGCAAATTTTAGTGGCAAATACATCAGATGGCCTATACTTAGGACCTATGTGGAAAAGTTGGTGCAGTGGTAGATCCAGCCTCGTAGAGGGGGGAAGCATACAGCACGGCGACCGAGGCAGCTGTAACTGCCTAAGGGAGTACCGTGGCATTACACACAGGGGGAATCCGAACAGGAGGCCTTACCTGTGGAGCACCTATACCAGTACAGGGTAGCTTGCGGTACCTGCAGTGGTTTGGGTCGGCGAGTTCCTCCGCTGAACTGCGGACCCACGAGGGCTAGGGAGGAGTCAACCAGGGCCCAAAAAATGGGATCTCCTGGGAACAGAGGCGCACTGTTTTCCCTTGGTTAGGGGGAAAGGGCGCTAGGCGCAAGCGGTTCACCCAGTCAGATCGTCAGTGTGCTACCGAGTTCTACGGGCTCGGACCTGAGAAAACACGGGACGATACTGACTCATCTCGGAGATTATAGAATCTCGAAAAAGTGTTAGGTGTTGCCCAGCCTGCTGCTCTACAGATGTCTGCTAAGGCGGTGCCCCTAGCCAGTGCCCACGAGGATGCAACACTCATGGTGGAGTGAGCTCGTACCCGCAAGGGGGGGGCACGGCCTGGGTGTGATAAGCCAGGGAAATGGTGTCGACAACCCAGTGGGCGAGTCTCTGCTTGGAGACAGCGTTCCCTTTCTGCTGTCCCCCAAAGCAGACGAAGAGCTCCTCAGAGCATCTAGTGCTCTGTGTGCGGTCCAGATAGATACTTAAAGCATGTACTGGACACAGCAGTGAAAGGGCTGGGTCTGCCTCCTCCCGGGGCAGCGCTTGCAGGTTCACTACCTGATCCCTGAAGGGTGTGGTAGGAACCTTGGGCACATAGCCCGGTCGCAGCCTTAAGATCACGAAAGTGTCTGCCGGACCGAACTCCAGGCAAGAGTCGCTAACAGAGAACGCTTGCAGATCCCCGACCCTCTTGATGGAGGCGAGCGCGATCAGCAGGGCGGTCTTGAGAGAGAGGGCCCTGAGTCCAACTGAGTCTAGCGGCTCGAAGGGGGGTCTCTGGAGTCCCGTGAGGACAACCGAGAGATCCAAGGAGGGAACAGGTTAGGCCGGGAGGGAGTCAACCTCTGGGCACCTTTTAGGAACCTGACAATTAAGTCGTGCTTACCAAGACACTTGACACGTCTACCGTGTCGTGGTGGGCCGTGATAGCGGCGACATACATCTTGAGGGTGGAGGGGGACAGCCTCCTCTCCAGCCTCTCCTGTAGAAACACGAGCACTGACCTAACCGCGCACTTCTGTGGGTCTTCGGCTCGGGAAGAACACCAGTCTGCGAACAGACGCCACTTTAGGGCGTAAAGATGCCTGGTCGAAGGGGCTCTGGCTTGGTTGATAGTGTCTATGACGGCCGGTGGTAGGCTGGCTAGATCTTCCGCGTCCCGTCCAGGGGCCAGACGTGGAGGTTCCAGAGGTCTGGGTGCGGATGCCAGAGCGTGCCCCATCCCTGAGAAAGAAGATCACCTCAAGATTTCCTCAGGGGGATTCGCCAGGGAGGGGCTGTCGTGAGGAGTGTGAGATCCGAGAACCACGTCCGGTTGGGCCAGTAGGGGGCCACCAGAGTGACTTGCTCCTCGTCCTCCCTGACCTTGCACAGCACCAGTGCAAGAAGGCTCACTGGGGGAAAAGTGTACTTGCGCAGCCCCGCGGGCCAGCTGTGCGCCAGAGCATCTGTCCCAATTCAGCTGAACCGACTGGGGGTGGAGCCTCCACTCTCCGCCGGGCAAGCTTTGTCTTGATAGCGCGCCCGTTATCACATTGAGGTTGCCGGGGATGTGAGTGGCGCGCAGTGACTTGAGTCGTTGCTGGCTCCAAAGGAGGAGATGACGGGCGAGCTGTGACATGTGGAGGGAGCGTACTCCGCCATGGCGGTTTATGTAGGCCACCACCGTGGTGCTGTCTGTCCTGACTAGGCCGTACTTGCCACGAATTAACGGAAGAAACCACTTTAGGGCAAGAAAAACAGCCAGCAGCTCTAGGCAGTTGATGTGCCAGCGCAGCGGGCCTCGGTTCCACCGGCCTGCGGCTGCGCGCCCATTGCAAACGGCGCCCCAACCCAGTTTGGAAGCGTCGGTCGTAACCAGAACACGTCGGGACACCTGCTGCAATGGCACTCCTGCCCTTAGAAAGCAGAGGTCTGTCCAGGGTTTGAAGGTTTTGGCGGCAGGCAGTGGTAACTTTCACCTTGTGCGTGCCGCGGTGCCATGCTCGTCTCGGAACTCGAGTCTGGAGTCTGGAGCCAGTGCTGAAGTGGTCTCATATACATCAACCCCAGGAGCTGTTGGAAACGTTTTAGAGGGACCACGGCGCCTGGCTTGAAGGAAGCGAAGCATTTCAGCACTGACTGAGCACGCTCGTTGGAGAGACATGCTGTCATTGAGACTGAGTCTAACTCCAAACCAAGAAAAGAGATGCTCTGGACCGGGGTGAGCTTGCTCTTCTCCCAGTTGACCTGAAACCCTAAACGGCCGAGGTGCTTGAGCACCTGGTCTCTGTGTGCGCATAGTAATTCCTGCGAGGAGGCCAGAATGAGCCAATCGTCAAGGTGATTGAGTGTGCGTATGCCGGCTCCTCGGAGCGGGGCAAGAGCCGCCTCTGCGACCTTCGTGAAGACGCGAGGGGACAGAGACAGGCCGAAGGGGAGGACTTTGTACTGATACGCCTGGCCGTCGAACGCAAACCGCAGAAAGGGTCGATGTCGAGGGAGAATCGAGACGTGGAAGTACGCGTCCTTCAGGTCCATCACTGCGAACCAATCTAGATGCCGGACGCCAGATAGAATTTGTTTCTGGGTGAGCATTTTGAACGGGAGTTTGGACAAGGTTCGATTGAAAACTCGCAAGTCCAAGATCGGTCGTAAGCCGCCGTCTTTCTTGGGTACAATGAAGTAAGGGCTGTAGAAACCCTTCTTCGTTTTGGTTGGAGGGACAGGCTCTATCGCGTCCTTGACTAGAAGGGAGGCGATTTCTTCGCGCAGGGACTGAACGTGTCTGTCGTGCACGAACGAACGCCCACGAAGGGGGGCGGAGACCTAGCAAACTGAATTGCATAACCGAGTCGAATGGTGCGGTGCAGCCATCGCGACGGCAAGGTGCACCAAGGGGACGGGTTTTTTTGGACGTACCCGGCGGGGCTTCGCAGCGGTGCGGATGAGCAGGTGGCGGTGCGACGAGTGGAGAGGGGTGCTCTCCACGAAGACGTCAGCTCATCATGCACCTCCGGGAAGAATGGAACCGGGGGGGGGGCGAGGCTGTGAGCGGCGCCCAGCACCCAAGAACCAGTCATCTGTGGGGAGGATGGAGGGTTCCAGTCCAAGCCCATGCTGTTGGCTGCCCGGGAAAGCATATCGGACATCAGAAGCGGAGAGTACTCTACCGCATCCAGGAACAACACAGGGGCGGAAAGGCACCTTAAAAGGACGTTCAACGCCGCTGTGTTTTACTCTTTTAGAGGAAATTACTCTTATGAAAAAAAGAACTCGTAAGAGATCTTTATTATCTGCGCTGTCGAAGCGCTCAGGGGCAGGAAGTGCACAGCCGTGCAACAGGAGAAAGCCACTGTTGTGCGCCGTAGGATCCAACCGCATGCAGCAGAGGGATAGCAGGAACTCGGTGTGTACACGCAGCAGTTGCAGACACGACCATCGGCTCCGAAGAAATTTTCTGAATGAACTCCCATATTTGCACCGCTTAAATACCCGTATGTCCGGGGGCGGGACATGCAAATACTGGTTGACAACTCTCATTGGCCTTTTTTCATAGTTCAGAGGTGAATATCGGCGCTCAAGAGAGACCCCTAGTGTCGCTTCTCTGACACAATGTGGAGAGAGCAACAGAAGGGGAAACTTATATTCAAGATCTATTCTTTGAAAGCAAGTGTAAATATCTATATGCTGTTTCTCAGGTGAATGCATCTTTTTTTTTTAAGGATTTTGAGATATTTTTAATATTATATTCAACATTCTCAGATAAAAAAATGTCTTCTGCAGTATAGCTCGTAAAGAAAATGTACATTGTTTTAAAAGTGTTTTAGATATTTATATGGGAAAGCAATCCAAAACAAAAATAAATCAAAAACATATTTTGTTGCAGTGTATAATGGGTCAAAGACTACCCTCTCTCACATTTCTGTTCACTTCAATCCATCTTTAACTCACAAACAAATTAACACTCTCATATTAATAAAGCTGCATATTGCCAATTTTCTTCACGATAAGACATGCACAGTAACATATATTATTATTCAATAAGTCATGGGCCATCATGTTATAATCTAGCTGCATCAAGCGTGCGCTCGAGGGATGAGCGTTCCACGACAGAGTGTATATCGATCAGCCGGGTGCAGTTTCAATCTCTCCCCCTTAGATCGGGACATTCGCACAACTCATAGAAGAGCCGCTGACCACACAGAGAAATGCCACTTTCGGAGTTTGTAGTTATTTACATGATCTGCTTCTTTATTATTTGAACTTTAATAAAGCAACAACACATTAAATATAACTGCATTTAAGATGTAACGCCGGGGTGTTTCCTTGAAAGAGCTCCGGCTCCACTTATTTCACAATGAGAGTGCGTCTGTATTTACTTATTTTGTGTTTTTGCATTATAATTCCCTCATACTTTGCTATCTACATCACCTGAAGCTGTTTGGAAAGTTTAGAGTGCATCTGAACCGTGAGCTGTGTAATTTTTCCTCTCCTCATATGATCTCATGTTACTTTAAATGAGATCAAATGACTTTTCGACAACATTTGTTTTTTAGTTTTTTGCAGATAATGTTGACTAATCGTTTCAGCCATACTAAACACCATTATGGTGAAATCAAACTTAACAGGATTATCCCACAATGCAGTGCGATATTGTTATTTATAATATAATATAATATATTTATTTATAGTGTTATAACAGTAAATGGTATTGTTAGAATTTTTTTCTAACAAGGGTGAGCAGGATGAGAGCCAACAGTCTCAGTGAGGCCGATAGAGAACATACAACACATACATCGCAGTCCGGAGCAGTGCAGATGACAGTACAGTCACAGAGCAAGGGATGCATTGCATACAGCCCATTTACAATGCCAAATTCTTAAGAAATGTTCATTTATATTAATGTTGCTTGACATATCTATATAATAGGATGCAGACGGTGCAGTAACTGGAGAAGAACCTCAGTTTAACTTGCCCTTGACCCTGCCCTTGCGCCTAGACTTAGCGCATGCTTGCATGAAAATATCAAAATTTCATTGCCATGCCCATTGACTTTGCACATATGACATTTGCATAGTGCTGTGCTGAATTGTCCTGTTCTGTACCAGTCCTGGAGGATGTGAAAAATATATTCATATTTCAACTCATGAAATCAACTGTGAAGGAGTTTATGGAAAGGAGGAGGCAAGAACCGGCTTGACAATATAAATAATATTTTAATGAAAAATTTAAACAAAAAGACACAAACACACACATGACGGTCAGCTGCCCGTAAACGATCTCTCTCTGACGCACCACCATCCACAGTCGACCTTTATTCCTCTCGGAGGCTTAAATAGCCTGATAAGGGACCGGGTGTGTAGAATCACGACCTGGCCCCACCCTCCGCCCTGTCACATCAACCTATTCTTAAATTCTGTATATTGTCCCACACTTATGGGAACATACTGATTTACAAGAAATATGGAAGCTCACTGTTTTTAAAAGCATTATATGTATGAAAAGAATGGACAATTAAATTACTGTACTGTCAAAAAAATATGTCCAACAGGAGAAGTTCATCTCCCACAATGGCTGATTTGTTGAGCTCCATCAGTGTCTTATTACCTCATAATGCCAGAATGTGTTTGAATTGAGTCGAGCACACTACAGCGGGACATTAGGTGAGAACAGTCTTGCATGTTCAGGAAAAGTGGAAGTGCGTAGTTAACTTTGAGTGCCCATGTCAAATCCTTAATATATGCATTTTTAAAGAGCAGCACACAAAACAGTTCTTGACTGCTTATTGTCATATTGTGCTAATAGTGACGGATGCTCCTTTTGAAGTGGGCCTGTTTCCCCCTGATATTCCATAGCCTCTTGCTTTGTAAGTCTTACTGTGATAGACATTCAACACAAGTTTCTGTTTTCTTTAGCTGTGCTCAGACCACCATCTCAGTGTATAATTGCGGTACAATTTGGGGACTTTTTTTTTTCTTCTTTTTTTTTTGGGAGACCATATGCATTCCTCGTGATGGTTTATGCAGCTCCTTTGTTTTTTACCCTTATTTACTGTGAGGCCTAAGTAAAGAGACACTGATGTTTATGAATATTGCATTCTGTTGCAGTAAATGTCATAAATAAATGCAGTGCTGGAGATAATGATAATAATAATTGTACATTTGCAGTTTGCATAACATTCTTAAATGTAGTCTGTCTTTTGAATGTGACTGTCTACATGTAAAACTGATGTGTGTAAATGTTTTAATGTGTCACATTCCCGCTTAAAGGAATATTCCAGGTTCAATACAAGCTAAACTCAACAGCATTTTTGGCATAAAAAAACCTCTGAGCTGGCTTCCAATTTCCGTGTGTGCACACACTGGCATCCTCTACGCCCAGGACCAGAGCTGGGAGTGTTCGGACGAGGTGATGTGCCGCCGGACCCGCTCCATGGACCCCAGGCGATTTGATAAGTCGCCAGGGGAGAACTGCACATGTCTCGGCCGACGGGCTAGAGGCCGGGCTGCCTTACCCTCTCACCTGCCGCGGGACTGGGTAGAGAGGCTGCCAAGGACCGACCCTGGAGCGGAGCATGTGTGGCTGATGGACCCAGCTCATGCCTGGGCCATTCCATGGACACTACCCCGCCCCTCACGGACCCCCCTCACCATGATTTTAGTCTGATAAAATCACTTCTATCGGGAAGACACGCAGGCTTGAGTGAAGTTTAAGATGACATTTATTTGATGAATGTAAAACAGAAAAGTAATGTCTCTCTTTGGTGTAGGCCCCATCTGGCGTTCCGAGGGGGTTGTACTCGGAACATCATATCCTGCCGGAGATAGAAGGCAGGGGCGAGGAGCCTACCCCCATGCGGGACGGGACTCAACTGGTGGTGGTGGGGTGGTGGAGGTTGCCGTGTTAGCACACTGAAACAGCAATGTGAAAGATTGTGAGCAGACTTATAAAGCAATGGCTTACATGCGATTGGCTAGGAGTTACCCAGCTAATGATGTGATGATGCTGTACAGTCTTCCGCTAGAACTACGCTGTGATTCCATTTACTAAACTTTTCAGTGTAAAGTTATAGCCAATTTTACAACTGCGTTGCCATGACAAGGTAATGTCAACAACCCCTAAAACCCTAAAATGTCTGTAAAAATTACAATTTAAACAACTTTACAGCTCAAAAAATACAGAATAATTAATATAAGTGCTTTTATAAAATTATAAACTTCACATTTCTGCCTTTAATCCCTCCAAAAATAGGCACCATTCACTTCCATTGTAAGTGCCTCACTGTAACCCTGATTTTGCTTTTTTTAAAGGAAGCACGAGTCTAAATAATTATTTTGTGGTAATCAGCATTATGCCATAAATGCTGTCGATTAAGCTTAACTTGGAGTTACTCAACCTGGAATATTCCTTAAAGCAGAATATTTCAGGAACATTTGAAAGACTAGCAAACAAGTCATATTGACTACTTTCATATCATTTATGAGCGTTTCAGTGCCACATGATTGTCAGAAAAAAATAAAAATCCAATAATCACTAGTAAATTTCAAAGAGCGTACTGGTGTCATAAAACTGTGAGAGTGTGCATTTGTAAAAGAGCTGGACCATGCCAGTCTCATTGCAGAGCCCCACCACAGCTTCACTCTAACTACAAGCTCCATGTTTGACAGGAAAAGTTCAATAGGGCAAATAAACAGTGCTGTTCCAGCGTTCCACTCCTAGAGTGAAGTGACTCCCACAAGTCGTTCCCGTTCTCTCCATTTTCCATTTTGTTTGCAGATGTGTGGATTATATGCTTGATGATTTGCCCCTTTTCATTTAGAGATTAGACGGCACCACAAATGAGAGTATGGCACAGTCAGTGATTCTTAAATTGGAATATAGATTTCCCTGGGTCAAAAACCACAAAGCTACGGAGGTGGGATCATGACTGACGCACATTGTCTTTTATTTAGATGGGGATATTTGTCCTTATTACCTTTGGTTGGAAAGAATCAATTTAAACTTTCAAAATGTCCCCCAATAAAAGATTAAATATAAACACACAAGGCAACAAAATATAAACAGACGAAAACAAACACAACTGTTTGGTTATTTCAGCCAGAGACAGATTTTATATGGAAACAGATGGGATGGATAAGGCAGGCAGGGTTGGGCAAGAATTTGGTTCCCTTTTAGTTCATGTTTTGGAATTTAAATGGAATTGACCACACCACACAGCATGCTGAAAGGGAATGACAGGAAGAGGGATTCACTGAATGATAATTTATACAGCCGAAATAAATTTAGATTTTGCCAGTATAACAAAATAACCTTGTTTTATGTATTATAACATGTTTATTTTTTTATTCATTCTGAAAAAGTACATTTATTATAAAACAAAACAAACAAACAAATAGCACTTATTTGAATGCATTTAATGTATTCCCGAGTCCTTAAATACAAATTCAAATTACAATTCTGCATCTTTTTTTTACTCAAATTTAATTCATGTTCAGAAATGCGTTCAATTCCAAATGTTCCACAATCCTGAAAGTAGTAGAGAAGATTGAGTTTTTATTTGTTAACATTTCTAGGGTTCATATTTTTCTTTCTGATCATTTTAGGTGCAATCAAGGGCAGATATTTACAAGGACTGAGGGCAAAAATGCCACTGAAAATGACAGAAATGCCCCTAAAACTGAAAATGTGAGGGCAAAAAGATTTCTTATTTATATTGTAATTATATGATATATTTTTTAATATTATATTCTAGTCCTAGTTATACAACTAACATATGATATGATTTTCATAAAAAAAATTCGGTTACAGCTTATGTAATTATTTATGTTGAAAATATATTTTAATGAATTAATAAAATTAAGCATTTTACATTAAACAATGCCTCATGCCCTCATAAAAATGTCCTTAAATGAATATTCCATATTCAGTACAAGTTAAGCTCAATCGACAGCATATGTGGCATAATGTTGATTTCCACAAATATTAATTTCGACTAGTCCCTCCTTTTGTAAAAAAAGGCAAAAATGTAGGTTACCTTGAGGCACTTACAATGGAATTTAATGGAGCCAATTTTTGGAGGGTTTAAAGGCAGAAATGTGAAGTTTATAATTTTATAAAAATACTTACATTAATTCTTCTATTAAAACTCATGTATTATTTGAACTGTAAAGTTGTCATTTTAGGGACATTACATTGTCATGGTAACGAAGTTTTAAAATTGGCTATGACTTATAAAGTTTAGTAAGTCATATTATTGCAATAAAATCATGTTTGCACACATATCCTTTATGGAGATACTTTTGAAAAAGTGACTATTAAAACATTCAAAACTTGGCCCCCATTCACTTCCATTGTAAGTGCCTCACTATAATACAGATTCATTTTATTTTTTTAATGAAAAGGAGGGACAAGCGGAAATAAATTTTTGTGGTAATTAATATTATGCCACAAATACTGTCGATTGAGCTTAATTTGTTTTGAACCTGGAATATTCTTTTAAAAACAAATCCAGGGGCAAATATTGCCCCTTAACAGTAAAGGTAATTTTTGACATTGGGTGCAAAACAGACTGTGAACTTGTTCCTCATGAGCTGACCTAAGAACAGGTTTCCAAACCATTAGAAAGTCCAACCAACTGCTCCCAGTTTTTCTTAATTTTGTTTTTATCAACCAATCTTTTTTTATGAGAGATCATCCTATTCCAGCACCACAATATTAAATGGTGTGTATGTGTGTGTGTGTGTGTGTGTGTGTTCTTTTCCCACTGACATAACAGTAGCCACAATTTAACGATCAATTTGTGGGTACATGCTAATGAGGAGGTACATTTTAAAAGCAAACAAACCAGCAGCTTCATTATTTGCACTTTTGTGGTTTGTTGTCTTTTTCCCTTCTTCCCTCTTTAGGCCCATTGAACTAAGTGAACCTCAGTCACATTCAACTCATTGAGCTGTCCATTATACTCAGAGTTATCTAAACTTTATCAAAGCAGTTTTTAACATTATCAGTGGTTTTATATGTTGGTTTCAAAAACCTAGTTCAAAGCTAACTTGCATCAGAATATATTGTATGACCTCTCTACTCAAAACTGAAATTCTAATATCATCATAATAGTTTTGCAATAGCTGTTGGTAAAACAAAGATAAGAGTCAACTAAATAATGAAGGTAGATTTGATTAAAAGTGGTTTGATATGCTAGCAAGTTAGCTTTTACATTTTCATAACTTTTTACTGTTGACATTTGACTGAAAAGTCCATAATAGTTGGCTTACACTGTGACATCTTACTCCATATAGTGTGACAAAAATGCCTTGCTGTATTGTATTTATTTTCTTGAGCAATAACCCTGGAAACAATCAATGGCTTTCATGTATTTTTAAGGTGTACAGTGACTTTCAAATACAAATTTGCCCTGAAAAGTATTCCCTGGTGTAGATGTAGATCCATTCAGATAAAATGAGCTGTAAGCAGAGGTCACATAAAAACACAGCAAAAAGAAAACACCACATGCATGACTTTTTCGACTTCAGCATGGCTAAAGGGTTTTATAAAGCTCTTATGGGCCACGTCCAAACATCTCCAAGCAGGATGCACACACAAATATTCAACATCTAAATCTTTCAAAGCATTGGTTTACCACCTATTGGTTTAGGTGCGAGTTTTCCATACCAATTAGTGAGGACTCCACCCACAAATTTTCTGTCCAACTAAACTGGGCGCGGAAGAGGAAAAGCGGAAAAAAGCTGCATTAAAAGAGAAGTAATTAACTTTGATATTCTACGCTGTAATTGAAACCAGTCTACGGGATTACAGCACACTGCTTTGACCGTGCTTTCCCTTCTGTAGAGGGGATTCCTGGGCGATATCCCGAGGAACACTTACATCTCTCTGGCCAGGAAAACCGTCCCGCTGTGCTCATTGTTTTTCATTAACCCCACCATCAACAGGAGGCTAAAAATCCTCCATCCTAATTTTTCTCCTGTAAAGGGTCTACTGTGATCTCCGTCTCTGGCATGTTCACCATTCAAAACGAGATCTGTATCTGCTTAACACATGGTGGAATGCACTACACACCACATCTGGGAATTTTTACTGCACTCCTTGATGGCTCAGTAGACCTTGGTCTGTGTTCTCAGTGGAGCGCCATCATCTCCAATTTCAAAACTACAGGCCGCTTCATTGCTGACTTACGTAGACAAATGATCTGGACTGCAGCAGGATTTTCCACCAAAATAGGTGTTGTCCACGAATTCCATGCAGTTAGAGAAATAATCCCACAAAGTGTGTCTGCGACTCTCATCCACTCATAGTGTGTGTACCATACGATGATGCGATCGCTTCTCTGAAAATGCTAGTTTGAAATGGAACTCATTATCATAGCATAGCATAGCATGACATGAGAATTTTCCTTTATTATTTATATTTTATAGATGGCTCTGTTGGAACTATATTTTACGCAAAACAATGCCTAGTGTTATTTCTCGGGTCTCTGACCTCTTTTTGCGTTACTTTAAGTCACCCCACTACTGTGAACATTTGACATTTATTTGACATTCTGCTAAATTTGAAAGGAATAGTCGTCATTTACTCACTTTCATATTATTTGAATTTTCATACAGTTACAGGCTGTGATTTGTTCAATTGAGACTTGGTATTGGAATATTCATTAAATCATCAAGCCTAACTGACACTTATCAAGATTTTGGCATGGTGATCATTCACCGCTGTACTGTGGAAGCACCACAGACGACCTCTCGCTTCATGTTGAGACGAGCTCTTTCCAAGCCACAGTCTTTTGCCTTGCTGGCCCGACTAGCTATGTTCTGTCCAGTGCTGATGGTGTGTGAACGCTGGAGGCCTCGCTGCCAGGCCTAGAGTTCCCCCTTTCGTCTGCTCCACATTACCTTCAATTACAGTCCCCGGTGGGTGTGCGGCTCTGGATCCCATCTGAATGTGCATCTGGACAATGACTTCACATCTTTGCCCAGTGGAAGCTCTGCTTACCATGTTGGCCAAGTGCCAGGGGCCTCTTTCGGCCAGAGAGGACTTTCCCAATTCCCACCCAATAGCTGCATGCGCTCTCATCTTGCTGAAATGCAAACTTTGATGGAGTTCGCTGTGCGTGAATGCTCAAGAGAGCACCTCTTTGTTTGATAGCAGAAAACACAGAAACAACCGTGGTCGAATAGTCAATAAATACCATGAGGAATATTCTAAGCTAAATACAAACGGATCAGGTACTGGTTATTCATATGTAGAGTATGGCCTTTCTTTAGTCAACATGACATTTTTGCAATTCACCCTTTTACTTATGGAATGTGACAATTTTCTGAATGAAAACAGGATCATTAACCAGAAAAACTTGATGAATACTAGAATGGAGCCATTGCTGAATTTGGCTAATGGCTATTGGTTAGCTTGCATGAACAAAAGGAAAGTTGTTTCAGAGGTGAAGCAAGGTTTTGATGAAAGATTACCACGACAAAATTCGTTTTTCTTCTTTGGGAAGAACGGTGATGGTATGCAATAACACCATGTTCTAACAAGACATGATGCGATAAGATTCCAGTGACAAGCAATTTGTCTTTCTACACTAGTGATTGGAAGATTTTATTATTTTTCTGACTTGGATCTTTGACATTTCGATCATTTAAAGAAGGGGACACTATGTTACATTTCAATCTGCAAATTATCCGAGCACATTTACGCATAATTTGATAGTTTCCGAATTAAGAAATCAAGCTAATGCATCTTAAGCTAAATTATTGCAATCAAAATTGATTTGTTTACCACTCAACTTTGTCTTCTGGACCGAGTCTTTCATTCTTTTGTCACGTGACAGCCATGTTAGTGCCACTCCCAACTGTCTTCGGGTATCAGTATTTCATTCCTTTACAAATGAACTAATAATTTTCTGCAAATACTTGTTATTCCCAGGTCATAAAGGATTAGTGCAAAATGAATGACGAGTTCATGAATGACACATCACTAGTCTACACTGAACGCGAAACTGCTGTGCGATGTGATACGGTCACCAGCAATCAGAACATATTTGATGTTCCATGTACGGTTATGAAAAGCACATTTTGGAGTAATGGAATTTCAGTGTGTGGGGCTATCTAGCATAATTATTAAGAAAAATTAACCAAGTGAATAATATGTCCTGTCGCTCATTATGACTGGTTAGTACAAAACCTTTTTGTGGGAATGATAGCTTGTATCGATTTACAATTTTATCTATATAGGTGTCTGTAACACAGTTAAGGATGGGCAAGTAGGAGGCGAGAAGAGAGAGGGAGAGGAGAGAGAGAAAAAGCTCACTCACCGGTTCTCTGATGTACCATCGCGTGGTCATCGAACACTCATCCATACTCTCTGGCTGGACGACAGCAGCTCCTCTCCGGGCGAACCGGAGTCAAATCTCCGACCCCCAGCGGACAGAACGCCCCTCCGCTTTTCTGGCGGCACCTGGGGACATTCCTCCGCCCCTGGCAGCGGCCCTACTGCTCCAGGCGATCGGGGAGTTACTTCCCTCCTCCCCTCGCGGACTGTGGTCTTCACTCGACCCCTCCGCATTTCTGGGGGACGGCAGGGCACTCCTCCGCACCTGGCAGCGCTCCATCGCTCCAGGAGGTCGGGGAATCCAGTCCCCACTCGCCCCGCGGACGGCGGCCGTTCCCCACATCCAGGCGGTCGGGCTACTCCATTACCCGGCAGATGGCAGCGGCGCTCCCCAGGGTGGACGGCAGTGTCGAGTACTCTGCGATGGGCATCCCTCCTCCTTCCCGGGTGTCGGCACCAATGTAACACAGTTAAGGATGGGCAAGGAGGAGGCGAGAACCGGCTTGTCAATATAAATAATAATTTAATGAGAACTTAAACCAAAAACATAAACACACATGACAGACATGCCCGTAATTCTCTCTCTCTCGAACCATCGTCACCAGCCGCCTTTATCCCTCGCGCGCCTCATCAGGCCGATTGGGGACCGGGCGCGCGATATTCCGACCCGGCCCCGCCCTCCTCCGCTCCACAGTGTCATGTCTAGATGTTTTTTTTTCATGTCTTTTATTTTGACATTTCTAGTTCCTGTTTTATGTCATGTGGTTCCCTAGTCATGTGATTTCATGTTTCCCTCCATGTTCATGTGTCTTGTTTTCATTGATTTATTGTTTAATTAGGTTGTTATCAGTTCTAGTTTGTCATTGGTTTTAGTTTATTGTCTTGCTGTCATGTTTAGAGTTCTGTTTGTTCATTGGCTTATGTTTCCCCATGTCCATGTATTTAAACCCTCATGTTTGCCATTGTCTCTTGTCAAGTATTGAATGGAATGCAACTTTCTTGTTTTGTTCAAGTCAAGTTTATGTCGCCTAGTTTTTGTCAAGCCAAGTTCATGTTTATGTTCACATTTATAGTTTATAGGGTTTTTTAATTGCACATCTGTAAATAAAACTGCACTTGGGTTCTTCAACCCATCGTCTTCGTCTGCTCCTGTGTCATTGCCTGCCAGCAATGTTACAACAGGGGTTGTGTCGCAATTTGCGTATTGTCTGAGAATGTACTGCATTTGATGGAGGACATACTTTTCAGCCCTTAAAAAAAGTTATTTTGGTGTGCAGGTGAGAAGTATGAATACATTCCTGGACATGCATCATCTAGGGAAGGTGGACATTGTTTCATGAACCGAACATAATAACATCTGATTTCATTTGGTTTTGGCCAATATGCAAAATGTATGCACAAGGAACAACTTCCTTGGTATGTATTACACTTATAGTTGAAATTAGCTGCCTGAAATGACTCGTGGTTCTCCACTGTTTGAATTCAGTGTTTTGAATGTGACGTCTTTTCATCTTCTGTGGTTTTATGAGATTGTAAAGTGTCCAAGTGGATGTGCACTTCAGAATCTTGCCAGATGTACTGTAGTTGGTTATCCAGGTATTTCTCATCAACTTAATGCTATTTTGCATACTATATATGGAAATATGCATATTCGGACGTAGCCAGGGTCAATTTTGATTTTCATGTTCTCTTTAAAATCATTAAGCTGAAAATATTGGAACTGTTTTTGGTCCAATTTCCTTCAAGAGAAAGACTGTAAAGTTGAAATGTGTAATAATCCATTTAGTCTACTTTTAGGAGTACACTGTCATATAGATGGCCTTAAAGCTATCAAATATAAAAATTCTGTCTGTTTCTCCAGGCTGTGTATTCCTTTGTGCTCTTACATTCTCGTGAACTCGTTCTACGTCATCATCCACTGCCAAAGTTCGATTCCAATCCTCAAGAACGCAAGTATAGAGGAGATGTGTCCTTGATATTAAGGATGCATCAGATGGTGACTTGTGGGCAAGAACTCAGTACTATGGTGGCAGACGAAGGACATTTATCCTTTAGTTTAGTTTTTTCCACAAGAGTTTCCCACTCTAATCTTGCTAAAATCTGGCAGCTCGTGAGAGTCCTTATACTTTATATATACCGTTATATATTGTTTGTTGTTTTGGCCATCATTTTAAAATAGTAATAAACACATTGAGAAAATGAGTGTTTACAGACTTTATTCTTTTAACGTGTCACTAGTCCTGTAAAACCTCACTGTGATGATATTAATGCTGTCACTGGTGTGATAATGCCAGTAATTCTCTCACTGGTTTCAAATGTGCAGTGATGGTTAATTGCGCAACAGGAAGATCACAGCACATCTCATAGCTCGCAATAGATTCATTCTGCGTCCTCCTGTCCTTCCGAGTTCATTCTTCCAAGATACCTTGGCAAGACTTGTATTCATATAAGAACACTTGTCCGCTCTCTGCATTCTTAGAATTGAGAAACAGCCCATGTCCTTTATAATAATTTACCTGGATATCTTTAAAAAGCTTTAAGTAATTCACTTGTGTTGATTTATTTAAATATACTGTATATCTAATTTTTTTGTAGCTGTCCTATTCACCAATGACGCCTTAATGCTCTGCATCAAGCTCAAAGAACTTTACACTTAAGAGCCCTGTAAGAATACCTCCTCCACCCTTGGAGAGGAAGACCTGGCCTGAAACCTTATCTTCACCCTGCCACTGATAACTGAGCAGCCCCCACCCAGCCACATGCTCCTGAATGCTCCTTTATGACTCACCCTGTGGCCCTGCAGAGGTGGAGGGCCCGTGTGTAGTATGGCATCACTGAGGCAGAGTAATTTATTGTGGGAGTTAAGTGTTTCCATTCGCAGCCAGGGCCACTAAAAACAAGCAGGACCGAGGTTTCTGGGGGGCCCTCTCGTAAAAATACTGATGCGGTAGAGACTGGCCGCTTGCCTGACAACCTGTTTGGGAAGCTGTATAGATGGGATTTTAATGAATACATAATCCAGTGATCATATAGAAAATATGGCCCCTCGCATACTCATCAGAGCATTATTACTCAAAAACTAGAGCGATGGTGAACTAGATTGTTGTTCCTGCCTATGCAAAACTCTCCACAATTAGGCTAGCCAGTGTGATTGATTGCTGTTGCTAAGGAGCGGCTTTTAGCATGTTGCTATGTGGTTGCTAGGGTGTTCTGGGTGGTTGCTTGCTGGCCCAAGTCCAAGTCACTTTCAGATTCTGGTCCCAAGATTTGGCTCGTGTGGCTTCAGTGTAAGTATTTGATTTAAGGTATCATTCATGTCTGTAGTGCAAATGGTGCAGAATAGCTTCATGCTGAATTTAAGTTAGTGGTTTGTTCAAATCCCTAACGCTACGTATTAGCAACAGTAATAGCAATGCCTGTTTTATGCCGTTGTCTCCTTATATGCAATAAGAAATCATTAAAGGCTTCTATACACTGACAGCGAAGTTCTTCTTCGCTCAGAGCTGAAAAAGAATGTTGAAACAGCTGAGCAATGGCAAAGTCCCTTTCAAGCGAAGTCAGTCCACTTGGCGGCCATCTTTTCTATGTAAATAAGTGCCATAAAAGTACAGCTTGTTTCTTCTTGAATGGGAAAAAAACTAAATCTCCAAAACATTTGGTCCATATTTCGATCCAAGCACATTTAAAATCAGCAATATATTCTGAAACCAATAGTATTATGAATTATGCTTCTTTAGATCAGATCATGCAAAAAAAAAACTAACTATTATTTAAAAAGAAAATGTACATTTTCTTTACATTTTTCAGGCCAGAGTTGACTGACAGGCGATGTCTGTATGTAAAGTTGAATGTTTATTTTACCTGTTAGGTGGGACTTCATTTCTACATATGCCATATAAATTGTTCCAATTTCTCCCATTAATTTTAATACAAGTGGTCCGTCTAAGGCGAAACATTCTTTGGCAACGGTAAACTGTTTGCGAATGATAGTGGTTGCAGAAATTCGAACACCCACCTGAACTGCTGGAGCTGATAATTTAAATATGAAATGCATGTTGTCTACATGTAAAACATTAACCAATGTGGTATTCAAATGTGAGTACTTGTCTTACTCTATGAATAGAATCCACATGAGATCAGTAAAAGACTATGTTTTAACCACTCAATGACAAATATGGAGTAGATCATATGTAATTTCACATGTTTGAATTCTGCACACTACGCTAACACGCTAACTCATGGTAGCACTAATACTCGGCCCTATAAATTCACCGGTTATCATCTGGTATTGTATTTTATAGGTGCTACATGAACAGTTGTTAAGATGTAAGGTTTGCACCTGCTCTGCAACTCTGCACTCATGTTTATGTGTTCTAATCCAGAGACTATTTAGCAGAGATTGTCTATTAAAATGAACTGGAGAAATACAGAATCAACTCAAGAACGTACATGCACATTAGTTATACAAGCCAGGAAATCGTGTTTTTTTTTACGTAATATGAGGTAAAGAAGCACAATTTATGATAAAATGTTGTCAGATTTTACTGCTGATTTGCTGTCCTTTAAACACAGTTTTTGAGATTTATGTGATCCTCATTCAAGTATATAGGAGCTGCACTGTCATTACTGGAAATAGCCTCAAAAGATGGCCGCCAGTGAACCGACTTGCTAGAAAGACTTTGACTAAGCTTAAAAATCAACTGGGAAAAAATTACAGCCTCAAATTATAGGTATAGCACCGGTTCACACCCACCGATGATGTGGACCAATGACAGTAAGAGGGTGTTTAACAGCTGGGCCAGATTTTGTTAGAAATGTCATTACACCCCTGCTTTCATCAATTTTGCTGGAAGTATATTGGCACTTTAAGATACAGAATGTTCTAGCAGCAACTTAAAATATCACCTTATTACAAGTCAATTTCCATATTAACTGTTGGACTCAAGTAAACCATTAAAAATGTGTTTTGTAATAATGAGGTTATGGCCCCAACACAATAAAATTGGAGCTTGCAATAAGTAATAAATAAGAAGTATATTGAGGAAAATGTATTTGAGGCAACTGGGACTTTCCTAGATTGATTACTTCCACTTTTAAAATATATTTCTGGGAAGGTGTTTTGTCAGTCCTCGAAGAGTGGCCATGGGAGGGATTCTGGCAGAAATGGATCTTATATCACGGCACAGAATGAGTGAGTATTTCACAAGAACCATGAACAAGATGGAAATTTGTTTCCATTGTTAAGATATGCTGTGTGTACTGTGTGATGGATCAGTGCATTGGTATAAAAAGAAACTGTGATGAAAGCTCATGCAGAAACATAAGAGTGCTGGATCTGAGAAGCATTTGCTCTTAATTTAGAGAGAGAGAGAGAGAGAGAGAGAGAGAGAGAGAGAGAGAGAGAGAGAGAGAGAGAGAGAGAGAGAGAGAGAGAGATGTGAATAAGGACTGTGCTGCCACCTTCAGATATGCTTCATTATTTTCTAAGGATGGTGTGAAACTATTCCTTTAAAGATTGTTAAAAAGGCTGGTAATTAAAATGTGTCTCTTAAATAGAATGTTTAACTGTTACAATCAACTTGTGATCTGTGATTTATGCATTTAATTAAACATTTTTTGCTGTATTGTACTGTACTCAATCCTGTATTTTATTTGAGATATTTGCAATGAGCTACCTTGCCAAGGCGTTTGCATGGAGAGGTGAAAACTTCTGTTTGTTAGTCTTGGCTTGCATGTCGATAAGTTAAGCAGAAGTGAAACAAGTATATCTCTAAATAACCGTAAAACAAAACAGACCCATCTAGGACCAAAGAAATGATAACAATAATATTTGCAGGAGGCTGATGATATCGCGTTCATCTCAGCATGGACCTTCAGTGTTTAGAAATGTATATAACAGTCACATTGAGGCAATTCATGCTGAGACAGGGATCTTTGCAAGGTATTATTACCCACTAAAGCAGTGGTTTTCAAACTGGTCATGGAGGCCCCCCAGCAGTGCACATTTTGCATGTCGGCCTTTTCTGACACACCTAATTTAAGTCTTGTGTCTCCACTAACGAGCTGATGAGTTGAATCAGTTGTGTTTGATTGAAAAGACATCCAAAATGTGAACTGTTGAGGGGCCTCCAGGACAGGTTTGAGAACCACTGCAGAAGTACTTAAAACACTTTAGACTGATGGCTGGTCTCAGGTTAAACCAAAGAAATGATAACAATAATATTTGCATTGTTGGCCAGAAAAGCTTTGACACATCACATGCCGTGGTTCCCCTTCTGTCACTCACTCAACGTTGTGTCGATGTAGTGACACTAGGGGTCACCCTTGGGAGCCCCAAAACACCTTCAAATCATTGAGAAAAGGCCAATGGGAATTGGCAAGTGGAATTTGCATGCCACTCCCCTGGACATTGCGGGTATAAAAGGAGAAGGAATGCCCACTCTCTTTCAGGTTTTTTCTTCGGAGCCGAGTGGTTGTGTATCAGCGAGCTGAATACTACTGCTGTTCCATTCACCTCTGAAAGAAGCGAATGCTGTTAGAGATACTGTGCATTCCAGTGGCTTTCTCTCCTTCTGCACATTTAGTGCAGATTACACCCCTGGGCGCTTTGACAGCACTACTAAAAGAGTATATATTTCTGGAAAGAGTATATTTTCCTCTATTAGAGCAAGACATTGGCATGAGCGTCTTTTTAAAGATGCACCTTTTTAAAATGCCTTTCCGTCTATTTATGATTTCTGGATGTGGTCGTTATCTCTCTGTCTCCGATGGCCACGGGTGTCACTCACGGTGTCACTCACGCCCCCCCCTTTCTTCCCGGAAGTACACGATGAACTGATGAAGTCGTGGAGGGCACCTTTTGCTGCCTGAAACCAACTTCCAGGTTCATCTGCTCTCACCACCCTTGACGCGAGGCGGCCCACGGGTACACCGAGGTCCCTCAGGTGGATAAGGTGGTTGCAGTGCATCAATGACCACTAAACGCCGCCACCTCGCGGGATTGTCCGGTGCTCCCCATCAGGGCATGTAGGACTATGTTGCTTTTGTCATCCTGTACCTGTCCCGCAGGTGTGATATTCAGAAGTACCAATCCTGTGCAGGTGTTGTTACATGTGGTATGCCACTGCAAGGACGATCAGCTGTCCTTCCTGTCTACCTGTAGCGCTGTCTTAGGCGTCTCACAGTATGGACATTGCAATTTTTTGCCCTGGCCACATCTGCAGTCCTCATGCCTCCATGAAGCATGCCAAAGGCACATTCATGCAGATGACCAGAGACCCTGGGCATTTTAGTGTTTTTCAGAGTCAGTAGAAAGGTCTCTTTAGTGTCCCAAGTTTTTATAACTGTGATCTTAATTGCCTACCTTCTGTAAGCTGTTAGTGTCTTAACGACCGTTCCACAGGTGCATGTTCATTAATTATGGTTCATTGAACAAGCATGGAAAACATTGTTTAAACCCTTTACAATAAAGATCTGTAAAGTTATTTGGATTTTTACAACATTTTCTTTAAAATACAGTGTCCTTGAAAAGGGACGTTTCTTGAGGCAGTTGATGCTGAATGGAGTGTTGAAAAAGACAGAAGTTTGATCTTGACATTAATGTAACAATTTAGCCTTGGAAAAACAAATCCCTCTCCTCAGTTAAGTGGCAGAGCATTTGGTAAATTAAGTACATGGCTATATAAATGTCATGGCTATCGCTACTTGATGCTATTTTAATGCAAAGGAGTTTAATCATACATACTTACCATTAGTAATTGTTAGGTAAAGATTACACCATGTATAGTTAATATATTCTCCAATGTTGAAACAACTGCCCTCAGGACTAAAACTCTGTCTAAATATCTTTAGACTGTGATCACTATTATGTTGACCGCAAAACAATCATGAGGACATGCCAGAAGCGAGTGGCAGCCAATCCTGGTAATCTAGATATCTCATATGCAACAAGATGTTTTTCAGCACACACATTTCTCTGAAAATAGCCTTATCATTTTCTCAGAATGTACTGCAACACAAATGGTACCTTCTGCAATTTTTTGGCTATTTTCACAGAGGTCCAACATTAAGCAACAAGGCTGATTTCCTGTAACTCAAACCTCCCATAGCAAACCAGAGTAAAAGGAAACGGCACCTGCAGCGAGCCTGGAGCAGCCAACACATGAGTCAGGCTCCACATTCAGACATGTTCTAATTGGGCTGCTCTCATTTGCAAGCTGTGTATTTCTTTTTGCCCAAATTAGCACCACAGACAAAAATAAAAGTCTCAGACTATGTAGATCAGGTTCAGTGGATCTTCTTATATTTAGGTACAACTTGATTCTGAAGAAAATGTGGTGCTTGGCCAGACCAAATGCTAGTGTGTTGTGTGTGATTGCCAAGACGGGTACTATACTATGCTTGCTAAGGTGTTCTGAGTGTTTTTTTTAGCATATTGCTATGCAGTTGCTTTCTTGGCCTTTATCTTCAAGTCTATATTAGGTTAAATCTCTAACCTTATAATTACAATAGTAATTCTATTGGGAAGACATGCAGGCTTGAGTGAAGTTTAAGATGCCATTTATTTGATAGATGTAAAAGCAGAAAGTAATGTCTCTCTCTTTGGCGTAGGCCCCATCCGGCGGTCCAAGGGAGTTGTACCCGGAACCGTCATGTCCTGCCAGAGATAGGAGGCAGGGGCGAGGAGCCTACCCACGTGCGGGACAGGGCTCAACTGGTGGTGGTGGGGTGGTGGAGGTTGCACACCGAAACAGCAATGAGATGGGACTTATAAAGCAATGGCTTACATGCGATTGGCTAGGAATTACCCATCTAATGATGTGATGATGTACAGCTGCTAGTCTTCCCGCTAGAACTACGCTGCGCTTCCATTTCTTGCCTTTGCCTGTTCCAATAATATTAAAAGTGCTGTATATCTACTACATTATATCGCATAGAAATGCATGGAGAGCACAGCAAAATCCCCGGTGTTAAATTAACACTCATGGTGTTAATTTGGTTCTCACCAGATGGTGTTGAATCTACATTTGTAGTGTTGAATGTTAAATTGCCCTCTTTAAAATTTAATTGTTCCTCTTTCCTTCAGTAGACTGTTTGTTAACAGCAGGTGTCATCTCTAATGATCAATCATCACTCAGAGAGTGTAGCTACTTTATTTAATTATCCACTTGGGCAATTTAACATTCAACACTACACAGTATATATTCAACACTGCTTCAGTGTTAGTTTTTAACACCAGTTGGTGAGACCCAAATGAACATCAGGACTGTTAATTTAACACCGAGTATTTATAATCAATAAAACCATTTAGCATTAGGGGTGTAATGTTTCACTCGCTATCTCGATGCATCGATTACTTAGCCTGTCCTTCTATATGCATCAATCTTGAATTATGATTTTATTTAATCGTGAATCAGCAATGTCAATAATCGATTTAAAATGCTAAAAATTTTATATTCAATTCAATGTTTATTTATAAAGCACATTTAAAAACAACCAAAGTTGACCAAAGTGATTTACAAAAAGAAAAATGATAACTACAGCAGATAAAACAGACAACAAAGTAAATAACAAATACTATGATAAAAGAAAGCAGTTCACAATAATCAAGGAATATTTAATGCCAGAGAGAATAAGTATGTCTTTAGAGCAGACTTGAAAGCTGAAATAGAAGGGGCTAATCTGATATGGAGATGTAGACTGTTCCAGAGTTTCGTACCGGCAATCACAACGGTGTGATCGCTTCGTCTTTAAGTCTAGATCTAGGCACAGAGAGTAAACCATGATCGCAAGATCTCAGAGTTCTAGAGGGAATATATGGATGGAGCAAATTGGTCAGATACTGAGGGGCTAAATTATTGAGGGCTTTGTAAACATACAATGCAATTTTACAATCGATTCCGTACTTAACAGGAAGCCAGTGAATAGCGACATGTGCTTAATTCTTCTGTCGCCCTTCCCAGGAATCACGTCCGCTCTCAGTAACTCTCATTGAAACTTTTTCTGAGCAGCTTTCGAGCACCTTGTGTCTGATCTCTGCTCAGGATGGCCACTGACTATCACATGAGCAATTGACAGCTTGCACTCTTTTCTCAAGTGAAATGAAAACTGGAAAATGCTACCTTTGGGGGCTGTATACAGGTAGTATTAAAATAAGGTGCTTTTAAAACTGTACTGAGACCAGTTTCTTTAAGAGTTCCATTCATTCAGAACACTGTCAGTTAAGCCGTTAACTGATTAGGCAGAAAGTTAGCTGCCTACTATTGCATAGCCCAGGGGTACATTAATGCATGGGCTTATATGCCTACATCTCCCATGGGGCCCGACCTACAATTTCCATGGGGCCCAGCGGGAGGAGCGCAATTAAACGCTTTCAGCGGGAGCCGCGTTTTTTTTACATGGTAAAAGTGTGCAACCATTAAAGGTGTCAGTGTAGTGCTGGTTCAATGCACAGCATTTGGTGCAATAAACTTCTAAGTACTTCTTTAATCTTAAGTACTTTGCCTAAGACACATTAGGGGGAGTATTTAAAGGGATAGTTCACCGAAAAATTACAATTCTCTCATCATTTACTCACTCTCATGCCATCCCAGATGTGTATGAATTTCTTTCAAATTAGGATTTTTAGAAGAATATCTCAGCTCTGTATGTCCATATAATGCAAATGAATGGTGACCAGAACTGTGAATCTCCATCATAAAGGCAGCATAAAAGTGATTCATAACTCTCCAGTGGTTAAAAGAATGTCTTCAGAAGCGATATGATAGGTGTGGGTGAGAAACAGATCAATATTTAAAAATGTTTTACTTATATTGATCCATATGAAGACATTAATATCTTATATAGTTATATATAAATTAGTTTTATTCTGGTTTTAAGTACATTTTTGGAGATTAAAACTTCTGATCACCATTCACGTCATACTCATCTGGGATTGTATGTGGGTATATGATGAGAGAATTAAAATATTTGTGTGAACTATCCCTTTAAAGAATCATATTATAAATTTTTTTAAATGCAGAATCGAATCGTTAATCGCATCGAATTTAATTGTGAATTGAATCAGACTGAATCGTTTTGAATCAAACAAAATCCTATGAATCGTGAATAAATTCGATTCACTTTCAACCCAATGATTCACACCGTATAACAAATATCTTTGTTGGTCATAGTAAGTTATGGACAAAATTACTAGAAAGAACTCGACAACAACAAAGCAATAACCAACAGTCCTTAAGTTTCATTGCGAACCTACCCCAACATTACCTTCGATCAAGTGAAACCCCTCTACAGAATCAAGGCCTATGCCCTCTCCAAACTTTGTCCATGACAAAAACTGAAGCTGATTGATTTACCATCAATAGAGACACCGCTTCACTCGGAGTGGCCCACCACAAGTCCATCATGTAAACAAACCAGCAAGCCAAGGCAAGTAGAAATCACTAGCGTCTCCACACCATCCGCTGCAAGGAAGAGCCGGATCTCATGTACAGTGACTGTGGTTGGCCCAGACCGCCGCCACTTCCTTACATTGCACGGCTACTTCTAACCACACCAGTATGTGTTCATTCTCTCTTTGTTTTCAGGCTTCCTAATGCAAGTAGCTGAAAGGTACGTGTTGAGAGTTTACCCAGAAAATCCATAAAGAGCTTGCTGTTTATCACGCAATGGAAAGCAGGGCAGTGAACCAGTAAATCTCATATATCCCAAGTATCCTTGGGTAAACAGAAGCAGAACACTCAGGATGAGTCAATGTTTCCCAGATTTTCCGCAACAGAAGAGAAACATGCAAACAAAAACTTGAGTTAAACAACAGCGTTGCTGCCAGTGATACTTGGTGAAAGCAGCGGTTGTCTTGAGGTACGAAATCCTGACTAGGGATAAGTTGGTTACTAGGGTGCAGACCGCAGGAGAAACTCCCTGGTCAGTCAAACATTGGCTGGCTAAGCAGAGTAAAATTTCACCAGAGCAAAGCGATCTAGTAAAAATGTAACATTGTGGATTGTCTCATTAAATTCTGCAAAAACTACACTAGAAAACACATTCATTTTAAAGTGTTCCACATGAAAAAGTGGGCAAGCACACACTTTGTGGACAGTTTTTGGTGTCCACAAAGTTGCTCCCAAAAGCTGCTAAAACAAATACTCAAAAAGTAAAATTACTTAACAGAAATAATTAACTTAGCTCAAAACTGTTTAAAATGTAAATAAACGTGTTACGTCAGCTTGCATATAACTGCACGTGTACTGTATTTCCGAGCTGCCAAACACTCAACAATGCTTTTACATTTTATACACTGTCAATCATGTACAACCACATTTTCAATTATTGGTCATATATTGTAATCATCTTATCAGAAGCCAGTCTTTCAGGCAGGACAAAATGTTGATGGAAAGCCCAATGTCCAATAGGCAATCAGATTCCTCCTGGCGGAACCCAAAATGACATGTTTAGAGCCTTTTGTCCAATCAACATAGATTTTTTTGCATCAATGATTTGAATGTTACAGGTATCTGCCATAGACGCCCACTGAAGCACAGCTTCAATAGTGCTCTACAGGCTGAGTGTCCACTGTCTTCTAAGGACATATTCATGTAGAAAAATGCAGATTATTGACACATTTCTTATTAGGGCAAATCATGCTTGTGGCAGGGCGGTGGGTGGGGCCGGGTGTGTATAATCACGACCCGGCCCCTCCCTCCGCCCTGCCATATTGCTACCTGTGTAGTCTTAAAGCAATCAGCACTCTTATGAGGGATGAGCAAAACTACACATTTTTAAAAATCGAATAATCGATATGGATTTGATGACTAATCGGTTTTAAAGAAGACCAATTTATGAGTTCACTAGACCCTGCACTGACACATTTCTTAGGAAGGAGTCTACTCCAGACTTGTTTTGAAAAATGCAATCCTCATGTTAGGACTCTCAAAAAACAATGCAAGATTCGATGCACCAGCCAAAGACATTGGTCAGCATGTGTACGGCTGTCGCTCTGGTGATTTAAATGGTATGTATTTGAATTTGCAACTTTTCTGAGTAGGTTTTACCATGTAAAGTAAAGCACCTATGCAAAAAATATAAAAACCACCCTCACTAAATATTGTGTACTTAAGCCATCAGTCATTTTAACAGGTCTTCCTCCAGCAGTCAAGACTGCAAGGGGCCCACTACCCTTGCCTAATGAAACTGATCTGTGCCTCTAGCACATGGTGGTCTCTCTCGTTTTCGTGAAAGTTGCAGGCCAGGGTGGTGAGCAGATGCTTAACTTCTTGTGCCAACAGGATGCTGTAATGACAGGGTATCCCTGCAAGTGTGTCAGCCTGTTTACAAAGCCTTCACTCTGCACTATCAAGCGCTATTATTGCAAAGAGCTTCCGACTCCAGCTGGAAAATGTTTTGATGTGCCAAATCAAGATGTGGGGGCAAGACTGGGTTGGGCTTGGGTTGGTCCTCCCTTGTGGTTTTGTTTCTGTTACACTCAAAGTATGTTATCAACAAATCAATCCCCCCAACCTCATAGAAGAGTGGCAGAAAACAAATGTCAGTTTGAGTTTATTTTACAGTTGCCTTGATCACAAAGAGCACAGTAAATAAATACAGAATTATGGGTTTACATTAATCAATTTTGATTGAAATTCAGCACACATGTACTTATGTCAATGAAACAAGATTAAGCCTGAGACAGAGTGCATTACTATGCACAGAATCATGTGAAATGGTTTGAGATATCACCTTAGAACAACAACACAATGTTTGTAGTACTATGGGGGTGGGGGGTGGGGGGTGGGGGTCATGCAAAATGTGATGCTGAAAAGGTGTGCCATAGCAGTGTGGTGCTTGAATTTAGGTTGTAGGAGTCTATTTGGACCTGTGTAAAGAATAACAAAAAGACACTCGCTGTGATCTTTAATACAGCAGTTGGGTTCTGGGAGTAAGCTCATTTTTAACTTTTAATTACAAACATAAAGCAATAACATTCAAGATAGATGTACCATGAGAATCAGGTGATGGTATACAGTATGTTTATGTGGAAATCACAAGTCTCTGTGATTTCAGTTTATCCAAACAAATCGTGTTTAACAGTTTTCAAGTAAGGCTGACAATTTATCATGTTAAATTCATTATGATTCATTATATATAGAATTAATGTATACAAAACAATGACCTGTGGCTTTACAGATATTCACCCGTCGGAAGGTTCGGGTTACATCCGCTACAGAGACAGAGAGTGAACTAAACTCTGTAGCTTTGGCCGCGAGAGCTCTCTGTGAGGGTGGTGTTATTTACCTCAAAATGAGGTATTTAGCTCATCTAGGAGTGAGGCAGCAGTGTTCACATCATAGTTTTTATTCTGTTTGAAGTCCATGATGATATTAATTTCCTGCCACATCTTTTAGAGTCGGTGGTGTTGAATTGTCCTTCAACCATTATACTGACTGTACATTATACTGCTTATCAAAGAGCTACTAAACAAATAAATAAATAAAATTGGACATACAATATTGATTTGATTTGAAATAATATAATTATATGAGAATAAAGACATCGCTGAACAGTTAAAATCCACCTCCAGCTCATTACAAGACTTCTTGCCAAATAAATAAATAAATGGATATGAAACATTGATTTGAGTTTAAATAATTTTATCAGCTCACTTGTAGACATCGCACTTTGAATAAAGCATTAGAAAAGGTGATGCAATTCCCTGATTTGTCTTAATCCCCGAATGTGCGCTTGCTACTCATGAAATATCAGACAGCTAGATGGCGCCATTGACCAATCAGAATTGAGTATTCCAGAGGTCCGTGTAATAAATTGCAATAATATGGTTATTTGATTTCGATTAATTCAATATGAATAATAAAGACAGCCCTACCACTAGAAAATGCCGCCAGTGATGGATACATACTGCCTGTTGTGTAAGTCTATTGTTTGGGGGTAAATGGATTGCAACCCTAGCTAAACGGGTTTATAAAATAAAGTGCATGTCCTGAGTTTCTTTGAAATACAATAACACTGTGATACTAGCATGCTATTTTGTAAATCCGAGATTCCATCTGAAAAAGAAAAGGGCTGGTAGAATCTCTTTTAGGTTTAGCCTTGCGATTTGCACAACCACTACCCTTAAGAGTACACCTAAGGTTATTTATACTACAAATATTATATATGAAACTTCAATCTAATGTTGTTATCTAGCCTCTATAACACGTAACTGGATAAAAATGTTAGGTGTATCAGGTGATACAGGCACAATGGTAAAACCTTGTCACAGCATTAAGTGTTTGGTACTGTTATCAGGCATCAGTGCTCAAGCGAACACACGCTCTGCGTCTCTTAAAATTGCCACACCTTACTCATAAAGATGAAACAAATAAGATTAATGTGTCCACTGAAGAAATGTACTGTGAAACATGCTGCTCCAACTCAAAGTTTTTTTTGAGTATTTATCTGTGCATACAGTATATCTTACCAGTTATCTGGTGACAGATATTCACAGCAGTTTCCTCATACACCAAGTATGTCTGTTGATGTTCATGGTGGCATGGTAGGTGGAAGACGTCAATACATCAAGAACCTTGTCCTGATGCTCCAGTTTGGATTCAGTCTCCAGGACCAGATTCTTCAGCTGCTATAGCATCTACACAAAACCACCACAAAACACACTCGTGGATGATGATTATTGGGGGTTGGAGTTCAAAATTCCACAGACATACTTATGTGATATTGACTAAGTCATATATTAACTATTATTCTCTGATTTGGAGGGGGTTAAAATAAGCAAATTAAGGCATGCTCACCACAGACCATCACAGAATGTCATGTGGTATCTGGTTGGTACAACAATGTAGATTTAAATTTTTTCTGAAGAAAATGTGAGTGGTGTTTGCCCATGCAAAACTCAACATCTATGATGCTGTTGGTAGTTGCCAGGGTGTTGCTAAGCGATTGTTAGTCTTTTTTGGCCCAAGTCGAAAGAGCCTACCTCCAAAGTCCCTATGGTGGTTTTCTTACTGGGAACGTTTACTGTGGTCCGAATCTGAGATCAATTGTTCCTGGTGCCCCCAGCAGCATTGGTGTGAAAATCAAAGGAGATCAGCAGTTACAGAAATACTCAAACCAGCCCATCTGGCACCAACAATCATCTAAGTGATTATCTAATAAGCCAATCATATGGTAGCAGGGCAGTGCATAAAATCATGTAGATACAGGTTTTTTAATATATTCTTGGTACACACAAAAATACTATGATCTGCCTTCACAGTGTACGTTGCAATAATCCTACACGATCCCGTTTTATTGCCACAACACATTTATGCTGTTTGGGTGGAACAACTCTAAGAAATTATTGATATCAGATGTAAACAATGCTTTGAGCAGTACCTGTTCTTTATAATAATATTTTATGAAATTCCCACCATTCAAACTTCCAATACAATGTGAAACTAAGTGGGATATTAGACTTTACGAAATCAAAGTTTTCAAGAAAGCAAATTTCAATTATCTTTTTGATAAAGAAAGAAAGAAAACCTGGCTCAACATGAAATTAAAGCTTCTAATTAATGTTTTGCATGCATTGAATGGATCAATACTTAAATACATTTTAAATAATCTTTTACAAAATTCTGACCTGAAATATTAAGATAAAATATATATAATTTATTAATAAAATAAAACACAAGAAAAAAGTTAGTTAGCTACATACAAAGCTACGCTTTGCTTGACTCTTTTCATGGCTGTGTTAAGACTTGAACACTGGTAATCTTTTGTGCTGTCCTTGAGTCTTTTTGTAGAGAGTGACAGGTTACATCATTTTTCATGTTGTTATAAACAGTCTGCACTGAGTCTGTGCATTAAAGTCTTCTATAAGACAAAGTGCCATGCCAAAGACAAGACCTCATCCCATTTAAAATCTTTTTTCCCCATCTTCTCATGGCCTTTTACCATGTTTGTTTTTAGTGTTTCTTAACCCCAAAACCATCTTGAAAAGTGATATTTGGGATGGTTGACCAACCATTAATTATCTCTGGTCAAAGCAATAATATTGTGTTTTGAAATGGTTCAACATGAAGAGTGCCATAATAATGCACTCAATGAGAAATGGTTGACGGTTTTTGCGTCAGTGTTTATGTCTGGTTGCTGCATACCATGCAGCACGTCAGCGCGGGTGCTGAGAGGGTTTACTGCAGCTGGCACTGTGGCCGTCTGCACATGATGGCACTGTGACCTCATATCTATGTGTGGTGGGGGAGTGAGCCGACTGCCCACAGCATTAAAATAACAGGACTGAGGAGGAGTATGTGTGGACTCAGTGATTTTTTGGGCTAATTACTAAACTTTTAAGCAGAAAGACTTGCAGTAAAAGTTGCTTTATTCTACACATGGTGCTTGGCACACATTTATGACAACTGTCGCCAAGTTGAGATCATATGACCAGCCGAATATTACTCGCTTTATCTCAGTAATCCCGGCTAACTGAATAATTTCACTCACAGAATAAATGAACCATGGTTGACTGAGAATAGTTTGTTTCTGCACCATTGAATTGATAACTAAAATGTTTTGTTCTTGCATGATGCTGTATCTACACTGCTAGGTGTCAGAACATTGTTAACAGAATATTACTGCATGTACATTCATGGGACCTAGCTAAATTCTTGGGGTTATTTAGAAATTCATTGGAGGACATTTTATTGTGTTCCCACACTTTTTGACTAGTGAATTTCTATCACTTTTCCATGATATTTCCAGTATCGTTTGTGATAATGGTATAAAGATTTTATTTCCGTTTTAAAACACAGAAGTAAGCAAACAATGAGAGGCAGCTGAGCAGGCTTATAAAGTGGAGGTTGTATTGTGATTTGATGAGATGCCTGAATCCTGATATCTTGCTGGTGGAACGTCTCGGTCACTGTCGTAACCCCCATTCCCTGATGGAGGGAACAAGACGTTCAGGGTAGCTGTTAGGAGCACCAAACACCTCAGGTCTTTGAGAAAAGGCCAATGAGAATTGGCGAGTGGAATTTGCATGCCACTCCCCTAGACATACGGGTATAAAAGAAGCTGGAATGCATCTGCTCATTCAGATTTTTTCTTCGGAGCCAAGCGGTTTTGCGTCAGTAAGCTGAATTCCACTGCCGGTCCATTCACCTCTCAATGAGAAGCTTTTGCTGTTGGATCTGAGGTGTTTAGGGCTCAGAGCGTCACTACCAGGTATCACTACACAGACGTGGCGTCAGCCGATTTTGCCGGGGCTTCAGCCCCGAATGTTTTGAGTGTAGCCCTGAATGTATTTTGAAAAGTTGACTGACAAATATGAAACCGGACAATAGCCTATGTAAACCCCCGAAATCATCATCTGGCTGGCTGGCTTTCACCCACAGTAGGCTAATTATTACCATAGGCTACTTGGACCAGCATGATTATCATCGCATTTGAAGATAAACAACGGCTACACATTTCGAGATAAGTGTGCCCATTTCAAGAAAAGTTTAGGCTACATAACCTTGCTATTGTTCATGCTGTAGGTCAGGGGTGCCAATACGTCGATCGCAAAGGCAATGCTGGTAGACCGCACAAAATTTAAATGTACTTTCGTTAAATTTGTATAAAAATAAATATAATGTCTTTCCTTCTTTTAGTTTCTGTCTGACTTGAACTTGACGAGTAAATTTTGACCAGGCAAGATTTTTGTTTATTCAGTTGCCATGACAACTAGGTTTGCGCCCTCCATGGGCTTCTGAGAACAGAGTGCGAAATTGCAAAGCTAACAGTGTTTGAGACTAGCTACCAGCAGCTACTGCCCTGATTATGCAAAACTGTCTGATTCCATTCAGTGCAAATCATCAGTGTTACGTGTTTAAAAGGTGTAAAAGGGGATGATTACATAACATTTACGTGAGACACTGTTGTTGTGTGTGGATGCAGGAAGAACAACCAAGAAACATCAATTAAACATTAAGAGGAAACGTTTATTCTCTTTGAATGAAAGATTTAAACATGTTCACTTAAATTAAATAGCAGGGTTATTTAGAAAGAAAAGTAATAAACGAGAAAACAAGGACAAACAAGAGTGTCGCCAAATTATTGAAATAAGCAAAACATAACTGATATCTAATTTTAGGTGTACCCGCTAAACTAACTGCCACAAAAGAAAAAATAGAAACAAAACCGAATTCTTCAGCGGAATACGCCTTTAATTAAACTACACTAAATAAAAACAGAAATACATTAAGGGCTGAACACTCCACGCATACCTAACACAACAATGATCCCTACCTCCCGTCCTATGATTTCGCAACAGAGAACTCAATGCTCCAGATGTACTGCACTCGGATTAACTAGGCATCTTGTCTTATCAAACTCAGGTCAGGCAAACGCATTTACTCAAATCATCAACAATAAAGACATAAGCGTGAATCGTAATAGTGGTTTCGACCATGTGCTTAGAACGCGCGAGTTGGGTGAGATCTGGCGAAGATCTGTCTTCCTAGTAGTGGATGGGCCTTTTAAACTCATGGCACAGCAGTGGATTGGTCGAGCAGACGATGACGCCCCCCACAATGACGACACGTGCCCGCAAACAGCCAGTGTCCGATCACCACCTGAAAGCAATGAATGGAGACACAGAACAGGAACACACACACAAATACACGTGGAACGTAACACTTCCCCCCCCTAAAAAAAAAGAAAAAAAAAACATCAAAACATGAAAAAAAGAACATGTTTTTTTTTTTCTTTCATTCCAATGTTTCGGAGCACACCAGCTTAAACTCTGGACAAAGCGTCCGCGATGATATTCTCCGCACCTTTCTTGTGTCTGATCTCTAAATTGTAGCCTTGTACCATCAAAGACCAACGCATCAGCCTCTGATTATGATTGTACATGCGACCTATAAACACTAAAGGATTGTGATCCGTGAACACAATCACAGGTAGATTAGTTGAGCTCACATAAACATCAAAATACTGTAAAGCCAGTAATAAGGCCAATGTTTCTTTCTCAATTGTAGAGTAGTTCAATTGGTGTTTATTGAACTTACGTGAAAAGTAACATACTGGATGGTCGACACCAGAAACGTCTTCTTGCACCAGCACTGCCCCCACTCCAACAGAGCTTGCGTCAATCTCTAGCTTGAATGTTCGTTCAAAATCAGGAGCTGATAAAACAGGCGTACTGCACAACAAAGTTTTGATGTTATCGAAAGCATTCTGACATTCATCATTCCAGAGGAAAGTGCATGATGGACTAAGAAGTGACGTTAAAGGATTGGCCACTGTTGAAAAATTCTTGCAGAAACTCCGATAATAACCGGCCATTCCTAAGAATCTGCGAAGTTCTTTGCACGTAGCAGGAACAGGAAAATCAGCGATTGCAGTTACTTTTGCCTCCACGGGTCGAACTTGACCTTGACCCACTTCTTTGCCCAAGTACGTAACCGTAGCTTGACCAAACTCACACTTCGCCAAGTTTAACGTCAGGGAAGCTTTCTCAAGGCGCTCAAACACCTCTCTTATCGTTGACACATGTGCAGACCAAGTAGGTGAATAAATCACGAGGTCATCTAAATATGCGTTACAGTTACGGACACCTGCAAGCACGATGTTAATAAGCCGCTGGAATGTGGCTGGTGCATTGCGCATCCCGAACGCCATTACGCAATACTGCAGAAAATCATCTTGGGTCACAAAAGCAGAAATATCGGAGGCGCGCAATGTTAGCGGCACCTGCCAGTAACCCTTCAGTAAATCTAATTTACTGACAAATTTAGCGGACCCCAGGTTGTCCACACAGTCCTCCATACGAGGTAATGGAAAACAGTCAGGAACAGTTACGGAGTTTACCTTTCGGTAATCGGTGCAGAATCTAGCAGAGCCATCACTCTTAGACACGAGTAGACAAGGTGAGCTCCAGGGACTAAGACTCTGTTTCGCTAAGCCATGTTCACACAAATATTCAACTTCAGTCTTGATCACAGAACGTTTAAGAATATTTGTTCTATAAGCATGTTGCTTAATAGGAACAGCATTACTCACGTCGATGTCATGTTCTAAAATCGTAGTGTGAGAGGGAACGTCATTAAATAACGAAGGAAAGTCAGAAATTATTTCTTTCACATCATTACTCTGCGACTCGGACAGATGAGACAGGTGGGAATTTAAAACAGCCAGTACTTCAGAATTCTTCAACCTGGCGCACTGCTGATATGTGTGTTGTATCAAAACTCCATCATCTTCCTTGTCGTGTGTAGAAGTAAAATCAAACGACTCACACGTAAGCGCCGCAGCACAAGATATATTCGACTCATTTTCTTTCAGAACATCTTGCAATGACTCTCGAACAAGGTACGCCTTCAGCATATTTACATGACATATGCGAGATTTCGAGATACGCGCTGCTGATCACCGGTGCCGTAATCTTTTTCAATGGAAACGCCTCCGGAAAACGCGTCGCGGTACACATTATTGTAAGCAAGTATTGATTACCAGATTTTGACTTAGGTAATGATCCAACACAATCTACAATAACGTGCTCAAAAGGCTCTCCCATGACTGGTATAGGAACCAGCGGTGCGCGCAGAATCACCTGGTTCGGCTTACCCGAGAATTGACAAGTCATACAGGTTCTACAGAATTTGGCTACATCAGCCTTCATTCTAGGCCAAAAGAAATGTCTCAATATTCGATGGTATGTTTTCTTAATGCGACCAGACAAATCATGATCATGAGCGAGTGAAAGTACTAGATGTCTATAACACGTCGGAATGACAATTTGGGTCACAGAAGACCACTCTGAATCATTCACAATATCAGCACACCACCAAAGCATCAGTAACCCGTTCTGCACATAATAAGCGTTTCTCTTCTCTTGCACCTCTTCCACGGAAATGACAGAAGAAAAACATTTACGCAGAGAAAAATCCTCTTTTTGGGCTGCAATAATTTTCTCACGAGTAACTTCTAATTTCAAATCAGCTGATTTAAAAAAAATGACTGTGCCATCTGACTTACCTGCATCAGGCATCAGAGCATCGTTTACAAACATAGGTGCTAAGAATGTGGAGGATAAATCATCAACATCAGCAAACTTACGAGCCTGCGCTCGCGTCACAGCGCAAACAGGAAAAACCTCAGGGAATTTCTCTGACATTTCATCAGTGCCATCGGAAAAAATAGGTTTATCACAAACCTCTAATAGCGGTACAATTTTACCACCTGCAATATCATTACCAAGAATGAAGTTCACTCCATGCACTGGTAAACTATCACGAACTCCAACTTTCACAAATCCTGAGAACAAATCTGACTTCAGATAAATCTGATGCAAAGGAACTTTCATAGTGCTCATCTCAAGACCACGTACTAACACATGACTTCCACAAAAAGTACGCTCAGAAATCGACAACGCGTCAGCTACTATAAACGATTGCATCGCTCCGGTATCACGCAACATAGTAACTCTGACTGGATCAGGAGAATGCTCACTAACAGACACTAATCCTTCCATCAGGAAAGGTTTATAACTAACATCTAAGACATCACAATTCTCCTTATCTATACAATCCACAGTCTTCACAAACGCGACACTTTTAGTACTGACACCTTGCTCTTTGCGCCTTAAAGCTAGACAATCAGCAATAAGGTGTCCCGATTTGCGACAGTAAAAACATTCTCTGCCTTCTTTAGCTTTTGGAAAATTTTTCGAACGCCACTGATCTCTCAAGACAACAGGAACATGCGAAACGTGGTCAGTCCGAGCAAGAGCAAAAACACTCTTGTGCGTAAGCGTGAACTCGTCCGCACAAACAGACGCCTGTGACACTGACGTCACCTTCTGCTCGTTTAGATAAACAACTATACGATCAGGAATACAATTTTTGAACTCCTCTAACAAAACCAACTCACGGAGAGCACTAAAATCTGCTACTTTATTTGAGGTGCACCACCGGTCAAACAACAAACTCTTTTCCCTAGCGAACTCAACGAACGTCTGATTTTAAACTTTTTTGTGATTCCTAAATCGCTGTCTGTACGCCTCCGGTACGAGCTCATAAGCCCTCAAAATTGCCGTTTTAATAACGTCATAGTCTAAGCTATCCTGTAAAGAAAGTGCAGCACATACTTCCTGAGCTTTGCCCGTCAGCTTACACTGAAGTAACAACGGCCACATCTCTAGACCAGTTAAGCATAGAAGCAACTCGTTCAAATACATTAAAATATGAGTCAACCTCAGCCTCTCTGAACTGTGGGACAAGAGAAATGTGTTTACTCACATCAAACGTCGGACTCGCACCTGCCGCGACAGCAACCTGCTGCGCAGATTGAGCAGCTGATACAGGAAGTGTAGGCGGAACCGGTGCCTCTCTGGCTATGCTCAGGTCCAACTCACGCAACTTTACTTGCGTGTCTGCCTCTATTTCCAGACGACGGATGTGGAGTTGAAAATCTAACTGAGCTCTACGGTCATCTGCCCTCTCGCGCTCTTCCCGTTGGACTTTCGCCAAACGTACTTTGAGGCGCGAATCATCTCCCGCTACTGACGGAGAAGAAGATTCAAAGGGCGGTAAGACTGCTTTGGCTTCGGAACCCTCCGCCTCATCAGTCCCACTCACTTCCTCCTCACCTAAAGAACCAGCTCCAGAGCTCAGAATCTCCTCAGATTTATCAGCCGGTTTTAACACCTCCAACTTCCTTAGCTGTTGCACTAACATATTTTTAATGTCTCGCTTAAGCTGCTGTCTAACAATTCTAATTTGGTAATGTTCGGCAACTCTCAACAAATCATCTTTCCTACACGTACCTAATTGTTCGACCGTTGGTGCACTCACAAAACTATCCAGATCAAAATCAGCCATTCTGACTAAACTTACCACCACAAATGCTAGAATCCACAGAAGCCTCTTAAAATCTTTCATTCAGACGATACCTCCTTCAAGGTTGCGCCAACCCATACACAAGCAACAGCGCTCACAAACTCATCCCAAGAAAAATAAGATATCCCTTTAAAGGAATATCCCACCGCTGCCACCACCAAATGTTACGTGTTTAAAAGGTGTAAAAGGGGATGATTACATAACATTTACGTGAGACACTGTTGTTGTGTGTGGATGCAGGAAGAACAACCAAGAAACATCAATTAAACGTTAAGAGGAAACGTTTATTCTCTTTGAATGAAAGATTTAAACATGTTCACTTAAATTAAATAGCAGGGTTATTTAGAAAGAAAAGTAATAAACGAGAAAACAAGGACAAACAAGAGTGTCGCCAAATTATTGAAATAAGCAAAACATAACTGATATCTAATTTTAGGTGTACCCGCTAAACTAACTGCCACAAAAGAAAAAAATAGAAACAAAACCGAATTCTTCAGCGGAATACGCCGCCTTAATTAAACTACACTAAATAAAAACAGAAATACATTAAGGGCGAACACTCCACGCATACCTAACACAACAATGATCCCTACCTCCCGTCCTATGATTTCGCAACAGAGAACTCAATGCTCCAGATGTACTGCACTCGGATTAACTAGGCATCTTGTCTTATCAAACTCAGGTCAGGCAAACGCATTTACTCAAATCATCAACAATAAAGACATAAGCGTGAATCGTGATAGTGGTTTCGACCATGTGCTTAGAACGCGCGAGTTGGGTGAGATCTGGCGAAGATCTGTCTTCCTAGTAGTGGATGGGCCTTTTAAACTCATGGCACAGCAGTGGATTGGTCGAGCAGACGATGACGCCCCCCACAATGACGACACGTGCCCGCAAACAGCCAGTGTCCGATCACCACCTGAAAGCAATGAATGGAGACACAGAACAGGAACACACACACAAATACACGTGGAACGTAACATCAGAATAAGGTAAATGCCCTGTCTATTGTAATCTATTGTGCTGTAGGTGTTTTTGGTTTAGTGTTAAAACTGGATGATAACAACATTGAACATTATTTTATTTTTAAAATTAATTTGAAGATGAATTCCATGTAGGGATACATGCAGTAGTCCCAACAAGCATTTATATATTTTTTTTTAAAGATTTTTTTAGTTGTTAGATCTTATTGAGTTGGTCATGTAAATGTAGATCAACAAGCAAAAAAGTGTGGGCACCCCTGCTGTAGGTAGCCTGGAACACTATCCCACTGCACTGAATACTTTCCTTGTTTATCAGGTGTTGTTTTTTCTAAGGATAACCAATAAGCATTAACAAAAAATGTATGTGTGACTTGTTTTGTGATATTAGTTTGTAGTAAATATACACTTTGATATGATTAAATGGTTTTGTAGAGGGTAGCAAAGATGAGCTACAGACTGAGGAGCCAGCAGCAGCTGTGCTAGAATCAGGCATGGAAACTGGTAACAATTAACCAGTCACTTGATATTAACTTTAGAGAAAGTTAAAAGTGAAACATTGTTTATCCCAATGCTCCTCATGATCCTAATGAAAGGATTTTGACAGATGAACATTGAGAATTATATACAGTTCGATGCCATGGTGTGTCAATGAACTTAGACTAAAATCATTCATGTATTGCTTTAACTTAGGATCTTATACATCATATATTAAATATTTTTTTTACCTCACTTTACTCACTATAATATAACTCTTTTGTGATGACTTTATGGTAATGTACATGAAAATTCAAGAATCATGATAGATCTTAGGGCAATCCCACTGATCTGCTCTTCCCAATACATTTTTTTTCAATGGTATTGTCTACAATTTCAAATATGTAGCACTTGATGAATTAGTTGTTTGAAGCTGATTTGCAATAAGTTATGTGCTGTATCTGTTCTTTTGCATCACAGATGATTCAGGGAGGAGAGAGGATGAGTTAGTGGAGGATAGTACTAGAGTGGAAGATTTAGGAACTGTAGAAACAGGCCCAGCCAGAGCAAAACTCAAAGAATACCCTCTCACCAGCTTTGGACTATAGAGAAGGGCCTTCCAGCAAAAATGGTTTGACTCTTTTGAGTGGTTACTGTACTCTGCTAGCCGAAATGCAGCCTTCTGCTTCTCATGCAGGCTCTTTGGGAAACAAGTGTCTCGAGTAAATAAAGATATGATAACCCACTCTGTTGGATTTTCAAACTGGAAAAGAGCTTTGGACAGCTTTAGAGAGCACGATACTAGTTCAGGACACAAAGCTTCAATGCTTGCTTGGAAGAATTACAAAGCCAGTTTAAAACAAGGCAGTGTTGTTGAGAGAATGCATGTGGCCAATGTTGATCAGATAGTTGAAAGAAGAGAATTCCTCCGTTGTATCATTGCTGTCATTAGCTTTTTAAGAAAGCAAGGCCTCACATTCCGTGGCCATCATGACAAAGAGTCCTCTGACAATCAGGGAAATTTCTTAGAGATTATGAAATTTCCGGAGGAATTCGACCCCTTTCTCCAAAGCTACACACCTCCCGCCCATTCCACTTATCTCTCTTCAGGCTCACAGAATGAAATGATACAATGTTGTGTGGAGGAAGTTACTGCATCCATTATTGAAGAGATGAAGCATTCAAAAATGTATGCAGTGATGGCTGATGAGGCTCGAGATGGTCATGTGGAACAGCTTGCTGTGTGTGTTCGTTATGTGGGATATGACAACACTGTCAAAGAACGTTTTCTGGAACTTACAAGTCTGAAGTCTTTCGATGTGTGTTCCATCACAGAGGCCATTGAAGAAGTTCTCAAATCCAAAGCCCTGCAAGACCTGCGATGTGTTGCTCAGGCTTACGATGGGGCATCCGTCATGAGCTGTGCTGTTCAGGGTGTTCAGGCTCAATTCCGTGTGAAGCATCTAGAAGCAGTGTATGTGCACTGCTATGCACATGAACTGAATTTGGTGCTTTGTCACACTTGTAGGGCTGTGCCAGAAGCCATAGATTTCTTCGACACACTGGAGAGTGTGTACTGTTTCTTCAGTGTGTCTATAGTTAATCATCAGTCTTTCTCTGACATGCAAAAAGCCTTGGGCTTAGTGAAGAGTGAGCTTGTTCAGCTCTCGAAGACGCGATGGGCATGCCAGCTCATATCAGTCACAGCTGTGATTGCAAATCTGCCAGCATTGTTGAAGTGCCTCACAGAAATGACTACTACTACCACAGCAATTGGATTGCTTTCCAAACTTTCAAGACTTTCAAATGTCTATATGCTTATAATGTTCAAAGCTTTGCTGTCCACTACAGAGGGACTTCACAAGTACCTTCAAAAAGAGGATATGGACTTAGTGCAAGCTACATGGTATAAAGATGAGGTCCTTGAAACACTTAGGTCCATGCGGACAGAGGAAATGGCAGAGAAATTCCATCATCAGGCCAAAGAAATTCTTGAGGCCAAGTTGGCCAACCATCTGTCAGAGACCCCAGATTCAGGAGGTTCTCACAGACGCAAGCAGAGGCGATTAGATGACTATGTGGTAGAGTCCACCACTGGCACAAGGGCTTATGTGAGTGCTGGGGATGAGATAAGAAATCACATATTTTACCCATGCCTTGACAGAATGGTGAGTGAGCTGGAGGGGAGATTTTGTGGTGTTAGTGCAGAGCTGATGAAAGGCATCAAAGCTTGCCATCCAGCAGCAAATGACTTCCTGTGTGAAGAATCACTAGAGCTGATTGCTAAACACTATAACATGAAGGTCAGTAAAGAAGAGGTTGCAGTGGCTAGACAGTTCCTGATCAAAAGAAGAGATGAAGGTGTCATTTCAGATATGGCAAGTGTATACAAGCTCCTTGACCCTGACATGTTCCCAAGCCTGAGATCAGTCTTTCAAGCAGCACTAACGATTCTTGTCAGCAGCTACAGTTGCAAAAGATCATTCAGTGCTCTGCGTCACCTACACACATGGTTGAGAAGAACCGTGGGTCAGAAGAGGCTCAATTACCTGGCAGTGATGTCCATCGAGAGGGGAATTGTTTGTGTCACAGACACATAACAGTGTCATGGACCGATTTGCAATGCTCAAACCAAGAAAATACCCTTTAACGATTCCACCCTCTTGCAACTGATGAAGAGACAGAATGACAGGTAGACAGACAGATATACACGCAGAGACTATAAGATAGAACCTGAGAAGGACAGACTAAGAGAAAGAGACTGAAGAACAGACAGATAGAAAGAAAACAGCGAGTGATGAGAACAATATTAAGTGATGAGAGAGACAACATTAATTGATGAGAGAGACAACAGCAAGTGATGAGAGAGTGAAATAAAACAACAAGTAATGAGAAGGACACCAGATAGACAGCAAGAGGTGAATAGTGTATGTTGTATGTTGAATGTGTGTGTGTTGAGAGAGAGAGAGTGTGTGTATGTGTGTGTTAAACTAATGTTAACATTAAACACCTTTTGTCACCTTTTGGTAGCTTTCTGGTGGAAGAAGAGAGAAAAAGACAGCAACACTTGATGAGAAGGGAGAGCGAAAGGAGCAGGTGAAAAGAGATTGACTGAACTCTCTTGGACAGTTGTTTTGTTGACTTAAATGTAATATACTGTAGCAGGGTAAAGTGTACCCATGTTGGTCATTGGCCAGTGTCATGTAAAAACATTGAACCTATCAGCAGTCTGGTGTTATGGTATAAAATGGGGAGGTTTTTGTCACTGGGGATGCGTTGTCACCCCTACCGCCCCTTTACGGAAGTTGCCATTTTTTTGAATGGGATAAAGCCCCTGGCTTTAAGCTCGTCAACGAACAAACAACTGCATGTTATGGTCAGTGACCGTGCATAGTACCGTGTTGTGAACATCTCCCGGTTGAGTGACACGATCAAGGGTTTCATCATTACGGGACGAGATGCACGTCTTTTATATGTAACGCACTGTCTGCCTTGCCTGGGCTTATTCCGGTCATTGTCGTTGTGGAGTGAACTTTGTGTGTTTTTTTTGTAACAGCGGGCCCGGACGATTGCTCGCCGCAGAGTGAGAACAAAAGTAGTCGTGACTATTTTCTGTCTGGCTTGCCCGTCGAGCGTGCGGGCGATCGTGGCCTTATTTTGTTTCATTTTTTATTTTCCTTTCTTGTTTTGCTGTGAATTGTAATTGATAATTTCCCTTTTTGTTTTGTGCTAAATTTTGCTTGTATTGTACGTAATTTATTTTTGTAGGTTTAAACTTATTTTGAGTTACAAGGTGAGCTTGAATATTGTCTTTGTATATTCTTCTCCCATGTTTGTGAACAGACTTTTTTTTACTTTATTTGGGGCTGGTTAGTACCAGCTAATCAGTGTTTAGTGTTTGTCCTTTTCTCCTATGTAATTGGGGTGGTGGGGGAAGTGTATAGAGGAGGGGTTTCGCTGCTGTTTAACAGTGTTCACCTTGAGTGCCGTGCTCCTTTGAATTGACCTCACCAGAGTGTGTGTGTGTGTGTTTGTGTGTGTGTGTGTACTAAGCGTGGTGTGTAAATTTAGGGTCACAGCAGGCCATCTCCCTCCCTTAAGCTTTCTTTTGTATTTTTTTGTTGTTGTATTTATTATTTATGTATATTGAAGTTTTCTAAAGTGTTTTTCTTGTTTTTTTTCGTTTCTTTCTGACATGTGAATATTGTGCCCTCGAGATAATGTATTGATGGTTTTAACTTTTGTATTTGAATAAAGCAGCCTCATCTTTGGTACTCCCTGGTCTATGTCTCTCTGCACACCCATTTTTCGGTAACGAACCTGTGCACCCCCTGTTCTGGGGCTGGTAGTTCCTGGTATATACCGGGTGGCGTAGTCGAACGTTAGTATAATTATTGGTGCTTCTTACAGTTCCTTCTAGTACCTGACGCCCCTGGCCACAACACCAATACACAACAGTTCATATTATGTTCTACTAAAGTCTCACACAATTAAGATGTACTTTGACTGAAAGTAAAGTGGTACTGTAAAAAAAAAACTCTTCGAGTGATCCCTGTATTTGCCTAATATGGTCTGGGCTAACCCCCGGATGTCCTTCAATGCTGGAAACGCCTCTGTCAATACATCGACACAATGTTGAGGGGAACTACGTTTACACTTACATATATCATAAATACATACTTGGCCACCTCCCTAAAGATGCTCTTAGGCAATGTACTTAGACAACTATGTTTTTTTCATCTTATACTCTGTAAAGGGATCAATGGAATGGAGGAGACGAGAACCGGCTTGATAATATAAATAATAGTTTAATGATAAACTTAAAAGAAGACACAAACACACACATGACGGACATGTCCGTAAACGATCTCTCTCTCCCGCACGATCCCCTGCAGTTGACCCCGCCCTCTGCCCTGCCACATACTCCTTTAAGTTATTAGTAGTACTTGCTAAGGCAATTAGCAAGTTGTTCTATTACTTTTGCAATCAGACTTGTATTAGCCTAGCAGACGAAAATGGGTAAACAAAAATATGAATATTATAGAGACTAGGGAATGGGCTCTTCTGACTTGAGCCAGGCCCTAGCGAAACCCTAGAAGCCCCTTAGCTACACCCTAGCAACATCCTACCACATAGAAAATAAAGATAAATTTGTGGCAGCAAGTTTTGCTTGAACAAGCTTAAAAATATATATTTTTACCTTTTCAAGTGCTTCATAATCTTATGATCAGTGCTTCATAATCTTAAAATGTGTGTTGTTTATTGACTAACATTAGTATATATTCTGTACATGTGACAACATGACGCCGATCACAGCAGAGTTTTTGGGAGAAACGCAGACAAAACTCTTTTTCTCAAGTTTTTACATTGAAACCTGTTTGAGTCAAAAGATTAGTCTCCAGTTTAATCCGATATGCCATTTTGAAAATTTTAGCGATTTATCATGAAAAGCCACATTGCTAAACATAATGTAGGCCTACATTATAGCAGAGATTATTTATCAGAGATGGGACACTTCTATTTAAATGAATGGGAAAAATTGGAACGCTCAACCAAGGAGCACTAGAGCCCAACAGAAAATGGATGTAGAAAGGAAGTCCCGCCTTACAGATAAAAGAGCCAATCACCTTTTAAATTCAGACATCACCTGTCAATCAACTCTAGAATGTGCATTGGCTATACAAGCCTGGAAAATTGCGTTTTTTAGCATAATATGAGGTAAAGTATCACAATTTATGATATCAATATTGCCAGATTTCACTGCTGATTTGAAGTATGTTCTTTGATCGTAATCTTGACCAACTGTTTTTGAGATTTTGGTCTTTCTGATTTCAAGTAGATAGGAGCTGCACATGTGTGACTGGAAATAGCTTCCTGAGAGCATTCCAAAGATGGCCAACAATAGACTGACTAGCTAAAAAGACTAATTATAGTGGACTATAGTGTTATTTTCCCTAGGAAATCCTATATTTACTGTGTTTAGATTCAATGGGTTCATTCCAAAAGCTGGAAAATGTGGCTTTATATGGAGTAAGGATGAAAATAAGGTGCATTTGAACTGCATTTGAAGTAACTGAAGTAATTCATTAGATAGGGAGCAGGAGAGCATCCTATAGGTTTCCTAAGCAGCTAAGTGCATTCACTCCTAACATCCAACCAAAAGTTCAGTTTAACTTAAAATCCACGATCCCGGTTCCGGGATTTAAAATTACGTCAGTAATAATGTACTTCCAATTTTAAATGTATGCGGAGGAGTTATGAGCTCATATCTGGTACCATTTGAAAGCTTAGAATGTCTACTTTCTTGAGATATGCATCACTTTGGCATTTGTTTTACACTAAGTAACTTATTTACAATAAATTACATAGTTCCACCCATCAAAAGTCGTGTCATAATTATGTGCGTTTTTGAATACATATGTCTCATATCGCTCAAATATGACGCACATGTACAAACCATGTATCAAATGAAAGCTCTCATTGCCAGTAAGAAGTTCCAATAAGTCTTTTTAATGAGGTATAATCACATATCTAATACACTTCGAATGAATCATGAAGTATACAATCATACAAGTGAAATTATTGAATATTTGCCGTGCTACTCGCACTAGACAGCACAGTTAGTCACAAATGCTACATAATCTTTTACCTTAGGTTATTCTCTGCAAAATGAGCCGTTTTTCAGTGTTTTCTGTGGTTGTGTGCCCAAGTAATCCCTCGATATGTCACACGAGTGCAGAAACACCACAAAGTAATGTTATATGATATTCAACAATCCAGGAAAATATGTAAACATCCGATCCGGATAAAGCATATATTGCCATAAAGCTTAGACCCTCCGCTTTCCGGCAATGTCTCTCAAGATCAAATAGACCAATCAGGGGCTGTGATATTGCATCCAGACTGTGAAGTGATCACTGGGTAGGTTACGTGCCCAAAACACACAGACAGCGTCTCACCAGACACCAGAGCGCATATTTACCACTTTCAACAGTGTTTTATGTAATGACAAAGGGTTTTCTGTAAAATTACACTGGGATTTTGCATTTATAGCACTGTATATGGGTATGAGGAGACTTTAGATTTGGGTAGGCGGAAAGTACACCAAAAAAAGGTAATATTCCTCCCTTCAAATAAATTGAAATAGATATTAAATAAAACATGATACAGACAAAATTCCTTTTTCAGGTATTTGCTGACATCTAAAAACTGTCTGCTTGCTGCTAGGGTTTACAGGGCTTGAGTTATACACTTTCAAAAATGAATTTATATAAAAAAAATCAAAAAGCGCCTCTTTTTTTAGGAGGGTTATTACTGTTCAGACAACATATATTTAATTTTTTTTTATTTTTAGCAGTGTTTTATGCAACTTCAAAGGGTTCCTGTAAAATGACACCAAAACTGTGTATTTAGGCCAAAGTATGTGGGAATGGGAAGCTTTTTAATTTGGGTAGGCCAAATCCAGGCGGAAATCCCCAAAAATGGCAAGGATCTTAAGAGGTTGATGTTTGGACCACTCAACATGTTTGGCAGACATGGGACAATGGTAATCAATACATAGATTCAGAATATATAATGTATAATTATATTTTAACATGGTTGATGATTGGAGGATGCTGGTCATTACTTGTATCAGATTTAATTATGCTAATTTCTGATTTGTAAATTGCATCAGCACTGGCTATCACTTGTTTGACAGTTCAAAGAGAGAACATTGAGATTGTGTTGCCAGAGCAGGAAAAGACATTGTAACAAAATTCTAATCAAATCAAATCATTTTTACTTGCATAGTTTTTTTATTTGTGATTTTCCCAATACACAATGTTCCAAAGCAGCTTCCAAAACCAAAAATTAGCTGTAATGTCTATACATCTAAAAAAGAATGAATAACCAACACTCCTGGATACATTATAAGCAATCAAAAAAAATCTCACTTTCTATAGCTTGGTATTATTTACAATTTCACAATTTAGTCCATATATGTTGACATCAATTTTAAGGAAACTATATGATATATATACATATATATGTATATATATATATATATATATATATATATATATATATATATATACATATTAGGGCTGTCAGTCGATTACAATTTTTAATCAGTTTGAGATTTATTATGAGGCCTGTTTAAGGATCCGTCAATGAACAGCTGCGTCAGACATGCTTGGGCAGCGTCTTGGATGCATTGCGTCAGATTTTTAGGTCACTGTCAAGTTAAATATAGTTTATTACTTAGAACACATCTTGAGATCCCTTAGTTTGAATTTGCGCTCCATTAAGTGTTTTGAACGCAAGAACGTAACGCATGTTTGTGTTGTTCGGCTGCTCAAGGTTGTTTTTCTTCACTGTATAAACTGCGCGTTGCTCATACAGCTGAAGTTTCACTTACTGCCCTCTGGAGTAAACAGGTGGTACTACAAGCTTGCATTTGTCAGGAATCTTCCTTATTACTACGTTCAGGAGGGGCATTGAGATTAATGGCGTTAATTTTTTTAACGCATTATTTTTAGTCAAATTAAACGCACTGAATTAACGCGTTAAATAGACAGGCCTAATATATATATATATATATTTATTTTTATTATTATTATAAAAAATGTTTTGCTTGTTTATTAGGTGCTACTTGTTATAAATCAAAAAGGGAAATGGAAAATGCACACATCAGTCACGCTTGGGTCTCAGGAGGATATACTGACAATTATATACTGTATATTGACATAGTGTATTTTATTTATTACATTGTGTAACAATTATCACATACCTCTACAATTACAGTCAGGGTGTTATTAATTTAACATTCTCCAATGTGCAAGGATCAGCTGTTTGACCAAAAAAAAAAAATATTTAATGCTTCACCATTTATCTGTTCACTGTGTTGTCCCTGTGCTCTGGATGGACAACATTTGATTTGTGATGATATTTAAGTTTTATCAATATACTAACATTACACTGTTAGATTGATGACTTCTGAATGTTTTATTCATGACACTGCTTTGTTATGTTCTGCTAAAGTGTATATCAGGAAGAGTATAAAAATATATCTGTCTACTATTGGTGATTTGAGTTAGTCTGTGTAAGGTGTGAAAACTGAACTCTCTGACATTTTTGAGCTCCTGTGCCTCTCTGTCTCAGTTACTATGGGATGCAGCACATGAAGTTCAACAGCAGGTACCTCTACTGGCACACCTGTATCCTGACCATGACCTGGAGAGAGGCAGAATGGGGACATATGATCCAGAATGACTATGCCAGTTAAGCTGAGTTAAATATCTTGAGAATATTCTGAGGGTTTGTTGGTGAGAGAATATGGTTGATTTGAGTAAATGTGCAAACATTTAAAATATTCCATTGTGTTTATGCAAACATATTTTTGTTAGAACAATACACTATCTGTTAAACATTACTTAAGAAGGCCACGATGGAACAATCAAAATCTGCACCTCTCAATGAATATGCATTAGATTCAGATCACATTACATGCTAGAGCATGACTGCCACCATGTGGTAGAAATATGCTAAGTCATGTCTTTGAGTGTTATTTCTAACAATAGTCAGATTTTACTGGTGAAATTCACAACAGTTCAAAGTCTCAGTTTATTCTTTGTTATTTTCCCTATTATTTCAGATACAACTACAGGCATTTATCAGGACTTGTAGCTGATTTCTAGAACAACAACAACAACAAAAAGACAAATAAATAAGTTTTCAAGCACCCAATCTGGTGTTGCAGTTTAAATAATTACATTTGAATGCTTGTAATTTTAAAGGCTGTTTTATACTCTAAAGCAAGTATTCCATGGCAAAAAAAAAGGGAATACATAACATGTATTGCCCTTTATTAAAAGGCTTTTTGAAATGATTGGTTAGTCTGTGGTTAAAAAGACATTTAAAATAAAAAAATTATGACCACTAAATGTAATGTTATCCATGTAAGACTGTCAAATTACAATAAAAATATGAATATTCATCCAATTTAAGATAAAATGCACATAGGAATGCAAAAACTGCAACGATCTCAGTGGAGGTCTTTGACTGCTGCGTCTTGCTTTCTAATCAACTACTTTCTGGGAATTTTCCTGACCATATAACTGTATTTACCGAAAAACACGGAGGTTTCCGATGGTATTTTAAGACTGAGTACCACACTAGTACAGTGGCACTGGTATACTGTTAAATACTAAATAAACAGCTTTTTTTCCCCTAAATGTAATCATGTCTTTAAAATTTGAAATTGAATGGCATTAAAGTATCATCATGCTGTTGGTATAATCACAGTAACAAGTCATGGTTTCATAGGATGAAACAGTTAGCTAGATGTCCTTTAGATGTCCACTCCAGATGTATCCTCCACCCTCTTGGCTGCATGGTGTGGTTGTTGGGGTAACCTGAAATGCTGCATAGTCATGGGTGAACTCCACTTTCTTCTTATACTGCATCTCCAGTACAGACAAAGCTTCCACCATCCTGGCCGAGAGAACTCGGAAACCGATGTCCGGCTTGCCGATGAACCGTTACCGCAAACTGATCTCATAATGGTTGTCCACATGGATATCATCCACCTCTTCCCTCTCAAAGCGATGAAGGAGCTGTCTGTTTGCATCTCTAACCTCTAGAGAGCAGGCCAACACCATCAGGTTGTCTGGTTTCATGTCCTCGGAGGTCCCACCTTGGGAAACAATAGCTGGAATGCTGGAAATTACTTTCTGGCCTTTGCCCGCTCCTTTGGTATACGCTGCTTTGGCAGCCTCCTCAGATTTGGCTTCCTGGTGGCTCGTCCATTGCAGTTTGCCAAAAGACCACCAAGACAGGCACTCAAGTTTGGATAGTAATCTGCGCACAATGGAAACAAGGGAATCGATAAATACCTTGATGAAATCTCTGTTGTCTGGGATTGAGAATCATAAATAGTTGGGTAAGAAGTAAAATATTGTCACCCCTTTTTATAGGTCATATACAACTGTGTGGACACTCTGACCTGACCCATGAAAACTTTTGTTTGGGGATTTGCAAAACTAGACAACTAGGCTGAAGGAAGCCCTGTATAATTATGTTGGCTTGACAAAGTAAACATAGTGTTATTCTACAAACTTGGTTTAGAGTTTTTTCAAAATATCTAAACAGAGACCAACTCTCTGAGTGATGAATGTTCATTAATGATGACACCTGCGGTTAACAAGCAGAATCTACTGAAGGAAAGAGAAACAACAAGAACAAAAAAACAAGAGCACAAACCAGCAAACACCTGAGATTTACATCATTCAGAGAGTGTATCTACATGATCTCACGAACTGTTTGACCAATTCAACATTCAACACAACACAGAGTAGATTCAACACTGCTCAGTGTTAGTTTTTAACACTCTTGTAGAGTGGCCTCGTGGAGACACCAAGGAGTGTTAATTTAACACTGAGGATTTTCCTAGTTATTAAGCAGATACTTGTTTTATCCAAAGTGAACAGTACACTTGTTATAGGAACAATTAATACACTTGGAACAACCTAGGATTAAATGTCTTGCTCAAATGCACACTGGTAACTGTTCATGGACTGCTGATAGGGATTTAACTAGCGACCATCTGACTACAAGCCCGTAATGTTTTGGAAAACAGGGGATTAGAGAGCAATACCAGCATTGATAGCTTTTTGACCAATAGGCCTACAAGTTTGGTATGACTTGTATTGTGTGTCCAAAGACAAGATCCACGCAATCCACTTGTCACTGAATAATGCCTCTTTTAAAACTCTTTCTGTTGTTTAAAGTCAGTTCTTGATCAAAACAACAACAAAAAAAGAATGCTAATCACAAATGATTCGATTCATCTCTTGTTAATATGCGCTCATTTTAAATGCCATTTTCTTTTAGCTCACGTGGACTGCCGGGTGCTTGTGCGTCGTTTACCTGGGGAAGAGATGGAAGCAGGATGCACTATGGGAAGAAGACAGGCCGGCGGAGGCAGTTTGATGCTCTGGGTTATGTTCTCCTGGGAAATCTTGGGTCCTGGCATTCGTGTGGATGTTACTTTGACACATACCACCCACCTAAAGATTGTTGCAGACCACGTACACCCTTTCATGGCAACGATATTCCCTGATGGCAGTGGCCTCTTTCAGCAGGATAATGAGCCCTGCTACACTACAAATATTTTCAGGAATGGTTTGAGGAACATGATGAAGAGTTCAAGGTGTTGATTTGCCTCCAAATTTCCCAGGTCTCAATCCGATTGAGCATCTTTAGAATGTGCTGGACCAACAAGTCTGATTCATGATGTCCCCACCATGCAACTTGCAGGACTTAAAGGATCTGCTCTTAACTTGCCTATGTCTTTTTATTTATTTTTAAAGATATTGAGAAATTGTTTTCCAAGCCTGGAAATAACTTCCTAAAAATGTCCCTGATAATTCTAGACCGCTCAAATCATGAGCACTGTGAATCACATTACACAAAAAGTTATAATTGTTTAATTAATTTATCCATTTACATGATTTATATATATATATATATATATATATATATATAGGCTGCCAAAAGTTTGGAATAATGCAGATTTTGCTCTTATGGAAAGATATTGGTACTTTTATTCACCAAAGTGGCATTCAACTGATCACAAAGTATAATCAGAACATTAATAACATGAAAAATTACTATTACAATTTGAAAAAAAAAAAATCATAAATTAACTACTTCATTCTAGCTGTCAGTTTGTCCAGATACTCGGGTGACATTTCACCCCACACTTCCTGTTGCACTTGCCATAGATGTGTCTGTCTTATCGGGCACTTCTCACACACCTTACAGTCTAGCTGATCCCACAGAAGCTCAATGGGGTTAAGATCCATAACACTCTTTTCCAATGATCTGTTGTCCAGTGTCTGTTTCTTTGCCCACTCTAAACTTTTCCTTTTGTTTTTCTGTTTTAAACGTGTCTTTTATAGTTCTTCAATAGTTCTTTAGATGGAAATGCCTTGTTGATAAGAGAGATCAACAGAGAATGGTCATACTGTTTGAACTGACAAAGTCTACAGTAACTCAGATAACCCCTCTGTACAATTGTGGAGAGAAGAAAATCGTCTCTGAATGCTACACTGAGATGCGGGTTGGTGCTGTTTTGGGGGCATGAGGGGGACCTACACAATATTAGGCAGGTGGTTTTAATGTTGTGGCTGATCAGTGTGTGTGTGTGTATATATATATATTACACACACACAAAGGGTTGAGGAGTAATGGAGTACATGTAACGGGATTACGTATTTAAAATATAAAATATAAGTAACTGCATTCCACTAGTTACATTCAAAAAGTATTTTGATTACTGAAGAGATTACTTTACATTTTATTGTCATTTGTTTCATTTAATATTTAGTCTTTAAGATGAAAGCATTTATACATATAAATGATGCGATCCAAAGTGCATTTGAACAGCGGTGAAACACTTTCTTATCATGTGTTACATTCATACGAGCAGACAGAGAAGTAAGTTTGGAGTGAGTTTGAAGTAAGTTTGGAGCAGAAGAAATAAATAAACCTTGTGTAAATTGTTAGCTTTATGCTTTTTCTTGCCATTTTACATGCACATGTTAAACCAGACACGATCATATTTTTTATCAAGAAATTTCACGTTAAATCATAATTAATGTTTTCTAGTAAGACCTTTGATATTAGGGCAAAAATCACATTCTTGATAATCTATGTTTTTTTGTTTTCCTGTAAAAATATCTAAAAATCCTTAAAACAAAAGCAATTTGATTTGAAGATCTTGTTTTAGAAACAACACTGCATAAGCTATTTAGGTTTTTCAGGGAATGTATTTTTAACATGTGTATTTTGTTTAACCGAGTTTTTATAGTCAAAATAAGTGAAAAAAAATCATTGTGTATATATATATATATATATCATTGTGAGGCACGGAATATTAATTCTATTAAAATCAATATAAACACTATTAAAAGTCTGGCAGTGCAATCTTGTGGCACGTTTATTGAGTCACATGGTTCTGTTCGCTCAGCAACAGCATATGATATCGCGTGTACCGTTACATAATCAAACGCAATGGTCATCATTAATATCGTGACTTGCTGATGAGTTTTTCTCAGATGACAGCATTTGAAGCCGAAATTAGGCTCATGTTTCAGGCGATTGAGCTATGTAAACATAACTGAACGCAGCGGCTGTTGGTGCGCTCATGTTTACTGTCCGATGTAACAGAGACACTAGTTAAAGGTTCCGCTCAAATGAAACGTCACAAATATTCAGCTAAGAACAACGACTTCTGGTTCTATTGAGTTAATAAAATAATGCTGAATGTATTCGCCTTTTCGGCTAGATGACTCGCACACATGTACCCCAATAAATCACCTTCACACACGAACAGGGTGAGTAAATAACCGTGTTGGTGCACACACGTATTTCTTCCTGTGGGCAACCTGCTAGCCGTCACACAAGCCTTTCGCAGAAAAACACACTTATTTACGATTGGTAAACATGTAGAAAAAGATAATCGTTTCGTATAGAGATTTTAATTACACTTAAACGCAAGAATCGCGTCGCTTAACCGTCGAAGTATTAGTTGCGCTTGTATAGCCTAAAATAACCACGCGAACCTGTCAAATAAGAAGCATGAGGTTGCTGCAATGTGTGCTAGTTGTTGCATTCATATGTTAATATAGCATACGTCATGCATTATATAACATTTTAAAGATTCGTGTTAGTAAATAAGCAGTGCTTATGGACAGAGAAACCTTTCATAACTGTTGTAGTTTGGTCAAAATGCCCAGACAAATACAGCAGCAGCACTCCTCTCATTTCATTGAGTACATAGAGAGAGAAATACCATACACCAAATTCTTCAAGAACCACCTGATCCCAAACCATCCGTGCATGTTCTCCAAAAAATTCACAGAGGACTGGAACTGCAGGAAAAACTGGGTTACAGAAGATGGGAAACCTAATTTTCAAAGGCTTCTGCATGAATTTGGTGAGTAAAAAATGCTAATATCATTGCATTTTTATTTTATTTGTATTCCTGTGTGTCATGCATTGCAATTCATTTATTTCTACATAGTTTTCTCACTCTTTGCAGGAAAAAGAAAGTACTTCTTAAATTAATAGCCTAATATTTGCATTTCTGCAGATGAGACTCCTGTTCCTGTAGCAAACTGCAGTGCAAAAGAATACAATGCCAATCCCAAGCAGATTATGCCTTTCAAGGCGTTTATACAGTACTGGAGAGAGTACATACAGAATGGACATTCTTCACCAAAAGGATGTCTGTACCTGAAGGACTGGCATTTGCAGAGGTACAGCTATTTTTTAAAGAGCATGTTTATTTCTTATAATGCATATACCATAGGCTATTTTACATACTTTGGACAACATATACTCATTTTGATTGTGAGACAGTAGAATCACATTTCATATTCGTCTCTAGGAACTTTCCTGACCACAACATGTACAAGACCCCAATTTACTTCTCCTCTGATTGGCTGAATGAATATTGGGACACTATTGAAGTGGATGATTATCGATTTGTCTACATGGGACCTAAGGGATCATGGTATGAATGAATCAATAGCAAAATAATATATATTATATTAAACATATTAAAATATGGTTTGCAAGGGACTCCTTGCCAACCTACTTGTTGTTTGTTGGAAGTTAAGTTAAGCTAAAGTGATAGTTCTCATCATTTAATCACTCTTGTGCCATCCCAGATGTGAATGACTTTCTTTCTTCTGCTGAAAACAAATGAAGATTTTTAGAAGAATATTTCAGCTCTGTAGGTCCATACAATGCAAGTGAATGGTGACCAGAACTTTGAAGCTCCAAAAATCACATAAATGCAGCATAAAAGTAATCAATACTACTCCAGTGGTTAAATCCATGTATTTTTAAGCGATCTAATTGGTTGAGAACTACCAAAATATATAGAAAAAATGTCTTTCTTTTTCCTACCTTAATTCATTGTTTTATTTTGTACAGCATTTTGGTGTATACTTGTTGTTATTATGTGCTCTCTAAATACATTTACCTTGACCTTATTCACTGTACATCTTGTACGTCTTGCAGTCTCTAGGCACTAATCACAATCATGATTTCAAGCTCGATTACAATTCCTAACGCTTGATGCATGCACAGAGCGCTAGATGGCATTAAGAAGTATAATCGAGTTTGAAATCGCCAAAGAGACTGCTGATGTCATGATTTATAGTGGGGAAAAAAACTATTTTGGTTTGTTCTCACCCAAAACCAGTTTCATGCAGATGGCTTCTGCAGATATGGATTAACCACTTGAGTTGTATGGATAATTTTTATGCTGCCTTTGTGTGCTTTTTGGAGCTTCAAAGTTCTGGTTCTCATTTATTGTATTGTATGGACCTACAGAGCTGAGATATTCTTCTAAAAAGCTTAATTTAAGTTCAGCAGAAGAAAGTCATATGCATCTGGAATGAAATGAGGGAGAGAATTTTCATTTTGGAAAATTATCCCTTTTTATTTTTGCAATTCTGCTTAGCAGAGATAGAGTTGTATTGTAATGAATGTTTTATATTGTTTTGCAATTTCAAAATCTTTTTAAATTCAGCTAATACATAAGAAAATTGCATTAATATTTGGTTAAATATATCAAAATGTATGTCTTATTTTAACCCTTGAAGCTAATGTTTTTGTGCTTGTCTGCAGGACACCTTTCCATGCAGATGTGTTTCGCTCTTATAGTTGGTCTGCAAATATCTGCGGACGGAAGAAATGGCTCCTGTATCCTCCAGGTCAAGAGGAGTTCCTCCGAGACTGTCATGGCAACTTGGCCTATGATGTAACTGCACCTGTACTTCAAGACAAAGGTCTGTACACACAGTTTGAAGAGGCCTGTCAGCCTTTAGAGATCATTCAAGAAGCTGGAGAGATCATCTTTGTACCAAGTGGTTGGCATCATCAAGTTTACAATTTGGTAAGTAAACATTTTTAAAAGGATATTTCAACCAAAAATGAAAATTCTCTCATCACTTACTCAACCTCATGAAATACCAGATGTGTATGACTTTCTTTCTTCTGCAGAACACACATTTTTAGAAGAATATCTCAGCTCCATACAATGCAAGTGAATGGGTGCCAAAATTTTGAAGCTCAAAAAATCTAAAAAAGACATCATAAAAGTAATCCATACAACTCCAGTTGTGAAATCCATGTCTTCTGAAGAAATATGATAGGAAACTTTATAGTAAAAAAGGACTTTGATATTGATCTTTGTCTCACCCACACCTATCATATTGCTTCTGACGACATTGATTGAACCACTGGAGGAGTAAATGAAAATTCCTTCAATGGTGTTCAAAAGCACTGCACATATTATACATATATATTATTGTAATGTTGTGATTATATATATATATATATATATTTGAATTTCTATATCTTTAATGCATGACATTTTTATGCAGATAATACTTTTTTTTTTTTTAAATAAAGAGAATATTTCAAGATTTTTCCAAATATTACTTTTAATATTATTGCAATTTTTCACACTCAAATTTAAAAGTACACCATTCAAACACACTGTGGACCAATTGCAAAAAATTGGTCTCAATTTGACTGAAAACCCCCCAAAAAATAATGTTTATAATCTTATGATAAACAAATTTTTGTTTTATTTTGTAAGCATGTAAATCTGATTATGTTCACTCTATATCACTTTGAAAAGTCTCATTTCAGTCCACTAGACTGCAGCAAGCACTAGTAAAAAGGATTTTTTCTCTATCATATTCCATCACAATACACCGATCTGAAATGTAGGTGGCACTATAACGCATTTTAGCCCTCACAGATGTGCTCATCCATAGACATTTAGTCTAATTTTCAGTTTATGCACCACCCTCAATATTTCATTGAATGTCTCTGCCTCTGAATGGACTAAACGCTCAATCTAGGTGTCAATAGAAAGCTGAGATCCTCATCTTTGCGATGGTGTGTATATATATATATATATTAGCATCAATACAAAACATATTTTTATGATGATTTGTTTTGTATGCATATCCTTCTGGTTGGCATATTTTGTTCTGGTAAAGTAAAAATGGCTAATTGCTTAGACAACTACCTAAGGTAAAAGCAAATATAACGTTTTTAGCTATTTGGGGTTTACAGCAGCAGTGATTGATGCATAAAAGAGGAGTATGTATTTGATGACTGACAGAAATCTTATTTCATTTTGTGATTTAAAAAAAAAAATGTAAACTGTGGTATTAGGGCAATAAGTTAATGAGATGGAATGAGAGCTTTCATTTGATGTATGACTTGTCCATTTAAGTGCCACGTGAAAGACTTATGTATTCATATTAATACTTCTACCCCATTACCTCTAGGGGGCGCTAATCTGCGACGCAAATCTTTATTTTGTGTAACATAAATACAAAAGTGATGGTGTTTTCTGAAAAATATATATTCCCCCCTGTGGACCTGCCGGCATGTGGACATATGCCACTAATGAGAATTTGGGGAAATGTCCATGTCGTGAAAATAGTTACAATGAAAAACATAATAAAAAAATGGGCCAAAATAGGCTTAATTTTCTTTAAGCAAAATCTAATTCATTCATCTATGAGAAAAACCCATATTGCAAATATTTCTGTAGTGTGATCTAATAATCATCAGATGATCATGATTCTCTTTATAATAGGAGGATACCATCTCCATCAATCATAACTGGCTGAATGGTGTTAATTTGGACATCATGTGGCAGTTTCTTCAGGAGGAACTTTCCTCCGTCCAGAGAGAGATTGAGGAATGGCGTGATACTATGGACACCTGGCATCAGCATTGTCAGGTAACACTTTATTTTCACAGTAGCTATAGGATTTACGTGGCCTGTTTTAATTGAACCTTTTTCATTGTCCCCAAAATATAATTGGACACTTAAGCCACACTTAAAAATGCCATTCACAGATTTTTATGTGTGGCTAAAGTGTCCAATACTTGTATGCACAACAGTAAATTTAATTGTTTTGAATAATACATTGTAACTTTATTCAATTTTAGGTGATCATGAAATCATGTACAGGAATCGATTATGGGGAATTTGCCTCTTTTCTTAAGACCATCGCGAATAATCGAATATCCTCCTTGAATTCATGCCCCAGAAATGCAGATAATTGTCAAGGCCACCTTGCTGAAACTCTATTTGCTTTAGGCCCTCACCATGCAGCATTTGATCTGCAGAGAGTACTGTATATATTTGAGAGCATGCTTAGCAATGAAGATTTTAAGAGACTGGATCCTTCAGCCCTGAGCTTCAAACCTGAGGAATTGCTTCAGGAGATCAGAGAGGCTGTTCAAACCATTGTATAAAATGCATGTGCTACTGTATGTGGAAGATCAGCCATGACAAATACATTAAATCAATCATTTTAACAATGTATGTCTCTTGAGAGATTTATTTAAACTTTTGTTTATACTGTCATTTTAATACTTAAATAGTAGAGCATGGTGCATGTAAATGTGTGTTTACATACTCGTTATTAAACCAATTATTCCTAATAAGCTAACATGTGAGGTCATGTTCAGTAAATGCCTTAAACGGGTTTTCTTAAAGGAATATTTCATCCAAAACTGAAAATGCTCTCATTATTTACTCACTCTCTTGCCATCTCAGATGTGTGTGACTTTCTTTCTTCAGCAGAGCACAAATATATTAAGAATATTATAATGCAAGTGAATGGTAGCCAAAACTTTGAAGCTCTATAAAGCACATAAAGGCAGCATAAAAGTAATCCACAAGACCCCAGTGTTTAAATCCATGTCTTCAGAAGTGACATGATAGATGTGGGTGAGAAACATCAATATTGAAGTCCTTTTTTACTACAAATCTTTGACCAGCTCTCCTATGCATGTTCACAAGAGGACCAATTCTGCATATCGCCACCTACTGGGCAGGGAGAAGAAAAGAAAAGAAAGGAGGGATAAAGGAAAAGGACTAAATCAATCATATTTGCACAACAGCCCAGTGGGTGGCGATATGCTAAAAAAATGCAAATCACCAAAAAGCAGAACTCGGGCTTCTTGTGAACGCGCATAGAAGGGCTGGTCAAAAGTGGAGATTGACAGTAAAAAGGACTTAAATATTGACCCGTTTCTCACCCAAACATGCCTTATCACTTCTGAAGACATTCATTTAAACACTGGAGTCTTAAGATTACTTTTATGCTGCCTTTTATGTGCTTTTTGGAGGTTCAAAGTTCTGATCACGATTCACTTGCATTGTATGGACCTACAGATCTGAAATATTCATCTAAAAATATTAATTTGTGTTGGCATTGGGATGGCATGAAGATGTTTAAATGATGAGAGAATTTACCTTTTTGGGTGAACTATTCCCTTAATCAGGGTAAGGGCATAAACTGTTTAAGCAAAAAACAATCAATATTTTGCCCATGACCTGATTTCACTCTGCATGTAAACATCTTCACTAGCATTCATACCATTTTATCCAATGTGCACATCAAAAGCAGAGAATTATCTGATTATGTCATGCATCTCAGGACTAGTTACGTTGTCAGTTTTCGTCAATAAGCTGATTTTTAATAGTCAGCATAAACACGCATAATGATACCCAAGTTGTGACACTGGAAGTGGCATATCAAAGAAGTAGATGGTAGTAAATAATTTTTTGCAAATGTATTTACATTTTCTCTGCTGCAGCATTTCAATCATATTAACATGTTACGTACGAAAGATCTCAGTCAAATAATGTAAAGCTTATATTTCACCCTTCATGGTTTGCATTATGAAAATGTATTATTTGTAAGATACCATGTATAAATAAAGCACAGGTTGTTTGACGGTTTAAAACGGATGCCTTGTCAGATTTTACATTGTACTAACTAACTTGGAAGTAGGAGTTGAACAGGTGAACTTTGACATTACAACTACTGTAAGAATATAAAGAAATGTGTTTAAGGAATTTTATTTTTAACGAACATCTCTGAAAAATGTTCAGTTAAAATAGTTTTCAATTGACTCAAAATCGAAATAAATATATTTTGCAGTGCAATAACAGCAGTCTTATTCTGGTGTTGCTGATTAACCCTTTATTTATCGTTCACGTTTTTTGGCCACCAGTCAGGCACACTGGCCTGTAGAGTTACTGTCATGTCATCAGAGGATTTAACTTTGAGGGACACTTTTGCATGAGCCAAGCGTATAAGGCTCAAGCCCAGTTTGCCAATTCCTGCCTTGTGCTTCCCTGCTGGTTTGCCCCCCTCAGTCTCCAAAGCAGCCCCTTGGTTCAGATTCTCAGCCAGGGCAGACATGGTCACAGGCATTAGGCGCTTCCGTATTACACCGGTGTGGTGAGTTCTGGCAGTTAGTTCCTGTCCGATGTAGCAGCCCTTGCTGAAGCTGATTCCCTGCATGTAGACCAGGTTAGACTCCAGTGGAAGGGCCTCACCTGGTGGGAGGTCTTTGACTCCTTCAGGAAGTCCTATAGAAATGAAAATATAAGAGGTTTGATTACAAGAAGAAAATCAAAAAGGAAGGTTTAAGTACATTCAAAATCAGGTTTTCAGGAGTCACAATTACTAAAGATGATGTGACAGAATGTTAATAATAATTTATAATTATTAATAATATAATAAATTCTAATGAAAACAATAATATTATATAATTGATACAACAAAAAAAGAAAAGCAATAATAACTGATCCGTCAAAAGAGCCAAATGGGTAGTTGAATATATAGAGAATGGTGCAAACAATGCAAGTGAATGGTGGCCAGAACTTAGAAGCTCCAAAAAGCACATAAAGGAAACACAAAAGTAATCCATAAGACTCCAGTGGTTAAATACATATCTTCATATGACAGGTTTTGGTGAGAAACATAAATATTTAAGTCCTTTTTTATATAAATCTCCACTTTCACATTTTTCATTTATTTTTGACTATTCATATTTGTGCATCACTTTGTCCATATTGCCATCTACTGGGCAGGGAGGATAATTTATAGTAAAAAAAGGACTTAAATATTTATGTTTCTCACCCACACCTATCAAATCACTTCTGAAGACATGGAATTAAACACTGGAGTCTTTTGGATTACTTTTATGATGCCTTTATATGATTTTTGTGCTTCAAAGTTCTGGTCACCATTCACTTGCATTGTAAAAAAATCCTCTAAAACTCTTAGCTTGTGTTTTGCAGAAGAAAGAAAGTCACACACATCTGGGATGGTATGAGGATGAGTAAATAATTAGAGAATTTACATTTTTGACAAAATGAACAATTATTTTAAATAATATTTTAAATTCACAAATATTTGATAACTGAGCATTTACATGATTTATTGACAAGGTTATTGGTAGATTTGGAAAGTGCATAGCATTAGACGGAATTAGCACTTTAGTTAATCGTCCAATATCATGCACAGTTATTCACAGATCATCTGAAAAAATGCAGAATGTCATCTTATTAAAACATATTGGACTATCACTAGTTTTAGATCAAGCAGAAGTTGTCAAACTGCAGGACGCTGCTGTCACCATCACTACTTTACATGACTCAACTACCCAAATAAACTTTCATCAGAGAGAATTACTCTGATTTTATGTCCCAAAATTTGCAATTGCAATAATGTGCGTTTAATACCAATTTCATAGCGGTGTCTATGGTATTCTTCGGTGTTGCCCGCTCGACAGGCCGAGATGATCTCCGTTGGATTGACCTCACTATTAGTGATCATTCTCCAGCCCATGAGTTGAGTTCTTGGGTCTTTTCCCAGCACCAACACTTTTTCTGCTGCAGTAACATCTGGCTTTGACTTTCCCAGCACAGCATTTTTATCTTGAGGAAACAAAGCCCAAAGTGAGAGACTGGGACAGAGGCTGATGCTCACTTTGCGACGTATCTTGTAAACTTTCAGATGCCGTATGACGGAGTCCTGTACAGTGCTGTCACACTCCAGAAGTACCCCATTAAGGCCAATTGGGGTTTCTTTTAAACTGAAAATACATAAATGCATAACATAAAATGAACACAGCCGTTTTCCTCACAAAATTCAACAAATAGTTGCTATTATAATTCTACTATTTATTATTATTATTATTATTTACATTATATGTAGCTACATTTGGATCCAAATGTCTGAGACCACATTCAAAATCTGTGAATTTTTTTCTGTATTCTTTTTAATATAAACCATTTTTTTTTTTTTTACATTAACCTATAGTAGTAGCCTATTGTGTGTGTGTGTGTGTGTGTGTGTGTGTGTGAGTGAGTGTGTGTGTAGTGGGTTCTTTTTTAAATTCAACAACTCAAGGTGGGACAGTGAGATAAATGTCGAGGTCACGCCCATGTCTCACTTTTTCATCATAATTCACAGTTCCAGCTCCTGTACAATATGTATCATGCCTAGTTTACATGTCACGCTAAAGAGATGTTAAAATAATGTCATATATATTACCTGTATATGATGATGTCATACAGTGTTCTGCCTTGAACTTTGAGCATGTGTGCATACATGGCTGTGAGTCCATCTTCTCCCAGAAGGTCCATGTCATTGGTGATAATTCCTTGAAGAAAAGAGTTCGTGTCATGTCCAGTTACATTGATAAGAGTCCTGTGCGGTAGGCTGTAACAGGTCAAGTGTCCCGCGGTGTGTGTGGGTTGATCTTGACTGTGTTTTCTGATCTGAGTCCTGCACACACTCTCATATTTCATACAGGACGGCAAGAATCGCTGCGCCTGGAGTCCGCTTGATCCTGCCGCGAGCGCTCTGACAGCACGGCCAAACAAATCCAGCTTATACATTGTTGTTTACCTCAGCGCGAATCTAAAAAGCTTGAAGTTCCCCAAAGCGAGACGACTTTGCCTAATCGTGTCCTTTCTCCATCCACTTTGCTTCCCATAATGCAATGCGCTGAACGTTTATTTGCTACCATGAAGCCTACCATGGCGAAGGTTAAACTTATAAATATTAATTGAGTCATTGCGGATGTTGTTTCCTGTTCCGTCCAATGGGATCGAATCACCTTCTATTAATATTCATGAGCCAAGCCTTCGCCGTGTGAGAAGAATGCATTCTAAACGTTACCTCACGTAATTATTAAGAATAAGCCACGCCTTGACCTTTTAGCAACAATATGCTGAAATCTTCTCTTAAACATTAGTACGGAGAGACTGTCCATGACAATGTAATTCTTGAAAACTTTTATGAGTCTTTGTTTCATGATATTGTTTTGCTATAACTTTTAGTGTTTATTCAGAGAGAAAACAACATTATTAAATACTTCCAGTATTAAATAGTATGAAACAATAGTATATTAGGATAAATTATGTAAATAGGCCTACTATATAATGTATACATAGAGAGCAGTGGGGATTTCTTTAAGACTGCAAGGGAAGCTCAGCTTCCCCTATAATGTCAAAAAAATAATGGTCAAATATGTACTACTGTGTAAACAATTTATTGACTAAAAATGCGTTAGAACACGTTCATCTCGAAGACGAGTTCGTTCAGAATCAGCTACATTACATATAGCAGGTCGGCTGACTCGATTTACTTCTCATACATTCCCGTAGCGTCAGTGCATTTCCCTGTTGAAGCCGAGCGTCCATTGACTTCAATGGGGCTGCTCTGAACAGTTTTTTTCAGTGCTCCGAAAATAGACGGTCATTGGATAAATGCTGCGATTATGTCCCGCCCACGGATGCTCAGCGTCTCTGGGAGTGAATGAGGAGTGGGCTGGCCCGGACTCCGGGCTTCCGCGTGATGATTGGAGGATCTGTCGAAAGACTGCATCTCCTTTTGATTGACAGCGAATCTGTACTATAAGAAGTCACTGAAGCTATTTCGCGCTCAGTCCCATCGCGGATTTCTCAAGTGTAGTCGAAAGACAAACTGCTGCAACCTATTTCTTTATATTTGTTTGGCGAAATTGCTAGTCAATTTGCATAATACATTTCACACAGTTATACACCACATTCCTTGTTTCAGTTTTACCAAGTTTAATATATTTTGTTTTAGAGCGTTCGTTCGTTCGTTCGTTCATTCATTCATTCATACAGTAGGCTAGGCTAGCGTCGTACGGGTGAAACTGCGCACGATGGCAGACGGTGCTAATATTGTCGACCTGATTTTGGCGAAGCCATTTGAAAGTCTTCCTTACGAGGAAAAAATTAGAATTAAACAGCAGGGCAGATCAACACCTAAGATTGATTTAGTGCAAAAAATAGGGAAAAATAACAGGTCTTTTCAGCTCTCCTGGTATGACAAAGTTAGCTGGCTGACTGGAAGTGCTGTGACAAATAAAATGTACTGCTGGCCATGCCTCGATGAAACCATCTCACGGATGTGTTGTTTGGTCAAAAGTGGGGTTTGGAGATCTGTCTAACTTTGACAGGGCATATAAAAGACATGAAAAGAGCAATGAACATGTGAGTGCATGTGCAAGATTAAGTTGCATGGGCAGGATCAGGGTTGAGCATGCAATCAATGAAGGTGCTCGCATTCAAGTGACTAAACATAATGAAACAGTCAAACAAATAGGGCAGAATTTACTTTTAAATAAGTTTATAATGTAGGCCGAAAATGAGCTTCCCCTCTTTGAAAGACCAGCAGCCGCCACTGATAGAGAGATCAGCCACAACATTAAAACCACCTGTTAATATTGTGTAGTTCCCCCTTGTTCCTCCAAAACAGCGCCAACCCACATCTGAGGAGATCAGCAGTTACAGAATACTCAAACCAGCCCGTCTGGCACCAACAATCATGCCAAGGTCCAAATCACTCAGATCACCTTTTTCCCCATTCTGATGGTTGACGTGAACTTTAACTGAAGCTCCTGACCCGCATCTGAATGATTTTATGCACTGCTTCCACACGATTGGCTGATTAGAGAATCGCATGGATGATTACCAGACAACAATGCATTCTGGGTATCTGCATAGTACAAAACTCAGCATTGGCACCCAGAATGCATTGTGGTAAGAGTTTGAAATTGAGTTTTTTGATTGTCACCATTGTTGAGTTTTCTATGCTGAGTCTTGATATCTGTGTGTATAACTATGCAAAAGTTTTTTCTCACAAGAGGTTGTTGCATTCTTTACTGGCAGCACAATGCAGAATAATGAATGCTCTCTGGGAGCCGGGCTAAATGAACAATCACTGTTATTGCATTCCTGATATACAGACCCTCAGTCACCCCTCAGATTACATACATGTTACTTGCACATTATAGTAATAAGAAAAAAATAGAAAATGTATTAATATAATAAACAATTTATATAGATCCATCATCCAGAATCGCTGGAGTATCTACAGATATACTTCCCTCCTAGGTACGTTTATAAAGGGCGCACTCTTTAACGCTCATCTTAGCCACACAAAGCAGATACATTTCATAGCACATTTCAGATTAGCAGAACTGTCATGATATCATAACAGTGTAACTATGTAAAATTTATATTTACAGATTAACTGTAATAGTATGATGTTTGCAGTTCTATGATGTTGCTTATGTTCCCAACGTGCACTGCGAAATGAAGAAATGTCATTCTATTAGACTCAGAACAGCATAGGATAAAGTAAATGACAATTTATTGGTCAATAATATAATAATAAAGTAAAGTCTTTGGCGTAAGCCCCCTATCTGTCGGTCTGGTGAAAATTTTAGTGACCCATAAAATCCTGCCAGGGAAGACTGCAGGGGCGAGGAGCCTACCCCATATCAGACGAAGACTTGCTAGTGGTGGTGGGGAGGAGGTGGATGCCACAGTGGCTGAAACGATGATGAGTACCATGCAAGTCTCTCTGACATAACTACCGCTTAAGCTTCCATGGAATTTTTACTGTTTTCTGGTTTATTTTGCGGTTGTTTTTGTTGTAATTCTTAGTTGCTTTTTTTTTTTTTATTTCACTTTTTTAACTTAAAATATGTTTGTAGAGTGTTTATACCCATGTATATCCATAAAACAACAGACACTTAGCTAATTAAAATAACTCTTTTAGAAACCCATTTAAATGCTTCTAAATTTACAGTAACTTACAAAAATCATCTAACAGATCTTATGAGCACACCAAGTGTCTGATCATTAGTTTAGCTTTTGCCATTCTTCCAAGTCATACAGTGCAATAGGGATGGGCGATAACACTTATTTTCTTTTCAAAGCGATACCAAGTACTTTTAGGCCAGAATCGCCAATATCGAAACCAATACCGATACCTCTAATACATTTAATTTTTCCGAATTCTTTGGATAAAATTATATTTTTGTTTTGTTTGGATAACATAAATTATTACTTAAATATTATATATATTTATAGGCCTAAGCAGAAAATTATCAGGCTGCTTTGTTTACCTTTGGAAAAATTAGTTAGTATAAGCAACATATAAACCACAAAAGGGAATTGGCGAGTGGTATTTGCATGCGTAAGACATCGTTCGTGGATGTGTCATGTTCTCACTGCAAGAACATGACCATGGCAACATTCCGGTCGTGGCTTGCCTTCGTAAGAATGCAAGCCACTCCAGCGGCTCCCCGCCTCGGTCCTTCTACCTACGGGTTTGAGGCCAGTGATTTGGGGACCTCAATGAGACATCTCTGCATGGGTAAATCCCCACGGACCTCCCATTCCCCCAGCATGCTCGTTTGCCCCGATCAGGCTTCCGGATGAGTGCGGCAGCTTGTCTCAGGGCGAGATCGACCTCTTGTCCGGGGCCCGTGAAGGTGATGAGCTCTCGAGCGCAGCATCGGAGAGCTGGCTCGTCCAGTCGGACGCGGAACCCTCCACTCTCCCCTGAACCCTCGCGGCTCAATGATTGGTTCCTGGGCCCGAACCGCCGCTCACAGCCATGCCCCGCCCCAGTTCCTTTCTTCCCGGAAATGCATGAGCAGCCGACCAGACGTGCCGGCACACAACTGGCCCCCTGGACTACGCAAATATGCGTTACCCCCAGTGAGCTTACTTTCACAGACCCTTTGTAAGGTCAGGGAGGACGAGGAGCAGGTCATCCTAGCAGCACCCTACTGGCGCACCTAGACTTGTTCACGGACCACACGCTCCTCTTTCTCCACCCAGTTGTGGTACAGTTCAGATGAAACATCAAATATGCACTGGTGCTCCTGCCAATGTTCCACAAATTTTTCCTCCAATTCTTTGGTCCAATGAGACTTTCTTGAAGCCACAGTCATGCTAGTTGATGTTCAGTAGCAGGTACATCAGGACTCCTCACACTGAAACTTCACATGCCACATTTCTTACTCTCTCATTGGCTGTAGGTCAACGTTGCAGTTGTATTCAGTCAAAACACATTTCACATTGAGCGATTAGGAATAGCAGACAGGTCCAGATATTTAACATGCTAGATATCTCGCTAACATAGTCAACGCGTCAGCACTTCTCTCAGATTGCATCTTTGATAATTCATACATTGCGATAGTCAATCACAGGAGCAAGCTCTGATTTGTCTATGGATTCTTTTGTCAGCAATAGGGTTGTGCCGATGGACGATATCACGTATGCTATTTAAAAAACTGTAGTATATGCCAGAGACGTGACAGTCTGTGAAAATACCGTGTCAGGCAGGCTACACAAATATTGATCTTGACATTGTTAGCTTCTTGTCTTTTTTTTTACATGTCTTACACTGTACATTTAGATAAAAATATTTTATGTTGTAGGATTCAAGAAAATAGCCTTAATTAATTATTAGTAGTTGTAGTGTCTCAGAAAATCTTGCTCATTGTCACATAGCTCTTGTATACACTGAAGCGGCAGTTTAAGATAAACCCAGACCAGCGAACGTCAAATAACTTTTGTCTGGTTAATACTTTTAAAGAAAAATTTCCTTGGCCATAAATCCATAATGTCAAATCAAATGAAAGAAACAAGGTGAATATGAATAACACACATTTATTAAAACATAGAAGAACAACAAATAAAGAACAAGAAAACGGAACAACACTCAGACCGAAACTCGGCATTAACATTTCACTTATAATTAGCAGCACAATTAACTTCAGCACAGGCTACAAAATAAATTATGTTATTGAAATATTGTAAAGTGGTCATATGAACTACACAAATGAATGTTTAAAAAATAATATGCAAAAATCGAATAGCTCCAGCAACGGATGGCTGAAAAATGCGTAAAGAAGTCTAATATCTTTCACCATAGACCATGTTTAAATTTCGATGTTTCTGGCCAGAAATACCAACATATTCACTTTATCTGGTTTTAATAAGCTGCGGATTGGAGTAACTACACTACCCGCTGTGCTGAAGACCCGCTCTGATGGAGTACTGGTAGCACATATGCACAGATATTTCCGTGCTAATCTTGCCATGAACGGAAACCTTTTGTCGTTCGTTTTCCACCAAGTCAGCGGGTCCTCTTCCCCATCAATGGCCATTTCCTGCAGGTACATGGTCATTTCTGCCTCGACCTTTTGCTCAGTGAGTAAAATAACGAAATTATAGTTTTTAAGTAGAAAATAGTATTTATGTAAAGAGATATATTAAAATAAATAGTGCACAACTCTTCTTAAGTGAAAGCTAAAAAAAAATAAAAAATGCTTCGTGTCGTGCAACCTACTGATAAAGCGCCGAAGAGTCATTAGTTGGGTTAGTAAAATAACGAAATTATAATTTTTCATATAATTATCATCGTCCATCACGATGTTTTACTGTCAACATCGTCAACTGCCAATTTAGGGGACATCGCCCAACCCTAGTCAGCAATCTCCACAAAACTGTCGGCGAGCAAAAATTTATTCAGTTACAATAAAATAGATAAACACAGAAGAAAAGGGCATTCAATGTGATGTAACAGGAGTAAAGTGCTAATATAAAAAGGCGAACAGCAAACTGCTGTAATATAAAGTCACGACACCAATTTAAAAAATAACTCTTGAGCTGGGGTTTACCAGTAGCAAGGCAGGCTAGATACAGGGCTTTAATAATGCCCACAATAATAAATACCCATGTGCAACAGATCACACGCTCACACACTCCAGTGAGATTCACTAAAAAGATATGCACACAGCACTCAGTGAAAGGAGAAACACCACCACATGAGGATGACTAGCCTGCCCACTCCAGACCCCCAGCTCCTAGAAAGACAAAAAATAAAGAGAAATCAAAAGCAAATTCAACAAAACCAATGATTACAGAAGAGAAATCAAATTAGAAAATAAACGCAAGATCTTATAATCGGCCAATCAAATTATAATAGCAAAAGACACTCAAACCTAAGGATATCCACTCCAATCGTTAGTGGCACCGCAGCAAGGAGTTTAATCCACTGGTGTACCACAAACTCAGTCAAACCAAAGGCAAGTAGTAGCAGCTAACAAAAATAAATAAAAACAAACATTTAAGCTCGAAAGCCAGTGAAACAAAACAAAAACACTGAAACAAACTTCAAACTTCAAGCCATGCAGCGACAGAGCAGGAAGAGATGCGCTAATGGGCTGATTTATTCACCTACATGCAGAGACATACCATCTATCCAGCAGCAGATGCTTCAAAGTTCACGAACAGGAGAGCAGCAGTCATCAAACGACACACAGCATGAAAGCAGTTCATTAATGCGGAACAATTCAACTCCAATGTACAGCGATCAGCCGCACTATAAGGCATAGCGAGCACACCCAAGCAGCTTTCCCAGCTCTGACGCAGAGCATCTGAAGCAGCAAACACCAGAGCAGACACCAGAGCCACAGATATATAAATAATTAAACGATTTCTGGTTAACCAAGATAAGTACTACGTGTCAGAATGAAATAATCAAAATCATGGCTTCAAAAGTAATAGATTCAATCATAAATTAAGTAAAAAATACAGCGTTTTCCATCATTGCAGATGAAACAATGGATCTGTCAAGACACAAGCAAGTTGCTCTCATAGTGCGCGTAAACCAGTCATTTGAAATACAGAAGCGGTTTATTGGCTTCTACAGGACGCTGCAGACGGAAGTGGCTTCACTTGCCACTCTGATCTTGAGTACATTATTAGCCTAGCCATTATAAAACTTATGCACTTCTCAGAAATGTGCAAGACTTCAACTATCTGTACTGCATGATTTTATGCGGAGAGTGCTAATGCAAACAAACCACCTGTCCAAATTTCTTCAATCAAAAGACTTTACATATCAAACAGCAATGGCGATGGCTAAATCCATAGTGTCTGTACTAAAGGAAATGAGAAGTGATGATTTTCCATCCCAAACCTTTTAATCACGTCAATGAACTGTGCCAGAAAAACGTTTATTCTGGCCCTTGTGATCCACGCAAACGGTTTATTGCCACAAAACTGAGAGGAGGGGTAAAGTCCTCTTTTAACAAGGTAAGGCTTTTAAAGCATGTACATTTGTTATTTTTTATCTAATGTTTAGTTGTCACAAAAATACGATTAGGTCATATGTTTGTTAAAGCATTTCATCTTGGGAGCCACAAGGTGGCAGGCTATGTTTATTATGAATGGAAAGTTTCTGATTAAGGACACCCGCTGGTCATCTCATTACTGAGGTGCAGTCATCACTGTGTTCTATTTAGAAAACTTGCTATGTGGTTAACAAATACCGGAGAGATTTGGGGTAATTAAAACTACTTTGTCTACTGACCCTGTACACTGCATACCAGCAGGAACTTTAAATTGTGCTGAGGATGCTGAGGTCCGTTCACCAGTGAAGCGTTAAGCGGCGAGGTGGAGAGATTGCGAAGGGTAGAGGGCATCGAGAAAAGAGACGATCGCTGTATTGAAGGAAGAAATTCGGAGAAAATGATATCTGTGCACCTGTTCTTATAGCGGTCAGTTTCGCGCCAAAACAGACGGGGTTCAAGCACAAATGTTTTTTTTTTTTTTAATAACTTATGACATTATATTATTGCGAAATGTGTTGTTTTTACCTTCTTTTTTTAAATAACCGAAAATAAGTTGTTTACGTTCGCTATTATTGTAATGCCTAACCAGTGAATGAGACATGAGGTAACCTGAGAACGTTGCGATGGATTCCACCAACACGTCTCTCCTCCTGGCGTGTAAACTCTGCTGATAGAGGAGGCGTGGCTTTTGGACACCTCTGAAGCGAGGGCGGGCTTTATACTTTGCTAGCCTCTCTGGATTACACACACTAGCTTTAACCTCAGATTACTCCAATCACACAGAACCTGTCATGTATACTGCAAGTTGCATTTAGGCATCAGTAAATTGACAAATAAATAATGATGTGCAAATTCTACTTGAATTCTGGTGAATGTTTCAGAAAATTAGAAACAGTTTCAGAGATTTTCCACCATGCATAATTTATTCCTGCATAGTGTTGTAAAATACAAGTATTGGTGTCTACAAACAGTTTATTATTCATTATTATATGAACACCCACATCATGTTTCAGGTGTGAGTGGGGGAGATGCAAATGTTCTGTAGTAATGGAGAACATGTCCTGTATGCCCTGTTATACTGCTCGTTCTGACTGCACCTTAGCTACATGGTTCTATGAGAGAAACAGAGATTCAGAGGTACTTGAACTGATTGCTGAAGGAATAAAGAACAATAACATTCATAGACAGGTCTGACTGCTCTCTAAACATCTATACCCCCCCCCCCCCCGTAAACTTTTCGGTCCGTAAGGAAATTCAGCTGGTCTGGGTAAATCACGCTGGTGTTAATCTGACAGACTCCAGATGTCAAAGATCTTGCAACAGAGAGTGGAGATGTCTGCTTAGTACTAGAAGAGAAGTTACAACCTTAGCCAGCTATACTGTCAAGTATTTAGGTGAGAAAACTGACAATTCCATATTACATTTATTACATGTGCTTGAATTTTAACTTTCCAGTATACAGAATTTAACTTTTTTGTCAAAGAGCCTAAAAAATGTGCTTCATGTGGTACATTAAATGGTTTTATTCTATTCAAAAATGCTAGTTAATTTGCCTAATTTTAGCTGACAAATTACATCACACCAACAAAAGCAATTTTTAGGGGTTAGATTAGGTAGAAATTGTTGCTTGATGTAACAAATGCAGGTTAAACTTTAGTGTGCATAACAGCCTCATAAGATAAGTGTCATTGACCTTTATTTTGCACCAGGAAAATGCCTTGTCTTGACACATTCTGCAATCTTTAGATATAATTGTCAATCTTCTGATATTTTCATGTGTCTTAATAAACAACAATATGTTTTATTAGTTACATTATACTATAATGAAGATATTTCTAAGCCCCAAACCCCAACCTGACCCTTAAACCTTACCACTTCTCAACAATATAAAACACGTATCAGGCAGATAAAGGTACAGACACAATCATTTTTAAAACATTTAAAAGAGTGTGGGATTTGAGTGTTAAGGCCCATTAAAGGGCGGCTCCTGAAGCCCCAAAAAAAGAAAATGACATTAGTCCATGGCAGAGCCGGTGCTCAGGGAAGTGGCTTCAGGAAGGGAGCGGGGTCCGGAGGCCTGGGATGTGGCTCCAGGAAGGGAATGAGGTCTGGCAGCTAGGGAGGCAGTTCCAAGAAGGGAGCGTGGTCAAGAGATGAGAGAGTAAGGATCCAAATACAGAACTTTAATAATAAACAAAAGAAGAGGATACAACAATGAAGTAATAATAATAAGCAGAAGGAAACAAAACTCTACAGCAGACTACTGGCAACTAAAGCACTACATACAAACAGGAACAACTATAAAAAATGTATAGATATATATACATTGGTGTTTGGAATAATGTACAGATTTTGCTGTTTTTTGAAGGAAATTGGTCCTTTAATTCACCAAAGTGGCATTCAACTGATCACAAAGTATATTCAGGACATTATTGATGTAAAAAACAGCAACATCACTATTTGAAAAAGTCATTTTTGACTGGCCCCATTTCCAGCAGCCATTACTCCAACACCTTATCCTTGAGTAATCATGCGATATTTCAAGATTAAAATTGAAGCTCCAATTTAAGGCAGCATACTGAATTGAGTTGTGGATCTAAAGATTACGCTGGCTTTTCTGTGTAATGTGATGATCATTTTCAGGGTGATTCTTTAAATATGGGTTCTGATGACATACATTTTTAAATCAGTGCAGCAATATATAACACAGAATATACCATCACAGATGTGTATGACTTTTTTCTTCTGCTCAACACAAATTAAGATTTTTAGAAGAATATCTCAGCTTGGTAGGGCCATACAATGCAAGTGAATGGGTGCCAACATTTTGATGCTCCAAAAAGAACATAAAGGCAGCATTCGTTTAGGGGTTCAATGTAGGGTGACCATACGTCCTATTTTTCCCGGATATGTCCTCTTTTTCGGACCTTTAAAAAGCATCCAGCCGGGATTTCTAAATTTGCGAAAATGTCTGGGATTCGGCTTTAGTTGCATAAAAGCATTCCCAAGGTTTAGTTGCACGCATATTTGCATTGCTTTAACTCCTCTTTGTAAGTCCCGCCTTCTCGCACACCAATTGGTCGATTATAAGAGGCTTGCAGCAACTATTGGCCAAATTCCTGCCTGTCAATATCTCCGGGATTGCGCAAAGCACTGTTGTGTTCGGCATCAAACAGTTGCCTGACAGTAGCAGCAAATGACAGCTGAGTGGAAACAATTGATTTAGAAGCACACATTAGCTCTGCCAAGCATAAAGGGTCAGCAAAAGGTGAAAGTTCATCGTGTAAATTCTTCTACTTTTTGCGACCAGGTAAAATTGTTATCCCATTGCTTCATTTTACATGGCCATTCAAAATAACAGTAATAGTAAATGAAGGCACACTCATGGCATCTTTTTCACTGTTTTAAAGTTTACATTCATAGTAACACTGATTTGAAACCTATTATCCATAAAGTAATATTAAGTTATTTTCTTGCATAATTTTTGAGTTAACCTTAAGAAATAGCAACTTATTACAAGCACTTTATTCAGCAAATTCAGCTTAAATTCAGCTGTCCAGCTCAATCTGTTGAATTGCCAAGAAATCTGATAACTTTAATTTGTTCATCTAATACAGATAAGATTTCTTGATAAGCAGACTTGTCATTGCGTCATCCTTATGGTTAATTTTTGTAATACATTAAAAGAATGTTATGCCTTTAAACACTAGAGGATGAAACAGGATATAATTTTGAGAGTACAAGATATTACATCCATTCATTGAAACCAGATGCACATATAGAGATCAACCTTCATGCGCAAAACTAAATAAATAATTCAACAATTATCAAAAGATGAGCTCTGAACAAAAATAAAACATTAAACCTTTAATAGTAACTGTATAATTGAAGTAAAATATAAGCTGAGGACTTATAAATCCATTGTGCAATATGAAAATGTTGAAACACAAACAAAGATTTTTAGAAGAATATTTTAGCTCTGAATGTCAATACAATGCAAGTGAATGGTGACCAACATTTTGAAGCTCCAGAAATCACATAAAGGCATCATAAAAGTAATCCATTCAACACCAGTGGTTCAATCAATGTCTCCAGAAGCTATTTGATAGGTGTGGGTGAGAAACAGATCAATATTTAATTTTTTTTTTACTATAAATTACCCTGTCAATCTCCACTTTAACTTTCACAGTCTTCATCTTGTGTTTTTGGTGATTCACATTCCTCATGCATATCACCCCCTACTGGGCATGGAGGAGAGTTTCAAAAAAGGAATTCAATATTGATATGGTTCTCACCAACACATATCATATCACTTTTGAAGATATGGATTAAACCACTGAAGACTTATGGATTACTTTTAAGATGCCTTTATGTGATTTTTGGAGCATCAAAATGTTGGTACCCATTCACTTGCATTGTATGGACCAAAAGAGCTGAGAAATTCTTCTAAAAATGTGGGATCTACTGAAGAAATTCATACACATCTGGGATGGCATGAGGGTGAGTAAATGATGAGAGAATTTTCATTTTCAAGGTCAACAATATAATCTTTCCTAGCAACATGTATAGGCTAGTTTTGTTAAGTTTACACAAAACAATAAATGAACTCCTACTAATAAAATCTCTGTTCAAGTCAATCATTTTTTAAAGCATGTTGAATTGAGTTGGTGTGTACTGAATGAGCATCATCCACTCTCTCTTTCTCCTCATCATCGTCTTCTTTCTCTAATGGTAGGTTCCACTATGGTGTTGCCAACTCGGTAGCATAGCAGTCACATATTGTACATTAAACAATGGCAATCACAAGTACTTTGCACAGTCATTGGACCTGTGTATCAATGTGTATCCATGTGTCTCTCTGGGTTTATATCATATGGCCAAGTATGTGAGTATGTAAGCACCCCCTTCTAACTAAAGGGTTTGGCTATTGCAATAACTCCAGTAAAAACATTCCAGGTAATTTGTAGATCCAACATTGTTGCAACAGACTGGGGAGGGTATTTGCTGTTCCAACATCACAATACCCCTGTGTACAAAGTGAGGTCCATAAAGAAATGTTTTACTAATGTGGAAGAACTTGACCGGCCTGCACAAAGCTCAGACCTGACCACCTTTGGGACAAATTGGAATGGCAACACCAATGCTTGACCTAACTGATGCTCTCAAATGGAAGCAAATCCCTGCAGCAATATTTTATCTAGTGGACAGCCTTCCAGAGGAGTGGGGCATGCCTTTTTCCAAGATAAATCTTGACATCAGCAGTCTCCTTGGTAATCATGATTTTAAGCTTGATTACACAGCCTTGTGCCACCAAGCAATCCAATCAGTCAAACACTAGGAAGAGTAATCAACCTTAAAATCACGATTGTGCCTAAAGACTACAATGGCAGGTTTTATAGTGAAAACAGTTCAAATGAGTTATATTTCAGTATTTTCTCACCCAACACCGATTGGATTACTTCAGAAGAAATTGATTAACCCACTGAAGTCTGATGGATTACCTTTATTCTGCCTTTATGTCCTTTTTGGAGCTACAATAATTTGGTCACCATTCCTTTGCAATGTATAGACCTAACACACATCATATCTCCATTTAAGAGCATCATTTGCAATCTGGAAACCTGAAACATGCAGAGATCAAAGGCAAAGACTTGTTCAACTTTTTGACTTGTTTCTTCACAGACTTAAATGCTCTTATATAGTTATTTAATTATTATTATTATTACTATTATTAGATGAGAAGCACATGTTTATATTGCAGCTCCAAAATTTGGTTTCAAACAAATGCCCCTTTAGCCACTGCCCGATTTGGGATAAAGAGATATGTTCACAAGTTCACATGAAAAACAAACCCCAGCAGATGATGAAAAGGCTACCCTATAGGCAAGTGACAACAAGATGAGGACAAATGGAGACTGACAACAACATTAGCTTGCACTTAAACTGTCCCACTGGCTCAGCATTATGTCATGTATTACAGCAGTGGTTCTCAACTGGATTTGTTGAGATATTAAGTCCTTAAAATTAACATGGATATTAATTAATGATGCGTTCACGTCGTGTAGGAATTACCGTAGATTGTGGAACTCGGAATTACATATAGTGTCATTGTTCTTTGCAACAACATAAAGAGGTGAATTAATGTAGTAATAAATACTTATGTAATATAATTATTATCAACAAAAGCCATTTTTGAATAAAGAATGTCTCCATAGAAACAAAATAAGGCCGAGGTCCCAGGACATGAACAGTTCCGAGTTCAATCTCCAAGTTGACTTTATATAGTTACGGTTATTCCATCACGATGTGAGCGCAGCAAAACATTACAATAAAAATTACAAATTAAAATATGCAAAGGTATTAACACAACATAGGATAAAAAGGAAGACAATAAAATATTGATTTACCAGCATTACATGTGGAACAAGAGCTGGGCCAGATATTAAACAGTATATGACAAGCAAAATGACTGAGTGATGGAATCATTTAATGCACAGCAACAATAGATATGGGAAGTGTTTCTCCACTCTATTCTCAACTCTTAAAAGTTGTAAAGTGCATTTACTCAGCTATGTTAACAATGCAAAATAATGTGGTCAGTTGCGTTGTATTTATTTTTTATATTCAACACTGTATTTTCCCTCCCACAACCATATCAAAACAAAAACGAGCTACTCATTTTTGGGTCATGACCCACCAGTTTAGAACCACTGTATAACAGTAATAACCAGATTGAAATGTATGCATCCCTTTACTGGGTCATGCTACACATATTCATAAAGCATTCCCAAGGTTTCTGTTCTTCTAATGAATTTAGGAATGCTTATATTGTCTTTTAGATGATTAACGCAAATCGCTATAATAATGATTTGTATATAATAGAAAAGAATCTAAATGATAAACCAGATTAAAATGTACATCAAAATTACAATAAAAAAGAAACTGTTAATCTGTAAATTATATTTAGATTTTGTGATATTTACCACTGATTGCAAAGATTCAGAATTATAAAAAATATAATTGTATAACAGTATATTTTAAAATACTGTCAAATCCTAATAATAATCCTAAAAAATAAAATGCTTGTATCTTTTGATTTTGGGGTGAAGTGTCACCTGGACATTTATTTTTGTGAGATTAACTCTATACAGAGGCTGAAAGATATAATCACATTGATTGAATCAAGAAATCAGAGAGCGTATGATGAATATTGTTTTTTAATGTTTATTATGACACAATATTTTCTCCATCTTATCTGTGATATCCAGTATGTATTGTATTTGATTAATGATTCTAAACACTCTCACGGGTCATGATAATGTAATCCTAAAGTTAATTTATTATTAATCATAATCATAAACAAACCATTATAATTACAGTCTTAATTAGTAAAGGCACGTTTTGGAAGAGTAATTCTAAAATTTATTTTAAAAACATATACAGCTTAGTCTTTATAATCTTTTCTTTTCTACCTGTAATAAATATTGCACAGCCTTCAAAACCTGTGATAAAAAAATTTTTCTTTAGTATTTTGACAATTTCAGCTGCTTGATATCATAATACAATTAATCCTAATATAACCAGTATACAAGTTACTCAAGACAGCTCAAAGATACAATGTATGCATTATGGTCTTGCAAATCAATAGAAAATAAAGCTAAGCCATATTTACCATTCCCAGAAATAGTGCGCATACAGTAGCCATTCCTCCTTACACTAAAATGAAGCAATCAAGTCCTACTCCTAAACAAGGTGTGCAGTGATGAAATGGCCCTCACCTGCCCTGTCTCATGCTAACATTCTGGCTAAAGTATTGTATTCAATAATTGTATAATTTAATCAACATAACCCACTTTGATAAGAAACAAGAACCTGAAAACAATATCCATCTTAGGAGAACACGAAATCTGTATGCATGCAAACTGTGGGTGTATTGTATGTTAATGAAGTGGCGCAACACACAGTTTGCTATTTTCCTGCAGTAATGGCGAGTTTACACTACACGATTTTAGGCCCGATTTTCACTCGCCGACAGTTTTGTTAAGATCACCGACAAAAGCCTGAAATCACAGGCAAATCGGAGCTCGCTCCCGTGAATGACGATCGCAATGTATAAATGATCAAAGATGCGATTTGAGAGAAGCCGATGCATCGCCGATGTCAGCGAGATATCTAGCATGTTAAATATCTGGACCTGTCTGCGATTCCAAATCGCTCAATGTGAAATGTGTTTTGACTGAATACAACTGCAACGTTGACCTACAGCCAATGAGAGAGTAAGAAACGGGGCATGTGAAGTTTCAGTGTGAGGAGTCCTGACGTACCTGCTACTGAACATCAACTAGCATGACTGCGGCTTCAAGAAAGTCTCATTGGACCAAAGAGTTGGAGGAAAAATTAGTGGAACATTGGCAGGAACACCAGTGCATATTTGATGTTTCATCTGAACTGTAGCACAACCGGGTGGAGAAAGAGAAGAGTTGAAGAGAAATTGCCAATTCTCTTGGACAGTCAGGTAAGCAAATAGGTATATTTTTGAGTAGGAGGTACTTTTTCATATTGTAACCAATAAAATATATGATTAAAAACATACACATCATATTCTGAAATGCATAACATATGATCATGCATTTAAGTATCTCGTATCACTTCTCGCGTGTACTCTATTATGAAATGTAATTTGAAGTCCAGGCAAAGTCGTCGGGGATTCGTCAATTGTGAATCGTTTTGTAATGTGTTCACCCCTCTCACCGAATCCTCGTGTAATTTGAAAAAACTACGACTTCCATGACAAGACAGACAGTTGTGTAATATGAATGTTACCACAATCCGACATCTTTGAAAGTCGTGTAGTGTGTAGGAGGCATAAGACGTTTGAGAAGCAACAATATTCTCAGCACAAAGTCTAAAATCAGTTCCTGCATTTACAGTTTGGAGATTCCACCTGCAGGTGCTAATAAAGTTCATGTCCAAACTCTGAAAATTTAGTGAAAATCAAATAATGTCCCTGACAATCACTGTTGGAGCTGTTTTATGAAAGAAAATGTATGAGTTAAACTTCTGGAGATCATGGATAATTTTTCAATTATTATAATTATGTTTATTTTTGCAATTGTATTTATGATCTAATTTGCATCAATATTTTTCCACCTGTTGTCATAATGTGATTTTTAAGTCACTGCAAAAGAGGCCGGTGGAAGAATTTGGAGAAGGTAAACTTCATGGATTTGGGTAGCTGATCATATAAATTTATTTATTTGATTTGAATTTTTTTACCACTTTTTGTTTTAATGACATTTTTTTTTAAAAAATATATTCTGCGTCTGCTAATATTTTTAGGAAATAATTAGAAATATTTTTGGTTTAAGTTTTTCATAGCAATTAAATTGCACTTGACCCAGTCCATTAGCACTTTGCTCACGCAATTTCACAAAACCCACTTGCACCTAGACTAAGCGCCTGCTTGCCCAAAAATACCAAAACTTCATGGCCATGCCCATTAACTTTGTGCTCATGGTGTATCGCATCGCATAGATCTGGGCTTAACGCTAACACTCTTAAAGTAGGTCCCAATGTCTGATTCTACTTAGAACACCTCTTCTCACGCAAAAAAATCTGAATAAAAACTTCCAATTTCATAACAGGAAGCTATAAAAGCACATTACTATTGCTATTTATTCAAATAGAAGAAATTGGGGATTGCCTCACTTTACACAATGGACAGCATCCTATCTGAATTGGAACCGCACTACCCCCCAGAGCCAAAGATAGGGAAGGTGCCATGAGAAATAAGAGGTCTTTAAGGATGACCTTGAAATTATAACTGCCATCTTTATGTATGTGTACCTTACAACAAGCTCTCAAACAAATGTCAAACTTGTGATTTTATATCATTTTGGAGAGCAGAAAGTGCAGCAGAGCCACAAAAGCTGCCATCACTTTTGAAAAAATATGGCAACATTCAACAAGCCAACTGCCAAAAACAGCATCAGTGAAGTAACTTGATGGGATTTGGTTCAAGTCTGAATAAGGAATTTAATTTCCAATTGTACAACACAAAAACTAGTTGAATTACTATTGCTGGTGGTTAGGCTGTTTAGAGTGTTAGGGTTGACCCTAAACCCTAACCCCAGCTGTTCCACATTAGAGAAACATAAATGAATACATCATCAAAACATTTTCATAAACATTGAAAGAGATTGATTAAGACCACCCCAACAAACTCACTAAATGTACTGTAATGAACTGCTCATTGCACTAAACATAATCGTTAAGAACTGAATGTCAAACAGAAAGGTAGGGATAATATCATTTGTCAATGGATTTTATTTTTAGGGTCAAGGTACTGTAGCTTCTCAGTTCCCTCCTTGTTTGGTTTGAATAGAGTAGTTGCATATGGGTTGTTTCTATAAAGTTAATGATATCAGTGATCCATGAATGTCAAAATTGTTTAACAGACTTCCAATATGGTCAATACACTTGCATGCGCTGGAATTTAGAGAAACATAACACTTACTATAATATGACTAGAAGCACATTAAGACCTGTTCTGGGGATGGGTGAGCACAAGTAAAGCAATCAGAAGAAAGTTCTCATTTTCAGAAATGAATACTACCCCTAAAAAAATCTAGGCAGGTATATTTAATGCTGATTAATGTTCATCGGATCATTGGGGACATGGTGTTCAACCATGCCCTCACTAACAGTAGCTTGGTGTGTCAGGGACAGTGTTTTTTGACCAAATGATCCGTAACAGTAAGTTGAAGATGATGGTCAACTGTGTGAGTAGTCAAGTCATAAGTTAACAATTAAGATCTAAATCCACACAGATGTTTTTCCATTTTTTACTATTGTCCCAGCCCTCTCTGTGCTGGCCTTAGGTCGTGCACCCTGCTTCTCCTGGGCTGTGTTGACCCGGTTCTGCTCTGTTATTGTGCCACCAGACACAGGGCTGCTGGTTCTAGAAGTCTGAGCGTTTTGTTTTCTATATGTCTGAAAAGCCATGTCCAGTTGTTCTTGAGCTACCTGTAAATGGTGGTGCAAGCTAGCCAGGTCAGATGGAATGTTCTCATCGGGACTTATGCAATGTCGCTCGAGAACCACACTGGACAAGTTCTGATCATGTGAGAGGATGCTGTTGGGAATGCAACCTGGTTTGTCTGCTTTGATCACTAGGTTGTACCCTGGCGGAGAAGCTGGAATGTTCCTGGAGTAAGGATAGCTATAGGAAGGTTGTCTGCCTTGGCTTCGATGCTTACGAAGGGTGTCGCGAAAAGCACCAATTCCCAAATGGAACATCTCACAAACATTAAGCAGAAGACAAAGACAGCTAACGACATACATAATGAGCAAAAATATGGTCTTCTCTGTGGGTCTTGAAACAAAGCAGTCTACTCGATGTGGACATGGGATCTTGTTGCAGACGTACGAGGGGTTCACACGGAAGCCGTAAAGGAGATACTGACCGGTGAGGAATCCTATCTCAAAGATGGCACGGGATAAAAGCTGAAGCACATACATCCTCATCAACCCTTCTTTCATGATTCTGCGTCGGCCATCGTGCTTCACGAGATCTTGCTTTTTGCTCTTGTCTTTTTCTGGTTTGACTTCCTGTGCATCCAGGGTGTCTTCTTCATAGAGCATTGGCTCTGCATCATCATCATCGTCCTCTAAAACCTCTGCTTGTCCATCTCTCCACCGGCTGTGGCAACTCCTCTTCTGATGTCTCTTGTGCTTGCGACGTTCCTCCTCCGAGGAACGCGCAATCTTATGGATGGCATATCCCAGGTACATGACAGAAGGGGTGGATATCATAATTATCTGGAACACCCAGAACCGGACATGTGAGAGTGGGGCAAAGGAATCGTAGCATACGTTGTCACAGCCAGGTTGCTTGGTGTTGCAGGTGAACTTTGTCTGCTCATCTGAGTATATCGACTCACCTCCCACCGCTGTCAGAACGATGCGGAAAATTATTAACACAGTCAGCCACACTTTCCCCACAAACGTGGAGTGGTTGTGGATTTCCTCCAGAAGACGAGTGAGAAAGCTCCAACTCATGTTCGTGAAAGAGACTTTTTATCTATGGTCTGTAAATAAGGGAAAACAGAGAAAGGTAAGAGAGAAAAAGTGAATATGCATACATATATAAGATATTGGGCAAACTCCAAATGGCATTTTTGCACCCTTGAAGGACAATGTGTGGAAGTAGATGCTATTTGTAGCATCGTTCTAAATTCAAGTGAGCAATAGAAATCCTTCACTAAGGGCACTTCCACAAGGCCGCTTCTGAAGGGCACACAAAAGATGGTTATTTTATTGTAACATCAGTAGTTTATGTTCATGTGGTTCTTGGTAACGAGTCTTTATGATTAATTTTGAAAACCAAGTTAATTTATTTATCAAAGTTCACCTTATGTGTTTTCACACACCCAAGGACTGTTTGTGGAAATATAATTAGTTGGGGCCTAATCCCGCTCTGGCCTTAGTGACATATGTTTTAGTGGTGTTTCAAGCGGGCACATTTGATACAGCAATGCCCTGCACCCTTCAGAGTACTCACTTCAAATGCTCTGACCTCCAGAGTGAGTAGGGCATATTGATAACCACTTTAAAATGGAATTCATCCATTATCACTTTTATCAAGATGTGGAGTAACAAAAACATTTTGTTGACTTTGCAAGGGGGAAATGGTCTATAAACAATGAAGACATTTGTCCCAACTACTTCAAATAAAAGGGAAACATTTCCCTCGATATAAAATCCTCTTTTAAAAAAAATTATAAATAAAAAACACCAATCCTGTTATCACTGGAAGGCAAGGTAACGGGATGTACAGTTCATTTGTTTTTTGCTCTCAGGCAGTGAAACAGCGTACACACCTGGGTGTACTTCTCTTTCACACATTACCCATGAATAATGTCATTCCAGAATTGTGGTTTATTTTAGGTCACAGTTGAATTTATGTTTTCAAACATGACCCTGACAAAACTAGGTGAAAAGTCCCTTGAGCATCAAAGATCAGCACATGAGCACGGTGTGACAAGGAATTTTCAGAACATATTCTGGCAAAAGCTGTGTCCATTCATTTAAACTCTAAGTGATATTACTGTATACATATATATATATACTGTATATAATAACAGTGTGTGATTGTATACTGTTGTCCAACAACCGCGGTTCAATTCAGAGTTTTGAATTCTGCTTTTGTCCCACTCTTTTTCCCATCCGATTTCCTGTTTCCACTCTTAATATTTCCTTTAATACTACTTAAAATAATAGATAAAAATGAATATAAATGTTGATTTCATCACAGTGATTTGGTCATGGCTAATGTCAGGGAGTGCAGATAAGAGTTTGTTCCAGAGGCGGGGTTTATCGATCGCACTTGTTCCCGCGGCTCGGCATTGCTTGTATGTAGATTGCATCACTGTATTACTAATATTGTAGTAACCATGTTTTTTGCGCAGAAACCATAGTTTGAATGCAGTTAACCATGGTGTTACTACAGTAATATGGTGGTAATATAGTAACCACGGTTAATTTTGTGGTTACTTTAAATTTACAAAAATACCATGAAACCCTGGTTACTGTAGTGAAACCAATTTTGTATTTTTTCTAAGGTACGGTTAAGGTTAGGGGTTAATGCATTTTGTCTGTTGGACTCTAAATAAACAAAATAATTACACACTGTAAAAATAACTAATTTTTTACGGTAAAAGGCTGTAAAAATGCTACTGAATTTTTTTTTATTAATTACAAGTATTAACTGTAAAATATACAGTACATTTTTTATATATATATATATTGTAAAAGACAATACAGTTGTTTTTACAATAAAATTTTACATTTTCCAAATGTAAACATTATGATTTTCCTGTATAATTAATGGTAAAAATGTACATTGTTTAACAAGAGAGTACATGTACGTTTTACAGTAAATTATTGTTAAAGTTACAGTAAAAAACAATAATCAGGCATTCCTACAATTCCCTGCATGACCCATCATATTTCATTATATTTTATGGGAATAGTTCTGTTTCTCCTTGTTTTTAACATCAGTTATGTACATTGGGGTGTTCTGTGTTACATTTGATGTAGTTTAGTTCATGTTTACTGCATTATTTAAATCTCACATGTTACACTGATGGTGTTTAGTGTTTGTGTGAGTGTCTCTACATGTTTATTAGCCATTGCTCTTGGAAGAGCTACTATTGGTGAGCTTCATGTCATCACGTGCTCCTCTGTAAGTAAAACAATTTTTCAGAAGATTAAAAATGTAGTTTGATGTGGTTTTTTTTGTAACATTTTTTTTTTTAAATTATGACAGTTTCAAACTGTAAAATTTACAGGTTGCTCTGTAAAGTTGTTTACATTTTGAATATATATATATATATTTTTTAAACAACAGGATTTTATTACAGTGCACTGCATTGATGCAAATGCTGTTGGTTTTTAAAATGAGTGCAAATAGCATCTGACACTGTTTACACCAGGGTAAAATTAGTATCTACCACAGGGTTGGAGTGTAAATAATATCTGCCAAAGACAAACTTTGTGTGAGTGATAAACTCAAATTTTAACAGCTTTGCATTGTTCTTTGGAGCTTAACAACGCAGATCCCCATTAACTTTCAATATATGGATAAGAGTGTCCTTTGCATTCTTTAATATCCCAAGGAAGAGAGAAAAAGTCATACAGGCATGGAACAACACGAGGATGACTGGATAAGTACATTAATTTGAATTTTGGGTGAAGTATTCCTTCAATTAAACAAAAAGTGAAATTATAATATATGTTAAATCTTTTACTTTTCACATGGTGTGATTCATGAATATCCATACTCTATCATACTAGATCCATACATATCTATCTTTACTTGGTAAAAAAAAAAAAAAAAAGATCTGTCAAACAAATGTTTTTTTATTCGAGTTGCAATTTTTTTTTATATACATATAAGCATCTTTTAATGTGAAAGGCTTAAGTCAATTAAAACAGCTATGTTTTTAATAACCTGGAAAGGTTGGCAAAACAGCTATAAACTGGCCCCTGTTCGTGTTTTCAGAATATCATTCTCTGATGTGAACAAACAGGAACGGCTGCCACAGGCTCACTGTGTGTATGGCGGAGGAAATTGTGGCTAACTGGACACAGATAGCACTCGCTATTCATGGTACATCGTTTCCTGAGACACTTCAGGGAGAATAGTTGTTTGCCTGAGTGGAGGAAAGTGTAAAAATAAAATAAAGTGTATAACCTTGCAGGCTGAAGTGACCCCAGTGGAGAATTGTGTCACAGGATTTTACGTAAAGAGTGTACTTGTCTCATATCTTGTAACTGAAGGTGAATTGAGAGAATATTTTTGGTTCTCAGGTTGCATAACATCCAGTTGAATGTCACCATAGAATAAGTTTAGAGTTCAGTTGTTACAATCGCATGTATTTCTCAATGTTTGCCACTCGAAACATAATAAACATAGAACACTGTGGCTCTCAAATGTATTTGAAGAGTTGTGGACACTTAAGCTACACTTAAAATGTATGAAACTAAAAAGGTAATGAAGTGGGATCTACAAAGGTGCTAAACATTTCCTCAAAACTGATTTCACTTTTCTGAGTCATTTTTACAATTGTTGTCAAGATGATTTTAGTGGATGTAAGAAGTCTGTTCGCCTCAAGTTTACTTGATATCCTGAGAAACCACCTCATAGGTCATCACATTAACTATAGAGATGGTGAACTAGTTTGACATTTGGCATTTGTACAGTACATCTTAATGCTTAATCATTTTAAGAAACCGAACAAAGTTTTTTTTTTTTTTTACTATTTATTAAGAAAAATGTGCTTGTACTGTCTCTCTCTGAAATAAATGATATATAGTGTAATATTTTTGTTTGATGACAATTTGAAGACGTTCATACATCTTGGCCCACTGTAAGACAATGGCATGACAAAATCATAAATGTGTGTTCAGTAGTTCAATCTCATTTAGGAAATCAAAAGTAGGACTACAAATATTCACCCACACAGACCCGAAATAACATATTCTAAATGATGCACAATACTTTTTGAACTCTCATTTGTCATACTTGTTTTAAAAAGCCTTGCTGTTCCTATAGTCATAAAGGCTGAGCTGTAAGTAAGCCACCGAATGTATTGGTAATAAATTCCTGATGAAAGCACGGGGTAAACATGCAGATAATAAATATGAATATACATCAGCAGATGGCCAAAGGAGTCAAATTAATCCAAACTATTTAGATTGTGTTATAAATACTTCACATTTTCCATCTCCAAAATGTATTATCACAGATTGGAAGTGGATCCCCCCCTCCCCCTTTCTTTCTTTCTTTCTTACTTTCTTTCCTTTTTTTATGCTGTTGTTATTATTTGCATATTTACAGTATTTGCAGTTCTCATCTTAGGCTGCTAGTAGTTTGTGCATTGTGTTTGTATTGTGTTTGTGTTTTATATGTAAAACTACTCAAAATAAATAATGAAGAAATATGAAAGAAAACCTGAAACAGAAGGCTAAGGTACAACTAAAAAAACATGTGTTGTTATAATCAGTTAAGTGAGATAAGTTGCGTTTTGACATTACAATAATACATTTCAAGGGATATTTGCTGTTTGCGAATAACTGAATAGTTAAAAACTGCCAATAAATTGCATATTACAGGATTTTCAACAGTAAAACATTTATGAAACACTAAACAACTGAATCAAACTAATGTAAAAGGCAAAGTAAAATTATTAAAACGATTAAAACTAATAATCCCGCCCTGAGATATGTGAAAACCCTGACAGGACATACATATATCGACACACAGTTCAACCCTTTGAAAAAGTCTTTAAAAAGGTACTTTAAGAAGTTTTAAACTAAGTGTTTGAAAACAGCATACAAAACCACTGCTAAAAAAAGTTATAAATAAATAAATAAATAAAAAACCTTATAGTTATTTTTATATAGCTGTGATATAGCCTTTGTAACAACGTTCATGCACGTGACAACTAACTCCTATAATGTTTGTTAATGTTAACAATTAAATAAATTATATTAGCAACTAAAATAAAAATATATAGAATTTAGAAAACAGCGTTTCTCCTTTAGGATAGTTTAGACTGCTTAACTGTTCTCTAATGTGCCGAGGAAACAAACTAGCCTACGCAAAGACCTTGGGAAGTTGTGGCAGGGAAACACCTCCAGAAGACACGCGCTCCATCCGGCCGTAACTTTCTCGTGAAACTGCGGTGGCCTCTCAATGTTTCATTTCAGGTGTGCTCTATGATGTGTCCGCCGCTCCATAATGAAATGAAATGATGTCCCATTATCATCTAACAGCTGTTAGAGCCGCAGTCAGCGCGGGAAACTGAACGCACGGCACCCCACATTTTGCACAGCTCTTGAGAGAGTGTCTGCCTCACGCATGTCTCTGACTCCTCTCTGAGTCTGGCTTGTTTTACACCTCCCCAAAGGCAACAGAGGAAGTATAATGAGAGAAAAAAGAAAAAGCTTTAAACTCAGCACGAGAAAAAGCTCCTCTGGCAAATGACCCTGAATCAAGGGTTTAAACTGCGACGTGGTGGATGCCAGCACTTAAATAGATATTTTGATGAACACCTCACAGGTAAAACTTTGCATTTTACCATGTTAAGATCACATGACCAGCCGAAAATACTTGCTTAATCTTAGTAACAGCCTTGTTATTAGACACTTTTACTCATGGGTTAAATTTATCATGGCTTACAATGAATAGTTAATTTTTACAATGGCATCGGCATCTAACAAATGTTGTGTTTGAATGATCCTACATCCACACCCCTAGGTGTCAGTACAAGACTTAGAAAACATGCATAAAAAAATGCTCAGTGCATCTTTAACTTCTGTTGTCAATTTGGTCATGACATTGGATGCAATGCATCAGATAAATGCTTCCAATAAAACATGATTCTAAGACATTGCTTTCATTGGAGATCAAGTTATAGGTTTGTCAATTAACAGGCTTGTCCTGTAAGCATTTTTGTATGATCCTCCTCCTCCTCCTCCTCTATTGTAATATCTTCCTCCTATATCCTTCACATTTTTAAATATGCATTTTCAAGCCAATCTGTTTTGTCATTTTTGTTAGGTGGATCCTGGCATATAGGCAATATAGACAATGGCTTAGAGGTGCAGGGATCTCTGTAGCGGCCCGACTAGCAGCGCCACACCTAATTTACCATCTATTACATTATGCATTGGCGTGACAGTAATTAAACCATCACAATAGCTGTTCCAGTAACTGGCTACTTAATGAGTAACATGATAAAACACTACTTTGCTTTTAGCCATATTATATTGTGCACACAGCATCCGAGACAGTGATCAAGCGCACATTAACCGTCGTCTCTCTCTCATGGACTGTTCAAAACATTTGAGTGAATCTGTTCATTCGGACGGTTTATGTAAGTGAAATGGTTAAAAAAAATAAAAGTTCACCTATCAGCTTACATGTTGCATTGGAAAGTCAAATTCAATATAGTGAATTGGTTTGTTTCGACGGTTTATGCAAATTAATCAGTTCAAATAAACCAGTCAATAATTCATGCAACGTCACTGAGTCTTCTTATTTTAATCGAAATATTTATGTAATTGCAGCTAGTTATCACTATACTTTTAAACCACTTAATATAAAGGTGTTTTATTATGTGTATTATGTATATATTTTTGAAATTTTGTATGTTTTTTAGTATGGATTTTTGGTTCAATTTTAATATTGTCACTCTATATGTTTAAAATTAGCCTAATTGAGATGGTCATTGTTTTTGTGCTAAAAATGTACATATTACATAATATTGGCCTATAACTGAATTTTATTTAGGGCACCATGTGAGTCAGGACCACTACATGCTACTTCCAAATTTAAATGACACTCTGTATTCATAAAATAAATAAATAAAAGGAACTGCAGCTCTCAAATCTAATTCTCCATTCCGGATATCAAAACTCATGGAACGCGCCGCCAAATCAGTGAACAAGCGATGTTTGCTGTCTTTAGCATCAAACTGACATGTCGTGCATTTTTTGAAACTGAATGTTGGCTACTTCGGTTGTTCCATTTGCTCCGTGCACAGTATGCACAAGTTACGTCATCTGCAATGTCTGCGTGAACTGTCCGCGTGTGGTCCCTATTTTCACAACACGCAGACAGTCCTCGTTTGTGTGCATCGTTGGCACATTCACCTGCCGTTGACTGCTTTGTAGTGCGCATGCGTCAAATGCGTTCGTATTCGCTCGAGGCCAAAAGAGTATACTTTGAATGGCAATGCGGTCAACCACACCTGATCTGATCCAGAATGCAGAAAAACAAAATATTCCCAGACCTTAAAGGAATATTCCGGATTCAATAAAAGTTGAGCTCAATCGAAAGCATTTTGTGGAATAATGTTGATTGCCACAATCATTTATTTTGACTTGTCCCAATTTTTTTAAATTTTTTTTTACAAAAAGCAAAACTAGAGGTTACATTGAGGCACTTACAATGGAAGTGGATAGGGCCAATATTTAGAGGGTTTAAGGACATAAATGTGAAGTTTATAATTTTATAAAAGCACTTCCATTAATTCTTCTGTTAAAATGCATTTATTATTTGAGCTGCAAAGTTGTTTAAATTGTCATTTTTACAGTCATTTTAGGATTTGTTGACATTACATCGTCATGGCAACAAATATGTAAATTTGCTATAACTCTATAACTAAAAATGGGGGGAGGGGGGTGTTCATTTACAACTCAGAATAGGTTAGTAAGTCATTTTATAACACTAAAATCATGTTAAACATATATTGTTTATGTCTTGTGTCTATATTTTTTGAAACAGTAAGTATTTTAATGTTCAAAAACCGCCCCCCATTCACTTCCAGTGTAAGGGCCTAACTTCGAGTTGTGCATTTTTAAAGAACAGGGGCAAGTCGAAATAGATTTTTGTGGAAATCAATATTATGCCATAAATGCTGTTGATTGAGCTTAACTTGTATCGAACCTGGAACACTCCATTAACTGTCATTTTACCAAAATTGTTGCGTAAATTCTGTTACATTTTCTTTTTTTAAACAGCATTGGAGTTTGGAAGACATTAGGGTGAGTAAATAATAACAACATTTTGTGGGTAAATTATTCCATTAAGGAAAAACTAACCTAAACCTTCTCGCTTGTTAGAGTATATCCTTGTTAGATACAGAACGTTGTGTGGCTAAGTAGCATCAGCGAAGTTCCTAAGGAATCATAGATGTGGCACAATATAGAGCTGGAGCACATTGCCACAGTGCAGATTGTATCTGCCAGGTATGCTCTGTCATATCTTGCGTCATAATATTTAGATGTTCTGCCCAGGCAAGAAGCCAGAGATAGGATGGATAGACAGGACTTGCACCTTGCTGTGTCGTGTCTTTTCCAACATAGTACTTTGAAAGTTTACTCTAGGGATTCTCTCTCCAGAGAAAGCTGTAAGATATGGCGTGGGCACAGGTTTTCACACTCCTTTTGGTGAGCAGGTTACCCTACCCTGGCCAAGTGCTCTCAGGCTTGCAATGGTTTGTTTCAACTGCAGCTAAAAGAAAAAGTTTGATTTGTAAGATTTCTTCAATCCCCTTTTTATGGAAATAACCATAAAATGGGTTCTGTTCTGTCTCATAAAAAGGTTTACAAGAGGTCATCGAGGACTTGATATTTTAAGAATGTTTTTTTTTCTCAGTTTTAGCTTGATACTAATAAACTTTCAGTCCAACTTTAGACTTTTCACAAGTCTTCCTAAAGCTTTAATTTATTTCACAGTGAACTTCAGACATGACCCAATGTTGGCCTTTCTCAAAAGTGTTTTCGTCAAGTCACTCTAAAAATCACAATAAGTTTTGAGGAGTTTATTGATGTCTGGAAATGTTGTCCATTTCAGCCAAATTAGCATGCAGCTCTGTCAGTTGGATCTTGGTTTATTTAGTGGCCCATCTTGTTCAGTTGCTCACTTTGGTAGCATGACCTCATCTTAGTAATATCTGGGTTGTGCAGTGTATTCTTAATTTCTTTTGGCTAATTAAGTTGTGAGACCTCACAAAGCTAGGGAATTTAAGATGCAATAAAATATTTACTGTATGTTTGTGCACTCAAACTTTTACCCAGTGTGACTTTAAATTGCATTAAAGCTATATATTTGATCAGTTTGTGTGTTCGCTGGAGAAACACATGATCACTAGGGTGCCGTGGTTGATTATCAGGGCATTGCCATGTGGTTGCAATAGGGTATTCTTGGTGGTTGCCAGAGCATTGCTTACTGCCCCAATTCAAATGAGCCCACCTTCAAGTCTTTGTGATATTTTTTGTCCATCATCTCAGCCTCAACAAACACCACTTATTACTTTAGAGGGATAGAACAAAAAAAAATGAAAATTATCAAATTTTGTACTCACTCACATGCCATTCCAGATGTGTATGACTTTCTTTCTTCTGCAAAACACAAACACATTTTTTTAAAAGGCTATTTCAGCTCTGTTGGTCCTCACAATGCAAGTGAATGGTGACCAGAACTTTGAAGGCCCAAAAGGCAGTATGAAAGTAATCCATAAGAATCAAGTGTTAAATCCATGTCATCTGAAGAAATATGACAGTCATTGGTCTGAAACAGATCAATATTTAAGTGCTTTTTAACTACATTTTCACTTCCACATGCTGGTGTTGAAGTGACTTTTCCCATTCAGCCTCCTACTGTTTATATAGTAATGTGAAATAGTTGTTATAGTAAAAAAATACTTAATATTGTTTTTTTATCACACACACACCTATTATATTGGTTCAGAAGATATGGATTTAACCATCGAATGGATCACTTTTATGTGCTTTTTGGACCTGATTTCTGGTCACCATTCACCATTGGACCTACAGAGCTGAAATATTCTTCTAAAAATCTGGATTTGTGTTCTGCAGAAGAAAGAAAGTCATACACATATGATATGACATGAGGGTGAGTAAATGATGAAAGAATATTCATTTTTGGTTGAACTATCCCTTTAATGGCCATGGAAAATCCAACTGTACTTAAAAACGTAACTTTTCCTGAGAGATAGAGACAACTCTAATAAATGTTAGTGTTATTTTAAAGCACAGTAACTTATGTAACGTTTTTAATTAGTTCAACTCATCGCTGCTCTGCAGAAGATAGGCAGTTGTCTAGAGGGAATGCCCCACCATTACATGAGAGAGCATTGTATGTTCAGTGAGCAGAAAACTATTGTGGACTTCTGCAGATTCCTGTGTTCTCAAGCCTCTGTGGGCTTACAGTGGACCTACAGTGGGTGGGTACTGCCCACCAACTCAACTGTGCTGTTGGGCTCTATCCACTGAAGGCTTTGCCGCTATGCCCACTTATATGAAAGAACACATTCCTGATGATATGTACCCTTGTTGGGTCATTATCAAGAATATACTGTCTGGTAGTACTTTATAGCATTTAGGATCCAGCCCATCCCTGTGCCCTCCCATGGCAATGCTACAGATCAGTCAGATGAGACCACACATGCCAATGGTCCAAAATATGTAATTCTACAACAGAATAAATGAAAACTTTAATGGATAATTGTGGAGCGGAGGGGGGCGGGGCCAGTCAGAATATCGTGCACCCGGTCCCCAATCGGCCTGATGAGGCGCGCGAGGGATAAAGGCGGCCGGTGACGATGGTTCGAGAGAGAGAGAATTACGGACATGTCCATCATGTGTGTTTATGTTTGTGCTTTTGGTTTAAGTTTACATTAAATATCATTTATGTTGACAAGCCGGTTCTCGCCTCCTCCTTGCCCATCCTTTAACTGTTTTACATTGGTGCCGAAACCCGGGAGGGAGGAGGGATGTCCGTCGCAGAGTCCCCGACACTGCCGTCCACCCTGGGGAGCGCCGCTGCCATCTTCCGGGTGACGGAGTAGCCCGACCGCCCGGATGCGGGGAACGGCCGTCGTCCGTGGGGCAAGTGGGGACTGGATAACCCGACTGCCTGGAGCGAGGGAGCCGCTGCCGGGGGCGGAGGAGTGCCCTGCCGTCCCCAGAGATGCGGAGGGGTCGAGGGAGACTGCCGTCCGCGAGAGGAGGAGGGAAGAAACTCTCCGACCGCCCGGAGCGGTAGAGCCGCTGCCAGGGGCGGAGGAGTGTCCCCATTTGCTGCCAGAAGAGTGGAGGCGCGTTCTGCCCGCTGGGGGTCGAAGGTTTCACTCCGGTTCGCCCGGGGTTGGAGCGGCTGTCGTCCGCCTGAGTGTGGAGGAGTGTTCGAGGGCCACGCGACGGTACATCAGAGAACCGGTGAGTGAGCTTTTTCTCTCTCTCCTCTCTCTCTCCCTGTCGCACCGTGTTGGACTTTTCCCTCGCCTATTTTGTTTTGTTGTTGTTGTCTTCCCCTCCTGTCTCCTCCCAGGGCGAGGAAGGCGGGGATGACCACGCGGGACGCAAGATACACCCCGCCCCAGGGATGGGGGGTGTACGTCATGCCGGTGGCACCCGGTCTGAGATAACGCCGGGAGGAGTGTGGAGTGGTGGGGGTGGGGCGGTCGGAATATCGCGCCGGTCCCCAATCGGCCTGATGAGGAGCTGAGGGATAAAGGCGGCCGGTGACGATGGTTCGAGAGAGAGAGAATTACGGACATGTCCGTCATGTGTGTTTATGTTTGTGCTTTTGGTTTAAGTTTACATTAAATATCATTTATGTTGACAAGCCGGTTCTCGCCTCCTCCTTGCCCATCCTTTAACTGTTTTACAATAATTTGGTTTTCTGCAAAGCTAAAAGTATCTGATTTGTGTATACAAGTGGTTTATCGTGATCAAAGAAGATACGTATTTGCAGTGCTCGAATTGAGGGGGGCTGGCGGGAAAAATCATGAAATTTCACTCTACGAATAACAGACGCTCTGCACAACTGTGTGAGGATGGCATGCACCAAATTGACAGTATTCTGCTTCTAACGCAGGTGCGCTGGCTGTCGCGTTGACGCAGATTTTCAACTGTCATGAAAATTCAATTACATCATACCCACGCACTGCAACACTGTAAAAAAACTCTTAAAAGGGCATAACTTGTTGATGCTTCATAATGAGACTATCAAGCAGCTGCATGGCTCTGCGTCAATGTGTAATAGATTAGAAGAAATGTCAACAGCTTAAAACATCAAGTATCATGTCTATCGCGGTTATGCAAAATCTGTAGAAAAGCGGAAAAAGCATTTCAATGATGTCATTATTATCAAACAGCTTGCATTAAGCATTGTTAGAGTTGTTTAAATGGTCTAGCTGGTGAAGTGAGCATCCAACCAGCCATTTTTGCTCTTTCTAATATCAACTCTAAAGTTTCTCCAAAAATCTTAAGTTGACGGGGTTGGTCTGGGGCCACAGTTGTCTGAGTTTATGTAACAGCCATGTGACTGAAAAGTGCCCCTGAGGAACATTTACAGAAGATGAACAACAAGGAAGCAACTGCAAAGTCCTTCCAAAGATCTACTTCCCTACTGTCTCTCTCTCTCTCAGTTACAGACAAAAACACCCACACATACACACACAGAATGGCTAGACCCATAAGCTAGTGTGGTGGCTAACCTATAGGCAGTTTGTGTAGTGGCAGTCTCATGTGTTTACATCTTCTGGTTGAGCTAGGCTTAGCATGCCTTTCGGTCACTGCCCCTTGCACAGAGTTTGATGAAAGCATGAATCTACTGAAATGACTTAGAACAAGCGCCCAGAGGTTCATGCCAACATTGCCAGAGAAACTAACCTCAGCAAGGCTGAAGTCTCTTGTTCTGCTAGCGCTCTAATCAAGTGCAGAAGGACATCGCTGGAACGTCATGGAAACTGCCAGCTAGTACAGCTGCTGCTTCAGCCTCAGCATGCGATAAAGTATGCAGCGTTGCATGGTCAATGAGTTGAAATACATATCCAAGATCCGTGAGCTCACATTTCAAATTTGTTGTTTGAACAGAGGGGAAGCAAAAAAAAAAAAAATCCCCAAAGTATTTAACAATGTATAGCTCAGCAAAATAAATAAATAAAGATTACTATTGTTCATTATTTAGACTTCTTCGTGTTGTTCCAAACCCATGGGACACAAAAGTAGAAATTTTGAAGAATCTTCATGCAGCTCTTTTCCATTCAATAACAATTTGAGTTCATATTGAGCACATTCCGTTCTTGATCAGAAGATCAAGAACGGACAGAAAAATTAGAAGAAAAAACCAACTGAACAGAATAAGGTTTGCAAACTGCAGCGAAAGGGCAGATTTGAGTCTGTTACTTACACAAAACCTGTACTCATCTCTGTAGGTCCATACAATGCAAGTGGCTCAGGTGGTAGAGCGGCTGGCCCCCAATCGCAGGGTTGGTGGCTCGAATCCCCCCACATGACTCCACATGCCGAAGTGTCCTTGGGCACTGAACCCCAAGTTGCTCCCAATGGCAGGCTAGCTCCTTGCATATTAGCTCTGCCGCCATTGGTGTGTGAGTGTGTGTGTGAACGGGTGAATGAGTCACAGTGTAAAGCGCTTTGAAAACCGCTAAGGTTAAAAAAGTACTATATAAGTGCAGACCATCCATATGACTACAGTGGTTATATCCATATCTTCAGAAGTGATATAACAGAGAAACAGAACAATATTTAAGTCCTTTTTTACTCTAAATATCCAAGTTCACTTTCACTTTCAGATATGAAAGTGAAAATGGAGATTTATAGAAAGAAAAAAAAAAGTACTTAAAATATTGATCTGTTTCTCAACCACATATACAGTATCATATCACTTCTGAAGATATGGATTTAAACACTGGAGTCTTATGGATGGTCTGCACCTATATAGTGCTTTTTTAACCTTTATCTGACCTTTGTTTCCTTCATGTGACTTTTTTTTCTTCCTTCTTTTTTTTTGGAGCTGCAAAGATCAGTTCACCATTCACTTGCACTGCATGGACCCACAGAGTTTAGATTTTTTTCAAAAAATCTTTGTTTGAGTTCAGCAGATGAAAGAAAGTAAGATGAAAGGTGAGTATATGATGAAGGAATCTTCATTTTTGGGTGAAAAATTGTATCAATAAAACATACATTTTTCATTTTTCAAAAGTATTTAAAAATGTTTAAAATATGTAAGTTTTGTTTAATATCTCAGTTCAGTTTAATGGAAATTTGTTATACAATTGAAATTCATATGGTTTCAATTGTTATTTGTTCATTTTGGAGCTCGGCATCATCTGGTCACTGTCGTCGTATGGAAAAGAGCTGACTAAAGATTTACCAATAATTCTCCTATTAGGTTCCACAGAAAACAACAGTAGCATACAGGTTTGAAACAACATGGGGGTGAGAAAATAATGTCAGAATTTACATTTTTAGATAAATTATTGTAGTGTATAAACCTTATTTATCCCAACAATTCAACCTTCATATCTTCCTGTGCTCTGCTGTGACATGGTGTTATCTGGTTATAAAGCACCTCAATCTACATCAGCTGTTATATAGCTTTATATCCCAGAAAAGCATAAACACTGTGGATGTGGTACCTTCAAAACATTGATCTTTTCGTTTGAGTGGCCTGACCATCCCATCTCTCAGAGAGAGATGTCCTGTACTGTACATAATGTTTTTTTTTTTCTTCTTCTTCTTTTTTTCCTGAATAGTCTGTTTCTTGCTTGGTCAATGTCTTTTGCCATAACTCAACACCTCCATATGTCAGATGACAGAATAAATAGTGAGGTTTTCCAGATAAGAGTCTATTTTCCATTTCCTTGAGCCCAGTATGTATAATAATTCATAAAAAGCAGTTTAACAGACACAGTCTGTCCTATTCACTGTAGAAGTGTAACAGTAATGTGACAGATAAATAGACATTTTACATCATAAAGTCAACAGCAAATTATAAGACTAAATGTTTACATTTTCAAAAGAAAATTCAAAAAGAATTATTTTAAAAGCAGTAAAGCACATTTTAGCTATCTGTTTCTCATTTATAAATGACATTATCAAATTTAAATCGATATATTAAAGATCAGACCTAAATATTTGCCCCTTTTTTCCATTTTCTGACAGTATCTGGCCTGTATAGCAGGGTCAGCCTGAAAATGATTTCCAGGGGTATTTTTTTCTTTTTAAAGGACATTTTATCCTAATCTCATAAAATAACTCTATATCATCCTTTTGTGTCAAATACTTCAATTTAATCACTAAATTCAGTTTGAACAATGAGATAGATACTGTAGGCTGTTACTAATAAAATTAATAAACATCAACTCGTATTTGTATTGTTGGGTAGTCCCATTGCTTTCCAAATTTAATTTGATTCAATTAGATTCCAACCTTAATTTGATTTCATGTCAGTTCATTAGGGAATATTTCAGTTACAATATTACAATGGCATGTTTCAATGTTTACATATTGCCTGATCTCTACACTGCACACTGTACTTTGTGACTAAAACACATTCGAGGATCACTTTTTCTTTCCTGATTTGTGCATTACCAAATATGTTGGCTATTAAGTTAGCAGAGCCTACACAACCACAACAAATAACACAGAGGAAGAGGTGACAGCATTTCTTTCTAGAATTTTAAGGAGGAGTTTATTAAACAAAACTGTTATCAAGTCCTTCATGCCAATTGAACGAAACAAGGCAAAAATATACATTTCACATTGTGTTATTTTTATAACAGGGTTATTAAATATATCCAGATATTATTAATTGTATTATTATTTATTTATTTATTATTATTATTATTATTATCATTACTGCCACTCCATATACAACATTACGCAGTCAGTGTAGGGCACCAACTCCTTAGGGGGGGCACCATCTTACCCAAAGGGGGAACCATAAACCCTTTCTCGCATGTTATAAGTTGTTTACGGACACTTATTTGTGAATTTGGGGGACAATCAACCAAGTAGCCATGCAAGATGCTCCAGGCCGAGCTGGGCATGGTCCTGCCATCGCTTCCCTGCCAGCTTCCCATTTGAGCCCTGGATCAACCCGCTGCCCTGTTATGCCGGCGATCCTACTACATGTAACTCTTTTTTGACTCAGTACTGAGTGCTGTTCTCCCTCCAGCCAGACACCTTCTCCTCCAACACTGCTAAGTTGGCCTAAGTTCACAAAGTTGGACATCCGCAATGCCTTCCATCTGGTTCGCATCAGGGAGGGGGATGAAAATTTGTGCAAAGTGCATTTTTATATTTTCACAGGGCACAATGAATATCGGGTCATGCCCTTTAGGTTGACCAGCGACACGGCAGTCTTCAAAGCCATTGTCAGTGATGTGCTGAGGTATGTGGGAAACCAGTTTGTTTCTGCACCTAGATGATATTCTTACATCCAACTCATCAGGTGGGTACTGCGTGGGTACTGCTTGGGCTGCTACAGAATCAGCTGTATATCAAGGCAGAGAACTGCACATTAAACCCACAGTTAGTTCTGTTCCTGGGGTTTAATGTCAAACCCAGAGTTTCTAATCAGACCCATTGAAGATGGGAGCCGTTTCTAGGTGGCCGACTCCTAGCGCCCGCAAGGTGCTAAAGCAGTTACTGGGGTTCGCCAGCTTCTATCAGTGCTTTGTTGAAGATTACAGTTTTTAGTGACTGCTCTCAATCCCACAAAGTCAGATTTTCTCTGGTCTCCCCAGGCTCAGGCCACTTTTGACTCACTTAAGGTCTCTCTTCTGATCCTATCCTCTGTTTCTCCGACCCTCCGAAGAGGCTGTTCTTTGTGGAGATGGACACGTTGGAGGTCAGAGTTGCTGCGGTTCCTTTCCCAGTGGTTCCGTCAAAAATACAAAGTCTAACCCTGTCCCTTATTCTCCAACCACCTGTGTCCATTTAAGCAGAACTACAACATTGGTAACAGAAAGTTGTTGGCTGTCAAGTTGGCCTTGGAGGAATGGCGCCACTGGTTGGAGGGCTCAGCAGATCCCTTCCTTGTCTGGGATGACCAAATAAATTTGAAGTATGTTTGCTCCGTTAAGAGACTGAACTCTCGACAGGGTTCTTCAGGCACTATAACTTTTCTAGACCCTAAGACTTCTTTCTCGTTTGATCATTTTTCTCCATACTGCTCATCAAGCCAAGATTTTAGATATCATTCATATCCGTAGCACAGAAAGTGTAGGATGAGGTACGTCCTGAAGTTTACTACTTAAGGTTAGGGGTTTGTTAAAAAATCCTTAACTTTAAAGCACAGTTCACACCACCTGCAAAATCAATGAGTGTCACCTGTACTGTTTATTGTGAGGAACCATCCCTACTGGACAGGAATGTGTTTTAAATAAACTACAACAGTGCTTAATGCATCATATCAAGAATAATTATTTGTATAAATTAATTTCATGTATATATAGTTACAGACAAATAAAATAGAATAATGAAATTTCTCACAGTAACATGTACTTCTCCCCTGTATTGTCTGGATACAAATCCAGTATCTTAATGAAGATAGATGATGTGAGCTCCACTGTCTTTATTCCCATTGGTAGTTAGTAAAATTGCCCTTCTTTTGCATACATTTGAACTTATCTCAACTTTGTCATGTTGCTCGACACTGCTACATCCTGTCTCCAGTCGTCTGCTGTTGCTCATGTTACCAGAAGATGCCAGTTCTCTTGTACTTTACTTGCTGCAACTGTTGCATGCATGTCGACACATGCGCTCAAGACATATACACAGTCGTTCTTAACACTCAACTTTAGCAAGCCCGAGGTTCTTCATCTTTCACATGATCTTGTCAAAACTGCCAATGTCATGAGCAGGATGAGGCAAAGCCCAAGGAGTCTTCCTCACTCCAAGGGTTATCAGGGTTGTCATAGCAACACAGAGCCACATCTCCTCCTCAGAGCTCCCAGCAGAGCTGCAGTGTACTGGGTGAACCCAGCCAACTCATGCCACGGGCCCCCCCCATCTTCAGCTCTGACAGTTTTAGTGGTCATCATTGACCAAAATCATTATGCTCACAACTGTTATCTCATGTTGATGAGGTCACAGTCATGATGTGTGTTCACTGAACAGCTCATATAATGATGCATATCAAGTTAATTGTTGCTTTGATGGAAGATTTAAGTGTTTAGCAGCACACTAATGCTGTGAAGAACTTCGTGTGAGAAAGTTAATTACCAGTGAAAAGTGTGGACACACCTAATCATTCCTTATTATGACTATTTTTCACATAGAGAATTACAGTGAAATCATCAAATCTATGAAACTAGAGGATTCTCTAGTGACTGTTTTATAGTAGCCACCATTTGCCCAGATAACTATTCTGCAAACTCTGACTATTCTCTCTACCAACTTCATGAGGTGCATCCTGGGATTTTAAACAGTGCTGAAGGACTTTCCATTGGGCAAGGATTCAAGTATTAGCCTTTAGTTCAAACTTTTAAGATCACAAAAACATCAGTTAAAAAATGTGTCCAAACTTCAGACTGGTAGTGCAAGTATTAATATATAAAAAGCAATAATAATAATAATAAAAGGAATGTTTTTCATTACAAAAAGAAGTAATCCATAAGACTCCAGTGTTTAAATCCATATTTTCAGGAGTGATATGATACCGTATATGTGGGTGCGAAACAGATCAATATTTAAAGTACTTTTTTTTATATACTATAAATCTCCATTTTCACTTTCACATCTGAAAGTTACATGTATATAAACAATAAACACTGATATAAACTGACTCTTGCAAATACAACACCAAATACAACACCAAATAAATCACCAAATAAAGCTGAGAATTAACACAGGGATCTTTTCTGTATCAGCTGTATGATTGAATGATTCGAGCAAAATAAATATCAGACTATATATAATACTGAAAAACAAGTGAGCAGTTCCTAACTTGTCATCCACATTTTAACAAATTGTGAAAACAATTTTGGTCACATATTGTGGGGTAAGTTGTCACAATAGGGGCCTGATGTTTATTCAAACTAATTTGAAAATAATAACTTTTAAAAAAAATATGAAATCATTTGAAAAGTACAACATTTAAAATAAAATTCTACCTCCGCATTTGTGAATTTAGCATGTATTACAGGCTATTTAGCAGTTTTTTAGCCAAAGGAAAATGGTTTAAAATTAATTAAACTGAAAACATTATTACATGAAAGCAGATACTGTATATAAATCAATTTCAATGTATAAAACGTGACATGGAAAAATACTTTTGTATATGATGTCATATAAATATAAAATATGAATATTTATTTACATTATAAATATATATCATACATATATTGCCTCAACTATCTTTTCCTCAGCTGTGACCAATGCATCATTCCAGTAACAAATACTCCTACAAATGATGTGGACTATTACACAAATGTAAGAATAGGCTTATATTTAATATTAGATTATCAGAGAGTGTAAATGAGTATTGTTTTATGCGCCTATTACATTTTAATCATTTCATAATTAAATAAGACTGACTGACTCAAACTTTAAAAGTAACCCACGTGAGACTGTACTCTTCTTTATAACCACTAGATGGCATTATTACCATGGTACCGCAGTACTTTTTGTAAGGCTGTAATGTCCCCAAAGAGATCTCCTTTTCATCATATTCATAAAGTGGTGTCAGGTTAATTGTTATCACTTTTGGGTCACTACTTATGCAGAACATGAACCATTCAAAATAGCTTTTGTCATTTGTCACACCTGATTAGCATCTTCGCACAGTTGACATAATGGATGGATTGATGTTATTTGTTTTGGAGATGATATATGATACATCAGCATTGTTACTAATTTCACTTGTGAAAAAGGCATCAATTGTAAGAAGTCTTAAAGGTACAGTGTCTTGTTTATTTCAAAAGCTAGGAGAGGGGGAGGAAAATGGCCATGAAAAATAACATATGAAAGTTTTTAGTGAAAAAAAAACACGACTTACATTATCAGTGAACATCAGGGTGTGGCGGATTGACCCGCCCATCACTCTGATCATAGTTGCCCTGCCTCTGAGGGCCACCCTTCAGCCAGGCTCACAAAAGGAGTGGGCAGGAGAGAGAAGAGGTGCGTACTTAAAAAGCCTAATTTGTTAGAACTAGGCATACCTGATGTGTGTTTGGCCTTGTCACTGCTGCCAAATAAACGTGGAGCCTGCCTCTTTACAGGAGCAGAGCGGGGAGGGTTCCGGCTGAATTAGATGCATGCCAGACCCGCACCCCGGCACGAAATAGATACAATGCTGCGGTATTGAATCACGGATGCCGGGCCACTTTCCCCTCACATGCACTGTGGCCCTGGGAAGACAGGCCGCTGCGAAAGCCGCCATCACTGACCAAAGAGGGGAGCGCGTGTGGCCGCCGGACCCCATCCATGTTTTGGACACCATTCCCCCTGGACACTATTTTCCCCATTTATGAACATTTTAGGTTTATTATTATTTTTAACAAAAACCTCATCTAGGTACCCTCCCCTCCTTCTAGGACAGGGTGTGGCCTCCGCAGGGTCTTTTCCCCCTGTAAGAATAGGAACGGGAATCCGTTCTATCTCCTTGTGTGCACACACACTGCCATCCTCACAGATTCAGGAGCAGCGCAGGGCTGGGAAGACAGGCCACTAAGCACGCCACCGCCCCAAGTGCCACGGACCAATGAGGGGAGCATGTGCGGCTGCCAGACCCTGCCCATGTCCTGGATCCTCTTATGGACTCTCCCCATCCTACACAACACCCCCTTTTACTGTAAGGATGCCAGATTCCCAATTATTTTTGAAACTTTCCCACATGGACACTTTATTTTCTCCCTTTATTGGACATTTTATGTTTATTATTAGCAGTGTAGTAACATAGGTTACTAGGTCTTTTTTGTTGTTGTAATTTTTTCACTATTCCTATATCAAGCAAATAGCATATGCTGGCAGTAAAACTTGTAAAATCCCAATCAAATTTTGTGCACTGTTTTTTCCTGCACATGTATGCAGACAATTTAAACCCTGTAACCCATAACAGAGGTCAGACCAGTTCATTAGGAAAGTAAAAATGTGTAAGTAGCAAGGTTGTGCCAAAACAGGTTTTTGATGCCTATTGATTACTCAGACAAACAAACACTGGAAAACCACAGTAAATGTAACAGATAACTCTGTATACCAAGTCTTCTGAAGCCATATGAACACTTTGTGTGATGAGCAGACCAAAATGTATGTCGTATTTCACTGTCAAATCACTCCAATCAAATCCAATAGCATACAAATGGTGCAGGACCAACCAGTCCAACATGCGCCATAGTCTCCATATTTGATTTGACCACAGAATATTCAGCTCATATCAAATCTGGAAATACCCCATATGTTGTATGACATGCATTCAAACTAATAAGATGAAATGTATTGTAATTACACTTCCTTAAATTCAAATTGTAATTCTAATTCTGCATCTTGTTTGACACCTCAGTTTAATTCAAATCTGAATGGTGCTCAACTATGGTTGCTGAACCAGAAACGGGAACATGCAAGAACAAACATGTTTGAGCATATCTCAGTAATGATAGCACTCCAAACGTATGGCAGGAATGTTGTTCGTCAACAAGGAGAAAAAGGGGAGAAATACACTTAAGACAAGTTTACACAAAACATAATTTATGTATGTTTAAAGATGACTGAAGACCATACAGTTGAAATGGTATGAATTACGGATGGAAATGTTGTGCTTTGATTCAGAGTGTAAGATATTTATCCTTTTCTCTGTCTTGGTAATAATTAAGCACAGCATTTGACAAAATATAGGGAAAATAAGCCATTTGTGGTGAAAACGGTTATGGTTTTTAAAACATATTTTTATTTTAAAGTATTTAAATATTATTTAAAAAAGTATTTATATTTGTAGACGTGCAAATTACATTTGTGTTGCTTTGAAAGAATCGAAATATTCGGAATTAAACATTTTGCCGAATTAAATTAATTGAGTCACAAAATAAATCTAATTCACCACCACTACATACAGCACTCAGTGAGACCTTGTCTTTGACTAACTGAACTTTGAAGCATTTTTTGAAACATTTAGATCAATTTTAGATAAAGATTAATCAACCTTATTAAATTCCATGCCCATATAAACATACTGTTGTAAACAAATGGAAAAGGTGATTAGCTGTGGCAATTTAGCTGCACATTGCTTTGTTTTTTTTGCCAATTAACGTCGCGGTTACTGTCGTAACCTCCATTCCCTGATGGAGGAAACGAAACGTGTGTCGATGAAGTGACACAAGGGGTTGATCTTGAGAGCCCAACACACCTTCAGATCTTAGAGAAAAGGCCAATGGGGAGTAGGCGAATTGGCGAGCTGAATTTGCATGCTGCTCCCCGACATACGGGTATAAAAGGGCAGATGAATTCATTCAGGTTTTTGCACTTAGGAGCTGAGACAAGGTCTCGGCCATTACAGTGGTCAAGTTCTGTCCGTGGCAGATGGAGGTTACGACAGTAACCAAGACGTTCACCTTCTGTCACTCACTCGACGTTGTGTCGATGAAGTGACACTAGGGGTCCACATACGAAACGCCACAGGACAGTACTGGTCACGTGAACTGCCGATGCAGGTGAAGGCAAGCTACTATGAGCGTAAGCTCACAAGCACTCGGGCTGCACGGAGCCTCACCAGATGCCCCAAGACGTTGTGTGCTTCCTGATTACCCCAAGAGTGGGGGAAGGAGACGTAGCCAAGATGGGAGCAGGCTGCACCAGCCGCAGCCTTTTCTCTCTAAGTTTTCTCTGCGGAGAAGTAGATTTGGACAGCAAAAAACATATGAAATCTGATTTTTCCGAATCTGATTAAAACCACATCCGGAGGTGGTTTCAAATCCAATTGAAATCAGATGCATCTCAGTCTCAGTCTCAGTCTCGCTCAATTCGCAAAAATGGCTGCTCAATTCAGATTTCAAATGGTCTTTTGCGTCACTCTTGAGACACAACGACGACGTCAAAAATCGGCAAAATAGGCTTACAGAGAAAAACACTTACATTTTTATATACATAATATTTTTGCCACCTGTAAGTAAAACACTTCACAGTTTTTAACTGTTGATTCTAAATTCTTGCAGTTAAATCAACCATGACATTTTTAATTGCAGTTAATAGTGAAACCATATCCATACCTGTAAGAATGAGAGTCATGTCATATCAAAGAAACAAATGGGACTAGTTACCTGTAAGGATGACAAATGTACCTTAACCTAAAAATACCAGAATTATCTAGATTTTTGCATAAAATGACATAAGACATTGACGTGATTCTTATAAAAAACAATTTAAACACAACTTCTAAACCATTAAAACCATTATAGACTTCTATAATGTATAGCACATGCAGTTCAAACCAACACTGACCAACACACTGAACAGATCACCTACCTCTCCATTTTGATGGCAGATCAGTATTTCCTTATTATGTAGAAATGCCAGGGATGAATCATGAACCTACAACCTTTGACTGATTCACCACAGCAGAACAAATAAGGACAATGAACAATTTTCCTCTAAACCTCTCACTACCAGGCAGTGACACTGTGAACACAATTGGCCAATAGATCCCTTTGTTCTCCAGGCTATCCCTACATGAGGATGTGCGCTCGTGATATTGTTGTTCTTTTATTGTGGTTTTTCCGGACAGATTCAGTCACTGCACTATCTCTGTTACGTCTGCCAATCCCTTGAAGCCTATGAATCTATTATAGTGCTAAGAGGGGAACTGAACAAATTTGATATAACTGCGGTATTGCATGAACGGTTTTGGATTGTTCTGTGAGGTCTAATTGTCAGATAGACCTAAATTGACAGTGTTGTTTCTTTTAAATTGTGAGACATATCATATAATTAAAAAATAAGAGGGTGAGTCAATTATGACAATTATTATTCCTTTTAATAAATCGCTTTATTTAATAAATATTAATATGTCTGTACTATATTTAAATAGTTTTTGTAAAATGGTAAAATACTAAATTGTTACTCAGGGATTGGAGACATACCAGACATCACAAATGTAATGCAGTGCCTAAAAGAGTGACTGTAGAAATGTTCTGTAAGTTATGACACATGGTGAATACTCTGTGTCCAGTAACTGCTGGCCAACCATCTGCCTACACAGACTGATCCAACAGTAACGGTTCCTTGAACAATATCTTGAACAAAATAAAAGTGAAAGCAGTCTTAAGCATGCCACCTAATCCCTTGAGAGGACCAAGGAGAATAACCACAACATGTTTAAAGTGTCTTTCTAGTAAAGTAGATGCTTATTACAGCACAAAATTGCATATAAGATAAATATGTGTCATGACACAACACAGATGACAGGTTGAACCCAGTAGCTAGAGCTTGATTGAAGATAACTTCATTTAAGTCAGGTAAGACAACGGTTGTAGGAGGGATTGGTAACTTAGCTTACAATGACAGAGTTTGTGTTTCCAGGGAGATTGTGGAAGGAGCACCACTCCAGGAAGTCGAAGGAAGTAGATGAGCCCTTGGGATATTGTGGACGAGGAATAAAGTCAAGTCAATTTTATTTGTATAGCGCGTTTCACAACACACATCTTTTCAAAGCAGCTTTACAGAAGATCAGGCATTAACAGAAGATAAAACTGTAATGTCTATAATGTTGATGAGTCATCATTGTGTATTTAGATAAAATAACATTTTGAATTGTGTTTAAAAATGAATAATTAAATAATAATTGTATTAATAACCCCAGTGAGCAAGCCGAAGCCGACTGTGGCAAGGAACACAAAACTCCATAAGATGTTGGTTAATGAGAGAAAAATAACTTTGGAAGAAACCAGACTCACTGTGGGGGCCAGATCCCTTCTGTATAACATGATTAATATAATGACAATATTACTTATGTATAGTGCAAGTCAAGGTTTAAAATTATTAAACTAAGTAAGTGTTAAGGGACAGTGTTTAAACATCGATTTTGTATGAACTGTAAGATTAATGACTAATGTCTTTGAAGTCCATCCTGTATTAACTGCAGATGTTCACATAGATGCAATTGTCCTTGTTAGTTGACTGATGAAGGGTTTTGTAGGCAATTAATTGATAGTCGATGTATTCCATTTCAAGAGTGTAGTCCATCAATAGACAGAGGTGATGCAGGCAGAGATCAGTGAGGTGCATTGCAGTTCAACCTGGCCGGTAATTTTGGTGAGGTTCAGTGTGGTCCGTCCAAGGTTCAGACAATGGCATATCATGTATCCCATGTTTTATGGTTGGAGTTGGCATCAGTTCATCCTCTGAAGTCCATCATAATAGACTGAAGTGATGTATGGCTGGCACCGGCTGCATGTAGTCATCATCAATCAGAGAACACGTAGCAGTGGACTCCAACACGAAGCAGGAATGGAGCTGAATCCAGCTAGTTCTGGTGACCTCAGGATAGGAGACCCGAGGTTGAGACAGGGAAACAAATAAAATGATGTAAGCATAGATTCCAATCAATTTATTGCAGAGTTATATATCATGATCAATGTTTCTGGTTTCTGGTTCCGGCAGACCAAACTAAAGCAGCCTAATTGTGTGTTGGAGGATAAATTAGGTGTATGCCTGGCTAAATAGATGAGTCTTTAGTCTAGACTTAAACTGAGGGAGTGTGTCTGCATCTCGAACAGTGTTAGGGAGACTATTCCATAGTTTAGGAGCCAAATATGAAAAGGATCTACCTCCTTTTGTGGATTATGATATTCTAGGAACTATTAACAAATTGCGATCGTAATGAACGTGATGGAATATAGCATGGTAGAAGGTCACTTAAGTACTGCGGAGCTAGACCATTCAAAGCTTTGTATGTAGTTAACAGAATTAATTTTTAAAATTTAAACAGAATTTTAATTTTTAAATTAAAACACAATTTAACAGGTAGCCAATGTAACAATGATTAAATGGGGCTAATATGATCATATTTCTTGGTTCTCGTTAGAACTCTGGCTGCTGCATTTTGAACCAATTGAAGTTTATTTATTGATCTTGCTGGACATCCTCCCAGTAATGCATTACAATAATCTAGTCTTGAGGTCATGAATGCATGAATTCGTTTTTCGGCATCAGCAACAGAGAGCATGTAATTTAGCAATATTTCTTAGGTGGAAGAATGCTGTTCTACAAACATCGGTAATTTGATTTTCAAAGGATAGATTGGTATCAAATATAACAGGATTAGAGGACACGAATGAAGCTTCTTGTGAGTATAGTACTCAAGGTAAGCAGGTAAGTCTGAGTGTTCCTTGCAGAGACTAGACAAGGATGGAGTGGCGGGGTGAGTATTTATAGAGCGAATGTGATTGAGTGATGGGTTGGGATCAGGTGATTAGTAGTCTGGGGAGAGAGAATGGAGTGGGGAATTAGAGGGGAGTCCAGTGTAGATGTGACAGAACCCCCTCTCCCCCCAAAGGGCGACTCTTGATTCCCAAAAATGGATGAGGAGGGCAGGATGAAACAGATGATGGGGAGGGATCCAGGGGACGATTATGAGGCCAAGGAGGAATTGGCGGACAATCAGGTGGCCAGGGAGGCATCTATGGCCAATCAAGAGGCCAGGGAGGTGACCACATGGCAGGGACTGGGCCTGGGAGAAGGCCACAGGGTCAGGAGGCCTGGGAGGTGGCATCAGAGCAGAGACAGGGTTAGGAGGGTTAGGAGCTGATTTGGTCACAGGAGGTGGACACTTGGGGGTGGAGCCAATGGAGAATCAGGGATTTGAGATTTAGGAGGTGGAGACCTTGATGGAGTGGACTGAGTCGTGGGAGGTGGAATTTCAGGAGAGGATGGAGTATCAGGATGCGAAGCAGATGGAACCGCTGGAGGTGGAGTTTCTGGGGGTGAGGGTGGAGCCGTGGAAGACCCTGAGGGTGGAGCCGTGGGAGGCTCACGAGGGCAGGCTGATACGAGGGAGGCTCGATGAAGGCAGACAGAGCCAGGAGAGGTTCGACGAAAGCAGGCGGAGCCAGGTACAGTTGAGGCTACAGGCGTTGGCTCTGGGACAGACGAGGCTACAGGCATTGGCTCTTGCTCGTTAACCGTGGCAGGCATGGGCTCTGGCTCATTAACCATGGCAGGCATGGGCGCTGGCACGTTATAGGAGGGATTGGTAACTTAGCTTATAATGACAGAGTTTGTGTTTCCAGGGAGATTGCTGGAAGGAGCAGCACTGCAGGAAGCTGAAGGAAGAATGAGGAATTTGAGGATATGTATGAAGCTTCACGTGAGTATAGTACTCAAGGTAAGCAGGTAGATTAGTAGTCCAGGAAGAGAGAACGGAGTGTGTAATGAGAGGGGGAGTCCAGTGTAGATGTGACAATATGAGTATTTTGACAAGGCACCCAATCGTGTACATAACAATATAATAGTATATTTTAAAGTAATCTCTTAATTTACCTATCCAGATCTTTGTCCTAATAAAACCCCAGGCATATACTTTTCAGAAACATTACTGCTATCCATTCAAGTAACGATTTGGTCCCTAGGAAATTTTTTAATTATTTTTGTGGAAAATACAATAAAATAAATCAATACAGACAACTGGCCAGAGTGGATCTCTACAGTGTGTAACACCAATATAAAATTTGTATTAAAGAAAATGTAATCTTCTGGGTTTGAAATCAACATCGAATCAACTAAAGTGCATTATCACTTATTACATTTTAGTTAAATCGGTGCCACATTTCATTATTTCGTACCCTCGTTTTAATTAAATGTGACCAGTTTGTTTGTTCATTTATTACTCTTGCTCCCTTTGTGAAACCTTTCTTAAAAACATTGTTATCTATGTAGTTTGTAAAAACATTATAAGGAGAACTTTGACCACTCTTAAGTCTATTAAGTGCAACTTCAATGCATCTTTCTGGCATCTTTCACTGTTTATCTAAGACAATGGGACATTTAATAAATTGTATCATTGGAACGCCATTGTAAATGATTGTAAACTATTTCAGAGGATCAAGGATGACGTGCCTTCTCAGTAGCAGCCCATTATTAGTGGAATAATTATCAATTAATATCAAATCTTGTCCCACTGTTGATGTTTTTAAATCATCTCTTAAGACTAATTTTTAGTGGATACGTGTGTGTGTTATAATTGTGTGCGAACTTGTGTGTAATTTTCTTATTAATCTAATTGTACAGCACTTTGGTCAGCACTTGTGTTTTTAAATGTGCTTTAGAAATAAATGATTGATTGACTGATACGTTTAAAGAAAATCTCTATGAAATCAATAGGCAGTCTCTGCGGTCTGCACATGCGATGTGATAGGTCTAACTTTAGAAGACATGTAATACAGTATAATGCTATATTAGCCTTCTTTGTTAAGCATAAGTATCTCACAATTTGGTGTTTTAAATAGTTCTTTTGTTTAAAGTCATTATTATGGTGATTTGTGTTCCCCTGGTCTGGGACCTTTTTTCTTTTTTCTTAATGTTCTTCCAGCTAGTGTTAATGTGTTGTAGTTCAGTACAATCATTTGCACTGTGTTACTTGAAAGGAAATGTATTCAATTATTGTTGATAGTTGATAGTGAATTTGTGAATTGACTTCTAGACACATACAGATATCAACACTCAGCATACAAAACTCAACAACAGTGATGACAATCAACAATCATACTTTTAGATAAAAAGTAAAACCTGAACCTTAAAAAAACAAGTAACTAAAACTGCAACAAAAACAACAGCAAACTAAACCATTAAATAGTAAAAAATCATGCAGTTTTAAAGCTCATGCAACACACACCATTGCTTATCAGTTTTAAGAATAGTTGTGTAGTTTTGCATATTTCAGCAGAGTCAAGTTTCTTGTGCTGTTGAAGACTGTGAGACACAACGGTCCAGCTTTTGTTCATGTAGCTTGTTATACACATTTTAAATGAATCCAACACATGTAATTCAGGGTTTCACTGTTATTATAACCAATATAACCATATTCCACTTCTTTTAATATCACTGGAATACTGTATTTGAACTTCAATTTTAATGTGTGTCATTTTTTCAATGTTAAAATACTTTCTACTGTCCCAGCTTAATATGCAGAGACAACTATAAGAAAGACATGTTTAGGTTGATTTCTCAAAAACTCTCAACACTTGATAATTTTTTTTGAGTGGCCCGATTCAACAACATAGACTCATCCAATGGCGTGAGAGGGGGCGGGGCTATCTGTTAAAACAATATGAGATGGGCGAGTTTTAGGAAAAACATTTTTATAACCTTGTTAAAAACAAAGTTTATTTTTGCAATTCCATTTTGTGGCGTTAGTGGTGCAGAAATGACACACTTAAAATATTTGTCATGAATTAAATCAAATGAAGATGTGTAAATGTAAATGACTCAAGTTGTTTCAGTATTGTGCTTTATTGGTTTGTGCAAATTTTAGAAATAGACCATTTATAAATAAACATTTATTAGAAGTGATGCAAGTTTCAATACAAAGTTACATTTGATTTGTCAATACATTTTACAAGAATCGTTTACACGACACTGTAACAAAAACTGAATTAATGATTTACATTAACACACACACACACACACACACCTTTTCAAAATCATACATACTCACGGTTTATTTAGTTGTTTAGTTCTGATATAATTTGGCTGATCAGGTTTTTATTCAATTACTGTCAAATCTGATGTGTCATCAGTGACAAGTGTTGATTTTGTGAACTGTGATGTGACAATATTATTTGTAGAATTACTTTATCTTATATTTTGTTAATGACACAGTTTGATTGTTGATCCATTAATTAACATAAACCCAGGATAGAGAGGTTGAGTGAATGTGGTCTGTTCTCTGTGGATGAGGGTCATTGTGTCAGAGATGCTGTAGAAGGACAGAGTTCCTGCACTGTGATCCACATACACTCCTATTCTAGAAGAGTTGTGCGACACGGGGAGTTCAGTCCATTTATTATTGTGCCCGAATGAGTATCTGGAGGGAGCGCAGAACAAACTCCAGGACTGATTATTATATCCAAATAAACACTTTAACCATCCCTTCCTGCTGATGCTCTTATATGACACTGATATATACACACCGTCACTCCACTCGAGCTCCCAGTAACAGCGTCCACACACACTCTCTCTACACAACACCTGAGAAAAATCATCAAATCTGTGTGGATGATCAGGATACTGCTGGACTGTACCAGTGTCAGTAACCACTCTGTTCCCCTCAGACAGACGGAGGATTTCATTCACTGTGTTTGAATCCAGAGTGAACCGACTGTAATCTGATAAAAACACAATTATTTAATGTTAGTCAGTTTGTGCATGCACATGTTTCTGTGAATATGAATTCATTTCATTTGGATGAAGGGTAGAGATGGAGAAGATGCAGACAATTGTAGAATACACTTTTATATAATGTCAATTAAACAGATATTTTCTCTATCAAAAAGATTTGAAACATTGGATATTTTTGTTACATAAATTTGATACTTGATTGTACAGATCAAATTCACTTTTGATTTTCAAACTGTTTGTAATTAAATCGTTTGGTTACGTATGTAACCTCCGTTTCCCGAGGGAGGGAACGACATGTTGTGTCGGAGAAGCGACACTAGGGGTCTCTCTTGAGCGCCGATATTCACCTCTGATCTATGAAAAAAGGCCATTGAGAGTTGGCAGCCAGTATTTGCATGTCCCGCCCCCGGACATACGGGTATTTAAGCGGCGCAAATACGGGAGTTCATTCAGGATTTTTCTGAGGAGCCGGAAATGGTCCGGCCACAACAGTGGCTCGGTTCAGTGACATGGCGGAGGAAAGACACAACGTGTCGTTCCCTCCCTCGGGGAACGGAGGTTACATACGTAACCAAACGTTCCCCTTCTGTCGCTCTCTCCACGTTGTGTCGGAGAAGCGACACTAGGGGACCCATTCCAATCTTGCCATGTGCTGAACCGTGTACGTGAACTGCCGATACAGAGGCGGGCAGGGATTCATCCAGTGCCACGCATCGTCTGTACCCGGCTGCACGTACCCTTCCCCAATGCCCCATACGAACATCGGGATCCTTCTAGTTACCCTGGGAGGGGAACAAGGCGATGTTTGCCAACATGGGAACGGGCCAGCCTGGCTGGGCCTCTTTTCTCTCTATGTTTCTCGCATAGAGCAATCACGGCCGGGGCCCTTACACGCATATAGGGAAGGGGGTCTTACCCAGACCCTGCGGAGACCACACCTGCCCTTTTTCTTGGGGAGGAAAAGTGGTAGACACGTCACACGGCCGTCTTAGGGCTCGTGTGGAAAGTATGGTGCGGTGGTAGATCCCAGCCTCGAAGGGGGGAGTTGCTACAGCACGGCGACCGGGGCAGCTGTAACTGCCTAAGGGAGACACGGGGGTCCGCTCGTAAGGGGACAGAACCGTGGAAATACACACAGGGGGCGTCCGCACAGGAGGCCTTCTACTTTACCTGTGGAGCACCTATACCAGTACAGGGTAGCCATCAGGGTACCCGCAGTGGCTTGGGTCGGCGAGTTCCTCCGCTGAACCGCGGACCCGGAGGGCTGGGGAGGAATCGACCAGGGGCCCGACTCGGAGTGGGGCGCCCTGGGAAGAAGGCGCACTACTTTACCTTGACGTCAGGAAAAGGGCGCTGGGCGCAAGCGATCCACCCGGCCGGTCGGTCTACGTGTTACCGAGTTCTACGGGCTCGGACCTGAGAAAACACGAGACGCAACCGACTCAACGCGGAGGTTGTAAAACCTCGCGAAGGTGTTGGGTGTTGCCCAACCCGCGGCTCTACAGATGTCTGCTAGGGAGGTGCCCTTGGCCAGTGCCCACGAGGACGCAACACCCCTTGTTGAGTGAGCTCGGACCCGTACGGGTAGGGGCACGGCCTGGGTGTGATAAGCCAGTGTGATGGCATCGACAACCCAGTGGGCGAGCCTCTGTTTGGAGACGGCATTCCCTTTCTGCCGTCCCCCAAAGCAGACAAAGAGCTGCTCAGAGCGTCTGGTGCTCTGTGTGCGGTCCAGGTAAATGCGCAGGGCGCGCACTGGACACAGCAACGAAAGGGCTGGGTCTGCCTCCTCCCGGGGCAGCGCTTGCAGGTTCACTACCTGATCTCGGAATGGTGTGGTAGGAACCTTGGGCACATAGCCCGGTCGCGGTCTTAGGATCACAGACGTATCTGCCGGACCGAACTCCAGGCAAGTGTCGCTGACAGAGAACGCTTGCAGGTCCCCGACCCTCTTAATGGAGGCGAGCGCGATCAGCAGGGCCGTCTTAAGAGAGAGGGCCCTGAGTCCAACTGATTCGAGCGGCTCGAAGGGAGGTCTCTGGAGTCCTGCCAAGACTACCGAGAGATCCCAGGAGGGAACTAGGCCTGGCCGGGAGGGATTCAACCTCCGGGCGCCTCTCAGGAACCTGAGGATCAGGTCGTGCTTACCCAAAGACTTGCCGTCTACAGGATCGTGGTGGGCGGCGATAGCGGCAACATACACCTTGAGGGTGGACGGGGACAGCCTCCTGTCCAGCCTCTCCTGTAGGAACAGAAGCACTGACCTAATCGCGCATCTCTGCGGGTCTTCGGCTCGGGAAGAACACCAATCTGCGAACAAGCGCCACTTTAGGGCGTAAAGGTGCCTGGTAGAGGGAGCTCTGGCTTGGTTGATGGTATTCACAACGGTCGCCGGTAAGCCGGCTAGCTCTTCCGCGTCCCGTCCAGGGACCAGACGTGGAGGTTCCAGAGGTCTGGGCGCGGGTGCCAGAGCGTGCCCCGTCCCTGAGAGAGGAGGTCCTTTCTCAGGGGAATTCGCCAGGGAGGAGCTGTCGCGAGGAGCCTGAGTTCCGAGAACCAAGTCCGAGTGGGCCAGTAGGGGGCCACCAACGTGACTTGCTCCTCGTCCTCCCTGACCTTGCACAGCACCGGTGCAAGAAGGCTCACTGGGGGAAATGCGTACTTGCGCAGCCCCGAGGGCCAGCTGTGTGCCAGCGCGTCTGTCCCGAGGGGAGCCTCTGTTAGGGCGTACCAGAGCGGGCAGTGGGAGGTTTCCTGGGCGGCGAACAGGTCTACCTGGGCCTTGCCAAACCGTTCCCAAATCAGCTGGACCGACTGGGGGTGAAGCCTCCACTCCCCGCCGGGCAGGCGTTGTCGTGATAGCGCGTCCGCTACGACGTTGAGCTTGCCGGGGATGTGAGTGGCACGCAGCGACTTGAGTCGCTGCTGGCTCCATAGGAGGAGACGGCGGGCGAGTTGTGACATGTGGCGGGAGCGTACGCCGCCTTGGCGATTTATGTACGCCACCACCGTGGTGCTGTCCGATCTCACGAGGACATGTTTGTCCCGAACTAACGGGAGGAACTTCCTGAGAGCAAGAAGGACGGTCAGCAACTCCAGGCAATTGATGTGCCAACGCAGCGGGGCCCCTTTCCAACGGCCCGCTGCTGCGTGCCCGCTGCACACGGCACCCCACCCGGACCGGGAGGCGTCGGTTGTGACCAGGACGCGTCGGGACACCTGCTGCAGGGGCACTCCTGCCCGTAAAAAGCAGAGGTCTGTCCAGGGTCGGAGTGTTTTGAGGCAGGCGGGGGTGATCCTTACCCGATGCGTGCCGCGGTGCCATGCTTGTCTCGGGACTCGAGTCTGGAGCCAGTGCTGGAGTGGTCTCATATGCATCAACCCCAGCGGCGCGACCGCCGCGGAGGACGCCATATGCCCCAGGAGCCTCTGGAAAAGTTTTAGAGGGACCACTGTGCCTGGCTTGAAGGAAGCGAGGCAGTCCAGCACCGACTGAGCACGCTCGCTCGTGAGACGTGCTGTCATTGAGACTGAGTCTAACTCCAACCCGAGAAAAGAGATGCTCTGAACCGGAGTGAGCTTGCTCTTTTCCCAGTTGACCTGAAGCCCCAAGCGGCTGAGGTGCCGGAGCACCTGGTCTCTGTGTGTGCATAGTAACTCTCGAGAGTGTGCTAGGATGAGCCAGTCGTCGAGGTAGTTGAGAATGCGGATGCCGGCTACTCGTAGCGGGGCAAGGGCCGCCTCTGCGACTTTCGTGAAGACGCGAGGGGACAGAGACAGGCCGAAGGGGAGGACTTTGTACTGAAACGCCTGGCCGTCGAACGCGAACCGTAGGAAGGGTCGGTGTCGTGGCAGAATTGAGACGTGGAAGTACGCGTCCTTCAGGTCCACCGCTGCGAACCAATCTAGATGCTGAACGCCAGCCAGAATATTTCTCTGCGTAAGCATTTTGAACGGGAGTTTTAACAAGGCCCGATTGAAAACTCGCAAGTCCAGGATTGGTCGTAAGCCGCCGCCTTTCTTGGGTACAATGAAGTAAGGGCTGTAGAAACCCTTCCTCATTTCGGTTGGAGGGACGGGCTCTACCGCGCCCTTGGCTAAGAGGGTCGCGATTTCCGTGCGCAGGGAACTGGCGTGCTCGCCGTGTACTGCGGAAAAGCGGACGCCCCTGAAGGGGGGCGGGAGCCGGGCAAACTGAATTGCGTAACCGAGTCGAATGGTCCGGTGCAGCCAGCGTGATGCGTTGGGAAGCGAAAGCCATGCTTCCCAGCTCTGCGCTAGGGGCACCAAAGGGACGAGTATTTTGGACGTACCCGGCGGGGCCTCGCAGCGGGGCGGAACAGGTAATGCAGCGTCGGGCGGCTTCGTTGCGGCCTGAGGCTGAGGTGCTGAGAATAGACTCAAAGCACTTACCTTGCTCCGCGCGCCCGGCAGGGGGCGGGTTCTTGACTGAGGAGGAGGTCTGATGTTGGCGTCCTCTGGACTCGTCTGAACCGGCCGGCCGGGGGACAGTCGTGGGCAGGCGGAAGGCGGGATCGCCGCGTCCGGTGTACCGGGACTGTTGTGATCTGAAAGCACATTGCCGTGAAAACGGCATTTGCGGGCCAGGTGACCCAGAGGCAAAGGAAATAGCTCTTTTATTGAGAATGTGGGTACCACAGCCCCCGTCAGGGGGTGTGGCAAATGAAAAAACAAAGGATTCTCCTCCCGGCCCTCCACCGGGGGACGGAGCGGTCTTACCACCTCCGGAGCTAACGTCTTCGGCTCTGGGTCGGCTGTCTCAGGAACGCTTGGGAGCCTTCCGGGTCCTGGAGGGGGTTCGTGAGACAGGGGGCGTGCGCCGCCTGCGGAGTGCTCGACGCTGGGGCTGAGAGCTGGGCCCGGGTTGAGGCGGAGCAGGAGCTGGTTTCCTCGCAGGGGGACGCCCTCGGCGGGCAGACGGGGCAGGGCCCGTAGCGGCAGGTCTGCGGCGGGGCATGATGTGCGAAATGGCCTCCGTCTGCTTCTTCACCGCGGAGAACTGTTGGGCGAAGTCCTCGACGGTGTCACCGAAAAGGCCAATCTGGGAGACAGGTGCGTCCAGGAAGCGGTTTTTGTCAGCCTCACGCATCTCGACCAGGTTGAGCCAAAGATGGCGTTCCTGGACCACTAGGGTGGCCATCGTCTGTCCGAGTGCCTGCGCTGTGGCCTTCGTCGCTCTCAGGGCGAGGTCGGTCGCTGAGCGCAGTTCCTGCAGCACATCAGGATCAGGTCCACCCCCGTGCATGTTTCTGAGAGCTTTGGCCTGGTGGACTTGCAGGAGGGCCATCGCATGCAGGGCGGAGGCAGCGCGTCCAGCCGTAGTGTAGGCCTTCGCGTTAAGCGAGGATGTTGTCCTACAGGGCTTGGACGGGAGTACGGGGCGACCCCGCCAGGAGGTAGGGCTACCGGGGCATAGATGGTGCGCAACTGCCCTATCAACCTGGGGAATCGCGTCGTACCCGTGGCGCTCTCCGCCGTCGAGGGTGGAGAGAGTGGAGCGGGTGGCACCTAGACGAGCGGAGAGCGGGGCTCTCCACGTAGACGTCAGCTCATCATGCACCTCCGGGAAGAAAGGGACCGGGGGATGCGAGGCCGCGAACGGCGCGCTGCCCCCAGGAACCAATCATCCAACCGAGAAGGCTGTGGGGAGGATGGAGGGTTCCAGTCCAACCCCACGCTCAAGGCGGCCCGGGCAAGCATGTCGGACATCTGAGCGTCGGCCTCAGCCTGGGCCTGCTGGCCCGAAGGCGGCAGTCCAGGGGAGTCCTCGGCATCAGACACCGCACTCTCCGATGCAGCGGCGAGCTCATCTGCTTCGGACTCGGGAGGATAGACAGCCGGGCCGTGAGGCGAGCCGCTATCGCCGCGAGCGTGGACGGAGACCAGCGAGCGTGTCGGGGAACGGGAGGTTCGCGGGGGCTACCCGGCGAAACTGCACCCGCTGCCGCCCCCAAATCGCCCCCAGCGCCAACCGCACCGTCCTTAATCCCGTGGGAAGAAGGAGCAATGCGGGGTGCAGCTGGGGTGGCTTGCTTTCTGTTGAAAGCGAGCCGCGACCGCAACGTGGTCATGGTCATGTTCTCGCAGTGAGAACATGAACCATCCACAAACGCCGCCTCGGTGTGATCGCGGCCCAAACACACGAGACAGCGCCTGTGGCCGTCTGAAGCAGAGAGCACTCTACCGCATCCAGGAACGACACAGGGGCGGAAAGGCATCTTGAAAAAGACGCGTCCTTAAAAGGACGTTCAACGCCGCTGTGTTTGCTCTTTTAGAGAAAATTACTCTTTTAGTAAAAACTCTTTTAATACACAGTGTGTGTGTGTACGTGTCTGCGCTGTCGAAGCGCTCAGGGGCAACAATGCACGCCGTGCACTGAGAAGGAGAAAGCCGCTGTTGTGCGCCGTCAAGATCCAACAGCATGCAGATCGTCAGAGGAAAACAGGAACGTTTAAGTGGCGTGTAACTCGCAGCAAACTGCAGACAGACCATCGGCTCCGAAGAAATTTTCTGAATGAACTCCCGTATTTGCGCCGCTTAAATACCCGTATGTCCGGGGGCGGGACATGCAAATACTGGCTGCCAACTCTCATTGGCCTTTTTTCATAGATCAGAGGTGAATATCGGCGCTCAAGAGAGACCCCTAGTGTCGCTTCTCCGACACAACGTGGAGAGAGCGACAGAAGGGGAATCAAAGTTTTAACACAAATAACGTCTCGGGTTACATGTGTAACCCTTGTTCCCTGAAAAAGGCGAAACGAGATGTTGCGCTGCTAAGCGCTATGGGGAACAGCTTTCGCTGTGAGCCGAGCTGAAATAATGTGTGGAACACGTCAATGAACATTGACCGGAATTTATAGCCTCGGTTGATGTAATCATTAGATGCACCTGAGGCCAGGCTATAAATGGATACGTCACCAGGTGTCGTCAGATACTTCTTTTGAAGAGCAGTCCTGGGACGTCCCAGTGCGGCAAAGCAGCGCAACATCTCGTTCCGCCTTTTTCAGGGAACAAGGGTTACACATGTAACCCGAGACGTTCCCTTTACAAAAGGCTTCACTTTGATGTTGCGCTGCTAAGCGCTACGGGGAACGCAATACCCACGCCGCCGCACTTGGGGCTGTCCGGACCCCTACGGTTGTGCAGTGTACTCACAAAAACGCGAGAGGTCTCAGACATGAGCTTGAGATGTCGACTCAAGGGCATAAGAGCCCGGAGTAGCATAAACATCTAAACCATTCAATTTTGATGAATGTGTGTGGAGAGGACCAGCCTGCCGCATCACAAACTTGTTCAGGCATGAGCTGAGATGTCGACTCAAGGGCATGAGAGCCCGGAGTGCAGAACATCCAAACCAAAAAAGTCCAATGAATGTGTGCGGCGAGGACAATCTGCCGCATCACAAACTTGTTTAGGCATGGGCTGAGATGTCGACTCAAGGACATAAGAGTCCGGAGTAGCAAAGCATCTAGCCCATAAAGTTCGATGAATGTGTGCGAAGAGAACCCTATCGCAACACAAACTTGCCATAAAACTGATGAATGTGAGCGGAGAGGACCAGCCTGCCGCATCACAAACTTGCTCAGGCATGAGCTGAGATGTCGACTCAAGGGCATAAGAGCCCGGAGTAGCAAAGCATCTAACCCATAAAGTTCGATGAATGTGTGCGAAGAGAACCCTATCGCAACACAAACTTGTCATAAAACTGATGAATGTGAGCGGAGAGGACCAGCCTGCCGCATCACAAACTTGCTCAGGCATGAGCTGAGATGTCGACTCAAGGGCATAAGAGCCCGGAGTAGCAAAGCATCTAACCCATAAAGTTCGATGAATGTGTGCGAAGAGAACCCTATCGCAACACAAACTTGTCATGAAAACTGATGAATGTGAGCGGAGAGGATCAGCCTGCCGCATCACAATCTTGTTCAGGTATGAGCTGAGATGTCGACTCAAGGGCATAAGAGCCCGGAGTGGCAAAACATCCAAACTAAAAAGTCCAACGAATGTGTGCGGAGGGGACAACCTGCCGCATCACAAACTTGTTTAGGCATGGGCTGAGATGTCGACTCAAGGGCATAAGAGCCCGGAGTAGCAAAGCATCTAGCCCACAAAGTTCGATGAATGTGTGTGAAGAGAACCCTATCGCAACACAAACTTGTCATAAAGACTGATGAATGTGAGCGGAGAGGACCAGCCTGCCGCATCACAAACTTGTCCAGACATGAGCTTGAGATGTCGACTCAAGGGCATAAGAGCCCGGAGTGGCAAAACATCCAAACTATAAAAATCTAATGAATGTGTGCGGAGAGGACAACCTGCCGCATCACAAACTTGCTGCAGAGGGAGACCTCTAGCCAAGGTTTTAGAGGAGGAGTGCCCTCTGGTAGAGTGCGCCCTGAAACCTACTGGCGAAGCTTGACCGCGCGCCTCGTAGGCCCGGGCAATAATGAGGATGCCTCTTTGAGGGCACCCCGCCCACCAAGCCGTGGCAAACCGCAGTGGCCAAATACAGCCTGGCAGTGGCGAGGCAAGTGCCCGCTGACAGTTCTTTCTACAGAAAATCCAGAACTGAAGCAAACTGGCAGTTAGCTGGTTCTGTAATAAGAACTTTAGCAGAAGGAAACGCATGCAGGCGCATTTGCGTTTCTACGTTCAGCCCCTCCCGAGGGGGGGGGACTGGGCGACTCGGGGAGAAGTAGAGGAGACATTGCGCTATCAACAGAGGCGAAGAGGTCCTCTTCTGCCCTGTAAAATCTACCCAGATCAGTTCCAAGTGGAGGGAGCCCTAGCACTTGAAATGCTCTCGATGACCTCAAGGATGAGAAGGTCCTCCCTGTTCGGAATCGCCCAAGGCGAGCCGTCGAGGAGAGGAATTAACTCCGAGAAACATATCCTGTTCGGCCAGCGCAGCGCCATTATTAGGAGGCAAGACCCTTGCTGGTGAACATTGCCAAGACTCCCGGGAGCAGAGAAACCGGGAGAGAAACACATACAGACGCATTCTGGGTCATGTATGTGTCTTAACGTCCAGACCCAAGGGGGCTGGGTGATTTCAGGGAGAAGTAGAGGAGACATTGCGCTATTCATAGAGGCGAAGAGGTCCTCTTCTGCCCTAAGATCTCACCCAAACTTGTTCCAAGTGGAAAAAGCCCGGCATTTAAAAAGGTCTCGATAACCTCAGGAGAGAGCCCTGTGTCCCTCAGTTGGTACCCTTAGGGGCCAAACATGAAAGATTCCACAATTTGGGGCAGGGATGAAATATTGCCCTGTGCCTGAGATAGAAGATCCTTCCTGTTCGGAATCGCCCAAGGCGAGCCGTCGAGGGAAGAGATTAGCTCCGAGAACCAAGCCCTGTTTGGCCAGCGCGGTGCTATCAGTAAGAGGCAAAAACCCTTGCTGGCGAACTCTGGGCAACTACTACCTTAGGGTGGAGTTCTTAACTCCCCGTTGGTATTTCCTGTCTGGACCGTAAATCTGCTCCCGTATACGGGCATCCAGGGATATAACTGACCTGAGTGACAGGAGCTTACCCTGGGCCCTAAGGAGAATCCGACGTGTCAGAAATACAGCTGACAAGAACGTGGGTCTCCTTGAAGATTTATGTAAGAGGCTACCGCTGTATTGTCCACCCGCACCAAGACATGGCAGCCTCAGGAGGAGGTATTTCAGGGCCAGAAATACAGCCATCAACCCGAGACAGAGACTGTGACAACCGAGCTGATGACCCTCCTATCCCCTTAAGCTGGACGACCACTTAAGGCCGCTACCCCGCCCATCAGGGAGGCGTCTGTCGTTAGCAGTCTGCGACAACAAGACGCACCTAGAGTGGGACCCAAGGCAGAAAACCGGGGTCTGAACCACATAGAAAGGGAACGAAGCCTGAGGCGCGTAACCCTATTTAGCCCAGGGGTTTTGGCCCTTGGAAGAAATCCCCTGGCTTTTGGCCACAACAAAAACGGTCTCATGAGCAGAAGGTCCAGAGGGATCACCGTGGACGCGTTCGCCCTGAGACCTGGAAATCGTTGGTACTGATAACAGTGCAACCTTGACCTAGCCTGACTTTGCTCAGGGTGATCTGAATGGACTCAATCCTAGCGGAAGACAGTTGTGCCCGCATTGAGATTGAACTCCATACGATGCCCCGATAGACAGTGTTCTGAGTGGGAGAGAGGACGCTTTTCTTGGCGTTGAGCCTCAACCCCAGAGAAACAGATGAGCTAAGACGATGTCCCTGTGCTGAACTGCCAGTTCCTGGAACTGCGCTAGGATCAGCCAGTCGTCTACGTAATTCAGAATGCAGATGCCCCGGAGTCGCAAGGAGCCAGCGCTACATCATGCATTGTGAATGTGCGGGTAAAAAGGGCTAGGCTGAGTGAAAGAACCTGACCCTGGAAGACTTCGCCCCGGAAGTGAACCTCAGGAACTTTCCATGTTGTGGCAGAACTTCTAAATGAAGTATAGAAGTGCGTCATAAGATCGATGGTGACCAGCCAAACGAGTTGTAGGGCTTGAGACACGACCGTCTTGACAGGCATCATCTTGGACTTGAACACCCACGGGTAGTTCAAGCTTTAAGATCTAAGCCAGACGCCACCCCTCACCCTCCATGGGAAACGGGAAGTATTTAGTGTAATAACCTAACTCTCTCTCTGGAAGGGGAACACATACCATGGCCCCTTTAACCAGGAGATTGAGTTTTTTTTTGTTTTTACATAAAAAAGAAATCCGGTTTACGGTAGTGAGAACACGCCGTTGAAACACGGAAAAGCGGCGAGAGAATTAAATCCTGACGCCCTTATAAGACCCACAGAAAAGAATATATCCGGCAGAAGTTTCCACGCTGCCAGGATCTCTGAGATGGGTATTATATTTTAACACTTCCTGTTGAGGGGTTGTCGGGTGTTTCGCGTCCTGAATAAAATGCAGGAACAGCGAAAACACCCGATTTTGACGGAAGCCTCTGCAACCCGAAACACCAAGAGGTGGCGGGAATGGAGGGGCTTCGAGGGGGTACCGGGAGGGGTGAAGTGAAGCACGCGCCCCGTCCCGAGGGGAGCTACCCCTAATCTAGGCGCAAGACCGTCAGGGTTTTCTCTTACTAGAATTTATAGTCCTGAGGTCTTGCTTCGGGGGCTGGCGAGGGCGGCGAGACTGTCCCCAATCCCTGGGAGGAGGAGCACGACTCGCCACGCTTTGCTTTTGAGCCTCCCTTCAGTCAGGACCGAGGTGGGTCTGAGGCTTGCTTGTCAAGCACAGAACCCACACTCAGGTCGTCCAGGAGGTCAGCCTGGTACGCCTGAAAAACAGCATAGTGTGCAGAGCAGCACCAGCCTGACCTGCTGCTTGATAAGCCCTTCCCACTAAAGTGGAGGTTGTCCTACAAGGCTTTGAGGGGAGAGAGGGCTTCTTAAGTGACGATGCCGAGCCCGGCGAGAGATAGCCCTCAAGCGTCTCTTCGACCGGCGGCATCACTGAATACCCCCGTGCCTCAGCACCCACGATAGTCGAATATAATGACGTCGAGGGTATGTGAACACGGGAAGAAAATATATATATATATATATATTTTTTTTTTTTTTTTTAATTTTTAGGGGTTCTCCATGAGAGAAAAAGCTCTTCATGGAGGTTATCAAAGAAAGGGAAGGGACCCATGAGGCGTTCCCTTTCTTAGACTGGAAGATAAAATCTATCCCCTAATTTGGAGCGTTTGGGGGTCTCTTTTTCGCGTGGCCAGTCCAATCTGGCAACCGCACGAGTAACAACATCGAGCAATTCCTCCGTATATTTTTTTATCGCGGACGGAAAGCTCGGAGGCGGGAAGAGAATTGCGATCCACCTCATGATCCGAAGAAGCGTCGGAACGCGCTTCGAGATCATGTGAAGGACCAGCTGGGTTTGGGGAGAGAGTGAGAGAAAGGGATCAACCCGTCTCTTGCTCCTCAGCCAAATCCATGCACGAGCCCCACGAACGATCTTTTCGTGAGTGCTGACTCCCGGAAGCAAGCGAGGCGAGCACGACGCACTCTGCCTGTTAAAGCAAATCGCAGTGCTCGCACCCGCCCTGCTGCAACGCGAGAGCAGCGTGCTCTTACCCCCAAACAAACAGCAAAAACTGATGTGTGCCGTCTTCAGCTATAGAGCGAGAAGAGAGGAACACGCACCGTTTGCTTTCAGTCATTCTCTCTTTTTTTTTTTAAATATATATATAATATTTTCTAAACAGAAGAGAAAAATAGAACAACATTCACTGCACACTGCCTAACTGATTCTATCTCCTAACAGAGGAAAGAAAGTTTTGACAGGGTGTGTGAAACACACAGAAACAGAATCGCTCTGAAAAAAGAGTTTCTGACGACACCTGGTGACGTATCCATTTATAGCCTGGCCTCAGGTGCATCTAATGATTACATCAACCGAGGCTATAAATTCCGGTCAATGTTCATTGACGTGTTCCACACATTATTTCAGCTCGGCTCACAGCGAAAGCTGTTCCCCGTAGCGCTTAGCAGCGCAACATCAAAGTGAAGCCTTTTGTAAAGGGAACATGTATAATTCAGTAAGATTCAGTTAGAAAGTAGTTTATGAACAGATTTATATCCGCTCTGCTAGAGGTGGGTAGTAACACGTTACATTTACTTTTGAGAAAAAATATTTTCGAGTAGGTTTAAAAGTGGGTACTTTTTACTCTCACTACACAAGTACATTTCTTATAAAAATGTTTTACTTTTACTTTACAATGGGTGGCGTTCCTGTCATTACATTACTGGGTTTAATTTGAATGTGTGATATGTGCGGG